>NC_030811.1:77558068-80058068 GCF_001704415.2 Capra hircus
AAACATGATGATGTGATCACCCACCTAGAGACAGACATTCTGAAGTGTAAAGTCAAGTGGGCCTTAGGAAGCACATTACGAACAAAGCTAGTGGAAGTGATGTGATTCCAGTTGAGCTATTTCAAATCTATAAGATGACTCTGGTAGAGTGCTGCACTCAATATGCCAACAAATCTGGAAAACTCATCAGTGGCCCAGGACTGGAAAAGATCAGTTTTCATTCCAATCCCAAAGAAGGGAAATGTCAAAGAATGTTCAAACTACTACACAATTGCACTCTTTTCACATGTTAGCAAAGTAATGCATAAAATTCTCCAAGCCAGGCTTCAACAGTACGTGAACTGAGAACTTCCAGATGTTCCAGCCGGATTTAGAAAAGGCAGAGGAAACAGAGATCAAAATGCCAATAAATGTTGGATCATAGAGAAAGTAAGGGAATGTCAGAAAAACATCTGCTTCTGCTTCATTGGCTACACTAAGGCCTTTGACTGTGTGGATTACAACAAAATGTGGGAATTTCTTCAAGAGATGGGAATACCAGTCCACCTTACCTGTCACCTGAGAAACCTCTATGCAGGTCAAGAATCAACAGTTAGAATAGAACATGGAACAATGGATTGCTTCAAAATTGGGAAAGGAGTACATCAAGGCTGTATATAGACACCCTGCTTATTTAACTTATATGCAGAGTACATCATGAGAAATGCCAGGCTGGATGAAGCACAAGCTGGAAGCAAGATGGCAGGGAGAAATATCAATAACCTCATATATGCAGGTGATACTAACCTTATGGCAGAAAGCAAAGAGAAACTAAAGAGCCTCTTATGAAGGTGAAAGAGGAGAGTGGAAAAGCTGGCTTAAAACTCAATTTTCAAAAAACAAAGATCACGGCATCCAGTCCCATCACCTCATGGCAAATAGATGGGGAAACAATGGAAACAGTTTCAGACTTGATTTTCTTCAGCTCCAAAATCACTGCAGATGGTGACTAGAGCCACGAAATGAAAAGACGCTTGTTCCTTGGAAGAAAAGCCATGACAAACCTAGATAGTGTATTCAAAAGCAGAGACATTGCTTTGCTGACAGTGGTCCATCTAGTAAAAGATATGATTTTCCCCCCCTGTAGTCATGTATGGATGTGAGAGCTGGACCATAAAGAAGGCTCAGTGCTGAAGAATTAATGCTTATGAACTGTGGTGTTGGAGAAGACTCTTGAGAGTCCCTTGGACTGCTAGGAGGTCAAACCAGTCAATACTAAAGTAAATCAAGCCTGAATATCCATTGTAAGGACTGATGTTGAAGCTGAAACTCCAATACTTTGGCTACCTGATGCAAAGAACTGACTCACTGGAAAAGATCCTGATGCTGGGAAAGATTGAAGGCAGGAGGAGAAGGGGATGACAGAGGATGAGACGGTTGGATGGCAGCACCGACTCCATGGACATGAGTTTGAGCAAGCTCTGGGAAATGGTTATGGACAGGGAAGCCTGCCAGGCTGCAGTCCATGGGGTCACAAAGAGTGAGACATGCCTGAATGACTGAAAAACAACATCATCATATCAGAAAGCCCTGAGCTGACAATGAGGAGAGAATGGCAATAAATTGTAGCCAATAATTTCAATTACTTGAAGGCCTGGACTCTTTTGCTTTCTTGACACAAATGTGGAGAACTATCATATTACTCTCCCTTTATATTTCTTTGCACATTCCCTTCTGGGAAAATGATTGTAGTTATAGAGTATTTCTATTTTTGTTCCAAGACTTTCACTTGAATCCATGCCTGTGGTTGTATTAGAAAGCCTTTAAGTATATCCCTGACAGGATGTGAACTGTGATTACTTTGTGGAAGGCCATACATGAATTACTTCAACTTTATATTTTAGTCCATGTGATACTTTAAAAATTTATGACTTTTAAAAGTAATTTTAAAAATTAAATAAAAACATAGGAAAAAAGTCAAAATTTTCACTGTGATCTGTGAGAGACAAGTGTAAATCCTAGCTGTTGAACTATAAAGTAAGCAACAATTTAGACTTAAGTAGAACCAACTTATAAGCCAGGGAAACAATGATCAACCCAAAAGACCAAAGAAAATAAGCACTGCTGACATTTAAATACAAGGCTTTGTCTGTGTAATTGTAATAAGTCTTGAATAATGCATATATTTTTCCTGAATCAACATATCCACTATCTATGAAAATCAACCTGTGACAAAGATAATTATGTCAGAACTACTGGCAGTTAATAAAGTCCAGAAATCAACCACTAATTCTTTCAGATGTATTCTTTAAGATGTATTTTTTATTGAGGTATACCTTCCACAAGCCTCAAATTTTTGCATTATAAATTTCCCTTTCATATCATCCTTATCATTGTGTTGTAAATTTGAAAGTATCAGAAACAAAAGTTTTTTGCAAAGAAATTCTTGCATTAATGAAGGAAAAGTAGAGGGAGAAATGTGCAGGAAAAAAATGGAAAGTAAGAAGAAAAACAAGAAGCAAGAGGAAGAAAATAAGAGAGAATTGGAGGAAAAGGTTGAAAAAGGAAAAAAGATGAGAAGAGTAGAATGGAGATGAAGATTGGAATGTGCCTTTTCATGAAGTTCCAATATTATTCCTGAGTAACAATCTGGCCCCAAATCACACATGTGCGCTCATCTGTCATCACCTAAGAGCTGATAACATACTAAGCTCCACTGTCCAATATGGCAGCTATTTGTTACATCTGGCTGTCCAGGACTTGAAATGTGGCTGGTTTGAAATGCGAAGCTTTACAAGTGTAATATCCACACTAGATTTTGATGAAGGTATAAAGAAGAAAGCATCCCAATTATCATTTTTACACTGATTTATGATGTCAAAGGGCTAGCCTGGTAGCCTTGATGGTAAAGAATCTGCCTACAGTGCAGGTCGACCTGGGTTCGACCCCTGGGTCAGGAATATCCCCTGCAGAAGGGCATGGCAATCCACTCCAGTTTTCTTGCCTGGAGAATCCCATGGACAGAGGAGCTTGGCCGGCTGTAGTCTGTTGGGTCACAAAGAGTCGAACATGACTGAAGCAAGTTAGCAAGCACACATGATATAAAAATTATATGGTTTAGATTGCATAATGTTTCAATTCCTCTTCTAGTTCTTATGAAAAAAATAAAACTCAGTAAGTAGTCAATTACTGGTAGCAGGTAATGGCATCCATAAAGCATAGGAGTGGGCACAGGTAAGGTTGAGAGTCAATCCAAAGGTCTAGTACCATTACAGACACTTGATGGACAAGAGGTTCAGTTAGGAAAACTCTTTAAGGGTCACTAGGGGTTTGAGACTCTGATGGTTGAATTCTGTCATTTATTCAGCAAATAGTTACTAAGAGCCTGCTATGTGCCAGGCACAAACTATCTAAAGGCACAATGATGAAAAATACAAGCAAGTCCTCTTTGAGTTCACCTTCTGCTGAGGAGACAGATACTAGTCAAATAATCACACAAACACAAAATTAGAAACTGACAAGAGCTACAAATGTCAAGTAGTGGTGTTCTGAGTACACTTAGCTGAGGTTAGGCTTGTTGAGGGAAAAAAAAGCCAGGGGTGGGGGGGATATGGTTAAAAACCCAGTCCCCCATCCTGCTATCTGGGCAGGCCAATACCGATTTTTAAGAAATGCACGTGACTTTTCTAACCATGAGAAATAAAATCTCTTTATGGTTTCTGAAACTTGCCCCAAAGACTCTTCTTAAGATTAAATAACTGAGCTATATGGAAGTTGATATATATGAGAATATATGTTTATATGTGTGTTCTTCTCCCAAACAAATCTAGTTGCCTATAAAAGCTAACTGTAAAATTTCTGCTAACTAGTTAGCTAGATAAGTTTCCCCTTTCTCAATTTAACTCATGACATAGTCTATAAAATACTTCAACCATTCCAGTAACTCAAGGGCTATGTGGTTTGAAAATTAAAGTTTCACTTTTGATGAAATGAAACTAACTGAAGGTATATTTGATGGCAGGTTTAATGTAATGAATAACTTCTCTTCCCACACTCTATTTACTACAGTAATAGGGTCTTTTTTTCCAGACTGATAACCACAGTGGACTAGTCATTTCTTGCTTCTGACAGTGGGGACAGGTGTAGAGTTAGTGAAAGGCTAGCTTCCCGTGGCATTGATGTCTAAATTGAAATTAGAAAGGTGAGTAGAATCTGGTATAGGTTCAAGATGTACAGGAAAAGCATTCTAGGCTAAAGGAATACATTTGCAAAAGCCCTGGCTCTTGAGGAAGAATGGTTACTTAGAAAAATTAAGAGAACAGTGTGCTTGGTGCCAACAACAAGGTGGGGGGGGGGGGTTGGTCCTGAGGTTAGAGATTACATGGAGCCTTAAAGGTTTTGTTAAAGTTTTAGGTTAACTTTCAAAATGTGACAAGAAGGTTGTAAAGTACAGATTATTTTGAAGCAGACTGCCAGGCAAGTAGAATGGATTAGAAGCTGCAAGAAGAAAAGTCGTGAGGTCAATGAGGGGTCTATGGAAGGGGTGCAACATGGTAGCGTGGGCTTTTAGGAGGTGATAGGTGTTGGGTCAAAAATGATAATCAGTTAGGTTTCAAAGGCCAAAACTGAAGAAACAAAATGATGTTTAGGTAGGAACTAGTATTAGTGACTTGCCTAACGAACTGTTAGTCTTTTCATGATGACCTCCCCTTCTTTACCCTGGAAATAAGAAATTTTGGACAGAAGCTCTAAATTTACTCCTGATTCTCAGGATTTCATTAGAAGACAATGTGGGTTGTCAATAAGCTTTTTTTTTTTTTTTTTCCTCTTGAAACATTATAAAATTCTTTAGGTCTTAATTTCCTTTTTTGAAAGTTTTCACAAATATTCAGGTGCTAATTGGTGCCCATTATCAGAGTTTGTTTATACCTCTTGTTACAGTACAGCTTTTACATTTCATTGTAATTATTTATTCAATGTCTACATAGCACTAAAACTTTGGCTTCTCAAAAGGTGTCATTCATTACTTAGCTTTGTTTTCCAGCATTTAGAATAAAACTGGCACATGGCTCATACTGAGTACACGATTTCTTACACTGATGGGACACTCACATCCTGTAAAGAAGGATGCAACCCTGATCACTATTTAACTTTGAATTTTATTAGAATACAAATTTCCAGGCCCTACCCTCCATCTCCTAATCAGAATCTCTGGGTGTGGGTCACTCCAGGTCGTTCTTATATGTTATTATCTGAGAACCACAGCTTCAGAGGACTGCCTCAACGGGAGTCAACTACTCAATGCAAAATGGGAGTCAATTTACTCAATGTAAAATCGAGTTAGATTTTACAACTCAGGCCAGCATAAGAAGGATTCAAGTAGACTATTTTAGGATCTCCTATCATTCTTTTTTCTTGAAAACAGTCTTTATAAAAAGCTGCCAAACATAGGTGTTTTTTATTTTTATTGAAGGATAATTGCTTTTCAGAATTTTGTTGTTTTCTGTCAAATCTCAGCATGAATCAGCCATAGGTATACATATATCCCCTCCCCTTTGAACCTCCCCTCCCATCTCTCTCCGCATCCCACCCCTCTAGGTTGATACAGAGTCCCTGTTTGAGTTTCCTGAGCCATACAGCAAATTCCCATTGGCCATCTATTTTACATATGGTATCATAAGTTTCCATGATACTCTTTCCATATATTTCATCCTCTCCCCTCCTCTCCCATGTCCATAGTCTATTCTCTATGTCTGTTTCTCCATTGCTGCTCTGTAAATAAATTCTTCAGTACCATTTTTCTAGATTCTGTTTGTATGCATTAGAATACAATATTTATCTTTTTCTTTGTGACTTATTTCACTCTGAATAATAGGTTCTAGGTTAATTTACTGCATTAGAACTGACTCAACTGACTCAAGGTGTTTTTTATTATTAATTTTCTGATATGAAACTTATCTATGTTAGAGATTAGCAAATCTTTTTATAAAGAACCAAAAAATAAATATTTTAGGCTTTTTTTGGGCATGTGGTTTCTGTCATAATTACTCAATTCTGCAGTTGTAGCATGCAAGTAGCTACAGATAGAACACAAGAGGTGTGGCTGTGCTCCAACAAAATATTATTTATGGATACTAAAATTTCAGTATCATATAATTTTCATGTGACACAAATTATTCTTTTGATTATTTTTATATATAATTTAAAATGAAAGTTATTCCTACTTTGCAAACTTTACAAAAGTAAATGTT
Source organism: Capra hircus (assembly GCF_001704415.2). Taxonomy (NCBI): domain Eukaryota; kingdom Metazoa; phylum Chordata; class Mammalia; order Artiodactyla; family Bovidae; genus Capra; species Capra hircus. Next base: position 77,564,299 of record NC_030811.1, read on the forward strand.
GCAGTGGATTTAGCCCACTGGATGTAGATCGCCCACCACCAGTAATAAAATATTATTTATGGATACTAAAATTTCAATACCATATGATTTTCATGTGACACAAATATTATTCTTTTGATTTGTATATGATTTAAAATAAAAATTATTCTTACTTTTCAAACAGTACAAAAGTAGATGTTGCAGTGGATTTGGCCCACTGGATGCAGACTGTCCACCACTGGTCTATGGAATAATCAGTCCCCAACACACAATTTTTCAAACATAGATATTGACTCATTAATTGAGCATTTAATTAAGCGAAAGTGAGTGAAAATCACTCAGTCGTGTTCGACTCTTTGTGGCCCCATGGACTATATAGTCCATGGAATTCTCCAGGCCAGAATACTGGAGTGAGTAGCCATTGCCTTCTCCAGGGGGTCTTTCCAACCCAGGGATCGAACCCAGGTCTCCCACGTTGCAGGTGGATTTTTGGTCAGCTGAGCCACAAAGGAAGCCTTTAATATGTGCCCAGCAAATAAGCAATGCAGATAAAGCAATTGTCCTCAGGAAACCAGAGGAGAAAAGACTTTAAAAATTAATCAGATAAATGAAATGAATAAAGAACACACCAGAGTGATTAAGAGAGGGCAACAGAGAAACCTACTTTAGGTAGGATGAGCAGAAAAGTTCTGCTGCTGCTGCTGCTAAGTCACTTCAGTCGTGTCCGATTCTGTGCGACCCCGTAGACGGCAGCCTGCCAGGCTCCCCTGTCCCTGGGATTCTCCAGGCAAGAACACTGGAGTGGGCTGCCATTTCCTTCTCCAATGCATGAAAGTGAAAAGTGAAAGTGAAGTCGCTCAGTCGTGTCAGACTCTTCGTGACCCCATGGACTGCAGCCTACCAGGCTCCTCCGCCCATGGGATTTTCCAGGCAAGAGTACTGGAGTGATGTGCCATCGCTTTCTCCGGAAAAGGTCTGAGAAGGTACTATTTAAACTGAGATCAGAAGGATGAGAATGTGGCTATCATATGAAAAGCCAGGAGAAGAGGGTTATATTTTGAAGAATAACAAGAATAAAGTTGACAGGATAGAAAGAACTTCCTGTAATAATAAGTGTGGAGGAGAGGGGTACGATTCAACTGGGAAGGCAGGAAGCAGATCCTATAGGGCCTTGTCAGTCAAGTCAAGGGATTTGTTAAGGTTTTACAGAGGGGGAATGTGATTTTAAGGTTCTAAAGGTTATTCATCCTTGGTGCTGTGTGGAAACAGATTTGGAAGAGAACACGAAACATGGGAGATGGTTTGGAGGCTGGATGAAAGGGGTATCTGTGTGTGTGTGTTTACTGACAGACATTGGGTATTGTTATAACTGAATTATTCATGCAGAAACCACAGTGAATCAAAATGATTTCCCAAGCCAAAACTGACAATCTTAAAACTGCAGAATTTAAGAATTCAACACTACAGAATCTGAGGGTTTGGGAGGTCAATGGTATGGAATTTGATCCACATATAGAAAAAAATCATTTAGGAAAAGGATAGAAAGCTTCACTGAACAGTTTTCACTAGTTAAAGAATGATACTTCTTATACGAACATAGACAAGAAAAGGAACTCTGAATAGGTAGGTAGGCCTCATGAATGAATGGGCTTTGATAGTTTACTGTTCATCACAGTGAAGAGCTATTCAATCCAGCCCTGTAATGACATTTTTTTCCCCTGTTATCAGAGACATTTATCTAATAACACAACTCTATTAGTCGATCTGTCTAAATTGTTATTAAAAGGACAATTAAAATTGGCACTCAGGCTACTACGACTCAGTGTGGTGGGCTGGAATGTACTGAACGTCATATTTCAAAAAGGTATACTGTTAACACAGGGGCATAAATGCTAATTAGAATAATGACTTCATTCAGCAATTTCCTTTTTACAGGGCCATTTGGATCAGGTTCTCTCCTCTGTATAAAAGACCAAATCCTTATAATTTAGATGATTACCTCACAGGAATGAACACTAAGGGAAAACAATATCACAGGACCAGCTCACCATCTCTTCCCCATTACTTCATGTCTCTGTTATGGTGATAACAAGAGGAGAACACATAAAATTTCTCTTCTACAGTGGTTCAAACGTCTCTAATCTTCCCCAACAATCCTCTTGGTTCCAGAAAAGAAAGCTAATTTCATATTTGGAAGCCCCATTGTAAAAATGACTACTGATGAAGAACATGGACCAGGAACATTTTTGTTTAAATGCCCGTGCACATTTCACACTAATCAATTGAAGCACTGCTTAGAAGAAAAAGCAATCCAAAGCAAGTCCTCATACCATTTTCTTACATTCATGTCATGAGCAAACAATAGTCTATGTGTGACTGTAAGTTTCAAGAAATAATCACTGTGCTTTGGGCTGGAGGCAGTATGCTGAAATTCGTGAATTACAACTCTTCCAACAGGAGCCTTTAATGGTTCCAGGGACTTGACATGGAATATGAAACTTCTCACCCAAAGGTCATTGACTCCAATTTGGACTAAACTGGTAGTGACTAAAAGTTATTACTGATAGACAGCTGTTCAACAAAATGAATTGGTGATCTCAGTGTAATTTCTAAAAGACTGGTATCTGTGTCAGGAATTTGTGATTACCTCATGCCCCAAGGTGGATAGTTTTGACAGGAGTCAAGACATTGACTGAAAGGAGATACTCCACCACCTCCTAGCCATTAAAAATGGTCTTTTTAGATGGGACCAGCCAAAAGTTTTCAGGCAAATGGCAAGAAGTTTTCACCTGATAGTTTATCTGTTTTTTGGCCGTACCATGGGGAATGTGGAACTTCCCTGACCAAGGATGGAACCCATGCCCCCTCCAGTGGAAGTGAGGAGTCTTAAGCACTGGACCACCAGGGAAGTCCAAGAGTTTATCATTCTTAAAGTGGCACTACATTTATACATAACTACCATCTCTAAAAACACCATGCTTACGTTTACATAAGATAGCACAGATTTTAATGAGAAATGCTGAAGAAATTTTATTAAAATAACTTAGATTCTTGAACTCAAAGCATGATCTAAAGACCAACAGCATCAGCATCACCGGAAGCCTCATTAAAATTGCAAATTCTCAAGCTCACTCCAGATATATTGACTCAGAATCTTCATTTTAACGAGATCTTCAGGCAATCCAGATGCACAATGAAGTTTGAGGAGTGCAATACGTTTTGAGGACACGTTGTACAGCTGCTCACTGAACACAAAGTGTACTCTATAAACATATGTTAATGACATAAATAAAGACCTGAATACTGTTTTTGTATGTTAATTTCATAATCTAGTATCCCAGCTGTTGGCATTGCTTATGTTGCCACTTAAAAACCCGCCTGCCTATTTATTGTCTTAGCATCTCTCTTAAACTAGGCTCCGAGAGGGCAGGGATCCAATGTGGTATTCCTTTTGAGTTCAATTGAGGTTAAGTTGAAAGTATATGTCTTTATCATCTTACGCTAAATTAGGTCATGCTAAGTAATCTTACTCTCAAGCAACACTAGTTTAAACAAATTGTGTTTACCTGACAGACCTGAAGAGCTATTATGATGCCCTGGATCATTAACCAGCAGTAAATTGCTAAAACACTATTTAATGGCATTGATGGTCAAGTAAATGATAAAATTATTTTGTTCACTCTGTTAAACTAGCCACAAAATGAAACAGACCAATTTTTAAAGTGGTTTTGTGTAGAACATATTGCTATTTACTACATTTCATTAACTGTAGTCAACATAAGGCTAAAACCGGGATATATTTAAAATTTAGGTTATTATTTTATTCGTATGAATGTTTACAATAACTTACAGTCTCCCAAAGAACTGTACAGTAACTTACAGTCTCCCAAAGAAAAAATCTAAAAGGCATTAACTTTATGGTATCAATACAACATTCAGTCTGAAGTAGAGCTGCTCCCTAAAATATAGGCTTCTATTCTAAAAATAAATCCCCACATTCCAATGATGTTTTGAACATTTTCTCCAACACACATCTTATTGCCCTATTCAAATTTCCAAATAAAAAGTCTGGAAATCCAAAGTTTTCATAAAAGGCTCTCAAGTCAGCAAGATACATTAGCTGAGCAAGTTCCCTTAATTCTCTGAGTCCATATTTAATATTTAGTGTTTGTATTTTAAAAAAAAATGGTAAGACCAACTTTGCGTAACTATTCTGAACCTTTAATGAGATGAACATGAAGTTTTTTGGCATAGTTCTTCATAGTATTTTGAACAAGTACTTCATGTTTGCCTGCTACTGATTTCTATTACTATCAATACTTCTCATAATAGTTCTTCTAATAATACTCCTTCTGTTACTTTTACAACAACTACTATTATTACTATCACCACCACTACTACAATTACTTCAGTACAAATTTTCCTTGAGATCACTGGGTTACATATCAGATTTTAAAATAACTGAATGTGTGAGAACCACTCCCACACAGTTCGCCTAATAATATCAAAACATAAAGCTCTGAATTAAAGGAAAATTTAAAGATATATAAGCCTGAAAGTATAATTATATTTTCTATTCATGCTAAAATCTGCAATTATGGCTTCGTGTGATCTTGGCCTTCCTTTAGGCTTAGAAAATCAAACATTTGATTATGCTTGATTATGAATGTTATCAACAGCTGTGGCCCCCTACACCCTTTCAAAAGAACAGTCCTTTATCATGCCAGTTGTTGTAGGGCCTCATTTCTCTCCTTCTACCCAGGAACAGTATAACCCAGAATAAAAGCTTGACCCATGGACTCAGACAAACATGGGTTCAAACTTGGGCCCTGCCACATGATAGCTGTGTAACTCTGAGCATGTAATAACATCTATAAAACAGTGATAATAAATCATAGCACCTTCCACAAAGGATTGTTGCAAAGACAGAAAATGAGACGCTGCATACTTTTGCATAGCACTCAACATCATGCAGCAGTCATGGTTAAATAATTCATAAATCTTATTATTATTGCCTAGACTTGAAAGTATTAAAAAGAAGGCAGAGTTTCTGCCCACGCATCAAGTTCATTTAATTTTATGCCCAATAGAGAATACCTTTCAAAGGCCTGACTTTAGGAACTGGTGAACAGATTGCTCAATCTTTTGAGCTGCTGCTTTTTTTTTTTTTCTCAACTAGGATTGGGTTCTCTGGAGAACCCTGACTCATACAAGGCCTTTAACTTGCTCTAGCTCATGGTAATTGGCTGACTTCTCAACTTCTTTCTCTGGCTTATTGATTTTTGTCTTTGGAGTCAGAAAGGTAATCTAAACTTTCATTTTACATACTCCAGTTAGCTTTGCTTTTCCAGTGTTCATTCAGCCTGTTTCTAGCACTCTAGTGTTTTATGTTCACTATATAATTAAGCATTCCATTTCTGGATCACTCTTAATTATAAGACATTTCTTCTTTTTTTTTTTTTTTTTGCTAAACAGATATCTTTGTTCCCTATTACATAACTAATAATACTGATTTGGGGAGCAGGCTAGAATAAGCTTAAAGGTTAATCTACAAGATAGATCTTCAGATACTCCAGGACTACTATTATATCTTTATTCTTAAAATGTAGTGTTGAACAGAACCAGACATGGTGCTGGAGACATTGTTTTAATAGTACTGGAAAGAGTGGGGCTATCACTTTCTTCTTTCATTTGTATATTATCCAATTGTTAAATAAAACTTGAGTTAGGTAGAAAGAATTCACCTTTGGTCCAACTTGTAAGATGAGGTTTCTAAGAAAAGCATGGTGGTTTTCAAATTGTATGTGCCCTTTTAATATCCATGGATCATTTAAATCTCTACTAATCCAAAAAAAGGGTTTCTCCTCTCATTTTCTATAAATAGATTGCTAATGAACTTAAAATAATTTTAGTACCATTCTGTCCTAGAAAAACAGACTTCCACTTTTGGAGGCCCAGACTAACAAAACTCCTGGATTTTAATAAAGAGGAAAGCTGACAGATGAAGGCTAACCTGGAACTATCAGTTAGACCATGTTCCTAGAATTAGCCTGGCACTCACACCTGGGCCCTGGTGTTCTCCTGTCAAACATCAACAATTTCACAGAACACCAACTTCAGGCAAAGCCACTCTGGGACTATGATGGATCAATGGAAAAATAAGACTACCCTCTGCTGTGTCTTTCCCAATGACAGCATGGGCCCTGCTTCATCCTTCCACATTCTAGATAAGGGTTCTTTAGATAGCCAATCAGAAAATGATCCCGGCTTCCTCACAGCATTCAGTCCAGAGAAAAGTCCCACTTCCTTGAGTCCTCCTTATATTCACCTAACCCAAAGCCAAATTTTAAATCTCCCTCCTGAGGAGTCCCACACTTTCCTACTGTGTGTGCCCTCCCTCACTGCAACAAGTCAGTAAACCCACCTTTGTTCAACTATAGGTGCATTCCTGGTGATCCTGGCTGAAAGATGCTGACATCTTGTTATTGAGATGACATATAAGGTAAAAAGACTAACTGGAATTTTATCAAATTGCAAACCTTATTGTAAATTTCTTATGGGCTATGAAACATTGTTATATCTAGACAGAATGATGCCAATTTAGACATTAAATCCATTCATAAGTACCCATTTACATGTTTGTTCAGTTCAGTTCAGTCGCTCAGTTGTGTCTGACTCTTTGTGACCCCATGAATCGCAGCACGCCAGGCCTCCCTGTCCATCACCAACTCCCGGAGTTCACTCAGACTCACGTCCATTGAGTCGGTGGTGCCATCCAGCCATCTCATCCTCTGTTGTCCCCTTCTCCTCCTGCCCCCAATCCCTCCCAGCATCAGAGTCTTTTCCAATGAGTCAACTTTTCATATGAGATGGCCAAAGTCCTGGAGTTTCAGCTTTAGCATTATTCCTTCCAAAGAACACACAGGACCATCTCCTTTAGAATGGACTGGTTCGATCTCCTTGCAGTCCAAGGGACTCTCAAGAGTCTTCTCCAGCACCACAGTTCAAAAGCATCAATTCTTCAACTCTCAGCTTTCTTCACAGTCAAACTATCACATCCATACAGGACTACTGGAAAAACCACAGCCTTGACTAGATGGACCTTTGTTGGCAAAGTAATGTCTCTGCTTTTGCATATGCTATCTAGATTGGTCATAACTTTCCTTCCAAGGAGTAAGCGTCTTTTAATTTCATGGCTGCAGTCACCATCTGCAGTGATTTTGGAGCCCAGAAAAATAAAGTCTGACACTGTTTCCACTGTTTCCCCATCTATTTCCCATGAAGTGATGGGACCAATGCATACCATGAACTAAAATTCATTTTCTGATGGGAATCTTGATTTTGCCCTCCCTAGAGTTTTACTCTTGACTTCATTCTGAGTAGAACTTAGAAGACGTCTTATTCTGGCACCTGTTTTCTGACACCCGTGTTTTCATAAGAGAATCAACTCCATGTGATACTCAGTTGATAAAGCGTTTAATGCTCCACTTGACTGGCTTCCCTGATAGCTCAGTTGGTAAAGAATCTGCCTGCAATGCAGGAGACTCTGGTTCGATCCCTGTGTTAGGAAGATCCCCTGCAGAAGGGAACAGCCACCCACTCCCCAGTATTCCGACCTGGAGTATTCCATGGACTGGGTAGTCCATGGGGTTGCAAAGAGTTGGACATGACTGAGCTACTTTCACCTTCACTGACTGGCAATAGGGTACTAGTACAATAGGTATACCTCAAAGAGAATGATCTTGGATTCAGGGTTGTTCTGTACATTTCAAAGCTCAGTCAAGAAAAACAATACTATGAAGGTTAACCAGAAAGATACAAAGTACACGTTTCTTCTATATACTCTAAAATCTACTCCTGGAATAAGATGGACAGACAGACGACTGTTAATACCTAAATCTCACAATGTTGATTCCCCAGATAAATAAGAGTTTTACCCAGTCTCATTTTGGTACATTTCCATTGAAACCATACTCTCTAAAATTCTCTAGACTAATGTGTACCATACCAAGGTTTTTTTTTAAGTAGTCACATTACATAAGCATATGAAAACTTCTGAGTCTGTTCCACAAGATCTGTTGTCAAGCCAGATGTCTTGCTTTTACACTACTTTACAGGATCTCATGCTTGCTTACTTAGTTAAAATGTTCCTCTTTACACTTACTTTGCATCTGAATTATATTTCCAGCATGGATAATCTGGTTACATGCATAAGTAATATTCCTACTGCATGTCAGCCTCCAAAGGAGACAATTATGAAGAGACTATCCTAAGAAAGAAATCTCCAGGCTTTCATGAGACTCTAAGAGAGTTACTTCCCATCTAACCCTTGAGCTTGAAATGGATTATATGAAAGTTTAAAATACGCTCCAAAAAGCCAAGTAGAATTGGTTTCTGGAAATTTATGTTTGTACTGTGAATGAAATAAAAGGCCTATTTGCTTTGAGCACTTTGATTTGACAGTTTGCTTTGAAGAAAAACAAACCTAAAAAGTATAAAGAAACTAGCCACAGATTTTTAGTAGAGATTTTTAGTTTAACTCTGAAATACATTACATAAAAACATGTAGGCCAACATGACAGTAAAAGCAACCTTTATAAGAAGTTATAAAGGTTAAAATGAGATACTACAAAGGAACTGTGTGGTGTTTTGGTTGATAAAAAGGGCTGTGTGGCTGCCATATTGTAACTGCTTATTTTAAAAGCTGTATGTCTATGATTCATCTCAGCTAACAATGAGGAAGGCACAGATTACTTGTATTTGAAACACTACAGAAGGTGGGGGTACCTCAGGACTGATTCAGCTGGGGTGCCCTGAGCCAAAGTGGAACACAAAGCCAAAATCTACTGGCAGAAGCCAAGATTCAAATGCTGGGCATGGCACATACAAGCAACAAATCCAAAGGGGCAAAAGCAAGTTCAATGGCAGTGTTTGAAATCAAGTCAACAGCAGAACAAGTACAAATTGCCCACCCCAAAACTGTGGGGCTCTAGGTAATTTCTGTGAATAGCAGTGGGAATTTGTGGTTGGTTTGTAAAAGTTTGTAAGAGCATGGTGTAAAGGAGGATAAGATGGTCTTAAAATCTATAAGGAGATAGGAGGAAATTTAAATGGTATATATATATTTTTTGCATATATCATTAAATTTTTTTGACACTCAAAATGTGTGACATTGCTCTATGTAAGTCTAATACTTTAACTAGTAAATGGTAATCTCCTAGTGGCAACAATCAATTCAGGATAGTCCAATTAGAGTGAAGCAGTTTATTCATTGGGCTTCCCAGGATGGCATTAGTGGTTAAAAAAAAAAAAAAAAAGTGAAAATTGCTCAGTTGTGTCCAACTCTTGTGACTCTATGGACTACACAGTCCATGGAATTCTCCAGGCCAGAATACTGGAGTGGGTAGCCTATCCCTTCTCCAAGGGATCTTCCCAACCCAGGGATCGAACTCAGGTCTCCCGCATTGCAGGCAGATTCTTTACCAGCTGAGTCACAAGGGAAGTCCAAGAATACTGGAGTGGGTAGCCTATCCCTTCTCCAGTGGATCTTCCTGACCCAGGAATTGAACTGCGGTCTCCTGAATCGCAGGTGGACTCTTTACCAACTGAGCTATCAGGGAAGCCGCAGTGGTAACTAACCTGCTTGCCAATGCAGGAGACATGAGAGATGCAGGTTCGATCCCTGGGTTGGGAAGATCCCTTGGAGAAAAGGCAGGGCAACCCACTCCAGTATTTGTGCCTGGAGAATTCCGAGGACAGAGGAGCCTCCGTGGGTTTCAGTACATAGAGTTGCAAAGAGTTGGATACGACTGAAGTGACTTAGCATACAAGCAGTTTATTCATCTGTTATGGGAAGTCCCCTTATTGTACTAAAAAAGGAAGCTATGTAATCCAGCTTGCAGCAAACATTTATAACCACCTTGAGGAGACCTAGCTTGCAGGTGATGTTGCCATGAAGAGAAGGGTAGAAAAACTGCAGAATTACTTAGTATCATTTAGTCAAGCCATGCTTGGGAAGGGGTTAGTTTTAGAATTCTCAACTGTGTTTAAGTAACCTATGTAATTTGTATTGTATATTTTTTTTAACATGTCATTTAAATGGACTAGCTTGCCTAGAGAATGCCATGGATGGAGGAGCCTGGTGGGCTGCAGTCCATGGGTCGCTAAGAGTTGGACACAACTGAGCGACTTCACTTTCATTTTTCACTTCCATGCATTGGAGAAGGAAATGGCAACCCACTCCAGTGTTCTTGCCTGGAGAATCCCAGGGACGGGGGAGCCTGGTGGGCTGCCGTCTATGGGGTCGCACAGAGTCGGACACGACTGAAGCGACTTAGCAGCAGCAGCAGCAGTAGCAGCTATGAATTACCATATCTTTAAAAAGGGTATTTATAGTTCCTTTCACCTCTCAAGAGATTTGTGGGGTTGGGGTTGAAAATCAGCAGCTTTTAATCATGGTCTGGGCTTTCTGGTGACTGGTACTCATCTGGGAGTCATTCAGGAGCCCACCTAGAGTTGCCTCAATAGAGCAAAAGAGGTTTGCTGGCTCAGTCAGTAAAGAATCTGCCTGCAATGCAGGAGATCTGAGTTTGATCCCTGGATAGGGAAGATCCCCTGGAGAAGGAAATGACATCCCACTCTAGTATTCTCACCCTGGAAATCCCATGGACAGAGGAGCCTGGTGGGCTACAGTCCATGGGGTCACAAGAGTAGGACATGACTTAGCGACTAAATCACCACCACAGTGATATTATCACCTGGAAATTACAAAGGTTTCAGGAGCTCTGCGCCAGGCGGCTGAAGGCAGAGACCAACATATGTATCTTCTATTATATCTCAGTAGTAAAAGTATAAGTAGATAGCAAGTGTATCGTATTTCAAACCTTGGTTACATTAAGAAAAAAAGTTTGGAGAACATGGTAGGGAAGGAAGGTGTCTTAGCTGTTTCACATAAAGAAGGAGAGCGGGAGGTGACTTTAGACATAACAAACGACAAAGCGCATTCCAGAGCGCAGGCTTGTCCTTTTTCCTACAAAGGCGACAACTCAGGCTTTATAAGGCAGCAAAATCTGTGCATACCCATCTATTAACAACCAGTCTTGCAATTATGATATACTTTGACTACATAAACATTTTTCATTGCTTTATTGTAATGATCTCATTACAGTTAATCCCTTAAAAATTTCCCATATTACTATCCACACTATCCTAATTTTTCTCATAAGTGGAAGAAATATGTTTTTGATGACTATGCGAAATGTTTGAGGTCACCCTGAAAATGCCACTTGGTTGCCTATTAGAACTGATTTCGACAGGAATGTCAGTTGAGGTAAAAGTAACTGTCCTTCAAATAAATAAGTAACTTGGAGATCTCTGTCATAACATGTTACTGGTGGAAGGAAAACTTGTACTTACAGAAATAAAATAATACCTGCTTTCATTAAAACTCTGTCTCTAACTCTAGAAAATCAGAGTAAACAATCCAGATATGAGTTAGATTATGTCATTGTTGTTGTTCAGTCACTCTGTCGTGCCGGACTCTCTGTGACCCCACTGGACTGCAGCACGCCAGGCTTCCCTGACCTTCACCATCTCCCAGAGCTTGTTCAAACTCATGTCCATAGAGTCAGTGATGCCATCCAGCCATCTCATCCTCTGTCATCCCCTTCTCCTCCTGCCCTCAATCTTTCCCAGCCTCAGGTCTTTTCTAATGAGTCAGTTCTTCACATCAGGTGGCCAAAGTATTGGAGTTTTAGCATCAGCATAAGTCCTTCTAATGAATATTGAGAATTGATATCCTTTAGGATTGACTGGTTTAATCTCCTTGCAGTCCAAGGGACTTTCAAGAGTCTTCTCTAATACCACAGCTCAAAAGCAACAATTCTTCTGTGTTCAGCATTCTTTATGGTCCAACTCTAACATCCATACATGACTACTGGAAAAACCATGGGTTTGACTATATGGACCTTTGTGGGCAAATCATACTAAACAATCCAAATATAAGTTAGATTATCTCATTATAGCTACTAAGTATTCAGCTCCTATATGTTCTAGACACTGTCCTATGTGTTATACATATTGGTTTAGAGACTCAACAGTTCTATTACATAGGCATTTCTACAGACCAGTAAACCAAGCTCGGAGAGTTAATTACTTTGCCTCAAATCACATAGCTATTAAGTGGCAGAGATATGATTTAAAATTATTATTTTTTGGAATAGTAATATATGGGAGCTTCATTTTACTGTGGAAGGGGAATACTATATTACTTGGATGGTTCAGGCTTGCCCAGCATCTAATTTTGCTCATGTAAACAATATCCTTTTTTAAAGTAATTTGATTCATCCCTTTATTTTTTGGTTGTGCTGAGTCTTTGGTACTGCATAGGCTTTTCTCTAGTTGCAGCAAGTGGGGGCCACTCTCCAGTTGCAGTACCCAGGCTTCTCATTTCGGTGGCTTCCCTTGTTGCAGGCTTCAGTAGTTGCGGCATGAGTTCAGTAGTTGCCGCTCCCGAGCTCCCGAGCACAGGCTCAGTAGCTGTGCTGCACAGGCTTAGCTGCTCTGTGGCATGAGGGATTCTCCTGGGCCAGGGGTTGAACTCTTGACTCCATCCATTGGCAGGCAGGTTCTTTACAACTGAACCATCAGGGAAGCCCAGGGTTTGGATCTTGAATAAATCTGAAGTTTTTATTTCATCTACTCTGACACATTGCTCCCTACTATGTATATCTGATCTGTGCCCAGAAAATGAAAGGCAGTGGGCCCAGGGGCAGTGGAGGATACTCCCACAGGAAGAAGAGGTGTGGTGCCAAGTATCAAGATGCATCTGACCTCAGTCCTGAAGTGTTGTTTCTACCAGGTTGTGACTGCTTAGTAAAATCTGTGGTTATTTCTTCTCTCTGTTTCTATTCCTGAAAATGTGTCCCCTTTGTTTAAAAAAATAATAATGAAGAAAGTACTAAGTTATCACTGGTGGAAATGCATTTTGAGATGTTCTCCAGGAGCAAGATAGTTTGGCATAGGTATTGATTCAAAGGTGGCCTTTTAAATGCTTCCATTTTTGTTGAAAGGAAGCATATCTGGAGGCAGACTAGTCATAATTACACAGACAAAACTAATTGTCTTTGAGAAGATGATAAACAGACCACCAAGGCTTGTGTGAGATCTTGCGTAAGTGCTCCATGGGGCCTCAAGCACCATCCTTTTTTAAATTTTATTTTTAATTTTTTTAGATTATTTTTAATATAAATTTTATTTTAATTAGAGGTTAATTACTTTAGAATATTGTATTGGTTTTGCCATACATCAACAAGAATCTGCCACAGGTATACACGTGTTCCCCATCCTGCACCATCTTGATCTTGGTCACATTTTTAAGATAATCACGCTTCAGTTCCATATTTGTGAACCATAAGTAACTCTACAACCTCACATGCATCTCATTCTGACAGGCGATGCCTTACAAGAATAGTTTCCTTTACATGCAGCATTTATAAAGAATTCAGTTTTTTACAATTGTCCAAATAGGCTGAATTGCATACAAAGTCTGAAAGTCTGCAGTCAACATGATTGACACAATTAATGGTTTTGATTAAGTGGATATCTTGAGACTGCTATATAGTTTTTGCATATTTTTATAGAAGTATATTTCTTAGAGATGGTATCAACCTTCAGATATTAGTTATGTTAAACTGATATTCTTTAATTATTAAATATTTGTTGTCCCTTAATCATAAAAGTCAGAGCAAAAAATTTCTACCTAAATATTCTCTATATTTATTTATACAAATACAATCTAACAGTTTGATCTAAGTCATCATGTCATAAAATTTGGATCTGAAATGAAGCACTGTTATCTATTAGACTGAATATTTCCATTTTTATATATAATAAATGACCATCAGAAATGTTACATGAATATATGAATATATGTATATGTGTACATATGAATACATTAAGTGAAAATTATTTCACATGTATTTCATATGAATGTGTGTATGCATGCTGCTGCTAAGTCGCTTCAGTCGTGTCCAACTCTGTGCGACCCCATTGATGGCAGCAGCCCACCAGGCTCCCCTGTCCCTGGGATTCTCCAGGCAAGAACACTGGAGTGGGTTGCCATTTCCTTCTCCAATGCATGAAAGTGAAAAATGAAAGTGAAGTCGCTCAGTCGTGTCCGACTCTTAGAGACCCCATGAACTGAAGCCCACCAGGCTCCTCTGTCCATGGGACTTTCCATATATATATACATACATACATGTATATAGGTGTGTATGTGTATGCATGTGTATATATATATCTCAGATGCATATATACACATGCAAAATTAACTACTCTGGCTACAAAACAAAACAGTTTATATATATGAAACTGCAGTGAGAAATGTGATGACATTATTATGAAATTTAAATGGCCAAAGACAATTATAAACACCACTATAGAGATGTTGATAAAATGATATCTGGAAGCTTAATATTTACATTTGGGAAGTGAATTTTTATTACCTATTTATGTTGCCACTTGCTGATAAAAGCACAGAACATTATTATTTCAGGATGTTAAAGGAAAAAAAAACTATTACCACATTTGAGAAAGTCAATAAACATTTTTCATAGATGGATACTAAATCAATGGCTAATCTTAGATCTAGCATTTTATAGTACTCAGCCCCAAATACTGTTATCTAAACAGTCATTTCTACCTGCATATTTCTGTCACATTATCATATACTTTTACAACCTCTACTTCCACTCTTCCCACTAACCACTGGTGGGTGGGCAGAAGCCTTCATCTAATAAGAGCATTGCAGTAACATCAGTAAATCTATTACTATGTTTAAAAGAAAATCTAGTGATTACCATAAGCCTTAAATATATGTGAGCATATCTGGAAAGTTTTTCAATCAAATGACACTTTACATTTGTTTAACACTTTGTATTTTTCCAGAAAGTCCTCACATATATTAAATTGTTATATCTGAAAGATGCAGAAAAGATATTAATAGCATTGTCAAGTGAAATGTGGAGAATCTGAATCTCAGTGAGAGCAAATGACTTACTGAAGGGCAATCTGTGGTTAAGGGCAGAAGTAGAGGAGATATAATCACTATAGGTCTTCTAATTTCTTGCTCAGGGCCGTGTACCCTTAGCTGATGAACTTGACCCCAACCGTCACCGAAGACAAACTGAGCTTAGTGTGTGTGAAGTCTCATGTTAGCACCAACATGAACTGATTTCGTGGGCTTCAGCTCTAGAATCCTTCATTTACTTTGGGCTATTGCTTCTTATCATATCTGAAGCTGTTAAACACCCCTAGAATGTTTGGATTGGAGGCTTGTAATTGCCTGAAGATGCAGACTGAAATAGGATCATATGTAGAAGTGAGGAGAGTAAGAAGAGGCAGTGCTCTTGATTTATAATTGGAAGTTATTTTGGAGAGCAATAGCTCTGGGGATGAACGTGTCTACAGTCAAGACTAAGGACACAATGGTTTGCTCACTATGCTCCAGATAACTACACATTCCTGTTTCCATGTCTTAAGGTTTTTCCCCATAGAAACACACTCCCTTTCCCTTTCTGCCTGAAATGTCATGCTTCCTCTACTGGCAAGACTCCGCTTCGAGCATTGTGGACGTGGAAAACTGTCTTGTCTAAGACTCTTTATTTTATAGCTGAAGGATGGTATCTAGAAGATTCTAACTTGCCGAGGTGCACAATGAGCGAAATTCTGGTCTCCTAACTCAGTTGTGTATGTTTTACCTTCTGTACAAAGCAATAATGAAGGTTTTTTTAATCTTAAAAATTATTCACTCGGCCCAGAGCTGACTTCAGTGCAAATGGAGAGGTGTACTTACTACTTATTATTTATTTAAAATATAATTGAGTATTTCTGAATAAGGAAAATATCTTAAATTTTTAGCTTAAGTGTCACTGAGTCCATTAAGTCTTTCATCCCAGCAAATTAAGGTAGTCTCTCTCCACTGAACTTCTCTAGAACATTCCTAAAACACTTACGACACTTTTTTTATAGTTTATTGTTTATATGACTAAATTATCCTACTTAAATACAAATTCTTTGATTATAGTATACTTAAAGATAATCTCATATAGATAGTCTTATCCAAGTATCTCTTACAAAGTAACAATATATATAATAAATTCCTAGCATGAGTATTTTGACTATGTGAAAAAATGAATATGTAAATACGGAATATGTGAACAAAATGACTAGCAATTGTTTTGTGTTATAAAGTTGGCATGAAATAACTGGAATAGAAGAGGTTTATGCCGTTAAAATAGTTCTGAATTCTCACACAAGACCAATCAGGCATGGAAAGAAAAAAACAAGCATCATTTTAAAAATAAATATGGACATTATGCCAGGTAAATGTGCCCAAACTGTGTATACATCCTCTGGCTCATTTGTGATCAAAACCTAGGTAGCAAGAAAACATAAACAGTATTGAGATTTTATTTTGGATTCAAGCATTTCTTTTCTTTAGTATTATTGAGATATAATTGTCACACATCATTTTATAAGTTTCAGGTATACATCATGATGATTTGATATATATATATTAGATAGTGGCTATTACAATAAGGTTTCTTAACATGTCTGTCATCTTATGTAGTTATCTTTATTTGTGTGTGTGCTGAGAACTCCAAGATCTATCTACTCTTAGTAGCTTTCAAATAAACACTCTACAGTTACCTATAGCTCCTATACTGTATATTACATACTAAATCCCCAGAACTTACTCATAACTGCGTCATGTATGGCTGTGAGAGTTGGACTGTGAAGAAAGCTGAGCGCTGAAAAATTGATGCTTTTGAACTGTGGTGTTGGAGAAGACTCTTGAGAGTCCCTTGGACTGCAAGATCCAACCAGTCCATACTAAAGGAGATCAGTCCTGGGTGTTCATTGGAAGGAATGATGCTAAAGCTGAAACTCCAACACCGGCCACTTCATGCGAAGAGGTGACTCATTGGAAAAGACTCTGATGCTGGGAGGGATTGGATGAGATGGTTGGATGGCATCACCGACTCAATGACATGATTCTGAGTGAACTCCGGGAGTTGGTGATGGACAGGGAGGCCTGGCATGCTGCAATTCATGGGGTCGCAGAGTCGGACACGATGGAACTGAACTGAACTGAATATACCCACTGACCACTTTCACTCATTTCCCCCAAATCCCTGCCCCCGTCAACTACTAATCTACTCTGATTCTAGGAGATTTTTTTTTTAGATTTCACATGTACATAAGATCATACAGTATTTATCTTTCTCTGTCTGACTTACTTAATGTAGAATAATGCCCTTAAAGTACATTTCTGTTGTTATATGTGGCAAGACTTCCTTCGCATTTTATGGCTAAAAAATGTGTGTGTGTGTGTGTGTGTGTACATATACATAATGGCCAAAAAGTTCCTTTGGTTTTTTAAGTAAAAGTATTAGTTCTATTTTTAATTTTTGAGGATCCACTCTATTATTTTCCTTAGTGGCTAAACCAATTGACATTTCCACCAACAGTGTACAACTGTTACTCTGCATTCTTACACACACTTGTTATTTCTTGATATTTTATAACAGCCATTCTAACAGGTATGAGATGATAGCTTACTGTAATTTTGATTTGTGTTTTCTTGATGACTTGATGTGAATGTCCCTCAAGTACCTGTTACCCAGTTATATATCTTCTTTGGAAAAAAAAAATACCTATTTAGTTCCTTTGCTCACTTGTTAATCATTTGTTTTTTTGCTGTTGTTATTGTTATTGCTGATGTTGTATTAATATGACTTCCATATACAGTTTGGATATTAATCTTTTATCAAAAATATGATTTGCAAATATTTTCTCCCATTCAGGTGGTTGTTTTTCACTTTGTTGATCATTTATTTTGCTGTGAAGAAGTTTGATGTAGTTCCATTTGTTTATTCTTGTTTTTGTTGCTTGTGCATTTGGTGTCATACCCCCCAAAAATCATTGCCAAGACCAATGTCAAGGAGCTTTGTCTATGTTTTCTTACAAGAGTTTTATGGCTTTAGTTCTTTCAAGTATTTCTTTAGCATCATTCATGATGACAATAACCTTTCTTAAAAAACTTACAATTGCCAAAAAGAAAATGAATTTTAAGGCTCACTTTTAAAGTTAGTTTTAAATGTGCTTTTAGCAAATGAGGCAATGAAAATCGTCTCTTTTGACTCTGCAAAATGTTGGAAACATTGAAATCAACCTAAAGCCCTACTCTAGGAGGAAAGACTACAACTCTGTGATAATTTACAGCATTTCTTTCTTTAGTTCCTTCACTGAATTTTTGGGTCTGTATTATCACATAAGAGGTCATAAAATAAAATTATATTCTCACAAGTATGAAGATAATTGTAATACTTCCAGCTGTGGCTTCATATCAAGGCCCAATGTGGGTGATCATACAGTGCGCTTTTGCAGCAATTCTAACAGACCTTCTGAGACTCCTTTGTTTTCTGCACAGCCTTCAGCACACCAGGAAGATTTTAAACTGTCATTCATTTAATAATCACAGTCATGCGCAGGATGCTGTTATGCAGTCACTTAACTATACATGATGCAAATTTTAAATTTGAGGGACCCATTCCATTTTTGCAGCTCAATAAATTGTACTGTGCTCTCTGATAATAGACAGAAGGCCTCTGTGAGCATCCCCAAGTTATTACAGGGAATATTTGCATGATTACAGCTCTGCTTTCAGGAACTTGGAATCTGAATAAAAACAAACAAACAAAAAAAAAAGAAACAAAAGCAATAATAGTTGGGTCCAGGAAAGAGATATATATATATGTTTGTTTTCTTAATTTTTCCCAGTTTTAAGTTTATTTTTGGAGTTTCTTCTCTCTACCCCTAGGTTGACTTGTATCCTACAGGGTTTATTATCTAAGTAATTTGAGATCACCCTTTTAACAAATTCTTTACATTTCAGGAAGAAAAAGAAAAATAGAAATGGTTATTAATAAGTGTACTGTTGAGAAAAGATTAGTTTTTCGAATGGTGTTTTCTGTACTGTTATAGAGCTTATTTAAGTAGTTAGTGATTTTTTATTTATTTATTTATTTTTTTTTTTTTATAAAAAAATTTTTTATTTTTTTAAAATTTTAAAATCTTTAATTCTTACATGCATTCCCAAACATGAACCCCCCTCCCACCTCCCTCCCCTTAACACCTCTCTGGGTCATCCCCATGCACCAGCTCCAAGCATGCTGTATCCTGCATCAGACAAACTTGATATTTATGAATAATTGTCAAAAAGCATATACTACATGGTCTGATATTAAGTATTTCCCATGCTGGTGCTCATTAGTATGAAGGTCAGCTTAAGCTTGTTCTGCTTAAAAGGAACCTACTAGATACAAAAGTACTCAAGGTTCCGAACACTAGCTTGAAGTGCTGTATATCTGTCTCACTAAGTTTTTGTATTAATCCTTGTCTCTGTGACTCAGAATCTTCATCATAACATGTACATGACTCTACATATCTATGTAAAAACTACACACACATACATTGCCATCCCATCTTCCTTGACCAATTTCATCAATATTGAACAACAGTGTTGCAAGGAAGAAAATGGAAAGAGAGTGATTTAAAAGAAAGTAGAGACTAAAAAAGACTGGTAAATAAGGAATGAATAAAAGTGTTTATTCCAAGGGTTTCCTGCTTGAATGATGAAAAAAGAGAGATAATGGTATGTGCTACTTCCACACAGAACAGGAATAAACAAGGGGATCCTGATTGTGAGAGAACTGACATCAAAAAAAGAAAATATATCCTTGAAAGAGGAAGAAAGGAAAATGAAAACTAACATTGATGTTTGAACTTGGGATAAAGTACATCATATGGAAACATGGAAATCATCCAACTGATCTGGAGGGGGGCAGTAAGACAAATTAGTTTTCAACATGCTGAGTTTGAAGTGACAGCAGAGTACCGATGCATATGCCAAACTGACATTTGGACACTTGAGACTGAAGTTCAAAAGAGAGGTTAGAGTCACAGATTGGTTTTGGGGAATATTCTGGAGGTGATAATTGAAGCCATACAGAAGAATAGAGTTTCCAAGGGAGAATGAACAAAATGACATGGAAAAATGTCAAATTTGATGTGACAAAAAAGTAATCAATAGAACACGTAAATGATCACGTTCTAAAATAACCTGTGATTTAAGTGTTAATCTAGAAACTTTTTAAATAAAGAAAATTGTGAAGGTTGGAAAAGAAATATAAATTCAATTCTTCAGTTGTTTCAAAAGAAAGGTATTCTAGGAAACAAAACTTTATTCTTATGTCACCATCAACAATAATATACAACCAAAAGTTCTTCCTAGCTTTCAGACATAGTGAAATCTTTGTTTAAATTCCTATTCTTCCTTTTGATAACTGCTGAAACTCCAGTACTTTGTCCACCTCATGCGAAGAGTTGACTCACTGGAGAAAACTTTGATGCTGGGAGGGATTGGGGGCAGGAGGATAAGGGGACGACAGAGGATGAGATGGCTGGATGGCATCGCTGACTCGATGGACGTGAGTCTGAGTGAACTCTGGGAGCTGGTGATGGACAGGGAGGCCTGGCGTGCTGCGATTCATGGGGTCACAGAGTTGGACACAACTGAGCGACTGAACTGAACTGCTTCCTTTTCACACTGTTCATGTGATTTTCAGTATGATAGGGGACAGCAGAGGATGAGATGGTTGGATGGCATCACTGACTCAATGGACATGAGTTTGAGCGAGCTCTGGGAGTTGGAGATGGACAGGGGAGTCTGGAATGCTGCAGTCCATTGGGTCGCAGAGAGTGTGACATGACTGAGCAACTGAACTGACTGAATTTCTTCCTAACTGCTTCCTTTGCCTTTACACAATCCTCTTGTTCCTTATAAGGATGGATTACCTCTGAGAGGATTGGGAATTTCTATCTGGGAGAATGAGAGTGAATGTTGAGCAAGGATAATGTACAGCCTTTGTGGTACATTTGTGGTACATGGAATGAGGCTCAGGATGAAAATCTTGGATTTATGAGTGTTAAGTTCTAACAACTGGCAACTTTATCAAGCATTAAACACTCAGCTGACACAGTGAAAGATGAGGCATCCTGTAGCACATGCTCAAGGCTGGGAATCTTGGGCAGGTGCTGCATAAAAACAAAGGAGCAAGATTAAGATAGGGATTCACAGAGGGGTAACAAAAGACTCAGGAAGCAACAGTGGTACATAAGAAACATCTTCGGGATAGGTGAAGGAACACCAAGGGGTCAGGACTAATAGAAACAGAGAGAGAAAAGCAGAGAAACCAGGAGATACTGAGATCAAGAGCTGGAGTTTTCTGAGAGGTGGAAAAGGATGTGTGGTAAGAATGAGGTCATGAGAGACTCATGTTTAGACTTCTGAAGTTGTTAACAAGTTCACAGTCCTGGGCATGTTGGTTGAAACTGAATAGACAGCAGAGTTAAAATGTTTAGTAACTGTGAGACTAGGTCACTTACATGAATGAAGAAATATCCTAGATTAGCATGAAGAAAGACTGCAATTTGAGCTCCAAGATTTGACTGGATAAAGGGACTGACAAGGTGGCAGATAACTGTGAGAGGTCAATGTCAGTGACAAAAAGGGTTTGTTAAGAAGACAAGGTTTTAGGCCAGGATGGGAGAGTAACACCTAGAAGAGGAGGTGGGATACAAATGAGCTCTTCATCCTCTGAGCATAAGGACTGTGGGGTTTGACAGAATGGCCAGCCTTCTCTTGAAATGACTGCAGAACAAGCAGCATCCTCAGGGGATGGTCAGATTTCAAGGCAGGAAGCAAAGAGATCATTGAATGAATTACTTACTAGAAATAAATATTCTGGGGAGGACAGGGGAGGGTGCAGGGGAAAGTCTAAAGTAGGAGTAAAGAAACTACTTTAGGGCATAAAAGTAAGCAAGAGGACATATGCTGGGCTAAGTCATTTCAGTCATGTCTGACTCTGTGACCCTATGGACAGTGGCCTGCCAGGCTCCTCTGTCCATGGGATTCTCCAGACAAGAATACTGGAGTGGGTTGCCATGCCCTCCTCCAGGGGATCTGCTGGACCCAGGGACTGAACCTGTGTCTCTTACATCTATTGCATTGGGAAGCAGGTTCTTAATTGCTAGCGCTACCTGGGGAGAGGGTATGAGGAAAAAAAAGACATGAGTTGGGGTAGGATTTGGGGATAAGGCTAGAAGACCACCGGGTCTGAGAGGCATTCTGACTCAAACACTGCAACACTGTCACTGTTTCCTTCTCTGGTAAGTGATAATGGCTGTGATGAGGCTTATAAGACTGGCAAGGGCCACCAGGAGTTTTACTGAAGGGAAAAAAAGGACCTAGTCCAGAAGTGGCAGTGACAGGCATAAATACATCCCATGTTGCTGAGAATTACACATACATAACTTACTTTTCTCCATATATGTATATATATATAACTGGCAGAATGTTATTTAAAAGGAGTTCTACTTGTACTACTTTTCCTGTTTTGTTATTTCACATTCTTCCCTCCTTTCACTGTCTATTCCTGATGTTCTGTGTCTTTCTGTAGCAGATTCAGCGTGGCACAGATGTCCCATACACTGCAGTGCAAAGGAAACGGTTTCCTTAGCAACAATAACCACACAAAAGCCTGAAGAAATTTCTCCGCTACTCATGTGGCATTTTAGCATTTAAGGAATCCAAATAGTAGGGTAGAATAATGAACATCTGATTGAAACATGTAGCAATGCAGATGAAGAATGAATGCCAAAAGGCATGTGCTATCTACACAGCTGAGGAAGTGATTTTAAGTGACCTGAACTCTAGCATCATGTTTCCTTAGTTTTTCCCTCAGTGAAATAGGTAAAATTATATCTAGTCAAGTAGGCTGAAATATATTCTTACAAGACAATTTCACTGTCTCCTGAACCTGATAATCAGAAACAAAAGGTTTTTGCAGGACATTACAAGATAATGTCTTGGACAATAATGTAATGTAAAATAGATGAGGCTTTTTTTTATTCAAAGAGAACTTTCATGAATTTATTATTCCTAATCACATCCCTCAGGAAAAATTTTAAGGATTTATATCTTTTCCAGGTTTCCACTACCAAATTTTTGCTTTATAGCAACTTTTGTTTTAATTTTTGGCTGTAAAGCAAAAAAAAATAAAAACAAAAACACCCCAGCAAACTATTGTTTTCCATTTTAGCAATTCTAAAGTGAAGTTTGAAGTCACCATAATTATGTCTGAAAAAACATTCACCTTCCACCTCTCTCTTTTTTGGTGGAAAAAAATATTTTTTAATGAATGAATGATCATTCGATTGGAATTTCTTGCCAGAATATTCACCTAATGACAATATGGTAGTAGTGGTAATAAGAATGTGGGAAAGAAAAAAAGGAATCTGTAAATTTATTTTAATTAGTTGGAATGTTTTTAAGCTCTCTGTTAATGTCTTAATGTCCTGCTGAGACACGCTGGTAAGATGATGAAGACTATACTAAACAAGCTTCATAATTTGACAGAGGAGAAGTTCAAAGGTGATTGCTGAACATGCAAGGCAATTGCTAGCTTGGGGCACGTTCACATGGGCTCCCAGAAGACTGAGAACAGAGATGGTAAGGCCTCTCTGCAGGGCTCAGAGCCACAAGGGACCTCACACACCTTCCCAAGCCTATCCACTGTGACAATTAGTGGAGTCTCTTCAAGCATTTGGCCATTAGGTTTATGAGGCAAAGTAACATTGATTCTAGGATTATGAGTTTTGGGAAACCAGGAGCATGAAAAAGCAATAAACTAGAGCCACTCAAGAGAGTGAGGAAATGAGCCAGAGCTGAGGTCCCCAATAAAAATTAACTGAATGCCATATGACCTCAGTCATCCACAATCGTGTTTTAAATCCCCAGGCAGATGGCTCTTCTCAGAGACAATCCTAAGAGCTATGATAAATTCTGCTGGTAGAAGTACTAAGTGCCCCTTCAAAGCCAAACTACACATGCTCTTTCTCAGATCATATCTTTCAAACCAAAATACCCAATGCCTATGCCGAGTCTGTTCTCCACTGGTGTGGTCATTGGAAAGTGTGTAAAGTCAACACAGTGACCAAGATTATAGTTAAAGTATCAAGCAATAATACATCAAAAGCATAGTACAAATAGAGTGTCTGAGACTGCAGACAAGTATGAGTTTATGAGATTCTTTTAAATTTGATTTAATTCAGAAATTAGGAACTAAATTAAATGTGATCAAATCAAAGTACTTTTTGAATAGATTTTTTTCTTTTAATTGGTAACATTGTATCAGCAGAACATGATTAATTTATATGATAAAAGGGAGACCATAAATTTTCAAATTCTGTCAATATGGGAGCTACATTGAGTCTAAAGGATCACCACCAAATAGGCCGTGGCATAAGCAAGGCTAGTTGGGCTGGATAACCATCGGAGAACACCACACATTTGCCTGGTGATCTGACTAGGTGCTCTCTGAAAGAGAGACTAGGCTCATGCAGAATAACTCTGCTTTTATTTTGCCCAATGTTTCAATGTCACAGGAGTTAATTATATTCAGTCTGTGGGCTTGAATTAACCCTGAAAGTCGACATCTTACATTTCACATATATTAAAACATATGTAAAATATTCTGCTTCAGATCAAGTATTATTACAACTGAATACTTGGAAGTTTTTGTAGTGATGACAGGGATCTTAATTCTGTCAAGTGATCCAGTTATTTATCAATTCTAATGGTGATTTGTTTAGCAAAGGAATTTGGGCAACTTTTGAAGTTCTTTGGAATTATATTATTTCTGCTTTTATATTGGTTTTTTAATATAAGGGACTAGGGGTCATGGTCTTAGTGTCATTAAAAGTTTTAGCTTGCTGCACTTATATAAGTATGATTAAAAATTAACCTCAAAATATGGTATCCTCTGTCTCTATAGTCCTTATTCAGTTAAATCAATAGAGCACATGCTGCTGTCTTTTATCTCTGAATTCCAATTGTAACACTAATGCTTAACCCAGAGCAAGAGATTTTATCTCTTTGGCTCCCTTTCCTTCAATCATAAAGTAGTTATGATGATACTTAATTTGCGGAACTGGCATAATGGCTAAATAAAAAGTTAATATATATATAATGGGGCTTCTCTGGTGGCTCAGTGGTAAAGAACCCACTTGCCAACACAGGAGATGCAGCTTTGATCCCTGGGCCAAGAAGATCCCCTGGAGAAAGAAATGGCAACCCACACTAGTATTCTTACTTTGGAAATCCCATGGATGGAGGAGACTGGTGGCCTATGGTCCATGGGGTCACAGAGGGTCAGACACAACTTAGTGACTAAACAACAACAAAAAACAAATATATAAAATATCCAAAAATGTCTGCCTTGTATGAAGCACTTAATAACTGTTCTAGGTTATTTCAAGACATTTATTTTTATTGTTGTTGTTATTTTCACACACTGCATCATTAAAACATACAAGTAAAAGATGAAAACATTTGCTTTTCATTTCATTTTCTTTCACAGACAACACGGCCTTACTGTTGGCTTCCCTTCAGAAATTTCTCACATTTTCTCATTTTTCAGTTCATGTCAATAATAATCTACTTTGTTCTAGTCCTGCAAGACTTCTTACTGACAGAGAAGCACCATTTAGTACTTCCTGATTTTAAATTAAGAAAAATGGAAAATGACAAATTCGTTTACTTCTTCATTCAGTCAAGGAACATTTAGAAGGCAGCTGAGTGCCTTAAAACAGCATGGTTTTGGTGTCTCAGGATGCCACATATTAGCTCTGTGGTGTAGACAGATCATTAAACCTCCCTGAGCCTCGGTTTAGTCATCTTTAAAATGAGGATAATGCTTTAGTTTGGCATTACAAAGACACTGCAAAGATGGCGATTCCAGGAAAGGTCATGAGGCTGAAAGTGAGCTGATATTTGAGATGGTCCATCAAGAACCACAGAATTTCAGAAAGTCAAAGATGTGGGAAAGTTTCCCTAGGTGACATCAGTAGGAAAATGTCTCTTGATCTCCAACCTGTGGCTCTTAGAACAGTGTGAGCAAAGACATGGAGGTAGGAAAGCTGAGAGCATGTTTAGGAAATGGTATGGAGAGAAGGCAATGGCACCCCACTCCAGTACTCTTGCCTGGAAAATCCCATGGACGGAGGAGCCTGGTAGGCTGTAGTCCATGGGGTCACGAAGAGTCAGACACTTACTGAGCGATTTCACTTTTACTTCTCACTTTCATGTATTGGAGAAGGAAATGGCAACCCACTCTAGTGTTCTTGCCTGGAGAATCCCAGGGACGGCGGAGCCTGGTGGGCTGCCGTCTGTGGGGTCACACAGATTCGGACACGACTGAAGCGACATAGCAGCAGCAGCAGCATGGACAGAAGACCACTTCCCTTGGACAAACAAGGTGATTAGGGAATACAGTGAGAAAAGGTTGAAACATCAGACAGAGGACAAATCCTGCAGGCCTTGACAATCTGGAAACTCTGACTACTTTTTGGAGAGTATTAGAAAAGGCATGAAGGCAAGAATGGCCATGGGCATGGTGAGAAGGAATACCTTAGTGAAAAGTATACCAACAAGATTAATCTTAACGTTTTTTAGGGTAACTATTTATCATAGCTAAATCTCACTGCTGAGAGAGGGCTTAATAAAGTTGTCCAGCCATGATGACTGAAAGGATAGTGCTATTTATTAACAGCCACAGTAGAAAAGAGAGGAAGATGAATAAAGTTCAAATGATTTGTCCTACAGTTACATCCAGAGGTCAGCAGAAAGTAGCCTCCTGGATGAGCAAGCTATGTATAGAAGAGTCCATGCACTGTATAATACCATGGACACTTTAAATGTCCTAACACTATTAAAAAGTTCTATCAGATAACATGCCTTTTTACATCTTTATAATTTTTATAATTTAAGTGACACAGCTGATTTTAAAATAGTTTTTTTCTCACTGCTGATCAATCATATAGAAAATTATTATTCACAGCATCAAGACCTAGAAAAATGTATGTAATCAAGCTAAGGATCTTAAAGTTGAATGCATAAACTAAAACGCTGAAATTTTATTCCATTCAATACTTCTGCCCTAGATCTCTTATGTTAGATATGGAAACTAACCAACTCTTGCTCTGAGCTCATTTCTCTGTTTTGTAAGATGAGTTTAAAGAGCCTGAGAGTGAAGGTGAAAGTTACTCAGTCGTGTTCGACTCTTTGCAACCCCATGGACTATACAGTCCATGGAATTCTCTAGGCCAGAATACTAGAGTGGGTAGCCTTTCCCTTCGCCAGGGGATCTTCCCAACCCAGGGATTGAATCCAGGTCTCCTGCATTGTAGACAGATTCTTTGCCAGCGGAACTACAAGGGAAGTTAGCCAAATATGCAGTTTATAATTTTACTGAAATAAAAGTAAAATAAAATATGCAGTTTACAATAAACAAGAGGCTTCCTTACTATAGCCCCTTTATTCTAACATTTCTAGATAACTAACTCCTCCGAAAAAGAAAATTCATAATTGACAGACAGTTAACTTTCAAGCTTTTATTTCTCTTTACTTTCTCCACTACTTTTCTTATTGGCCATTTCAGAAGAGCGAATACAGAACAGGCTATTGAATATTAGAATGCTAATGGGATTGCTTTATTCCAGGTAGTAAGTAAGTATTATGCAAAAAGAGATGTAAGCAGTCTCCTGAATATGTTGAAAACCTCAATAATAACAAATAGTCCATCAATATACCTATAACCAACCACTGCTAAGTTGCTTCAGTCGTGTCCGACTTTGTGCGACCCCATAGATGGCAGCCCACCAGGCTCCCCCATCTCTGGGATTCTCTAGGCAAGAACACTGGAGTGGGTTGCCATTTCCTTCTCCAATATAACCAACCACAATGTATAATAAACAAGATTTTTTTCGCTCTCATAGAAATTTCTGATTAAAATGTTAACTTATACATCAACTATCCAATCAGATATTTACTTTTAGAGGAAAAGAGATCACAAAAAATCAGCCCTTTAATCAGGTTGTACCTACATTTATTATATAATGGTAAATATTCTACAGGTGTTTCTGACACCCAGCTTCCCTCATTTCTGCAGCTGCTTCTATATGTCCTACACCACCAATTTCCCTCATTTATTGGATCATTTCAACCATTTATATACAGATTTTAAAATATCTGCAGTCATTAAAAACTAATCCGACTTTCACCTCACATCTTTCTCTTGCAATCACCCAACTTCTTCTACCCTTGGAATAAATCCCCTTAAGAGGGCTCGATAGTCAATCTTTCTCTTCAGATCATTCCTGAAACCCATTCCAATCAGGCTTTGGTTCACACCATTACAATAAAATTCCTCCTACTGTGGTTACCAAAATGTCTACAGTATAAATCCACTGGTCCGTTCCCTGTTTTCATCTTATTTGGACTTTGAGCAACATTTGAGATAATCAATAAGTCTCTTCCTGAAATACCCTTTCCAGTGAACTTTACAAACTCAGTCACTCCAGAGTCTCTTCCTACTTCACTCAATATTGCTTTTCAATCTCTCTTTCTGGTTCCTTCTCATCTTCCCAAACTCTAAATGTTTAAGGTTTACAAACATTGGTTCTCAGACTGATTCATTTCTTTATCTACACACTCATTTCCTGTATTAAATGCCATTTAGTATCTAACAACTTTCAAATGTATATCCTAGCTCCAATCTTTCTTCTGAACTTTAGATTCATATATTCAGCTGCTAGGTGCACATCTGAATACGGATGTCTCATAGGCATTTCAAACTTTGTATGCCCCAGACTGAATGCTTGATTCTTTATTCCACCTTCTCAATCTGTACATCCTACAGTTTCTTCCATTCACTAAATAGTAACTCTAATCTGTGAGTTGACTAGGCCAAAAATAGTGGAGTCATTTTTGAATTTTTTTCTTTCTCGTAGATCCCATATCCAATATATTACCAATTGCCATTATACCTTTGAAATATATCCTGAATATAACCACTCCTTCTTTATTCCCAAACAACTCTCCTTTGCTCTTTTTGTCCTAGCCACCTTGTTTTACATGCTACTCCTGGAACATTCGGCATATTCTCTGTCCTCAGGCCTACCAACTATTTATTTTGACTAAATCTACCTTCCTCCAGATAGCTGTCTATTCAGTCCTTAACTTTATTCAAAACTCTGCCCAGATGTCATCTTATCAGAGAGGTCTTCCCTGACCTTGACCAGAGTAAATGACCCTTTAATACACACACACAGTCACTATTCTCTTGATCTCCTTCATTTTCTTAAGAGCCACAAATCCTTATCTAATGTTTTATTGTTTGTGTTTATTTATACATTTATTTGTTTATATGGTGTTTAGTTTGTTTCATATTCTAAAATGCAAGCCCATGAGATCTGGGATTTATTCTATTCTTTTCACATATATAATCCCACTGCCTGGAACATTAACTAAATGGTCAAATAAAGGAATAATACTATCATATGTCCCTATGTTTTACTTGAACTTGTTTGTTATACACACATGCATCCAGGCACACACACCCAAATACACACTAATGGCAAGACATTGTTAGCTCTAACTACTACTACTAAGTTACTTCAGTCATGTCCAACTCTGCGTGACCCCACAGATGGCAGCCCACCAGCCTCCCCCATCCCTGGGACTCTCCAGGCAAGAACACTGGAGTGGGTTGCCATTTCCTTCTCCAATGTATGAAAGTGAAAAGTTAAAGGGAAGTCGCTCAGTCGTATCTGACTCTTAGCGACTCCATGGACTGCAGCCTACCAGGCTCCTCCGTCCATGGGATTTTCCAGGCAAGAGAACTGGAGAGGGGTGCCATTGCCTTCTAAAGTCCATGTTAAATATCTAGGCATATGGAAAATCAGAGTTTGAGGGGTAGATTTATATTTTGTCATGCCTAGTATCACTTGCATGTAAATAATTTTCTGGGCAAAAAGGAGAGAAAAAATTTTAAACATTAAATCATTCTGACAGCAATATTTAAATGTTTATTTATAACTTTAAATTTATTTTAAAGTAATTTATAATTTGTGTGCATACACAAAAACTGCGCTATCATTAAGTATGCAGTTTGATGAATTTCTACAAGGCAAACAACCAAATGAAGACGAAAAATGTTCTCAGGATCCCAGAGGTCTCCTCCTGACCCTTCTGAGTCACTCATCCTGCCCAAAGCAAACACTACTCTGATTTCTCCCATTGATTACCCTTATTATTTTTTATCTTAAACTTTATAGAAATGAAGTTACACAGTATGTCTTCTTTTAGTCTGGCCATTTTTTATTTTATTTTATTGCTCAGCTGTTTGTTTTTGAGATTAATGTATGTGTTTGTGGGTAGTAAGACTTTAACTGACCTCACTTTTACATGGTGATCCATTGCATGGATATTTCACAATTTAGGTTTTCATTCTTTTATCAATCAATATCTAGTTTATTTCCAGTTCACAACTTTTAAGAATAGAACTGACATATCCATTCCTGTTCTTGCATTTTCCAACAAGTAAAAATGAAAGGAATAGCTGGGTCAGGGTGCAGACATTTGTTCAGCTTTAAGAGATATTGCCAAACAATTTCTCAAAGCATTTGTACAATTTGCTTTGCAATTAATTCCCACCCAATTCACTAAAATCTGGACTTTCCTATCACTAAATCAGTAGATTATGTGAATATTCCTGAAATATTAATAACTTTTTATAGCTCTGAAATTTAAAATCATCTAAGTAGAGCAGGGCCCCTAAAATGTAGCCAGGGAACATTAATTCTGATGATACTAAATGGAACGTAGAGGGGGAAAAAAAGAATTTTATTAATCATATAAAACAGAAGTCTTTTAAGCAAGTGTTCTCCAATTTGCTAATATTTAATGTCCATTGACTGAGTAAACTACAGTGTGCAACACTGGGATAGGAACTTTAGGTGTAACAGAAAATCCTTTTGTCCTCCAGAGTGTCTTGTAAGGCTACAGTTGCACAGAACACACTTTGAGAACTATTGAGCAAGAGTACTTGCTCAGCAATTTCCTGAAATACACATAATCCTTAAAGACTTCTCTGATTCAAGCATTAGCAACACACTAAATGCAATGAAAGGCTTTGTTCAGATTATTTATATATCTTCTGCTTCTTTGTTTTGATTTAATACACCTTAGACTTCCTTTTACCATTGTTCTGTACCCTAAATCCATTCACAAATTCAATGTCTGTAATAGTTCTTAGTTCCTGACCTTACAAGAATACTTGCAACCACTCAATACTGAAACTTATTTAAGGAAGGTTTATGGGGCTGAAGCAAAATTAGGTTACAAAAAATTGCACATATTTTAGCTTGAGCAAATAAAATTGCTCAAGATTTCATCATGTGTCTATTTATAGGTTAATATTACAATACAAGCCTTCCTCAGCCATCAGTGCAAAGAAATAGAGGAAAACAACAGAATGGGAAAGACTAGAGATCTCTTCAAGAAAATTAGAGATACCAAGGGAACATTTCATGCAAAGATGAGCTCAATAAAGGACAGAAATGGTATGGACCTAACAGAAGCAGAAGATATTAAGAAGAGCTGGCAAGAATACACAGAAGAACTGTACAAAAAAGATCTTCATGACCTAGATAATCACAATGGTGTCATCACTCACCTAGAGCCAGACATTCCTAGAATGTGAAGT
Organism: Capra hircus; assembly: GCF_001704415.2. Classification (NCBI taxonomy): domain Eukaryota; kingdom Metazoa; phylum Chordata; class Mammalia; order Artiodactyla; family Bovidae; genus Capra; species Capra hircus. The sequence goes on from NC_030811.1 coordinate 77,596,008, forward strand.
CAAGTGGGCCTTAGAGAGCATCACTATGAACAAAGCTAGTGGAAGTTATAGAATTCAGTTGAGCTATGTCAAATCCTAAAAGATGACGCTGTGAAAGTACTGCACTCAATATGCCAGCAAATTTGGAAAACTCGGCAATGGCCACAGGACTGGAAAAGGTCAGTTTTCATTCCAGTCCCAAAGAAAGGCAAAGCCAAAGAATGCTCAAAATACCACACAATTGCATGCATCTCACATGCTAGTAAAATAATGCTCAAAATTCTCCAAGCCAGGCTTCATCAGTACGTGAACCATGAACTTCCAGATGTTCAAGCTGGTTTTAGAAAAGGCAGAGGAACCAGAGATCAAACTGCCAATATCTGCTGGACCATCCAAAAAGCAAGAGTTCCAGAAAAACATCCATTTCTGCTTTATTTACTATGCCAAAGCCTTTGATTGTGTGTATCACAATAAACTGTGGAACATTCTGAAAGAGATGGGAATACCAGACCACCTGACCTGCATCTTGAGAAATCTGTATGCATGTTAGGAAGCAACAGTTAGAACCGCACATGGAACAACAGGCTGGTTCCAAATAGGAAAAGGAGTATGTCAAGGCTGTATAGTGTCACCCTGCTTATTTAACTTATATGCAGAGCACATCATACAAAATGCTAGGCTGGATGAAGCACAAGCTGGAGTCAAGACTGCCAGGAGAAATATTAATAACCTCAGATATGCAGATGACACCACCATTATGGCAGAAAGTGAAGAAGACTAAAGAGCCTCTTGATGAAAGTGAAAGAGGAGGGTGAAAAAATTGGCTTAAAGCTCAACATTCAGAAAACTAAGATCATGACATCTGGTCCCATCACTTTATGGCAAATAGTTGGAGAAACTGTGGCAGAGTTTATTTCTTTGGGCTCCAAAATCACTGCAGATGGTGATTGCAGCCATGAAATTAAAAGACGCTTACTTCTTGGAAGGAAAGTTATGACCAACCTAGACAGCATATTAAAAAGCAGAGACATTACATTGCTAAGAAAGGTTCATCTAGTCAAAGCTATGGATTTTCCAGTGGTCATGTATAGATGTGAGAGTTGGACTATAAAGAAAGCTAGACTATAAAGTTGGACTGATGTAAAAGTTGGACTATAAAGAAAGCCAAAGAATTGATGCTTTTGAACTGTGTTGTTTGAGAAGACTCTTGAGAGTCCCTTGGACTGCAAGGACATCCAACCAGTCCATCCTAAAGGAAATCAGTCCTGAATATTTATTGGAGGGACTAATGCTGAAGCTGAACCTCCAATACTTTGGCCACCTGATGTGAAGAGCTGACTCATTTTAAAAGACCCTGACGCTGAGAAAGATTGAAGGTGGGAGGAGAAGGGGATGACAGAGGATAAGATGGTTGGATGGCATCACTGACTCAATGGGCATGAATTTGAGTAAACTCCAGGAATTGGTGATGGACAGGGAGGCCTAGCGTGCTGCAGTCCATGGTGTCACAAACAGCTGGACTTGACTATGTGACTGAATTGAACTGATTACAATCACTGTTATTTTCTTGAAGTAAAATGTGCTCAGTCATGACAATTAGTTGAAATATACTTGTTACCCTTTGGTGTACTGGAATTAATATCACCTTCACTCTCCAATGTGTAAATTACAGATAAAGATGTCTTCAAAGTTTCCTGCAGTAGCAGGATCACAACTGAGAGTGAAATAGTCTAATCAAATGTGACCTCCTAGTTCTAATTCTTATTGCTAATATAAGAATGACTGAGGAAATGAGGCTTTCTGGCTCCTGTTCTCAGTTAATTTGAATTCACTATACTTTGGAATGAACATTGGATTTCAATAAAGAACATTTGGGGAATTTGAAACCCAGAAAACAAGGAAGGCATCCAAATTTATGATGGCTCAAAGATGCTTGAAACAGCAATTTATGCCAGATCAAATACCATATAAATGGGTTTTAGACTACTGGGAAAAAGTGTTTATAGAACATCTTATACTTGCAAAGTGCTTCAGTCATTTTTAATAGTCACGTTTAGGTGGATAGTTATAACTGAATCTGACAAGAGCAGCTTGATATGATAAATGATATTTAAGATATTTTATGGAAAATAAAATTATTCTAAGGTGCTTTAGTTGATCATGGAAATAATAATAAAATTAAATTATAATATATAATTTAAGAAGAATATATAATTTCTTCTTTCTATATTTTCTATAATATAATATAATTTCTATATTATATATATATAATATATAATTTCTTCTTTTGAATAAGTTTAATTATAAACTTATTCTTAAAATAATAAGAAGAAAGTAAAGAATAAAAAGAAAAAGTAGAGGGAGAAATACATGTGGAAAAGCAAGGACTAAAACTTTTTATATTGAATTTTCTAATGAACTTTGTCTAATGAGTTAGTTTTTTTTCCTCAAACAAAAAAGCCTTAGAAGTTTTTGAAATAATAATATATATATTTTTCCATAAAAATTTCTTGTATACCCTCAATGTTTCCAGAGAATTGTAATATTCAATTTCTTATTTGGCAAAGTCCCAGTATATAATTAATGCCTTATATATTTTAGTTATTATCACTATTAGTCTGCTATTATTCTAAATCTTTGGAAGTATATATAGATTGCAAATTTAAAAGGCAGACGTGTCTATGACAAATGGTTAGCAAAACAACAAATCAAAAGAAAAGGAGAGACATGTTCCTAACATGAAATAAGATATAATAACAATCAATAAGGAAAATAAATCTGTTTTGCTGTTTGTGGGTTATTAGTGGTTCAGCAAATATTTTCGTTGGCTTTCATGTTATTTTTTACTAAGCTCCTTAGAGCTTATGAATTGTCTCAGTACAGTTCAGTTCAGTCACTCAGTCATGTCCGACTCTTTGCGACCCCATGAACTGCAGCATGCAGTCAACCAATGAGTCAACTCTTCCCATGAGGTGGCCAAAGTATTGGAGTTTCAGCTTTAGCATCAGTCCTTGAGTTGTCTAATACTGTATAATTGAGTATGAAGGGATTCAAGGTAAGTTCTTTTAAAGTATGCCAACACTGAAGAATATTCACAAAAATCAAAGACAGGAAGTGGTTTAACAATTTCATTAGATAAGTCTAACTTTAACCCTCGGTAAAGTAGGAGCTTCCCAGGTGGCGCTAGTGGTAAAGAATTCTCCTGCCAGAAAGAGATGTAACAGACAATGGGTTTGATCCCTGGATCAGGAAGATCCCTTGGAGAAGGGCATGGCAATACACTCCAGTATTCTTGAACTTCTCTGGTGGCTCAGAGGGTAAAGAATTTGACTGCAATGTAGGAGACTTGGGTTCTATCCTTGAAGAAGTGAATGGCAACCCACTCCAGTATTCTTGCCTAGAGAATTCCATGGACAGAGGAACCTGGCGGGCCACAGCCCATGGGGTTGCAAAGAGTCAGACATGACTGAGTGACTTTCACTTATTTACTTAAAGTAGATAAAACATATTAGATAGAGGCAGAGATGTGTTACTGTGTTACAGTGGTGACTCCAAATGAACCATGTTTCCCAGTATCCATGTCCTTGCCCAGAGCTTTCCTACACTAAGACTGATTTGGGCCATGAGACTACATTGACCAATATTAAGACACTGGCAAACATGCTGCAAGCAGAGGCTTGATAAGTGCTCACACATTGGGACATGTCTTTTAAATGGCTGCCTCTAAGAACTTAGCCATCACACCGCAGGAAGCCTAAAGTATCCTGCTGGATTCTAAGAAGACATTCTCTAATCTGCATAGAGAAACCACAAGGAAGGGAACTGAGGCAGCCCCAGCCAGTAATGTCCCCTGCTGGGTGGGATCACACGAGAGCCTCCAGTCAAATAATATTAAGCAGAAGAACTATTCAACTGAGTCCAGCTAACCCACAGACTCCTGGGTGATTTAAAAAATCAGTGCTGTTTTAAGCCACTGGGTTTTAGAATAATTATATACACCATAATAGGCAGCTAAAAAATAAATATTTCAAGGAAATCACAGCATTAACTTATTCATATATACTATTTTATTTTTCTGAAAGTAATATATTCACATAATTCAAATCATCCCACAAAGTTGTAAAGGTGACAGCAATTCACTCACCCACCCCAAATTCCTCTCCCTGGAGACAACCACCATCTACTCTGACTTTGTTCTTGTTATTTACTTTGCTATTTATTTTCATTTCTTATATTACTCTTGATTTATCCATTTTAGATATTACTTATTGACATCATATTATAGCAGAAGAGTGTTCATCTCTCTTACATGATGCCTCAGTATTCTTTTAAATTTTTTATTAGATCAGTATCCTGCGTTTTTTTTTTTTTCAGTATCCTGTGTTTTATATTATGACCATATAACTATGGTTCACTGCTGAGGAAAATAGTTTAATTATACGATATTTCCTTTCTTACCAAAGTTTTGCCTGCAATGCAGGAGACCCCGGTTTGACTTTAGGGTTGGGAAGATCTGCTGGAGAAGGGATAGGTACCTACTCCAGTATTCTTGGGATTCCCTGGTGGCTCAAATGGTAAAGAATCCACTTGCAATGCAGGAGACCTGGGTTTGATCCCTGGAGAAGGGAACAGTTACCCACTCTAGTATTCTGGCCTGGAGAATTCCATGAACAGAGGAGCCTGGCAGGCTATAGTCCATGGGTTCTCAGAGTTGGGCATGACTGACCAACTTTCACTCATGCTTCCCAAATTCTTTAATAATGTCTTTTAAACATTTCCCACACACTCAAACCCATCAGATAATTCAGCAGTTCCCTTCTCTCCTGGAGATTGACTTTAGAGAGCACCCCTCCCCTATACTCTTTTCTCTGATCTGAATATTTGTTCTCCTGATCTGCTACACAGCTGAAACCTCCTTTTTATCATCATCAGGGCATTTTCTAGAAACATTGCTTCATTAAAGCTCCCATTCTCTGGAACTTCTGGTTCTATTTCTTTTGGTTTAACCTTTTTGTTTCAGAGGATCAATCTTCCTGTCATTTCTTAAGAAACAGTTTATTTTCCCACTTACAGTGTCATCTTAGTGATGTTTAGGGAGTAAGCAGAGACTAAACACATTTGTTAACTGTGCCAAAGTACCTGCAAGACTTTCATTTTCTAAACACGTAAAATTGCCTATTGGTAAGGATGGAGTTGTAACTGAGTAATAGCTATGTAATGTAATAACTGATTTCTTTAATATATAGTCAAATCTCAATACTGGTTAAGTACTAGGAAGTACTAGAATACATCATCAAGTGACCAACAATCATTATAGTTTTGTGAAATAAAAATTATTCTGGTTCAATTTGAATTCCTTCTACAATTGAAGTATAGTCTTCATCCTAAATGAAAACAATAAATGTGCTCTACAATGACATGTTATAAGACACGCAGATTACAGGGAGGCAGTCGGTCCCAAATATAATATTAGGTATTGAGGAGGTGATGAGGGTAAATAACTGTATTCAGAGAAGAGTCATCAGTTCAAATAATCAACTATGGTAAATGTATTAAGTGATATCTCTAAAAATATTCACCCCCAAATATTCAAAACCATACTTAAATCATGCTTTCTCTAAAATGTTATTTCCCTGATATGTCAGCCAGAAATTATCTCACCATCTTTCTGTAAATATTTGATCTCTATACCTGTATTTTTCTAATGTTTTTAACTTCAAATGAAAAATAATTCCCTCCTGGGCCTTTCTTCTCCAGTTGAAGTAACAACACAGCTTTGCCAAAATTTTTGGCCCAATAAAGATATTCAACAAATAAAAAAACACACAATAACCAACTATCACTATTCTTCCATTTAAAAAGAGCTAATAACTGGAGCAATTTGAGAAACAAAAGAAATAACTGAATATTAAAGTATAGAACAAAGTTTAAAAGAAATATCCGTGAGGGCATACTGAAATAGATGTTTGAATAAATAAATAAATGAAGAGAACAGAAAAGTCTGAACAGAAGAACTTATGTAGACTTCTCTCTCTCAAGGATCTGCTGTATAACTCTCGACCCTGTAAGTGCAGGCTGTACATAGTGACTTTCTTTCACAGACTACAGTTATGGAGAAGGTATGAGGTGGGGCAAATTACCTTACAGTGGTACCAAAGTACCAAAATTGCTCAGTCATGTCCGACTCTTTGCGATCGCATGGACTGTAGTCTACCAGGCTTCTCTGTCCATGGGATTTTCCAGGCAAGAGTACTGGAGTGGGTTGCCATTTCCTTCTCCAGGAGATCTTCCTGATCCAGGGATCAAACCCAGGTCTCCTGCATTGCAGGCAGATGCTTTACCCTCTGAGCCAGTGGAGAAACCCCCAAAATGCCACTCAGTCTTGTGATCAAGCATAATATAACAGACATAAGTCACTGATCACACTGACCATATATACCCTTGAATGTATGTGTTGAAAATGTTACCCTATCTCTTTGGGCTCTCCACCTCCAAGCTTATAACCACAGGATAATCATGATACAAAAGTCAGATACATTCAAATTGAGAGACATTCTACAAAATATCTGAGCAATACTTTTCAAAACTGTCAGAGTCAATAAAGTATTGTAAGTATCACAGCACGAGGAGACATGATGACTAAATGTAAAGCGGTATTCTGGACAGAGTCCTGGAAGAGAAAAAGGGCATGGGACTAAAAACCAAGGTGATCTGAATAAAGCACAGACTTCTGTTATTAACAATGGATAAAAATACATTCATTAGTTATAGCAGATGTACTATAATAATATCAGATCAAAACAGAAAATTGGATGTGGATACACAGGAATTTTCTGTACTATTTTTGTAACTTTTGTGTAAATCTAAATCTCTTCTTAAATGAGTTTACATAAAAGTGAACATAACAATAGAATAAAGAAAATTCTTTAAATTTAATAGGGGTAAAAACAAACCATAACAACAATAACAAAAAAGAATTCTATAAAGCATTTATATGGGTAAATTTCTAAAGAATCTAGAACTGGCTTCGGGGACACATTAGTCTCTAATACCTGCGATCATTATTTGTGCATACATGCTGTTACATGTACAATCTTCTTTCCTTGAGCAGCTTACTTTAAATGTGGTTTTTATACTGACTTTTTTTATTTAACACTGTGTCTTCCACATAATATATTCTAAATACACAAGACACTGTCCATGTAATTCTATTGTTTCATTCCATTTACTTGGACAAATAAAAGAATGATTCATATAAACTTAAATTGGTGCTATTATTAATGATATGAAAAAACAATTAAAAATCAAAATAACTGATGTGATAAAAGCATTCTCAAATATAGGAAAACTAGAAATATATGGTCATTTTCTAATTAAAATATAAAAATAACAAATAATATATGCAGTCTGAGATGAATATAACATTAATAATGAAGAAGCAATATATTCTTATTATGGATTAGAAATAGGCAATATCACAAAGATTGAATTATACTTTCATAAGGGAGAAAAACTGTCAATTTTATGACTTTTAATTTTCTCCATTATATTTATATTATTTTTATATATTAAGGACTTCCCTGGTAACTCTGCTGGTAAAGAATTTGTCTGCAATGTTGGAGACCTGGGTTCAATCCTTGGGTGAGAAGACCCCCTGGAGAAGGGAACAGGTTACCCACTCCAGTATTCTGGCCTGGAGAATTCCATGGACTGTATAGTCCATGATGTCTCAAAGAGTCGGACACGTCTGAGTGACTTTCACTTTCTATATATTATGTTTTATTATTTATTTATTTGGGGGTTCATTAGTATGATGGAAAGTTCTCCTTGTGCACAAAGGACCAAAGAAAAGGACATTCAATCTTACTCCCTACATTTGTATATTTATTTTCAGGTTTTTTTTTTTTTTGTGTGTGTGTGTGTGTGTGTGTAGCAGAATTTTACTAAAGTGGAAGAGGACAGAGAAATCTTCTGACATAGACATCAGAAGGGGGACAAAGAGTGTCGCACTGCTACTCTTAGAAAAGGGAGTTAGACACTTTTTCAATTGGTTATTACAATAAATCAAAAGGATGTCTCAAGGCAGTGAAGATCTTATTGAATCCACTCCCATGATTTACATTTTAAGATGACAGGATTAGAACTAAAAATAGAAACATCTTACCAGACCCATTTATGTAGGAAAATTTCTGCAGATAGGTAAACTTCCTAGAATGATCAAAATACATGCAATCTTTATCTCTGGTTGTGCTTAAGATAGAATGAAAAGTTTTGTTTGTTTTGAAAGAGAGAGAACTATGAAGGTGCAAATGTTTCATATTATATATATACATATATATGTGTATGTGTATGCTGCTGCTGCTGCTGCTAAGTCGCTTCAGTCGTGTCCAACTCTGTGCAACGCCATAGAGGGCAGCCCACCAAGCTCTGCCGTCCCTGGGATTCTCCAGGCAAGAATGCTGGAGTGGGTTGCCATTTCCTTCCCCAATGCACGAAAGTGAAGTCGCTCAGTCGTGTCCGACTCTTTCCGACCCCATGGACTGCAGCCTACCAGGCTCCTCCATCGGTGGGATTTTCCAGGCAAGAGTGCTGGAGTGGGGTGCCATTACCTTCTCCGTATATGTGTATATATGTATATATATATATGCCCACACACACATGTGACACAGACAACAAACAGAAATCAATGTAAACACTATAGTATATTAAACAAATTAGTTCAGTGAATGGGGAACTTGGATGTGGGAAGAGAAAAGAAAACAAATTTTAAAATAGAAAAATGTTTAAAAAGTAAATGAAAAAGAGACAAAGGAGGACATTGGGAAAAGAGAGAATAAAAAGGTGGAAGATTGATACAGAATGAAGTAAGAAGGAGAAAGCACAAAGGCAAAACGAAAGAGAGAACTAAAGAAGATGCCTCTGGAGATTCTAAATTGAAGGCACTGCCACACTCCCTTCTTGGGACTGTGGAGGTGCCGGTGTTAACACCTTTTATTCTTCCGTTTGAAATGTTAATTAGCTAATTAACCACAGTTCCTGGCTGTCACTGGGGGTGCAGGGCACTGTCCCTCAGAAGTGACTGGATGTAAGAACAAAATGAGAATGCACTAAACATGCAAAGAAACTTTTCCTTTCCAGATCCAAAGGCCTTATCTCTTAGACTGGATATTTACATATTTGTTCTTCTAGTGGCTTTTCCAAAAAACACCTTTCGATGTTTACTTCGAGTCTCCACTTAAACGATAAAGAATCTGCCTGCAATGCTTGGGACCTGAGTTCCATCCCTGGTTTGGGAAGATCCTCTGGAGTAGGAAATGGCAACCTGCTCCAATATTCTTGTCTGAATAATTCCAAGGACAGAGGAGCCTGGCAAGCAACAATCCATGGGGTCATAAAGAGTGAGACATGACTGAGAGACTAACGCTCAAGTCTCAGTACCAGGGACATCTTCATTTGTAGTCTTATATGCAGGCTTCTGTTCACACATCAAGTCTTACTTTTCTGGCTAACTCCTTTCTGAAGCCTTCCCCAAGTTCAGTTTGGATAGCATCAATTTTCCTATAGACCTTAAGCTCCTTGAAGACTGCAACAATGCTGATCTTACTTATAGTTCAGTTCAGTCGCTCAGTTGTGTCTGACTCTTTGCGACCCCATGAATCGCAGCACGCCAGGCCTCCCTGGCCATCACCATCTCCCGGAGTTCACTCAGACTCACATCCATTGAGTCCGTGATGCCATCCAGCCATCTCATCCTCTGTTGTCCCCTTCTCTTCCCCAATCCCTCCCAGCATCAGAGTCTTTTCCAATGAGTCAACTCTTCACATGAGGTGGCCAAAGTACTGGAGTTTCAGCTTCAGCATTATTCCCTCCAAAGAAATCCCAGGGCTGATCTCCTTCAGAATGGACTGGTTGGATCTCCTTGCAGTCCAAGGGACTCTCAAGAGTCTTCTCCAACACCACAGTTCAAAAGCATCAATTCTTCGGCGCTCAGCTTTCTTCACAGTCCAAATCTCACATCCATACATGACCAATGGAAAAACCACAGGTGCCGGGAGCCAGCGTGAGGAACTCCGCCCATGGCAAAGGTCATGAGGAAGGAGGCTTGGCATACGCAAAGGCATGATCAAGCCTCAGGAAACCCCGTTCCCGAGCATCTAATCCCAAAACCAGAGTCTGTTTTATGCTCTCACCTACACCTCTGACTTTACGGGGGGCTCTCCCCCATAACTGTTTCTCTCGGAGAAGGAGTAAACGTGCAGCTCCAAGGCAATAAAAATTCTTGGGTGTGACAAGAGTGTTTCAGCTTACGGACTCCTCTGAAGGGTATCTAGCCCACCTGTATAGGTTCATCTGGCCACATGTGATTGTTTACAGCCTCCCAACCTGAGAGGCACGAGATGTTTTAGACTTACTAAAGGCAAATTCTTTTGGGGAGTTAGAAATTATTAGTATAATGGGTTGGTTAGGAATTATATTGGTGAAGGGTTTTTCATTTGTTGTGTCAATAATTGCTGCTAATTCCCTGCTCTGGGTGGGACAAGGATGTCTCAGGTCAAACCTCTCTGCTGACAGAGTAGCTTGTGTGACAGGATTATCCATACTCCCACATGATTGTTTACTACCTCTTAACCATAAACAGCACAGAGAGTTTTGGAGTATTTTGAGAGTCTTAATTAGCATAGGGCTTTTTCTTCTTGTTGAGTCAATGATTGCCACCAGGCCTCCATATCCTTAGGCACCTGGGATTAATCAATATATTAATCAATGTATTTGGAATATAGAAAAGGAAATACAGTAGTTTTTAAGGTTAGCAATACTAGACTTTTTGAGTTAACGGATTTTCTCTTTTGTAATAGACCACTGTACTTTGCTATAAATCACTGTGTACTTGCTATGTAAAAATGTAACTTTATCATATCTTAAGACTAAATAGATCTTAAGGGGAGCACTGGTGAAAGGATTTTCATTTGTTGGGTTAATGTTTGCTGCTAAATCTCCATATTCCCTGCCCTTATAATGAATATAACTAACATATAGGAGAAATAAGTATTAACTTTTAAGCATATAGGAGAAATAAGTATTAACCTTTAAGACTAATCATGTTAACCTTGGGTTAAATAAATTCCTTTCTTGATTGTAACTCACTACACCCTCACCCTATAGGAATGTAACTTTATTTGGAGGGTGGTGCCTGGTTTAAGAAAAAAACACCCTTGGAAAAAAATAAGTTTTTTGGTTATCAGACAGAAAGGATCATAAAATGTCAGCAGGTGTCACTCATGGCCAGAAGATGATGTACCTTTTTTATACATTTATGTGAAGCACCTGATTTTGATAAAGGTCAGGACTGCTGACTCCCGCGTGACTCTGTATTCATTCCTATGTGTAACAAAAGGTATATAAGCAAACCTCAAAATAAAGAAATCAGATCAGTTTCCGGAAAGACTGATTCCCTCATGTCGTTCTTTTCTGCTCCCCATTTTTCTGGCTGAATTTCTATCTGGAGCGTGGGTGCCCTCCAAGTCTACTTATTTGCCCCGGTTTTCAAGCCCACGCGAGAAGGAGCCCAAGGAGGGGCACCTTCCAATATTCAAGTGGCACTGGTGGCCCAACGTAGATGGTGCAAATTCCTTGTCTTGGAATTTTATTGGTATCCCACGTAAACCAAGTTATTCAGCCCCTTTTTCTCTTCTACTATTTTCTGGCTGAATTCCCATCTGGTGAATGGGTACCCACCAAGCATATTAATTTTGCCTGGGCTTCTAAGATCAGACCGGGGGGGGCCTCAGTGCCTCCTCTCCTTCGGGAGAACAGGAAGACGCCTGCGGCCTGCATAGGTGGTGATTGGTATCCCATGTGAACCGAGTTATTCAGCCTCTTTTTCTCTACTAATCTTCTAATCCCTTTCTATCTGTAATTAAGTAAGTTATTTCCAAAGATGCCGACACAGTCCCCACCTTCGAATTCCCTGGATCCACCGGGGCTGGACCCCGGCACATAGCCTTGACTAGATGGACCTTTGTTGGCAAAGTAATGTCTCTGCTTTTTAATATGCTGTCTAGGTTGGTCATAACTTTTCTTCCAAGGAGTAAGCGTCCTTTAATTTCATGGCTGCAGTCACCATCTGCAGTGATTTTGGAGCCCCCAAGAATAAAGTCTGACACCGTTTCCACTGTTTCCCCATCTATTTCCCATGAAGTCATGGGACCAGATGACATGATCTTCATTTTCTGAATGTTGAGCTTTAAGCCAACTTTTTCACTCTCCTCTTTGACTTTCATCAAGAGGCTTTTTAGTTCCTCTTCACTTTCTGCCATAAGGGTGGTGTCATCTGCATATCTGAGGTTATTGATATTTCTCCCGGCAATCTTGATTCCAGCTAGTGCTTCTTCCAGCCCAGCATTTCCCATGATGTTACACTCCCCATAACTGACACAATGACACAAAAATGATGCTTAATACACACTGGATAAGTGAATGAACGACAAGATGGATGGAAAGATTGATGAATATCCTAAATGTCTATATGCCTCTTTCCAATTAAACTATAAGATACTTGAATGCAGGGACCAACTACTTATCTACTAATCTCCAGTACATCTAATATTGTCCAACTGGCATATGATTACTCTTACAAATGAGTGAATGAACTAATGGAACTACCACAGACATCCTCAACAAGATAATTTGTATGACATAATTTATTATTAAACATTTTCAAATAATGTATTTTTATAAGTGAATATATTTGTTATTACATGCATATATTTTATAAGATACTTCATAAAAGCTTTGAAATAAGAAAAATTAGTTTTCTTTTTAAATTTTAAAATGTAAAACCATCATACGATGAGATCAGAAACAGGTATGCTATCTTAAAAACTATCACTTATAGGCCAGAAAAGTACTATTATCAGTGTGTTAGGAGATGAAAACAGGTTCAGTGAAAAATAAGAGGGATAGTGATTACTGAATCTTTCCATTACAGTGCTTGAATAGTTTATTCAAAGCCAGGTAATGACTTGCATGTGTAGTAACATGTAATGCATAGAACAATCTACAAATGACAATTGAGATTATTTCCTCTTGATGAATATACCATGTGTAACCCAGCCAGATTGCCAGGACCTAACAATAAGAACAAGGACAGTTCATCCCAGTTGGGTATGGACAGGGTTCATGACATCAAATTTTAGGATAATCCTGACACAGTATTGGGAATGGCTCAACATCTTTGTGATTATCCTTAGCTGCCAAATCTGGTTAGGAAAAAAAAAACACCTTAGATAGTTCAGCAAATGACTCTCAATGTACCATGTAGAAGTCTTAAGTAGACTCAGATGCCTCACAAAGACTGATCAGATTCAGATCAGAAAGTCATTTAGATCAGAAAGACAGAAGAGGCTGGGTTTTATCTACTTCTATCAAACATTTAATGAGGACAAACTTCAGTAATATTGTTCATTTTTTATTTGAAATCATTTTTAATCAAAATCATTAAAAAGTTTAGCCTGGCTTATCTGTGCTGTGCTGTGCTTAGTCATTCAGTCATGTCCAACACTTTGTGACCCCATGGATAGTAGCCAGCCAGGCTCCTCTGTCCATGGGGATTCTCCAGGCAAGAATATTGGAGAAGGTTGCTATGCTCTCCTTCAGGGATCTTCCCAACCCAGGGATTGAACCCAGGTCTCCTGAATGGTAGGCAGATTCTTTACCATCTGAGCCACCAGGGAAGTCCAAGAATACTAGAGTGGGTAGCCTAACTCTTCTCTAGGAGATCTTCCCAACCCAGGAATCAATCCAGGGTTTATCTACTGAGTAGATCAAGTAACATCTCATTTCCTTCTACATTCCATCAAAAGTAATTATAATATGAGTGCAGATAATGACAGTTCACTATTAATTTCCATAGGATTCCTTATTTATTACCAAATTATAAATTATAGACTTTTCGAATTATGATGGTGGGTGGCTAGTGATGCATAATTTCAACTTCTACTTTTCAATAAAATGCTCAATAAAATACACAATGAGATAAGGTTATATCAGCTGAAAAACTTGACATGACTTAATACCTGATGAAAGCCAGGAAAATATCTCCTCAGAGACCCTGAGGCAGAGTTATAACCTCAGGATTGAGCGGGGGAGATGTACAAGAACACTGACTACAACCACTACTTCCAAGATGCTTGGCCTTCTCCAACCAGATAAAGCAAAGACAAATCTTTCTTCTCTTTATCTATAAGGGAGTCCCTTCCTGGTTCTGTCAGGGCCTTTATACACACCACCACACCACACCACACCACACCACACATACACACCATCACTGTTATTAATAATATTTCCTTTCCTTTCAAGATGCATGGTTCTCAGTAATGTAATACCACAAGTAGGATAAAGACAAGCATAGCTAGCATACAGTTAGAACTTCAACTATAAGTCAGCAGCAGGAAGAGCGAGACAAAAGCAACTCTTTAAGAACAGTTCTTTCTATTTTATTAAAAAAAACTTAAAAAAATTTTATTGGGATATAGTTGACTAACAATATTGTGATACTTTTAGGTGAACAGTGAAGGGACTTAGCCATACACATACATGTATTGGGCTGGTGGCTCAGATGGTAAAGAAGACACCTGCAATGTGGGAGACCTGGGTTTGATCCCTGGTTGGAAGGATCCCCTGGAAAAGGGAACAGCAACCCACTTCAATATTCTTGCCTGGAGAATCCCCATGGACAGAGGAGCCTGAAAGGCTACCATCCACGGGGTCACAAAGAGTCAGACATGACTGAGTGACTTCAACTCACACATACATGTATTCATTCAACTCCAAACTCCCCTTCCATCCAGGCTGCCAGATAACATTGAGAAGAGTTCTCTGTGCTATATAGTAGGTCCTTGTTGGTTATCCATTTTAAATATAGCAAAGTATACATGCTCATCCCAAACTCCCTAACTATCCCTTACCCCCATCCCTTCCACCAGCAACCGTAAGTTTGTTCTCTAAGTCTGTGAATCTCTTTTTTTGTGAGTTTATCTACATCATTTCTCTTTAGATTCCACATATAAGGGATGTCACATGACATTTCTCTTTCTCTGCCTGACTTACTTCACTCAGTATGACACTCTCTAGGTTGATACATGTTGTAGCAAATGGCATTATTTCATTATTTTTAACAGCTGAGTAATATTCCATTGTATTATATATATGTATCACATCTTCATCTATTCCTCCTGTCGATGGACATTTAGGTCACTTCAACATCTTGGCTATTGTAAATAGTACTGCAATGAACACTGGGGTGCATGTATCCTTTCAGGTCATGTATTTATATGGATGTATGCCCAGGAATGCAATTGTGGGATATGTGGTAGCTCTATTTTTAGTTTTATAAGGCACCTCTATACTGTTCTTCATAGAGGCTGTACCAATTTACTATCCCATTTCCATCAACTGTGTAGGTGGGTTCCCTTCTCCCCACACCCTCCCTAGAATTTATGGCTTGGAATTTTTTTTTTTTCTTTTTTTGGATGATAGCCATTCTGGCTGGTATGAGGTGGTATCTTTCTGGCTGGTATGAGGTGGTATCTCTTTGTAGTTTTCATTTGCATTTCTTTAATAATCAGCAATGTTGAACATCTTTTCATGTGCCTCTTGGCCATCTGTATGTCTTTTTTGAAGAAATGTCTATTTAGGTCTTCTGCCCATTTATTGATTGGGTCGTTTGTTTTGAAGTTGTTAAGGGTCATGGGTTGTTTGTAAATTTGGGAAACTAATCCCTTGTTAGTCACATCATTTGCAAATATTTTCTCTCAATCTGTGGGTTCTTTTCATTGTGTATATTGTTTCCTTTGCTGTGCAAAAGCTTTTGAGTTTAAGTAGGTTCCTTTTTTTTTTCCCATTATTTTGGGAGAGGGATTGATATTGCTGTGATTTATGTCAGAGATCATCCAGACAGAAAATTAATAAGGAAACATAGCCCTTAAATGACACTCTAGACCAGCAGGACTTAATTGATATTTATTGAACATCCAATTCAAAAAAAGCAGACGATACTTTTTTTCAAGTGGATACGGAACCTTTTCCAGGATTGACCACATGCTGGGTCACAAGGTGAGCCTTTGTAAATTTAAGAAAACTGAAATTGTATCAGGCATATTTTCTGATAACAACACTATGAGATTAGAAATAAAGTACAAGAAAAAAAACTATAAAAAAACAAATATGAGGTGCTAATCAATATGCTGCTAAACAACAATGATCACTGAAGAAATCAAAGTGGAAAAAAAAAAAATCCAGAAACAAATGAAAACAAAAGCACAATGGTCAAAACCTATGGGATGGAGTAAATGAAGTTTTAAGAGGGAAGTTTACAGGAATACAATCACCTCAAGAAACAAGAGAAATTTTAAAGAAACAACCTAAGCTTACACCTAAGAGAAAGAACAAACAAAACCTAAAGTTAGTACAAGGAAAGAAATCATAAAGATCAGAGCAGAAATAAATAAAATAGAGACAAGGAAAATCACTGCAAAGATCAATGAAACTAAAAGCTGGTTCTTTAAAAATATAGAGAAAACTGATAAACTTTTAGCCATACTCACCAATAAAACAAAGGGAGATGACTCAAATCAATAAAATTACAAATGACTCCATAGAAATACAAAGGATCATAAGAGTCTAGTATGAACAACTGTATGCCAATAAAATGGACAACCTGGAAGGAATAGACAAATATTTTAGAAAGGTACAGTCTCCCAAGACTGAACCAGGAGGAAATAGAATATATGAACAGACCAATTATGAGCACTGAAATGGAAACTGTGATGTAAAAAACTCCCAATAAACAAAATGTCAGGACCCAATGGCTTCACAAATGAATTCTCTCAAACATTTAGAAAAGAGTTATAACCTATCCTGCTCAAACTGTTCCAAAAATTTGCAAAGGAAGGAAAACTTCCAAACTCATTCTATGAGGCCACAATCACCCTTATAGCAAAACCAAAGACATCACACAAAAAAAGAAAATTAGGGGCCAACAGTTCACCTCTGATGAACATAGATGCAAAAATCCTCAGCAAAATGCTAGCAATGTGGATTCAACAATACATTAAAAACATCATACACCATGATCAAGCTGGATTCATCCAAGGGATGCAAGGATGTTTTCAATATTTGCAAATCAATTAATGTGATATACCATAGCAACGAATTGAAGAATAAAAACCAAGTGATCATTTCCATAGATGCAGAAAAAGCTTTTGACAAAATTCAGCACCAATTTATAATTAAAAAATAAAATCTCCAGAAACTGGACAAAGACAGAACATACTTGAGAAATCTGTATGCAGGCCGGGAAGCAACAGTTAGAACTGGACATGGAACAACAGACTGTTTCCAAATAGGAAAAGGAGTACGTCAAGGCTATATATTGTCACCTTGCTTATTTAACTTATATGCAGAGTACATCATGAGAAACGCGGGACTGGAAGAAACACAAGCTGGAATCAAGATTGCCGGGAGAAATATCAATAACCTCAGATATGCAGATGACACCACCCTTATGGCAGAAAATGAAGAGGAACTAAAAAGCCTCCTGATGAAAGTGAAAGAGGAGAGTGAAAAAGTTGGCTTAAAGTTCAACATTCAGAAAATGAAGATCATGGCATCCGGCAACCATCACTCCATGAGAAATACATGGGGAAGCAGTGGAAACAGTGTCAGACTTTATTTTTGGGGGCTCCAAAATCACTGCAGATGGTGATTGCAGCCATGAAATTAAAAGAAGTTTACTCCTTGGAAGGAAAGTTATGACAAACCTAGACAGCATATTCAAAAGCAGAGACATTACTTTGCCAACTAAGGTCCATCTAGTCAAGGCTATGGTTTTTCCAGTAGTCATGTATGGATGTGAGGGTTGGACTGTGAAGAAGGCTGAGAGCCGAAGAATTGATGCTTTTGAACTGTGGTGTTGGAGAAGACTCTTGAGAGTCCCTTGGACCGCAAGGAGATCCAACCAGTCCATTCTAAAGGAGATCAACCCGGGAAGGAATGATGCTAAAGCAGAAACTCCAGTACTTTGGCCACATCATGTGAAGAGTTGACTCATTGAAAAAGACTCTGATGCTGGGAGGGATTGGGGGCAGGAGGAGAAGGGGGCGACAGAGGATGAGATGGCTGGATGGCATCACCGACTCAATGGATGTGAGTCTGAGTGAACTCCGGGAGTCGGTGATGGACAGGGAGGCATGGAGTACTGTGATTCATGGGGTTGCAAAGAGTCAGACATGACTGAGTAACTGAACTGAACTGAACTGAACCTCAACATAATAAAGACCATATACAACAAACCTATAAGTAACACCATACTCAGTGTGAAAAGCTGAAAGCATTTCCTCTAATATTAGAAACAAGACAAGGATGTCCACTCTTACCACTTATACTCAACATAGCTTTGGAAGTTCTAGCTATAGCAATCAGAGAAGAAAAAGAAGTAAAGAGAATACAAATTGTAAAAGGGGAAGTTAAACTGTCACTGTTTGCAGATGACATGGTACTATACACATAAGATCCTAAAGATGCTACCAGAAAACTGTTAGAGCTAATCAGTTTATTGGTAAGCTGCAGTTTCTAAAATTAACACACAGAAATCTGCTGCATTTCTATACACTAACAAGAGTGGTTCTTTTTAGACGATTAACATTTTTCTTAACTAGTTTTGGGGAGAAAAACTACAAACTAAATAATGTAGAAATGAATTTCCTTTATCATATTTACATGATTATGTAGCAAAAACAGTGTTTTCATGCTCAGTTCAGCAAAATAAATTAGATGTTAACAAAAACTTGACCTTAGAAATGTAGCATATAACCACACTTGACTAGTCTTCAGGCATAAGATATGAAGGATGGATTCTAAGAGCAGCCAAGTGGAAAGTGAAGGAGAACAGAAGTACGTGGTAGACAAACATTAGGTCTAGATATACTTCTCCTTCCTTCACTTGGAATCTGTTAAATGATTCTGCAACATAAAACAAGAAGACTATTGCACCCTGTGGGTAAAGGAAAAGCAAAAGCATATTTTGGAAATGAAGTACGGATGGAAGTGATGTATGCTATTTCCAGGCCTGATTCTTAACAATTTCCCAGGCAATTGGTGACTCTCTTCTCCTTGACAACCAAACGCAGACACCTCCAGATTAGGAGCCATATGTTGAAGATGGTGGAGATGCAGGATGGAGTCTAATCCCTGAGTGAACACTTGAAAGAGACCTAATCAAAACACCAGCATTAAACTGTTGCTTGAGCAAGAAATTCCCTGGATCATTGAAAAAGCAAAAGAGTTACAGAAAAACATCTATTTCTGCTTTATTGACTATGCCAAAGCATTTGGCTGTGTGGATCATAATAAACTGTGGAAAATTCTGCAAGAGATGGGAATACCAGACCACGTAACCTGCCTCCTGAGAAATCTGTATACCGGTCAGGAAGCAACAGTTAGAACTGGACATGGAACAACAGACTGGTTCCAAATAGGAAAAGGAATACATCAAGGCTATATATTGTCACCCTGCTTATTTAACTTATATGCAGAGTACATCATAAGAAACATTGGGCTAGATGAAGCACAAGCTGGAATAAAGATTACTAGGAGAAATATCAATAACCTCAGATATGCAGGTGACACGACCCTCATGGCACAAAATGAGAAGAACTACAGAGCTTCTTGATGAAAGTGAAAGAGGAGAGTGAAAAAGTTGGCTTAAAGCTCAACATTCAGAAACGAAGATCATGGCATCTGGTCCCATCACTTCATTGGGAAATAGATGGGGAAACAGTGGAAACAGTGGCAGACTTTATTTTTTTGGGCTCCAAAATCACTGCAGATGATGACTGCAGCAATGAAATTAAAAGACGCTTACTCCTTGGAAGGAAAGTTATGACCAACCTAGATAGCATATTCAAAAGCAGAGACATTACTTTGCCACCAAAGGTCCGTCTAGTCAAGGCTATGGTTTTTCCAGTAGTCATGTATGGATGTGAGAGTTGGACTATAAAGAAAGCTGAACACTGAAGAATTGATGCTTTTGAACTGTGGTGTTGGAAAAGACTCTTGAGAGTCCCTTGGACTGCAAGGAGATCCAACCAGTCCATCCTAATGTAGATCAGTCCTGGGTGTTCATCAGAAGGACTGATGCTGAAGCTGAAACTTCAATACTTTGGCCACCTGATGGAAATAACTGACTCATTTGAAAAGACCCTGATGCTGGGAAAGATTGAGGGCAGGAGTAGGGGATGACAGAGGATGACATGGTTGGATGCCATCATCGACTCAAGGGACATGAGTTTGGGTAGACTCCGGGAGTTGGTGAGGGACAGGGCGGCCTGGCGCGCTGCAGTCCATGGGGTCTCAGAGAGTTGGACACGACTGAGCAACTAAACTGAAACTGAAACTGAGCTGCTGCTGCTAAGTCGCTTCAGTCGTGTCCGACTCTGTGCATCCCTATGGACAGCAGCCCACCAGGTTCCTCTGTCCACAGGATTCTCCAGGCAAGAATACTGGAATGGGTTGCCATTTCCATCACCAGAAACTGAGCAAGAAATACATTTTTATTGTGTTAAGCTACTGAGATTTTAGGACATATCCATGTTAGCAGCTAGTGTTACATTAACTATAATGTTAATATATATTACATTACTTATATAATGTTAATATAATTATATTAATATAATGTTAATATATACAACTTGGGAAACAATGAGGCCAACAATGTAGTTTGAATTTGAAAAAGGAATAGGAGGATAAACAACCACCTCATACATTACTTTAGAAAGATCTATGAATCTCAACATGGCTCTGCCTTACTTAACTGAAGCTTGAATCAGTCACCAAAAAATCTAGGAGCCTTGGTTTCCCATGTCAACGTGTTAGCAACAAATCGCCTCTACATTAGTTGCTGCTTACCTTTCCCTATACTTAAAATTCTGTGGTTCTTGATCATACGTGAAAACTCTAAGTTAATGTTGGATACTACTCAAGTCAGTGGTTTAAAAGTGTTTCCATAGAGAAAGACCTGGGGTTATTTTTAAAAATCCAACTTGAGATAACTTGCTGAAAAGCTTTGTCCAAAAATATATATAAAACAGGTCTCTGAGTAAAGATGAGCTTCGCTTACCCCCTAAAAAATTATTATGAGAACTATAAGCATTTTTAGAAAAGGATAAAAACAAAAAAAAATTCCCCAAATATATAAATGAATTGAAAATACATCTCCTTTAAAACAGTATCAATCGGGGAACAGTGTGAAGAAAGACAAGGTTAGATTCAAACTGAATACTTTAAGAAATAGCCAAAATGTCTGAAAGTACTAACCTAATCCCCTCAGGGGAAATTGTAAATGAAGACCTGTTACTTGATTCATTTATAATTAGACTCAGTAATATCTGGATGGCATTGAAGAGAACACTCACATATTGGCAGGAAAGAATGAGATGATAACCTAAAGGTCACTTTCAATTCTCGTGTCTACAGTAATTGAGTCTTTGTGATAGAAAATTCAGGGGAAGAAAAATGGAGACAATTGCACCTTTTGCACAGAGACCAAATGCCTGTACAGAATAAATTACCCAAGTGCTTCTAAGAATCAGAGGTCACAAAGCAGAGTTTTATCATAGAAACCTTATATAACCAGCATGTGATGAGAACAAAGCACAACAAAATATAACCACAACACAAAAACATTTACACATGAGAGTCCTAGCTCAGTGCAACAGTATTGCAATAAGTTCAGCTCTGAAAAACATTTGGTCCCCTTGAAAGGAGGTTTTTCAGCTAGAACAGAAGTTTGTCTAAAGGACGGGGTGGAGAGTGGGACGGGGAGAGGGTTAGATTAAAGGATACGGAGAGGAGTCTGCTGGTCAGCACTCAGAAAAGAAAACATTATTTTCTCACATAAAAATCTGAATGCCGGAAAGGAAAACATTATTTTCCCACATAAAAATCTGAATGTCTGTAAAGCCCCTTGCCTGACATCAGCACAGTGCAGAGCACATGAGACACAGCGGTGATGAAGATGGGGTAGAATGGAGGTCTTTGTTGCTGTTCAGTAGTGTCCGACTCTTTGCAACCCCATGGACTGCAACACGCCAGGCTTCCCTGTCCCTCACCATCTCCCAGAGCTTGCTCAAAGGAAGCTCATTGAGGCGGTGATGCCATCCAACATCTCATCCTCTGTCAGCCCCTTCTCCTCCTGCCTTCAATCTTTCCCAGCATCAGGGTCTTTTTCAATGAGTCAGTTCTTGGCATCAGGTGGCCAAAGTATCGGAGCTTCAGCATCAGTCCTTCCAATGATTATTCAGGATTGATTTCCTTTAGGATTGACTGGCTTGATTTCCTTGCAATGTAGGTCTAATGCAGTTGTAATTTAGGGATAGTAATAGCTGTCGCCTGAGAAATATTGCTGCTGAGCTGTGAGAATAAAGGTGGGAGCTGGTACTTTATAAGTACTGCACAAGCTTGGGGGCTGAAGCAGGGTGGTAACAAAGTGTCTGGTCTTTGGATATCAGCCAAAGATATGCATATATATATATATGCCTCAAATCTTGATTCTGCTACTAACTAGCTGTTTTAATGTTTAATGTTAATGGCTTAGCTGTTTAATGGCAACTTCCTTAGAGACTCAATTTCCTTATCTATAAAAGGGAGATAATAATATGTATATCACAGAGTTTTGTGAGATTTAAATGAGACTGAAAATGTGTAGTAGGATACCGAGGCTTGGTTTACACTGTGCCTGTGACTTAGAATTAAATATATTTGGAGAAGTCTGAGGAAACGAAACTGTAAAGTAGGCTCTCCAGGAGGCTATTTGTGTGAAGAAAAAAAAAAGCCTCCAGAAAAAGACCTTCTGAGAGAAGAGCTAACTGGAGCCAGTAATGGTCTTGGAGACAGTGGGGAGGAATGACTTTGCATAGCTTGATATCTGCCTATTCAATTCTATTCTAGGTGAGTCCTGCATCCCCGTTTGTGTCTGTAATTAAGGGGGACAGAAGCCTGGGAATACAACCTGAAGGGCTCTTCTCTAAAACCCTGTTAGACTTTGGGACACAGGCAACCTCACTCTGGTATTCATGTAAAAGGGTTAGCCAGAATAAAAAAGGAGGGTATTTGTTTCCCAATGAAGCATCAGTCATAATACTCGAATATCTGAAGGCTCCAGTGCTATGGTGACTACTCATAAAGAGCTGCAGCGCCTAGTGACGTAAGGGGGCACTGCTTGCCAGTGGTCCCTGCCTCAGAATGTAGTTAAAGGTAGAAGAGGCAGCAGGATAAGTAAACGGTGGGGATGGAGGGGTTGTGACGCCGAGTGAAAGGAGCAGAGGTACTCACAGCCAGTGGCAGGCAGTGTGCAGCAGGTGTAGCAGCGCTCGTAAAGGGTGGTTAGTGGTTTGTGGTGTGTGGCAGCTGGCAAACAGCAAAGGCACTGGCCGTTATGATAAAAGTTACTCAGGGGAAACAGCAGCAAAATTATGTGCTGACCACATAGCTGACTGCACTGGCTTGTGAGTGTGAGCAAAACATCACCTTAGTACTGCCAGGAACACTTTGAGAGGAGAAATGACAGAGTAGGTTACTTTTCAGTCTTGCACGATCAGACGCGGGCAATAATCCGTTTCATGTTAACACCATTAACTTTTATGTGGATCCAGGGAATGGTGAGTCTGGGAAATTCTCATCAGAGATGAATACACGAGAGGCAATCGATGCTAAACTTCAGTTCCCTTTATTTCTTCTTAAGGAGATGAGCTGGATTCATATATCAGCTCCATCATCAAACGGACTGAATGCAGCAAATTATATTAATACAACTCTGGTCGAGTTACTCAGTCTTTCTCGGCATGTCACTCTATTAGCGAAATGGGAATAGTATAATCTGCTTTATAGTCCAGAGGTGGCATATCTGACCCTGGCATATAGTTAAGGATTTAGTAATGTTAATTTTCTCCATCTTTGAACAACTGAAGAATTATATGCAGTTAACATCTCAGAACTGACCTAGGTAGGAATTTGGCTAGCTGAGTTGTCATAACTAGGAACAGTAGAAAAGACAGTGACTCACATCATGAGTTTTGGCTAAGAACTTTTGTTCCCTTCCTCACATTCAAACAAATGTGAATCTGGCACTACGAATAATATTTTATATATGAAGAAACTGAGGCTTAAAGTTTTCACACAGATAAATTCTGGTTTAGGCAACAAGGTAGACGGAAGTAATGCTGACAATCCCTTATGTTCTTCTCTTCCGCACAACTTCCTTTTTTTTTTATTTTAGCAAAATATATGAAATGAAAAATTCATAAGTTTAAAGACATAGCTCAGTGACATTGTCTACCCACATAGTTGTACAACCATTACCATAAAAAAGAACATTTTCATCTTCTCAAACGGAAACTCTGTACCCATTAAACACTAACTTTCTATTCTCCTCCCCACCAGGCCCTGGCAGCCACCATTCTAATTTCTGTACATGGACCTAACTTTTCTACGTACCTCGTTTAAATAGAATTGTACAGTGTTTATCCCTTTAGTGACTGACTTATTTCACTTATCATCAAGCTTCTTTCATATTGTAGCATGTGTCAGAATTTCCTTCCTTTTAAAGGGTGAATAATATTAATAATATTTAATAATAATAATATTAAAGGTTGAATAATATTCCACTGTGTGTATGTATATATAAGACACATTTTTGAATTGTTAATCTGTAGATGGATACTCAGTTTCTCTTTTTGGTTATTATAAACCTGTGTTCAAACATCTCTTCAAGTCCCTGTTTCCAATTCTTTTGGGTAGATATCAAGAGGGGAATTACTAGATTGTATAGTAGTTCTAATTTTAATTTTTTGGGGGACTAATGTACCCTTTTCCATAGATGCTACAGGGAACCAGTAAGGCACAGGGTTCCAATTTCTCCACATCCTCACAAACACTTTTTTTTAAAAAATTATAACCGTCCTAATGACTATTCTAAGAGTTTGTTAGTCAGTTTAGCTGCTCAGTGATGTCCGACTCTTTGCGACCCCATGAACCGCAGCACGCCAGGCCTCCCTGTCCATCACCAACTCCTGGATTTCACCCAAACCCATGTCCATTGAGTCGGTGATGCCATCCAACCATCTCATCCTCTGTTGTCCCCTTCTCCTCCTGACTTCAATCTTTCTCAGCATCAGAGTCTTTTCAAATGAGTCAGTTCCTCACATCAGGTGGCCAAAGTACTGGAGTTTCAGATTTAGCATCAGTCCCACCAATGAACACCTAGGACTGATCTCCTTTGGGATGGGCTGGTTGGATCTCCTTGCAGTCCAAGGGACTCTCAAGAGTCTTTTCCAACACCACAGTTCAAAAGCATCAATTCTTCTGTGTTCAGCTTTCTTTATGGTCCAACTCTCACATCCATACACGACCACTGGAAAAACCATAGCCTTGACTAGATGGACTTTTGTTGACAAAGTAATGTCTCTGCTTTTTAATATGCTGTCTAGGTTGGTCATAACTTTCCTTCCAAGGAGTAAACGTCTTTAAGATTTTGTACTAATGCCTAATAAGATCAGTGATGGGAAACTAAGAAAAGAATCACAGAGGACTTATACCTATGTGTTATTTGTAAATCACTTGTTATATTTAAGTCAAGTTAGTCATCTTGAACGCAATTCGTTTAAAAATGTGATTCAGTTCATCTGACCTAGCATCTGTCTGTAGACTTACAGCTAACTCTGTTTCAGTTGTTGTTTTTGAAAAAGCTTCTGAAATGATTTATTTTCTGGATTGCATTTATTAAAAAAAAAAGGACAATTATAAAATTCACTTGTGTTTTCTTTAGGTGGTGGGTGGGTGGATTAAGTCAGTAGATTAAGCTGTAGCCATCTGATTATATTTTGTTTCTTGGTGTCACATGTCATTCTTCATATTTTGTCTAGATTTCAATTGTAGTAGCAAGTATTTGGCAGTAAAACAAAAGACTCTTCCCCAATCTCAAAAAATTGAGAATGATAAATTCAGTGCAATTTCCCCAACAAATACAATAATGCCTCTTTTGAAGTTAAGGTCCTGAATTTATATTAATAATCTTATTATCCTATAGAGTTTCCCAGGTGGCACTCACGGTAAAAGAATTTGCCTGCCAATGCAGGAGACAAAAAGATGTGGGCTCAGCCTCTGGGTTAGGAAGATTGCCTGGAGAAGGAAATGGCAACCCACTCCAGTATTCTTGCCTGGAAAATTCCATGGACAGAGGAGCCTGGAGGGCTGCAGTCCATGGGGTCGCAAAGGGTTGGACATGACTGAGCACGCACATGTACGGGTTTATTGGCCTATAAAAATATACATTTGCATATTAAAATGGGTTTTAGTTATATTGATTGCAGACAAACAAAGTAGATTTTTTATAATTATAATAGGAGTGTTGAGGAAACGGAATGGAGTCTCTTTTGACATTAAATTCCAGTGATCCAGAATTTACTGGCTGTATGAGACTGAATAAGAAATCTTTGTAGAACTTAAAAAAAGTAAACTAAAGAATACAATCCTTACATTCTAGTTATGAAATAAACACTGCTGAGAAACATTTAGTATTAGAGGCCTCTAAGAATAGGTGCTTGTTAGTCCTCTTCTCCTCCTTACACGTTAGTTTTCATCTTTGTTATATGACAACTATCCAGAGGAACATTTTATCCTGATTACCATATTTCTTCCCTTTTCATTTTCTTTGGCACAAAAACACTGAGTGTTTAACTGCAAAGCATGAGTTGGTATGTATGTATATGGGTTTTTCTCAAGGAATAAATTTAATTTAATTAATAACTTCAAAATCCCTTGGGTGACATGGAATATGCACAGTTATTACAAGCCAATTGTATGGCAGGGGGCTGTGGAGGAGATCATTCAGCAGGAGGTAAAGACAGATAACATATGTGCAAATGGAAGTTAGAACCTGGGCATCAATCCAGGAGTAAAGGGTGCTAAGCTGGTCTCAACCAACTGGCTGTCACTCAGGCGTATTCATGTCAAGTCAAGGCAAAGCTACAAGCTTGTGGCAGATGACTGGTCCAGTTCTTATTAAGGCATCTTCTTGTTTCAGGCATTTGTGGAATAGCAACATTGGTGTGCTGGCTGTAAATAAACTGGATTTTAGAACAGCCGCATTTACAAGCCAAAATCAACAGGAAGGATATGCTATCACAAAGCACTTGTGACCATCAGTGTTCTCTTTTAAGTGGCAATTTTTCCCAGTGCATTCAAAATGTGAGTTGATTTACAAATAGGTGATTTTTAAAATAGGAACTGAGAACTGAAAAGTACCTCAGACTTCATCTAGTACAACATCTTCATTTTACAATGAAAGAAACTGTAAAAGAGGCTGCCAAAGGACAAACAACTTGCCCAAAGTCAGGAAATTCAACAAGTTCGAATTGCCAAACTTCCTAACTACTAGGGCAGGGCTCATCCCAAGAGGCCATGCCATTGATTTCTAAAAGGGTTATTTCTATGCACTTAACTAAAAAAAATAAATGCTACTGTTCCCCTCTAATGCCTAACCGACTTCAGAACTGTTTCTTGCTAATTTTACAGTTTGGCCCAGAGTATCTCGACGTGGACACTCAAAAATTCACCAAGCAACTATATTTCTAATCTTAATAATGATGAATAGCTTTCACTGTGTGCCAGGTACTAGTCCAAAGATTTTCCATCAGTTACCTCACAAAAGTTCTTATGAGAAAGGAACTATTATCCCCATTTTACAGATGAATAAATGAAGCCCAGAGTAAATAGTTAAACAACTTGTCCAGAATGTACATGGTTGATAAGTGACAGATTTGGGATTTGAATACAGTCAATATGTGCACTTAATTATTATATTTCCTCTCAGAAAACTGCTATCCTATACCACCAGTTCTCTGTAACAAGGATAAACAGATGTTCCTTGTGGCCAAATGAAAATAATTCATTGAATATAATATTTGACCTTTCTATATGGTGGCAGGGAAGAGCCAAAGACACCAGGTGTGATCTAGACTGAACTGCAAGCCCTTCACAAATGAGGCCATATTGGAGAAGGCATGTTAGATTTTCTGAAGTTTCATTACACTTCAAGAAATACAGCACCCTTCAATCACTTTAAATGTAGGTCTTCAATATGGAAAGAGCATGCAGTCTAAGAAAAACTGAGCAGCTACTTGAAGTCAGGTAAAACAAACAGGCCATTATTTCATAAATGACATTTTAATTATCACCAGGAGGCCATTAAAAATGCATTGTGGCAGTTTGCTTGGTTCCTTTTGGAAAGATAATATTGACAAACTGCTATGAAGCTGCAGTTCAGAAAGCAGTGTAAATTGAGACGGGTAATAAAACACACATTCACTCGTGTACCCTAAAGCAATGATGAACAATTTAAAGAGAGAAGACAAAGTTAAAATTTTGCTTTTCCTTTCAGGGAAAGGCAGAAGAAAAAGTCATTTGTGGGAAGAACGTTAGGTCTGCAAATTTATTACTGATGTGGATTACTTGATGTGCTTAGCATAGTAATTTAAAGATTCAGTCATCCAAGCACGAGCCACTGAGTTACCAAGTGTCCTTGAATGCCAGCGTTGCCTTGCTCTTGCTCCAGAAGATTGTCTTGTTAGTCATCTCTAGTCTGGGGGATTCCAAGAGAACAATTTAGTTCTGGAGATGACCCTGGGTCTCACTGAGGGTGACCGCCATAACTCCAAAAGGTGTGACCATCTTTATAAATTCCACAGCTTCCTCCTTAGGTGATGATTGGACATAAGGAAGTTTTTTCCTATTTAACTTTTACTTAAAATGGAAGTTCCTATTGCTTATCATGTCTGGTTTTCCTTATAACTGAAGCAGGTACAAATACTTTTTGCCAGTGATGTGGGTCATCACTTTGGATACCACAGGAAAACCATTCAAGCCACTCAGCTTTTATCTCTCTCCTCTAGGAAATACTTTTTGTATTGGTCTCTTTGACAAACCAAAGAGGAAAAGCTGTGGTTACTGATTCCATTATAGATTAACCACATAAAATAAAATTCTTGAGATATCCTCTAGGGGGAATACATAGAACATGAAGAACAATGATAAGAATATAAGAATCAGGGAAATATAGCAAGACAAAGATGCTATAAACAATAAAAATAAGAGTAATAAAACCTCTTAAAATTAAAAATATATATATAATGGATAAAATGTAAAGACATTTAATTGAAGAGTTGAGTGGCAAGAACAAGGAAATTCCTTATATCAGGGAGCAAAGGGACAAAGTGAGAGAAAACATGAGCAAAGATGGATGACTTAGAAGATCAGTCCAGAAAGACTACATCTGATTAACGGGTGTTCTAGATAGACTAGCAAACACAAGGAAGGACATTTTTAAAGAAATATAAAAAAGAATATTTTCCAAATTTGAAAAGCCTTTTTTTTTTAAATGGGAAGGATGTACTGCAGGCCTAACATAAACACATTTTTAAAAAGTAATATATGCCAATCTATGGTGAAATTTTAGAACACCAGAACAGGGGTTCAACAAACTTTATTCTTTTTAGGGCCAGGGAGTAAATACTTTAGGCTTTGTACACCGTACAGTCTGCCAACTACTCTATTCTATTGTAGCACAAAAACAACCATGAATGAAAAAGAAAGTGAAGTCGCTCAGTCGTGTCCGACTCTTTGTGACCCCATGGACTGTAGCCTACCAGGCTCCTCTGTCCATGGGATTTTCCAGGCAAGAGTACTGGAGTGGGGTGCCATTGCCTTCTCCAGGGGATCTTCTCAAACCAGGGATCGAACCTGGGTCTCCTGCACTGTAGGCAGACGCTTTTACCTTCTGAGCCACCAGGGAAGATGGACAACCATGGACAACACATAAATGAATGAACTCAGATGTGACTGGGAAATTCTATCAGGCCTTTTGTTTTAGAATTAGTATAATCTGGTAACCAATAAGAAGGCATCAGTAATTACTGTGCATGCATCACTCTTCCATGAGTTTTCTTTTGAAGATGACCAACTACTGCTTATCTTCTAAATGGGGAGGAAATTCAGGAGATTATGTTTTGGGCTTGATGTCTCTGAACACAGAAGCAGAAGATATTTGCAATGGAGTAAGCAAAAGTCATCTTCCAAAATTTAAGCTGTTTCATAGTTTTAAACTTCTACACCTAGGTGAAGTGAAAATTGTGCAATGTCTGAGAACTTCTGTTCTGATTTATATCCTTGATAAGGATATGAATTTTCAATTTTAGCCCCGAAAGATTGTATCAGACTCAGAGTTCTGAGTGGGTGAATACTTAGAATCCATGTTTTTAACACATTTGCAAATATTTAGTAGCTCTGGCTTGAAAGTGCATTAACAGGACTGCACAAACTTAGTCAATACCCTCTTTTAATCTATATACACACCACTTCACTTATATCTTCCTCTTTGGAGTTCATAAGTATTCTTGACTCTGCTATCAGTCTATAGGATGAACCATGAAGCTCAGATATAAGCTTGTCATTTTTAAGATAATGTACTCAAATTCGACAGAGGATAAGATGGTTGGATGGCATCACTGTCTCAATGGACATGAGTTTGAGTAAACTCCGGGAGTTGGTGATGGACAGGGAGGCCTGGCGTGCTGCAGTCCATGGGGTCACAAAGAGTCGGACACGACTGAGTGACTGAAGTGAACTGAACTCAAATTCTACAATTTAATTTCTGACTCTGTTATACTGTTATATTTAATTTGGCTAACACTTTCCATAATTTTTCTGCACCAATTTGGTGCCATGATGCTTGGAGTCAGAGTATAAACAAATTATCTTAGTGCAAAACTATATATAACCTGTGGAAAGGCAATATTTAATTGTGTCTAAATTTAAAGTGGTATTTGATTTCAGTATAAAAGTACATTCAAGAAATTGTACTGTTTTCTGAAATTATCTTTCTTTTTAAACCATCTATGCTGAGATTTCTATTTACTTTCTCATGTACAAGTTTAATAACTGCATTTTAAAAAGTAGAGCTTCATGTTTTGTACTCTTCTACCTAAGCTGCTAAAGAACAAGATTCAGAGAGATTATTATCAAATGTGAGTTTGACCTAGAATATAGGGATTTATTTCCCTTCTATGTTGTTTTCCTCAAAAGAAAATTAGGCATTTAGTTCTATATACATAGTGCAAACAGTGTAATGGGAATTACTTTCATTTTTACTTACTGTAAAGCACTAAAATTCACTGGAAAACAGAAGGATGTGTGATGAGGTACTCAAAGATTCAGGATGGATTAGGGAGAAGTAGAATTTGGGGAAGCAGAAAATAACTGACTGTGGGTCCTGTATATGTCAGTAGGCTTTCACAAGGGAGTGCCTATGTTTAAAAACACTAAGATATTCCTGAGTAAAGTGATGGGTCAGAGAGGTTATTTGCTCCTAGGACTCTTTATTTTATTATTGTTTTTTTTTTTTCCCCTAGGACTCTTTAAATCTGTAAGAATTATAACCCCAAAGTGTCTTTGTAATTTAGTTTTCCTGTTGAGTTATGGATAGTGATTAAAACAAATGCATGAGTCAGTATCAAGGCCGACACTTTTTCCTACTGGGAAATAAGCTCTATAATGATAGGGCCTTAGTCTCGTTCACTGTTGTTTCTTCAATTTCTAGAGCAGAACAACTGTGTTAAAAATATCTGTGTCATCAAGGAAGGAAGGAATGAAAAAAGGAAGGGAGGAGAGAATAAACTGGGAAGATGCCATAGCAGCGAGTTAAGGTATTAGAGAAAAGGAACGGAGCCCTGGGAATAAAATGCTCCTTCCGTTTAGGTACTGGCTGTCCAGTCAGTAGTCGATGAAGACAAGACAAGAACGACAGCAGTTCTCTGGTTCCATGAACCTCAGTTCTGAAGGATACAGCAGGCACAGTACGATGTGGTGAAGGCTGTTTCAAGGATACAGACTAAATATTATGGGAACAGAGCAAAAGAAATCTTTAAAATTAGCTTTTGGTATTATTAGTTTTGACTGCCAACTGTTTATTAGAGTCATACTGCAGGTGATGTCTAATACTCCTCTTAGAGAGTTATTAGAACAACTTATTGAAGGTGAATGGGGCTTCCCTCATAGCTCAGTCAGTAAATCATCTGCCTGCAATGAAGGAGACCGGGTTCAATTCCTTGCTCAGGAAGATCCCCTGGAGAAGGAAAGAGCAATCTGCTCCAGTATCCTTGCCTGGAGTACCCCATGGACAGAGAAGCCTGGCAGGCTACCGTCCATGGGGTCACAAGAGTCAGACACAATAGCAACTAAAGCCACCATCATCATTGAAGATGACTAATAAAACTAGCATCATTTTTCTTGTTTACCAGTTACTTCCAGAGCCCTGCTTATTATCCAATGTCAATAAGAAATCCTAAACCCAGTAGCTGAAGCCTCACAACAGACACATGGATGAGTTGATCACTTAACAGGGACTCAGTGTGTAGTATAAGCTAGCCCTCAGGAATTGTACAGAGCATATTTTAATCTATATTTTAGCCAGAAATCTGGGTGCTTTCATGTATGTTACACATATGAACGCACCTTTCCCATGTGCAGAAGTGAAACAAATATTCTGGAGAACTGCCACACTAGGGAAATGCCTATTTTAGGATGCAATACAAGTTTGAGAGAAAATTCTTTAACTAGGAATTGCTCCTGAGTTATTGGTAGAGGAGAGGATAACCAAAGAGAGAAATCTGACAAATATACTGGTAGGAGAGAAGATCTGACTTTAGTTAGTTACATATAGTTAGTTATATAAGGTCCAATGAATTATTTGGTAGCACTGAGTAATTCCTGGGCATATTTCAATTTAAGAAACATACATTCTGTTATTTTTACTTAATATTATGATATGTTCTAAGATTAATGATAATCTAATAGATTTCTGTAATGAAATCTAACATAAAATAGCTAAATTAAGTGAATTCCTCTGGGAGCCTCATGGCTAATTTTAGAAAATTTGGGGCATAATGCTATTGAGTTCTAACTTGAAATAGAGTCATAGGCACTAGGTAGTGAACCAACTCAACTCCCTCATGCAGAAAGCTAAAGAAATCATAATTTTCTTAACCCAAAGGATTGCAATTGAAGAACTCAGGCAGTGATACAAGAAAAAGAGAAATAAAGGGCGAAGATCATTCACATATCATTTAACAGTTTAAATACAGGTAGACTCTTAAGATGAAACAACTGTCCTCATAGTAACTCTCATCTTTAACTGTAAATGCAACTGATCTTGAATAATTTGGTCCCTTAATAGTTAAACTGATATTCACTGTAGCACAAGAGAGCAAGGCTTTAAAAATATCAGGCGATTTTGGTTTTGCTTGAATATATCTTTACAAGGTTTCTTCTGAAAATCTCTAATTCAATAGTCCAAGAATCTTTATGACATCTGACACTCTGTTTTTCTTCCCCATACAGAATTAGTTACTTGGTAAAATTTGCTTAAGTCTACTCGATAACTAAAGAAAATTAGGTATGTGGCATTTTTTCATTTTTTAATTGCTGTATTAATTGATATAGATGATGCTGAAGCTGAAACTCCAGTACTTTGGCCACCTCATGCGAAGACTTGACTCATTGGAAAAGACTCTGATGCTGGGAAGGATTGGGGGCAGGAGGAGAAGGGGACGACCGAGGATGAGATGGCTGGATGGCATCACTGACTCGATGGACGTGAGTCTGAGTGAACTCCAGGAGTTGGTGATGGACAGGGAGGCCTGGTGTGCTGCAATTCATGGGGTCGCAAAGAGTCAGACACGACTGAGCAACTGAACTGAACTGAACAAAGTAAAAAGTCTATTCTAACAACTACTTGTAAATGCTGAATTATTTTGAACTCAACTGTCTTCTTGGGATTGTCTTTGAAGAAGAATGGCTCAACATCAAATAGACTGGCCCGCACATTAATTCAACTTTTATTTACTGAATGTGTTTCATGAGTACATTATGTTGGAGTCTAGGGATACCATGGAAAATAAACAAACAATATGCCTTCAAAGATTGTATAGGTTAGTGGCTGTGAAAATAGAGACTTAGAATAAGGTGTGGAGAAGTCAGTGAGCGTGGTTTAGGATAGAGAGCACTGAAAGTATATTTGTAATTTGGGGAAAGCTGCCTGGAGAAGCGACCTGTAAGTGGAGTCCTGAAAGGAAGAAAGAATTAATCTGGTAAAGGAACATAGCAAGGAGGTGATTGTACGAGAGGAGTCCAGATAAAAAGGAAACTGAGTTATGAGAGGGTATGGTCCATTTGGGAAAATACAGTGGATAAAAGCTCAGTGTCTGAAGCAGAAGAGGTGGAGGAGAGGTCATGATACTACAAACAATAGCCAAGACAAATAAATTTTACTTAGGAGTTTGAACTTCATTCAGAAGTGTTAAGAGGAGCTCTTAAGCTTTTTTAGAAAGGAAATGAAGTGACAGGATTGGTACTAGAGGAAGATCACTCTGGTTACAGTATGGAGAATGAATTAGAAAGTGGCAAGTATGGAAACAAGGAAACTGGCTAGGATGTATCTTTTAGATTTGGAAAAAGGTTGTGATTACCTAAATTAGGCAAGCCATTTGGAAGTGAGATTGTAAAAGGGTTGCACTGTAGAATTATTGAGGAAGTAAAACTGTACATATGCAGTGTTTGGTTGTTTGGAGTAAAGGAGAAGTAAAGCCAAATTTGATAA
Organism: Capra hircus; assembly: GCF_001704415.2. Lineage (NCBI taxonomy): Eukaryota > Metazoa > Chordata > Mammalia > Artiodactyla > Bovidae > Capra > Capra hircus. The sequence goes on from NC_030811.1 coordinate 77,630,749, forward strand.
AAAAAAATTTTTTTTTTGGCTTGGGAAACTAAGTGCCATTCACAGGGACAGGTAAATATCTCAGGAGAACTTTGGAAGATGACGATAAGTTAGCTTCAAACAGTTTGAGTTGAATTCTTATGGATATCCAAATGGAGATATTAGGAAAGCACTGAATTCGTGGTTCTGGCATTTAGTAGCGATCAGGGATGAAAATATAGATTTGGTATAATTAAATGAATATCAAATTGATATATAACGGTTGAAAATGGAGCTAAAAATACTGACATATTTGTGTTACGTGCATTTCTGGGATATGACTTTGTATTTGAACAGCACTAAAATCTATTCTGGTAAAAATAAATTTTGGGAAATGAAGGCTGTCATAAATATTTTTTCTGATTTATATAAAATTTGATTCCTTGCCTATTCATTATTCCATTTCTACTTTTGCATATTTTGAGGGTATATTTTCATGTTCATTAAAACTATTTCGAGACCTGCATTTAAAAAAAAAAAATGTAACCTAGCGAGTGAAGTAAGCCAGCACCTCCCTAACCCATTCAAGCAATTAACATTTCATCCATCTCCTCAGTCTCTATGACAAATATCCAGAGTTCAGGAGCTAAGAAAGTCCAGAAATAATAGAATAGACAAGTCTGAATAAAAATGAGATTTTGAAAAAGTCAGAAATAATGATTTTTAATACTTAAATGCCACCAAAACAATGTTAATGTTTCTTTCACTCTACTGTTCCAGTGAACAATAACACCTGTAAAGTCAGAAGTAGTTATCTGGAACCTCTAGCTGTGGAATGAATATTGTAGTACACCCTGTGTGGCATCAAGTAATTCCTGTGTCCAGGTCTCAGGTTCTCCCCTAGTTTAGTATCTGGAGCCTTTATCCAGCTTAATAATGAATAAGACTTCACTTTGCTGTCTGAGGGTGTCACAGGGCATTTTCTTTTTGAGCCCTGCCTTTACCAGAGAAACCCTTTCAAATGAACTTTGAACTAGGGTCTTTTCCTGCCCAGAACAAAGAATTATCCACAGAACTTGAGGGATGAATCAGAACCCTTTTTGCCAAATGCTTACATGCCGAACATTCCATCCTAACTTCTCAATGCCAAGGAGCTGATCTTTTAAAATTGGTTTTAAATTTTCTTGATTAAGACAAGTGATTTTTCTTGTTAAAGACAAGCGAGATAAGATACCTTTTTGTAAATATCTAGGCAACTCCTTCAAAAAAATGTTATTATTCCATCAATCTTTTTAATTTATCTAGATAAATACATGGAGAATTGAGTTTATCTCCTCTCTGATCTACAAAAACAAACTAAAATGCTCACAGAGGAATAAAGAAACAGAAAAGGAATAGGAAAGAAGAGAATAGTAGATTCAGGATGACAGCACAATTCTAGAGAATAAGAAATAGATGGAAGCGAGTTAACTAATCTTGGCAGAAATAGGAAACAGAAATCTAGAGCCTTTAGGCAGTGATTAAAGAGGATCCATCAGTTCTAACCATGGACTCCATAAGTGCTCACGGGCTGAAGTGCAAAGCTGAAAACAGGAGCGTTAAACAGAAGTTTGCTCACTGAAACTTTGGACTTGTCAGCTCCTGTCCTTTATTTTGCTCCCGGAATACAGGCACTAGGCGTACACCCCAGGCAGGAGACTAGAACACTCATCTCTGGAGAAACTGAATGGCCCTAGGGAAAGACCTGCTATCACCAAAGTCTGGAGGTGTTCCCTTTCACCCTGAAGAGCACAAAACTGCAGGCCAGTCCCTTTGATGAAGCCCACCAGTCAACAGCCCTCTTCCCCAACAAGAAACTGAAAGTGAAAGTCACTCAGTTGTGTCCAACTCTTTGAGACTCCATGGACTACACAGTCCATGGGATTCTCCAGGCCAGAATACTGGAGTGGGTAGTTTTTTTCCTTCTCCAGGGCATCTTCCCAATCCAGGCATCAAACCCAAGTCGCCTGTGTTGCAGGCAGATTCTTTATCAACTGAGCCACAAGAGAAGACCGAGAATATGGAGTGGGTAGCCTATCCTTTCTCCAGGGAATCTTCCTGACCCAGGAATCAAACAGGGGTTGCCTGCATTGCAGGCAGATTCTTTACCAATGGAGCTATCAGGGAAGCCCCAACATGGGGAGGTGTAAATTCTCTAAACTACAACTCACCACTTCACATTGGAATATACACAGCCAAAAATAACTTAACTTCTGTAAATCCTCAAACAAGAGCTCAAAAGAAATGGAAAAGTAGAAACTGGGAGATAAGTGACTGTTTTGGAAACAGAAGGAATTTTTTTTAATTCCTATATCCAGATGCTATACCCATTAAATAAAACCGTAATGCCATACCAAAAAAAAAAAAAAAAGATTGAAGCAAGAAGGGGAAAAAGGAACTTAGGAATTATCCTATGCATCTGTGTAGACAATAGTATGTCCTAACATTTTGTAAAGTTTTGGAAATTCAGTATTATATATATAATTAGAAAACTAAGGAAATGCCAAAATAAAGAAGTTATTAATTCATAGGAAAAAATACATATAATCACAGTATATAATTTGTCTTAGGAGTGAATAATAATTCAGTTCAGTTCAGTCACTCAGTCGTGTCCGACTCTTTGCGACCCCAGGCCTCCCTGTCCATCACCATCTCCCGGAGTTCACTCAGACTCACGTCCATCGAGTCAGTGATGCCATCCAGCCATCTCATCCTGGGTCGTCCCCTTCTCCTTCTGCCCCCAATCCCTTCCAGCATCAGAGTCTTCTCCAATGAGTCAACTCTTCACATCAGGTGGCCAAAGTACTGGAGCTTCAGCTTTAGCATCATTCCTTCCAAAGAAATCCCAGGGTTGATCTCCTTCAGAATGGACTGGTTGGATCTCCTTACAGTTCAAGGGACTCTCAAGAGTCTTCTCCAACACCACAGTTCAAACGCATCAATTCTTCGGTGCTCAGCCTTCTTCACAGTCCAACTCTCACATCCATATGTGACCACAGGATTACACAATCATAATAAAATAAATCATGAGTTAATTTAATGAAAAACTGTGACCACCCATAAGGGGAAGAGGGAGACATAGAGTGTGTATATGGAAAAGAAAGCTAAAGATTCATATACTAGATTAGGAATCAAAATGCAATTTCTAAAATTAATAAAACAACACAGCAGTACAAGCATGATATTTATTTTTAAATATGTAATCACATATCAGATTAAATTATTATAGAAGTTGAAAGTGATTGCCTTGAAGGAAGAGAATATGGGTTGGTGACAAGTACAGTAGGACACTTTATATCCAATATCAGCTTTTTGGTGCTATTTTACTTTTATAATATGTTCATATATTATTTTGTCAAAATAAAAATAAAGTAAAATATATTTATCTGGCAATACTCCTTGGATCTGATTTATCATTCTTATGTTTTAGAGTAAAGCCAATGTATATTTTAATAAATTAAATATTCCTCTCAACTTTCCCAAAGATTTGAAAATGTGAGTTATTTGGCAATCATTCACAATAAACTTTTTTCAAAAGAATATTCTCAGCATTCTTTCTGAAATTCACCTGCTGAAAACCAGTATGTAGTATGTTTTATTAAAAGGTCTTAGAAATTCTGTCTAACTTATCTCGGGAAATTTGGTTGATCACTTTGAGATACTGCAAAAATCCTGTTTTCTTTCAGTATTTATGAGCATTCTAAAGAGACATTCAAATTTTGCATCACTACTGGAGGCTAAAGTATTTCAACTTCTTAAATTTTAATGAGTGAATGTTTTGAACAATGATATCCCCTAGAAAATTACTTTCCCAAACTTTCCTCTTCCAAAGCAAAGAAATCCAAATCTTTATGCTTCATAATGCAGCCTGTGAGAAATAGTATCAGACTTTGAAAATTTACATTGGAGTAAAAAGAACAATTAATACAAGCAGAAAACATTAATTTTGGGTCATCTGTGTATCATTTGGGCTTCTTCCTATCCACACATAGTATAATGGACATAAAAAACTGCCTTTTCCTTGGAATGATTAGGCAAGCAAGCCATAGACCTACTTAGGTGAATCTCTTAGATTTGAACACAAGGAATTATTAGTAGACAGGTACACTGCCCAATTGTTTTAAGGAGTTGAAAGGTAACTCTATTATATTTTAGCTTTTGCATTTCAAATGCTGGAAAAATGTGACCCTTTCTTCTCTCAATCCCTCCTCTCAGTGCATTATAATTCCCAGAAAATTAAATATATTTCTCTCCATTTATAAGATTTCTTGTCTCGGATACTTCACAAAGCCAAGTCTTTGTGAACATTTGATTTAGTCTTCATACTCAAAATTGAGTGGAAACACTTTGTTTCTTTTATCTATGGCCATTTTTGTTTGAATCTGAAAGCGTTTTCACAAGCATCAAACAAAGGCCAGGGATGAGAAGTGCAGGCAAAGTGACATATGAGACATGGGCCACATCAGCAAGTGTCAATTGGGGAAAATATCTCCCCATAAAATGCTTTTCTCTGCTTATTTTGGTTATTTACTTAGATAAACCTTTTCTATCAAATACATTATTAGTCAAAATTAAACCTATGTATAAGTTAGGAACACCATTTTAAAAAGAAATCTCATTATCACATAGATTTTGTTCATTAGATTTCATTTATTCTTTGCCTTCAGCTTCAGGAGTTGAATTAATTGATTAAACAAGAACTACAATAAGGGCAAAAGTTAATGGTGATTTTTAAGAGCAATCTGATCAAAGCTTTAGCTCCCTGGCTTTGAAAAGCCAGCTCCTTTCACAATAAGCAATGCCAGTTACTGGTTGCTAGGTGTAGGGACTCATTCTTTTAGTCATCAAAAACCTCCTATATTTTTTCCAATTAAAGTGACAGAAACACTGAAGAGTGCCAAGATATTCAATAAGGAAAATCACTAAATATTTTACAAAAGCTTGAGCTGAATAAGGCATAGGATCTGGCTCCAAGGCAAAAGAAATATTAATTTTCTTGTACATAATTAACTTAAATGTTTTTCTAAAAAAGGAATGACAGGAGATGCTTTAATATCGGTTCCCCAAAAGTTAAAAAATGAGCCTGTTGCCTTCTAGCTCTATTAAATAATTATTCTGGGGAAATCTTATCTAGGCTGGTGACCTTAATGTCATTTCTGATGAGACAATAAGACAGATATGAAGGCCATTTGTAAGAAGAGTGACCTGGAAATGGAATAAAAAATTCAGAGTGAAGCTTTCTTGATTTAGGGAAATTCTTGCAGATAACATTCCTATTTTCTTAAAGGATACAAAGAAATATATAAAAAGAGACTCATTCAAATACTTTATATTTGTTGAATATCTACTATATGCCAGGTAGTGTTTTAGGCATCAGGAACATAGCAATGGTCAAAAACATAAACAGGAACTTCCCTGATGGTTCAGTGGTTAAGAATTTGCCTTGCAATGCAGGGGACACAGGTTCAGTCCCTGGTCCAAGAATTAAGACACCACATGCCCTGGGGCAACTAAGCCCATGCATGGCAAGTGTTGAGTTCACGTGCTTTTGGAGCCTGTGTAAAGGGCATCTGTGCCACAACTGGAAAGACTATGTGCCGAGTGAAAGATCCCACCTGACACAACTAAGACCTGAAACAGGTCTTAGTTTAAATAAATAAATAAAATACATTTTATAAGATTTTATAAAACATATTTAAAAAAATTTTATAAAACACATTTGATAAAATTTTTATTTAAATAAAATAAAATAAATTTATTTTAAGTAAATAAATATTTAAAACAAACAGAAAACACAAACATTCCCTGATCTTGTGGAGCTTGTAGATTAGTCGGGTAGATTGGAACTAATGAAATAACATAAAGTTGAATGCATAATTTATTTACCTGCCTATCCATCTATTTGGGGCTTCCCAGATGGCTCAGTGGTAAAGAACTTGCCTGTCAAGGTAGGAGATGCAAGAGATGTGGGTTCAATCCCTGGGTCAGGAAGAAATGGCAACCCACTCTAGTATTCTTGACTGGAAAATCCCATTGACAGAGGAACCTAGTGGGCTACAGTCCATTGGGTCACAAAGAGTCCGACTTGACTGAGCCCAAGAGCAAATGTATCTATCCATCCATCCATCTACCTATCTAGACATCCAGAAGAAATAAGATTGATTACAGGACTCCAAATGAAGTGACTTGGCATGCATGTATGCAGGCATAGGATTTTCATGGCAGCATTACAGACTAAAGGAGCCAAGAAAGGTTTCTTGAAGAAGTGGCCCTTGAGCAGGTGTCTAAAAGGATCAGTAGGATTTCACTAGGCAAAGAACTATTGGGGAAAGGGGAATATGGGTAGGAAAAGTTCTTTAGACAAACAGGATGATAGGAATGATGATCCTAAAGTGTCAGGAAATAAGGTGCATTTAGAGAACTGGGAGCAGGTATCTGTGGGCTGGGAGATACCTGGCGGGCAGGAAGAGCCTGTCAAAAGATGACAGTGCTCTAGAGATAGGTACCAACTAGAGGAGCTTCCTAGGTAGCGTGAATGGTAAAGAACCTGCCTGCCAATGCCGGAGACATAAGAGATGTGGATGTGATCCCTAGGTTGGGAAGATCCCCTGAAGGAAGGAATAGCAACCCACTCCAGTATTCTTGTCTGAAGAATCCCACGGACAGATTAGCCTTGCAGGCTATAGTTCATAGGGTCGCAAAGAGTCAGACATGACTGAAGCAACTTAGCATACATACATAAACTAGAACCTGAAGGGTTTGAGGGTCATGCCAAGGATTTTGGTCTCCCCTTTATTGTTAGTTTGTTTAAATTGACTGATTTACTGACTTTTTCCCCTTACACTGAATTCCATTATTCCACATATCACCATGGACAAATATTCTAATATACTGAATGAAAATCTGTTCATTAGACTAGACAAATATTCTAATGTACTGAATGAAAATTCATTCAGTAGACTAAATATTTATTGAGCACCCATTCCCTGTGCCATACACCACTCTAGGAATTGGGAAGGTAACAGTAAACCAAATACATTTAAATCCTTATGAAGTCTACGTTTAGGATAAAGAAGACAGAGGCCGGTATAAATAAGTAAAATATATTTGGTTAGATGTTAAGTGCTACAGGGAAAAAAAATGATGCAGGGAATAGGAGCAAGAAGTATAAGAAACATGCACTTGCACTTGAATATATCTTTGCTGATCCTGTTTTGTTTGAATACATTTAAATTCATGTAAATGGTATTTGCTATAGATCTTATTTAGTTTCTTATTTTTTCAACCATGTCCTTATTGAGAACCATTCATGTTGCTAGGAGTACATATAATCTGCTGCTCATGTTACATAACACTTCATGTGTCCCCATCATGTTCTATGAATCTATACTTTCAAAGATGGGAAATCAAATAGTCTCCAATTACTTATTCTCCTTATTCTCAAGAGTAAAGCTCAACCATGAATCCACGGTTTTCTGTAAGTACATGTGTGACAGTAGAGAGAAAGGAACAACAGAAGGGAAGTAAAGCTGGCTTTGCATTTTGAACTGATAACTCTGGATGCAGTGTGAAAACTGGAGGGAGAAAGTCCAGACTAAACGTAAATAAACTACTTCAGAGACTGATTGCAGCAGTCCAGGAAGAAATACTGTATCTTACACTAGACTGATAGTAATGGTGGAACTGAAGAGAAACAGAATGATCCAAACAATGTTTAGAAAGTAAAGCTGATATACTCTGGTGCTAAAATGGATATGGAGGTGAGGAATAAGGATATGTCATGAGTGCCTCTTAGCATTCTAACATAAGCAAATGAATGGATAAATACTTATTCACTAAGGTATACACACTGAAACATGATCCTTTATAGAGATAGAATGGCCCTAATACTGGTTAACATATAAAATGACACAGTGAAATGTTATTTGACCATTCTGATGGTAAGATTCATAATACCTACTTACGTCCTACTATGCACTAGGGGTTTAACAGTCTAGTAAAGAGACAAAAAACTAACAATCAAAATATTGTAACTCTATAATTACTATGATGAAGACTGTAGGTGGGCACATAGAGTAAAACATACTGGGGAATAGAATTTCACCAGGTAGACTAGGAGGAGAGCAGAGGGACATCCAAGCACAAAGGCATGTTGGTGAGTACGAATGAACTAATTTAGGACAACTTCAAGGAATTTGCATTTCCTGGGAGAACTCAGTGAAGGGAAGGGGGCGCGGTGGTGGTGGTGGTGAGACTGCCAGGAGTGAGAGGGGCCATATTCTACAGCATAAAAAGAATTTTATGGAGAAGCTGGTGGAAGTTATTTGAGCAGAGAAGTAACATGATTAGATGAGGAAATGAGATTATTCTAGCACCAAGAAAGGAAAACCAGTAAGGACACATTCTCTATTCTCTGAGATGGTGAGACTATGAAGTGACAGGGACATTGAGACTAGGCCAGTAGACCAGAGGGGACACATTAAGAAGACATTATTTTGGGGTTAGAACTGGAAGGACTTGATTATCTGAATGTTGTGGGGAATCAGGATGGCTTCTTGGTTTCTGACTTTAGCAACTGAGTTAATAGGTATGATACTGAATGATATTGGGATTACAGATGGGATAGAAGTTTTGAGGAGATGGCTATGTGCTCAATTTTAGTTTATGTCTTTTTGAAGCACAATACAGATGGAGGCTGTAGGTCTGAGTTGGGGAGTTGGGACTACAGATTCAGCAGGAGTCAAATTGAATGGTGTATATAAAGACTGAGAAAAAAAGGATTAAGACTAAACAACTTTGTGACGCCAAGGCAGAGCAATAAGTATAAGTAAAAGCGAGTAATACACAATGAGTAAAGATTATAAGCACAGAATTGAACCAGGAAGAGAGGGAGAGGGTGAAAGAGACAGAGTGATCAACTGAGGGAGAGACGGAGAGAGACAGAAACAGGGACAGACATAGTTGATATACAGTATTTCTTCTGCATATGTAAAATATTCCAAAGTCTGCACTATTTTCTCTTAGATGTTTTTCATTATATGCTAGTTTTGAAATATTTTCTAAAATGCTATTTATGCAAACATTCTCTAAAATGTTACTAGTTTACTAGTTTACCTCTAGTTCCTCTTTTACATCTCAGTTCAATTTGTCTTTGCATGTGACAGCCTAATTTTAATGAAGAATTCAGGTTTATAGGGTCTGGATTTTATGGCATCAATAAAGTTTTAAAATATAGGTAAAATGACTGCTCTATAAAATTTCCCCTTGTCTTGCAGTTTACATGCCCTTGGATTCTGCTTAATATACCCCACCCATAATTTCCTTGACATCTTCTGCTTTCTTTGCATTTGTTTTCATATATGTGGGCTGTTTCTTCTATCAAAAAAGATTTCACCATTTTTAATTTTAAATTTTTACTCCCTTCTCCATCTTTTATACATATTTGTAAATGTAGTACACATTTTCTAAGGCCTCTCAAGCCCTTGAATACTAATGGAATTAAATTAACAATAAAAGCCCAAATATCAGTTTTTTTTTTTTTAACAAACCTCTTACAAAAACCTTTGTCCTTTCTCAGGTCTATAATTCTGGAGGTGGGCAAGACTGTTGCCCCAACAGTGACGAATTTTACTGTTTGTCCAGCATTTTAATGTTTTCCTCTGTTTGAGAAATCCACCTTTTTGTAAGCATTGTGAGAAAGAGCTTTGTGAGCACTTAACCTCCCACTGCAGATGTATGAAAACAAAATCAGCCTGAATGCGGGCAGTTATGGTATAGTCATGCAACCCAGTATCAGTCAAGCAGAGATACTACTGCAGAGAACTTTGAACTTGGAATGAATGGCCTAAAGAAGGAGAGTGAGCTGAGAATGTAATCTAGTGTCCAGTTGTAGGGTCCATTTCCCAAATCTGGCAGTCCTAGTATTAACAGTTGTCAAAAGCCAGAGATACTTAATGTTGTTATTTATTTGTATCAAAAGTCCTCTGTATAAACCCCACACCACATAGTCCATTCATTAGCAGTCAAGCATATCCCTACTGATTAGTGATATTCAGCATTTGTTTATATACCTGTTGGCCATTTGCATGTTTTCTTTGGGAAAAAACATCTACTTAAGTCCATAGTAGTAGTAGTGAAGTCATTCAGTCATGTCCAACTCTTTGTGACCCCATGAACTGTAGCCTACCAGGCTCCTCAATTCATGGGATTTCCCAGGCAAGAACAATGGAGTGGGTTGCCATTTCTTTCTCCAGGAGATCTTCCTGACCCAGAGATTGAACCCAGGTCTCCTGCATTGTAGACAGATGCTTTACCATCTGGGCCACCAGGCAAGTCCCATTTAAGTCCATAACCCATTTTTAAATCGAGTTATTTAAATTGAACTATTATAAATTGAGTTGCCTGTATTTTTGGTTTTACTTTTTGCTTCCCTTAATTATATGAATTCCTTTACACGTGTAAACTAAAAAAATGTAGGAGCCCTGTATATATTTTGCTGGTTAATTCTTTTTTTGTCCCACCTTCCAAGGCTATTTATTGATTACTGTGTGCCAGCTACTATGGGATCTAGGTCTACACATATAAACAAGAAGCTCTCCCTGATGCAAAGGGCTTAAAGTCCAATTGGAAAGACACATTAAAAAAATGATTACAAAGGAGACATACAGATGGCTAACAAACACATGAAAAGATGCTCAACATCACTCATTATCAGAGAAATGCAAATCAAAACCACAGTGAGGTACCATTTCACACCAGTCAGAATGTCTGGTATCCAAAAGTCTAAAGCAATAAATGCTGGAGAGGGTGTGGAGAAAAGGGAACTCGCTTATACTGTTGGTGGGAATGCAAACTAGTACAGCCACTATGGGGAACAGTGTAGAGATTCCTTAAAAAACTGGAAATTGAATAGCCATATGACCCAGCAATCCCACTGCTGGGCATACACACCGAGGAAACCAGAAAGAGACACGTGTACCCCAATGTTCATTGCAGCACTGTTTATAATAGCCAGGACATGGAAGCAACCTAGATGTCCATCAGCAGACAAATGGATAAGAAAGCTGTGGTACACATACACAATGGAGTATTACTCAGCCATTAAAAAGAATACATTTGAATCAGTTCTAATGAGGTGGATGAAACTGGAGCCTATTATACAGAGTGAAGTAAGCCAGAAGGAAAAATACCAATATAATATAATAATGCCTATATATGGAATTTAGAAAGATGGTCACAATAACCCTATATACGAGACAGCAAGAGACACAGATGTATGGAACAGTATTTTGGACTCTGTGGGAGAGGGCAAGGGTGGGATGATTTGGGAGAATGGCATTGAAACATGTATATTATCAAATGTGAAATGAATTGCCAGTCCAGGTTTGATGCATGATATTGGATGCGTGGGGCTGGTGCATGGGGATGACCCAGAGGGATGGTATGGGGAGGGAGGTGGGAGGGGGGGTTCAGGATGAGGAACACGTGTATACCAGTGGTGGATTCATGTCGATGTATGGCAAAATCAATACAATATTGTAAAGTAATTAGCCTCCAATTAAAATAAATACATTTATATTAAAAAAAAGTTAAATCGCTTTTAAAAAATGATTACAACAGAAAAGATTAAGCCAATAAATCTTTGTTCTCTTCTTTCTTTGATTTCTGTCTTGCAAAAGTAATTATTGCTCACTCTATGGAGAGATACATATATATATATATATATATATAAACCTTTCGACTTCTTCAGCCATTTTTTTCCACCAGCAACCCCAGTATCTGGCAACCACCAATCTGTTCTCTATCTATTAGCTTGTTTGGTTGCTTTTATTATGTTTAGATACACTTTTCTTTAGGTTACACATATAAGGGAATTCATACAACTTTTGTCTTTGTCTCACTTCATTTAGCATAGTGCCCTCAAGTTTCATCCATGTTGCTGTGAATGGCCAAGATTTTGCTATTTTTTATGACTGAATAAAATTCCACTGTATGTGTATATGTATGTCTGTGTGCTTGTCTGTGTATCTCAATTTTTTCATCCATTCTTACATAAATGAATACTTACATTGTTTCTGTATACCTTGGCTATTGTAAATTTGGTACAATAAATATGGGGATGCAGCAGTCTTTTCAAGTGTATGTTTTCATTCATCTCCATTATAAATATCCAGAACTGCTAATGCACTGGCCATAGCAAACAACCTCTTCCAACAACACAAGAGAAGACTCTACACATGAACATCCCCAGATGGTCAACACCGAAATCAGATTGATTATATTCTTTGCAGCCAAAGATGGAGAAGCTCTATACAGTCAACAAAAACACCACCAGGAGCTGACTATGGCTCAGATCATGAACTCCTTATTACCAAATTCAGACTCAAATTGAAGAAAGTAGGGAAAACTGTTAGACCATTCAGTATGACCTAAATCAAATCCCTCATGATTATACAGTGGAAGTGAGATATAGATTTAAGGGCCTAGATCTGATAGATAGAGTGCCTGATGAACTATGGAATGAGGTTCGTGACATAGTACAGGAGACAGGGATCAACCACCCCCATGGAAAAGAAATGCAAAAAAACCAAAATGTCTGTCTGGGGAGGCATTACAAATAGTTGTGAAAAGAAGAGAAGCAAAAAGCAAAGGAGAAAAGGAAAGATATAAGCATCTGAATGCAGAGTTCCAAAGAATAGCAAGAAGAGATAAGAAAGCCTTCTTCAGTGATCAATGCAAAGAAATAAAGGAAAAGAACAGAATGGGAAAGACTAGAGATCTCTTCAAGAAAATTAGAGATACCAAGGGAACATTTCATGCAAAGATGGGCTTGATAAAGGACAGAAATGGTATGGACCTAACAGAAGCAGAAGATATTAAGAAGAGGTGGCAAGAATACACAGAAGAGCTGTACAAAAAAGATCTTCATGACCCAGATAATCACGATGGTGTGATCATTCATCTAGAGCCAGACATCCTGGAATATGAAGTCAAGTGATGCTTATTAAGCATCACTATGAACAAAGCTAGTGGAGGTGATGGAATTCCAGTAGAGCTATTTCAAATCCTGAAAGATGATGCTGTGAAAGTGCTACACTCAATATGCCAGCAAATTTGGAAAACTCAGCAGTGGCCACAGGACTGGAAAAGGTCAATTTTCATTCCAATCCCAAAGAAAGGCAATGCCAAAGAATGCTCAAACTACCGCACAATTGCACTCATCTCACATGCTAGTAAAGTAATGCTCAAAATTCTCCAAGCCAGGCTTCAGCAATACGTGAACTGTGAACTTCCTGACGTTCAAGCTGGTTTTAGAAAAGGTAGAGGAACCAGAGATCAAATGGCCAACATCTGCTGGATCATGGAAAAAGCAAGAGAGTTCCAGAAAAACATCTATTTCTGCTTTCTTGACTATGCCAAAGCCTTTGACTGTGTGGATCACAATAAACTGTGGAAAATTCTGAGAGAGATGGGAATACCAGACCACCTGACCTGCCTCTTGAGCACTCTGTATGCATGTCAGGAAGCAACAGTTAGAACTGGACATGGAACAACAGACTGGTTCTAAATAGGAAAAGGAGTACATCAAGGCTGTATATTGTCACCCTGCTTATTTAACTTATATGCAGAGAACATCATGAGAAATGTTGGGCTGGAAGAAACACAAGCTGGAATCAAGATTGCTGGGAGAAATATCAATCACCTCAGATATGCAGATGACACCACCCTTATGGCAGAAAGTGAAGAGGAACTAAAAATCCTCTTGATGAAAGTGAAAGTGGAGAGTGAAAAGGTTGGCTTAAAGCTCAATATTCAGAAAACGAAAATCATGGCATCCAGTCCCATCACTTCATGGGAAATAGATGGGGAAACAGTGGAAACAGTGTCAGACTTTGTTTTACTGGGCTCCAAAATCACTGCAGATGGTGATTGCAGCCATGAAATTAAAAGACACTTACTCCTTGGAAGAAAAGTTATGACCAACCTAGATAGCATATTCAAAAGCAGAGACATTACTTTGCCGACTAAGGTCCATCTAATCAAGGCTATGGTTTTTCCAGTGGTCATGTATGGATGTGAGTTGGACTGTGAAGAAGGCTGAGCACCGAAGAATTGATGCGTTTGAACTGTGGTGTTGGAGAAGACTCTTGAGAGTCCCTTGGACTGCAAGGAGATCCAACCAGTCCATTCTGAAGGAGATCAACCCTGGGATTTCTTTGGAGGGAATGATGCTAAAGCTGAAACTCCAATACTTTGGCCACCTCATGAGAAGAGTTGACTCATTGGAAAAGACTCTGATGCTGGGAGGGATTGTGGGCAAGAGGAGAAGGGGATGACAGAGGATGAGATGGCTGGATGGCATCACCAACTCGATGGACGAGAGTCTGAGTGAACTCCGGGAGATGGTGATGGACAGGGAGGCCTGGCGTGCTGCGATTCATGGGGTCACAAAGAGTCGGACACGACTGAGCGACTGAACTGAACTGAGGCCACAGATGTTCCCCATCAATGCCTTGTTCCCCTGGAGTACTAAAATCTTTCACTAACTATCCTCTACATTATAATACATTTATAGAATTTATTTTTCAGAAATGCGATGGTGATATGGTTTTGCTGACGTCAAAGAGATAAGAACTTTCTGGAACACACAGATGTAGCCTGGGAGGCAAACAACTCTATCAGACAATCACCCAGTTTTGAACACTGCAGTATTATACTTCTTTTTAATTCCTTCAAGTACACTGCTAACATTTCTCATACTTGAAAGCAGATTGCTAGCCAAAAAAGTTGTCAATGACTGTTTTAGGATTGGAATCCATCATGCCTCAGCAAGGCCTGTTAAAGTTAGTTCTCTCTGTAGCAGCCCAACAGTCCCCTCCCACAGCAGCTTCTCTTTACAATCCAAATTCTAGCTTCTCAACCTTCTGTCTCAGTATTTTCATGCTCATATTTAACGTATTTTGTTATCTTTGGCAAGATCTTGATCAATACTCTCTTGTTTTGAGGCAGCTGTGATCTACTGTCTTTCTCTTGGAAATGATCTGCTCTCCTGTATGATTTCTACTTCTTCTATTGTTTATGAAAAGTAGATGACAATGTATTTTTTCATTACTAGAGGAGCCATTAAATTTATGCAAAATTTAAATGAAACATGTAACAAAATATTTTTCAAGTTACTGCAAAATCATGTTGGAAGAATACAAACAATTTTATTAAGTAATATTTCTGAATCCAATTTTGTAATAAGAAGTTATTGGAGTCTATCAAGCAGCAAGTGTGGTCTCAAGTTCCAATATAATAGAATTAAATGAATGATAATTACAAGAATACCCAAGAATAGAAAGTAATAAGTGACAAGAACTATATGGGGTGTATTTAGCTGAGAATAAGCATCAACAAGGGATGGTTTAGAAATGAAGTAAAATTTTAAAGAATAAAATAGTAATAAAGACTAAATGAAAACAAAGTACATCTCTTCTTTTGTTAGCTCAATATTTTCATATAGTCAGAAACATTTTTACTCCCCCCAAAGCCTTCTGATTACTACAAAGAAGGCCTGCCTAGATAATGAAACAAGAATTTTAAGATGAAAGAATAATAAAAGAAGAAAATGTTATATTTTCTAAACTAGAGGGATATAGTTTTATATTATAAAGAGAAAATGAGATAAAATATCCATTGAAATATTTTTCTCTATTCAAGCAAATATTAAGTATATAAGACCCATTTGGGAAGAGGGCAGATTCTAGTACACCATAGAGCTTATTGAGTAACATGAAAAGTATAGTGAATTGGGATAAATTACATCTGTTTTTAGATAAATACCCTGCCAAACCATATAACTCATCTTTGAAAAAAACTTACATGAGCACACCCAATTCTAAAACATTGCTGCTTCCTACACAGGACTGAGAAGTCATTTTAGTTAAATTTCCACTCTATTCAACAAGTCATTGCTTTGTGGAGACATTTATAAATATCTGTATTATTCTCATCGTTGTTCCTTGTAGCTATACAGGTAAAAAAATAATAAGATGTAAGAGTCAGCACCAATTTTTAATACCATTTGAAGTAAAACTGCAGCATATCCCCAAAAGGGAGGATTTTTAGGACATAAAGTAGGAATATAGTAGAGAATCCATTAAGGGTTCTCAATTTTCAGGAGAAATCAGAAGATAAACAAAGCAAGAATAAGAAAGAGAATAAAGTCAGTGAGATTTTGGTAAAAACCCTTGAAAGATCAGTAAAAAGAAAATAAATTCTGAGAGAATAACAATATGACAGGAGCTAAACAGTAAAAGGAAAACAAGCAAGAAAACTACTATAGTGAAGTTTAGTACAAAGGCAGAACCAAGAAAATGAAGGGAAAACATGATAACATAATGCTGCAAGAAAGCTTCCCAGTGCAAAATATCTTTAACTTCTGATCAACATTTTGCTTCTAAGATGAATATATATAACACTCTCTGAAAGTGAACTTTTCATGAAAATAAGCCAAGATAATGTTGTATCATTTCCTTCCCAATTGTAAATAGAGGCTTTGAAAAAGTAGCCTGCAGCTATCACTCATAAGATTCCTAGAGGACAGATGAGTATTTCAAAAAGTGAAAAAAAAAATCTACAACTAGTATGTTAAGATTTTTAAAAATGATTGGATGAATCTGTAAATTTGCAGTTTATTAACACATTCATTTTTAACAGTTTGGTAATGAACCAATTCCTTTTATGGATCACAACTTTGTCATGGTGAAGGGGCTTGCATAACTCCATGAAGTTATGAGTAATAGGATGAAAGCTACGACAAACATAGACAGCATATTAAAAAGCAGAGACATCACTTTGCTGACAAAGGTCTGCATAGTAAAAGCTATGGTTTTTCCACCAGTCATGTACAGATGTGAGAGTTGGACCATAAAGAAGTCTGAGCAGTGAAGTGATGATTTTGACTTGTGGTGCTAGAGAAGACACTTGAGAGTTCCTGGACTACAAGGAGAACAAAGCAGTTATTCCTAAGGGAAATCAACAATGAATATTCATTGGAAGGACTGGCCACCTGATACAAAGAGCCGACTCACTAGAAAAGACCCTGATTCTGGGAAAGACTGAAGGCAAAGGAGAAGAAAGCAGAAGAGGATGAGATGGATATACAGCATCACCCACTCACTGAACATGAATCTGAGCCAACTCCCAGAGATAGTGAAGGACAGGGAAGCCTGGAGTGCTGCAGCCATGGAGTTGCAAAGAGCTGGACATGACTTAGTGACTGAACAACAACAACCAGGAGATAGTGGAGGACTGCAGAATCCGGCATGCTGCGGTCCATGGGGCCTCAAAGAAGTGGACATGACTTTCTAACTATATAGCAACAATAAGTGCACCAATAGATTTATAGGTGTATTTTAAATCTAACATATTCAAAAAATTACAATCATTATCAGGTCCAAAGCATATGTTGTTTCCAACTTCATTACAATCTAGTCATTTTTAAGAATATATTTATATAAGTCTGGAACACTTGGGGCATATAAGAACATCAGGTTTGTCTGCATTCACTGAATACTTTCATAAATTCATCATAGACAGTTTAATCAAGTGTTTATTTGAATATAAATTTGAACTGACATTATAAATTGTTTCTAGATAGAAGTTAAAATATTTTATACCAAGATATGCATTCTATTTGCTTGGCATTTTTAGGGAGTGTAGTATTCTATTTAGGTGAATAGTCTAGCCTTTCCCTACTAGAAGCTCAAACTTTTAAAATTTTAATCACCTTTGAAGGAAATATTTCTCAAATATTACCTTTTTTGCATATGTTAACTTTTGATTTGCTCAAGGTCATTATAAGGAAAATCAGTAGCTGTGCTGGGTTGCAAAATACTCTGCTATTTTGGGGGAGACTGACAAGTGCTCCTACTATAACAAATAATCCTACATGACTGTTTTTTTAAATTTCATATGTACAGTTTTTGTACTTTTCCCCTGTCCTGAATCACTGTCAGGTTATCAGTGTGCTTATCTCTAGGAGTCTCCATCCTCCAATCCGCTGCTATATTTTACCATAAATTACAGAACCTTTCTACCTCTCCTATTTGTTTGGTTTCATTACCTCGGTTCTCCACCTCTCCACTGACATTCTGTACCAGATGTAGAAAAATCAAGATAGTCATTATAAAACTTTGACAAAGAGCAATCATGAAAGGGAAGGAAAGGAAAGTGAAGTTGCTCCTTCATATCCGACTCTTTGCGACCCCATGGACCGTAGCCTACCAGCCTCCTCCATCCATAGCATTCTCCAGGCAAGAATACTGGAGTGGGTTGCCATTTCCTTCTCCAGGGGATCTTCCCGACTCAGGGATCAAATTCGGGTCTCCTGCATTGCAGGCAGACATTTTACCCTCTGAGGACATAAATTATATGACAGGGTATTATCATTAGTTTAAGAAGTATTTGGCTTACAGTCAATAGAACATGGGATGTGGACGTGGTGAACTGCAGGAAGGTTACTGGAAGATATGGTTTTGTTGACTAAGTTTAGTAGGCTTTGAATTGAGTAATCTAACAAACAATAGATCACTATGATGAAAATCAGACTATGAAGAAAGGCCACTGGAAGATAAGATATGAATTCTGGAGAAAGTATTAAAGTTTATAGGATACTGAGAGAGAAACAACTTCAGGAACTCAGAACAGGGACTCGTGAGGTAAATAATGAGAATTAAGGCAAGAACAAAATGATTAAAATTATACTACTAGAGAATCAAGGACAAAGGTTCTGAAGCTAAATTGATGCTGTAGCTCTAAACTTCTGGCCTAGAGCATTTTGAATTAGGAAGTGGATGTGTTCCAGAGTTTCAATTCTGTTTGAACTTGTAGGTAGGAATTAAGGGATTCCCATTGCTTTCTTGGAGGAAGGAACCTAGGTATTCATTCAACTTATACTGAGTGCTTCCTAAGAGCCAGAAACCATACTAAGCTCAGTAATTAGCAGTGATCCAAACAAATTATTTAACCTCTTGAGGAGGTGACATTCAAGTGAGTGGATACTGAGAATAATCAAATAAACAAATGGACATAGGATGTATTTTTAGTTATAGTCAGTACAATAGAGAAAATAATCAGAGGAAGGGAACAAAGAATGTCAGCAGCTGTTATTTTGGATAAGGCTGTCAGGTAAGAGTTTTCTGAAGATTCTTAGTTGAATATCATGAATAAGAAAAAGGGATAGCTGTAGGTGTTTTGAAAACAAAGTCTAGGAGAATGAAATGGCAAATTCAAGATCCCAAATAAGTGAGAATGTGCTTTTTCTATTTGAGGAACAGAAAGGAGGTCAGCATAGCAAATAAGCTAAAGACGTGCATGCTAAGTCACTTCAATTGTGTCCAACTCTTTGTGACCCCATGGTCTGTAGCCCACCAGGCTCCTGTGTCCATTCTCTAGGCAAGAATATTGGAGTGGGTTACCATGCCCTCCTCAATAGGCTGAAGATAGCATGAGTAAAATTTTATATTTTATTATAATTTAATAACAACTATCAATTTTTCAATCAGGCCTTAAAAATTCATATTTTAGAGTATTTAAGAATAAACTTTAATGAAAAAATTCCCATGTAGACAAGATATGTTGACTACTTGAACTTCATCTTATTTGCTTGTTATATACATACATATACAGCTCATAATAGATCTAAGAGAGCTGATAACTGTATAGAGAGGGACTCACTGCTTCAGCATATTAAATTTTAACCTGATCTTATGAATAATTTTCCATAATTGCCAGAATTTAAAGTCTTGGATAAGGAAGAACTTTTGTATGGAATGAATCCTACACAGCATGACTGTTTTCAAATATAGGGACAAAAGGGTATTTTTTGAGAAATGATGGTTTAGCTGGTAAAGAAGTCTTAGCCAGCAATGCAGGAGACACAAGAGATGCAGGTACTATCCCCGGGTGGGGAAGATCCTCTGGAGGAGGAACACGGTAACCCACTCCAATATTCTTGCCTGAAAAATCCCATGGAAAGAGGAGCCTGGCAGGCTAAGGTCTAAACGTTGCAAAGAGTTGGCACAACTGAGCAACTACGCACTCCCACAGGCACTTCAGTCACAGTTTGACTAATATTTAGTCAAAGCACTCAATACATCTGTCTATTTTCAAGCATGATCAATGGAAGCCTCAAAATTTCAGATATTGTTTTATATACAGTCTGAATGAGAATTTATAAAAACAATTCATAAAACCACCTACATCTATTGTAACTTTGTTGGAGATTGAAATCATTGTTCTGAAATAAAGTAGTTAGTAACAAAAATTAGAGCATGCACAGCTTTCCTATTTTAATGATTTTCATTCCCCCTGAGAGAAATAACAAATCTATGGTTAATCAGATTGTAGACCCTACTATCTCTTACATTAGAAACATGGAAAATATAAGGAAAGGATGTCTCAGAAAGTTTTATTTTTCAGATTTGAAATTCACATACAAAACTGGCTTTTGTAAAGTAGGATGACAGGTTATAGTTTTCAAATAATGTACGAAATAAGTGTTTGAAAAAAGCTTGACAGGAAAGGGACATCAGGGCATCATAGAATAACTGGAATAAATAAAACTTCTCATTTTGGAAGATGTTTGCGTCTAATAGAAGACTAATGACAAGAGCCACTGGTCATCACTATATTGATGTTATTTTAGAGAAACATGAACTTTCACGTAGAAGACTGTTGTAATCACTTTGATCAAGAATTGATGTTGTGGAATGAGTAAATGTACTGTCTTTGGCATTTCCTGGTGACTCAGATGGTAAAGAAGCTGTCTTCAATGTAAGAGACCGGGGTTCTATCCCTGGGTCAGGAAGATCCCCTGGAGAAGGAAATGGCAACCCATCCCAGTACTCTTGCCTAGAGAATCCCATGGATAGTAGAGCGTGGCAGGCTAGAGTCCATAGGGCTGCAAAGAGTCGGACATGTCTGAGCAACTAACATTTTCACTTAGCACTGTTTTTGATAAGTCATAGAATTGCAAGATACAGGAAATATCTTTCAATATGTATCAATATACACATAAACATTACAAAATAGTTATTATCAATATTGTTATCCATTTTGTGCCCACTCAGAAAAACAACTCAAAGGGGTCTTGAAACTATTTACCCAATCAGCAAAGGCAAATAGGTCCTGCTTGTTTAAGTAGTGGAGAGAAACACAAGTAAAAAATTTGAAGTCAGGCATTTTTTTCTTCCCACTATATGAATGTCATGATATTTATTTCATATGAAATCTCAATTTGTTTCAGATAAAAATTTACAAGAGATGTATACAGGAGTTAGAAAATCATTGTAATTAAACACGTAAGCTTGAGGAAGTGAAGTGAAGTGAAGTCGCTCAGTCGTGTCCGACTCTTTGCGACCCCGTGGACTGTAGCCCACCAGGCTCCTCCGTCCACATGATTCTCCAGGCAAGAATACTGGAGTGGGTTGCCATTTCCTTCTCCAGGTGAATCTTCCCAACCCAGGGATCGAACCTGGGTCTCCTGCATTGCAGGCAGACGCTTTAACTTCTGAGCTACCAGGGAAGCAGCTTGAGGGACTCTAAGTAAACCCCAAATATCACAGTTTTGGATAATATCATTGTGGGTTGTAGGAGAATCAAAGAAGCAAGTCTTATGTCCATTATTACTGGCTTTATTTTAATAATGTACTCCAAAAAAGGTTGGTCCTGATCCTTTCATCTACGCTGAACAAAAACATATAGAACCAACATGGAAACTGGTTAATATTGTAGTTTAAGCAATATTAATAATAAACAGGTCATTTTATTTTCCATGACTTCATTTTTAAGTTATAATTTATATAATAATATTAAATTAGTTAATTATTTTATTGGTTTGTCCCATGTACTCCCTCTTGGGAAAAAAAGAATACTTAGAAATAGGCATTCGCATTATATATTTTTGAAAAGACTGGGCTTATAAAAGTCTCAAACCAAAAGAGAATTTTATCACCTTTTAATGCACAATAACACTTTCAGTCTTGGTAACTTACACAGGAGCAAAGCAGCATGCAAAAACCATATACTCTCTATAAACAGCTTTGAACACAAATTGAATCACTTACAAAAAACCTCTGACATTATAAGATCTCAAAGGGCTGTAAAACTTCACTAAATGTGTTTTTCCTTTACTGGTCAAATAAACATGTAGTGAACCTTATGTGCAAATGTTTAATGTTCCTAAAGTGAACACAAAAATGCATGGCTTAGAATCTTCCACAATAGGAAAATTGTCAAGAGAAAGAAAAAGAAAAAAAAAAGTTACAATATGTTCAAAAGAAAAAAAAAGTTACAATATGTAATAACAGCTGGACCCTTTTAACTGCAAGCTCCAAGAATCTACTGTTGCTTTGGGGGCTATTATTTACATAGTAAAAATTTTCTCTTGTAACAGAATATAAAGGAAAGAGAAAAAAAAAATTTCTCTCTCTTTGGTATACTGGAATGACAACAATCTTAGCATTGACCTGCTCTTCAGGAAATATTTACATTTCAGTGGATAGAAGGTTGGATTTATAGAAGAATGGCGTTTCTGAAGATTGTTTATATTACCAATAATGATTTTTCATTGGATTGAGTATCCCTCAGACACCAATGCTATCTTGACTGGAAACAGAGGATCAAATTTCAATAATACATGTACCTAGCTAATGGTGACAGAGAAGGCAATGGCACCCCACTCCAGTACTCTTGCCTGGAAAATCTCATGGACAGAGAAGCCTGGTGGGCTGCAGTCCATGGGGTCACAAAGAGTTAGACACAACTGAGTGACTTCACTTTCACTTTCATGCATTGGAGAAGGAAATGGCAACCCACTCCAGTGTTCTTGCCTGGAGAATCGATCCCAGGGACAGGGGAGCCTGATGGGCTGCCATCTATGGGGTCGCACAGAGTTGGACATGACTGAAGTGACTTAGCAGCAGCAGCAGTTAATGCTAAAAGAAGTGGATGTGAACTTTAACTAGTGAAATTGAATGATAAAATTTATTGTATCTCACTCATCATAGGAGTGACTGGCTTATTTTTCTAGAAAATTATTTATCCTTCATACTTAAAATTTTAGAGTGATATGTGATATGTCATAGGAAGAATAGCACTCATTTATGTACAAATGCTAGAAAAAACTTGATTTTCAGAATCCTTGTAGTAAAAATGTTTAAGGAACTAGGTATGCTGCTTAAATGAAGAGGAACCAGAGGTCATATTGCCAACATCTGCTGGATCACAGAGAAAGCAAGAGAATTCCAGAAAAACATCTATTTCTGCTGCACTGACTACTCTAAAGTTTTTGACTGTGTGGATCGCAACAAACTGTGGAAAGTTCTTAAAGAGATGGAAATACCAGACCATCTTACCTGCCTCCTGAAAAACCTGTATACAGATCAAAAAGCAAAAGTTAGAACTGGACATTGAACAACAGACTGGCTCCAAATTGGGAAAGGAGTAGAGCAAGGCTGTATATTGTCACTATGCTTATTTAACTTCTATGCAGAGTATATCATGTAAAATGCTGGGCTGGATGAAGCACAAGCTGGAATCAACATTACCAGGGGAAATGGTTTTTCCATTGGTCAGGTATGGATGTGAGAGCCGGACTGTGAAGAAAGCTGAGTGCTGAAGAATTGATGCATTTGAACTGTGGTGTTGGAGAAGACTCTTGAGAGTCCCTTGGACTGCAAGGAGATCCAACCAGTCCATTCTAAGGGAGATCCATCCTGGGTGTTCTTTGGAAGGAAGGATGCTAAAGCTGAAACTCCAGTACTTTGGCCACCTCATGTGAAGAGATGACTCATTGGAAAAGACCCTGATGCTGAGAGGGATTGAGGGCAGGAAAAGAAGGGGACGACAGAGGATGAGATGGCTGGATGGCATCACTGACTTGATGGACGTGAGTTTGAGTGAACTCCGGGAGTTGGTGATGGACAGGGAGGCGTGGCGTGCTGCGATTCATGGGGTCGCAAAGAGTTGGACACGACTGAGCGACTGAACTGAAGTGAGGAGAAATATCAATAACCTCAGATATCCAGATGACACCAACCTAGCGGCAGAAACAGAAAAGGAACTAAAGAGAAGTGAGTGAAAGAGAGTGAAAAAGCTGGCTTAAAACTTAACATTCAAAAAACTAAAGTCATGGCATCTGGTCCCATCTCTTCGTGGCAAGTAGATGGAGAGACAATGGAGACAGTGACAGACTTTATTTTCTTGGGCTCTGACATCACTGTGGATGGAAACTGGGGTAATGAAATTAGAAGATGCTTGCTCCTTAGAAGAAAAGCTATGACAAACCTAGACAGCATATTGAAAAGCACAGGCATCAATTTTCTGACAAATATCTGTATAATCAAAGCTATGGTTTTTCCACTAGTCATGAATGGATATGCTATACCACAAAGAAGGCTGAATGCTGCAGAATTGATGCTTTTGAACTGTGGTGCTGGAGAAAACTCTAGAGAATCCCTTGGACAATAAGGAGATCAAACCAGTTAATCCTGAAGGAAATGAACCCTGAATATTCATTGAAAGGACTGATGCTGAGGCTGAAGCTTCAATACATTGATCACCTGATATGAAGAGCCGCCTTGTAGGAAAAGTCCCTGATGCTGGGAAAGATTGAGGGTAGGAGAAGAGGGGGACAATAGAGGATGAGATGGTTGGATGACATCACTGACTCAATGGACATGAGTTTGGGCAGGCTCTGGGAGATAATGAAGGACAGGGAAGCCGGCAGGTGACAGTCCATGGTGTCACAAATAGCCAGACACAACTGAGCAACTGAACAACAGCAAGTCCATATACCATGATTAGGAGAAGGTGAGTGTCGTATTTTCACTATATTCTGTCAGATGCCCTAATAACTTTCTGGGTTTGATTTGGTCCTCTTAAAAATGGAAGGAATCAAGCTTATGTCCATTTTAAGAAAATCTTTAAGACCAGTGGTTTCTTCAATAGATAGAAAAATAGCTTTGCTTCATTTTAAAAGCAGAACAGCAAAATACAATATTCAACGTTATAACAGAACTGCTGCTCTGGAACATGACCATGGATAATCTCACTTGATAAATTAAATAAAATTATTGTCTAGGTGCAGCTCAAGTGACATGGGCTTAGTTAATGATGACATTTAGAATGCAGGCTGAGGCAGTGTGAGTGGCCAGTGAAACCACGAATGCAGCATTCCAAACACTGGAAGTAAGTCAGGAAGGATTCATGGGTTTAGATACCTGGGTAATTCAGCACTTTGGACAGTTCTCAAGGGCTTTTGCTTCCTTTTGTAAAGTGCATACATAACCTTTAGACTATCAAATGTACTTACTTAATTCTACCTGTCAGTATCTCATTTATACCCACAGATGACCTTAATCCCAGAAAAACTGCCTGCATTCATCCACAGAACTCTGTGATCTATGTTTCACATGAAGCCTATAACTTCAGTCCTGATATGAAGGTTCATGGTGTTATCTCCTGTTACTTGAGGTTATGTCAGGCTGAAACCAGGCCTTGTCATATTAATTTAATTTTCAACCTGACTGAATATGAAAAGATGAAGATGAGATCATCCAAGTCATGGAAGAGTCTTTACAAACACCTGATGTTCCATTAGAGTCAAGTCCTTTGGGCCATTCACAAGCAAGGCCATTTGGCAGCTGTTGTATAATAAACTGAAAGAAGTTGCTCATACTAGATGGGGGGCTGGTGATGCAGAAAAAAACTTTAAGAATCTGCTAAAATGCTGTCTCGTGCTATGTGGCCTAACTGCAGATGATGGTACAAGCATATTAAAGCTTTTCTTGCAGCCTTTGATTATAATAGAATTATTCCTCTGGAGCAAGAACTTTGAGCCAATATCTAAGAGGCAGAACTAAAATCTAGTTTCTAATCAAAGAACAGATTCTAGAATTTGTCAAATTAGAATTACTGACAACAAGACAAAAGTATATAATATATCAGTCTTAAGAATCCCATATAGTTAACAGGTCTGAGCTGAGAGGAACTCAGTTTCTTTCTAAGTTCTTTAGTGGATTCACAGATATCAGAAGTGAATTTTCTTGTCTGGCTGAGAGCTGTGAAGAGTAGGCATGAGAAGGCATGAGAATGGTCTAGCAAGAAAGAAGAACAATGGCCCAAATAGTATGGAAGGGAGAACATATAACAGGGAAACTGGCATTTTATTAAATAAAGCTTACCAAAAAGTGATACAAGAAAGTTTGATAAACATAAAACTCTGAGGTCTGTCTTTATCTAGTTGAGTAGAACATGATTGCTACGCAGTAGATTCTGAAAGAACCAACAGCAGGAAAGGCATTCCCTAGGCTTCCATGATGGGTAACACATTAATAACACAAATAACTCTGGTAGCTCTGAGTTTGGAGCTTGTGATTAATCCTGATGGAATAGGAGTCATTTTTATTAGAATGCTAATTCTATTGACTTCTCAGCTGTAACTATAGGAAAATCTGAAGATTCTGAGATTTGAGAATGCTCCATTCATGTCCACCCAGATGGTTATACAACCTAAGAGATTCTTATTTATCCAAGTACACAATGTGTTTTTATAAATAATAGCCATGATTCTCTGAAGTCATATGTGTAAATCAGCCTCATTATTCAAAAATCAGCTCTATGAACATGGAGGTGATTAACAATTTGGCAACAATTTAGCCAACTTTACTCTCAGTGCTAATAAAATGTCTGAAGAAGATTCAGGACAATCCACCCTAAATCATAACAAAACTTAGTTATGTTTGTGTGGTTTCAGGATATTTCCCTCAAAATTTAGCTGAAATCTAAAATTTAAGCTATGCTTTAATTCTAAAATATTGATATTAAACTCCATGGTATCTAGTTAATCATGAAAATACAAGAAGTTTAATATGAACATTTGATTTAATTTTTTACCTTCTGTATAACTAATACAATCCTTAACAAAACAAAAGAATAAGCCATATTTATTAACCATACTACTCTTGGAATGATCTTGGTTGCTAAGGCATAGGTTCTTTGCTACATAAATATGGTAACTAAATACAAGGTGTTATTATTGGCAGACATAGAAACTAATGAATGATGTTGCAAAGTCCACAGGAAAATATACTACAAAATTCATTGTTAATTTACTCTGATTCATTTGATATCATTATTTTCTATGATTTATATAGGCATTTTTCATATATACCTTAAGGCATCTTATATGATCATCATAGCTTTTTATTTAACTGCTATGTATAAAATAGATAAGCAACAAGAATATATTGTACAGCATAGGGAATTGTACCCATCACCTTGTAATAACTCTCAATGGAGTATAATCTATAAGAATATTTGATCATGCTGTATACCTGAAACTAATATAATATTCTAAATCAACTATACTTCAATAAAAATAAATTATACAATATTTTCAATCAATCTTCACTATCATTCATTTTTGACAAGAAAAAGAAACAATATTCAAATATAACATTATTTTCTTTTCCTAGGTATTTCTGCTTATTTCCTATGAACATGGCAATAAGTAGCTTAATGTCTAAGCTATAACTTAGGCACATGTCTCAGCCTAAATTGCCATAGAAGTGTGAGGCAAAACAAGAATATAATACTTCTGACAACTTAAAAATACTGAGTTCTTAAGTAACTATAGTCCACTGGACATTTACAAGTAAATGAAGGAGGAAAAAGGTGAACAAACTGTTACAAACCTAGTTGCTCACTGTAGACCTCTGATATTTGATGGGTTAAGCAGCAATGCATATGAGTTTTGTTTTTAGTATCACACACTATTAGTTATAGTTCAGTAAGACTAGATTAATCTTTGGACCTCTTAGTACATATAAGCAAAGTTTACACATACAATACTGTGGTATAAGAATAAAAGTATTATTTTCTACTGCTTTCTAGCTCCAGTAAAATCTCACTGTTCAGACACAGATCTGTAATTTCATTAGACATAAACTATTACATGCCTGTAGATGTTACTAAAACATACACAAGGAATTATGTTGTTATTTATTTGTATTTTTCAATGCTGTCATTATCCTTTTACAGGTAAGACTACTGAGGTTCACAGACACGACCTGGGTTACTTAATGTTCACAGTGGGTAAGGAGTAAAGCCAGGTTGGGAACTGAAGCAGATCCTGGCTTACGTTATAGTGCTTTTTCTACTAAAAGGTACTTCCCACATTCAAGGTTTTAGATTCATTCATTCATGTTTGACACAGGCATGCAGGGAAACTTGCGGTAGAGCTTTGGAGTTCATCCACAGTTCATATTTTTTCCTACACCATCATTTTCTACGAGAGGCCAGTGAAGGCAAGTGAAATGAAGTAACTGGAGAAAACTGCACAGAAGTAGTTACAGGACTGTGGAACTCAAGCCCTGTGGTCCTTTGCTGCTAAGTCACTTCAGTTGTGTCTGACTCTGTGCAACCCCATAGACGGCAGCCCACCAGGCTCCCCCATCCCTGGGATTCTCCAGGCAAGAACACTGGTGTGGGAACATGAGTACACCTGTGGCGGATTCATGTTGATGTATGGCAACACCAATACAATATTGTAAAGTAAAAATAAAAAATAATAATAATAAATAATAAAAATTAAAAAAAGAGAGAGAGAGGAAAAAAAAGAACACTGGAGGGGGTTGCCATTTCCTTCTCCAATGCATGAAAGTGAAAAGTGAAAGTGAAGTCGCTCAGTCGTGTCCTACTTTTAGCAACCCCATGGACTGCAGCCCACCAGGCTCCTCCGTCCATGGGATTTTCCAGGCAAGAGTACTGGAGTGGGCTGCCATTGCCTTCTCCACTGTGGTCCTTTAGATGCTACCTAAAGATGAAGATACTTTAGCTGAAGATCACAATTTACCCTCAGGATATCCGTAACACAAGGTTACAGTGGGAACATACATATATATTTCTACTGGCATCTCAAAAGAAGAATTTACCCAGATATATTTTAAATTTTCTTTATAAAATATTCTTCTAAAGTGACCTCATGAAAGCTTTCAAACCAAAACAATAGCAATTTAGTAATGCGGTGTTCTAATGCATTTCAGTCAAAAGAGAAAAATGTGATGCAACAAGAAATAAATTCAGCAGTACAGCTGTGCTTACCTTCATAAGTCCCACTTTCTAGGAGAGCACCACTTTTCTCCAATTCCATAAAATCTTCAACAGTGATGAAAATATAGTCCACTCCAGGGACCTCACCCTCCTTATGTGGCCTTGTGGTGCCTGAATAAGGAAAACAAAAGAAAGACTCTAAGTGATTTGTTGCTGAATTTTAGAAATACCACCATACTCTTGAATATTCAATAACACTTGTTTGTACATCCTGTGAGTTGGCAGTTTGCATTTGTCCTTCTGTTTGTTTGGAAACAGAAAATAGCAGGGGGTTAAGATTAAAGGAAACATACAAAGCACTTTTCTTCAAGTTTATAAAGGGCTCATCGTCATGGAATGTGGCTGCATAGATTTTTCAGTGAAAAATGCAGACCATTGTGCCCTCTTTGAAGAGGTGGTTTGAATATTGGGCCATGAGTCTGCTAGCTCAGGAATTTACATATCTCACTTCCATGAAAGGACCTCTATTGTTCTGTAGACTGCTTTGCTATGACATAAAATATAATGGAAAATAGAAATGTTAGCAAAATGTCAATTAACTTTTATATTTTCATCATCTGCTCCTTTGTGGGGGGAGGGTGCTGTCATTTGTTAAAAATTATTTGTAACAAATAATGGCTGATTTCAAGGATCAGAAAATCTTTATTATTACTTAGAATAACTAAATACTAATTATAATTGAGAAATGACTATAATTGAATCAGTATTATATTAGTAACATAGTCATTTTTCTTCCTTCATTCTTGCCTTTAATTCTAATTAAATCGGGAGGTGATACCCTCCCAGGGGTCATTGCGAGGGTCCACCACTCTTGTTTTCTGTATATCGTCTATAGAGTAAACAGCCACAGGAACTCAGTCCTATCGCTCAGTATTCCTCCGTTGGAGAAGTCAGGTTCCGAGATCTCTGTCCAGCTTGTGAGGTAAGAACCAAAAGTGAGACATATCAAGGCTGTGGATTTGTTTCCCGGAACACTTCCTTTCCTGAGAAAGCTTTAAGCATCTTTCTTCCTTTTTCAATGCTACCTACATAAGACATTTTGCATAGTCTGATTGGAATTTCCATAAGGCATACATGCAAATAGTATGCACACGTACATAGAAGGCAAATATGTTAGGGGAAGCACACTGATTGAAACCGCCCACCCTGGCCAGGCACCACAGTAACCATTTGCATGAGTTGTTTTATGACCAGACATCCTGATAAAGAATACGGAACTAATAAGCCACCACCAACAGGAAGAGTTCGGGAAAGGTCTAAAGGAGACACTGAGTGTCCATCCACTTCCCAGAATCCCTCTCGCTAGCATCCATCTTGGCTAAGCAATGCATGTGCCACCAGGAAAGACTCTGAATTACAGTGATTGGCCAAAGACCACCCAGAAACTAATCCCATCACCATAAAACCCGAGACTGCGAGCCACACGGCAGAGCAGTTCTCCTGGGTTCCCTTACCCTACTGCTCTCCACCCAGTGCCCTTTCCCACTAAAATCTCTTGCTTTGTCAACACATGTGTCTCCTCGGACAATTCACTTCCGACTGTTAGACAAGAGCCCAGTTTTGGGCCCTAGAAGGGGTCCTCCTTCCTGCAACAAATATGTAAACAAAGTACTAGTACACTTGCAGGCTTACTGACATGTAAGCTATCGTCCACATTCTCTATACACTAAAAAAATTAACATTTCAAATCCTTGAATTTATTTTCACTCTCCAAAATCTTTATCAACTAGGCCATCCAATGGCCAATCAGTTCTTCTTTTAGTATATTAGGGTCAAATCTGGATGACAAATGAGAGGCATAAACTAATGTCAAAATATACAATGTGTTGGAAAATTCATTTTGGGTAAAATATTATTAATTTCCACTGGCAATATTTTTTAAAGTTTGAAGGCATTATGTTCTAAAATTAAATTTTACAACCTTCTTTGAACGTTGCAAAACAATTTTTCCTCATAATCATGTTTAATGACTTCCCCCGGAATTTGTTATTTTAACCGTGCATTTTTTAATATTTCATAATATTCACTACTGCTTTTATGTTATAAAATACAAACCTCCCACACCTAGTATGCATAATGTTGTCAAATCAATGTTTCTATGAGAACCTTAACTTTCAATATACTGACTTTTTATGTGCTTAACCCTGTGAATTAAAAGCCCATTAACACGGTTTTTGGCAATCTATTTGTTTTTCTATTTATTTAGAACACACTCTAATCATTAAGAAAAATCACATAACAAAATTTCAATTTTCTTTCCTAATTTATCTGCATGTTTCAGAAGCTACACACTTTGACGAACTAAATGCTTGCAGTGCAGTAATGTGCTGCTAGCACAATGTAAGCATTGCCCACAAGCCTGAGGGCAATTTCGAGGGCTGCTGACCTGACTAGCATGAGTTGCCTCGCTGAATTCTAGTGAACATGTCTGGGGCTGCGCTCTGCTTGGAAAGACCATTAGTACTCCGGTTTACTGGCTGGTTTTCCATCTACGCCGTGCACCTCAGGCCAATGTGACAGAGTTCCTGCCTCAGGGATTCCACCTGCGACGGCATCATGGCCACCTGTTGCTGCTGACCTGCCTGATGCTGGCTGCCTGTTAGGACTGGGGGCCTGCCCACTTCACTCTTCTTGGTGAAGTTCTACAGTGCAGTCTTAAATGCTGCTATTCCCATCTTTGTCATCAGTCTCCTACTCTTATCTCTCGTTCTTTTCTTCTTTCTAATTACAGCCTCTAATCTCCTGATCTTTCTTACTTTTCCTGATGTTCCTCATATTTGACTTCACTTGCTTTTCTATCTCCTAAAGGACTGGGGATCTGAAATGTCTTCTTTCCTTTAGTTCATCTTCAACATTTCCCATAGCTTAATACGCCTCCGAGTTCTCTATCAGCTATTTAATTCACAGACTACAAAAGGAGGAAGTCAAGAAACAGACTGGAGTAGCAGGCAAATTTGGCCTCGGAATATGGAATGAAGCAGAGCAAAGACTAACAGAGTTTTGCCAAGAAAATGCACTGGTGATAGCAAACACCCACTTCCAACAACACAAGAGAAGACTCTACACATGGACATCACCAGATGGTCAACAATGAAATCAGACTGATCATATTCTTTGCAGCCAAAGATGGAGAAGCTCTATACAGTCAACAAAAACACCACCAGGAGCTGACTGTGGCTCAGATCATGAACTCCTTATTGCCAAATTCAGACTTAAATTGAAGAAAGTAGGGAAAACCACTAGACCATTCAGTATGACCTAAATCAAATCCCTTATGATTATACAGTGGAAGTGAGAAATAGATTTAAGGGACTAGATCTGAAAGATAGAGTGCCTGATGAACTATGGACGGAGGTTTGTGTCATTGTACAGGAAACAGGGATCAAGACCATCCCCATGGAAAAGAAATGCAAAAAAACAAAATGGCTGTCTGAGGAAGCCTTACAAATAGCTGTGAAAAGAAGATAAGCAAAAAGCCAAGGAGAAAAGGAAAGATATAAGCATCTGAATGCAGAGTTCCAAAGAATAGCAAGAAGAGATAAGAAAGGCTTCCTCAGCTATCAATGCAAAGAAATAGAGGAAAACAACAGAATGGGAAAGACTAGAGACCTCTTCAGGAAAATTAGAGATACCAAGAGAACATTTCATGCAAAGATGGGCTCGATAATGGACAGAAATGGTATGGACCTAACAGAAGCAGAAGATATTAAGAAGAGGTGGCAAGAATACACAGAAGAACTGTACAAAAAAGATCTTCATGACTCAGATAATCACGATGGTGTGATCACTCACCTAGAGCCAGACATCCTGGAATGTGAAGGCAAGTGGGCCTTAGGAAGCATCACTATGAACAAAGCTAGTGGAGGTGACGGAATTCCACTAGAGCTGTTTCAAATCCTAAAAGATGATGCTGTGAAAGTGCTGCACTCAGTATGCCAGCAAATTTGGAAAACTCAGCAGTGGCCACAGGACTGGAAAAGGTCAGTTTTCATTCCAATCGCAAAGAAAGACAATGCCAAAGAATGCTCAAACTACTGCACAATTACACACATCTCACACACTAGTAATGCTCAAAATTCTCCAAGCCAGGCTTCAGCAATACATGAACCGTGAACTTCCAGATGTTCAAGCTGGTTTTAGAAAAGGCAGAGGAACCAGTGATCAAAGTGCCAACATCTGCTGGATCATCAAAAAAGCAAGAGAGTTCCAGAAAAAACATCTATTTCTGCTTTATTGACTATGCCAAAGCCTTTGATTGTGTGGATCACAATAGACTGTGGAACATTCTGAGAGAGATGGGAATACCAGACCACCTGACCTGCCTCTTGAGAAACCTATATGCAGGTCAGGAAACAACAGTTAGAACTGGACATGGAACAACAGACTGGTTCCAAATAGGAAAAGGAGTACGTCAAGGCAGTATATTGTCACCCTGCTTATTTAACTTATATGCAGAGTACATCATGAGAAATCCTGGGCTGGAAGAAACACAAGCTGGAATCAAGATTACTGGGAGAAATATCAATAACCTCAGATATGCAGATAATACCACCCTTATGGCAGAAAGTGAAGAGGAACTAAAAAGCCTCTTGATGAAAGTGAAAGTGGAGAGTGAAAAGGTTGGCTTAATTCAGAAAACAAAGATCAAGGCATCTGGTTCCATCACTTCATGGGAAATAGATGGGGAAACAGTGGAAACAGTGTCAGACTTTATTTTTTTGGGCTCCAAAATCACTGCAGATGGTGACTGCAGCCATGAAATTAAAAGACGCTTACTCCTTGGAAGAAAAGTTATGACCAACCTAGATAGCATATTCAAAAGCAGAGACATTACTTTGCCAACACAGGTCCGTCTAGTCAAGGCTATGGTTTTTCCAGTGGTCATGTATGGATGTGTGAGTTGGACTGTGAAGAAAGCTGAGGGCAGAAGAATTGATGCTTTTGAACTGTGGTGTTGGAGAAGACTCTTGAGAGTCCCTTGGACTGCAAGGAGATCCAACCAGTCCATTCTGAAGGAGATCAGCTCTGGGATTTCTTTGGAAGGAATGATGCCAAAGCTGAAACTCCAGTACTTTGGCCACCTCATGTGAAGAGTTGACTCATTGGAAAAGACTGTGATGCTGGGAGGGGTTGGGGGCAGGAGGAGAAGGGGATGACAGAGGATGAGATGGCCAGATGGCATCACTGACTCAATGGCCGTGAGTCTGAGTGAACTCTGGGAGTTGGTGATGGACAGGGAGGCCTGGCGTGATGTGATTTATGGGGTCTCAAAGAGTTGGACATGAATGAGTGAGTGAACTGAACGGAACTGAACAGCTGCTGTAGAAAACCATGAGCTTTCATTGACAATGTACCCTACAGATTGAGGCTTTTTAATGTTAGTTTTTTTTTTCTTGACAAGTTTTTGTTCATTCATTTTTATAATTTGAAGTATAGCTGATTAATGAAGTTGTGCCAATCTCTGCTTTACAGCAAAGTTGACTCAGTTTTACGCATATATACACGCTTTCTTGAAAATATTCTTTTTCATTATATTTTATCTCAGGAGATTGGATATAGTTCCCTGTGGTATACATAAGGACTTTGTTGTTTATTTGTTCTAAATGTAATAGTTTGCATCTACCAACACCATATTCCCAGCTCATCCCTCTTCCCTCCCCCTTCTAATGTTAGCTTGATCCTACTGACGCATGGAAATCCTTTTAGTAAGTATCTCCTTCCCTCTCTGACACCACCCCACCATTTTCAAATACCCAAAGGCTTCAACTTTCAGCAGAAGACATTAGCTCAGTTCTCTTTCTGGTGATGAAAGAGATATTCTGAATTAAAATTTCTTAAAGTTTCCTAATTTCTACCTCCTTCATCTGCATTATTTTCATCCTTAATTCTAATCATCCATCCATCTTATCAAGACTAATCTCTTCTGTTTTCTCTCAAAGTCTAGTTTTTATGTTTTATCAAAGCTACACATATATTTTAAAGACTCTATACTTCTACAAGGTTTGTTATTCTACAGGTGTACAAGCTTTTATTTTTTAATGAAGACTTCTATCACCCCTCTCCAACACACTTTTCCATTTTATCCAGACACTTTTAACTCTTTCAGCTGAGTTCTGTTTTACATCAATATCTTTGAATAATTAACTTATGATGGTTCTTGTTTTTATTTTAGTCACTGTTGTGAAAGTGTCAGTTGCTCAGTCATGTCCAACTCTTTGCGACCCCATGGACTATAGCCCACCAGGCTCCCCTGTCCAAGGGATTCCCCAGGAAAGAATATTGGAGTAGGTTGCCATTACCTTCTCCAGGGGATCTTCCTGACCGAGGGATCTAATCCAGGTCTCCCACATTGCAGACATACTTTACCATACGAGTCACAGGAAACTACTGATTTCTTGGTAAAGCAAATGAAGATTTTAGCTCTTCTTGCCCATATTTCTTCATATCACTTCCTTCTTTTTTCCTCCTCCCATTCTTCCAGCAGAACAAACTTGCATTAGATTGCTATTTAACATTTACTATAATAATACTATGTAAATCTATTTCCAGCAGAACTATGTGCTGCACTGATTAATTTTCCTTCCTTATATATTTTCACTCTAGATTGAATATTTCCATTTCTACATTTCCACATATTGATCAATATTTCAATTAATTAATTCTCTTTTCCTTGGATAAACAAATCTCTCAGAATATACAAGAATATTTAATATTTTGTCAAGTTTAACCAATTGAAGACATTTCTCCTAGAGACATCTGACCTGTTTCAATGTGGACTATGCTCACCTACTACGCAGCAGTCATCCTGGGAGCACCATTTGCCACCATCCTGGGGATTCACTTCGCCTCTTCCCTCTGTTTTATCCCCTTTTTCCCAGATCTCATATTTCTTTTTGTAGTTCATTCCCTCATTTTGGCAGAGCACAAAGTCAGAAATATTTCATCAAAAGTTGTATGGGAGCTACATTTTTTGGGACTTTGCATGTATGAAAATGTCTTTATACAACCCTCACGAGAGGCAAATTTGACTCAGTATTTCAGGAAAATAGCATAACGAATGCATATTTCCATCTTGCTCCTCTTGTTAATGTCACCACCATTTTTCCAGTCATGCATGCCCTGAAACTTTCCCTAAGTGTCACATTTCAGGTCTCTTTCGCTCTCTTATCATATCTCCAAATAGCTGGCAAATTCCATGCCCTATAACTCTACAATGTCATCCTTCTATCCTGTAGTATCTCTGCTTCAAAGACCTCCCTCCTGGACCAAACAATGCCCATGTCACTAGTGTGCTTGTCTCTCCCTTTCAGTTTATCACTTAACTACGTGATTAGCCATAGTAGAGGACGAAGTTGATCACAGCCTCTTCAAACAGTTTATCTACCCAATCTGTAGTCAAGAAATTTGACTGAAAAAAGAGAGGAAAATGCTACAATTTAAAAACAGTCAGAAAAAGCTCATTGACAATAAAGGCAGCTCTCATGGTATGCCAGGTTACAGAGTCTCTTTAGAGGGATTTGCCTTGATGGAACATGTGAGAGGACATAATACAGGAATTTTCCGCATCAGAAATATCTTCATTTCTGGCCTACCAAGGGTCAATCTCCTTTCATTTTAGCCCAAATTTTCCACCATTAGAATTACTCTTTGGCTTAGACAAGATAGAAACTAACTTTAAAGCATATGCTATAGTAGATGGGAATGTGAGCCACGGAGTCAAACTGCCTGAGCTTGTTGACGTGCTACCATGTGCCATCAGTAATATCTTGAGGAAGGTTTTTTATCTCTATAAACTCTAGGAATAATAAAGTAGGAGTAATATCAGTAGCATCTTTAAGTAGTTAATTTGAAGAACAAATGAAATAATCCATCAGTTCAGTCGCTCAGTTGTGTCCAACTCTTTGCGACCCCATGGATCGCAGCATGCCACGCCTCTCTGTCCATCACCAACTCCCGGAGTTCACTCAGACTCACGTCCGTCGAGTCAGTGATGCCATCCAGCCATCTCATTCTTTGTCATCCCTTCCCCTCCTGCCCCCAATTCCTCCCAGCATCAGAGTCTTTTCCAATGAATCAACTCTTCGCATGAGGATAAAGTACTTAATGTCTGGAAAATTCCAGGCACTCAGAAAAAATTATATATTAAGTACTCTTGTCTGAAAGAACAGAGATGACATCAAGGATAGTTGCTTTTCCCCATGAATTCTTGCCACAAATTATTGACTGAGCACTTATGTGCCAAACACTATTCAGGATACCTGTTATATATTGTTGAGGAATAGAAAATGACAGAATAGAAAAGAAACTTATATTCTAACAAGAAGAGACAGAGAATAAACACATAAAACATTTTTTCTAAGTTACATAATATTTTATAAAAGGGTTAAATGACCATAAATCAAGGCATTGGCATCTATGGACTATTTAATGAGTAAATTACTGAGATTTTTAACCATTTGTTAAGACAATACAGAGCAAAAGTTTGACTAGAAAGACTGTATAGGAGCTGAAAGGAAGCAGAGATTTGCAATATGTGGGGTGCAAGCCCCCAGAGGGGTGTATTGAGTTTGGCTAGGGACCTGTGGGGGAGAACGCAATGGCACCCCACTCCAGTACTCTCTTCTGGAAAATCCCATGGATGGAGGAGCCTGGTGGGCTGCAGTCCATGCAGTCACTAAGAGTCGGAAATGACTGAGCGACTTCACTTTCACTTCACTATCATGCATTGGAGAAGGAAATGGCAACCCACTCCAGTGTTCTTGCCTGGAGAATCCCAGGGACGGGGGAGCCTGGTGGGCTGCCGTCTACGGGGTTGCACAGAGTCGGACACGACTGAAGCGACTTAGCAGCAGCAGCAGCAGGGACCTGTGGGAGTCAGCAGAAGATCCACAGAGCCTGACTATATTTTAAAAGGAATCACTAAAGTCTTAGAGAGAAACTTCACTTAGTGCATGTACTTGGTCTAGTTTATACACTGGTGTCCAATAGGTATTTTGAAATTTCAAGGCTATTTTTGTAAGGTTGATAAGTATGACAGAGCATGGTGTACTCTGATGACTGGTATATGTGTGCACGCACACGCACACACGCACACACACACACACACACACACACACACACATTACCCTTCATTTTTAAAGGCAGAAAGTGGAAGGACTGTGTGGCAAAAATTCTTAGAATTGAAATTCAGGATATCAGCTTTTTATTTTAATATTTTAGATATGTGGTTCTGGGTTAAAATATCATTTAGTTGATCATCAGTGTTCTTATTATACGGTGAGGTGAATATTGGGTGTAAAAGGGTATTATAAAAATAAAAACATGAGCACTATGGCAACACAACTGCACTCCTCTTTAGTAATATTAATACGCTAAGAAAATACAATTCTAACAAGCTTCATTGATGGTATCTTATTTTAGAATCTTTATAATGGCAATTTCAAATGAATTAATTTCATTAATGCTAAAATTTCTTAAGAAGAAAAAGTTCTTATACCTAAGGACCCAGGTTGCCCCCTTCTATTGTCTGGGTGTACAATAAGTCAGTTCCTTTGATTACAAGCTAAAATGTGGGATATAATGATTTTAGTCACTATTTATGAGGATCCTCTGCCTTTTGTTAGACAGACACTTAAGGCCAATAAAGCCTATTGATTAGATTGCAAGAAGTTTTCTACCCTTTGCTTAATCACTTGAAAAGTGTGAAAGTGCTCATAAAACTTGATTAGTGGACCATTTACTTTTACCCTCAGGCACAGGACCTTCAATAAGAATACTCACAAAAGAAGATTTTAGATCTATGTGTCTGGGGGAAATAAAGGTATTAGTTGAGGTTAAATCAGCCGGTGCCAGAAGAAGAAAGCAATTGGCTGAAGAAAGAGAAAGCAACTGGTGATCTATGAACATCTTTCGGAAAGAAATACAATTCTAAAAGTAAGGCAAATAATGTGAAATGTAATGAAAGGTTATACAAAGGTAATTTATAGTTAAAGGTAATGCATATCTAGAATGGAGAAATAGTTCAAGTTGAAATTCCTGCAGATACTTATTTTTATGCTGAAATAATTATAGCCACTTCCCTATCTCAGAAGATTATGAATAGAAAGATGGTAGTGTAGCAAGACTCAGCAGTAATAACAAGTAATCACGCAACATTAGGAACAGGGTGGAAGCTAGGGAGAATGAACAAGGAAATATAATAGATGATTCATCACACAGCTGAAGTTGAAGCTCACCTTCTTCTATTGCTCTTCTATATTTGGTTAGTACTTCCCTAAGTGGTATTTAGAAATGCCCAAAATAAATTTTATTATCCAAATTATAGTTTATATATTCATTCTTTATTATGTCTTCCTAACCACTCTTCCAAAGGAAAAAAATTAAAAGGAATGGAAATGGAGGAAATGTACTAAATTATGTCTTTGCTTTATCACCTATTGCTTTATTTCTTTAAAAAACAACTTACTGAATAATTGCTAAATTAAGTAGTGCATGGATCACATTTCCTTCAGGAGTTAATGAAAGCACACAGTACTTGTGCTCAAAAGACATGTTCTGAAGAGGATGAATTTGCTCCCAAATGGCTAGCTTATTATTGATACACAGTGCAAGCAGATGAAAGCCACTTGCATTTTGTTACCATGGCAATGGGGGGTGACAATGGATTTATTTTTTTAATTCTACTATTTAAATGAAGGAATGTTGCACCTTTTGCCTCAGTAAGAAAAGAGCATGATGTTGGTGGTAAATGTAACTCTAAGGCACATTTCCCTTTAGCCTTAGAATATTTCCTAACTTTAGTAAATTGTTTAAGAAAGTCACTGGCTTACCAGAAAGTATTACTATCTAGATGATGGTCAGTCCAGTAATCTATTAAGATCTATTTTGATGAGCTGAAAGTTCCACAGTGCCCATTGCATTGCACACAGATGCGTCACTGTGTGAGAATCTGAAAAAGTGAATCCTTTTCTTGTGCATGTTTATTAATATATTTTCTCTTTTTCCCTGGTGTCTCTTAACTGCAAACTGGAGAAAATAAATCTTGACAGCTAGGGTGACTTCCTGTGG
Organism: Capra hircus; assembly: GCF_001704415.2. NCBI lineage: Eukaryota > Metazoa > Chordata > Mammalia > Artiodactyla > Bovidae > Capra > Capra hircus. Next base: position 77,670,973 of record NC_030811.1, read on the forward strand.
ATTCAACCTTTAATTAATTTACTTTTAGATTCCTAAAGACACTTCTTTACTGTATCAGTTACTTACTAGCAAGTGTGAACCCTCTCATGGATTTTTCTGTGTACTTCCAATAAAAACATTCAGGGGATTCATTGACTGATAGCACTTACCAGTTTTTACATAATCAGCGTAGGTTGTGGGTTCTTTACATTCATTTTCAATTATATAAAATCCAGAAGTGTGATTTTATACAGACATAGAGCTAAAGCAAGCAAATTAAACGATACAGTTTACTTGATTGGGCCATGGATTCCTATGTGATGGATTATAAAGAAATGTGAGATTTATAGATTTCATATCAACTAATAGAGTGAATTGGGTTAAGGTCAGAAAGGAAAACATACCATCCACTTAATCACATATTAAGTATAAGATTTATTGCCTCCTCAATAAAACACTATGAATGCTCTATATAATATCAAAGTTGTGACAGCTCCATGTACAAAATACCAGTAGTAACTATGACTTATTTTCTTAACTGCATATTGCTCTAAACCTTGGGAATTATTTTAAAACTCTCTTATCCTCAGAAATAGGATACTATCTATTATTATTGAAAACTGCATTGACATATACTACTAGTAATGCTACATATCTTTCAGACACAGAGACATTTTTGAAGAAGACAGCTCTCCTTGAATATCTCTGGATATAAAGGTTTAGACTAATGTCCCATATGCAACCTATTACTGTCTTACATCTTAACAGTTTGCACTGAGGCAGCTTCACACCCAAATGGATGGTTTCTAACATGCAGGATGCATCAGAATGACAACGAGGCTTGTTAAACACAGATTGTTGGGTGTCATATCTGCAGTTTGTGATACAGTGAGTCTTGGGTGGGGCCTGAGAATTAGTATTTCTAAAAAGTTCCCAGGTGATGGTGATGCTTCTAGTCCAGGGACAGTAAATTGAGAACCACTGCTCTAACCTCCCTCATATCTCAGGAAACCCAAACTAAAAGCTGTGTTAAATTCCATTGTTAATTTAGCCACAACAGCTCAAAAAGCAAGTGGTTCATGATTTGTCATTGGTCTTAGGGTAATCTATAGGTGTGTACTGGATTCAGAGAAAACAATTCACTTGTATTTGTGGTGTACAGGTGAATGGAGTTGCCAGAAGTACACTGGAAAATCACAGTATTCTTTTATGCTATTGGACATTGCTTTTTTACAGTTCTCTTAGGAGTTAATCAAATTTGGGGGAAAAAATCAACACCTCCATTTATGCTTTCTTATAAGTAACTTTCATTACTACTTGAAATAATTAAACTATCTTGGCCCTACATGTGCAACAATATGGCTTAAATGCTGAAAAACATAGGAGGCTTGTATATGGCTCATCAGGAGTGACTAAGGCAAGAAAAACAAGTATCTAATGCAGAAAATCTCCTGTATTATGAAGAAAACTATGGTGAATGAAATAAGAAGACATAAATGAAAAATGTGTGAATCTCCAACAACCAAGATCAAATGTAACATCTGATGTTATCTGTGCCAAAGTATTGGATGTACTAAATGATAAATTATAGCTTGTCTACAACCCATCCATTCTGAAGGAGATCAGCCCTGGGATTTCCTTGGAAAGAATGATGCTAAAGCTGAAACTCCAGTACTTTGGCCACCTCATAAGAAGAGTTGACTCATTGGAAAAAACTCTGATGCTGGGGGGGATTGGGGGCAGGAGGAGAAGGGGACAACCCAGGATGAGATGGCTGGATGGCATCACGGACTCGATGGACGTGAGTCTGAGTGAACTCTGGGAGATGGTGATGAATAGGGAGGCCTGGTGTGCTGCGATTCATGGGGTCGCAAAGAGTCGGACATGACTGAGCGACTGAGCTGAACTGAACTGTCTACAATTATACTAAACAGACTAAATCGGGGGATGGGCAGCTACATTGTGGAATTAGTATCCATAACGCTCTCTACTGGAACAAATTATTTAGAAGACATATTCATGGCACAGTGGTAAAGAATCCACTTGCTAGCGCAGAAGACACAGGAGATACAGGTTCAATCCCTGGGTCAGGAAAATGCCCTGGAGTAGGAAATGGCAACCCACTCCAGTATTATAACCTGGAAAATTCCATGAACAGAGGAGCTTAGCGGACGGGCTACATCAATGGCCTCACAAATAACTGGACATGACAGAGCACACACACATGTATGCATGCACGTGACCCACCAAGTCTTTCATCACTTCTATGACTCTATTTACAGTTATGTCCCTGCTCTAAACACCAGAGAAGACGTGAGTCAGAGGTAAAAAATGTCATCAGAAAGCCAAAGTTTATTTCACTGATCTTTCTCAGTTGAACTCAAAGCCCATGACACTAAGTAAGAAAGACAGGCAACATTTGCAGGTTATCGTTTTTAAAGTTGATGCATGCATGTACATTTTCAGTTTTAAGGCTTCTACACTAAATGATCATACTTGATTACTGACAGTAACAAGACATTGTTGACGGCACACACACTGAGGAAGACCTGGGGCAAAATGAACGATTTCCTAATTGCACAGCATTTGAGTTATTACAGCTTTGATGACAAAGAATTAGAAAACTAAACCTTAACCGTTCCTTCACAACAAAGTTCATCTCTTCTACCTGAGAGATTGTTGAGGAATCTTTAGCTGAACAAATTACTTTCTTCAGCACAATTCTGCCTTTACCTCAGTCACATTCACAGCCTAGATGTAGAGACATGACTAAATAAAATGACTCATCCAAGGAAAATCCGATTTCTAGATAACTGTTCTTGGCTGTTTGATCCACAGTTGCAATATATAATAATCCTAATTCCGGGATAAAGGAACACTGTATCTTCACTGACAAATCAGGGTAGTAAACCATAATCTTAAAGAGTCTTAAGTTATTAATTTCCTAATTTTTTAAGAGAATAGAAAATGTTACCAATTAATTCCATTTTGAAATTTTATTTTAATTTTCCAATATTTAATGTAGATATATTCTATATCTGGCATTCTATAGGATTAATAAAAATATATTTTGATTACCTAATTTATGATTTAATAGATAATGTTTCAAAATTACATACTGGGCTAAAGGAAAGAGCTATAGTGACTTTTTATAGAAACAGTATATATTTAGCTTGAAGCTTTTAGATTCTTCTCATGTAAGTTAATTTGGGCCAGAACTAAACTACAGAGATACTACCAGCCCTCTGAGCAATACACAGACACTCTACTCTTTGACCTTCATTGCATATAAGGTTTAGTGGATCATAGCTTTATCATTTTACCTCTATTAGAATCTTACAATGACATTAACTTTTAGTATCACCATATGGCTCTATAGCATTCTATATTCTAAAATGCCCAAGGTAGGTCATAGAATATGAAGGCTATAGACTACCAGAAAATCCAGATGGAGGGAAGAAGACATTTAACTAATCAGGAATTTTGAAACACTGACAGGTTTGTCAGATTATATTGTGCAGGTCATATAGCTGAATGATCATTTTTCATTTATTGAGGTTCTCAGGTATACACATGTCAAACAATTATGGAGGGAAGAAAAGAGGAAGGGTGAGTCAGTCATGAAATGCTGAGCCATATGGCCCAGCTCCTCTTTAAGAAACCAAGGAAAAACTATTTGACTTGATCAAATGAAATAATCGGCATTTGAAGGAAAAAAATAAACAAACAGTACCTTGCCTTTTTTTTTTTTAAGCTAACAAACAATTTTATGCCTCTGAAGGTTAAACAAAAAAGGGATGGCCGGAAGAAGCAAAATACTGTTTCTGCCTTTCTAAGACCTAAATGTCAGACATGCAACCATCAGCAACCTAGCCTTGACCTATGTGATCCTTTAGGTTTGAAGGACAGTAGGACTCAGTTTCTATGCAGCTATCATAAGTTCCCAGACCCTCTAGTCTTCTTTCCAGGTTACTATGCACACTTCTTTACTTCTTTTTAATAGCAAATTAAAAGTGATACAGGTTACAGGAATGTATAAAATGAGCTGTCAAATATTCATTTGTGACCTTTGTTGGAAATATGTATATAAAAATATCAGAATAAAATCACATGGTAACAAATATATTTGGCTTTATAGATTCTCAAATCAGTGTTTCTGATTTGCAATTATGAAAGATTAAAAGAAGTCTTACAAATCAGAACATATAAAATAAAATTTTAAGGACATTTCAAAAGAATATTAATTAAGGTACTCCTGTACAAGTTATTGAATTAAATACTGAATTATCAAAATAAATATTAGTTTCTTTGGAGAGAATATTTGTAATTTTAGATAAATCCATATTTACTGTATCAAGAACACAAAACACAAGGTTATCTGCCAGGATCAATTGAGACAAAGTACAAAAGGAGATGAGAACACCATCAGTGCAGCTGTTGACTCAGAAACCTCCCCAGAGAAGCATGAGTGGTTGGGGAGTTAACATCTGATAGGGTGACAGTCCTCTGGCTTTCAAACCCAAAGTATTAAGGACTGCCCCCTAGAAGGAGGATTAAAAATCTGGTAGTTAAAAAAAAACTAGAAAGGCAAAGGCTGGCCAAACTGGACTGTAGGGCATTAATGAATCCATATTAAAATCAACATTCTTTGTAGGTTTAAGAAAAGCTAAGCATTCTGTACCTCCCCAAACAGTTACACTTCAATGGTTCCTTTGGAGTGTGTGTGTGTGCGCGCGCACCTATGCGTAGTACTCAGTTGTGCCTGACTCTTTGTGGCCCCATCAACTGTAGCCCACGAGGCTGCTCTGTCTGTGGAATTTTCCAGGCAAGGATAGTGGTGTGGGGTGTCATTTCCTACTCCAAGGGATCTTCTCAGCCCAGAGATTAAGCCCATATTTCTCACATCTCCTGCATTGGTAGGCAGATTTTTTAACATCACATCACCTGGGAATATCTCCTTTGGAATAAGGATTGCTAAACATTTTCTAAAAGGGTTAAACAGCAATTAGCTAGGCATTTCCAGGCATAACTCATAGCGGTATCTGTTAAACCCTATCACTATAAGGGCAAGCAGTCACAGATAATGCATAAAGGAATGAGTGTGGCTGTTTTTCAATAAATCTTTATTTATAAGACAATAGGCTGGGTATGGTCTGCAAGTGGTGGCCTATCCATCTCTGCATCAGGTCTTTTGCCCCTTTGTGTCTTGATGCTCTTTTCTCATCAGCCTGTACTTGTAAACCAAAGAAAGAAAAAGCAAAGTTGCTTAGTCATGTTCTACTCTGCAACCCCATGGACTGTGGCCTGCCAGGCTCCTCTGTCCACGGGATTTTCCAGGCAAGAATACTGTAACGGGTGGCCATTTCCTTCTCTAGGGGTTCTTCCCAACCTAGGGATCAAACCCAGGTCTCCCACACTGCAGGCAGACTCTTTATCACCTGAGCCACCAGAGAATCTGCAACTGAAATGCTGGAATTTGGGTACACCACCTTACTATAGAGAAAAAATATGACTGTTTCTGATAGTGTGACCAGTGTTAAGTGTAACATTTCACATATATGTTCATCATCCCTTTGAAAATTCCTTAAAACATAACTAGGTGGGTTTCTAATACACAGGAAAAAAAAGGGAGGAAAATCTATGAGAAAGACAAATAGACATCTGTCCCCCAAGAAGCAAAACTGCCCTAAAGGAATATTTGAACTAATTTCAACACATAACTGCAAGGAGAATTATGTGACTTGTGACACTACGCCAAGTGTAGAAACATACCTGTTCCTATAAGTAGAGCAGTGAACGAGCTTCTCCGTGCCCTAGGTACAGTACTCAGGGTGTTGCATCTTTATGTGGTAAATAATTATATCTTGTTGACCTTGTTACCATGGGGCATAACTTCATTAACAATGATTCTAACAGCCTATGGAATTCAGCAGATATTTAAGATAGGGAAGAAGTATTGAGCCTCTAAGTACTTCTGAACTTCAAAAGTAAATTTTATATGTTATATGTATAACGACCCATATGTATGCTAGATATCTACCATGGGAATCAAGTTACATGTGATTTGTAGGAGAAACTGACAGTCACATTCACATTTTATATGTGCTAAGAAATTAATTATTTCCTGATATCTCATGCTCATGCTCAGGCACACTTCAGTTGTGTCTGCTCTGTGCAATCCCATGGACTGTAGCCCCCCAGGCTCCTCTGTCCATGGGATTTTCCAGGCAAGAATACTGGAGTGGGTATTTTCTAACATAAATATCAGCAATCACACGATGAATCTGAAAAATATATAGATGCCTATAAGCTGTATGTTTAAGATCATATCTTAACACTAGAATAATACATAAAAACAAGACAAAGAAAAAGAGAATTATCTTAGGCTAAGCAATTTAACATATTTGATTATTCATTGCATTAAAGCAAAATATTAAAATAATTAGAGGGATTTCTCTTGCTGAGACAATCTGCCAATTTTTAATATATTCAGTAATACAGTTTTGAAATTTTTTTAAACCAATTTATCATTTGTCCAAAGACATATGGATGTTTGTGAATGGATCTTTAGCTACTAGAAAAAAGAAAAAGATATGACTGATGAATATAGCAAAGGAAGGAATTTTAGGGGAAGTTTATTTGTATAAAAAATAATATTAATAAGTACTAATGCCTCTTGAGAAATCTGTATGCAGGTCAGGAAGCAACAGTTAGAACTGGACATGGAACAACAGACTGGTTCCAAACAGGAAAAGGAGTACGTCAAGGCTGTATATTGTCACCCTGCTTATTTAACTTCTATGCAGAGTACATCATGAGAAACGCTGGACTGGAAGAAACACAAGCTGGAATCAAGATTGCCGGGAGAAATATCAATAACCTCAGCTATGCAGATGACACCACCCTTATGGCAGAAAGTGAAGAGGAACTAAAAAGCCTGTTGATGAAAGTGAAAGAGGAGAGTGAAAAAGTTGGCTTAAAGCTCAACATTCAGAAAACAAAGATCATGGCATCTGGTCCCATCACTTCATGGCAAATAGATGGGGAAACAGTAGAAACAGTGTCAGACTTTATTTTTCTGGGCTCCAAAATCACTGCAGATGGTGACTGCAGCCATGAAATTAAAAGACGCTTACTCCTTGGAAGAAAAGTTGTGATCAACCTAGATAGTATATTCAAAAGCAGGGACATTACTTTGCCGACTAAGGTCCGTCTAGTCAAGGCTATGGTTTTTCCAGTAGTCATGTATGGATGTGAGAGCTGGACTGTGAAGAAAGCTGAGCACCAAAGAATTGATGTGGTGTTGGAGAAGACTGTTGAGAGTCCCTTGGACTGCAAGGAGATCCAACCAGTCCATTCTGAAGGAGATCAGCCCTGGGATTTCTTTGGAAGGAATGATGCTAAAACTGAAACTCCAGTACTTTGGCCACCTCATGTGAAGAGCTGACTCATTGGAAAAGACTCTGATGCTGGGAGGGATTGGGGGCAGGAGGAGAAGGGGACGGCAGAGGATTTAGATGGCTGGATGGCATCACCAACTCAATGGACGTGAGTCTGAGTGAACTCCGGGAGTTGGTGATGGACAGGGAGGCCTGGCGTGCTGCAATTCATGGGGTCGCAAAGAGTCGGACAAAACTGAGCGACTGAACTGAACTGAACTGAACTAATATTTATTAAGTTCTAACCCTGTGGCAACCCACTCCAGCATTCTTGCCTGGAGAATCCCAGGGACGGGGGAGCCTGGTGGGCTGCCATCTATAGGGTCATGCAGAGTTGGACACGATTGAAGCAACTTAGCAGCAGCAGCAGCAGCAACCCTGTGTCAAGGGCTTCTCCAGTGGCAGAGTTCTTAAGAATCTTCCTGCCGATGCAGGAAACACAAGGGATGCAGTTTCAATCCCTGGGTAGGGAAGATACTCTGGAGCAGGGAATGGCAACCTGCTCCAGCATTCTTGCCTAGAAAAATTCCATGGACAGAAGAGCCTGGATAGCTACAGTCCATGGGATCGTAGAGAGGTGGGTACAACTGAGTGACTGAGCACACACACAACCTTGTGTGAAGCACTGTACTATGCACTTTGCATGAATTAGCTCTCTTACTTCTCTTAACAACATAAGGTGGATAGCATTTTATCCATTTTACAGCCTGAGTTACTTGTTCAAGTCATAGGACTGCTAAGTGGCAGAGTCAGGATTTAAACCAGTCAGACTACCTGTAGAAGTCAGACTCCCAATTAATAGGGTAGTCCACTCACCCATGCGGAGAAGGCAATGGCAACCCACTCCAGTACTCTTGCCTGGAAAATTCCATGGACGAAGGAGCCTGGTAGGCTGCAGTCCGTGGGGTCGCTAAGAGTCGGGCACGACTGAGCAACTTCACTTTCACTTTAATGCACTGGAGAAGGAAATGACAACCCACTCCAGTACTCTTGCCTGGAGAATCCTAGGGACAGGGGAGCCTGGTGGGCTGCCATCTATGGGGTCGCACAGAGTCAGACACGACTGAAGCGACTTAGCAGCAGCAGCTACTCACTCATGAAATGTTCTATACACATTTTTTTTCATGAAGGATAGACGGAAGCAGTGGGTGGGGATGATAGGGAAGTATACTTGGTGAATAGGAGGTGGGAAACCACCATTCAGAGCACATTCAGATCAAGTGTTCTACTCAGAGAGAATATTGAAACCAGGAGGCATAGGAGGAAGTAAGACATTCTCTGAACTGTTGCTGAGTTTTGGGTAGAGATAGCCAGAATGATAATTCAGAATTACCAAGATATTAGCTGCAGAGCAGAAACGAGAGATATCTTTGAAAAGAAAACCTCAAACTTATAAAACTGGAATTCTACAAATATTTTAAAAGAGCTCTGAGCAGAAGAAAAAGTAGTAATTTCCTCAAAATGGAAAAATCACAAATTATTAAGAATTGGATAAAGTTTTGGTTGTTAAGAGAATATGTCCTTTTTCATATTTCTGAATAGACTTTATTTTTAGAGCACTTTTAGGGTCGCAGCAAAATTAAGTGAAAAGTACAGAAAGTTCCTATAATCCCATCTCTCTTTCTCCAAAATACACAGCCTCCCCCACCATCCACATCTCTTCCAAGTGAGGTACATTTGGTACAATTTATAAGCCAACAATAACACATTATTATCAGCCGAAATCCATAGTTTACCTTGGATTCATATGTTGTGTGATGCATTCTGCAGGTTGTCTCCAAAGTTTTGCCTTTCCTAAAAATCCATATAGTTGGAATTATATAGTACATAGCCTTTTTTCTTTTTTTTTTGCTTATTATTATTATTATTTACTTTACAATATTGTATTGGTTTTGTCACACATCAACATGAATCCGTCACGGGTTGTACCCGTTTTCCCAATCTTGAACCCCCTCCCACCTCCCCCCCCAACACCATCCCTCCAGGTCATCCCAGTGCACCAGCCCCAAGCATCCTGTACCCTGCTTCGAACCTAGACTGGCGATTCATCTTTCAATTACCAATAGACCATATGTCTGTTTTACACAGTATAGGAATGTGACTTGTAGAAACTGCAAAAATATTATTTTGGTGACTACACTGGCTACTAGAAAGATAAAAATGGAAAAAAAAATCCAAATGTGAAATTACTAAGATACAGACAGTTATAGCCACCTGCATAATAATTACTTCAAAGTAGTATCTAAAATAGTAAATATAAAATTATTTTTAATAATTATAAAAGATAAGAGATGGTTTAAAGCAAAAAAAAAACAGTGCTATATTGTGGAGTTTATAACAGTGAATTAAAATGTATGACTACAAGAGAAAACATGTCAGGGCAGGGGAATAATGTACTATAGTAAACTTTTCCTAATATATATGATGTGGTATATTACTTGTTGTTTGACATGATAGGTTAAGATATATAATATAAACCCTAAAGCAATCTCCAACTGGGCACACAAAATTAGAATATAAAGATAATAAGTTTATATCTAAAAAAGCAAGCCTTACAAGAAACACATTTGAAATACAACCAAAAAAAGCTAAAAGTGTTAAGGGTAGAAAAAGATGTGCCATGTTATGATTAAATTAAGGCTGTCATGCTGTACTAACATCAGAGCAAAGAATATTAACAGGGATAAAGAGGATCACTTCATAATAATAAAGGGGTCAATTCATCAAGAGGACATAAAAACTTTAAATGTTTATGTACCTATAACAGAGAGTTAAAATACATGAGGCAAAGAACATAGAACTACAAAGAAAAATTTACAATTATATGATTATACTCAGAGTTCAACACACCTCTTTCAATAATTGATAGAACAAGTAGACAGATAATTAGTAAAGAAACAGACCTCAACAACTCTATCTACTACCTTAACCTGACATTTATAGACCACCACCCTATAGCAGTGGAATAATACACATTGTAAAATTTACCAAGATAGACCATACCTGAGTCATAAAACAATGTTAATACTTCAATAATGCTCAAATAATAAAAAATTAAGTTTTCTGAGCTTAATAAAATTAAGTTAGTAACCAATAATAGAAAAGCCCCAAATATTCAGAAACTAAATAGCATAGGTAAAGGAAGAAATCACAAAGGTAACTGTGAAATCACACAGGTAATCACAAAGGAAATTATTTTGAACTAAGTAAACATGAAAACACACATCCCAAAATTGTGGGATGGTAATAACTCAAGAATTAGAGAGAGAATTATAAAATATCTGTACTGGAAAATACAAAAAGTCCCAAAGCAATGACCTCAGGAACTAGAGAAAGGGGCGATTGGCTCACAAACTGACTGTGTGTTAGTACAGACAGCACAGGGAAAAGTTGAAGAAAGAGACGAACCACTCTAGATGGGTATGTGGCAGGTTTAACAAGCAAGAGACCTCACATATGAAACTTCTCTTGGGCAGCTGCAAGGAATAGATCTCCAGGCTTGTCCACCAAAATCTTGAAAGTTATATGGAGGTTAACTGGGTTCAGTCAATATACCATTCAGATGGTCTTCACAACACATTGCTCTCTCAAGGCTATGTCATTGAAAATGGCTCCCACCATGGGAACGATGGGCAGAGTGTATGTTCCAAGGACAGAGGAGTGGGTAAAGAACCTTCCATTGCCCAGGTCCAGCTCAGGTCAACAGGTAACCATGTCCTCTTGATGATCTCTTCCAATGGCAAATTAAACCACAAGTTAAGATATAAGAAGAGGAAAGGGCCTAATAAAGACAGAGTAGAAGTCAATAAAATACACAGAAATTGATAGAGAGACAAGAAAACCAACAGCTGGATCAACAAAACTGATAAACTTCTAGCCAGACTGATTTCAAAAAAGAAAAGACACAAATTGCCAATATTAGCAACGTAGTAAAATCACGACAGATCCAACAGATATTAAAAACTTATTAATTAGATGTTATTAACAAGTTTATGCCAATGAACTTGACAACTAAGATGAAATGGACAAATTCCTTAGCATAATCAGAGTACATTTAAAAAATACATACATAGTCTGATATACACCTGTGTGTTTACTTCAGATTTTAGTTTAAAACTATCCCTCAAAGAAACCTCCAGGGCCATATAGCTTTCCTGGTGAATTCAGTGAAACATCTAAGGAAGGAATGATACCAGTCTACAGAGACTCAGAAAACTGAAGAAGTGGTGATACTATCCAATTCATTTTGCAAGACCAGCATTACTCTAATCCCAAAACAATGTCAAAAGCACAGAAAAAAAAATCAAAGACTAACAGTCCTCATGAACATATATATATAAACTCTTAAATAATTTAGTAAATGGAATGTAGCAGTATGTAAAACAGAAAATACATTGTGAAAAAATGTTTATATCATGCATGCAAACTTGCTTTAACATTTGGAAACCAAGAGTCATATTTCATTCTATTCACAAACTGAAAAAAAGAAAACATTTACTCAAAAGCATATGGAAAGAACATTTGACAAAATAAAAAATCTACTTCTGATAAAAACTCTCAGGTGTCTGTTTACATAAAGGTTCTTAATATGCACAACTAGTTCATAGATACGCACATAACAAAACTATGAAAAGGTGTATGCAACTGCAACACTAAACCCTGGCCAGTGATATCTCTGAAAGATGAGAGAGGAACATGGGACCAAGAAGGGAATTTGGAGAAGAGTGTATTGGAAGAGACTCAACTGTATCTGCAATATGTTAATAAAAAAAAAATCTGAGTAAAGGTAGGAAAATACTAAAATTTATTAAATCTCTGTGGGATATACTCAGGTCTTTGTTATATTTTTCTCCACTTCTGACACCTTAAAGTAAATGCTAGTACATAAGTACTAAGTACCTATTAAAATAACATTTATAGTTCTATAATGGTGTGAAAATACTTCTGATGAGTAATGTTACCTTAACTGAAGATAAAACCACATGTAGGAAGGCAGCAATTTTGTAAATGTACTTATGTATGTGTATGATATTTTACCATGTAAATTTATCACAATCTCTTTATTTACTCTCCTACTGACTGTCAATGACATTTACATTGTTGCCAAATTTTCACTACAATAAATAATATAAGAAACATTTAAAAAATATCTCCTGTGAGCATGTGTTTCTACTGCATGTACTTAGCAATATAAACACTACCATATCAAGATGTCCTTTACAAAGTATAGGAAAGCACAATGGGAGATCCAAACTATAATACTGAAAAGATAGTTGAATCTAACTCTTTATCCTTCCCTGTGTTGAAACAGCCACACATTGTCCTTTAGCACTGCCCAACAATCATGCCTATACTGCCTCAGTTCACCTCTCTCCACATTTTTTTCAAAACCATTGCATTCTCTCTTCAAATCTTCTTCCTTTTAGATTGGTGTTCTCTCAGTCATCCTATCACTCTTGTATATTCAGTCTTACAGTTAGACAGGTTGGAATAGATGCTACTTGGAAATAAATTACTGAAACCTCTCTGATGGGCAGTTGGCAACATTTAAAATGTAGTAAATATTTTGATCAAATAATTCTACCTCTAGGAATTTATCATACAGATGTTTTCTCATAGACCAAATATTATACAAGGATGTTCACTGCAGAATCCTTTTAATAAGGAAAAAACTAAACATAAAACATTTTCTTCCCCATCATTTTCAATTACTGATCAAAAATTGTTTGGTCATTCAGAGTAATGGGAAAAGAAAAGGCCTCCATAAATCCATGCTGATAGTCTATGTCTTTATGCTAGCCTAACTTCCAAGGATATAATAGCTGTAACCCCATTCAACAGCATATCAAACATCGGTCTCTCCACTAGTTTTTTCATTCACTTCAGCTATGCCTAGAATAGGAGCTCTCAATTCTGGCTACACAGTAGAATCACCTGAATAGATCTATAAATCAGTGGCTCCACCTCAGTTAAATTAATTCAGAATTTTGGGGTTAGTGTTCACTGGTGACTTCCCAGGTGATTTTCATGTCCACCAGCATTGTGGATCACTGATCTTGGGATATAATCAGAAATTTGATTCATCATTAGCAAGCTAAATCTTTGATTGACTTGCAACTGGATTTCTTTGTATTCTGAAAATTTAGGAAGATAGTGAAATTTATTGTTTCTGGGAATTCCAATGCTTGCTTCTTCTATCTGCCATATAGTTTTAAGTTTTTCGGTATCAATCTAAGACATTTTGCTACAAAAATCTGAAACACTGTAGGTTTACATAAGTTTTACCCTTGGTGACCAGTCTCCTGACTTCTCAAGTTCTGCAAGCTCACACTCACACATTTCAAAGTTCTACGTAATATGCTGTCAGGTCAGCCCCAATGTGGTGATTAATTTCCTTTAGCTGGAACATTCTGATTCCATTAGGTGATCTTGAGTGCCTTTAACTTTGTGTCTGTTGGGTACTGGCACTTGTTTTATTTCCCACAATGACATATTGAAACAAACATCAGTCTCTACTGTTTCATGCCTGTCCTCTTTTGGGAGAGCATAAAAGTTGTGATGAAAAAGCAGTAAGACACTTTTTTTAAAACTTTGTGTCTTTATAAGATATTTTTAACAAACCATCAGAACTAAAATCTGTAAATGAGTATTTACATCTTACAACTTTATGCACTAATTCCAATGTAGTACTAGAGTAGAAAATATATTATTTTACAGTTTTATTTTGGGAATTGCTTTGGAATCAGTGTCACCTTTTTGGAACATCTACTATCATGGCAAAATTTCAATGTCCAAAACTAAATCTGGCTTGTGGAGATAACAGCTAAAGTTTTGTTTATATCAAAATCTAGTGAAAGTTTGGATTATAAATTAAAGAAGTTAGTACCATCTGGTTCAAAATAGAGGTGTGACTAAAAATAATGAAACTATTTGCTTTGTGATACTCCTGGCTATGAGAGTAATTAACAAAACATTTTTTTTTTTAAAATTCAGAGCAGTTGGTAGCTACCCAGCTGTCAAACTATCCCTAGGTTATTAAAACCGTGTATTTTGGCATGATCATCAACCCTCTTATTGACACAGAGTTATACAGATGGGGACAGAGGTGTATGGGAAAAAGGTTAGAGCCTGGGTTGGAGTATGTGATTTAATTTTCCTAGTCCTCATATCCTCATTCGTAAATTGGGGATGATAAACCCAAGCATGTGAAAGTACTGTGGGGATTAAATGAGAAAATACTTTCAAATGCTTTATCCCAACACTTCTCACACTCTAATATGACCGACTCTTTGCAACCCCCCGACTGTAGCCTGCCAGGCTCCTCTGCCCATGGAATCCTCCAAGCAAAAATACTGGAGTGGGTAGCCATTCCCTTCTGCAGGGGATCTTCTTGACCCAGGAACTGAACTCAGGTCTCTTGCATTACAGGGAGATTCTTTACTGTCTGAGCCACCATTAAGTTAGGTCTGGGTGTGGCCTAAGACTGTGAATTTCTAACAAGCTCTCAGGGATGCTGACACTGCTAATGCATGACCACACTTAGATTTGGAAGGCTTAGTCTGACTTGTAGTAGGTAAGTCAGAATCAGTAAGAATTAGATTTCCTTCTTTCATTATAAGGCTTCCCTGGTGGCTCAGACAATAAAGAGTCTGCCTGCAATGCGGGAGACCTGGGTTCGATCCGTGGGTCCGGAAGATCCTCTGGAGAAGGAAATGACAACCCACTCCAGTACTCTTGCCTGGGAAATCCCATGGACAGAGGAACCTGGTAGGCTACAGTCCATAGGGTCGCAAAGAGTCGGACATGACTGAGCGACTTCTCTCTCTCTCTCTCATTATATGCCATGCTTCCATCTTCCACTTTTGTTGCTTTAGGGGTTTGGATTTTGGTCAAAAACTATAACCACTAATAGTCCTGCATGAGTAATCCTGGGTGTTATCACAAAGAAAGTGACTTGGGGTGCACATGCTGGGAAAAAATATGGGTATCCATGTTTACAGGCTTAATATATTCTCTCAATAATGACAGTGACCTCAGTTCCTATTGTTTGAATCCCCATTCTAGGGGAGGGTCAGACAGGCATCTGGAGCTATAGAGGGGAACCAAAGTCTCCTGTGCGGGAGTGTCTCCCAAAGCAAGTGTTTCATATGTCATTTCACTCATGGGAGTGGACAAAGAAAGCAAATGAAAGAACTAAAACCAGGCAAAACAGACTTTCAAGATCAGGAAATAACCTGGAAATATCACTTGAGTCAACAGTTAGGGGAGAGAGCCTTTAATGAAGGACCTACAGGGGAGTATACAGGCAGAGAAGTTGATTTTGTTAAGAAATTTATTTTATGAGCAGTTATAATGAGAATATGTCTTTATCATTTGAGTCAATAACAATATTCAGCAGCAGTCTTTGTTATTCCTTCACTAAGGACTGCTGCTGGCTATTAATCATTTCAAACACAATGAAAAGATAAAAGCAATCTAGGTATATTGAAATAAAATTAAATCCTACTCAGCTCTAAATACTATTCTGTCTGAGGTGACATGACATGCCTGGCTAACAAGGACTGTACACACACAATAGTCACTTAGGTTTTTTTTTGTATCCAAACAGATAGTGTCACCTCATTCTGCCAAGAAGCTACTCAAAAACAATAAAGAAGCAGCTGCATTCTCACTGGTGATTTAAGGAGTTCTCATGAGCAAGCTTTTAGCAATCCTTGACAAGGCACCTTCATCAAATTACATGAAGCTTGAAAAACACTCTGTCATCTTTTAAGATTTTTAGCAGTATCTCTCACATCATGTTATTTCAAATCAATCATTGCATATCCTGGAAATAGCTCCTCCATGAGCTCTGAAGTAGTTTTGATCCCATAGTAGTGTGTCTACTGTTATAAAGACTGATAATGCAGAGTTTTCAGAATCTTGCTGAACACTTTAATTTGCTTTCAGATAATTCAAGCAACACAAAACAAAAGTAAACAGAGGCTGACACATAAAAGATATTAACTTTCTGCTTTGTCCTTTTCTTCCATAGGGGGAAAAAAACCAAGATCAAAATTTTCCTCCTAATCCTCAGATTACCTACATTGACCTAAATCATTGGATATCCGTCACTCTTCTGCTTCAGCGTGCCCACTGTAGACCCTCTGTGTTCTTTGTTTTAAATTCTCTTTCTGTTAAAATACAGTCTGGGTGTATTGAGTTATTTTGAAGTATAGCCAAAGATGGATTTCTGTTAAAATTATTATTTATAATATACATCAGATTGGAGAAGGCAATGGTACCCCATTCCAGTACTCTTGCCTGGAAAATCCCATGGATGGAGGAGCCTGGTAGGCTTCAGTCCATGGGGTCACTGAGTGGGAGACGACTGAGCGACTTCACTTTCACTTTTCACTTTCATGCACTGGAGAAGGAAATGGCAACCCACTCCAGTGTTCTTGCCTGGAGAATTCCAGGGACGGGGGAGCCTGGTGGGCTGCCATCTGTGGGGTCGCACAGAGTTGAACACGACTGACGTGACTTAGCAGCAGCAGCATACATCAGATTCTAAATTCAACCAAAAGTCTGGGCTTTTTTTCTTAAACTTTTGGCATTTGCACAGACAAAATGTCACAGAAATGACAAAAAAAGAGACTAGTTTTACAAATCTGATTAGCAGCCTCATTATTTTATTAACCTTCCACTGGACTTGAGCATATGCATGTGTGAGCATTCTTACAGGACTATATCACTGAAATCCCACAGAACGCTTAATCAATTTACACAGTGTTTTTGCGGTCAAAATAGACCGCAAAATAGAGCGGTCAAAATATACAGGTTGTTATATTAATGGGAGGAACTCTTAAATGTTATATTAAAGAGTTGGGGTTCTATCTTAAAAATAAAACAGAGCATGTTTATTGTACTTAGGATAAAGGATAAATGGCCTGAGGCATTGAGAAATCCTGAAAATTTCTAAGAAAGGTAATATGATAGTTAGATATATTGTGTGACCTTTTAAGATCAAGTGTATTTTGAGTATGAAAATCCTTTTTAAACTGGACCTTGGCGGTCCAGTGGCAAGAATTCTGCACTTGGGTTCAATCCCTGGTTGGGGAACTGGGATCCCACAAACCACACGGTGCAGCCAAAAAAAGAAAAAAATACACTGGTAATTTATATAGAGAACCTATTCCAGCACTCTGGTAATTACTGTTCTACTCTTAAATGTAAAAGTAGAGTAGATAACAACAGAGAGCTCAGAACCTGAAATAGAAACAAAACAAGGAAGCAAAAAAATCCAGCACTAACCACTACTACTGGTTAAGGATTTTGCCAAGAAAATATATTCTCAAACATTGAAACTATATGCTCTAGAAAATCTGTATATGTATGTACTTCTTTATATGAAGAGTGTTTCCAAAAGTTACAGTTTATTTCATAGTGAGTAGACTTTGATGCTGGGAGGGATTGGGGGCAGGAGGAGAAGGGGACGACCCAGGATAAGATGGCTGGATGACATCACTGACTCGATGGACACGACTCTGAGTGAACTCTGGGAGTTGGTGATGGACAGGGAGGCCTGGCGTGCTGCAATTCATGGGGTCACGAAGAGTAGGACACGACTGAGCGACTGAACTGAACTGAACTGAACTGACTGACATTAAGCACATACTTTGAGTTGTCTCTATGAAATCTCTTTCAACAAACAACTATTGAGTTTAAAGAGCCAGTCATTATTTCAGGTAATGGAGATTCCTATCCTCCACCAGTGGGAGAGACAGACAAACAAGCAGGCAAATCTGCAGGTTAGTACCCAAATCCCTCCAAGTTTTAATTCTCCCTAGAGATATGCAGTCTCAACAGAGTCCTTAACTTGGATTTACTTCAACAATAAAACTAATAGGAATGCTTTTTCTTTCTCATATTACTTTTAATTCCCACTCTTTAATATTCACCACCTGACATATTCTGCCCTTTAGAAAATATCTACCCAAATTCATCAACTTCTTTAAATTCTGAAAATATTTATCATGAATTTGGCTCCACTCTTAGCCAAACGGGGGCTATAATATTCATTCACTGATTCAGTAACTCACATTCTCAATTAACCATATTTTTGTTTACAAACTGTTTGACTTTTGGGTGGCAAACAATAAGACCAAAAGTATTCACTGATTACATCTTCAAGGATACAGAATGGTAAATCCAGCTGAGTCTCTGAATTTTACCCCATCTCCTGGCCTTTCTCACTAGACTCTCACAGCCTTGCGGTCTCTAATTTTTTCTTTTACTCATCTTTGCATCCCCAGCATCTAACACAGGGCATGCTCAACAAATAGTTATAAAAATAAATGAGGAAATACTAGGTAATGACTATTGCTCCTTACAAGAATAGCCTGAAAATTATAGGAAACTATTCAGCTAAGGAAGCAAATTGACGGTTTTTCAGCAACAAAGTCAAAACCAGAATGAACTAATTGGTTAACCAGCAAGTTTAATTATCCAAAATTATCCTAAATTTCTAGCATTAGGATTAATACAAGTTACTTTGCATACTGGCATTGAAGTGAATACAAACGTGTAGGCCAGACGCCTGACTACAAATTCTCGCTTTGTCACTTATTATCTATGTGACCTTAGCAAGGTAATTAATTTTCTCTGTTCCAGTTACTTTACCTGCAAAATTGTTATAACAAAATACTACCATTCTCAGTGTTGTTATGAGGATTCAATGGGATAATATGTGTAACTTGCCTAAAAAATGATATCTGGCACCTGGTAAGTACTCTATCTTTTGGTCTTTTTATACAGTTCATGAGGTTCCCATGGCAAATAAACTGGGGTTGTTTGCCATTCCCTCCTCCAGCTGACTTATTGGAAACGTCTCTGATGCTATGAAAGATTGAGGGCAGAGGAGAAGAGGGTGTCAGAGGCTGAGATGGCTGGATGGCATCACCAATGCAATGGACATGAACTTGGGCAAACTTCAGGAGATGGTGAGGGACTGGGAGGCCTAGTGTGTTGCAGTCCATGGGGTTGCAAAGAGTTGGACAGGCCTGAGTGACTAAACAACAATAACAAATATTCTATAATATAGTTAACTAAATACATAATATCAGCATCTCTCAATCTGAGTCTTGAATAAACCTGGTTGCACAAGATGCTTTATGCAGTTACACATCAGATAGGTTTGGGGAATGTTACTTTTTCCAGAGAGTAAGAAAACTGGTAAATTCAAAGCTTTGGAAAGTTTTACAGCTAAAAGAATCTTGTTTAGATGTATTTACACAAACACTTTTAAGTCTATTTCAGAGCCCCTCTTCCTCTACAGAACAGATGCTGCTACCCTATAGCACTTGTTCTACTTAACATATTTCATGAAATTCTAATTACGCACCTGTTGCCTCTTTGCTTTGCAACTATTTGCATATATTCATATCTGTATTTGTATATATATGCAATCACATGTATATATTTTGAGTCACTAGTATGAGGGTGTGGATTTTGGTTTTACTGTCATTCCTACATATTTTCCTGCTGCTGCTGCTAAGTCGCTTCAGTCGTGTCCGACTCTGTGCAAACCCATAGATGGCAGCCCACCAGGCTCCCCCGTCCCTGGGATTCTCCAGGCAAGAACACTGGAGTGGGCTCCCATTACCTTCTCCAGTGCATGAAAGAGAAAAGTGAAAGTGAACTCGCTCAGTTCTTAGGCATTTATTGAAAATTGTTAGAATAAGTTAGAGGAAATGCTAACATAGCATTTTCATTTATTAAGAAATGTAGAAATCAGGCCACTAACACTAACAATGCAGAGTTAAAGTTTTTATTTATTTATTTGTTTATGGAAAGCCAGATTAGTTTTATTAGAGGTCTGTGACAATAGCAGGTCTTGTGCCTACCCAAGATGTTCTTTTTTTTTTTTAATATTTATTGAAATGTAGCTGATTTACAATGTGATCATTTCAGATCTACAGCAAAGTGATTTATGTATATATATAAATCATCAGTTCAGTCGCTCAGTCGTGTCTGACACTGTGCAACCCCATGGACTGCAGCTTGCCAGGTTTCCTTGTCCATCACCAAATCCCAAAGTTTGCTCAAACTCATGTGCACCCAGTCAGTGATGGCATCCAACCATCTCATCCTCTGTCATCCCCTTCTCCTCCTGGCGTCAAACTTTCCCAGCATCAGGGTCATTTCCAGTGAGTCAGTTCTTCTCATCAGGTGGCCAAAGTATTGGAGCTTCAACTTCAGCATCAGTCCTTCCAATGAACATTCAGCACTGATTTCATTTAGGATTGAGTAGTTTGATCTCCTTGCAGTCCAAGGGACTCTAAGAATCTTCTCCAACACCATAGTTCAAAAGCATCAGTTCTTTGGCGCTCAGCTTTCTTTATAGTCCAGCTCTCACATTCATACGTGACTACTGGAAAAAAGCATAGCTTTGACTAAATGGAACTTTGTCAGCAAAGTAATGTCTCTGCTTTTGAATATGCTGTCTATGTTGGTCATAGCTTTTATTCAAAGGAGCAAGCGTCTTTTAATTTCATGGCTGCAGTCACCATCTGCAGTGTTTTGGGAGCCCCCAAAATAAAGTCTGTCACTGTTTCTATTGTTTCCCCATCTATTTGACATAAAGTGATGGGACTGGATGCCATGATCCTAGTTTTCTGAATGTTGAATTTTAAGCCAACTTTTTCACCCTCTTCCTTTTATATATAAATCAGATATATATATTTCTCTCATCAATGAGTAGCAGCATCATTACTGCCAAGTACATTAAGGTATAGTACTGCTGCTAAGTCGCTTCAGTCGTGTCTGACTCTGTGCGATCCCGTGGACTGCAGCCTACCAGGCTCCTCCATCCATGGATTTTCCAGGCAAGAGTACTGGAGTGGGGTGCCATTGCCTTCTCTGACATATTCTCCTACTGTTCCCTATTTTGCCACGGTTCTTCATACAGGGTTCCACATAAATGCCAAACACAGAGATTTAAATGCAACATAAAATGTTATTTCAAACCATAAATTCAGGACTTATTGTTTTAAAGGTGGCTGGTTTAATAGTTCCAAACAAAACCTCTGGCACACCCATAAAAACACCCTTTCTGTTAGAAAAGACTGAAGAAAACCTTCATAGCAGTATAAAATGGAAAATCTAGTGCCAATATAAGTTTCATATCAACATAAAGACAGTGAAGCTGAATTGGTGACCTTCAACATGTTTCAATCCAGGGAGGAGGGGGAACCCCCTACCTGAAGGGAAGTATGCAGAAGCTTCCATTTTCCCTCCTTTCTTCCTTATAGCTCAGAGATCTGACTTCTAAGAAAAGCAGATAACTCTCTCCTTATAGTACAGATTATACATCTGAAACAGCCTTCAGGGCAGCATCTCCCATACGGCAATGAACAGTAAGCATACAGACCTCCCTCCACACACAGATCCTGTATATATATTAGAATTTAAATACAGTAAAAGGAGAACAAATATGCCCAAATGATTTTTGATACAGTACAAATGCAATTAAATGGAACGAAGATAGCTTTCTCAACAAATGGTGCTTGAGCAATAGGATATACATTGTTGTTTTTGTCAATAAGTTGTGCCTGACTCTTTGTGACCCCATGGACTGTAGCCCACCCAGCTCCCCTGTGTATGGGGTTTCCCAGGCACAAATACTGGAGTGGGTTGCCATTTCCTTCTCCAAGGCATCTTCCTGACCCAGGGATCGAACCCATGTCTCTTAATTGGTAGGCAGTCTCTTTACCACAGAGCCATGAGGGAACCCATAATATATGTAGGCAATAAATAAATGAATAATAAATTTCAAAAATAAACCTAGACCTAAAATTCACATGTTTAACAAAATTAACTCAAAATGGATTACAGACATAAGTACTTATACAACTTTTAGAAGAAAACAGGAGAAAATCTTTAAGATTTAGAGCTAGCCAAAAATTCTTAGTCTTGGCACAACTCATAGAAGGAAAACCTGATAACTGAACTTCAAAACCTTAGATCTATTTGCTAATGTGAAAGACCCTATTAAGAATGTGAACAAAGTACAGATGGTAAAAATATTTGCAAACCATGTATCTGTCAAATGACTAACTTCTAAAAGAATAAAGAATTCAAAACTCAACAATAGGGGCTTCCCTGGTGGTTCAGTGGTAAACAATCCACCTGCCAATGCAGGAGACATGGGTTCTATCCCTGATCTGGGAAGATTCCACATGCACGCAACTGAGCCCATGTGCTACAACTACTGAGGTTGTGCTCTGGAGCCTGGGAACTGCAACTACTGAGCCCATGAGTGCGACCACTGAAGCCTGCAAGCCCTAGAGCCTGTGCTCCACAACAAGAGAAGCCACCACAATGAGAAGTCCACGCACCACATATACTGTGATATATACATTTCACAGTAAACAATAAATGATTCAACTATAAAATGGGCAACTGATAGAGACATTTTACCAAAAAACTTGCAGATGGAAAATAAACATATGAAAAGATGTTCAAAATCATTAGCCATTACACAAATGCAAACTAATTCCACATTGGAATAATACTATGTACCTATCACAATGGCTAAAAGAAAACATAGTGAAAACACAAAATTGTGGTGAGGGTGTTGAGAAACTGGCTCACTTACAGAATTGGTGGCAGGATGTAAAATGGTACAGCCACCCTGGAAGATAATCACGCAGTTTCTTTAAAAACTGAACATACAACTACCATACAATTCAGCATTGTAATCCTGGGCACTTACCCCTGCAAAATAAGAAGTCGTGTTCACTCAAAAGCTGGCAAATGATTGTTTACAGCAGTTTTATTTGTAACAGCCCCATGTTAAAAACAACCCTGATGTCTGTCTTTCAACAATGAATAGTTTAACTATGATACATGCATACCGTGAAAGTCTAATTAGCAGTGAAAAGGAACCAGCTATTAATACTAAAGCATTCAACAGATTGGTTCAACTGCAAGAGAACTACGCTGAGTGAAAAATGTCAGTCCTAAAAAGTTATATATTGAATGATTCTATTTATGTAAGATTCTTGAAATGACAAAATTATAGAAATGGAGAACACATTATTGGTTGCCAAAGGCGGTCATAGATGGGAAGGAAATGTGGTGGCTGTAGAAGGGATCTTTGTGGTTAAGGAAATGTCTGCATCTTCACTCTGTCAACATTCATATTCGGATCGTGATACTGTACTACTCTTACAAGATGTTATTCCCTTACGGGAATAAGGTCAATGGGATCTCTATATATTACGTCTTACAACTGCATTTGAATCTAGAATTATCTCAAAATAAAAAGTTAACTGAAACATTTTAACTGAATGGTATATTTAACTATCACTTTATTATTTTCATTTATAGAATATGTACTTTTTCAGCATGCTATTATTGATATATCTTAAAACACATAATGGTAAAGAAATCACAATGCTTCCCTGAGAAGAGAAAGGTATATACCCCATCTCTCATGCCCCAACTTTCAAGATTTATATGTGGGAGAGAGCTCCCTAAAACATCTACCTCTGAAAGACACCAGGGCTTGTGTCCATGAAACCCAGAAGGCTATTGTGAACTAAGAAAGAGTTTAGTTTATAGTGAGTCTCATGAAAACATCAATTTGATTCAAAGAAAACTTTAAGAGGAAAATGACTAATAGATAAAACAGAGTAACAAAAGCTCAATTAAATATTAAATAACATTCACAGAAGACTGTGGATTCAAAAGTAGACAACTGTTTCAAGCAGAAAAAAATGAAAGAAAAAAGCTTAAGTAGTAATGAAAAGATAATAGGCATCAAGGATATGACAATAACTTGAACTGTTTTAAAAAACTCTCCTAAGTAAAAGGAACGTATTCAGTTTCCAAAGGGATGAACTTGAATGATCTGGTTATCTAGGATATTTCTTCATTATAACCTTACTTATAATATGTTAATATACTCTATACTTTCCGTCTCCCATTTGATATCTCAGCATGAGAATACATACAGACACATATATTTTAAAAAAAGATCTGCCACTTCCATTTTCTTTTTTTTTTTTAATTTTTTTATTTTTTTAAAATTTATTTGTTTATTTATTTATTTATTTATTTTAAATTTTAAAATCTTTAATTCTTACATGCATTCCCAAACATGAACCCGCCTCCCACCTCCCTCCCCACAACATCTCTCTGGGTCATCCCCATGCACCAGCCCCAAGCATGCTGCACCCTTCGTCAGACATAGACTGGCGATTCAATTCTTACATGATAGTGTACATGTTAGAATGCCATTCTCCCAAATCATCCCACCCTCTCCCTCTCCTTCTGAGTCCAAAAGTCCGTTATACACATCTGTGTCCTTTTTCCTGTCTTGCATACAGGGTCGTCATTGCCATCTTTCTAAATTCCATATATATGTGTTAGTATACTGTATTGGTGTTTTTCTTTCTGGCTTACTTCACTCTGTATAATCGGCTCCAGTTTCATCCATCTCATCAGAACTGATTCAAATGAATTCTTTTTAACGGCTGAGTAATACTCCATTGTGTATATGTACCACAGCTTTCTTATCCATTCATCTGCTGATGGACATCTAGGTTGTTTCCATGTCCTGGCTATTATAAACAGTGCTGCGATGAACATTGGGGTACATGTGTCTCTTTCAATTCTGGTTTCCTCGGTGTGTATGCCCAGAAGTGGGATTGCTGGGTCATAAGGTAGTTCTATTTGCAATTTTTTAAGGAATCTCCACACTGTTCTCCATAGTGGCTGTACTAGTTTGCATTCCCACCAACAGTGTAGGAGGGTTCCCTTTTCTCCACACCCTCTCCAGCATTTATTGCTTGCAGATTTTTGGATCGCAGCCATTCTGACTGGTGTGAAGTGGTACCTCATTGTGGTTTTGATTTGCATTTCTCTAATAATGAGTGATGTTGAGCATCTTTTCATGTGTTTGTTAGCCATCCGTATGTCTTCTTTGGAGAAATGTCTATTTAGTTATTTGGCCCATTTTTTGATTGGGTCGTTTATTTTTCTGGAATTGAGCTGCAGGAGTTGCTTGTATATTTTTGAGATTAGTTGTTTGTCAGTTGCTTCATTTGCTATTATTTTCTCCCATTCAGAAGGCTGTCTTTTCACCTTGCTTATATTTTCCTTTGTTGTGCAGAAGCTTTTAATTTTAATTAGATCCCATTTGTTTATTTTTGCTTTTATTTCCAGAATTCTGGGAGGTGGATCATAGAGGATCCTGCTGTGATTTATGTCTGAGAGTGTTTTGCCTATGTTCTCCTCTAGGAGTTTTATAGTTTCTGATCTTACATTTAGATCTTTAATCCATTTTGAGTTTATTTTTGTGTGCGGTGTTAGAAAGTGATCTAGTTTCATTCTTTTACAAGTGGTTGACCAGTTTTCCCAGCACCACTTGTTAAAGAGATTGTCTTTACTTCCATTTTCTAATTGCCTGTTCATTCTTTTCAACCTGAGTTCTAGATAACTGAGTTCAGTGTTTATTGAAAAAGCATTCTCAGTGGACACCAATGACTTGCAAATTTAACACCCAAAGGTACTCACACTCATTTCATAAGACTGTTTTCCTTTGACATTTCTGACAGTGTCCACTCCTCTCTTTTTCCTACTATTTCTACTTTTCTGTCTCACTCACTGGACTTTCTTCCTTCTGATTTTCAAGGGCAGCATTAACAATACTTGCGAAGCACTTTACATATTACATAGTTTTCACATATGTTTGTTTTTAAGGAGGCCCAGGCGAGCAATTTACCTAGGATTATACTGAGAGGACGAGACGGTTGTATGGCTTCACTGGCTAAATGGACGTGAGTTTGGGTGGACTCCGGGATTTGGTGATCACAGGGAGGCCTGGCGTGCTGCAGTCTATGTGGTTGCAAAGAGTCGGACACGACTGAGCGACTAAAGTAGATCCTGTTCCTCAACTCTTCTTCTTCCTGTTTTTTTCTATCAATGTTAACTACCTTCCTTTGTGGCTTTTGGTATCACCTTTGCGGAGATGTGTTTAAACTATATTGATAAGACAGGTATTTCATTTGTAGCAGAGATGATATAGATATGTTCCCAAGCCTTTGGCTGAAGTTGGAACTGTGGTTGTCAGTTATAACTGAGATGATAATAAACCATTTCCTAATAAAAATTGACACTTTATTTCATTGAGGGTTCACTGTTGAATAAGTAGCTAAGAGACCTTATAATAATTACCATGTTTATGGAATAATACTAACTAAACTGATTGAGTGGTTTGAGTTAACTGATTCAATGTAATGAAAGTGTTAACACTATTACCAATAGAATCAATGAGTAATAAACACACAAAGAAAAATCCTCAATGTTTCTAAAAGTTATATAAACATGAATGAACCATACACTTCATTTAATTTTCTTAGACTTCATAGTTAATTACCCTTTAAATTGTTATTATACCTCAAAATTTATTCTGATATTCAAGTTTCTTTCAAAATGGCTACAAAAATTTATCATAGCAAAGGTACCAACAGCTCACACAATTGATACATTTCAACATTTTCCTGACATTTTTATGAAGCTAACATGGAAGTAATAATCCGGTGCAACTAGAGTGCATCATGAGAAACTCTGGGCTGGAAGAAGCATAAGCTGGAATCAAAATTGCTGGGAGAAATATCAATAACCTCAGATATGCAGATGACACCACCCTTATGGCAGAAAGTGAAGAGGAACTAAAAAGCCTTTTGATGAAAGTGAAAGAGGAGAGCGAAAAAGTTGGCTTAAAGCTCAACATTCAGAAAACTAAGATCATGGCATCTGGTCCCATCACTTCATGGGAAATAAATGGGGAAACAGTATCAGACTTTATTTTTTTAGGCTCCAAAATCACTGCAGATGGTGATTGCAGCCATGAAATTAAAAGACGCTTACTCCTTGGAAGAAAAGCTGTGGCCAACCTAGATAGCATATTGAAAAGCAGAGACATTACTTTGCCAACAAAGGTCGGTCTAGCCAAGGCTATGCTTTTTCCAGTGTATGTATGGATGTGAGAGTTGGACTGTGAAGAAAACTGAGCACCAAAAAATTGATGGTTTTGAACTGTGGTGTTGGAGAAGACTCTTGAGAGTCCCTTGGACTGCAAGGAGATCCAACCAGTCCATTCTGAAGGAGATCAGCCCTGGGATTTCTTTGGAAGCAATGATGCTAAAGCTGAAACTCCAGTACTTTGGCCACCTGATGTGAAGAGTTGGCTCATTGGAAAAGACTCTGATGCTGGGAGGGATTGGGGGCAGGAGGAGAAGGGGACGACAGAGGATGAGATGGCTGGATGGCATCACCGACTCGATGGACGTGAGTTTGAGTGAATTCCAGGAGTTGGTGATGGACAGGGAGGCCTGGCGTGCTGCGATTCATGGGGTCGCCAAGAGTCGGACACGACTGAGTGACTGAACTGAACTGACTGATAGCATAAGGAGTGCATTTCAGGGGTTATTCCACTGTACTTACTAAAATCTACATACACTTTTGAAAAGGGTTACAAATTTTGAACTTTCACAATACTCCACAGTCACTTTCTGCTGGGCATCATGACTCTGTTACAGGAGAAGGCAATGGCACCCCACTCCAGTACTCTTGCCTGGAAAATCCATGGATGGAGGAGCCTGGTAGGCTGCAGTCCACGGGATTGCACAGAGTCAGACACGACTGAAGCGACTTAGCAGCAGTACTATACCTTAATGTACTTGGCAGTAATGATGCTGCTACTCATTGATGAGAGAAATATATATATCTGATTTATATATAAAAGGAAGAGGGTGAAAAAGTTGGCTTAAAATTCAACATTCAGAAAACTAGGATCATGGCATCCAGTCCCATCACTTTATGTCAAATAGATGGGGAAACAATAGAAACAGTGACAGACTTTATTTTGGGGGCTCCCAAAACACTGCAGATGGTGACTGCAGCCATGAAATTAAAAGACGCTTGCTCCTTTGAATAAAAGCTATGACCAACATAGACAGCATATTCAAAAGCAGAGACATTACTTTGCTGACAAAGTTCCATTTAGTCAAAGCTATGCTTTTTTCCAGTAGTCATGTATGAATGTGAGAGCTGGACTATAAAGAAAGCTGAGCGCCAAAGAACTGATGCTTTTGAACTATGGTGTTGGAGAAGATTCTTAGAGTCCCTTGGACTGCAAGGAGATCAAACTACTCAATCCTAAATGAAATCAGTGCTGAATGCTCATTGGAAGGACTGATGCTGAAGTTGAAGCTCCAATACTTTGGCCACCTGATGAGAAGAACTGACTCACTGGAAATGACCCTGATGCTGGGAAAGTTTGACGCCAGGAGGAGAAGGGGATGACAGAGGATGAGATGGTTGGATGCCATCACTGACTGGGTGCACATGAGTTTGAGCAAACTTTGGGATTTGGTGATGGACAAGGAAACCTGGCAAGCTGCAGTCCATGGGGTTGCACAGTGTCAGACACGACTGAGCGACTGAACTGATGATTTATATATATACATAAATCACTTTGCTGTAGATCTGAAATGATCACATTGTAAATCAGCTACATTTCAATAAATATTAAAAAAAAAAAAGAACATCTTGGGTAGGCACAAGACCTGCTATTGTCACAGACCTCTAATAAAACTAATCTGGCTTTCCATAAACAAATAAATAAATAAAAACTTTAACTCTGCATTGTTAGTGTTAGTGGCCTGATTTCTACATTTCTTAATAAATGAAAATGCTATGTTAGCATTTCCTCTAACTTATTCTAACAATTTTCAATAAATGCCTAAGAAAATAACTGTACATAGGCAGCACCCAAAGAAAAGTGAATTGCTTTAAGTAATACTCAAAACTTGAGGCATTTTTTACTTCAATTAATTTTTTATGATTTTTAAGAATATTACAGCCTCATAATGAAAAATTTTAAGAGAAATATGATCGCGCCATGCTTCACTCTTTCATATTTTTCTAGGAATATAATTTGTTATTTTGATACAAAATATATGTAAATTTATCTGAAGTATTAAACCTTTTCATAAGCATAATTTTGATCACTGTACACTACTAATATATTCTACTTCATTTAATCATTTTCCTATTAGTGTGTATTTCAGTGTAGATTAAAATGTTTCAGCTTTTACAGTGCTTCAATAAACCAAGTCAAAGTTTTGTCCATATTTGTGATTATTTCCTTAAATTCCAAAGTGAAATTACTGATTATAAACAGTTTTAAGACTCTTGATAGATAGTATCATATTCATTTTCAAAAGCCTGTATTAAAGCTTGTAAAATTCAAACATAAAAGCACTGCTTTTGGAGTGTGTCAAAAATAGCCATTTGGCTTTATACTTATGTGGGATATTTACTCTGCAATAGCTGATGGCAACATCTAGAAATGGGAAAAAAAGTCATAGGCAGCAAAGCAAGAAAGTAGGTAGGTGAAGCGGAGGATGGAGAAACAATGCAACACTATTAATATTCAATACACTTTGCTTCACTGTACTTTGTACACTGATGGTCTGGTTGGGAAAGGAGCCTGAAGTAGTCCGAGCCATTTAGTTCTTTCATAACCTTTATGGACATCCAAATTAGGTGGGTTTGGAGTTTTAAGGATTACTTGAAAACTATACAGTTTGGCTTTATGGAGAGTATGAACTCTTGAAAACAAATGTAAAATGTGCTTTGAGAATTTAAACAGTCTTAGAGCAATCATTTCAACAAACTAATAGGAGAGGGGAATAAAATGAATCCCAGCCTCTGGGGTTAAATGTCGAGAGAATACATGGAAACCATTATACTTTATTTTACTAATTCATGTATTCATTCAGTGATCTACTACTTCAACCAAGATTAATTGAGCATCTATTAGATGTCAGGCACTGCTCTAAATAATGGGAACAGAATTATGAACCAGAAGGATGCTTTCATATCCTCTTAAAGCTTACAGTTTCACAAGAAAGACTGGCAATTCACCAGGCAGTTACAGTAGAAGGTGATGGCAAGCTCAGGTGGATGGAGAAAACATAACAGGGTAAACCAACCCTATTATAGTGATTTTAGGAAGTATCTGAGATTAGTTTTCAAATGAAAACTAAAAGCTAATTGACTGAACAGAGTGTGTTGAAGAATGAAAATAGTGAAATGCCTTGCCTAGGGTCACATATCTAATAAGAGTGTCATGCTAGGAGTGAGGTCTTCAGACTCTTCACTGATAATAGTGATATTCCACTAATATAGCCAATATACCACTAGTATTAGTTTCCTAACACCTCTGGATTGGCATTCTTTATGAATTTTCAGAGTAATGAGGAACATCCTTCACATGGGAAAAACTCTTACAGACCATGGGGATCATATTTTAACCCACAGCACATTCTAGAGACAAAGTTGGGTCTTCAAGACGAGTTTCAAAACAACAACAACATATTGTGTTTTGAGGTTGTCTAGATGTGAGAGTTGGACTGTGAAGAAAGCTGAGTGCCAAAGAATTGATGCTTTTGAACTGCTGCATTGGAGAATACTCTTGAGAGTCCCTTGGACTGCAAGGAGATCCAACCAGTCCATTCTGAAGGAGATCAGCCCTGGGATTTCTTTGGAGGAATGATGCTAAAGCTGAAACTCCAGTACTTTGGCCACCTCATGCGAAGAGTTGACTAATTGGAAAAGACTCTGATGCTAGGAGAGATTCAGGGCAGGAGGAGAAGGGGACGACAGAGGATGAGATGGCTGGATGGCATCACAGACTCGATGGACGTGAGTCTGATTGAACTCCGGGAGATGGTGATGGACAGGGAGGCCTGGCGTGCTGCAATTCATGGGGTCGCAAAGAGTCAGACACGACTGAGTGACTGAACTGAACTGAACTGAACCTTTCAGTAAAAGACTTCTCAAATAGTAGTAAGTCTGTGAACATTCCAACCTATTATTGAAGACTACAAGTGCTTGCTTTGATTAGTTGGGGTTCCAAATATATATTAAACTACTTCAAACATCAGAGATATTACTTTGCTGACAAAGGTCTGTCTAGTCAAAGGTATGGTTTTTCCAGTAGTCATGTATGGATGTGAGAGTTGCCACTTTTGAACTGTGGTGCTGGAGAAGACTCTTGAGAGTCCCTTGGACTGCAAGGAGATCCAACCAGTCAATCCTAAAGGAAATCAGTCCTGAATATTCATTGGAAAGACTGATGCTAAGGCTGAAACTCCAATAATTTGGCCACTTGATGAGAAGACTCATTTCTGACTCATTAGAAAAGATCCTGATGTTGGGCAAGATTGAAGGCAGGAGGAGAAGGGGACAGACAAGAGATGATGAGATGGTTGGATGGCATCACCAATTGATGGACATGAGTTTGAGCAATCTTTGGGAGTTGGTGATGGACAGGGAAGCCTGGTATGCTGCAGTCCATGCGGTCGCAAAGAGTCGGACATGACTGAGCAACTGAACTGAACTGATTTCAAATGGCACAGAATGGATGAAGAGAAAGCCAAGCTGAAAAGACCTTATTTTGAACTCCATGACATCACCACTTTCTAATAAATTTTAATGTTGATCAATTGATCCTGATGCCATTCAAAACACTACAGGGAAAACCTAAATTACAGAGCTTTTTTAGTGGAAGATTATCAGGTCTAATTACCAATATTATCCTAATGCATTAGATCAATTTGCTTTGTTATCAGTTCAGTTGAGTTCAGTCACTCAGTTGTGTCCGACTCTTCGCGACCCCATGAATCGCAGCACGCCAGGCCTCCCTGTCCATCACCATCTCCCGGAGTTCAATCAGACTCACGTCCATCGAGTCAGTGATGCCATCCAGTCATCTCATCCTGGGTCGTCCCCTTCTCCTCCTGCCCCTAATCCCTCCCAGCATCAGAGTCTTTTCCAATTAGTCAACTCTTCGCATGAGGTGGACAAAGTACTGGAGCTTCAGCTTCAGCAACATTCCTTCCAAAGAAATCCCAGGGCTGATCTCCTTCAGAATGGACTGGTTGGATCTCCTTGCAGTCCAAGGGACTCTCAAGAGTCTTCTCCAACACCACAGTTCAAAAGCATCAATTCTTCGGTGCTCAGCCTTCTTCACAGTCCAACTCTCACATCCATACATGACCACAGGAAAAACCATAGCCTTGACTAGATGGACCTTAGTCGGCAAAGTAATGTCTCTGCTTTTGAATATACTATCTAGGTTGGTCATAACTTTTCTTCCAAGGAGTAAGTGTCTTTTAATTTCATGGCTGCAGTCACCATCTGCAGTGATTTTGGAGCCCAGAAAACAAAGTCTGACACTGTTTCCACTGTTTCCCCATCTATTTGCCATGAAGTGATGGGACCAGATGCCATGATCTTTGTTTTCTGAATGTTGAGCTTTAGGCCAACGTTTTCACTCTCCTCTTTGACTTTCATCAAGAGGCTTTTTAGTTCCTCTTCACTTTCTGCCATAAGGGTGGTGTCATCTGCATATCTGAGGTTATTGATATGTCTCAACTTCTAAAGTTCCTTATCATATTGACCCTCAAATTTCCATTTTCAGACAAACTGCACAGCACTTTTCCTGTATATGCTTTGCTTCTTCTACAGGCTTGCACAACAATATTTAATTTTGCTTTTCTTTCTTTAAAAACAATCAATAACCTTGTTATATTTTTTCCTCCCCAAGAAGTTAGTGTCTCAGGGCAACAAGGAAAAAAGTTTTCAATGTAAAATGTGTAAAAAAATTGCAATCAACTCAAATTTTCCATGGCAGGGGAATGTAGAGATAGCACATATGACTGAAATCCATGGGTGTACCCCAAATTTCATTTCAAAAAGCAATTTAAACCTCTCATTTAACCAAAACTGTGATCTGCCACAAAACTGGCTGATTTGAGTTTTGTCTTCTTTGGAGTGGGTACATGACACAGAAGTACCCTTAAACTTGATAATTCATCCCCAAGGAAATGAAAGTTAACTATAATCATTTGGCACTGAATAAAAAATTCCACCGGAAGTGTAAACAGAGCTACAACCATCTGATGCTTGTTTTCAGATTCTAAATGCCCTGTTTATAGAGCCAGTATATAGAAAGAGTCATCGTATTTTCTTCGCCAAGTCTGTGATTATTTAAAACCGAGTCATGAAGTACATATTTAGAAGTACCTCCAGGAAATGTAAAAATTAAGATATCATGCTTTACCTCTATATTTCTATGTGATGACATTAATTGGGCAGCTAAACTGAAGCTATGCATAAAAAGCAGCCTCTCTACTTATGAAAAGATTCCAAAAAATGATTCATAATTCTAATTGTTTTTAAGTGCAGAGTTACTAAATTCAAACTGTTTTTCAGCTAAGTTTAAGACTGCATTCCAAAGAATTTCATGGTTCAGAATTTCTTGCTAAGAAATTAAGACAATCAAGCACTAAGTTAACAACTTTTACTCTTTTCATATCTTCAACTGATTGGAGGAGGGTCACCCACCTCTAGGGAGACAATCTGCTTTACTTAGTTTACCAATTCAAATGTTAAACTTATATACAAACACTCTCACAGACACACCCAGATTAATGTTTGACTCAATATCTGGGCACCCCATGGCTCAGTCAAGTTGCCACAAAAAATTAACCATCATGGTCATTTTAAAATTCCTACTTTCATTTCCTACCAGAATTATAAATCCTTACCACGACTTCAAAAGCTCAGTGTTTAGCTCCTATTGGATATGAGGTGGTTAACACTATTCATAAAAGTACTCAAAATGAAGTGCAAATACAGTACATGGCAGACCCTAGTAAATGACCTGCTGATTTAAATTAAAATAGCCAATAACCATCATGTAAAACATTGCCAATATTGGGAAGTCAATGGTCTTTGCTCTACTGTGTACCTTTCATATATCAATGAAAATTCATAACTTAAAAGTTAATAAGGAGACTGGCTTTTTTGTGTAGTACCAATTCAACTGGAAATAAATGAAAAAATTCATCCAAACAATAAAGCAGTTTTATTACACATGGTTGTGCAGCAGAATGTTTAGTTAATAGATCAGTTTGGTATCAAGTAGACGAATCCTAACTCATAAGAGAAGAGATCTTCTCTAGTTGGAAGGGATTTCAAATAATCAATAGCAAAAGCAAGTATTTATAGCATGTTTATTACCTGTGAGGTGCTAAGTGTTATACCCCAGATTTTCCCAAATTAATATGCAAAAATAACATAAATTTGATAGCTAAAATCATGGCAAATACGTGTATTTTATACTTTTAATACTTTGTCTTTCTCATCATTTTTTTAAAAATCAATGTGAATCATAAATCCTCTTGCTTCACCTTTGCAATTTATGACTCTAGGATGATGAAAAGAGGTTAGAAATAATAGTAATAAGAAGGCTGAGGTGTGTTTATCTTTGCTTTTCTGTACTAATTATAATACTAGAAACACATAGTGCTTGTTATGTGTCAGGCTTTAAGTACTTTGCACATACTAACTCTTTATCTATATAACAAACTTAAAAGGGAGTCTTTGTTATTATTCTAGCACACAAATGAAGCAACTGTGGCACAGAGAGTTAAATAAGTTGTCTGAGGTCACACACCTAGAAAGCAATAGAAGAATGACTTCTATCCTGCAGCCTGGCTCCAGGCTCATGCTATTGATTGTGGTGGTGCTATTAATCCATAGCACAGTAGCTCAGCCTGCACAGTGACTTGGTGAACTGGGAATGAGTGTGTACCGAGGAAAACCAGACATCACACAAAAACAAGCAAACTCAATTCCTATAAAAAAAAATGAAATTAAGTTTGAGCTGGTAAAGTGAATTCCTTCTTTCTATGATACCAAATTTCGAGGACTTTATTTTTGTTTGCTTCACATATATAAAAACTTAAGTCTTGCAGTAGCAATTACCTTTTATGAATATATTTTGGAAAGCCTTTTGATATATGTATATAATCAGATCATTGCAATAACTCTGGGAAGCACTCCTCTCATTTTCTAGATGAGAAAACATGCTAGGAAAGTTAAGAAACTGGATAAAATGGAAGTTCAGATCTTTCTGTACTTGAAACAGCTAGGATTCCTTCTATCTACCACCTCATCAATGACAATTTACCATTGGGTTAGATTGTACTCAGAATTTTATATTCAACATCCTGAAAACATAAACACATTTCCTTAACTAAGTTATTAAAATATACAAATAGAACTAGAAATTGACAAAATCATGAAAGAGATTATCCTGAACCATTTGATGCTAAAAGCCAAGGGAACACATTTTTTAAAAAAAGATCATAAACAGTTATTAGAGTTTGTCTAGTATAGTCATCAGCAACAGTTAAAACTGCTTCAAAATTGGGAAAGGAGTATGACACGGCTGTATAGTGTCACCCTGTTTAATTAGCCTATATGCAGAACACATCATGCAAAATGCTGGACTGGATAAATCACAAGCTAAAGTCAAGATTGCTGGAAGAAATATCAAAAGCCTCAGATATGCAGATGATACCAACCTAATGGCAGAAAGTGAACTAAAGAGCCTCTTGATGAGGGTGAAAGAGGAGAGTGAAAAGCTGGCTTAAAACTCAACATTCAAAAAGCTAAGATAATGGCATCCAGCACCAACACTTCATGGCAAATAGAAGGGGAAAACATGGAAGCAGTGACAGATTTTATTTTCTTGGGCTCCAATATCACTGCAGATGGTGACTACAGCCATGAAATTACAGGTGCTTGCTCCTTGGAAGGAAAGCTATGACCACCTAAATAGCATATTTAAAAAGCAGAGACATCACTTTGCCGACAAAGGTCTGTATAGCCAAAGCTGTATTTTTTCCAGTAGTCGTATATGGATGTGACTGTTGGACCATAAAGAAGGTTGAGTGTCAAATAATTGATGCTTTTGAATTGTGGTACTGGAGCAGACTCTTTAGAGTCCCTTGAACTGCAAGGATATCAAGCCAGTCAATTCTAAAGGAAATCAACCCTGAATATTTATTGGAAGGACTCATGCTGAGGCCGAATCTCCAATACTTTGGCTATCTAATACAAAGATCTGAAAAGAATCTTTTTACTGGAAAATATCCTGAAGCTGGGAAAGATTGAAGGCTAAAGGAGAAGCTGGTGACAGAGGATGAGATGGCTGGATGGCTCATGTTCATGGATGACTCAAAGGACATGAATTTGAGCAAATTCTGGGAGACAGTGAAGGACGGGGAAGCCTGGCATGCTGAAGTCCACGGGGTCACAAAGAGTTGGACATGACTTAGTGACTGAACAACAGTATAATCATTATAAATTTAAGACTGAAGGAACTGAAATGGCCTATTCTGAATTATATTTCAAATATATATGTATATATGAAAAGACTTGGAAGGAAACAGTAAATAATTTAGCATGTCCCTGAAATACAAATAGCTCCTAAGAAAAGAAAGCAATCATGTTAAAAATTTGAATGATGGGAAAAATAAATGGACAATGCTTGCTCTTTTACATTAAATTACACTGACAGATCCTTATCTTTATCTCTGTGTTTATTTTCAGCAGTACAAAATCTGGGTCAAAATGTACCAAAGATTAGATGGCTGTTTGTAAATACAAACATCTTAGTAGTTAAATTCTGTCTTGCTAGCGATTACCTGAATGAAGCAAAGACACATCCATTATTTTTGTAGTCAGTTTCCTCAAGCAAAATTTATCAAATTGATTCAATTTCCAGACCATGTAAAGAGCTAGTGGTATATTCATGCCCATGCAAAAGTTAGAGCTCTGGGGGTTTTCTTGACAAAATGTAATTTTCTATTCAGTGAAAAAGGAATAAGAAAGTAAGAAAGTAAATGACTGATAGACAGAAAGTTCAAGCTATCACAGGCAGGCAGAAGGGAGGAAAAATAAATTAAGGAGAAAGAGAAAAGAAGTTATGGGCCTAAACTGTAATAGATGCTTATTCCATCCATCAAGATGTAGAATTTAAAAGCATCAACAAGAAAGAGTAAGCTTTGCTTCAATGTTACATACACAAACACACATACACATACCCATGTATATGTGTATAGGCATATGTGTATATACATGACATTAATATGTTCAATGGACATGAACTTGGGCAAACTCTGGGAGATGGTGAGGGCCAGGGAAGCCTGGCATGCTGCAGTCCATGGGGTTGTGGAGAGTTAAACACAACTTGGCAAGTGAACAATAACAACAAAGATACATGAAATTGCATCTAAATCTTACCTAAGAATTCCTACATTGCCTCGTCCAAGATGGTGTAATATATATGAAATCCATTGATAAATTGTAAGGCACTAGACATACACGACGTGCAGTAAATCATGAACCTCAATATGTTATAAACGACTCTGTGTTTACAACCATCTTGTTTTCCAAAAGGAAATGAAGTTTAATTAGAGATGCAGAATATGTCAACGGTGTACCTGAGGACAGAATTATAGGATAATCCAAAAAATCAACTAGTATTATATACAAATTGGCCTAGTTCCTTCTTAAAACTATAAACAATATTAAAAATCACATTTGTTCCTTAATCAAGGAATATGGTGTATTTCAGAACACCAGTTAGAAGTTCTAAGGATATTGTTTTCACTAAGTCACTAGTGACCTGCAAGCTATGGACAAGGTCAATGTCAATATCAATGCCACATATTCAGTAATAAGTATATGCAATTGAATAAAAAATTAGAAAAGAAAAGTAATATTATCACAAAATCCCATTATAAAAAATGAGGTAATTTCTCTTCGAAATGATTGTGTGGTCCAAAAGTTATAATGCCATTATAGAAACACATTTAAACAAACATAAAGCTAAATGAATTCATAATATGCTGGTTCTGCTATGGCAGAATGATACAAAAGGAGAATAAGAGGGGGAAAAAAAGTCCTAATGCTCAAGGCTTGAACAAATAAGAATGTCTAGATTTTCACTCTAGTTTTTATTGGTGATTCAGGCCTTTCCTAAGCCTGGCATGCTGCATTCATGGGGTTGCAAAGACAAACATGGCTTAGCAACTGAACAATAATAACACCTCATATTTTTGAGTGCTTGTTATTCTGTATTACTTCAGGAATTATTCTTTTTATTTTGAAAACTATTGTATTTGAAAAGCCAACTTACAAAATTAGTTATTCTCTAAGACCATGTTTTATTTTTTTAAGTATGTATCTGTATATTCATTATTTCTAAATGCTTAAAAAGCAAGATTTAAAAGAAAAACCACAGAGATTGTTTCATCCCAATCTAGTGTCACAATTTAGCACATAGAAAGTATTTACTGATGCATTTTTAAAAAACAGGTGTTTTCGCTTTTTCACAAGGCAGATATACATTATCCTTAATCATTCCTAGTATCCTTAGAGAAATACGATTTTGTGAAAACCATGGGTATCACACGAATACTAGAGTCAATGTGTTTTAATGTTGTGTTAGTTTTTTTTAGGACAATAACCATCCTAATAATGAATATGTATTTCATAGTTGGCAAACATATTTGGGCATTTCTTACTAAAGAAAATAGTTTCTTGCTTCAAAATTATATACTCCATGTAGTACTCAAAGTAGAGACCAAAAGGAGTAATGGACTTTTATTTTAGATGCTTTAATATAATTTCCTCAGATTAGAGGTTACAAAATTCAATTTAGAGAAATTTTCTCAACGTTTTCTTTAGCTTCCCATTACTCTTTCGCTTCTTCATTCTTCTCTCACATTTTCATCCTTTCTTTAAAAGTAGCATATCAATGGAAAAATACAAGGTTAGCTCCAGGGAGACATTTTCTCCTTCCCTGTCCCTCCCCATTATTAAAAGGCTGCTTTGATGATCAGTTCAGTCGCTCAGTGGTGTCTGACTCTTTGTGACCCCATGAACTGCAGCACGCCAGGCCTCCCTGTCCATCACCAACTCCTGGAGCTTGCTCAAATTCATGTCCATCCAGTCAGTGATGCCATGCAACCATCTCATCCTCTGTCATCCCCATCTCCTCCTGCCTTCAATCTTTCCCAGCATCAGGGTCTTTCCCAATGAGTCAGTTCTTCACATCAAGGTGGCCAGAGTATTGGAGTTTCAGCTTTAGCATCAGTTCTTCCAGTGTACATTCAGGACTAATTTCTTTTGGGATTGACTAGTTTGATCTCCTTGCAGTCCAAGGGACTCTCAAGAGTCTTCAGCAACACAGTTCAAAACCATCAATTCTTCAGCACTCAAAGCCATAAATAAACCATAAATGTGGTATAGCTCAGTTGTATCATTTTGTTATCTCTGTGTGCTATCATTTATCAGCTGACTTGGCTCTATTATGTCTCTTCACACATGAGTGTATGCCAGACTTCATCTTTAAGTTAATTTTCATTTTATACTGGAGTACAATGTTCTGTTGATTTCAGGTGTACAGCAAAACAAATCAGTTATACACATGTATCCATTATTTTTCAGATTCCTCCCCCATATAGGTTACTATAGAATATTGAGTAGAGTTACCTGTGCTAGACAGCATATGCTTGTTGATTATCTGTTTTATATATAGCAATGTGTACGTTAATCCCAAACTCCTAATTTATCCATCCCCTGTACCTTTTCCCTTTGGTAACCATGAGTTCATTGTTGAAGTCTGTGAGTCTGTTTCTATTTTATAAATAAGTTTACTGTTTGTTTGGTTGGTTTTTAGATTCTACACACAAGTGATATGATTATTTGTATTTCTCTGTCTGGCT
Organism: Capra hircus; assembly: GCF_001704415.2. Classification (NCBI taxonomy): domain Eukaryota; kingdom Metazoa; phylum Chordata; class Mammalia; order Artiodactyla; family Bovidae; genus Capra; species Capra hircus. The sequence goes on from NC_030811.1 coordinate 77,711,096, forward strand.
TACTCTTCTTAGTATTATAATCTCTGGATCCATCTATGTTGTTGCAAATGGCATTATACCATTCTTTTTATGGCTGAGTAATATTTCTTGTATGTACATACCACCTCTTCTTTATCTATTCCTCTGCTGATGGAAATTTAGGTTGTTTCCATGTCTTAGCTGTTGTAAATAATGCTGCAATGAACATTACGGTGTCTATATCTTTTCTGACTATGGTTTTCTCTGGATATACGCCCAGGAGTGGGATTGCAGGCTCATATGGTAGCTTTATTTTTATTTTGTTAAGAAATCTTAATGCTGTTCTCTACAGTGGCTGTTCCAGTTTACAATCACTCCAACTGCGGAGGAGGGTTCCCTTTTCTCCACATCCTCTCCAGCATTTATTGTTCATAGATTTTTTTAATGATGGCCATTCTGAGGAGTATGAAGTGATACCTCCCTGCAGTTTTGATTTGCATTTCTCTATTGATTAGTGATGTTTACTGGCCATCTTTTCATGTGTTTACTGGCCATCTGCAAATCTTCTTTGGAGAAATGTCTGTTAAGACCTTCTGCCAATTTTTGATTGGGTTGTTTGTGTTTTGACATAGAAGTGCTTCAACTGCTTGTATATTTTGGAGATTAATTCCTTGTGGGTCACTTCATTTGCAAGTATTTTCTCCCATTCTGTGGGTTGTCTTTTCATTTTGTTTATGGATTCCTTTGCTATATAAAAATGCTTTTATAATTAGGACCCACTTACTTATTTTCATTTTTATTTTCATTCTAATAAATGGGTCGAAAAAGATCTTGTGCAATTTAAGTCAGAGAGTGTTCTGCCTATTTTCCGCTAAGAATTTTAGTGTTCAGTCTTACATTTAGCTCTTCGATCCATTTTGAGTTTGTTTTTGTGTGTGGTGTCAGAGAATGTTCTAATTTCTTTGTTTTACAAGTAGTTGTCTAGTTTTTCAATGCTGGGCTGGATGAAGCACCAGCTGGAATCAAGATTGCTAGGAGAAATATCAATAACCTCAGATATGCAGATGACACCAACCTTTTGGCAGAAAGTAAAAAAGTACTGAAGAGCCTCTTGATGAAAGTGAAAGAGGAGAGTGAAAAAGTTGGCTTAAAGCTCAACATTCAGAAAACTAAGATTAAGGCATCTGGTTCCATCACTTCATGGCAAATAGATGGAGAAACAGTGGAAACAGTGACAGACTTTATTTTTAGAGGTTCCAAAATTACTGCAGACGGTGACTGCAGCCATGAAGCAAAGTTATGACCAACCTAGACAGCATATTAAAAAGCAGAGACATTGCTTTGCCAACAAAGGTCTGTCTAGTCAAGGCTATGGTTTTTCCAGTAGTCATGTATGGATGTGAGAGTTGGACTAAAAAGAAAGCTGAGTGCCAAAGAATTGATGCTTTTGAACTGTGGTGTTGGGGAAGACTCTTGAGAGTACCTTGGACTACAAGGAGATCCAACCAGTCCATCCTAAAGGAGATCAATCCTGAAGGTTCATTGGCAGGACTGATGCTGAAGCTGAAACTCCAATACTTTGGCCACCTGATGCGAAGAGCTGACCCATTTGAAAAGACGCTAATGCTGGGAAAGATTGAAGGTAGGAGGAGAAGGGGATGACAGAGGATAAGATGGCTGGATGGCATCACTGATTTCATGGACATGAGTTTGGGTAAATTCTGGGAGTTGGTGATGGACAGGGAGGCTTGGCATGCTGCAGTTCATGGGGTCACAAATAGTCGGACACGACTGAATGACTGAACTGAACTGTCCAGTTTTCCAATAGCACTCACTGAATGCCTTTTCTTCATTGTATATTTTCCCCTACTTTTTCCTAGATTAATAGACCATAGTTGCATGAGTTTATTTCTGGCCTTCCTATACTGTTTTATTGTATTTCTGCATTTCTATTTTTGTGCCAGTACCATAGAGTTTTTATGACTATAGCTTTATAGTGTAGTTTGAAGTCAGGGAGCATGATTCTTCCAGCTCCATTTTTCTTTCTCAGGATTGATTTTACTATTTGAAATTTTTTGTATTTTCATACCAATTAAAAGGAAACATATGTTCTAGTTCTATGAAAGATGCCACTGGTAATTTCACAGGGATTGCACTGAATCTGTAGATTGCCTTGGGTAGTACAGTCATTTTGATGATATTGATTCTTCCAACCCAAGAACATGTTATATCATTCCATCTGTGTCTGTCATCTTTGATTTCTTTCATCAGCATTTCATAGTTTTCAGAGTATAGGTCATTTGCCTCCTTATGTATGTTTATTCCTAGTATGTTACTCTTTTTGATTATGCCATATTTTCATATAAAATCTTTATATATAAATAGCATAAATGTATAAATGCTTAACTATTTGTCTCTATTTTATACCATAAGTTACATTTATAGAATTTTAACATGGCATATAGCAAAGTGGCTTTTAAAATACTTTCTTAATTTTAAAGAATGATTTAAAAAATGAAAGCATTATTTAATAAGTACAGTGTTTGATAAAATTAATTTTAAAAAGCTGGGTATATAGTTATGTGGAGTTTGGCTTGTTTCATCAACCATTTACTATGTCCAAGACACTGCATGAAATAATTTGCATTTGATGCATACCACTTGCAACTACATCTTTTTTTTTTTTTAGTTTTGAGATAGGAAATATGTCCATTGGCGTTATTATGGATTTACTGGGGATCTTTCTCTTAGAAAATGAGAACATTTTGGCATTTATGACATCATCTCCTTCAATCCTATGATTTTACAAATGAGAAGTATGGTATCTAGAGATGTTATGAGTTGCTTAAAATTAATGCTGTCTGTTGTCCCTCACAGTCAAACAGATGAACCAGGACTCTGTTTGATACAGATTTTGGGAACTAGGGGTATGTTAGGAGGAAGGGCTGATCTACTACAGCATGTCACAAACATCAAAGACAGAGCCAATGTCTTGCCCACTAGCACACCTGGGAAAGATGTGGATCTTTCAGAAAAGGGACAGAAGGAGGCATCATATTCAAGTACAGGTATTGGAAAACTGGTACCCAACTAATACAGGAGACAGCACAGACCATGTTTCTGCTTATGATACCGCTCATGCATAAAAAGGCTTCCTTATTGTTTAACTAATCAATATTTTGCCCAGTCTGTACTCAAAGTGATCTCGCCCTTTTTTTCCCCAGAGTTTTACTTATTTGTGTCATGCATTTATAGGGAGACTATACTCATTTTTAAATTGATGAGATGGCCTTGGTTAATACCTTCTGTCCTTGTGTATAATTATTAATACAGGCACCTCCTTTTCTAAAATACCATGGTTTTGGATAGTAAATTACATGGTTGCCCTATTCACGTAGCATCTATTTTTTATTGCCTTTCCCTTCTGGCAATTTCTTCAGATGTCTATACCTAATAATGATCATGTAGTTTATAAATTCCATCAAGAGAGGGATATGGGCATCAGGATTAGGTTAGGTTAGGGCTATGCTCATTTAAGATGTTATTTCATACATGTGTGTGTATATATATACACACACACATTAATATATGCATGCATACATACATACCTAAGGTAATCAGTATCTTTCTCAGTACCTAGACCACGATTGCACGTGCATGTGTAGAAAGTCGCTCCTGTCATGTCCAACTCTTTGCGACTCCAAGTACTGTAGCCTGCCAATCTCCTCTGTCCATGATATTCTTTAGGCAAGAATACTGGAGTGGGTTGCCATGCCCTCCTCTTGGAGATCTTCCCAATCCAGGGATTGAACCTGCATCTCTTAAGTCTCCTGCGTTGAGAGGCAGATTCTTTACCACTAACACTGCCTGGAGTGGAAGCTTAAGTTTTTTTCTATTGATGCGAGTGATATGATGCCAAAGTGCTCATCAATATAAAGTCCTACTCAATTATAGGACATTTAAATAATCATAATTTTTACATAACTGCAAGGATTTTAAATCATGTTACCAAAATGACTATAGGAATAAAAACTGAAATGGCTGTAACATTTGAGCTATCACCTTACAATATTTATGGACTCTGTCATCCCCAAATATAGAGAATATTATAAGAAATAAAAGGAGGAGGCTTTATTCTGCTTTTAAAATGATCTCTATCCTTCCCATCAAAATAAATACTCTGAGAGAGCAACCTCTATAAACTAATGACATAACTGCTAGGTTTTCAAGCTAAAGCAATTTACATTAAAAAAAAATTCCATTTCATGCATATATTTTGGCTTAACTACTAAAAAAGGCATGGTTAGACTAATAATGAGGAATAAAATGTATCTACATTATCCTTACCTTACCCTCACTCATGGAATTCTATGAAATTTTACTCTTCAAATTTAAGTTCAGATGTCACTTCCATTAAGCCTCCTTCCCTCTTGACTTTTTACTTCTCTCCCCACATCTCTCCCTTCCAGGAGTCATATACTCTACTTCTGTACTCTTACAGACCCTTCTACATATTGATATTATAACACTCACCACATTTTACTGTAACTGTTTATATACCAATCTGCCCCATTAAACTGATTTCAAAGGAGTCAGAAACCAAATACTTTTCATCTGTCAACTCCCAGTATCTAGCTCAAAGCCTGTTACACACCCTGATTTAGTAAATATTTGTTAGACAAATGAATCAGTGATTCAGTCATTTAAAAAAAGGTTATAACTGCATGTTAAGTAAATACTCTATATAAAAGAAGCAACAATCTTAAATGAGTACAGCACTAGCCCAAAAGTGATATAAACACCATTGGCAAGATTTGTATTAAAGAGAGAGCCTTTCAAAGACACAACCTGTCCATAAGCAGAGTCACTACACTGAAGTAAAGCACAAATGATTTCTAAACAGAAAATCTTATCCTTCGAGTTCAACTTGCAAAAGACAGATGGGAGCACACGCAGCAGTTTGAAGCAATGCAACGGAATCATTAAAACCTTAGGAAGCAAGACCAATGAAGGGAAACTGTGTTCAGAGATAAAGTGCTTTCATTTTAATGAATCCATAAGAAAACCAGACCCTGGTCAGTTCTCTCTCTACATGTTGCTGATTCTAGAAGCAATCAACCAAGCAAGCAACTCTACAAAGCCAGTATGGGCAGTTTAGTTAAACCAGTGGAAAAAATGAGTCAAATTGGTAACTGGACATTAAGAAAATCAGATAAAAAGCAAATAGTGGGACTGAGATTTTCCCTTCATCTACCTTTCTATTCTACACAAATTAAGACATAAAACAAAAATAACTGGAGATGTGTATTTGATTGTTTTTTTCGAGTCATAAGTTATTACAGACCTCTCCGGATAACTGCTCCATACACCCGAAAAAATAATGAACTGCTTACAGTTCCCCCAGAGTCTGCAGATGGACAGAAATAGCCCATGAGCCATTACCGTGGATTTATGTTTATGTACATAATCTTTAATATATACACAATCTTCTACAATATTATCTGTGTACATACAGCATGTACTGCAATGGAGTATAATGAGTTATATCATTATATTCTTTTCCCACTAAATGAACACTAAGATTCTTTAGGGGATGAACAAAATAAATGTGGTACCCTTGAGAGCAACATGGGCTCTCTTAGGTCAGGGGCTTGTGAAAGTGGGAGGTGGGTGTGATTAAGGGACAATAGCAAGTGAGAGAGGATATATTTTCCAAAATGCTAACTAGCCTCTTAGTGTTCATATGTCAGTACCAGAAGGGGCCATTTGAGACCACTTTCTACTTCTAGACAGGATTATATCCACAACATTTCTAATAAGAGGGGGTAATCCTGTTCTTAATATCCTCCAAAGAAGATTTAAACACTTTCATTTGTAACCTATGTCTGAGTTTTGACAACATTTATAATCAAGTTATTCTTTGTAGAGCTGACCTAAATCCCTCTTAACCCAGTAGGAATTTATTTTCTCTGTGTGCCCCTTAGAGGAACAAGCTTATCACCTTCTCCCATATAGTCTTTTAGATACTTAGCTAATACATCTTGGGTCTAGAGAAGGCCTGAAAGGGCTGGGGATAAGTACTAAGCTCAGTGGATCTTGATACAGGCCTATGCTGGGAGGGTGGTCATAAAAGTGATTCTTAATTCTCAGGGCCCTCACACTGACAAGCCATGGCTGAGCTGAGGAAGAAGGACTACATGGAATTAACTCATTGGGGTGGGGGAGGGAGTTCTACTGGCAAATTCTTTGTTGGTGGGGTTATCTTGCTCATTGCAGGACATTTAAAACCCCAGCCCCCATAACACGATACCCATTAAATGCTAGTAGCATGCATTCTCCCATCCTTATGGCAACCAGAAACACATTCTCCATTGCTACATTTCCCAGCTTCCTCACAGTGGGGTAACACTGGCTGGCCCTGTTTCCTTGAGACCTACGGGACAACAACCCCTAGATTTACACTCATCAACTGGGCTAGAATCAAATGGTTTGCAGGTGCCTATACACACACACAAAGTCAATATTTTTCTTTGGTACATTTTAGATAAACTTAAATGTTTCTCTCTCCATACTCTAGGTCTGTTACAAGTCATAAAGGATAAAGTTACTAATGGCAATTACTGTTGCTTGCTAATTACCTGTTATCTATCAGATTCTGTTTGCCGTTTTTCACAAGTTACATTATTTAATACGTAAGAAAACCATCTTTAGGAAGATCAACATCCTCATTTTAAATACAAAGAAAATGAGAACCAGAGAGAGTCACGAACTTGTTCAGTCATTCAGGTGAGAATTAAAAGGACTGAACTGACATCTTCCTAACATCAAAGTCATTACTATTTGCAGAATCAGTCTGCCATATACGTTGCTATATATTTATATATGTGAGTCCTATGCACAAAAATTGTGCAGTAGTTTGAACATTCTTTGGCATTGGATTGAAAAACTGAACTTTTCCAGTCATATGGCCACTCTTGAGTTTTCCAAATTTGCTGGTATATTGAGTGAAGCACTTTCACAGCATCATCTTTTACTATTTGAAATAGATCAACTGGAATTCCATCATCTCTATCAGCTTTGTTTGTAGTGATGCTTCCTAAGGCCTCTTTGACTTCGCATTCCAGGATGTCTAGCTATAAGTGAGTGATCACATCATCGTGGTTATCTGGGTCACAAAGATCTTTTTTATATAGTTCTTCTGTGTATTCTTGCCACCTCTTCATAATATCTTCTGCTTCTGTTAGGTCCATACCATTTCTGTCCTTTATTGAGCCCATCTTTGCATGAAATGTTCCCTTGGTATCTCTAATTTTCTTGAAGAGATCGCTAGTCTTTCCCATTCTACTATTTTCCTCTATTTCTTGGCACTGATCACTGAGGAAGGCTTTCTTATCACTCCTTGCTATTCTTTGGGACTCTGCATTCAAATGGGTGTATCTTTCCTTTTCTCCTCTGCCTTTAGCTTCTCTTCTTTTCACAGCTATTTGTAAGGCCTCCTCAGACAGCCATTTTGCATTTTTGTATTTCTTTTTTCCTGGGAAAGCCGAGTGTCAAAGAATTGATGCCTTTGAACTGTGGTGTTGGAGAAGACTCTTGAGAATCCCTTGGTCAGCAAGGAGATCAAACCAGTCAGTCCTAAAGGAAATCAACCCTAAATAGTCATTGGAAGGACTGATGCTGAAACTCCAATACTTTGACCACCTGATGCGAAAACCTGACTCACTGGAAAAGATCCTGATGCTGGGAAAGATTGAAGGTAGGAGGAGAAGGGAACAACAAAGGATGAGATGGTTGGATGACATCACCGACTCGATGGACATGAGTTTGAGTTAACTCTGGGAGTTGGTGGACTGGGAAGCCTGGCGTGCTGCAGTCCATGGGGTCGCAAGGAGTCGACATGACTGAGTGACTGAACTGAACTGAACTCTTCCACCAATAAAAAAGAAAAAGAAAGGTCTGACTGGAAGATAATAGTGCATGTGTGCCAGGGGGTGTCACAAGCATGAATAAGTTACTCAGACTTGAGATAGTGAGGAGAGAAGATAGCCAGGGACCGTACCCTAGGAAAAATAGCAAAAAGAGTGCAGTCGGGGAAAGAAGGAAAGGAGATCTTTTCATAAATGTGCTCCTTGTACAAGCTTGAGTATTAATTAGGAAACTTCATGATCACGACCTTCATAAGATAGAATAATTACACTAACATCTTACTCCAGTGGTAAAGATGTTCAAAGGAATGGTCTACAGAGCAAAGACCAAGTAACGACCAAGTAAAAGTTTTTAAAAACTTGTAATCATAAAAATTTCTCCTACTTTGACACAAGAGGGAGCGTTTGATTCCTGACACAGCATTAATTCTAAAATGCAGGTAGAAAGCGTGCACATTGCAAATGCCAGTGATAGTTTCTATCTCCTAGTGAATAAATATCATGATTTATGGAAACAAATTTTGGAGTCAAGATATATAAAACTATGTTTTATAGTTTTAGATATATTCATCTGAAATGTTTAACGTTTCTCAGGAAAGACTTAGGATTTTTAAAATTTCTTGATGAACACTTAAAAGGGTTTTACTTTCCACATGATATTAAAAAAAGGAGGAAGATTTAAAAAAACATATTTTTTAATTTTAAAACTCTTTTGCTTCATTGTGTGGAAACCATCACTTTAAATCTTTTGTGGCTGAAAATTATGAGAAAACAGTAAAGTATGTAAGAAATAAAAATAATAAATTACTGAGAGGATATTGGTAAAATCTGAAAGAATTAACTTGTAATAAATTTTGGAGTGAGTATGTGGAAGGAAATATGGACAGGAAGTACTGATCAGTTTGGCTAAGAAAAAATTCATGAAAAAAAGCATTAGTGATAAAGTTGGTTTTGGAGGACTTGGAAAACCTGAGTCCTGACCCTTATAGGAGGCCACTGAAGTGACTCTTGATAGTCTGGTTTATAGTAAAGTAAAGTATATATAGTAAAGGCTATATAATCAAGAGGACTTATTTGGAGGCTATTATAATAGTGCTACAAGAGGATGCCCAGTGGAAAGAGCCAGTAGAACAGAGGAAGAGCAGAGTTTGCATAAAAATCAGATGTCCATTCTATGAACTGAGTGCCATGGAGGATGAGGGAAGATGACCTTTGAGGAAAGATACCAAGGGTTGAGAATGAACAATTAAGAAGTGGCAGAGGAAAAGTCATTAGATTATTGATTAAGGGGTCAGTGGCGAGTTTTGAGAAATTTCACAAGGACTTTTGGGAGAATGGAATTAGAAAAGAGACACAATTTTAGATCATTGTCCAGCCACCTTGATTTCCTAATGCTGTTTTAATGAACTTAGCATTGATTCTATGTGCTATAATCTGCAAGGTAGGACTATTCTACAAATAATAAAGTGTTTCTCTTGTCTTCATGTTTACTTTGCCCTACATTCCAAGTACTACAGCTATTCTCAGTCTTCTGACTATTAGATATCCATACCCCAACCCTTTCCACCAGATCGCTCATTTTAAACATGAGCCTATTGCTCTGCAGTGTCCTTGTTGAGGCTAATAGTTCATTCTCTGTGGTTGAAAACAGTACACTGTAGCATTATAACTAATACAACAACCAACAAAGACTGTTATTGCCTGGCTCTTGTTTTGGGAAAAAACATATATAAGATCTTTAAGAGTTAAACTTACTAATAATTTAAATAAAATAATTCTTATTCTTAATAATAGGGCTTCTCCTAATGATATAATAGAAGGTGCAGAGTTCACAGACAGCTCTGAGTTCCCTAATCGCGTAAGAATTTGTTTTTCATAGTCTTCATGTCAGATCCTCTTTCTGGGCTGGCTAAGCCCACCGCAGTGGTAGAATAATATGTGTCCATTATGTCATCCTCAAAATATTAAATAACAAAAAAATAGACAGAAAAACAAAGATAAAAGGGAACTTGTATTTCACTCATTATCAACTGATATCCTGCAAATACATTTCATCCCATGGACTGGACCTTGCATTTTGTTTTATAAAACACCTAAACTCTTACAATCTTTTTAGGAAAGTATTAGGAGGATGATTAATGACTTCCAGTCTTGCTGTGTGAAGTTAGGTATCACAGCCCATGATCCCTCAATTAACACTCACTTGTACTCACCTCCAAAATATAAAACAGGGAATGCTTTGGGTTACCAGGAATTGCCTTTGGAAGATTAGATGGGAAGCAGATGCTTTGATCTCTACAGAGAGCCAATTATATACCCTAAATAAAGCCTCTTTTGGAGTCACTGGTTTAAGTTTCACTTAAATTATCTAGGTCTATTTAAAAAAAAAACCACTTATGAATACAATACCTTTATCAGTGACAAGGTAAAATTCAAATTACTTTGGAAACAACAAAATTCAAGTTACCTTAAGATTTCTGATTTGTATTTACTTTTGTATTATGAAACAGAGGTGAATGGATAGTCAAGAGATCGAATGAAAATAAAATGGAGATATATGAAAAAGAGTCAGCTTTTCAGTTGCTTTCAAGGAAAAATTGTCTTTTTTTTTTGCAGAAACTTTGAAGATATAGCTGTGCTATGTTCTGCATAACTAATACTCAGTATCTTTGTTACACAAAGATGAAGGGTTATTGAGAAATTCTACCTGGCTGGACAAAGAAATTTCAAACCCATGACAAGTTATGCATTGAATGCAGGTAATTAATGAACAAAAAACATTACTACAGTATTATATTTTAAAGAAGCCTGTGGTACAAATACACTTATAATTTATATTCACATGCTTTTTCATACTATATTTATAAGACTACATATAGCAGAACTGATTCCATATATAAAGCATTATACCTGCTGCACAGATATTCCATCTCAGCTTTAAATGTTTTTGTCAAAGAAATTTTCATAATGGTGTCTCCTGACACCTGATTTTAATACCTCTTCCTACCTTCTTTTCTCATGTATAATGTTTTAAGACTGAAAAAAAAGAAGGCTTTTTCTCATGTTGAGCCTTACATCAGTTATCCCTGGCCGAGTTCAAACCTGTCACTCCAAGACCTGTCCTGTTAATGAGAATAGTTGATTTCTGTCCCAGGGTATATCTCGCTTTGTATTTTGGATCATTCTCAACTGTCCATTAGTTTTCTTTCTTTTCCTTCAGACTGAACATACCTAGTTAGGTTCACCTTTTCTGACAAACCTTGTTTTCTAAACATTTTATCACTTTGGCTTCTCTGCATTCCCTTCAATTTGTCATTGTCCTTTTTTTAATAGCCCCCACACGAGCGAAATCCTCTAGAGGGCATTTTGGCAGTAGCCAGAGAAGTACGAGCTATTTCTTTTTTAATTCACTCCCAGTTTTTCAGTTTAACAACAAAAGAAAAGCACACATGGTTCATTTTGAATAAAGCCATGGTACACATACAGCATGTATTTTTAAAGGTTTTTTTTTAAATGATATAATTTTAACTGGTAGAGACAAAGGAGACTTAGTGAGGCAGGGTGAGAGAGAAGCCCTGGGTAGGAAGGCTCTGTGGGCAAGCATGCCACCATCATCGCCACTCTCCTGACTCCTCTGGCCCTGCTGGAGCACAGATGAGGCTCTGCCATCGAAAGATCAGTACTCACGTTCAAGATTCCTCAGGGAAAAGAAGCTGATGGGTTTCTACTGTTTTTGTCAACGGCAAACTTTTACCTAACATGCCACTCTGTGATTCTTTTCCCTTTTCATATTAGAAGGTACAAACATTTTTGCTTATTTTCTTTAGAATTCTTTCCAAGTATGTCACGATACATTGAAGATCAAGTGTGATTTTCAAATAGACATGAATGGATAAAAAAAAGCAACAGGATGGAGTTAGACTCTTTCCCCAGTGTGCTCTCTCCCTTCATTCTATCTCTTTCCTGAGATTTAACTGAACAGCCTTACAAGTCATTCTTCTTGCTTTGGTGCAGAGCTGACTGAAAGGTATCACACCAATGACTTATCTAAGAATTCCAAATGCATCTGACACTTTCTCATCCACCGAAGTATGAACCTCTTCTTTCCTTACACACTTTTCACTGTGCCTCCCTCCCAATCAGTCCTTCCTCACTAATATTTAGCATAAGAAGCCACACGTGTAATAGTCAGATAGAGGTAAGTTGTATATTTACATATTTCTTCATCACAGGCTTCTCCCCATCCCAAGCTATAGCTGTTAGCTTCTCAAATGAGAAGAAAAAAAAAAAAAAAAAAACAAACCAGGGATGAATCAAGAATCTTACAGATGGAAGGCCAGTAGGATTTATGTCTCTTTATCCATCATAATGTGATCTAAGGCTACTGAATATTCAAAATATTGTGTTTCTGAAGAAGAGCAGATTTAGTCATCTACAAATTATAGCTTATGGAGGGCTATAATAAAAAAAAGAGAGGTTAGCTTTATTCTGTGTAATTCCAGGAGACAGAAGACACAAGACTACAAGCACATATCGACCCAGTTAAAAGAAACCCTTTCTAATAATGAGAGGTGGTTAAAAGAAAATGTTCCCCTTTCAGAGGTACTAAGTTCTCTGCCAGTAGCAGCATTTAAACAGGGCCTGAAAGAGACTGCTCAGTGTGAGTGCAGATGTAATTTATATATCATCCTGGAGACTGGGCAGAATCAGTGGTTTCCAAGTGCTGGTACTCAGTCTAGCCATATCATCCAGGTGCTTAGTTAAAAAAAATAAATACTGAACCTCCACCACCAACTGTGACTCAGAATCCTTGTAGGTGAGACTGGGGAAATAGTGATTTAATATGTGTGTCTGACACTGGCCAGGTTTACATCTCACTTCTAAACAGAGATGACTTCTGAGGTCCCATCTAACGTAGAGCTTCTACTGTTGTTCTGATGACACTATTAGGAGTAGAATCTACCACGTGACTCACCACTGCTTTGATTTTTTGTTATGCCAGCTATTTGAGTCCCTAAACTCCCTTGTTAAGGAGCTAAATATAGTCATATGGAGATAAATTATGACTTAAACTATGAGTGCAATATCATTAGAATATTGGTAACTGTCTAATGAAAATGTTAATTCCTGAAAATTAGAAATGCTAGGCATAATTTTTAAACATGTGGCAAATGGAACCAACAGGAGAAACAGACTCTCAGCTCAGTGGAGACTGAGCTCACACATATTTTATTTCCCAGTACCTTATCCAATGTGTAGCACAGAGATGCTATCTAATAAATCTATGTGAACACAATTATAAGCAATTTAATTTAAAGGTTCCTATTATTAATACACCTGGGGGCAATTGAAGGAAAAAACTGTGAACACCTCAAGTGCAGAAAAGATTTATATTCACATATTAAATGTGGGATTCACAAATAAAGCAAAGTGTGTACTGCAAGTTAGCACACTGAAGAGTGTGTAGCTTGGAAAGTCTCATATTTATTCAGCCTCTTATGGATTGATTCATATCCTGTCTCATTTTGTAAAAGCTTTGAGGCACTTATAAAAATTATCCAGTGTAATGGTTTGAGATATCATCTATTTTTTAGCCTTTGGCCAGAAGGTCAAGGTATCATTTAAAACTACATTACTGATCTCATTTAGCCTTCGAGTGAGTGTGTCTGTCTGGTTTCATTATAAAGAAAATCAACAAATAATTTTCTTTCTATAAAAAGTAGACTCAAGTTCTTATTAAATATTATATTTTAGCTTATTTAACTATGACAGATTTAACAATATGTTTTCATTTATAGAGAGACCAAAAATAATGGTCCTAGATAATATTTCTGAAATATATTGCAAGGTTTTTAAAAGAAAAAAAATGTGTTAGAAGGAGTCCATAAATTCTTGACCTTTTATCTCTACTGAAAGGATAATTTTAATTCATTTAATCTCTGTGGTTCACAGAACAGAAGTGTAAGAACATACAATGAAAAGCATGGATACTTTTATCAGTGAGAAGTGCAAAAGAACATGAAGAAGAAGCATAGGTTCCTTTGAAGTGAGAAGTGAAGCAACATTCCATATCCCCAACATGTCTATTTCTAAGGAAAAGGGTGAATAGAAATAAACCCTAGCACAAGATTTACAAGACATTCTGCTTCTTAATTTTTAGAACTGTAAAGTGCAACCGGAAATGTGTCTCAAAGACAGATGAAATATAAAGGAAGAAATAATGATGTTAAGAGCTAGTTGTGATGACTTCCTACCCTCATAATATGCTTAGGGTTTGCCAATAAAAGCTTACGGAAAGAGTCTAGGAAAATTAGAATTCTTTTCTGGTATTCTCTTTATTTATTTATTTATTTTTAATTTTTTTTTTTTTTCAGATGCTGGGTTGGTAAACTTTTTTTTTTTTTTTTTAGGTGAACAAGTATTTTTTTTTTTAATTTTAAAATCTTTAATTCTTACATGCGTTCCCAAACATGAACCCCCCCTCCCACCTCCCTCCCCACAACATCTCTCTGGGTCATCTCCATGCACCAGCCCCAAGCAAGCTGCACCCTACGTCAGACATGGACTGGCGATTCAATTCTTACATGACAGTATACATGTTAGAATTCCCATTCTCCCAAATCATCCCACCCTCTCCCTCTCCCTCTGAGTCCAAAAGTCCGTTATACACATCTGTGTCTTTTTTCCTGTCTTGCATACAGGGTCGTCGTTGCCATCTTCCTAAATTCCATATATATGTGTTAGTATACTGTATTGGTGTTTTTCTTTCTGGCTTACTTCACTCTGTATAATTGGCTCCAGTTTCATCCATCTCATCAGAACTGATTCAAATGAATTCTTTTTAACGGCTGAGTAATACTCCATTGTGTATATGTACCACAGCTTTCTTATCCATTCATCTGCTGATGGACATCTAGGTTGTTTCCATGTCCTGGCTATTATAAACAGTGCTGCGATGAACATTGGGGTACATGTGTCTCTTTCAATTCTGGTTTCCTCAGTGTGTATGCCCAGCAGTGGGATTGCTGGTATTCTCTTTAAAAAGAAGTTAAGAGGTCAAAGTTGCTTTGACACTATCAGTCAGAATTTTTTATCTAGAAATGTCTGGAATTAAGCCAATATTCTTTGACTTCAGGCTTTCATAGTATAGAACAATGACAACCATTCTTCATGGAGTAGGGATCAGAGTTGAAACAGAGCATTAAACTGAGGGAAATTTTAAAGAAACTTACATGTTACAATTTAGTATATCTTCAAAAATTACCTATTTCAGAATCTGACAACTCTAGCTAATAAATTATAGCCAGGGTATAATCTTAAGAATCCCCCAAATCCTATAATATTATAAAAACTGAATATTACTTTTAGAAAAAAATTCTTTTTTCTGAAAGGCCATCATAATAATTATTCCAAATGCTATAAGCTAATGTTACCAGAAAAAACACTAATAACATTAAAAAGTTTTTTAAACATAGGTATAATTTAAATAAAATGTTCAAAGTTTGATGAGATTTTTCAAATGTATACATCTACATAACCACCATTCTAATCAAGATTTACAACATTTCTATCACACTACACATTCCATGCTCCTTTGCTCACAAACCTCTTCATCTCTCCATTTCCTACACATAACCCTCAGGCAACTACTAATTTGCTTTGTCGCTACAGATTAGTTTTGTCTGTTCTAAGATCTTTACAAATGGAGTTATAAAACATGTACTCTTTTGGGTCTGACTTTTTTGCTGAGCATTAGTTTTAAAAATTTATCCATGTTGTTAACATGTATCAGTAATTTTTCCTTTTCATTTCTAAAAAGCATTCCATCATAATAAGATAGGGTTCCCTGGTGGCTCTGTGCTAAAGAATCTTCCTGTCACTGCAGGAGATGTAGGTTCAATCCCTGGGTCAGGAAGATCCCTGGGAGAAGGAATGGCAACCCACTCCAGTATTCTTGCCTGGGAAATTTCACAGATGGAGAAGCCTGGTGGGCTACAGTGCAAGGGATCACAAAAGAATTGAACACAACTTGGTGCCTAAACAATGACAACATAATAAGACAACCATGAGTTTTATGTTCATTTACTTATTGTATTTGTTACCAGTGTTCAGCTCTTATGATTATATCTGTTATGAACATCATGTATAAGTCTTACTGATTTTTTCATGGTTATATACATTATCTAATAATTTAAGAGACATCCATTTGGAATACAGATTTCACATGCAAGCAATGTATTAAGATATGAAATAACCTTCTAAAGGGTTATTAAATAAGAACTTTTCCACTTTCATGATCTTTCATTTGGTTTTAGACTTTTTAAGTTTTCTTTAAAAAATATTACAAAATTAAAATAACATGAATGTACTAACTCTTCTAATATTAAATTTCTTATCCTTTTGTTGTTAACCTTCCATACAATGTTAATAATACACATTAAAGCATGCAATTAATTCCTAGTCACATTTAATAAACATGTTAACCATACAGCCCATAATTTGCCAATGTGAAAGATGCATGATGCTGGCATATAAATCACAAGGTCAACATATATGGTTTCTATGATATCAAGTATGTTTTATAACAGAGGAGCCTGATATTCTCAGAAAATTTCCATTTCTTTCTGATCACTGTCCCTCTACAACTGCCAATACAAGAAAGAATACTTATAATACTTAGAGGTTAGTGGGACCAGGTTGGGAATGTGCTATTAACCACCAAACATATTTATATCTCTTTAAACATTTCTAATCATGTCTTAGTGATAGAGAGTCTTTTTATTATAATATTGGGTCAACTGTATTCTATCCCGATATATGAGAGAATACAGGAATTAAACCAAATTTAGGAATTAGTTATGCTTTGTTCTTCATCAATGCCTCAAGTTTAAACTCTGTTTATCAAAGTCCTGTTATTTCATTGACTTCAGAAAATATCCCTACTGGTGCCTCAGGAAAGTGGAGGAGAGGATAAAACCTGTAATGACTAGTTAAATGCAATTTAGTAGGAAACAGTCCTTGAATAATCACTTCAGGGCTTCCCTGGTGGCTCAGATGATAAGGAATCTGCCTGCAATGTGGGAGACCCAGGTTTGATCCTGAATCATAAGATTTCCTTGGAGAAGGGAATAGCTGTCCACTCTAGTAGTTGTGGATGAGTGGGTTGTGAAGGATTTCAGTTCAGTTCAGTGGCTCATTCATATCCGACTCCTTGCAACACCATGGATTGCAGCACACCATGCCTCCCCATCTATTACCAACTCCCAGAGTTTACCCAAACTCATGTCCATTGAGTCAGTGATGCCATCCAACCATCTCATCCTACGTCATCCTCTTCTCCTACTCGCGATCTTTCTCAACATCAGGGTCTTTTCCAACGTGTCAGCTCTTCGCATCAGGTGGCCAAAGTATTGGAGTTTCAGCATCAGTCCTTCTGATGAATACCCAGGACTGATCTCCTTTAGAATGGACTGGTTGGATCTCCTTGCAGTCCAAGAGACTCTCAAGAATCTTCTCCAACACCACAGTTCAAAAGCATCAATTCTTTGGCACTCAGCTTTCTTTACAGTCCAACTCTCAAATCCATACACAACTACTGGAAAAACCATAGCCTTGACTAGATGGACCTTTGTTAGCAAAGAATATCTCTGCATTTTAACGCTGTTGATGTCAGTCATAACTTTCAAGGAGTAAGTGTATTTTAATTTAATGGCTGCAATTACCATCTGCAGTGATTTTGGAGCCCAAAAAAATAAAGTCAGCCACTGTTTCCACTGTTTCCCAAACTATTTGCCATGAAGTGATGGGACCAGATGCCATGATCTTAGTTGTTTGAATGATGAGCCTTAAGCCAACTTTTTCACTCTCCTCTTTCACTTTCATCAAGAGGCTATTTAGTTCTTCTTCACTTTCTGCCATAAGGGTGGTGTCATCTGCATATCTGAGGTTATTGATATTTCTCACAGCAATCTTCATTCCAGCTTGTGCTTCTTCCAGCCCAGCATTTCTCATGATGTACTCTGCATATAAGTTAAATAAGCAGGGTGACAATATACAGCCTTGATGTACTCCTTTGCCTGTTTGGAAGCAGTCTGTTGTTTCATGTCCAGTTCTAATTGTTGCTTCCTGACCTGAATGCAGATTTCTCAAGAGGCAGGTCAGGTGGTCTGGTATTCCATTCTCTTTCAGAATTTCCCACAGTTTGTTGTGATCCACACAGTCAAAGGCTTTGGCATAGTCAATAAAACAGAAATAGATGTTTTTCTGGAACTCTCTTGCTTTTTCAACAGATGTAGACAATTTGATCTCTGGTTCCTCTGCCTTTTCTAAAACCAGCCTGAACATTTGAAAATTCATGGTTCAAGTATTGCTGAAGCCTGGCTTGGAGAATTTTGAGCATTACTTTGCTAGAGTGTAAGATGAGTACAATTGTGTGGTAGTTTGAGCATTCTTTGGCATTGTCTTTCTTGGGGATTGGAATGAAAAGTGATCTTTTTCAGTTCCATGGCCACTGCTGAGTTTTCCAAATTTGCTGGCATATTGAGTGCAGCACTTTCACAGCATCATCTTTTAGGATTTGAAATAGCTCAACTGGAATTCCATTACCTCACTAGCTTTGTTCATAGTGATGCTTCCTAAGGCCCAGTTGACCTCACATTCTAGGATGTCTGGCTCTGAGTGAGTGATCACACCTTCGTGATTATCTGACGCATGAAGATCTTTTTTGTACAGTTCTTCTGTGTATTCTTGCCACCTCTTCTTAACATCTTCTGCTTCTGTTAGGTCCATACCATTTCTGTCCTTGTTGAGCCTATCTTTGCATGAAATGTTCTCTTGGTATCTCTAATTTTCTTGAAGAGATCTCTAGTCTCTCCCATTCTATTATTTTCTTCTATTTCTTTGCACTGATCACTGAGGAAGGCTTTCTTATCTCTCCTTGCTATTCTTTGGAACTCTGCATTTAGATGCTTGTATCTTTCCTTTTCTTCTTTGCTTTTCACTTCTCTTCTATTCACAGCTACTTGTAAGGCCTCCTCAGACAGCCATTTTGCTTTTTTTGCATTTCTTTTTCCTGGGGATAGTCTTGATTCCTGTCTCCTATACAATGTCATGAACCTCTGTCCATAGTTCATCAGGCACTTTGTCTATCAGATCTAGTCCCTTAAATCTATTTCTCACTTCCACTATATAATCATAAGGGATTTGATTAAGGTCATACCTGAATGGTCTAGTGGTTTTCCCCATTTCTTCAATTTACCTCTGAATTTGGCAATAAGGAATTCATGATCTGAGCCACAGTCAGCTCCTGGTCTTGTTTTTGCTGACTGTATAGAGCTTCTCCATCTTTGGCTGCAAAGAATATAATCAAGCTGATTTTGGTGTTGGCCATCTGGTGATTTCCATGTGTAGAGTCTTCTCTTGTGTTGTTGGAAGAGGGTGTTTGCCAGTGTGTTCTCTTGGCAAAACTCTATGAGCCTTTGCCCTGCTTCATTCTGTACTCCAAGGCCAAATTTGCATGTTACTCCAGGTGTTTCTTAACTTCCTACTTTTGCATTCCAGTCCCCTGAAATAAAAAGGACATCTTTTCTTGTGTATTAGTTCTAAAAGGTCTTATAGGTCTTCATACATAGAACCATTCAATTTCAGCTTCTTCAGCATTACTATTTAGGGAGTAGACTTGGATTACCGTGATATTGAATGGTTTGCCTTGGAAATGAACAGAGATCATTCTGTTGTTTTTGAGATTGCATCCAAGTACTGCATTTCAGACTCTTTTGTTGACTATGATGGCTAATCCATTTCTTTTAAGGGTTTCCTGCCCATGGCAGTAGATATGATGGTCATCTGAGTTAAATTTACCCATTCCAGTCCATTTTAGTTCACTGAATCCTAGAATGTCCATGTTCACTCTTGCCATCTCCTGTTTGACAATTTCCAATTTGCCTTGATTCATGGACCCAACATTCTAGGTTCCTATGCAATATTGCTCTTTACAGAATCTGAGTTTACTTCCATCACCAGTCACATCCACAACTGGGTGTTTTTGCTTTGGCTCCATCCCTCTTTTTTCTGGAGTTATTTCTCCACTGATCTCCAGTAGCAAATTGGGCACCTATTGACCTGGGGAGTTCATCTTTTTGTGTCCTATCTTTTTGCCTTTTCATACTGTTCATGGGGTTCTCAAGGCAAAAATACTGAAGTGGTTTGCCATTCCCTTCTCCAGTGGACCACATTTTGTAAGAACTCTCCACAGTGATCCATCCATCTTGGGTGGCCCTACACAGCATGGCTTAGTTTCATTGAGTTACACAGAGTTGTGTTCCATGTGATCAGATTGGCTGGTTTTCGGTGATTGTGGTTTGTGGAGGAGTAGTAGAAAGAACTATTCTAGTTCTTTCATTTAGACTATGTTCCTTAATTAGAATAAAAGGAAATCCTTAACTCTGGGATTATTTAATGATGATAGAAGTACTTGAGAAAGTTCCTATGGAAGGATTCTACCAGGTTTAGCATAAAAAGTTCAAAGCATGTGGATGATTTTCCTTTCTACAATTATATGTGTGTGTGTGTGTGTGTGTGTGTGTGTGTGTGTACTTTCATTAGTAGCTTCATTTCTAGTACTTTTCATTAGTAGTTTCATTAGTACTATGGACATGAGTTTGAACAAGCTCTGTGAGTTGGTGATGGACGGGGAAGCATGGTGTGCTGCAGTCCATGGGGTGGCAAAGAGTCGGACATGATTGAGCAACTGAACTGAACAAAACCCAATCCAGTATTCTTGCCTGGAAAATCCCATGGACAGTGGAGCCTGGTGTGCTATAGTCCATGGGGTCGCAAAGAGTCTAACATGACTGAATGAATACCACTTTCATTTTTAATCATTTTCAGTGGAAGATTCACCATATAAACACTTAGAATAGAACACAGTCTCCAAATTTCTCCTTGACATTAAATTCTGTGGATTCACCCAACTGTAAAATGATAATGAGCAGAAAGCCACACTGTGTGCTGTGCTCGCTCAGTCGTGGCTGACTGTGATGCCATGGGATTGCAGCCTACCAGGCTCCTCTGTCCATGGAATTTTCCAGGCAAGAATACTGGAGTGGGTTGCCATTTCCTTCTCCACAAAGCTATACTAACTTTGTCCAAATTAACAGAGCACAACAGGTCACGTGGCTTGTACAGCTCGTTATGAAGTCCCTCCCTTTTCTTTGTAAAATGCTTTGTAATTCATTAATTCATATCCTGCCTTCAAATCATTTTAAATGATTCTTAAATCCTTACCTCTGGACTTCCCTGGTAGTCCAGTGGTTAAGAATCTATCTCCAATGCAGGGGACATGGTTCAATTTCTGGTCAGGTAAGATCCCACAGGCTGCATGGCAGCTAAGCCCATGCACCACAACTACTCAGCCTGCGCTCTAGAGTCTGTGCCACCAAACTATGGAAGCCTGTGTGCCTGGAGCCTGCAGACTGCAACAAGAGAAGCCACTGCAGTGAGGATCCCGGGCGCCCGTAACCAGAGAAAGCCTACTGGCAGCAACAAAGACCCAGTGCAATCAAAACAAAACAGACCTTTACCTCTGTGACTTTGCTTATATTCGTCTATTAGCCCCCTCTAGCTGCTATTTATTTCACTTTAGTGCTGTCTCTTGACTTCTTAATAACCCCTACTAGTTGCAGGCTCTGTGAATTCTCTGTTGTATTCTGGGTATTTATTAAAGGGCTTGGCACATAGCGGATGCCTCATAAATGCTTGTGAGAGAACCAATGCATGAATGAGCTTGAACACATTACAGAAGAAACATAAAATAACCAAGTGATTGCGTAGTTCACATGGATTAAGGCAGGCTTCCTGAAGTAGGTGAGCTTTGGTAGAGATTTTTGAAGAGAATGAAAGCTAATAATCAGCAGGGAACAGACTGGTGTGCCAGATTGTATGAAAAGCTTGTACAGAAGTCATGTTCTAGGAATTGAAAAAAGTTTAGCTTCCTTTCCTTGAAAAAAAAAAAAAAAGGCTCTAAGTGGAAAACTAAAGAGAAATGGAGTTGAATTAAAAACAAATTCAGTGGTATTTGATAAAGCATTTTATGTGCTATAGCCAAGTGCTCATATTAAAAATAATCAGTAAGCACATCTATAAATAGATGGATATCATCCTGAAAAAAATGTTGAAGAAAAATATCCATATTTAATCATTTTGCAAATGAAAATTCTACTGCTAGGTAAACAGGTATATTTGTATAGACTGCAGGTCATAAAAAATGAGAGTATACATTATTTACTCTGCAAAAAGGAGAAAATTTTTCAGCTCTGCTCTCTGTAGTTTACCTCTAGCTAGAGGTATGTGAAGCTTTGAGGAGCAGCCTCAGGGTACCACTGATATACTTCATAGTAACACAGTGTTTATTAGAATGGACACCAGTAAGGCAGAGGATAGTGGTCTAGAAAGAAACATTCTGTTCATTCAATTTACCTGTTCTCATCTCATTTTATTAAGGTTTCAGGATTTGGTTAAGTATTAAGGGCTGCAGAAGGAGAAATCTGGGTAGATGATAACCAGGTCAATTTTTTTTTATATTAACATATAATGTTTCTTAAAACTACAAAACTATTTTTCAAAAGCCCTGGAAACATAATGTATTCAACTGTTACACTGTGTCTCACCAATTTATCCTTTGTGACCAAATAAACCTAGGACAAAGAAATGCATGTCCGAATCACTGAATTAGCACATGTATGAAGTGTATGGATATATTGTGTAAATAATCAACCACTACTCCACGGTTATGCTAACTAGTCATACTGGAGTGGATAAGACTAATGAAGACTGATTACAATCTAGAAGCTTTCTTTTAAATTGTTTCTTTCATTGGATTAGAACATCAACAGTTTCTTTCATTGTGTTAGAACAAAGGATCTTTGCAATTTTTACATTAATAGTCTCAAATTGGACAAAAAGGTACTCAATAAATACTTAGTGGCAGTTTGTTCATTATAAAGTGTATTTTTTTCATTAGTCTCTTTAAACGAAAAATGTTCCTTGGGACTAGCATTATGCTGGCATAGAGTATTCCTATGTTAAATTATGCATTTATTACCATGCATGGGTCACTCAAAATTGCAAAGTTCCAGAGCTAGGGGAAAGTGACTAGAACACTGGTTTTCTTTCTATTGACATCACAGAGAAGTTTTTTTTTTTTTTTCCAGTCTAGAAATGTTTTCAATGCCCCACTAGTTGCTTCTCCACAAATACAGACTTTCCGAGGCTTAGGCAAAAAAGTAGCACAGTATTACTTCCCTTTGGGTAGACTAGATCTACCCATTCTGTTTTTGGGTAACCTTTGAGCTTGTTTTCCCAAATAATCACCTGCCTGGGAGGCTACAACACTGCTTACCCAATCACTAAATGAGATGATGTCACTCATCCTTAAAGTGATTCTCCAGTTTATAGCCCAAACTGATTCCACTCATTATAACATGCTCATCCATCTTTTCAGGGACTTGCGTACTGCCCCCTGCACTCCTGGCTCCGTGATGAAATTGGTTGTGTGATACCTCGTGAACCTTACATATCCTTAGAAAAGTGTCCTCCTGGCATGATTCCCCTGGCTGGGACCGAAGTTGTCTCATTTCCATGGACAAGTGTGTATTGAAAGGAAAGGGTCGGGTGCATTGTATAAAGCTTTGGATCCAGACAGATCTAGGGTCAGATTCTTGTTCTACAAAATACTGGCTGTGTGACCAATGAAAGCACCATAGGGTCTTAGTTTCCCATACACCAAAACAGCTATGCAGCAATGTCACAATGAGTAACTAAAATAACAAACCCAAAATACCTACCATAAAACTGTTTTTCTCCCTGTTTTCACACATCAAGTTTCCCCCCAAAATTATTCTTAGTTTTGGTTAGCAAATATATAAAGTACACACACACACACACACACACACACACACACACACCCCTCCCCCCAAAACACACTCACATATAACTGTGGAAAGGAAAATCATCCACATGATTTAAACTTTTTATGCTAAACCTGGTAGAATCTTTCAGTAATAACTTTCTCAAGTCCTTCTATCTCTCAATAAAATAATTCCAGAGTTAAGGATTTCCTTTTCTTCTAATTAAGGAACATAGTCTAAAATCTTTTTCAAATGATCAGTCAGAGAAATTGAGTCAGCAGCACACACATACACACTGATATATACACAGGATATGAGTTCTCCAAGTTCCTAAACTCAACTAGGAGTGCCTACAATTTACTTAAAATAGCTTCATCTCTTAAGTGCACATTTTAACAGAAAACTACTTCTCTAAAAATGAATGTAACATACCAGTGTAAAAAATGAGTCAGTCACACCTGAATTTAAATCTGGATTTTCCATATACTAACTCTGTGGCTTTGTGGTATAGCTAGTAAATGTCAAACCACTTTACATGCATAAAGGAGATAGCTCTCTGTTGTTAGGCAATGGCACCCCACTCCAGTACTCTTGCCTGGAGAATCCCATGGACGGAGGAACCTGGTGGGCTGCAGTCCATGGGGTCACGAAGAGTCGGACATGACTGAGCGACTTCCCTTTCACTTTTCACTTTCATGAATTGGAGAAGGAAATGGCAACCCACTCCAGTGTTCTTGCCTGGAGAATCCCAGGGATGGAGGAGCCTGGTGGGCTGCCATCTATGGGGTCACACAGAGTTGGACATGACAGAAGTGACTTAGCAGCAGTATAAATCATCTAGTTTAGTACCTAGAACACAGTAGGTGCTCAATAAATGGTATTTGGGGGGTGGTAATTATCACTAGAAAGCCTAGATTGCATAATACTCTCCAAAGTTGTTCATAAATATATACAAAGAACATATGCAAGTAATCCTAGACTTCTCTTTCCTAGACGTCCTTTCCTACTGTTGAGCAGGCCCAGGCACATACACAATGCTTCCAGGACACAATCACAGTAAACTGAGATCTTCTTCCTTGTTCTGTATCTGATGTCCAACAGAGCATATTTATTCCTTCTTTCAAACATTCAAAGGTAGCCTCCATGAACCCCCTAAGTCTTTTCTCCAGGCTAACTATTCTAGTTCTTTCATTAGTACTCGTATTTCAGAGTTTCTAGATGTTTCACCACTGGTCATATTTTTATGGAAGGGTTACCAGATCTAAGTAGAGTTACATTTTAAGTGAAATATTAAAATAGTGAAATATTAATGTGGGGCAAAAATTATCTTAAAAAGTAGATAATTTAATAGGGGAAAATCCCCCTATCATGTTAAAAACACGCAACCTTTTATTAGGAAAAAAAAAGTTTAAAATCAGGAAGTAGGGAATGAGTGATGCTGAAGCTAAAGCTCCAATACTTTGGCCACCTGATGATGAATCAGGAATTCATTTCCCAATATGAATTCACTGGGAAAGACCCTGATGCTGGGAAAGAATGAAGGCAGCAGAAGGGGATGGCAGAGGATGAGACAGTTAGATAGCACTGACAACTCAATGGACATGAATTTGAGCAAACTCTGGGAGATTGTAAAGGCCCTGTTGGCATGAGACTGCTGCCCTCCTACTGTACCATTAAGATGTTGCCAGGAGCAAAATTTCTAGCTTCCTCCTGTCCTAGCTTTTAAAATACATTTCAGTCTTCTCAGTGTTCTCTGCATGGTATTTCTTTTCTTTCTGGTGCCACATAATCATTTAATTTTTGCAAGTTAATTCCCTAAGCAAGATAACTTCTTAAAAGCAAATTTAAACTCAACAGAATTAATGTTGCCCATCTTACCTAGTTGGGAAATGATTAAATGTAGCCTAACCCTGTGAGAAAATTTAATATCCTTGGCTACACTATAAATAAGGAGCCCCTTAATCCTAAATCACTATTGTTTTACAGATATAGCGTTACATATTAGCGTTAATCAATAAGTATGTGCATAATTGCTTTTTTCTTCATCCTCAGGCAAAGGAGAGATAAGTTAGTTTATACAGGTTAAAGGACGTGAATCTTGCATCACATTTGCTAAGGTTTAATCATTATCATACACATTTTAGCAAAATGGGGAAAAAAAAGTTTCTCTTATTTCAACTACGTTCTTGTTACAATGTACATTATTGAAAAAATAAAAGGCTTTGAGCTTTGAGTTAGACTGATCAACAGAATTTTTTTGTTAAGAGTTAATACTTGTACTGCTCGCTTTAAAAGCCAAAAAAGTTTTCATTTGTTGAGTGATTTGATATTCCAACTATTTTATTCTTCTTTTAGATTCATTTTCACATAGTTGAGATTGTGATGAATCAAGCAGACTAACAAACATCACACCCAGGAGAATAATTCATCTCCAGAAACAAAAGCCACAACTAGCCTTTATCTTAACAGCACTGCAATCAGCCTAGTCCTTTTTTGCTTTCATCATCTGATGTTTTTCAAACAATTTCCACAACTACAATGTATACCATGTAGATCATATGTATTTGTAATACCGTATTTCAAGGTTAAACTTTCATTTATCAATTTGATCTATCTTTCATTTCTACCATCATCTCCTTTGTCATTTTGATTTTTTTAAAACATTTTTGACATTTAATGTTTAATCTCATTGAACATTTTTTCTTTACATTCAAGGACAGCTTCAGATGTTTGCCCTTTACATTGCTGAACAGATAAGTCTGTCCTTTACTATATCCAAGGAAATATAAGCATATTATTTATTTGTGTTAAAGTCTCTGCTTTTCAAGGGTTAGTATATTTTCACTAACTGACCTGTGAACTTTCAGACATTCAAGCTGGATTGAGAAAAGGCAGAGGAACCAGAGATCAAACTGCCAACATTCACTGAATCATCGAAAAAGCAAGAGAATTTCAGAAAAATACTTACTTCTGCTTTAGTGACTACGCCAAAACCTTTGACTGTGTGGATCACAACAAACTGTGAAAAATTCTTCAAGGGATGGGAATATCAGACTACCTTACCTTCCTCCTAAGAAATCTGTATGCAGGTCAAGAAGCAACACATGAAACTGGATATGAAACAACAGACTGGTTCCAAAGCAGGAAAGGAGTACATCAAGGCTGTATATTGTCACTCTGCTTATTTAACTTATATGCAGAGTACATCATGTGAAATGCCAGGCTGGATGAAGCATAAGCTGGAATCAAGATTGCCAGGAGAAACATCAATAACCTCAGATACATAGATGCCATCACCCTTATGGTAGAAAATGAGGAAGAACTAAAGAGCCACTTGAGGAAAGTGAAAGAAGAGAGTGAAAAAGTTGACTTAAAATTCAACATTCCGAAAACTAAGATAATGGCATCCGGTCCCATCACTTCAAGGCAAATATATGGGGAAATGATGGAAACAGTGACAGCTTTTATTTTCTTGGCCTCCAAAATCAATGCAGATGATGACTGCAGCCATGAAATTAAAAGACTTTTGCTCATTAGAAAAAAGCTGTAACCAACCTAGACAGCATATTAAAAAGCAGAGACATTACTTTGTCAACAAAAGTCCATCTAGTCAAAGCTTTGGTTTTTCCAGTAGTCATGTATGGATGTGAGAGTTGGACTATGAAGAAAGCTGAATGCCAAAGAATTGATGCTTTTGAGTTGTGGTGTTGGAGAAGACTCTTGAGAATCGCTTAGACTGCAAGGAGATCCAACCAGTCCATCCTAAAGGAAATCAGTCCTGAATATTCATTGGAAGGACTGATGATGAAGCTGAAATTCCAATACTTTGGCCACTGACTCATTGGAAAAGACCCTGAGGCTGGGAAAGATTGAAAGTGTGAGGGGAAGGGGAAGACAGACGATGAGATGGTTGGATGGCATCACCACATGATGGACATTAGTTTGAGTAGGCCCTGGGAGTTGGTGATGGACAGGGAAGCCTGGCATTCTGCAGTACATGGGGTTGCAAAGAGTTGGACACAACTGAGTGACTGAATTGACTGACTGAGTGCATTTTTACTTGTTTGTCCTTCTGTCTGTGTTCTCATTTTGGTAGGAAGTGGTATAGAATAGTGTTTTAGTATTTTAGACTTTCGAGACTGAGTACCAGAATTTGATTCTGGCAATGTCTATTCTTGCCTGGAGAATCCCATGGACAGAGGAGCCTGATGGGCTACAGTCCATCTGGTCGCAGAGTTGGACATGACTGAAGTGACTTAGCACACATGCATGCTATTTACAACTTGTTTTCCTCTTGGCCAAATAATTAAATTCTAGAAGCCTCAGTTCTCTCATCTTTAAAGTTGGGATTCTACTGTCATTTATCCAAAACTCAAATGCTGCTGCTCCTGCTGCTCCTGCTAAGTAGCTTCCATTGTGTCTGACTCTGTGCGACCCCATAGATGGCAGCCCACCAGGCTCCTCCATCCCTGGGATTCTCCAGGCAAGAATACTGGAGTGGGTTGATATTTCCTTCACCAATGCATGAAAGTAAAAAGTGAAAGGGGAGTCGTTCAGTCGTGTCTGACTCCTCACGACCCCATGGACTGTAGCCTACCAGGCCCCTCCGTCCATGGGATTTTCCAGGCAAGAGTACTGGAGTGGGTTGCTATGTCCTTCTCCAAAACTCAAATGACACTGCACCTATTACACTTATCACAATGGCTAACATATAATAAAAATGTCAAAAAAAAGAGAAAACACTGCCATAATTATAAATAAATCCCCACCCTTATCTCATAGAGGAAATGTATTTTTTAACCTTGCTATCAATTAAGAGAGAAATTTCCTGAAATATTCTGCCATTTCTTATAATGAAAAATTCTGTACGATTTGCAATTGTATGCTTTTACTGTACTACTTCTCTCTTCTTTACTGTCTCTACATTGCCTTTCTCCTGTCCTCTCATCCTTAAATGATGATAAACTTTTTGAGACTATCAGATATCCTATAATTATTTTTATCCAGCTGTAGAAAAAAATCTCTACCTGTCTACTCCTCACAAGACTGATAAAGGATTTCACTTCATTTCTGTGTACAGTTCATTTCTTTAGGAAGTTAAGAGAGGAACTATTATGGACTCCCAATTAGCCTGCCTTAAATAGTTTAACCATTAAGGCAGAGGAACCAGAGATCAAATTGCCAACATCTGCTGGATCATGGAAAAAGCAAGGGAGTTCCAGAAAAACATCGATTTCTGCTTTCTTGACTATGCCAAAGCCTTTGACTGTGTGGATCACAACAAACTGGGGACAACTCTGAGAGAGATGGGAATACCAGACCACCTGACCTGCCTCCTGAGAAACCTGTATGCAGGTCAGGAAGCAACAGTTAGAACTGGACATGGAATGACAGACTGCTTCCAAATAGGAAAAGGAGTACGTCAAGGCTGTATATTGTCACCCTGCTTATTTAACTTATATGCAAAATACATCATGAGAAACGCTGGACTGGAAGAAACACAAGCTGGAATCAAGATTGCTGGGAGAAATATCAATCACCTCAGATATGAAGATGACACCACCCTTATGGCAGAAAGTGAAGAGGAACTCAAAAGCCTCTTGATGAGAATGAAAGAGGAGAGTGAAAAAGTTGGCTTAAAGCTCAACATTCAGAAAGTGAAGATCATGGCATCTGGTCCCATCACTTCATGGGAAATAGATGGGGAAACAGTGGAAACAGTGTAAGACTTTATTTTGGGGGGCTCCAAAATCACTGCAGATGGTGACTGCAGCCATGAAACTAAAAGACACTTACTCCTTGGGAGAAAAGTTATGACCAACCTAGATAGCATATTCAAAAGCAGAGACATAACTTTGCCAACTAAGGTCCGTCTAGTCAAGGCTATGGTTTTTCCAGCGGTTACGTATGGATGTGAGAGTTGGACTGTGAAGAAGGCTGAGCACCGAAGAATTGATGCTTTTGAACTGTAGTGTTGGAGAAGACTCTTGAGAGTCCCTTGGACTGCAAGGAGATCCAACCAGTCCATTCTAAAGGAGATCAGCCCTGGGATTTCTTTGGAAGGAATGATGCTAAATCTGAAACTCCAATACTTTGGCCACCTCATGTGAAGAGTTGACTCATTGGAAAAGACTCTGATGCTGGGAGGGATTGGGGGCAGGGGGAGAAGGGTTGACAGAGGATGAGATGGCTGGATGGCATCACCGACTCGATGGACGAGAGTCTGAGTGAACTCTGGGAGTTGGTGATGGACAGGGAGGCCTGGCGTGCTATGATTCAGACATGACTGAGCAACTGAACTGAGCTGAACAGAATCAGTTTAATATCAAAACATTTTCAATGATTATCAAATGTCTTTAAACCTTCAGAGAATTTACTATTTATGCTATACAAAATATATAATGCATATATTATAAAAATTTTTGCATTATAGTGAAGTCATAGGAGATTATTTTCATGTTTCTAACAAACTCATCAGTGAAAGCAAATGAATTTGTCTAAAATGTATAGACATAATAAAATCTTTGATATTTTATATTTCATTCATCCATGTATCTGTAGTCTTACTTCATACTTTGGTACTTCATTCCACCAATGTGTATCAAGGTTTTTCATAGAACATGAAGTCAATATCTTATAATATTTCTATAAAAATACATAACATTGAGCATCTATTTGTTAAATTACTTGTCTTCTGTTTGAATGTAAAAGAATCTTCCACAACGATACAAAAAAAATTAGAGTTCCAACAAATATGAAAACTTTCTAAAATAGCCATATAATTGTTATATTGCAATACTTAAAATTCAGAAAATTGGGCCACATGGAAATGAAAGGATACAAGCCTCTGTTTGAGAAGAGACATTATAAAACAAAATTATTGATTTTTCTTTAAACAAGAAGTTAATTTAGTTAAATATAAATTATGAAGAAAATCACTTGGACCTAAAATTATTTATTTTATTCACTGTGCTATGCATTGTCTTCTCTTACTGAGAATATAAGACAAGCAATAAAGAATATGTATGACTCAGGGGGCTAGACAAAGGACCTATTTGTTTTGTTAACTGATTAGGCTAACAGATGAGTTTCAAGTCAGATTAAATTTGACTATGCTCTTTCTATCATATTTCTATTACATTTCCCACTTAACATAAAGACCTAAGAATTCTCTTCAGTTCAGTTCAGTTCAGTCACTCAGTCGTGTCCAGCTCTTTGTGACACCATGAACCACAGCACGTCAGGCCTCCCTGTCCATCACCAACTCCTGAAGTCCACCCAAACCCCTGTCCATCGAGTTGATGATTCCATCCAATCATCTCATCCTCTGTCATCCCCTTCTCCTCCTGCCCTCAATGTTTCCCAGCATCAGGGTCTTTTCCAATGAGTCAGCTCTTTGCATCAGGTGGCCAAAGTACTGGAGTTTCAGCCTCAATATCAGTCCTTCCAATGAACACCCAGGACTGATCTCCTTTAGGATGGACTGGTTGGATCTCCTTGCAGTCCAAGAGACTCTCAAGAGTCTTCTCCAACACCACAGTTCAAAAGCATCAATTCTTCGGCACTCAGCTTTCTTTATACAATTCTCTAGCTGATAAATTATTTCATTCTCAAGTCTGTGTTTGCCCATCTGAATTGTTATAAAACATGCCTTGGATGTTTATAGAAAGTCATAGAACATGGTCAGTGTAGGAAATAGTTCATAAATGATACCTGTTAACCAATTCGGATATGAGTGAATTAAAATGAATTTAGAGTTACCTTGTTTATCTTCTTTCTGTCTGAAACTAAGTTCTTTATCATCCAACTCTGTGAAAATCTTGGGGAAATTCCTTGTATTTGAGAGGATCAGTCTACTAAGTCTGTTTTATTAACATTTTAATAAAAGTCCATTTTTGGACAGCCTTTTTTTAGCTTTTCATTTTGTTTTTATTAGCCCCCAAATAATAATAAGTGTTAAGTATTCCTTTGTGCCAAAAATCTTCATAGGATGTATACACATTTGTTGTTAGTGTTCAGATGATTTGAACCTTCAAGGGTATTTAAGTTTCAGAGGCAGTTCATGAGACAGTGTCTTAACCTAAAACATGACTCAAAACTTTGTTTCTTCCTATCAATTCTGCTCTTATAATATGAAAAATATAATCTACACACTAGTATTTGTTGGTCATATTCTGTTTAATCTAACAACAAAGATTTCTAATCATTAGGATAAAAATGTATAATGATAGAATAAATTAAATAGAAGTTGATTATGAATGCAGTTGCATCCACCCTAAAGTCATACCATATTTGAAGTTTCCACCTCTTTGCCTGACTTGTTTCTGTATATTCCTATGACACCTTTGTGTAGACTGCATCTTCTCTCACAACCACTCTCAAATGGGTATGAATGTTGACTGAAATGAATGGAAAAAATTTTTAAAGGTTCAAAAACAATCCTCCATAAAGTATATATTTTGCTTATATTATGCCAAAATATAGACTGATAAAAATCCAAGTATTTCTATTTCTTCAGTTTTTCCATTATAAAGAGTTTATGATAAGAAAGACTGAACATTAATTATAAATTAGAATATAGTACTAGAGGCTAAACCTATTTTTCACAACACTATCTATTTCTGGGGCCATAATTTACAAGTCCATTGTATAACATTTGGTTGATTTGGTCAGTACTCTGCATTTTAATTGAATACAAGATTTTAAGAGACGAATTACTGCACTAAATGCATTTGGTCTAGAGTGTCCTCCTTGGGAAATATCAGAGGGAATTTTTTATTCTATAGATGCAAAAAAAGCCTTTGACAGAATTCAGTACCCATTTATGATTAAAACTCTTCAAAAAATGGGCATAGAAGGAACATACCTCAACATAGTAAAGGTCATATATGATAGCCTACAGCAAACATTAGTCTCAATGATGAAAAACTGAAAGCATTCCCCCTAAGATCAGGAACAAGACAAGGATGTCCACTTTCACAACTATTATTCAACATAGTTCTGGAAGTCCTAGCTACAGCAATCAGAGAAGAAAACGAAATAAAAGGAATCCAGATCGGAAAAGAAGAAGTAAAGCTCACACTGTTTGCAGATGACATGATACTGTACAAAGAAAACCCTAAAGATAGTATAAGAAAATTACTAGAGCTAATCAGTGAATCTGGCAAAATTGCAGGATACAAAATCAATACACAGAAATCACTTGTATTTCTATGTACTAACAACAAAAATGCAGAAAGAGCAACTAAGGAATCAATCCCATTCACCATTGCAACAAAAAGAATTAAATATCTACAAATAAGCTTACCTAAGAAGATGAAAGAACTGTAAACAGAAAATTATAAGACACTAATGAAAGAAATCAAGGATGACACAAACAGATGGAAAGATATTCCATGTTCCTGGGTAGGAAGAATCAATATTGTGAAAATGACTATACTACCAAATTCAATCTACAGATTTAATGCAATCCTTATCAAATTACCAACGGCATTTTTCACAGAACTAGAACAAACAATTTCACAATTCATATGGAAACACAAAAGACCCCAAAGAATGGAGCTGGAGGAATCAAGCTTCCTGACTTCGGTTATACTACAAAGATACAGTATGACACTGGTACAAAAACAGAAACATAGACCAATGGAACAATGTAGAAAGCCCAGAAATAAACCCATGCACCTATGGGAACCTTATTTTTGACAAAGGAGGCAAGAATATACAATGGGGGCAAAGACAGCCTCTTCAATAAATTATGCTGGGAAAACTGGACAGCTACATGTAAAATGAAACTAGAACACTTCCTAACACCATACACAAAGATAATCTCAAAATGGATTAAAAACCTAAATGTAAGACCAGAAACTATAAAACTCTTAGAAGAAAACATAGGCAGAACACTTGATGACATAAATCAAAGCAAGATCCTCTATGACCCACCTCCTAGAGCAATGGAAATAAAAACTAAAGTAAACAAGTGGGATCTGATTAAACTTAAAAGCTTTTGCAGAGCAAAGGAAACTATGAGCGAGGTGAAAAGACAAGGCTCAGAATGGGAGAAAATAATAGCAAATGAAACAACTGACAAAGGATTAATTTCCAAAATATACAAGCAGCTCATATAACTCAATAACAGAAAAACAAACAATCCAATCAAAAAGTGGGAAAATGACCTAAACATACATTTCTCCAAAGAAGACATACAGATGGCTAACAAACTCATGAAAAGATGCTCAAAATTGCTCACAATGAGATATCACCTCACAGCAGTCAGAATGGCCCTCATCAAAAAGTCTACAAACAATAAATGCTAGAGAGGGTGTGGTGAAAAGGGAACGCTCTTGCACTGTTGGTGGGAATGTAAATAGATACAGCCGCTATGAAAGACAGTATGGAGATTCCTTAAAAAACTAGGAATAAAACCACCATATGACTCAGCAATCCCACTCCAGGCATCTACCCTGAGGAAACCAGGGTTGAAAAAGACACATGTATCCCATTGTTCATTGCAGCACTATTTACAATAGCTAGAACATGGAAGCAACCTAGATGTGCATCGACAGATGAATGGATAAAGAAGTTGTGGTACATATACACAATGCATACACATACACAACACATACACACAATTACTCAGCCATAAAAAGGAATGCATTTGAGTCAGTTCTGATGAGGTGGATGAACCTAGAACCTATTGTACAGAGTGAAGTGAGTCAGAAAGAGAAAGATAAATATCATATTCTAACACATATTTACGGAATCTAGAAGAACGGTACTGAAGAACTTATTTACAGGGCTGCAGTAGAGAAACAGACATAGAAAATAGACTTACAGAAATAGGGAGAGGGAAGGAGAGGGTGAGATGTATGAAAAGAGTAACATGGAAACTTACTTTACCATATGTAAAATAGGTAGCCAATGGGAATTTGCTGTATGGCTCAGGAAACTCAAACAGGGGCTCTGTATCAACCAAGAGGGGTGGGATGGGGAGGAAGACGGGAGGGTGTTTCAAAAGGGAGGGAATATAGGTATACCTAAGGCTGATTTATGTTGAGATTTGACAGAAAACAATAAAATTCTATAAAGCAATTATCCTTCAATAAAAATAAAATAGGTAAGTTGGAGTAATTGAAAGACAACAGGTCTTCATATTTTTGATGATTCTTTTTCCTTTGCCCTTTGGAAGCCAAGGGATGTTTATTTCATGTTTGTGATCATAAAGGATGTGGGCACTTTGTCTGAGGTCAAAGATAAAGTGATACTTATGCTTTAATCATAGTGACAGTTAATGAAGATCAAAATGGGTTCTCCTGTCTCCCTCTCCCTTCTTTCCCGCCTTCCTTTTTCCCTTCTTTGCTGCCCTCTTTCATCCCTTCCTTCATAAACCTTACTTTTTATGAATTGACCTGAGCCTCATATAATCTGTTAAAAAATACAAATTTAAAAATAGTTATATATTTTTACACCTCCAAACATTTCCAAATAAATATTTCCTCATAATCATCTATAAGTTTATCCTTGACCTATATTAAATTTTGTCACTTAAAATGGCTGATAAGACACTAGCTTTTTGGAATCTCCCTGAAGTTTGCATGAGCAACTAATACCATCAAGAGAACATTGTGTATCATGTCTGTCTTAAACTTTCCATGACTATTCTGCTGATGAATGTTCATAATTCAAAGCAAAGTTAATGGAAGTAGGGAATTCCCCTTGAGAAGAAAATAAATGAAGGGGAGCCATCTGAACACAAAGCATAGTGCTTGAGTGCAATTAAGTCTGAAGTACCCTATTGGATATCAGAATTACATCTGTCATTTGGTATTCCAAAACATTGATAGTATTCACGAGTGTTCTGAGGGGAAATAAATTATTCATTTGCCAAAATTTGATTAACACTTGAAATAATATTCTAAAAATCACCCAAATGTATTGAAAAGAAAAGCAAGAGGAAAACAAGGTAAAAATGCAAGATTAATTTCTTTTAAAAATAATTTATGCTGTTTCTTATGACTTGAATAAGTTATAGGAAACAGTCTTATGACTTTTGACCTATCAAAAGCAATAATGTATTAACATATAGTAAACCTTCATAGCAAGAATAAGAATTCTTAATATTTCATAGTTTACTTATTCAAAAGTTATTTTTATCTTATTCACTGTTACTAAAAAGAGTAATGTCTCAGATTCCTTAACCATGGAATAAGGATAATAATAGCACCTTTCAACTAGTTTGTTATGGAGATTAAGGTGTGTAATAAATGGAAAATAATTAGAACAATCCTGAACACATAAGCCACTTGTTAAATAAAAAATAAAAATATTAACATCTGCTGTGATCATTAAGGCTGATAATAAAAACACAATTCTCTCTTCTTTCCAGACAAGATAGGATTGTACTTTCCCAACCCTTTGACATTGGATGACTGGATTAGGAGGTGGAAAGGAAGCAATTGTGATAAACTCTAGAATTATTTCTTGGATGACAAGGTGGATTACAAAACTGCTGAAGGAGTTAGTGAAACGGCCAAGTTTAGTTTTGGACACAGTGTGTTTGAGCTGACCGTGGACAACCAGGTGACAATGTCTGCCATGCAGCTGGATAATAAACCTGGGGCTGGAGGCAGCTTTGAAGTCACCAGTTTATAAGGGACCTTTGGAATCATGGGGCTTAAAGGAATTATGTAGAAAGTAGATATAGAGAAATCTTAAAGAGTAATGTGTGAGGATCAAAGTCTGGAGAATCTCAGAACTTGAAAAGTAAATAAAGAGGGATGAGAAAGAAGACTGAGAGGCTTGAACAAAAAGACTTTTTTTTGACATAGCTAGAGATCGGGAGAAAATCGGAACAGAGGGACAGCATAGAAGTGAGTATAAACAAAGTTTAAAAAAAATCCCATAGGCATAGAAAACACTCAGTTACTGCCTGAAAAATACTTCTTTCAATGAATATGCATGCTGCTACTGCTGCTAAGTCATTTCAGTCGTGTCCAACTCTGTGCGACCCCATAGACGGCAGCCCACCAGGCTCCCCCGTCCCTGGGATTCTCCAGGCAAGAACACTGGAGTGGGTTGCCATTGCCTTCTCCACTGCATGAAAGTGAAAAGTGAAAGTGAAGTCGCCCAGTCGTGTCCGACTCTTAGCGACCCCATGGACTGCAGCCCACCAGGCTCCTCCGTCCGTGGGACTCTCCAGGCAAGAGCACCGGAGTGGGGTACTGCTCAGTTTATTGCCGCAAAAGATTCTATAGCTTAAATTTATCCAGAAGACATTGTTTCTGTTTTCACTATGTTGCTATTTAGTACATCACCTCCCGGCTGGATTAAATTCCACCTTGTTTCTGGTGTAGAAACAGACTGTAACACACAGAAAAGGGTTAAAGAAAGAGATTAACGGTGCAGGTCTTGCTGCAAACATTTTGGAATTAGATGTGTAAAGCTCTCAGATTTCTCATCTGCCACCTAAAGAGGCTAAATCATTTGTGTAGAAGAGGTACAAATGTGGTTTCTCATCTCTATAACTCTGACAGTGAAGATGATATGACTGTTCTAGATGTAACAGTGGGTTGTCCATGAACCAATGTTCAAAAACATTGGTACTAATCTTAGGTACTAATCAGAAATCAAACACCTCGAAAGTGAGAAACACAGTAAAAAAATGCATAAAGCTGTGCATTTAAGATGACATTTTGGGGGGTAATATATAACTTGTGTTTTGTGGTCTGAAACCTATTTTATTTGCCATGAGTTTATATGGCCTTTTACTCAAAAAGAAGTGTGTGCTTTACAAGACACTAAGGAAATGGAAACACACTCCAGTACTCTTGTCTGGGAAATCTCATGCACAGAGGAGCCTGGCAGGTACAGTCCATGGGGTTGCATGACTTAGAGAATAAAAACAACAACCATACATACTGTGCATATATATTTTTCTTCAATGAACAGCTTGAAAGTAGAGAAGCAAAATCAGTTAATTAATAAACCATATTGTTTATAAACTTACCAAATTGCTTGTCTCATTGGTTAATGTACAACCAATCATAATTGTAAAACACTCCTGTTCACTGATATGCAAAGCTGTTACGATTCCACATGCATTCATATATGAAAAAATGTATGTGTTGCAGTTGAAAAATCACAAAATTCATCAGACAGACCCCAATTACTAAGGCTGAGACTATTTTAGGTTTACTGACTTCCAGTTTTATTGATGAAAAAAATGAGATGAGTTAGGCAACTCATCCAAATTCATCTAACTAGAAGATACAGGAATAAAGACGGGAAACTATGGAATCATTTAAAAATAAGTGTTTTAAAATTCTATGTCCATAGTTTCAGTAATAACTTCATAGAATTATAATAAAGTTTTTTTTTAATGTCACAAACGGGTCACAAAATTATTCATTTAACAAACATTTTTGAGATCATGTATGCGCTAAGCATTGGGCTGCAAAGATGAAAAGATATTATTCTCAAGGAGGAGATAAAAACAATCAGATTAAGAAAGGATGGCACGAGACCAGTGGTGAGAGAGTTGTATACAACAAAAACTGGTTTTTACTTTCTGCATGTTCAACACTCTTTTTGGTCCAGGTTGTTTTAATATAACTTAATATTAAAGGATAGAGGAAAAAATAAAATATTCCTGCTTTATAAGAAAGATCTCAGTAAAGTTTTTAAACCAATTCATTAATTATAAGTCTACTAGTATACTAAAGGGGCTTGAATTTTTTTTTTTTTTTGAGCCAATTGTTGAATATCCAGAATTCTTGTGAACTGGCTATTGTTGGGACCACTACCAAATGTACCTTAATCACATATTGATTATTTTGAATTAAATTTACTTAAGATATGGCCAAAGTGAAAGTGAAAGTCACTTAGCTGTGTCCAACTCTTTGTGACCCCGTGGATTATACAGTCCATGGAATTCTCCAGGCCGGAATACTGGAGTGGGTAGGGATCTTCCCAACCTAGGGACCAAACCTGGGTCTCCCACATTGCAGGCAGATTCTTTACCAGCTGAACCAGAGGGGAAGCCCAAGAATACTGGAGTGGGTAGGCTATCCCTTCTCCAGTGGATCTTCCCAACCCAGGGATTGAACCTGGGTCTCCTGAATTGCAGGCGGATTCTTTACCAGCTGAGCTACCAGGGAAGCCCAATATATGGCCGAAGCAAAAAGCATACTCCTGACCTGCCTTTCTGTCTCCCTGAAAGCAGGAAATAAATAAATCTCTCATGTGAAAGGTGCACTTCCAGCTTCTGGAGCTAGAAAGACAGCCTTATCGCTAGAGACAGGGAATTCAGGTCAAGAAGCCCACAGAGAAGTCTGTATAAACAAATGTTGGTATTTCTTTATTTTACTACTTAAGTCCAAAATTGGTTTAGACTCTTTACTCATTGAGCTCCCCAAATCTAAGTTTCTTTGTTCTGTCCATTACTCACAAATATACTGTTGCTTTGTCTAAAAAGTATAAAAGCTCCCTGCTTTGTCTACTTCTTAGATCCTGTTTCTATAAGCCCTCCATGAACATGAATTACATTTTTTCTCCCCTTAATTTGTGTCCATTTTATTACTAGTCCAGAGGAATAGAGTGGGAAAACTTTCCTTCTCCAACAGTATTAAAACCACTGGTGGTTTGAAATCAGCCACCCTGGTCATAATTTACACCACAGGACTTGGCAGACTTCAAACTGGACCTTTGTCTTTTTTTTTTGAAGGGGAGACAGTGCCAGTGTACCAGTGCCCCACAGCTTCTAACACATAGATAACCTATTTCTGACAACCCCTGGTTTTCTCCCCATGAGCTGTTTGTAAGGACTTTTCAATTGATTACGATAAACTCCTCTATAAAGACTGTGAAGAAGTTGACCCTCATTTGTTTGCAAAACTGGTGTATGAGTGAATGATGTTTGGCCAATATTTTTGGGA
The DNA here is from genome assembly GCF_001704415.2 of Capra hircus. Taxonomy (NCBI): domain Eukaryota; kingdom Metazoa; phylum Chordata; class Mammalia; order Artiodactyla; family Bovidae; genus Capra; species Capra hircus. Next base: position 77,750,813 of record NC_030811.1, read on the forward strand.
GAATAAGGAAGAAAATTGAAACAAGATCATGTGTTTCCCTATGAAAACATAGCTGCTTGAATTAACATTTTAACGAAATATTTCCAGGCAGTATAAAGTGCCTGAAAATTCAGTCTTCTCAAGTAATGCTCATAATCATGCCTTAAGTGGTGCTTCTGGTTTTTACTGAAGGACAGTCTCCTCCTGCTGTTCTCTTCGGTAAATACCAACAAGTATAGTGGCTCAGAGGTTAAACCGTCTGCCTCTAATGTGGGAGACCTGGGTTCAATCCCTGGTTGGGAAGATCCCCTGGAGAAGGAAATGGCAACCCACTCCAGTATTCTTGCCTGGAGAATCCCATGGATGGAGGAGCCTGGTGGGCTACAGTCCATGGGGTCGCAAAGAGTCAGACACGACTGAGCGACTTAACTTTAACTTTCTTTTCAACAAGTATAGTAATATCTGTTAATCTCAAATGGATAACAATCATAAATGACTGAGTTTGGGTTAAAACCTATCATTGTATGACTATGTGATGTTGAGAAATAGATACAAAGTCCCTACTTTAAATTTTAGCCTCAGCAATTCAAGTTATTTTAAGAAACTAAGAATTACATTGCCATTTGCAGCAACATAGATGGACTTTGAGGGCATTACACTAATTGAAATAAGTCAAACAGAAAAAGACAAATAACATATGATCTCACATAAAAACAAAACATAATGCAAAGCAAAAGAAAATAAACAAACTCATAGATACAAAGAACAGGTTAGTGGTTGTCAGAGATAGGAGGGTGGGGAAATGGCAAAATCAGTGAAAGGAGTTAAAAGGTACAAACTTCTAGTTATAAAATAAATAAGTCATGGGATGTAGTGTACTGCAAGATGACTATAGCTAAAAATAGTATATTACGTCTTTGAAAGTTTCTGAGTAAATTTAAAAAATCCTCATCACTAGAAAAAAAACATTTAAAAAAATTGTATATGGTAATGGACTTATATAGACTTGTTTTAGTGATCATTTTATTAAAATATACAAATATTAATCACTTTGCTGTACACCTGCCACTAATAATAATGTTTTGTCAATTATATCTCAATATTTTAAAGAGATTAAAAATCATCTCTATCTATGGTGCTAAGTCACTCCAGTCGTGTCCGACTCTGTGCAACCCTATGGACTGTAGCCTGCCAGGCTCCTCTGTCCATGGGATTCTCCAGGCAAGAATACTGGAGTGGGTTACCGTTTCCTCCGCCAGGGGATCTTCCCAGCCCAGTGACTGAATTTGGGTCTCCTGCATTGAAGGCAGATTCTTTACTGATTGAATCATGGAGTTCCCCAGTGGCTCAGATGGTGAAGAATTTGCCTGCAATGCAGGAGACCTGTGCTCAATCCCTGAGTCAGGAAGATCCCCTGGAGGTGGGAAGGGCTTACCTACTCCAGTATTCTTGCCTGGAAAATACCATGGACAGAGGACGCTGGTGGGTTACAATCCATGGAGTCACAAAAAGTCAGAAACAACTGAGCACTCTGTATCTATATTACAAATACATATGTTTGTACTAATATTTGTACTGCATAATTCCTGTCCTTAAAGAATTTGTATTAACTTGAGGAAGCAAAAACGGGCACATAACATTTAGGTAACACTGTTCATCATGAAGGCTTCCCTTGTGGCTCAGCTGGTAAAGAATCCACCTGCAATGTGGCAGACCTGGGTTTGATCCCCAGATTTGTAAGATCCCCTGGAGAAAGGCTGTCCACTCCAGTATTCTGGCCTAGAGAATTCCATGGACTGAATTCTTCTATTAAGTATGAGATCAATGTAAGAGGCACATGCGGATGCTGGGAGACAACCTGGAGAAGGAAGTGGAGCTAGAGTCAGCCCTAAAACATTACATAGTGTTGTTTTTTTTATTTTGGTTTGCTTTTCCTTAAAGGTAGAAGGGCATTTTAAAAGGGGGAAATGACAACAACAGTAAAGAGGGACACTTACGTGAGCAAACAGACTCACAGTTAACAGGGCCATGAGCAGGGGCTGACCAGGCCGTGATACGGTGGTACCCTAGAGGACAGTGGGCCCTGGAGGACAATGGGAATGATTTTAGCCTCCTTTGCATTGAATTCTCACTTCTCATTCTGGAATATATCTCATGAAATGGTCAAAGAAACTGCAGCTGGGTTTATCTCCTCAAAGATCCATTTGCCCTGCAAAGGAAATTTGAAGAATAGGAAGGCAAATGTTTAAGGACTGGTGGCAAATGAGATATGAAAATTAAAGGATAAAAGTAAACTAGCAAAGTAAAAAGGACCATGTAGCATAAGGGAAGGACAAAAATGAAAGGAGGATGATTGCATATCGAAGCGCTACCCGAAAGGAGCTAGAAAGGTGTATTTGAGATTAGACTTATTGAATCTGCCTGTATATGACTTTTAGTGTAACTATATCCTGAGACTCTAAAATATGCTGTCACACCAGACAGTACTCGAAACTCTGCACTTAATACTCATGTTAAATGAAGCAATAATACCTGTAGGCATTGATTCTCAAATAAACATTGTTGTTCCTCTATTTAGAAATTCTTATGATTCAAATATAAATAGTTTAACAGATTGTATTTTATGTGTATGTCTTTTTATGACACAAGCAACTACATTCAAATGTGCAAAAACTCTTCTCTGGGTGATTTGCATTCTTATATCCCATTATAGAGTCTCCTATTTGAATTTCCATCTGCCCCTAATATCTTTTTGTGTTTATTATTGCTTTAATGAGATGATCTTGGTTTTACATACCTAGATTTCATGACTACATCCTGAAAGCAATCTCTACTCTGATTTTACTTCCATAAGCACCTTAGTATTAACCTTGGATCTTAAGGCACTCTGATATGAGATACTTTTAAAATAACAATATGGTAAGAAAAACTATATAAAAGTAAAATTTAAGTAAAAGTATCCTTTATCTTTATAAAGCATAACATTTAGAGTATTTCCTCTTATAAGATTAATACAGATTTACTCTTTGAAGATTTATCAGGATAAGACACTATATTGACATGTGTGGATTGAAGCATAGTTTGAAAGAATTAAATAGATTCTATGCAGATTTTCTAATAATGGGGACTGACAGGGCTGAAAGTTGATAATTTTCTTATTTAACTCATAAATGCTATCTTCAATCTGTGCCATCAACTAAAAATTTGATCATTCAAATATATAGATATTTATGGCTGTCTTTGAATAGACTGGAAACCTTCTAAAACTCAGAAAGAGCTCAATGAAAAGAAATTATGATCCATCTATACTCTAAGGTTCATTTCCTGTTAAACAAACTGTACAATAGGTTTTAGCTGCCAATAAAATTCTAATTTGGAGTCAGTATCTTTCCAGAAAAATTCAGAGCTTTTTCTGACTTTCCAACATGTCAGAGTAAACCGACTACACAGTAAGATACTAGATACTTACTTATTTAAATCAAAAAGCACACAATGTTTATTGGATGGCAGGCATTCTTTCAAGTGTTTTACACATGTTCATTCATTTTATCCTAGATGTCATATAACCCACCAGGGACATGAGAAAATACATTTAGAAAAAACAAAGTTTCATGAAGTGTCTCTAAATAGGAGCCCTCTATATATTAAGTGCATATTTAATAATACTAAAAATAACTACTGTTTATCGAGTGCCTGCTAAGTGGTGATTCATTTTCATATATCTTAGCTCACCTTCACATCATACCTAGGAAAGGTATTGTTAATTTCATTTCATTTCATGAATAAACCTTAAGCCTCATAAACAGCAATTACCAGAGCAGAATAAAAATCCAGGTGTCAATGTCTCCAAACAGGTACCTACACTCTGACTCGCTAATATCTGTTAAAGTATTTCTATTACAATGTAGTCCTTTTACTTTTTCAGTTCCATAGTTTACTTTTCATAAAGCTATTGGGTCATACTCTTCCCTGTTATAAATATCTCTCCTGTCTCCTTCTCCCTATCTCTGCTGTCAGTAAACGAATTAAATCCTCATCACATCTCATTTGCACTTTTGCAAAAGACTCTTAACTCTTCCTCTTCTGGTCCATTCTGCAGACTGCCAAAACGCCGATCTTTAGAAAACATAAATCTGATTATGTCTCTTCCCTGCTTAAAACTTTCCCAAAGTGCCCCATTGCTTTCAGACTAAAATCTCACATTTTAGCCAGGAATGCACAAAGCCTCTGATAAGAGGGGCTCTACTGGCCAGTGCAACCTCATTTATCCCCAGGCCTCCTTTGCCACACTTGGAAAACACACACACATGCATCCACACACAGCCCATGCTTCAGGTAGATGAATCATTTTGCCATTTTGCTTTCTTTTGTGCCTCTGCAAGGTATCATTCCTCTGCTAGAATGGCCTTTATTCCTTCTTTTCTAAGCTCCTACATGACCTTCAATACTTAGTAAGATGTCAAATCCCTGGGATGTCTTCTCAGATGTCACTGGGCCTACATCAGTTGTTTCCACATTAGAGCCTCTATCAAACTTTCCTCTTATCTATGACCAATAGTTCAGTTCACATTTATTTTCCAACTACACTGAGCACCCTAACAAACTCAAACACATAGGACAAATTACATTTATTATTCCACTTCTCAATGGGTTTTATGTTTTCTTAGGTGCTGAGCTAAAAAACAGGCCCAGAAAAAAAAGATGGTTATCAAGCAGAATTTGTATGTGTTTATACCTTAATTATTTCTCCTAATTCCTCATCTTTAACAGTTGTTTCCAACTATATTTCCTGGCATCTTCTGTGCTTGGATCCTGGCATTTACACATGACCTTTTGGTATTGACTTTTTGCCTCTAGTCTTAGTATCTTGGATTACAGATTAAATGCCGTGCTCATTCATTACTTCCTAATATTGACCCTGCACAACGGGTTTTCCCTAATGTCAATCCTATATCCAGCCAGACGAACATAGCATTCTTGTGACTCCTTTTGGGTCACAAAGCTATAAGTCATCAAGCCTTCAGACAGAAATTTCTAAATTATTAACCTATCCAGGAAAGTGAATTCATCCCTAGACAAAGGAGAGTGGCTGCATATTAAATAACCAATGCTATTAGAATGGTTCCTTTTGCTGATAAGTTTATACTTCTACATATGAAGCATATATTTTGTTATTTAATCTTCATAGGATATAAGTCATACACATTTTACAAAGGTGAGAACTGAAACTCAGAGAAGTTAGTAACTAGCCTAAATTCAGATAGCTAGATAATTGTCAAAATCAGGATTCTAGCTGATTTTAACTTTCAGGCCTGTCCCACATAATTCTCTTTGAGTACAAGTAGCCTGGGGGTCTCCAGTTTCCAGTCCAGGCATGCACAGAATCCTGTGTTGGGAATGGGGAGTTGGTAATGATAACAAATCAAGCTATATTAGCATATTAATAAATCATAGCATTTGACTCTTGGCCCATTCTTAGAGAAATGAATTAAAATGTAACAAGGAGGAAGCAAATGAGTGAATCTGAAGTTTTATCTGTCTATGATTAGCTATAATAATGTCGGCCAAACTCCTGAGGAGGGCATTGCAAGAGGGATTATATCATCATATTGATGAAATCATAGTAATCAAAGGAAGATGGGAGTTGGAAGCAAGAAGTAAAAAAACAAAGATGCAAGAGAGGGAAATGATCTTAAATTATAGAATATTGCTGGAATAAATGCTTGATAGGTAAATTCTGATCTGAGAATATAATTAATTCAGCAACTAAAATCCTAGATAATTCTTTATGAATTCTCTGTGTAATCTAATGTGTGATGATAATAATATCAAACACAGGACTTTACAGTATACAAAGGACCAGAGGCATGATCACATCATATTAAGTTCACAGGACATATAAACACTGAACTTTCATTTAAAGTTATGTATGCAACTCAATTAGTTTCAACTAGGAAATATCTGTTTATTTTGTGACAAAACTTTGCTAATGCTAACAGTAATCAGGGTGAGGCCCTACCTGGTCTCAGTCTGAAAGAGGCATCTAGGGCAAACAGATAGTTACAGAAGACTGTGAGAACCAACATTCTGCTTGCCATATCATTAAACAAAGGATGTTGCAGCCATCAAGCCGTTTCATCACAGCTGCCCTGATGGTAACTGTGGGAAAACACAGAATGGAGACAATCGGACTGTCCATTGCCGAGCCATCCAGCAAGCAGCCCCTACAGGCATCTCCAGCGGTGCAACCTGACAAAACCCAAGATGGGAAAACACAGAATGCTGGCCTCAGAGAGCAGAGTTGTGTATCAGTGAAATGATTTCAGTGAGCCCAGGTTCTTGCATCTTCCCACACATAGAAAAGTGCTAAGTTCCTTAACTTGAGACAACTGGTTTTCTTTTGTTAACAATAATCTTCCGATGTTTAAATTGCCTGATCTTTCTTGCAAAAACTCTTATATAATCCTGGCTCCCCACCTCACCTCTTTGGAGCAGTCTCTCAGAGTTATTTGAGAGGCTATCTTCTGGGCTTGAAGACCTAAGAATGTCCATAGAATAAAACGTAACTCTCAAATTTTAGGTTGTGTATTCTTTTTCAGTCTACAAGATAACAGTAGTACTAAAGCAACATTAGAAATACGAACAAATATAGAGGTCATAAAGAGGAGAGAGGTTGTTATTATCCAGGAAGGGTCATTTTAGTTTCTTCATTTGTAAAAATAGAGGGTGGAATCTCTATAGTCTGTTTCTGCCCTATAATTTTGTCACTTCTATATATTTACCAGATTGTTTTCATTGTGTTTATTTTTACCCTAAGGCCATATTTTCTGATAGGACCCTTGGAAATTATGAGTTAAAAGTTTTCCACTATAAGGACTGATAGGGAGTCTTCACTACCCAGGTCCCTAGCTTATCTTCTTTTACTCCTCCTAAGTGCTTTGTAGGATGTTGTTGCTTTTGAATATCTCCTCCAGAGACTGAGTAAAGAAGGAAGGTGGAATTTAAATCAGTCAGTTTCACATATTAAAGTTCTTCTGAAAGTTCTTGTTTGATAGATGACAGGGTCAGCATTTAAGGGAACGTTTTGTCATATCAGAAAGCTCTTAATTCCCTGCAGTAATGGAGAGCAGTGGTGTGTATAATCCAAAATGGTGGATAATCCAAACACCATTTAGATTCGACTTTGAAATGCATTTTTAAACTTTCATTTGAATAGAAATATGGGACTAAGGACTTGAAGAGTCCTAAGCTTTCTATCTTTCTTATACACACCAGTCTTTAGAGAGAAGGGGCAATTGAATGTTTGAGTCTTAAAACCTTCTTCCCCTGGACTGCAAGTCAAATTAGAACCAAAAGAAACAGAAATAGTGGCAGTGTCAACTGAAGAAGCTAAGCAAGATCTCCCCAAGAGAAACCAAAACAAGATTTATCTTAGATAGCACAGAAAAATGGCTAAATATTGCTGAGTTGTATAGGGTTATCTGTGAACCATGTCTCCACTTAGACTGGATCACTTAAGTTGAATGTGATGCACATCATTCAAGCTGACAGGAAGATGACTAGCTAAAGTTGCTCCAAGTGTCTGTCTCCCTCACTGAATGCAAGCCTGACAATTGGAGGAAGCCACAGCAGGGTGTCTTCAGAAGCTATTTCCAAACAAATTTAGACTTGTCTTATACATGATGAGAGCTATTTATACAGACTGTATAACAAATAGCTCATAACAGACACCTCTGTCAATTGCATTTATAATGAAAAGATCTAACACAAGAAGGTGTTGATTCCCAGTGCAGGCTAAGGCTGCAATATCTTTCCCTTTCATCAGCTATTCTAACTGGGGAGGAGAATCACTGTCCTTCAGTTTATTAAAATTTGAATCAAGAGCTTAACAGGAATTAGAATTTTCATCAAGACATGCAACAAAAGAGTAAAAGGGAATAGATTTTTTTTTTTTTTGCTGGTAAAGCCAAATTCAGAAATCGTGTTGACTGTCAAGATCTACATTCAGAAATGATGGAGATTATTACACTGGGATCTTTAATAGTTTATGCTTTGATCTGACGAATTGATTGTCAAAGGTAAGAAGACAGATTTAAAGAATTGAAAGAAAGTTGAAAAAAAAATGTGGAAACCAACAAAGATTGAAATTAAACTATTGCACCTTCTGTAAGATAAACAGAAAACAAAATAAATAAATGTCAAAGCAAAATATAATCTAAATATTTTTAGTATGAGTGCTTTAAAGCCTATCATCAATTTTCTACATGTGCTGGCCTAAACAGGATGGGTCATTAAACTAGAATGCAAATTGGGCCATATACCCAGGGCAGGTGAAATTAGCATGTAGTAATCATGAAGGCATAGGGAGATTTTTAGCATAAAGACTGAAGTATGCAGAGGAAAAGAAAAACATGAGACTGAAATTAGAAAAAACTAAAATAAATAAATAAATTTTGTATTTGGATTCTTTTTTCCAAAAATTTTTTGCAATTTGGGAAACATAAGCTTATATTTGAAAACCTGTGATTTTATTTAATAAATTTTTTTCCAATATTGCCATTTTTTCTTAGAATATCTAAAAATGTGAAATATGTTCAACAATTACTGTGGCATGGTGATTTGAAACCTTGAATTTCATCTCCCAGTTTACTCCCAATGCATAATGTTATCTTGTGCATATTAGTAATTCCTATGAGGTAACATTCTGTGTCATTCATTGATTCATTTTTTTGGCAAACATTTCTTCTGTATTTGTTACATATGGGCTCTATGCTTGGTGTGAGATTTGTGAATATAGATGGGACGCAGTTATAATCTTAGTCTATTTGATGGAACTAGTGGAGCAGAAACTAAAGAAAAACATGTGACATAAATGGCATAAACACTATGATTAAAACTGTACAAGCAGAGGCAGAACAAAGAGAGGTTACCTCTACATGAGGTGAGAGATATCAAGGAATTCATGAATGAACATTGTTTTATAAAGTTTCTATGTGCCAAATATATCTACCAATTATCTCTATTCCAAAGGATACGAAGGAAAAAAAAAACCATTATCAAAATCTTTAAATAAATTAAAATAAAAACAATAAAAATAAAAGAAACAAAGAAAACAAAATAAGATAAAATAATAAAAGTCTCCCAACATGTGAAACAGCTCTTTTCAGATGGGTCATAAATAAATAAATGAATAAATCAATAAATTTTGTTACTACTACCACTACTACTTATTTTTCCTACATAGAATCAGAAGTAGAATCAGTACATACTTATGTGGGAAAATGTAAGGGAAACTGTGTGTTTACAATATTTTACATCATTTATTCCTAAATGATTTTCTCATCTTTATGCTTAAAAAACATACTTCATCAAAAAGATCCAAGTGTTAAATCAATGAACATAGAATTCATGGTGTGTACTCTCACGTATTTCCTCAGTTTATGTCATTTCTTTCAGCTTTGATGAGCAAACTATGTTACTGCCATATTCTTTTCATCCCCTGAGAAAAGTTTCCCATGTGTTAAACAGAGCTCAGCTGCATGCTATGGGGTGTATGTGGTGAAGGTGGGAAGAGAGGGGAAAAGATAAATAATACTCTTGTGTAAATATGCATATGTATAATGTATGTAAACATCTATAAAAACATGGTTTCTAAACACAGGCAGGAAAAGAAATATAAGTCAACATGAAGCACAGAAACACATGCATAGTCAGATGAATCAGTTATCGGAGGGGACAAGGTGTTTCAAAGGCCAGTCTTCAAAACCATCTAATTAAAAGAACATTTTAATGCTGGATTCTGCTTTTCTTTGTAAGCATTTCCCCCTTCTGTTTATTTTCTTTACTAAAGTCACAGAAAGGGTTGTGCTGAGCCTCCAGTTGATCTAAGCTACTTGGTACATGCCCAGACAGCAAGAAAATGGTTTCTCTGGCAACAGGAATTATGTGAAATCTCTGTGTGTCCTCCCCCACCCTCCATCTGATTCCTATTCACTTAAGCTGTTCACATATAGGCAACAATGAGGCATTGGAACGCTAATGAGCAATTCAAATTTATTGAGCTAACTCATGGAGGCAGGCACTGTGAGCATCCTCATTTCCTGTGTACCAAGGAGCAGGGCACATTTCTTGTATGTTATTCATGTTATTCAAGAACCATACACAGTCAGCAAATAGCCCAAACCAGGTAAAATCAGCTAAATATCTAAAATATGAAGCTTATATGGAATTTATTTTCATCATCTTAGAAGGGAAATACAAAGGCTTTCAGGTGCTAAACATGTAGCTTCGAATTTTCCAAAGATGCTGAGGCATGGAGGTCATAACGATTTAAAACAGCCTCACATTATGAACCCAAGAGGGAATAGCAAGAGCTTTGATTAAATTGCTTCAAATGTCAGCTTTTCTATTTCTAGGAAATCATATTGTCCCTGCAAGACTAAAGCTGTAGAGTTTTAAATTTAGGTTTTGTTAATATTCTCTGTTAGGTTTATGATTAGACCTCCTCTGTGTGTTTAGTTTTTCTCTGATGCCTTGTTTAGGAGAGAGTCCTGTATTTAGTAATGGTGCTAGCGTGGCTATTCACTAACAGAGTTTAATCAAAAGAAAATTGATTTGCTTGAAGCAAATTAGCCTTTTTCTTTAGTCATTGGGAGAATGGGGGAGGGGTGAGGAAATGCATTTATCTTAAGCTTCAATAAGGATGAAATAATAAAAAGAAATATACTCAGTAATATAAATCAGAAAATACAGTGAATGGACTCCTGAACAGATTTCAGAATCACTCTTGGAGATCTGTTAGGAAAAAAAAAAAAAATTGCCTCTTCACTGTTGAGAATATCTTGGTACAATTTACCTAGAAGCAGGTGACTTCTTGAGACTGTATTGGTTTTATGATCATATATTTAATCTGTTCAAAATTAAAGACTTTCTGCCACCAAAAGCAATAGGAAATGCCTCTTTAAAGAGATTCTTAACCTCAATCAACATGATAGTATTTAAGTAATAGCTCACTGAAGATTTGTTTTAATATTTAAAATATAACTTCCAGTTTAAGCTTTGAAGAAACACTGAGCAGAATGATAAGATTAATGATGCAAATACAGTGATTTTTAACACAAAGCACTACAGTGATGCGGCAAAAGACTAAAGTAAAATGAAATAATAGTACTAACAGCAAAAATTCATTTTCATAGTCAGTGCTTAGATAATAAGAACATATTGTCGTAAATAGTAAAAAATCTGAAATAATTGCCATTTTTCCAGGGCATAAGTATGGCCAACAACTGTAGCCAAAATGTGGAAATAAACACAAAATGTAAGTCCTATACAGAAGAAAGGTCTATTGAAGCCATAATATTTAGAATTTTTAAACCTGTCACAGAGCTTTCAGAAGTAGAACATCTTGAAATAAAAATTTTATTCAAATTAGAACATAAAGACTCACCACTTCTACACAAAATCAAATTGCCCTTTACCTGATATATCAATTAATCTGAGACAAGGGCTTTGCATATTCAGCTACCCTTTGCTTCTGAGATAAAAAAGGAATTGTTCCTGTTATTCTAATAGCTGTGCCCCTGTGCATGTTGGGTAACAGATGAGGAGTTAAAAATGTTCTTAAAGAATTTCTGAGCTCTGATTTGTAGCCCATTTTCCTCAGAGGCATCTTTCAAATGTGAATTTGGCTTGTTTCACTTTCTTAATTTAATTTATTTAATTCCATCCCTCCTAGCTCCAAGAAGAGTTGAGATGTTTTGCCATTATAGTGTGTATATGTTAACGTGTTAATCTCTGATAAAAGTGTTATCTAAGATTAGGAAGATATCTTGACAATGTGCTTGCAGCAAAATATGAGAGTCTGAGAACACGCGTTATTAGAACAGAAAGCAATAGAAGGCAGCAGAACTGTTCCTAAATTGGAAACTAATGAGAATTTAGTGGATGGTGGGAAACAAAAAAAAAAAAAAAAGAAAGAAAGAAAAGAGACCAAGATAGAATGGCTTTTAAGAGAGATGAAATAAAAAATTAGGGATGCACAGGATTCAATTTTAAGTTGTTGTTTTCTGCATCTTAAAGTGAGCAACATTCACATTGCTAAATATATTTATTTTTATTGAACTCTGCACATGGTGCATACTTTAAAAAGAGGCTGATTTCCTTATTTTAATAAATAACATAGCCAGGACACAGGCAGAAAAGAAAACAGTTATAGAAAGAGGTAATTAAAGACAGGTGACCATGAAAATGAACAGCCCACTGGGAGTTTAGAGAAAGCCTGAGAAGGGTTTTGGGTTTTCCATGGGACAAGGAATAGGAGTGTAAACCAATCTTATTTAGAACTTACAGGCCAAAAAGACCTCTGATGACATATCACAACAGACACACACACACACTCTGAAATTGTAAAATGTTACAAAATTTAAAATTAGAAATGGGAAAAATACACAACTGAGTAGGAGTTCAAGATCTGGGAGAAGAAAATTATCATACATATCAATGGACTAAGTACATTTGAGTCAGGTAAGATTAGCAAACCAGCTTCACTATCTTATTATGGTGAACTTATTACAAATTTCCATAACCTTTTCAAAATCACTTTGATACAAATCATGTGCTTACTGAAGCTTGTGAAGCTTTCCACATTTTAGCTGTGCATGACCTTAGTCTAGTGGGTAAACTTATCTGAGTGCTGATATACTCTTCCTTTTCTGTAAAATACAAATTATTGTTCAGTCACTAAGTTGTGTCTGACTCTTTGAGACCCCATGGACTGCAGCCTGCCAGGTCTCCCTGGACAACGAGGAGATCAAAATACAAATACTAGTGCCTATTTCAAACATAAATAATGAAGATTAATTTTCATTTAGTGCATAGTATGTACGTCTTGGGCTTCCAACAGTGCACAAGTGGTAAAGAACGCACCTGCCAATGCAGAAGACATGAGAGACATGGGTTTGATCCCTGGGTTGGCAAGATTCCCCTGGAGGAGGGCCTGACAACCCACTCTAGTATTCTTGCCTGGAGAATCATATGGACAGAGGAGCCTGGTGGGCTACAGTCCACAGGGTCGCAAAGAGTCAGACACAAGTGAAGTGACTTAGCATGCATGCATGCACGCATATATGTCAAAACCAATTTTACGGCTATTATTTAGTTCAGTTCTTACAATATCCCTTTAAAGTATTAGTACTCTCATGGTATAAATCAGGAAACAAAGGCTATCAGAAGTTACATAACTTTTCTCAGCACAAAGTTGGGCTATTAGAATGTCCTAGTGCTATCGATAGTCATAATGTTCGTAAATAGAGTGAAACTCAGTTTTATATGGATTTTTATTATTGCCTGGTTACTTCTCCATGGGTGAGTCCAGGATAACACTGTAATAATAAATCCTGCATAAATGTTCATTTGACTTATTTTACACAGTTTCCCCCCGCCCCCTCCAGTTTATCTCATTTGAAAAGAGTAGAATGCCTTGCTCATTTATCATCAGTTTAATCCCTATTAGTGAATTCGTTAATGGAAAGAAGAACAAGGGGAACCTGATTCCTCTTCAGGAATCAAGCCTATTCCGAAAGTGACGAAAACTATTAACACTGTTTCAGCTTGATTATGGACTGGCTGAAAGAAATCCTACCGTGTATGCCCATTGTGGAGTGAGGCTATTTTTTCAATTTAGCCACACCAAATCGGAGCATATGCAGCCTATCTCAGCACTTTGGCCCCTCGAGTGCTCAGTGGAGGCATAGAGCTACTAGTCACACTGTCCAAGAATGGTGGGGTCTCACCAGGTCTGGAAAATTCAAATTTTGATATGGGATTGTCCTTTTATATTCTGAGTTTCCATTACAATTTGGAAAAGTGCAGACTGACAATTTAATGAACATACTGGGAAGCCAAAGCATCAGATAAACCAGATAATCTTATTTCTGCGGTGAATTCACAGAATGAATATCTAAATTTACCTAAAAATATCTCTGTTTCCATTTTTCCAACATTCTCAGAGCCAATTTCCCTGCACCTATTATGTGAATTAATTAATTTAAAAAATGTTAAAACTAAAAGTGAAATTGTGTATGAGTCTGACACAGTGGTTCAATGAGTTCTAATATATTCTAATATGTTAAATACTTGAAATCTTGCAATGAATGCATGTCTAAATAGAATAATACATAAATATTTTTTCTTGTATAATAAACTCAACACTCTCAAATTACTTTCATAAAGTTTGGAATAAAAAGTAGGGAAAAAGAAAATAATTGTAACTGACTGTCAAATAAACATTTTGTTGGTAGGCTTCATATGACTATGCTCTCCAAAGGTTTATAAAAGCCAAATTGTCATCAGTCTATATTTATTATAGAAAAGAAGGAGTGAGGAATAGAAAACAGTAAGTTAAACAAAATCATTTAAATAGAATTACTACAGTTTACTGAGATTCCTACAGGCTCTCCCAGGGAGAAAATAATCAAGGTGCTACATTTCTTGTTTTACTTTCAAAGACAAAGGTTGTGACAAGGGCTTAGAACATTGCTGCTGACAACAGTAGCTCTTTCTTTCTATGCATTAAAATTGTCCCATCAAAGCAGCTGTTTGACAAATGAGGAGCCTGCCTGAAATACTATCAATAGTTCCATTATAGGGAACTTAATCTCTAAAGACACCTCTCTTGTGAACATAATCTAATTTGGACTATCTTTTCTAGGTGGTAGATGTTAGTGACTTTTGTCTTCAAATAAACAATAAAAGTGGTAACTCCAAATTAATGTTTGTACTATACTCTTACTTTCTATTAATTATCAGTTATAATCTTCATTATTATAAACGTTTAGTTAAACCTACTCAGTTATCTGTTACTAAATAAAAACTCATAACCTTTAAAAAATACTTCAAGTGGTTTCATTTCCATGTTTCCACAAATCATACATCATTTTAGTAGTGTGGTTAGATGAAATTAACTAAAATGAAGGTAAGATTTTTCTTATGTAAATATGTGAAAATATATCTAACTGCACATAAAGTTAAATGAAGTTGCTCAGTCGTGTCCAACTCTTTGCGACCCCCTGGACTGTAGCCTACCAGGCTCCTCCGTCCATGGGATTCTCCAGGCAAGAATACTGGAGTGGGTTGCCATTTCCTTCTCCATAACTGCACATAAGTCATAAATAAATCATGCCTTTCTTAATGGGATAAAGTTATTGTCCATTTTGGTAACAGTTGATAAGTATGTTATGACCAACCTAGATAGCATATTGAAAAGCAGACATTACTTTGCCAACAAAGGTCCATCTAGTCAAGGCTATGGTTTTTCCAGCAGTCATGTATGGATGTGAGAGTTGGACTGCGAAGAAAGTTGAGCACTGAAGAATTGATGCTTTTGAACTGTGGTGTTGGAGAAGACTCTTGAGAGTCCCTTGGATTGCAAGGAGATCCAACCAGTCCATTCTGAAGGAGATCAGCCCTGGGATTTCTTTGGAGAGAATGATGCTAAAGCTGAAACTCCAGTACTTTGGCCACCTCATGCGAAGAGTTGACTCATTGGAAAAGACTCTGATGCTGGGAGGGATTGGGGGCAGGAGGAGAAGGGTTGACAGAAGATGAGATGGCTGGATGGCATCACTGACACAATAGACATGAGTTTGAGTAAACTCTGGGAGTTGGTGATGGACAGGGAGGCCTGGCGTGCTGCAGTCCATGGGGTCACAAAGAGTTGGACACGACTGAACGACTGAACTGAACTGAACTGCTGGAAACTGATTTAAATCTGGACAGTCAATTCCCGAATCAATGCTTTAAATGAGTAATTGTCTTGTATATGTTTTTATTGTTTATATTTTATATAAATTATTTAGATACATAATTTATAATTCACACAATATTAGTTATATATCAGAATAAGATTGTCCCTTTAAATAATGGAGATCTTTCAAAATGGTCCAGTTTAATAGGACTCCAGATACAATGCAGCTCACTAATGCACAACTGTCATGGGAAAAGATGTTTCTGAATCCCTTATACCCTGGAGAAATTGTTTCATTCAAAGCCCAAGGAGCTTAATTTCTAAAGCATAAGCTTTAAAAGAGCATCTCTTTCCTCATCAGAAAACCAAATAATCAACTGTTGTTTTCTCAGAGGTAAGGAAGATCAAAAGGACATCCCCTGGATCTAACTTGTGGTTACAAGAAAGGACAGAAAATAGCAACTGTGATGACTCGATCATTAAACTGCTCCTTCTGGGAAAATTTTATGATTAAATGCAAGACAGCCTGTAGAGAGAATCATTATACTACTGGCTGAAAATCTGAAATGGAGATGCAGGACATAACCACTTCTCCAGAGGAACTAAAATGCACTGGAAGAAAGATCTGGACCTAATGTCTAAAAAACTAACATTTGACATTACCTCTTACTCAGCAATTATATTATTGCCTACACCAGTGTTATATTAACAAAGAAAGAACATAGAATCTGTGTGTTCTGTTTACATTTTTACTCTTATCCATACTGCACCAGAGCCTCTCCCCTGATGACTCCTCTCTGATAATACATTTGAGTTTTTATATAATCTCTTTCAGGTCACCTAAGCAGTGATGCACAAAATTGTATATCCATGGTTAAAAAAAATTATTATGTCCCTCAATATCTAGCTATCGGAGAGTGACTGAAGTACCATAAGAATTAATCTCCAATAATCCTACTGATATTTGTATGTGTGTGTGCTCTCGGTCCTGTTTGACTCTTTTGCGACCTCATGGACTATAGCCTGCCAGGCTCTTCTGACCATGGAATTTTCAAGCAAGAATTCTGGAATGAGTTGCCATTTTCTTCTCTAGGTGACTGACACTTGTATATCTTTTCCAAAAAAAATTACTAGTATGCCTGTACCTTAAAGTTACCTTGTTAAGAGAATAGTTCCCAATGTTTGGGTCATGTGGTACTTTAATTTTTAGGAAGGAAAAGATAGATATCCCCTTATCACAGAGGTAGGTTCCAGCTTGATGTAGGGTTTGAAATGAATGTCTTGAAATCTTCCAGTTTTTATCTATTTTGTAATGAAATATATTCCCATTCATTCCACATTTCCCCAGCTTTTTGAATTATAGGAAATCTGTAAAGAATTTACAGAGAAGGTGCTGTAAGGACGTCAGTAACATAATAGCTTTTTATTAAGAAACTGATTATATTGAAACTAAACAGACTAAACACTTTCAAGTCTTTAAAACTAAAGACTTGACTTAGATAAGCTTCCTTAGCTAGCACTCTATGCATATCAGAATGTCCAAGTCTAATTCAAAAACACATAAAAGAAGATGAAAATAATGATTTTTATTGTATTCAAAACAAGGGGAAAATGTGAGCTAGACTGAAATAATGCTATTCTGAAATCAGATCGAGAAATTTAGGTCAAATAGCTGTCATTAAAAAAACAACACAGTTGGATTATTTATGTTTAATAAAATATACTATATAATCCATCATTACCTTTAGGTAATAAATTCTTTACATAAACTTATTTTCTAAAATAAATCTTGGCCTAAAGAAATATTTATGTGTAATAAGGTACAACTCTTTAATGTTTCCAATGAAGACTGAGTAGAATTTTCTTCAACAAATATGGATCATTCTGCTCTTAAAACCTATAATTCATTAACTCATTTGAATATACTCTTTAATCTAGCAAATGTGTGAATAGTAGTAATGATACAGAAATAAAGCAATGTAATTTTACTCTCATATCTAATTATCCATCAGTAAAACTAAAACTTGAACTGTGGAAAAATGATATAACTAGAATGACAATATCAGAAGGGGATAGTCCAATGCTGTTTGTCATATTTCTGCATAGAAACATGTTTTAAAGTAAAGTGGACCTAGTATATAAAAATGAGAACAATTTTTAAAATAATTTTTAAGAGCATATCGCTAGTCACCTTTCTGTGTTTAAAAGGTCCAAAATAGAGAACTTCCGTGAAAGACACTATTTTCATGTTCACTGAGGTTAAACTGAAATCATAGAAATATGTGTATCTCAGATCCCAGCATCAGAAGAGCCCAGAATTCTAGCTTAATTTGCAGGCAGAGAACAATATTACAATGGCAAAATATCAGTTTCAATGTCAATTTAATGGATTGGTTAATGATATAGGCAATAAGACATGGGCTAAATTTAACACATACTTAAAACAGCCTTTGCTAAGTGATCTGAGTTAAAACAAATGGTATTACGGACATTTAACTACATTTGTTTCCCAATTTGTCAGAGAGTTTTAAACTCTGTTTTGTGAAACTCTCTGGGAAAAGTTAAATGCAAGTTCTTTTATTTAATAAGACTAATCAGAAGTAGCCTAAAATCAGAACTTGTAGCCCTACTTAAACCACATAGCTTAATCATAGAATAATGCAATCATAGAATTACTTAATTGGCTTATCTAGTGGAACCTTATAGTAAAGGGAAGGAAAGAAAGACCTAAGAATGTCGAAAGAATTATGGAAGAGCACTCAGTAAAGTGTCAAAAAGAAACTTTAAGTAAAGCCCAAGCTTCCTGACTCTCTGGTCTTTCATTAAGCATTGCAGTGGTTGATGAATAAGACATACTTGGAAATACATAGTTGGTCTTTTAAGTGATTTTCTAATATTATTTCAATCCACCTTACATTTTTGTATCATTTTGAGGAATTTGGTACTAGTGAATGAAATGTTTTCACTCATCTTTTTTTTTTTACTCATCTTCTTTTAATCAACCAATATTTGTCAAAGATGTAATAAATTCAAGGAGGATTTTTGATGCAGCAGCATTTATTTTGATGTTAAATTTATACACCTACTCTCAGATTGAACTCACAAACAAAGTACACAGGCAAATAATGATGATGAAAGGGAACACCTGAATGTACCTAAATAAAAGAATACTTAAGTGCAACTTGAGAACTTAGAACATACAGCTGTAGTTCTATAAACTTGATGTGTGTAAGATTAATATGGAAAGCTTGGTAAAAACATAGATTTCTGGTCCTAATCTTTAGATAATTAAATAGTAGGCTGGCTTGAAGCCTGGGGATGTATATATTTAAGAATCAAAAGCAATTCTGACACAGGTAGGTTTCTGACCACACATCCCGAAACCTTGACAAGGGGCTGCTTCATGGTGGGAGAAGCAATGACAATATCATGAAGGTAAGATGTGTCTAGAAAAATGGATAAATTGGGTATGTGGAGGTGGGGTACAGGGCAGTTAAGAAAGGCATAAAGAACCAGTGAGAGCAAGAAGATGAAGAGTGAGTTAGGAAATAGACAATGACAAAACTTGGCCAGAAGGTGGGAGGGTAATATGAGAGATGGCTGTAGGCCATGGAGGTGTTGATTAGAGTCAGGAGTGTCAAACCAGGAAGTGTTGACTCCTTCTAGCATGTGACAGGAAGTTCCTAAGGTTTTCTGAGCAGGTAAAAGCTTTATTCAAAGTGTGGGGTATAGATCAGGTAAAATGGGACTGAAGTCATGGGGGCAAGGAGCAACAGAGGGAGATAAGGTGGCCATGTGAAGCAAATCAGAACCAAGCGCAGAAGGGCAAGGGGACAACTTTAAGGAGTCTATATTTTATTCTGGGTGAAAGAGAAGACAAAGAAGGAAAACACAGGTGTGATGAGACAAACAGAAAAGAAAGCGAAAGTATATCAAAGAATAAAAGGGTGGTGGTGTCGGGGCATAGCACAGTGGCATGTGGGAAGAAGGGTATGGACTCGTGACACTGCTCAAGGGCGTCACTCTTCCTCTCCAGGCCACTAAGTGTGGGTTCAAAAAAAAGAGGCATAATTGCCATCTTCATATACCGCACAGACTGAAGACTGAAAAGAGCAAGAGCTTTACTAAATGATGGATTTTAGATGAGAAGCAGATCAAAGACCATGAGGATAGTGATCACCTATGATTGGTATAATGTTAGATGACAGGAAATTGAAGAATGGAAGATTACAAATGCAGGGCCCAGTTACATCAGAAACAAGTAGAGTCAGGAAACTGATGGAGCGTTTTAAAGAACCCAGCAATATGAAAACCTATGTAAAAGTATGGGAGCCCTCATTTAGTTTTGGATTCCTTCTGGTCTTTTGTTCTGTTGCTCCTGTTGAGGAGGAGGAAGAAAGGTAGGCTAATCAGGTAAGACTCTTTGAGGTGCTGGGTAATAGTTCTGAAACATTTTCCCAGAACATAATGTGTCTGGTAGGGCAATTCCAGCATTCCGGCGTTTACACTGAGATATGCCAACACACTCCTGGCCAGAACAGGACAGGTCACTTAACTTTGAATTTCAACTTCTGCATCTGTGTAAAATGTGGATAACAGACCTTGCCATTTAAGTCATCTTATTTCAGAAGGATGTCAGGAGATTCAGTGAGTGATACTACAGAATCTTGAGCCAACTGGGGAGGGGTGTTGTTGCTGTTTAGTTGCTAAGTCATGTTTGACTCTTTCGCGACCCCAGAAACTGTAGCCTGCCAGGTTCCTCTGTACATGGGATTTTCCAGGAGAAATAAAAACGGGACTAGATATAGCACCATTTCATATTTTCAGTTGTCATTTCAGTGTTTGAAAAACTAAATGTTATCAATAGGTTTGAACCATTGGAGTGGTTTACCATTTCCTTCTTCAGGGCATCTTCCTAACCCAGGGATTAAACCAGTGTCTCTTAAAGACATCTCCTGCGTTACAGGTGGATTCTTTACTGATGAGCCACCAGGGAAGCCCAGGGAGGAATGTTATAACCACCAAATAATATCATACTCAACCAGGTTTCTTGAAATATAAAAAGAAAAATAATTCAGAATTTATGAATAAAAAGTGGCTAATAGGACATCTTTCTTGGGCCAAAGGGTGATTACAAAACTTCCTGAAAAATATGGGGGGTGGTTAACAACTTACCAATTTTTAGACTATTAATGCTTATGACGCTTAGGGTCCAAGTTACTATAGTAATTGATATGTGAATCCAAAGATAAACTAAAAGACCTAAAAATGGCTCATGCTTGAGTTTGGGTTTCTGAGTACTAAAAAGTCACCACTATTTTGACCTCAGGTTTTGAACAAATCAGGTTAATACACTGCTCCTCTTCTAGAACTCCCACTGCTTTTTTTTTTTTTTTTATAGTGGCTGTCACAGCACATAACCTTTACTCTACAACCGTCTATTGGGCTCTAAATATGTGCCATATACTAGGCTGAATGCTGGAGAGAAACATTAAATGTGACACTCCCTACTCTTGGAAGCTCAGCCCTACAGGCAATCACCTGTAGATCTTATTGGATAGCCTGTTAGACTCCAATTTCCTTTATGGAGGATTCTGTCATTGTCTTCATATAACTTCGAATATACCTATTTTTAAAAACTTACATGGAAGTTAATATTACTGTTAAAAGATAACTTGGATAAGAACCTAACTTAATAATAATCATCTTTATTTAAAGGTGAAAAATATTCTCTCAGATAAATTGATTTTTGTTCATATTAGTTGATTGTGGGAATCAACATGATGTTTAACCACTGACACTAGCTAATCACTTAATCAGTACACAGGCATAATATGGTCATCTAACCAAGGCATAACCCATGAATTGGGTGGATTCTGATTGTGCAGTATATCTTAGACCTTAGGAACGATTTCACAACAATCTATATTTCACAGAAATAAAAACGGGACTAGATATAGCACCATTTCATATTTTCAGTTGTCATTTCAGTGTTTGAAAAACTAAATGTTATCAATAGGTTTGAAATAGGTTTAAGATTTCTGAATACATCAAGTTATTTTATCCACAAATGCTACATTGAAATGTATCTGTCTCCATCTGGATTGACCTAAAAAGTTGGAAGTAGTTAGATTCATAAATCTTTCCTATAGCACCTATATTTTGTAAAGAAAATGAGGTGCAATAAAAATTAAGCCAAATTAGTAAACAATTCAGTATCATTTTCTTAAGCTGAAGTTAGAGAAAAAAGAGAAGGGTGGGGTGTGGACAAAATAACTGTTGACACTGGCATCATTAAAGATACATCTTAACATGTAAAATGAATTCTACATTTAGAAATATAAAGGAAAACATTTCTCCCAAGCAATGAAGCAATCTAGAATGCAGTTCTTAAAACTAACACAGTATAATATGCTGCTGTTGCTGCTAAGTTGCTTCAGTCGTGTCCGACTCTGTGCGACCCCATAGACGGCAGCCCACCAGGCTCCCCCGCCCCTGGGATTCTCCAGGCAAGGACACTGGAGTGGGTTGCCATTTCCTTCTCCAATGCATGAACGTGAAAAGTGAAAGTGAAATCGCTCAGTCATGTCTGACTCTTTGCGACCTCATGGACTGCAGCCTACCAGGCTCCTCTGTCCATGGGATTTTTCAGGCAAGAGTACTGGAGTGGGGTGCCATTGTCTTTTCCAGTATAATATGCTGCTGCTGCTGCTGCTGCTAAGTCGCTTTAGTAGTGTCCGACTCTGTGCAACCCCATAGACGGCAGCACACTAGGCTCCGCCATCCCTGAGATTCTCCAGGCAAGAACACTGGAGTGGGTTGCCATTTCCTTCTCCAATGCAGGAAAGTGAAAAGTGAAAAGTGAAAGTGAAGTCACTCAGTCGTATCTGACCCTTAGCAACCCCATGGACTGCAGCGCACCAGGCTTCTCCATCCATTGGATTTTCCAGGCAAGAGTACTGGAGTGGGGTGCCAGTATAATCTGCTGCTGCTGCTGCTAAGTCACTTCAGTCGTGTCCAACTCTGTGTGACCCCATAGACGGCAGCCCACCAGGCTCCCCTGTCCCTGGGATTCTCCAGGCAAGAACACTGGAGTGGGTTGCCATTTCCTTCTCCAATGCGTGAAAGTGAAAAGTGAAAGTGAAGTCACTCAGTCATGTCTGACTCTGAGTGACCCCATGGACTGCAGCCTACCAAGCTCCTCCATCCATGGGATTTTCCAGGCAAGAGTCAGCTTAAATGTAAATTTCAACTAACTTATAGTTGTATAAATGAAGTGAAGTTGCTCAGTCATGTCCAACTCTTTGCTACTCCATGGACTGCAGCATGCCAGGGCTCCCTGTCCATCACCAACTACCAGAGTTTACTCAGACTCATGCCCATTGAGTCAGTGATGCCATCTAACCATCTTGTCCTCTGGCATGCACTTTTCCTCCTACCTTCAATCTTTCCCAGGATCAGGGTCTTTTATAGTTAGTCGGCTCTTTACATCAAGTGGCCAAAGTACTGGAGTTTCAGCTTCAGCATCAGCCCTTCCAATGAATATTCAGGACTGAATACTGTCCCTCCAAGACTAAAGCTCTAGAGTTTTAAATTTAGGTTTTGTTAATATTCTCTGTTAGGTTCATGATTAGACCTCCTCTGTGTATCTAGTTTTTCTCTGATGCCTTGTTTAGAAGAGAGTCCTGTATATAGCAATGGTGCTAAGGTGGATATGCACTAATAGAGTTTAATCAAAAGAAAATTGATTTGCTTGAAGGAAGAGGGCTGAGAAGCAAATTAGCCTTTTTAGTCATTGGGAGAATGTGGGGGGGTGGGTGAGGAAATGCATTTATCTTAAGCTTCAATAAGGATGAAATAGAAAGAAATATACTCAATAGAAAGAAATATACTCAGTAACATAAAATCAGAAAATACAGTGAATGGACTCCTGAACAGATTTCAGAATCACTGTCTTCGAGATTTGTTAGGAAAAAAAAAATTGCCTCTTCACTGTTGAGAATATCTTAGTACAATTTACCTAGAAGTAAGTGAATTCTTGAGACTTTATTGATTTTATGTTGATATATTTAACCTGTTCAAAATTAAAGACTTTCTGCCTCCAAAAGTAATAGGAAATGCCTCTTTAAAGAGATTCTTAACCTCAATCAACATGATAGTATTTAAGTAATAGCTCACTGAAGATTCGTTTTAATATTTAAAATACAACTTCCACTTCAGGCTTTGAAGAAACACTGAGCAGAATGATAAGATTAATGATGCAAATACAGTGATTTTTAACACAAA
This sequence comes from Capra hircus, assembly GCF_001704415.2. NCBI lineage: Eukaryota > Metazoa > Chordata > Mammalia > Artiodactyla > Bovidae > Capra > Capra hircus. The sequence goes on from NC_030811.1 coordinate 77,774,820, forward strand.
GCACTACAGTGATTTCTCTTAGGATGGACTGGTTGGATCTCCTTGCTATCCAAGGGACTCTCAAGAGTCTTCCCCAACACCACAGTTCAAAAGCATCAATTCTTCAGTGCTCAACCTTCCTTATGGTCCAACAACTATACATGAGGACTTGAAAAACCATAGCTTTGACTATACGGACCTCTGCTGGCAAAGAAATGTCATTGCTTTTTAATACAGTGGCTAGGTTTCTTCCTAGGTTTCTTCCAAGGAGCAATCATCTTTTAATTTCATGACTGCAGTCACCATCTGCAGTGATTTACGAGCAAAAGAAAGTAAAGTTTGTCGCTGCTTCCACTGTTTCCCTATTTGCCATGAATTGATGGGACCAGAAGCCATAATCTTAGTTTTTTTAATGTTGAATTTAAAGCCAACTTCTTCACTCTCCTCTTTCACTTTCACCAAAAGGCTCTTTAGTTCTTTGCTTTCTGCCATAAGGATGGTAGCATGTGCATATCAGAAGTTACTGATATTTCTTCCAGGACTCTTGATTCCAGCTTGTGCTTCATCCAGCCCAGCATTTCACATGATCTATTCTGTGTAAGTTAAATAGCAGGGTGACAACATACAGCCTGGACGAACTACTTTCCCTGTTTGGAACCAGTCTGTTGTTCGTTATCCAGTTCAAATTGTTGCTTATTGACATGCACACAGGTTTCTCAGGAGGCCACTAAGGTACTCTGGTATTCCAATATCTTTTAAAATTTTCCAGTTTGTTGTGATACACATAGTCAAAGGCTTTGGGAGAGTCAATGAAGCAAAACTAGATGTTTTCTTGAAAGTCTGTTGCTTTATATATGATCCAACAACTATTGGCAATTTGATCTCTAGTTCCTTTGCCTTTTCAAAATCCAGCTTCAACATCTGGAAGTTCATGGCTCAGGTATTGTTGAAGACTAGCTTAGAGAATTTTGAGCATTGTCACTAGCATTGAAATGAGTGCAATTGTGCAGTAGTTTGAACATTCTTTGGCATTGCCTTTCTTTGGGATTGGAATGAAAACTGACCTTTTCCAGTCCTGTGGCCACTGCTAAGTTTTCCAAATTTGCTGGCATATTGAGTGCAGCACTTTCACAGCATCATCTTTCAGGATTTGAAATAGCTTAACTGGTATTCCATCACCTCCATCATCTCTTAGGTTTTGAAATAATTAATTTGGAATTCCATCATGTGCACTAGCTTTGTTCAATAGTGAAGCTTCCTGAGGCCCACTTCACTTTTTAGTCCAGGATGTCTGGCTCTAGGTGAATGATCACAGCATTCTGATAATCTGGGTCATTAAGATCTTTTTTTCTATAGTTCTTCTGTGTAGTCTTGGCACCTCTTCTTAATGTCTTCTGCTTCTATTAGGTCCATACTATTTTTTTCCTTTATTGTGCACATCTTAGGTCATTGTGGTATGACCTAAATCAAACCCCTTATGATTATACAGTGAAAGTGACAAATAAATTCAAGGGATTAGATCTGATGGACAGAGTGCATGAAGGACTATAGACAGAGATTCATAACACTGTACAGGAGGCAGTGATCAAAACTATCCCAAAGGTAAAGAAATGCAAAAAGCCAAAATGGTTGTCTGGGGATGCCTAACAAATATCTGACAAAAGAAAAGAAGTGAAAGGCAAAGGAAAAAATGAATGATTCACCCATCTGAATGCAGAGTTCCAAAGAATAGCAAGGAGAAATAAGAAACCCTTCCTAAGTGATCAATGCAAAGAAACAGAGGAAACCAGTAGAATGGGAAAGACTAGAGATACCTTCAAGAAAATTAGAGCTCAAACTATGCTTGCTGTGAAACAGTGATACTCAGTGGCTTTGTCTTCAGTACAGTCTATACATTTGTTAGCTCTGAGTCCATTCATTGCTCTATTCTGCATATATTTATTGAGGGCCTAACATGGGCCAGCGGCTATTCTATGTTCCAGGTATATAGCTGAGAACAAAGCAAAGCCCCTTCCCCCACACAGCTTATCATCCAGTGACTAAGAGTAAAAAATAAGTATAAGTTATAAAACTAGGTTGTGATAAAAGGTAAGAAAAATAGAGTGACATAAAGATAGGTATAGGTCTGTGACAGTGATGAAATGGAGCTATTTTTAGACAGGGTGGCTGGGAAAACCTAAGAAGGTGACAGTTGAGTGAAACTGCAATCAGATGCAGCCTCACTTTGTTGCTATGCTCACTCCTCAAACTTAAGTGTGTAAGTGTAGATCATTTGAGAATAATCTACATTGAGAATGCAAGGTTCTGGCACAGCAGTTGATGGATTAAACAATTTAAATATTAAATACAAAGTAAATGTTAGGAAGACAAAAAAAGATCTTTAAGACTGCAGAATTAACATTACATAAACAGCCTCATTTCAAAATTTTGCCCATGGGTATCATTTTTTAATTAAAAAACATTTTTTGAGTTTCTACTATATGTGACCCCCACAAACTAGCCGTATACAAGAAATACAATGGTTCCTAACCTATGGAATTCAAATTCTATTCACATAGCTGAGACAGAACCATGAAACACTTCATTTTGGTGCCACTGTAGTTTAAATTAAAAACATCAAAATTGGTTGTTCAATTTCCCCTGATCCTTTTTTATACCTGAAAAACTTTACCTTACTCTTTCTCTCTGGGGCATTGCTTCTAGTACTTCTCCCCAGGATACAACTAGTTTCTAGGCTTCTGCTTACTTTTGCACTTCTTTTGGAGTACAAAGTGAAAGCATATTATAAATGCAGAGCTTGTAGTCATATCAGTATTGGCCATTTGCAAGGATACTAGACAACATCTATAACAATACTGATGTATAATTTATTGAGTCTTTACAGTGTGTTACTCTGTCACTCAGTACATGCCATACTATTTAACTTGTACCAGAACTATGTTAATCATATTTTATAAAGGAGTACATCAAGGCTGTATGTTGTCATCTTGCTTATTAAACTTATATGCAGCGTACATCATGCAAAATGCCAGGCTGGATGAAGCACAAGCTGGAATCAAGATTGCCGGGAGAAATATCAATAACCTCAGATATGCAGAGGACATCACACTCATGGCAGAAAGCAAAGAACTAAAGAGCCTGTTGATGAAAGTGAAAGAGGAGAGTGAAAAAGTTGGCTTAAAACTCAACGTTCAGAAAACTAAGATCATGGCATCCAGTCCTATCACTTCATGGCAAAGAGATGGGGAAACAGTGGAAATAGTGACAGACTTTATTCTTTTGGGCTCCAAAATCACTGCAGACTGCAGCCATGAAATTAAAAGATGCTTGCTCCTTGGAAGAAAACCTATGACCAACGTAGACAGCATATTAAAAAGCAGAGACATTACTTTGCCAACAAAAATCCGTCTAGTCAAAGCTTTGGTTTTTCCAGTAGTCATGTATGGATGTGAGAGTTAGACTATAAAGAAAGCTGAATGCTGAAGAATTGATGCTTTTGAACTATGCTGTAGGAGAAGACTCTTGAGAGTCCCTTGGACTGCAAGGAGATCAAACCAGTCAGTCCTAAAGGAAATCAGTCCTGAATATTCATTGGAAGGACTGATGCTGAAGCTGAAACTCCAGTATTTTGGCCACCTGATGCAAAAATGACTCATTGGAAAAGACCCTGATATTGGGAAAGATTGAAAGCGGGAGGCGAAGGGCACGACAGAGGATGAGGTGTGGTTAGATGGCATCACCAACTTGATGGACATGGGTTTGAGTGGACTCCGGGAGTTGGTGATGGACAGGGAAGCCTGACGTGCTGCAGTCCATGGGGTCTCAGAGTCTTACACAACTGAGTGACTGACCTAAACTGAAAATGAAGCTCAAAGAGATGAAGTAGCTCATTCAAAATTATATGATTCATAACAGGGAAGTCTGAATTCAAAATCAAACTCATGTAATGCCACTGTCCAAGCCACTGGACTACAAATTAAGAAAAAAAAAAAAAAGAGAGAGAGCAAGAGAGAATTACTCCCAAGAATTTGAGAAGTTAAGGTAAATGACAAACTAACATATAACAAAATGTATCAGGGATTTAACAATTTTCTTTAAAGGGTTAGATTCATTCTTAGGCAATAGGAAAATCAAACAAAAGATATTCATCTATCTATGAAACAAAAGGTAAGTAACAATGCAACTGGATTAGTATTAAAAGAATAACAAAAAGTACTTGTTGGCATAGCCCACTGAAACATTAAGACAGGGTGTCTTGGCTAACATACAGTATTATCGTCCCACTCATTCATTCAGTGACATTTTTTGATTACATACGATATTCTAGATGCCATACTATGTGCTGAAGAGGTAGCAGTGAACAAGATCCACATTGGCCCCCACCCTCAAGGAGTTTGCATATGGCAAAGATCTCTACCTAACGATAATTCTAGATGGAAATTTCAAACTATCTTTGTCTGATACTAGTAAGCATCTCTGTTACAGGACTCCTGCTATTCCCGAATGCATGCTGACCTGGTAATCTTCTGACTATGAATGATACTTTATAGGAAAATATCTGTGCAGGTACTTAATAGGAAAATGTGCTGCTCTTACCAACGTAGGAATTCTGATCGATAACATAATGACCTACCTGGGGGAAATTAGTAAACAGCTTGATTTTTATGTCAAGAAACCAACCTGTTATGAGTGGCTTCTGACAAAAGTAAACTTCAGAATTGACAAAAGTAAACTTTAGAACTTTTAAGGCTGAGGAACAGATATGGGCCCATAGTAAATTTGTTAAGGTAATGGCACACCATGAAGCCTCTTGGGGGATATCCAGACAAGTAGGCATCACAATGTTTTATTTGATCATTGCATTACTATCATTTAAATAAACTAAACCCAAGTCAAATTTAAAATAAGCACAGAAGTTTAGGGTTAAAATTTTTTATTATTTAAAATAATTTAAAATTATCTAATTAATCTATAGTTTTCTATTTGAGAAAAGTATCTGTGCACTCAATTTAATTTTTAAATATAGATTTTGGATTTTTAACCCCATACATAATATATGAACCATGATAAACAAGATTTCCCCCAATCTGACTTCCTGCAATGACTCAAAGCAAGTTAATAATAACCTTCTAGCCATTAATGTTCAACAAGAGCTAATTCCATAAATCTGAGATGTTAACAGGGCCCATAATACCTTTCTTTCAAGCCACTAATACTAAAGCAAAACAAAACAAAGGCATAACTGGAATAATAATGAACCAGGAGGCTTTACAGAGGACTTTATTGATTATTCATTAATGGTATATCTATAATTGATTCTACTCTTAGAAGCTACACAATTTAAGAAGGACACTTTTAATATAGAGAACTTTATAAATCATCGAGATAGTCAAGATGTTTACCACAGGGCATGCTAAATTTAGTAACAAATGATGGCATGAATGTGATCACATGACTTCCACAGTAGAGATGATTTTTAAACCCTTGCATTAAAATAAACATAATCACATAGTGTCATATAGTCTTTATGTAGTGGTATCCATACAAAACATAGAAAAAAATGAAAAGACACATTAAATACTGTTGAGATGCAGAAGTTATATATAAACGTTGAATGGCAGAACTTACATATAAAATAATAAGTCCTTAAGTTTGTTAACTTCCTCTTCGGTTTCCTCCCTGTTTAAGAGACATTGGTTCTATCCCTGGGTCAGGAAGATCCCCTGGAGAAGGAAATGGCAACCCACTCTGGTACTCTTGCCTGGAAAATTCCATGCACAGAGAAGTCTTGCGGGCTACGACCCATGGGGTCTCAAAGAGTTGGACACGACTGAGCAACTAACACATGCACTGTCTAGGTAGAAAGATATATTCCACCAAAAGTTCTGAATAGCCAAAATTTTACAAATGCCCTCTAAAGAAAAAAAAAAAAAAACTTAAAATCTCTATTTACACCTCACTTTCTTCAGTAAAATAGCTTTTCTTTAATATCTCAAGTTTTCATAAGGCAGCCAATTTCTCTCTATAAGAAAAAGTCTTCCTTAAAAAAGGTTTTTACAATCCATTTTCTCTTTAAACTCAACCTCCCAATTCATAACAAATTAGTTCCTTTTAGTGAATCAGAAGTGCTCTTGTAATCTTTTTATATGGTATATTTTTGGAGCACTTACAAATAAAATAGGAGTGTATTTATAGAGAATGAATAATAAGAGGAAGAATTAGTTCAGGTAAACATGACATTAGAAACAGTAAAAGAATTAGAATTGTGTAAATTGCTTCTGAAAACTACTACTATATCCTGCACCATCTGTGTCTACTTTGTTGATCATCAAAAGCTTATCTCTATTTGGTTTCTCCACTCTGGAGTGCAGCCTGAGAATAATTTTGAATGGGAAAGTAAGCAGTGAAAACAAATAAAGGGTTACATTCATTATCAGACATTGAAGGGAGGAATGAAATGGTGGCACAAAATTGAGCTGTGACAGAAGAACATTATAATACCCAAATCCCTAATATATACTAGCTAGTTAAAGGAATAAGCGCATCCAGTTGAAATAATATTTTCAGTGAAAGTACTTCCTCTCAAACTGGCATTAACAGAGGCTCTGGAGGTCATACATTTTCTAGCTTTCATATTAAAGGATGTACTCCAGAAATAATCAAATGCAGATATCTCGTGTCCTTATTATAATTCTTTACTATTAGCAACATCCAATTTTTGCTCCTTGAAAAATGTCTAGGAAAATAGAGTATATCTCTAAACACGGGTTCTATCTTATTTGATCCTCTGCATACCTAATTGTGCCTTTTACATGGTTACAGGATTTAAGCAAGTTGTTCTCCCAGTCTTATGGATTAGATACCTTTGGAATCTGATAAAAACCATGGACTTTCCTGCATATGCATATATTTATACAGAAAATTTTCAGGGGATCCACAGATCCATACACACCAGGTCAAGAATACATCCTTGAAGTGAAAAGGTGAAGGCAGAAGAGATATTTTCTATTGCTAAATTGAAAATAATAAGTTTAGAAGCAAGTAATAAAGCAAACAGGTCAAAAAAAATTTTTTTTCAAAGTAAGTAAAATCTTAAAAGTGTTCCATGTTTATATCTGGTAGGAAGAGCACCTCATTTGTTTTATTCTTGCTGCCACTTAAGTTGTCACCAATTAAGGGTAGATGGGTCAATGAGAAAAGAGACCTCTTTTGTTTATTTCACTAGGATTTAGCTTGGTTCGGGTAGAATGGCCCGCATTCCATTACCTAGCTTTTGAAAACTCTGATGTGTCCCTATGCCCAAGATATGTCCTACGGGGACTGATTTCCAAACTAAAAATGAGGACATGTAGTCTGACACCTTAAGTGTATTTATGGAAACATTATTACTATTTAGGAAAGTATTACTATTTATCTATTATAGTAGATAGTAATAATACTATTATTACTATTTATCTGTAGTGTCAGATAGACGTGTCCAGTTTCTGATGGATCTTCTCATCTCACTTAAAACTTCTAACTAACCCATAACTGCTCTGCAATTATGTGTACTAATGTCAGCAATTTACTTTGAAATGCATCAAATAGAAGATGATTGATGGATGCATAAATGAGTGGTAAGTTTTAGATATATGAAAAAGTACATACGGTAAAACATTAATGGTGGACTCTAGGTAAATAGATGTTCACTGTAAAATTCCTACAGCTTTTCAAGAGGTATGCAGCTTTTATAATAAAATTTTGGAGAAAAATACAATGAAAAAGTAAAGATTGAAAATATGACCAAAAAAAAAAAACCACTCCAAATTGTTGGAATTATAGGTGATACTTATTTTATTATTTCCAGTTTTATGATTAATCTGTATTCTTTAATCTTATACAAATAATTTTAGGTAATAAATAATAACACTTTTATTAAAATCAGCCTGCCATAAATTAATGCTAAAGTAGAGATATTTTTGTTAGGGACTCACATGGAATCAGCTTTGCAAAGTATGTGTGGAGCTGTTTCATTCTAGGGAGTAGACTTTATCTTTGAATGTAACTGCTAGAGAAGGAGCTGAGCTAAAAGGGCTATGCAGGGAATGGCATAATGAAATTAAAATTTGTTTGCTTGTTTGTTTCTTTAAAGACATTCTGGGGAAAAAATGGGGATGGAGGAAATGGTACAGATTGTATATAAGGATGATGAAACCCACTAACCCATGTATGAAAGTCTTCAGTAATTTGATCAATTATATAACATGTGCAGAAGCCACTCTCACAATGACAACAAACAACCACACACACAAAATAACCAAGAACACACCAGAACCTGGGGCAGTACTCACCAAATGTACTAACCAAATGACTCCACAAGGGTATCTTGTCCTATGAATTGGGGAAGCAAGGAAGGAGAGGGAGACTTCTGGGGCAGTTTGATTTTCCAGTATATGTCAACAAGAGATGTATATAATAGAAAAGATTTACAACTGTGTGCAAACAAAACCACACATGCTCTACTTGAGCCTCTAAACACATTTACTAGTGAAAATACAGTAATAGAATCATTCTAGTAAAATTATTTGTCTTTCTGATTTCCATGTAACTTTCTGGTTAAACAAGTTCCATGAAATTAATCATTTTTTCAAGGAAAAAAAAGAAGTAGCGTTAGAAAAAAATACATAGAATATTTGCATTATAGTAAGGATTTTGCCTAACTAGTATTATGATATACTTGCTGCTAGGAGACAGGAGCACAAAATATTTATGTTATAATATCAAACCACCATCAAGACAACTGATCATTTGTCATGCTTTTAGCAGTACAGTCTACGTATATGTATCAATAAGGCCTATTTCTTACCACTAATATAAGTTGTCTCTTCACTCTACTAAAGTGCAAATACAGAACACACTTAAAATGTGATGAAATGAAATATTTTATTTAATACAATGTTCCAAATGTAGTAATTATGTATCCTCAAATGGTAATTGACTAAGAAACAACAAAATAGGAAAAAACAATAGTCTGTGTTCTAAATTCATATACTGCCCCAGTAAATGTTAAATGCACAATAAATTGTAAACATAACAACGTAAGCAGACTGGGCCTATTTTCTTCATATCATCTAAGAATAACAATAGATGATACCATCTATTGCTCGTGAATGAGAATTTGGGCAGAGCAATCAGAGGCAGTAAGATAAAGATGACAAAATATACTTGACAGATTATCATTTTTCTCTGATTCTCTCAGAACAGCATCAAGTACAGCAGCATGTGATCACCCAGCTGCAGGGAGGCAAAGGGAAGTTGATACCATCGTCTGAATCTATTTTGCTTTATTCTTATAATAAGGAGAAACTAAAATGTAGATGCAGACATTCAAATATCATCAGAAAAGCCTCTGACCAGAGCAAGTCAGGAGGAAACACTAAAACCTGTCTCAGGAATCACGAAGAAAGCAGATGCCTAAAGAAGCTTATGCTCCTGACCTACCTCAGCTAGTCACTATTTGCAGGACCTAAGGCAAAATGACGTGACATATTAAATGCATTTATGGTCCTGACTATTCATTCTCTCTTTATTCACTTCGCTGTCAAGCAGATTTTTGAGTTCTTCCTATAAGGATGAAGTACCTTGATCACCCTATGTAACTTGCTTTTTCCAACAGAATGAATCAGAAGTCATTCTGATTTGCAAGAGATTAGTTGCCAACCTAATTTTAAGGGACCCTGTATGTTTCTGTTGTCCTTTAAGCACCTTAGCCATTGACATGAGAAGGATATGCCTAGATTAGACTGTTGGTTCCACGGAAAAGCTGAGAAACATGTATAAGCAGAGCTGTCACAACTAAGATACACCAACCAAGCCCAGCCTAGGACAGAGGCAATGGTCAGCCAGTAGATACATGAGTGATTCCAGCAGATACTAGCAAGACTCCTGAACCAAGCCCAATCTAATTCATTTGAACCCTACATGTGTGAGAAAATAAGTTTTTTATTGTATGCAAGTGAGCTTTATGTTGATGGCTATATAGCAAAATTTAACTGACACATGACTTAACCTCTCTGCGCATAATCTACTTTTCACATAAGTAGGAGGTAAATTTCGTCAAAGGGCTCTTTGTAAAAGCTATACAAATCTTTAATACATTTTATGCCCCAAACTTCTATTTTGATTGGCCAAGAAATTCATATCCTTTGATCTGGGTGCAAATTGCCTAGCAGTTCTATGATTTTTTTTTATAATATTTTAAATGTACTAGAAAAATTGTAAGGTATATAAAAATAACTTATATTTCTTTGTTTTACCTTTGTCAGAGAAAATCAAACCATTACATGGTTTCAAAGCATCATATATGGGCAATCTTGATAAGGGATTTTAATAAAAGTGAGAGTCATAGAAGGTTCCCTGAAGTTTTTATGTCTGTTTCAAGGAAACATCCTATGCAAAGATTAGACTGTTTTAGAAAAGATTCTGATGGTAGAAAAGATTGAAGGTGAAAGGAGAGGGGCCAGCAGAGGATAAGATGGTTAGATAGCATCACTGACTCAGGGGACGTGAATTTGAGCAAATTCTAGGAGACAGGAGGACAGGGAAGCCTTAAGTAGTGCAGTCCATGGGGTCACAAAGAGTCAGATATGAATTAGTGACTGAACAAAACAAGGAAACAATAGCAACAACTAACTGAACCCTTAGGAGAAATAAATTTATAAATAATTGCAATTTTAATTTCTTTATGCAAAATATTCAACAGGCTCTAAATAACCTGTGGATTTTATATTGTGTTGGTTCAACTACCCTTTTTCAAATATTCCATGCAATATGTTCCTTGACGCACTTTTTAAAAACCATTCAGTCATTACACGACTTATTAGAATGCATTGGCTTTCTCAGTAACATCTTACAAATAATGCTTCATAATTACTTAACAGAGAGGGCTGCAATTTTGGATGACTCACTCTCATAGAACAAATCATAGTAAAACATGTGGGTCACTGATCATTTCCCTTTGTGTTGGTTGAACTAAGCAAATTCAGATATTTAAATGAGCTCTGAGTTTTTTCCTTTTTTATTTAATTATCTGAAATGAATGAAAGAAGTAGCCTTTTTAAAAACATTGTTTCACTTAGATTCATATTTGAAATTTGAGTTTATAGTATATACAGACAATGACTTGTAGGAGAATGTGGACCAAATGTGTGTGTGAAATGGCAGGGAGAAGATAAGCTCTTTATAAACATAACAATGATTATTGATCATGTCTTATCTTTTAAAAACACAATTTTGGGTCAAAACCACTCAAGATTTAATGGCACAAATCAGTACAAGGACAAAATCATCTTATAAACCTAAGGAATATCAAATGTTTTTTAGTTACTAAGTAATGTCTGACTCTTTCGTGACCCCATGGACTGTAGCCCTCCAGGCTCCTCTGTCTGTGCAATTTCCCAGGCAAGAATACTGGAGTGGGTTACCATTTCCTCTCCAGGGGATCTTCTAGACCCAAGAATAGAATCTGAATCTCCTGTATTCGTAGATGGATTCTTTACCACTGAGGCATCAGGGAAGCCCCAATGTCAAATATACCAACAGCTAGATAGCTAAAAAGTAGAGTTCCAATCCCAAAGAAAGGCAATGCCAAAGAATGTTCAAACTACCGCACAATTGCACTAATCTCATAAGCTAGCAAAAGAACGCTCAAAATTCTCCATGCCAGGCTTCAATAGTATGTAAACTGTGAACTTCCAGATGTTCAAGTTGGATTCAGAAAAGGAAGAGGAACCAGAGATAAAATTGCCAACATCCTCTGGATCATTGAAAAAGCAAGAAGAGTTCCAGAAAAACATCACTTTTGCTTTACTGGCTACTCCAAAGCTTTGACTGTGTGGATCACAACAAACTGTGGAAAATTCTGCAAGAGACGGGAATACCAACCACCTGACCTGTATCCTAAGAAATCTGTATGCAGGTCAAGAAGCAACAGTTAGAACTGGACATGGAACAACAGATTGGTTCCAGATAGGAAAAGGAGTACGTCAAGACTGTATACTGTTACCCTGCTTATTTAATTTACATGCAGAGTACATTATGCGAAATGCTGGGCTATATGAAGCACAAGCTGGAATCAAGATTGCTGGGAGAAATATCAATAACCTCAGATATGTAGATGACACCACACTCATGGCAGAAAGTGAAGAAGAACTAAAGAGCCTCTTGATGAAAGCGAAAGAGGAGAGTGAAAAACTTGGCTTAAAGCTCAACATTCAGAAAACTAAGATCATGGCATCCGGTCCCTTCACTTCATGGCAAATACATGGGGAAATAATGGAAACAGTGAGAGACTATTTTGGGGGACTCCAAAATCACTGCAGATGGTGACTGCAGCCATGAAATTAAAAGACACTTGCTCCTTGGAAGAAAAGCTATGACCAGCCTAGACATCATATTAAAAAGCAGACACATTACTTTACCAACAGAGATCCAGTTAGTCAAAGATATGGTTTTTTTCAGTAGTCACGTATGGATGTGAGAGTTGGACTATAAAGAAAGCTGAACGCCAAAGAATTGATGCTTTTGAATTGTGGTATTGAGAAGACTTGAAAGTCCCTTGGACTGCAAGGAGATCCAACCAGTTAATCCTAAAGAAAATCAGTCCTGAATATTTATTGGAAGGACTGATGCTGAAGTTGAAACTCCAATACTTTTTCCACCTGATGCGAAGAATGACTCATTGGAAAAGACCCTGATGCTGGAAAAGTTTGAAGGTGGAAGGAGAAGGGGACGATAGAGGATGAGATGGTTGGATGGCATCACGGACATGATGGACATGAGTTTGAGTAGGCTCCAGAAGTTGTTGAAGGACAGGGAAGCCTGGCATGCTGCATTCCATGGGGTCACAAAGAGTTGAACATGACTGAGCAACTGAACTGAACTGATAACATTAAAGTTAAATTGATACTCTAAATACATTCCCTGAAAGTCTCTGAAAGTGAGAAAATATACAAGTTTGCTTTCTAATGAGTATCTAAGAATTTTTTTTTATATAAAAGAAACTTGGAGGTACATTTTTCAATAGGCTAGGTATTTATTCCAAAAGTGAAAGTAATTAACAATACTTTAGGGAGGTTATACTTGAACAGAGATTGACATTAAGGCAAAAAGTGAACAGAGACCTACGTTTCTGAGAACCTCACATCACTGGATTTAAATATCAGAACAATCTGCAATGGATACATTATCATTATCATTTTTACTAGTGAGGAAATCATCTCAGGGAGATTAAAAACTCTGACATATCAGTTTTCAATTTATGTTTCACAGACCCCTGGAGATCCCCAAGAACCTTTCAGATGGTCTATGAGGTCAAAATCATTTTCATAAAGGTACTAATACATTATTACTCTTTTGCTCTATGTTGACATTTGCATTCTGGTACAAAAGTAGCGGCGAGTATCACTGCTTCTGTCTTGTCACAAATCAAGGCAGTGGCACAAGTCTGCACTAATGCATTATATTCTAATTTTTATGACTAAAACAGAAGAAATTTATTCTCTTATAGTTCTGTTTGCTAGAAGTTAGTCATTATATTCTTTACCACCAGGCACCTTCCCTGGTGATTCAGATGGTAAAGCATCTGCCTGCAATGCAGGAGACCCGGGTTCGATCCCTGGGTTGGGAAGATTACCTGGAGAAGGAAATGGCAACCCACTTCAGTACTCTTGCCTGGAAAATTCCATGGACTGAGGAGCCTGGTAGGCTACAGTCCATGGGGTCGCAAAGAGTCAGACATGACTGAGCAACTTCACTCACTCACTCACCAGACACTGGGGGGAAAATGCTGCTTTTTAAGAATGTCCTTGACTTAACACTAAATTCTTTTTTAATCTCAATTCTTGCCCATGTCTTTTATTTTGTGTGAAAAAAACAGGAAATACACATATCTCCCTTCTGTCTCATACCAAAGTATTATAGTTATCTTAAAAAAAAAATGCCCATGCAATTGTGTGAGTGCAAGCTGAACCAGCTGCTTTTTTATGGAGTATTATTTTTACCTGAAAGAATGACTGGCAAACTACTGTTACTCAGACTTGGGATCTCGCAGACATTTCCTTGAACATAAACAAAATAAGCCTGTTACTTCAAAGAAAACAACTGACAGTGATTGTTGTCAGTGATAAAATTTGAGCTTTTGAGCTAAAATTAGTATTTGGGGAAACTTCAATCAACCACTGTCAATTCGACAGCTTGTCAATACAAAAAATATTTTCTAATGAGATTGATGGTGAAATTAATGAGGTGTCTTTTCACAATAAAAAGTGTCAACATTTGAAATATCTGTATAACTCAATGAAACAATGAGCAATGTATACATAAAATAGTCAAAGTACAAGTTATACCAATGGAATTAAATTTAAGTATGAAAAACTCATTGATATTGTTTCCAATTCTACATTGCAACTAAACTTTAAAGAACTACCACTTAACACATTTTGGTACAGCATCATTAAAGAATATTAACAATTATCTAAAAAGATACTAAAATACTTCTTCCTTTTCCAACTACATATCTGTGTCAGGACAGATTTTCTTCATATTCTTCAACTTACACACGGTATCACAACAGATTGAATGCAGAAACAGATATGAGAATCCAGCTGTCTCCTATTCAGCCAGAAATAAAAGAGCTTTGCAAAAATGTTAAAGAATACAATTTTTACATGATTTTTGTTTTGGAAAATATAGTTATCTTTCATTAAAATATTTTTGTTATAAAGGAACAGATTTATTATATTTTTAAAATAATATTGGTAAAATAATTTAGTTTTAGTTTCAAATAAAATAAATATTGATAAGATATAACTCATATCTAGAAAAGTTTATTTGGGGTCCTCAATAATTTTTAATAGTATAAATGGGTTCTGAGACCAAAGTACTTGAACTAAGTGATAATGGAAAAACAGTGATAATGGAAAATTTGTTCAAGTCCTGCTTAGCTTGACCCAATGCCCATGCTTTTCCCATATGACTACAATGGATTCCCTCACAGATATACTACAGAGATTGACATTTCCGAGAAATAGAGGCATTATTTTCTCAATTGCTCACTTGCTAAGTTGTGTGTGATTCTTTGTGACCCCATGAACTGTAGCATACCAGGCTTCCCTGTCTGCCCTTCACTATCTCCCAGAGTTTGCTCAATGAAAAAAAAAAAAAAGGTACCATAGTGATTCAGCGTTATTTGAAATACATTTCAGGTTATTAGGAAAAATACACTGTGTGCATAAGTCATCTATAAAATAATTTAAACAACATTATTACTATTATTTCAGTCACAGAGACATTAAACAGTTTTCCCTATTAACCTGCAATGTGCTACCTGGGAAAGGTCATGTTGCTGTGTTTTTGGTTTTTTTTTTCCCAAAAGATTGAGACTATAATAGTAAAGCAAAAGTGAACCATGCTTTTAAGAATTTGCTCAGTTAAATTAAAAATTGCATCCTTAAAATTGGCTTTTATACTATTTGATACAATATTTTATTGTTTTCTGGTGAGACATATGCAATTAGTTTTAATTCCATAGGTATTTTTCCAATTAGGGCAATTTCTATCTTTTTAGATAAAAAATCTGACTTGTTCAACAAGTCATATTATAGTATATAAGCCCATTTTCCCATTATCAAGAATATTTGTGTGCTTAATTTAACAAATCATTAGTCTTTCTACCTCAAAACTGCAGGATAATATAAAATTTCAAAAGATACATTTTATGGTATTGGTATGATTAAAGATGGTATGAGAACTTAAAAAAAATAGTGCAAGTTTCATTCCCAGTGAAATCTAAAAAGAAATGCTCATGGTAGTTCAAGTAGACAGTTGTCTTTAACTTGATCAGTAATACAAAAGAACTTTAATACCAGTTGGAGCAGTGATTTACACATTGAGGACAAAACAGATAAGTAAATGTGACACTGAAGAACGGTTCACATGGCATAAAAACCATTGGCTCTTAGATGAAAGATCATGCACTTCCGGGAAAAAAGGAAAAAAAAAAAAAATGAGAGAAATCTATGCTACTACAGCCAAAGTGAATAAATAAGAAATGAGGAATTTATAAAAATACAAATAAAAAGAGTCCTGTTAAAAGATCTACTGCATGTGCACAGGACTATTTACAGATTTTTAAAAACATGCACATTAGATGGCACAAATATAGAGAATCTAGGCAACAGAAAACATATTGGACAACATACAAAAAGAGACATTCAGCTTAGCTCATCTAATTAAACAACATCTAGACCTCAAAGAGACCTCAGAGAGGATTGATCTTTTTCAAGTATTTTAATTTTTTTGATCAGGTAAATTTTTTTCCCACTGAAATTATAGATAGGACCATAACAGATATCTCAGAAAAAAGTGGAGCTTCAGTGCTTTAGTTGGGGGTTGGGAAGCTTTCTTTTAGCCATCTCTCCAGTCCCTGAATGGACTTCCCAGGTAGCTCAGTGGTAAAGAAGCTGCCTGCCAACGCAGGAGACGCGGGTTTGTTCCCAGGGTCAGGAAGATCCCCTGGAGAAGGAAATGGTAATCTACTCCAGTATTGTTGCCTGGGAAATCCCATGATTTGAGGAGCCTGTAGGCTACAGTCCAGGGGTCTCAAAGAGTTGGACATGACTTAGTGACTAAACAGTGGCAGCATCCAGCCCCTAAATCCTTGACAATCTCTCCATAGGCTAAAAATCACTGAACTTAAATACAGAGATGCATGGTGTTTGGGATTGGAGGTAGGTAGACAGTGACATGAAATGAATTTATAAAGAATAATAAGGCAAGCTGGGGGATGTTTTAAATGACATTGTGAAAGCAATAACAAAGCCAGGTGTACATGATCTCACCAATGAAATGAGAAATTCTGGGGGATTCCCAGAGAAGGAGAGAGCTGTGAAATCAGGCAGATCAACAGTGAGGTCACAGATTGCTTATGCAGGAGACACTGGCACAGCAGGCACCAAAGCAAAATCAGTAATCTGTCATAAACAGTATGAACTCTATTCTTTAAATTTTTCTGGTTTAAAGCAGCTTGTGTCAGTTTATAATTATTTCCTAAGAATCATTCCTAGGGCTTAAACAGAGTTCTCTTTTGGAAGATCCAGGAAAACGACCTCTTAGTGCTTTAAGTATGTGCCCACATCCTCAGTAACTGCTTTGTTTTTATTTACTAGGCACCTACCATTCAGCAAAAGTAACTATAAATGTGAACATGTTTCCCTCTTCACGCTCATAATTAATTAATTGCAGCCCACTCTTGGTAAGAAGAAATGACAATATAACATGTAGATAAATTACTGGCTTTATTCTGGAATGCATATATTTAGAGATATATTCTGAAAGGTATGTGTATATATATATTCTG
Source organism: Capra hircus (assembly GCF_001704415.2). Taxonomy (NCBI): domain Eukaryota; kingdom Metazoa; phylum Chordata; class Mammalia; order Artiodactyla; family Bovidae; genus Capra; species Capra hircus. The sequence continues at coordinate 77,792,194 of NC_030811.1, forward strand.
GAATGTATGTGTGTGTGTATATATATAAATATATAAAACCTTATCATTGTTATTGCCTCACTTCAGCTTTACCATTTAATGGTAATTTGTGTTTTTCTTTTTACCATATGTATCTTTTTTAACTTTAGATAAAATTTTAGACAAAGTAGGATATCAATAAATGTACATTTTATTTATTTTTTGCTGAAATATGGTTGATTTACAATATTGTGTTAGTTTCAGGTGTACAGCAAAGTGATTCAGATATATCTGAATATATGCATATACTTTTTCAGATTATGGTCCAGGTTATTATAAGATACTGAATATCATTTTCTGTGTTACACAGTAAAATCTTGCTGCTAATCTATTTTATATATAGTGTTGTATATCTGTTAAACTCATACTTTTGATTTATCCCTTTCCTCCTCCCTTTCCCCTTTGGTAATCATGTTTGTTTCCTATGTCTATGAGTATATTTTGGTTTTGTATATAGATTCATTTGTATTATTTTTAAAATTCCATTTATAAGTGATACTACATAATATTTGTCTTTGTCTGACTTACTTCACTTAGTATAATATTCTCTAGTTTCATCTATGTTGCTGCAAATGGCAATATTTCCTTCTTCTTCATAAATAAATAATATTCCAAATGGATGATATCTTAATCTTGCTTCCTAAATAGTACTAATGAATGTATGTATATATATATATTTTTTTTTTCCACCATATACAAAAATGATGGTACTTATAAATCAGCACAGACCCTTTACTCTGCTTGGTTGCCTCATGTAAACAACAGCATATGCATGTGAGATGACTGACCAGCTCTAGAAAAGAGTAAAACCAGCTGGCTTCTAAGAAATTATGCTCAGAAATTTGGCCCAGAATTTCAGTATCACTGACACCCATCAATTAAGTAAATCAGGCTAGATTCTTTCTGCTTAATTTGTAAAACAAAGTATTCTTAACTATGATTTTATTTAATAAAAGAAAAGTTATTAAAAAGTACAGTGAAGAAAAATATGGTCACATCTTGAATCAAAATAAATAAATTCATATTTAAAAAAAAGAAAAATATGGTCAAAGCAAGTAGAGAAAGAACCTTCAAAATATGTTAGCTACCTCTTAACTATCACAATGTTTGAAACCTGAGAATATTGTTCTCAAACTCAGGGCTTGAAAATAGTAAAATAAAGGCAATGTTGCTGCTCAATTCAGACAGCACATCAACTACTCAATTCAGCTGTTGGGTTACTTAACCAACACTGAAAAAAAAATACAGTCTGTGGCATACTGGGCCAGGATTTGAAGATAGAAAAAAGCAAGGAATGTAGCCATTTCCATGCAGGAATTTCTAACTTGACTGTGTGTGAATCTACAAATATAAATAGTAATTATAACAAGACATTTTTTTATAAGTCATTTTTCACAAGTTGTAATACTTTCATTAAGTAAGAGTTCATAAGAGTTCTAAAAATTGTATGCACATGGAGGAAAGACAGCCATGAAGGGCTATTACTGACAACACCCCATTTGACCTTCCAGAGAACCTCTGAGTGTCTGTGTGACAGACAGGCATCTATCTCCAAGGTGCCCGGATGGACAGATATCCTCATTGGAAAAGACTCTGATGCTGGGAGGGACTGGGGGCAGGAGAAGAAGGGGACGACCGAGGATGAGATGGCTGGATGGCATCACTGACTCGATGGACGCGAGTCCGAGTGAACTCCGGGAGTTGGTGATGGACAGGGAGGCCTGGCGTGCTGCAATTCATGGGGTCACAAAGAGTCGGACACGACTGAGTGACTGAACTGAACTGAACTGAAGAGGTTTTACGGAAGAGGAAGCTTCTGAATTGATTAGAAAAATAGGAAGATTCTGATGCGAGTAGGGTGACAATTTCAAGTAAAAGAAGCAGTGTTCACAAGGCTATAGGAGCTCCCCATTTTGGCTAGAGCAGAGACCTCTTATATAAAAGAATATGTTAAGAAAAGGGAGTGGTCCAGATCATAAATGGTTTTATAGACCAGATAAAAGAGCACTTGGCCTAAAAGTTAACGATATTGAGGAACCTTGATTTAAAAAATCCAGACTGTGATCTAACTTGTTTTTTCTGTGTGTGTGTGGGCACATGTGTGTGTGTGTATGTGTGTGTGTGTGTTAGTCACTCAGTCGTGTCTGATTCTCCATGATTCCACAGACTATAATCTGCCAGGCTCCTCTGTCCATGGAATTCTCCAGGCAAAAATACTGGACTGGGTTGCCATTCCTTTTCTCAGGGGCTCTTCCCAACCCAGGGATCAAACCCTGGTCTCCTGCATTGCAGGCAGGTTCTTAACTGTCTGAGCCACCTGGGAAGATTGATCTAATTTGTAAATACTATCTAAATTTAGAAAAGTGGCATTTCATTGCCATTCAATAATTAAAAAAAAAAAAAAAACAAAACAAAAAACAGTACCTAATTAGTAAGGCTTCAGTGGATTCTGGCCTGGAGAATTCCATGGGGTCGCAAAGAGTTGGGCACAACTGAGCAACTTTCACTTTCAGTGTTAGCAGAACTGGGTTTGAATCTTAGCTTTGTTTCTTGACCTCAGAAAAGTTACTTAATATCTGTGTACCTCATCCTCATTATCTCTAAAATAGGGATACTAATTATACATTACAGTCGTTTAGAATCAGAATTAAGTCAAACAAAGCACAATACTTGGCACCACTCAACCTTTCTATGTGATATATACATATTGACACCAACACTCATTCACACAAAAATATTACCTATAATTTGTTAGCTATCTTGCCAGCCACGCCAAGCAAGAAACTTAAAATTTACCTTAGCACAAGGTATTTACTTCTAATTACTGATCAAAGGATGATGATTAGGACTAGAAAACAATCTGCAGTAACAGCATTAATGAGAAATATAAACATAAGAAACTGAAATGCTTTTTGTGGGACAGAGAGCTTAAAATAAATGAATAAGTTACTAATAAATAAATTAAACAATCCCTTCCATTGACCAAAATCCTTTCTAAGGTTACCCAGATAGTCTCTCTCTTATTTGTCAATGAATATGGAGATCCAACCAGTCCATTCTGAAGGAGATCAGCCCTGGGATTTCTTTGGAAGGAATGATGCTAAAGCTGAAACTCCAGTACTTTGGCCACCTCATGCAAAGAGTTGACACATTGGAAAAGACTCTGATGCTAGGAGGGATTGAGGGCAGGAGGAGAAGGGGACGACAGAGGATGAGATGGCTGGATGGCATCACTGACTCGATGGACGTGAGTCTGAGTGAACTCCGGGAGTTGGTGATGGACAGGGAGGCCTGACGTGCTGCGCTTCATGGGGTCGCAAAGAGTCGGATGCGACTGAACTGAACTGATATAGGAATTACGGCACTGAAAGAGGTCTAAAAATGTTACTGAACCCATTTCTCTCCTCCAGCTGGGACCATGCTAACAGAAACAGCTTCAAGGAATTCCTTTACCATTGATTTTTAAAACCCTCAAAGAAATTGATTCTTGTTTTCCATCATAACCTTTTCCAAGGTTCAATGGCTTGCTTTGTCAGAAAGTCCTTTCTCACTACCAAATTAAATCCCTCTTATCTATCCTATCATGTTTTGATTTCAGTTTCATTAGAGTGTGTCAGGTACTGAAATTTAAAATAAAATCAATTTCATAAACATTCAGTAAAATTCAGTAATATTCCTTGGCCTGAATTGTTTTCTGATAAGATCTCATGTCATCTCTCTTAAAGAATGATTTGTTTACTCAAAGCTTGAATAAAAATGTAAAGACTGCATTTTCCAAAGATGTCCAAAAGACAATCTCCCATTTCAGATGTAGCTCTAGAATCTTGCCTCTCATTCATCAAGAGGTTACATTTAATACCCTTTCCTTTAAGTCTGTAGCTTGTTTGTAACCAACAGATTGCAAAAAGTAACGCAATGTTACTTCCAAGGAAAGGCTGGAAAAAGCAATTCAACTTCAACTTCATGGGCGTGGGACCCTGAGCCAGCATATAAATAACTTAATTATCCTCAGGTGGCCATGCTATGAGGAAGCCCAAACTAGCCTGTGTGGCTTAACCACACGGAGAAGCCCTCACACTACACAGAGACACGGAGATGCCCAATCAGCTTCCCGCTGCTCCAACCTTCTGCTATTCTAGCTCTAGTTACTACGTGGCTGCAACTGTGGGTCAAAGTCCTAATCCACAGAAATCATGAGGAATGGCAACCCACTCCAGTATTCTTGCCTGGACAATTCCATGGACTGAGGAGCCTGGTGGGCTACAGTCCATGGGGTTGCAAAAAGTTGGACACGACTGAGCAAATTCACTTCACTTCACTTCACTTCACTTCACTGTTATTTTAAATCACTGTGATTTGGGATGACTTGTTATATAGTAATAGTGCCCAGAACATCCCCTTTACTAGAATACTATAGAGATGTAGGTCTTAAATATTAGATCTAGTAACTGTAAAGAAAGATAAAATCAATGAGCTAAAAAGAAATACAAAATCAATTTGTATTTTGAAACCAAAATTTAAAAAGGGGCATTACCACATTTTAAAATGTACTTTATTGTAAAGCATCTGAAGGTGCTGTGCAATCTGTAATGCACTACACAAACATTAAATGATCTGGCTAAATGATAGAATGGATTCTACAATACAAATGCAAAAGCTTGGAATAAGAATTTTTGTCATCCTTCAAGATTTGAAGCAAATAGTACCTTCTTTGGATGTCATCTCTGGTACTCTCAGAAAAGGTTAATTATTCTTTTTTCTGTGCCTACAGGGTATCTTGCACTTCTACCACTCCAGTTATAAAATCTAATCTTTATGTTTATTTTTGCGTATCTATCTCTCTACCTAGTTTGTAACTTTCTTGAAGATTGGTCTGTATATTATTTATCTTTGTATTTCTAACACAGTGATAAATCCTAACACAATACCTTGTCACATAGTTAGCACTAATACATGTGTGGTGAATAAACAAATGAATGAGTACTGGAATGAATATTCTGGCACGTATAGTATGGGTATGGCCTTCCACCAAAGATGTTTAAAACATAGGTGAATAATTGATTTCAACTTTCAAAAGACACATCAGCCTCTAAAACACAATGGGAGAGATATCTGCCTTCCCATTTTTAATCTCCACACTGAACAGTTCCATTTCTATGAACTATTTCAGGGAAGAATTTTCAGGTCATTCAGTTGTTTTTATGTCCTTCCATCTGAAAAGTTTCTGCAACTCTGAAGCCCTCATGTTCCTTATTGATTATACTAAGCTTTCATACCTACCTACTTTTTTGTACTAGTGTTATTTTTTTTTCAGTTTCAAGATAATGGTCATTCATTAACTTGGAATATTAGAAAATTATTGTACATAAAAAGAAAGGAGAAAATATCAAAGCTTAATGTTCTTACGTTTTTTCCTTATGTGGATATTTTAACATGATTGGGAACAAACAATAATCAAGCTGTGTTTTCAACACTATAAAATGTACTGATATCCCATGTCTACTATGGAATTTCTTTATAAATGAGTCAAATTATCTTCCATGACCGTTTTTCAAAGGGAGAATATTGTTAGTCACTACCAATTTTTCTCTTATTTGAATAGCAATCACATTCAATATTTTTATTTTAGTTTTACTTGGATAATATTGTATTATCTCCTCTTTTTATTCTTGCTTCACAGTAATTCACTTGAAGTATTTTGTTTCTATTGGTACTTGCCAGGTATCCCGAATTTAGTGTCATCTCCAAATTCTCTTGTTAATCTGGTGGATTCATCTTCCAGAATATGAATTAAGATGTCTAAATATTAAAGCATGGTATTAGTTTCTTTATTACCTGATGGTTCCACCTATCATAGTTAATCTTATATTTTTCTTAATTTTTATTTGTATGAAATTATGACTACTGGGAATTTTGCATGAATCTAATTTAATGAAGCAAAAAGAAAACCTTTCATTATGCATTTATGCTTAATGGATAGAATGCCTGTGCCTATACTTTTTAAAATTTAGATGTGAAAGGGTTTTAAAACATTAAATAATTTAGTGATATAGGCCTAGTCCTTCTTGATAGAGACTAACAGTTAAAACAACTGTAATAATAGTACATTCTCGACTTCCCTGGTGGCTCAGTAGTAAAGAATCCACCAACCAAAGCATGAGACATGGGTTCAATCCCTGTTCTGGGAAGATCCCATATGCTGCAGAGCAACAAAGCCTGTGAGGCACAACTGCTGAGCCTGTGCTCTAAAGCCTATAAGCCACAACCTTTGAGCCCTCATGCCATGTCTACTGAAGTCTGCATTCTAGAGCTGGTGCTCTGAAACAAGAGAAGCTAATGCAATGAGGCCATACAGTACAACTGGAGAGCAACCCCTACTTGTCGCAGCTAGAGAAAAGCCCATGCAGCAACAAACACCCAGCACAGCCAAAAATAAAGAAATAAAATCATAAGAAATCTCCCACTATTAAAAAAGAATCATAGCTTCTGCTTACTGCAAAATTAGAAGCTGTTAAGCATTTTTCCTAAACACTTTTCATACTGATAATTGGAGCTAAAATAGCTTACCATGTACCAGGGCCACTCTGGTACATGTATGCTCAAACTACCACACAATTGCACTCATCTCAAACACTAGTAAAGTAATGCTCAAAATTCTCCAAGCCAGGCTTCAGCAATACACGAACCATGAACTTCCAGATGTTCAAGCAGGTTTTAGAAAAGGCAGAGGAACCAGAGATCAAATGGCCAACATCCGCTGGATCAACGAAAAAACAAGAGAGTTCCAGAAAAACATCTATTTCTGCTTTCTTGACTATGCCAAAGCCTTTGACTGTGGGGTTCACAATAAACTGTGGAAAATTCTGAAAGAGATGGGCATACCAGACCACCTGACCTGCCTCTTGAGAAACCTATATGCAGGTCAGGAAGCAACAGTTAGAACTGGACATGGAACAACAGACTGGTTCCAAATAGGAAAAGGAGTATGTCAAGGCTGTATATTGTCACTCTGCTTATTTAGCTTATATGCAGAGTACATCATGAGAAACACTGGACTGGAAGACTCAAGCTGGAATCAAGATTACCGGGAGAAATATCAATAATCAGATATGCAGATGACAGAACCCTTATGGCAGAAAGTGAAGAGGAACTAAAAAGCTTCTTGATGAAACTCAGGAGAGTGAAAACGTTGGCTTAAAGCTCAAGATTCAGAAAACGAAGATCATGGCATCTGGTCCCATCACTTCATGGGAAATAGATGGGGAAACAGTGGAAACAGTGTCAGACTTCATTTTTTTGAGCTCCAAAATCACTGCAGATGGTGATTGCAGCCATGAAATTAAAAGACGGTTACTCCTTGCAAGGAAAGTTATGACCAACCTAGACAGCATATTCAAAAGCAGAGACATTACTTTGCCAACAAAGGTCCGTCTAGTCAAGGCTCTTGTTTTTCCAGTAGTCAGGTATGGTGCGAGAGTTGGAATGTGAAAAAAGCTGAGCTCCGAAGAATTGATGCTTTTGAACTGTGGTGTTGGAGAAGACTCTTGAGAGTCCCTTGGACTGCAAGGAGATTCAACCAGTCCATTCTAAAGGAGATCAGTCCTGGGTGTTCTTTGGAAGGAATGATGCTAAAGCTGAAACTCCAGTACTTTGGCCACCTCATGTGAAGAGTTGACTCAATGGAAAAGACTCTGATGCTGGGAGGGATTGGGGGAAGGAGGAGAAGGGGCTGACAGAGGATGAGATGGCTGGATGGCATCACCAACTCGATGGATGTGAGTTTGAGTGAACTCCAGGAGTTGGTGATGGACAGAGAGGCCTGGCATGCTTAAATTCATGGGGTCGCAAAGAGTCGGACACGACTGAGTGACTGAACTGAATTGAACATATTTAATGTTTCACAGTTTATTGTGATCCACACAGTCAAAGGCTTTGGCATAGTCAATAAAGCAGAATGGTTTTTTGGAACTCTCTTACTTTTTCAATGATCTGGTGGATGTTGGCGATTTGATCTCTGGTTCCTCTGCCTTTTCTAAAATCAGCTTGAACATCTGGAAGTTCATGGCTTCCTCATTTGAAAAGACCCTGATGCCGTGAAAGATTGAAGGCAGGAAGAGAAGGAGACGACAGAGGATAAGATGGTTGGATGGCATCACCGACTCAATGGACATGGGTTTGGGTGGACTCCGGGAGTTGGTGATGGACAGGGAAGCCTGGCGTGCTGCAGAGCATGGGGTAGCAAAGAGTCTGACATGACTGAGTGATTGAACTGAACTGAACATATTTAATCATCACTTCTACTCAGAATTAAGATAATTATATTGTCCACACTTTACCCAGGGGAGAAAGAGGCACAAAGTCAACTGACTCCTTTGCAGTTGAGACAAAATTTAAACCCAGACTCTCAGATTCCAGAGCTTTATCCTTATGCTTCCCGCCGCACCCCCCCCACGCCCCGCTTCCCCCCCCCCACCCCCGCCCCAGGCATGCTGCATAACAGCCTGATTAGTTTGTTATTTCAGTCTCCTTTTGCATATAAATACAAAGAGGTTCAAGTAGAGTACAGGCCACTGCAAAATCCGCCTGACTGCTCAGATCTGGAGCTCAGATTTGAACCTCTCCCCGTTTGATAGAAATGCCTGTGCAATACCCAGAATGCTAGTGAAAAGATCCAGTGATGAAAGGTGAGAGGAGAGGGCTAACTGTGCGTTTCCAGATGAGGCCAGTCTTCTGTTCCCAATTCTCCACTCTCCCTGTTCTGTCCCACAACTATTGGAAACTTGACACATCCTCTACTATCACAATTGTAAAGGCGTAGGTTTCTCATTAATTAAAATGTAGCAGATCTTGATATAAAGAAACTATCTTTCCAAAAGATTTGGTAATGTGTCTCATTCAGTATTTTGTATACTTGGATTAATGAATCAATGCTCAGAATTGGTAATCGTAATCAGAACAAAGGTGATAAGAACAAGATGTCCATTTAATTGATGATATCTCATACTATCTATCTTAGTTTCATTATTACTGACCACTTTCTAACTTCCTCAGTTTAAGAAGTTACTAACAGCCTTACCCTGATACCCTTAAAGCTGATGTTCTAGGCTTCTTTTTTTAAATATTGTTTTACTCTCCTATCCTACTTTATTAGTCTGTAGTGCTATAGTTTAACATGGTTTTCAATGCACATCTTCTACAGTGACCTGTTGAACAGAAAGAAAATACTGGATGCTTTCTTTCCAAAAGTAATTCCCTTTAGCTCCTAAGTTCACATCTATTAAATCGGCAATTCCTCCACATACCATCTGGGCTCAGCTAGCCTGTAGAAACCAACTGTCATTCCAAAACTGTCACATAGCAATCAGATCTGTCGAAACAACTTTAAAGACTATGAGTTTCTCTCTGTCATAGTTAAATGATCCCTTTTACCCACTGCTAAAAATATTATATGCCTCCTGACTTTATTTAATTGTTCTCAAAGAGCAATTTTGTCGACTGTCATTGTCACTTAAAGTTTTTGAAGAGCCATCTCTCAAGCAGAAACTGAAATGATGAAGCCAAAAGATTAGCATACAACCTCAAAGAGGAGTGTTTCTAATGAGGTCAAGTCACATAGTGCTATTGGCTTCATATCCAGCTGTGAGAATCAAACTCAGAAGCTCCCTCCCCAAGCTCCACCCTTTCTGAGAATCTTCTTCCAGGACAGAATATCAATTTCTCAGCGGCTCAGTTACAGGAGCATATAGACCCTGAGGTTAATTTCTGCCTGGATCACGCTCTATGGCTTTACTCAGTCTAAAATTTGGTGCCAAAGAATGTTTAATGAGTTCCAAAGAGGCAATCACTAGCACAGAAGTGAATTTAAATTTCACACTAATGCCAGCTAGTGCTTCATGGGCAGAACTGCAGCCAACCAACCTACATTTTATGGCTGTCTTTTCCTCATTTGCATTTGGATTTTCTTTTATGCCACAAGCACCTCAATTTGTTTTAAAAGCATGTTGTTCCAAAGTACAGGTTTTAATATTCTATATAGATATTTGATTTTTATTTAGTAGAAGGATTTCCTGATTTTATATAATGAGCATTAATTCTCTGCCCCTCCCTGACCCACCTCCAATTTTCTTCACTTCCACTAAGAAATGAAAGAGAAAATGCAATTAGATAAACTGTAGTCTGGCAGGAGACAATGAATTTTTCCTGATTACAATAAAAACAAAATAAGACCCATATATTCTTGTGCTTTATTTTGCCATTGTTGGCCATTATGGTTTAAAGACCACTAATCAATTTCTTAGGCATTCCAAATGTCAAAAAGGGAGTCCAAGTGATAGATTAGAGGAAATATACCAAGTGCACATATGCCTCACAGCCAGCCATGCCAGCACCAGGCTGATGATACTGTTCACTGTGCTCAAATTGAACAGTTTTCTTAAAATGTTTTCCTAAAACAGCTTGTACATGGCTTGTACCACCTGCAAAATGATAAGAAAGCAAAAAAAAAAAAAAAAGCTACCTTTCTAATCCTGACCTGGTACTACTGACTTCTCTTTAAAAGGATTCAGTAATAAGAATTCATATAGTGATTCCCTAAGGCATGGGCAAAATCTGAAAATGTCATCATTTTACTATGATATATTGAGTTCGGATCTAAAATGGTAGAATAAGGAGTCATATAGAAAATTAATGCGTTTTGAATCGTTTATTCATGTTTATTCTTATACCTAATAAATACATACTGAATATCATTCTATGCCCGACATTATAGCAATCAGTTGAGGTGACAAAATTCCTTAGACACTGAGTACATTAACAAGGCAATAGTAGGGATAGAGAACTATATCAGAGAAAAAAAATCTCAGATAAAGAACAGTTAGGGATATCTAGTTTTGTACCCTAATACTGGTCCTCAAGGAGTCTGCAATCCTAGGTACTGCTCTACCTGACAAAGTATCTCCCCATCATACCAACTTTGATCCCACCAGTAGGTCTGGTCTCCTCTAAGCACAGCTACATCTGTGCTGGCTGAATTAGGCTGAGCACAGAGCTGAAGGAAGCAAGTATGAGTATGTGTCACTGGAAGTTAGCACAGGGCCTGATTCCCTGCCAAAGGCTTTCAACAACATGGGAACAGGTGGGAAGGGAATAGTCTCCTGTTGTAAGCCAAGACTATAAGTTTTTACATAAAAAGTTTGGGAAGTACATTTTACTGCATACCACCATATGGCTACTCAACTGGCACACTTGAGAATTTCATGGTGCTATATGTGCTCAATATCAATCATTTCTCTGAGGCACATTCACTTAAGACTTTGAGCATAATTCCATCAGAGTTATAATTCCTTTAAACATCAGCTTTTAACTAGCTTAATGAAATAGGATTTACTAGTTGTTTTCCATGAGTGAACCCCGGTTTCGATTACTTTGAGAATACTTTTGCCTCAAGGGTTTAGGAAGATTTTCCTCCTCCTCCTCCTCTCCTGACTCCTCTGTCTTCTCCTTTTGCTCCACCTCCTACTTTGGAAGAAGAAGGAGAATAAGATGAAAGGAGGAGGAGGAGGAAGGGCTGGGATGGGGGAGAGAGAGGGGGAGTGAAGGGAAGAGGGAATATTCCCCTAAAAACAAGTATGAAAATCATCCCTCCTTAAGGCCATAGTGAGGGGTGAGGGATGCTGACTTTTAAAATAGGGAATTTTAATACAAAATAAAAGGGAGAAAAAAAAATTTTAAATTAACTGACAGCAGATGTAAGGCAAATGACTAAGAGACAGCTTTGAAATCAATATAATCCAGTGATAGAGGCTTTTGTCTGGATTTTCAGAATTAAAAAAAAGAAAGAAAGAAAATACCCTCCTCAGCATGCTCTCAGTACCATAATCTTTACAGCCCTGTCTTAGCATTCCTCCCAATTGTATTTAACACAAAGTAACTGATTAATGCCAAGACACTGTATGGAAGAGAAAAGCACTCAAATGATAGTAAATCCAAAAATATGTTGCTTGATATTGACCCCATGTTCTTTGTGTCTTTAATTATATTTTTCTTAATTCTATTATGAACTATTCCAGGTTACCTGACAGGGAATTCATTCGTGAGTAAACTAATTTGGCAAAACACAAATGCTTTGAAAGGAGGAAATTACTGTGAAGTGAAAATGCCAATGATAGAACTTATTCTAGGCTCTGAATATGAAATCAAATATATCAAATACATTTTTTTCTTATTGGATATTTCCAGTCCATTGAGTTTAAGACATAATTCTATTTCCCCACAAATAATCAAGCTCAAAATCAAAATTCCTTTTCACTAGGGTTTTGCATAATTCAAAATATATTGTTTTTATACTTGGGTAGAAAGTGATGTAGTAAGGAAATGCATGTGGCTATTTATTCAACCCATATTTGTCATGCATTTATGATGTACACAGAAGTAGGTACTACTGAGTTTGTACAGATGAATTAGTGATGAAACCTGTTTCTAAGGAACAGTTGTAGAAGAGATAAGACCCATACATAAAAAAATACAAGCAATAACATATTTTTAATGATATAAAAGTGGTTTCTGATTAAATGCTACCAATGATCCTAGAACAAGTGGTTATCTCCACCTGAGCTCAGGAGAACTGGGGATTTTCAGAAGAATTGGCATTTAAGGAAGGCCTTGGTGGACTAAAATTAGAAACATGGATTTCAGGGAAGGTAAATCCAAGTGAAGGAAAAAGATAACTTAGCTGTGGGGACGGGGGACTATTCTAAAAACTGATGTTATTACAGAGGACACAATAGGCACAAATTGTTATTCTCAAGGAGTTTATATTCTAGGATAGAAACAGAAAACAAATATGATGAGTAGGTAAATTATATAGTGCATTGGAAGGTGATAAGTGCAATGCAGAAAAATAAGGCTGAGTAAGGAGGCTGGGGAATGTGGTTCCTGTTTTAAATGAGATAATCAGGGTAAGCCACAGCACTGACATTTAAACAAGGTGATGAGAAAGCAAGCCCAAAGATCACAGTAGAAGAGCTGAAGCAGAAGGGGAGCGTTGGTTGATGAAGTTGGCAGAAGCAGGATAGACTACAGAGGACCTCAAATGCCAGCTAGGGAATTTGGATTTCATTTTATAGACACTGGGGAGATGTTAACAATTTTGAAGATTAAAAAAGATCTGGGCTGTGCTTTATGTTGATGACTATAGCAGATATTTTAAATGGAAAAGAGAGAGGAAGAGGAATGGGACACTTCCTACTACCTCTTCCAAATAAAGATGTAAAGGAGTTTTATTAATAACCCAGGAAACTGGTTTATATAAACTATTTCCTTTCAGATATATATATATAAAACTTTTACATGCCAAATACTGTCCTAGTCTCACAAGATAACTAATGAACACGACAAGCAGATATCCCTGCCTTTGTGAACCCTACTTTCTGGAAGAAAGAATCAGACATTACATATAAACATAACAGAGTAAATGTGTGTTTGTGTGTATAGTAAATACATTCTAAATATGTAGTATAGTAGAATGGAATGTGTCCTTTGAAAAAAATATACAGCAGGCTAAGAGGACTGTGAGAGTACTGGGGATGAGGGTTTGACCCTGCAGGGCAGGGGTAGTACTAAATTTTGGCCCTTACCAAAGGCAATATTCAGGTTTCCCAGGTGGCACAGAGGTAAAGAATCTGCCTGCCAGTTCAGGAGATGCAAGAGACAAGAGTTCAATCCCTCGATCAGGAAGATCCCCTGGAGTAGGAAATTGCAACCCTCTCCAGTATTCTTGCCAGGAAAATTCCATGGACAGAGGAGCCTAGTGGGCTATACAGTTCAAGGGGTCTCTAAAGAGTCAGCCATGAGCAATTGAGCACACACAGTGCACACATAAAGGCAAAATTCACACTTTCAAAGAGAAGTTATACAAATCTTAGCACTGACATATGACACATATTATAAAAAATAGTAAATCCTTTGACTTTAACCACGCATCAGTATAATCCAATGGCCAGTGATACAGAAGTATTTCTAAATCTCATGCCTTGTCTATTTGAATAATGATGCATGTTACTCACAAATTATACTAGGAAAGATTCTTAAAGTAAATAATGTTAAAAGATTTGTCTCTCTAGACAGAACTCAGACAAATCTATCCCAATGGAGAAACACATTGGACTTTAAATTATAGAGTTAAAAATGTACTTGATATATAACAGTGAAGAATAAGTTTTCTCAACTGACAAAGAATTAATCTCAAAATATACAAGCAACTCCTGCAGCTCAATTCCAGAAAAATAAACGACCCAATCAAAAAATGGACCAAAGAACTAAACAGACATTTCTCCAAAGAAGACATACAGATGGCTAACAAACACATGAAAAGATGCTCCACATCACTCATTATCAGAGAAATGCAAATCAAAAACCCACAATGAGGTACCATCTCACGCCAGTCAGAATGGCTGCGATCCAAAAGTCTACAAGCAATAAATGCTGGAGAGGGTGTGGAGAAAAGGGAACCCTCTTACACTGTTGGTGGGAATGCAAGCTAGTACAGCCACTATGGAGAACAGTGTGGAGATCCCTTAAAAAACTGGAAATAGAATGGCCATATGACCCAGCAATCCCACTGCTGGGCATATATACCAAGGAAACCTTTCAATTCTTTCAGAATTGAAAGAGACATGTGTACCCCAATGTTCATCGCAGCACAGTTTATAATAGCCAGGACATGGAAGCAACCTAGATGTCCATCAGCAGATGAATGGATAAGAAAGCTGTGGTACATATACACAATGGAGTATTACTCAGCCATTAAAAAGAATACATTTTAATCAATTCTAATGAGGTGGATGAAACTGGAGCCTATTATACACAGTGAACTAAGTCAGAAAGAAAAACACCAATACAAAAGACACAGATGTATAGAACAGTCTTTTGGATTCTGTGGGAGAAGGCGAGGGTGGGATGATTTGACAGAATAGCATTGAAACATGTATATTATCATATGTGAATCAGATCGCCAGTCCAGGTTCAATGTATGAGACAGGGTGCTCAGGGGTGGTGCACTGGGATAACCCTGAGGGATGGGATGGGGAGGGAGGTGGCAGGGGGGCTCAAGATGGGGAACACATGTACATCCATGGCTGATTCATGTCAATGTGTGGAAAAAACCACTATAATATTGTTAAGTAATTAGCCTCCAAATTAAAAAAAAAAAGACAATAAAAAAAAAGAATAATGCTTTGGAAAATTTTTAAGAAAACTAATGTCCACATCAAGTTTATTTCAGGGTATTGTTGTTTCATTGACAGGTTATCTCCTCAAAAGCACAGACTACAAATCTTGTCCATGCTACTTTCTAGTAACTTATTTACGGATTGATCAATACATTTATTATAATGATCTCGATGCATGATAATTTTATATTATTTCTAAAATTAGATCTTGAAATGGACAACCTCTTGGACTTGTATGGTTGGACAAGTCTTTTGATTATCATCGAACATAAGAATGTGAAAATTCAGCAAATCTCTTAGGAATAATCTATATGGCCCTCCCAAATTTCAGGATTTAGATTAGTTTATTAGCTTAGTAACTCAATGCCTACTCACTTCAGTGCAGTATGATGGGCACTACTAAGTTGTAATATCACAAAAGAGTGTTCAATGTAGCAACAGGTTACTGACACAAAGTGATATTTTCCGACAACAACAAAAATTTCTACTTTCAATAAAGGAGAAGTAATTCATATCAGGACAGCTTGGTGGAGATTACAACTATAAACTTTGGACAAACTATAACAAACAACTTTGTGAAGGCACTGGGAAGAAACCAAAAGTAGTCAGAAAATAAAAAAAGAGAATAATACTAGATGATTTTCTGAAGATTTTTACTGTGTTTTGCCTCAGGGCAGACACACACAGCATCGGCCAGAAGTTGGCCATTTCTCTTGTGTTATGGCTATAAAAATCAGAGGTCAGATTTAGGGGTTACTACAGACACTGGGAAGTAAAGGGGAAAATTGTGAGTCATTTCCCTTCAACCAAGGATGACCAGCTGAACAAAGCTGGGGCTCAGAAATAAGAACACACCTCAAGGGAAACCATGGGGAATCTTGTATATTCTAGAATTTGGGCTTATTTTATGTTCTCTTGCGAACAGTTCAAGAAAGCAGAGTTTTGCTCAAGATTCTTAGAAAGTGTTAGAAAGTGGAGGGAATTCTTTGTATTTCATATCTAGAGACTGTTAAAAAAGTGGCAATCAATTATATTTGCCACAGAGGGCAAGTTTAGTCTTTTTTGTGGACTGGATAATTTTTCTGTTTGGTCTATTTTTAGACACGACTATAGTGTGATCTTATTTTTGTCTTGACGCATCATAGTAACAGAATTCCCTGCTTGGTGTTTGTATTCTGAGTTTTGTTTTATTGAATGTTCTATAGTAGAATACTCCAGCCTATTGTTAGTACTTGGCTAATTCCTAGCAACACAAAGTCCTACCTATTAGTTTCAACCTAGATCCCACCTGTCAAGGTCTCTTTTTATCTTTCTCATCTGGAAAGAGTCACAGAAGGACAGAGTCACAGAAGGAAGCTTCAAACTTTGCCCAAATATCTGAACTATCTATGTCTGGGTGGAGTCCAAGAAGCCTGATCAAAGCTGAAAAGACTAAACAGAAATGTCAGCTGTCATCCACTGTAGATAAGAGTTTGAACATATCTGTTTTTGAACATGTATCATATTTTGGAATTTCAGCAGGATTAACCAACTGTTAAAAACAAAAATAAACACTTTTCAGAAAAGCATAACAATACACTTTTCAGAAAGTAGAGCAATATCCAGGATAGAACAGATAAATGAAGGGAAAAAAAAGTCATCTATACTCAATAATAAAGGAAATCAATGAGAGTCACCACAAGATAGCACATGTGATGGAATTGACTGACAATTATTTCAAAGTAGATATTATAATTATGTTCAAAGGCAGAAGTAAAAACAATAATAATAAGTAAACAGATGATAAATCTCAGCAGAGCGGAAACAAAAAAATAAATTCTAGAAGTGAAAAATTCCATATCTGAAAAAATTCACTGGCTGCATTTTATAGCAGATTAGAGATAACAGACAAAAAAATAGTAAACTTAAAGTGAGATTGGCAGAAAGTATTCAATTTGAAGTCACAAGACAAAAATATTAAATAAACTGAGCTTCTATGACCTATGGGATAATATTAAAAGATATGACATATGTATCATTAGGTTCATAGGAGGAGAAGAAAGAATGGGACAGAAAAAAATATTTGAAAATAATAAAATAATGGCCTAAAGTTTCTCAAATTTGATAAGAGATACTAATTTATACATTCAAGTAGCTCAGAAAACTGCAAAAACACTTAACAAAAAATTCAAATCTATCAGGGCTCCCCTGGTGGCTCAGTGGGAAAGAATCCTGCCAGTGTAGGAGACACAGGTTGGATCCCTGATCTGGGAAGGTCCCACATGCCAAGAAGCCTCTAAGCCTGTGCACCACGACTACTGAGCCTGTGCTCGACAGCCCGCACTCCACAAGAGAAGCCGTGGCATTGAGAAGCCCGCATCAACAACTAGAGAGTTGCCCCCGCTCTCTGCAACTAGAGAAAAACCCACACAGCAATAAAGACGCGGAACAGCCAAAAATAAATAAAATCTTTTTTTTCAATTCAAATTACTCAAACTTCTGAAATCCTATGAGAAAATCTTGAAAGAAGCCAAAGAAAAATGACACATTATACATAAGAGAATGATGTTAAAAATGATAGTTAACTTCTCATCAGAAAAAAAAAGGGAGGCTAAAAATGAAAGGTTGTGGAAAGAAAAACAAGTACCTGTCCAGTGAGAATTTTCTACCTAGGAAAAATATTCCTCAAGATTCAAGGTGAAATACAAACATTCCTAAACATACAGAAATGAAAGGAAACCATCACCCATAGTGTCTAAACCTATGCCACAAGAAGCAGTAAAGGAAGCTCATCAGTCAAAGAGAGCTGATATTTGGCAGAAACTTAAATATTTAGGAAGAAATGAAGAGCACACAGAATGGCAAATAGGCAGGTAAATATGAAAAGAAAACTGAAAATTAATAATCAAGTAGTTATTGATAGTAAACCCAAAGAAAACAAATTATATTTCAAATGTCCACTGTGAACTACAAGGACCTGCTGATCATTTCTATGTTAAATTAAAATGATTTTGAGTAGTACACCTCACACTCTTCAGGATTTGTCGAAGCTCTAAAATGGTGTGACATTTAGCAGCGAGCATTAGCTTTAAGGGCATCACTTGTTGGTATTACCATATTAGATATTCTTGACACAAAACAGAGAGCACACTTGGGCAATCATTATAAAAAGCATCTCTTTTGTGAAATTAATTGGAAAATTAGATCTAATGTTTAAATATAAATTCTAAGTCGGTCAATAAACGGATTAAAACAGCTTTAAAACTAACCACTTCTGTTGCCTGTGTCAGCTTCCATCACTACATTCATCTTCCTTTTTGAAAAACAAATTTAAACAAACCACAAAATGAAGGTAAATACCCTGATATTTCACATAAGCTCACCTGAAGTGACAATATCCATTCAGTTATACTGGAGTTACAACTTACTTTCTGTAACGCCCCTCATTGCTCTAACATGCTTTTTTTTGCACCTTTTTTTTTTTCCTTTGAATATTTAAAAAAGTGACTGAATTATCTAGTGGATATGAATTCTAATTTTTTTTTTTACAGTTGCAGAGTTTTATTTTTTTTTATTTATTTTTTTAAAAATATCTAGATGCTAGAACTTTAATTTTTAATTTTTTTTTTTGAACCCCCCTCCCACCTCCCTCCCCATAACATCTCTCTGGGTCATCCCCATGCACCTTGACTGATGGTCTCTTTTATGAAAAATGTATTATAGGACACCTAATATGCTTTTGGAGAAGGCAATGGCAACCCACTCCAGTACTCTTGCCTGGAAAATCCCATGGACAGAGGAGTCTGGTAGGCTGTAGTCCATGGGGTCACGAAGAGTTGGACACTTACTGAGCGACTTCACTTTCACTTTTCACTTTCATGCATTGGAGAAGGAAATGGCAACCCACTCCAGTGTTCTTGCCTGAAGAATCCCACATGTGCTGAAATTCAACCTTTGGAGACCAAGGTAATATCATTTATAATATATTAAAAATCCTCTTATTTAAGTTAGCAGAGCATTTGAAGACTGAAGGTTAAATATACACTTTTTTAAGAGGATATGATTCTATCAGAGAGAGGAGACACTAAATGATGTTGAGCTCAAGAATAACTTTCTATAATTGTGTTGGGAGAAGCACACTAAACAAGAAGTTAAGAGTCATAGATTCTAGTTCTGGCCTTCGTACTGATTAAACACATATGGTACTGACTATGTACAAAACCTTAATCTATTCCAATGCTAAAATATATCATTCCCAGGTAACTACCATGGCAGCTTTGGAAAATTATTTGGTGTCATGTGGTTTTGGTAAAAACATATTAGGGCATTTTAACTGTTCCTTTATATAAAAGAATAGGTTCACATATACTATATTTCTAATGGAAAAGTTTAATCTATGAAAATGTTTGTTTGATCTCACTTTTAAGCATGTTTCAGAGTCTACAGGCTATGGTTATGTACATTTCCTTGAAGATACAAAAAGTACCCAGGATATGTGAAAACAAAAATCACAATTTTAGGGCATCTGCATATCTTCATAACAAAACACTTGTGTTTCTACACGTCTTTGAAGGTCTGATCCACAAATAGTATAAAGAAATTAATCTGCTGATTTGATAAAATAATTTCAGGTATCAGTTGATGATACATTTTGTGGAACTTTTAATACCTGGTTCTGCAATGAATATAAGTACCATATACAAAGGTCTATGCTGCTGCTGTTGCTGCTAAGTCGCTTCAGTCATGTCCAACTGTGCGACCTCATAGACAGCAGCCCATCAGGCTCCCCTGTCCCTGGGATTCTCCAGGCAAGAACACAAGGTCTATAGGTCGATGTAAAATTTGAAGTGTTTTTTATTTGATGGCCAATCTTTCTTTGGTCATTCAAATGTATGTATTCCCTTCTAGGACTATGTTTCAGCTTAGCAAACAAGTTTGACATTAGCAAAAATCCAGGAATTACTTATTGTTAAAATAGTGTTGCTTCCATTTATAACCAGAATCTTGCACTGTCAATATCACGAGATCCTGGCTGGTTCCACTATACAGTCACAATTCTACATGGATGACAAATCAAGATATCTGACTAAGCAGCCTATATTAAAATTTTAACTCAATTCCAATTGATCTGCTTGCAGAGAGACAGGTCACTGTTACAAAAATAAAGGGCTACATTTCTCATAATATTCTTTTTGTTTATTATCATAAGCACCATGATGTTCCATGTCACAGTCTGAAAAGTCTTAGAAATAACTGTGATCTAACTGAAGATGCCCCAGGGTTCTATTGGAAGAATATGGACCCATGAGCCTGTGGTTACTTACACTTAGCTTCAGGCATGAGAACAATACTTCTCCAAAAAAATCTGTCAGTTGGATGTGCTTCCTAGTTAAAGGAGAGTATGACAAACAGAGCCCAAATATCCCTGCAGGAAAAGACTGGCAGAAGGATCAAAGCTCCACCAACCAAGTGGGAATACAAGTATGGAGTCCTTTTACATGTGCATAAATTATTTCCCACAATAATTACTGTAAAGACTGCAGGGCTTCTATCAATACAAAAGTAAACTCAAGCATCAGTCTGGTAGTATCAATGATATGGATTCATAATTACACACTGTAAATAAGTGTTTATTCTATCATTATCTCATATAATATTTTTGGTTGTTCTCTCCTGAGGCAATTTGAAACATAGCAGCAGCTGCAACATCAGTACTTGTTTTTTGCCAGTTGTTTAGAGAATTGACCAATTAGTGAAAATGGGTAGTAATACATGCATTTGGCAGCCATGTTCGCACAAAATGAGGGTAATATTTTTTAAAAAGACACCTTTAATGGAACATCATTGCCCCTGAGAGTATTATGGAAGAATGTGACATCAGATACTTCTAAACAGATAACAGTGGGATTCCTCACATCTCCAATATCAACTCAAAACCCTTCAAGCCTACTGAAATCTTCCATCTTCTGATCCCACTCAGATTTCATAGTCTTCATCCCACTTCATTCTCTACCCAGCTTAAATTCTCTCATTTATCAGCATAGTCCTTTTAATGCAACCCACCTTGACTCCCTTGCTCCTCCTGCTTCATCATACACACAACCCTAATTAAATCCAACTTTCTGTCTTCTCCACATCTTACCTGTATTGTACAATGTGTCTGTGGAAAACTGACCATTAATTTCAAGTGCACCTTAATGCCACCCATCTATCACTTTATGTTTCTCTAGACCACTCCTTTCCTATTCTAGACTTTCAGACTTCTCATTTTTTCCTCAAAATCTCTGATACCTCCTCCACCATAATCTTGTTTTTTTCTTCACTGAGAAGTTGCTAAAATCAGAAGAGAACATTCAGAAATTCTCACCAGCAGATCTTCCCACCAACATTCAGAAGCTCTCATCAGCAGATTCCCACCTAAATAGTTCTTTGTCCTTAAGTGCTATTTGTTCCTACTAATACGAATGAATCGTCTGCACTCTTGAAAAGACTAACCTCTCCTCTTATGCTGTGGATCTCATCCTCTACCTAACACCTACTTAAAGACACTGAAATTCTCTCTCTGTACATGTATATATGTGTCAGTTTCCTCCTCTCTATTGAATCATTCTTTTTAATTAGAACAAGCTAAATTTTTTTGTTTAGCTTAAAAAAAATCCAACGCATAGCCCTCTTTTTCCTCTAGCAACTGTCCTGTCTCTTACCTTCTTTTTACAGTGAAGAACAAAACAAACTTAATCACCTGCATTTTCTATCTCCATTTATCTTCTCTTGAACCCTTCATATTACCAAAACCAGTGGACAACAGGAAGTCTTCATTTCCCATAACAAATCAGCAGTATCTGAGACAGCTGATCATGCTCTGAAATGCTTCTCTTGGCTTCAAGGACACAATTCTTTTTTTTCTCCTATCTTTCTGTGACTTCTTGGTTTCATCTGCTGATTCCCCTTTATCTCCCCAACTATTAAATGTAAACCAGTGCTCAATAAGGAAAATGTTCTTTCATTTCATACTCAGTCCTTGAATGATTCCATTAGACACATGGCCTTAACCTCCACAAATGAGCAGTTAAACCCAATGTACACTTCATCAGGGACCTCATTCCTGAATTCCAGGACTCTATATCCAACTGCCTACTTCACTGATCCTCTTGCATAAGTAATAAGCCCTCAAACCTACGTTGCAACCTATATCTTTCTAGGTTGCCTAGTGGTAAAGAACTTGCCTGCCAATGCAGGAGATACGGGTTTGATCCCTGGGTCAGAAAATCCCCTGGAGAAGGAAATGGCAACCTACTCCAGTATTCTTGCCTGGGAAATCCTATGAACAGAGCAGCCTGGCAGTCTACAGTCCATCAGGTCACAAAAAAATCAGACACAACTTAGGGACTAAACAACAACTTCCTCATGGGTAGCTCTCTCACTTCTGTCAAGACTTGATTCAGTCATTTTCTTGGTTATATCTTTTATCTTTAAATTTGATCTTCTAAAATTTATCTATATAAATTATCTTTGTATTTATAGAAATATAAAGCTAAATGGCTTGATTTAGTTTTAAATCATGCATTCATTTCTAGGTAAAGACCTATAGCACTAAAATGACTGTATAAAGTTTATTTAAAATCAAGAAGTTAATGGAGTCACAATGAGATAAACTTCTTCAGGGCATGGTTGGTACATGCATTGTGTCAGATCTCTAAAGTTTGTGTAACCAAAATAAGTTAATAAAGTTAACCAGGGTCCCTTGTTTTTCTCTCCAGTTGTGAGTGATAAAATTTAATGTGACAATGTTCATTTTAATGTGAAAACTTGGATACCATGTTGTGATAATCTCACTAGCTGTAAGAAAGAATGATGCTAACATAAAGTTGTGACCAAAATTGCTAATTTAACAAAAAAAAACCCCCTGTTATTTTCTTTCATATTGCTATGATAAAATAATGTGCAGACTGACAATGGCTAAGTATTTTAATGTATAAGTTTGTGTGTGAAATTTTTATCACACATTTTTTCAGATAAGTTTTTAATTTTTTTTTCAAGTTAAGTCCTTCAGAAAATAAAAGATTTCTTTGTGCAACTTCTCTGTGAAAAGTTGCTTTTTATAACCTGTACGTTTTTTCATTATATAATATTCTTAAGACAACATTGTTAACTTGTAATGGAGTGTAATAATGGTATAGAAGCTCCAATATTAACATTTCCACCCAGATTAAAAACAGAATTATCATGTAGTGGCAGTTCTCAGAATTAGAGGCCTGCAAGTAGATTTTAATTCTTCTGCTTTCATGCTAAATTCCTTCTCTATCTTCACTAATGAAATGCCTACTTTCCCTAGTAAATTCTGACACTAACCTTCCTTGACAATATTATTGGGATGTAACCAACATTCCCTTTATTACAAGAAGGAATTGATATTGAGAATATGAGTTTCTTTTTTTGCTTTGTATCTCCAGGGGCATTTTATTCCAATGTGTAAGTGTATATGCGAGAGAAACACATGAAGTTCTTTAGCTTGTTCGTTTGAAATCAAGCAGCAGGAAGGCAAACCAGGTAGAATTCTCAGTGCCCACTTCCAAAAGACACCTGAGGCAAAAACACCTAGATGGCATTAGAAGAAATTACATTCCTGCTGTCAACAAGCAAATGAGGAAAAGCAAGGCAAGGCAACATCAACCATAGTTTCTATTTATTTGTTGCTTAACATGAGCCAAGTGTGCTATAGGAAATAATTCCTCATGTTTATCTCTAATGTCAAAACAACCTTACCAATAAGTATTATAATTTCCACTTTACAGAAGATGGAGATTAGGTTAAAAAGTTTAACGAAGTTGTCCAACTTCATGCAGCAAACATGTGCCAGGGACCAGATTCAATTCTAGTGTCTCCTGCTACACTTCATTGCTTTCCCAATGTACATAATAGCAGTTGCTTTGGGAAAAAGAAGAAGAAAGATATTAGCTTTTCATAAGGTTCATTTCCTCCGCTTTCTAGGACACATACAGATGGGGGACTTGGAGGGAGAGTTGCTTCCATTACAAAGCCTGAGAAAAGAAATGACCTTCCATAGTCACAACCTGTCCCCAAGTTTCTAGACCAGCTGTAGGCTGGTTCTCAAACATTAGTGCAGAATTAAAGCAGTTATGGTCTTGTTCAAATGTGTGCATTCTAATTCTATAGATTGGGGTGAATGAAGTCCAAGATTCTTCCTTCTAACAAACCCCCAGGTGATGCTGAGGTAGCTGCTCTATGGACCACATTCAGAACAGCAAAGCTCTATCATATCAGCAAAGGCATGCTATCTCTTCTTTGCCTCCTCATTGCAATGGTGGTGGTTTAGTTGCTAAGTTGTATCAGTCTCTTGCAACCCCATGGACTGTAGCCCACCAGGCTCCTCTGTCCATGGATTTCACAGGCAAGAATACTAGGATGGGTTGCCATTTACTTGTCCTCATTGCAATAGTAAATGGGTATAAGGGAGCATTGAAGGAGAGTTCTCTACATTATTTTGGACAAACATGATTTGGACAAACAAGACTAACATGATTCATAGATGTTGTCCAGAGTTAATTTTTCACAAATCAAACTGTTTAGAACAATTTCCTTTAATTCTACCTCTCATTGTTCACATTTGACTATTAATTTTCATAATTTCTTAGAAAAACAATGTATTAATTTTTAGCATGATTAGCATTTATCTTCAGCTTTAGTAAAACTGACTAAAAAGACACATGATTAAAACAAATGAAGACTTTAAACCAATTAATCTCATAAACACACATTATACTCCTGTGATGTAGACAAGCGAATCAGTTTCTTTAAATCATAACTAAAACATACATTAATCACATGTTACATCTTCTACTATGCAATGAACATAGGAAGATAATCAAATATCCAACTGTTTTCAGAGAGTATATTCTGATGAGAGAAACAGAATCGTTAACAGAAAAGTAGAGTGTATGTGCGTGCATGTGTGTGTGATCATGAGGACTGACAAAGTTTTCCCATGAACAGGGGAGAAGACATCAGGGAACGTATTATAAATCTGTCCATAATCAGTGTTTGTTTGTAAAAGAACACTCCTAACAGTGGGGGTGGGGGGAAGATCTCAAGGGCATAAAGTAATGTGATATGGTTTGATAAGTTTGGCGCTAACATTTGTTAAGACCAGTTAGAGAAAAAGTCAGGATTTTACGGCAGACCTTAATTCAAGCAAATGCATATATAGAGAATTCTGTAGACTGGAAAGAAAGAAATGTGGAAAATGAACAACTGATAACTTCATCCAAGGCCTACCATTCATCAGTCATAGTTAAATGTGTTCTTTCAGGTTTGGGGGATATGAAATATTAATAGATCTAGTAATAGTTTAATACCATCTCTTTATCACCTAAATCAGATAATGAAGCTAGTTATCACTGTTCTTAAATTCTAATACACCACTAATAAAGGAAAGACATGATTCCCAGAGTAGCAACTATGTATTAGGAAACAGAAGTTATCATACGCAGCATCATATGAAGACTTGTATATACAACAGGAATGAAATATCATACCCTGGGGATCCACACAAAACAGAGCTTCATACACCTACTAGCCAATCCCAGCTTCTTCTCTATGTTTTCTCTTTTGAAATAAAAGAGAAGGGAGAGATTTCATTTTTTTGAACTGTTACTTTAACTTAGGACTACTGAAAGAGTAACACACATGGATATGTGGAAGGGGCAATCTATGATATCTCAAAAGAAGGATTTACATTCTCTCTTTCTTTTACATCACTGAGGGTACCTGAAGGACCACTATACTATACTCTTGACGAAGTCTTACTCATGAAGCATGTTATAGCACTGGCTGAGAAGGGGTCACTGAAAGCACCCCTTTCTTTAAACAGATGTATATCCTGAATCACACTAAAAAAAGCAACGTCTCTATCTAAACAAGGAAAGCCCAAAAAGTAAACGAGTGCTTTCTCACAGGATTTAGCCATTCCTGGACCTAAACTAAATCCAACCAGTAAAGTGGAAACTGTTTATATCAAAAAATTCATGAGAAAACTAGTTTTAGCTTATTTCAAAATTGTCCTATTTCAAAACTCACATAATTTTAATTCTCTAATTTTTTTGGTGTATGCACCTTGATGTTTTCTGGATTCTTAGCATGTTCATTCTTTTTCAGGATTTTCCACAAATCCTGAATCCCTTCAAATGAAACAGACTTACACTACTAAAAACACATTTGAAAATGATTCTTACTCAGTTCTGTGGTTTCAGTTCTGTGGAAAACCAGAGGAAAAGAATGCTTCCTCTTTACAGTTTGGTGTAAATGTAAGGTTTCTACAAGGTATTAGGCTGACTGCAATGAAATGAAAACTCTACTATATATCAATAAGATGATGATGTATTTATAGAATATGAACCACAAGGGAGCTATACTGAGCACTTTCAATAAACCTCAATTAAAGTAATCAATATTGCTAAAAGAATCTTTAAAAGCACCTCTGACACAAAACTTCTTTGAGATTACTTTTAAATGCTGAGATAGAAAGAGTACTTCAAAGTGTAATGGGAAGTAAATTCAGCATATAAGTCCCAATGCTCAGGATCTCAAGATTCTGGCTTCAGTGCATGAAAGCTTGATGAATTCTTGGATAGAAGGTATTTTTGCCTTTGATCAGGAAAACAAACATGAACAGTATCCTCTATAAGGATGTTAACACACCTTGTGCTAAATACCTTTAAACATTTTTATTCAAGTTTTTCCTAAAATGTTACAATTTTCTTATCCTACCTCTCTGATGATTTGGGTATTACCTATCATTAGAGGTCCTCTTGAAGTTCCACTTCTACAGATCCTTTTCTATATGCTTCAGTTTTACTAATATCTGCACAACAAAATACAGTTACTAATTACGGACTTTTAAAGGAGTCACCAATTGTTTCCTGTCTTCCTAGTTCCAAAGCTGAAAAGAAGCTCCCCAATGGCAAGCTTCATACTATACTCTGTTTTACAATCCCTCATATTAATAAGTAGAGCACTAATCAGTTTTGGACAACTTTGTTTAAAATGCAAACACTGCTAGAAGAGTTCATACCACAGGAAAATTTTCACAGCTCACAAGCTAGTTAGCAGCTTAGTTAGCAAGGTATGCTGCTGCTACTGCTGCTAAGTCACTTCAGTGGTGTCTGACTCTGTGCAGCCCCACAGACGGCAGCCCACCAGGCTCCCCCGTCCCTGAGATTCTCCAGGCAAGAACACTGGAGTGGGTTGCCATTTCCTTCTCCAATGCGTGAAAGTGAAAAGTGAAAGTGAAGTCGCTCAGTCGTGTCTGACCCTTAGCGATCCCATGGACTGCAGCCTTCCAGGTTCTTCTGTCCATGGGATTTTCCAGGCAAGAGTACTGGAGTGGGGTGCCATTGCCTTCTCCAAGTTAGCAAGGTATAGCCACTGTCAAATGAGACCTGGAAGGTCCTGGAAGCAAAGGATGCTATCAGTAAATTTGGGAAAAAAAGATACTTTAGAAGGAGTAACACAGAAGACAGCAAACCACAATTTTGACTTAGACTGGCCCTACGAACACCCTGTGGTGGGTGAGGTTAATTTTGAAATTTCGTAATAGTACTCAAATGTTCTTTCTCAGATAGAAAAGCCTGACAGAGGGAGACTGGGAATACTATGGTTCTGTTCACCTGTCAGGCATCCAAACTGGCTAACACAATTAATGGACTTGTTCCTTGTCGAACCAAAGCCATACTGTGTCTATACACTAGTACTGGTGTCTTTAATATTCATTTATTCATTCATTTAACAAATGTTTAGTGCACACATGCATGTGGGTTAACAATACCTAAGGAATTTTACTGTGAGCAAAATGAATTTAGACCCGACTTTAGAAGGTCCTGATTCCTGGTATAAAGAGGCATTAATCAAATCATGATTTAATATACAACTAACAGTTTAAAAAAAGTCTTTGTATAATAAAGAAAAACAATGAGCCCTGAGCACATTTAATAAAGAGAGCCAATTAAATGTCAGAGAGAGAAAATAGCTCAGAATTGTATTCTGGCAGAAGAAACACCATGTGCTAAGGCCCTGAGGTAGGAGGAAATGTGAAGCTTTCCAAGAACCAAAGGAAACTCTTCTTAAAAAGTTGCCATGTATTCAAGACAGAATCCTTAAACATGTGGCCAGCAATTCCTTAGCTTGGCATTTGAGCTTTCTCTGTCTTTGAATGAAAGGATTCAGAAGGCTCCGTACTCTGTGGGCTGGAGAAGGCTCTCATCCCTCTGTCTTTCCTATGGGGCTGGATCTGCGTGTCTGTGGGCAGTAACTGACAAGACCTCTCACTCCAACAAAACTTTGAGTGACTTCCAAAGTCATCTGGAATCTGTTATCGGCTAGAAACCATTACAGAAATGTCAGGCTAAGAGAATATTAAACATACTTGAAATGCTTGCAAACACTGGTCTGTATTAGAGATGATCTTATAGCCAAGGTGATCTGTTTTCATTAAATGTATTATTCCCCCCCGTGCCAGCCCTAGGGAGAAGAGAAAGATGAACAAGTTGAGTGGCTGACTCTGGAATCTCAGCTGGGATCCTATTAATATGGGAACTTCCTGATCCACAGTGCTTCAATTAAAGTCATCAATTAAGCTTGCATCTCCATTGGCTGACTGCCTGGCAAATGAGGTTCCTATTTCATAATACATGTCATTGTTAGTTTCCTTAAAGATTCCAAAGTTTGATTTGCTTCACTGATGAGGAAAAGAAAAGGCTATTTTGACTGTGTTCTCTCATAAAGTAAATAGTAAATTTTCAAACGCCTTGATTAGATCTTTAAAATCATTATTGCCTTCATTAAATTAGATATATTCTTTGTGTGAACTGGGAAAACGGATAGGGAATCTATGGGAGAAAACAGAGTAATGTACTGCTTTTGGAAAAATATGCTTATAGGACAGAAAGCCACCCTTGAGATAAAAACTAGGCAAAGAATTAGCCCCCATATTGTATACTTAGTATATTTTATAAGTTTTGATAGTCTTGAAATATACAGTAGTTGCTTTAACTTCTGGTATCTATGAATCACCTGAACTGATAATTCAGATCGTAAGTAGATTCTAACCATTTTTAAGGTACCACCATATTTCAAATAGAAATATGCTTTTATTTTTTCCACTTATATGAAAAATCTATCTTCAGAGTAAAAACTGAAGTCTTTAGAAATGAGATTGCCACAAACTGTGTGACTTAGAGTAAAAGCTG
This sequence comes from Capra hircus, assembly GCF_001704415.2. Taxonomy (NCBI): domain Eukaryota; kingdom Metazoa; phylum Chordata; class Mammalia; order Artiodactyla; family Bovidae; genus Capra; species Capra hircus. The sequence continues at coordinate 77,821,682 of NC_030811.1, forward strand.
AAGATATGACAGATTTGGAGGAAAAACATACCTAAAATTAAACATAAAATTAGAATATTTTAAATTCAGAGGCTCTTTTTGTACGTTTACTTATTTAATATCATGTTGTCAGCTACCAAGTCTTTCAAAAACTGGAAATAGAATTTAGGGTAGTACAGTTCTAAAAGAAATAGAGAAATAGACATTAGAAAGCAGGCCATTACTTCCTAAGATACTGTCAGAAAGTTAGAAGCTTTGTGTTAAAAAATATTTCATGAAAATAGCTTTGTCTGAAATTTCACTGTTTCATCTCAGCTTTTCCTTTCTATGCCACAGGTACGACATGAATGACTAATTTCAATCTTTGGAAATTTTCTATTTTCTAAACATGAAGGTATAAAAATACAGACATGCTGAAACTTATCTCAACATGTGGATTTTTCTTTTTTAGATCACATTAAGAATTCACTGGTATGCTGAGAGTCACTGGGGCATCACACACATCTCACTGCAAAAATCTCATGCTGGTCCTAGATTTTCTCTCCCTTAATGGATGCTGTTCATCAACTGTTTCTATTTTATAGTTATTTTGCCTTTTTAAAAAAACAAAATTACATAGGTGGGAAGTTCCTTAGGTTCGTGATTCTTCTGTATGTACGTATTATCTGCTTTAAACATCAGTACCATTCAGCTTCTATAACAGCTGGTGAGCTGTTTTAGAAACAGCTTAGTTTTACAAACATGATTCTTTTATTCAAGGCATTTGAAATTTCTCAGAGTAAACCACCCCCCTCACCTGTAATCATTAACAATATTTAAGAGTGACCTTGCTAATCCTCCCATGAATATTGAGATTTATGTTTTCATTGTATTATCTTTGTTATGTTCATTGTTCAACTATAATTGCATCAATTTCCCCAAAGTATACTATGTACCACAATCAAATTGTCTACCTGTATTAAAAACAAAAAACAAAACTGTGCTGTGACTCCTATCCTATCTAAGTGTCCAAGAGGCAAACCCTAAGAGGCACACTCTTCAGTGGAGCAAGTGGTTTAGTATCTAAAGTACTTATGAAGCTATTCCCATAATGCTATTAGAATTATTGTATGAGAATCTAACTTGTCATAATGTAGAAATGACTCCATTGCATTTTTCAGGAAGTCTGTAATTCTTGTAAATTTTTGGAATTAGGGAACTATCATACATTTTAAATAATTATTCTTTCTGCACAGTGTACACAGTATTGCACAATTTTCCATCCTCCTCTTGTCCTCTGTGGTGGACAGTGCTGTACTTCTTGCATAAAGCATGAAGAGCCCAACCGCTTCCTCACGAACCTAGTCACAGAAGCATCTCAGAATGCTATAAATTAGAGAACAACCAATTTCACACCCCCCCAAACAACACATGCTCTTTACCAGCCCGCCCGTCAAACACACAGCTCTCAGCTAAAGCGCCTCCTGCCTCTGCGGACTGGAGCTTCCACAGACCAAATCCTAGATGAAGGGGCAGAGTGCTGCCTGGCACCTCCACCCCCACTCCCTGATCAGAACCAGGGTCCCTGGAGAAGCACATGTGGGGTACAGGACTGTAATACACTTCCTCCCTGCGTTCTAACTCTAGGGCACGAGCTTTCTCCTTGCATAACTGATTCCAATTCAAAAACAGGGAAATGGTTAGAAAGCAAAGGGCACCTTATCTTTCCAGAGATGGGTGATAGACAAGTAGCCCTGTGTCTTTACCTGTCACTCCCGGCGGAAAGTCCAGATGTAAAGTGTCACACCTTGTGTGTGTCTTTTCTTAGCGAAATTGTTGACTAGCCCTCTTCACAACAACAAAAAGTGTATGTTGTGTCCAAAGAAATAAAATCTACTCCCTTTTAAAAATGGAAACCTGGAAAGGCATCTTCTGCTAGCCTTGCTGGGTAGTTTGGACTTGAAGTAAAACCGTGACCACCCACTCCCCATTCACACCGAGATTTAAAAAGGCAGGCGACTAAAAGGAACCTTGAGCCAGTCCGTTCCTATCAGAAAACAGCCATAAGAACGAATCACGCTGGGGAAAGGCTCGACAACTCAGAGACCATCTCCTCAGGACGGGAGGAGAGATATGGAGCCATTTTTCACTAGGTTCACAAGAAAATGTCAGCTCACAGCTGCTAGTGCACTGCCAGACCGCATCTTAATTTGGTCAAAAGCGACCCAGCCAGTCACCCTCATGGAACATTTTCTCAAAGAGTCCATTACAAATCAGATTCCCTCCGTTCTGAGCATCTTCTTGATAAATTCTTTGGTAACTGCACGGCACGGATCTGCATCCTATTCAAAACTAAATGCCTTCCCCCATGTCCTCTTAAAATCATGTGAATTAGATACTTCTGATCTAATCGTCAAAACAAAAGAGAGAGAGAGAAAGAAAGAAACCAGCTCTCTCCACTACCCACCCTCCTCCAGCTTCTTGACTAATACCTCTGGGCAGCTCACTTCAGAACAGAGCGGATTCTTGACCAGTGCACAATGACAAACCAGCATACAAGTCTGCTGTCACAGAAAGCACAGGCAATGCTTTCTTTGCAAAAACACAAGAAAGTACACATGCTGGAACAAAAGACACTCTATCTGCACGACAAGGAACGGAGGAAATTATATGTTTGTTTTACACACATCTGTACCCACTTAGAAATGGCTTTGCACCTATTTTAATTACAGCATATTGTATCGTTTCCTCAAAGCCACCCCCTCCACCCGCCCCACCAAATTGATTTTTAAGCTTTGAGTCCAGTGAGAGGTGAAACACTCTGTTGGGAGAATACCTGGCGTGTGCCTTTGTTGGTAGGGTGCCATTTCAAACTTATTATATTTGAACTCAATTTTGTGGGAAATTGAGATAAGGCAAATGCAGTCAGTTATCTCTGAATTATTCTGACATTATGAGAAATGCCAAGTCAGCATACATTTGCTGTTTACATCTCACAATAACCTACACTATGCATTTGCAGCTTTCAGGAGCAAAATGCTAACTATTCTCCAAACAGCCACCTGACAGTCTAGGGCTGAAACACAGATTCTGACTCACAAGGAAAGAGACATCATGATGGCTCTCCACTGGCTGTATTAAACAAAAGCTCGGCAAGCACAGGGAGGCATTTGGTAAATGAAGTGAGAGTCAAATCAAGTTTAGGTTCACATCTGGTGGAACATGGCACTGTCTACCCAGGGCTTGGGGAGCAGAAGGGTCTGAGGTTATAAATAGAAAACAGACACATACTCACATACAGATATCTAAGCAGACCCGGGGCAGATTCAGCTTACTAACCTAGAGCTCTGTTCAGAGGAAGCAGGGAAGCCGCACGTCCTCTCCCACCTTTCCATGGTCCTCATCGGTGTCTTCTCAGACCACCTGTACTGATCCAACCCATTCTCAGATCACAGAATTCTCTTGATAGAAGGAGTCTCAGCTGTGCTTTGATTCTGTCAGCCTGGATGTCTAGAATTTTCTTCTTTAAGCCAGACACAGTAACACAAAACTGCCGCTGAGGTCTTTTGTTTTCCCCTCCTCTCAAAGATGAAGCATGCAGCACTTCTCTCTCTCCCCCTCTCTCTCTCTCTTCCTCTCCCTGGCTCACTCCCTCTCCCCTCTCAGGCTTACGCTCTCTCCCTCGGTTTCTCTTTCCCCAACCCCCACCAGCAACCTCATTGGATTCCCGTGCTGTAGGGGTCATTTACATCTCTCAGCAGGAGAACCTGTGCTCCGTAGGCGCCTGTCTCTCACTTTTGGGTTTTCTCTGAAAAAGGGAGGGGAGCGGCTCGCTCTAGGTGAAGTCAGGTGACCCCTCCTTTAAAAAGCCAGAGAGATGGATGGAGTGTGTGAATTTTAATATACACACAGGCACATTTACATTACAAAGCAGAGAGGAAAATCTAGCTTCCAGAGATTAGGCATTTTTGTTTTTGCTTTCATAGTCCCTTTTTAGCAATTAGGAGAAGCCAGCATAGTATAATGAAATGTAATTAAACTTTTCAGTGTTAATAACAAGGCTGTATACTTTTAGAATCATCCAGCTGAACAATTCTTTTAAACTTTGTAAACATGACTTTTTCTCAGAAGGGTCAAAGAATCAGTCATTTTACTATTTACACACTCTTTCTAATTGGATTTTTCTTTGACATCTACTTTAGCTTATCTCAAAGGACCATCATAAAAGGCAAAATATAATAATAATAATAATGTGAAAGTAAAAAATAAGTGACAAAACTAGAGCAGACAGTATGGATAGAAATCAATAGTTTCCTATTGGAGAATCTAGATTCAATAATGAGTAATTTCTGCTCTTAGGCAAATAACTTTTTCCTTCTCTATTTCAATGTTTCTGCCTGAACATAGAAAATAAATGTAATAAATGTAGCACCTCCCCTCCCTGCCAATCAAGCAGGCCTGACAGGAGGATGTCCAGGTAGATATAGCAGTAGCTCAGGGCACAAATAGAGAAACAACTGGAAAAGCTTGTGCTAACCTTGTACTGTGTTGAAAATAACTTTATGATCTACAGACCTAGACCCTGAAGAGTACATTTGCTACCACCTAGCTTCCTATTTCAAAGTTTCTGATATCCAGTGGAGAATATCTCTCCCATCTCTACTATACATACTGCTTTTAGAAACACTGAAAATAAAAATGAGATAATCTCTAAATAATCTATTTTGAGAACTCTAGATAAAAAGTAATTTCTAAAGCTAAAGAGAAGTAATTAGAAGGAGAATCAACAAGTCTGATGAGAACAAGTATCAAAAGAAGAATCTCTTATTTGGCCTTTGATGTTCCATGAATAGATTCTTAATTTCAAAAGCATGGTGATACTGATGCCTCAGCAAAAAAAGAAAACAAGGGAAGAGCTGACATAGAATAACATTATCCCTGCCTCAAAAGATAACATTTTGAACCCTTACACAAACAGCCTCTCATTCTCTCCAGAGTGATGTCAGGGGAGGGCTGCATTTACTGCCGGGACTGAAATACACCCTGTCCCCTCCATAAACACCAATCAGCAGTAGATATGAAATGAGGAACAGGTATCCACTGTTCTTGTCTGTTTTGTATCTTAAAAGCTTTATCTTGCACGGAAAAGATCCTATTTAGGCTTTTAAAATAAATTATATGCTGACTGAAAATTTAGCTTCACTGTGTGTTACCAAAATTGACACCAAAACATTGGACAAAAAAAAAAAAAAAAAAAAAATCTTCTCTCAGAGAAGTAAGCAGGCTTAGGCAAATTTAGGAAGACCTACATTTTTGTAGGATAAAAACATAAAGCATTTCATTTTACAGTCTCTTATAACCAAAGTAGGTGCTGTTTCACCTTTACTTTTCCCTTTTATAACAGATGTCTTCATTTTGCATTTATCCATTTTTCCCCCTCCACCTGATCTCCTGGTCTTTCCTCCTTTGGCTGTGGTGTCACATCATTTTCCCTGGATGTGCAAAAGGTAGGCAATGAGAGAGAACGTGGGAAAGACACGTTATGTCAGATAATGCGTGTGTGAGTGCTAAATCGCTTCAGTTATGCCTAACTCTTTGGGACTCTATGGAAGGTAGCCTGCCAGGCTCCTCTGTGCAGGGGCTTCTCCAGGCCAGAATACTGAAGTGGGTTGTCATGGCCTCCTCCAGGGATCTTCTCAGCCCAGAGATTGAATGTACATCTCCTGAGGCTCCTGCATTGCAGGCAGATTCTTTCACCACTGAGCCACCAGGTAAGACCATGTCAGATAATCCTTGGCCTTTAACCCAAACTTTATGGCAACTTTAAAGCTTCATGCTATGCTAACATAGACATGCGATGAACATGGAATCTAGACTGCATATTTTCAGTATTAAAATCAAAAGATATTGATTTAAAGAGGGTTATTAAAGCTTATCAATGGCAGGCCAAAGCTGGGGAGAAGAAAGTAAATTAGCAAAAATGTTACAGCACTAATCCCAGCCATCTTCTAAAATGTCATCCATTATTCAAGGAACAAACTGAAGTAATGACAGAGTGTGGAATATACCTTTACTCATACCTTTATTTACCCCACCAGGGTTTATTGAGCATTTCCTTCTTACTAAGCCCCATTCTAAGCACTGAGGAGCTACAAGATAAATAAAAGAGTCTAGGCCCTTTCAGAAACTGAACATATATACTAATGAAGTACAACCGATGTTTTTGCAAAGTGTAATGGAGGTCAGGAAAGGGGGCAAAACTCTCCTTAGCAGGATGCATGATGGTTATAATAGGATGGGTGAAATTCAAACTGAGCCTTTAAAAACGTGTCAGTTTTCTAGGTAAGAAAGCAAAGATAGGAGGATATCAAGCCAAGAGACATATAACGCATGAATAAACAGAGATATGGTACAGCAGGGTATGGCTAAATTCCAGGATGCGTTGGGGAGAGTGATTTCAAAGGTAGGTATGAACAGACAGTGAACAATCTTGGATGTTCTGCCCAAGTATTGCTGCTTTAACTGAGATGCAAATTATTTGTTTTGCAAAGATTGTTTTGACAGCAGTGCTAGGGGTAGATTATAGTAGCGTTTCCAAAACTTTATAATGGTAAGAATTACCTGCCAGTGATAGTAAATACATAGATTTCTGGATTCTACTCTCAATTTAGAGAAGGCCAGGACTCTCTATTTTTAACAAATGTCCCAGGAGATAAGACATATAAGGGTAGTTACACAGAGAGTTAATACACTCAGGATTATTACTAATCCAAAAGAAAGATTTTCACACTTAAATAAGATAGTTTGTACATAAAGGATGAGAACAGTATCAGAATCAAATATGAGGAGTGCATTTATTTTGTACTTTGAAATATAACATTATATTCAATAGACTATGCAATACCATTCCTATTTTATCTTCTGTTAAATCCTTTGTCCTGTCAGCTGAATTTATTTATCATTTCTCCTGACATCAGGAATTTTCTCACATCTACAGCTTTGATTCCACTTCCTAGAGTGAACTCTCTTTCCTTCGTCCATCTCCACTTTATCTCTCCTTCAAGTACTCACTGCTAACAACATGCATAAGAATCCACCCCTTCTGTAGTATGGTTAACACTTAAGGTCTTATAAACAGCAACACCAGGAATAATCATACTAATACACAACTTTCAGGTTAGTTCCATGGGATTTAGCTTTTAAAGTTCTCACAATAACTCCATAAGGTGCTATTATCATCACTTAATCATTAACAAAAGTGGTCTGGAGACTTAAATAATTCATCAAAGACCACAAAACTAACAAATGACAGTTTCTAGATTAGGATCCAAATCAGTCTGCGGAGACGGCCATGGCTCCCTACTCAAGCACTCTTGCCTGGATAATCCCATGGACAGAGGAGCCTGGTAGGCTGCAGTCCATGGGGTTGCTAAGAGTCGGACAGGACTGAGCGACTTCACTTTCAGTTTCACTTCATGCCTTGGAGAAGGAAATGGCAACCCACTCCAGTGTTCTTGCCTGGAGAGCCCCAGGGATGGAGGAGCCTGGCGGGCTGCCATCTATGGGGTCGCACAGAGTTGGACATGACTGAAGCGACTTAGCAGCAGCAGCAGCAGTCTGTGTTACATGATTAATATCATATTGTATTTTATTCCCTGAGCATCTGGAACTCAAAAGATGGCAGTTGGTTATATCTTAGATAGCATTACTATTTTGGCTTCTGCTCTTTTGTATATTGGCTGGAGGAGTTGGACTTGCTCTGGATTTAAAGCCTTTCTCTGCCACTCTAAGCTGTGTAACCAAAGGCAAGCCATTTAGCCTCTCTGCGCTTCCTCTTCCTGACTTATCTCATAGTTTCATCTTACAGCTTAAGTGAGAATCCCTCTTAAGTATTTAAGATAATGCCTGAAACTAAAACTCAGTAAATGTTAATTATCATTTTTATTATCATTATTGTTGTTATTAGCAAATGAGAAGCAAATTTTCTATGTATCCCCATATGAGTTCTCCCTCTTATCCAGAGATTTTAGGGATGAAAAAGCACCACTGACTCTGTGCATTATTAAATGTAGTTTAAGTAGCTTTCATCCTAGTATACAGAACTACAGTCTATTTGATAAAATTAGAAAGCTGCACCAACTAGTACTTAACTAATCATGACCTACACATATGGCTTTATTATTAGATCTGAAAAGTACAATCTCTTGAGACATTTGTGATGGCTTCCTAGCAGGTAGAGAATAGAAATTACACAACTTTTTACAAGCAGCACTTTTATTTTAGCAATAAGCTAAATACTGTTTTTTCTTAAAACCCAATTATGCCTGCTCTGTGTAAAAATTCTTTTTTCTAAATAAATATTTCCTATATCTACATGGAATATTTCCTTACGTTAGAGATATGTTTATTAGGAAACTAAATTTCTTTTAAGTGTGCAATGTACTTGTCAGTTAAGTGCATGTTTAATGTAGATATGGTATTATGCTTCAAAATCAAATAAATAGATCTCTGACAGTGGTGAAAATTCTACACAAGAATTATGATTATCTCATTTGCAAACTATAGGCAAACATAACATCAAGAAGATTTTCATTGGAAAAGATCCTACTTTTTAAGGTTTGTGTGAGTGTGGACTAAATGATTGATGCATTACCCTGTTGTTTATTGGGTGTGCATGCAGACTGCTTTGGGTTGGCAGGTATAGTTAACATTTGCAGAGCAAACTCTGGGAACTTTTTCTCCTTGCTTCATAGGCTGCATGGTAATTTTCATCAAAAACAACTTATCTCTTTTTGACTGTTTACACCAAATTAATGCATTTTCAGTCGCTGTAAAAGTATCCTATTCTACTTGAAGACAGTTATATGTATGTGCATGCATGCATAATTATCACAGGCAATGGTTAAAGTTTCATTATCCCAATCTGAGAGAAGAAAGGCAAGAAGCAGAAAATTTCTTCTTTGCGTTTTTCTTTAGCCCTCACCATCCAGCCAAAGCAGGTGCTTTAAGAATGGCCTTTAAATATAGAGAATGGTAATAAAGACACAGGACTTTAGAGACCCTGATTTCACTATTTCCCAGCTGTGTGGTACTAGATAAGTTACTCATTTGTAGAACAGAATTCTATCTGTTGCATAGAATTCTCAAGCATCTAATGAAATAATGCAATAAAGTGCTAAGCATAATACCTAGCACACTGTTTTCATTACCATTTTCATCACCAACATCATCAACACCGTCACATCATAAACACTACCATCACTGCCATCACCATCACAATCATCATCTTCCTACTCATCACCATCTCCGATATTTACCATGTACCAGGCTCTAAATAATTACACAATAAACAACAGCTTCCTTTATTATTGTTAAAGTATTTTTTATTGGTTTTCAGCTCATGACATTATATATTCTGAGCCTATTTCCCTGATGTAAAACATACCATCGTGTTGCAATAGGTCTCAATCAAAACAGAAGCTTACACTTAAATGCCTCTCAGTATATGAAGTAAAAAAAGAACATAACATGCTTTTCCCTTCACTAATCTTTCCTCTCCATGAGCCATTCTCAGGACCAGATCAAGCACATAGATGGCCCTCCTTAGATGATTTCTAAGTCCTTTAAGGGTAATTTATCACACATTAGCAATGCATGTCGGAGAAGGCAATGGCAACCCACTCCAGTACTCTTGCCTGGAAAGTCTCATGGACGGAGGAGCCTGGTGGGCTGCAGTCCACGGAGTTGCGAAGAGCCGGACATGACTGAGAGACTTCCCTTTCACTTTTCACTTTCATGCACTGGAGAAGGAAATGGCAACCCACTCCAGTGTTCTTGCCTGGAGAATCCCAGGGATGGGGGACCCTGGTGGGCAGCCGTCTATGGGGTCGCACAGAGTCGGACACGACTGAAGCGACTTAGCAGCGGCAGCAGCAGCAGCAGCAATGCATATAAAAATATGTTTCATATTACTGAGGAGACCAAAGCACAAGCAGAAGTGAAGTGCTTTCTGTACCAAGGAGGCATAAATAAATTCCATTGTTGACAGCTGTCCTTTATGAATCTCATTTCTGATCTCATAATGAGTCATCCCACTGGTGACTTCTGAAAACCAGGCTGCATTGTGATCTTTTATTTTCTTCAGAAGCTCATGGTTTTCCAAAACCTTTCATCTACTTTACCATGTGAACTCTTCCAGATGGGCTTGAATGGGGGTGTATATGGTTTATCTGCTCTATGAGACCAACTTTGCCTGGATTGAGCCTGGACAATACTGTAAAGTAGGTGCAATTTGTCATCAGTGCCTTCCAACTTTCCTTCATCTGACCTTTAAAGCACTCAGTGGCATTTTCTCTATTGCTTTCAGAGTATTTTCTGGTTTTGATTTTTATCTCATAGCAAAGCCAAAATTCAGGAGAATACGCTGTGTACATTTGTACGTGTTACTTGAAGTAAAGATACTTGTGGTCTTAGTGACTTGGATGGTTTGCATAATCTCTTAAAATAAAGACATTCCTTGGAAATAGAAACTAATTCCCACAGATTCTAAACCATGTTTATTTAATTAGATAGAACTCAACAGGGTATATTTCTTACAGAGCCCAGTTTCAAATCATGAAAAATGAATATAGTGGGAGCATATAGTTGAATGAATATAGTTGGGGCATGTGACTTTGCAAATTAATTTTGGATAAAAGGGCATTGGATAGGCACCTTGGTTTTGAATTATAATGCCACCTTGAACTGATTATGTGACTTTGGGCAAGATAGCTTAATATCCCTAAGTATTGTTTTTTTCATTCTGTAAAATAGGGAATACAATATCATGGAATTGCTAGCATAGCATCTGGAATATAACAGACTCTCAGGAAATAGGATTTTCCTTTTTTCTGCTCCTAAGGAGTCAGTTACCTACTAAATAGCTCCTTTTTTCCATGGGTCATCTTCCATGGGTCACCTGATCTGCTCACATCTCTTCTGTTCACCTGACATTTGCCTTTAGTGTCTTTCAGCATACATGGTTTCGCTGTTCAAGTAAAACGTGCTTTCTCAGAGGGTCTAAATTATAGTCAAGTAATCTACTTTCCCCAAGGCATCAGAACAACAATAAAACCAAAATGAAATTAAACTGAATTGAAAAAATATGGAGAAAAGTAAAGAAAGAAGAGAAGGATAGAAGAGAGGAAACTGAGAGAAGAAATAGTTACAGGACCTACCCAGAGGCCAAGAGATGGTACCATAGGAGAGCAGAGAATTCGAGTGAACTCTATCAGGGTTCAGGAGACCTGACCTTAGGTAACTTGCTTAATGTCAATGATTTTCTCTATGAAAAGACCTCTCTATCAGGTCTTTTCCCAAGACCTCATTCAATTCATAGATTTTTAGTTTCAGGCCGTTAAGAAGTAAAACATATCTTGAAGACCCTCCAACAGTGACACTAAGTGGGGTTGGCTCCCACTGACTCAGCCTGACTCTGTTGTCAGACATGGCTGCACGTTTTAGCTATCTCAGCTCACTTACTCTCTGTGGTAGTATATTATCCCCATTTTAAAGAGGAAGAATTTTTGGCTCAATGAGTTTACGTGACTTTCTCAAGGTCAAAGAGGCAAAAAGATAGACCAGAGATTAACAACATCTTTCAATACAAAGCCAGAGTTACTTCTTTATGTACTGTGGGTACATGTTGCCACCCAAGGGACAGAAACTGGGAAAAAAATCTATATAGGGATTAAACCTTCATTGAATGACTCTGCAATGATATTTTAGATAAATGGGAAGAATCCTGAAATGGTCATGGAAATTTGAGGAAAGCATGCCTGGTTATGGCAGTGATATGCTGTTTAATGTTTAACAATTGGCTCTACAAAAACCTCAAAACAAACTAATTTGTAGCATTTGCCAATTTTTGTGGAGTAAATAGGCCACCATAGCCAATTTCAAGCTATCAACTTTAAGTCCCTGAGCTGGAGTTGAGAAGAAATGTACACAAATGGCTCTTTCAGGCCAATGTGTCTGTCTCCAACATATCACTCTATGTGCATGTGTGTGCATATGTGTGTATGAACTTGAATTTATATGCTGGTTTAATCTAAAAACATAACAAAATGAGAGGGTGAAATATCTATGCAAATGCTTTTCAAGTAAGTATGAGCACCATAGGTTTCAATTATGTGCTAATTTTCTCTTTTGGACAACTATGCAGATCACTAGTCTACCTCCTTAAATATCAAATATAACTGTCAATAATATCAGCAAATGAAGGAAAATAAAACCCTAGCTCCCAATCTTTTAAAATATTTATTTCTTTGGCTGTGCCAGGTCTTAGTTTTGGTACCCAGGATCTTTAGTTGGGGCATGCGACTGTTAGTTGCAGCATCTGGTGTCTAGTTCCCTGACTATGGATCGAACCCAGATCTCCTGCATTGGGATCTTAGCCACTGGACCACCAGGAACTCCCGAAACTCCCAGTCTTGACCATCTTATTTCTTTCCATATGGTGGTGATTCTTGCATCCGTTTTGAATGGATACTTCAAAAGATGCTTTGTGAGAAGTGTGATGTTTCCTCCAGTTAGCCAGCAGGTGACAATAGCAGTATTTGTAAGTACTGTCTCAGCGAAGGGCCATGAGGGAAACCTGATCAGAAAGGAAGAACAAAACCGTCCCGTGGCCCTGTATGCCTTATTCCTCACCTTAGAGTGCCATAACTGCTTGAATTTCTCTGAGATAAAGGCAATGTGCCTGAAAACTTGTAGGAAAGTCACAGGCATAGTCTACACAGCTCCACAAGTAAGCAGAGGAGTTGTTTTGTGTAGAACGCCTCACAAATGTTATCTGGATAGAATATTTGAGGAATGACTTCTGATTGCTGAGACAACTTACTACATCTTATTCCTTTCTTAAAATCACGAGAGACGGAAGAGAGAATATAGCAGAGGGTTAAATGTGGAGAATATTCTTATATAAGAAAGTTTGCACAAATCCTTGAAGTATTGATTATATAAATGTGCAGAAATTTCTCCCCACCTATTAAATAAAAGAAGAATAAGAAGGATGCTGAACACATCACTTCTACTTAGAGGAAAATGAGTTCCAAATTGAGGAACAACTCCCTTTTTTAAAATTATGATAAAGGGGAGGAAAGAATCCTAAAATTTTAATTGTTATCTTCAGAACAACATACTTATATCTGAGGATAGACAAAACAGTAAATAAAAATGCTATAAAAAGTTGAAATAAGAAATAATCTTTTAAAAAAACATTAAGAAATAAGAAGCAATAGAAGAAACAATGCTTTAGGACCATATGAAAGCAAAGGATATTAACAATGGGAAGAATATTCTATTAGCTTGATAGGCACCAGGACAGACAGCTGAAAGGAACTGTTTCAGAGACTGCAGAATTTTTGGCTTGATCTTTAAGAACAAAATGTAAATATCATTCTTCAGTCATTGCTTTTCTTTTTAATAAAGAATTAAGTTAGAGTAACACCTTGAACTTTCTTCCTAAGTGAGTTTTTAAAACTTTCACATTGTTCTAAGTTTTAGAAAACTTCATAAATAATGAAAGCAACAGAAAAAAAAAGCATGATTCAGATTTTTCAAAAATTTATAAGGTCTTTAAATTTTAGATTGTCAACTTAAGAAATAGAATTCAAATGTAATGAAGTTAAAAATAGCACAAATTGAGTCAAAGCTAAAGTTCATCAAATGTAGGAAGAGTATTAGCCGTCGGGTGAGCATTTCCAATAGGACAGCTAGGGTAGGAGGAGTGAAGAACAGTCATCATAAATTCCTTAGGAAGAACAATTAGGTCTTAGTAAACAACTGGCTGTCTGGTCTTGCACAAGGATACTTGGAAGGTGATCAATTATAATGACTATACAAAAACTTAGATGCATACCTGAACGAAGATTGAAGTATCTTTTAATAACAAAACAAAATTTAATGCTAAAATAAAATCTAAAGGATGTCCTAATGTGGCCATCAACAGGAAAATTTATGTTTTCCAGAATGATTCATGACATAAAGCCATGTTGGTTTTGTTTTTGAAGGATGTTGATTTGATGTGGAGATAGTTCGATGTGTTCCTCTGAAACTGTACGTGTGTTTGCAAGATGTGAAAGAGCATTATTATAACTGTCCCACGACTGAAGCGACTTAGCAGCAGCAGCAGCATGATTTACAGGGCTATTTTGGAAACTACTTTTTAAATTGTTTTCCAGTGGTTTTGGAAGAAGGTTCCACTGTATATGAGCTTTGAAGCTTTGCCCCCTTGGATTTTCCCCATTGGAATTCAATAAAATGTAACTAAATTAAAATGGGTGAATCCACAGTGTCAATTGCTGGCTCTCAGGTTAAAAATGTTTTGTTTCTCAGGCACCCACCTCGACAAGTGCTGAGTCCAGGACTCAGGCTTTTTAGAAAGGCTTTTAGAAAGGAGTGCTGTACCAACAAATACCCGTGTGCATTAATAAACAGTAAAATAACTACAGTAGTGAAATAGCATTTAATTTTAGGAACTGTAGAAAAACTCAACATATTTCTATTCTAGCACACAGGATGTGGCCTACTTCTTTAAAATGTCAAGCATAGAGACACAGATTTTATTTAAAGAACACAGAGGCACTTTCCTTCTTTGATCGACTCAAGGATATAGTCTTTTCTCATCAGAGAAAAGATAAGTTTAATGCTGTTTTCTGAATGGTCATACTAATATTGGAGAAGGCAATGGCACCCCACTCCAGTAATCTTGCCTGGAGAATCCCAGGGACAGGGGAGCCTGGTGGGCTGCCATCTATGGGGTCGCACACAGTCGGACACGACTGAAGCAACTTAGCAGCAGCAGCAGCAGCAGCAGCATACCAACATAATAGGGTTGTCATAGTGTATCAGGGAGCTCTCAAAGGCATTATCTCATTTCCTCATTATAAGCAAATATGATAAGACATATAAAACTCAGAAAGGCTAAGTATAAACCAAGATTTTCTTCTGTACTTTTTTTTTAACCATTAAATAATGCAATAGCTAAGAACTATTTTTTGCATCACTCTGCAGGTTCTAGCTAGGCATGCATGGTTTCTGGCTTAAGATGAACAGGCTTTTTCTTCATGCATATATGTACATTTTAAGGGGGAAATATTTACATAACTCTTTACTTACATTTGTATCTATATGTTTATTAACATAAAATGCACATAAAAATTAAAACTAACCAAGGAGATAATAAAGTTATCACCTTTGAGTTTTGTTACAACATATTTTTTGAAGTTATCATTAAACTTTAGAAAGTCAAACAAAGTGACATTAAAAATATTTTAAAATGAGATAAAAATCAACCAAGAGGAATGCTTTTATTTTTGTTCTGCTCCAAGTTAGTTTGTTTAAAAGTTGATTAGGTTTATGCAAGTCTGAATTTTCAAACAAAATAGAAAATGGGTACCTTTTTTTAGAAACCATTTCTATTGGTGGTAGAAGGCCAAAAGTTGTGTGAGTGTTCTATTTTAATTTCTGTAAATTTGGAACAGTCCTAAAAGGTTTTAACAAGAAGAAATCACAGATTAGTGTCTTTTTTTTTTCTTTTTAACTATTGAGTTGAAAAGCTCTTAACAAAAGTTTTACACAATGAATTGTCTATTTTGCCGTCAAGTCAAAATTATTGACTTTGATACCACTCACTTTTCCTCTCTGGGCAAGTATATAACATTTTTGTTTGTACTCTGTCATTTGTTTTCTTTTTTGGGATTTAAAACTATGTCATTTACTCACATAATTGCTCCTCTTGTGGTCATATCTTTATTCCTTGCTTTTGAGAAAGCCATGCTATTTATTTCTCCTCTTTCCTGTCCCATAGGTGAGTTACCTAGCTTATTTGAGCTACATGTCCATATCTATAAAGTGAAAAAGTAGACAAGATATTCTTTATGATTCATTCTAATATTGAAACTTTATGCAGTTTAAGAGAAAATCTGAAAAGTCATACAATATGATGTGATATTAGAAGGCAAGGACAAGGAAAGTTTCTTTTTCATTATTTGCAGAATGTGCCTAGACATAATTCACTGCCTGATATTTTATATCCCAGATACATTCACAATTGCGCATGTGAGAGAGAGAAATGGTGAAGCAGAGAAGTAGTGAGGCAGGTGGAGAGAGACAGAGAAGGGTCTGCTGGACATTTATGGATTCCATATGTATTAGAGGTGGTATTTAAGTGCTATTACACCTGCAAACACCCCACCAGCCTCTTCTCTCTCTGTTAAACGCAGCTCAATGCTTTCAGGTACCCTGGAAAAAAACAAAAAACAAAAAAACTTTGGTATCGCCCTTGCCTCCTCTCTGTCTTTCACTCCTCAGAGCAAATCTGTCAGCATATCTTGTCAGCCCTACCTTCAAAATAGAGTCAGAATCTAATCTTTTTTCACTACCCTCACTACCAATAGGCTACTCTCGTGTCTAACCTAGATTATGGCAGTAGCTTAACTGGTCTTCTCATTTCTGGTCTCTTAGCCAGACCTCTGACCTTGTTAAAACAGAAATCAGGTCCTTTTAGTGAGTTTTAACCTCAAAGATGTTCCATCTGATTCAGAGTAAAATCCAGTGTCATAATATGATTTATGAGGCCCTCGACAACTTGCAGGCCACTCCCAACGCCTTCCCGCTCACTGTGCACTGAGTTCTGGCCACACTCACCTCTTTACAGCACTCTTAAAACAGCAGGGACTTCATTGGTGGTCCAGTGGTTATGAATCTGCTTGGCAGTGCAGAGGACACACAGATTCAATCACTCCTCCAGGAAGATTCCACATGCCTCAGGGCCCAAGAACCACAACTCCTGAGCCTGCGCCCTAGAGCCTGAGAGAATGAGAAGCACTTGCAGGGCAACTACAGAGTAGCTCCTTCCCTCTGCAACTAGAGAAAGCCTGTGCATAGTAATGAAGATCCAGCACAGCCAAAAATAAAAATTCAGAAAAAAACCCCCACAAAACCCCAAAACCAGCAGGCAGACTCTGACATGGGATTTTTGTGATTAATGTCCCCTCTGCCTGGAAAGCTCTTCTCCTAGATAGCCACATGGCTAGCTTTCTCATTCTTTTCAGATCTTGATTCCAAATTTAACTTCTAAACTGAGACCATTTTTGACCATCCTGCCTAAATTTCATCCCATCTCAACTTGCACCCTTACTTCTCCCCACTCCTCCCCCCATATATACTTCACACTTTCCTTTCTGCCTTTTATTTTTTTTTAGCACTTATCAGTATCTAACATATTGCTTACTATTATGTATTTTAATTATTTTTTTTTAAATTCTGTGACACCTCATTAGAATGTAAGCTTGGTAAGGCAGGGATTTGAGTCAGTTTTGCTCACTTCTCTATCTTTAGTACCAAGAACTGTGCCTGGCACATAATCCTCCACAAGTATTTGTTGAATTGAATTGCCTTGGATAGAACAAAGAATGGAAACCGTGAATCATGCTCTAGATGGATAATTAGGAGTATGAAGGCCATTGCTTGGTAAAGAAAAATATGCATAAACTACTTGGGAGTAAGAACCCACTTTGGAGGTTCATTCAATGGTCTCAAGTTACAAATGAGAAAACTGAGTCCAGAGCAGTTAAGGTCACAAGGACAGTTAGTTGAAGAGCATAGGGCTAGAAGCCTGATCTTTAAACCCTCCTACTCCAGGACACTTCCTAGAGATACAAACCATTTAATCACCAAGTTTAACCAGGACAAAACACAAGCAAGATAAAAAGGATTTTTTCTGCTTGCCTCGATTACTACCAAACCTATCAAGTTAATATTAGCCATAAAAATGTTGGATAATATCTCCTAATTATAATAATAATATCCCCTTATTAAGAATTAACTGCATAAAACATAAAAACACATTAAAAACTCTCAAATTGCAAGAAGCAATAGCAATTAATATGGTATGGAAAGTGGGTAGAGGTATAGATAATAAAAGTGCAAGAATGTTGACAATCAATAGAAATGTGATGGCTATATGGGCTTCCCAGGTAGCACTAGTGGTAAAGAACCCACCTGCCAATGCAGGAGATGCAAAAGACACAGGCTTAATCCCTGGGTCAGGAAGATCCTTTGGAGGAGGGTATGGCAATCCACTCCAATATTCTTGCCTGGAGAATCCCATGGATAGAAGAGCCCAGTAGACTACAATCCATGGGGTCGCACAACACACACACACACACACATGCACACACACACACACACACACACATACACTATTCCATTTACTTTCTCTTTAAAGTTTCTATAATTAAAGTTTAAACATTAAAAATAAATTAGAAACAAATCTCAGATTCCAACTCATTTTTTTTCCTAAATCCTTTAAAAAAAATAGTTAGAACCAAATCAGTGACCATTTTCTTCATTCTCTGCTTCTTCGTGTGTGTGCTCAGCTGTGTCCAACTCTTTGCGGCCCTGTGGACTATAGCCTGCCAGGCTCCTCTGTCCATGGAATTTTCCAGGCAAGAATACTGGAGTGGGTTGCTATTTCCTACACCAGGGGATCTTCCAGACTGTCTCCTACCTTGGCAGGCAGATTCTTTACCACTGTGCCACCTGGGAAGCCCCCTCTCAGCCTCTTTATCTTCTCTTAATTCAAGAATACAGAATCCTATTCTCCTACCTGTCATGCTGGGGCACAGTATACTCTGAAGGACCCTGAATAAGCTTGACACTGGAGTGGTTCCCCTTGAGAGTGGTGCTCCACGAAGTCAAGTGTACTTACAGTTCATGGAATTAGATCCTCATTCTTTACTAAAAGAGGAACCTGTACATTTCTTTCCCCCTCTAATTTACAGGCAAAAGAGTAATAAAAATGTACATGTGGTTCAGTCAATTTTTTTTGGTACTGAAGAAGAATTTCTCCTCTGTGGATTATCACTTACATATTCCTATAACCTTATCTATTCTAGATTCCTAGCTTTTCATCTTTTGATTTGAGAATAACCAAAACTCACTTTCAACTTTTCTATAGATTTCAGATTACTTCATTGATAATTTTCATTTTATTTGTTTTATTTTTAATTATGCATATTTTTATTTTAACTTTAGGATTTTCCAGCTATATAGAATTTCATGAGTTCCCTTCATTTTGCCCTTAACTGGTCTTTCTCTGCATTCTCCTAGTCTCCTCATTTTTTCATTTTCCTTATCAACACATATCTTTTTACCTATCATGAAAAAAGAGATTAAGTTCATCTAGTGTATATGACTCATAGATGTATAATCCAGTTCAAACTTTTATAATTCAGGACTAAGCTAGGAAAGTTCTACTTCACACTTTTCTACTAAGGGAATCCCTTTTCCCTTGGGAAGGCCTCCAGCTAATAACTCTACTTAAGTCTTCTTTCATCTTGCTACTTGAATATAGTCATGATGTCCCTTGAAGTATCCCTATATGATGTCATTCCCTGATTAAAGCCCTTCACAACTGCCCTGTTGCAGTCGAGGTAAAATCCAGCTCTTCTTTCTCAGAGGCCACGTAAGATTTGGTTTATCTGCTTCTGTAGCCCTATGGGAGAGCTCACTGGCCTTCCCTCAATTCCTTCCGAACTTCTACCTATGGGTGGTTCTCTACAGGTCCTCTGTCTCAGACCTTCATTGATTTACTTCTTAGTACCAATAACAGTTTACTTTTATATTTTTATTCATTTGTGTGCTTTCACTTAAAAATCTACTTTTAATACATTGTGAGCTCCTAAAGGACTAAAATCTCTTATCTGGCTACTATTCTCTCCCTAAGTTTTTTTTTTTAAAAACTAGGATACAGTGGTTAGGAGGAACATTAATTTGAGGTATGTAAGTCTCACAAATATATATTTGGTTTATTCTTTCTTCATCTCAGGGAAATAAGCCTTTCAATTTTGGTTAATAACAAAGTCCTAGTCATCTTAGATCTTAGAATTGTTTGTTTGCTTTTCTATTTGTTCATGTGTTTGTTTTGGTATCACTAAGCTTGTCAAACTGACATTTCTACACATGCCTCTGAGCCTCTGGGCAATCAGAAACTCTGCTGGGTTGTAAGATGTTACAGTTATATACCAGTCAACTATACACCCAGTCACAAATGGCTGCCTTACTTAGTAGAGTCTGAGATATTATATGAAGCCTCACTCCTTCAAAAATTTTATTTTATTAGAATTCCTCTTTTGAAGTTAGGTGCTGCCTGTAAAAAATAAACGAATAAAGCACAAAAGATTCACAAAAGTACAAGAAGGTCCCTGATGAAAATTAGTTAACAAATCACATTGCTCTCTTAAAACTCAGTGTCATCATACTTAACAATAAAAAGACCAACAACGGTATGAACAATAACAAAGTTTACACTGAGCATTTAGTATATTGGTACTATGTATGCTAATGTCACAAGGTAAAAATTATTTTGCACATTTTGCAGAAAAATAAACCTTAAGGAATAAAGTGATTCGCCCAAGGTCCTTTAGCTCACTTGGTATTTGAACTTGGTTTCAAACTCAAGTCTTAACCAAACATCATGTCCTAGCAGTCTATAAAAGTAGATTATATTAATTAATCTCATAAAAAGCAATGATTCTATAAACACTAATCAACTTTTTGCTGTAGGCAAAAATGGTGTGATGAGAGAAAATAACAGGCCTGAAGATAACACAATGCTATGGCATAGGCCTCTATAGAGAACTCCTTCATGATATGAAAATGGGCAAAGGATAAGTAAAGGTAACTCATTCAAAAAGGAATACTGATGGATAAAAATAGTTTATATTTACTAAAAATTAAAGCGATAAAGTGATAATATTTTCTGTTTTTCAACTTTCAAAACTGCGGGGGATGTTATTCATTTTTCTTATCATTTCAGTTCAGTTGCTCAGTAGTGTCTGACTCTTTGAGACCCCATAGACTGCAGCACGCCAGGCTTCCCTGTCCATCACAAACTGCCAGAGCTTGCACAAACTCATGTCCATCGAGTCAGTGATGCCATCCAAGCATCTCATCCTCTGTCATACCCTTTTGCTCCCTCAATCAATCTTTCCCAGCATCAAGGTCTTTTCAGATGAGTTAGTTCTTTGCATCAGGGGGCCAATGTATTGGAGTTTCAGCTTCAGCATCAGTCCTTCCAATGAATATTCAGGACTGCTTTCTTTTAGGATGGACTGGTTGATCTCCCTGCTCTCCAAGGGACTCTTAAGAGTCTTCTCCAAAGACAGTTCAAGCATCAATTCTTTGATGCTCAGCTTTCTTTATAGTCCAACTCTCACATCCGTACTTGACTACTGGAAAAACCATAGCTTTGACTTGAGGGACCTTTGTTGGCTAAGTAATGTCTCTGCTGTTTAATATGCTGTCTAGGTTAGTCATATCTTTTCTTGTAAGAAGCAAGTATCTTTTAACTTCATGGCTACAGTCATCATCTCCAATGATTCTGGAGCCTCCCAAAATAAAGTCAGCCACTGTTTCCACTGTTTCCCCACCTATTTACCAAGAAGTGATGGGACAAGATGTCATGATCTTCGTTTTCTGAATGTTGAGTTTTAAGCCAACTTTTTCACTTTCCTCCTTCACTTTCATTAAGAGGCTCTTTAGTTCTTTGCTTTCAGCCATAAGGGTGGTGTCATCTGAATATCTGAGGTTACTGATATTTCTCCCTACAATCTCAATTCCAGCTTGTGCTTCATCCAGTCTAGCATTTGTCATGACTTATTTAACTTATATACTGTATATAAGTTAAATAAACAGGGTGACAATATACAGCCTTGACATACTCCTTTCCTGATGTGGAACCAGTCTGTTGTTCCATGTCCAGTTCTAACTGTTGCTTCTTGACCTGCATACAGATTTCTCAGGAAGCAGGTCAGGTGGTCTGGTGATCTCATCTCTTTAAGAATTTTCCACAGCTTTTTGTGATTCACACAGTCAAAGGCTTTGGCACAGTCAATAAAGCAGAAGTAGATGTTTTCCTGGAACTCTCTCACTTTTTTTTATGATCCAATAGATGTTGGCAATTTGATCTCTGGTTCCCCTGCCTTTTCTAAATCCAGCTTCAACATCTGGAAGTTCACAGTTCATGTACTGTTGAAGCCTGGCTTGGCGAATTTTGAGTATTACTTTGCTAGCTTGTGAGATGAGTGCAAATGTGCGGTCATTTGAACATTCTTTGGCTTTCCCTTTCTTGGGATTGGAATGAAAACTAATCTTTTCCAGTCCTGTGCCCACTGCTGAGTTTTCCAAATTTGCTGCTGTATTGAGTGCAGCACTTTGACAGCATCATCTTTTAGGATTTGGAATAGCTCAACTGGAATTCCATCACCTCCATTAGCTTTGTTTGTAGTGATGCTTTCCAAGGCCCACTTGACTTCATATACCAGGATGTCTGGCTCTAGGTGAGTGATCACACCATTGTGTTTATCTGGGTCATGAAGATCTTTTTTGTATAGTTCTTCTGTGTATTCTTGCCACCTCTTCTTAATATCTTCTGCTTCTGTTAGGTCCATACCATTTCTGTCCTTTATTGTGCCCATCTTTGCATGAAATGTTCCCTTAGTATCTCTAATTTTCTTGAAGAGATCTCTAGTCCTTCCCATTCTATTGTTTTCCTCTATTTCTTTGCATTGATCACTGAGAAAGGCTTTCTTATCTCTCCTTGCTATTCTTTGGAACTCTGGATTCAAATGGATATATCTTTCCTGTTCTCTGCCTTTCACTTCTTCTCTCAGCTATTTTAAGGGCTCCTTCTACTGCTGCTACTGCTACTGCTAAGTCAGTTCAGTCGTGTCCGACTCTGTGCGACCCCATAGACGGCAGCCCACCAGTCTCCCCCATCCCTAGGATTCTCCAGGCAAGAACACTGGAGTGGGTTGCCATTTCCTTCTCCAACGCATGAAAGTGAAAAGTGAAAGTGAAGTGACTCAGTCGTGTCTGACTCTTAGCGACCCCATGGACTGCAGCCTACTAGGCTCCTCCACCCATGGGATTTTCCAGGAAGAGTACTGGAGTGGGGTGCCATTGCCTTCTCATTAGACAACCATTTTGTCTTTTTGCATTTCTTTTTCTTGGGGATAGTCTTGATCACTGCCTCTTGTACAGTATCATGAACCTCTGTCCATAGTTCTTCAGGCACTCTGTCTATCAGATCTAATATCTTGAATCTATTTGTCACTTCCACTGTATAACCATACGGGATTTGATTTAGGTCATATTTGAATGGTCTAGAGGTTTCCCCTACTTTCTTCAATTTAAGTCTGAATTTGGCAATAAGGAGTTCATGATCTGAGCCACAGTCAGCTTCCAGTCTTTTTTTTTGCTGACTGTATACAGCTTCTCCATCTTTGGCTGCAAAGAATATAATCAATCTGATTTCAGTATCAACCATCTGGTGATGTCCATGTGTATAGTCTTCTCTCGTGTTATTGGAATAAGGTGCTTGCTATGACCAGTGCATTCTCTTGGCAAAACTCTGTTAGCTTTTGACTTGCTTCATCTTGTATAGAAATTGCTGAGAACCAGGCACTATTGCTAAAAGTATAATTTAGGAAACTTTTCTGTAAGACATTTTGGCCTTAGAGATGAAAAGCCTGAGATTATATATCTTCTCTCCTGGAAATTTATCTTAAGAATAGTAAGATTGGACATAAACATGTATATATGTGTATCACTACAGCATTACTTGTAATAGCTAACCTTTAGAAACAATCTGGATATGCTAAAAAAAAATAGGGAACTGTTAAATTACTATGCAACATCCCTAAAATGAAAAATTACATAATTATGAAAATTATATTTTAGACTATGAGAAATTATCCCCTATATTATTCTTTAAAATAAAATATTGCACATCAAATTTTCACAATGATTATCTCTTCATGGACGGATTTCTCCTGAATTATTTTCAACATTGTATATTTCTGGATTTTATAAACTTTCCACAGAAAACATATTGTGAACTAATAAAGTGAACCAGAATTTTTTAATTAGAACAGCTTAAAAAGATACTAACCCCAAACTAGGCTAAAATAAGTTATTAGGAATAAGCCTAGACTTCTTATAATAATTACAAGAAACATTGAGTTGAGTTCAGTTCAGTTCAGTCACTCAGTCATGTCTTTGTGACCCCATGGACTGCAGCCCGCCAGGCTTCCCTGTCCATCACCAACATTACAAACGTTAGAGAAGACATATGGGAACACTGAACACATGTGGGTTAAGTCTGAATGATGACTTTGTCTTTTGCTGAGTAATTTTGGCTGACTTATTTATAAGATTGTGATAACATTACATCCTTGGGATTATACAGGGAATTACTAGAATGGTATATGAAACTTTTACATCATGATCACGTTGGAAACATTGTCTATCACATAGTTTCTAGACTTAAAATACTTGAAAATGAATTACAATGTGTATATTTTACTTCCACCGCTTTACATGAACAACACCTTATATAATTATCAACAGCTACACTTTTTAATAGTAGGTTAGCTGTACTATAATGACACAACTACAGAATTTCATCAGAGGACAGAAGAAACAAGGAGCTCAGACTAGAAACAAGTGTGGGAAGAGGGTTGCTGTTAAAGAGATTGGGAAGAAAATATTTTGTGCCCTCAAATCGTCAGTTTGAACTCTATGTACTCAAGTATGAAGTCATTACATTAAGTACAGATTGAGATTTTTTTAAGTTCTTAATGGCTTGTTTACTTTTTACATTTCTCATTATGCACTGCTTAAATAACCAAACCTGTTATACAGAGTGAAGTAAGCCAGAAAGAGAAACACCAATACAGTATACTAATGCATATATATGGAATTTAGAAAGATGGTAACGATAACCCTATATGCAAGATAGCAAAAGAGACACAGATGTATAGAACAGTCTTTTAGACTCTGTGGGAGAAGGTGAGGGTGAGATGATTTGAGAGAATAGCATTGAAACATATATATTATTATATGTGAAACAGATCGCCAGTCCAGGTTCAATGCATGAGATAAGGTGCTCAGGGCTGGTGCACTGGGATGACCTAGAGGGATGGGATGGGGAGGGAGGTAGGAGGGAAGCTCAGGATGGGGAACACATGTACACCCATGGCTGATTCATGTCAATGTATGGCAAAACCACTACAATACTGTAAAATAATTAGCCGCCAATTAAAATAAATAAATTAAAAAAAATAAAAGATACTGTGGGGACTTCCCTGGGATCCAGTGGCTAAGACTCCACCTGATCACAGTGTAGGGGGCCCAGGTTCAATCCCTAGTCAGGCCACAGGCCACAGCTAAGAGTTCACATGCTGCAACCAAATAAATAAATATTAAAACCAGAAAAAAAAAAAAAAAACCAAACCCACAAATATTGATATTTTACTGTGGATTGCACAAACAGAAAAGGTTAACTGAAAAAAAAAATAATAATTTTTATAGATTGAAAGAACAATAAAAAATACCGTAATCCAATGTAACTACTCTATAGTTCTATAGGCCTGAACTACAAAACAGGCGTGAGAGGATTTTAGACATGCAGTGTGCTGTTTACACTTTCTTAGAAAATATGCCTGAGTTAGAATTTGCTTCTCAAAACAGATTCTAGAATCATATTGCGATGTTAGTCTGTCAGACCAGCAATAGAATTGTCCTTGTCTCTGAGGCACATGGCACAATTCCCAGTCCTCTTTGGTTTTAGGTGCACCTATCTGTTTTCCTTTGGCAAAATCACGGAAGCATCATACGTCACTTTTAGGCAGCTTTAAGAGCTGGTATACAATTTGTATATCCTCTCTTTCTCCCTCTGCCATTATGTCCAACAAAGATCCAGATGGTAGCAGCTCAATCCACCAGCATCCCACAGAGGAAAATAAAGAAGAGCGTCTACCTGATTTTTGATGGACATGCACCGTTTTAAAGCAATGGTTTTCAACTGAGAGCAATCACTCCCCCATCCCTTATCCTGCCACCAAAGGACATTTGGCAATGTCTGGCAACTTTTAGTTGCCACAACTTACATGGTGTGTGTGTTAACAGCATATAGTGGATAGAGGCCAGTGATGCTGATAAACATTCTTCCTGGCACAGAACAACAACCGGCAATGAAGAATCACCCAAACCAAACTGTACATAGTGGTAAGTGTGAGAAAGCCTGTTTCAGATCATGGAGATAGAAGGAATTTTGTTACTACAACATAATCTAGGATGTTCTGACTGATATAATATTTCCAATATTTTGAAATCTATTAACATCATTTGATCATAGTGATAGGGTAAAAGAGAAAAAAATGTGATCATCTCAATACATTTAGAAAATATTTTTGATAAAAATTCTATATTTGTTAGTAATAAAGGAAAGCGTAGCTATTTTATAATATAATATTTGAATATCACAAAAACAAATTTCTCAAAACAAATGCTAAAATTATGATTTATACCAAGTCAATAAAAATGAGCCCATAAGACCAAAAATTAAAAATAATAGACAACGGTCCCTCCCTGACTTTAGATGATTTGACCAATTTTTGATTTTTTATAATGATGCAAAAGTGATACACATTCAGCAGAAAAATTCTTTGAACTCTGAATTTTTATCTTGTCTTTGGCTAGTGGTCAGACGGTAATGCGTCTGCCTGCAATGTGGGAGACCCAGGTTCGACTCCTGGGTCGGGAATATCCCCTGGAGAAGGAAATGGCAATCCACTCCAGCACTCTTGCCTGGAAAATCCCATGGATGGAGGAGCCTGATAGGATGTGTCCATGGGGTCACAAATATTCGGACACGATTGAGCGACTTCACTTTATACTCTAGAGATGCTGGAAGCAGCAGTGAGCCAACATCTCCCAGTTAGTCATGAGATCACAAGAGTAAACAACCAATATATTACAAACCATCCTGTACCCAAACAACCATTCTGTTTTTTCACATTCAAGACAGTATTAAAAAAAAAAAAGCCTATGTGTGATATTCAATATTTATTATAAAATGGACTTTGTGTTAGATGTTTTTGCTCCACTGTAGGCTGATGTAAGTGTTTTGAGAATGTTTAATGTAGACTAGGATCAACTATGATGCTTGGTGGTGGTTTAGTTGCCCAGTTTTGTCTGACTCTTGAAACCCCCTGGACTGTAGCCTGCCAGGCTCCACTGTTCATGGGATTTTCCAGGCAAGAATACTGGAGTGGGTTGCCATTTCCTTCTCCAGGAGGTCTTTCCAACCCAGGTCTCCTGCACTGCAGGCAGATTCTTTACCAACTGAGCTACAGGGAATTCTAAGTGTATTAAGTGCACTTTTGATTTTCAGTTTTTCAGCTTATGATGTGTTTACTAAGACATCTCCATTTCTAAGTCAAGGACGATCTGCAGTTGTTTAGTTGGTAATGGTATATAACATATATATATATGTATATATATATATAATTTGCTTCAGGAAGTATATGCTTATATCCATTAATAAAATCAATAAACATCTTTTGGGATGTTTGGGATGAACCAGTGTGTTTTATCTTCTCTCTGCAGTTTTAAATTAAGGTTTTTTAAAAGGTGAATTTATTACAACAGCTGTGCCCTATAATTAAACTAGAAGCTACTTACAACTAAAAAACACAAGGCATTGGATAATATAATATTCTGAAATGTGGGTGGCTTTCTGCTTATAGCTTGTGAAATACAAAGTTTATAACCTTTCTTATACTGACAGGTCCCCTTGGTAATGATCAAAACTTGAAATTACAACTGGCTAAGGACTGAAGGGAGTGAGGATTCGTAGACTCTGCTAATTCTCCTGGCAACACTACTTGCTTAATACTGGGGTGATGGCTCAGCTGAGCTTGTTGGGAGTTGTATTCTGAGAATTCCATTTATTCTCAGGAGCTCAGCAATGGAACTCTTACTGAAATAAAAGAGCAAGAGATACTTAAGGACAAGAAATTACCATGGAAACTGCCCTTCTCCCCTCCATAATTTACCATTCAAATATTTTGTGGTCATAAAATTGTCAATGGAGATTTTTGGGACTGATAACACAAATTTTGGAAGTAGTTCAAATGTCTTTGAGAAAAATAAAAATGTTTCCATTTGTTATTGATTTACCAGGGAAGAACATGGTTTCTTCAGCCTAGATTTTAATGATTTCATTTTAAGAAGACTTTACTTAGTCCAGTTCCCCCTAAAGGAATATTCAAATCTTGAATTTAAGATAATCTGGTTTTACATACTTAGGAAATTATAAACATCATACATTTGTATGCATTTCCTCTAATGATCATTTTGTGTTTCATGGAAAAAACGTTTTCCAGAAGTACAACTCTTTTTGATAACACAGAAAGCACTGAAAATAAAAGGATGCCTTATGTTGTCTATGCATATAACTAGGATTTAGGAGCATACTAAGTCAAAGGCAAGGTTCATCTGTATCACAGAACAATACAAACACAACCTATCTTGGAAAATGACCAACCTAATAACTATTTTTTTTGTTTGTTTTAACATATTGTGAAGAAGGTCTAGAAATTCTAAATTCCAGAGTGGATCAATAGGAATTCAGAATTTGGCTTCAGGAACTGTGATGCTCTAATCTCAGGTATAAAAACAGTGAATGGAGCATTTTATTTCTATGATTTCTTGTGTTTTGCTATTTGTGTAAATGAATTTTTAAAAGCATCTCTGAAACTTATTTCAGTAGTATTTGCTTCATAATAAAAGAAATAGCTTCAGATATGTTATTCACTGATGAGTATAAACTAGTGAGTATTTATTATCAACACACAGGGAAATGTTTATAAGGTTCAGATGTATTATGGTTGCATCCTTCCTACCTATCATGTATGTTTTATCCAAATGGCCAGGGCACAGCTTCATTCATCACCTATGATAATTGCTTAATATAAAAATCACAGCCCGCAAGCTGTGCTGGCAATAAACCGATAAATAGTTGTAGAAACTGCTGTATGCATTTCTGTGATCACTGATTAACCTTATGGAGGATTTTACTCTGAAGAGATTTTAATCATCCAATTTTGTATCAATCAGAACACTACAATGACTAGTTGATTCAGTTTACGAATCATTTCAAACGGGGAAAAAAAAGTGAATTATTCTTGTCATGTTAACAACCACAAAATTAAGCCAAGCAGAAAACAAAATAGGTTTATTTATTTATTTATTTATTTATTTTTGGTAAACAGATTCACTGGTCATTCATGAACATTTGGCTTCTTCAGTTCAGTTCAGTCGCTCAGTCGACCCCATGAATCACAGCATGCCAGGCCTCCCTGTCCACCAACTTCCAGAGTTCACTCAGACTCACATCCATCAAGTCAGTGATACCATCCAGCCATTTCACCATTCTTTCTGGAGTTATTTCTCCACTGATCTCCAGTAGCATGTTGGGTACCTACTGACCTGGGGAGTTCCTCTTTCAGTATCCCATCATTTTGCCTTTTCATACTGTTCATGGGGTTCTCAAGGCAAGAATACTGAAGTAGTTTGCCATTCCCTTCTCCAGTGGACCACATTCTGTCAGACCTCTCCACCATGACCCGCCCCGTCTTGGGTTGCCCCAAGGGCATGGCTTAGTTTCATTGAGTTAGACAAGGCTGTGGTCCTAGTGTGATTAGACTTACTAGTTTTCTGCGAGTATGGCTTCTTGGGATGGTGCAAACAAAAATGGACCTGTTGGGCTGTATGCTCTTGCTGCTCCTTGTTATTCTTTTTTCATTTTGTTTCTTTTCTTTATTCTTCTCTTTGAAATTGGTCTTCTGAACTTAAGGCTTCATAGTGAATACTGAATAACAGACCACAGTAATTTGGTCATATCCCATTTGAGAAAGACCAGTGCCTTTCTTTGACATGCAGGGACCAAGTTATGAAAGAATAATTCTCTTTCTGAATTGTGCCCAGTAAAATGGGCAGTCGGAAGGCTGTACAATGTCCATAGTGAGCTCACTGAACTCATTCTTACTCCAAACAGGCAAATCTAATGTGCAGTATGAGCAAAACTATTGAGTTGCAAATTTATATTACAGTCTGGCAGATGAATTCTGAAGGCCTTTGTCAAACATCTTCTCTCCTCTTATAGTTACTAGTTTGGAAGATGATCAAGAAAGAAGAGACAGAGATGATGCTTTTCCCACTGGAATTTCCATGTTTCCTGGATGACTACTACAGTGCCCAGCTTAGGTTCTCTTTATGGGGTCTACAACATTGTTGAGGGTTAATAACAGCAGTTGTGGCTCAGCTGGTAAAGAATCTGCCTGCAATGCGGGAGACCTGAGTTTGATCCCTGAGTTAGGAAGATTCCCTGGAGAAGGGAAAGGCTACCCACTCCAGTATTCTGGCCTAGAGAATCCCATGGACTGTATAGTCCATGGGGTTGCAAAGAGTTGGACAGACTTTCACTTTCAATGATAGCAGTGACTTTTAAAATGTACTCTTTAATTGATCAAGGCAGATCCTCATCTGTCTTTGCTGGTGCCCCTTTTATACCTTGTGCATGTTTTGCTGATTACGTGCTTCATATACAATAGCACTGAGGAAACAGGCAGTGGACAACAAATGGGTTTAGACGTGGTTGTTGATAAGAGCTGTGCAAGGAAGCTGTGCAAGAGTCTGTGCAAGCGGTGCAAGGACTACACTGCACACTCTGGCAGAAACAAGCAGTATAAACACAGAAGCATTGCTGGACATGGCCTTTGAGCACTAAATATGAACTCTAATCCTGGAAGCAGGGCAGAGTCCTCAATTCAGAACACAATGTGAACATCAAAACAATTTAATGAAAATTACTAAAGTTTCACTTATTAAAGATTATTTTCTACATCACTGTATACAGCAGTGAAGAGATACTTCACTGGAAGTGAAAACCCTGTAAGGTGAGAGGCTTAGGAGAGAGGTTGGCCCCAGTTTGTATTCTCTTCTGCGTGTGCTACATCACTGTTTTCCTATGAGGTCTAATCTGAGGAAGGATGTTTGCTTCTCACATCAGGGCACCAATCTTTGCTCTTGCTCTTCCTTAAAATTTAGTCTGAAAGTAGCAAGTCTTAAATCCTAGGAAACGCTTTGATCCCATATGCTTCAGGTTGCTGATTGAAGCTGTGTGGTGCTGCTGCTCTCTGCCTTTCCTACCCGTGTATTTTGGATTTGAGCTTCTTCTGCCAATTACTAGCTCCCTGTGGGATCACCTTTTTCCATAGAACATTTTCTGAGTATTACAATCTGTGAAAAACACGTGCTACAAAACATCAGGATAGTTTGGAAAGCAGTATTCCTTGTGGGCAGAAGGAGTTTATTTTACTCTAATATTTAGAATACTTGAAAGTAGATCTTCCGTTACACAGAAGTATGAATGTCAACATTTTGTATGCAGTTCCATTTAAACTTTCTCCTAGCAGCTCTATGGAATGATTAATCTTTCTATAATAAAATATTTTGAAGGTCCTACCATTATTTAGTTCATCCAGAATCCATGGATCTAGAAGCTCTATTATTCATGGATTCTGATTAAACTCAGTGTGATCTAGGAAAAAATGGGCATTGGATTGGTCAGAGTAATCTATCTTTTATCACAAACAACCCCAAAATAGCAGAGGAATTAGGCAACAACAGCTTATGTGTCACTCACAGTTTAATGTAGGTTTGCATGAGGGGTGAGTTTAGGGGAGGGGAGGAGGGATTGTAATCTCATTAGTCATTCAGGGATCTGGGACTCCCATCTTGGGGTCCCCCCTCCTTTGGGACCTTGTTATTCTTTCTATTCAGGTGAAAGTTTAATGGGACAGGTCTGAATATGGCCATTATTTCAGCTCATAATCCATTATTCAGAACTGACATCTCTGTGCCCAAGAAGAAATGGAGACTATGGATATTACTGATCACTAGCACTCATTCCCAGAGGTGGAATGATTTACTATCACTGTCCCTGGACAAAAATGAAAGCATTGCTTTGTCTAGTATATCTTCACTTTTTAATCTTATCTTTAACACTGAATTTTGTATTTATATTTACACATATAAGTGATAATATAACATTTCTCTATAGATAAAACATGAAAATGATTCTATTGAGTTCCATGCAATTGGACTTTATGTCATTTTCTTAATAAGAATAAAGATTTCACACTGACCCACCCATATTTCCTTGCTCAGTGTTTGCAATCAATAACAGCCATTTACAAGATGTTTATTGGAGTTTCAAGTTTAAACTGAACCAGCAGAGAAAACTGAACTTACCTTCCCATGAATGGTATGGTCTAGCTAATGGCATTAAACTTAAGAGCTGTATTTAAGGATGTTAAAATATAAAATATACAAAAATTTTATATTTCAAAATATACAATGACCTAGAAGAATATAATTTCGCAACAACCATGGAGCATATTTTGATTTTATCTATGGGATTCAATGTTTTACTTTTGAAGAATCTAAGCAATTGACAATATGATCATATTTGGGTCATTATACTAATAACTAAGAAAAATGAATGTATCTTTCTGAGTACTTTGTTTACAATTTGACAGGAAATTTAAGTATGAAGAATAGTAATTCCAAAATAGATTTTCTTGCAGCAACAGGAATCTTCATAGTTTTATTTAGAAACAAGGAAATAGCAAATTGCCTGGTTTGAAGCATAGAGCTCCTAATCAGAAGGTAAGGACTCTATGTCCACGTATAAGAATTGCTAGGTTTGGTTTTCCAGAGCAGAGATAAGAAAATTGAGTTGAGACAGCTTCAAAACTGTATTTAAAACTAGATTTGTAACTTGGCTTTTGCTACTGAAAATAATGCACATTTTGATACTCAAAGGGAGATAGAGCTTTGAGGCCATCACTTTTCCCCCAACTATTATTGATGATTCACTGTTTACCAACAACCAGAAGTGTGGATGAGAAAGGAAAGACATTTACCTCTGTCAGCCATGTAGGAACCAGAGAGGAAAGCACATTGATACAATTGATACACACTCAATTCAAGTGGTTAGTAAGAATGTTGCGGTATTACATAGGGGTTATTTCACCAGAAGTTGTAAAGTTTGTTATCCAACATTTCATGTAATAGTTTTTCGGAAGAGTTCAAGAGAAAAATAGGAACGCCAGTGTTTTTTTTTTTTTTAAGGTCGCATTATCAAGCATTTTCTATGTGCCAGGCTCTGAGATCAGCCCCTTCTATTAGTGATCTTATTTATGACTAACAATCATAAGCAGTAGATACTACAATTACCCTTCTGTCTTTTAGTTATTGTTACCATTAAACTTGCTTATGTGCTTTATCATTAAATGTTTACTAGTGACCTAATATACACCAAACACTATGAAATGCATAGAGGAAATGCTGAGGTACAAAAAATGACATGACTAATAAAATCGCATACATCATCTTACTACATTATAGGGTTCATTTTGGATCATCCTTCTTCAAGAGCTTTCTGCTTCTCCAGTTCAAGTTCTTTCTTTTCTCAGGCTGTTTCACAAGCTTTCCCCTCCTCTGCAATGCTCTTTTCTGGACTCTTCCACATCTCAGATCTTAACTATCACTTCCTAAGAGAGATTATCCTTGACTCACCAATCTAATTTCAGTTGTTGAAGTCAATCTCTCTAATATTCCCTTTTAATTCTTCTTTATCCAACTTAATACAATGTATAACTGCATACTTATGAATATTTGCAACACCTGTGTTCCAAACTTGACCATAATCTCCTTGAGGGTAAGAGCTATGTCATTTAGGTTGTTACATGCAACTTTTAAGAGTCTGTATTTTGTTATAAATGCAAATAGAAGCCATCAAAGTGATTTAGCAGAGTAGTGAGATTGTCTTGTCTATAAATAAAAGGAAGTTTCCTGACTGCCATGATCCTAGGTGCCTTTGAATCTTTTCAATGTTGCTTGATTTTTGGTAAACCATTTTTCTAGTTATTTTTACTTTTAATATTTAGTTTTTTTACACACATATATGCTTATCATATATATGTGGCTACACAGAACAGATCATCTTCGATTTACAAGTGCAGTTTTAAAGTATGGTCTCTTTCTGCCTTAAAATAGCACCAACATACAATGACAAAAACAAGAACATATTAGTCAAAAAGAGCTGAGTTACTGATGTCAGGAATTCTAGACATGTTCTATATAAAGTGTTAACTGCTAAGGCAAGGCAGGAAAAGAATATTAAATGCAATATAACCAGGGCTGACATAATTAAGGGAGGAAA
Organism: Capra hircus; assembly: GCF_001704415.2. NCBI lineage: Eukaryota > Metazoa > Chordata > Mammalia > Artiodactyla > Bovidae > Capra > Capra hircus. The sequence goes on from NC_030811.1 coordinate 77,855,823, forward strand.
AAATATCAAACCCCCCCCCCCAAAAAAAAAAAACTTTGATGTGTGAAACTCAGGCTCTAGCAAATATAATATTGGATTATATGGTGTTTCAGAGTTTTTCATTCACAGTTAGAGCCAAACTGAAAAAACATAGCAGTAAGGTCAGAAAAATCAGGAGGCTTGCATTTTTTTTTCCAATGAGCAAAGTATTTTAAAGCATCCTCTAAGTGAGCAGTTCTTTTGTCATTTAGATCCCTGCTCACTGAACCAATTTCCTGTCTGGAGACTGAACCAAGGATTAGTTAAATTTGATTTGAAAAATGTCACTAATGAAACATCAGGAAAAGAGAAAAAGGAAATGCTAAAGCATGTGTTGAATAATATTTATGGCTTATATTTATGTATGTTACTCAGATACTTAAACGTAAATTCAATCCAAGTGAAAAAAAAATTAATACTTTCGGTGTGACCAAAAATTTACATAACATTTGCAGACATTTATTAAATTCTAGACTTTTCCTTAAGTTTATCATTGAGAAGAAAGTCTAGTTAATAAAAAATGACAAACCATTTAGTATTAAAATTGTGATGGCTAAGACATGGAATAAGAAAGGGCAATCTTGCATCAAGCTTCAGTTATGTCATGTCCTATTACCAATTTCACATTACAGATTGAACTGAAATTATATAAATTATGCTCATGTACGTGCTAAACTCAGGAGCTACTATATCATACTTATACTGCATTTCTCACTGCATTTATAATTCTTTCTAATAATAACTAATTGATTCCCATAAAGGCAGGATATTAAATTTATTATTTAGATAAATAAATACATATAGATAAGTATTACTTTCCATTATTTTTAGTACAGTCAATATGTTTCTATAGGAAATAAAGTATAGATTTAAAAAAATCATCCTAACTGTGAACATGCAGCAAAAAATAATGGTAATAGTAGCTAATATTACTGAATATTATGGTCCAGTAATCATGGTAAGGGCTTTGAACACATCATCTTTACCACAGTCTCAGTTTTACACTTGAGGAAATTGAGACTAAGAAGCAACTTGCTGGAAACTACACTAATTGATTTCAGTATTCCTTAAACAACTGCCTATAGTAGTATACTTTGTAGGGAATTAAAAAATAGGTATACAATCCTGAGGCTTTACCTGTTTACGGTTTACATAGGAGAGTTATAATGAACAACCCCTTCAAAATAATAGGAAATTGACCTAAGTGTTTGAACAAAATTTGTTTAAACGAGTGTTTTAACACTTCTGAGAATAGACAGTTCATGGGTACCAAGCTGGAGCAGGGGTGGACATTTTCAAGGAGAAGGACCAACCTGAGTTGATTTTTATGGCATAGAATTATTAAAGATAATGAGGATAAGATAGACCAAATAAAGGGACAAAATGTGAAAATTCACCAAAGTAGGAAAAAAGCGTAGCATGAGGGACACACAAAAGAAATCCACTTAATGTAAATTAAAGGTTTACTTGGTGAGTCAATGAAATTAATTCAAATAGGCAGGCAGACCACATAGTTCTTTGCTGGTGGTGGTGGAAGTGGGGGAGCATCCCGCTTCCATATAGGCAGAGATTATTCACCCAGAAAGAGAGCAGGAGCCATGATGTGATAAAGCTGTGTGACCTTAACTTTTAATTAGCAACATGCTGGCATTTTTTCCTCAGTCTATGAACTTTATTTCTGTTAGTAGCATATATAGTAAATGACTAGTTAATTAACTGGGGCTCATCATTTGTTAATGCTCCAAGAAGTAATATTTCTCAACTCTGAATACCTTAAAGAGATTAAATATAATAATATTTATGGTGAAAATACAAAAATATAACCATGTAAGTGGTATGGAGTAGGGCAGGCGGCATTTTAGACTATACATTTACAGTTAAAACTGGCTCTGGTCATCTCGCTGACTCTAGTTAAAGTTTCACGCTCTTCAAGATATACACAGTTCATGCAAACTATACACTTCCATGACTAGAGAGACAGTGGGCAGACGTCTCAGTATTTGATAGATGATCTGGTTCAATATTAGAACTGATGAGTCTACAAATTACAATTTTGGATGGAATGCTTTATCTCTATTCCTAAAGTTAACTCTGATATGGAGGGACACCCATTAGCATAACATACTTTCTGAAGGGAAGTGACAATTGGATTGGGAATCTGAAAAAAAGAAACTGTGTATGTGTAATCATGCCTTTTCCTCTTGTCCTTTGGAAGCGAACCATTCACAGTCGACATGACTCTGTTGCAGGTGAGTCTACTGAAGGTACTCAGCATTAAGAAGCTGCTTCCCTACAGATGTGACCCACATTCTTGCATATTAGCTTCATCAATAAAGAAGATGATATTTTGGTTTCCCTTTTGCCTAATATGTTTCTTTATTCAATTGTTTCCGATTACAGGTAGAAAAAAAAAAGAACGTTCTTTATTGAGTCCCTAAAGACTCAAAAATATATTGAAAATTTTTTAAAAGCAGAAAAATCATGAGAATAAAGTAATACCAGCTTCCAGAATAATAAAGTGAGCTTGACTTGAAGGTATTTGACTTAATCAATGTCTATCACAGTGTCAAAATGTGTTTTCAATCTAAAAAGTTGAAAATTGCCAGAGATTTTTTTTTTTTCCTGTGAAATTTAAGGCTTTCTTTACCCGAAATTTCTCAGGTAAAGTATATTACTAGAAAATAAATTAGGTAGGTTTACCTATAGTTTTCCTAGATATAAAAGAATTGCTGAAAGATATGTAGAAACTTCTTTAGGTGACATAAAAGATAACTTTTTTCTTGAAAAGCTGGTAATAGAATTGATGTGCTGTATTTCTCAGAAGTTATAGATAATTTCTTCTCACTTAACACTTAAAAAGTGTTGGTGTTTAGAAATCTCAAATTCTTTTAAAGTATTGGCAGTATTTTTGAGAAAGGTTGCTTTAAAAAATATTCAAGGGAGATTAAATTATTGATCATATTCTGTCCTAGAGATTAAATACCAAATTTCACTGTTCTAAAACATCTACAATCAATATCTATTAATTAGATTAAAATTTTGATTATAAATAATTGATATGCCAAACTTTAAAATTTATGAAGACTGGTCTAGCTTTTATCATGCCAGATTTTACCAGGTGAGTTGTTCCATTATTATAAACGAAGTCCTCTTGCGTTAACAGAATTTCATTTATGCATGAGAGCAGTGGTAATATTAGTGACGATAAAGGAACAATTTGTTTTTCCAAAGAAATATTTAACCCTAAATGGTTAGTTTTAAAAACATAAAAATTGAACCAGAATGGAAAAATTGAATTAGGAGCTGTTATTGTCTTTATCGTTGAAGATAATGATAACATGATCACGACTGAAATTTTAGTGCTGGATTGTTCTTATTAAAAAGAAACTACTTATAAAACTACTAAAACGTAAAGAACTGTCTTTTTGTCTTTATGCATTAAACTCACAACAATATCATGTTAAATACAGCCAGTGAAAAGCAAATAAAATTTTCTTAATAAATTAAAGACATGCTCTAATAACAATTGACAGTTAAGAGCTTTTAAGAATTTTTATTCATTGATTTTTCTAAGACACATTTCAAATTATACGTTAAAAGTGTAAATGGAAACTTTTAAATAAACTTTATATTACCATTGTTTTATTTATTTTTTAATAGATGCAGTAAATCTGTACTTCATTTTTTAGGATTTATTCTTGTTATCAGTTAATGGGCTTGAAACCACAATTCTAGAGGATTTAGTTTAATTATTTTACAAATTAGTAGCACATATTGGCTAACTGAAAATTTCAAAAAATAATTTTTTGCTTAAGTCTTCAACTTCTATAGGTTGCTGAGTAAATCTTTTGTAATTTTAAATTATTAATGCATTTAATTTATTCTATTATGTAAATTGCATGTGAGATATAAAGAACTGAATTCAGAAATAATGAATATGTTGCTTCTTACTAGGAAAAATTAGTGAAACTGACCTTTTATGTTTTAATTTTAAAACATTTTGAAGACTCAGTTGGGATGTTCATATAACTAAAAAATAATAAAAATATTATAATGTATAATGAATAATCTGTTTAAATGCATGATTGATTCATTAAAATATATATAATAAAATGGTTTTTGAATTTTACCTGCTATCTAGCAACTCGCAAATTTTTATAACACATGTAAATATAACATGCTTTTGAATTAAAAACAATCACATTCTTAACTCTTTATAAAGCTTGCTGATTCATTTCAAAACTAATGAGAGTAAAAAACAAAAGTTTTTTCCTTAATATTTATTATATAAAGATGATTTTTTTTTTTTGTAGCTTCATCTACTAACATGCAAAAACAAAAAGTAAGTGGAGAATTAAAAATGTTCCCCCATATAACTAGTTACACAGTTGCATCTGGCCTGTGGCCTGCTTTTGTATGGCCTCTGAGCTAAGAATAATTGTTTTATATTTAAAGGGTTGTGTGATAGAATAAATTCTCCTACTCAAAAGATACACAAATCCTAATCTCTGAACCTGTTCATAGGTTAAATATAAAAATTTTCAGTTTTACATTTGCAGATGTGATTAAATTAACAACCTTAAAAAAGAGACACAAATAGGAAAAGGAGTACGTCAAGGCTGTATACTGTCACCCTGCTTATTTAACTTATATGCAAAGTACATCATGAGAAACGCCAGGCTGGAAGAAGCACAAGCTGGAATCAAGATTGCTGGGAGAAATACCAATAACCTCAGATATGCAGATGACACCACCCTTATGGCAGAAAGTGAAGAGGAACTAAAAAGCCTCTTGAGGAAAGTGAAAGAGGAGAGTGAAAATGTTGGCTTAAAGCTCAACATTCAGAAAACGAAGATCATGGCATCTGGTCCCATCACCTTATGGGAAATAGATGAGGAAACAGTGGAAATAGTGTCAGACTTTATTTTTTGGGGCTCTAAAATCACTGCAGATGGTGACTGCAGCCATGAAATTAAAAGATGCTTGCTCCTTGGAAGGAAAGTTATGACCAACCTAGATAGCATATTCAAAAGCAGAGACATTACTTTGCCAACAAAGGTCCATCTAGTCAAGGCTATGGTTTTTCCAGCAGTCATGTATGGATGTGAGAGTTGGACTGTGAAGAAAGCTGAATGCCGAAGAATTGATGCTTTTGAACTGTGGTGTTGGAGAAGACTCTTGAGAGTCCCTTGGACTGCAAGGAGATCCAACCAGTCCCTTCTAAAGGAGATCAGTCCTGGGTGTTCATTGGAAGGAATGATGCTAAAGCTGAAACCCCAGTACTTTGGCTACCTCATGTGAAGAGTTGACTCATTGGAAAAAACTATGATGCTGGGAGGGATTGGGGGAAGGAGGAAAAGGGGCTGACAGAGGATGATATGGCTGGATGGCATCACCAACTCGATGGACATGAGTTTGAGTAAACTCCGGGAGTTGGCGATGGACAGGGAGGCCTGGTGTGCTGCAATTCATGGGCTCGCAAAGAGTCGGACGCGACTGAATGACTGAACTGAACTGAACCGATATTGAATTATTTGAGATGGCCTGATCTAATTTCACAGATTGTTAAAAGTGTAGAACCTTTCCTGTCTGTGGTTAGTTGGAGATGAGAGAACAGAAGCAGGGTCAAGATGATGATACATTTCTGGCTTTGAAGATGGAGGAGGGGCACCATGAGCTAAGAAATGTGGGTAGTCTCTAGAATCTGAAAGAGGTGAGGAAACAATTTTTCCCATAGAGCCTCTAGACTCAAATGCAGCCCTGCTGACAACTTGATTTTAATCCAATGAAACCCATGTTAGACCTCTATCCCATAGAACTATAAAATAATAAATTTGTATTTTTTAAGACATTATTTTTGTAGTGATATGTTATAGGGGCAATAAGAAACAGATTGTTAACAAAAAATAATAATGGAGACGAGATGGAAACATATGCAGCCTGCAAAGTCTAATACACTTATTATCTGAACTTTTACAACTTCTGCTTTGGTGATTAAAGTTTCTTAGCCTGGGCTCTTCAGACATAGAAACTTGACATGGATCTCTGCTTTGTATATTTTGCAGGCATCATTAAAAATAACACATGAAAAGTTAAAACCAGCCCAATGTGGTAGCATGTGACTACTAGATCCTTGTGGTGTATAGGAAAAATTTAATTAATTAATGGATAGACTGGAATTTATTTCAGAACAAAACAAGTACACTTGATGCCTTCAAAGTAGTGATTGCTCCACAGATTGTTGGGTAAGCATCATATGATGACAATAAAAGAACACTAAGTTAACAAATCTAAAAGGAAAATCACACTTCTTAATACAGTTGAAAATAGACTGATAAATGCATTGTTTGGATGTGCTTAACAACAAACATGGTAAAGAAAATGTGTAACAGTTAAGCAACTTTAAGCATTTGTGATTTCCAGGAGAATGACTGTACCTCCCTAGCTGGGAACTGAACACACATATAAGAAATCATCATAAAAACAGTAGAAGCTCTGATTCTTGGTAAGACACACAGGCATATCCACTCTGTGCTGTGCTGTGCTCAATCATGTTCTACTTTTTGCACTGTAGCCTGCCAGACAACTCTGTCCGTGGAACTTTCCAGGCAAGAATACTGGAGTGGGTTGCCATTTTCTACTTTAAGGGATCTTCCCGATCCAGGGACCAAACCTGGGTCTCCCCTGTCTCCTGCTTTGGCAGGCAGATTCTTTACCACTGTGCCACCTGGGAAGCCCATATCCACTCTGTATCTCACACCAAATGTAGCTATAAAACCTAGACAGACTGACTTTTTGTCACAGAAAAGAATACTAATACTTTTGTCACAGAACTGTGAATACTAAACAGCAGCAGTCCCAGATGGTTTCATTGGTAAATTCTCTCAAACATTCAAAGAATAAATAACACCAATATACTCTATTTCTTCCAGAAAATAGAATATGAAAGAATATTCCCCATCACATTTTGTGAGGCCAGCATAACATTATAGAAAAGTCAGACATTGTTCAAGAAAGCCAAGTCCAATATCCCTCATTAACACTGATGCAAAAGTCCACAATATAATATCAAATAGAATCAGTGACACATAAAATAATACCACAAGCAGATGAGATTTGTTCTGAGAATGCAAGGCTAGTTCAGTATTTGAAAATCAGTAAATATTAAGTCTAATATGTGATATAATTCATGAACCAAAAAGCACTTAATAAAATTATATATCATTCCAAGACTAAAACTTTCAGCAAACTAGGAATATTAGGTGACTTCTTAAACTTATAAAGACAATCTACACAATACTTACAGCTAATGTCCTACTGAATGATGAAAGATAGTAAGATCTGATACAAGGTCTTCTCTCACTACGTATATTCTCCAGCATACTGAAAGATTTAACTGATGTAATAACATAAGAAAATGAACTAAAAGACATAAAGGTAGAAAGGAAAAAACAAACTTTCCTATTTTCAAACAATATGATTGTCTTCATAAAAATATTAAGAGATCTACTAAAAAAATCTACAACACAAAAAAAACAGTAAAATTATAGGATAAAAGACTATTTTAAAAGCACTCTTGTGATACTCATCCCTGGTGTTCATACTTTTGTGTAATCTCTTCTCACTGAATGTGGGAAGTAACCATGAATTGCTTCTAACCAACAAAATATGCCAAAAGTGATGTGTTGTCATTCCTGTAGTTATAATGTTACATAAGATTCTCTTGCTAGAAGAGTGTCTCTAGAGCCTCTGTGTTCTTTGCTGCCTTTCAAGAATCAAGATGTTATATATCCTATAATAATACAAGGAAGTGAATTTTGCCCAAAATCTAAATGATTTTTTAAGTCCTACAACCATGCATCCTATAACCATAAGGAGATGAATTTTGCCAAAAATCTGAAGGAGAATGGAAGCAGATTCTTCTCCAGTAAATCTTTGCAGAGGACCCAGCTAAGTCATTTCTAGACCCTTGACTTAGAGACACTGTGAAATAATGGATTTTTATAGTTTTAAGCCACTAAGTTTGTTGTAACTTGTTACCCAACATAAAAAACTAACTCAAAGGTTAACACAAAACTCATATTCCTAGATTCTAGCAATAAACAATTGGAAATAATGTTTTTAACACTTCTAAACTTTAACAATTCTAAAAAAATAAGATGTTCAGGCATAAACTGAATAAGACATGTACCAGGATTTGTTGCTGAAACCACTAAAAGCTAATGAAAGAAATCAAATAAAACTCAAATAAGTAGAGAGACATATTCAAAGAGCAACGTAGTGAATACTAAGTCTTTCCAAATTTATCAATAGATGTACTGTAATTCCAATTAAAATCCCTGCAGGGATTTTTGTAGCCACAGACAAGTTGATTCTAAAATTTATATGACAAAGTAAAGGAATTATAGTGAAAGTAAATTTGCAAAGGCAGAATAAACTTGTAAGTATCATACTACTTGATTTTAAGACATAGCAAATAGACATTTCTCCAAAGAATAGAAATGTATCTCTATACAGATGGCCAAAAAGCATATGAAAAAATGCTTAATACTAATTATTAGAGTGAAAGTGAAGTTGCTCAGTTGTGGCTGACTCTTTGCGACCCCATGGACTGCAGCCTACCAGGTTCCTCCATCCATGGGATTTTCCAGGCAAGAATACTGGAGTGGGTTGCCGCTGCCTTCTCCAGGAGATCTTCTCGACCCAGGGACTGAACCCGGGTATCCTGCACTATAGGCAGACGCTTTACCGTCCGAGCCACCAGAGAGATGCAATCAAAACTACAATGAGATTAGATCAGTGGTTGTTGAGGATCATGGAAGGTGATAGTTATGATCACAAGAGACAGCACAAGAGATTTTGAGGGGTGAGCCCTGTATCATGTGGTTATATGAACCTATATATGTGATAAAAGTTAAAGTGTACACTATAAAAATCCATTTTTACACATTAATTTTAAAAAGTAAAATTTAAAGATAATGTATAAAACATAGGCTAGCACACAAAATGGAAAACCATACAGAAAAGAGAGAAGGGTGAGTCATTTGTTGCCCTGATAAACCATCAAATGAGCCACCAGGAAGCCTGATAAACCTTACCACAAAGCTGTATTACTTATGTTCTCTTCAGAATCCTGTAATCTCTTCTCCATCTTAACTTTGGTTTCAGAAATGCCATTAAACTCTATATATAACAATTTTTACCTCTGACAGTAATTATGACTATATTTTCATATTCCCATCCTGGGGGAAAATTATAGGGTCGTTAAAGCTCACATAATATGAAGACTAGATGAATTCCTAGAATTACTGTCAATTAAGAATGATAGCGACTTGAATATATAATGTGTTTTATGTCATATCTATTTCTTTGTTTATTCATTTATTTATTTAGGTATATAAATTCTGATGCCTTGACATATATGAACTATGTGCTTCTTATATAAAATATTATATATTTAGCTTGTAAGTACTTTAAAAAAATCCAAAAATTATATTTTCTTCTTGAAATTCAACTTGATTTAGAAGATAGAATCCACACTGATATTTACCATTTGCTAACTAGGTAACTTAGGATAAATTCTTTAAGTTTTAGTTTCTTTCGTTCTTTGTTTTTTTAATCAGTAGAATTAAATATAATGATGGCTAACTTGTCTATGTCAGAAAGTACATTTAAAGTGAAAATAAATAAAATTGCCTAAATTACTCTAAAATCTGTAAAATCATTACTGTGTTTTTTTGATACAAAGTGAGACAGAGTTTGGTATGTATGTGTGTGTGTGTGTAAACTTAAATTTAAATCCCTTGAATACTGCACAGTAATCTTCCCCCTCCTGGAATATTCCTTTTAAGTTTCTATCATTTTTAACATAATATGGTTAGTTGTTTTCTCATAAATTGAAGACTTCAAAAAGCAGTATTTCCTGTCATCAGATACTCAGTCTCCTCCACTTCCAAAATATCTATGGCTAAATGGCTTAGAAGGGAGCCTATTAGCAATGATTTGGATGTTCACTATTTTTGAACTAAAGGAGCTATTCAACTATATATATATACCATGCCATGGGCATTTTAATGCACATCTAAAGCTAGATGGGGCTACTTAAAATTCAATAATCATTTGATGTGAAGGATATTTTAAATCTTTTTATTTTTCTCTTAGGAATGTGTATCTAATGATATGACAAACAAAATAGGTTTGCCAAGTGACTTCACAAAGTGGAAACTCAGAGCTGAGAGGTAAACACTAGAATTAAGTGATTGCTTCCTTTTTTTTTTTTTTTTTTTTGTATTACTGTATCACTGTAATCACAGGGGCTTCCCTGGTGGCTCAGAGGTTAAAGTGTCTGCCTGCAGTGCAGGAAATAAGCAATGTGCTAAATCTTGTGTCATCTTGGTATTTACACATATGTGCATTGTTTTAAGTTTTCTGAACTGTCAGTGATGTTGGCAGGGAAATAGGGAAGAAATAGCGGCCAGCTCCTTGTGAAGATTTGTCTCTAGAAATGTATTTGTAAGTCTTGTCTTTTCCAGTGCTCTAGGCTCCAAAATCACTGCAGATGGTGACTGTAGCCATTTAAAAGACGCTTACTCCTTGGAAGAAAAGTTATGACCAACCTAGATAGCATATTCAAAAGCAGGGACATTACTTTGCCAACAAAGGTCCGTCTAGTCAAGGCTATGGTTCTTCCTGTGGTCATGTATGGATGTGAGAGTTGGACTGTGAAGAAAGCTGAGCGCCGAAGAATTGATGCTTTTGAACTGTGGTGTTGGAGAAGACTCTTGAGAGTTCCTTGGACTGCAAGGAGATCCAACCAGTCCATTCTGAAGGAGATCAGCCCTGGGATTTCCTTGGAGAGAATGATGCTAAAGCTGAAACTCCAGTACTTTGGCCACCTCATGCGGAGAATTGACTCATTGGAAAAGACTCTGCTGCTGGGAGGGATTGGGGGCAGTAGGAGAAAGGGACGACAGAGGATGAGATGGCTGGATAGCATCACTGACTCGATGGATGTGAATCTGAGTGAACTCCGGGAGTTGGTGATGGACAGAGAGGCGTGGCGTGCTGCGATTCATGGGGTCGCAAAGAGTTGGACATGACTGAGAGACTGAACTGAACTGAACCGAAGTACCTTACACATAGTAAAGAACACAGGCTTCTACTTGAAATTTTATTTATCTTTTTAAGGGACTGATTTCTGTTAACAGAAATCCACTAAGGAAAGACTTCTTATATGTGAATGTCTGTCTCATTCTTGGCCTTTTATATTCTGTTTTCATTTAAAGTTCAGTTTTTCCAGTAGTCATGTATGGATGTGAGAGCTCGACTATAAAGAAAGCTGAGCACCAAAGAATTGATGCTTTTGAACTGTGGTGTTGGAGAAGACTTTTGAGAGTCCCTTGGACTGCAAGGAGATCCAACCAGTCTATCCTAAAGGAGATCAGTCCTGGGTGTTCATTGGAAGGATTGATGTGGAAGCTGAAACTCCAGTACTTTGGCCATCTGATGTGAAGAGCTGACTCATTTGAAAAGACCCTGATGCTGGGAAAGATTGAGGGCAGGAGGAGAAGGGGACAACAGAGGATGAGATGCTTGTATGGCATCACTGACACAATGGAGATGAGTTTGGGTAAACTTTGGGAGTTGGTAATGGACAGGGAGGCCTGGAATGCTGCGTTTCACGGGGTCACAAAGAGTCAGACACAACTGAGTGACTGAACTGAGGGGCTGCTAACTTTAAATGCTCTTATTTCTATGTGTGAACTGCTGAACAGGCCATTTAAAGGGAATGGCTAAGACCTGGTCAAAATAAATGTTATGCATACTATTCACGTGAATAGAGTTAAAACAGTTGGTGAATTTAATAAAGTAACCTAACATCACTTATTTTCCCAATCTCAACTTCATTTTCCCCTTATTATATAAATTATTCTTGTAGTAAAGAGAGGAAGAGAAAATACTCTGATATGTATGTGTATGTGTACGTGAATCCTCATATTGCCTGCTTAGTTGATAGAGAATTTGGAGTTGCCCTTGTTAGATAAAATAGAATAGCTTCATCCTTGCTAATTGCTAATGTATGACTTTGAATTCTTTGCTCATCTTTCTTTAAATCGTACTCTTTTGTGGTTATTATTCCCATTTGTATCTTCATGGGAGATCTGTTAATGAAAAACCTCAGGCTGAGAAACTATATTTTATTACATGTGAAGCAATGTACTATCAGGCATTTACTTTCAAAACATTAAAATTTGTTGTCTTTATTTAAATCTATAGGTGAATATAGTCAGATAGATAAGGCATTGATGGTAAAATGTTTATAACTATTCAAACTAGAGTTGTAAATCATTCTATTTCTTCAGTTTTACCATAAATCTGAAGTATTCATAATATAAATTTAGAGAAAAATCATCTTTAGATCAAGCCAGGCTGCCAAAGACATGTGTATTGAGATCATATAGCTTTGAACTTCAGAACTGATTTTATATTTCACAAACTATTGGCTGCCTTTATTGTAGGGATATATAAAATGATTTCCTACATCAGCTAGTGTTTCCTTCAGGGGGACCCACGGGAGAAATTTCTCATAGGTTGGAGAATCAGAAAACATCTCTTGTTTTTATCTTTTGGAGATTGTGACTCTTGTAACAGAATTTGTCTTTTTCATTGTTTTTGTGGTTAAGAACTTCAGAGTCAAATTTACAACCTACTTCCAGTACTTGGCAATGTCTTAAGGGTATGAAATTTATATCTTAACTGTTTTTTAAAGATTTATCTAGAACTATGTCCCATATCCCAGTTCTCTTATATACTCATTTTAAACAAAGTAAATTGTGCATTTTGTTATATTATATGTAATAAATCAATTTTTGAAAATGAGAGCTAAACATAATTTTTTAAAGATTTTTGTGTTTGTGTGTGAGAGAGATACACACACAGAGACAGTATATGTGTGTATAAATTGGTTTGAGTCATACACAACATTTCTCTACTTTCTTTTCATACCTGAATCATCTAGAACTTATACATCTATTGTGAAGATATCAAGAACATCCTGTACTATCTAGCTCCTGTTCCTCATTAACCAATACATGAAAGATCTTTATCATCTAAATGGACATCTATTATGCACAGAAAATTTCATTAAGCTTTCTAGTAATAAGAATTGTCATATAGACATGTAAGCCATAAATGTCACAGATTACATACTTTCAGATTTTAGAGTAAAAACAGGAGCTTTATAATAAAATGGTTAACAACTGGAGAAGGATTATAAAGTAACATATCAAAAACAACAGAATGATCTCTGTTCATTTCCAAGGAAAACCATTCAATATCACGGTAATCCAAGTCTATGCCCTGACCAGTAACACTGAAGAAGCTGAAGTTGAATGGTTCTATGAAGACCTACAAGACCTTTTAGAACTAACACCCCCAAAAGATGTCCTTTTCATTATAGGGACCAGAATGCAAAAGTAGGAAGTCAAGAAACACCTGGAGTAACAGGCAAATTTGGCCTTGGAGTACAGAATGAAGCAGGGCAAAGGCTCATAGAGTTTTGCCAAGAGAACACACTGGTCATAGCAAACACCCTCTTCCAAGAACACGATGTCTACACATGGACATCACCAGATGGTCAACACTGAAATCAGACTGATTATATTCTTTGCAGCCAAAGATGGAGAAGTTCTACATTAGTCTGTTGGGAGGGCCGCCATAACAAAATGCCACAGACTAGGTGGCTTAAACAGTAGAAATTTTTTTCCTCACAGTTAATGGAGGTTTAGCGTTCAGATCAAGGTGTCTGCAGGTTGGGTCTCTTTTGAGGCATATAGGGGAAGCATCTGTCCATGCCTCTCTCTTTGGCTTGTAGACGTCTGCTGCTCTCTGCTGCTGTGTCCCTACCTGTGATGTCTCTCTACGCATCCTGACACCAGTCAGGACACCAGTTTGGATTAGGGTCTACCCCTATAGCCTCCTTTGAACTTAATCACCTAGTTAATGGGACCATCTCCAAATACAGGCACTTTCTGAGGTGGTGGGGGTTAGGCCTTCAACGTATGAATTTTGGAGGGACACAATGCAGCCCGGAACAGATGTCCATAATATGAGGAAGTGGTGACACTGGGGTGAGAGAATTATGTAATTCAAGTTCAGTTGGAAGCAAAGTCATCTCAAGATGGCATTGTACACTTATATATACCATGATATAAGTGTATATAATATTAAGAGTGGTTATTACTAACATTAAATTTAGTATTATCTAAATATTAGGGAATTCCCTGGCAGTTCAATGGTGAGGATTCCTCACTTTCACTGCTGAGGGCCCAGATTCAACCCTTGGTCAGGGAACTAAGATCACACAATCTGTGGGATGTAGTCAAAAGAAAAATTCGCTTAATTTTTTTAAAAAATTAAAAAATATATTAAAAGCATGAATGAAATAGTAGACAAAGCAGGCATAATCCCAAGGTAAGTTAATAATTACTAATTATTAATACTTATTCCTTTGACTAGTTAATTAAAATAATAAACTTATTTTAAATAATATTAAAATATGAGATTAAGGTGTGAATACTAGTCAATATATTCCAGTCTTTGGGGAACAGGAAATTGTACAAGATTTTTGTGGTTCCTATTTAAGAGAATAGTAGTTATTTTACTAAGGTAAAATAATAATAGTAGTTCCTATACTAAAATAATAGTATAGTGACTTTATGGTATAGTACCATAATATACCTATTATGGTATAAAATAATAGTATAGTGACCTATTTCATGATTATTTTTATAAAATAAATTAATATAATTTGTTAAATATTGTATTGAGATACTACATGCATTTTCTTTATTCCCTATAGAATAAAGTTTTTTCAATTTTCTTTCTCAAATGTGAATACAGTACTAATTGGAAAAAAGGAAGATTGAATGCTATAAATAAAGATAGTAGAATAGCACTTGATTAGGAATAAGAAAGAATTAGTTTTTTTTGTTCAGGCCATAAGGCTTGTGGAATCTTCATTCCCTGACCCGAGATTTAACCTGTGCCTCCTGCAATAGAAGCAAAGATTCCTAACCACTATACCACCAGGGAATTCCCAGGAAAGAAATTTTTCCTGTGAGATATATTCTCCATTTGTAAGGTCTTGGTCAAGCTACATAACCACTCTCTGAATCTCTTTCCTTAATTATAAAATTAGGAGAATACCATGTGATGTGTTTATGAGTAGTTTCCATTCAATCATTCAACATATAGTCATATACGCCTGCTACGTACCACTGTTTTAGGCAACGAACATAGGGCACGAAGAGAAACAATCATAGTTTCCATGGAGTACATTATGGTGGGAGAAACAGACAATAATGACAATAATAAAAGAAACATGCACTTCCATGTAATTGTAACAACTTAATAAGGATGATAAAGAAAAATAAAGCATAGTAAGGGAACTGAGAATGAGGTGCTATCCAAGAAACAGAGCAAAGGAAAACATATGTGTTAAATGCACAACGGAACAACAAACTGCAGAAACAAGCATATTGTATTTACTACCCATTTTAGTCCAATTTAAAATACCTGCCAAAATTTAATATTTTTAAAATAAATATTTGAAACTTTCATATAAAAATAGTATATGTTTTTAATTAAATGTATAGAACTACTTATAATACAATAGTCTTTTTTTTTACTATCTATAATTAATATCAGCTTTTCTGTCTATTTGGGAATTTGACATGCTATTCAATTCAATTAGAATAAAGATGTACTAGTCTACTTTTTAATGTTTAAACATTTTCATATGTTAATCTGACAATGATAGATTCTGATTAGACTTTTTTCTAAAGAAAAAAGAAGGCAAGGGAAATTCTGTAGTTCATGATATTACTGTATTTAAATTTGGAGTAAAGAATAGTTCAAATGAAGAAGAAAATAAAATCACAGTTTGACAACTACAATACATACATTAAATTGGCCATATCTATTGATATTCATTTTTTACACTTTAGGAGCATTTGCAATGGGTAAGATTTTTTTTTTTAAAGAACTGACCATTTATTGAAAAGTTGCTTTTGTATTTGATTCTATCATGACTGCATAACAAAGATTTAAAAATATTAATTTCCGTGGTTTTGGTTCAGTGGAAACAGACTAAGTTTTTTCAGGTTATAACAAGTTTAAGGTTCCATTAATGATAGTTAAAAAATAGTCTCAGTAAAATAAAAAGATGAAGAAAGAACATATTTTTACCACTTTCGTAATGTTATTCAAAGGTTTCTAAATGTCTAGAGCAATAAGATAGTAGTATTTTCTATTGGTATATTTTAATTTTTTATTTTTGAAGTGGGAGACATTTGATTATACTATGAAAAGAATAATAATTTAGCTCACCTTTGGTTCTTTCAAGGACTGTATAGGACAGCAATTTTATTATTAAATCATGTATTTTCAAATTGTTTTTTGTTGTTGCTCTTCTAAAACTGGATTTTGTTTGTTTGTGTGGGTGGTATTTTCTTTTTCCTGCTTGCCCTGTTTTTTATCATCTATCTTCCACAGCTTTGTTTAACAGTTTTAACAGACATTTTCCAAAGTTTCACAGACATATGCTCAACATATATAATTAACTTCTTTCCAGTAGGAAAATACAATGACAATATAAGGGTAGGTATACAACTAACAAGTTGTTCCCCTCCTACTGCCTGTTTTTTTAACAAGAAAATATGCCTGAAGTGTTCAGTGAACAAGAACAAAAGCAATTAAAATCTGAGATCTTATGTTGAGGAATGCAAATGCTAAGTTTTCCTTTAACTCTGTGAGTCAAGTAAGTTATGAGTTTACTGTGCAAGCACCTAGAAAATTAGAAGTGCTTTGATATTATCTGAACTATTTTCCAAATAGAGTTACTTTCAACTTCTATAAAGTTTGGGTATTACTCAAGTCAATATAAATTATTATTTATTTATTTATTTAGCTGTTCAAATAGCTTACCATTGCAGATCCATGAAAACTATATAATTCCAAGGCAATTTCATTCCTTTTTTAGGGACCAGGGAAAGCAGGTCAACTCACAAAATGTGTCTTGTTAATCAGAATTTTCAATTTAAGACTTAAATAGTATAGGCAATTTAAAAGGGTCAACATAAGGGCCTTATTAAAAATAAACAAGCCCATAGCACTTAAATTACCACTGTAACTGTAGAATGAAACTGGTGTCACATGAGTAAGATAATTGAATTGGGATTGAAAACTTTGGGTTGCCAGTCTTGAGAAATTAGTTTGAAATACACAAAACTTTATGAGCGAATTATCTTAATAGCAAAGATATGTTTTTTAGGTGACAGAGGAGTTATACAGTGGATGAAAAGGAGAGAAAGAGAAGAACTGGACTGTAATATATCAAAAGAAAAATATAATACGTTGCTTCTTAAGCTTCTGCTGCTGCTGCTAAGTCACTTCAATCATGTCTGACTCTGTGCGACCCCAGAAACGGCAGCCCACGAGGCTCCCCCATCCCTGGGATTCTCCAGGCAAGAACACTGGAGTGGGTTGCCATTTCCTTCTCCAATGCATGAAAGTGAAAAATGAAAGTGAAGTTCCTCAGTTGTGTCTGACTCTTTAGCGACCCCATGGACTGCAGCCTACCAGGCTCCTCAGTCGATGGGATTTTCCAGGCAAGAGTACTGGAGTGGGTTGCCATTGCCTTCTCCATCTTAAGCTTCCAGTCTATCTTAAAATTTGGAAAACTTTCCAGTGGCAAATTAGGAGTCAAATCCAACCAGCACTCCCTCCAAATAGTCATCAGTACTACTTTATAATTTCTTTGTTATTGTCATCTTCTCTGGTGTCTTACATTCCTCAACACACACACACACACACACACACACACACACACACACAGCAATTTAAAATGCATTGTAAATGATGCATTTTAGTAAAGCCTGAATTCTAATGGAGGATTCTCAAATTAGTCTTTTCATTTTCCAATGACCATCTTAAGTAAAGGAACTAAATTCAACAGTGTACTATCATGTATAGTATAGGTATTTGACTATTGATAAACACATTTAAATAAAGATAAAATTAAGATGTCTGTTGAGTGTGCACATCTCTCAATGTGACTATGTAAAGAAATATACAGTAATGAAAGTAAATTATATATAAAATTGTAATCAACAGAAGATAGAAATGATTTAGGATGTTCAACATAAACCTACTGTCTTTTCATTCTTTAGCTAATTCAATCTTATGTACTAATCTGAAGGTTCTTCTCTTCAACCTTGCTAGATCATCATTTACCCTTTCTGAAAATAATGCTTGTATATGTTAGTTAACATGTACTGAAGACTTACTATCTATAAAGCATTGGTTTTGTTATTAGCCACTTTGGTTTTTATTTTTGTTGTTTAGTCACTAAGTTGTGTTTGAATCTTTTGCGACCCCATGGACTATAGCCTGCCAAGTTCCTCTGCCCATGGGATTTCCCAGGCAAGAATACTGGAGTGGGTAGCCATTTCTTTCTCCAGGGGATCTTCCCAACATAGGGACTGACCCACATCTCCTGCACTGGAAATCACAATTACAGAAAACTAAAAAACTGATGGCTTGGATCACAGCCTTGTCTAACTCAATGAAACTATGGGCCATGCCCTGTAGGGCCACCCAAGATGGGCGGAGAGTTTTGAGAAAATGTGGTCCACTGGAGAAGGGAATGGCAAACCACTTTAGTATTCTTCCCCTGAGAACCCCATGAACAATATGAAAAGGCAAAAAGATATGACACTGAAAGGTGAACTCACCAGGTCAGTAGGTGCCCAATATGCTACTGGAGAAGAGTGGAGAAATAACTCCAGAAAGAATGAAGAGACAGAGCCAAAAGGGAAAAAATGCCCAGTTGTGGATGTGACATGATGGAAGTAAAGTCCTATGCTATAAAGAACAATATTGCATAGGAACCTGGAATGTTAGGCCCATGAATCAAGATAAATTGGAAGTGGTCAAACTGGAGATGGCAAGAGTGAACACTGACATTTTAGGAATCAGTTAACTAAAATTGGAATGGGTGAATTTAGTTCAGGTGACCATTCCATCTACTACTGTGAGCAAGAATCCCTTAGAAGAAATGGAGTAGCCCTCATAGTCAACAAGAGTCTGAAATGCAGCACTTGGGTGCAATCTCAAAAATGACAGAATGATCTCTGTTCATTTCCAAGGCAAACTATTCAATATCACAGTAACCCAAGTCTATGCCCCAACCACTAAGGCCTGAAGCTGAAGTTAAACTTGTAGGTCTTGAAGACCTGCAAGACCTTCTAGAACTAACACCAAAAAAAGATGTCCTTTTTTCCCTAGGTGACTGGAATGCACAAGAAGGAAGTCAAGAGATACCAGGAAAAAAAAAAAAAAAAGAGAGATACCAGGAGTGACAGGCTAGTTTAGTTCTGGAGTACAAAATGAAGCAGGGCAAAGGCTAACAGAGTTTTGCCAAGAGAGTGCAGGCAAAATCTTTGCCAGAGTTTTGCACTGATCATAGCAAATACCATCTTCTAACAACACATGAGACGACTCTACATATGGACATCACCATATTGATTATATTCTTTGTAACAGAAGATGGAAAAGTTCTATGCAGTCACCAAAACAAGACCAGGAGCTGATCATGGCTCAGATCATGAAATCCTTATTGCAAAATTCGCAGTTATTGAATAAAGCAGGAAAACACCTCGACCATTCATGTATGACCTAAATATAATTCTTTACGATACAGTGGAAGTGACAAATAGACCCAAAGGATTAGATCTGATAGAATGCTTGAAGAACTATGGACAGAGGTTTGTAATATTGTAAAAGAGGCAGGGATTAAAATTACACTCAAAAAGAAGAAAAGCAAAAAAGGTAAAATGATTATCTAAAGAGGCATTACCAAATAGCTGAGAGAAGAGAAGCGAAAGGCAAAGGAGTAAAGGAAAGATATATCCATCTGAATGGAAAGTTCCAAAGAATAGCAAGGAGAGATAAGAAAGTCTTTCTCGGTGATCAGTGCAAAGAAATAGAGGAAAACAATAGACTGGGAAAGACTAGAGATCTCTTCAAGAAAATTAGAGACACCAAGGGAACATTTCATGCAAAAATGGCCAAAATTAATGACAGAAACTGTATGGACTTAACAGAAGCAGAAGATATTAAGAAGAGGTGGCAAGAATACACAGAACTATACAAAAGAGATGTTCATGACCCAGATAACCATGATAGTGTGATAACTCAACTAGAGCCTGACATCCTGGAATACCAACAAAGCTAGTGGAGGTGATGGAATTCCAGTTGAGTTATTTTAAATCCTAAAAAATGATGCTGTGAAAGTGCTGCACTCCATATGCTAGCAAATCTGGAAAACTCAGCAGTGGCCACAGGACAGAAAAAGTTCAGTTTTTATTCCAATTCCAAAGAATGCTCAAACTACCACACAATTGCACTCATCTCACATGCTAGCAAAGTAATGCTCAATTTTCTCCAAGGGAGACTTCAACAATATGTGAACAGAGAACTTCCAGATGTTGAAGCTGGATTTAGAAAAGGCAGAGGAACCAGAAACCAAATTGCCAATGTCCATTCAGATCAGTCACTCAGTCATGTCCTACTCTTAGCAATCCCATGGACAGCAGCACATCAGGCTTCCCTGTCCATCACCAAATCCTGGAGCTTGCTCAAACTCATTTCCATAGAGACAGTGACGACATCCAACCATCTCATGCTCTGTCATCCCCTTCTTCTCCTGCCTTCAATCTCAGCATCAGAGTCCTTTCAATGAATCAGTTTTTCACAACAGGTGGCCAAAGTACTGAAGATCAGCTTCAACATCAGTCCTTCCAATGAATACTCTGGACTGATTTCCTTTAGGATTGACTGCTTTGATCTCTTGGCAGTCCAAGGGACTCTCAAGAGTCTTCTACAACACCACAGTTCAAAAGCATCAATATTTCAGCATTCAGCTTTCTTTATAGTCCAAATCTCACATCAATACATTACTACTGGAAAAACCAAGGCTTTGAATTGGCAGACCTTTGCTGGCAAAGTAATGTGTCTGCTTCTTCATATGTTGTCTAGGTTGGTCATAAATTTTCTTCCAAGGAGCAAGCATCTTTTAATTTCATGGCTGCAATCACCATCTGCAGTGATTTTGGAGTCCAAGAAAATCAAGTCTCTCTTTGGTTCTACAGTTTCCCCATTTATTTGCCATGAAGTGATGGGACTGGATGCCATGATCTTAGTTTTCTGAATGTTGAGTTTTAGCCAACTTTTTCAATCTCCTCTTTCACTTTCATCAAGAAGCTCTTTAGTTCTTCTTCACTTTCTGCCATAAGGGTGGTGTCATTTGCGTATCTGCAATTATGATATTTCTTCCAGCAATCTTCATTCCAGCTTGTGCTATATACAGTCTAGCATTTCACATGATGTACTCTGCATATACGTTAAATGAGCATGGTGAAAATACACTGCCTTGATGTACCCCTTTCCCAATTTGGAGCCAGTATGTTCCATGTCCAGTTCAAACTTGCTTCTTGACCTGCATATAGATTTCTCAGGAGGCAGGTAAGGTGGTCTGGTACTCCCATTTCTTTAAGAATTTTTCACAGTTTGCTGTGATCCACACAGTCAAAGATTTTCAGTTCAGTTCAGTCGCTCAGTCGTGTCTGACTCTTTGCGACCCCATGAATTGCAGCATGCCAGGCCTCCCTGTCCATCACTAACTCCCAGAATTTACTCAGACTCATGTCCATCAAGTCGGTGATGCCATCCAGCCATCTCATCCTCTGTCATCCCCTTCTCCTCCTGCCCACAATCCCTCCCAGCATCAGAGTCTTTTCCAGTGAGTCAACACTTTGCATGAGGTGGCCAAAGCACTGGAGTTTCAGCTTTAGCATCATTCCTTCCAATGAACACCCAGGACTGATCTCCTTTAGGATGGACTGGTTGGATCTCCTTGCAGTCCAAGGGACTCTCAAGAGTCTTCTCCAACACCACAGCTCTAAAGCATCAATTCTTCAGCATTCAGCTTTCTTCACAGTCCAACTCTAACATCCATACCTGACTACTAGAAAAACCATAGCCTTGACTAGACGGACCTTAGCTGGCAAAGTAATGTCTCTGCTTTTTAATATGCTACCTAGGTTGGTCATAACTTTCCTTTCAAGGAGTAAAGCGACTTTTAATTTCATGGCTGCAGTCACCATCTGCAGTGATTTTAGAGCCCAGAAAAATAAAGTCCGACACTGTTCCCACTGTTTCCCCATCTATTCCCCATGAAATGCAAAGAAATAGAGGAAAATAACAGACTGGGAAAGATTAGAGATCTTTTGAAGAAAATTAGAGATACCAAGAGAATATCTCATGTGAAGATGGACTCAATAAAGGACAGAAATGGTATGGACCTAACAGAAGCAAAAGATATTAAGAAGCGGTGGCAAGAAAACACAGAAGAACTGTAAAAAAAAGATCTTCATGACCCAGATAATCATGATGGTGTGATCACTCACCTAGAGCCAGACATCCTGGAATGTGAAGTCAAGTGGGCCTTAGAAAGCATCACTACGAACAAAGCTAGTGGAGGTGAAGGAATTCCAGTTGAGCTATTTCAAATCCTGTAAGATGATGCTGTGAAACTGCTGCATTCAATATGCCAGCAAATTTGGAAAACTCAGCAGTGGCCACAGGACTGGAAAAGGTCACTTTTCATTCCAATCCCAAAGAAAGGCGATGCAGAAGAATGCTCAAACTACTGCACAATTGCACTCATCTCACACGCTAGTAAAGTAATGCTCAAAATTCTCCAAGCCAGGCTTCAGCAATCCGTGAACCATGAACTTCCTGTTGTTCAAGCTGGTTTTAGAAAAGGCAGAGGAACCAGAGATCAAATGGCCAACATCTGCTGGATCATGGAAAAAGGAAGAGAGTTCCAGAAAAAAATCTACTCTGCTTTATTGACTATGCCAAAGCCTTTGTGTGGATCACAGTAAACTGTTGAAAATTCTGAAAGAGATGGGAATACCAGACCATCTGACCTGCCTCTTGAGAAATCTGTATGCAGGTCAGGAAGCAACAGTTAGAACTGGACGTGGAACAACAGACTGGTTCCAAATAGGAAAAGGAGGACGTTAAGGCTGTATATTGTCATCCTCCTTATTTAACTTCTATGCAGAGTACATCATGAGAAAGTCTGGGCTGGAAGAAGAACAAGCTGGAATCAAGATTGCCGGGAGAAATACCAATAACCTCAGATATGCAAATGACACCACCCTTATGGCAGAAAGTGAAGAGGAACTAAAAAGCCTCTTGATGAAAGTGAAAGAGAAGAGTGAAAAGGTTGGCTTAAAGCTCAACATTCAGAAAACTAAGATCATGGCATCTGGTCCCAAAGACTTTAGCGCAGTCAATAAAGCTGAAAAAGATGTTTTTCTGGAACTCTCTTGCTTTTTCCATGATCCAGTGGATGTTGGCCATTTGATCTCTGGTTCCTCTGCCTTTTCTAAATCCAACTTCAACATTTGGAAGTTCACGGTTCATGTACTGTTGAAGCCTGACTTGGGGAATTTTGAGCATTACTTTGCTAGTGTGTGAGAAGAGTGCAATTGTGCGGTAATTTGAACATTCCTTGGCATTGCCTTTCTTTGGGATTGGAATGAAAACTGACCTTTTCCAGTCCTGTGGCCACTGCTGAGTTTTCCAAATTTGCTGGCATATTGTGTAGCATTTTCATAGCATCCTCTTTTAGGATCTGAAATAGCTCAACTGGAATTCCTTCACCTCCACTAGCTTTTTTCGTAGTGATGCTTCCTAATACCCATTTGACTATGCATTTCAGGATGCCTGCCTGTAGGTGAATGATCTCACCATTGTGATTATCTTGGCCATGATGATCTTTTTTGTACAGTTCTTTTGTGTATTCTTGCCACCTCTTCTTAATATCATCTGCTTCTGTTTGGTCCATACTGTTTTGTGCCTATCTTTGCACATAAGATTTCCTTGGTATCTCTAATTGTCTTAAAGAGATCTCTGGTCTTTCCTATTGCATTGTTTTCCTCTATTTCTTTGCATGGATCACCAAGGAAGGCTTTCTTATCTCTCCTTGCTATTCTTTGGAACTCTGCATTCAGATTAGTGTATCTTTCTTTTTCTCATTTGCCTCTTGCTTCTCTTCTTTTCTTAGCTATTTGTAAGGCCTCCTCAGACAACCATTTTGCCTTTCTTTTTCTTGGGGATGGTCTTGATCACTGCCTCCTGTACAATGTCAAGAACCTCCATCCATAGTTCTTCAGGCAGTGTATCAGATATAATCCCTTGAATCTATTTGTCACTCCTACTGTAATTGTAAGGGATTTGATTCAGGTTATACCTGAATAACTTTTATTCAGAAGTTTCATTCATAACCTTTATTCAGAAGGTTACTACCTAATAATCCCATGGAAATAGTAGCCATGTTTCCTCTTTGTAATTTGAATACTGTATACCAGAAAGGGTTTTTTATAAATGGGATAAAGGCTCTCCACATTTCTCAGTGATTTTAGGAAAAAAGTATGGCAGACTTTGGAAAAAAGAAGGATTAAGTGATATTAAAAAGTGACACATTTCTTATTTTTATCTGCATAATGATTTTACAGTATACCCTTTAATTTAAAGTAGAAGCCTTCCATTTCTTTTTTTCTTTTTGGCTGTGCTGTGCCTGACCAGGAGCTGAACTCACACCCTTAGAGTCCTAACCACTGGGCTACCAGGGAAATCCCAGTACCCCCATTAGTCTCACATTTCTCACTAAGTTCTTTTGATCCTCCCCCCCCCCCAATCCAAAGCAAGAACTGAAGCCTGGAAAATACCCCTTTAATAGCAGCAATAACACCAATACAAGTCCATAAATTATCAGACAAGCCACATTTCATTATTAGACTTAATGCCATGTTGGGCTCCATCCAATGGCTAATGTTTTCCATTCTTTTAAATTCCTGTTGCCAAGAGTGGTTCAGTTTTTGTTACTGCTAGTTACTCTGACAGAGAAGGTAATGGCACCCCACTCCAGTACTCTTTCTTAGACAATCCCATGGACGGAGGAGCCTGCTGGTCTGCAGTCCACGGAGTCGCTAAGAATTGGCACAACTGAGCAGCTCCACTTTCACTTTTCACTTTCATAAAAGTGAAAAGTGAAATGGCAACCCACTCCAGTGTTCTTGCCTGGAGAATCCCAGGAACGGGAGAGCCTGGTGGGCTGCTGTCTATGGGGTCACACAGAGTCAGACACGACTGAAGCAACTTAGCAGCAACAGCAGCAGTTACTCTGAATATGAAATGTACCTAGACTTGGTTTTACAGGAAAGTGCAATCAGTTATTTATCTGCACCCCCCCTCCTGAGGTATATTTTCTTTTTTTCTCCTTCCCCAACTATTTCAATTACCATTTTAAAAACAAACACCTCTTCTAAAAACTATTTGCTTTTTCTTCTGAAAAGTTATATAATATACATTTCATATCTTCATTTTATAACAGGATAAATTGTTTTAATTGCCAAAATGTAATCAAGGGAGTCACATACTTTAAAAGAGCATTATAATTTTCCTGTAAAATTGATCCACACTTGTGGTTATTTTTTACAACAAAGCTTTAAACGGAAGTGTCCATTTAGCTACACTTGAATTGGTGACATTTTTAGGCTGTCATTACCTACAGAAGGAGTGAACCAATGTCTCAACATGAATGAGCGGTAAGTGACCTTTGAAAATGCTTTTTCAGAGTAAGATTTTTTTCCTTTCTCTGTTTTTTAAGTAAAATAAACCTGGATTAGAAATATGATAAATTCTAACTAAAGTTGCCCAAAGTATTCTCAGAAATGAAAAAAGCCAATCATCTTTCCATGTATAACCTTTAGGTACAGGGATGTTATAAATTAGTAAATTATATTTAATTGTGATTTTGGACTACTAAAATAGAAAAAAAATACTGTTTTTCCCCCCCATTTTATATTCTACTAACATTCACTTAATACTTGATACATATATGTCATATATTTTTTAAAAACAGTTTTGGAAATAAATAAACATATAAAATCCAATCTCTCTTTTGAAGCAACTTTTAGTTTACTAGAAGTTATAAAATGTATAAATATAATTCAGTTCATCATAATTGCAAAGACAGTTGGAAATAAAGTAGTTCATTTGCCCTTGGAGACCACCCTCTACCATTCTTCACTCTGTTATCTTAAAAATCTGATCTATATAAATGATATTTATAATCTTTGACTTCCAGTGGGTTTGACCAATGGGGAGCACCAGCATGCCTTCACGAGATAAAAGAGAGCTATAAAGTTGGAGTATTTAGGAAGTATTTAGTCTCAGCTTTTTCCTTATGATGTCACGGTGGGCTAGAATGTGTCCCAAAGCGAAAGCCTCAATGTCTGGCAACGTTTCTTCTTTACAAAGTGTTCTCTATGTCTGGATACTGCTAACTGATCTCTTTCAGGTCCAGAGGTGGGAACTGGTAGAAGCACCATGGGAGCACCCCAGGGTTCTGCCATATCTCTTCTCATTACATTCAGTTCAGTTCAGTTCAGTTCAGTCGCTCAGTCTTGTCCGACTCTCTGCAACCCCATGAATCGCAGCACGCCACGCCTCCCTGTCCATCACCAACTCCCGGAGTTCACTAGGAGTCACATCCATGGAGTCAGTGATGCCATCCAGCGATCTCATCCTCTGTCGTCCCCTTCTCCTCCTGCCCCAATCCCTCCCAGCATCAGTCTTTTTCAATGAGTCAACTCTTTGTATGAGGTGGCCAAAGTACTGGAGTTTCAGCTTCAGTATCATTCCCTTCAAAAAAATTCCAGGGCTGATCTCCTTCAGAATGGACTGGTTGGCTCTCCTGATTAAACCCTGCCTAATATCTGCATTTGAGTGTGCCAGCTCTTCCCTATCAATACTCAGAAATGAATGTTTTGGGGAAAAAAATAATCAGATCTAGCTATGAACAATTCTGTTATCTTTGATTATGTAGTATATAATAGTTAGAATGGTAATGAAGGTTTTTTCTTTAGTTCACAGCCAAACATGCTTTCATTCACTGTAAAAGAAACAATAATGCCCTATATTTTAAAGAAATATAAATATCAAATTTTATAACTTCTGGATGGTAGGGGCATGATTCTTCACCTCTACTTCTCCATGCTTTTTTAAAAACTGAGATTATAGTTAACATACCATAAAGTATATTCTTTTAAAGTATAGAGTGTACTGATTTTTTATATATTTACAAGTTTGGGCAATATCACCACTATATAATTCCAGATGTTTTTATCACTCCCAAAAGAAACCCCACACTTCTTAGCCTTCTCTCTCCAGTAGTCCTATCTTCCTTATCCCTAAGCAACCATCAATCAACTTTCCCTCTCTATAGATATGCTTATTCTAGAAACTTCATATAAATGGAATCTTAACAATATGCCACCTTTTGTTTACGGCCTCTTTCATTTAGCAAAATGTTTTCAAGTTTCATCTATGTTGTAGCATGTGTCAATCTTCATTCCTTTTTACTGTCAAGCAAAATTTCATTGCATGGATATACCACATTATATTTATCATCAGCTAGTTATCTGTGAACTGTGAACTTCTAGATGTTCAAGATGGTTTTAGAAAAGGCAGAGAAACCAGAGATTAAATGGCCAACATCGGCTGGATCATGGAAAAAACAAGAGAGTTCCAGAAAAACATCTATTTCTGCTTTCTTGACTATGCCAAAGCCTTTGACTGTGTGGATCACAATAAACTGGAAAATTCTGAAAGAGATGGGAATACCAGACCACCTGACCTGCCTCTTGAAAAACCTATATGCAGGCCAGGAAGCAACAGTTAGAACTGGACATGGAACAACAGAATGGTTTCAAATAGGAAAAGGAGGACGTCAAGGCTGGATATTGTCACCCTGCTTATTTAACTTCTATGCAGAGTACATCATGAGAAACGCTGGGCTGGAAGAAGCACAAGCTGGAATCAAGATTGCCGGGAGAAATATCAATAACCTCAGATATGCATATGACACCACCCTTATGGCAGAAAGTGAAGAGGAACTAAAAAGCCTCTTGATGAAAGTGAAAGAGGAGAGTGAAAAAGTTGGCTTAAAACTCAACATTCAGAAAATGAAGATCATGGCATCTGGTCCCATCACTTCATGGGAAATAGATGGGGAAACAGTAGAAACAGTGTCAGACTTTATTTTTGGGGGCTCCAAAATCACTGCAGATGGTGATTGCAGCCATGAAATTAAAAGACGCTTACTCCTTGGAAGAAAAGTTATGACCAACCTAGATAGCATATTCAAAAGCAGAGAGATTACTTTGCCAACATGATCCGTCTAGTCAAGGCTATGGTTTTTCCTGTGGTCATGTATGGATGTGAGAGTTGGACTGTGAAGAAGGCTGAGCGCTGAAGAATTGATGCTTTAGAACTGTGGTGTTGGAGAAGACTCTTGAGAGTCCCTTGGATTGCAAGGAGATCCAGCCAGTCCATTCTAAAGGAGATCAGTTCTGGGTGTTCATTGGAGGGACTGATGCTAAAGCTGAAACTCCAATACTTTGGCCACCTCATGCAGAGTTGACTCATTGGAAAAGATCCTGATGCTGGAAGGGATTGGGGGCAGGAGGAGAAATGGATGGCAGAGGATGAGATGGCTGGATGGCATCATCGACTCGATGGACATGAGTCTGAGTGAATTTCAGAAGTTGGTGATGGACAGGGAGGCCTAGCGTGCTGTGATTCATGGGGTCGCAAAGAGTCAGACATGACTGAGTGACTGAACTGAACTGAACTGAAGGAGGAATGGTTTAGTTGCCAAGTCAGGTCTGACTGTTGTGACCCCATGGACTGTAGCCCACCAGGCTCCTCTTTCCATGAAATTTCCCAGGCAAGAATACTCGAGTGGGTTGGTATTTCCTTCTCCAGGGATCAAATCTGCTTCTCCTGTATCTCCTGCATTGCAGGTGAATTATAGGGACTCATTAAGGAGGATAAAACCCCTGTTAAATAATTAAAAGTTAACTTCTCATTATCCAGGCACACAAGGGATCCAGTCCAGTTTATTCTAATTTGGAAAAAATAAAGTAATGTGGTATTCTTGTTAATGACTAGGCTGGAGTAAAATTCATGTGAACTGCTTTCTGAGATTAAGGATCCTGTGTTAAAATCAAGCATACTATATACAAAAAGAGAAGGGATAGCATATACTTCATATTTCCCTTGATTCAGAGTCTTCCTTGTAAGTTTGCTTTATGACCACAAGTGAGTGCTTCTGGCATTTTAGAAGTCCCTTGGTGTGGACATTGGAAAAGATTCTCTTGGTTTGCAAAGATCATCTGGTAAATGGAAAATAAGATTCTTCCTCGCTGTCATGTTTATGAGAGCTTGTTCATTACCGGGGTGAGAAGGTATCAAGGTAATCACATACTTTGAAGGTAACATTTTGCCAAATGTTTTACACAATTCAAAAGAGCAATTAATATAAAATGTCTCTTTATCTCCTTAAAAGATTTCGTAAGAATATTTGTAATTCTATCTTATTTACAGAAATGATTTCCTATGACCAGAACAGATGTTTATTAGTCTGAGCCATAGAGAGGAAAATATAATTGCTTTTTCTTAGAAAACTGTGGTTCTTGTTCATCTTCTTTATTTTCTACCTGGCTATATAGTAGTTTTATTCCACAATGCAGCAGTGCCCACAGATTTTATTTTCTCTTTATTTCGGCTTCATAGTTTCCTAGTAAGAAGTCATCACAATGTGGCAAGAGAAAAAGCAATGGGTATTGATAATGAATTTTCCTCCATTCTGTAGCCACCATATCAGCAGAAGCCCATGTTTTTAATAAGTGTGTTGGTAACTAATTCTTACAACACCACAATTGATATGATGTTTAGAAGCAGGATAAGTTTCCAATATAATGGAAGTGAATTCCATTTGCTCACTTCCACCCTCATTTTCTTCTCAGAAGATAAAAAACAAGGCATACAGAAGTCAAAGAATTTGTCCAGTCATGAAAAATGATAGTGGGAAGTTGGAATGGATTTTTAAACTATCAGTCCAGTGTTTTCTGCATATGCCAGAAAGCCTGTAAAATTATGTCACACTATCAGAAATTTTCAAATATTTATTTCAATGTTGTTTTTATCTCTGTAATGACATTAAATAATTTTTATGACAATATGAGGTTTTATTTTTAATTTCTACATTACTTTTAATGCTTATGGTAAAGAGGGCTTCCTTGATAGCTCAGATTCCTCAGAATCTGCCTGCAATGCAGGAGACCAGGGTTCAGTCCCTGGGTTGGGAAGATGCCCTGCAGAAGAGAATGGCAACCAAGTCCAGTATTCTTGCTGGAGACTCCCATGGAGAGAGGAATCTGGTGGGCTATAGTCCATGGTGTCACAAAGAGTCGGACACAACTGAGAGACTAATACTTTCACTTACATTGATAAAGAAGCAGATAAATAAAAATTTAAAATAACAATAAATAATTTATACAACCATAAAGCTATGTCAATATACTACCTTTCATATGTTAGTGGTAACTTTCCTTTCTTTGGAGCCATCATATTTGCTTCTCAACTTAATTATTTCCATGTAAATGACCAAGTGAAGAGGTTCATACTAAACAGGATACTGAAGTGATGAATCCTGGCATTTTCTAGACTTTCCCTGGTAAGTCATGTCTGACTCTTTGTGACACCCCATGGACTGTAGTCTGCCAGGCTCCTCTGTCCATGGGGATTCTTCAGGCAAGAATACTGGAATGGGTTGCCATGCCCTACAAAGGCAAAGGCGAAAAGGAAAGATATACCCATCTGAATGCAAAGGTCCAAAGAATAGAAAGGAGACATAAGAAAGCATTCCTAGGTCATCACTGCAAAGAAATAGACCAAAAAAAAAAAAAAAAGAATAGGATAGACTAGAGATCTCTGCAAGAAAATTAGATGTATCAAGGGAAGATTTCATGCAAAGATGGCCAAAATAAAAGACAGAAACAGTATGGACCTAAGATAAGCAGAAGATATTAAGAAGAGGTGGCAAGAATACACAGAAGAACTATTCAAAAAAGATCTTCATGACCCAGATAACCATGATAGTGTGATCACTCATTTAGAGTCAGGCATCCCAGAATGCGAAGTCAGTGGGCCTTAGGAAGCATTACCACAGACAAAGCTAGTGGAGGTGATGGAATTCCAGTTGAGCTATTTCAAATCCTAATAGATGATGCTGTGAAAGTGCTGCACTCCATATGCCACCAAATTTGGAAATTTGGTCACAGCAGTGGTCACAGGACAGGAAAAATTCAGTTTTTATTCCAATCCCAAAGAAGGGCAATGCCAAAGAATGTTCAAACTATTGCACAATTGCACTCATCTCACATACTAGCAAAGTAATGCTCAAAATGCTCAAAATGCTCCAAGCGAGGCTTCAACAGTATGTGAAATGAGAACTTCCAGATGTTGAAGCTGGATTTAGAAAAGGCAGAGGAACCAGGGGTCAAATTGCCAACATCTGTTGGATCAGAGAAAAAGCAAGAGCATTTCAGAAGAACATCTATTTCTGCTTTATTGACTACACCAAAACCTTTGACTGTTTCGATCACAACAAACAGTGGAAAATTATTCAAGAGATGGGAATACCAGACCACCTGACCTGCTTCCTGAGAAATCTGTAGGCAGGTCAAGAAGCAACAGTTAGAAGTGAACATGGAACAACAGACTGGCTCCAAATTGGGAAAGGAGTACATCGAGGCTGTATATTGTCACCCTGTTTATTTAACTTATATGCAGAGTACATTATGTGAAATGCCAGCCTGGATGAAGCACAAGCTGGAATCAAGATTCCTGGGAGAAATATCATAATCTCAGATATGCAGATGACACCACCCTTATGGAAGAAAGAAAGGAAGAACTAAAGAACCTCTTGATAAAAGTGAAAGAGGAGAATGAAAATATTGGCTTAAAACTCAACATTCAGAAAACTAAGATCGTGGCATCTGGTCCCATCACTTCATGGCAAAGGGATGGAGAAACAGTGGAAACAGTGACAGACTTGATTATCTTGGGCTCCAAAATCACTGCAGATGGTGACTGCAGCCATGGAATTAAAAGACGCTTGCTCCTTGAAAGAAAAGCTGTGCCAACGTAGACAGCACATTAAAACGCAGAGACATTAGTTTGCCAACAAAGGGCCATCTAGTCAAAGCTATGGTTTTTGTAGTATGCAGGTATGGATGTGATGGTTGGACCATAAAGAAAGCTGAGCACCAAAGAATTAATTCTTTTAACTGTGGTGCTGGAGAAGACTCTTGAGAGTCCCTTTGTCAGGAAGGAGGTCAAACCAGTCCATCCTAAAGGAAATCAGTCGTGAATAGTCATTGGAAGAATTGATGCTGAAGCTGAAACTCCAATACTTTGGCCACCTGATACGAAGAACTGATTCATTGAAAAGGACCCTGATGCTGGGAAAGATTGAAGGCAGGAGGAGAGGGGGACCACAGAAGATGAGATGGTGGGATGTCATCACCAACTCAATGGACCGGGGTCTCAGCACACTCCAGGAGTTGATGATGGACAGGGAAGCCTGGTGTGCTTGTCAATGAGGTGGCAAAGAGTCAGACATAACTGAATGACTGATCTGAACTGAACTCTAGGGGATCTTCCCAACTCGGGGATTGAACCCAGTTCTCCAAATTGCAGGCGGATTGTTAACTCTTTGAGCCACCAGGGAAGCCCTTTCGCGCTAAGCTTAACTACATAAACGATGATGTGCTCCTTACCCTCCCTATGTCTCCAAAATCTTTTATTTTGAAGCATATAAGATGTTCAACTCCTCATACAGGGTCCCATGAACTTAGCATTTCCAGCTCATTATAGGCACTACAAATATAAGTGTTTTTCTCAGAAATTATAGCCAGTTCTCCTTTCCTCATGTTTACACAGAGATCAGTAATTATTAACTCACGCATATAATAATTACTAATATTCTTGCTGAGAGAAGTAGAATTTATCATAGATATCTCAAGCATAAGTTCACTTAATTCTTTCAACAATTACATAAGAAAGGCATTGTTATTATTTCTGTTTTATAGCTGAGACAGAATTAATTAAGTGATCAGCCCAAACAGCAAAGTCAGGATGTGAGCCTCACACTTGGAACTTAAAATTGTCTACAAAGAACCCTTTGCTCTGCCCTATCCTTCCAAATGCTAATAAAACACATCTTGCTCATTTCTTATTCCATGGTTTTTCACACTGCTTCTAGTTCAAAAATATTTTTTCTTCAAAGAAGTAGAATCTTCAATTAAGCACAGTCTAATCTCACTTCTTGTCATGGTATACATGCTCAATATTAATGCTCAGCTTAATTTCATCAATTTTCACTGTTGATGTGCTTCTTATAGATTTTCTTATGGCAGTTATGTGTATTTCTTTAGAGATATTCAGAACTATTCCATTTTTATTATGGAAAAAGTGACCCCAGATAATTGGTTACTATGATGATTGCAAGCAAGCTTATATGGAGATATTTAAGGTCCACTTTTATTATTGTTCATGGCATTCATCATATAATTTCTATTAAAAATGAATTGATGAGATATAGCACTTTTAACATTCTAGTAAAAGACAACACTGAAAAAAGATAAATATCTCTGTTTTAAAAAATTAAGTATTTTTTAAGCTTTAGTAGCACATTGGCTAATATTTTAAATTAAAATATGCATTTAACTTAAATATCATCAATAAATTAGGATTACAAAAGAAATTCCCACAAAATTTTATGATTTGAGAATGTCTTAATTTATGTCACTCCCTCAATGATTTTTTTTTTTACAAGAATGACCAGATGATGTTCTCTGAAATCTATAATGTGTTCCTTTGGTGCTTTTCATTAATAGAGTGTCTTATGGAAACACAACTTGGATAAGAACCTAACAACTCAATAACATCTACTGAAAAAGCAACTATTTCAGAATTCCAGGCTTTTATCTGCATAAATATAGGGTTTTTGAAATAATTTATCTGCTAAATAATTGAATTGAGGTTTCCTTGACATTGCAGATTGACTCTCCACATGCATCTGAATAGCATCCATTTTTCTTGAAATCTATTAGAAATTTCTTATCTCAAATTTGGCCATCTTTATTTAAATGTACAAATAAAGAGTTGTGATTTTTTTACAGTGCATTAGCACCCCAATATCTATTGAGTATTTATCTTTTTCAAGTTTTAGTACAGAAAGGTGAGATAAAATGATACAAGAAAGCAAAACGAGTCAGAATTCAAATAGAATCAGATAAAAAATGATCAGGTTTACAGACTCAGACTAAAACTGATTTTATCACTTGCTAAGTAAATTAGACAATATTTTAATAAGAGCACTTACACATGAGAAACAAATTATAATCTGTGACATAATATTTAGTGTAATCACTATGTTGCTTTCTAACAGCTAATTGTCCCAAACATACTACCACTACCACTTGTGTCAGGTAGATACCACTGAAAATTACCTGAGCTTCTTTTTGTATAGAACTGGAAAGGAGGTAAGGGATGAAAAAGCAGAAAGAAAGAACAGAGGATGAGAAAGGGGTGGAATGGAAGTACAGGACAGAAAAGAGGGATGAAAATAGAAGCATAAAAAGAAGCAGAGGTGGAGACTAGTAAAATAATAGGCATATGGGGCACAGTATGATATGATTTCCTGATACTCATAATGATTAAAGTAAGAAGTTAGAATTACTGGAAGTACGTGTCTAATATGACTTGAAAACATGCTTGTTGGCTCAGCTATTTTAGTGCATTTAACGAGTTGAGTTGTGTTTTCTTTACACTCTTGGTAATGCTAAATATAATAACCATATTTTACAGATACTCATTTTTCTTAAAATGACCAAATAGTTAAGGACTGAATGTTATATAATACATTTTATAGTCAACGAAAATCCTCAAACCTATTATCTGTTCACTGACAAAGGAAACAGAATAGACAAAAATACTCCAGAAACTCTATTCTGCTCTTAGCAGTGCTTTAACTAGTTTACACCATAATTACCAAAGTTGTCATTAACTCTGAACAGAGGGACACTTTTCTTTTATTGCTGCTATATTTTTATATGCCAGAATAAACTGCTGGGTTCTCAAAAGTGTAACTAGTGATTTTAAGTTGTGATTCTGTTGGCTTCAGTCACTCTATTTAGATTTTTCTAAACTTTAAGTGTTTATAACATTTTAAGTATACATTAATTTCATGCTTGATTCACTAATGCTTACCACATAGGAATTGTCTAATATAATTCAGGCAGCTTTCAACATATAATATTCTGATAGTACTGATGGTCCTACACATCTGAGCTTTGTTTGGATTTCACTTAACTAAATCTTTAAGGATTTAATTGCTTTTTTAAATAAGTGCTTTCAAATAAATACCTTTATGCTGTAAGTTAAGCATGATCAAGCCACACAGAGCTTCTCAAGCTTTAGCACAAATCAGAGTCACCAGGTGGGATTGTTAAAACATGAATCTCTAGACCCCACTCAGAAACTCTGAATCAGCAAGTCTGGGTGGGCCTGGGAATGTGCATTTCTAAGAAGCTCACAGGTGATACCAAATCTACCAGCCTGCTGATCACACTAGAACAGATTTCAGAGTATGATTCAATCTATTTAAAGAAATGTTTCCAGTTGTTGATATCTAGTTTGCTCTTCAGCTTGGGAGCAAAGACTAAGATACTATCTTAAAATAGGCCAAGACAGTTTCTCCTCTTGTCTTCAGTGTTCTCTAATATGTAAGTGTATATTACCAGCATTAAGAGCAGAGGTTTGAGGAATGGTTAACTTGTCAGCTTCACTAGGTGGGAAAAGAACATGAAATTTAGAAACAGACAAGATTTCAAACCTCAGCTTTAACATTTATTAGCTGTTTGCCCTTGGGCAAATTACTAAAACATTCTGAATCTCATTTTTAACATTTGTACAGAAAGAATAATAAGACCTATATTAAACCATTATTGTAAGTAGTTAACAAATTAACCTACATAAAGACATTATGAAATCTGTAAAGCACTTAACCCATGTCCTTTGAGACCTTGCTCCATTCCTGATGCTCTCCATTCTGGCCCGCCCCGACTGCCCCGCCCTGCCCTCACTTCCAACTCTCTTTCTTCATCGCTTCTCTTTCCAGGCCAAAAAAATAGTTTCTCTGGCTCTGTCTCTAAGCCAAAAGGCAAAATTTCTCCTCCATTATAAAAACACTCTTTTCTGACCCCATTTGGCTGCTGACTTCTCCCCTCAGTTTCTCTCACAACCAACCTCTGAATAAATTACCTTCATTCCTTGCTTCCAGTTCCATATTGCTTAGTCCTTCATCTAACCATTATAGCTGAAATCGTATCTCCACCACTAAAATAAAGTTGCTTTCTTAACAGTCACACGACTTTGTAAGTGTCAAATCAGTCCCTCTCATGAGTGATATCTCCCAAGCATCTAGTCTCTAACCCTCAGTTGCTGGCATGGCTCATGGCTTACTTGCCCTGGAAACTCTCTGATACATAAGCTTTAGCAAAACTGCTCTCTCTTGGTTCCCCTTTGCCTCAGTGGTTGCTGGTACTTCTTCCACTGTTTGTCCTTATTTTCTCTCAGTCTTCACCTGTCTTTGGGGGATTTCCTCCTTATGCAAGCCTTCAATCCCCATCTCTGTACCCTGGCAACTCACTAAACCTACATCCCCCATTGCAGACTTCTTTCTTAAGTTGCAGACCGACCCAGATTTTAACTGAGTATCACTACCATGATGGCTAAAGTTAAGTTACATAACACTAAACATTTAAGACATTCCCAGAATGTGAGTCTACATTTCTTGTGTATGCTGTGGGACTGGATGGCAATTCTGTACACCATGGCTCAAAGGGCATCTGGGAGAGTTCCCTCTGCCTGAAACATTTCTTTCTTTATTTGGAAAACTTCTATTTATCCTTCAGATTAAAGCAAGGAATTAGTTTTACCAGAGTCATCTGACCCCCCAAGTAGCTCTAGCTATGTATTTCTTTAGCACTCTGTACCTCACCTATATCAGGGTCCCTCCCATCTCTCCCATTATTCTCTAAGTCTCATAGAGGAAGAGATTGACTTGTCTCTCTAACTATTGAACCACTGGCACAGAGCTGAGCACATGGCACATAATAGGTGCTTAAAAATAGCTCTAATTCCTTCGTCTAATACCACTCAGACATTCAATCAATAATCCCTGTGCCACAACTCCTCTGTGTGATGTGTGAACTTAGTGAGAATAGACACAGTTCTCTTTCTCAGTGTCAGTGCGTCAGAGAAACACAACTTTCCAGACAAGTAATAAACAGTCACAAAAGGTAAAACATTATGAAGGAGAAAGAATGTGGAGAAGGAGAATAACAGATGGGAGTCTGCATAAACAGAGAGGTAGACAGAGTTGGGAGTTCTTTATTAAACAGGAATGAGTAGGCTCTGACCATGCAAGGAGGAAACATCATGAACAAAGAACTTGTTGTGGGAAAGATCTTGTTGCGGGAGAGATCTTGTTTGGTTTTATTTTGGGGAGACTGTCTCTTCCCCAACCTGAGAGGAGAGGTGTGTGGGACCGTAGGAAGTGAAGTGAACTACTGTCTGAGATGAGGCTGAAGAATTAAGACAAATCCATTCTTTGCAAAAATGTTGTCAAACAAGAATGATTTCTTTCTTTAGATTGTGTTCAATGAGTTTAAATGTTCTAGTTATTGGTCACAACAGATTTTCATGGTGTGTATTCAGTCACCGTAATTTCCTATGGTACATAAATTTTAGCTGTTCTCAGTAATGCCTACATGGTTTCTAAAAATGATTTTTATATGCTTTGTTAGTAGTCAGTTCTCCAAAGAAGACATACAGGTGGCCAATAAACACATGAAAAGATGCTAAACCTGATTCATTATTAGAGAAATGCAAGCCGAAACTACAATTAGGTATTACCTCACACTGGTTAGAATGGCCATCATAAAAAAAAAAAAAAATCTACAAACAATAAATGGGGAGGATGTGGAGAAAAGGGAAGCCTCTTGCACTGTTTGTGAGAATGTAAATTGGTACATCCACTATGGAGAACAGTATGGATATTCCTTAAAAAACTAAGAATAAAACTATCATATGACCCAGCAACCCCACTACTGGGCATATACCCTGAGAAAGCCATAATTCAAAAAGACATATGTACTCCAATGTTCACTGCAGCACTATTTACAATAGCTAGGACATGGAAGCAACCTAGATGTCCATTGACAGACAAATGGATAAAGAAGCTGTGGCACGTATATACAATGGAATATTACTCAGCCATAACAAGGAATGAATCTGAGTCACTGTAGTGATGTGGATGAACCTATAGCCTGTTATAAAAGTGAAATAAGTCAGAAAGAGAAAATCAAATATAGTACATTAATGCACACATATGGAATCTAGAAAAATGGTACCGATGATCCAATCTGCAGGTAGGAATAGGGACACAGAGATGGATAATGGACTTATGGACACAGTGGGGGAAGAGTAGAGTGGGAAAAATTGAGACAGTAGCACTGACATATATATACACCACCATGTATAAAACAGAAGGTGGGAAGCTGCTGTATAACACAGGGAGCTCAGCTCAGTGCTCCTTGACAACCTAGAGGGACGAATTTGGAGGCGGGGTGGGAGGGAGCTTAAGGGTGGGGGGATATATGTATACTTCTAGC
The DNA here is from genome assembly GCF_001704415.2 of Capra hircus. Classification (NCBI taxonomy): domain Eukaryota; kingdom Metazoa; phylum Chordata; class Mammalia; order Artiodactyla; family Bovidae; genus Capra; species Capra hircus. The sequence goes on from NC_030811.1 coordinate 77,894,627, forward strand.
TTATTCATGAGGTTGTATAGCAGAAACCAATACAACATAATAAAAAAAAATTATCCTCCAATTAAAAAAAAGATAAATAGGACAAAGACAGCTCTATTAAATGACATAGAAATACAAAATTATAGAAATCAGTCAATGTAACAATTGTTTATGGCAATAAATATAACAAGTTAAATTCCCACAAAAATACATTATCTTTTAACACAACAAAACTTTGGAGATAAACCCATATTTTTCTTTATACAATATATCAGGATAGCTCTGTGTACATGATTTCCATATAAAACTTCTAGGATATGTGTGATAAATTAGATTTATGTCATCATTTTAATGGAAAAAACACTATGCACTTAAGAGTATCAGTAAGAAACTGAAGTATAGAAATCTTATTTCCTAAAAGTAATTTATTGTAGAATAAAAATTTCATTAAACAATATTAAGTGTCAAACTATCAATTTCAGTTTATATAGCAGAAACTTGAAATAACACCAGCCCCAATCTTAGTATCATGTATTTACTTAAATGCAAAATTTATAATATGGGTTCATCCTACACATAGGTCTCAACTTCAAGTTCAAAACTACATTTCTAAATTCTGAGTCTAAAAAAAGCTTTCAAGTATGTAATGATTGTTGCCCATTTAAGGCACCTAAATTTATAACATGATGGCTTATTTAAAATATGAATTTTCAACCTTAGTACCTTTTGGATTCAACAGCTCTTTCCTGTAGGAGGCTGCTCTAAACATTTAGGATAGCGTGCTGCATCCCTGGCCTCTACCCACTAGAAGCCATCTGTGACTCTAAGTTCTCCAAGTGGTGACAAACAAAAGTCTAGTGAAGAAGACTAGTTGATATGCTTCAGCAATCTGAGGCTGTAGGTCTAGAATATAGTATTCCATCCTTTCCAACACAAATGTTCCTATTTTATGTCATTAATATCCAGAATGATCCTAAGTGAGATCTTATCAATGCATCTGAATGCTAGAGTTCGCTGATACTTTTTGAAAATGATATGGGTTTTGTTGAAATGATTGACTATCTTGATAACAAGCATAAAAGGAACAATTGTTAAATTATGTTTTTTTCTCTACTTATGTCTATAGTTCATATAACTGTATAAAATATAGAAAACTAAGTAAACAATAGATGAAAATGTAAAGCTACTATGGATAACCACTTTTAGCATTTTGAAATATTTATGCTATCTGGATATTTTTTGTATAAAATTGGGAAAATACTGTTACATAATTTGCTTTTTATTGAGTGTGGTTTCTATTATACAAAATATTATACTGTATGCATTTGTCTATGTCACTATATCTTTTGAAAACACGAATTTTTATCTACTATAATTAAGAAAAGATTATCTTGAATCTACCCTTCTCATTCATGCTTTTGTAATCTATTTTCTGATTAAAATATATAAGCATAAAAATAGTTTAATATGGTTTTCAGGCAGTTTTCTTCCCTTACGCTAAGACTTTTCTTTATTTTCTTTTTGGTCCAATACTGACCACAACCACACAAAAATAAAATAACAGTATACACATGAAGTGATAGGACCAAAAGGAAATCCATACATGGACATACATACAATCACACAATGCTCTAATTTCAAACAGTTTTCTGAATTCACAGGCAAACAGATTGGAAATAAGTTTTCAGATGCCTATCCACAAATCTTAAAGGGTAACTAAAGAAGATATTGATTTTCAAATGAAATGATGAGGTAATTACATTCTTACAATGATTATATAAATGTGAAAGATACTTTGGTTTTCTACTTAAAATTAGTATACAGGAATAATGTGTATATTCAACCATAGGTATATATTTGAGAGACTAGGAAACAAATATCCATAGAAATCCTTGTATGAAATGTTCATAAGTAGTACTCTTAACAGCCAAAAAGATGGAATCAACCCAAACAACCATCAACTGACAAATGTGTATACCAAATGAGCTATGTCAACACCATTAAATATAATTCAACTATAAAAGACAATGAAGTACTGATATGTTCTGTAACAAGGATGAATCCTGAAAATGCTAAATGAAAGAAGAGGTCACAAAAAGCCACATGCTGTGTGATATCATTTATTTGAAATGTCTAGGGTCTATTAGTGTTAGTCCCTCAGTTGTGTCCAACTCTTTGTGAACCCATGGACTGTAGCCCACCAGGCTCCTCTGTATGTGGGTTTTCCCAGGCAAGGCTACTGGAGTGGGTTGCCATTTCCTTCTCCAGGGGATCTTCCCGACCCAGGGATTGAACCCATGTCTCCTGCAATTCCTGCATTGCAGGCGGATTCTTTACCGCTAAGCCACCAGGGAAGCCTAGAATAGGCAAATCCATAGGTAAAAAGAAAGCAGGTTAGTAGTTTTCAGATGAAGAATGACTTCTAATTGGTTCAGAAGTTATTTGAGGGTGATGATATTGTTCTGGAATTAGAAACTGGTGACTGTTGTACAACATTGTATATATAGTAAAATCCAAATAATTGTATACTTTAAAGGAGGAGATTTCATGGTATGTGAATTACATCTCTATAAAAATCAATATGAAAAATAACAATCCATCTATAATCCATTTCATAGTAGACTACATACATGTGGTATCTATGATGAGCAAAGCAGGAAAATAGATTCCATCTTTAGGAAAGAACACTCCAGTTGATAAAAGAAATTGGAAACCTATCTCTTGGATAAGGAAAAAAAAGTTTAGAAAACTCTGCATTGTACTTTCCACTGCTTTAGAGAAAAGAGCTTAGTAGACTCTCAGGGTATCTATCAGTAAATATCTTCACTTGCAAGAAGCAACAGTTCCCCTGGAAATGCACGGTTTTAACTATAAAGTCTAGCATAAAGCTATTTCAATAGCATCACCTTCCATTTACTATCAGAAGAGATTACAACCAAGATTGTCCCTGGGAAAATCAAATGACACTGTTCTTCAAACACATCAAGAAAGCAATATTTCAATATCTGAAGTTTATAAGTCTAATTAATGAATCATCTTCTAAAATTATTCTGGTTACTTGGGGTCAGGATTTGAACCTTTCTCCCTCTGGCAAGACTTATCTCCATTTTAGAGAAAGAGCCAATAGTAGTTCTATCATTTCAATAAACTGTGAGGGGGAGAAGGTCAGCTCAACGCAAAACAAAGCAATAAATACTCCCCACTTAGCCTAAAGGTTTACGATGACATGAACTTATTTCAGTTTTTAAATCGGTGTAACATACGGTTAAACAATTCCCCAAGCATGTAAATGCCATGAAAGAAGGCAACAGTACAACTTCTAAAGGATTCAAAATAAAACATATGGCCCATCGATAATAACTTACCCATATGGGAAATCACTGCAGATATCATACTATTATCATGCTAATGTGGAATATGAGCTTCCCTGGTGTCTCAGAAAGTAAAGAATCTACCTGCAATGCAGAATATTCTGGTTTGATCCATGGGTAAGGAAGATCCCCAGGAGAAGGGAATGACTACCCACTCCAGTATTCTTGGCTGGAGAAATCCATGGACGGAAGAGCCTGGTGGGCTACAATCTATGGGTCACAAAGATTTGGACACTACTGAGTGATGAACACTTTCACTTTTTTTCAATGTGAAAAGTCAAGGGATATAAATTGAAAACGCAAATCTTTATTCAATCTGTTGTGAAGTACAGAGTGTGAACATTTCACTCAGAGCCTATTGTTGACATAGTCCTTGGTTTTAATTTCCGGTATTAGTTTGTTATTCAGTTGCTCAGTTGTGTTTGACTCTTTGTGACCTCATAGACCACAGCATGCCAGGCTTCCCTGTCCTTCACCATCTCCCAGAGCTTGCTCAAACTCATGTCCATTGAGTTGGTGATGCCATCCAACCATCTTTTCCTCTGTCATGCCCTTCTCCTCCTGCCTTCAATCTTTCCCAGCATCATGAATCTTTTCTAAGGAGTCGGCTCTTTAGGTAGCCAAAGTGTTGGAGCTTCAGCTTCAATATCAGTCCTCCCAATGAATATTCAGGACTGATTTCCTTTAGAATTGACTGGTTTGATGTCCTTCCTGTCCAATGGACTCTCAAGAGTTTTCTTCAGCACCACAGTTCAAAAGCATCAGTTCTTCTGCGTTCAGCTTTCTTTACAGTCCAGCTCTCACATCCATACATGACTATTGGAAAAACCAGAGCTTTGACCAGATAGACCTTTGTCAGCAAAGAAATGTCTCTGCTTTTTAATATGATGTCTAGGTTTGTAACAGCTTTTCTTCCAAGGAGCAAGCGTCTTTTCATTTCATGGCTGCAGTCACCGTCTGCAGTGATTTGGGAGTCCAGGAAACTATAGTCTGTCACTCACTCCATTGTTCCCCCACCTACTGGCCATGAAGTGATGGGACCAGATGCCGTGATCTTAGTTTTTGAATCTTAAGCCAGCTTTTTCACTCTTCTCTTTCACCTCCATCAAGAGGCTCTTTAGTTCCTCTTCATTTTCTGCCACGAGGGTGGTGTCATCTGCATATCTGAGGGTATTGATGTTTCTCCTGGGAATCTTGATCCCAGTTTGTGCTTCATCCAGCCTGGCACTTCGCATAATGTACACTGCATATAAGTTAAATAAGTGGGATGACAATATACAGCCTTGACATTCCCCTTCCCCAATTTGGAACCAGTCGTTTTTCCACGTCCGTTTCTAACTGCTGTTTCTTGACCTGCATACAGTTTTCTCAGGAAGAAGGTAAGGTGATCAGTATTCACATCTCTTTAAGAATTTTCCAGTTTGTTGTTTTCCACACAGTCAAAGGCTTTAGCATAGTTAATGAAGCAGAAGTAGATGTTTTTCTGGAATTATCTTGCTTTTTCTACGATCCAACGGATGTTGGCAATTTGATCTCATATTATAATGGGTGCTATATCCTTACAGGAAAAGACTCATGTGGTAAAACATTTTAGCTGACAGGTAAGAATGAATGAGATCCGACGGGAAGGTGACTTCATTTGGAGGTGAATAGAAGGGCAGTGTGGAAAATGAGACATACAAAGAAATATGGAAAAACAAAAAAACTTAACAAAGATACTTCTGTGAGTAAAGTTTCAGGTAAAGTTCTTAGTGTTATGAGCTATATGAATTATCATTAAATCATTAACAACAATTCTTACTTAGCATTCAACACTGGTTCTCGTTAGGTTTTTGAAGTACCAGAAAACAACAATCTTTAATACAAAATGCCATTTTGACAAGGTACCACTCTGTGTTTACACTTGCAATGCTATGCCCGAGTGAACATGGGAAAGTAATGTCAATCAGACCGTGAAAAGGAAAAAAAAAGTTTGAACAAAAAACAAGTGTGCCATTTACCATGCAATCCGAAAAGATAAAAAAAAATTTTAAAATGGAGACAAGCTGTGAGAAAATACAACTTTTTCAAAACAGACAAAACTTAGTTCTACTTCCACCTCATCTCTTAGGCTTAATATCTAGCAATTTTTAATACATTGTTCTAATCTTGTTAGATGTGTAGGCATCCAGCAAGTCTTTTTGAGAAATACAGAATGCAAACATTGCAGTTGTCCTCAGTCACTCACCTTTGGCTGCACTGTGTTGGCTCCCAATTTATCAGCTATTAACTGTAACAGGTAACTTTTATTGTTATGGGAATGCTTTATCTTGTGAAGATAACATCGATATTACCAAAAGAATGCAGTAAAAGGAAGGCACTTGACCAATTACTGGGCTCCAAGATATTCTTTGGCACTGACAGTTTTCCAAAATTCACTCAGCTTATTTAACATAGTACTACTGTTTATTAAACTGCCACCTGGAACTAACAATAACTTTGCAAAAATAAATCAGCTATTTAGGCTTAATGTATGATAGAGTCTCTCAACATTTTTTCTTCAGACCCTAAACACTTGAATGATAGGGAATAGTTCTACCATGAAAAGTGGCTTAGGATATGCCAATCAATTTGGAAAATTCAGCAGTGGCCACAAGATTGGAAAAGGTCAGTTTTCATTCCAATCAAAAAGAAAGGCAGTGCCAAAGAATGTTCAAACTACCGCACAACTGCATGCATTTCACATGCTAGCAAGGTAATGCTCAAAACCCTTTAAGCTAGGCTTCAACAGTATGAAAACCAAGAACTTCCAGATATACAAGCTGGATTAAGAACAGGCAGAGAAAAGAGAGATCAAATTAACAACATCCATTGGATCACAGAAAAAGCGAGGAAATTCCAGAAAAAAACATCTACTTCTGTTTCATTGACTATGCTAAAGTCTTTGACTGTGTGGATCACAAAAAAATGTGGAAAAAATCTTAAAGAGATGGGAATACCAGACCACCTTGCCTGCCTACTGAGAAGCCTGCATGCAGGACAAGAAGCAACAGTTAGAACCAGAGATTGAACAAACAACTGGTTCCAAATTGGGGAAGGAGTATGTCAAGGCTATATATTGTCACCCTGATTATTTAATTTATATGCAAAGTACATCATGCAAAGTGCCAAGCTGGAAAGAAGCACAAGCTGGAATCAAGATTCCTGGGAGAAATATCAGTAACCTCAGATATGCAGATGATACTACCCTCATGGCAGAAATTGAAGAGGAACTAAAGAGCCTCTCAATGAGGGTGGAAGAGGACAGTGAATAAGCTAGCTTAAAATTCAACATTCAGAAAATTAATATCATGGCATCTGGTCCCATCACTTCATGGCCAATAGATGCAGAAACAATGGAAACAGTGACAGACTTTATTTTGGGGGGCTCCAAAATCACTGCAGATGGTGATTGCGGGCATGAAATTAAAAGTCACTTGCTCCTTGGAAGAAAAGCTATGACCAATCTAGGCATCAATCTAAAAAGCAGAGACATTACTTTGCCAAAAAAGGTTTGTCTAGTCAATGCTATGGTTTTTCCAGTAGCCATGTATGGATGTGAGATTTGGAACATAAAGAAGGCTGAGCACAGAATTGATGAGTTTGAACTGTGGTGCTCAGAAGACTCTTGAGAGTCCCTTGGACAGGGAGGAGATCAAACCAGTCAATTCCAAAGGAAATCAACCCCGAATATTCTTTGGAAGGACTGATGTTGAAGTTGAAGCTTCAATACTTAGGCCACCTGATGCAAAGAGCCACCTCATTGGGAAAGACCCTGATGCTGGGAAAGATTGAAGGCAGGAGAAGAGGAAACAGGATGAGATGTTGGATGGTATCATCAACTAAATGGATGTGAGTTTCAGTAAACTTTGGGACATACTGAAGGACAGAGAAGCCTGGCACGCTGTAGTCCATAGGGTCTCAAAGAGCTGGACACGACTGAGAGACTAAACAACAATGGAATGAGGCATAGCTCTTTTCCAGGTACATATATCAACAATGTTATTCATTTATTTTTGGTAAAGGAGAAGAGGACCTTTGGATGCTTGAAGAAATTCTCCAGGTGAGCCTTATATGTTTAAACCCCAAACCCTCAAGAATTTCTCATAGAACCTTTTCTTGAAATATGTCTTTGTTATTGATCGTTGATATTTTTATAGTGAAAGAATACAGAGATTAAAAATTAGTTTTAAAACTCCAAATAATATTTAAACAATGGCAACTATATCTCTACTCAACAGAATAAAAAATGAAATATATATATATATATAATTTGCTACTTACAGACTTTCATACTTTATACAGCTTGTCTATTCATTAAGTAGCTATCAGGTGCTAGATGCTATTCTAGATGTCTTAGGGGTGCAGATATGATTCAAACATGGATGAATTCTCCATTCATTAAGATTATAATCAAAGAAGAGAGCTTATAAATGCACATAAATAAGTACTATGTGAGCTAAAATGGAAGTAATAGTGGTATAGTGAAAAATTCATAAGGAGAGGTTAGTTAATAAAGTATTATTTTACAGGCAGACTTTAATTCAAATATTTGTCAAAAATACCTGTTACTGTTTTAGCCATTATCAAAATCTACCACTGAATTGACCTCATATTAAGACAAAATAAGCCAATAAATCCAGGTAATGCCAACTTTTTAGGAATGATCTGAGGTATGAACATTATCTTTTGCCTAGTAGTGTTGGAGGATCTTGTATTGATAAGCATAAGACATTAGAAATATTTGTGATCTATATCTGCCTACATCAGAAATGCCACCTCTTCAGAAAAGCCTTTAATGATCATCCTATCATAGCACCCCTGTCATTCTCTAGCCCTCTTCTCAATTTTCTTTTGCATAGCAGCATTATTTTTTTATAGTTTAACTATAGTTTTATAGATTTAAACCATAGTTAAACTATAAATTTATGGTTGTTTGTTTACTTACTGTCTTCCCCAAGATTATCTAAGCTCTTTGAAGGCAGAGTACTTTGTCCTGTTCACTGTTTGTTATATTACCAGTATTTGGCCTATGGTAACCATTCAATAAGTCTTATTGAATTAATAAATAATGTGATAACTTACCAGTAAAGTAAGCACAGGTTCTAGGATTTCAAAGCACCAAGCACTATAAAGTTTATTATTACCCATGTGATTTCATCCATCCCTTTGGCTTTAAGTGGCATCTATAAGATGATAACTGGCAAATGAATGTCTAGAAGCCTGACCTCTCCACCTGAGCACTGGCTACTGGACATCTTTGAATGGCTAACAGACAAGTTTAATATTTCAAAAAGAAAAGTTTTGATTTGCTGTCTGCAGACTAGCTTCTTTGACTGTTTTCCATTTTGGTTAATGCTATTACCAGCCACCTAGTTGTTTAAGCCTCAAGTGGTCGTGGTTCCTCTTTCACCCTCCATACCTGATTCATCACCTGCTCAGCTATGTCACATATCCATCTGCGTTTGTCCTCCTACATAGTGTTCCAATCCTAAACCAGCTTCATGTCTTATCTTTCCCTATCTACATCCTTAACTTCCTATAGTCCTTTCTCTATACAGCAACCAAATATACCTTTCAAAGACTTAAATTAGAACAGTTTCTTTAAAATCTAAAATGTGCTTAAAATAAAAAACCAATCTCTGATATGGACAAAAGTTTTCTTAGTGATCTGTTTCTCCTCAGTTCTTTGGCCTGTCTCTCTTAGAACTCTAAAATCCAGCAATACTGACATTTTTCTATTTGTTCAACCCCAAGCTTAGTGCACTTCATAATGTTTCCTTAGCCATTTCTTGTGATTTCAAATCTGTTGTTCCTTATCCTCACTATTTTTCAACACTAACGACTTAGGTAGGATACCTCTTCCTTAAAGTTTTCTACTGCCATAATGTTGTCATCGTTTTATCCCAGCCAAGAAGAGGTGGCAAGAATACACAGAAGAACTGTACAAAAAAATCTTCATGACCTAGATAATTACGATGGTGTGATCACTCACCTAGAGCCAGACATCCTGGAATGTAAAGTCAAGTGGGCCTTAGAAAGCTTCACTATGAAAGCTAGTGGCGGCGATGGCATTCCAGTTGAGCTATTTCAAATCCTGAAAGATGATGCTCTGAAAGTGCTGCACTCAATATGCCAGCAAATTTGGAAAACTCAGCAGTGGCCACAGGACTGGAAAAGGTCAGTTTTCATTCCAATCCCAAAGAAAGGCAATGCCAAAGAATGCTCAAACTACCACACAATTGCACTCATTTCACATGCTAGTAAAGTAATGCTCAAAATTCTCCAAGCCAGGCTCCAGCAAACCGTGAACCGTGAACTTCCTGATGTTCAAGCTGGTTTTAGAAAAGGCAGAGGAACCAGAGATCAAATGGCCAACATCTGCTGGATCATGGAAAAAGCAAGAGAGTTCCAGAAAAACATCTATTTCTGCTTTCTTGACTATGCCAAAGCCTTTGACTGTGTGGATCACAATAAACTGCAGAAAATTCTGAAAGAGAATGGAATACCAGACCACCTGACCTGTCTCTTGACAAACCTATATGCAGGTCAGGAAGCAACAGTTAGAACTGGACCTGGAACAACAGACTGGTTTCAAATAGGAAAAGGAGTACGTCAAGGCTGTGTATTGTCACCCTGCTTATTTAACTTATATGCAGAGTACATCATGAGAAACGCTGGGCTGGAAGAAGCACAAGCTGGAATCAAGATTGCCAGGAGAAATATCAATCACCTCAGATATGCAGATGACACCACCCTTATGGCAGAAAGTGAAGAGGAACTAAAAAGCCTCTTGATGAAAGTGAAGGTGGAGAGTGAAAAAGTTGGCTTAAAGCTCAACATTCAGAAAACGAAGATCATGGCATCTGGTCCCATCACTTCATGGGAAATAGATGGGGAAACAGTGGAAACAGTGGCAGACTTTATTTTTGGGGGCTCCAAAATCACTGCAGATGGTCACTGCAGCCATGAAATTAAAAGACACTTACTCCTTGGAAGAAAAGTTATGACCAACCTAGATAGCATATTTAAAAGCAGAGACATTACTTTGCCAACAAAGGTCCATATAGTCAAGGCTATGGTTTTTCCAGTGGTCATGTATGGATGTGAGAGTTGGACTGTGAAGAAGGCTGAGCGCCAAAGAATTGATGCTTTTGAACTGTGGTGTTGGAGAAGACTCTTGAGAGTCCCTTGGACCACAAGGAGATCCAACCAGTCCATTCTGAAGAAGATTAGCCCTGGGATTTCTTTGGAAGGAATGATGCTAAAGTTGAAACTCCAGTACTATGGCCACCTCATGTGAAGAGTTGACTCATTGGAAAAGACTCTGATGCTGGGAGGGATTGGGGGCAGGAGGAGAAGGCGACGACAGAGGATGAGATGGCTGGATGGCATCACTGACTCGATGGACCCCAGTCTGGCTGAACTCCGGGAGTTGGTGATGGACAGGGAGGCGTGGCGTGCTGCGATTCATGGGGTCGCAAAGAGTCGGACACGACTGAGTGACTGAACTGAACTATGTATTCTTATCACCTTATCATCATCTGGAATTACCTTATATGTCTATTCGCTTACATTCAAATGAAAACTCCATGAAAATAAAGAATCAACTGTCTTACAAGCAACACAATGCTTGACAAATAAATGTTCACTAAATATTTGTTCCATCACTTAATGAAGTAATCAGTTAATCATCAATCGAATGTTCAGAAAATATGTCTTATGTGTAATTTTTCTATTTATTTAATTTTTAAGGATCTTCATATACTATTCTAATTTAGTTTCATTAATATTTATCGTGCACCTCCTACATGCAGTTTCCCTGGTGACTCAGATGGTAAGGAATCTACCCACAATGCAGGAGACCCGGGTTTGATCCCTGGGTTGGGAAGATGCCCTGGAAAAGGGAATGGCAACCCATTCCAGTATTCGTGCCTGGAGAATTTCATGGACAGAGGAGTATGGCAGGCTATAGTCCCTGGGGTTGCAAAGAGTTGGACATGCCTGAGTGACAAACACTATTGTTGGCTTCCCTGGTGGCTCAGAGGGTAAAGAATCTGCTTGCAATGCAGGAAACTTGGATTTGATCCCATAGTTGGGATAATTCCCTGGAGGAGAAAATTGGAATCCACCCCAGTATTCTTGCCTGGAGAATCCCAGGGACTGGGGAGCCTGGTGGGCTGCCGTCTATGGGGTCGCACAGAGCTGGACACAACTGAAGCGACTTAGCAGCAGCAGCAGGAAGCTGGAAGGCTATAGTCCATGGTGTTGCAAAGAGTGGAACACAACTGAGGGATTAGCACTTTCACACTTTGGCACACGCAAGAGATGAAAAATTCTGGAAACATAAATAAGAATAGGACATGGTTCAGCTTTTTAGAGACTTGTTAGTAATTGCAAAATTGATAACTGCCACAATACATGGGCTCATAGGATGAAATGTAATAGAGAAGGTAGAGCAATATCTAGAGGCTGGATAGCAATTTAAAAAAACCAAACAACCAACAAATAGTTTGAAATATACAATCTACGAATTCACAGATGTACAGGTAAACCCTGGTACAATTCAGGCAAGTGAATACATGTGGATCTAGACACATCAGGACTGCAGAAGTACATAAGCTCAGTTTGGATTTAGGAAGTAGAGCAGGAGCACAGTGGTTGGTCAAGAAATGATTAGGGTGGAACGCAGGTCTAGACCTCAAACATAAGAGCCATTGTGCAAGAGAGAAAGAGAAAGTGAGATTCCCTTAAAACATTGTCAAAGCACTAGTTCTATCAATCAAGAAAATAGAAGGAAACCACTCTAAAGTTGAGCTTTCTGATACTTAAGGTTGATATACTACTTGATGACTCAGAGAATAAGTATGGGTGTGGCCTATAGATTTTATTATTATTATTTTTTTACTTTCCCAAAGCATGGATGAAATTATCCCTAAGTAAATTCCTTTATATAAGAAAACACAATAATTTGTGTATGAAAATTCAGCACTAAAAACTTCATATTGAATTATGCTTGGACCATAAGAAACCTTGCAGATTATCAGATTTTATTCATGACATAATAGATACTCAACAAATAGTTGCTGGATCACAATCAATAAACAATTTAATTGCTTGCTCTTGTTCTCTAACTATATAAGAAATTGTTATTTTGTTAAGATATCCACTAAAATTTCAGATGAGATGGCAATGCTGCTGCAAGTGCAGGCTGAATATCATAACTAACATTGCTTAACTGTGTTCTATGCGCTGTTTTAGAGATGATAAAATGAGGCTTAGAGAGGACAAATACCTTGCCCAAGATCACATAGGCAATAATGCATGGAGTAAAAAGTCAAACAGAAGGTTCAGTTCAGAATCCTTGCTTTTTAACTTCTACTATAGTGTAATGTTTCTTTGTTTCAGAAGAAAAGCATAAGATCCTGGTTAATATAGCAGAGATACACTTCACTAAAAAGAGACTTTAGATGACGATGGAATTATTAAAATTAAGGAGGAAGACACAGATTTACATCTGGCTTTTCTCCAAGAATTTTGCTAAATCTAACAGTTAACATCTGGCCAAGTCTGTTGTGGTAAGAAAGCAGTCTCTCCTAATCCTTTCAATGATGCACATTCACAGCTATAAATTCATCTTTCAGTGTGAACTAGAGGTTCATTCTTATTCTTATTCATAGTTTTGAGCATTTTTCTGGATAATCACATAGTATCATCAGAGCGCCCCCCCCGACCTGACTCTTAATAATGGTGTATTGGAAATTATATACTGAAAACCACGCTCTACTTTGTGTGAACACCTTCCTCTGTCTTGTGTAAAGCAAGTGTGCTGTCCTCTACTATATTTCCAAAATACGACCCAAAGCATTGACCAAACAATATTTCAATCTGTTCGTTGTGAAACAATGAAAGTTTCAAGCCAATCAGGAGCAAGTCTAGGAACAAACATCTTGAATAAATTGAACTTCAATTAATTTTTCCTAGGTAAGACTTTTTCGAAGAGAAAATAACAGCCATTTTGTTTTATTTTTAAACACAAAATGGACATAATATGGCTGGAAATCTTTTTTATTCTCTCTTAGGACACAGACATATTATTGCTTAATATAAAATTTAAAAATGGTATTTTAATGTTTATCACTTTATAATAATGGCTAAGTACATGAACAAAGTAGGTTTATAATCTGCTAGTTTGTCCTGTAGCAGGCAAGCAAACGATTCAGCAAAATCATGAATTATAATGATACAATAGTATGGTTAACTTTTCTTTATTTAGAAATGGTTTACCAATAGGATTTTCTCATTACATTTACTTTTCTCAACATTAGTCTATTTAAGAACAAATCTTAAATAAACATAAGGAACAAGATCTATGCTCAGGGCCAAAGGATTTAAGACTATGACAATATTAATTTCACATTGCCTCCCTTCCCGCTCTAGAGTGCTGTAAGAAGTGTTCTTTGGGAACACAGAGAAGGAATAATTCTCTCAGACTATGACTTACATAACATAAGTGTAGTTATTAAACGTAACAGTGAAGTCAACAAGGTGAAGCTACCATTCAGTTTGAAAAAGACAGTATTCCCAGTACAATTGCAATTGCCTATGTATTCCTCCATGATTAGTCCCAAGCCTAATTCTATACTCCTTGCTTTTTTCTACATTGTGTTCAGCTTGTATATGTAATTTCTACTATGTATACATGCACATAAATATTTTAAAATTTTATTCATTTCTGAGTTTTATAAAAATTGTATCACACAGTAGGAAGTCTTCTGATACTGTTTATTTATTATTTTTCATTAACTACAGTGTCTGAGATTCATTCAGGTTGATATCTATAGTTAGAGTTCATCTTCTTGTTTGTTTATGTTCAGTTCAGTTCAGTTCAGTTGCTCAGTCGTGTCTGACTCTTTGTGACCCCATGAATCGCAGCATGCCACGCCTCCCTGTCCATCACCAACTCCTGGAGTTCACCCAGACTCGCGTCCATCGGGTCAGTGATGCCATCCAGCCATCTCATCCTCTGTCATCGCCTTCTTCTCCTGCTCCCAATCCCTCCCAGCATCAGAGTCTTTTCCAATGAGTCAACTCTTCACATGAGGTGGCCATAGTACTGGAGTTTCAACTTTAGCATCATTCCTTCCAAAGAAATCCCAGGGCTAATCTCCTTCAGAATGGACTGGTTGGATCTCCTTGCAGTCCAAGGGACTCTCAAGAGGCTTCTCCAACACCACAGTTCAAAAGCATCAAGTCTTCGGTGCTCAGCCTTCTTCACAGTCCAACTCTCACATCCATACATGACCACTGGAAAAACCATAGCCTTGACTATATGGACCATTGTTGGCAAAGTAATGTCTCTGCTTTTGAATATGCTATCTAGGTTGGTCATAACTTTTCTTCCAAGGAGTAAGCGTCTTTTAATTTCATGGCTGCAGTGACCATCTGCAGTGATTTTGGAGCCCCCCAAAATAAAGTCTGCCACTGTTTCCACTGTTTCCCCATCTATTTCCCATGAAGTGATGGGACCAGATGCCATGATCTTCGTTTTCTGAATCTTGAGCTTTAGGCCAACTTTTTCACTATCCACTTTTACTTTCATCAAGAGGCTTTTTAGTTCCTCTTCACTTTCTGCCATAAGGGTGGTGTCATCTGCATATCTGAGGTGATTGATATTTCTCCTGGCAATCTTGATTCCAGCTTCTGTTTCTTCCAGTCCAGCATTTCTCATGATGTACTCTGCATAAGTTAAATAAGCAGGGTGACAATATACAGCCTTGACGTCCTCCTTTTCCTATTTGGCATCAGTCTGTTGTTCCATGTCCATTTCTAACTGTTGCTTCCTGGCCTGCATACAGATTTCTCAAGAGGCAGGTCAGGTGGTCTGGTATTCCCATCTCTTTCAGAATTTTCCACAGTTTATTGTGATCCACACAGTCAAAGGCTTTGGCATAGTCAATAAAGCAGAAATAGATGTTTTTCTGGAACTCTCTTGCTTGATCCAGCAGATGTTGGCCATTTGATCTCTGGTTCCTCTGCCTTTTCTAAAACCAGCTTGAACATCTGGAAGTTCACAGTTCATGGATTGCTGAAGCCTGGCTTGGAGAATTTTGAGCATTACTTTACTAGCATGTGAGATGAGTGCAATTGTGCAGTAGTTTGAGCATTCTTTGGCATTGCCTTTCTTTGGAATTGGAATGAAAACTGACCTTTTCCAGTCCTGTGGCCACTGCTGAGTTTTCCAAATTTGCTTGTATATTGAGTGCAACACTTTCAGAGCATCATCTCTCAGGATTTGAAACAGCTCAACTGGAATTCCATCACCTCCACTAGCTTTGTTCATAGCGATGCTTTCCAAGGCCCACTTGACTTCACATTCCTGGATGTCTGGCTCTAGATTAGTGATCACACCATCATGATTATCTGGGTCATGAAGCTCTTTTTTGTACAGTTCTTCTGTGTATTCTTGCCACCTCTTCTTAATATCTTCTGCTTCTGTTAAGTCCATACCATTTCTGTCCTTTATCGAGCCCATCTTTGCATGAAATGTTCCCTTGGTATCTCTAATTTTCTTGAAGAGATCTCTAGTCCTTCCCATCCTGTTCTTTTCCTCTATTTCTTTTCATTGATACCTGAAGAAGGCTTTCTTATCTCTTCTTGCTATTCTCTGGAACTCTGCATTCAGATGCTTATATTTTTCCTTTTCTCTAGTCCTTTGCTATTGTAAAAAATGTAACTATAAATGCTCTTGTACCTGCCTGTTGGTACAGATTTGCAAACTTCTCTGTGACCTGTTATCTGTGCATTTTGTACAAAAGTAAGAAAATATTTTCAATTGTTCAAACCAATGTGTGCTCTAACCAGTAGTGTTTGAATTCTAATTGTTTGGAATCTTTACAAACACTTTATATTGGCATATTTCAAAAAATCTTGCCAATATAATTAAGGTAAAATGTTCACATTATTGAAGTCTTACTTTGCATTCCTCTTACTATGAATGAAACTTAGCATCTTTTCATATACTCCTTTCCTAGCTGTGTTTTCCTTCAGTTAAAGGCTCATTCATTTATTTTACCTATATTGCAATTAGGTTGTTTGCTTTTGAGAGTCATTTCCTAGGCAGGTTGATAAGAAGTCTAGGGGTCCCCAAGGAGAGAAGCGTCTGGAATTCTCAAGGAGGAAGAAAGGACAAACTTTTTTTCCTTCTCTACATTCTTTAGGATTAAATAACAGTAATGGATCCTGCCTGAGGACAGTCTCTGCATTAAACCTTCTGGCTATGTCTGTTATCTTAAAATGTAAATTATGGGAGTAGGTCTGGTGAGGTATTTGAAACCTCCAGACATTCTTTGGATTCATTGGAGAGTACATAACTTCACTGCTAACACTAACAAGGGGGCACTCTTTCTGCCCCCTTCTGATGCCTATGTCAGAAGCTTTCTTTATCTCCTTTATACTTTAATAAAACTTTCTTACACAAAAGCTCTAAGCCTTGTCTCTGGCCCCGGATTGATTTCTTCTCCTCCAGGGCCCAAGAATCCCGGCGCCATGATTCAACAACAACCTTTCATCTTAGGGGCTCGTCCGGGACCCTTCAGGACAAGGTAAAGATGCTTGGAGCTCTAGTTCTTTGTTCTCTTGCTGCTGCTGCTGCTGCTAAGTTGCTTCAGTCGTGTCTGACTCTGTGCGACCCCATAGACAGCAGCCCACCAGGCTCCCCCGTCCCTGGGATTCTCCAGGCAAGAACACTGGAGTGGGTTGCCATTTCCTTCTCCAATGCATGAAAGTGAAAAGTGAAAGTGAAGTTGCTCAGTCGTGCCCGACTCTTGGCAAACCCCACGGACTGCAACCTACCAGGCTCCTTGTCCATGGGATTTTCCAGGCAAGAGTACTGGATTGGGGTGCCATTTCCTTCTCCAATGCATAAAAGTGAAAAGTGAAAGTGAAGTTGCTCAGTCGTGTCCGACTCTTGGCAACCCCACGGACTGCAGCCTACCAGGCTCCTCCGTCCATGGGATTTTCCAGGCAAGAATACTGGAATGGGGTGCCATTGCCTTTTCCTTTGTTCTCTTAGCGAACACGTTTTCTGCTGTGCTTTACTAACTCTATGGTGTGCTTGTGTGAATGAATGACATGCCCTGGGTGAAGCAAGTAAGGAGTCCTGCTCTGCGGTTCCAGGGTGATCTTATATGGCTTATGGCAGAAACCTGTCGGGGGTTTATACTGACCTGCCAGTGCCAAGAGGCACCCAATGTCTCCTTTGGGAACCGACCAGAAATGGGCAAAGCATGTAGACCGAACTCTCCTTTCTCGGTCAAACTTTTTGATCTCTTTGACCATTTCATAACTCCTTGGGAATTAGAAGTACTAACCTAATCTATGGGTGGCTCAGAGGTTAAAGCGTCTGCCTGCAATGTGGGAGACCTGGGTTCGATCCCTGGGTTGGGAAGATTCCCTGGAGAAGGCAACGGCAATCCACTCCAGTATCTATCAGATCTTAGACTTTCAAGGGACTTATGATCTATACTGTTACTGTGTACTGTGGCTTAGGTCCCAAACTTGGATTGGTAGTCAAGAAAGCGCCTAGCCTCACTAGGAATCAGAAGTTCGGAAGCTAGATGGAGCTCTAGCCCCAAGAACATCTCTGAGGTTAAAGGTTACTGAGACTGGGACTGCAATGGGTTTTTTCCTTTGGTAACGCTGGCTCTTAGTGGACCAGAGGAGGCTCTTATACTGGTGTGGTGATGCTTGAAAAGAACATCTCAGCTTTATGTTCCTATCGGTCTTATTGTGGTCAGGAATATACTCAGGGTTGTGCACAGGCACTCAGGTGACGAATGTTTCCCCCAGCGGTCTTAGCTTGGGAGGCATTCCAGAAGGTTACTCTGATTGCACTCCGGGTGGCATCAGAGGCAAGCAAGGTTAAAGGTGAAGAGCTGGACATCAGATAGAGATGCTATCAGGTCTACCCCTGGTACATCCCCACCCCATCTCAGTGGTAGAACCTGGAGGGTTGAAGATGGCGCCTGCATCGGTAAGGGACAGACTAAGTCCGACCAGGAAAGAAAAACTTTGGGTGTAAAGTCTGTCTACACCCTCATCTAGAGCAGGGAGGGACACCTCCGGTAGAAAAATGGTGCTGGTTGCCTTTTTTCTCTCTTACAGATGGGAGCTAACAATTCCAGCCTCACTCCCTTGAACTGTATCCTGAAAAACTGGAATAGATTTGATCCCCAGGGCTTAAAGAAGACACACCTGGTCTTCATATGCGATACTGCATGGCCTCGGTATCCATTGTAGGATGGCAGATGGTGGCCGGTTGGAGGGTCTCTTAAGTATAACACTGTTTTACAATTAGACTGGTTCTGTAAGGAACAAGGGAAGTGGGTAGAAGTAGCATATGTGTTGCCCTTTTTCTCTCTGTGAAATATGCCAGATTTCTGTCCTAAGGGTATAGATTTGGGTATGAAACCTTCAGATCCCTCCTGTCCTCCTACTTTGTCCCCGTACCCGGGGCTCCAAGCTGAGCAAACTGAAAACCAGAGAACCCCCTCTTAGAAGGGTTGCCTTTCTCTCAGTGGAAACCCAAACTGAGATTCAAACTGCCCACATGGAGGTCCAAACAACTCCTGTCTCGGTACGACCTCAGACTACTCTAGTTTCAGTAGAAACTCAGACCATCGAAGTAAGAGATGAGATGGAGGACAGGAGACAAAGAGAAAAAGAAAAACAGGTTTCTCTAGTCTATCCTTGGGATCATATGCGCAGAGCAGCCAGAGAGAGTGAGTAACAGCCACACAATTTCTTTTGTTCTTTTGTTCGGGATGGAAAGCGAAAAGCAGGTTATGCCGTGGTGACTGCTGAACACCTTTGGAAGCAAAATCTCTCCCCCAGGAAACCAGTGCTCAGTTAGTGGAGCTTGGGGCCCTAACCTGAGCTCTAGAGTTAAGCAAAGGGCAGCAGGTAAATATCTACACGGATTCTAAGTATGCTTATTTGACTTTACATGCTCATGCTGCAATATGGAAAGAAAGACAGTTTAAAACGGCAATAGGAGAACCTATTAAGCATTTCAAGGAGATCGAGAGACTTTTAACTGCTATATAGATCACTCATCTAGAGCCAGACATCCTGGAATGTGAAGTCAAGTGGGCCTTAGAAAGCTTTACTACGAACAAATCTAGTGGAGGTAATGGCATTCCAGTTGAGCTGTTTCAAATCCTGAAAGATGATGCTCTGAAAGT
Organism: Capra hircus; assembly: GCF_001704415.2. Classification (NCBI taxonomy): domain Eukaryota; kingdom Metazoa; phylum Chordata; class Mammalia; order Artiodactyla; family Bovidae; genus Capra; species Capra hircus. The sequence goes on from NC_030811.1 coordinate 77,914,239, forward strand.
GCTGCACTCAATATGCCAGCAAATTTGGAAAACTCAGCAGTGGCCACAGGACTGGAAAAGGTCAGTTTTCATTCCAATCCCAAAGAAAGGCAATGCCAAAGAATGCTCAAACTACTGCACAATTGTACTCATCTCACATGCTAGTAAAGTAATGCTCAAAATTCTCCAAGCCAGGCTTCAGCAATCCATGAACTGTGAACTTCCAGATGTTCAAGCTGGTTTTAGAAAAGGCAGAGGAACCAGAGATCAAATGGCCAACATCTGCTGGATCATTGAAAAGGCAAGAGAGTACCAGGAAAACATCTATTTCTGCTTTATTGACTATGCCAAAGCCTTTGACTGTGTGGATCATAATAAACTGTGGAAAATTCTGAAAGAGATGGGAATACCAGACCACCTGACCTGCCTCTTGAGAAATCTGTATGCAGGCCAGGAAGGAACAGGTAGAACTGGACATGGAACAACAGACTGGTTCTAAATAGGAAAAGGAGTACGTCAAGGCTGTATATTGTCATCCTGCTTATTTAGCTTATATGCAGAGTACATCATGAGAAACGCTGGACTGGAAGAAACAGAAGCTGGAATCAAGATTGCCAGGAGAAATATCAATAACCTCAGATATGCAGATAATACCACCCTTATGGCAGAAAGTGAACTAAAGAGCCTCTTGAAAGAGGAGAGTGAAAACATTGGCTTAGAGGTCAACACTCAGAAAACGAAGATATGGCATCTGGTCCCATCACTTCATGGGAAATAGATGGGGAAACAGTGTCAGAATTTATCTTTTGGGGCTCCAAAATCACTGCAGGTGGTGACTGCAGCCATGAAATTAAAAGACGCTTACTCCTTGGAAGAAAAGTTATGACCAACCTAGATAGCATATTCAAAAGCAGAGACATTACTTTGCCGACTAAGGTCCGTCTAGTCAAGGCTATGGTTTTTCCAGTGGTCATGTGTGGATGTGAAAGTTGGACTGTAAAGAAAGCTGAGTACCGAAGACTTGATGCTTTTGAACTGTGGTGTTGGAGAAGACTCTTGAGAGTCCCTTGGACTGCAAGGAGATCCAACCAGTCCATTCTGAAGGAGATTAGCCCTGGGATTTCTTTGGAAGGAATGATGCTAAAGCTGAAACTCCAGTACTTTGGCCACCTCATGGGAAGAGTTGACTCATTGGAAAAGACACTGATGCTGGGAGGGATTGGGGGCAGGAGGAGAAGGGGATGGACAGGGAGGCCTGGCGTGCTGTGATTCATGGGTTCGCAAAGACACGACTGAGCGACTGAACTGAACTGAACTGATTGTCCTAAAGAAGTAGCTGTTATGCATTGCAAAGGGCACAGCAGGGATGGGAGTAAAGTAGCCAAAGGTAATCAGCTGGCTGACTGTCAAGCCAGAAAAGCGGCACTTTAGGAAACCCCTTCACTGCCGACGCCTTTGATCTGGACAGGTCCTGTGGAACAGGAAAAACCACAATATACTGAGGAAGAATTAGAAAGATATGAGAAAAGAGGAGCGAAGATTACTGATAAAGGATGGCTACAGTCCGAGGATGGACGATTAATCATTCCTGAAAATGCTCAATGGAAAATTCTTTAGGGTTTACATCAGAGTTTTTATTTGGATGCAAAGAGTACTTACCAAATGGCTTCTCATTTGTTTGAAGGTAAAAATGTAATGAAAACTTTAAATAATATTATCAAAAGGGGTGAGATTTGTCAGAAAAATAACCCAAAGACTGAAAAGCTAGCCAAATCTGGATTACAATGAAGTGGGAAGTATCCTGGAGAGGACTGGGAAATTGATTTTACTCATATGCCAAAAGCTAATGGATATTCTTGCTTACAAGTTTGGGTAGATACTTTTACTGGATGGATTGAGGCTTTTCCCTGTCGTATTGAACAGGCTAGGTTATAAAGATTTTAATCCATGAAATTTTCCCCAAGTTTGGGCTGCCACGGAGACTTCAGAGTGACAATGGCTCCGCCTTTAGAACTGCTGTAACTCAGGGGGTATCTAAAGCTCTAGGAATAGAATATCACTTACACTGTTCCTGGAGATCCCAATCCTCAGGAAAGGTTGAAAAAGCTAATGATATTATCAAAAGACATCTGCACAAATTAACTCAAGAGATGCAGGACAACTGGATTAAAGTCCTACCCATAGCTTTAATGAGGGCTCGAACTGCCTCAAAAAAGGAGGGACTGTCCCCCTTTGAATGTCTTTATGGAAGACCTTTCTTACACACAGACATTGTTATAGACCCTGAAGCCTTGGAATTAACTAGTTATGTAACTCAGCTCTCAGCTTTTCAACAGGCATTAACAGAACTACGGGAGATGACTCCCGACCCCGCCTCTGAGTCAAGCAAGCCTCTATTTGACCCAGGAACTGAGGTCCTCATAAAAACATTGGGATCTGGGGGCCCATCCCTCGAGCCCCTCTGGGAAGGCCCTTACCAGGTTATTCTTTCTTCTCCCATAGCTGTCAAAGTGCCAGGAATTGATTCGTGGGTATATCACACTCGAGTTAAGAGGTGGCACCCTGACCAAAACTAAGTGACATCTTTTTATGTCTTTACTTTCTATGCTCTGACTTTGTAGTTTTCAGATGGGCCTGATAACCTATGTGAGCTTACTTCTGCTGACTCCAAATATCCTGAGTCTGCCATTTGATCGTCAAGACAATGCCTTCCTGTCCTGGGCTCAACTCCTACACTGCGTTCCACAATCGGTCTAACTGCTGGGTCTGTGGAGCACTCCCCTCTTCATCAATGGAAGGCTTTCCATGGTGGACATCTCCACTTCAAGGAAAGGACTTTCTCCAAGTCTGTGAATACCTTCGACAATTACATGCAATGCCTCTTCTTCATCTGATGAGATCTACCAACCCTAAAATGGACTGGTGCAACACTTTGTACTTTAACTATGGACATAATGTGACTTTTAATTTTGATTTTAACTTGTTTTTGCTGTTTGCTCCCTGCATCTGTAATTGCGTAACTGGATTTGTTTCTAGTCGCATGAAAGCTTTTAAGTTACAAATGGTTGCTCAAACTTCTGCTGCTGCTGCCACTTCCTCCGACTACTATTTGGGGCCCTTGGATCAGATATCCTCAATATGAGGATTAGGAGAATATGTTGCCTTGCCAATTTAGGGACAACGCCCCTTCTCAGCTCAGAAGCAGTTATGGAACGAGAATGATGCCCCTTTTCCGTAGGCAACATAATTCTCCTAAAAGAAAATGGGGGAATGAGAGAGTCATTTCCTAGACAGGTTGATAAGAAGTCTAGGGGTCCCCAAGGAGAGAAGGGTCTGGAATTCTCAAGGAGGAAGAAAGGACAAACTTTTTTTTCCTTTTCTACATTCCTTAGGATTATATAACAATAATGTATGAACTGAACTGATCCTGCCTGAGGACAGTCTCTGGATTAAACCTTCTGGCTAATTCTGTTATCTTCAGTTCAGTTCAGTCGCTCAGTCCTGTCTGACTCTCTGCGACCCCATGAACCTCAGCACGCCAAGCCTCCTGTCCATCACCAACTCCCAGAGTTCAGCCAGACTCACGTCCATCGAGTCAGTGATGCCATCCAGCCATCTCATCCTCTGTCGTCCCCTTCTCCTCCTGCCCCCAATTCTGTTATCTTAAAACATAAATTATGGGAGTAGGTCTGGTGAGGTCTTTACAACCTCCAGACATTCTTTGGATTCATTAGAGAGTATATAACTTCATTGCTAACACTAACAAGGGGGCACTCTTTCTGCCCCCTTCTGATGCCTATGTCAGAAGCTTTCTCTATCTCCTTTATACTTTAATAAAACTTTATCACACAAAAGCTCTGAGCAATCAAGCCTCATCTCTGGCCCGAGATTGAATTCTTCTCCTCCAGGGGCCAAGAATCCCAGCATCGTGATTCAACAACAACCTTTCACTTTTTTTCTTATACTTTTGTAGTTTGTTATTACTTGCAGGTTTTACATTATTATTATTACATTTTATATGATTAGTATTATTTTGCCAGCTATTATATGTGGTGACTATCTTCTCCAGTTTTCTAATAATGCTTTTTATTTCTATGAAAAATAATTCTTAAATTTTATATATTTGGTTTTATTAATATATTCTTTTATGGTTATGTGTTTTGTATCTTGTTTGTGAAATGTTTCCACACACCAAAATTGTAAAAATAATCTTCCATATATTATTCTAAGAATTCGTACTATTTGTCTGTCTCTCTTAAGAATTTGAGTCGCCAGGAATTGATGTTCACATATGGCATACAGAAGAAAGATTTTATTTTGTTCCCATATGTACAGTCACTTGCCTTAACACTATTTACTAAAGAGTACATTCTTTTCAAACTAATCTGCAAAGCTACTTCTGTTAAATATGACATTTCCCTATATGTGTAATAAATTTGTTCAATTTGTGCTCTGAGAGTTTGGAGACTCTAAATGGATGGGATTTGCTTATTTAAGTCTTTTAATGCAATTTTGGATGTGTAAAGAACACTTAGCTGTAATTTGGGGAAGGAATAATGGGTAGAGAGTTCAATAACTCTGCTTACGAGATTAAAGGCATTTACTGTTAGCAAATGATAACTTGAAAAGATAATGACATTAACTTGGATCCATAGCCAGTCTCAAGGAAATTGAGAGACAGAGCCTAGAGAAAACTACTCTGGAGTCAAGACTGGTGGGCTTTTGGAACAGTGATGTGTAATATTCAATCCAAAGTTGTTTTCTGAGTTTTATGTTCAGTTTTCAGAGCCTTCAGTAAATATCAGACATATAGTACTGCCTTGGAATTTGGGCGGTTTCCAGTGAGCAGCAAAGCAATACGTGAGAAAATGACAATCATTTTAGATAGGAAGCTGTAGAGCAGATATTAAAAATTCAGAAGGAACAGGATACTATATCAAGAACTGAAAAGGTAATATAAACTTATTCGTTGGAAACAGTGAAGGAAGGAGGGATGGCTGATAGAAAGTTGTTACTTAAATGTAGGTCCAGATGATTTTAATGAACTCTTAAAGAAAAAGCTATGTTGCTTTCCAAACTACAGTCTTATCACTCTTGTAGTTTAGAAGCTCCTTCATAGAAAATTTAGGGAGGTTTCTGTTTTTTTCTTTTGTTTTGAACTATAAAATTAAGTACACATTTCTTGAGCTTCCCTGGTAGCTCAGTGGTAAAGAATCTGCCTGCAATGCAGAAGACATAGAAATGCAGGTTTGATCCTGTGGTCGGAAAGATTCCATGGATAAGGGCATGGCAACCACTCCAGTATTCTTGCCTAGAGAATCCCACAGACAGAGGAACATGACGGGTTACAGTCCATAGGGTCACAAAGAGTCAGACACGATTGAAGCGACTTGGCATGCATGCACACATTCCTTAGCACAGCCCTCAGAACTGCGCTGAAACTGGGACTCTACTCCCCTCTAGTCTCTTCTCTTAAGTAACTCTGAAATATTTGGAGCACCTTAAACAAGCCAGGTACTTTCAAGGCAACTTGTCTCTGACAGCGTTGTTCCCTGTGCATAGCATGCACAGAGGAGAAGCCATGATGAGAATGGACAGTGAAAGTTTATGCTTGTCAGTGCAGAATCTGTGATCACGTCTAACTTCCACCGTCCCTCACTGTTGACAGTAGCCACAAGAGGAGGACTCAGTCTGACTCTAGCATATCACAGTCTAGGACTGAAAAGAAACACATTTCAACATTATGGCATGAGCATAAGAATGTGAGGTTTTAGGGTCATCCATTGGATAATGGCTAATAAAAGCATTTCAGGCAAGATAAGCAAATTTACTGATAAGAGAAGAGAAACATCTACTCGTGATGTGATGATATGTCTGTATCACTCACTAATTTAGAGTTTCTATCAAGAACAAGATAGAAATATACTCAGCAGCTGGGATGCCTCATTGAAAATTCAACCACAGTATTTTCAGGAGATTAAACTGTTAGATGAATTTAGTGAAAGAAAAAATATAAATTTGTTTATAAAATCTAATAATATCATTCTATTTCGAAAACCTTCCCAAATCTGCTCCATGGAAACCATCTATACACTAGAAGAAGAAATACAACAAAGATTTTAAAATTGTAGTCAAATTTTAGACTTACATATTTAATACATTTAAACTTTTTTAAAAAACAGTGAGTTACTAAAATCTTAGTTCAGTTCAGTTCAGCCGCTCAGTCATGTTTGACTCTTTGCGACCCTACAGACTACAGCATGCCAGGCTCCCTGTCCATCACCAACTCCCATAGTTTACTCAAACTCATGTTCATTGAGTCAGTGGTGCCATCAAACCATCTCATCCTCTGTCGTCCACTTCTCCTCCCACCTTCAATCTTTCCCAGCATCAGGGTCTTTTCAAATGAGTCAGCTCTTTGCATCAGGTGGCCAAAGTATTGGAGTTTCAGCTTCAGCATCAGTCCTTCCAATGAATATTCAGGACTGATTTCCTCCAGGATGGACTGGTTGGATCTCCTTGCAGTCCAAAGGACTCTCAAGAGTCTTCTCCAACACCACAGCTCAAAAACATCAATTCTTCGATGCTCAGCTTTCCTTATAATCCCATATATGACTACAGGAAAAAAAAAAAAAACAGCTTTGACTAGATAGATCTTTGTTGGCAAAGTAATGTCTCTGCTTTTTAATATCCTGTCTAGGTTGGTCATAACTTTTCTTCCAAGGAACAAGTGTCTTTTAATTTCATGGCTGCATTCACCATCTGCAGTGATTTTGGAGCCCCCCAAATAAAGTCTGTCACTGCTTCCACTGTTTCCCCATCTATTTGCCATGAAGTGACAGGACCAGATGCCATGATCTTAGTTTTCTGAATTTTGAGTTTTAAGCCAACATTTTCACTCTCCTCTTTCACTTTTATCAAGAGGCTCTTTAGTTCTTCTTTGCTTTCGGCCATAAGTGTGGTGTCATCTACATATCTGAGGTTATTGATATTTCTCCCAGCAATCTTGATTCCAGCTTGTGCTTCATCCAGTCCAGCATTGCTCATGATGTACCCTGTATATAAGTTAAATAAACAAGGTGACAATATACCGCCTTGATGTACTCCTTTCCCAATGTGGAGCCAGTCTGTTGTTCCATGTCCAGTTCTAACTGTTGCTTCTTGGCATGCTTATAGAATTCTATAACATTAAAAAAATAGTTTTTCTGTTTATTCTTACCACCTCTTCTTAATATTTTCTGCTTCTGTTAGGTCCATACAATTTCTGTCCTTTATTGTGCCTAACTTTGCATGAAAAGTTCCTTTGGTATCTCTAATTTTCTTGAAGATATCTCTAGTCTTTCCCATTCTATTGTTTTCCTCTATTTCTTTGCATTGATGACTGAGGAAGCCTTTCTTATATCTCCTTGCTATACTTTTGCATTCAAATAGGTATATCTTTCCTTTTTTCCTTTGACTTTCCCTTGTCTTCTTTTCTTTTCTTTCTTCTCATACTAAAGTCTATCTGTAAATATTAAGACATTAACAATGTCTTTTATAAGATAAATTACAAGTATGACGAATGGGGATCCCTGTTTTATAACAGGTAAGGAAAGATTTAAAATTTTGAGGATACAAAATGTGTAAATTTACAAAAGATCATAAATACATGTATACAGATATTCTTTGATTGATTACAATGCAACCACTTTAGTATCATAAAAGTAGGAAGTACTGAATGTTGAGTTTGTAAAACAGATGTTATACTTGGTTGATATGCAGATTCTTTAGTAAAAATCTTTCTCAGTCCTTGAAGGCCAGGTTAATTACTTTTCCCCTCTGGATTATCATATTATCTATAGCTTTTCTGTAGAACTCTTCTATCAACTTCCATCACAGTCATAGGAACAAAGCAAACAATACTGCTTGTTGAATAAATGAACTAGCCCAAAGCCCGTGCTTAAATTGAGAAGTAAAAATCTCAAATTAAAAGCAACAACAACTCTTACACCTTAGTTAGAATGCCCATTGTCATTTCTACTTAATGTATAACATGAAGCTATGGACTGAATTAATAGGTGCTTTCAGGGAATAAAAAGGAGAAAAGGAGGAAGACAGGAATGAGGAAGGAAAGAAGGCAAGAAAGAAGACGAAGGGGAAGAAGGAAGGGACAGATGGAAAAAAAAAGGGAGTGAAAAAGTAAAGAGAGGAAAAATAGGTTTTTGGAGGGTCATGATATTAATGGAATGGTTTATCTTTTAAAATTATCTGGAAGTTCAATGGAGGGAATTATTTCCAAGTTAAAATTAACATATATCAATAAAGAAACCTTAAATATTAATAACTGTCTTAGGTAGATCATGATAGTTTTTTACACATAATAATAGTGAAGCTATATTAATTAAACCAGCAGCATTCTGATACAGGTATTCCTCGGGTCCTACTCTGAAAAGCACTGGATTAAGAAATTAGTGTTAGGAGCTCAAATCTTGTGCTCAGTGCAACCTAGAGGGGTAGGATGGGATGGGAGTTGGGAGGGAGGTCAAAAGGGAGGGGACATACACATGTCCATGGCTGATTCATGTTGATATATGGCAGAAACTAGAAGCAGAAGATATTAAGAAGAGGTGGCAAGAATACACAGAAGAACTGCACAAACAAGATCTTCATGACCCAGATAATCACAATGGTGTGATCACTCACCTAGAGCCAGACATCCTGGAATGTGAAGTCAAGTGGGCCTTAGAAAGCATCACGATGAACAAAGCTAGTGGAGGTGGATGGCATTCCAGCTCAGCTATTTCAAATCCTGTAAGATGATGCTGTGAAAGTGCTGCACTCAATATGCCAGCAAATTTGGAAAACTCAGCAGTGGCCACAGGACTGGAAAAGGTCAGTTTTCATTCCAATCCCAAAGAAAGGCAATGCCAAAGAATGCTCAAACTACCGCACAATTGCACTCGTCTCACATGCTAGTAAAGTAATGCTCAAAATTCTCCAAGCCAGGCTTCAGCAATCTGTGAACTGTGAACTTCCTGATGTTCAAGCTGGTTTTAGAAAAGGAAGAGGAACCAGAGATTATCAAATTGCCAACATCCGCTGGATCATGGAAAAAGCAAGAGAGTTCCAGAAAAACATCTATTTCTGCTTTACTGACTATGCCAAAGCCTTTGACTGTGTGGATCACAATAAACTGTGGAAAATTCTGAGAGAGATGGGAATACCAGATCACCTGACCTGCTTCTTGAGAAACCTATATGCAGGCCAGGAAGCAACAGCTAGAACTGGACATGGAACAACAGACTGGTTCCAAATAGGAAAAGGTGTACATCAAGGCTGTATATTGTCACCCTGCTTATTTAACTTCTATGCAGAGTCCATCATGAGAAACGTTGGACTGGAAGAAATACAAGCTGGAATCAAGATTGCCGGGAGAAATATCAATCACCTCAGATATGCAGATGACACCACCCTTATGGCAGAAAGTGAAGAGGAACTAAAAAGCCTCTTGATGAAAGTGAAAGAGGAGAGTGAAAAAGTTGGCTTAAAGCTCAACATTCAGAAAACGAAGATCATGGCATCTGGTCCCATCACTTCATGGGAAATAGATGGGGAAACAGTGGAAACAGTGTCAGACTTTATTTTGGGGGCTCCAAAATCACTGTAGATGGTGACTGCAGCCATGAAATTAAAAGACGCTTACTCCTTGGAAGAAAAGTTAATGACCAACCTAGATAGCATATTCAAAAGCAGAGACATTACTTTGCCGACTAAGGTCCGTCTAGTCAAGGCTATGGTTTTTCCTGTGGTCATGTATGGATGTGAGAGTTGGACTGTGAAGAAGGCTGAGTGCTGAAGAATTGATGCTTTTGAACTGTGGTGTTGGAGAAGACTCTTGAGAGTCCCTGGGACTGCAAGGAGATCCAACCAGTCCATTCTGAAGGAGAGCAGCCCTAGGATTTCTTTGGAAGGAATGATGCTAAAGCTGAAGCTCCAGTACTTTGGCCACCTCATGTGAAGTGTTGACTCACTGGAAAAGACTCTGATGCTGGGAGGGATTGGGGGCAGGAGGAGAAGGGATGACAGAGGATGAGATGGCTGGAGGCATCTCTGACTGATGGATGTGAGTCTGAGTGAACCCTGGGAGTTGGTGATGGACAGGGAGGCCTGGCGTGCTGTGATTCATGGTGCCGCAAAGAGGTGGACACGACTGAGCGACTGAACTGAACTGAACTGGACTGAACACAATATTGTAAAGCAATTATCCTTCAGTTAAAAATAAATATTTTTTTAAAAAAATGAAAAGAAATAGTGCTATTAATAGAAAAACAAAAGCAAACAATAGCAACCCAAAACTCTACAGTGTATGAACACGAGATATAAAATAAAAACATTCTTTCATATTGACTCTACGCAGTGCTATAACACACTAACCTGTGAAAACATTCCCATAGTTATCCCCTGGGAAGCATGAAGGGAATCTGTTCCTTGGGGATAGAAAAGGAGTGTTCTATTTTCATTTACCCAGTTATCTAAGCCCATAGTGCCTACCTTCCTGACAGTTTAACTCAACTCTGTCTTTATCACAATAGTAGAAAATCAGATTAATTATGATTAAAACATGAAACACACCTAAACATTTAAACCAGTGTCACTATCAAAAGCCAGCTTTGTTTTAGTAGGAGGAACCACTCCAGTTTGTCACGGTTAAGATTGGCATATAAAGGATGACAAGTGTAAGTGTAAATTCGCTAAAACCAGAGGAAAACTAGGACTCTAAGCTTCATTTTTTATCCTGATTATTCAAAAAAGTTTAAGATCCATCTTTATGGTAAGGAAAGGCTGTAGAGAAGTTCAGAAAGTTAGGAGTCAAATCGCCCTGGAGCAGACCAGCTGTTTGGCCTTGAGCAAATTACTTAATTTCTGTATGTATGGACAATGTGCTAAAAAACAAAGACATCACTTTGTTGACAAAGGTCTGTATAGTCAAGGCTATGGTCTTTCCAGTAGTCATGTATGGATGTGAGAGCTGGACCATAAAGAGGGCAGAATGCCGAAGAATTGATACTTTGGAACTGTGGTGCTGAAGAAGACTATTGAGAGTCTCTCAGAAGGCAAGATCAAACCAGTCAATCTTACAGGAAATCAACCCTGAAAACTCATCGGAAGGACTGATGCTGAAGCTGCAGCTTCTATACTTTTGCTACCTGATTTGAAGAACTGACTTATTGGAAAAGACCTTGATGCTGGGAAAGATTGAAAGCAGAAGAGGGTGACAGAGGATGAGATGGTGGGATAGCATCATTGATTAAATGGACATAAACTTGAGATGGTGAGGGACAGGGAAGCCTGGTGTGCTACAGTTGATGGGGAGGCAAAGAGTCAGACATGATTTGGTGACTAAACTATAACAACAAAATGTTTGGTTGCTCCTATATGAAACAGTCAAGTGGGATTTTTGTATCACAGGATCATTTTGGAGTGAAAAGTGGAATAATGCATAGAATTTTATGTCTGCTACATAGTAGATTCTCAGTTAAGATGAGTTTCCTGCCATTCAACATCTTCCATTTCTTTTTACATGAGACTATTAATACTGTTGCCTATGATCATATTTGCAAATATGCCACAAATTTAATAAGTTTGGTTGGGTTCTCCTTTTCATAGACAGAGTGGTTTTTTTGTTTGTTTGTTTGTTTGTTTTAAAGATGAACTAGCCCAAATTTTGCTTCAGCCACTTCTGGTCTGGATACAGTAGAAAAACAGGAGGCTGGCAGCTGAGAGGACAATGTAATAGCCTGTAAGTGAGAGGGAGATGAGTCGAGAGCAACTCATTTTTCCTAGGGACAGTTATGCACATGATCTTTTACAACTTCAATTTGTTAGCAATGCATAAGTCATTCTTTTGGGATTTAAAAAAATGACTCAAAGAAGTTACGTCTAGTAGAAAAATCTGTTGAATGAAGGAAGGTCAATTACGAAAATTAAGTGTTAACTATTCTCAAATATCAGCATCCCTCTTATGTTTCTTACTATTAACATATGGAAGGATAGCAAAAGTTAACCATTAAGAGAACCCATTTCATGCTTCTGAATTTCATAAAAGGTATTCTTTGGTACAAACGAAAGATGAATGGGTTCATATTATCATCAATATTTGCAATATGGAATACCAATTTACCAGACAAAAATTATATATATATTTTGAAACCATGCTACTTATATCTTAAGGTTCAAAATTAAGGCTTTTCAACTGAATACAGGTAATGAGTATTCACCACATTGCTTGGGTAAATCAAGAAAATGTTCATTTAATCTGTGAGAATCTACACACTTGGTTCAATTTGAACTATACCTTGATTATACTTGTAAAAGCCTCACATATTTTGGCAGGAATTTTGCTTCTGACTTTAGGCTACTGAAAATGAGTTTCATTTCTCAGCAAAATGTGTTCTGTGGACTCAGCAGAAGTATTAACCTTCCATTTTTTAAAGAAAACAATCAATATCCATAACATGTAGGGAGAGTGGGTCATTCTATTTATTTTTAAATTTTACATGAGCAAGAAAACTAGGGTTCAGATAAAGGAAAACTTCTACCCACTTTTCTAAAGGGTCAGATTTATAAGAACTTAAAATCCCATTAAAAATCTAAAGTGGGAGAAAATGGTGAAAAAACACCTCTTCTAAGCTTTAATTTGGTTGCTATTTGTTTCCATAATTATGGAAAATAACAGTTTGAATGATCAATTATGCTCTCAAAGCAAAGACAAGACACCAGCTGTACCTGAGTTTGCCAGTGAACATTTTTAAACTTTGGAAAATGAGTGTGGGTTTGAATGAATAAAAAAGTCTGAAAGTGGAACCTAATGAACAAATTAAATTATTTCAATTATTTTCAAACTTCAATAATTTCAAGATTTTAAAGACTTGATGTGTACATGTCAAAGAATTTGAATTTTGCCTTCATTTTAAGGTACTTTCAGTTAAAATTCAAGCCTCTGACAATATTTTAAGATTATATATATGAACAGGCACTTAAACACACACATAAATAACATGTTTTTGTTGTTCAGTCACTCAGTCATGTCTGACTTTGTGACCCCATGGACTTCAGCATGTCATAATGACAATATGTATAATTATATTTTAGCCTTAAAAATTTATATGTATATACACATTTTATATATAACAAAAAATTAGATTTTACTTTCCAAATTGAAAAAAGCATCTTAGAATACATATATGTATACATATACATATATAGAGTTAATAAGCCAATGTGACTATAATATCTTCTGTGAACAACTGAATTCCTAAAAGCAATCAGTTTCTTTTAGTATCTTTTCTTAAAGTCAGAAATTCTTAAGTATTTAAATAGAAATACAAAGCCATTTTATTCTATCTCCTCCAAAGTGTCAATTTAGATACAGCGAGTACAAATTCCCAACTACTGAAACTACTATATTTAAGTGGAGCTTAAGTAAAACCGGTGGGAGGCTGAGAGGAGAGAGAAGGCACAGGGAACACCAGAGTCCGTCTTCTTGAGTTCATATGCTAATTATGACTCTTAGCATTGTGTGAATAAGTAAGTTACTTAAATCTCTGTAAGTCTCCATTTCCTTATCAGGAAAATGGGATAAAGAATTCTCAAAGAGTTGTGGGAATTAGAGAAGCTAAAACTGTACTCAGCGTTTACTTGGACTTGCCTAGTGGCTCAGATGGTAAAGAATCTGCCTGCAATGTGGGAGACCCGGGTACGATTTCTGGGTTGGGAAGATCCTTTGGAGAAGGGAATATCTACCTCCACTATTCTTGCTAGAAAATTCCATGGACAGAGGAGCCTGGCAGGCTACAGTCCATGGGGTCGCAAAGAGTCAGACCCAACTGAGTGACTAACACTTTCAGTATTTATTTAGTACCTAGATTATAATGTCATATCACAGAAAGTGAAAATAAAGGAACAGAGTGAAGATGACACCAATGGCCTTCACTGTTAGCTACAATTTAAACTTAAGAAAGCCCAGGGTTTGCTCTTCTCTTTCTATGCCTTCCCACCTCTCATAGGTATTCACTCTAATGTGGTTTAGACCAGGTGCCTCAGTGAACTGTTACTAGGGGCAGGAGACAGTAGTGTTTAAAAGGAGAGGTTAAATCCTACTGTTCTAGAGGCATATTGACCTTGAATTTCCTCCTTCTGGTTTGCTTTTCTTTCTGGAAACTTGACTCTCATGACTAGTGTGGTAAGAAAAGCCCTTTGACATCTTCCTTCTCCTCATACATCTTTTTCCTATCCCCCTGTTCTTCTGGCCCTTTCAGAACTTTTTTTTTCTCCCACCAAAAGGCCAGTGGGAACCAACATGGATGGAGGGGAAAGTAATCAGCACCACTCGTTTTTCTTAGGCCTATCTTCAGTCTAAGAAAATTTATGCAGTTCACACATGGTCCAGCCTAGTTTACCAGGGAAAGCTCCTCATTAGAGTTAGAGGACAGGGCAAGCTCTTATTAGTAAGTCAAAATATGCCAGGTTCCACTTAGTCCCTGGATACAAATATTATTAACATTAATATTTAATATCCAAACACTGCTCCCCTAATAAACACACATTAAGACTTTACCCCCAATATAGAGTTATATACCAAGTGTCTCCACCATACTAACTGGTGCTATCTGCCATCTCTTTGGTAAAGCGCTGGTTTTCAGATTGCTTCCTGCAAGTCATTTGGGAAAAGCATTCCTCTGACACTACTGCCCTCCAGGAAAATGCTGTTTCCTGGTGTACTGCTTCATGGACTCAGCTGGAACGTGCCACTGTGTTCTAGGCACTTTAACTCTAGAATCTAGGACCCAAAGTGAAAGTGGTCTGAAGTTTCACAAGGACTTTTGCCCAAATGGCCTAGGTTTCTGAACAGCAGGCAGAAAATGATCACATTCATATAACATACATAAGGTGATGTCCAGAATGCTGATCGTCAAATATTACGAATGGATTGCTGCTGTTGTTCAGTCACCCAGTCATGTCTAACTCTTTGCTACCCCATGGATTGCCTCCCTGTCCCTCACCATCTACCAAAGTTTGCCCAGGCTCATGTCCCTTTCATTGGTGATGCCCTCCAGCCATCTCATCCTCTGATACACTCTTCTCCTTCTGCCCTCATTATTTCCCAGCATCAGGGACTTTTCCAGTGAGTCAGCTGTTCGCATCAGATACCCAGAATATTGGACCTTCAGCATCACTCCAACAAGTATTCAGGGATGATTTCTGTTAAGATTGACTGGTTTAATCTCCTTGTTGTCCAAGGGACTTTCTCTCTCTAAGGGTATTTTATGAGATTTTTTCACTTTATTCTTTGCATTTTACTGTTTGGAATACTGTTTCTAACTAGCTTATATCAAATTTTAAATTTAATTTTATTGAAGTATAGTTGTTTTTCAGTGCTATGTTAATTTCTTTTGTACAGCAAAGTGGCTCAGCTATAAAAAAATAATAATGAAATAATGCCATTTGTAGCAACATGGATGCAACTAGAGATTATCACACTAAGTGAAATAAGTCAGAAAGACAATGCAGATATCATATGAGATCACTTATATGTGGAATCTAAAATATCATACAAATGACTTTATCTATGAAACAGAAACAGACTTATAGACATAGAGAACAGACTTGTGGTTGACAAAATGGGAGGGAGGCTGGGAGAGGGGTAGACTGAGAATTCGGGGTTAGTAGGTGCAAATTAGGCTTCGCAGGTGGTACATGAACCCACCTGCCAATGCAGGAGACCTAAAAGATGCAAGTTTGATCCAAGGATCAGGAAAATCCCCTGCAGGAGAGCATGGCAACCCACTCCAGTATTCTTGCCTGGAGAATCCCACAGACAGAGGATCCTGGTGTGCTACAGTCTATAGGGTTGCAAAGAGTTGGACATGACTGAAGTGACTTAGCACACACACACAGCTGCAAACTATTACATATAGAACAGATGCATAATAAGATCCTACCATTTAGTACAGGGAACAATATTCAATACCCTGTGATAAGCCACACTGGAGACAAATATAAAAAGAATGTGTATATATGTATAACTAAAGCTTATACCAGTTTTATGATCAAAAAAATAAAAAATAAATCAACATATAAACTGATATTCCTTAAAATAAGACTCTTCTACCTGCTTTCCCCAGCCCCTTTCTGGCAAGTAAGGTCTAGTCCTGTAAGTCAGCTAGAGAAGAGGTTTCTTTGTCTTCCATCTCATCATCTTCATCTCAGGAATTAGTATACAAACCTGTCTCTCCTTCTTTAGAAAAATAAAAATCCCCAAGTGAATCTAGACTGGAAGCTTACTGAAAGCTAGTAAAATAGTTGACCATCATAATTATTTGACAAAGTTCAAAGATAAAATTAAATTACGCACAAGCAGCACTAATTTCAATAGGCCTGTATCCCTCAGACCCATTCACTCACTTTGTTACTAGGTTCAGTCATATTTAGATTTCAGATTCCTGTCGTGTTAGGCTTTAATCATATAACTAATTGGCTAATTATTCCTATTTTGGAGTCAGTCATAAACTTGGTACACTGAGTCTATATTTTCTTACATGCTGTCAATAAAAATGTACATCAGACTAAATCTCTGAGTTCAATGGCCCACTATTAATGAACTCACTAATTGGTTTGTTCAAGCAGATGCAAATCCTCTTATCTTTACCATGATCCTGTATATATTTTTTTCATTTACTCATGATAGAATACCATGAGAAATTCTCCTAAGCACCTACCTGAATTGATGTTAAATGAACCATTCCAGTAAGTCCTGAATTTTTCCTATTTTTTCATCCTAAGAACATAGCTACTCATTATTGGTAAGGCTTTATTTTCTAAGTTCTTCAAAGAATCTGTTCAAGAGTTCAATCAAGACTATCTCCAGAGATCAGAAACTGTCCAGAGTTTTTGACATTCCCTTTACTTTCTTATTTGAAATCACAAACCTATTTGCCTAGCTCTACTTTCCTGTCATTTCTTTGTTTACATGATTCCTAAAAATAAATATCTGTTTAAACAATCACAATTGAATCAGTAAGTTTAAATAACCAATGTTTTTGGACCTGAAGAGGACTTGAATTTATTTTAACACTCAAGGTTTTATATAAATATTATATATCTAGATTTCATTTATATATATATATATCTTCAATTTCATTTAACCCTTCTGGTTATATAATTGATTCTCTTTCAAGAGGTGTGCCTCTAACATTTTGGGACACAGATGTAAGAACAGATTTGGAAATCCGCATAACATGATGAAGATGAAACACCGAAATGTTAAAATGAGCTGACTGATTGTTCAAGTACTGTGTTAATATTACTACCTTCATAAATACATCTTTAAACCATTCTGGGCTCCTTAGTGTTGTGTGCCATTTTCCCATCCCCAAATCTGTCCACCTTAGACAGCTGCCTATACACATATATATAAATACCTCAATTCACAAACCCAATATCTGCCCACACATTCTCTCATCTGCAAGTAACTACACCAGAGAAAATGAACCCAGGGAAGAAGCTTGAGCATATCTTCAAATGGGCTTGGGACACTTGGTTAGGAATCTTGGAGCATGAGAAGAGAGGGCGTGGGCTCCATGTGGGTACTGGGATTTCTGGTTCAGTGCAGAGAGGCTTCTCTTGGGCTGGGCTAAGGACTGTTTTGCCTTTGCAGTTGGAAAGTGCATCTTCTTCTTCATTATTTATTCATTTCAGTCTTTGATTTACTGTTCTTGATCATTTCCTCCCTAACTGGAAAAGCGTTTCCTAGGAATTTAACATACTGCTTATTCTGGGCTTTTTTCCCTTGAACTTTCTTTCATATTCAAGAACCTCTTCTAAATGCACTGCTCATTGTATGTCTCTATTTCAATTTTTATACATGATTTATAGTCTACTATTACACACACAGACAGACACAACTACCGTTTACTGTTTTCCAGAATAGTTGTTGCATAATGAATTAATATTCAAGCATCTATCCTCTAACCATCAACATATCATTCACAAACTATCTCATGTCAGGATCTCTGGCTACATTTATTTTTGTATTTTTAAAATGATGATTCTCATCCTATCTTCACAAGATTGTTAAAAGGATAAAATATGATAATATATGAGAACGTGATCATTGAAAACCATAAAATACCATGTAAATGAATGGAATTATTGTGGCCAACACTATAAATTTGCCTTAATAATTGAGGAGTATTATTCTTCAATATTGGACTTTCCTGGTGGCTCAGATGGTAAAGCATCTGTCTACAATGAGGGAGACATGGGTTCGATCCCTGAGTCAGGAAGATTCCCTGGAGAAGGAAATGGCAACCCACTCCAGTACTCTTGCCTAGAAAATCCCATGGACGAAGGAGCCTGGTGTCCATCGGGTTGCAAAGAGTTGGACACGACTGAGTGACTTCACTTTCTTTCTTTCTGTTCTTCAATATTACTCATCTATTCCTCACACAAGAAAATTAAAGATACCAAGGGAACATTTCATGCAAAGATGGGAACAATAAAGGACAGAAACAGTCAGAACCTAACAAAAGCAGAAGATATTAAGAAGAGGTGCCAAGAATACACAGAACTACACAAAAACGATCTTCATGACCCAGATAACCATGATGGTGTGATCACTGATCTACAAACAGACATCCCAGAACATGAAATCAAGTGGGCCTTAGGAAGCATCACTATGAACAAAGCTAGTGGATGTGATGGAATTCCAGTTGAGCTATTTCAAATCCTAAAAGATGATGCTGTGAAAGTGCTGCATTCATATGCCAGCAAATTTGGAAAACTCAGCAGTGGTCACAGGACTGGAAAAGGTCAGTTTTCTTTCCAATCCCAAAGAAAGGCAATGCCAACAAATGCTCAAACTACTGCACAATTGCACTCATTTCACATGCTAGCAAAGTAATGGTCAAAATATTCCAAGGCAGGCTTCAACAGTATGCGAACTGTGAAATTCCAGATGTCAAAGCTGGGTTTAGAAAAGGCAGAGGAACCAGAGATCAAATTATCAACATCCACTGGATAATAGAAAAAGGAAGAGAATTCCAGAAAAAACATCTACTTCTGCTTCACTGACTTTGCTAAAGCCTTTGTGGATCACAACAAACTGTGGAAAATTCTTTAAGAGATGGGAATACCAGACTGCCTGACCTGCCTCCTGAGAAATCTGTATTCAGGTCAAGAAGCAACAGTTAGAACCTGACATGGAACAATGGACAGGTTCCAAATCAAGAGAGGAGTACCTCAAGGCTGTATATAGACACCCTGCTCATTTAACTTTTTTGCATAATACATCATGTGAAATGCTGGCCTGGATGAAGCACAAGTGGGAATCAAGATTGCCAGGAGAAATATCAATAACCTCTGATATGCAGATGCCACCACCCTATGGCAGAAAGTGAAGAACTGAAGAGCCTCTTGATAAAAGTGAAAGAGGAGAGTGAATATGCTGGTTTAAAATGCAACATTCAAAAAACTAAGATCATGGCATCCGGTCCCATCACTTCATAACAAATAGATGGGGAATCAATGGAGAAGGTGATGGCACCCCACTCCAGTACTCTTGCCTGGAAAATCCAATGGACGGAGGAGCCTGGTAGGCTGCAGTCCATGGGTCGCAAAGAGTCGGACACGACTGAGTGACTTCACTTTCACTTTTCACCTTCATGCATTGGAGAAGGAAATGGCAACCCACTTTAGTGTTCTTGCCTGGAGAATCCCAGGGACGGGGGAGCCTGGTGGGCTGCCGTCTATGGGGTCACACAGAGTTGGACACAACCGAAGTGACTCAGCAGCAGCAGCAATGGAAACAGTGTCAGACTTTATTTTCTTGGGCTCCAAAAATCAATAAAGATGGTGACTGCAGCCATGAAATTAAAAGGTGCTTGCTCCTTGAAAGAAAAGCTATAACCAACCTAGACAGCATATTAAAAAGCAGAGACATTACTTTGCCAAGAAAAGTTTGTCTAGTCAAAGCTATGGTTTTTCCAGTAGTCATGTATGGATGTGAGAGTTGGACCATAAAGAATGGAAGAATTGATGCTTTCAAAACTGTGGTGCTGGAGAAGACTCCTGAGAGCCCTTTGGACATCAAGGAGATCAAACCATTCAATCCAAGGAAATCAGTCCTGAATATTCATTGGAAGGACTGATGCTGAAGATTAAGCTCCAACACTTTGGCCACCTAATATGAAGAACTGACTCATTAGAAAGGACCCTGATGCTGGGAACAATTGAAAGCAGGTGGAGAGGGGGATGACAGAGGATGAGATGGTTGGATAACATCATCAACTCGATGGACAGGAATTGAGCAGACTCCAGGAGTTGGTGATGGACAGGGAGGCCTGGCATGGTGCAGTCCATGGGTTCACAAAAATTCAGACATGACTGAGTGACTGAACTGAACTGAATTCCCCACTCACCTACTTTTGAAGTATAACTCCATTTTTGGTAATGTTGATCTGTGTTTATTCTTAGAATGAAGGGCTATTTTTTATTATTAGCAGAAATACTGAGCTGAAAGTAAGCTTTGTCTGTATGGTCCATTCGTTAATGTGCAATATAAATTTCAATAAGCCAAATGCACAATTAACAAAGTATTCACATAGAAAGGAACAAAGAATTATAGAAATATCACCATTAGGCATCTGGAATGTTACTTTGATTTCTCTTGTGCCACATGTATTATTGTTATTTATAGTAAATAATATATGGGTATAAGTTAGTTTTATTTTTTCTATTCATATGTACAGTTAACAGTCCTGAAATTAATGATAACTTTCCTGGTAAAAGTTTTTTGTTAATATGCTCTTGCCTCTTTAAAATGCTACCACTGGATTTTAGATTCTCTTAGCTCTGTAAGAGAATTATTCTCTTCTCTGAAAAACTCTGTAACCAATGACGAAAACGTACACAGAAAAGTTTCCCTTCCAAAAGTTTGGCAAAAATTTTCCGAGTGTTCATCCAAGATGTTTCTAGTTATGAATTTCCCATTAGTCCCTCGCTTTTCCTATGCCTGGATAGACTAGCAAAGTTTATCCAGGAAATTTTTCTTAGTCACTTCCTATTTGGGTGACCTATATTTATGAACGAGGAGCCTCGGCTGTATCATCTCCATAGCTACAGGCTAAAATATCTTTATCTTCTCATTTCATTCATGAGCCTTCTGTGCTTACCAGTCACAAATCATGCTATCTCAGGCACAGAGTTAATTTTATGTTCTTTACTGACCCTGACATAGTAAACATTAAGGAAGTTAATAATGTCCGCTGTTTACACAATCGCTTTATCCAGAAAAAGGTGTCAATCTTGCTAAGGTCTATTATCATCTAGGACTAATAGGACTATTTTGCTAAAATACTACCCATACTGCCCACTTTATATTATAAAACTTCCACAAAGGTTACAAAAGTTTACTAAAAGATGTTTAGAATAAGAGTCATTTTAATATACTAAAGCAGAAGATAGGCAAAATTGGATAAGACCTAATTTTAAATCCCTAACAACTTTTTCAGTCAGTAAGAACAATGTTAAAATGAACAAAATGATTATAAAGTACTTGAAATCTGGAGTGTCTGAAATCATAGCTCAATCAAACATGTAGGACAGATTTTCAAGTGGATCCAAATATACTTGTGTTGACGTGGCTGTGTGTGTGTGTGCATGTGTGCTTAGTGGTGTCTGACTCTTAGACCCAGTGGATTGTAGCCTGTAGGCTCCTCTGTTTATGAGAGTTCCTGGCAAGAAGACTGGAGTGGGTTGCCATTTCCTCCTCCAGGGGATCTTCCTGACCCGGGGATCGTACCTGCGGTTCCTGAGTCTCCTGCATTGGCAGGCAGATTCTTTATCCCCGGAAGTGACAATAAAGAATTTAATTACAAATAACTCAAAATATGAAGCAGTGCTTTCTATTTACTTTTGCTCCATATGATTTTTGTTGACCATTGTATAGGTGCAAAGGAGGAAGAATAAATGGGAAGGAGAAGCTAGAGGTACAATGGAAAGAAAGCCTCTCTGTCTTTTGTCCTCTCAGTTCTATAAACAACTCTTTCTAGTTGCCTGATTCAGTTGTGAGCTTTGCTCATAAGTAAATATGGAACTCACTGGCTATAAGATGGGTCATTCTTTGAGCTGACATAGGCTGAAGAGTTATTTTGTGTAAAGCATTTCACCAAGCATATCCCGAAGAAAATGATCAGGTCAAGCATTTCTGTCTGCTCACTTTTACCTCTAAAGGAAAATTCACTGTGTATGTGTTTTTTAAATTTGTGCCACTTCTAAGGGAGCAGAATTTGCAGAATTCCTACCTTTCACAAATCCTGAACTAGATATTCGATCCCTGAAGATAAGGGTTCATGTAGGAGTGGGTGCAGGAATGAGTAGTGTTTATTTGACAGGAGGAGCTATAAAGCACAAACACCAAGATTTTGATCTAATCATGTTAAACATCCAATCAATATTTTGTTACACAATGTATTTTTCCTGAATAATCTTGACTTGGCTTTTTGTCTTATAAATGTGATACTATCAACTAAAAATATGAGTTTTTAATAGAATATGCCTTATTGGGGCTTAATAAAATGGTACCTTTCAGGTTTACCCTTGCAATAAATTTTTCAAGGTGCCTGGGAGAATATCTAAATTGTCCTAAATAGTTTAATGTGGTTTTGTACATAGCTCGCAAATGAAGATAGCTCATACTTTCACTTACACACTCACACACACACACACACACACACACACACCACTTAGCAGCATTGATAAGAGATAAAATATCATCCATACATTAGCCATTGGAAATTAATTACACATGTTAAATATGTATTCCCAAACTAGACTGGCATCCAAATGAATGCTTAGATTGTTGATCTTATAAGAAGCACATTTCTCTAGTGAATGGGTTAAACTACTGCTGTCAGAATGAATATAATTAGCCCTGCTGATATGCAAAGAATTGCTCTGTCAGGAAATGTCACTGTCATTGAGTGCTGTTCCTTGTCTGCATTCAGTTCTCTGTCTGGCTCAGAAAATTTTAATAACAGGTTGGAATTCACATGTAAAATTTTAACCAATTTTCATAAAAAATACCTTATTTCATTTTCATTTTGCTCGCATATAATTTTTGGTTGTCATAAAACAGGATACTAAACACATCTTATTTCCCTAACTTTCATTGCCTTTTGTCCTTAGAAGATAGACACTTATAGTTCTTCTTTTCCCTTAGTACTTTTCAAATTTTTAATGGGAGTTTAAATTTCATTGAAAATGACAAAAGAAGGGGCAGTGAGAAGCAGGTAGTTAAAGAAAAAGATATGAGCAAAGTTACCTCTCCTGTGCCTTCAAGGAGAGGGGATTTCTTTAATCTTAGGTGCCCTGGGAACATGAAACTGTTACTGAAATGTTAAAAGAAACAGCTTTAATCAACAAAAATGTTAGTTTAAAGATTGTCATTAATCAGGGTCCAGTGCAGTCAAAAGTCAGATGCTTCATTACATAATATACTTGAGTATATTATCTACAATCTCTCTCCAGTCTTTAAAAAAAAAAATTCCTTTGTAGGAAACTCAAAGTATTGAGGGCAGAGGTATTGTTTTAATCTCTTCTTTAAGTGGAAGTATATAATTTTAGCAAAAGAGAGATGATGTGAACTTCTAAAAACTGGTTGCATAGTCAAAAAAGATTTTCCTCTAAGGTTCACGATAACAAAATTAAGGACTCCTAGCAAGCAACAATGAAAGAAGAAGGAATTTTCTGTGAGGACACTTAGTCAAGAGTACCTGAAAAGGAAATCTCACTAAGGAGAAATAAATGGTTGAAACTAAAATTGATATTGTGAAATATTTATGATTAGAAACATAAGGAGTTGTTTCCTAATATTTGGTTATTATAGAAAGAATCAATAAGGAAGATGAGTGAGGTATGTTTGTGGTTTCAAACATGTATAAAGTAACACAAACCAAATAGATTATTAAAAAATTAAATTTTAACACAAGTAGAGAATATTTTTCCCAGTTTTATTGCAACAAGTGCCTGCAACATAAGAGGAGAAGATAGTCCTTAAAACATAGAGGAAGCAGCACAAGTGCTGCTATACTTGTAGTATGCTAATAGTGTGAAAGAAAGTGAGGTCGCTCAGTCCTGTCCAACTCTTTGCGACCCCGTGGACTGGAGCCTACCAGGCTTCTCCGTCCATGGGATTCTCCAGGCAAGAGTACTGGAGTGGGGTGCCACTGCCTTCTCCAGGGGAATCTTCCCGACCCAGGGATCAAACCCAGGTCTCCCGCATTGGAGGCAGAGGCTTTAACCTCTCAGTCACCAGGGAAGATAGTGTAAAGAAAGTGAAAGTGAAAGTGAAAGTGCAGTCGCTCAGCCCTGTCCGACTCTTCGGGATCCCATGGACTGCAGCCTACCATGGGATTCTCCAGGCAAGAATACTGGAGTGGATTGCCATTTCCTTCTCGAGGGGATCTTCCTGATCCAGGGATCGAACCCAGATCCCCCGCAGGGCAGGCAGATGCTTTAACCTCTGAGCCACCAGGGAAGTCCATATAGTATAGTGTACTTTAGCCTAAAGAAACAGATTTGTAAATGCTTTGGCCTTAAAATGCATTTAAACATGATTTCCATGGGGGGAAAAACATGGTAGGATGAAAATAAGAGAGACCACAGTTAGAAGAAAGTAGACTGAGAAATGAATGCACTGATATAAGAAAAATTGAAAAGTAACTAGAATTCAATAACAGAATTTTAACCTTCAGAGAGGATTGCAAACAGATTATGTTACAGAAATTTCAATGGCTGCTGTCAGAAACAGCAATGGAAAGGAAATGTTGAATTCAAATATAAACTGTAAGTTATGAGAAATAGTATAATTCAAAGTGAATTAGTAATTCTTAAGAATAGGAATGAACCAATAAAATAACTAACACTCACTGAATGTCTACCACAAACCAGGCACTCTTCTAATTAACTCATTTGAATCTCACATCATATATTTTGCATGATATATGAAAAATCCTTTATGTCAGATATTATGGTCCTTTTGGCAAATAGCTAAGTTTTTAAGTTTGATGATTTTACTTTCACCTCTGTGTGACGCTTAACAAACAGCTATAATACAGTGCTCTGGAACCAGAATGAGTTGGAAACCTTGCTCTTCCACTTACTGTATGACTTCAGGCATGTTACATACCCTGTCTGTCCCTCTATTTTCTCATTTATAAAATGGATGTAGTAATATAATAATTAATATGATTATTATATATTATCATATTATAATTAATATGATTATTATATTATTAGCATATCACAATCAATATGATTATTATATTATTATCATATCATAATTAATATGATTATTATATTATTATATTACATCTATTTTATAAATGAGAAAATAGAGGGACAGACAGGGTATGTAACATGCCTGAAGTCATACAGTAAGTGGAAGAGCAAGGTTTCCAACTCATTCTGGTTCCAGAGCACTGTATTATAGCCGTTTGTTAAGCGTCACACAGAGGTGAAAGTAAAATCATCAAACTTAAAAACTTAGCTATTTGCCAAAAGGACCATAATATCTGACATAAAGGATTTTTCATATATCATGCAAAATATATGATGATACTAGCAAATATTTCTTCAAGAATAATTAGAATTTTATAGGATACAAATGTATATGCCTCCCCCACCTCCAAAAAAAAATTAAGGTGAAACAATGTTCACGCTGATTTCATACCTTCCTGAATATTACAGTGTAGAAAACAAGGATATAATATATACACTTTTCAAGGAGTAAGGTTGTCACTAGTTTATAATATCTAGAGAACTTACCACTTGTATTTGAATTTGGCAGAAAAACAATTACAAATAAAGTCTAGAGAGCTTTGCAATCATCTTTTCAGTTTTTAAAAACCATAATAATTAAAGAGAATTAGGATTAGAAATCATTATAAATACTGTAACTATACCAGTAAATGGCTAAAAAATATAAGTATTAAAATTAGTTCCTGACCTTGTTCAATGTCAACCACTCTCCTACACACACACACACACACACACACACACACACAATCTCTCCTCCTTTTCTTCTTTTGAAAAGCAGATTTTTTTTCTTTAGCTGCATTTTCTTAAAGCATACTTATGAATACATTCATTTCCCTTCCTCCCAAAGAAAGCCAAAACTAAAAAAGATACACTGTCTTTCCCTGGAGATTCCTGGAGTGCTACATGCTAAAAAACATAGTTGCAAAATCTAGAAATTGCAAAAGAGAAAGCAGCTGACAAATTTAATGAACCTCATTCATAAATACAAATGAAAAAAATTATTAGTAAATAAAACCAGCAATTTATTAAAGATATAATACATGATTACAAAGTAAACTATATCCTAAGAACATGAAATTGCTTATTATTAAGAAATATATTCATATAAAGTATCTCATCAATAAATTAAAAAATTATGAGATACTCTGAAATTGTATTTGATAAAATCTCATGCATTTCTTAAATCTCAGTGAATCAGTAATTAAACATACTTTCTTCACATGATAAAGAATTTCAATTTCAAACCATAAACCAAAGTCCTATTAAGTAGTGATGTTCCCATTTATAGCAGGAGTAAGACAAGAATAACTATGTATACTGAGATTCTTTTTTTTTTTGAGGGATTTGTTAACAGATAGTTAAGTAGATCAAGAATAATCGAGGTTTGTTTTTTTTTTTTTTTGGTATTTGTTTGGTAGAACACCCACCTTACGTTAATTGGGACTTCAAAGACTAAAGATGTGTCCGCTGCACTCTTCCAAAAGTCAGCAAAAAAAACTAAAGCACAAGAAACTGAAAAAAATCCCTTTGCACATTAAATATGAATATGATGTATCAGGAGAGAAAGCAGACAGAGGAATGGTAAATCAGTTGACAAAACAGAGAAAAGTCAAACTTAAGAATCTGTAGGAGTGTTACCATCAAAAAGGATGTAGATTGGCCCCAGGCCCTAAAATTGGTTGGAGACAACTGGTCCCAAGGAATATGGGGGTGAGGCATGACAGAATCAGATTATTTAAAAGTCTGTATCGGAATTTTCCAAGTATCCATCACCCTCCAGGCAATTACCATTCCTAATACCAAGAAGAAATTTTGAGATATATTCTTTAGAGACGTTATGAACCAGGGAGAGCCAAGCAGAATGAATCTAAAAAGTATGGGGCTGGATTTGTAAAAATGAATTAAACTAAAACTGACATGCATGCTATGTGCAAAGTTGCTTCAGTCGTGTCTGACTCTTTTGACCCTATGGACCATAGCCCACCAGGCTCCTCTGTCCATGGGATTATCCAGGCAGGAATACTAGAATGGGATACTGAATAACAAAACTTTCTATCTCCAGTTTTCTTTTTGGCCCATCTCCAGGATATCAACTAGCAGACAGCAATTGAAATGTCCTTTTCTACAGAAGCTGAAGTAACCAAGAAAAATGACACAAAGTTATTGCCATTTGGGAATTTCCATTGAAAAATCCAGCTGTCCAACACACTGCCCTTCAATAAAGTCTAAGGTTTATTTTCCTGCAGACACAGTTTCTGGTCAATATGTGGTGTTTGCAGAACAAAAGAAAGCATTTATTGATAAACAGAAAGTAGTTCATGACCAAAGTGAGGTAACAAATGATAATGCATTCACCAAACAAGAACATATACTATTTAAAGAACATTTAGAGAAAAAGAAAGAGCACTTGGAAATTAAAAATAGGACAGTTGACAGAGTATTCAGACAAGAGTTAGAGGATAAGACAGAAAATTTTTCTGGAAGAGAAAAAAAAAAAGACAATCAAAACTAGAAGATAAAAGTAATAATAAAATAGAAAATCAACATGAGAGACCAACCACTGACCAACAGGATTTCTAAAAAGAGCAATATATATATATATATGGCATGGGAACCCACTCCAGTATTCTTGCCTGGAGAATCCCCATGGACAGAGGAGAGTGGCAAGCTACAGTTCATGGGGTCACAGAGTCAGACAGGACAGTGAATAAGCGCAGCACAGAATATATGTGTGTGTATGTATATGTGCATATATATATATATACACATATATGCATAGTAGATTACATATTTATATATATACATGATATGTTTATTAGTATACATGTACATTTAAATATATATAGTATATATAAATACAAGTATAAAATCCTTAACTGAAAAATATGGATTTCTAGACTTCAGTGGCTGGCTGCCCAGCTAATAAATAAGTAAGAAGATATAAATAAAGCACATCTTCATGAGATTTTTAGATCACCAAGGATAAAGAAAAGATCCTAAAAGCTTTCAAGCAGGAAACAAATCCTACACAAAACTCTAGAAGAAAAATGGCAAAAAATTTATCAGATATACTGAAAGTTCAAAGGTAATGGAAGAATCATTTCAAAATTTCCAAGGAAATGAATTTTCAACCTAGAATTCTATACCCAGACAAAGTAATATCAATGTAAAACTAGTCTAAACTTTTAAGAAGTTTACTTTCTATGTATGCTTTCTTATAAATCTTCTGGATAATATACAAGGGCAGTAGCAGAATATACAACGAAAATACTGCTTGTATTTTGTACTTGTGAATCTATTAATTTAAAACAATGTAAAAAGAAATCGTAGTATAGGCATATTATTTATATCTATAAAATAAATATGTGAGAGCATAGCAAAAAACAGAGACAGGATATTTCTGGAGATGTGGGCATTTTAGAGGGAAGTGATTTAGTGCTCTTTGTTTTAAGATACACATTACTGGCTTTTTTAAACTATGTTTTTATATCCCATGGACAGAGGAGCCTGGTGGGCTACAGTCCATGAGGTCACAAAAGAATAGGACATGACTTAGTGACTAAACAACAATATATTTCATCACTGTGTTATAAGACACTCGAAGGCAACAATCCCAATACAGCAGCACAATACTTTCAGTATAAGATGAATAAGCAAGTTTTAAGAAACATATGGAAGGATTTCACTTTTATAAAATGTATTCATAGAGAAAAAAGACTGGACAAAATATTAGGCAGACTTTTTTACTTTAACTCTTAAACATTTTCCCAAATTTCTACAATAAAACTGTCTTATAAACAAAATAATAATAATGAATAAAGTAAAACACAATTACCTGGATATGACTGTAAATTTATCTATCATTTATACAGTGGATTCTGTGAAAAGATGTATTTTGAATTTGAAATAACCAATTACATATAAGCCTTTGTACCACTAACTCATTTGCCAAGTTGGGGCACCCTATACCTATATAGGCTATACCTATATAGCCTATCAAATGAAGATGTGGCCTTGCCAGGAAAGCAAGATAACCAGAGCCAGTTATGTCAACAAATGGAGATGCTTCATATTCATGACCTAGACAACTTGGGGAACTGAGGGATTTAAGGTATGCATTATCAAAGAAAAGTAGCACTCTGGACCACTATTATATGACTTCTCTCTGAGCAGTAAATTCTTATAATACTTCTAATGTGTTAAAAACAGACTAATGGATATGATTTTTAAAGAGGTTATGCTATGTTAAAGATTGTGGTCTTATGGCATTTTATTCCAAGGTCCATAGTAGAAATAACTGGCAAAATACTCAATATTACATCTCCCCTGGTAGACATCTTTGGGAGTTGAACCATAACCACACACACAGATTTATATATACATATACACACACACACTTTTTTGTATGATAAAGAAGCTCTTAGGTCCAATTTGTTCTATGTACCTGCAGTTTCTCTTATCTAATAAACAAGGAGCAAAAAAATACACTCTCATCAACACTGTGCTTTTCAGATAACATAATTTCCTCTTTACCTGGTAAAGTATTTTTAATGGCTATGAATGAATTTTTAATTTTAAAAAGGATATATGTACCCCAGGAGACATCCAGCTGCTCTTGGACACAATAATTCTCTCCTCACAAATCTCCTGATAGAAGAGAATATGTACATATGAATAAATATAAGCTTTTCCATGAGGTATGGATAGTAGAAGGCACAGTATGACAAAGACACTCTCCAAAAAGTAGGAAATAGCAGGTAAACAAATATTCTTTAAAAAGTCATATGTTGATGCAATTTGAGCAAAAGTTGAGGCAATCACATACTAAAGAAAATGTGGCTAATATTAAAAATGACTTAATTTTTCCTCCAGGGGAAAAAATGGTGAAGACCTGAGAGGTGAAGGGGATCATTAATGGTGTGGTTGCCAGATGGGAATAGGTGGGTTGAGGAGAAAAAAAATAATCAGTGCACATTGATGAGGAGAGGAAAAGTAAGTTTCAAAATTATTCTATGCCAAGGAAGTAAAATTTATCAGTTTTTTACAAATCTCCCTAACTAGTAGGGTACAAATGTAATATATATTAGGTAACAAAACTGAGATAAGTTTCAAAACCACTAAGTACTTTTCTGATGAATCAAATACTTTAAAAAATTCATACACATACAAGCTATATTCTCACAATCATGCAACACATTTATTTCATTAAAGAATACTTAAAGGAAGCTCTCCAAGCTCTCCAATGGATAATTTCTTTATCCATTCATCCACTGACAGACACTTAGGTCAGCCGTTTTTTGGTTATTGTAAATAACCCTGCAATGAATATAGTGGTGCATATACCTTTTCTAGTTAATGTTTTGTTTTGGTTTCTTCACAGAAACACCCAGAAGTGGAACTGCTTGATCACACAGTAGCTCTTTTTTCTAGTTTTTTTGGGAAATCTCTGTAATATTTTCCACAGTGGCTTCACCAATTTATTAACAGGGCACAAAGTTTCCCTTTTATCCACATCTTTACCAACAACTTTTATTTCTTGCCTTTTTGGTAAGAGCTATTTGACTTTCATTTCCCTGATGATTAGTGATACTGAGCAACTTTTTGTATACCTGTTAGTTATCTGTATGTCTTCTTTGGAAAAATATCTAAATAGATCTTCTGCCTATTTTTGCCTGGAGAATCCCAGGGACAGCGGAGCCTGGTGGGCTGCCGTCTACGGGGTCGCACAGAGTCGGACACGACTGAAGCGACTTAGCAGCAGCAGCAGCAGCCTATTTTTAATTAGATTTTTTTTAACAAAGCATAATATTAGTATCTATAATTGGTGTTGGTTGAAATTAATACATTAATTAATTGTACAATGACTATGGCTGGGTCAACATCCTAACACTGCTTTAAGTTGTCGTTTTGTCCGTATAACAATAGTTAACATTATGTGCTAAAGATGTAAAGCCCTGAGATGATTTGATAAACAGATTTTGTAATTCCAGAAAAGGTCCCTCTAGCATTTTACTGCTTACATTTATTTTTTCTTTACATTGACAAACATTTAACTTGAATTTAATTAAGGTTATAGTAAAAAGAAAGCCAAGACACAAGAAAGTGATAAAACAAATTCGGAAGGTGGAACATTCTATGTAACGAATGACATGATCTTTTCAGCAAGTCAAAATGCTAGTGCAAAATAAGATTATTGAAAATTAAAAGAAATGAAACAAATACAAGACAATTATATTGGATTGGATATTAATTCACACTGTTCTAAAGAATTTACATTAATTCACATGTTCTAATGAACATACTTGTGACAACTGCAGCTGAATATGATTATTAATATTGTTTTTATAGCTAAACTCAACACATTATTCAGATTTTCTCAGTTTATTCCTAGTGTCTTATTTTGCTCTAGGAAACTACATATAATATATGTTTTTCAGGCCCTGCTTTGGGATTCTCTAACATCAGGGGAGTGGTTTGTTGCATAATGTATTCTAATCAAATACAGTACTTATTTGTTAGATATTTGACAAGTGTGGTAATGGAATGCTTACTAAGTAGACGTCTACAATTGACATGATTCAAATACATCCAAGTATGTTATTTAGGAAATAAATTTTATGTGTATAAGCCATTATATGCTCACAAAGCAAATCAGCAAAGAAATACAATATCTGTAGGTGGTTTTTTCCTTAAGACATTAATGATGTTATTCATCCTAGCAAACTGAACCTCAGCTGTGAGGGAGAAGAGAAATATAATAGTACTTGAGGGAGCACTTGAAGGGCAAAGGTGAAGCTTATAGTCAAGGACGCTGTCATTAATCATGTTTGCTTTGACCCCACATCACCTTGTACAAGGGCAACCTAAGAGGACCGTTAGCTGAGCTGTTAGAAACTGAGACAATAAAATCGAAACTCAAAGTCTTTAAAATTCTGAATTAGATTTTTCCCACACATTCTCAAATGTACTAGTGATTTCCCTGATCCCCACCATTGATTGATATATTGATTCATTTTATTTACACCACAATAATTGTTCAGATGCTGTGCAACATCATAGCTTCCATGAACTGGTTTGCTTAAAAACAATTCATTGATTAAAATATTTACTGTATACATGATTCAGACATTTAGCATTTAATGCCTCATAGGATGAGTCACAGTGTTACGTTTTATTTAATTCTTTAAATAAGTGCTTGATTAGAATCTGATCTCAAGTTAAATCCTATTAGTTATATAACCAACTCTTTAACATTTTTGAGCCTCACTTTTTTAGTAAACTTCAGGTAACAGGGGTAAATAATCATCCTACAACGTCACTGTGAGGATTAAGTGAGGTAATTTGAAGTAAAGAGTTTAGCCCACTCCATCTGTCACAAAGAAACCCTCAATATATGTTCATTTTTGTTTTATTTAAGGCCAGTTTCATGGGGTTGTGTGTGACTTGTGCAGTTGCACAGGGCTTTGCCATGCAGAAGGGTCCCCTACTTGGTTTTATGCTCTGATGCTTCTGTCTTGAATTTCTTATTATTTTTGAAAGAGGGGTCTCATATTATCAATTTGCACTGGAAATTATGTAGCTAGTCCTTGATTCACTCAAATAAATTTAAGGTCTTTGAAGTATGGGATACCATAGATGACTTTATACCCATAATACATTCTTTAATGCTTAGCCCAGTTTCTTGCATGTAGAATGTAACAATTCATTAAAAATAACAACAGTAGTTTATCTAGGGCAGTTGATGTAGAATTTCATTGGTAGATACAGAAGACCTGCCTGGGAAAAAGTGAAAGTGAAAGTCACTCAGTTGTGTTCTATTCTTTGTGATCCCATGGACTATAGAGTCCATAGAACTTTCCAGGCCAGAATACTGGAGTGGGTACCCTTTCCCTTCTCCAGGGGATCTTTCCAACCCAGGGAATGAACCCAGGTCTCCCACATTGCAGGCAGATTCTTTACCAGCTAAGCCTCAGGGAAGTCCAAGAATACTGGAATGGGTAGCCTATCCCTTCTCCAGCAGATCTTCCTGACCCAGGAATCGAACTGGGGTCTCCTGCATTGAAGACAGATTCTTTACCAAGTGAGCTATCAGGGGAGGCAGATACAGAAGGCTTGCCTGGGAACCACATGCAATTACTTCATGCCTCAGCATCCAAATGGTACATTCCTATAATTTCAAGAAGTAAGTCTTGTTCCCTTTTGAGGTATGCTGGCTGAGACATACAAAGTGATGATTTCACTGCCTACCAGATGCTGTGTTAAAACAAAACAGAAGAACTTAAAGAGACCTAATCTCTGGCAGTTCTACTAGCTGCCTACTGGGGATCATTTTGCCATGAATGTCCAATCATCGGACCCTGATAAGTTATCTTGCCTCCCTCTGCCTTCTGCATAGAGGGAAGACACAGGACCCATGGCAACAGTCATGCAGAATGGGGACATTAAAAGGTATGCTGGGAACATATATTGATCAGGATATTGAAGTCCCAGAGAGTTAAGGGTAGTTAATTTTGCATATCTGATATGATATGCATATCCTTATAGCAGAATCAGAGCTGCTTTTTTGGGTGCTAGCATATATTATTATTATGGGTCAAGAATGTCTTTTCATTATACTTTATGAAGGCCTCAGAATTTTGACTGAACAAATCTGTTTAAAATGAAAGAAATCAACATGGATGCTATCTCTATTGGAATACTGCTCTTCAAAGTGGCTAACTAATTTGGTCAGAGAGCTGGGTTAATGGTATTCCAGGATAACCGGTCCAATGTACCAGAAGCTCTTTATATTATCCTGAGGCTATAAATGAGAACATGTCAAACCAGCTATCTCATATAAACTCTAAGTGAGACTTCAAGGGCACTTTACAGAGACCATGGGCCAGTATTAGAACCAGCACTCATATATGATGGTCAGCTTAGAGGGCATCTAGGCAACACTTATTCCAAGGAATTGGATATGTGTGCATTGTTTGTATAAAATAAATTTATGTCTTTCTAGGAACACAAATGTATGCATAGTTTTAAATTTTAATTTACCACAACATATTTTTTAAACAAGGTACTTTTATTCTTCTTCATTGTGGATTAAAATTGATTTAAATCAGCATTCTTTACCATCTGCTCGGTATAAATCACTGCCTGCTCTAGGAAAAGGAGCTAGTTCTAACTCCAGCACATAAAACCTTAACCAAAACACATTTCAGCTCTTTGCCATCGTGGCTCAAGGACAGACAGTGCCTGCTAATCCTCTACCAAATGCTTTGACTACAGTTGATTGATTCTGTTTAAGGGTAACATACCAATCCATGGCTGTAGAACAACAAAACTGCAATTGCCTAAAATCTCATATGGCAGCTTCTCCTGAGATGTGAATATAAAGAAGCTGCAGACCACGTATTTGCATCAACAAACTGCCACAGCAATTCTGCAACATACCACTGTACATTCCCTGCAGGTGTATTTTACTCCACCTTAAAAAGAGAGCAAGTTGATTTACATATTAATGAGAAAAAAAATGAAATGAAGCAATTAGGCAGGTGAGGATCCAGTTGGGGGACAGATATTTTAAATATTGTTAAGTGGAAATCCAGAACAATCTAAAGATAAACAGACTTCATATTCGTTAACCTGGGTTACATTAATGAGAAATTAATTGATTCTTGACAACTTTAATGAGTCTTTATTAACTGCATAATTGGAAAGAAAAATCGATGGATGTAAGAAGCATCTTAATTTCTTAGGGGCAATATGACTGATGAGTTATGAGAAGTCCCCACAATATGCTATTTCTACCTCCCCACAAATATCTAGGTGAGAGTAAACCTCTTTGGTTCAGTTTCCTCTATTTCATTGCTTGCTTGGCTCAGAGGAGTATATTGTCTGTAGGCAACACTGGGAGTAGAAATAGCACTGGATGATAGCACTGGATGACTTTTATCAAGAACTTTCTGTGTGACTTTTATAATTATGTAATTTATTTAGTAATTGTTTGTCACTTATTTCCTCTTGGCTTTCATTTTCTCATTTGGGAAATGATGAAGATTAACTCTAAATTCCCTTTGAACTCTAAATTATATGTTTCTGAAGGTAAATTACATGGTGACTCATATTTTCAGAACCCAATCAGTAGTCTCCATCTTGTCATCTAGTCCAAAATAAAGTCTCTTGTCAGCAAAAGAAACACTAGCCAAGTTTTTAAGAAATAAACAACTGGAATTTTCTAACATCCTTCTCATTCAGTCTAGACCAGTCATTGTCAAAATGTGGCTCCTAAACGAGAAGCTTTAAGCTCACCAGAGAACTTACTAGAAATGTAATTTCTTGGCCCCATTTGACATATTAAATCAGAAATTCTGGGAGTGAGGCCCAGCAACTGATGTTTTAAGGAGACTTTCTGATGATTCTATAATGCTAAAGTTTGAGATCCACTGATTATATATATATATATGTATATATATATATATATATACACACACACACACACACTGATATACATAAATATATTTAACTAATCTGGAAAAATAAAATGCTTTGTGAATCACTGTATCAGAGTAGGTGACCATTATCTGTGAAAAGAGACTAATCAACTGGTCCTATATGGCTCTATGTTCAGACATACCCTTCTGTCCTCATCCCTGTCTTGTTCTTCCTTCATCTCTGCAATATAAATGCTGCTATATCAATTGAACTTACCCAAGAAAATGTAACTAGCATTTGTAGAGCACTTTAAAATTTCAAATCACTTTTCACAGGCAGTATTTTTGGAGTACCACCTTTACTTTATGGATAATGGAGTCTCAAGAAGGTTAAGTGACTTTATAAGGTGACACGGTCAATAAATGCAAAAACTGATATGTGAAATCGGAGAAGACAATGGCACCCCACTCCAGTACTCTTGCCTGGAAAATCCCATGGACAGAGGAGCCTGGTAGGCTGCGGTCCATGGGGTCGCGAAGAATCAGACACGACTGAGCGACTTCCCTTTCACTTTTCACATTCATGCATTGGAGAAGGAAATGGCAACCCACTCCAGTGTTCTTGCCTGGAGAATCCCAGGGACGCGGGAGCCTGTGGGCTGCCATCTATGGGGTCACACAGAGTCGGACACAACTGAAGTGACTTAGCAGCAGCAGATATGTGAAATAATTACTGAAACACAAGACCTATAGTTTTCAATCAAATTTTCAACCAGATTGTAGGAAAAAACAAAGAGTACTAGACAATTAAAAAAGCAAAACAAAACTTTTATCCTTATATCAGGAAAATAGAAATTGGACCTACAATTAAACAACAGCATTTCCAAGTGGAAAATAATCAGATTCTTTGTGTTTCTGTATAAAAACTCTACTTGTAAAACTTATGTCCAAATTTATAAAGATGGTTGATGACAACATAATTCATAAGAAACTCATTCTATTCATTATAAAATTTCACAAAATCTCCAAGAAATCAGTTTAAATTTAAGATTCAAAAACAGATTAATGAAAGATGATAAGCACTTCAACATGTAAACTAAGAAAATATAAAATGCAAATAAACCCACTGGCATATTTTAGAAAATATTCTAAATTCAAATGTCCAACATGAGAGATAATAGAGAAAAATGATGGACAAAGGTCACATATTAGACTTTAACTCTGCATTACTATTTAAATCAATATACCTTTCACTACTCACAATATTATTGAATGATTTTTAGCTTAAGCAACAAAAATCTCCAAAAATATGAAACAGAGATCTATGTGAATAGAAAGCATCCTGAATTGTATTTGGTTTTTCTAAGAATTTTTTAAATCTAACTTTCAAGACTGTAGCAATGAAAAACTCAGAATAGAATCTGTATTAACCATAGTTTGTTTGTTTGTTTTTTTAATTTTTAAACATTTATGTAGAGTCAGAGAAAGAGAAGTGGCTTTACTCAGTGCAGAAAACAGCAGTGATATAAATTAACTCCAAGGGCGATATCTTATGATTCAGTTGATTGTTTATCACTTCTAGGAAAAACATGTTGGCAATTTAGATGCAAAGTGAAGGTAGATTGCAAGGGCTTACGTTTCCACTCAAGAGTATTACTGCACGAAAGAGCTTCATATGCCAAAGGCTGAGGGAGTATGGTCAACTCTATTCACTTGGTTTCACTAGTAGAAACAGCAGTGTAGAAATGTTTATATTACTATGCAAAGGCTAATAGCATTTTTTTAAAAGAAAGATGTTGAAATTATTTCACTTGCATTAAATAAATGAAGTAACTTTGTAACCTTCTAAAATACTAATGAATAATGAATTATGAGTAAACATATCAAACTACATTAGTACTCAGCATTTGAAAGATTTTTCAATCAATGATCCTATGCTTTAAACTAAAAAAAAAAAAAAAAGATTTCTTTAACTCAGATTGTTAGACTTCAATAAGAACTAACTTCTCAGTTTAGAATAAAATTACTTGTCAATCTATATGACACATCAAGTTAATTTTGAAGCCTATTCTCCCTCAATGAATAGACTGAAGAAGGACACCACTTACCACATTTCTGCGAGCACACCTCTATTACCTCTATTATGCTTCAGAATCTATTTCTCTTTCTCTATAAATATACTACTAGAACCTGGTATACTTGGAACTATCTTTAATTTAGGCTTCCATGTAGTTATTCCATCTAGAATTTACAGCACTTGTCTTATCCTCAAAACTTGTTAGATCAATATAAAATACACAAAGAAGATTCACAGTGAGGTTAACATTAAAAAAAAAAAAAACACAACAGTCTGTCCAGTTTTGAATGAAACTTTCTGTTTAAAAGTATCTTATGATTTAAATCTTTGGTAATTGATTTAAAAAACTAATTTACTGAATGGGAAAAATGTTTATAAATGTGCTTTAAGTCATATGCGACATATCTGTGCATCCAGCCAATCTATACTTGGCTTTCACCAATTAGAGAATATCGATCTTCATTTTGGTATGACAAGCTGTATTTTCAGATGTTTATCATCTCTTTGGTGTCATTTCTACTGACTATGATAAAAAATAGAAAGGGTAATGAATGATAATTATCAAAAATGATCGACTTACTAAGTGGTTTTATTTTAAATATCTATCTCTAAGTTAGAAGAACCCAGAATATTTGCTCAAAGGACCATATTTTACAAATAGCAGTTGTTTCTAGATCAGTTGACCAAATACTATTTAATTCACAATACAACTGAACCAAAACATTCACAATACAGTTCCAGTACATTTGACTGGCAGTGTCATACTTCAGAATTTTTAAGTTCTACTTACTTAAACATATTTCATTTCTATAATTTTTTGTACAACTAACTCTTCTAAAAAATCATTCTTTGTATCTCATATCAGGGAACTGTGTGCTCTGTTATCCAGTTTTAAGAGTCAGGAATCTCCTTATCTCCCTGAAAGTCTAGAATTTCAGACTTGATTCTTCCACTTTTGACATGGTGGCCATTGTTCCTTGAAGCTTTTTCCTCTCTCCCTGGAGCCTTCAGAGTCAAATAGAGTCACAGACAGGCGTTTACTGGAGCCAGCTCAATCCAGCTTATAAGAGTCAACATTTAGAACTTCAGGAATTTTGAAAGCTACTGTCAAACACAGTTATTATTAAAAAATTAAACAATATAAATTAAATCAAATACATTATATTAAAAAAGATAAATGTTTAAATCACTTCCTATGGTTACTATATTTTACTCTGGGCTTCCCTGGTGGCTCAGCTGGTAGAGAATCCACCTGCAATGTGGGAGACCTGGGTTAGATCCCTGGGTTGGGAAGGTCCCCTGGAGAAGGGAATGGCTGCCCACTCCAGTATTCTGACCTGGAGAATTTCATGGACTATATAGTCCATGGGGTCACAGATAAGAAACAACTCAGAAACAACTGAGAAATTTTCACTTTTCACTCTTATTTATACTCTTACATATGTATGTTGGTAACACTACCTAATGGTATGTTATTTCACATTTCGTTGCCACTCTGCCTTCACTGATGACACATTGGTAGCTTAAATTTGGTAGTAGGGGGAGCATTTACACCATGGGGATTGCAAACACTACAAATTAGGGTTGTTTATTTTAGAGAGTTGACTTCTCCAGGCAGCCTGTTTCTACTCATAACTAGAGTGATGCTTACCCAACAAAAAGATATATTACATTAAAAATAAAAAACAAAACATTTCCCCACCGCATGAACAAGACTTCTCAAAATTTTCCATAGATGACATCGGGACAAAATGGACACCAAGAAATGCATTTTTTAAAATGTCAGCAAGAATTGCAGCTTGATAATGTGTTATACAGAACAGTATTTAGGAAGAGGGTTGATTATACATGCTTAAATTTATAAAATTATTCTTCTTTATACTCTTTGGAAAATGGCCAAGCAGTTGTCCCCAAACACAGAATCCCATACTTGAAGTGATAGAGGAACAAATATAGTCGTTAAGAGGAAGGCATCTGAGTCAAGTTCTTAGATAGTCAGATCCTACCTTGCAAAATGACATTTCAAAAATCATTCTACACCAAAAACTGGAAGGAAGGGCAAAACA
Organism: Capra hircus; assembly: GCF_001704415.2. Taxonomy (NCBI): domain Eukaryota; kingdom Metazoa; phylum Chordata; class Mammalia; order Artiodactyla; family Bovidae; genus Capra; species Capra hircus. The sequence continues at coordinate 77,954,135 of NC_030811.1, forward strand.
AAATATCAGAAAATGAATAGGTATATAGGTAGACTGTTTTGATGTTCCCAAATTTTGCATATAAAAATAACCTTGCTTAGCATTTTTTGATGATGATGTTCAAAGGACCAATAAAAAATGATATTTCTTATGACATAAATAAATGTATTTATTCTTAAATTGCTCATCAAATGTATAATTCTTATTAAAAACATGTATACACTTCTGTAAATTCTCATTTCTGATTTATACATCTCAATGTTAAAATGCTTCCAAATGGAGAAAAATAGTCTGGGCTGGGAGAGCAGGAAGGTGACATTGGAAAGTATACAACTATTTCTCACAGTATTGATAATTTTCTAATTATTTAAATAGGTTATGGGTTCACTGCTTCTTTAAAATTATGCTTAATAACTTACATGTACTATATATTATTTTGAATATATCAAACATCACATAACAAAAATGTCTGAAAAGAAAAAAAGTCCTCCTTGCATAATAGCCAGCTGGTATTTAGCATTTATAAGTCTCAATTTCCTAATCTACTAAGCAGTCAAAGTCAGAAAACTTTCCTCATAGAATTGTTGTATGTTTTCAATAATATATTGTATGTAAAGAAGAGGCTCTGAACCTTGACTAAACATTAGAATCACTAGGGTGCATTGAAAAAATACTGGTGCTCAGAGTCACAGTTCTAGAGATCTTAATTTAATGATGTAGGAGGAGTTGAGCCTTAGAGTTTTAAACTGTCTCCCCATTTATGCTATCACTCAGTCTTTGTTGAGAATTACTGTTACTCGTTATTTTCAGTGGCCTTCCCTTGTGGCTCAACTGGTAAAGAATCTGCCTGCAAGGCAGCAGAATTAGGTTCGATCCCTGGATTAGGAAGATCCCCTGGAGAAGCGAAAGGCTACCCCCTCCAGTATTCTGGCCTGCAGAATTCCATGGACTGTATAGTATATGGGGTCACAAGAGTTGGACACGACTGAGCAACTTTCACTTTCTTTCATTATTATCAGTGCTTCTCATGTCATGAGATGGTTTACAATTACCAAAGGGCAAAAGTTTTGAGAATTACAAGAAAAAATGTGTTTATTAATTTTTCATTTGCCAAAATACCTTAGAAATTAGGTTTCCTTCTTTTATCACTCAATCTTTCAATGAAAATAGAGTCAAATTTAAAAATTCCATTGCACTCAAGAGGACCTTCTAAAAATGGCTGTATTCTGAGTTCCATTTCCCAAAGGGTTCAGTTCCATTGCTCAATCATGTCCCACTCTTTGCAACCCCATGGACTGCAGCACGCCTGGCCTCCCTGCTGCTACTGCTGCAAAGTCACTTCAGTTGGATCCGATTCTGTGTGACTCCATAGACGGCAGCCCACCAAGCTCCCCTGTCCCTGGGATTTTTGAGACAAGAACACTGGAGTGGTTTGCCATTTCCTTCTCCAATGCATGAAAGTGAAAAGTGAAAGTGAAGTCACTCAGTTGTGTCCGACTCTGCGACCCCATTGACTGCAGCCTACCAGGCTCCTCTGTCCATGGGATTTTCCAGGCAAGAGTACTGGAGTGGGGTGCCATCGCCTTCTCCGGCCTGGCCTCCCTGTCCATTACCAACTCCCAGAGTTTGCTCAAACTCATGACCATCAAGTCGGTGATGTCATCCAACCATCTCATCCTCTGTCGTCCCCTTCTCCTCCCACCTTCAATCTTTCCCCGCATCAGGGTCTTTTCAAATGAGTCGGTACTTCACGTCAGGTGGCCAAAGTATTGGAGTTTCAGCTTCAGCATCAGTCCTTCCAAAGTACATCCAGGCCTGATTTCCTTTAGGATCAACTAGTTTGATCTCCTTGCAGTCCAAGAGTCTTCTCCAAAATCACAGTTCAAAAGCATCAATTCTTCGGTGCTCAACTTTCTTTATAGTCCAACTCTCACATCCATACCTGATTACCAGAAAAACCATAGCTTTGACTAGATGAAGCTTTGTCAGCAAAATAATGTGTCTGCTTTTTAATATGCTGTCTAGGTTGGTCATAGTGTAAGAGGCCAAAATTCTTTCTCAGATAATTTTAATTAATCCCTTTCTTCTTCTGTTAGTCTGTGTACCTAATTTGCTGAAACTCTTGACTTAATCCCTATTTCCACCAAGTTCCATTGCAAGCACTCAAGTGCAGACCACTGCTATGGCTAAATGAAACCACCACAAGTGTTCCCTTTCTGGCCTTCCTACTGTCACTTATGTCCAATCACCAGTGCATACTCCTCTTGCCTGACAGGCATCTTGTAAAAACACATATTTTCTCATTCTTCTGATCAAAATTTGCCCTTTGATGTCTTCCTATCACCTCTAGATACAAATCCACAGTTCCTCCCTAAAATGCCTCTCTCTCTGACCTAATTCATGTTTCCTCCCAACCCTCATTCAACTCCAGCTTCTCTGACCCCTTTTTTTCTATTCCTTGAACACATCCATCAAGCAAGCTCTCTCTTTATGTCGTTCACACTTGCTCTGCCCTCTTCCTAGAACATTCATCTACTCCAAATAGCTTGACTCTCCCTCCCATCATTCAGACACTTGCTTAAATGTCATTTCTTCAAAGACCTTTTTGACCACCTTATCTAAGATTACAACTTCATGCCACCAATTTTTCATCTATTTATCCAACTTTATTTTCCTTTACAATACATTAATTAGATTCCATATTTTATTTTGGGGATTCCCTGGTAGCCCAGCTGGTAAAGACTACATCTGCAATGCAGGAGAACCCAGTTTGATTCTTGGTTCAGAAAGATCCACTGGAAAAGGGATAGGCTACCCACTCCAGTATTTTTGGGCATACCTAGTGGCTCAGCCGGTAAAGAACCCACTTGTAATGTGGGAGACCTGGGTTCTATCCCTGGGTTGGGAAGATCCTCTGGAGAAGGGAAAGGCTATCCACTCTAGGATTCTGACCTGGAGAAGTCCATGGACTGTATAGTCCATGGGGTAACAAAGAGTCAGATTTTATTTTTATTATACCATTTTCCACAGATTTTGAGCTCTATGAGAGAATAAACTTTGTCTCTTGTTTATCACTGTATACTTGGCATACAAACATGGACAGATACAAAGCAGAAATTCAATACTTTTTGGATAGACAGATAACTATGTAGTCAGGATGATCTGTCTTCAAGTCCTGTGAATCCTAGAAAATTCTAGAATTATTTTGGTTCATTGATTAAAACAGGAACCAATTAGCTTCACAACAGATGGGAAACCTAAATAAAAGCACCCATCTTGCTAATTCTGATATCTGTTCCAAGATGCATTAGATGGGAGTATGCATAGATCAGCTAATATTCAACAGTGTTATAAGCAACAACCTCAAACCCTAGTCCTTCCACCATTATTATTTTCATCAAATATGAAGGAGAGCACATTATCAGTTCAGTTCAGTTCAGTCACTCAGTCATGTTCGACTCTTTGCGACCTCATGAACTGCAGCACGCCAGGCCTCCTTGTCCATCACCAACTCCCAGAGTCCACTCAAACCCATGTCCATTGAGTCAGTGATGCCATCCAAAAATCTCATCCTCTGTTGTCCCCTTCTCCTGCCCTCAATCTTCCCCAGCATTACGGTCTTTTCCAATGAGTCAGCTCTATGCATCAGGTGGCAAAAGTATTGGAGTTTCAGCATCAACATCAGTCCTTCCAATGAACACCCAGGACTGATCTCCTTTAGGAAGGACTGGTTGGATCTCCTTGCAGTCCAGGGGACTCTCAAGACTTCTCCAGCACCACAGTTCAAAGCTTCAATTCTTCTGTGCTCAGCTATCTTTATAGTCCAACTCTCACATCCATACATGACCACAGGAAAAACCATAGCCTTGACTAGATGGACCTTTGTTGGCAAAGTAATGTCTCTGCTTTTTAATATGCTGTCTAGGTTGGTCATAACTTTCCTTCCAAGGAATAAGCATCTTTTAATTTCATAGTTGCAGTCACCATCTGCAGTGATTTTGGAGCCCAGAAAAATAAAGTCAGCCACTGTTTCCACTGTTTCCCCTTCTATTTGCCATGAAGTGATGGGACCGGATGCCATGATCTTAGTTTTCTGAATGTTGAGCTTTAAGCCAACTTTTTCACTCTCCTTTTCCACTTTCATCAAGAGGCTCTTTAGTTTTTATTCACTTTCTGCCATAAGGGTGGTGTCATTTGCATATCGGAGGATAGTGATACTTCTCCTGGCAATCTTGATTCCAGCTTGTGCTTCCTCCAGCCCAATGTTTCTCATGATGTACTCTGCACATTATAGTATCCATAAATCCAAGGAGCATGAAATCAATTTTAATTCTTATTCTGTTTCTGATTTGAAAGAAAAAGTCATCCTATATTTTATATATTATTTGAAAAGTTTTGGTCAATGGAGCACAGAATTCAGTTTAACACTTTTATTCCTAATCAGTTTTTTATTTGTAAAAACAAATTTATAGGGGGTCAACACATTAACTGTAGCAAATGACACATATATGATGGAATTGTTTTTTAATACACTGTTTATCTCCATGGTACTGATGATATCTACTAACATGTTTAGAAATAGATGCCCCCAATATTATTATCTTATCACTGTTAAAAAAAAACAATAATGAAACAGATGTTTCTTCCCTGGAAGTAGAAGGACAAAATAATTTGTTAGAAATATTCAAGAAAGCACTTTGTTTATTTTGGTGTACAGTGACACCACAGAAGATCAGAATATTGCATGAATTCACCAGTTTTGTTTTGTTTCATATAGACATAGCCATACTCAAATGAAATATGCTTTTATTTAAGTAAGAACACTCATATTGACAATACAGGAAATTAAATGATCAGTTCTTGTCAAACCAAAAGTAAGTTGTTTTAGGAAAAAGTATCTTCTGACAGTCAAATTTTATTCTTTCAGGAAATAAGCAATTCTTTGACAGAAAAATGTGTTATTTGCAGAGGATATGTACTTCTGTGTTATGTTTTGCTAGTTTTCCATTTTCTTGGTATATAAGGAACAGATGGAAACAAGACTGATCCAATGAAATGACTTCTTTTACATGTCAGCAATAAGGAAAACTAAATTTCAATGAAATAATCTAACCTAATTTTCACATACATATTTTGGAAACTTTATAGGAAGTGTAAAACCAAGGTGAACTCATGGAAATTATTAAAATAATATTTACCTTTTCATTTCCTTTCAGACACCTTTATAGTTGTTATTTGTATTCTTCTGTAAATTTTCATTTCCCCCAAATAGAAATGCAAAATCTATACTACTTGCTCTAAAATGATGGTTAGGTTTTCTAGAGTTTCATATACTCAATAAATTATCCTCACTTGGGCTGAGACTAATCATATCATTAAAAAAAAAATATATATATATACACACTCAGATTACTGGGTAATGAAGCAACATTTTCCAATGCACTATATGGCTATGTTCACCTCATGCCACTATATCATTAAGATTTTAAAACACAATCATCTTACAATAAAATTATTTGCGGTCATAATGGACCATGACACCAATTAATAGTGTGTCAGTATAAGCAAATAATGTGGAACAACATTGAGGGCAATTAATTTGACTCCAATCAAACATTTCACTTATCTTGGTTCATATTCCGAGTGTCAAGTTTATGGTTATCAAATACAGCAAAAGCCATTCATATGAGTAGAACTCTTTCAGATACTAGTATTATTCAATCCTTGAGAATGTAAACTATGTAAACTTGAAAATGTAAAACTATGGCAAATCTCACATGGAGAAAGCTTTAGTGTGTTGCTTGTGTGAATATATGAGTTTTCCCCAAAAGAACACATTCTTTAGTTAAAAATTAATTAATGACACTAAAGACACTATCTAAATAGGATATTTGTTAAATGTTCTCCTAAGGCAACCAGCCTTTTCATACTGTTCAATGTTGTTCACAATGTTGTTCACATCACTATGAACAAAAGCTAGTGGAAGTGATGGTATTCCAGTTGAGCTATTTCAAATCCTAAAAGATGATGCTGTGAAAGTGCTGCACTCAATATGCCAGCGAAGTTGGAAAACTCAGCAGTGGCCACAGGACTGGAAAAGGTCAGTTTTCATTCCAATCCCAAAGAAAGGCAATGTCAAAGAACGCTCAAACTACCACACAGTTGAACTCATCTCACACTCTAGTAAAGTAATGCTCAAAATTCTCCAAGCCAGGCTTCAACAATATGTGAACTGTGAGCTTCTAGATGTTCAAGCTGGTTTTAGAAAAGGCAGAGGAACCAGAGATCAAATTGCCAACATCCACTGGATCACTGAAAAAGTAAGAGAGTTCCAGAAAAATATCTATTTCTGCTTTACTGAATATGTCAAAGCCTTTGACTGTGTGGATCATAATAAACTGTGGAAAATTCTGAAAGAGATGGGAATACCAGACTACCTAACCTGCCTCTTGAGAAATCTGTATGCAGGTCAGGAAGCAACAGTTAGAACTGGACATGGAACAACAGACTGGTTCCAAATAGGAAAAGGAGTACATCAAGGCTGTATATTGTCACTCTGATTTTTTTTAAAATTTTTTTAAATTAATTTACTGATTTTAGTTGGAGGCTAATTACTTTACAATATTGTAGTGGTTTTTGCCATACATTGATGTGAATCAGCCACGGGTGTACATTTGTTCCCCATCCTGAACCCCCCTCCCACCTCCCTCCCCATCCCATCCCTCAGGGTCAACCCAGTGCAACAGCCCTGAGCACTGTCTCATGTATCGAACTTGGACTGGTGATCTATTTCACATATGACAATATACATGTTTCAATGCTATTCTCTCAAATCATCCCACCCTCGCCTTCTTCCACGGGTCCAAAAGACTGTTCTTTACATCTGTGTTTCTTTTACTGTCTCGCATACAGGGTCATTGTTACCATCTTTCTAAATTCCATATATATGCATTAGTATACTGTATTGGTGTTTTTCTTCCTGACTTACTTCATTCTGTATAATAGACTCCAGTTTCATCTACCTCATTAGAACTGATTCAAATGCATTCTTTTTGGTAATATTCCGTCGTGTATATGTACCACAGCTTTCTTATCCATTTGTCTGCTGATGGACATCTACGTTGCTTCCATGTCCTGGCTATTGTAAACAGAGCTGCGATGAACATTGGGGTACACGTGTCTCTTTCAATTCTAGTTTCCTCGGTGTGTATGCCCAGCAGTGGGATTGCTGGGTCATACGGCAGTTCTATTTCCAGTTTTTTTAAGGAATCTCCACACTGTTCTCCATAGTGGCTGTACTAGTTTCCCTCCTCTCCACACCCTCTCCAGCATTTACTGTTTCTAGACTGTTTAACTTATATGCAGAGTACATCATGAGAAACAGTGGGATGGATGAAGCATAAGCTGGAATCAAGATTGCCAGGAGAAATATCAATAACCTCAGATATGCAAATGATACCACCCTTATGGCAGAAAGTGAAGAAGAACTAGAGCCTCTTGATGAAAGTGAAAGAGGAGAGTGAAAAAGTTGCCTTCAAGCTCAATATTCAGAAAACTAAGATCATGACATCTGGTCCCATCACTTCATGGCAAATTGATGGGCAAACAGTGGCAGACTTTATTTTGGGGCTCCAAAATCACTGCAGATGATGACTGCAGCCATGAAATTAAAAGATGCTTGTTCCTTGGAAGAAAAGTATGACCAACCTAGACAGTATATTAAAAGGCAGAGACATTACTTTGCCAACAAAGGTCCATCTAGTCAAGGCTATGGTTTTTGCAATAGTCATGTATGGATGTGAGAGTTAGACTATAAAGAGAGCTGAGTGCAGAAGAATTGATGCTTTTGAACTGTGATGTTGGAGAAGACTCTTGAGAGTCCCTTGGACTGCAAGGAGAGCCAACCAGTCAATCCTAAAGGAAATTAGTCCTTAATATTCATTGGAAGGGCTGATGCTGAAGCTGAAACTCCAGTACTCTGGCCACCTGATGCAAAGAGCTGACACATTTGAAAAGACACTGATGCTGAGAAATATTGAAGGCTGGAGGTGAAGGGGACGACAGAGGATGAGATGGTTAGATGGCATCACTGACTCAATGGACGTGAGTTTGAGTAAACTCTGGGAGTTGGTGATGGACAGGGAAGCCTGGCATGCTACAGTCCATGTAGTTGCAAAAAATCCAACAGGCCTGAGCAACTGAACTGAAATGAACTGAAGGCAACCAGCAGAAATGAAGACTAGAACCCAATACAAGCTAAACTCAGGGAAAGAGTACAGAAAAGATGTTGGAGAAGATAAGTAACAGATTTAAACCTGTTGGAGACTGGATCCTAGAGAAGATCTGTATCCTGACACACAGCTTCCCCAACTTAACTGCTGGTTAGCTCAATTCCCCAAATTGCCTTGGTCAGTCCTCTGCTAGCTGACCTGAGGGAAAGCGAGACAAGAAGGGAACTTAGAAGAAAGAGGCTACAGTCTTAACAGATGGTGGTTAAAATACCTTTTGCAAATCTTATAAAATATAATAATATGAACATATTGCTAGGCCCTCTTACCCAGGGCCCATGCAAGCAGGGTGTTCCTAAGTTTTAAAGTGCAGTAACTCGTGGTACATCTGACACAGTCAGTGAAACAAATGGGGGCACAGATTCATCATACAAAGCAGTGGAGGAGAAAGTAACACTAAGGCCATACTTTTCATGTTTCGTCTTTTAAGAACTGGATGGCATATCTTTAAAATGCTACTGGCAGATTTATTTTGCTGCTTCTCTGTGTGTGATTACCAAAGGCAAAAAGCAGGTATGTGTATGTGTTTGTGTGTGTAAACGGACATAGGAAATTATGCAGTAATTATCTCTGAGTAAATTGTGAAACTGGCTAAGCAGAGTAAGATATTTAAGACAAATCATTACATGTTTAAAGATATGTAAGTATCCCCTTCTTTATCAGAGTTGCCCAATAAGTCTACCTATTAGTCACTCATACCCATTGACCAATAAGGCATTCGATTGTGAAAGCCAGGAGTTGGAGATAGGGGAATCTATTACAAAAAGAAGGCTGAATTAACATGGATAAATTTTTAAACTTTAAAATATGTTAAGTGGTATCAAATCATTGTCTTTAAGCTTTTAAATTTTGATATCCTTGAGGGCTGTGCAGAAATATATCCTGTGTGATTTATAAATGCCATTCTTGTTTTATTTTTAAATATAGTTCTAGAACCCACTTTGAGTTTTTAATAAATGGAACAGATGATTCAGAAAAAGTATGGAATATCTATTCACCAGAATTAAGCCAGAGGCTGAATCTCTACTAAGGTTTGCCGAAGACAATAATTATTATCTGACTCTATACATACAAGAAAGATGAAGTCTATGTATGGAGTAACATGATTTTGCCAGAATAGTAAAAGATGCTAGAAGCTGTGGATTTTGGATGAAGAAGAAAAATGTGGTAGGTAAACTTGAGAAAATACAGAGCATAAAATTAGGTTAAGAATCTTAAGATTCTACAAAAGCAATCAATAATACCAGGGGACTCAAAGAATGGGTGAAAACATTTTTCTTTTTATTACAGGGGAGGATATAATTAAATGTAAGCTCTGTGCCCTCTGACACTGCTATGAGATCATAAATTTAAAAGTTAATATGTTTCTCTGTAGCTTGAGGTCAATGCTGTATTCATAGTATAATAAATAATACATTCTTGACAATCATTGATCACAAAAGTTTCAGGAGAAAGAATATACCCCAAGAAAGTCTTTACTTCCATGGTGCAAAGTTTCCTTGTTTTTTTCTTACTTTTCAATCTGCTTATTTTCTTCATGTGATTCTAATTCCTTCACTCACCTGTCAGATGGTAATCTTCCTGCAGGTTCATCCCCACAAATATTATCTTTGTTTTCTGCATAGTCTTTTTTGTAACCCTCCACAATGCATTGTTTTACATATGCTGAGAGCTCATACAAACTTAGCCTCAAACTTTCCTCTGAGTCCACTGGTCATTTTGAGTTGAATATCTACATATAAGATTACATTTACCCTTCTGCCAAGCTCATTCCTCCTATTTCTTATCTTCACTAATAATACCATGTTACCCAAGTTCTGTCCCCCACAAAAATGGAAGCTGTCCAGAATCCTCTCTGTCTTAATTCTCAAATCAAACTCTCAAAGTCAGGAACAATATAAAGCAGTGGTCAAGTGCTTAGTTCAAAGTGTGACCATGTCATTCACTAGCTGTATGAAGTTATATATATCATTTAGCTTCTCTGTGTCTGTCTTACAAGGTGGTTAAGATGATTAACTGGATAATGTATGTTCAGTGCTTAGAGCATTGCCTGGCACTTACTAAATGCTCAATAATTTATTATTGCTCACCTCATACATGCTGTTTCCTCTGCTTGGAATGTCCTTTCCAGGATGTTATTATAATTTAGATGCCCAGCTGATCATAGAGAGCAGAAGCATCTGGGATGCTGTCTTTACTGATAGATGGGCTTCTGGTTGGAATGAGTATCCTATGACTTATAAGTAATAAATTTCTTCTAATTTAAGGGACAGGTGATTCAGACCGTTGATTTTAATTCTGGCAAATCAGTGAAGAGCAAAGTGAAGGTAATTATTCTGGCATGGAAGGAACAGGTTACACAATAAAACTAGTATCAAACCCTTTGTTAGGGGATTCTCTAGGCCTTGCATAATTTCTTTGAGTACATCCCCATAAAACAAGATACCTTAAAGAGCAGAAAAGTGTGTCTTACCTAATGTTGTATCTTTAATATCTGATAGAGTTTCTTGCTTATAGGGGGCAAGTCTATATTTTACAGGAGAAAGAAAAGAATGGAAATGAAGTGAAGGAAGGTAGAAAACAGATGAAAAAATATACAAAATAATGCACACAAAGAGGAAAATATTTTTCTGAGTATAATTAGCTATAATGCATATGTATATACATTTAGCTATGATATATATTGAAAGTAATGGCAATAATTTCTGTGCTGTAGACCCTATGGTGGTGAGAGAAAAAATGTAGGCAGGGCTAAGTGTTACTATTAGGGGAGAAGTTTATCAAGAGAGTCCAGCCAAGTTAATCACAAGCATTAATTGAAGAAATGAGTGCATATGTTCAAGAAACCATTATCATTGAAGCTAAGGAATTAAAACATTGAAAGTAAAGATGGATGACATGAAAGAGGAAGGCAGTTGTTGAAGGCCCAGCAAGCTCATGAGACAGGGAAAATCTCTGACCAGCAGTGCTCCAAAGAGAAGACAGAAGTCTACGAGCCTTCTTTAAATGTCTTAGGTCTTAGTTCTAAGGAAGAGTTTTCTTAGGTGAAAGGGGTTCCCTTGTTATCTCTGATCTGGTTCTTTATGCTAAATGATCCGTTCCTTGGGTGTGGGCTGGGGCGGCACACAAGGATGTACTGGGCTACATCATGTTCTCTCAGTACTTGGTAGAAACTATCATCCTGGGGTGTGCATGTTAACTTGTTCTTAGACAATACTATTGTGTCTCACATTTTCCCTAGCTTGCATTGAAATCAGATAACTAGTCAGCCCTTTAGGATTCTGAGTTTTCCCCTAACAATTTTTCTAAGCTTATTACTATCAAGGGCAATATTGTTGCTAAAAGTTTAGTTTTATCATTTTTCTAGTCAAACATTCAGTTCAGTTCAGTTCAGTTGCTCAGTCGTGTCCGACTCCTTGCGACCCCATGAATCGCAGCACCCCAGGCCTCCCTGTCCATCACCAACTCCTGGAGTTCACTCAGTCAAACATTACTGACATTTATATATTAAATTTCAAGATAAGGATTTGACAATGAAGAAATTAAAGTTTGATTCCATTTTTCTCTTGGCCTACTGAAAGCCCAGAGAATCTAAGAATACTCATGTACATGACTTCCATTTTTTCAGGATTCAGAATTATCTAATTCAACAGTTAGGTCTATCTCTTTTTCAGAGTAAGTTTACAAATACATTTTTCAAGCAGAGAGATAAATAATGTCTGATAGGCCACAATATTTCCAGAGAGAGACGAAGGCTCTCTCAAAATTCTAAATTAAAACAAAACAAGATACAAATAAACAACTAAGTCAAGGAATATTTAACCACCTAAAACACTGAATACATTCATTATACAAAGTGACAAGAGGAGAGATAAACTGGCTCTTACTGAGGCATGTAAAGAAGCTTTAAAGAGAATAAAATATTTGAGCTAGGTGGGAAAAAGAGATAAATAAGAATTTGCTAAACAAAGAGAAGAGGGAAAATTATTTCAGGTAAAGGCAACATTTTCAAAGACAGAAAGTTGGTATATTTGGAAATTTGGGTTTGGAAGAAGCATCAGGCCTATTGGTTGAGAGGTAGAAAGTGAAGTGGAAATTCTTTAAGGCCTCATGGACCATACTGTAAACACCAGAATTACCATCAATTAATGGGAAGGGGTAGGAGGAGCCATTACTATCTGTTAAGGAAGAGAATTGTAAAATTAGGTTTGCTTTACAGAAATAAGACAGCACAGTCTCTGAAACAGGAAGTATACCAGTCTGTACATCCCTGAAATTATGAAATTTTCTCTACTGTTGTTACCACTGACAGTTAAAAACAGCTGGATGGTAAAGTCTGGGGACCTTATTGGCCATGCAGAGTCTTAAGGTTCCCGCCCCCGCTTTAAATTAAATCAACGTGTCAGCTTTCAGTTTTCTGGTTTTGACATAAAAAGACTGTGCTTATATCTTAAGATTAGAAGAATGGATATATGGTGTGAAACTAATTACAGATAATATTCAGGGGTAGATTAAATAATTTCATTTGTTTAACATAAATAACATTGGTGTTTGCTTGAAACCAAATCAATGAAGAAAACAAACTGATACTGAAAGTAGTATATACAACTATCAAATTCAAAGAAGTAATTTCATCACTGAATGTTGTGTGAACTTTGGCATTTAACTAAATATTTCTGGAGTCAATTACATTTATTAGTAAGTGTTATCAATTTATTAATACAGTAGTCAATAAACACATATTTATTAAGAACATGTTACATATCCAATTTCCGCTTGAAATTCTATGTAGAAATCTATTATTTTGCAGAGAAAAACAGAAAGAATGATTCTTCCCCTAGACTCAGAAAGAGAAGCCTCTATAAATCTGTCCAGTAAACCTTGAATTTAGAGACCCAAAGGGTCCTAGGGATTATTTGCTCCAGGTTAATTATAGTCTGGCTTCCCTAGTGGCTCAGCTGGTAAAGAATCCACCTGCCAATCCAGGAGATGCAAGAGATGTGAGCTTGATCCTTGGGTGGGGAAAGATCTCTTGGAGAAGGAAATGGCAACCTGCTCCAGTATTCTTGTCTTGAAAATTCCATGGGCAGAGGACCCTGGCAAGCTACAGTCTCTGGACCACAAAGAGTGAGACACGACTGAGCATACACACCCAATTTTATCCTAGCACTTCCTTACCTAAAACTCTAGTCCTAGAATATATACAAACCAACTTCCCAAGAGCAAAAGTGTTTTTCTCCAAATTTGAATGGAACAATTTTCTTAATTTCAATTTTGGATTGTTTGTTGCAAATGTATAGAAATATAATTGATTTTGTATATTGCTCTTGTTTCCCATGATCTTGCTGACCTTGCATATTTTGTAGTTTTTTTTAAGTGAATTCCTTCAGATTTTCTGTATGTAAGATTCATGTATTTTGTGAAGAGAGAGAGTTTTACTTCTCAATTTCAAAGTAAATAAATAACTGGATTTTAATAGCAAAAGCAACTTTCCAAGGGTGTGTAAGTATGAGTTTGTAACATATAAAGACCCAGTACATGGAGTACTTTTGAAGAGTCTAATGCTATGAGTAAACAAAATAACCGATTGAAGAAGAAATGGCCTAGAGAAGTCTGTATGAAACAACATGAATATGAGCATGAGCTTTAAACTGAGGTTACTATCTCAGTAAATCTCTCAGAGTATTTGTGCTTCTTTTTCAGGATTTTTTCCTGATCAAGGGCATTATTTATTTTTTCAATTTCCTTCTAAATATTTTATACAGTAAGAAAGTATCTCCACAAAAAAGAAAACTCATTTTCTTGTTGTTAGTTGAAATAATGAATCTTATAAAGGTAGATGTGTTAATTATGGGACTCTGTAAGATATGCTAATGCTATAAATGCTAGATCTCAAAATCTTTACATTTTCTTATAAACATCAGCTTCCAACCTCCCCTCACCTCCATCATTGCATACATATTCACACATATCCACTGAGAGCCATGGGAAGTATATTTTGTATTTTATAATAGATTTTAAAAAGGATGTAAATTACAACTGAGTCAAATATTAGAGTCAATCAAGTGGAAATGTTCCCTTAATTTTTCACCTGGGGTCATTATAAAATTAAAACCCTTAGGTATTAATGTAAATGTAGAATGCCTTGCTTAAAGAAATAAGACAATAAATACCATTTGATTACAGAAAATGAGTAACATTTAAAGGTATGTTTATTTATAGGTAATTTGATTCTATGAAGTAATGGACATTTCAAATTTTTTTCCACAACTACTAATCAAATAGTTATATATATATATATATATAGTTATATATATAGTTATATATATAAGTTATATAAAGTTATATATATAATAGTTTTATATATATATATATATTCCCCTTTGATCTCACAGGAAAACATTTCAAAGCAGTAAAAACTGGTGCTTTTCTCTCAAGCAAATGAACTACTGCAAGGCTCCTAGTATTTTATCAGTGTAATATTCTAACTTTCTAACCTGAGGAAAAAGGTACTCGTTATTTTGGGAAATGTTTATATTTATCCTTCATATATTTTATAACGCTTTGTATTTGCAAAACTCTTCTAAACAAAACAGCTAAATATAGTTTATAAAATGTCTCCAGGTCCTCAGGAAAAAATTCTATGTTTTAAACTAACATTGGCTTATAACAGTATATAAATTTCATACATACATTATAATTCAGCTTTGTATACACTACAGAGTTCTCACCATCAAAAGTCTAGCTCCCATTCATCACCATAAAATTAACCTCCTTTACCCATTTTGCCCTCTCCCCACTTCTCCTCCTTTCTGGTAACACCAATCTTTTCTCCATATCTACATGTTTGTTTTTGTCTTGCTGTGTTTTTTTTTTTTTTTAATTCCACATATGATCATCATTCTCAGACTTATGTCCCTTAGCATAATATGCTCGAGGTCTATCTATGTTGTTATGAGTTGTAAGATTTCATCTTTTTTGGCTGAGTAATATTCCATTTCATATAAATACCAGATCCTTATCCATTCATCTGTCCATGGGCACGTAGGTTGCATCCCTATGTCAACTATTGTAAATAATGCTGGCAATGTACATGGGTGTGGATATATATTTTGAATTAGTGTTTTTATTTTTCAAAAAATACCCAGAAGTAGAATAGCATATGGTAGGTCTATTCTTAATGAAAAATTCCATTCTTGAGCCAAGTAAAATATTGACTTAAATTCCTGATTAGGAAAAAATGGCATTTTAATTTAACATGGTACACATTTTAGAATCTGTCTTGGATTCATTTCTCTTGATATAGATAACCATTCTTATTATTACAAATAACTGAAGAATTTATAAAATCTGTAGTCTATTTTTTAATAAGTTGCCTTGTAAACCCTCTTTCAAAATAAATAACCCTCCCCCAAGTTTGTAATAATTGACTTCACTTTTCTCAGCTTGCTTTCACTCTCCTTAGCAGTTTTATTTACTTTAAAAATTATGTTATAGCACCTGAAACAGACTTTCTCTAACTTGACTGCTGCAAGCTCTAAATATCTCTCATAGGTGAGACTATAGAATAAACACTAGATTTCTAGAAAATTCTCTGCCATTGGGGGTGAGTTTATGCTCAGTAAAAGATAGCTAGTAAATATTAAAATTAGAAAGTCACAAATAGGATGAGTAACTAACTGTAACTAAATTTTAAATTGTAAAACATTGTTTGTAATTTTAAAAATGAATCTTAAGATTGTCTTTTATAGTGAATTATCATAGGTTTTTTAAAAACTCCCAGTGAATTTTTTTAAACTGTAAGATTAGAACTTTTGTATATTTCAATAAATATTAAATTATGCATGTACTATATTCCATGGACTATACAGTTGCTAGGAGCTGTCATAGACCCTATATGGTTTAAGAGACAAGGCAAACCTGGAGACACAGGAGTTAGTTACTATATTCTGTGAATAATGGTGTCACATAAGTCACAGTGTAATTTTAAGGAGGAAGCAATCAACTCCACTGGGTGCGGTGAGAGTTTGGCAAAGGTTTCCAGGAAGAGATGTGGTTAATCTGAATTTTAAAGAAAAGAGATGCATTTTTCTGGGCACATACCTACAATCAGAGTAACAGATGTACCCCAAAACTCCCAGAGTTTACTGTGTCCCTTTGTTTTGTTTTGTGATAAGAATACTTCACATGAGATTCATCTTATTAACAGATATTGAAACTCACAACACCTTATTGCTAAGTATAGGTGTTATTTTGTACAGCAGATCTCTTAAACTTACTCATCTTGCATAACTGATACTTGATATTCAGTCTATATCTTAAACTTTCCAGATCAGTATCACTGGGGCCACTTGTACATACAGATTCTGTAGCCCAGCACCTCCCAGACCTACTGATCAGAGACTTCATGGGAAGAGCCTGGAACCTCTGTGCTCAAGGTGACATTAATGCCTGGAAAAGCTGGAGAAATACCACTTTTAGGAAGTATATTCCTTCAAAGGAAACCTAGAAAGCTTGGGTGTTCTGTCTATAGATTGAGCTCATGCTAATTAAGGTAATCAAACTACTCATGAAGCCTCAGTAGTTATGGTTAGTTGATGATTTACTTGCAAATTTCTTAGGGATAGAGGATATATCACTACTAGAATCCCAGCTTTCAGCATGTACAAATATTCAATAAACACTGTTAATACATGAATAAAATTACATTTCAACCATTCACACATTTTAAAAAATGGCTCCTCTGTGTGTTTATTACTATATATTCAACTATAAAGCACAAGGCTAACCTAGTGAGATAACACTTTTGCTGTTGCTAAGTTGTCTAGTCGTGTCCGACTCTTTGAGATCCCATGGACTGCATCGTGCCAGGCCTCTCTGTCCCTCACCATATCCCAGAGTATGCCAAAGTTCACGTTCATTGTATCGGTGATGCCATCCAGCCATCTCATCCTCTGATGCCCTCTTCTCCTTTTGCTCTTGATCTTTCCCAGCATCAGGGACTTTTCCAAAGAGTTGTCTGTGTACATCAGATGACCAAAATACTGGAGCTTCAGCTTCAGCATCAGTTCCCACAGTGAATATTCAGGGTTGATCTTCCTTAAGATTGACTGGTTTGATCTCCTTGCTGTTTAAGGGACTTGCAGGAGTCTTCTCCAGCACCACAGTTTGAAGGCATCAATTCTTTGGCGTTCTGCCGTCTTTATGGTTCAGCTCTCACAACTGCACACGACCACTGGGAAGATCATAGTCTTGATTATACAGACATTTGTCAGCAAAGTAATATCTCTGCTTTTCAACACACTGTCTCTGTTTGTCATCGCTTTCCTGCCAAGAAGCAACCATCTTCTGATTTTAAGGCTGCAGTCACCATCTGCAGTGATTTTGGAGTCGAAGAGGAAATCTGTCACTACTTCCACCTTTTCTCCTTCTATTTGCCATGCTGTAATGGGGCCAGATGCCATGATCTTAGTTTTTTTTTAATATTTAGTTGTAAGTCAGCTCTTTCACTCTTCTCCTTCACCCTCATCAAGAAGCTCTTTAGTTCCTCTTCACTTTCTGCCGTTAGAGTGGTATCATCTGCCTATCTGAGGTTTTTGTTTCTCCTGCCTATCTTGATTCTGGCTTGTAACTCATCCAGCCCAGAATTTCTCATGATGTGCTCAGCATATAGGTTAAACAAACAGGGTGACTGCAGACAGCCCTGTCATACTCTTTTCTCAATCTTGAGCCAATCAGTTGTTACATACAGCATTCTAACTGTTGCTTCTTGACCCGCATACAGGTTTCTCGGGAAACAGGTAAGATGGTCTGGTATTCCCATGTCTCTAAGAACTTTCCACAGTTCCACACAGCCAAAGGTTTTAATGTAGTCAATGAAACAGAGATAGATGTTTCTGAAATCCCCTTGTTTTCTCGATAATCCAGTGAATGTAGGCAATTTGATCTCTAGCTCCTCTTCCTTTTCAAAACCCATCTTGCTGCTGCTGCTGCTGCTGCTGCTGCTGCTAAGTCGCTTCAGTCGTGTCCGACTCTGTGCGACCCCATGGACGGCAGCCCACCAAGCACCCCCATCCTTGGGATTCTCCAGGCAAGAACACTGGAGTGGGTTGCTAGTTCCTTCTCCAATGCATGAAAGTGAGAAGCGAAAGTGAAGTCGCTCAGTCGTGTAAGACTCTTCGTGACCCTGGACTGCAGCCTACCAGGCACCTCCGTCCATGGGATTTTCCAGGCAAGAGTACTGGAGTGGGGTGCCATTACCTTCTCTGAAACCCATCTTAGACACCTGGAAGTTCTTGGTTCCCATGATGCTGAAGCCTAGCATGAAAGATTTTAAGCATGACCTTACTAGCATAGCAAATGAGTGCAATTGTCTGATGGTTAACATATTCTTTGGTACTACCCTTCTTAGGAACTGGGATGAAGACTGACCTTTTCCAGTCCTTGGCCACTGCTGGGTCTTCCAGATTTACTGACATAATGAATGCAAAACCTTGATGACATCCTCATTTAGGCATCTGAATAGTTCTGCTGGAATTTCATTGCAGCCACTAGCCTTACTAACAGCAGTGCTTCTTAAGGTCCACTTGACTTCACACTCCAGAATGTCTGACTCTGGGTGACTAACCACACCATCACAGTAATCAGATTCATTAAGATCTTTTTTCATATTGTCCTTCCATGTATTCTTTCCATTTCTTCTTCAGCATCTAGTAGGTCTCTACCATTTTTTATCCTTTATTGTGCCCATCTTTGGGTGGCATGCTCTCTTGATGCTTCCAATTTTCCTAAAAGAGGTCTCTGGATTTCCCCTTTTGTTGTATTTGAAGTTGGTGGCTGGCAGTGATCATGATTCTGCTTTCTTTAATGTCTATGACTAAATTGCCAAAAGAAAATCATACTGTTTTCATTTCCCATGACAAGCTCATGAACTGTATAAAAGGCCAAAAAGATATGACACCAAAAGATGAGTCCTCCAGGTCTGAAGGTGTCCAATATGATATTGGGGAAGAGCAGAGGAGGTAACACTAAATAGTGTCAAATAATTAGGCTTTTATCAGGTATGAACAATTTACTTTAAATTATTAGTGAAGTGGACAAAATACATGTTCCACATCAACCGTGTTTGTCAAATAACATAAACTATAATGTCTTTGTATGAAATAATTCGATTTGTCTTTTGTGCTCTGGAGTAACTAAAAATAGTTCTGCATTTCACATATACTGCATTTCATAAAAGGAACACAGGATCAATCAAACTGACATCTGAAATTAAAGGCAGTGGAACATGATTTCCTTAATAAGTATTATTTTTCACTAGGAGAAGCTCCTGATTCTTGAACTGTCTCCTACTTGCACAAACATATTGTTGGGACAGACAGAAGAGGAAAACCAACTGGATAAATATTTTAAAATGTATTTCTGTATGGCAAAGAAATATTTTACCCAACAATTGACATTTAAAGGACAAAGGGTAACATGGGCCATATTTTTCATTAACTTGACAATGTAAAAAGACAGACTACTTTCTATAAGCTAGAGCAGAACATCATGACCGTGAAGTAATTTTATTTTCTTAAACACCATCAAAAGAATAGGTAAAAATATGAGGCATTTATAAAATATTACGTAAATATAAAATATACTTAGCTATTTTTAAAACATGCTTTGTTTTAAGAATAATTTATAGATTATATAGCTGGAGGAGCAGGCAAAAAAAAATGCTAAGGAGAAATCTTTCCACTTTATTTTTACCTCTGTAAAGCTTTATGTAAGGAAGTTACGAGTCGTTCCTGCTATAATAATTTCAGAGGACACTACTCATAAGGGAAAAGGCACAGGGTCCACATTATGAATCTCTTTCGGTGATTTAATCATAGATATTAAAGAAGGCAGGATCATGATCATTGCCAGACACCAGCTGCAAATACAATAACTGTGAAATTTATTTTTGCAAAAATAATGGCAATTTTATAGCAGTATGAATGAATGCTAAGGAAAGCCTATTCATTTGATACCCTTGCTGAATTAGGCCTTGAGTTCCATAGAGTGCAACTGCTGTTAGAGTTTCATTTCAAAATTATCCTGAAAAGATGCACAGAAATAAAATTATATCCTAAGTGCCCTAAGGAATTTTTACATATTCAACATCCCTTTGCAAAATAAAAATTTACTCTCTTAAAGGATGATTAGGATTTCTCTTTATTGATTTTGCAAGTTCCTATAAATATATAATTATTTAAAGATTTAAAAAGTTTTTGGCCAATTTACTATCCAATTCACAGTATTGTAAAGTTCGATTTTTATAATTTTTTTTAAAAGAAGAATGCACTTGCTTAACTTCATACTTACCAGAAAACAGCATGGCTACTAGCTTTTCATTCATTCACAAAATGACTATTGTGTGGGTTCAGTTCAGTCAGTCAGTTGTGTTTGACTCCTTGCGACCCAATGGACTGCAGCCAGGTCTCCTTGTCCATCACCAACTCCCAGAGTTTACTAAAACTCATGTCCACTAAGTCGGTGATCCCACTCATCATCTGATTCTCTGTCGTCACCTTCTCCTCCCGCTTTCAATATTTCCCAGCATCAGGGTCTTTTCAAATGAGTCAGCTCTTTGCAGCAGGGGGCCAAAGTATTGGAGTTTCAGCTTCAACATCAGTCCTTCCAATGAATATTCAGGACTGATTTCCTTTAGGATTGACTGGTTGGATCTCCTTGTAGTCCAAGGGGCTCTCAAGAGTCTTCTCCAACACCACAGTTCAAAAAATTCAATTTTTCTGCACTCTGCTTTCGTTATAGTCCAACTCTCACATCCACACATGGCCACTGGAAAAACCATAGCCTTTACTAGATAGACCTTTGTTGACAAAGTAATGTTTCTGCTTTTTAATACGCTGTCTAGGTTGCTTATAAATTTTCTTCCAAGGAGTAAGCATCTTTTAATTTCATGGCTGCAGTCACAATCTACAGTGTTTTTGGAGCCCCCCAAAATAAAGTCTGTCAGTGTTTCACTGTTTCCCCATCTATTTGCCATGAAGTGATGGGACCAGATGCCATGATCTTCGTTTTCTGAAAGTTGAGCCTTAAGCCAACTTTTTCACTCTCCTCTTTCACTTTCATTAACAGGCTCTTTAGTTCTTCTTCACTTTCTGCCATCAGTGTGGTGTCATCTGCACATCTAAGGTTATCGATATTTCTCCTGGCAATCTTGATTCCAGCTTGTGCTTCCTCCAGCCCAGCATTTCTCATTATGTACTCTGCATATAAGTTAAATAAGCAGGGTGACTATATACAGCCTTGACGCACTCCTTTTCCTATTTGGAACCAGTCTGTTGTTCCATGTTCAGGAAACTGTTGCTTCCTGACCTGCATACAGATTTCTCAAAAGGCAGGTCAGGTGGTCTGGTATTCCATTCTCTTTCAGAATTTTCCACAGTTTGTGGTGATCCACACAGTCAAAGGCTTTGGCATAGTCAATAAAGCAGAAATAGATGTTTTTCTGGAACTCTCTTGCTTTTTCCATGATCCAGCAGAAGTTGGCAATTTGATCTCTGGCTCCTCTGCCTTTTCTAATACCAGCTTGAACATCTGGAAGTTCACGGTTCACATATTGCTGAAGCCTGGCTTGGAGAATTTTGAGCATTACTTTACTAGCATGTGAAATGAGTGCAATTGCATGGTAGTTTGAACATTCTTTGGCATTGCCTTTCTTTGGGATTGGAATGAAAACTGACCTTTTCCAGTCCTGTGGCCACTGCTGAGTTTTCCAAATTTGCTGGCATATGGAGTGTAGCACTTTCACAGCATTATCTTTCAGGATTTGAAATAGCTCAACTGGAATTCCATCATCTCCACTAGCTTTGTTCATAGTGATGCTTCTTAAGGCCCACCTGATTTTACCTTCCAGGATGTCTGGCTCTAGTTGGATGATCATACCATCATGATTATCTGGGTCATGAAGATCTTTTTTGGATAGTTCTTCTGTATATTCTTGCCACCACTTCTTAGTATCTTCTCCTTCTGTTAGGATCACACCATTTCTGTCCTTATTTGAGCCCATGTTTGCATGAAATGTCCCCTTCGTATCTCTAATTTTCTTGAAGAAATCTCTAGTCTTTCCCATTCTATTGTTTTCCTCTATTTTTTTTGCACTGATCATCGAGGAGGGCTTTCTTATCTCTCTTTGCTCTTCTTTGGAACTTTGCATTCAAATGGATATATCATTCCTTTTCTGCTTTGCTTTTGGCTTCTCTTCTTTTCACAGCTATTTCTAAGACCTCTTTAGACAGCCATTTTGTTTTTTTGCATTTCTTTTTCTTGGGGATGGTCTTGATCCCTGTCTCCTGTACAATGTCATGAACCTCTGTCCATAGTCCATCAGGTACTCTGTCTATCAGATCTAATCCTTTGTATCTATTTGTCACTTCCACTGTATAATCGAAATGGATTTCATTTAGGTCATATCTGAATGATCTAGTGGTTTTTCCTACTTTCTTCCATTTAAGTCTGAATTTGGGAATAAAGTGTTCATGATCTGAGCCACAGTCAGCTCCCAGTCTTTTTTTTTTTTTTTTTTGGCTAACTGTATATGGCTTCTCCATCTTTGTCGGCTGTGTAGCGCTGGAGCTGCCGTGAGGAGATACTCCATGTCCAAGGTCACAGAAACCCCAACAAGATGGTAGGTGCTTGAGCTGTGGCTGCATGGCACTGGAGCAGCTGTGAGGAGATACCTCACACCCAAGGGCAAAGGAGAAGCCCCAGCAAGATGGTAGGAGGGGCGAATTTGCATTTAGCATCAAACCCCATTCCCACCAGAGATACTCAGAGGGCTCATACAAATCTTGTGTGCACCAGGACCCAGGGACCCCACAGAGACTGAGACAGAACTGTGTTGAGTGTCTCCTGTGGAGGTACGGGTCCGCAGTGGACTGTCACAGGGACCGTGGCTCTGGGTGCAGCAGACTTGGGTATGGCATAAGCCCTCTTGGAGGAGGTCACCATTACCCACCATAGTGCTGCCAGAACTTAACAGGACTGGGAAATAGACTATTGAGGGCACAGACAGAACCTTATGCGCACCAGGACCCAGAGGAAAGGAGCAGTTGACCCCACAAGAGACTGACCCAGAATTGCCTGTGAGTGTCCAGGAGTCTCCAGCAGAGGCGTGGCTCAGTGGTAGCCTGCTGCAGGGTTGGGGGCAGTGAGTGTAAGAGTACATGCATGGAATCTTTCGGAGGAGGTTACCATTATCTTCATTATCTCCACCATAGTTTGAAGTGAAGTGAAGGTGCTCAGTCGTGTCCGACTCTTTGCGACCACCATAGTTTGGCCCCAGGTAAATAGAAGCCAGGGAACAGAGCTCTACCCATCAACAGAAAATTGGATTAAAGATTTACTGAGCATGGCCCCACCCATCAGAATGAGACTGTTTCCCCTCAGTCAGTCAGTCTCTCCCATCCTGAAGCTTCCATAAGCCTCTTATCCTTCTCCATCAGAGGGCAGACAGACTGAAAACCACAATCACAGAAAACTAACCAATCTGATCACATGGACCACAGCCTTGCCTAACTCAATGAAACTATGAGCCACGCCATGTAGGGTCACCCAGGATGGGTCATGGTGGAGAGTTCTGACAAAATGTGGTCCACTGGAGAAGGGAGTGGCAAACCACTTCCATATTCTTGCTGTGAGAACCCCATGAACAGTATGAAAAGGTAAAAAGATAGGGCACTGAAAGATGAACTCCCCAGGTCAGTAGGTGCCCCAAATGCTACTGGAGATCGGTGGAGAAATAACTCCAGAAAGAATGAAGGGATGGAGCCAAAGCAAAAACTATACCCAGTTGTGGATGTGACTAGTGATAGAAGCAAAGTCCAATGTTGTAAAGAGCAATATTGCATAGGAACCTGGAATGTCAGGTCCATGAATCGAGGCAAATTGGAAGTGGTCAAACAGGAGATGGCAAGAGTGATCATCGACACTCTAGGAATCAGCAAACTAAAATGGACTGGAATGGATGAATTTAACTCAGATGACCATTATATCTACTACTGCGGGCAAGAATTCCTTAGAAGAAATGAAGTAGCCATCATAGCCAACAAAAGAGTCTGAAATGAAGTATTGGATGCAATCTGAAAAATGACAGAATGATCTCCGTTCATTTCCAAGGCAAACCATTCAATATCATAGTAATCCAAGTCTATGCCCCACCAGTAATGCTGAAGAAGCTGAAGTTGAATGGTTCTATGAAGACCTACAAGACCTAGAAACTAACACTCAAAAATAGATGCCCTTTTCATTACAGGGGACTCAATGCAAAAGTAGGAAGTCAAGAAACACCTGGAGTAACAGGAAAATTTGGCCTTGGAGTACAGAATGAAGCAGGGCAAAGGCTAATAGAGTTTTGCCAAGAGAATGCACAAAAACCCTCTTCCAATGACACAAGAGAAGACTCTACACATAGACATCACCAGATGGTCAATTGTGTAGGTACTATGTGGTAAACTCTGTGCCACAGCTGGGTACAATTCAAAGCCTCGAATGCCAAGAACTTATATTATCATAGGGAGTTATGGACAATAATCTATAAGAAACTGCCAGATATTAATTGTATGAGGAAGAATTGAGGAACAATAAAGCAGGTAATGGGAACAGATAACAAGAGGCTGGGTTGTTATCTTACATAGAGCCATCAGAGGAGATTCTGTCTGGGATGATGTCATGATACATAATTCGCATACAAACATATTTAGAACAGTAACTATAGAGTTTAGAAGATTTTTTTTAGATCCCTGCAATTTACTAGAGATAAGATTTTGAGACGTTACTTAATTTCTTTTAGCCTTAGAGTTCCTCATACCTAAGATAAAGACAATATATTGTGGATTATTTTAAGGACTAAATAAAATATGTATAATGTTCAACAAAAAATGAGCACTTAATATAGTTGCAATTATTTTTTAATAAAAACAAGTAAATGTAAATCAGAACTCCACTACTATTGTCTTGGAGCACATTTATTCATTCATTCATTCAATGGCATTTATTAATCCCTGAGATGATAAAGAATCTGCCTGCAATGCAGGAGACCTGGGTTTGATCCTTGGGTAGAGAAGATACTCTGGAGAAGGGAATGGCTGCACACTCCATATTCTTGCCTGGAGAATTCCATGGACAGAGGAGCCTGGTGGGCTACAGTCCATAAGGACACAAAGAATCTGACGTGACTGAGAGACAAACACTATGTGTTACATATCATGATAGGTGACAGGAATACCAAAATTTAAGGAATGGAAATGTATTTCTCATTGACTTTGGACACAAACATGAAAAATATACTGCTATAATTATCATAATAAAGCAAACAAAGTAAATTTATTTAAGGGCCTGTGCTGTGCTTAGTTACTCAGTTGTGTCCAACTCTTTGAAACCTCATGGACTGAAGTCTGCCAAGTTCCACTGTCCATGGGGATTCTCCAGGGAAGAATACTGGAGTGGGTTGCCGTGCCCTCCTCCTTAAGGGCCTGAATAAAGGTTTAACAGGGCTTCCCTGGTAGCTCAGCTGGTAAAGAATCCACCTGCAATGCAGGAGACTCTGGATCAATTCCTGGGTCAGAAAAATCCCCTGGAAAAGGGTAGGCTACCCACTCCAGTATTCTTGAGCTTCCCTGGTGTTTCAGATGGAAAAGAATCCACATGCAATGTGGGAGACCTGGGTTTGGTTCCTAGGTTGGGAAGATCCCTTAAAGGAGGGCATGGCAACCCATTCCAGTATTCTTGACTTGAGAATCCCCATGGGCAGAGGAGCCTGGCCAGCTACAATTCATGGGATCACAGTCGGATAGGACTGAGTGACCAAGCACAGCATAGCACAGTGTTTTGACAAAGGGGGAGATGTGTAAAACTGAAGCTTGCAGGAGAAATAGGAGTCCATCAGGTAAATGAAATGAAGAAAGCAGGGCAAGGAGAGCGGAAAGCTCGGAATAAAGTTACAGGGAGACAAGGTGGGGAGAAAACAGAGGCACCTATATTTAGAACTTTAACTATATCACGAGATACCTGCAAAGAAAAGAGGTGAAGCTGTAATTGCAGGCTGGAAGTGAACGATGCAGGCTCTTACACTCCTTCAAGTTTATATGCTACACCAAAGAGTCTAGACTTTGTTGTATGAAATTTTGAAGGTGTATGATGTGTATTTGATGCATGATTGTGTTTCCATTCCAAAAACATCATGTGGCAGCAATGTGGGGAAGAATGTGGAGGAGTTGCTAATATTGGGATCAGGATGTTTCAGAACATCCTGGCTTGGGGTCTGGTGACAAAAAGGCAAAGGAAGAAACTCAGGGAAAAGAAGAAATGGAATAACATTTCCTTGCCAATCATTTATTCTAAAGAAATTAGTGATCACTAACACATTGCTGTTTCAGGTTCTGGAACAGTGTCAAATATCAGATTTTAACTAATATTACTTGGTGGCTGATTAGATATGGAAGAGGGAGGAAGAAGGAGTCTAGAACCTCTCTCAAATATCTGGGTTAAATGAAGTGAAAAAGTAAAATTTAGCAGAGAAGATTTAGAAAAGAAATATTTGAATTTAGTTCTGTAGATGAGTGAACATATCAGCCAGGTTTGAAGGAGTTTCAAGTGTGGAGAAAGAGAGACATTAAGTCTCTATCATGCTGCAAAAGATCAAACAGGTAATGGTTGAATGTGGTCTCCCAGGAGAGCACATAGTGCAGGAGCCAAATCAACTGGTAAGACTGTGAAGGACAGAAGCCATAGAGTCCAAATGGCATGGGGAAGAGATGGTCTTTGTAATACCAGTTAGTTGTTCGGTGGTGTCTGACCCATGGACTATTGCCCACCAGGTTCCTCTGTCCCTGGAATTTTCCAGGCAAGAATTCTGTTGTGGGTAGTCATTCCCTTCTGCAGGGGATCTTACTGACCCAGGGATCAAACCTGGGTCTCCTGCTTTGCAGGTAGATTCTTTACCAACTGAACCATCAGGGAAGTCTCTCTCTCTTTTTAAATGTATTCCTCAGGATTTCATCCTTGGTCATATTTTCTCATGTGTACTGCTGCTGCTGCTGCTAAGTTGCTTCAGTCATGTCCAACTCTGTGCGACCCCACAGACGGCAGCCCACCAGGCTCCTCTACCTTATTTAGGCTTCCAGAATCAATTCAGCCACAGCACCGTCAATCAAATGAACCAGAGACAGGCATTTGAGACAATGAAGCATACATGTAACACGTCTAATACAAGGTTGTGCCCATAGTAGATGTTCAATAAATATCTGACGAGCAAACACCAATTCACCTCTGGCTTATGCCTTTATTATTTTGGCCTGAAGTGAAACAGGGAACTGTAGACATGGTAGATATCGACTTTATTTTTTTGAAAAGTGTATTTAACAATTGGAAACTAACTTAAAAATTTCCATTTAAAGATGTATTTATTCCCTGTGTAAAAGATAAATAATTAATATACTGGGATTACCTTTTCTCTTAAAACTCATATAATCTTATTAAGTCTCAAATAATAAGTATCAGATATATATTGTCATAAAAAACTTCTTATAGAATGATCTGAGTTTGAACGTATTTTGCCTTTACCAGAAGCAATTCATATTCTGTGTGTCTCACAAAACTCATTTTACCAGTAATTATGAAACAAAGTGTTCAAACGTGAAGAGATGTCTAAACAGCTTATCTTCCTTCAATATAGAGCATCTATTACCTCAATGAGGTACAAAAACATTTGAGTTCTGGAGGGTTAAACATTTAAAACTCTATTCCACAACCATTTTTAAAGATGTATACTGTGTTCTTGTACAATAGCTGTCTTTTTAAAAAACTTTTGTTTGATAGACTGCCTAAATGAGATATGCTAAATGACTTTACTCTGTAAAACACTTGCCAACATCACATACCAGGAATTGCATGTAAAGCTTTCCAAACCATTATTTTTCCAACTTCACTGTCTATCTGTAACGTCATGTCAATTATGGTGTCATACAGAATGTAAAAGTGAGACGTTCACTCTGTAAAGCAATAGCAAGTCTTTAAATAGGTAGAACAGTATGAAAAAATATAAATTCATTAATACAGAACAATAAATCAGACCAAGGGAAACTTGTTTATCAGTATCTCATGTTTTAAAAGGAACAAGTTATACATGAGTTAACAGAGATCAAATTATCATAATATGCTGTGTGGGTACAATTTTGTGCCATAAATATTGCATGTGTTTATCTAACATAGGAATAAAAAGCATCAAATGATTAATAGTTATAACAGCAATCCAAGAAAGTTATTAAGAAACTATTAAACAGCATTGAATCTAGTGATTCAGGAATACATATTAAATATTAATGGGTATAGTCTATCTGAATTAGTGAAAAAATGGACTTATAGAGCATTTCAAATTACATATGGTTTTATAACATAATAATTCTAACAATGGAATTGCTACCAAAATTGCTAAGCAGAGGTTTCACTGAGCTT
Organism: Capra hircus; assembly: GCF_001704415.2. Classification (NCBI taxonomy): domain Eukaryota; kingdom Metazoa; phylum Chordata; class Mammalia; order Artiodactyla; family Bovidae; genus Capra; species Capra hircus. The sequence goes on from NC_030811.1 coordinate 77,982,907, forward strand.
AAGCTAAGGATAGATGTAACTCATTTACAGCAGGCATATTAATTATATGCAAATACATGCTTTTAAAATTCAAAATGTAATATGCATCTTAATGAACAAGTTAAATATTTCTTCATGAAATTTTACTCATGCCATTCATCCATTCATTCCCAATTATTTCGTAGGTATTACAAAGGTAAATGTTGGCTCCATGATTATTTATACAATGAGGCTTAAATTAATAAGATCTTATTTCCTACTTAATGGGCAACATATTTAGAGTCATTGATCATGGTTCTTACAAGAAGTTCTGTTACTTTCAGTACTGTGCAAGTCCAGGGCCTTACACTTTCTGTGAAATTCAGAATTAAGCTTAAAATTTTTCATTTAGCCTTCAGAGAGAGGCATAAAGATGAGTCTCTGAAACTATGCATTGCTTAACTACTATTTTAGTGACGTGAGGCCACTAAAATAGTGAAGCATAGAGTCTGTAATCAAACTGATTAGGTAGGAATACACATACACACTGTGTGACTTTCAGCAAATGATTTAACTTTTCTATCAACTATAAAAGGAAAAATAAACAATAATAATACAGGGTGGTTGTTAGGATTAAATAAGTTAACATATATCAATCACTTAGAATAATTTAGGATTAAACGAGCCAGTCAGTCAGTCAGTCAGTCAGTTCAGTCGCTCAGTCGTGTCTGACTCTTTGTGACCCAATGAATCACAGTATGCCAGGCCTCTCTGTCCATCACCATCTCTATTAAATGAGTAGATACATCAATTACTTAGAATAATTTGTTGAATATGGAGAGTGCTCAATAAAAGTTTGTCATAATTATTATAACATCTATTGTCCTTAGTTTCAATGTTAATTTCTTAAAAGCTTTCTTAATGATAGACAGTCGAATACTTATCTTTATAGTATGAAATTGACAATTATCTGTTCTCTTATATTGATAAGGTAGAATCATATTTGTTGTCTTAAGAGCAAAACTGATTCAATTAGCTGAAATTTTAGTGTGGAGAAATATTCCCATTCATTTTAATTTTCAGTATCACCAGTGTAAAGAATACTTTAAAGAGTATTAAAAGGTTAAAAATTTTATCTCTTAGAGAAGGATTTCCACCAATTTTTCAGTGTTTTCTTTAATTTAGAGATGAAAAACGAGGATAGGATAACTCAGGATAGGGATGTTGCTAAAGAGAAAGTTAAAGAAGATAGTTTTTAAAAAAATTACAGCTCATAAATTTATCCTTGACATAAGTGGACAGTCATGCTTAGCGTGGTTTTAGAACTTCTGATTTATTGAAAAGTAGGCTTCTTTATGTTCTATTACTTACTGTCTGTGTTTTGGTTCAACAAACTACCCTTTCTCTACCAATGCTTCTGTTTGAACTACTTAGTAATATTCATTATGGCCTTTATTTTACATCTATCAAGTTAATGATGACCTTTAATTTTAAGTTCCCCATCTTTCAGTTTCCTTCCTCTTCTTAAGCAAATCTTCTTAAATATTTTGAAGGTGAAATATTAGCCCATATTTACTTAACTCTTTATATTCAGCTTACAAGAACATGCTCAAAAAAGTATAGGTAGGATGAGCCACACCTGATTTGCCACAAAGTATTACTACACATTAAAACACAAAAATCAAGAAGCAACCAAAATACCATGTTGCCTAAGCATTGCTTTACATTTCAATTCTTGAGTGTTTAATCCGTCACTCAAGTTCTCACTGTGACACCAGAAAGCAATAGGCTTCCTTTGTTGCTAACTTCCTGATTTCTATCAGGCATGCAACATGGTCTGGACAGGTTGATGGACAGTTTTTGACATTCTTGAATGTGAAATCTTGGGGTTCTTGATTTCCAGAGTCCCATGTCCCTGTCTCTTCAATCTCCCCTCCCCAGTTCTCTCCAGGAAAGCAGAGGCCTAACAAAGAGGCCTAAGGAGAAGAACTACTTCAGCTCATCACTTTAGTTTGGTGCTTTCTATTCCAAGCTCCTAAAGAGATGGCAAAAAAAAAAAAAAAAAAGGCTTCTCTATGTTATCATGCATAAAAACCCATTTAGGAGATCTTTTTAAAAAATGCGTATTCTGTTTAACTCTCACAGATTCTAATTCAATAGGTTGGGTAGACCCTTAGAATCTGCACTTTTAACAAGCTCTTCTGGAGATTTTGATATAGGTGGTCTTTATGCATAGTTTCAGAAATTCTGCCTTAAAATGTTTTAATCAATGCAAAGCTTTCTGATTTCTAGTATTTAGAAACCAGCAGAGGTAATCACAGTCAATCAAACTGTCAATTATTCTAAAGGATTTATCACTCTTCATTTGATCTTTCTACTACCTTAATTTCCAGCCAGAGTCATAATCTTTAACTACACTAGCAATCAACTTCCTTTGACCATGAGGAAACATAACTTACTAAAGTAGACTAAGATAATCATCAAGAAAAAACAATGCAAGACTCTTTATCAGTTAGGTTATCACATTTTCACACCATAGAGAGTCTCTACGGTCTGCGCCTATTGCCCAGAAAAAAGCCCAGTCCTGTTATTATTTGTTGAATAACAGTTCCCCCTACTGGCATATTTGTTGAAATTCCCCTTACATGATTTGGAACAAAGTGGTGGCTAAATTCTAAGTCCAAAGCTTGATATTTTTGCCTCAGGGACATGAAAGCACTCTTCGAAAACTAGATGATAAAGGGTACTTTTACAGACATGTTATTTGCTCAGTGAAACTAATTCTAAAAAACAATTAGATATTTGGCTTTTGGGCCAGGGGTCAAGTCTCAAATTTCAGATCTGGATTGGACACAGTTTTGTTTTTAAGTTATTCAGTCCTGCTCCCCTTATAACATTCCAAATTAGGTCAGACAGAATTGCAGTGAAGGTATCACCTCGAGTAAGCAATGGCTGTTCAGAATTTATCACACAAATTTCTCAGCCCTCTAATATGACCTAAAGGTTCTTTATAAAAGATAAAACAGTATCTAATATAAGGATAAATAAGATTTCTGCCTCCCAGATATTTACCAGCATGATCTGAAAGGGTAGGGTATGGATATCCTATATTATATTCCTAAAGGTTCCTAAGAGAGATGGTCTTAAATGCTCTCAACACACACATACACACAAAGGTAACTTTGTGAGCTGATGGATGCATCAACTAACCTTATTGTACCCATTTCCCAAAGTATAAAAGTATCAAATCATCACATTGTACACCTTAAATGTATAGAATGTTATATGTCAAGTATACTGCATTAAAACTGGCCGGCAAAAGAATGGAAAGGTGACCTAAGACCAAGATGTTTAAGAATCATTGATCCAGTTAAACTGAATGCTGTTAACTTACATGTCCAGTGTTTTTTACTTCCCTGACAAAAACATCACTTCTTTCTACTGAAATACTCATGTCTCCAAACTTCCCATTTCATGTTCTTAAATATTCACCATTCTAGTTCAACTTCTACACTTTCGTAAATGTTTTCCAGCTCATCTCTACTCCAATACTTCTCTCCCTCATTTGATAAGAGTCACATGAGCTTCCCTCTCATATCATTAATCATCTTAACATTATCATTAAAATGTATCTTTCTTTATGACTACTTTTTCACATTAGGCTTTAAGAACCTTGAGGAAATTCAAAAGCAGGGTCTGCTTATTATTTGTGGATTTTCTTCCCTACTCCCAGAATGCATTATGGTGGCTAACATAAAGTAGGAACTAGAGAGATGTTTAGGGTATGTGCCCAACAGATCTTGTGCTTTAATTCAAAGAATTCTTTCTAAACCTGCTGCTAGTTTGATTCAAATGTGAATAAAGAAATATACAAGGAATGTACAGCCACCTCTGAACACAACTGTGAGCAGAGTGACCTGCCTCCAGTGTTCTCAATTCCCTTAACCACCTGTACAATTCCTGTCCTCCTCGTCCCCTTCAAGATTCCCACTGTTCTTCCTATTTATGCTCGCTCCTGATCAAATATTAAAGAAATAAAATCATGTTAAATAGAAAAGTTAAAAATCTGTCCGACTCTTTGCAACTGTACAGAGACCCATGGAGTCTGTACAGTCTATGGAACCTCTAGGCCAGAATACTGGAGTGGGTAGCCTTTCCCTTCTCCACGGGATCTTCCCAACCCAGTATTGAGCCCAGATCTCCTGCATTGCAGGAGGATACTTTACCAGCTGAGCCACAAGGGAAGCCCAAGAATGCTGGAGTGGGTAACCCATCTCTTCTCCAGTGGATCTTCCCAAACCAGAAATCGAACTGGGGTCTCCTGCATTACAGGAAGATTCTTCACCAACTGAGCTATCAGGGAAGCTCCTAAATTAAAAAGTTAAAAATCTTCACATGTATACTGGACTAATAAAACTTAAAGCCTCTTTATGATCCTGAATCTTTTATGGAACGTGATTCCATATAAAGGAAGTAAATACCAACAAATAAATAAACAACCTCTTTTCCTCTACAGTATTTATGTTTTGTTTTTTTGAAATAAAGATAGTATAATTTTATTATAAGTTAAAATAGACGTTTTTTGTGTCATGAAAAATCTAACTTTTAGGGGGTATCTTTTTTTTTTTTCATTTTCTTTTTTTATTGAAGGATAATTGCTTTACAGAATTTTGTTCCTTTCTGTCAAACCTCAATATGAATCAGCCATAGGTACACCTACATCCCCTTGCTTTTGAACCTCCTTCCCATCTCCCTCCCCATTGCACCTCTCTAGGTTGATACAGAGCTCCTGTTTGAGTTTCCTGAGCCATACAGCAAATTCCCATTGGCTATCTATTTTACATATGGTAATATAAGTTTCCATGTTACTCTTTCCATACATCTTACCCTCTCTTCCCTTCTCCCCATGTCTATAAAGTCTGTTCTCTATGTCTGTTTCTCCATTGCTGCCCTGTAAATAAATTCTTCAGTACCATTTTTCTAGATTCCATACATGTACGTTAGAATACAATATTTATCTTTCTCTTTCTGACTCACTTCACTCTGTACAATAGATTCTAGGTTCATCCACATCATCGGAACTGACTGAAATGCATTCCTTTTTATAGCTGAGTAATATTCCACTGTATATATGTACCACAACTCTTTATCCATTCATCTATTGATGGATATCTATGTTGCTTCCATGTTCTAGCTGTTGTAAATAGTAAATAGTGCTGCAATAAATAACGGGATACATGTGTCTTTTTCAATTTTAATTTTCTCAGGGTATATACCTAGGAGTGAAATTAATGAGTCATATGATGGTTTTATTCCTAGTTTTTTAAGGAATCTCCATAGTATCTTCCATAATAGCTGTGTCAGTTTACATTCCCACCAACAGTGCAAGAGCGTTCTCTTTTCTCCCCATCCTCTCTAGCATTTATTGCTTGTAGACTTTTTGAAGATGGCCATTCTGACTGCTGTGAAATGATATCTTATTATGGTTTTGATTTGCATTTCTATGTGGAAAATTCTGAAGGAGATGGGAATACCAGACCACTTGACCTGCCTCTTAAGAAAACTGTATGCAGGTCAGGAAGCAACAGTTCGAACTGGACATGGAACAACAGACTGGTTCCAAATAGGAAAAGGAGTACATCAAGGCTGTATATTGTCACCCTGCTTATTTAACTTGTATGCAGAGTACATCATGAAAAACGCTGGGCTGGAGGAAGCACAAGCTGGAATCAAGATTGCCGGAAGATATATCAATAACCTCAGATATGCAGATGATACCACTCTTCTGGCAGAAAAGGAAGAAGAACTAAAGAGCTTCTTGATGAATGTGAAAGAGGAGAGTGAAAAAGTTGGCTTAAAGCTCAACATTCAGAAAACTAAGATCATGGCATCTGGTCCCATCATTTCATGGGAAATAGATGGGGAAACATTGGAAACAGTGGCTGACTTTATTTTTTGGGGTCTAAATCACTGCAGATTGTGATTGCAGCCATGAAATTAAAAGACGCTTACTCCTTGGAAGGAAAATTATGGCCAACCTAGACAGCATATTAAGAAGCAGAGACATTACTTTGCCAACAAAGGTCCGTCTAGTCAAGGCTATGGTTTTTCCCACGGTCATGTACAGATGTGAGAGGAGGACTGTGAAGAAAACTGAGCACCAAAGTATTGATGCTTTTGAACTGTGGTGTTGGAGAAGACTTTTGAGAGTCCCTTGGACTGCAAGGAGATCCAACCAGTCCATTCTAAAGGAGATCAGTCCTGGGTGTTCATTGGAAGGACTGATGTTGAAACTGATACTCCAATACTTTGGCCATCTGATGCGAAGAGCTGACTCATTTGATAAGACCCTGATGTTTGGAAAGACTGAAGGCAGGAAGAGAAGGGGATGCAGAGGATGATATGGTTAGATAGTATCACCGACTCAATGGACATGAGTTTGGTAAACTTCGGGAGTTGGTGATGGACAGGGAGGCCTGGTGTGCTGCAGTTCATGGGGTTGCAAAGAGTTGGACACAACTGACGACTGAACTGAACTGAATAATGAGCATATTTGTATTTCTCTAATAATATTCTGTCCTGGACATTCATTGAAAAGACTGATGTTGAAGCTGAAACTCCAATACTTCGGCTAACTGATGCGAAGAACTGACTCATTGGAAAAGACACTGATGCTGGGAAAGATTGACGGCAGGAGGAGAAGGGGATGACAGAGGATGAGATGGTCGGATGACATGAGTTTGACCATGAGTTTGACCACCAACTCCAGGAGCTGGTGATGGACAAGGAGGTCTGGCGTGCTGCAGTCACTGGGGTAGCAGAGTCAGACACAACTGAGCGACTGAACTGAATAATGAGCCATGTTGATTTCTTCAGTAACCTGTTGGTTATGAGAAATGTGTTGTTTAATCTCCATGTGTTTGTGTTTCTTACCGTTTTTTTCTTGTAATTGATATCTAGCCTGATAGCTTTGTGGTCAGAGAAGATGCTTGATATGATTTCAATTTTCTTAAATTTCCTGAGGTTGGATTTGTGACCCAAGATATGGTCTATCCTGGAGAATGTTCCATGTGCACTTGAGAAGCAGGTGTATTTGGATGGAATGTCCTGAAGATATCAACGAGATCCACCTCATCTAATGCACCATTTAAGACTTGTGTTTCCTTATTAATTTTGTGTTTTGATGATCTGTCCATTGGTGTGAGTGGGGTGTTAAAGACTACTATTGTTGTGTTACTGTCAATTTTTCCTTTTATGTCTGTTAGTGTTCGTCTTATGTATTGAGGTGCTCCTGTGTTGGGTACATAGATATATACAATTGTTATGTCTTCCTCTTGGACTGATCCCTTGATCATTAAGCAGTGTCCTTCCTTATCTCTTGTAATCTTCTTTATTTTAAGGTCTATTTTGTCTGATATGAGGATTGCTGCTCCAGCTTTGTTTTGCTTCCCATTTGCATGGAATATATTTTTCCATCCTCTCACTTTCAGTCTATATGTCTTTATGTTTGAAGTGGGTTTCTTGTAGACAGCATACATATGGATCTTGTTTTTGTATCCATTCAGCCAGTCTGTCTTTCAGTTGGAGCATTTATTTCATTTACATTTAAAGTAATTATTGATATATATGTTCTTGTTGCCATTTTCTTAATTGTTTGGGGTTGACTTATAGACCCTTTTTCTTCTCTTGTATTTTTAGACTATATAAGTCCTTTTAACATTTGTTGTAAAGCTGGTTTGGAGGTACTGAATTCTCTTAACTTTTGCTTGTCTAAAAAGCTTTTTATTTCTCCATCAATTTTGAATGAGATCCTTTCCAGATACAGTTATCTTGGTTGTAGATTTTTCCCTTTCAGTACTTTAAATATATCCTGCCATTCCCTTCTGACCTGCAGAGTTTCTGCTAAAAGATCAATTGTTAAGCATATGGGGTTTCTCTTGTATGTTACTTGTTGCTTTTCCCTGCTGCTTTTAATATTCTTTCTTTGTGTTTAGTCTTTGTTAGTTTGATTAGTATGTGTCTTGGTGGGTTTCTCCTTAGGTTTATCCTGTATGGGACTCTTTGTGCCTCTTGGGCTTGAGTGACTATTTCCTTTTCCATGTTGGGGAAATTTTCAACTATAATCTCTTCAAAATTTTTCTCATACCCTCTATTTTTCTCTTCTTCTTCTGGGACACCTATAATTCAAATGTTGGTGTGTTTGATATTGTCCCAGAGGTCTCTGAGACTATCCTCAGATCTTTTCATTCTTTTTACTTTATTCTGCTCTTCATAAGTTATTTCCACCATTTTATCTTCCAGCTCACTGATTCGTCCTTCTGCTTCAGATATTCTGCTATTGATTCCTTCTAGAGTATTTTTAATTTCAGTAATTGTGTTGTTTTTCACTGTATGTTTATTCTTTAATTCTTCTAGTTCTTTGTTAATTGATTCTTGCATTTTCTCCATTCTGTTTTCAAGGTTTTTGATCATCTTTACTATCATTATTCTGAATATTTTTCAGGGAGTTTGCCTATTTCCTCTTCATTTGTTTGGACTTCTGTGTTTCTAGTTTGTTCCTTCATTTGTGTAGTAATTCTCTGCCTTTTCATTTTTTTTTTAACGTATTGTGTTTGATGTCTCCTTTCCCCAGGCTTCAAGGTTGAATTGAAATCTTTCTTCTTTTTGGTTTCTGCCCTCCTAAGGTTGGTCCAGTGGTTTTTGTAAGCTTTATATAGGGGGAGATTTGTGCTGAGTTTTTGTTTGCTTTTCCACTGATGGGCAAGACTGAGTGAGGTGGTAATCCTGTCTGCTGATGATTGGGTTTGTATTTTTGTTTTGTTTGTTGTTTAGAAGAGATGTCCTGGGTGGTTGGGTGATGCCAGGTCTTGAATTAAAATGGTTTCCTTTGTGTGAGTTCTTACTATTTGATACCCTCTAGGGTTAGTTTTCTGGGAATCTAGGGCCTACGTCAAGGCTGTATATTGTCACCCTGATTATTTAACTTATATGCAGAGTACATCATGAGAAATGCTGGGCTGGAAGAAGCACAAGCTGGAATCAAGATTGCCAGGAGAAATATCAATAACCTCAGATATGCAGATGACACCACCCTTATGGCAGAAAGTGAAGAGGAACTCAAAAGCCTCTTGATGAAAGTGAAAGAGGAGAGTGAAAAAGTTGGCTTAAAGCTCAACATTCAGAAAACGAAGAGGCATCTGGTCCCATCACTTCATGGGAAATAGATGGGGAAACAGTGGAAAAAGTGTTCGACTTTATTTTTGGGGGCTCCAAAATCACCGCAGATGGTGACTGCAGCCATGAAATTAAAAGACACTTACTCCTTGGAAGAAAAGTTATGACCAACCTAGATAGCATATTGAAAAGCAGAGACATTACTTTGCCAACTAAGGTCCATCTAGTCAAGGCTATGGTGTTTCCTGTGGTCATGTATGGATGTGAGAGTTGGACTGTGAAGAAAGCTGAGCACCAAAGAATTGATGCTTTTGAACTGTGGTGTTGGAGAAGAATCTTGAGAGTCCCTGGGACTGCAAGAAGATCCAACCAGTCCATTCTGAAGGAGATCAGCCCTGGGATTTCCTTGGAGGGAATGATGCTGAAGCTGAAACTCCAGTACTTTGGCCACCTCATGCAAAGAGTTGACTCATTGGAAAAGACTCTGATGCTGGGAGGGATTGGGGGCAGGGGATGACAGAGGCTGAGATGGCTAGATGGCATCACGGACTCAATGGACGTGAGTCTGAGTGAACTCCGGGAGTTGGTGATGGACAGGGAGGCCTGGCATGCTGCAATTCATGGGGTCACAAAGAGACAAACATGACTGAGTAACTGAACTGAAGTGAACTGAACTGAGGGCCTTGACATCAGTGCTCCCACTCCAAAGGCTCAGGGCTTGATCTCGAGTTTTGTTTGTGTCTACGTATTCTTCCTGCTGGTCAGGTACACCTGTCCACCCTCAGCTGGTGTTCTGTGTGCACTTCCATGTTTGAAGGTGTATTCTGATGCATCTGTGGACAGAGATGTATTACACGTCCACCTACTTCTCTACCTTCTTGTTCTCTCTGGGTACTTATGTTTTAAATAGAGAAAAAGGAAGAATTTCTTTTTGTAAATTGAACTAAATAGGAAAAGACAGATGTTTTTTGTTTGGTGAAAGAAAATGATTTTTTTTTTTTTCTTGCAAAGGTGAAAGTATCCAACATGAGTGCTATTCTGACATAATTTTTGGTGAAGTTGTCATGATGTGGGAAGAGTGAGAGAAACCCAGCACTTAGCACTGTCCTCCTAACTTCATTGTTATTAGGTCACTAACAAAGACACCATCTTAAACAGTGGTTTCTAGGAAATGAGTTCTATGTCCATGCACACTTCAAAATAGTATTTAAATATAATTTCTTTATGTACATGTACAACAATACTTTTTATTATAAGCAGCACATTGCAACAACGAAAAGTGCCTGAGATGGGAATCAGAAAACCTAACAAAAAACTAGGCAGCCTTGGTTGGGTGACTTAGAATCCCTAGATCTCAGTTTCCCACCTTTACTGAAATTTTTGAGATGTCTCCCAAAAGGACTCTGTAAAATCAGGGTGCTAATCTAGATAATCTGTTATTTCCAGCTCCATAAAAATAATCAATGGTTACTCTAGGTATCCAGTTCAGTTCAGTTGCTCAGTCATGTCCGACTCTTTGCGATCTCAGGCCTTCCTGTCCATCACCAACTCCCGGAGTTCTCTCAAACTCACGTCCATTGAGTCGGTGATGCCATCAAGCCATCTCAGCCTCTGTCATCCCCTTCTCCTCCTTCCCTCAACTCCTCCCAGCATCAGAGTCTTTTCCAATGAGTCAACTCTTTGCATGAGGTGGCCAAAGTACTGGAGTTTCAGGTATAGCACCAGTCCTTCTGAAGAACACCCAGGACTGATCTCCTTCAGAAGGGACTGGTTGGATCTCCTTGCAGTCCAAGGGACCCTCAAGAGCCTTCCCCAACACCACAGTTCAAAAGCATCAATTCTTTGGCACTCAGCTTTCTTCACAGTCCAACTCTCACATCCATACATGACCACTAAATACCATAGCCTTGACTAGACAAACCTTTGTTGGCAAAGTAATGTCTCCGCTTTTGAATATGCTATCTAGGTTGGTCATAATTTTCCTTCCAAGGAGTAAGCATGTTTTAATTTCATGGCTGCAATCACCATCTGCAGTGATTTGGGAGCCCCAAAATATAAAGTCTGACACTGTTTCCACTGTTTTCCCATCTATTTGCCATGAAGTGATGGGACCAGATGCCATGATCTTTGTTTCTGAATGCTGAGCTTTAAGCCAACTTTTTCACTCTCCTCTTTCACTTTCATCAAGAGGCTTTTTAGTTCCTCTTCACTTTCTGCCAAAAGGGTGGTGTCATCTGCATATCTGAGGTTATTGATATTTCTCCCGGCAATCTTGATTCCAGCTTGTCCTTCTTCCAGCCCAGCATTTCTCATGATGTACTCTGCATATAAGTTAAATAAGCAGGGTGACAATATACAGCCTTGACGTACTCCTTTTCCTATTTGGAACCAGTCTGTTGTTCCATGTCCAGTTCTAGCTGTTGCTTCCTGACCTGCATACAGGTTTCTCAAGAGGCAGATCAGGTGGTCTGGTATTCCCATGTCTCTCAGAATTTTCCACAGTTTATTGTGATCCACACAGTCAAAGGCTTTGGCATAGTCAATAAAGCAGAAATAGATGTTTTTCTGGAACTCTCTTGCTTTTTCCATGATCCAGCGGATGTTGGCAATTTGATCTCTGGCTCCTCTGCCTTTTCTAAAACCAGATTGAACATATCTAAGTGTTCAATATTAGGTATTAAGCATATCTAAATTACAAATGGCTGGTTCACATTCATCTAGGAAGTCAGTGGTGAAATCAAGGTGAAGATCCAATTACCTTGAACCTTAACTTCCCTACCCTGTCCACACTGTCCATGAGATTCTAATCCTAATAACCTACTATCAGAGAATGGAACAGAGTCAGGGTAAAGACTAAAGTTTGACAGAAACCAAAGTAGAACTGGATTAAAGTATGTCTTAACCTATCTTCACATGAAGGGAATCTATGAATAAATCTTTTGAGTAATGTGAAAATATAAATTGCCAATATTATTCAATCAATATTAAATTTGTTTAAAGACCCTTTTTCCTTTCCCTAATTTTGAATCTTATCCAGAAACCCAAGATACTATTTTCGAAAAGAAATTTTTCTGATATTGTTTAAATGATAAGGAAGTTCATAGGACCAGACTCATATTAGTTCATAACTATTAACTATAACACATTGGTGGCTTGTGCTTATCTAAGTTACAAATTTTTGCTAATCCTAAGTATTAAATGTATGTCAAAAGTTCTTTAGTCAGAGATTTTTTTAATTAAAATGAATTCTGAATTATATTTTCCTTTTTTGTTTTCCTCATGAATTCCTTGACATTCATATTTGTTTTCACCTATTAATAATATATAGCATAGACTCTCCACATTTCCACAAGAAAACATAGTAAATTGTTCCTTCTACTAACATTAGTTAATCAAAGTACCTGAAATTTTATATGCTTTCTGAAACTCTGGAGAAAAATTACTTGAATGTACATATCAAAGGTAGATGGGGCTTGTCAACTCACCAGCAGGAAAAATCCATCAATTGGACTATGACAAAGAATATCCCTTCTATAATATTATCTATGGAATCATTTGACATGCGCAGTCATGAAATTCCTTTTAGGTGTATTCAAACACTAATTAATAAAAACTCATGAACTAGATATACCATGAGAACTTGAAGGTTCATTCCTTGAAAAGTTAAACAAGACATTGGTGAATCAGCATTTGCATAGGACATTCATTAATCAGTATTTATACACCCTTGTTTAGGTGACTGGCAAAGGAACATCTGGGACAGTCCTCGTGAGTTATAGGCATGCCTAAACATACTTGTACTTCCCAAGAACATGAAATATTATCGACTCAATGAAATAGAGGCAAGGTGCTTACACAGGTACTCAATAAATTCTTGCTGAATGATTAGTCTAAAAACAGGGTTTGATGCTTCTGTTTTGAAGTCTATAGATCAGATATTACCATTTAATATCTGTTTTTCAGAAAACCTCTACTCTTGAAAGAATAATAATGTTCATTATTTAGAGTAACAGAAAACCTAAACAAAGAGAAAGAAAGTTTACTAGAATTAACAGTGAGGTCCTAAGCCCAATCAGAGATTCACTGCATGTACTGTCCTCCTGTGTTCAGGTCATGATTACCAGATGGTCCCTCTGATCTATAATGAAATGAACACATACTATCAAATTATCTACAATCTCATAAATGTTAATAGTTTTCTTATCTTAAAAACAGCAATGTTAATAAGCTCCTCCTGATGCTTAAAAATATTCCCAACAAATATGAAATAATTTTATAAATGCAGAATTTACTGGAATAGAACAGTTAATACTAAAACTTAAAATGTGTGTAAATATAATGACAGCAGAATATTAAGACTAAGGAGATTTAAAAACCAGAACAAAATTTTAGATGCAATTAAATTTAGAATACAACCGAAAACAAGAAATGTCAACACTCAAAAATGGATAATAAACAGAAAACATTTTTAAATCTTGAATTTAAGATACTTTGGTGGTAAACATTTCTTTAAATCATAAATCCCTTCTTGTAATAGATTCTTTTTTCAACTTGGCATTAAGAGATTGCATTAATTTCCTGTTACCACTGCAACAAATTGCTACAAACAGTAATTTCAAAGAACAACAATTGATTTTCTTATAATTCTACTATTATTTGAAATCAGTCACTCCTGGTTAAAGTGAAGCTGTCGGCAAAGCTGGTTCCTTCTGAGAACCAGGACAGGAAGCTCCCTTGTAGCACCATTTTCAGCTTCTAGTGACTGTCTATATTCTTGGGCTTGTGGCCCATTCTTCATCTTCAAAGCACGTCACTACAATCTCCGGTCCCATTGTTACATGGGATTTCACTGATGCCTCCTGAGTCCCTCTTTTAAAGACCATGGTAATTATATCATTTTCACCCAAATAGTCTAGGAAAACTATCCACCTCAACATCTTTCATCTCACTTGCAAAGACTCTTTTTATTATATAAAATGATATACTAACATGCTCTGGCGATTAGGACAGGGGCATCTTTGAGGCAACATTATTCAGCCTACCACAAAGGCTAAAAACCAGAGTAGTTTCTACAACAAATCCCTACACTCAGAGTAAAATAAGCTTAATTTATTAAATGAATGTGGTTATCTAATTCTTAAGGCTTTCATGTCTGAATAGTCGTGAGTTCCTTAAGATCAGACTTAAGTCTTTTCACCAGCAGAGTGCCTAGCCCTAGATAGCATTCATTCTAATCATCAGTTGGAAATAATGAACCTTACTAATAAGTGTGTGTCAGAGAAAAAAATGTTTAACAGTTTATAGTAATTCATAGGATTTCCATTTTTACAAACCAAAGAATCAGTCTCCAACAATGCTAGAAAGCAGATGCAAACAACTCGATTTGGTTAATGAAGTCCAATAAATATTTCCAGACTCTCTATAAACTTAGCACCACTGAAAATCATATAAATTTCAAAACAGTTACTTAAAGACAGTAAGCTTATTTGAATGGTACTGTTAGTGACTGTTTTTCTTCAATGCTTCTTTGATGAACTCACACCAATAAATTAGTACAGGATTATAGCTTTTTAGCATCTACAGGAATAATGAGAAATATAAAAAGCAGATTATGGGAATTAGATAAAACCAAACACAGAAACAAAGTTATGAAGAGACTGGGAATTGTCAGTCATCCTAGGATGGCTATCAGTGAAGAGTGGTGGTTATTCTTGCAGGCAGCTGCAAAAGCAGAGGCCTGGACTGATGGTAGGTTTTTGCTGATTCAATAACTACACCTGATTATGAAAAAAGGAAGGATGGCTATGTTTAAGATATGCGGTAGACATCACCACTGTATATGGTTTATAATTCCCTTCTTCCTTTTGGCATTAACCAAGATCACTACCTCGTGCTGCTTGAAGTTAAGTGCAGCAATATGATTGCTCTTGTCATTAAAATAGTGGAATTCGTATGTGTCACTTAAAGGGAAAATCATTTGAGCCAGTGCACAATATTCCCTGCCCTCTTCCTTCTCTACCACAAGAGGCAACATTACATATGGGGAGAGGGGGGCTTCTCTGAACCTGGGTCCCAGAATGAGGTCTGCTTTGGGATAAAACCCTGCAGAAACATGATTGTCTAAACAACTGAGATTTGGGGAATTCTGTTCTATCCTATACAACAGTATAGCCTGTTGTATTCTATTGACGGAGAATGGTTCACCAATTTGGATTTCCAGTTATGTTAGCTGCTCAGATTTATCTAAACTGTTTAGAGGACATAGTAGAGAAAGTAAAAGCAAGAGATTAAGCAAGGAGGGAAATCACCTGGGGCTAAAGGTAGTGTTATGTACTTGTAAGCTATTATTTCAAAGCAATAATACTTTCATCTCCTCTGTCTTTCGTATTCTTAATTAAGTTTTTTAAATTTAAAAGCTAAAGTTTTTCTATTTGTAACTAACATGATCTATTTCAATAACTGTCTAAAAATTTCTGTGCCACCCATTGAATGTCACTTTTATGAAGGCATATTAATGGAGGCTTGACTAACCAGTATATAAACAAATTTTATTTTATATAATTTAATACATGCCAAGTACATAATTTTAATTGCCAAGAATCTTTATTTAGGTTGACTGAAGGTCCCCAGATGTTTGTGTTAATTTAGAGAGATAACTTATAAAATTGCCATAATGAGTAAATAATTGCCTGTTACTAAAAACTGCTCTACTGGCTTATTTGGTAGGCACCATTTGGGTTGAACTTCCTTCAGAATAAATATCAGAGAATTTTTAAATACCAAATTATGTATATGGATACAAAAGATTTTTGTTATAATCACCACTGTTCTTAAGAATTCATTTTATAGTTAATAGTATTTTTCATTCAACCAAGTTTTGCTAGTGTGCAAACTTGATGTCTCAGTTGAATTTGTGTATAAAATATATGACTTTTTTTTCTTTATAAGTGTATATTTGATTTAGTGATCACTGATCAAAGGTCTAACTTTGAACTTGAAAGTCTGAGAAGGAGAAAAGACATTAGCTCCAGGTATCTATATACTTCTGCTTAAGTAGAAGTCAAAAGACAAATGGAAATGAATGGCAATTCTACAGATTTGGAGCACTTGGAGATTTTAAGCTCATCTGGAGATAAAACTTCAGGAATGGAAAGCCTATATATAACAATTACTGAAGATGCCTGTCTTACTCTATTTTGGGGTGGGAAGTTAAGACACTGTATTAGCATAGGAAGAGAAAGAACAACTAAAGCACTGAATAGTTCTCTTTTAGGCCCTTTGTCAAACCACATGTATGTTTTCAAGCAACAACATAACCACATGGGATAAAGGTCATTGATTCTCTGTGAGCTGTGAAGTTGGGCCAGTTGGTATAGCAGAGACCATTAGCTTTGAGTTTCTCTCAAATGCTCTCAGGCCTGGCTTTACATGTCACTGAGACATGTTAGAATGTTACAAAAAATGCTCATTATTGCAACGACTATGTCCAAGATAAAAGAGGCATCCAGCTGTGCTGAACTTTCCTGTTACATTAAAGCTACCTTTTCTAGAGATAATTATTTTATACACTGATTCCTAAAATGAATATATATCAAGTCTTCCTTACAGGTTCCTTCAGTTGAATCAAAGTTTATGTCTATGAAATACCATATGTCTGAATTACATGAATGCTAAGTATTAAAAATAATAAATATAAACCAAATGAATTAGGCACTTGACAAAATATGTGAGGAAAATGACAATAAAATAAAACTAAATAAAGAGAAAGATATTTATAATGATAGTGACAAAAATAAACTAGAAAACAGAAAAATGATCAATAATAAAAAATTTTAATTGAATGCTTATTATTTGGAAATGTTTCAAGCCTTTTGCATATATTAACTTTTTAGTAATAAAAATCCCAATAAAGTCAGAATGGAAAACAACAAAACAAATATAACTATGGGAAGTCTAAAATATATAGAAAATATGTATAAAATAAGTCCACAAATAAATGAGAAATCAGTTGAATTAACATATATGCACTTTTGGGCACTAAAAATTACTTTCAATTAATACATTTGAAATGTTGATATTGTATATTAATATTTTGATGTCAGCAAAAACTTGAAAAGGAACACTAAAATGAACACTTCAGTCCACTCCTACTGATGCATACTTACGTAAGCATACAAATTAAATGTCAAAAACAACACCACGATTTATAGCTCAGCCATTTTGAAACTATTACATTCATACTAGGACTGATAGATAAACATATCAGGTATAAATAAAGGTAGGTTTCTCATTGTCAGAGAAAGCGGTTACAAGTATGGTAAGAGGAAAGGCTATGTTGACTTGGGTTGGATTAGAATCAGAGGTATCATTAGGAACTCACAGTTTTTAACATGCTTACAAATGGAGAGCTGCAGAAATATAGACATGTATGTACATGCATGCCTGCTTTTACATTTGTCTGTTTCCTCACTCTAAACACAGAGAGTATAGAGGTAGAGATGCCCTGGAACAATGAGTTTGTCTCTCGTCTTGATTTGTATGCACCAATCTACAAGCAAACAAATAAACAAACACACAAAAAACAGATTCCTTGGGAAAGTAACTGATACCAGACTTGGGGAAGGGAAAACAAAAGATGAGCCTGGCATATCTTTCAGTGCCAGAAAGTATGGGGGAGAAGTTGAAAGGACAGAGAGTTAACTTGAAGGAGTTCCCAATGGGCAAATCTGGGAAAATTTAAGCATACAAAAATGCAGACTAATAGTAATGGCTTTTAAGCCATTGACTAAAATTAATATCTGCTGGCCCATACTAAACACAAATAAATAATTTAAAAAAAAATTAAAGGATACTACAAAAGAGTGATTCCTTCCATTAGAATTTTAATTAATAAATGTGGAAAAATAATAGAAACAGAAAATCATCATTATTAGGCAAATTGCTATGGTAATAATTGTTGCAGGAGAAATTATTGATAAATACTAAAATTAGTGGGGAATATTTACATAAGATATTTTCATAGTTACCAAGTGTCTCTCCACAAGATGCTTAATAATTACAAAGAGAAAAAAATAGAACTTTACAGTAGAAGCCCTGGAAAACATAACCTTAACAAGTGATCAAAGCTAACAACACAGTAATAAGCTACATTGGCATTATGTTCCTTCATATTTGATGCACTAAGAAGGGCAAGATATTGCTTCATGATGTTGTTGCCAAATCTCAACCCAATAATGGAAAAACACCAAACTAACTAAACTGAGGCACACTCTACAAAGTAACTGATCAGTCTTCAAATATCTCAAGGTAATAAAAGAAAAAGAAAGACTGAGGTAATGTCATAGACTAGAAAAGATTCAGGGGACATAAGAACTAAATGCAAAGCATAATTCTGCACTCACTTTCCTCTTTACTAGTTCTTAAAAAGTTAATGACACTAAATTATTTTCATATTTTCTATAATAGATTCCCTAATTTTTGTTCTGTTCATGTCTATAGTATTTGTAATATACACAAGTTTATGTATTTTTCCTAGTAAAATAGTCTATTTTCCCCATTTAGACAATTATTTTTTAACATAAAAAAATCTCCACTATTTCTAGATATTTGACATTCATTTAGATTAGTGGAAAGATTGGTGAAATCCGAATTAAGTCTTTAGTTTGCTTAATAGTATTGTATTACTATTAATTTTCTAGCTTTGATAACCATATTATGACTTTGTATGATACTACATTACAGGAACCAGAGATCAAATTGCCAGCATCTGTTGGATCATCAAAAAAGCAGAATTCCAGAAAAACTTCTGTTTTAATGATTATACCAAAGCCTTTGACGGGGTAGATCACTAAAAATTGTGGAAAATTCTACAAGAGTTGGGAATATCAGACCACTTTACCTGCCTCCTGAGAAATCAGTATTTAGGTCAAGAAGCAACAGTTAGAACTGGACATGGAACAATAAACAGGTTCCAAATTGGGAAAGGAGTACCTCAAGGCTATATATTGACATCCTGCTGCTTTAACTTATATGCAGAGTACATCATGAGAAATGCTGGGCTGGATGAAGCATAAGCTGGAATCAAGATTGCCAGGAGAAATATCAATAACCTCAGATACACAGATGACACCACCTTTATGGCAGAAAGTGAAGAAGAACTAAAGAGTCTCTTGATAAAAGCGAAAGAGGAGAGTGAAAAAGCTGGCTTAAAACTCAACATTCAAAAAACTAAGATCATGGCATCTGGTCCCATCACTTTATGGCAAATAGATAGGGAAACAATAAAAACAGTGACAGACTTTATTTTGGGGGGATCCAAAATCACTGCAGTTGGTGACTGCAGCCATGAAATTAAAAGACACTTGCTCCTTGGAAGAAACGTTATGACCAACATAAACAGCATATTAAAGAGCAGAGACATTACTTCACCAACAAAGGTCTGTCTAGTCAAAGCTATGGCTTTTCTATTAGTCATGTTTGGATGTGAGAGTTGGACTATAAAGAAAGCTGAGCATTGAAGAATTGATGATGTTGCTGAACTGTGGTGTTGGAGAAGAAACTTGAGAGTCCCTTGGACTGCAAGGAGATCCAACGAGTCCATCCTAAAGGAAATCAGTCCTGAATATTCATTGGAAGGACTGATGTTGAAGCTGAAACTCCAATACTTTCGCCACCTGATGCAAAGAGCTGACTCATTTGAAAAGACCCTAATGCTGGGAAAGATTGAGGGCAGGAGGAGACAAGGACGACAGAGGATGAGACGGTTGGATGGCATCACTGACTCGATGGACATGGGTTTGGGTGGACTCTAGGAATTGGTGATGGACAGGGAGGCCTGGTGTGCTACGGTTCATGGGGTCGCAAAGAGCTGGACATGACTGAGTGACTGAACTGAACTGAACTGAGTTAACACATGCAAAGACTAAAAATAAAAGGCAAGGGTGAGATGTATGGAGAGAGTAACATGGTAACTTCCATTACCACATAGGTAATAGATAGCCAACGGGAATTTGCTGTATGTCTCAGGGAACTCAAACAGCAGCATGTATCAATCTAGAAGGGTGTGGTAGGGAGGGAGATGGGAGGGAGGTTCTAGAGGAAGGGGACATATGTACACCTACAGCTGATTCATGTTGATGTTTGAGAGAAAACAACAAAATTCTGTAAAGCAATTATCCTTCTATTAAAAAATAAATTAATTTAAAAAGTATATGGCAAAACAGAGATCATTCAATAAATATGTATTATCTAGTACAGTTTTAGAGAAAGCAAATAAAATGATGTGGACAAAAAACTAAAAACTAAAACCAATATTTTATGCATCAGTATAAATTCTATGTAGTTTAAACATGACATACAAAATATAACTATGAAATGATGAAAGCTATAAGCAAATGTTAAGCCTCCAGAGATGATGAAGATATTTTTATGTACAAGAGAAGTCAAGACAGGAAAAAGTGATCACTTGGGGAGAGAAAAAAAAATTTTTTTACCAAGTCAATAATATAAAAATCAACACACACTAAGGGAAAACTAGGAAAAACTCACTGCAAATATGACAGCTGATTAATGGTATTAGCATATAAAAGCTATTAAAGGAAGAGAATGAATTTTTAGGAGTTTTTAATTCTTGGATGAAGAAGATATTACATAACCATTGAAAATTAAGATTTTGAAAAGCAATGAGGTTAAAATAGTCAAAAGATAGTATTGATAAAAAATCAACATTCACAATTACCTCTATAACATGATACATGCTCTGTAGTATGTACATAAATGATATACACATTTCACACAGATTTTTCCTCTCAAATTTTCCATGATCATCAGGGGGCAGAGAAAGTATGCCATAAAACAAATGATTGGAACTAATGACAAGGAGACTAGGTTGGACGTAAAATGTGTGAAGTCTAGACCAAGATATTAATACTAACTAATTGACTCTAAAACATATTAAAGCCAAGCATGGGATACTTTAGATACTATTTAAAATCTCACTTGACAATTTGCCACCACTTCATGCCGTTATTAGCAATTAGGACAGATAATTCAGGCCAATTTATGTACCGACTACTTGCTAAGAATCTACTATGTGCTCTGTATATGATGGAAGGTATATAATGATGAATATGATGCTATCTCTGCCTTTACTGAGTTTACCCTTTAATTTGCCTAGGAGGTGGGAAAATAAACACACATAAAAATAATTACAATATAAACTTTTTGTTAAAAGTTATACAAATTTTTGGAGTTTAGAAGGAAGGGGAGAATCCACTGTTTGTGGTTCTCTCATTCACATACATAGCAAACATATATTAAGCTTCTGATAAATACTGGTTATTTTAGGTACAGACATCGAGTTCTTAGGAGGAGGTGTCATTTGATATTAGCTATGAAATATAAGTAGACATATCATTTCCAGAAAGAGATGGTGCAGAAAGAACATTTTAATAGCAGGAACCATGGTTAGCTATTCCATTTGTGAGTAGCAAGGGCACATACAGAAAGAGTAAATGATAAAGCTGTAAAGACTTGTTGGTCCCTTCTTGAGGAAGGATGTGAATATGAGCCTCAGGCACTTGTTCTTGATTTGGTAAGCAATCCAGAAGACTTTCAAGGTTGATCAGAAAGAGATGTTTTTAAATTAAATAGATGTCTGTCACTCCCTGGGAAAGAATCTATTACCTCTGAAAATTTCTGCAAACGGGGTCTCTTATTGAGTCATTCAGAGATATCACATTGAGTCTGTAGTTAAAATAATAAAGAGTATCATGTTTCCTGCCTCTAAGAACAGCTCAGAAAAGTTCCTCGGGATTCACTGCAGCCACAGCATAAGGCAAAGTGACAGAATCACTAGCGGACGGGACATGACGACAGCACACACAGCATACTGGCAGGTGTCTCACAGGGATGAGGAGGTAGTTAATCAAAACATCATGTTGCTTGTAAGGCTAAGAGGGAGAGCCAGAGGTAATAACCACATGCAGTCACCCATAATTTTTGAGGAAAGGAAAAAAAAAAAAAGAAAAAAAATCAAAGTTAAAATTGCCTCTACTACCCACGTATGCCATGCCAAAGCACATTTGTAGAAGTTTCAATGAACACATACACATTTTCAAACAAGAAACACTGCATCATAATTATAATAACAACATATATCACTTTACATATAACAAATACCTTGTTGCTGTTTAGTCTCTAAGTCATGCCTGACTCTGCAATCCCATGGACTACAGCCTGCCAGGCTCCTCTGTCCATGGGATTTCCCAGGCGAGAAGGCTGGAGTGGGTTGCCATTCCCTTCTCCAGGGGATCTTTCCAATGCAGGGCATCAAACCTATGTCTCCCACTTTGGCAGGTGGATTCTTTACCACTGAGCCACTAGAGAAATCCCAACAAACACTTTACATACACCTTTTTCATGATTTCAAATATTTAGAGTTTATGACAATTTCCATAGAATTTAGAATGCCAGGGAATTTAATTTAAAGGCTTTGGTAGAACTTATATTGTCACTAAAATAGTAGTGTCTTTGTGGATTCAAAAATTCACAATTGCATATACTTTCAAAATTTACCTATGTTTACTTGTGAGACCAAACATTTTTGAAAGACTAAAGAAGTTTCAGCAGAAATCAGAGTTCAAAGACTCAATAATTAATTTTCTCTATTTTATTTTAGGCCACATTTGCTCTATGGTACAGGAGAGTTGTTATCACAGTCTGAGGAAACCTGGCAGCTACTTTTTTGATAGGGTTAATCAAAAATGAATCAAACCTCTAGCTTTGGGGGTTCTGAATTAATAATGACTTGAAGGAGATAAAAAGGAGCAGCAACAACATATTTGTAAAACCAAGACTTCAAAATGAGTCAGAACAGCTCATTTAGATAAGTCATGAACCTAATGGCTAAATTAAAGCAAAACTGTGATTCCTGACATAGCTGGGCTCAAAGTAAGCCGTGGCACAACAGTGTAGCCACAGGAAGAGGAAGAGCTGCAGGTTGGAAGTATCCCAGAAGACATCTAACAGAGAGGCAGGCTACCAATAAATTAGTCATGTGCCGTAACTGTAAGTCAGCCATGTTTCTTAGAGACTACTAACAGGTTTTTTCTATAAACGGGTAAAAAAGCTGTTTTCTCCAGTTTTGAAAAATGATTCTTCATATTCACATAGAACTTTTGAGAGAGGAAGTAGATTAGATACTATGTACTAGGTATGCCTGTCAATGCAGGAAACTCAGGAGACACAGGTTCTATCCCTGGGTGGGGAAGATCACCTGGAGTAGGAAATAGCAAGCCACTCCAATATTCTTGGCTGGAAAATTCCATGGACACATGAACCTGTTGGGCTACAGTCTACAGGGTCACAAAGTGTCGGACACAATGGAGCAATTGAGCATACACATAAAAAATAATACATAGAAACCTCATTTAAAATTGATTTGGGAGGGTGGAAGAGGGAGCTCTCATACCTCCACTTGATGTCAGTTGCAGACCCAACAGGAAGAAACATACTTGTGCAATTCCAACAGGAAGAAGTTTCTATTAATACTTCACAATTCAGCAGGATAGAGGAAGAATTTCTCCTTGCCAAGCCATAGACCAGCCAATATAAAGCTACTTCACTTCAGAACCCCCAGTTTTTTCTATGGACTCTGTTTACAGTGGCTCCTTCCAATCCCCCTTTCTCCTCTATAAAAGAATATTCCTCCCGTTTGTGCTTTAAACTTGCCTGTGGCTCACCACAGATTGAATGTCCTGAATGACAATCTTTTGCTGTTCTTGAATAAACCTATTTTATTTAAGTAAAATAATGGCTCTTTTATTATTTTATCTCAATACAAGGCAACCCTTTCTTTTTGCAATGAAACTGATGCCCAAAGAAATAATGAATCTTGCTCAGGCTTTTACATTGGAGTTGTTTCGCTAAAACACAAATTCTAATCTCCTGAGATAATGGCTAGAATTTGGCTGACCCTCCTCCCTTCTCTCCAGTATCAGTGTCATAGCTTTTTTTGACCTCCTAGGCTTCTTCCACTCCATGTAGTTTACCACTGAAGTTCATCTACCATGTCAAAAACACTGCTATAAAACCTTCAGTAGGTGCTGCCTTCTCACAGCTTAACAAGGTCCTTTGAAATTGAAATCCATCCCCTGAAAGATAATTTCTAACATTTTAGATTACTATTTCTCAATGAAAAATCTCTCCTACAGCTTTACTGTATTTCAAGTTTTCTGAGCCTGTTTTATCACATACACACACACTTCTTATTACTTATGCTCTTTCATTGTTAATTAAACATGCTCATCACACCTTCCTTTTCTGTATAGACAAATTTCCATCTTGCAATATATAAATCAAGCTTTATCTTAGCATAAAGCTCTTCCCAATCACATAATCCCTCTTACTTCTCCTTTCCATCCTTCAAACCACACTTGTCTATTAAGCTTCCAATTGCATATTTTTGGACAAGTAATATGAAAATTGTGAAAACTAAAATAGAATTTGAAGTCATGTTGGTGCAGATCAATGTACCATATGTTAGTGGAAAGGCAAAATGTTTTTTCTTTTTTTTTTCAGTTTTCAGAGTCCGGTATATTAGCTAAAATTCCCTCCAATATTCCCTCCCTGGTGTCTCAGATGGTAAACAATCTGCTTGCAATGCAGGAAACACGGGTTTGATCCCTGGGTCTGGAAGATCTCTTAGAGAAAGGCATGGCTACCCACTCCAGTATTTTGCCTGGAGAATTTCATGGACAGAGGAGCCTGGTGGGCTATAGTCTATGGAGTTACAAAGAGTTGGACATGACTGAGTGACTAAAATATAGGAAGCTAGTCTTCGTTTGCCAACACAGAAGTAAGTGAACATAGACATGCTATTAACCTTTTTAAGCCTGAATTTACTAATTTATAATATGAAGGGAAAGTCTGTGCTGTTTACTTCAAAGGGTGGTTTTGAGGACTGAATAAGATTATTATACAAAAGAATGTTGCAAACTGTGAAGTACTAAAAAAAATTAAGGCATTATTTTAACAATATTGGGAAAAATATTAAATTCATACCTGAGCTGTTGACCTGATTTTTTTAAATTGGCAAATTGAAAAAATAGAACATATAACAAGAGGCTTTTGCAAAAGCTTTACTCTTGAAATTTTCATATGGGGTTATACTTTCAAAACTGTCAGAGCACATCATGTAGAAATTATAGAATATTTATTTAAGAGGATATGGCCAAAGGATATGATGCTAATTTTGATTAATTTTATGCATTCATAAATAGTTTGCCAAAGTAGGAGGACCAGTGAAATGGCCTCATTACACAGCTCTGTGTGTTAGCCATTGCCCATTATTGTACTTTCCGGTAACTGATTTGTAAAGTGTGCTTTTAATGTTTTGTTTAAAAATTCATTTTAGGAAGATTAGGAATGGAGAACATTTCTTGGAACAGCTACTGGCAATGTTTTGTAGAAAAAAATAACCTATCCAATTTTCCTTTGCATACTATAAAAGAATGATTTATTGCCAGCAGCGTTTTGTTGCCTTGGTGGAGATGACCTCTTTTTACATTTCAACATATATGGGAGATGCTTCTATTCTATCCTTCCATTAAAAAACAAAACAAAACAACTCAGTTTGGAGAAAGAATGTTATCAAGATTAGCTTCATTCATTCCAAATATTTACTAATTGTTATGTGCTAGGCACTATGCAAGGTATTAGGAAGGTGTTTGTTTTTTTTTTTTTCCCTACAATTTTTACTGATATAAGCAATTTTACTGTATTTTAACTTTAGGTTTGTGAAAACAGCTATGATGTTCCCTAGAGGAAGTTTTATATCTTCTTTATCTCTATATATTCAGAGCCTGGCTCACAGAAGGTGTGGCCCATAGTAAGTAAGGACCCAAGTGCTCAGTAAATGAGCAGATGGAGAATAAATAACACAACCTTCCCCACCTCTTCCAGAATAGCCCAGAAGATAGTCTAGCTTCATGTTCCTGCAATGTTAACCTTCCCAAAGTATATTTCTAAAGTGTGTCCTTTTTCCTGCTAAGGTAATTCAATGGCTCTCCACTCCTCCTTAAATAAAATCTAAACCTCTTAGCTTGGCCATTTATATTTCTAAAATCTGGCTCCAAACTACCTTTCCAAATTTATTTCCCTCTTGAATATAGTGTATGCCCTTTTAGTTCTGAAATAATACAGGGTGCAAAAATACCTGGGGAGCTGGTTAAAAGTTTGCATTCCTGGTCCTACACCCCCTGAGTTTCTGGAACAATAGTTCTAGGATAGGTTCATTGACTTTCATTTTGTGGACATTCTCCAGGTGACTTTGACGCACGTGTTTAGCATACCATACATGAGCAACACTGTTATGTTTTGTTAAACTAGCTTTCCCTGGAAGGCATACTTTTCTCTCTGAGTCTTCGGATGTGTCGCTGTTGCCCTCACACCAACAACTGTTTTCATTCATTCACTCATTCAAATAAAGCCTACTGGTAATTGTGCTGCAAATAACTGTCCCATTCAGTTAAAAAACAAATTCTCATTTTCTTTTGGTAAACATTTGCTCAGGCAGTTTAAGCAAATATTTCACACACGGTGATACCTACTCATTAGTTACTTATAGTTTGTATATAATCAAGAAGAAAAGACTCAAGAAATTCCTTTTGTCAAATCCTTTATGTATCTAGGAAATTCATCTGTTTCCCACATGCAGATATTTGGATGGGTTTGAAATCTGTTTTAATTTTCACTAGTTGCACTATTTTAGTGCAAAATTGCTTTACACAGTTTCAAAGTTTGATATTTTAAAGTTTTACTTTATTAACAGATATTTATAGTGAGAGGTCATACAAGGAATTCAACAGTGTACACAGGTGTGAGTTAGCAAGAATCTCTTAACTCTACTGCAATAGCCCATTATTACAATGTTTGGCAAAATGTTTTCAGAATGCCTATGGGCTAGACATACTAAAGAAAAAAAATTTTTTTCAAAATGATTAATCAGCAAGTACTATAAGTATAAAAGCCATCTGTGAGCCTGGATACTCATTTCTGCCTTTGTAATTCCTGAAGTTTGAAGAACATCTGGAGTAGGATGACAGTTATTATCTGAAACATTCTTTTCTCTAATACCAATACTATTAACATGCCTCCTGAAGTTCTCTTCTAACCTAAAACATCCTCGCCTGCCCTAAGTCTCAGCTATCACAAAAACCAATTTTCTTCCTGATGTCCTCATTTGGCATCTGATATCTCTCTAAATGGCTTTCTTGGTGGCTCAGAGGATAAAGCATCTGCCTGCAGTACATGAGACCTGGGTTCGATCCCTGGGTTGGGAAGATCCCCTGGAGAAGGAAATGGCAACCCACTCCAGTATTCTTGCCTGGAGAATCCCATGGACAGAGGAGCCTGGCGGGCTACAGTCCACGGGGTCGCAAAGAGTCGGACACGACTGAGCGACTTCACACACACGCACACATCTCTCTAAATGCACATGTGGTGAATGCACATGAATGACCCAGGACAGTGGCAGCAACTTACCCACAAAGATGATTGCCTTCCTCTCTATTTCAAGGTGTAAATCAGGCTCTACTTCAAAATGAGTAGTTTTTGCAATAATGATGGAAATCCTGTGTCTGACAGTGTATGTATATAAAAATGGAGCTGATTGATTTGAGAGTGTGTAAAACTAAAACAATAATGGGGGAAGTAACTTGTAATAACATTATAACTTCCTTTTTCCTTCCAAATTCTTTATTTAGTAATATTTAAACTTCAACCCCAGCAGTTTAAGTTGTGAATTCTTAGATCAATAGGAAACTACATAGAGAGAGAAAAAAAATCAATTTGCAACAACACTGACTTTCTTTGCTTGGTATCATTAGTGGGGTAAAATATTGATTCTGCTTTAAAAATAACAGTTCTACAGACAGTTTTCTAGGGTTGTGATTACTGTTCATTTTAATTTTCTGAAAGCTGATTTTGCAATCAATGTTCACTATACAAAGATGATGACCAAGAACCAAATGAAATTGGGCTATTTCTAACTTGCCACATTTTTATCTTCCTACTGAAATACAACCATGAAGTATTTAAGTAAAAAAGAGGAATGATGACCTAAATATTTGAGAATGATTTGCACTCTTAAGGAGCTATACTACACCTAAAATTTCCATTTGAAAATGGTAGACACTTCCTTTCTTTGGTTAATGCATCATCAAAATGCTATGCATCTTTCATTTGACATACTGAGTTTTTATACTAAATTTACATTTCTGTTTAAGATTCTCCTTTGTCATCTTAAAATATATTCTATCACAGACGGAAACCAAGACAAGACGACTTGTCATATAACATTCAAACTTTCCTCAAGCTTCCTGACACTCTAAGCTCAGGACGGTTCTGCCAACCCTCTTTTCAGCACTGAGTGCCTCTTTATTTGGCATCTTACTGTGTATCTTCTGGTTCTCTTTCTCTTTCTAAATAAAGACATCCTACTGTCTTTTTTTTTTTGGTAGAAGAATATCAGATAATATTCCTATCTGTTAAAATATCATGAATGTCCAAGAAGTGCCACTGAAAAAAATGGTCATAGGTACGGAGGTCAGGCCATGGTGAAATAAGACAACATCAGTCATACACTGCTGCTGCTGCTAAGTCACTTCGGTCGTGTCCGACTCTGTGTGACCCCATAGACGGCAGCCCACCAGGCTCCCCCATCCCTGGGATTCTCCAGGCAAGAACACTGGAGTGGGTTGCCATTTCCTTCTCCAATGCATGAAACTGAAGGGTGAAAGTGAAGCTGCTCAGTCCTGTCAGACCCTCAGCGACCCCATGGACTGCAGCCTTCCAGGCTCCTCTGTCCATGGGATTTTCCAGGCAGGATTACTGGAGTGGGGTGCCATTGCCTTCTCCGAGTCATATACTAAATGAGCCTAAAGGCTTGTACTGAAGAACACTCATTAGTCTCTTGATGCCAAATGTCTAGCCAGATGCTGATGTGCCTGGTCTGATAATATTTCAATTGTTTTATAATGTTCCTTTCCCTATTTAGCCTGGTCTTACATTAAATATTTATTTCTAAATTTCTGGAAAAATTTTTATAATGTATACTGCTCTAATTAGCATGTAAAATACATAATTCCCTGAAAAATGTTATCGAGGTATTTCACTATACATTAATAGATCAGAGAGTAAGGTAGTTGTGATTTATTTTCTTTAAAAAATGAATAACTTTTAAAGCATAAAATGATTTTATTCTTACAGATAACATACACTTCAGTACTGAACATAACCTGAATTAATACAAAAAAGAGAGCTAGTTAAGACATATGTCTTTTAAGAACTTTACACAGTACAGTCAGCTATACATATGGTCAAGTAGTGGTGATAGATATTTTATTTTTAAAAAATTGTAATAGGAACATGAATATCCCCAAAGAAATCCTGTACTCAATAGGCTGTATTTGAAAGGAAAATGAACTGAACCCTTTATTTTGTCTCACTGTCATATAACTTTCAAGATATAGATCACTTTATGAGTAAGAATATTTCATAATGAAGTATGTTTAGCATTTTAATAATTCATAAATAGTCCAAGAGTGTTCCTGCTTCACTCCAAATTTTATTTATTAGTTTAAAAAAAAGTCTTACAATCAGTTCAGTTCAGTCACTCAGTTATGTCCAACTCTTTGCGACCCCATGAATCAAGCACACCAGGCCTCCCTGTCCATCACCAACTCCTGGAGTCTACCCAAACCCATATCCACCAAGTCAGTGATGCCATCCAACCATCTCATCCTCTGTCATCCCCTTCTCCTCCTGCCCCCAATCCTTCCCAGCATTAGAGTCTTTTCCAATGAGTCAACTCTGCATCAGGTGGATGCATCAAAGTACTGGAGTTTCAGCTTCAACATCAGTCCTTCCAGTGAACACCCAGGACTGACCTCCTTTAGGATGGACTGGTTGGATCTCCTTGCAGTCCAAGGGACTCTAAAGAGTCTTCTTCAACACCACAGTTCAAAAGCATCAATTCTTTGGCACTCAGCTTTCTTCACCGTCCAACTCTCACATCCATACATGACTACTAGAAAAGCCATAGCCTTGACTAGACAGACATTTGTTGTCAAAGTAATGTCTCTGCTTTTTAATATGCTATATATATATATATGTTGGTCATAACTTTCCTTCCAAGGAGTAAAGCGTCTTTTAATTTCATGGCTGCAATCACCATTTGCAGTGATTTAAAGTCTTACAATAGGGGTATACATAAGTGTAATGCCACAGCATACACTCACTCAAACAAACCCTGAGCTTATGTTTGTAACTTATTTACATATTAAATAATGCCACATATAATAAAAACAACAATTAGTGAAGGTAAATTGTCTTAAATATGAAAAAATAAAATTTCTTTCTATTGTAAAAAAACAACTATATTTCATTGTTCAAAGTATATCAACTATGTGTGTGGTACAGATGTTGATACTGGCCCAAATTACTGTTTTTCCTTTTTCCTTTCTTTTTTTCCTCTTGGTTCAATAATTATTTTTGAGGTAATTTTTGCTAAATTTCATTCACTTAATTTGCTTAAATTATAAAAATAATATATGCTAGCTTTAGAATATTTAGAAACTGTTTTTCTATTACCTAGAGATTCTCACTTAATTTTTTCAGTACTTATTGGCTGCCTACTGTGTGCAGGACATTCTGCTAAATTCTGTGGATTAAAGAAAAAAGGTGAAAAAGAATCATTCCTGTAGTAAGAAACACATAGTCCTAGTAGGTAAAGTGGAACAGTTGATGAAGACATTAAAAATCTGTGAAGCAAATGCTATAATTAGGGGTAGGTACAGGAGGGGCAATGACCTTGTTTTTGACCTCAAGGAAAAGTTTCTAGAGATAGTACCACTACTATTTAATATGAAGTTTATTAGCTTTTCTCCAAGTCTTCTCCCTTAGGTATATATGTCAAAACTGTACATTCATATAGTTGTATTTTTACCATTCTTGCATTATATATTTAGCACTATGCTTGCTGGTCTCATTCAAAGAAATCCCCCTCCCCAATTCTTCCTGTGCAATGTGTTTCCTATCAGTCAATGCTCCTTGATTCCCTGAAGGATATTAGAACATCTGCATATCTCATACTCAGTCAGTTCAGTTCAGTTGCTCAGTTGTGTCTGACTCTTTGCAACCCCATGAACCGCAGCATGGGTCTCCCTATCCATCACCAACTGCTGGAGTCTACCCAAACCCATGTCCATTGAGTCAGTGATGCCATCCAACCATCTCATCCTCTGTCGTCCCCTTCTCCTCCTGCCCTCAATCTTTCCCAGCATCAGGGTCTTTTCCAATGGGTCAGCTCTTCACATCAGGTGGCCAAAGTATTGGAGTTTCAGCTTCAGCATCAATCCTTCCAATGAACACCCAGGACTGATCTCCTTTAGGATGGACTTGTTGGAGTCCAAGGGACTCTCAAGAGTCTTCTCCAACACCACAGTTCAAAAGCTGATTCTAAAAGGTCCATTTTAGGGGAGTATCAAGGTGGATAGGCAAATCCTGTCAGAACCAATGCCATTCAAACAATAATCTTCATAATATCTTTTTATAGTACTTTTCACAGTACTTTTGTTCATAATACCTTTACTTCTATTTTCCAGGTTCAGAAGAAAGTATCCATTTCTTTGATCCAATGACTATTTATTACATTAAGGCCATAGCTAAGGAGTGATTTAAGACGTCCTTTTAAGAACAAAACAAGTAAAAAAAAAACCTATCAATGTCAAAAACATAGAGGTAAAATGAATGAATGAGCTGGAGCAGTTTTGCCAGCTGGGTGTGTTGTGCTTCTTTTACTAATGGGCCTAAATGAGCCATTTGACTGAGTATTACTGAGGTAAAAATCTAGAGACCCCAAATTTTTAGAGAGCTTATAATTCTACAAATATTTTCTAAAATATTTTAGGTTTGGATGGATCTTAATCTGTAATTTGTTCTTGTTGCTGTTCAGTTACTAAGTGGTGTCCGACTCTTTGTGACTGCATGGACTGCAGCATGCCAGGCTTCCCTGTCCTTCACTGTCTGGGAGCGCTCAAGTTCCTGTCCACTGAGTTGGTGGTGCTATCTAACCATCTCGTCTTCTGCCATCCTCTTCTCCTTTTGCCTTCACCTTAATTAAATCAATTAAATTGGTGATTTAATTGGCCTCAAATACAGATACATTTCTCATATGAAAATCATAACAATCCAACCTGATAAATATTTAGCTAAACTTAAGTAGACACATAAAATGCTATCTGTAATAACCTCATCCCCTTAAAATAATAATAACTTAGACTTCCTAAACAATAACAGGTCAACAACTATTTGAAGTGTTTTTCATAAACTTGCTTAATCCTCATAAATAATGTAAACAGTAATTTCAATTATCCTCTTTTTACAGAAGAGCATAAAGAGGTTAAATAACTTACTCAAGATCACACAGCCAGTAAATGGGAAAGTCAGGATTCAAACACACTTAGCCTGGCTCCAGAGCCAACCAGCACTCCTAACAGATTTGTTAGTAACTTCCCACACACACCTTGCTCTTTGTTTTCAAATATAATTCTATTGCTGTTTCCTCTTCACCTCTGCAGGCGACTGAGAAGTTGTCCTATTACAAAAAGTCTTATTCATATTATATGCTAAAATTAAGCACTTTAGCTGTAGCTTCTACTTACATGTCATTTATTAAGGCAATGCCTCTAAGACCCTTATTCTTTTTAGTATCTCTTCTCCAGCTAAGCTACCCAATTAAATCTGTTGCTATGCTTACCAGGCAGGGGAATACGGGCTGCTGCTGTTTCACCAGCAGTTCACAGTGATGTTCTAGCCTTTGAAGCCCTGCTCTGCTGTGAACTTTGTTTGCCCTTCCTACTCTAAGCACTTCATTCAGTAGCATTCGAGGGTCCTGTTATCATCTACTCTTTCCCTCCATCTATGCCAGAAAAAGAGTATAGAAGCAAGTAGCCATGCCTCAGTCCTGGTGGAGTGCTTGAATTGTGGAACTGGTCTTCTAAATTGAGTTTGATTCAGGCCTCAGGTGCCTCATTGATGCTGCAGTCTCCTTTCAAGACTTTCCAGATGTATGTTTCACTTCTTGCTAAGATCCTCAGGCTCAGGGAACCACAACATCTTGATGTTCAACTGTAAACTGTGTCATGAGTGATTTCTTACAAATTATAAGGCAATAAAAATCGTGAACAATTTACTTTTAGATATCATGCATGTGTGTGTACGTGCACATGCACCTGATGACTTCTGTTGTATCCGACTCTTTGTGATCCCATGGACTGAAGCTCACTAGGCTCCTCTGTCCATGAGATTCTCCAGGCAAGAATACTGGAGTGAGCTGCTGTGTCCTCCTCCAGGGGATCTTCCCCACCCAGGGATCGAAACCGCATCTCCTGCATTACAGGCAGATTCTTTACTACTGAGCCACCAGGGAAGCCCTTTAGATATCATATCAGATTTCAGTAGTATAATCATACTTTTCTTAAATAGGAAGTTGAGTGTATGGGGCAATTACAGCCAGCTGATCAGGAATTACATGACCACATGCATCTGCCTGCTTGTAAGAGTGTACTGCTACTGTGTGTCAGAGTGTAGAGAAGTGATGTGCTTCTCCTTTCCACTGGTCAATAAATGGAGTGAGGCCAGTTGCAGTAGTGATGAACCAGAACTGGTCTCCTTGCAATGGGGTTGTTTGGGAGTCTGGCTCAAAGTTTATGATACATTCCATTGCAGTCTACATCTATGCATGATGTAGAGTTAATGATCATCATAATAAACAGCTCTGAAAATAGCATTTATAGAAATGTTTGCTTTCCAGAATTTAGTTATGACATTTACTTCTATTTTGTCCAGGAAAGTCTTCTGTCATATATTGAATGCTTCTAACAGCCTGTGGAGTACATCTGAGGTTCCTGCTAACCTATAAACCTACCCTGGCTCTACAACTTAGTCAAGAGTTCTTTTGTAAATCTTTTCAATGTGTCCATGCAGACTTCCTATAATATTTCTATGAATCTTATAATAATCTTTTGAATTGATAGAACTGCTTTCATGTCCTTCATGTATTCATGAGTAACTCTGCATAAAATATGTTGAAAGATAAGAGACCTTTTAGGGAACCAATCTACACTTCATTGGTCATGAAGAATAAGTCACTCCAGCACATAACACCTTCGGCTATAGAATAGGGGTTTCTGGATCAAGCTATTTAAAATGGTATCCTTCAGGCATTAGGGGTTGCAGTGAGCTGTTAAATTTGCACTGCCATTTTTCTTTAGAAGGCAAAATAATTTTTTTAAAGTATGATGATAAATTTTTAAAAAGGCTCACAGAAATGTAAAATGTATCACTGTAATTTTTCCTTCCTCTGAAATGATAATAGCTTCAATGGACCATTATCATCCAAGGGAAAATAAATGAGACTCCACCTGTCTATGACTGTTTAGGGCTTAGCTACATTAACACATTACATATATCACTGAAGTACCATATCATAACATCCCTTGCATGAAGACAACTGTCTGAGGTATAAATATTTACTTAGAGAGTCACTGATGTAAAGTGTCATTATCGCATTAGCAGCACTGACATTATGTTCCTGTGTGGTTGGTCAATGATTGCTTCATCTTTGAACTCACTTTGACTTTTCAGGCCTGGATTACCAACCCTATAAATTCTTATGCCTATTTCTGAATTGTTTGAATATGTTGCATAAAATTGATTTTTGATTCAATCATGTATAATGGACATTAGGAAATAGAGACATGAGTCATTCCAAGGTACTGGAGTTATGGAGTGAATTACTGTGTAATTTTAATAACTACCTGACATAAATATACATGTGATTAATTATTTTAACCTAGTGTGGCCAATTTCAAAATGCAACAGAGCTTATATAGAAAATATGTATGGTATCATGTAAAATCAATATTTACTGATGTGATAACCTTAGAGAAATACATAAGAACAAGAATTTAAATAGATATTAACATCACTTCCAACTCTGATCTTTTGATACTAACATCCTAAAGCTCCAAGTTGTAATTCAGAAGGTAGCTACCCGCTTAAAAGAGACAGAGAAATGATGGATTCACAAGGTTTGACAAAGGTGCAGCAAAGGTCAGGGAGAGGCAGCAGGCACAGACACATTTACTAACTTACATTGGAACCTAAAAAAGTCACATCTTATTTGTTTACTATCTGTTCATTAAATATATAGGATATAATTTGGAAGAGCTAAGTGCTCATTCAGGAGAAACCATGACATCATTTTTACATCATTGTAGGCTCAGGATGGGAACTGAAGAAAGCCAAAAGAAATGTATTTGCCTCTCCTCAAATCTGTTCCTAGATTATAGGAACCATAATCATTTTCTACTTGGTAAAGAATGAATGCTACTAGATGGCCAACAGACACATGAAAAGATGCTCAACAGAGAAATGCAAATTATGGAAATGCGAATCAAAACTCCAGTGAGACATCACCTCATACTGACCAGGATGGTTATCATCAAAAAGAACACACATAACAAATGTTGGTGAGGATACAGAGGAAAGGAGACCACTGTGCACTGTTGGTAGGAATGCAAATTGGTGCCCCCACTGTGGAAAACTGTAGGGAGGGTTCTCAAAAAGCTGAAAATAGAATACCATGCGACTCAGCAGTTCTACTTCTGGTATACATCCAAAACCAAAACCACTAATGTTCACAGCAGCATTATTTAAATTCCCTAGACATGGAAGAAACCTCAGTGACCATCAGCAGATTAATGGATAAATAAGATGTGACACACACACACACAATGGAATATTTCTCAGCCATAAACAAGAATGAAATTTTGCCATTTGCAGCAACGTGGATGGATATGGAGGGCGATATGCTAAGTGAAATGACAGACAAAGACAGACAAATGCTATATATTAGAGATTTTATGTGGAATCTGAAAAAATATCATAAACTAATGAATAAAACAACAGAAAAAGCAGGCTCACAGATACAGAGAACAAACTACTGGTTACCATAAGAGACAGAAAGCAGGGGCAAAATAGGAAAACCAAGAAAAAACAGGCTATTTTGGGATTATATGATTTCATGTATTTGAAGCTTTTTAAGATTGCAAAGCACTACACAATTTAAAGAACATTTCACTCAATTAAAAAAAAAAAGAATGACTGCTACTAGATTATTTCTCTAGTGGTCATAGGATACAATATTTATAGAAATCATGTCCAGGAAAGTGCAAAACAGAAATAACACACTGTTAATATTGGTGATTAAGCTTGAGTTTTGCTAGGTCCTGTACTAAGTACTTTATTTAAATACTGCATTCACATAACCCTATCAAAATTCCTGCATCATAACTATTCTTATCACTGTTTCACATATGAGAGGGTCAGTGAGGCAAAGTAATTTGCACAGTGTTACAGAATTAGTAAGTGTGCTGGAGCTAGAATTTGAACCCAGGTCCAAGCGTCTGTCTACAATGCGGGAGACCTGGGTTCGATCCCTGGGTTGGGAAGATCCCCTGGAGAAGGAAATGGCAATCTACTCCAGGACTATTGCCTGGAAAATCCCACGGACAGAGGAG
The DNA here is from genome assembly GCF_001704415.2 of Capra hircus. Taxonomy (NCBI): domain Eukaryota; kingdom Metazoa; phylum Chordata; class Mammalia; order Artiodactyla; family Bovidae; genus Capra; species Capra hircus. The sequence goes on from NC_030811.1 coordinate 78,019,683, forward strand.
CCTGGTTAGGCTACAGTCCATGGGGTCGCAAAGAGTCAGACACGACTGAGCGACTTCACTTCACTTTCACCACACTCCAAAGTTTGTGTTCTTTCAACTTTGTTCTAATTGGGTAAGGAATCTAAGTACTTCAGGGATACTTAATTCCCATTAACCTTCATTTTAAGCTAAAACTTTTACTTTGAGTAGTGAAGACTTAGCATGACCTAATGAGACACAGAACGTTTTCAAAGCTTTCCAAAGTAAAAACAACTCCAGGATAGGGCACTGCAACAATATATGAATTCTGATTCCCTGTTCTCTTCTCTTGCCCTTTCTTTCTAAGTATTGGAGCTCCTCTGAGGGATCTGTGATGCTTATTTCAGGCCTCTACAGACTTGTTTACTTTAATTAAAACTTCCCCAAAAAAGTACTTCTCTGCACTTACTTTTGTATATTTCTTCGGAAACTTCACACTGCAAAGGAGAGGCAGGGCATAGTTTGTAGGCAACGTTGATTGAATAGCTTAAATGGTACCACTAATGACCTGGTTTCTCTCATTCTTTGCTAGCTTTTGGAAATGTCATCCTTGGGCTACCTACCCCTGCCAGATATGGCCCCTCTAGGTTCTCTTTTCACTGATCTAAGGGTCACATTCTCACATCATACCTTCTAAGCAAAGGAAATTATCTCTTCTGGAAGAAGGAAGGGTCAATGTTTTTCTATTTGTCCACCCACCAAATACTTCCTTTATGTATCGCTGGTTCTGACTGGATTATGCGCCCTAACCCAGCCACTGGAACTACATAGCCGATTAGAGACCAGTGACATCTGGACAATCCACTGAAAGAAAAGGAAATTTAAATTTGCATACCTAAGAAGTTTACATGGACAGTTTCCCATTCTAATACACCAACAGTTTGCCATTCCAATAGATCCTCATTAAAACTGACTTTCATGTCATAATGTCAGCTGAAGTTTTTTCAGCTTGAAAATGAAATAAGAAACAGTGACTGTTGTGCCTTTTAAAACACTATCTTTCTAGCTTGATGTTTAGAGCTAAGTTTTCTCCCAATTGGTAGACTCAATTGTTTTCTAAATACTCCCACTAAAAAAAAACTTTCTCATCTCACTCCTAATTTTCTATCTTGAAATAAACCTTTGAAGTAATCAAAATTACTCACTACCAACATGCATTTTTAAATAAATGATGGCGAGATATTACGAAGAAATCAAGTCTAAAAACAGCAGCAAACGTGACTTTCAGAGGTCAAGATCTGAGTCATTTTTATCATGCTTGGTTAAAACCTTGCCTCAAATGGAAAGAATTTCATATTTTTTCCTTAAGCTATGCCATATGATTTTTGTTTTGTTTTACTTAGGTGTAGCTGAAAGGAGCAAATAATCATAGAGAGATTCCATTACCATCCTTACCACCTGCTCACTCATGAATAATTTAAACCAGGCCAACTATGCAAGACCTACTTTTTTCACTCTCATTTTTTTCCCCACATAGGTACATGCTGTGTTGTAATGCTCTGGAAAATGTAATTTACTTTCCAAAATAAAGTAAACTGAAATTGGCAAAATTGTATAAAAAATAAAATTCTATGAATGTAATAGTTTTCTAATGGTTTCTGGATAATTTACTGGCATTGATTAATAAAACCTAATCAGGGAAGCAGTGGTCATTATTCAACTCATTTAACAAATTGGCAAAGATATATAGCTTGAAAATTGTCACCTTGCAGAAAAAAATATATATAAATGAGGAACTACAGATACATGATCTTTATTCTAATTATCATGTTAAACTCTCTCTTTATGTTTTGTCATGATCCTCAAACACTAATTATGAACATAATGAAAAAGAGAAAACAGATTATTTGTACAAAATCCATATGGAGGAAAATGTTTTAAGTCTTGTAGTTACCTATAAATCTTTAATTCTTTTGCGATCAATCACTTATAACTTTTAAGTATATTTCTGTATGGAATGTGCCCTTCACTTGCTTATTTAAATTTAGGAATTTTACTATCATCTAACTCACGGACAGTACAGTTTGAATTATGGCTTTTCCACCTATTTTTCTAAGTAAAGTTTCACTGAAACACAGCCATGTTCATTCATTTACATAGACTGAAGCTGCCTGTTCACTGCAGAACCAGAATAGAGTAGTTGTGACAGAAGCCATGGGGTCCAAAAACCTAAAGTACTTACTATCATGCTCATTAAGAAAAGATGGCAGACCTATGACCTAATTTCCCTCAAACATTTCACTTAAGAAACAGAAAGAATTTGCTTTGAAACATACTTTCATTATGAACCTTTCTGACATTTCAATTTGAGAACTGTATTTTAGGGTACACAGCCCTCTATCTTAATGTGCTAAAAAATAACCTCAAAAGATCTTTATAAAAACAATATCTAAAAGTAAAATAATACTTAGCACCATTTTTATAGTGACTTTTTTTAAAAAAAATTAGCTATCAGGAGGCTCCAAATGCTAACAATACTAACTGGGAAAGCTGAACTTGGCATTGACATTGAGGTGAATGGATCAAAAGGAGAATCTGGCACAAGAAGTAACAAACTAGAACCAGATCTCCATTTTGAGCCAAAACTGCTTTACTGCTTTCAGGCAAACAATTTAAAATGACCCCTGAAAAACTGGTCTTAGTGCAAGACACCCCATGTTTCATTTATTCTCCCTTAACCCGTTCTTTCTTTTTGGAAAAGCATACACTAGTTACAAGGAAATAGATGTATACATGAAAAGGCAATGGCTTAAAATTTGAAAGTGAAAGAGTGAAAATGTTAGTTGCTCAGTCATGTCTGATTCTTTGCGACCTCTTGGACCCCAGCAGGCTCCTCTGTCCATGGAATTCCCCAGGCAAGAATAATGGAGTGGGTTGCCTTTGCTTTTTCCAGGGGATCTTCCCAACCTGGGGATTGAACTCCCATCTTCCACATTGAAGGCATATTCTTTATCATATAAGCCACCAGGGAAGACCAGGATTATGATTTAGGAGACCTAGTTTCTGTTCCTGAATCTGTCCCTACTTTTAAAATGATCAGAGTTGTTCAGGCTTTTTTCTTTATTTTTTTTAATAGAATGTGATTTTTCTAAGTTAGGCTTTTTGGGTTTTGTTTGCTGCATTGTGTTCCACAGAGCTCATTATGTGTTCCATAACTCAGAGGTGATGAGTTTATGGAGAGCGGTGAAAAGCGGTGATCAAATCTCCAGAGTCTCTATTTTGTTTATTTTGTAAATATTTGTATTGCATATGTTTTATTGGGAGGTTGGGGGAGTCTCTCTATAATGAAGTTCGAAAACCTTTGGCTATGTAATTTCAAAGTCTCTTATAATCTTAAAGTTGCCATTTGAGTTAGTTCAAACGGCTCAAAGGAGGTAGCAAAATTATCTCTAAAAAAAACCCATAAACTGTTCAAAGAATAAATTATAAAGTTAAAGGAATTCATAGTTAATCACGTAAATCATTTGGAGTAGTTTTCCTAATTTGCTTCTAATAAATCTAGACCTTTTTATCTTAATTAATGTTTTGTCCTATAATAAAAAAAATATCATCTGTTCCTATTTTGGCAAACAGAAGAAAGATTTAAACATAAACCCTATCAGCTTAACAAAAAGATTTGATTTTTGGAGACTTTTTCTTGTATATTTCCTTAAGCATTTTAAACATAAGTTATATAGCACATAAACTTTTATGTCATGTTTTAAAACTTATTTATCTTTTTATTTTTTTTGGCTGCGCTGCATGGCTTGTGAGATCTTAGTTCTCTAACCAGGGATTAAAGCCAAACTCTTGGCAGTGAGTGCTTAGAGTCCTAACCACTAGACTGCCAGGGACTCCCCAGAACTTATCATTTTCACTTTTTCTTATTACTATTCTACTTTATAACCATGATTTTAATGGTTGTGTTTCATTTTATAAATCTCCCCTCTTACGGTTAAGTGTTTAGCTAAACTAATTAAGTTGCTTCCTCTTTTGCGGTACAATGAAAAATTTTATATAAATAGCCTTTTTCATAGTTAACATTATTTACTTTGAGTTAGTTTTTCAGTAATGGAAGCACTGAGTCCAAGAGGATGAATATGTGGCCAAACTCTTTCCTATAGATGATGTAAAGATTGATATACACAAATATGATGTATGAAAATTTCCCTTCTGAAGTCAATACTTTCTTGATCACTTTTGGTATCAAGGGTCTCAGGGTAGAAAGTACAATAGGAAGATGCTCAAGTAGCAGTTATAGGTTTGGAATCAGAAATAAAGCCAGTTTCCTTAGAAGTTATGATTACTTTCCATTCTATAACAGGATCTTTTTCACTGACATTTTTTTTTTAAACATTCTCTTTTTACACTAGAATTTCATTCATCCTGTTAAATCGTCAGCCTATTTGATTCTGGGGCAACAACTTGTCTCTGTTAATAAAGAAGAAGAATTGAATATATTGGGATATCCCATATGGTTAGAATAAATAAGAAAATAGACTAGTGGTAAAAATATCAGTTAAGCTGCTACTTTCTTATATCAATTGTTCAGGTTCCTTTAAAATTAATATGATTTCTAACACATTATTGTGCATGTATATTTTATATTAATTTACTTAAATATATAAAAAATAAGTACTTTCTATTAATGCAAATAAGATTAGTTTCATTAAATTATATGTAGTATATATAAATAATATGACATAATATACACTGCAATTAATTGAACATCACTAAACCACATGGAGTTATGCATATAAGGCACTAAAATGTGCTCAGTTGTGGCTGACTCTTTGCGACCCCATGGACTGCAGCCCGCCAGTTTCCTCTGTCCATGGAATTTTCCAGGCAAGAATACTGGAATGGGTTCCCAATTCCTTCTCCATATGGCACTAAGACAATGCATTAATTCATTGAAATTTAAGTTTAAAAACAAAGAATTTTTTTCAAATTTCAGAAAGATCCAGTGACTTTATGAAAATTGTTGGAGAACATTTCTTGATGTCAGTTAATTATGTTCTCTTACTAGTTTAGATGGTTTAAAAGGGAGGAATAATGATAGAATGTAGGAGAGAAGATGGGCAATTTTAAGTGAGGGTATAATCAGTATGGGTATCTCAGTCTATCTATACATTTCATTAGTCTAGAGATTTTCATTTTCACTTACATACTCCTCTAGGAAATCAAATTATTTTACCATCAAACTTGGCATTTCACCTTTTGTTTCGATTCAACAGAATATCAGAAACTATCCCTTTCAGAGTAGGTGAAGTGATCTTTTAAACCATGACTGATAAGTATCAACTCCCAGGTATCTAATATTGCTACACATGTGGAATATTAGTTTTCTGTTGTAAACTGGCTGTTGACCAAAAAAAGGCCTCCTTGAGCTTCTAAAATAACTTTTTTCTGAATGTTCTCCTGGATGTATTTACCTGGAGGTCATTTCCTCCAGATCATGACACTTGAATTCAGTTGGGACGTTGTGGAACCAAAGAGTTTCTAGAGATAACTTCATCCCTCACCCTTGTTTTATGAATTAAGAAACTAAGGTATAGAGAACTAAAATGATTTGCCCACTCTTCTATTAAATGTAGGCAGAATCACAGCTCCCAATTTCCCTCCACAGAGAAAAATATAGAAAGTAGTTTCCCCAGATGCTGGTGAAATCCCTTAATCACCTTTCAACATACATCCAACATACTGACCTAGTTACCTGAAATCTCTCTACACAGGATTTAGTAGAGATTGTAGTAATTATGACAAGAGAAATGTAAGACTTTTTTACTTTTATCTGATTTTCATAGCATACCACTGCTGAACTATTAGAGCTTTCTGGAAGCTGTACTGCTGTATTATTTTAAAGAACTATGATAAATTCCAAAAGAAGGTATTTTATTCATCAACTGCGAGAGCCTATGCATAAAACAAACACAAGGTCAATTTATTTTATTTCTGCTTGCTTCACAATATCCTTCTTATTAAGCTTTTTTCTATCTTTTAATTGTTATGATGTAATCTCTAGGTGCAGTGATTTCCCTAGTTCTTTTCTCTATGTAATTTAAACAGTTATTGCTGCTGCTGCTGCTGCTGCTGCTGCTGCTAAGTCGATTCAGTTGTCTCTGACTCTGTGCGATCCCATAGACGGCAGCCCACAAGGCTCCCCTGTCCCTGGGATTCTCCAGGCAAGAACACTGGAGTGGGTTAAACAGTTGTTGGGGTACAGCAGTTGTTGGGGTACAGCAAATTCAAGTTTTGGTTTGGGGAACTTCCCAAATTTTTCCTTGTGGAACCATTAATGGTGGGTTGAATTCATGGATGCAGAGCCCACGGATATGGAGGGATGATTGTATATATACTTTAATTGAAAAGGACTATTTTCTAGTGTGTCTGTATCTAGAAAGGTGACAGTTTGATTACAATAAGCAATATAGACAAAGCAGGTATATCATGCTAAACTGATTTTTCAGGTAAGAAATTCTTGCATTACAGCCCCTTCAAGACCTCCCCCTTTTTTTTTTTATCTTGCAGCTAGTGAATTGGTCTGTGTTTACAAGAGGCATGGTCAAGATCAAAAGGTCTCAGACTAGGGAGAAAGGAGGGAGCAATCTACACATTTGCTCTTAACCCTTCCTTTCGTACTGTTTATTTCCAAAGTAGAGATAAATCATCAAACAATTGGAAATAAAAGATATATTCATCTATGCAATGAATATTAGCATCTAATAAATGCCATGCAATAAAGGGAAAATAATTCAAGTACTAAAATACCTGGTATACTAATACCTCTTTATAAGTATTAAAAGTAGGAAATAGACCTTTATTTGTATGTCTTTTTAGAATAGGGTTGCCAAATAAAACACAGAACATCCAGTTAAATTTGAATTTCAGATAAACAACCAATTTCATTATTTGGTCTTATATTTTATCTGGCAGAGGCTTCCCTGGTGGCTCAGTGGTAAAGAATTTGCCTGAAATTCAAGACACACAGGTTTGATCCCTGGGTCAGGAAGATCCCCTGGAGAAAGAAATGGTAACCTCCACCAGTATTCTTGCCTGGAAAATCCCATGGACAAAGGAGCCTGGCAGGCTACAGCTGCAAAAAGAGTTGAATATGACTTAGTGACTGAATAATTTTATCTGACAAGCCTCACTGGAAATCCAGTTTATCTGCTAAGTTTGGCAGTCCTACTTTAGGGTCTTACATCAGAGGTAGTATAGCTCAATGACAAGTGTTAACTGAAGCCAAACTGTTTGGATTGACTTTGCTAATTACTTAGGGCAATAATTTACTGTTTCTGGGCTTCAGCTCCTTACCTGTAAAATGAGAGGTTTTATGAGGATAAATGAGAAAATAAAAGAAGTCCAAGCATACACCATAAGTTGTGATGATAGATTTTCTATGATAGATTCTAGAGAATTTGCTGTCAGAGAATTTTTTTATTAGTTGTTCCATTGAACATAAATGAGTACTTAGAATGTATAGGATGTGCTGAGTAAAGATACGGAGGAAAAAGGACTACATGCAAAGTTAAATGGTTTGTGAACACTCTAACTTTTCTACTTCTACTTGTAAATAGAAAAATTTTACTTTGGTAAAGCTAACTGGATTTTATATTTGTATGTCATAAAGTAGAAATATATTAATTGTACATTGTTAGAACCAAATAAATATTAAGCACCACTTTTCTGAGTTCAGCAAATGTTTGCCTTGCCTATGTTACCTAAAAAAGTAAGAGATAAAGGGTCATAACTCTCATAACCAAGCCTATGACATAATCTGCTCATATTTAATTGAATATTTTAACATTAACATGATACATAAAAATCTATACTTCTAAATGGCATACAATCTTTAGACTGTAAGCAAGAATGTAAAAAAGAGTAATCAAGGTTAACCAGCAAAATATATCTGACTGCTGATAAAAAAAATGCATGAATTCCTACTACCTTCTAAAACATACTTCTTAAATAAACACATGAACAAAAAAAAAATCTTTCCAGGAAAGTTTTTCTTCTCTAACATAGAAAATTAATGAATTTCCTGTTGAACATTTTCTTAAATATGTTTAGTGAAAATATTATAAGATTTAGTTCAGTCATTAAATATCAATTGTTTGACATTCTTTAATATCAGTATTGATACTTTATTAACAGTTGTTTCTTAAATATCAGAAAAAAAACTATGGCACTTCCTGGTATATTCTAATTGTGAGAGTGAAATATTAGACTTTTTTTCTACAGTATAAATTACCTCCTACTTTACTCTTCTTATTAATTGCAATAATGCTTTTAATTTTTGAGGACTTTAAAATAGTGATTGAATAATTAGATTTCATGGTAATTATTCTCTCAATAGAATAATGGATAAATAGATTAAATATAGGCTTCCCTGCTGGCTCAGTGATAAAGAACCTGTCTGCCAATGCAGGAGATGCAGGTTTGATCCCTGGTTTGTGAAGATCTCCTGGAGAAGGAAATGACAACCCACTCCAGTATTCTTGCTTGGGAAATTTCAATGGACAGAGGAGCCTGGTGGGCTACAGTACCTGGGGTTGCAAAAGAGTTGGACATGACTTTCTGACTGAACAACAACAACAGATCAAAAATACATTGTATAAAATATATAATCCAAGCAATAGTCAGTCATTTGAAGTGTATGAATAATTTTAATTGACTACATCTACATATTTTGTTATGCAAAAATGTAAATATCTGTGTTTTAGTGCTTTTGGACAATAGTTTCATTGCATGTCTACAGCTATCAGTGGGGATATAAAATATCTGGTTATCATTTTTAATAAGTAAAATTCATAAAATTTATCTCTGTTTGATGTTTTGACAGTTGCCAGAGTAGAGGTATATGCTTATTTAAGGAGATACCTAAGCTAAAGTCAACTGAAGTAAAGAACTTGTGATTCTGTGCTCGTGTGTGTGTGAGTGTGTGTAAGCTTTTCCTTTCAAATAAGTCTGGCCTATATTGAAAATTTTCTCTGAAGTTTCAGGAAATCTGATATACCAAAATGGTTATAATTCTAATTAGACATGGGGTTGCCAGGTGCTCAGATTGTCATAAATCCTCCCAGGACACAATATTCTCTGAAGTGTTTTGATTTTGTGGCAATGTTAAAACATGATCTGTTCAGAAACATGTTTCCTACTCCATTTTCAAAGCATACATTTAGGTTTTCATAGTTTTATTTTCTATTCTTAGACAGGCAGTATACAATTCCCAGTGTTCTTCAGGCTCTAATCATTGTTTTATTTAAGAATTATTTTATCCTTATTGGGTATTGTTCCTTCTGTATTGACAACCTGTGTTAACTATTTTTATTGAAAACAAATGATGAACAAATATCACAATGTCATTGGGTGACTAAAGGAAAAGTGGATTGATGAGTAGCATTTACAAACCTCTGCAAGAAGTCCCAGGTAAGTTACAACATAGATTTTCTGTGATGGATTCCAGAGAATTTGCTGTTAGAGAATTTTTTGTCAGTTGTTCCACTGAATATAAAATACATTATGGGAGTAAATTTTCTCAACTGGATATGCTTTTCTTCCTTTTCTTTTTCAATTGTCTTTCTTTTCTTTTTGTCTCAAATGAGGCCTTTTTAGAAAAGTTTCAGAAAAAATGGCATAACAAGAAGGGATACTCAAGCTCCTGAATAATGGAACACATATCTTTGTGATTTCCCTGCTGTATGCTTATAGCTTGATTTCGCAGATTATAAGGCATTGCTCAATTTCACCCCATCACAAAAGTCACCACTGGCTACTCCTCATTTCTGTCAGATCTTTTTCTTTCTCTACTTTTAAATATCAAAATAAGCATGCATTCAAAGCATGCTGTTGCATTTGATTTGCAGTAATGACTGCCAATATAGCTAAGGAATGCAGTGAGCATCAACTCCTAAACATGATCCTCCCTTTAAATTTGGGAAACATCCTGCTTTTTTCAAAGAATATGATTCTTTGACCTGCCATATACTACTAGGGTAGCATCTACATCTTTTTAAGCTTAATATGCATTTCCCATGTATTTTTGAAAATCTTCCCCTTAATTCATTACAGTTTCATTCTAAGGACAAGTGAGAATCTACTTCAGTGTATGTTCCTAGATTGAATCTCACATTCTATTATGAAATAGGAGGGTTTAAATAACAAGGCTGTTAGTTGGAGGATAATTTAAAACAAGACTGGAAAAGACCATTTGGAATAATTTTTCCTCTTCTGCATGTGATTTTTACTCTAATATCTGATTTTTTAAACTGAAGGATAATTGCTTTACAGAATTTTGTTCTTTTCTGTCAAACCTCAACATGAATCAGCCATATAGGTATACATACATCCCCTCCCATTTGAACCTCCCTCCTGTCTCCTTCCCCATTTCATCCCTTTAGGTTGATACAGAGCCCTTGTCTGAGTTGCCTGAGCCATACAGCAAATTCCCATTGGCTATCTATTTGATATATGGTAATGTAAGGTTCCATGTTACTCTTTCCATACATCTCACCCTCTCCTCCCCTCTCCCCATGTCTATATGTCTATTCTTTATCTCTGTTTCTCTACTGCTGCCCTGTAAATAAATTCTTCAGAACCATTTTTCTAGATTCCATATATATGTGTTCAGTTCAGTTCAGTTCAGTTCAGTCGCTCAGTCGTGTCTGACTCTTTGCGATTCTTCAGCTTCAGCAGCATTCCTTCCAAAGAAATCCCAGGGCTGATCTCCTTCAGAATGGACTGGTTGGATCTCCTTGCAGTCCAAGGGATTCTCAAGAGTCTTCTCCAACACGACAGTACAAAGTATCAGTTCCTTGGTGCTCAGCTTTCTTCACAGTCCAACCCTCACATCGATACATGACCACAGGAAAAACCATAGCCTTGACTAGACGGACCTTAGTCGGCAAAGTAATGTCTCTGCTTTTGAATATACTATCTAGGTTGGTCATAACTTTTCTTCCAAGGAGTAAGCGTCTTTTAATTTCATGGCTGCAATCACCATCTGCAGTGATTTTGGAGCCCCCCAAAATAAAGTCTGACACTGTTTCCACTGTTTCCCCATCTATTTCCCATGAAGTGATGGGACCAGATGCCATGATCTTCATTTTCTGAATGTTGAGCTTTAAGCCAACTTTTTCACTCTCCTCTTTCACTTTCATCAAGAGGCTTTTTAGTTCCTCTGCATACAATATTTATTTTTCTCTTTCTGATTTACTTCACTCTGTATAATAGGTTATAGTTTCATCCACCTCATTAGAACTGACTGAAATGCATTCCTTTTTATGGCTGAGTAATATTCATTGTGATTTTTTTGAACTTTAGGTAGACCCCCCAAAATCCACACCTATTAGCCTATGAAAATATGTACAATATTATTCATAGAGCCTGCACTGTTAAAACATATTCAATTCAATTCCAACTAATGAAGTAAAAAATGTCATTGTTTTCAGTTTCATTTATTTTAATAACTGCACAACAGTTAAAAATCCTATATTGCTTAAAAGGTTATGCTTTCCCCTTTTAAGTAGTTATTCCCAAATTTGCTAGTTTAAATACCAGCTCATTTTTTGTGTGTGCTGTGCTGAGTTGCTCAGTCATGTTGACTCTTTGTGACCCCATGGACTCCAGCATGGCAGGCTCCTCTGTCCATGGGGATTCTCCAGACAAGAATACTGAGTGGGTTGCCACGCTCTCCTCCAGGGGAACTTCCCAACCCAGGATCAAACCCAGGTCTCTAACATTTCAGGCAGATTCTTTACCAGCTGAGCTACTAGGGAAGCGTATGAATGTTTTTGAAATAAAAAATATAGCGTATGTCTTCTGGGAATTTAAAAATACTTATTGAAATCACAGTGTGGGGTTGCAGATGCAACTAAGCAGTTAATACTTTCACTTTCATTGTACTCTCATTCCTCTTTTCATTTATGAGATGAATAACTCAATTCACAGACATCTAAGCCTGGCTAATCAGTCAAAAAGGTTTTATTACCAAGCATACCTGTGCCCAATTGGGTCTTAGACCCTACATGGGCTTAGGAAAATAGCCAGAGGCATTGCCTACCGTCTCAAAGCACTTATAATTTAATAAGTAGTTAACATTTATTGAAAACTGGAGTAGCTATATGAATTCAGACAAAGCTGACTTCAGAACAAGGAAGATTATCAGGGATAAATAGAGCATTCATTAATGATAAAGGGGTCAATTCTCCAAGAAAACATCACAATCCTAAACATATACCCACCTAACCAAAGAGCAAATATATAAAGCAAAAAGTAACAGAAAAGGAAAGGAGAAATAAGCAATCCACTCTTAGTTAGACACTCCAAAACTCCTTTGCCAATAATTGAGTAATCAAGCAGACATAAAGCCAGTAAAGACATACTTGGCCTAAATAGCACCATCAATCAATCTGACCTAGTTGACATTTATAGAATACTCCATCCAACAACAGTAGAATACACATTTTTCTCAAGCTTGGAAGAATATTATCCAATATAGACCAAACTGTGGACTCTAAAACACCCTTCAGCAAATTTAAAGTTAAAAAAATCATACAAAATATGTTCTCAGACTACAGTAAAATTAAACTTGAAATTTATAGCAAAATATGGTTGGAAAATCTCTAAATATTTGGACAGTAAACAACACACCACTAAATAATACATATGGCAAAGAAGAATTCTCTAGACAAATTTTAAAATATTTTAAACGATTGAAAATGAAAATAGAACTTATCAAACTTTATGGGATTCTTAGTGCTTAGGGGAAAATTGTTGTAATAAATGTATATATTTGAAAAAAAAGATCTAAAATTAATAAACTAAAATTACAACTAAGGAAACTAGAAAAATGAAGCCTAACAGAAGAAGAAAAAAATAGAGCAGAAATCAATGACACTGGAAACAGAATAATGGAGAAAATCAATGAACTCAAAAGTTGGTTCTTTGAAAAGATTAATAAAATGGATAACTCTCTAACCAAATTAAACAAGAAAAAGAACAGATATAAATTACCAATCCCAGAAATGAAGGAGGTGACCTCACTACTGATCGCATGGACATTAATAAAAGGATAGTGGAGAAATAATATGAAAAACTTTACCCTGGAAAATTTTATAACTTAGATGAAACTGACCAATTCCTTGAAAGACATAATCTAGTAAAATTCACAGAAGGAGAAATAGACAATCTAAATAGATCTATATTAGTTAAATAAATTAATCAATAATTAATAACCTTCCAAACACAAAAACATCATGTTCAGAAAACATTCCAATTGTTTATATGAGGCTAGTAATACTCTAATACCAAAACCAGACAAAGACATTATAAGAAAACTACTAATTAATGCCTCTCATGAGCACATACAAAGGTCACCAAAATTTTAATAAACTGCATTCAACAATATACAAAATGAGACAAGTAGGATTTATTACAGGAATTCAAGGTTGATTCAACATTAGGCAATCAATTAATATAATCCACTATATGTTAGTCACTGAGTCCTGTCTGACTCTTTGTGACCCCATGAACTGTAGCCTGCCAGGCTCCTCTGTCCATGAATTCTCCAAGCAAGAATACTGGAGTGGGTAGCCACTCCCTTCACCATGGGATCATCCCAACCCAGGGATTGAAACCAGGTCTCCCACATTGCAGGGAAATTCTTTACTGTCTGAGCCACCAGGGAAGCCCATAATCCAATATATCAGTAGGCTGAAGAAAAATCTATTATTATATTAGTTGTCATAGAAATATCATTTAACAAAATCCAACATCTATCTAAGACAAAAACTCTGACCAAATTAGGAATAGAGAATAGTTTCCTTAACTTGATAAAGAATGTCTACAAAACATCCACAGCTAACATATTTTTTGGTAAGAGACTGGACACCTTCCCCTAAGACTGGTAACAAAGTAAGAATGTTCTCTCTCAACACTCTATTTCACACTGTACTGAAAGATCCCTCTAATATAACAGGACAAGAAAAAGAATAAAACCGATACAGACTGGAAAGGAATAATACAGCACTTATTAACATATGACATGGTTATCCACTTATTTATGTAGAAATTTTTAAAAACTGACAAAAAATTAGAATAAACAAGTGTAGCAAAGCTGCAGAATACAGGACAATGTACGCTAGTCAGTTACTTTCGTTTTTAACAGCAAAGAACAATAGGAACTTGCAATTTAAAAAAAACAGCACAAAAATAAACGAGGTATAAATCTAACAAAATCTGTACATGATCCATATGTAGAAAACTGCAAAACACAGATGAATCAAAGAGCTAAATAAATGGAGAGATATCCTGTGTTCATGTATTAAAAGACTCAATATTGTTAAGATGTCAGTTCCTCTCAACTTGAACAATGTTGGAGCACTCACAGTAGCCTATCTCAAGGCTTGCTCTAAAGCTACAGTAATTCGAGCAATGTATTATTGGTGAAAGAATATACATATACATTAATGAAACAGTATAGAGAGTCTGAAATTACCCACATAAATAGAGTCAATTGATTTTGTCAAGGCAAAACGCGAGTGCAAAATCCGTGTCACCCTGAATGGCATGCATTGCCCTTCTCCTTCAGGCTCTGAATATATGTGACTGATCAACTCCTGTTGATCTCATTTGTCCCATGTCAAGTGTCATGTATTGGGTCACCACCATAATTTAAGGTAGGAATCCCTCTCTCTTATCAATGTAGTGAATATGCAGTACTTAAATTGGTACCACACTAATGTTCAGTTCAGTTCAGTCTCTCAGTTGTGTCTGACGCTTTAGGACCCCATGGACTGCAGCATGCCAGGCCTCCCTGTCCATCACTAACTCCTGGAGTTTACTCAAACTCATGCCTATTGAGTCGGTAATGTCATCCAACCATCTCATCCTCTATTGTCCCCTTCTCCTCTTGCCTTCAATCTTTCCCAGCATTGGGGTCTTTTCAAATGAGTCAGCTCTTCTCATCAGGAGGCCAAAATATTGGAGTTTCAGCTTCAACATCAGTCCTTCCAATGAATATTCAGGACTGACTGATCTCCTTTAGGATGGACTGGTTGGATCTCTTTGCAGTCCAAGGGACTCTCAAGAGTCTTCTCCAACACCACAGTTCAAAAGCATCAATTCTTTGGTGCTCAGATTTCTTTATAGTCCAACTCTCACATCCATACATGACTACTGGAAAAACCATAGCCTTCACTAGACGGACCTTTGTTGGCAAAGCAATGTCTCTGCTACACTAATATAAGATGTTAAAAATTAGATAAACTGGATGTGGGATATATGAGAACTCTGTAGTATACTTTCAACTTTTCTGTAAATCTTAAACTATTCTAAAATAGGAAGCTGATTGAAAAAAATAAAAGCTCTTCAACATCTTACTCAATATTTTGCAACCACATTTCCTAAACTGCCTGAGACAGGAGGGCCTAGAGGAGCTATCCCACATTGAAGGTGAGGAATGGCAGCAGTAAGAAGATAACCCTCATCCAAGGTAAGGAGCAGTGGCTGTGCTTTGCTGGAGCAGCTGTGAAGAGATATCCCACGCCCAAGGTAAGAGAAACCCAAGTAAGATGGTAGGTGTTGCAAGAGGGCATCAGAGGGCAGACACACTGAAACCATACTCACAGAAAATTAGTCAATCTAATCACACTAGGACCACACCTTGTCTAACTCAATGAAACCAAGCCATGCCTGTGGGGCAACCCAAGACGGGTGGGTCATGGTGGAGAGATCTGACAGAATGTGGTCCACTGGAGAAGGGAATGGCAAGCCACTTCAGTATTCTTGCTTGAGAACCCCATGAACAGTATGAAAAGGCAAAATGATAGGATACCGAAAGAGGAACTCCCCAGGTCAGTAGGTGCCCAATATGCTACTGGAGATCAGTGGAGAAATAACTCCAGAAAGAATGAAGGGATGGAGCCAAAGCAAAAACAATACCCGGTTGTGGATGTGACTGGTGATAGAAGCAAGATCCGATGCTGTAAAGAGCAATATTGCATAGGAACCTGGAATGTCAGGTCCATGAATCAAGGCAAATTGGAAGTGGTCAAACAAGAGATGGCAAGAGGGAACGTCGACATTCTAGGAATCAGCGAACTAAAATGGACTGGAATGGGTGAATTTAACTTAGATGACCATTATACCTACTACTGCGGGCAGGAATCCCTCAGAAGAAATGGAGTAGCCATCATGGTCAACAAAAGAGTCCAAAATGCAGTACTTGGATGCAATCTCAAAAACGACAGAATGATCTCTGTTCGTCTCCAAGGCAAACCATTCAGTATCACAGTTATCGAAGTCTATGCCCCATCCAGTAACACTGAAGAAGCTGATGTTGAATGGTTTTATGAAGACCTACAAGACCTTTTAGAACTAACACCCCAAAATGATGTCCTTTTCATTATAGGGGACTGGAATGCAAAAGTAGGAAGAAAAGAAACACCTGGAGTAACGGGCAAATTTGGCCTTGGAATGCGGAATGAAGCAGGGCAAAGACTAATAGAGTTTTGCCAAGAAAATGCACTGGCCATAGAAAACACCCTCTTCCAACAACACAAGAGAAGACTCTACACATGGACATCACCAGATGGTCAACACCGAAATCAGATTGATTATATTCTTTGCAGCCAAAGATGGAGAAGCTCTATACAGTCAACAAAAACAAGACCAGGAGCTGACTGTGGCTCAGATCATGAACTCCTTATTACCAAATTCAGACTCAAATTGAAGAAAATAGGGAAAACCACTAGACCATTCATGTATGACCTAAATCAAATACCTTATGATTATACAGTGGAAGTGAGAAATAGATTTAAGGGCCTAGATCTGATAGATAGAGTGCCTGATGAACTATGGAATGAGGTTCGTGACATTGTACAGGAGACAGGAGAAAGACCATCCCCATGGAAAAGAAATGCAAAAAAGCAAAATGGCTGTCTGGGGAGGGCTTACCAATAGCTGTGAAAAGAACAGAGGCGAAAAGGAAAGATATCAGCATCTGAATGCAGAGTTCCAAAGAATAACAAGAAGAGATAAGAAAGCCTTCCTCAACGATCAATGCAAAGAAATAGAGGAAAACAATAGAATGGGAAAGACTAGAGCTCTCTTTAAGAAAATTAGAGATACCAAGGGAACATTTCATGCAAAGATGGGCTCAATAAAAGGACAGAAATGGTATGGACCTAACAGAAGCAGAAGATATTAAGAAGAGGTGGCAAGAATACACGGAAGAACTGTACAAAAAAGATCTTCATGACCCAGATAATCATGATGATGTGATCACTAATCTAGAGCCAGACATCTTGGAATGTGAAGTCAAGTGGGCCTAGAAAGCATCACTACGAACAAAGCTAGTGGATGGGATGGAATTCCAGTTGAGCTGTTTCAAATCCTGAAAGATGATACTGTGAAAGTGCTGCACTCAATATGACAGCAAATTTGGAAAACTCAGCAGTGGCCACAGGACTGGAAAAGGTCAGTTTTCATTCCAATTCCAAAGAAAGGCAATGCCAAAGAATGCTCAAAGTACCGCACAATTGCACTCATCTCACATGCTAGTAAAGTAATGCTTAAAATTCTCCAAGCCAGGCTTCAGCAATACGTGAACCATAAACTCCCTGATGTTCAAGCTGGTTTTAGAAAAGGCAGAGGAACCAGAGATCAAATTGCCAACATCCGCTGGATCATGGAAAAAGCAAGAGAGTTCCAGAAAAACATCTATTTCTGCTTTATTGACTATGCCAAAGCCTTTGACTGTGTGGATCACAACAAACTGTGGGAAATTCTGAAAGAGATGGGAATACCAGACCACCTAACCTGCCTCTTGAGAAACCTATATGCAGGTCAGGAAGGAACAGTTAGAACTGGACATGGAACAACAGACTGGTTCCAAATAGGAAAAGGAGTGTGTAAAGGCTGTATATTGTCACCCTGCTTATTTAACTTATATGCAGAGTACATCATAAGAAACACTGGACTGGAAGAAGCACAGGCTGGAATCAAGATTGCCAGGAGAAAAATATCAATCACCTCCGATATGCAGATGACACCACCCTTATGGCAGAAAGTGAAGAGGAGCTAAAAAGCCTCTTGATGAAAGTAAAAGAGGAGAGTGAAAAAGTTGGCTTAAAGCTCAACATTTAGAAAACTAAGATCATGGCATCCAGTCCTATCACTTCATGGGAAATAGATGGGGAAACAGTGGAAACAGTGTCAGACTTTATTTTTGGGGGCTCCAAAATCACTGCAGATGGTGACTGCAGCCATGAAATTAAAAGATGCTTACTCCTTGGAAGGAAAGTTATGACCAACCTAGATAGCATATTAAAATCAGAGACATTACCTTGCCAACAAAGTCTGTCTAATCAAGGCTATGGTTTTTCCAGTAGTTATATATGGATTTGAGAGTTGGACTATAATAAAAGCTGAGTGCCAAAGAATTGATGCTTTTGAACTGTGGTGTTGGAGAAGGCTCTTGAGAGACCCTGGACTACAAGAAGATCCAACCAGTCCATTCTGAAGGAGATCAACCCTAGGATTTCTTTGGAAGAAATGATGCTAAAGCTGAAGCTCCAGTACTTTGGCCACCTCATGTGAAGAGTTGACTCATTGGAAAAGACTCTGATGCTGGGAGGGATTGGGGGCAGGAGAAGAAGGGGACGACCGAGGATGAGATGGCTGGATGGCAGCACGGACTCGATGGGTGTCAGTCTGAGTGAACTCCGGGAGATAGTGATGGACAGGGAGGCCTGGCGTGCTGCGATTCATGGGGTTACAGAGAGTCGGACACGACTGAGTGACTGAACTGAACTGAATGCTGCTAATAAACACAAGTGTTGGGATTTACATTCAGACATCCAGGCCCATGTGAGAGACAATGATGCTTGGTGATCAAGAGGACAAACTTTGGAGCTGGACTGCATGGATACAAATTCTGACACTTCCAGTTATTTGATGTGTAATTCCAGGAAGGTTAGGAAAACTCCCTGTTCTTTGGTTTCCTATCTGAAAAATGGTTATACCTATCTCATGGGATTAAACGAGCTGAATCAAATAAAATGCTGTGCATTACCTGACATGGAATAAACAATAAATATCAGTTGTAATCATTATTGAATAAACAAAATAGAATGAACAAGCCAAAGCACAAAAGGGAGTTCCACATCCAAGGGGATAGTCTTGAGTTGCAAATGATGGTTTTAAACTAAATCTAAGTGACTCTCTGTTGTACAGACAGTGCTCTTGTCCATCATTATCACCTATATTGAAGCCATCAGAAAAGCTGCCTATTAGATACAATCACCTGAAACAACTTATGTTTGGATATTACATATGTTAGAGGACAAAAAGTCCTTGTGTTCATCTGTCACTAAATACACACTTTAACCTAAGATAAGTAAGCCATTTAACTTTTCTGAACTTCATTTTATACTTCAGTAAAATGGAAAAAAAGAGTGTTAGAATAAGTATTACTGGGTAAAGAATTCAAAGCCTGGAGTCACACTTGCTCTGCTTGAAGGCCAGGTGCCATGGTTTCTGACTAGGTGACTGGGCAAGTTACTGAAATCATTAAAAAAAAAAATCACTTTTGGCTTTGCTGAACCTCTCAATTGCTTTTTCTTTCTGTTTAATTAATTACTACTCTTAGCTATATCATATCTTTTCGGTTTGATTTTATCTCATTTTTTTAATCCAAAATTAGTATTTAATTTCTTTCTTCTATTAAATATATCTGTTATGCTTTCTTCTAATTTAATTTTTTTCTATGAGATGAATCTAAGTTATATAATTTCTTCTAAAAATAATATTAGCTGCATCAGATAATTTTCAATGTAAACTATTGATTTTATTTTGTTCTAAATATTGTAGGACATTCATTTTATCATTTTTGATGGAAATATTAACCATTGAGAAGTGTTCTCTTTAATTTCAAAAAATAGATTTTGGGGAAATATTTTATTCATTGGAACTGGATAACAAAACCTGTATGATAAGGACTGACTGATGTTTGTTGAGATATGTTTTGTGACTTTATATATGACTTATTTTAATGAATAATCCATACTTAGTTACTGTTAAAATTCCTCCATGCATGCTTATCTGAAAGTCTGAAGCTAATTACCATTACTGTTCTTCATCTGATCAAAACAAATGCATTTTAACTATAATCACAGCTCTCCACTTTTGATGTTATGAATGCACAGTATTTAATTCTTACATTGAAACATTCCCACATTAGCCATTATTATTGTTGTTGTTATTTTACATTGAGTTCCTATTTAGATTTAACAGTTTCTTAGTCCATCACTATTTCTTGGGGTCCCACACTTTTTTAAATCACACCTTTGTTTTGGGTTAAGTTTCCCTCTTAGTTCACTTTTCATCATAGTGAAATATAATTTTTACTGCACACTGTTATTGTTGTTGAAAAGCTTGCTGTTAGCCAAACTGCTGATTATTTGTAATTTAAAAGTTCTTGTTGTCTTGAAGAATGTTTTTTTCTGGGATCTTTTAAAGTTTTTCTATGATGTATATTAGTACAAACTATGGTGTGTTTATGTGTGTGTGCGTGTGTGTGTGTGTGTGTGTGTGTGTGTGTGTGTATTAGCTCAACTCAGGGCTTGTTGGGCTAAAATATATACATGAAATATATCTCTTATTAGGCATTATCTCTTTGAATGCTGTCTGTTCTCCATTTTTTTCTAGTTTTTCCTGTAGAATTCATTCTTATTGAGTTAAAGACAATGACAGAATTTTTAATCCCTCCACTTCACTTGTGTCTTAAATTCTCTTTCATATTTTTCATCTCTTTATCTCTCTATGCTGTATTCTTGGTGATTTTCTCAGATGAAATTTCTAGTTCACTAATTCTTCTAGGGGCCTTTAAAACACATTCATTGACATTTTCATTTCTACAGTTATGTTTTTCATTTCTTAAAAATGAGATGAAATTGCTTATAATATGTCTTTTCTTATTCTACCATGTTCTATTCTTTTATTATGATTTCTATTTCACATTTTATTTCCCCAATATATTTTGTAAAATGATTTTATAGTGTCTTTCAGATTGTCCTATTACTGAAGTTCTTTGAATATTATTACTTCTTTCTGTTGTATCTTTTTCAGAGAAATATTTACCTTGGTATAATTTATTTTCTGACCCTGAATGAGATGTTTCTTTTTCCCCTTTGGAAACACATGCACCTCGGATCATAGAAGTGGATTACAGATATTTTTGCATTTGTCTGTATCTATGGGGGCTTCCCTGGTGGCTCAGCTGGTAAAGAATCCGCCTGCAATGAAGGAGACCTGGGTTTGATCCCTGGGTTGGGAAAATCCCCTGGAGAAGGGAAAGGCTACCCACTCTAGCATTCTGGCCTGGAGAACTCCATGGACCGTATAGTCCATGGATTCACAAAGAGTTGGACACGACTAAGTGACTTTCACTTTCACAGGTAACTATCCAGAACCAGCCTTGGCCTGGTATATCTGCATTGTGTAGGGTGTGTACATTCAGACTCTGAAATTTCATGTGGTATAAACCGGTGTGTATTTTTCATGGAAGACATTTCCTTTTTAACTACCAAGAGTTTCAGACAAAGACAAGATATCTTAACAAGTTTCTGGCCCAGTAGGCATAATTTTCTAATTCTCTTTCACAAGTGTAGGCAATATTTCCAGAATCCCAACTTCATTAAGGGTCACATTTCGCCTTCCTACAGGCAAGTCTAAAACCTGGCCTCCACTTCAATGGGAGGCATTAGAATCTCACAACCATAATCTTTAGCTATAATAAAAGCTTCTATTATATACATTTATAAAATGGTAAGTAACACAATGTAAAGTACCTATTTAGAAGGAAAGGGCTGGTCCCCTGACCTGCTTTCTATTTTCTTTCTCTAAGAGGAAAATCAAAACATAAGAGGGCAAAAATTAAAAACAAAAGCCAGTGAGAGCAGTTAACTTGTATCTTCCCTGGTAACAAAATTGTTTTAACAGGATTATTGAACAGAGTTTCCCCATCAATAATACAATCATTAGCCATATGTGGTGTGGCTAGTGTAAATTGAGATAAGCTGTAAATTTATAATGCATACTGAATTTCAGAAGCAAAAGAAAAGAATGTAGAATATCTCAATATTTTTATATTGATTACATACTGAGATGACTAGGATATCTTGAACTACGTAAGATATATTGTTAAAATTAATAGCATATGTTTGTTTTTGTGATTAGTAAAACAAAAAAGTACATATATGAACATACACTCTATTTTATTGGACAGTGTTTTATATTTAGAGACCAAATTCAATTTGAAAGAAAAAATTAGAAATAAGAGTGAAGGTTGTAGTCAAGAGGTAAATAAATGCTTTTACACAGAGATGATAATTTAGGTTTAACAAGAACACTATTCTCATAATGCTCTTATGTAGGAGTAGAGCTGTTGACTTCCTCTATGTTAATCCTTTTAGTGTCAAGATATTTTGTAATATTGGAGTAGAATGTCCTCTTTGGGGATTTTACAATGGTACTTTTTCTTTCTATAAGCCCAGCATGTTAGCAAGAGATAGGTTGTTGAGTGTGGGGTCACTAAAGCCCCATCCTGATAATCTCAATTAATCCTTAATGAAGTTATCCTAAATAACCTTTCATTCTATACAAAAGCAATGACCTTACCACATAAGATGGGCTTAAGACTTAACCTCTAATAGTTGATTCTCAGTCCCTTTTTTTTGGGGGGGGGGGCCAAATATCAACATTTGTCACAGATGATCATTTCCTACCTTAGAAATGCTTTAATTATCTTCTCAATGTTCTTTTGTAGTTCCCTTTGTGTCTCTCCACCTAATAAAGTAATCAAGCCCAGTCCTAGACTCTCTTTTATTCATACTTAGTTTCTAGGTAATCTTATTCATTTACATGGCTTTATATATTATCTCCATCTGATGGCTCCAAAATTCATATCTCCTGCCCAGAATCTCAGTTGAACTCCAGAGCTACATCCTATTGCCTACTCAGTATCTCCACTTGGGAGATATCTCCACTTGTCCAATTCAGTTCAGTTCAGTTCAGTTGCTCAGTCATGTTCGACTCTCTGCAGCCCCATGAATTGCAGCATGCCAGGCCCCCTTTTCCATCACCAACTCCCGGAGTTCACTCAAACTCATGTCCATTGAGTTGGTGATGCCATCCAGCCATCTCATCCTCTGTTGTCTCCTTCTCCTCCTGCCCCCAATACCCCCCTCCCCAGCATTGGAGTCCTTTCCAATGAGTCAGCTCTTTGCATGAGGTGGCCAAAGTATTGGAGTTTCAGCTTTAGCATCAGTCCCTCCAAAGAACACCCGGGACTGATCTCCTTTAGAATGGACTGGTTGGATCTCCTCGCAGTCCAAGGGACTCTCAAGAGTCTTCTCCAACACCACAGTTCAAAAGCATCAATTCTTCAGTGCTCAGCTTTCTTCACACTCCAACTCTCACATCCATACATGACTACTGGAAAAACCATAGCCTTCACTAGACAGACCTTTGTTGGCAAAGTAATGTCTCTGCTTTTGAATATGCTATCTAGGTTGGTCATAACTTTCTTTCCAAGGAGTAAACGTCTT
The DNA here is from genome assembly GCF_001704415.2 of Capra hircus. Classification (NCBI taxonomy): domain Eukaryota; kingdom Metazoa; phylum Chordata; class Mammalia; order Artiodactyla; family Bovidae; genus Capra; species Capra hircus. The sequence goes on from NC_030811.1 coordinate 78,043,292, forward strand.
TTAATTTCATGGTGGCAATCACCATTTGCAGTGATTTTGGAGCCCCCCAAAATAAAGTCTGGCACCTCAAATTTAACATGTTCCCAAACAAATTCCCAATTTCCCACCCCAAACTTGTTCCTTTGTCAGTCTTTTGCATTTCTTTCATTTGGGACTCCATTAGTTTAGATGATCAGACAATGGATATTACCCTAACTTCTCATTTTTATCCACCCAACATCCATTCCATCAACATATTCTTTAAAAATTCTCTAAAATCTGATCACCTCTTACTATCTCCACTGTTGGCCCTTAATCTAAATAATGATCCTTTCTGCTTACAACAGCCTTCTAAACTGATTGGTCTCCTTGTTTCTAGTTCTATTCCTATTCGGCTATTCTCAAACACAGCCAGAATTATCCCTTTAAAACAAAGGGCAGAAGAGCACATTATCCCTGTGTTCAAAACCATGTAATTCCCTTCACATTTAACATAAAGCTAAATTCTTTATGATAGCCTATATGATCCTATATTGTTTCCTTGTATCAACCTTCCTTTGACATCACCTTCCGTGACCCCCCTTGTCTCTCATTAATTTCATTCCAGCAAATCTGGCCTCACACCTGTTCTTCATTCCATCATACCAACCATGGTCCTATTGAGGTCTTTTGTCCCTTCTGTCTAGATGGTCCTTTCTTCAGATATTATCATGGTTATTTTATCTTCTTTTATTCAAGTCTATGCTCTAACTGATACCTTCCCTGAAAACTATATTTAAAATAGAACACATTGACCTCCCCCCAACACACACACTTAACACTACCTATTATCTCTCATTTTCACTTATTTTCTTCATAGTACTGATCCTGAGTTGCCAAATTCTTTATTTCATTGTTTGTTTATTGTCTTTTTTTTTAATATTAGCTTTTTATTGATATCCCTGCAAGTCTTTTTCACATGTATTTGTGTACATCTCTTTCTATTCCAAAACTAAAACCATATATCCAGTTTTAAGAACTGTTTTTTAAATTTTTTTTATTTTACTTTATTTTACTTTACAATACTGTATTGGTTTTGCCATACATCAACATGAATCTGCCATGGGTGTACACGTGTTCCCAATCCTGAGCCCCCCTCCCACCTCCCTCCCCATACCATCTCTCTGGGTCATCCAGCAAAAGAGACACAGATGTATAGAACAGTCTTTTGGACTCTGTGGGAGAGGGAGAGGGTGGGATGATTTGGGAGAATGACACTGAAACATGTATAATATCATATAAGAAACGAATCGCCAGTCTAGGTTTGATGCAGGATACAGGATGCTTGGGGCTGTTTGTTTATTTTCTATAAGCCCAAGCAAGATGGCTTATTGTCCTACCAAAATATAAGATTCACAAGGGCAGGAATTCTATTTCCTTTAATTACTTTACTGCTAGTTTCTAGAATAGAGTTCAGAACACAGTGAGCACTCAATAAATATTTTTAAATGAATAAATCAATGAACCTTCTAATCAGATTTTCTCTAAGCTCCTTCTTTATAGGTGGAGTTGTGGAGTTGCTTCTGCTATTTGATAATGACATCATAAAAATGATCAATATTTAACATTATAGAAAGAAAGAATAGTGATGACAATGATGAGGAGGAAGTGGAGAATTAAGTTAAATGCAGGAAAAGGTTCATTGAGTAGGTAAAGGAGACTATCCTTCTAGTAAAATTCTTACCTATGGGACTGAGTGAATGCGGTAGAAGAGAACTTGCAGAAAACCATAGTGGAAACCCCACTTTGAGGAAATCCCTTAAGTTTCAGCTAAAACAGTCCTTTTCAAATCCAAAGCCAACAAAAATCAGATACTGTGATTGTCTGCGTATATTCCTCTGGGTTCTGCTTCTGACTTTGGTGACAACTACAGTTTATACACTTTGCCTAAATAATGCTCACCCCTCAAAAACATGTATTTACATCCTACACAGTCTTCAATATCCATAACTGTGACAGCTAATTTTCAAAAGTGACTTGCAATTGTGATTTGAGTACATCTAGTCTCTTGAAGTGGGGAGCTTATCTTGTGTTATTTGAATTGGCTCATATATAACCCATGAGTCTTGTAAGAAACAGTACGGATGGTCAGAGCTAGAGAAAGATTTGAAGATGCTATTCTCCTGGCTTTGAAGATGAAGAAAAGGGGGGATGAATCAAAGAATGAAGGCAACTTCTAGAAGTTGGAAAAGGCGAGGGAATGGCATCTCCCCTGCACCTTTTGGAGGGAGCACAACCTTGCCAAGACCATGATTTCCATACAGAGAAAGCCATTTTGGACTTCTGATCCCAAGAAATGTAATACATTTATGTTGTTTAAGCCATTCAGTCTGTGATAATTTCTTACTGAAACAACAGGGAAATAACATATATTAATATGCACACTTTAGTCCACTTTGTTTACCCAATCATTGCTCTCTCAGCTCACTTTTATTTTCTAGTTATTCCAGGAAATCATTCCACTTACTACTATGATTGCCATAATTTGCTCCCATAATTTATTCTGTTTTCTAACAGAACGTCTTACTTGTATCCATTTTCAATTTTACTTCATGTACCTTTCTTCCCTTTTACTCTGGCTGGAAACCCAAGTTTACATTCTTTAGAGAAATTAATTTCCTGGACAAATTGATTCTTTAGTGAACACCTTACCTTTAATTTTTACATTTCAAAAAGCTGATTAGAGTCCAAATTATATCAATTAGAAAGGTAATACACATTTCTGAATGAGAATTTGTCTGCTTAATTCAATATTTGAAGTTTCTGAATAAGGATTAATTGAAAATTACTAAATGAATAATTCGCTATTTCTATACTTCATATGTGTTTGTAGATCATTTCAACATTTAAAATACTTAATACTAAGGTACATGAATACCAGAAATCAATATTTAAAGAGTATAAGTTTTTGCATTTGTTCGTTCTTTGTAGGTTAAAGGACTTTTCTTTAATGCTACACTTTTACATAAGATTTATAAGTTTTACAAGGAATAAATAAATATATTTATTGTATCACTTAGGCTTTATGCAATCATCTATGAAAGTATATTTAATATGTATTAGAAAAAATAGCTCTATCATTTAGGATGTTGACTCACAAGATGATTATTTCTCTGCACTAAAATAATGTACTTTTCACATTTCAAATAGCAAATAAACCCTACTAAAATTTAAAATTTTGAAGTTTTTTTTATAGAGAGACATAGTTGTTGCTTCCTTTATATAATCATTTTCTATGCACTATATTTCTATTCTTGCAAATATTTATTCTTTAGAAACTTAAAAGTCACTACTCTGAGAAAAGAATTTTAAGGTAGCAATTACCTCAATCATTACTCTCAATTACTTTGGAAATCTAATAGTGTATTCTTGCTTTTATTATTACCTCAGTATATTTCTCTATATTTATTCATTTGTTTAACTACTAGAACTATCAAATGCTCTTAATTTAGCAGACTCAATTATACTATGTAGTAAAATTCTTAATTTGAGGACATTTTGATCTATAGGTAATCCTTTAAAATATTTACAATATCCAATTCCGGTATTTTAGTTGTTTTATTGATATCTTTAAAGAACCAAAAAAGAAAAAAGTTAAATCAAGTAATAGAGTGTTAGCTAACTGTAGGACAGGAGATGCAGAATTTCACCACTTAAAGAGGGTTATCTTCATAACTTAGGCAGTAAAAAATTTATATTTACATATTTAATATTTATTTTAATATATATGATTTATATATACTCCGTGATTCAATAGTAAGACATTTAACTTTGTTTAAACTAAGACTAAACTTTTAAATCCACATTTGACAAATACTAGAGTGATTTTGCCTGCATTACTAGTAAACCCTATAATCCTGGAACCCCCAATAAAATATTTATCTTTTGAATCATGGTAAAATAATTAGGAAAGGCTATGACAGCTTGCTGGATATATATTTACTTTTAATTCTGATTTGTAGAACAGTTAATAACTGTACACAGCAAGGTCATATTTGTTAATTAGACTGCATACATATATAGAGATATCTCCATAGAAGGTTTTCAGGTAATGCTTTCCCATGCAACTCAATAAGTCTTTAGTGATGGCAGTTAACAGTTTACCTGGTTATTGCATCACTTGAGGGCTTCCCAGGTGGTTCAGCCATAAACAATCTGCCTGCAAATGCAGGAGATGCAGGAGATGTGAATTCAATCCCTAGGTTGGAAAGATCCCTTGGAAGAAAAAAATGGCAACCCACTCCAATATTCCTGCCTGAAGAATCCCACGAACAGAGGAGCCTGGCAGGCTACAGAGTTGCAAAGAGTTGGACATGACATAATATGCACGCAGGTGCACCACTTGAGGAAAGTTTTATAACTCAGGCCATAAAATTGTCCCTTTTTGCTCGATTAGCATTACTTTATATATATATGTTTATATATTATATGACATTATTGTTATATCTTATATATGTTTATGTATTATATATATATAATCTCTTTTATACATACAAGGTTATAAATTCTGTGATGCACATTGGAGGACATTTATAAAGATTAATGAAGAGTTAGGTATTGTAAGAAACCAAACCTGAAGCAACACTATTTAGCATTTAAAAGACATTGTTCATTTTCAAATAACTTTCACATGAATACTAATTAATCCCAACATTACCATGAAAACATTAAATACAATGTTATGATCTATATTTTGTATATAAGAAAAATGAGTTATAAAGACTAAGTTCTTATTTTTTCTATCTCTCACTTTACCCATTTATCACAGATCTACTTAAAAATCAGTCCCTCTAAATAAATACATGAACAACCAAACAACAGCAGGAAAAAAACCTGCTGAACTCGAATTTCATCTATTTGGAAGATCACCCATGGGAGCCAATCCACCCCTTCTCCATGAAACCCATCATTCTATTTGTTCTACCTCTTGCCCATCCCAACCTATTATTCCTATTAATTTAGCACCCTAGAGCTTAACTAATCCAGTAACACACCAAGGCCATTAGAGTTAAAGTGATTTAGTTAAAGCTATAGAATCAACAACAGAGTTAAGGTGGACACAAATCTCTATACTTTCTGTCTTCTACCATAAAACTGGCTGTCACATACCAAGCTGGGGTTTTTACTATTTTTTATTTCATCACATTTTTTTTCTTGGTCTTGCAGTTAATACCTCTTTATGCTATTTTCTACTTCCATGATACAAAGAAACTTAAGAACATGGTGACCTGTGAGTAGCTATGAGTAAGGAAAGGGAGAGATGTTCTCCAGAACTGTCAGTACTTCCAGGTTGAGCATTATGAACAACATGTGCCAGAGCAAGAGATAAAAGGACAGCCCTTTATGTCTGAAGCATTCGCTACTAAACAGAAAGAATACTCTCAAAGTGGAAGCTTGCTGCTGCTGCTGCTAAGTAGCTTCAGTCGTGTCCGACTCTGTGCGATCCCAGAGATGGCAGCCCACTAGGCTCCTCTGTCCCTCGGATTCTCCAGGCAAGAATACTGGAGTGGGTTGCCATTTCCTTCTCCAATGCATGAAAGTGAAAAGTGAAAGTGAAGTCGCTCAGTTGTGCCCAACTCTTAGTGACCCCATGGACTGCAGCCCACCAGGCTCCTCCGTCCATAGGATTTGCCAGGCAAGAGTACTGGAGTGGGGTGCCATTGCCTTCTCCAAGTGGAAGCTTGGAGGGTATTAATTTTCATAAGGAAGGTCCGTACAACTTGTATGGGTGATGAATAATGTGGCACTTCTTCTAACAAGCCAAGCAGTTGAAATTTCATTTTATAACTTTACATGGTTTCATAACTCAAGGCAGTGGAAAGTGAGAAGCATAATAATGAGTTGGAAAAAAGTATAGATGTAGGTGTGCTAATGAATACAGCTTTAATTGCTAAAATCTTTCAGGCAATAACTGATTTCAGGAAAGAGTATCTGCTTATAATGACTATTACATCAATTTAACAACATTAATACAGCCAAAATATGACAACTTAATGCTGATTATGTTCTGAACATGTTGAGAACTATGCTTTCTAGTCTCTGCATGGAGCCTAATTGAAAAATGACTATCTTATTTTCAAGGTTTATCATTAACTACAGAATAAAGGACAGTGTGGTACTTTTGTTTCATCCATAATGAACCAATATCCCAAGTCACAAATTTATCTGATTAAAGTGATCAAGGTCAAGTGCAAACTAAAAATTTCACAGAACAATATAGAACTTTTATTCCTTCCTCTTTTTTTCCATTAATCCTAAAGTCTTTTCTACTATAGAAAATAGAATAGCAATATGAATTTTACTAAAAGTAGTTTCATTTCTTCATCACTTTTAATAAAAGAAACAATCAGCCTGCCAGGTTGAAGCACTGATGAACAATAAAATGGCATATGCTTTTATACTGACTTTTTCACTCTGACATATACACACATAGGAAAGGATAAAACAAGATTTATAACTGACTATCTCACTTATTTTCAAGAACTGAGCAAGGAGTTAACATGTATCCTAGTATTTTCTTTAATATGAAGGATATTTTGGTTTGCATTAGTCAGAATTCTAATATGTGCTGTGATAAAACAAATGAATTTCCAAATCTTAATGCGAAGTTCGACAGTGCACGTTTAAATCTGGATTGATTAATGTTGTCCAGGACAGTCTCTATTCTGGTAATGGATACACCACCTAAAACATATAGCCATTAGTTCGCTGCAGCAGGGGAAGAGAGATGCAGGAAGAGGACCAGCTCACAGCTTCCTTAGTCATATTGTCTCAACTAGTCCTGTGGTTTTTACCTAACTGCAAAGAAGGCTGCAAAACTAACATGTGATACTGAGCATTACTTAGAGCTCTGCCAAGCAAAATTCTGGTTTGAGTCTAGGTATTTTTTTATTTTGGGGGGACTAGATTTTATCCACTGGCACAAAACTGGCAATATCTGCTAAATCTACACAAGACTAGGAAAAAGCAACCCTTACGAGATGAAAAATTCATTTTAAACAAAAGTAGAAAATATCTGGAAACCTGCTTACTCTCTCTCTCTTAATCTTACATATAAACCCACTAATTAAAGTCCTGTGCTATTTTGCATTTCTCCAATGCTTAATTGATCTTCTGTAAGCCTGGCTAGAAGGGCTGAAAGAGGAAGGTCAATAGACTTGGACAAAATTTTAACAGCTTATTGATATATCATGTGATGATTACTGAAAGTATTCTTTATTTGCTATGGAATCTTTACTGCACTATGGCTATAAATGAAGTGACTACTGTGTAATTACTACTCAAGGGATGTCACAGGATTTTCACAAAGGATGGTTATATGGAGTCAGCATCAAGGTATATAGTTCAAGCCAAGATATGGAGAAGAATGGATTACAGATAGGAGGAAAAATAAGATAAAGGCCTAGCAGATAGATGATGACAGAGTAACTGATCTGGATCAAGGTGAATCAGCAATCAATTTCAAGTTTAGAAATAAACAGAAAAAGAATAGTTCTATAATTGTACAATTGTAGTTCTATAACTACAAAAGCATAGGTGCTTTGTGTATTTTCATTTGCAACTATGTCCAGTATTACTATTGATGGGCATCTGAATGGAGAACTGTTCTAGTGGGAAAAAAAGCCCAAGATATTGTAGTTCATTGACTAAACGTCTAGATTAATTACATCAGCACTAATTACATTGTTTAATAGTAGCAGTTTTGCTGCTACTTTCATCTCGCATGTAAATAAAACTACCTTTACCCCAAAGAATTGGCTGTTAGATCAATTTCATTATGCTAGTCAAGGATTAACCACCTGTCATATTTTTATTACAGAAATATTTTGGATTGTAATTATCTGTGATGTCTCATATACTAGTAGGAAAAATGCAAGATTCTCAAGGGAAGTTTTCTGATTTACTTGGCTGCTGCTGAATGAAGTTCATGAAACATTTTATTTTTCAGGGTTGATGGAAGACATGATAGTGCAATGGGGCTTGGAAGAAAAGAAAATCCTAGAGGCATGCCTTTCAAAGCTGTTACAGGCTATGAATTTGAGAATGATCTCAGTAGCCTAGATTGAAAATAAAAATCATAACATGTAATTGATTCTGAAGGCATCCTTTCATCCTTCCATGTACCCTCAACAGTAGGAGCTTTTGTGCCTGTGTCCTAGATTTCAAACCTATCTCATTCTCTGATGGTTTGCCTACACTCTAAATCTTTTCCTTCTGCCTTCACATATGAAGGGATTTGGGGAGTACGTGTGTGTGATACTGAGTGACTGGCTGGGACCTCACATGAAGTGTTGTTGAAATACCAACGTTTCCAACCTACATACTAATAGCTTCACTCCAGACTGCACTGACCCAAATAGCAACCAGAGATTAGGAATAGGCTACCCACCCCAATATTCTTGGGCTTCCTTTGTGGCTTAGCTGGTAAAGAATCCACCTGCAATGTGGGAGACCTGGGTTCAATCCCTGGGTTGGGAAGATCCTCTGGAGAAGGGAAAAGCTACCCACTCCAGCATTCTTGCCTGGAGAATTCCATGCACTGTATAGTCCACAGGGTCACAGAGTCAGACATGACTGAGTGATTTCACTTCACTTCAAGGAACTAAGGGGCTTCCCCGATGGTTCAGGGGTAAAGAATCTGCCTTCAATGCAGGAGACACGGGTTCAATCCTTTGGACAGGAAGATCTTCTGGACGAGGGAAAGGCAACCAACTCTAATATTCTTGCCTGAAAAATCCCATGAACAGAGGAACCTGGTGGGCTACAATACAAAGGGTCAGAAAGAGTCAGACATGACTCAGCAACTAAGTACAGCAGCACAAGGAACTAAGATACCACTGTGTTTTAGTCATTCCATATTCCCAGTACCCAGCTGGTCATACATACAGTACAGCTCTCAATGTTAGTTGAACTGAATTAAAATAAGTTACAATACATGAAAGTTTATAAATTTTTACTCTCTTTAATTTTAATAGGTTATCAGGTATGTTGATGACACTTTGAATTAACAACCACACTTATACAACTAATGAATCTGGAAGATAATTTTTGTGAATAGAGATATATTCATAAGGAAAATAATATCCAACCTACAGAAACTGAAATTAAATTTTTATATTTATATCAGGGAATCAGATGTATTTTTCCCAAAACTAACATTAGGTTAACATACTGGCTGAAATACAAATATAAAAATTGGTTTTGCCAGTTGTACTGAGTCACATTTTCCTATTATATACATTTTTCTTACATTCTATTTTACCAAAAGAGTCACAGTATTATTCCTTAATAAGCTTTGTAGTAAAGAAATGATGGTGCAACCCACAAAATGCTGCTAATGTTGACCTGTGATCACTGATGTTATGCCACTTAATGCTGAAATTGTCTTACATTTTTCAAGCTGTAATTAATTTTTTGTAGTGCTTCAAATAACATATTCAACTTCTCACTTTTAATTAAGATTTTTTTTCTTGCTCTAAGTTTAACTTATGTTCTGAAAGTGAGTTTTGTCAATTGCTTTTTCATGTGAGAAATATAATTATGAACTAAAGTTTGTTAGTGTCATATTCATATTTTTAATAATAAAATTGTAAATAAAAACAAACAATGATTCTGATACACATTTAAAGTGTTTCATTCTATAAGTAGAGTAGATTAAATCTAGAATATACTGATAATGCTTATGTATCCTGGTTTGCTAAAAAAATAAGTGAATTTCCTTGGTATTTTATATAGCCGGTTAGCTTACTGTAAACAAATCTTTAGGAGCTTAGATATAAGTAGAGAATAAAAACACTATATAAAAATGTTATATAAATCTTTTCACTAACCTCTGAATGCAGTTATTTAAATTGCAAGTATTCAACTACAGATTCATCAAAAAGGATTTAAAAATTTAGAGCAGTCTTTTAAAACACCGATACTGTATGCCTGTTGGGTTATTGCAGAAAACAAAGATGCTTAAAGGTGATATTTTCTTTCATACCAAAAGGTCTTAGATATGATGTTTTCTGAAGGAGTGTTGCACTGTCCATTTTCCAGATTCTCAAGTGTTAAGTGGTGAGTGCAGCCATAGTAGCAATTTCTGAATAGTGCCTTTGTGAAACCTAGAGATTTATCAGTTCTGGCTTTATGAAATTTCTTAATTCTGGATTTATGAATCATAGCCACAGCCCTCAGAAGTAGCAGTTACCCTGGTAGGGCCGTGTATTGTTTGAGCATTATTCCTGAGGATCTATTCTGCAACCCTCTTCTCTAATTTTTTCAGCAGTTTTCTAAATAACTACATCTCTAAATTTCTTCCTTTTGAAAATAACTTACATATCTTTATTACCTGGGCTGAACCCTAAAGGACACATTACACATTGTTTTGCTTAATGGATTAGAAAAATGTCTTTGACACTGAAAGCAATAAAAAGAGAATGAAAGCTAGATAGAATATAAGCTTGGCTTACCACTCATTAGCTTCTCAATAGTTTGCAATGCTCAGTAGACACCAGATATTATCATGGGTATTATCCTGATCCTTTGAGTCAGAATCTGGGCATTTACCCTGAAACCAGGGAAGATTGGTGAACACATATGGACCTCTCAATTTCATGTGTTCCTGGTGAACTGAAGTGAAGTTGCTCAGTCGTGTCCAACTCTTTGCGATCCCATGGACTGTAGCTAACGGGGCTCCTCCATCTATGGGATTTTCCAGGCAAGAATACTGGAGTGGGTTGCCATTTCCTTCTCCAGGGGAACTTCCTGACCCAGGGATCGAACCTGGGTCTCCCGCATTGCAGGCAGACGCTTTACTGTCTGAGCCACAAGGGAAGCCTTCCTGGTGAAAGGATCAAACAAGTTGTACCAAGTTGTGTCACCATGTACCAATGCTTAGCTCATTGGAGGATTCAGGATCTGAGAAGCTGTCACTGCACTGGGCTGCATGTGACAGCTAAATGACTGGGTAACAGTTCTGCTGTGAAAGGAATGTCGCACTTCTTTTCACCAGAAGGGCCATTTTCCCCATTAAAGTGTTATGAATGCCAAACTAAATAACCATGTTGTCTCTGTTCTGGTTATCTCCAGAACAGGAGAAGGCGTTATTATTCAACAACATTGCTGATGTTGAATAATAATCTGCTACTGACCTTGGTCTTTCTGGCGCCTTTGGAGGAATGACTAGTTGGGTGCCTGTACAATGGCTATAGGAATAATTGTGTGATTTAAATTAACAAAGAAACGCAAACTTTAAATGATACATTAGATCAGTTAGACCTAATTGATATCTATAGGACATTTCACCCCAAAACAATGAATTTCACTTTTTTTTCAAGTGCTCATGGAACCTTCTCCAGGATAGATCACATCCTGGGCCATAAATCTAAACTTGATAAATTCAAAAAAATCGAAATCATTCCAAGCATCTTTTCTGACCATAATGCATTAAGATTAGATCTCAATTACAGGAGAAAAACTATTAAAAATTCCAACATATGGAGGTTGAACAACACACTTCTGAATAACCAACAAATCACAGAAGAAATCAAAAAAGAAATCAAAATATGCATAGAAACTAATGAAAATGAAAACACAACAACCCAAAACCTGTGGGACACTATAAAAGCAGTGCTAAGAGGAAAGTTCATAGCAATACAGGCATACCTCAAGAAACAAGAAAAAAGTCAAATGAATAACCTAACTCTGCAACTAAAGCAACTAGAAAAGGAAGAGTTGGAGAACCCCAGAGTTAGTAGAAGGAAAGAAATCTTAAAAATTAGGGCAGAAATAAATGCAAAAGAAACAAAAGAGACCATAGCAAAAATTAACAAAGCCAAAAGCTGGTTCTTTGAAAGGATAAATAAAATTGACAAACCATTAGCCAGACTCATCAAGAAGCAAAGAGAGAAAAATCAAATCAATAAAATTAGAAATGAAAATGGAGAGATCACAACAGACAACACAGAAATACAAAGGATCATAAGAGACTACTATCAGCAGTTGTATGCCAATAAAATGGACAACGTGGAAGAAATGGACAAATTCTTAGAAAAGTACAATTTTCCAAAACTGAACCAGGAAGAAATAGAAAATCTTAACAGACCCATCACAAGCACAGAAATTGAAATGGTAATCAGAAATCTTCCAGCAAACAAAAGCCCAGGTCCAGACGGCTTCACAGCTGAATTCTACCAAAAATTTCGAGAAGAGCTAACACCTATCCTCCTCAAACTCTTCCAGAAAATTGCAGAGGAAGGTAAACTTCCAAACTCATTCTATGAGGCCACCATCACCCTAATACCAAAACCTGACAAAGATGTCACAAAAAAGGAAAACTACAGGCCAATATCACTGATGAACATAGATGCAAAAATCCTCAACAAAATTCTAGCAATCAGAATCCAACAACACATTAAAAAGATCATACACCATGACCAAGTGGGCTTTATCCCAGGGATGCAAGGATTCTTCAATATCCGCAAATCAATCAATGTAATTCACCACATTAACAAATTGAAAAATAAAAACCATATGATTATCTCAATAGATGCAGAGAAAGCCTTTGACAAAATTCAACATCCATTTATGATAAAAACTCTCCAGAAAGCAGGAATAGAAGGAACATACCTCAACATAATAAAAGAAATATATGACAAACCCACAGCAAACATTATCCTCAATGGTAAAAAATTGAAAGCATTCCCCCTAAAGTCAGGAACAAGACAAGGGTGTCCACTTTCACCGCTACTATTCAACATAGTTCTGGAAGTTTTGGCCACAGCAATCAGAGCAGAAAAAGAAATAAAAGGAATCCAAATTGGAAAAGAAGAAGTAAAACTCTCACTGTTTGCAGATGACATGATCCTCTACATGGAAAACCCTAAAGACTCCACCAGAAAATTACTAGACCTAATCAATGAATATAGTAAAGTTGCAGGATATAAAATCAACACACAGAAATCCCTTGCATTCCTATACACGAATAATGAGAAAGTAGAAAAAGAAATTAAGGAAACAATTCCATTCACCATTGCAACGAAAAGAATAAAATACTTAGGAATATATCTACCTAAAGAAACTAAAGACCTATATATAGAAAACTATAAAACACTGATGAAAGAAATCAAAGAGGACACTAATAGATGGAGAAATATACCATGTTCATGGATCGGAAGAATCAATATAGTGAAAATGAGTATACTACCCAAAGCAATTTACAAATTTAATGCAATCCCTGTCAAGCTACCAGCCACATTTTTCACAGAACTAGAACAAATAATTTCAAGATTTGTATGGAAACACAAAAAACCTCGAATAGCCAAAGCAATCTTGAGAAAGAAGAATGGAACTGGAGGAATCAACTTGCCTGACTTCAGGCTCTACTACAAAGCCACAGTCATCAAGACAGTATGGTACTGGCACAAAGACAGACATATAGATCAATGGAACAAAATAGAAAGCCCAGAGATAAATCCACACACATATGGACACCTTATCTTTGACAAAGGAGGCAAGAATATACAATGGAGTAAAGACAATCTCTTTAACAAGTGGTGCTGGGAAAACTGGTCAACCACTTGTAAAAGAATGAAACTAGATCACTTTCTAACACCGTACACAAAAATAAACTCAAAATGGATTAAAGATCTAAATGTAAGATCAGAAACTATAAAACTCCTAGAGGAGAACATAGGCAAAACACTCTCAGACATAAATCACAGCAGGATCCTCTATGATCCACCTCCCAGAATTCTGGAAATAAAAGCAAAAATAAACAAATGGGATCTAATTAAAATTAAAAGCTTCTGTACAACAAAGGAAAATATAAGCAAGGTGAAAAGACAGCCTTCTGAATGGGAGAAAATAATAGCAAATGAAACAACTGACAAACAACTAATCTCAAAAATATACAAGCAACTTCTGCAGCTCAATTCCAGAAAAATAAACGACCCAATCAAAAAATGGGCCAAAGAACTAAATAGACATTTCTCCAAAGAAGACATACGGATGGCTAACAAACACATGAAAAGATGCTCAACATCACTCATTATTAGAGAAATGCAAATCAAAACCACAATGAGGTACCACTTCACACCAGTCAGAATGGCTGCGATCCAAAAATCTGCAAGCAATAAATGCTGGAGAGGGTGTGGAGAAAAGGGAACCCTCCTACACTGTTGGTGGGAATGCAAACTAGTACAGCCACTATGGAGAACAGTGTGGAGATTCCTTAAAAAATTGCAAATAGAACTACCTTATGACCCAGCAATCCCACTTCTGGGCATACACACGGAGGAAACCAGAATTGAAAGAGACACATGTACCCCAATGTTCATCGCAGCACTGTTTATAATAGCCAGGACATGGAAACAACCTAGATGTCCATCAGCAGATGAATGGATAAGAAAGCTGTGGTACATATACACAATGGAGTATTACTCAGCCGTTAAAAAGAATTCATTTGAATCAGTTCTGATGAGATGGATGAAACTGGAGCCAATTATACAGAGTGAAGTAAGCCAGAAAGAAAAACACCAATACAGTATACTAACACATATATATGGAATTTAGGAAGATGGCAATGACGACCCTGTATGCAAGACAGGAAAAAAGACACAGATGTGTATAACGGACTTTTGGACTCAGAGGGAGAGGGAGAGGGTGGGACGATTTGGGAGAATGGGAATTCTAACATGTATACTGTCATGTAAGAATTGAATCGCCAGTCCATGTCTGACGTAGGGTGCAGCTTGCTTGGGGCAGGTGCATGGGGATGACCCAGAGAGATGTTGTGGGGAGGGAGGTGGGAGGGGGGTTCATGTTTGGGAACGCATGTAAGAATTTAAGATTTTAAAATCTAAAAAAAAAAAAATAAATAAATAAAAAATAAAAAAAAATAAATTAAAAAAAAAAAAAAGATATATGTAATCCAAAAAAAAAAAAAAAAGACCTTGTATAATGCACTACCTATTCTCAACATTTTTTCTGCCTTTATGGGAAACATCAGATTAAAAATGGAGATACACATCCAAGCAATCTTTTACATTCTTACTTTCTTGGCTTCTTGAGATTTTTCTCAGAACTGTAGGGGATATCAGAGTCATAGGAGTTAACATAACACATCCCATAAATGTTTCTTGGTGTTAGACCTTGACACTTGGATTCCCTGTTACTCACTTAGTAGCTGTGATCTGTCTGAAAAATGGGAACCACAATACATTACTTTGAGGATTGCAAAATTAACAACATAATTAAAGTCCTTGTATGTGGATATCTGGTAAATGTTAATTCATTGTTTTTTCCTCACTCAACCCCTTGTTACCCTCACACTGATTTGCAGAAAAAAAAAAAATGCTTTTGTAAAATGCCAAAGTGAGAAACTGGAAACTTTTATAAATACCTGCTTATAGAGTTCCATATAGTTAGAATTTTACATTTAGATTAGAATTCAGAGTATGAAATGGAGACAGAAGGTCTAGAAGTGCTTAGTTAAGTCAGGCTTTAGAAGCAAACTTCAGAAATTAATGAAAGTTTTTAGATAATCCATATTTGATCTCTCTATAACAAGGTAAAAGTTTTAATTATGGGAATAATACACTTATCAATTAATTTTTCTGCCCATAAATACTTTATATTCCAATATTTCTGGCAATAATGAGCTAAAAAACCAATTTGATACTTGATTGATAAATGGCCAATGAAGAGATTAATGTCTAGTTGAAAAGAACTAACCTGAAGCTAGCCAATCAATAGATGTTAATTTTAAAAGTTTCCTGATAACTGTCCAAATATATATATTTTTTTAAATTGTGGGAATTTCTGTCTATATTTATTTGGCAAAAATGTGTTTTCTACTGGTGGAATTTCATTCATGCTCATCAGAGAACCTATCAGCTTGTGGAACTTCACTCATGCTCACTAGGTTGTTCGTCGATCTGCAGAGTTCTTTGCTTACTTTACTACTCCAACAGCATGACTGAACCCCTTTGAAGCGCCCTTATATTGTTCATGTCTTCCTGGAGCTTCTGCTAGAGAGTTCTTTCATGCAGAGTGTGGGTTGGGAGCTAGACCCACCTCTTCTTCCAGACTTACTAAATCATTGCTTAAACTTGGAGCCTCAGCTTCTCCATATGTCTTCAAATATGGGATTAACATTTACTTTATACGGATTGTTAGAAAGTTCTAAGATAATGTATGAAAAATATATTTTGCACATAGGAAGTGCTTAGTAAAAGAACTGTTCTAGTTGATGTTCATGGAGTCTCATACCTGGGGCTGGTCCTGGTTAGGGAATCACCAACCATTCCCCCATTGGAAAATGCTAAGATGAATTCAAGACATGAAGTCATAGATTTCCTACAAATATTCAGTTTCTTTACTGATCAGTAGAGGTTTTTTTTTTTTTTTTTATTAGTTTCAAAAAATCAAAAAAAGAGGAAAAAAGAGAATTAGAATTCCTACCCAAACTGGGAAAGGACAGATATGCATGCATAGCTCGGTGTTAGCTCCTCAATTCAATCTTTTTTTGAAGAACAAGGTAAGAATTATCATATATCCCTACAAGTTCATTGTGTTGAGCATCAGATGAAGCTCTGTCTTCATTCCAACAGAACTGGTGCAGATACCTGTAATTTTGTATGCACAAAAAACAACATTCCTGAAAGCTAGCCTTTAAGTAGAAAAGGTAACAGAGCATGGAATAGATACTGGAAAACTAACTGGGAATTGATCCTATTCTAAACGTCTGACTTGCCTAAGAGAGGCAGAATTTACACCTATATTTTTAAATTAAATTGACTGTCAACCCTACATCAGTGTTACCTTTTAATTATTCTGTGTGAGAAAACTTACTGACTTGCCTACATTTTTAAAGAGTGCTGTAAAGACTGCACTGGGCACTAATTTAATCTTCCTTTAGCTAGATCTATTTGGATGTTCACCAAAAGTCATTCAACAGCACAAGTGATATTTATTAATGTTTAACATTAGAAGACATTATATTTCATGCTAAACATATTATCATAAAGATTACAGTTATGTTTTCATAACAACACACCTAAAGCTTCAAAAGCCTTTATGTCACATGTCAAATCATTAGACATTTCAAAGAAAGAAAGTCATTTTAAAAGCTTTGCATTTCTTATTATGTTTATTTTCCCAACAACTTACTAGGACTACACCGTATTTCAGAATTCATGAATAATGAAGGCAGATTTCAAGGAACATCAGAGTTATGATGGTATCCTTAACATTCAAAGAAAAATCTGAAAGGACTTGCATGGCTAGTTTTATCCAGAACTGCACCTATTTTAAACTCAGCTCTTTATTTTCCCCTGAAGTGTCTGTTGTATTTGATATATCTTATGCTTCCATAAGCTGTTTACACCTGCTTAATATCGAGGGCATTACATACTCAGAATAATTTAAGCCAATTTGATGAACTGATTTGAATAACAATAAAGAAAAGTAAGCCAGCAGAATCAGAAAAGCACGGCATTTTAGAGCAGAAAGAACCATTAGAATTCATTCTCTTCCCTTCTCTCTCTCTCTCCTTAATCTCAAAGGTAAAGCCTATGCCAAGGTTCTATTGTTAGTGGCAGAGCCTAGTCTAGAACCAATAGCTCTCAATTCTTAGATGAATGCTCTTTCCATAGTGCCATGTTGCCAAATAGGTAAAGCAAAGGGCTATTTCTACTTATCATGCTCTAACAATTCTAAACTGTAATGTGCAAATGACTGACTATTGCACTAAACATAAGGATATCACAATTAGTATTCTATTTTCATTGTTCTTTTGGTTAATTAAGATTGAGTGCTGTACCACAACCTACAGCCTTAAAGTCCTGCAATAAATATTAGTGTCCACTGTCATCAGTTTCCCTCAGCTACTATAATCATCCAATAGCCTACGTAGTCATCAGCCAACTTTGAAAACTTGGGTAGGTCTGACCTGATAGAGTCCTAGTTCTTTCTGTTCAAAAAGTGCAGAGGCATACAAGGAAGTGAACACCTGATTTATATCCAACTGGGCTACAACTCTGAAGTCTGCAGGGAGCAGATTCTGGGCTCCCTGGAAGGTGAGCTATTTTACATTGAAAATAATGACTGACTGGCTTTTTTGAAGGTGGAAAAATGCTTTACACACTTATCTCCAATTTTTCCTTGAGCAGTTGCTGGAACCACTGAAGCCTAAGAGTATACATGCTATCTGCCATGGTCCACAAACCCAGATTTCCTATGGAAAGCCTTCCTCTTATGAAGAGAAAAGAGAAGTACAAAACAAAAGAGAAAAAGCCAAGAAGAAAGATTGGGTCATAACCACAAAAAGATGTGATCAAGTCAGGGCAAAGCGAATTATATGTGGTTTGGAAGATCAGTAACATTGTTCACTGCTGGTGTTTATTGCTTTTCTTTTGTGCCAGATATGTTCCTTTATTCTAAAGCTACTGCCCTGTAGTGTCAAATGGATAAATCAATACCATCCCTTTTAATATCCTCTGACTTTCCATTTTAAGCACATTTTGAAGCTATTTCTCTCCTACAGTGTATTCCGTCAACCAAACCAATGAATGTTACTATGTGACCAGGAAAATGCATTTGTTTTGCTCACTGAAAAAAAAAAAAGAAAAGAAAATCCATATTTTCACATATACGACATGAAAATAGATCTCACTATTCTCAGGGATAAGAGGGAGAGGGCAAAGCTAATATAGCTTTCTGAAAAGCAACAATGCATTTTTTAATAAATATACCAGTCAGGCATACATCTGAATGACTAGACACTTTGAAACATTTGCTACTGCTCAGAAGCTTTTGAATTTTTTTCTTTTGAATTTTTTGACCTACATTTCCAGGGGAAGTTTATAAGTCTCTCAAGAAATTTAGTTTCATTTATATACAGATTTCCTTCTCTTTTGGCCCACAGGGCTAATAATCATATTTATTCTCTAATAACCCTTTTCTCAACACTTAGCACAAAATATAAGTAGGCTATTTAAAAAAATCAAATACAAATTCATTTTTAAAGAACGAAAATCTGGAACTTGATTCTGAAATAATTGTGAAAGAACATGAGTCACATCCTAAAAACAACGTCAGAATAGAGATTCTAAATTGGATTCTTATTTGAAACAATAAAGTTAAATTTGAAACAGATGTGTAATATACAGCTGTTGCAATATATTGGTTTAAAATATAGTTGGACATTCTATCTCTGGTCCTATGCCCTCATGTCTACCTACAGTTCAACTTACCATCCCAGGACAGAGGCCTATATTGCTTAAAGATATTCTGAGTACTTAATCATGTTTTTGATTACCTTAAACTCAGAGAATTTCACTTCATTGTTAGAAGATGATTTTAGCTTTATGGTATTCCACAGACTGATTCCACTCTCACTTTTTACCATATGCTTAGAACCATACCTTCATGACACAAATTATGAGTAATTAGATTCATTCATGCCCACACAAATATTGCTTTGTTGAATAAGAACACATATTTTCCACAAGCTTTAAAAGTACTTATTTTTTGCTTAAGAATTAAAATAATTTTTCCCTATGAAGTATCCCCATGAAATTTCTTCCCTAATTCTAGACTTTTTAATAGATATGTGGTCATCTGCTTCTCTCCAATAGTTAACTCTGACCACAGTCTTCTATGAGATTGTATAATTAGGGCAAAGGGACATTGACTCTGCATTGCTGTACCTTTCATTGTGCTGGTAAATGTTCTTCTTAAAAGGAGAGAGATCCCTAACATTTAAAAGCCTGCTTCTATTTGTTTTTACATGAAAGATAATTTAATATATAACAGAGAATTTTAAAAAATATATTAGAAGCCTTACAATTTTATTCTTAAAAATGCTTCTTTCTAACATAGTTTAGTTATACTAACTTAAAATGCTTAAATATGTAGAAACATCATTGCATGTTATACTTCAATCAGCTCTTCCATAAAAGTAATTTCTTTCATATCTTAAACTTACGATTTTCATTCTATTTCCTTTTTATGGAAGAGTTTTAGACTTTTAGTTTTATTGGTTTCTGTCTTTTACTTGGTTTATATACACTGATATTTCTTTTGGCTTCAGATAAATTTAAAATATTTCCCAATAAAACAAAACAAAGTATGTTATTGGGAGAGAAATTTAATTTTAACTATCCTCCATTTCATTTGAAACTTCTAAAATTGGTTATTGAAGTCCCTTCCTCATGTCACCTGATATAAGGGAAAAAGTATTCACCATTTATATCTGTGCTCATACCTGCCTCAAAAATTAATTCACATTTATAATAAATATTAAAGATAGAAAAAACAGAACTTCATCAATAAGCGGAAATTATTATTTTTCTCATATTTAAAAAGCATAGTCGATTCAATCATGGTTGCTTAGACTTGTTAACAATATGCAATCATTATGCTCGGTAGAATATTAAAATAAACTCCATTTTTTTATCCTTTAAACATTTGAAAAATTTCCAATGTTTTTTGTTTCTATTCCACTCATTTTCCTCATATACTTTTGAGTCTATAAGGACAATGCATGCTGCCTTAACAAGGTACACTTAACACTCAATTAATTTCATCTAATCTCTAATGGGTGCTGCAAGCTTGGTGCTTCTGAAATTGTCTTTTCTATACCTTCAAAGTATTTGATGGATGTTGTAAACTCTTTAGAGTTCTTTATCTACATATATATACATTTTTCTTGGTTAGGCTTTATCACTTTCCAGATCACAACAGTTTTGTTTCATCATTATTTACTCATTTCTCATGAAGTTCTATTACCTAAAACCTATATAGCCTGAAATCTAATTGTTGAAAGTGTCATTCTTAGTATTCATTATTTAAAAACTAAAAGTTAAGTTTCACTTTAGGACACCAGTATACTCTTAAGACATTTACCATCCCCCAATAAATTGTACAGTTAGCTAAATACATAAATACTTAATACCTAAGTATTAAATAAAAACTAAATACATAAACACATTTAGGTACAAAGTTAGGTCTTTAATAGATATGAATCAGGTGGCTGGCTTTTATTCTACAAAAAATATAGAGTCAGTTCCTAAGGATCTTTTCTATATAATTCGATTTGAAAGAATGATGAACTGATCTCATGAGTGTGTGTGTGTGTGGCTCAGTCACGTCCGACTCTTTGCAACCTATAGACTGTAGCCCACCAGGCTATTCTGTCCCTGGGATTCTCCAGGCAAGAATACTAGAGTGGGTTGCCATTCCCTTCTCCAAAGGATTTCCCCAACCCAGGGATTGAACCTGGGTGTCCCACATTGCAGGCAGATTCTTTACCATCTGAGCCACTAGGGAAGATCCTAAAAAAATTGTACAGTTAGCAACTAAATATCTAAGTACATTTGGGTACAAGGTTAGGTCTTTAATAGATAAGAATCAAATGACTGGCTTTTATTCTACAGAAAATATACAGTCAGTTCCTAAGGATCTTTTCTACATAACTCAATTTAGAAGATGATCAACTGATCTCATGAGTGTGTATGTGTGTGTACTCATGTATGTGTGGGCCTGTGAGTATAAGTAAGCACTCAGGCTCACTGTATGCCAAACAGTCTTATCTCCGTAACTAAGTCCTGCCTTCCATGCCTAGAGACACAGATTTAAAACATATATTTTGAGACATTATGTTTGGAGATAAAGTTCTGGGAAGACAAACTAAAAATGATAAATGCAGTCAACCCTTGTTTATGGGGCAGAGAACAGACTGATGGGGTTTTATATTATATGCCTCAATAATTAAGGCCCAGTAGAGAGTTAGACTGACAACCTCTCTCCCATGTTTAGATCAGAAATCAGCCAGTAGTCAGGTCCAGATGTCCTTCAGAAGGAGGTAAAAAAGCTAAACTGTTCACACTAAGATTTGGACCAGTACATTTGTGTGCATAGAGAGAATGGAGTCTCTGTAGCCCTCACCCTAGAACTTTCTCTTATTCACTACACACCAAGGAAATAACAGCTCCAAGACTTTGCTCCTTTCTTACTAGTTATAGTTGGTGATGGTGGAGTAATGTGGTGGCAGTAAACAGAATTACTGAGTCTCGCCTTATAAAAAAGTTAAACCACCCAAACATAGTTTGAAGTTAATAATTTTGTTTCCATGATCTATTCCTCTTAGTAAATTAAACAAGAGGTATCATATTAATGAATACATGAATAAAGGCAGAGACAAGCTCCGCAGTAATATATGTTCTTAATTATTATGGTTCTGGATACATGAAAACCAATGAGAATTACTTGACTCAAAGAATATGTAATGAATGTCACTCCATACTCAAACTCAACTGATATATTGAATGCACACATAAATTCCTAAACAACAGCTGAATGTTTCACACTATTGACACATATTTGCTGCATACTCTTTGTACATACCTGAACATTTCATTAAAAGATATATTGAGTGAAGCTAGTGGATTGTCCAGATCCAGTTCATCAGTGAAAAGTAATCATAGAAAATATAAATCAGAATCAGATCTGTCTTAGATACTTTTTTTTTCACTTTTATGCCAAGTTAAGAGCATTGTTAGTGAATGGTATAATTGGATATTAGGAGTACTGGCTACAAATCCAAATTGTTCAATCATAATATTCAGATTCATTAAGTTTCTAATCATCTCCTTTATTCAAGGATTTCTAATTGAATTAGAAATTCAATTTATGACCTTGTACAAAAATCATATCACAAACCCCTTTATGTTTACTCATATAAGCCTAGTTATTTTACTCCTATATTTATTTTTCAATCATAGTATTTTTTGGGTACTCTAAAGAGAGATGACTTATTTAAGAAGTTAATGAACTAATGCAAAACTTACTTCTATTATCTTCACATTTAATTACAAGTTCTTATTTATGTCATCACCTTAGCAAGGACTACAAGTATTATTGAATGTCAGCCTCTTATCTATCTTCCTCAGCTTTTAAATATAATAAAGTACCTGGATTCTTTATTCTGTATTTCAGATCTCCTTTCTTTCATGTCACAGAAGATAAATTCACATGTCTGTACTGACAACATCACAGCTTTGAAAATGCATCCACTCATTTCCTTATAAATAGTTCAGTCACTTACTTTAATCTATCTTCCTCTGCCCATCACTCTAATGTCAAACTTACAAGGTCAAGAATACACTTTTCTCTACTCCTAGTTTTAAAGCAAGAGTCCAAAAATCTATTCATTTGACTAACACACACTAGTAGCATTTGGACTGACAGGACGTCAGTCGATAAGCATTTGCATCTAGGAATATCTGATAGTGGTGCCACAGCATTTTTGTTTTGATGAGCATTTAGTACTAACAATGGCAAGGGTCTAGCCTTCCTAAGATGTGTGTAGGCTGAATGGATGCTGAATTATCCATTTTACTTCTTTGTGTGTTTTCATTTTTTCTGTATAGTCATCCTTAATCCATATCTTCTACATACTTCTAGTAGTTCAATCCCAGAAACTATATATATGGATTATTTGTTTCATCTATTCCAGCCAAGTTTTTCTTTCTTTAATATCAACCTTCCAGAGACCCCATCTTTGAGTTTATTACAGTTTAAAACAAAACTAAAACAAAAGGAGGACTTCCCTGGTGACTGTGTGGTAAACAGTCTGCGTACTAATACAGTAGACTCAGATTCAAACTCTGGGCCAGGAAGGTCCCCTGGAGAAGGAAGTGGCAACTCATCACTCCAGTATTCTTGCCTGGGAAATCACATGGGCAGGGAAGCATGGTGGGCTACAGTCCATGGGATTGCAAAGAGTCGGACAAGACATAGCAACTTAACAACAAAAACTAAACGAAATAATATAAACAACACCCACTGATCAGTTTCCGGAGAGACTGAAAAATTTCCAAAGGTCATAGAATCTACCTTGAGAGAAATTGACTTTGATACCTATTTATAACCTATTATCTGGCTTGAAAAGTCTGTGAGTTGTTCTAAAGTAAACAGAAGATTATAAAATTAACTAAAGCAGGTACTAAAAAGTTGATTTGTAAAGTTTATCATTTTACTAATTCCTCTCTTTTGAAGTAGCACCTGCTCCTAATCAGGGATTGTTGTGAATTTCTGTAGGCTATGTACAAGACATTTCTGCCCAACACTCAATGTCATCACTTTCTCAGAGCTACAGAACATTTTTTACTTTCCGATGCATAATTTCCTTTTAACTTGTAAGACCTCTCTGCTGCAAACTGGTGATGATATTGGCAGTTACTGTGTAGATTCTAGCTACAAAATAGCTTGTTTAACTAATAAATTGAATTTGCATTCTTTGTCTCCCTGTGTGGAGTTCTACCCAAGACATTGTAATCTTCAGCATCATGGACTAGAACTAATATTTCTCAATATCAACTTGAGAAGTAAGTTAGGTTTTATGGCTTGAAAATCAGGTCTCTTCTGGATCTGACATCATCATAAATCACACAACTGCAGTTATAAGCTTTTGCACTTATAACATCCATATCTCAAATAAATTGTCTATTCCAAAAGTCTATCATTTAAAAAATCAGTGAAATTTAACTTATCTTTTAAATTAAACAATAAATATATAACTGAACATTTATCTATTACTATAGTAAAAAATAACATCGCCTGTTACTCACATGGCACGGTGCGGAGGTAGAGGTTGTCACGAATAATTTGCTGAAGTTCATGGTCCACAGAACCCTTCTGAAATCGTAAGTTGAGGTAGTGACGAAGATCCTTATCAACAATTCCTCCTAGAATGATACAATTGGAAAATAAGTATGTAATTTGATTCTATCATAAACATACTCAGGAACTCATTTAAAACTTGCATTATCTCACATTGCTCTATTGACCTTCCGAACATTTATCACCCATACTAAAAAAAGATAACATTTACTAAGATAATAATTATCCACCAAGTCAGTGCTCAGTGTTTTACATGCACTCTTTCATTTTTCGTTTATTTTTTATTTTTTTCCATGTATTTTTATTTTTTATTTTTTTAATTTTAAAATCTTTAATTCTTACATGCGTTCGTTTAGAATGAAGTCTGCATTACAGCAAAAGACACATATCACTCTTGAACTGAATATATATGAAATGTCATAGTATATCTCATTGCATGGCTAAAAAGAACTTTTTTTTTAACTTCCCACATTTGCTTTCCCCTAGTCTTTCTGTTTATACATTTGACTACTCTACGTAACTTATACAAGAGAAATCTATGTTATTTGCCCTTTTGAGACTGGCTTGTTTCACTCAGCATGTCTTCAAGTTTTAAAAAGATTTTTAAGTTATTTAAAGTTAGTTACTCTGGATTTGGATAAGTAGGGTGATATAAAAAGTTTTAAAAAAAGAATTAGACCAAAATTAATGTTTTACTATCTTTATAAAATGAATTAAAGTAATGCATCTGTTGTATAAAATATGAATAGATGTTTTAAAACTATAATGTATGAAAGATTTTAAGTATTTTTAGAATTTATTATTAGTATAGAAGTAATTTTGAGTATCAGTTCAGTTCAGTTCAGTTGCTCAGTCATGTTTGACTCTTTGTGACCCCACGAACCTCAGCATGCCAGGCCTCCCTGTCCATCACCAACTCCTGGAGTCCACCCAAACCCATGTCCATCATGTCAGTGATGCCATCCAACCATCTCATCCTCTGTTGTCCCCTTCTCCTCCTGCCCTCAATCTTTCCCAGCATCAGGGTCTTTTCCAATGATTCAGCTCTTCACATCAGGTGGCCAAAGTGTTGGAGTTTCAGCCTCAACATCAGTCCTTCCAATGAACACCCAGGACTGATCTCCTTTAGGATAGACTGGTTGGATCTCCTTGCATCAAACAAGCCGGGCATTAGGTAAGGAAACCAATACTGTGAATTTATTATAGATTATTTTCATGTTTAAAAATAATTATGTTAAATTTTGAAGATTTATCTATTGGAGGCCTTTGTTTTTCTAATACTTGGAAGAATGAATTATAAATAAAAATATCTATAAAGTATAAATAAGAATTTCTAAAACCCTGATCTTTTCAAACATATTAGGGTAATTTAGTCAAGACAAAAAATTAAAGACAGAGGAAACAGGACATCTGGGATAGAAGGAAATGGCAACCCATGCCAGTATTCTTCACTGGTAAATTTCAAGGACAGAGGAGTCTAGTGGGCTACAGTTCATAGGGTTGCAAGAGTTACACATGACTTGATGACCAAGCCACCACCTTCATAATAGTTACAAAAATCACATTCTCTTCAAATCCTTTAACTCTCAAAATTACAGTTCATTAACAATCTCTTTGCACCACCATGACCACCATATATGCAACACAAACACCTTTTACACAAACGGTAAATATACTTGAAAACTGTATATTGCTACATTTCTGAAGTTTTCAAATTTATTGTTTTAGTTGCCTCTAATCTGCTGGCACAGTCTGAGCAAGATGCCATATAAAATAGTATTTTTAACTGAACTATCAAAATTCCTACTCTTCAGTGTTTCTCATTTATTTTAGTCAGCAGTCTCAATTTATTTTTCTACCCAATAAGATAGCAAAAAACAAGTGACAGGAAAACTTATTGCTTATAAAATGCACATAAATATTACATCCAGAATGCTTCCACATATTATTTTCCAAATTCAAAATCTTTTTTTTTTTTTCATCAAAAGAGTGGAACAATCAGAAATGAAAGTAACTGGAAACCACCATCACAATATCGATTATCTATTGTTTATATCTCCAAATGCCCTGCATTTCTGTAGGTCTTGGACTTACTGACATCATGGTGAATTAATTAAAACAAGATATCCTGAAATTCTGTTTTCCTTCCTTGGTCTTTCATAGTCAGAAGAACATGTCTACCCTTGCTAATTCAATACAGCTGTTGAGCAATCACCATTCTTGACTCTTCTCAACTCTCTTCTGCCTAGTTATGAGTCTAGATGTCTTTCAGCAACTGTACTTCTCTTTTCTTTCTGTCTACTATGTGTGAGGCATTGGAAAAGACCCTGATGCTGGAAAAGACTGAAGGTGGGAGGTAAAGGGAACGACAGAGGATGAGATGGTTGGATGGCATCACCGACTCAATGGACATGAGTTTGAGTAAACTCTGGGAGTTGGTGATGGACAGGGAGGCCTGGCCTAATGCAGTCCAAGGGGTTGCAAAGAGTTGGACACAACTGAGTGATGAAGTGAACAGAATATGTGGGGCATGTAAAGTGATGAGATCCTTTCTGGCAGCCTGAAAAAATGCTAACTGTAGAACAACATATGTAATCTGTCCACTAAAGTAGGCTAGAATCATTCGCCTAATATAACATGGATAAGCTCAAATTTTGTAGTCCAAGATGAGACTTGGCTCCTGAAAATATATTATCAATTTAAACCAGTTCTTCTACTACAAAAATACCACATTAGCAGTCACAACTAAAGAACCTCTTGATTAAGGGAAAGACCACAGTGAAAAAGCTGGCTTACAACTAAACATTCAAAAAACTAAGATCATGGACTCCGGTCCCATTACTTTATGGCAAATAGATGGGGAAACAATGGAAACAGCGAAAGATTTTACTTTCTTGGACTTCAAAATCCCTGCAGATGGTAACTGCAGTCATGAAATTAAAAGACGCATGCTCCTTGGAAGAAAAGCTATGACAAACCTAGCAGCATATTCAAAAGCAGAGACATCACTTCCCCAACAAAGGCTGGTATAGTCAAAGCTATGGTTTTTCCAATAGCAATGTACAGATGTGAGAGTTGGACCATAAAGAAGGGTGAACACTGAAGAATTGATGCTTTTGAACTGTGGTGCTGGAGAAGACTCTTGAGAGTCCCTTGGACACAAGGATATCCAACCACTCGATCCTAAAGGAAATCAACCCTATTTCATTGGAAGGACTGATGCTGAAGCTTCAATACTTTGGTCACCTGATAGGAAGAGCCAACTCATTGGAAAAGACACTGATGCTGGGAAAGATTGAGGGCAGGAGGAGAAGGGGGCAACAGTGGATGAGATGGCTGGATGGCATCACCAACTCAATGGATATGAGTTTGAGCAAACTCTGGGAGATAGTGAAGGACAGGGAAGCCTGGTATGCTGCAGCCTATGGGGTCGCAGAGTCAGACACAATTGAGCAACTGAACAACAAGAAGTTGTCTCAAAAGTTTACTTACCTAAGAAAACAATAATAAAAATGGTTGTCTATTCATTCAGGGACTGGGCTCTATCTTTTTTTTTCATGGAAAAATCTGAAGAAGTTTCTGAGAATTAATATAAATTTTCTTCCATTAACTAAAACGAATTGTCACATTTGTTTTGGAAGGTCTTTCTTGGCCTCATATTTCACTAATACTTTATCATCCTTCACAATTTATCATAGCATCTTTCAGATAAGGCAATTTTATTAGTATTTACCCACTATCCTTATTATGAAAAATTCTGCTGGTTGTCTACCCAATATTTTCTCTATCCTTTTTTATTTAGAGCCAGTTTAGTTTCAGGCCTATAACATGGAATTCAGACCCAGGGCATGGATTACGGTGGTCTGAAACCATCAGACAGTGTCGTTCCCTACCTCTTGACCTGCCCTTACAACTTCCAGCATCTCTGTCCTGGCCACTGAGGCCTAACACAGAAGGAGGGGGTTTCTTTATTCATTAAACTAAAACTTATATCTGAGATCAAGACCCTTTGCATCCATTTCATTTTGGCTAGACTGGGTATTCCTGTTTGGGACTTCCAGGACTCTTCTCTCTCTGGTAGACTATATATTCTGATCACAAACCACAAAGAGAGCTGGACAAGGGGAAAATCCAACATGCTAAAGATACTGTAGTAAAAGTTAGAAACAGCCTGGGTCTTTAATGGCTTCACTGAGCAGCTAAAATATAATTAACTACATAGCTTAGAATATTGTGTTATAAGAGAAAAAGTAAATACTCATTTCTTAAAACTATTATGGTTTTGGTTACCTGCAATTATACATGATCCCAATCAATAAATGGCATGAATAGAAAAATTTTGTGTACATATGTATATATAAAATACATATACTTTTAAAGGCATCTTTTTGATAATTAGACATTTCAATTAAAGAAGGATTAAGCAACAGATATTGGGCAATGTCTGAGCTGAAAAATAGAGCCTGTATCTTAAGAGTATATGATTTTAGGTATATAACTAAACATTTTAAAGCAAACTAAAAAATAGAGTGCCTGATACTGATTCTTAAGAAATGTTATATATAATGAAAATAAAAAATAATCTGCTATCTTATTTGCCCTAGATATAATTTTTGGTTTTATTATTATCATTTTTAGACTTTCTGTGGTTTGTCATTTGTTAGTAATGACAAATGACCTAGACCAGATCTGACCTACCTAGAACTGGTAGCTTATAGAATATCTGCATCAATCATTCTGTCAGCCTAGCACTATCAAGCTCACCATAATGTTGCATGCTTTAGCCATTTTACTCTTATCTTAAAAAAAAATTCAGTGGTTCTTGCTTATATTTTAATAATTATTGAGTTATTTCACTTAACTGAAAATTATTTCCTTTATTTTACAAAATAAAAAATAGATTAAAATATATACTACCTTCGCAAATTACATATTTGTCAATAAGACATATGGGGAAAATATGAAGCCCATGAATCTGCTTCTAAGGAACATGTACCTAATTCTCATAATCTACAGTCTGAAGACAAAACTTCTTAGCCCAAAGCAGTCAGGTATTTTCTCAGCAGAGCCCAGACAAGCTTTTCAATCTGATATCAAAGTATGACCTAGGAAGAACCCTGAGGAAAGAACTTAATCCAAATTCTTCATATTGCAAATAAAGAAAGTGAAGCTCACACAAATTATTTGGCACTGGGTTCAGAGCAAAGATGGGGTGGGGAGTGGGAGAAGAATCAGGGAGCAATTCCAGTGGATTATTTGAGGAGAAAACTCTAAATGTTACAACTTGAAAATGGCATGCATCTCACAGTTTGTATACTTTTCAGAAACGTCCCCGGTACAACTGCTCTGTTCCCTCTGCTACTTGAATGCCCAGATAGGGATAGCAAAGGAAGAAGATTTGCAACTTAGCTCAAATGGACAGAAACTCCTTGGCATATTCCTTAAGAAAAACGGCTTGTTCTAGTCAAGTAGCAGTCTTCTTAAGGTTGAAGAAGAAATACACCAGGCTCTATAATACATGTGCCAAGAGTCTGACTGCTACTAGCTGGCAAGAGTAGCCCCACTACTCATTTGTGGGCAGGATGGTTGACTCAAATTTTCCGTCCCTTGAGTCAAATGCTTCTCAAATCATGCACCTTAAAATTTTGTAAGCTAGGGAGAGTAACTCACTGATTAGGACAGTGCTGTGTGTGTATGAAGAAGAAAGTGGAGATGACTGGCAAGTAAAGGTGGAGATGACCAGCAAGTCAAAGTTTGGTTCATTTTGTCATTTACTCATCCTGTGCTTCAGCCAAATGAGCCTATTCTAACATTCTATTGACCTTATATTTCCTTCTCCATAACTCATTTTTTTTCCTTTACACTCCATAAAATCCTGAAGTGGGCATTTGATTTTTGTTTGCACGTTTGTACTTTTGAAAGAATTGATGCTTTCAAATGGTTGTTCTGGAGAAGACTCTTGAGAGTTCTTTGGACTACAAGATCAAACCTGTCAATCCTAAAAGAAATCAACCCTGAATATTCATTGGAAGGACTGATGGTTAAGTTGAAGCCCTGATACTGTGACTGACTGACGCGAAGATCCAACTCATTGGAAAAGACCCTGATGCCGGGAAAGACTGAAGACAAAAGAAGAAGGGAGCAGCAGAGGATGACATGGCAAGTTAGCATCACTGACTCAGTGGACATGAATTTGAGCAAACTCCAGGAGATAGTGGAAGACAGAGGAGCCTGGGGTGCTAAGGGCCACAAAGACTCAGACACAACTTAGTGAATGAACAACAGAAATGTTTTTGCTTTATCTTTATAATACCTTCTTTGGTAACAGCACCCTGATTTCACTTTTCAAGTTATGTATCTCTCATATTCTGTATAATGTAGTTAGACCTGTAGTCACTTTTCCCTGTTCTCTCTTATCCAATTAAAGTTTCTTTTCTAGAAGCTGTCTTTTAAAATATGTTTATTTATTTCTTCTTATTTATTTGGCTGTACCAGGTTTTAGCTGCAGTACATGGGATATTTAGTTGCAGCATGCAAAATCTCAGTTGCAGCATGTGGGCTCTAGCTCCCTGACCAAAGATTGAACCCTAGTCCCCTGTATTGAAAGCATGGAGTCTTAGCCACTGCACCACCAGGGAAGTCCCTAGAAGTTGTCTTTGTAAGACAAGGATATGAATGCAAATGAATAGATCCTGAAAGCAGCACCTTGAAAAGTCTACCCATCACTTTTGCTTCCAGGACATACAGAATTGCCCCTTTCCTATGCTTTTCTAGTCAATTTCTCCCATTTTCCCTTTGTTGTTTTCTACTAAAGAAACATTATGAATAAGAAAGCCTTCCCTCTGATACTACCGGTTTAATTCATATTCATTCTTCAGCTTAAAATTATCCTCGCCTTAGCATTCTTTGTGATATTTTGGCCAGAAGTCTTCTTTGTTTTTTGAACTTCCATATCCTGGTCCTCTTTCTTAAACAACGTGTACATTCTAATAGACTGTACAGTAACTAGTGGATCTGCTTTAAGTTATATATTAAACTCTAAGCTTGCTGGGACAGGGAATTTCCTAATTATTTGAGGTCTTCTCCTCTCTTCTCACTTTGGTCTCTAAAGCAGTGCCTTCTTAATATATGAGACCCGGAAATATTTACTGAATAAAATCACAAATGGACAAGTGGACAGAATGCTAGATTAGAGATGTGGAAACTGAGCTTTAATTACCACTCCAACACTTACTCATTGAGTGGTCTTGCACAAATCCTTTAATCATTTCTGGGTCTCATTATTCGTATCTATTAAAGGTGGGTCAGTTTTTACTGCTACAACGGAATAAAATTAGACTGGGTGACTTAAACAACAAATAGCTATTTCTCACAGTTCTGGAACCCAAGAAGTCCAAGATCAAAGAACTGATCTTGATCAAAGAAGCTGAGGGTATGCTTCCTGGTCTGCAGATGGCCCACTTCTCCCTGTATCCTCTTACCACTAAGAGAGAAACCAGCTCTCTAGTGTTTTTTCTTATGTGGGTACATATTTCATTCATAAGAGGTCCACCTTCATGAACTAATTACTTTGCAAAGTCCCAGTCTTTCACGATGAGAGCTTAGGATCTTCACCTTTGTAAGAGACACAAACATTCTACCAAAACAATATTTGTAGAACCAAATAAAGTTTCTGCTAGACCCAAGTTCTATATTTTCATAAGCTATTTACTAAATATTTCTTATATTTTGTTTTCTTGGGGGGGCAATCAAAAAATTATTTTATTTGTTAGTATAATTACAGATAACTAGTTATAGTCCATTAGAAATAAAGACATAGAAAACACAGCAGCATTATTTATAATTGCCAAGATATGGATGCAACCTAAGTATCCACCAACATATAAACGGATAAAGAAGATGTGGTGTGGTGTGGTGTGGTGTGTGTGTGTAAAAAATGTAATACTGTGTGCTGTGCTATGGTTAGTTGCTCAGTCGTGTCCAACTCTTTGTGACACCAGAGACTGCAGCCCACCAGGCTCCTCTGTCCATGGGAAAACTCCATGCAAGAATATTGGAGTGGGTTGCCATGCCCTCCTCCAGGGGATTTTCCCAACCCAGGTCTCCTGCATTGCAGACAAATTCTTTACCATTTGAGCCACCAGGGAAGCCTCAACTATAATACTATTCGGCCATAAAAAAGAATGAAATTTTTCCATTTGCAGCAACATGAATGAAGGTAGAGATCATTATAGTAAGTGAAATACATAAGGTAGAAAAAGACAAATGCTGATAACATCACTTTTATGTGGAATCTAAAAAAAAAAGCATCAAACTAATGATTATAACAAAAAAGAAGCAGATTCAAAGATATAGAGAACAAACTAGTGGTTCCTAGTGAGAAGAAGGAATTGAGGAGGGGCAATATAGGGGTATAGGATTAAGCAGTATACACTATTAGATATAAAACAAACTACAAGGATATATTGTACAACATAGGGAATATAGGCAATATTTTATAATAACTATATATGGAATACAATCTTTAAAAGTTGCAGATAACTCATGCTTATAACATATAATATGAAATATCAAGAATACTTCAATTTTTTAAAAAAAGAGAAAAAGGATAACTCCAGTGGATAATCTCCATTTGACATTTTTTTAAAATCATCTGAATTGTCCAGGAAGCTAAAGTGATCAACAGAAAATTGATTTCACATGTTGTCATTGTCAAACTATTAGTGAAATAATCAAGTAAAGCAATCTGTAAGGAATTGGAAGAAGAGGGAAAAAAATTTATCCATTTGCCTCAGGATATGTCTTTCTACTAGTGACTGCAAGTTTATTTTATGTTAATTTATTAGATGGTAAGGAGGTTGAAGAGAAAGGAAAGTACAAGGCTTTGTTCCTATGTTCCTTTTTCAGGAATAGTTTCAGCTGACTCATCTCAGAAATGAATAAATAAATCACAGAAAGTTGTTTGGCTCTTTTAAGATCCACAGCCACACAGTAAGTGACAGACATATTTAATCCAGTCTACTGGGACAGGTTCCATCCCCTTTTAAGGTGAAAAATTGTGCTTTGGTTTCTGATGATCTAGAGACCCATCTCATTTTCAGGTGACTAGAGTTTTATACACAATTACTGAATTCATTTGATCTATACTCATTTTTTTTATAAATTATGAGCCAGTAAAATAATTCTTCCCCTAATAATTCTCCTTTGCCTATTTTAAAGAGAAGCACAAATATAAGGTCCTTGATAACTCACTACCAATGCCATGGTTAATTACTTTTCATAGTTGAAAACATTTAGGTATATGAAAATTTGTAACCCTTCCATGCTTTAATCACAATATTAGAGAGTTCAGTCAATCTTTTAATTATGATTTTATATCTTTGTGTGTGGTTTTTCTTCGAAATTTCAGTAGTATTACATATTTTGTATAAGAAATGCAAAAATAAAAGAGACAAAAATATATTAAACAATTACAGATCATTAGGAGATTCAAAACCAGAGAGAATAATTGGTATTTCAGAAAAAATGAAAGAGAATTGTAAGTGGCTTACAATATTCTCCAGTTCTATTGAAAATGACTTTATTTTTAATCATTTCCTTCCCCCACTATTGTACAGATGGGATATTGAGTTTCATTTTTCATCATTAGCCTCAGTCTCAAAGTAAATATTAGAGTTGTTCTTATAATTATGATTATAGGTTCCCATGGGGAAGGGAAAATGAATATTTACTCTTTTCCTGGCATTGTGCTAGGTGCTGTACATGCATTACTCAAAATTTTACAATGAAGAAATGTAAAGGACAGGATATACTTGAAAGCAAACTCAGGTGCATCTAAATTTTCTATAATATCTCAAGATGGCTAGTTTCATCTAGGAACAGGGCATTGTCTACTGATTTCCTTGATTTGCCTAACCTTTTTTTTTCTTTTTAAAAAAGTTTTATTTTTAATTGGAACCTAATTGCTTTACAATGTTGTGTTGGTTTCTGCTGTACAACAATATGAATCAGCTACAAGTATACATATATTTCCTCCCTGTTGAGCCTCCCTTCTCCCCATCCCACCTCTCTAAATCATCACAGAACACCAGGCTGAGCTCCCTGTGTTATACAGCAATTTCCCAGTAGCCATTTATTTTACAAACGGTTAATGTATATATTTCACAGCTATCTTTCACAGACCTAGAGAATGGACTAGGGGACACAGTGAGGGAAGAAGAGATTGGGATGAACTGAGAGAGTAGACTTGTGTAACTCTTAAATGTTAGATGTTCTTTATAAAAAGCAAGATTCAACTAATAAAAAAAAAAAAACACGTGACCAAAAATGAATCTGACCTAAATTCAATTTATAAACCAGAAGTTATACCACTGTAAGTTACTAATAAAACATCTATTAGGATAGTTATGTGTGGGTTTGAAACTACTGAAGTTTAATAAACCATGGAAGTGTTAGTTGCTCAGTTGTGGCCAACTGTTTAAGGCCACCAGGCTCTTCTGTCCATTGAATTCTCCAGGCAAGAATACTGGTCAGTCGCCCTTCCCTTCTGCAGGGGATCTTTCCGACCCAGGGAATGAATCCAGGTCTTCTGCATTGTAGGCAGATTCTTTACCTGAGCCACCAGGGAACCCTAAAGCTCTAAAGTTTTTACATAAAATTATTAAGGTCAAAAAAAGAAGCTATTGTTTAAAACATAAATTAGCAGGCAATTTACTTTTTAAAATTTAGAGTCTTAGTTTACTGTCTTGTAAATTTTATTTTAAAACTGAAGTGTAATTTTTTTAATGCAGTAATAAAATACCACGATTGTTTCATTCTTAGAAAATCCAATTTAAGAACTGAGCCACATTAATTTTTAAAAATATAGAATAAACTCATACAAGGTACACATTCATTTATAGTATAAAACTAAAAGGGAATATGTGAATAGTATTTTAAAAACTGAATATTTGATCCTAATTAGTTTAATATTAGTAAGATATCCACAAGTTAACTAAAAATTAAATATAGTCATATATTTAAATCATATTTTTAAAGAGGTCATCAGTTTAGTTCAGCTGCTCAGAGGTGTCCGACTCTTTGCAACCCCATGGACTACAGCACGCTAGGCCTCCCTATCCATTACCAAACCCCTGAGTTTACTCAAACTCATGTCCATTGAGTTAGTGATAACATCCAACCATCTCCTCCTCTGTCATCCCCTTCTCCTCCTGCCTTCAGTCTTTCCCAGCATCAGGGTCTTTTCAAATGAGTCAGCTCTTCACATTAGGTGGCCAAAGTATTAGAGTTTCAGCTTCAACATCAGCTCCTTCTTCCAAGGAACAAGTGTCTTTTAATTTCATGGGTGCAGTCACCATCTGTAGCGATTTTGGAGCCCCCCAAAAATAAAGTCTGCCACTGTTTCCACTGTTTCCCCATCTATTTCCCATGAAGTGATGGGACTGGATGCCATGATCTTTGTTTTCTGAATGTTAAGCCTTAAGCCAACTTTTTTACTCTCCTCTCTCATTTTCATCAAGAGGCTATTTAGTTTTTCTTCACTTTCTGCCATAAGGGTGGTGTCATCTGCATATCTGAGGTTATTGATATTTCTCCTGGCAATCTTGATTCCAGCTTGTGCTTCATCCAGCCCATAAATAGGTCATAATAAGAGTAAAACTGATAGGGCTTTAACAGCATTAGGGGCTTCCCTGATGGCTCCGTGGTAAAGAAACTGTTTGCAATACAGGAGACAGGGGCTTGATTCCCTGGGTTAGGATGATTCCCTGGAGAAGGAAATGGCAACCTACTCCAGTATTCTTGACTGGGAAATCCCATGGACAGTGGAGCCTAGTGGGCTACAGTCCATGGGATCTCAAGAATCGGACAGGACTTAGAAACCAAACCATCACCACCTAATAGGATGAGAAGTGTAAATATTTGACATTATTTTGTGTTTTGAGAACTAAAATCAAGGTGAGTTCTCTCATTTTATTTTTTTCTAACCCGCTTCAACTTTAAACTACTGGGTGACCTGGTACAAGATAAATGGTTCACTGCAAATGTCTTCATGGTAAGAAGTATCATGAATAGACACATTAGCCAAATTGACTAAAAAGAAACCACAATTTTATTTGTGAGCTCATTTTATAATACAGTAAAATACATTCCTTACAAGACATTCCAAAGAATAGACTAATATATCCTCCATAGATGGTGTGAGGATTGATCATTTCTAACGAAGTTAAAGCAATTCCAGGTATGTGATTTGAGCTGTTACATGGCTGACTTCAAATGATGAAGAACATGTTTTAGAAGTTTATTTTGGAGTACATAATGGTTTATACCATAGAAATAATGCTGTATATTATAATCATGTCTTTGGCTCAACTTTTAAATCAGTTAGGCACCTAAAATATATTGTTCATGGTATGTTGGAAATGTGTTGTCACACATTGCCATGTATAACAATGTTTCCAGGGAACAGAGGAATAATGGCTAAAGTTCCAAGTTAGGCTGACAGGTCTTCAAAACTCAAAACCCTCCTTTCATAAGAAGAGTTATATAGAACACTCCCAGCTTAAGTAATGTGGTGGGAATTCTTGCTGCTTTGTCAAAGGTTCCTCAGGGCAAGAATGGGTTAGGAGTGAGTAGAAGAGTAGCAGACTATTGGGAGATAAATTCTTTTTGCTTTTGTATAAAGAGTTATGGTGAGCAATTTCTGTGCTGAGCAGTTTCTGCCATGCTATAAGTAAGCAACTAGAAGGGAAAAGAGGGTTAGACACATAAGAAAGCATGTCTCCAAAGGAGATATGGATAGCTTTCCCTTCTCCCAGGGACCTTCCTGACCCAGGGATCAAGCCCAGGTCTCCCAGATTGCAGGCAGATTCTTCATCTGAGCCACCAGGGAAACCCATCAGAGCCATCTGGTTATTTTGCATGTGAAACATGAAGCAGCCTATAAAACACCTTGCAGTGGCCATAAAAAAGCCATTCCTGCTAGAGGAATGTGTCTCCTCCCTCATGGTACTAGACCCAAAGAAAGCTTTGTCTCATGTTCAGGCTCTGGCATGCAAAATGCTGAGCTTAATACTTGAGGAAAGAAAACATGAGTACACAGAACTTGATGACTGAAGTGTATTTGGCTTTGGCCAAGAAGAATAAGTTTTCATCAAAAAGATCTCTGGTTGAGTGATTGAGAAATTGTTGGCAACATTGGCAGAGATTAAACTGTTGGAACAAGAAGGCCTTTTCTTTTGTTTTTAGGGGTGTGGCAACCTGACCACCTGTAACAGTTACATGTTGGATGGATGACACAAAAGAAGGTAAAAGAAGAAAGAATCTAATGTGAGTGATATTATCATAGCTGCTACTGCTGCTAAGTCACTTCAGTCGTGTCCAACTCTGCGTGACCCCAGAGACGGCAGCCCACCAGGCTCCCCTGTCTCTGGGATTCTCCAGGCAAGAACACTGGAGTGGCTTGCCATTTCCTTCTCCAATGCATGAAAGTGAAAAGGGAAAGTGAAGCCGTTCAGTCGAATCCGACTCTTAGCGACCCTAAGGACTGCAGCCTACCAGGCTCCTCCGTCCATGGGATTTTCCAGGCAAGAGTACTGGAGTGGGGTGCCATTGCCTCCCTCTTAAGTAATTGACCTTATATTCCTCTTAAAAATCAAGGAAATCGGAACAGAATTCTCCTTGGGAATAGAGTTTTCCAAAATGATGCTTTTAAATTTATATGACCTAGATCATTTATAGGACTGAGGGATAATTTGAATGGAAATATCATAGTCACATGTCCATGATAAAATTGCAAAAGCCTGAAATAATGATACAGAACTTAACACTGATTACCTTCACAAGTGGCTCTCAGAAACAGAAAGGCAATAAATCACTACCATTCTTTCTAAACAACTATCATCTTATCAGCAAGTTAAATGATACAGATAGCTATCATGTTCTTCATATGTATGATACAAATCATCACGAAGCTGCAACAAATCTATCTCTCAGCCCTAAATATCATGTTTAGAATTACCTTCTCTTTGCCAGTTGCACTTGGTTAATATTTCTGCTTACATATTACTCCTTGTCCCATTTAAACTTGCACATCACCCACAACCCCATCCCTGTCATTTACTATCCTCCAAACTCACCTATTTACATAACAATTACCATTATGTAAATATGACATATTTACTTGTTTATTTTCTAAGTTATTCCTTAGAATGTAAGTTCCACAAGAGAGAGAGCCTGACACATAGTAGGTTTCAATAAATACTTGCTCATTAAAAAGTAAAATGGATGCAAATAAAAAGCAATTTTAGAGAGACTATGCTATAAATCAATAATAATAAGATATCATTATGTCTCAAAAATGCCTAATTTTTCTATATTAAATGTTTAACAGGCTCTGTGGCTTATTCATATGAAGAGCTCAATTAATATCCAGATCATGAAGGGCAATTAGCAATTTTTATAAATTATGCAACTCTTTATATTTTAGCTACAATTGCTTATTGGTGGCATCTTGAGGTCAAGTTTTTTATCTTGATTAAAGATGTCTATATAAAAAATGTTTACTGAATTAGGCATATAATATGTAAAATGCATATTTAGTTTATTCTATTAATAATAAAATTATCGTATAATCAAAGCACATTTTTATAAGAAAAATTTCTTTGAAGTTAAAATATATGATGATTTATGAATATAATTTTATTTCCTGTTGTAAAAGTTGATTTATATCTGTCATCCAAAACAATCTTCAACAATATTTTTATGAAAAAACCACCAAATATAAATTAAAAATTGAAAATAATCCTTACTATCTTTAAGATATTAATGCAAGGTATAAAACTGTAGAGAAAGTTAATTTTGCAACCTGCTATAATGTTACAAGAATGTACCAGAAAATAACGGCACCAATCCTAATGCATCATTTTAGTCCCCAGCTGATATTTGGAAGTAATTTTTATTTTAAGTAAAAATGAAAAATTCTGACCCACTGAATCATTATGAGGAAAAATGGATGCCAAATGCAATTATTTTTAGTTTGTAATTTTTCAGGCTTTAACAGTATTTGTTAAATAGATATTCTCTATCATTCCTTTGATTTTAATCAAAATAAGATTACAGGACACATGACCCATTCTGAAAGTGTAACATCAAATTTAGGATTACATTTATTTCTTAGCCATCAATTTAATATCGTGTTAATTTTTTAAAATATATATAAATCTTGGGAGGGGGGTTCATGTTTGGGAACGCATGTAAGAATTAAAGATTTTAAAATTAAAAAATAAATAAATAAATAAATAAATTGCCAAAAAAAAAAATAAAATAAAAAAGAAAAAAAAAATATATATATATATATATAAATCTTGAAGTAGAAACAGTCCATCTGAGGCTTTTAGAGGATCTATTCTTAACATTAAGCCTGCAGCAAAGAACACTAGTCAAATAAAAGAATTTCTAAACAAAATATTTAACACTTGAAGTAATAAGCATATGGTAAGAATATTGGAATTTCATTGGTTGGTCATTTATTATTAAAGGTAACCAGCCAAAAGAGTAACTTTAAACATTCTAAAGTCTTTAGAATATTTCCATAGTTGTAAAAAAAACCTCAGGTAGAACAGCCTATGTGACAAATTATCTCCCAGTGATGAAGAATGACTGTAATAAATGGTAGTAAACTGATAATGCATGAATTCTTAAAAAAAAATGGTTTTATCCAAAAAACTATAAGCAAGGAGATTGCTGAAGCCCAGTCTTGATTACCTCATATCATTGAAGGATGTTCTTAAATCTGTTCTATTGACAGAACTCTTGGTTTTTCCCTGGTCTTTGTTTCTGTGCTAGTAAAAAAATATTGCACATGGAAATTCTCAATGTATTATCTACACTGAAAATGTTCAGAAGGTGATGGGCTATAAGTAAATGTGTTTCAAAACGTAATTTTATTTAATCCAAGGAGGGTACACAGTTTTATTACCTAAAGACTTTTTATACTATTTGATGACCTGTGTGAAGTATGTCTTTCTATAAACTGAATTCAAAGAATCCTTTTGGTTCTAGCTTTTTGTTTGCTTTTATAACATGTATTATCATTTTTGTTAAAAACATTTTGGAATAAACACAGGGGTATGTTTTGCGTGTGTGTGTGTGTAAGATGTACAAGAAAGCTAAATCTATATCTTCACTTCAGTTCAGTTGCTCAGTCATTTCCGACTCTTTGCGACCCCATGGACTGCAGCACTCCAGGCCTCCTTGTCCATCACCAACTGCCAGACTTCATTCAAACTCATGTCCATTGAGTTGGTGATGCCATCCAACCATCTTATCCTCTGTCGTCTCCTTCTCCTCCTGCCTTCAATCTTTCCCAGCATCAGGGCCCCTTCTAATGAGTCAGCTCTTCACATCAGGTAGCCAAAGTATTGGAGTTTCAGCTTCAACATCAGTCCTTCCAATGAATATTCAGGACTGATTTCCTTTAGGACGGACTGGTTGGCTCTCCTTGCAGTCCAAGGGATTCTCAAGAGTCTTCTCCAACACCACAGTTCAAAAGCACCAATTCTTTGGCGCTCAGCTTTTATTATAGTCCAACTCTCACATCCATACATGACTACTGGAAAAACCACAGTCTTGATTAGACAGACTTTGTTGGCAAGGTAATGTCTCTGATTTTAATATGCTGTCTAGGTTGGTCATAACTTTCCTTCCAAGGAGTAAGCATCTTTTAATTTCATGGATGCAGTCACCATCTGTAGTGATTTTGGAGCCCCCCAAAAATAAAGTCTGCCACTGTTTCCACTGTTTCTCCATCTATGAAGTGATGGGACTGGATGCCATGATCTTTGTTTTCTGAATGTTAAGCCTTAAGCCAACTTTTCACTCTCCTCTTTCACTTCCATCAAGAGGCTTTTTAGTTCTTCTTCACTTTCTGCCATAAGGGTGGTGTCATCTGCATGTCTGAGGTTATTGATATTTCTCCTGGCAATCTTGATTCCAGCTTGAGCTTCATCCAGCCAGCATTTCTCATAATATACTCTGCATATAAGTTAAATAAGCAGGATGACAATATACGGCCTTGATGTACTCCTTTCCCTACTTGGAACCATTCTGTTCTTCCATGTTGAGTTCTAACTGTTGCTTCCTGACCTGCATACAGATTTCTCAAGAGGCAGGTCAGGTGGTTTGGTATTCCCATCTCTTTCAGAATTTTCCACAGTTTGTGGTGATCCACATAGTCAAAGGCTTTGGAATAGTCAATAAGGCAGAAATAGAATTTTTTCTGGAACTCGCTTCCTTTTTCAAAATGTTGGCAATCTGATCTCTGGTTCCTCTGCCTTTACTAAAAACCTGCTTCAACAGCTGGAAGTTCATGGTTCATGTACTGTTGAAGCCTGGCTTGGAGAATTTTGAATATTACTTTACTAGCGTGTAAGATGAGTGCGAATGTGTGGTAGTTTGAGCATTCTTTGGCATTGCCTTTCTTTGGGATTGGAATGAAAACTGACCTTTTCCAGGCCTGTGGCCCTGCTGAGTTTTCCAAATGTGCTGGCATATTGAGTGTAGAACTTTCACAGCATCATCTTTTAGGATTTGAAATAGTTCAACTGGAATTCCATCACCTCCACTAGCTTTGTTCATAGGGATGCTTCCTAAAGCCCACTTGACTTCACATTCCAGCAGGTCTGGCTCTATAACTTCGGAACAGTTAAACTGCCTTAATCCTGACCCAATAATCCAGAGGCGATTACTTAGGGACTTCAAATATTGTTTAAAATCTACATTGGTGTATTATTAATTATCATAGGGAATGTTAAAATTAACTTATATTGACAAAATTGTGTTCAGGGTAAGAGTTGGTAAGAAAAGTGTAGTGGTTTAATTGTTTTTCTATGAACAGGGCACAATAACTTGTCACAACAGATTAAAGACATTGGAACAAGACTTTGGATCTCCTAGATCTGTTGTGCATAATATTTAACCAAGTAATGGTGAATGAACTGCTTTATACTGTTCAGAAATTGAGAGTATGAAACATTTATAGCAATTTTTGATGTGATTGTATGGGTTTTAAATCTAATAAAACTACATCAGCAAAACCCACTAGGGACTTGAATTCTAATTTTTTTCTAGTAACTTAATTTTATTGTATTTTACAAAAGTATTGATCTGCAAGAGATTAGGAAATAAATGATACTTTTAAACAAACAATCCTAGTTTCCTTGCTTGTCTTATGTCCTTCCTTGTATCTAGCCTAAACAGAGACTGCTGGTCTTACTATCTAAAACTAATGAATCCTCAGAGGTGAATCTTTTATGTATGGAGTTGTCACAATGCCTGAAGATCAAGGCTTTTGTATAACTATTTTTTTTTCTACTTTAAAATAAACATTGGTATTTTGCTTAAACTTGACTTTTCAAATGTAACATAATGGTTTTTCAAATGATTTTTCAATGCTAACAACCCACCTGTTATCCAGGCTGTGGTTGAGGGGACATACAGCCTGTACCTTCCTCTATATAAATTCCAATATTTACCAAAAATTTTTCCAAGTTGCTAAAATGCCAAGTTGTTCAGATCATTCTGTCATTTATTTTCCTACTTCAGCCTTTCCCCCAGATCTCCTATCTGGAAATCCATGTAATTTGTAGTTCCTATCTTTTTTTTCAATTGCTTAGAGGTGCAGACTCATTAGGAAGATGAACATAATCATGCACAGTCTTTGTGGCAGAGCAGAACTATTACTAAAATTGTAAAACAAACACAAGAAACTTTCTCCAGGGAGTTAGAACTAAATCTCCACTATGAGCTGTCTCACTTGTCAATTAGCTAAAGCATGGCCCAAATGGCAACAGGTAAATGTAAACAATTCAATGCTGACCATGCAAATGAAAGTCGCTCAGTTGTGTCCAACTTTTTGTGACCCCATGGACTATACAGTCCATGGCATTCTCTAGGCCAGAATACTGGAGTGGGTAGCCTTTTCCTTCTCCAGGGGATCTTCCCAACCCAGGGATCAAACC
This sequence comes from Capra hircus, assembly GCF_001704415.2. Lineage (NCBI taxonomy): Eukaryota > Metazoa > Chordata > Mammalia > Artiodactyla > Bovidae > Capra > Capra hircus. The sequence goes on from NC_030811.1 coordinate 78,086,995, forward strand.
CAGGTCTCCCTCACTGCAGGCGCATTCTTTACCAGCTAAGCTACAAGGGAAGCCCAAGAATACTGGAGTGTGTAGCCTATCCCTTCCCCAGCGGATCATTCCTACCCAGGAATTGAACTGGGGTCTCCTGCACTGCAGGCAGATTCTTTAACAACTGAGCTACCAGGGAAGCCCAATACTAACCCATAAGCACATTAAAAACAACCACTCACTAGAGTCTTGGTTATAGTGAATGTATGCTTCAGTAGTACTTTTAAATACTAAGGATAGTTATATGGCAATAACAACTAGCAGCTTCCCCAGATTAAACTGTTATCTAATCTTGTATCAACTTCAAGAAAAATGAATCTCCTAAAAGGAATTAGGGCACACAATAGCTGTCTAGAGAAGACTGGCAATTTGACTGATGTCTTGAATGTAAACCTTAATGATTACCACTCAGGTATTTTTTTAAAGTCCTACAATTGTCTCTCATAGTCTTATTTAAGGGAAATAGTCACCTCTATACATGTTTCTCCACATTAAAAAAAAAAATGAAACATATGTGATTCTTTTTATACAGCATTCAATTTAGAATATCTCCTATCCAAAAACATGCTCATTTATGAACACTAGATTCCTAAAAAATAAGATAAAGAAAAAAGGTGATGTTTCCCTGGAATTTAAGGTGAATTACTGTTGCTCTGCCAAAAAAGTGAGTTTTCTTTTCTGAGATATTTGAATGAAAGCAGTGAAAGTCTATTAACATTCTGATATGATTCATACTGTATTTTTGTGTTGGTCCTTAAAGAATTTTTAAAATAAGGTTAATCTACCTGATATTAGTAAAATAGCTGCCTTATGTCACACAAACATCTTTAACATGACAGCACAATAATGTTAGTAAATTAAAATATAAAAATATCTCAGGGATAACCTTTCATTCAGTTTTTATAAAAGCAGCTAAAGGCATAATTATGTAAATTCCAAAAGAGAACTGTTTAAACCAAATCATAAAGTACACAGGAAGTTAGCTCAAAATTGGTTTAAGATATTATAAAATATATAAAACAGAACATAACTCATAACTCATAAACAAAACAAAACTCATTAAATCAAGTTTTAAATTAGTTAATAAAAGTACTTCTTTTTTGAGATTAAGAATAGTTTTCCCTCCAAATAACATAGAACTTAGGATTCAATGTGGATTTAGTTAATTTCTTTTCTGAACATAAATGCACGTATAAAGAATAATGTGATAGAAACTCAATTTATAATCTTGTAAATTATATGAGAAAATACACTTTAGATTTGGCTATAAGAAAATACTTGAATTTAAAACACTGATAAGCAATTTTTCTTGTCAACTCAGTAAATAGAATAGTTTTAAATTATTTCCATAGAAATATATATGGTGAGAAACAATGAAAATTGTAATGAATGTATGCTCAGTCGCTCAGTAGTATTTGGCTCTTTGTAACCCCATGGACTGTAGCCCACTAGGCTTTTCTGTCCACAGAATTCTCAGGCAAGAATACTGAAGTGGTTTGCCATTCCCTACTCCAGGGATCCTCCTGATCCAGAGATTGAACCCATATCTCCTGCATTTGTAATGAATAGATATGTGCAGAGCACTTGCAGGAAGAACTGCAAATCTGAACATGAATAGTCAGCTCATAAATGATTCATACTTTCTCAACTATCAAAAGACACATAAAAGTTTGACAAACCAGTAAGTTAGGATGAACTAAATTAAATAAAACACCACATGTAAAAATCTTACAGAACTTTCATATGAACTATCCCATTTCATCTCAAAACATTACAAAATATGCAAAGCAAAAGCAGGTATCTTTATCCCTATCTGAGGAAGCCAGTGCTGAAATAGTGTACTTGACATGAATATTTTCACACAGCTGGAATGAAGTGATATTTAATTCATTGGTCCTTTTGCACAATTCCTCCCCCAATCACTATGTGTCAAACAGTGGGTATGTTTCCGATGTGATTGTGACTCAATGATCTTTGTCCACCAGTGACCCACTAATAATCTATTCTATACAACTGCAGATACCAGGATGCTATTCAAAGAATACACGGTAGCCATGGGTACAGAGAGGGATTTCAGCTGTCTCTTCTTTGTTTAAAGCCATTAAGCACAGTTTAGGCAGTTAGAGCAAGTTTAAGGATCTCAAACTCTCATTCATATAATACCATAAATCCTAGGGTAGATTTGTAACACATCTGTATTTTCAGGGATTTTCCCTGGACTTCCCAATGCACAAAACAAAGCCTGATTCCAGGAAATGAAGGTCATAACAGAGTAAAGATAGATAAAGTAGACGAACTGAAAGAGAAAGAAAGAATTACAAACCAAATAATGAATGAGATGACCTCCGGCAGTAAATTTAAACATTTATGAGACCCCATCAAGATCCAAATCTAAAGATTTAATTTTAACAAAGTGAGCAGTTTTAGAAAGTCAGATATACAAATTACAAAGTTAATATTATGTCTTGTTTACTTTGTAGACAAAATGACTGCCTTTCATTCACACAGGTTTTCAGTGTCAGGTTAAGACTAAACATCCATAATCCAAGACAAAATTATAAATTCTGACACTTAAACTTTGTGTTGACACGTAGCTAGAGCTAGAAATCCAGCCAACTATGACTCATTGACAGAAAGACAAGAACAAGTAAAGTATTTTCTTCTCTATATATATTGAGAGTAATAAAATATCTAAAATTTGTTCCAGAAGATATTAATCACTAAGATGTGGGAAAAAAGTATTCTGTGGTCAAATAAATTTGAGAATCATTGGGTTAAAAAAAATTAAAGTTTTCTTTATTTTAGAGTTATAATGGCCTTAATTATAGGTGTGGTCAGGTCTAGTGGTCACTCAATCCCAATTTTTGTAGAATATCTTGTAGGGGTGTGTTTTAGGTGTGCATGTTTAGAAATATTACCCTCCAGAAATGATATATTTATTCTTCCTGCCATACCCACAACCCCAATCCTTGAACTTGACCAAAGTTGACATTGAAATGTTAACCACGGTTCTTAGTACGTTTCTAAACTTCATGCACCACTGTTGTTTTAGACTAAATAAATAAATAATTCTGTGGTTATGAGCAGATCAGAGCTGCTTCCCAGTTCCACTTAAAATGACTGGCTTTTAAAAAACAATTACAAATGAAGCAGAGAGAAAAAAAGAAAAAGAATTAAAAGAAATGAGGACAATCTCAGAGACCTCTGGGGCAATATTAAGTGCCCCAACATTCAAATCATAGGAGTCCCAGAAGAAGAAGACAAAAAGAAAGGCCATGAGAAAATACTTGAGGAGACAATAGTTGAAAACTTCCCTAAAATGGGGAAGGAAATAGCCACCCAAGTCCAAGAAACCCAGAGTGTCCCAAATAAGATAAACCTAAGGTGAAACACCCCAAGACACATATTAATCAAATTAATGAAGATCAAACACAAATAGCGAATATTAAAAGCAGCAAGGGAAAAACAACAACTAACTCACAAGGGGATCCCCATATGGATAACAGCTGATCTTTCAATAGAAACTCTTCAAGCCAGAATGGAATGGCAGAACATGCTTAAAGTGATGAAAGAGAAAAACCCACAGCCCAGATTATTGTACCCAGCAAGGATCTCATTCAATATGAAGGAGAAATCAAAAGCTTTACAGACAAGCAAAAGCTGAGAGAATTCAGCACCATCAAACCAGCTCTCTAATAAATGTTAAAGGATCTTTTCTAGACAGGAAACACAGAAAAGGTTTATAAACTCAAACCCAAAACAACAAAGTAAATGGCAGCAGGATCATACTTATCAATAATTACTTTAAATGTAACTGGGTTGAATGCCCCAACCAAAAGACAAAGACTGCCTGAATGGATACAAAAACAAGACCACTATATATGCTGTCTATAAGAGACCCACCTCAAACCTAGGGACACATACAGACTGAAAGTGAAGGGCTGGAAAAAGATATTTCATGCAAATGGATATCAGAAGAAAGCAGGAGTAGCAATACTCATATCAGATAAAATAGACTTTGAAATAAAGGCCATGAAAAGAGACAAAGAAGAACATTACATAATGATCAAAGGATCAACCCAAGAAGAAGATACAAAATTATAAACATATATGCACCCAAAATAGGAGCACCGCAATATGTAAGGTAATTGCTAACAAGTATGAAAGGGGAAATTAACAGTAACACAATAATAGTGGGAGACTTTAATACCCACTCACACTTATGGATAGATCAACTAAACAGAAAGTGAGCAAGGAAACAAACTTTAAATGATATAATGGACCAGTTAGACCTAATTGATATCTATAGGACATTTCACCCCCAAACAATGAATTTCACCTTTTTCTCAACTGCATATGGAACATTCTCCAGGATAGATCACATCCTGGGCCATAAATCTAGACCTGGTAAATTAAAAAAATTGAAATCGTCTCAAGCATCTTTTCTGATCACAATGCAGTAAGATTAGATGTCAATTACAGGAGAAAAATTATTAAAAATACAAATATATGGAGGCTAAAAACACGCTTCTGAATAACCAACAAAACACAGAAGAAATCAAAAAAGAACTCAAAATATGCATAGAAACTAATGAAAATTAAAACACAACAACCCAAAAACTATGGGATTCAGTAAGTAGTGCTAAGGGGAAGGTTCAGAGCAATACAAATCTACCTCAAGAAACAGGAGAGAAATCTAATAAATAACCTAATTCTACACCTAAAGCAACTATAAAAAGAGGAAATTAAGCACTCCAGGTTGGTAGAAGGAAAGAAATCATAACAATTAGGGCAGAAATAAATGCAAAAGAAACAATAGTGGCCATAGCCAAAATCAACAAAGCTAAAAGCTGGTTCTTTCAGAAGATAAATAAAATATACAAACCATTAGCCAGACTCATTAAGAAAAAAAGGGAGAAGAATCAAATCAACAAAATAAGAAATGAAAATGGAGAAATCACAACAGATAACACAGACATACAAAGGATCATAAGAGACTACTAACAGTAACTATATGCTAATAAAATGGACAACTTGGAAGAAATGGACAAATCCTTAGAAAAGTATAACTTTTCAAAACTGAACGAGGAAGAAATAGAAAATCTTAACAGACCGATCACAAGCACAGAAATCGAAACTCATCAGAAATCTTCCAACAAACAAAAGCCCAGGACCAGATGGCTTCACAGCTGAATTCTACCAAAAATTTAGAGAAGAGTTAACACCTATCCTACTCAAACTCTTCCAGAAAATTGCGGAGGAAGGTAAATTACCAAACTCATTCTATGAGGCCACCATCACTCAAATACTAAAACCAGAAAAAGATGCCACACAAAAAGAAAACTACAGGCCAATATCACTGATGAATATAGATGCAAAAATCCTTAACAAAATTCTAGTAAACAGAATCCAACAACATATTAAAAAGATCATACATCATGACCAAGTTGTCTTTATCCCAGGAATGCAAGGATTCTTCAGTATTTGCAAATCAATCAGTGTGATCCACCACATTAACAAATCAAAAGATTAAAACCATATGATTATCTAAATAGATTCAGAGAAAGCCTTTGACAAAATCGAACATCCATTTATGATAAAAACCCTCCAGAAAACAGGCATAAAAGGGACATACCTCAACATAATAAAAACCATATATGATAAACCCACAGTAAACATTACCCTCAATGGTGAAAAATTGAAAGCATTTCCCCTAAAGTCAGGAACAAGACAACGATGCCCACTCTTACCACTACTATTTAACATAGTTTTGGAAGTTTTAGCCACAGCAATCAGAGAAGAGAAAGGAATCTAGATTGGAAAAGAGGAAGTAAAACTCTCACTGTTTGCAGATGACATGATCCTCTACATAGAACACCCTAAAGACACCACCCGAAAATTACTAGAGCTAATTAATGAATATAGTAAAGTTGCATGATATAAAATTAACACACAGAAATCCCTTGCATTCCTATACACTAACAATGAGAAAACAGAAAGAGAAATTAAGGAAACAACTTCATTCACCATTCCACTGAAAAGAATAAAATACTTAGGGATAAATCTACCTAAAGAAACAAAAGGCCTATATATAGAAAACTATAAAACACTGATGAAATCAAAGACGACACAAATAGATGGAGAAATATACCATGTTCATGGATCAGAAGAATCTATATAGTGAAAATGAGCATACTACCCAAAGCAGTCTATAGATATCAATCTACCAATGGTATTTTTCAGGGAACTAGAACAAATAATTTCACAATTTGTATGAAAATACCAAAAACCTCGAATAGCCAAAGCAATCCTGAGAAAGAAGAATGGACCTGGAGGAATCAACCTGCCTGACTTCAGACTATACTACAAACCTATAGTCATCAAGACAGTATGGTACTGGCACAAAGACAAAAATATAAATCAATGGAACAAATAGAAAGCCCAGAGATAAATCCATGCACCTATGGACACCTTATCTTTGACAAAGGAGGCAAGAATATACAATGGAGAAAAGACAATCTCTTTAACAAGTGGTGCTAGGAAAACTGGTCAACCACTTGTAAAAGAATGAAACTAAAACACTTTCTAACACCATACACAAAAATAAACTCAAAATGGATTAAAGATCTAAATATAGGACCAGAAACTATAAAACTCCCAGAGGAAAACATAGGCAAAACACTCTCTGACATAAATCACAGCTGGATCCTCTATGACCCACCTCCCAGAGTAATGAAAATTAAAGCAAAAATAAACCAATGGGATCTAATTAAAAGCTTTTGCACAATGAAGGAAACTATAAGAAAGATGAAAAGACAGCCTTCAGAATGGGATAAAATAATAGAAAATGAAGCAATTTACAAGGAATGAATCTCAAAAATATACAAGCAACACCTGCAGCTCAATTCCAGAAACATAAACGACCCAATCAAAAAATGGGCCAAAGAACTAAACAGACGTTTCTCCAAAGAAGACATACAGATGGCTAACAAACACCTGAAAAGATGCTCAACATCACTCATTAACAGAGAAATGCAAATCAAAACCACATGAGGTACCATCTCATGCAGGTCAGAATGGCTGCTATCAAAAAATCTATAAACAATACCTGCTGGAGAGGGTGCAGAGAAAAAGGAACCCTCTTACACTAATGGTGGGAATGTAAACTAGTACAGCCACTATGGAGAACAGTGTGGAGATTTCTTAAAAAACTGGAAATAGAATGGCCATATAGCCCAGCAATCCCACTGCTGGGCATACACACCGAGGAAACCAGAATTGAAAGAGACATGTGTATCCCAACGTTCATCACAGCACAGTTTATAATAGCCAGGACATGGAAGCAATGTAGATGTCCATTGGCAGATGAAAGGATAAGAAAGCTGTGGTACATATACACAATGGGACATTACTCAGCTATTTAAAAGAACGCATTTGAATCAGTTCTAATGAGGTGAATGAAACGGGAGCCAATTATACAGACTGAAGTAAGTCAGAAAGAAAAACACCAATACAGTATATTAATGCACATATATAGAATTTAGAAAGATGGTAACAATGACCCTATATGTGAGACAGCAAAAGAGACACAGATGTAAAGAACAGACTTTTGGACTCTGTGGGAGAAGGCGAGAGTGGGATGATTTGAAAGAATAGCATTGAAACATGTATATTATAATATCTCAAACAGATCACCAGTACAGGTTTGATGCATGAGACAGGGTGCTCAGGTTGGTGCACTGGGATGATCCTGAAGGATAGGATGAGGAGGGAGGTGGGAAGGAGGGTCAGGATGGGGAATACATGTACACCCATGGCTGATTCATGTGAATGTATGGCAAAAACCACCACAATATTGTAAAGCGGTTAGCCTCCAATTAAAATAAATTAGAAACAAACAAACAAAAAACAATTACAACACTAATATTACACTGAGAAAGTACGATAAAGCTTTCATATAGTTAAAAATCTCTGTCAATGACCTATCTTATTTAACCATAAAATAGTAAAATGTTATTTTATAAATAAATTCATTTATTTACTCTGTTATTTCAGGCAAAGACGGGAACAGGAAGTTGCTGCTGCTGCTAAGTCACTTCAGTCGTGTCTGACTCTGTGCGACCCCAGAGACGGCAGTCCACCAGGCTCTCCCATCCTTGGGATTCTCCAGGCAAGAACACTGGAGTGGGTTGCCATTTCCTTCTTCAATGCATAAAAGTGAAAAGTGAAAGGGAAGTCGCTCAGTCTTGTCCGACTCTTCGCGACCCCATGGACTGCAGCCTACCAGGCTCCTCCATTCATGGGATTTTCCAGGCAAGAGTACTGGAGTGGGGTGCCATCGCCTTCTCTGATCCATTATCACAATGACATATATTTGGCTTTTTCTATCTGGGGGATACTATGAACAACATTTCTATGACCATTCAGCTATAAACTCTTTTGGACTCCTGTTTTCTTGAATAAGATAACTAGGAATAGTATCTCAGGTCATACAGTAATGAATGCAAAACTTCTGAGACTATCAAACTTTTTCAAAGTGGTTATTCTATTTTATACTCCTAATTGTTAAATCCAAGAGTTCCAGTTGCTTCACATCCTTGCCAACAATTCATATTATCAGTTTTTGTTTTTTTTTGTTTTGGTTTTTTTAAGCCATTCTGATGGGTACGTTGTGGTAGTTCATTGTGATTTGAATTTGCATTTCCATAATGGCTAATGATGTACAGCATGTTTTCATGAGCAAATTGGTCATTAACTTATCTTCTTCAATAAATCACCTGTTAAGATCTTATGCTAAATTTGGAAATAAATTTGTTTTTCTTATTATTAAATTGTAAACATTCTCTGTATATTGTGGATACTTTGCATTCTAGCTTCCAGAACTGTGAGAAAAAATTTTCTATTGTTTAAGCCACCCAGTCTCTGGTACTTTATGTGAGCCCTAACAAACATATATGGTATCTACAAAAGTAAGAATACTTAGAACATAGGAAATGCCTGAGGATAAGTAGTACAATTCCTGTTTTTATACATAAGGTAATCAAATCTTAAAGAGTTTCCAAAATTTGTTCAAAGCACAAATCCAAAAAGATTTAGAATTGAGAAAAGAACACAGTTCTACCCAAATTGCTCTTTCTACTGCATGATGTGATTCAAGTCATCATGGGAGAAAAATAAAGGTACTGTCTAATTCTGATTAGAATCAAAACTAAGAACCAAATATTTTCTAAAACTTAAATACTTGAGAAAGAAATATAGGGCCTAAAGAAAAAAGTACTTAATAGATTAAGCATATTTCATAATAACCAATTGTGTTTCATGCAATGGAAGATGAGGCCTTCTGTCTAGATTCTAGGGGGAAAAAGCAATTTCATTTACTTTTTAAAATTAAAACAATTTTATAGTTTTATGTTCATTTTGAATGAACATATCAAAAAACAAGTAAAAATAAGGATATGCTTACATTTTCCTATTCAGGAACAGAAAGAAAAAGATAATGAGATTATTTTATTGATGAATTTATAATAACATATCAAGGTATTCTATAACAACAGTAATTATATTAGCCAGCAAAGCACATTATTAGTTGTCATATAACTATTTAACATATTTTAGGTTATGTCAATCAAACCATTGAAGAAAATGTGCATTCATTCTACAATAAAATACTGTGACTTAAGATATAATGTGAATAATGTGCTAAATTATGTTCATTGAAATGAAGAAAAGCAAGGGAGAAATATAAAATGATAAATACTATTTCTATACAAAAGGGAATCCTAAATTTTATAATAAAATAGTAAAGTATAAAATAATAATACAGCATAGTTCTTTATGCACTGACCTAACAATAATGAAATGTGAAGGAAATAAGCCATATTAGACTTTAACAAAGGGTAAAAAGGCTTTCATACAAATATGTATACATGAGTGTAAAATATACATATAATCAAATATGTTTCATAAAATAGTGAAATTAGGGACAATTCTAAGAAGTGTTAATAAACATTGATAAAAGTACACAGTCCTATAAAATAAATATATTAGCTTATAAAAGATTTTCATATGCCACTTAAATAGGACTAGAATTATATACTTTATTACATTATTTCTAGCACCACTATTAATTATTAAAATTCCCCTGTATTATAATGGCCTCTAATGAAATTAATTACATAAATAATACCTGAATACCATTTTCTCACTCTAGGGGTCATTGCTTATTCTGCATGTAGTAAGTTGAGATGGCAATTGTGCGTACTACAGGAGCAGTGGAAGCAGATTTTTGGAACTCAATGAACACTAAACTCCTTTCCACCGTAGTCCGAACTATAGAAATATGTCTAGAACTATGATGATCCATTAGGGGAGTTATTCATCCATGAAGGTGAAATACTGTCAAAGCGTAAGCTTGTATCTTTGCATGGCATGTCCTTTGCTTTAAATGGTGGACTATGTGCATCACTATAACATATCTTAATAAAGGCTGCATTCTTAGCACTTTCAATTTCTTCTTAATTTCAAAATTCACTGGTAGGATTAAAAAGCAACTATCATTCTTACTTACTCTGATCATTCTACTAGTAACATTAGACAGAATGGCAAAAACTTGGAATAACATATGTAAAATAGGTAAAATCTTAAAATACACATTAAACCTCTTTCATAATGAGGTGCTTTTAACAACTGATACAGAAATAATATTGAAATAATATAATAATAATAATAGGCCTTCCCTGGTGGCTCAGAGGGTAAAACGTCTGCCTGCAATGCAGGAGACCTGGGTTCGATTTTGGGTCACAAAGATCCCCTGGAGAAGGAAATGGTAACCCACCCCAGTATTCTTGCCTGGAGAATTCCATGGACAGAGGAGCCTGGTAAGCAACAGTCCATGGGGTCACAAAGAGTTGGACATAAAATAATATTACACATATGAAATATAGCTTTACAAAAGTCTGCCACTGAATATCATTAAGTCTGTGGTATTTGACTCATTTTCAAATCTAAGTGAGAAAAATAAATGGCTTTTCCCTTCACTGAAAGTTTCACTGTAAATTTAAAGGTGTTTGTAGTGTGCTTTAGCTTTGAATTTACCACACTAAATATTTTAAAATAGATATTGAGTAAATGTATAAAATAAGGTAATAAATAAATGAGTAAATAATAAATAATGAGTCAACTTTTGATAAACTGATATACTATAAAAGTCCTAAGTTTTAATTTAAAACCATGATATTTGTATGGCTTTTATTGCTAACAGAAGTCATTAAGCTTTAAGAACTGTTTCAGGGAATTGTTGTATTTTTATGCTCTCCTAATTAGTATTGTCAGAAAATGCACATTACCAAAACAAACATTTTATAATCACAGTTTTATAAAACAATTTAACAAAGAATAAAAGGTTCTGTTCTTATGATCCCTGAACAAGAATGTTGTTAATTTCAAGATCACTCTTTTTAAAAAGTTGATAAAAACAACATGCTCAAACTCTAGAGAAGTTATTGCTCTCATAATTTTTCATATTACTTATCCAAACAGGAAAAAAAGATTGAAGGACTGAGAAAACCAGTGACATGATTAAAACATGAATAAACTGAACATTGAAGAATTCAGTTTATATCAACAAATATGGTGTTACTGGTGGCTCAGAGGTTAAAGCATTTGCCTCCAATGCGGGAGGCCCAGGTTCGATCCCTGGGTCGGGAAGATCCCCTGGAGAAGGAAATGGCAATCCACTTCAGTATTCTTGCCTGGAGAATTCCATGGATGGAGAAGCCTAGTAGATTACAGTCCACGGGGTCGCAAAGAATCGGACACGACTGAGCGACTTCACCTTCACCTCCTGGATAAAACAAGTGAATGATATTTCTCTACCAACAACCTCTTTAACCTCATTCTAATCTCCCCTCTCTTTCTAGGTAACATTTATTGAGATATCCAATCATAGAACTGGTCTACCTTGTTTCCTTAGGCCCTTACTCAAAATACCTAACCAAAGCCAAAATCTTTTTCCTGAGATATGCCATTGTTCCTTGTGGTAAGAGTTCTCTCTAAACACAATGAGTAATAAATTCCAACTGCCTTAACTCCAGATGTGTTCTTAGAGGTCTTTGGCTGAAGGACATCAATGGTTTCTAAGGATTATTTTCTTACTATTATTTTTATTTTACCAACTCACAACTCAGTACAGGATGTCAAAATATTTTTAAAAATATAGTATCCATCAGTTTTTAATTGCTTTGCAGCAGAAGCATAGTTCAGAATATCTAAAATACTTTGTTGCAAACATCTATAAAGAACATTTCAAACAATGCACAAAAATCAAACAAAAAATAACCTACAATATATTAAGAGTTAAAAATTAAGTACTTAATAGTACATTTACTTGGGCTTCCTAGGTGGCTCAGTGGTAAAGAATCTGCCTGCTAATACAGGAGACACAAGAGACATGCATTCTATTCTTGGGTCAGGAAGATTCCCTGGAATAGGAAATAGCAACCCACTCCAGTATTCTTGTCTGGAAAATTCCATGGACAGAGGAGTCTGGTGGGTTACAGTTCATGGTGTTGCAAAGAGTCAGATAGGACATGAGAGCATAAGTCACATTACTTTGTTATTTTGAAGCAGCACATAACAATTTAGAATTAATTTGTAAATGGGAAAGCTGGACTGGTCAAGCTGTGAAGTTTTCAATGTCATGATCATACCATGCTTTGCATCATAAAGAAAACTTAACCACAAACAACTCTACCAGGGATGGAAATACAATTCAATTATATCCATCCACAACTTGGATCCCAGTGAAGCTACAACTCTATAACATGGCCCGTCATAAGACTGTCCAAGAATAGTTTGTTGTACAAGATACCAGACCATTTTAGCTACTTAAGCTTTATGCATTATTCATTTGGGAGGCCTACCACCCCATATCATATAAACTATATGAAAATGTATGCATTTAAAGACTTTAAAAATAATTTTATTTGTCTAAGTCAATAACTTAATTACAATTGTCCATGCTTTTCAGCATAAATATGCCTCTTTAGGAATTCTTCAGAAATGAGAAACATGAATTTTTTATGAATAGCAAATTTGACTATTTATGATTTCGATATATTATTTGATTGTTTTGATATTGCAGCTTTCTCTTTCTATTTTGGAGCAACATGTCCTTTTCTTTTTTTCAAGTCTCAAAGATTTTCCACAGACCTTGGAAAGGTTATAAACTATAGAATTTGTTCTTGTAATTCCAAACGGATAAAACTGCCCTTTTTGGATGTAGCACCTAGTATTCCCAAGCATAGAATCTTTCTTGGAGAGTGAGAATGCGACAAGCAAGATAAAAACCAAAAACTATGGGAAAGTACAGAAGACACACATGAAAAAGGCAGCAGAGACATAAGTATAAACCATAATGCAGAGAGGAGACAAGAGGAAACTCACAGGGATGAGTAGAAACAAACTAGGCAGAAAGGAGAGACCAAGGAACTAAGACACGAATATGGCAGATTCTGAAAGTGGTATACAGATGGTCAGTACCTAACTTGCATAAGTAACTTCTGCAAAATGAAAATATGTGGCTTCTTGTTTAAACTCTGTTCAGTGACAGTGGCGCATTAAACCAAGTACAAGAATAATTTTGAACATGGAATCATGTAAGCCATGAACCTGGCTCTGCTGATGGCTTTCTCACTCTTCCTAGGAAGTGGCTCTTTGATGCTGGCATTGACACACTGCTCCCTTATCACTGGTCTCCACACTCTGAATCTTATCATCACCCAGGCCTGCAGAGTATATCACTCACTTGCAACCTTGGAAAAACGTATGACTCAGTATAAACAATATGAAAATGAATTAAATTTGAAAACTAAATAAACCAAAATTGCTCTGTCTTTATCACTGAATGTATTCATATACTTTAAACCTGAAAATTGACAGCTACTTGCTCCTTATAAATTAAAGGTACATCATGAAAACACAGTACATGATAGGTGCCTGATCCAAGGGCACCAAAAGACAACTGGTATAGTCTCAATTTTATAAAAAGTAATGAGATAATCTTTAGGTGTTTTTCCATTAATTTTTAGCAAAGTTGAAGTAAAATGGTGTGTTTATTATGGAAGAAAAGTCCCTTAGCACTCCTTCCAACCAGAGGCACCCCTGAGGTGCTCCTATATAACATTACTTAGTATATTGTGACTCTCAGGTAACATATGGCAAAGCATTATGTAAACAAAGGAGACTAAATACATATTTCTCTTGATTTTCCAGGGGTAGACATTTGAATTTTATATCCCACCAAATAACCCAGTAACTAAGGATTCAATCATCTTTGAGCTCTAATCCTACATTTCTATCTTCACTTTGGTAACTCAGCCTATCTGAAGTGAAAGAAAATCTGTCTATCCATCTATCTTTTGGTACATTTACTATCCAGAAAAATATTCTACTCATTATTGTCAGTGACATTACAGTTCTTTCTGTTATCTGAGATCGAAACAGCTATGATTGCTTTTTCATTGCTTGATCTAGTCTGTTATTGACTCCTATCAATTCCAATATTAACTGTCCCACCACTCAGGCCTTCCTTTCTAGCCACTTCCTTCTCACCAAAAACCAGCCCTTGAAATCTCTCACTTGGGCTACTTCAATAGTCTCCTAACCATGTACCTCTACCTCCAATATCTCTCCACTGTTTCTATCAAAGAATTGATGCTCTTGAACTGTGGTGTCGGAGAAAACTCTTGAGAGTCCCTTGGACTGCAAGGAGATCAAACCAGTAAATCCTAAAGGAAATCAGTCCTGAATAATAAATATTGGAAGGACTGATGCTGATGCTGAAACTTCAATACTTTGGCCACTTGATGTGAAGAATTGACTCATTGGAAAAGACCCTGATGCTGGGAAAGATTGAAGGTAGGAGGAGAAGGGGACGACAGAAGATGAGATGGTTGGTTGGCATCACCGACTCGATGGACATGAGTTTGAATATGTTCCGGGAGTTGGTGATGGACATGGAAGCCTTGCGTGCTGCAGTCCATGGGGCTGCAAAGAGTCTGACATGACTGACTGAACTGAACTGAACTGATTTCTACTAATGTTCATCTTATTTAAGAAGATCATATCATTTCATGTTTCAAAAACCAAAGTTAGATCCACATATTTTGGTTAGAGTTAGTTTTGCCTTTGCATGTCATCCCTTCTTTTGACTCCTTCAATTTTGAGTCCCAATATTCACTTTCTACCCTTCACTTGCATTTCTTTCCCATCCTATCTTTATGATTGAACTGACCTAAACTATATGCTTGTTTTGCTATATTTTCCTGTCTTCAATTCATTGTTTCTGCTGTTCTCTGCCAGAGAAGGCGATGGCACCCCACTCCAGTACTCTTGCCTGGAAAATCCCATGGGCGGAGGAGCCTGGTAGGCTGCAGTCCATGGGGTTGCTAAGAGTCGGACACGACTGAGCAACTTCAGTTTCACTTTTCACTTTCATGCATTGGAAAAGGAAATGGCAACCCACTCCAGTGTTCTTGCCTGGAGAATCCCAGGGACAGGGGAGCCTGGTGGGCTGCCATCTATGGGGTCGCACAGAGTCGGACACGACTGAAGTGTCTTAGCAGCAGCAGCAGCTGTTCTCTACATCTAGAACACTATCTATCTTGGTAATATAGAGTCCTAAGATGGGAAACTGAATTAGGTTAGGTTCACTAACACATAAACTTTGCAAGGACATAATTTTGTTTTCTTTTTACTCTTTACTGATGCAGCAAAAGTGCCGAGAACTGTGACCAACACATACAATAAACGTGTTGAATGAATGGATAAGAATTTAATGGCTTAAAATGCCAACCAATGCACACTTTTCTTGAAAATGGCCCCAGAGCACTTATTTATTTACTTATTACATACAATATTCCAGCCATATTGATTATATACATAATATTTCAGTCATATGGATATGTATAAATGTATACACCCACAATTAATAAAAAAGCTTCAGGAATTTTTTTAGAACATTACATGTAACTGCAGACTTAGAGTTTGTTTTTATTTTTCCAAGTTTCTGTATTCTTAGGATTTCATGCCAACTATATACTATCCTTTCTTATGTTCATAAAACTCTTTATCTCTGGATACCTAACCTTGGTCCTGGTATCCTAAGGTTGCAGCCACTAAATGAGAGTAACAGGATAATTTTCCTTCTGGCTTACGAGGTACACTTAATCAGCTACTGAAAGACTAACAAGTGAGAGGAATGAGGGCTGAGGCTGATTTACAGCCAAGAAAAATAGGTAAGACTTAGGAGGGAAAAAGTACTGCCAGTATATTAATCTCAAACAATACGTCTTGAAGAATGAAACATGTCCAAAATGTTTTGATGAAATGGCAGTCCTTTGCATATTGGTTTATTAAGAATTTTATGTACAGATGGGTGTGCTGCAGTGAATTAATTTATAGGCCAGTAACAACCAAATTTCTGAAAGGTCCTCAATTTTAATTTAGAAAATCCAAGACTGTCATAATTCAAAAAGTATTTCTTAAAAAGTGTCCCTTCAAGGACAAAATAATCTTTGAGTATCTTGTACGACAATAATTTCTGCCCATTAGAATTGACTCATATATTCAATTCAATACTTGCACAGAGTATCAGAGATATAAAAAGTTCCTCAGAGGCACTTCTTCTAGTGTCTCTTCTTTAATTGGGTAGATGAGAAAAGTGAATGCCATTGCTGAACATTTTCAGCATAATTATATATGACCTTGGCAATGGCAGCAAAGTTAATAACTAGATATTTCAAAGAAGTCATGGTATATGTAATTATTAAGAAGAATAACATGTCATGCTATTTATGAGTATTTATTAAAATACTTCACAGGCAAAATTATACACCCACTAAAAAATAGTATGCAATTCCTTTCAAACCCGTGTTTCCCTTAGGACTAAATTTCATGGACAAATTGTTTTCCAGATTTAAATTTTACTTTCTGCTCATATCCCTGACCATGTTTTCTCAGTGTTTTTCTTCCGAAGAAATGCAGCTACAAACCATACATCAAAGAGATAATACCGTTACAGAAATCCAAAGAGTTCTTGGGTAATACCAGTTGTGTTTTCATTTTTGTTGCTGTTGTTGTTTGAAAAATGCTTCCTAGCATTGTTATTAAAACTATTTGTCAGACTTATAGAACTTATTTTACATTTCTATTGCTTGGCATTGTGCTTAGTAAAAAGACAGATGATCATCTGAATTTTATGTAGAAATACACACAGAATATTAAAACTGAAAGGTCCTTACAGATGACATGGTCCAAGCCTCACCTTTTATATATGAGGAAACAGAGATTACCAAATATTACAAGTTAGGTATTTAGTGGGAAACTTAGCAGTTTTTAAAACACTGACTAAGGTGTCCAAAATACTTTGAAATATATCACAAAACATTTTGTATTGTGGAAATCTAAGTTTAGTAACCACCTTATGTTATTTTAAAGGTAAAGAAAGGTAGAATAATGTACAGATTTAAGAAGCTGTCTTGACAATGGGTATATCTTTTTTTTTTCATATATGTAAACCTATGACATTCTCAAAAGACAAAAGTAATTTTAAACATCTGGCAATCCTATGCTACTCCTTGGAATGTCTCTGTCTAGAAGTGGGCCCGTACATGTGCTTTATTAACTTCTCTTAGCCCTCCCTTCCAATATTACCTCTTCTAACTTTAACTTACTATTTTCTCAGTCTTAGTGTACTTCAGTGAATATTCAGGTGTAGCATGAATTTGTCTCACTGTTGCAGCATCCTCAACTATGTAGTCCTGAGAACTGATTCATATCCTTCTACCTGGTCTCATGTATGTATGCAATCTAAGAAAACCTTGGGAAAAACTTTAGCAATAATGCACAGGAATTTACAGAGTATGTTAAAGTATGATAGGGAGATACTGCCACAGGGATGGTAGGAAAAGAAGATGGAAGATAAGATCTTCAATTGCCCTGGTGTTGTTTGCTAATTCAAGAACAGGGAGGTGACTTAAGTAACTAGACAAACTGTCCCTATTCAGAGAGAAACTCAACTAAAATTGTTATCACACATACTTCAATCAAATATAAAACAGTGAAAATGTATTTCTCAAAGGTTAGCTTATCTTGCAAATAATGCATATGTTAAAGAAAAACAGAAATGATAAAAGCAGGAGAAGTGGCAGGAAGGAAAATGGGAAAGGAACTGAGAGAACAACAGAGCAGAGGACCAGGGAAAATGGAGTGGGATACAATTTCAATTCAGAGATTTATGCTATAGATTATATAGGCATGACCATTATTTCAAGTTTTTGTATGTCAGATAGGAAGAAATCTGACTATCTTACTAATGATACAGTCAGGAGTTACCTTAAACATGAATCATTTATTTCAGGATTAAAAAAAAACAATGGAAAACTGTAAAGATATGGAGAATATAATTTTAGAAAGATAAATGTAGAGAAGTTTAGGTTCTGGGAAAGCAGAAAAGCATTATATGGAAAGAAAAGCACAGGTGATAAGAGGTAGATAGGTACCTACATAACAGTTAGAAAGCATCAAATTGAAGTATAATAGTCAGACACTTGGGTATGTGTCAGACACTTTCATCCTTTGATCACATATATATTTTGCCATTTCTAATTTTGCCCATACTATAAACTATACCAAGTAAAATATATTATAGTTTAGTGATTACAAGGGATAGCACTAGAGAAGAGGCCAGCAAAAATTTTTCTAAAAGGAACAAATAGTTAATGAATGGGGTAGAGGTAAATGAATAATGAAAAGGGAGAGAATAAAAATTATAAAAGTCATGAATATATGGTCATGAATTACTAAGTCCTGAATAGCACTGTGGTGGACCAAAGGGGTCTTCAAATCAAACAGATGCAAGTTCAAATCTCAGCTCCCACATTATGCCCCCAGGTAAACTACTTTACCTCTCTAATCCTGTGTCCTTATGAATATATAGGGAATAATTATAGCATTTGGCTCTTAGGGATGTTGAGATGATTGAATCAAATAACTCATAAAATATAACATGGTGCCTGCAATATAGTAACTACCCAATAAATATGAGCAATAAAGATAGAAAGGGCAGGTGAACAAAAGAAATATTGGGTCAGTTTTTATAGTTAATAATCACTGTGGTTTTATTTTGTGGCACAGCTATTTTTAACTGAGATATAATTGACATACAATAATAAGTTTAAGGTGTACAAGGTGTTGATTCGATACACTTACAAGTTGCAATATGACTGCCACCAAAGTATCAGATAAAATCTCCTTCAATTTGCACAGTTATCATTTTTTTTTCTATAGTGAGCACATTTATGATGTAGTCTCCTAGGAACTTGAAAGTATATAATATTGTTAACTATAAACATAATGCTGTACATTAGAACTCCAAAACTTATTCATCTTCTGATTGCAAGTTTGTACCCTTTGACCAACATCTCCTTACTTCCCTCACTCTCCAGCCCCTTGAAGCCAGCATTTTATTCTGTTTCTAGGAGCTTGACTTTTTTATATTTAACATATAAGTGATATCATACAGTATTTGTCTTTCTCTGCCATTTTTATTTTTAATTATTTTTATATGGTTTTTTCCATTGAGCTATAATCCCATGAGGAATGGACCTTGTATGTCAACAATTGTATACCCAGGGTCTGGCATCATCTCTAACATGTTATAGGTACTCAGTAAATATTCTTGAGTGAATGAATTGACCCAGAATGAGAAAGCATAAGTTAAAATTAAAATTCTACCATTTACAGTTGTGTGTACAAATACTTTCTCAGACTCAGTATCTTAATTTATAAAATGGAGACAATAGTAACACTCAATATAATTGCTGTGAAGAGTCAAAGATTCATTGATGAATACAGTAATTATTTAACAGAGTACTTGAGAAATAGTGCTTAATAAATGTTAACTGAATCAAATATAGTTGTTTTTGTTTAAACTCAGGCTGATCATAAAATTATGTAATAAATTTATTTTCTAAGCACTCTGGTTGTTACACTATTTATAATGGTGTCTGTGATGTTTAACATTCAGAATGACTTATATTTAAGTTTATGACATACTCTTACCTTTCAATAGAATTCCGTGAGTAAACGGTAAAGGGAGACACAGTTTTCATAACTGTATGCCCTTAAAGAAAAAGAAGCTAACTGATCTTAGTATAAAGAACCTAATTGATCAGTTCTGCCAAAGCAGCATGGTGCTCACTCTGTACTCTCTGATTTTAAATTAAAAATTAATATGTCTACCTGTGCTCATTAGTGAATTTATTGGAAATCATCAATATTTCATGTACGGCATAGGTCAATGTTATGCTCTGCATCTAATGCAATAATCTATGAGGCATTGCTGGGATTCAACCAGTGGCTGGAGAAGTTTCATATTCAGCAGAAGATGGCATTAGCAGAGAACATGATGAAACAAGAAGAAATCAACAGCCTTTCTCTATCCCACTACAAAATTAACAATGGCTCTCTATGAAATCTGTTAACTCAAAATATCTAACTATAAGAGAGGAAAGCACAGAAAATCTTCAAGACAATGTTGAAGTTAAGCTTTTTAAAGAACAGCTATTTAAAAGACACATTTTAAAGTAATGTTTAATGTCATTGGAGAATGCCAGTGATACAAAGTTAAACATGAAATGAGAATGGAAAACTATAAACAATATGGGCCCAATTTTACACAATTATCTTTTGTAACCTTTTTAGATATAGATTCTAAGGAATTATGCAAATATAATAATCGCAGTCACCTCTAAATATTTAAGTTATGGATGCCTTTTCTTTTCTTCTTAATATGTGCAGGTTAGGTTAATTATATTCTCACTCTTAGGAAAATAAGAATACATGAGGAATTGAAAAGAGTAGCAGAGTTGAAGTTGAAAGAAAAAATATAATAGAGAATCCTGGGGAGATTCTAATGGTCATGTATAGGCCTAAATTATGAGAAAGAAGAAATGAAGAGGAAACAGAAGTCAGGATTCAGTTAAATATGCTGAGTGGGGGGTGATAAAGTTAATTTACAAAGAAAGAAAAGGCCAAGTGAGGGGACCTTTAGGAAATGGTGAAGCATAAGAATGAAGACCTTGTGTCCTGATTTAACCTACAGGTCCCACTCCTCCTGGAGCGTGACTTTCCAATGTTTCCTGCTGACTGAGGCTGAATGAGGTAGCTATTTCCAGGTTTCTATATGAGTATTTTGGACACCTGATGCAAAGAGCTGACACACTGGAAAAGACTCTGATGCTGGGAAAGACTGAGGGCAGGAAGAGAAGGGGGAGACAGAGGATGAGATGGTTGGATGGCATTACTGACCCAATGGACATGAGTTTGAGTAAACTCTGGGAGATAGTGAAGGACAGGGAAGCCTGGTGTGCTGCAGTCCATGGGGTAGCAAAGAGTCGGGCAAGACTGAGAGTGTGTGAGTGCAACAACAATGTGTGAGTGCAAAAAATCCCATTACATAAGCTCACCTAAGAATGTCCCTTCCTTAAAATAAGAGCTTAAATAAAATGACAATTATAGGCTTCCCTGGTAGCTCAGCTGGTAAAGTATCCACCTGCAATGCAGGAGACACTGGTTTGATTCCTGGGTTGGGAAGATTCCCTGAAGAACAGATAGGCTACTCACTCCAGTATTCTTGGGCTTCCCTGTGGCTCAGTCAGCAAAGAATCCAGCTGCAAGGTGGTAGACCTGGGTTAGATCCCTGGGCTGGAAAGATCCCTGGAGGAGGGCATGGCAATCCACTCCATTATTCTTGCCTGGAGAACCCCCAAGGACAGAGGAGCCCGGTGGACTACAGTCCATAGGGTTGCAGAGTTGGACACAACTGAGCGACTAAGCACACATAGTTAAAAGAAGGAAAATAATGTGGTCTATGGATTCCAAAAGCAATGAGGACTCCAGAATTTTTATCAGAGATGGATTTTACTGGATGCCATATGGTTGAGCCTAGGAATGATTATCTTGAAATCACAGTCCTATGCAAGTATAATATTAACTAAATGCGTATTTCAAAAGGAGGCTTTAAGAGGTATTTACATAACAAATTCTGTTACTTAGCTTATACTTTTCTTGACTGAAAGATTAGTCACAACCTGAAAGTAGAGTTTATTTGATGGGAATGTTTACGACTCTGAGCCCATGAGACTCAGTAGCTCTGAGCTGCTCCAAGGAGGTGAAGGGGAGACCGGGCTATATACAATTTTATAACAAAGGGAACTCATAGTCTGAACATCAAAGACTTTTGTGCAGTAAGAAAAATCAGATATCAAGTTAAGAAATTTAGTGTTCTTTGTATGGGAGGATGCAAGCCTCTGGGCTCACTGAATTCATTCCATTCATATGCACCTCAGTTATCCCAGGCCAAATCCTGTTTCCTTGTTCACCTTAAGGACATAGCAGGTGGCTGTTTCTTGCATTCACCGCCCCAATCCAAGCTCCTCAAAAATCACCCTGGGGGTGGGGGCATCTGCTGGATCACAGTTTTGGGAATCCTCATTCACATTTGGAGGCCAGAAATCACTGATGACTGTGACATTTCTTGTTTATTGTTAAAGCAGGAGATATTTTCATTTAGCGCTTTCATTTGAGGAGGATGAGATGTTATTCAAGTATTAAACTGCATTTTAAAATCCACAGAGTAAGAGATCCTATGCCACTGTAAGTTCTTAAGAAGATGTCGCCGGTCATGTTATACAATGGAGAGCAAGCCCAAAAATAAATGTTGCTGTCAGTGCTAACTTTGAGATGTGCTTTGAGGGCTGTGAAAAGAACTGTTAGGAAAAAGTATTTTCTTCTTAGGTCTTCCATTATAAGACTGTCCCTTCCTACATACGAGCTCAAAATATACTGAGAAAAAGAATTGATTATTTGTTACACAAGTTAAAGAGACAGGTTTTGGAGAGTATTTGGGGGCATTGTAGTTACACATCTTCTAACATTTAGGACAGAACAGGCCAACAGGTATCAAGCATTCATAGACCCAAATAAGGACCTGCTCCAGCTAGCACTCATGTTTGAAGTAATGTTGTAAAAAGGGGAAAAAATATTTGATGAAGGTGTGGAATTATCAAAGAAATAAAATGTATGCACTTTGAAATAAAATGGATTAAGATTCAGTTCAGTTCAGTTTAGTCGCTCAGTCATGTCCGACTCTTTGCGACCCCATGAATCGCAGCACGCCAGGCCTCCCTCTCTATCACCAACTCCCGGAGTTCTCTCAAACTAACGTCCATTGAGTCGGTGATGCCATCCAGCCATCCCATCCTCTGTCGTCCCCTTTTCCTCCTGCCCCCAATCTCTCCCAGCATCAGAGTCTTTTCCAATGAGTCAACTCTTCGCATCAGGTGGCCAAAGTACTGGAGTTTCATCTTTAGCATCATTCCTTCCAAAGAACACCCAGGACTGATCTCCTTTAGAATGGACTGGTTGGATCTCCTTGCAGTCCAAGGGACTCTCAAGAGTCTTCTCCAACACCACAGTTCAAAAGCATCAATTCTTCGGTGCTCAGCTTTCTTCAAAGTCCAAATCTCACATCCATACCTGACTACTGGAAAAACCATAGCCTTGACTAGATGGACCTTTGTTGGCAAAGTAATGTCTCTGCTTTTGAATATACTATCTAGGTTGGTCATAACTTTCCTTCCAATGATTAAGCGTGTTTTAATTTCATGGCTGCAATCACCATCTGCAGTGATTTTGGAGCCCCCCAAAATACAGTCTGACACTGTTTCTATTGTTTCCCCATCTTTTTCCCAAGAAATGATGGGACCAGATGCCATGATCTTCACTTTCTGAATGTTGAGCTTTAAGCCAACTTTTTCACTCTCCTCTTTCACTTTCATCAGGAGGCTTTTTAGTTCCTCTTCACTTTCTGCCATAAGGGTGGTGTACATCTGCATATCTGAGGTTATTGATATTTCTCCCAGCAATCCTGATTAGGTTCTACCTTATGTGCCAATCATCGTTGATTAATAATGGTTATCTACAGCACACTGAAGAGAAGAAATTCACAGCCAAGTTGGGGATAGCAAAATGCTCTGTGATCAGTTATAAAGGTTTAACCTCTTTTAACTTCCATATTTTCCTTATAGGAATCATAAAACCTTTTCTGTGAGAATTAAATAAAATATAATGTAAACTTCACAAAACATTTCCAGGCACAAACCAGGTACCAATAAAATGTTCAGTCCCTTCTTTCTGGCTTCTTCTTTCATATTTGATTACAACTGCAGTACAATTGCAGAGAAGGCAATGGCACCCTACTCCAGTGTTCTTGCCTGGAAGGTCCCATGGACGGAGGAGCCTGGTGGGCTGCCGTCTATGGGGTCGCACAGAGTCGGACACGACTGAAGCGACTTAGCAGCAGCAGCTGCAGCAGCAGTACAACTGGCTCATGATTAATTACAAATATACAGACCATACTTTAGGCCCATGATTTACTATAACTGTACCATTCCTATTATTTGGCTCATGATTATTCACAACTCTATAGCCTATACTATTCCACAATTTAATATACTTTTGCAGTCCACACTATAGTTTTTTCATTGTTGACCACAAGAGTATCATCCTGTGCTCTAGGTCAACACATCATCGTTTTTTGCTATTGGAACATAAAAAGAGAAAATACAAATATCACAGTTAGACTGTACACAGATGACTTAGAAAAAAAAGTGGTTCTTGTGGTGAATACCTGAAAAACTATATATTAGATAGTTTGTTTCCACTGAGTAGAAATTCAGACATTAACTTGTCTTTTGAAAAACGCAAAAGATGAAAACTCTGTTGTTTCTGCTCAATTTTTATAAAATCTAAAACAGCTTTAAAAATTTTCGATTATTAAAAAAAAATGATGTATGAGTCGGTGATTTTAAAAAATGCAGATGCACCCTAACACCACCGTTCAGCCAGGAAACTCATGGTTTTTCTCTCTTGTCATTCCTGTTTCCTTGTTCTCATTACTCCCTATTTAATTTCTCACACGGGTTGGATGAACAATGTGTGCATTGAGAAGATGGCTATTCTGACTTTTTCATGAGACTAATACCTGTCCTAAAAAGAAGTATATAGTTCAACTCTATTCACAGACTCAGAAAAGAAAGAAAAAACTTGCTGAAGGTCAATTAGGATTCAGCTATTTTCTTTGCTTGTTTTGTAAAGCCTAATGCTTAAGTATGCTTTCCTTACACTGCCTGATAAATTTCAAGTGAAAGGCTCAAGTTGGATCAGTTTACAAACCCTGAATCTGAAATTTAAAAGTACTTTGCAAAAATAGCAATAGGGTACACTGAGAAAACTCATTTTGTCCTGGCTTCATTTTACCCATTTTTATGAAGGGCTGGCTTAATAAAGCAGTATGGCTCACCTACTTAATTATTACAAATTGCTCTTCCAAAACAAACAAACAAACAAAAAAACGTGTTTCCAACAAAAGTACAACTGGGTTTATGAATCCTTTGGATCCCAGTTACTCTGTATTATTGCCAGCCAAATCAAAATTGTACTGCAACTACAAAAGAACGCTTTTTTAAAAGAAAATAATTTGTTTTGTCACTTATATAGGTTCTTTCATCTAGTTTAGCAAAATATGTTATTATCTTCCATGTTGTGAGAAGACTTTACAAAGTATAAACTGCTTTGCTATCCACCATGAACCTTCATATCAAGCCAAAATTTTTGCCCTCTAGACAAAAATTTCCCACTTCTAGTGGTCAGCTAGTTAAGTCCCTTCATCAAGGGTGAGTATCAGAAAGCTTGAAGAGCCAGTTAGGGAGGAGAAGTCATAGTTTTATTTATTTATTTACTGTTAATTGATAAATGAGCCAATAAAGCTAGTCTGTTTTTTTAAGGATTTGTCACTGAAATCAGACAGTTTAAATTCCTTTAGAATATTACCATCTCTATTTATCTCTGCTAAACACCTCTCCACACTAATCCATATCCTTTTGTTTCTTAAATCAAAATAAGCCAACACAAGCCAAATCTCTGCCAATAAGAGAACTATGTCTATAAATAAGATTTATGTAAAAAATAGTAAAAATAGTAAGGACTAAAGTTTTTATTAAGACACTAGTTTTCTGTCACATATCTCCTGGCTAAAAGAATTGTCCACATTTTAAATCTAGTTTAACTTTTAGATAGTGTTCTGGTTAAAAAATCTTATCAAATCTCCTAATTATGTATCCAAGCAAAGGTATTAAGAACATCTTGTGCATGCAGCTTTAACAATGCCAGTCTTGAAAACTTTTGATGAGAAATTGTTTTTGAGTCAAAAGCAAAGTATGAGTGTCATAGGTGATACAAATACTGACACAGAATGTTCTCTTTGTACTCAAAGAATACTTGTAGTCATTCTATCTAACCACAGGGAAAAAATTCTGCTGAAGATTTAGTGGTAGAACTCTCTGTTCATATATTTCTCATTCTAATATTACAAAGTAGAACATGACATTAAATACTGAATTATAAGACTTTTAGCACAAGAAAAAGATCCTGTAGCTATTCACAGCTCTCATTTTAGAGAGAAGAAATCTAAGGCTCAAAGTTCGATGACTTGCATGAGATCACAGAGTTACTCTTAACCATGTGTGAACCAGATTCCCAAATGCTGAACACACATCTTTCTAGCAGGGAAAAGATATAAAATGTTTTGTTTAAACACCCAGTATCAATTTCAAGTCCAAATCTGCTTCCCTATACAGCTATTTTCTGACTATATGGATTAAAGTAGCCATATCCTTGAGAGATTGTACTAGAATATGCACGACACTTAATTTTACCTATTTGTTTATAATACACTAGACTGCAAGTTCCTATGGGGGCCAGGAGAGTATCTTACTTACCTTTGTTCCTTTAACACTTAACATGATTTCTGATTCAAGGAAGGCAGTAAAATAATACATATTGATTAAGTGAATGAATGTATACATCAATTTTTCCTTGATGATTTAGAATAAATATCAAGACCTTACAGTTTAATGAACTTTAATACTAATTTTATTGTAACATGGATTAGCTGAAATTGTCCCTATATACATAATAAGAGAAATACTAAGTTTATTTATACAAATTTGGGAAAACATGACTCTTCCAAAGTTATCAAGTCACTGAATCATTTGCTGCTTAACTGGAGATCTTTTACAGTGTATCAGATTTAGCATTTTCCTTGGCAGATTGAAGGTTGTTATTGCCACTTTCTTTCTAAAGCACGTTACCCTTCACGTTATTTTCAGTTATTCGGTTCTAATATATATCTTTGATATCTATTCTTTTTTAAAGTAACTTTTCCTTTTTAAATAGTAAAGACTATTATACAGTTGATGTAAGAGAAAGTTACATAGAAACTGATGGTATCAACAATAAGAGAATTAGCTAGAAGATACTATTTATTGAAAAAAATCCAAACACAAAAATAAAACTGTCATTTCTTTAAAATTAATTACTTGGAAACAGAAGAGAGAATAAGAGGAACAATGTTTTTAATACAATTAGCAGAGTGTGATTATGTATAGGAGGCCAGAGAGACAAGAGAAATAGTTGGCATAGCAGGAAAGTCTTAGCATGACAGGGTGACTACATTTAACCCTTGACAATACACAAAGGCAGGAACACTTTGTAAATCTATATAATTAAGTGAAATTCTCAGTAGCTTCCCTATAAATCTCTAGAGAGGAGGCTGGCTAAAGGCTAGATTCTATAGTTGTCACTGCTCTAGTTGAATGGCCTTGATTTGACCCCTAAATGACAGTCACACCTAGGAAAAAGAATCACTAATGCATTTGACACATATTTCTTCTCCATTACTAAGTCAGAGACTTCAAAAATAAAGGCTAAGAGACACGTTATACAAAAAAGAGCTTGCTCAAATCTAAAATCTTAGAAGTACCACGTTTTTGTCCTGAAGTATTAAACCCTTGAGGCCAAGTCTAAGCAGGAGATGCAAAAGTATCAGGAAAATGAGCTATCAGAATCTAATGTGTTCTATTCCATAAATTAACATGCAACACAAGAATTCATGTGGCTCCTGAGATTGGCCAGGGTCAAAGGTAATTACTGCCAGAAATTTACATATTGAAAAGGGATCTGGCTTTCCATTCAGTCTTTCCTTATTCTCCACTAGCTCCTATGGTCAGAGATGGCTGTATGTCGTGGTTTACCCAAGACAGTCCCAGCAAATGCTTATTTAACTGGGACTTGAAAATTAATTTTTGTTCTCAAGTTTTTCCAGTTTGGATGATAGATTATACACTCATTCATTTAAAGCCCAAATTTCTTAATTTTATTCCCTAAATACTTCTTAAACCAATCTACTTCTTTGCCTCCAAACTCTTTACACTTTCAACTTTCATGAGGATTAATGCAGAAATCACATATCTAGTCTTCTTATTTTACACTTGCTCTGCTCAAATTCACTTTAAATTACACATATTGCAAGGAGTCTTTTAAAAACAAAATTATGACACTACACTCCTTAAAAGTTTTCCATGTTCCCATTTATATTTAGATATATAAAGACCTGAATGATCCTGCCTCTTAAGCCCCAGCCGGCAACATTCCATTCTCTCCTTTCTTTTCTAATTCTTCAACCACACTGGATTTCCTGTAGGTCTCAGAGCATTCAAATCTGCCACCTCTCTTTCTACAATAAACTTCCTCCTCTGAACTTCCTTACTCTGGTCTTATTCCTACTCATCCTTTCAATTTCAGTTTAAATACCGCTTCCTCAGATAAATCTTCACACATTCCCATAGATTAAGCAAGGTCTGCTTTTACAGTAATGACAATAATGCACAATCCTTCATAACACTCAGCTAGATAATTCTATATAAGTAATATATTTCATATATAGTTTATATTGTAACCCCACTAGTTGAAAAATTCTAAGAAAAGAGGCATCATATTTTATCTTGCTTGTTATTAGATTTCCAACACCTGAACATACAATGAATGTTCAACAGTTTTATGTTAAAATAACAACCAAAGGGGAGTTCCAATTTTAGATAGCTAAATATAAAGTATCTATTTACTCCTTGACTTTAAATACCATATCTGAATATGTACACCAATATTTCACAATACATATTACCTTTTGCTTAATTCTACTTCATCAATGAACAAAAGATAAACTGGATTTTGCCCAACAGACATCAGATTAAGGTGAAAAGTACATGTATTTGGCACATCTAATTATTTCATATTTATCTCAATTATATTGTAATCAACAATGTGATTATGGATCAACATTTCTATTCACAAGGTACTTCTAATGCTTTCATTTTTCTCCTTTCTATTAATTTTGGTAAAATGGGGAGAATATAATAAAATGTTCCAATAATCACACAAGTATTGATGTGTAACACTGTTTACACTGTTTAAATGTTTGGCTAAAAGGAAACTTCATGAAACAATTACTCAAAATATTTGTCAACTGAAGTATGAAAAGCTGCATCAAGTATGTAAAAATCAACATACAGGTATCAAAGTATGCATTATTGGAAAGCCAAATATGAAATTTAAAAACCAATTATAGCATGATTCAGTTGATATTTAGGATATATATCTGTTAGGGTAAATTCAGCTATAATAGAAGGAAATTCAACTTATGTGTCTTGATCAATAAAGATATTTGATTTTCTCATATAACAAGAACTTTGAAGGTTGTTAGTTTCAAGGTTTGCCATAGTGGTTCAAGCATGTTATCAGGAACTCAAGCTCATTTTATCTTTCTGTTATGTATTCTCACCTTTTTCTGTAGATCTTTTAAACTCACGGTTATAAGATAGCTGCCTCAACTCCAAATACAAAATCCTCCTACAACCACAGTCATAAGGAATGAAGTAGCAGGGAAAATAGAACCTTCTCTTCTGGAGCCCCTCTTTTTGAGTAAAAGTGTCCCTTTCAGAAGCTATCAAGATCTACATTATGTTTCATTGACCAGAACTGGATCATCACTACCAGATATATCACTAACAAAAGGGAATGAAATTATCAAAATTGGCTTAAAGCAATCATGATTTATCTCCTGGGATGAGGAAAGTCTGAGAACTTTCCTGAGAAATCTTCCCTGAGAACAAAGGATCTCAGCCCTCTGTATGAACAAATATGCTATGCTAAAACATCTATCATAGAACTCTGAAGAGCTGGAATTATATCAGATTTCTCTGGATTAAAAAATCAAAATGATAACAGTATAAATTACATATTTAAAATGTTGTTTCCATATATTCTAACATAAAAGAGTTCTAGGGGCAAACAACTATTTCTAATACAGAAGGGACTAAATTAAAAGTAAAACCATATACATTGTTAGAAACTTTCTATTTTTTGAAAATATAAATATCTGGGAAGTTTTACAGACTCAAAATATCTGACACAAAAATAAACCTTGTTTTTCAGAGCCATTTTCATCAATACTCACACCAAATACATTTTTACTAATTGGTAAAAGTTTTATTTAGCTGTAAGGCTTTTATAACCATGTTACAGTTATGGAAGACAAAAGACAAGCAAAAATACAGAGACTAATTTCATACTCAAACTCTCACTTACATTTTACCTGTAATTATATTCTTAACTTTATATTACATCAAACCCAATGACAAAAAAAGTCATCTCAAATCACATCAACCTTGCAGTTGCATCCCAGAGAAATACTGGCTCTGAACCAAGTACCCAGGTACTAACTAGTTTAGCTTTAATTCAGAGCAGATGGACGAGGGTTTTCAAGGTCAAATCTAGAGGATCTTTTTGGAGAATACCTCATGGTCTTGCAACATAGCAGATGGTGAAAATATTTTAGGGCTATTTTCAAATGATGTTAGCAAAACTACATTTCTATCAATTGCCTTTTATAGCTTCCATAAACATGACTTTCCTTCCAAATGAAGAGTTAAAATGATATAGCTTAGCAGGGCTTTTCTGAGATGTCATTATCAACAATGACACACTGAGTATTTATATTCCAAGTTCAGAGATGAATTGCAGGAGAGGAAGCAGTGGATCTCCTGAGATAAACAGACAGATATTGATAAATGATGTTATAATGCATATCCTATTTTCCTGTAAAGAGGGAAAAAATTCAATCTCCTGTTATAGTAGACTTTAAAATTGATGCTTCTTTTTGGAAGATAAGCACAGCATAATATTTATTTTTGACCCTCTAAACAAGTAACAACTCCAGATATATCATAAATGTCAAATAAGTTGTATATGGGGGGGGCTGTAACTTTTATTTTCAAGATAAATTATTGTGGTGGATATATGCCATGTGGGACAATGCCAGGTATCTATCTACTCATTCTATCCTGATTTTCTCTGGAGAAACTTTTATACCTATTGTCTAAAACCTTACTGAAACAGTAATTCCTATTTTCTATCACTCAGTCCCAAGAGGAGAGTAGAATAGTCTCAGATTCTTTACATTTCTCTAACCTGCCAGGGCTGGAGGAATGGCATCAATTAGGCTAACGATACCCTTTCCTGGGAATTTGAATCTTGAGTGATGCAAGGATAAGAGTGATACAAGTATAGAGTTCATTTGTTACAGTAGCAAAGGTAGGAGAGGTGATGCTATCTGATTAAGACTGTTCCTGCTACTCTGGTTCTTATTTCCCAGACCCCTCCAATTTTTGGTTTCAGACCAATTATAAACCAGATCTCCTTATTCTAACAAATTCTCTGTCACTTAACTAGAATCTAATTCTATTATAGTAAATTAAAAAAATACAAAGAAGCAAAATTAGACAATATAAAATATCTACATTATTTTGTAACCTTTTTTTCCATCAATGAATCTTTACATTTTTTATGGTCAATGAAAATAGTTTTTACACTGATAAACTTCAGGCTTCCCAGGTGACACTAGTGGTAAATAACCTGCCTGCCAATGCAGGAGACATGAGATGTGGATTTGATCCTTGGGCCGGGAGAATCCCCTAGGAGAGAACATGACAACCCACTCCAGTATTCTTGCATGGAGAATCCCATGGACAGAGGAACCTGGAGGGCTACAATCCATAGGGTTACAAAGAGTCAAACACGACTGAAGTGACTTAGCATGGATACACACAGGTAAACTTTAATGGTTACCTAGCTGGCGGGCTACAGTCCAGAGGGTCACAAAGTGTCGGACAGCACTGAGTGACTAAGCACAGCACACAGCACAGCATATCTTTGCATGGATATACTACAGTCTACTAGAATCCATGTAACCAATACTGGATATCTGAATGGTTCCCTTTTTTAACCATTATAAATAGCATTCTGTCATTGAATATGCATATGTCATGGAATACAGTTTTGATATATTTACCTTATAATAAATTTCTAAAAGTGGAATTGTTGAGGCAAAAGATAAAGGCAATTTTTTAAGCTTTGAATTACGCAGACGTTACCACCACAAGGAAGGCTGTACCTATGTACCATGCTATTAGCAGTGTAGGACAGTGCCCATTTTGAGAATATCCTATCCATTACTTTGATTCTGCTGCTAAGTCATTCAGTCGTGTCTGACTCTGTGCAACCCCATAGACGGCTGCCCACCAAGCTTCCCCGTCCCTGGGATTCTCCAGGCAAGAACACTGGAGTGGGTTGCCATTTCCTTCTCCAATGCATGAAAGTGAAATGTGAAAGTGAAGAGACTATGTTGTTGTTATTGTTCCGTGACCAAGTCATGTCTGACTCTTTGCGACCTCATGGACTGCAGCACACCAGGCCTCCCTGTCCCTCAGCATTTCCAGGAGTTTGTCCAAGTTCATATCCATTGAATTGGTGATGAGATGGTTGGATGGCATCACCGATTTATCACCATAAGAGACTATGAAGTCATTTAACTTTACTTGCCCAAAAGCACAATAGAAAGTAATCATCTTTGGTTTGAGAGGTCTCATGTAATAAAGAAGAGTTTCAATAGAATGCAATGCATGCCTCATACTAGTTAAGAGTTCTCCATAGCGTTCTTAGTACAACTGAATACAAACCAATTCCATATGTATTTCTTGGTGGACGGATACTGCCAAAAGCTCTCATAGTAAGTAAGGAAGAGCAAGAAAAGAGAATCAAAGAAAACCCAGCCATCTACCATTATAGCTACACCTCAGAGCTAACTGGCTAATACACTCAAAGAAAGGAAATCAAAAGATTTCATTCTACCAGAAGTATATTTACACAAAAGACATGCCTAAAATCCATTATCTATACCTGGAAAGAGCCTGAAAAACACAAAGTCTAGCCATGCTCCACAGTGTTTTCTCTGGATGGTTCTATAAAAATCACATGGCATCTTCCTGAGTCGACTGGCTTTTATTTTACCTGATGTAACAGTAGATGTTGCTGAAAAATAAATGAAGCATCTAGGTAAATATGTGCTCAAAGGATAGTATCTCGGTTAGAGGATAATGAGACCCACTATTATAACTTTAGCTGCTGTGTACTAAAAAAATACACCCATAAACACACCTTTGGAATTTTTACATTTATTGTGAACTAAACAGGTATATTAGCATATGTCTGTGTGTGTGCATATGAATGTGTGTGTGAGCATGTGTGTGTGTAATCTGAACAAATCCAATGGTCTTGAGTGGCCTGATTTCAATGAGGTGTTAGTTCAGAGAATCACAGTTTATATAGGGGAAAAAAGTAATTAAAATACTTCAACTATTTGCTCAGTTTCTCAGAAGATAAATGCTTTTAATGGAGAGCAAGTATTCTGAGAATTATTTTCTTCCTGATTCAGATTTCATTAACACAGCAGCTATTTCCTGAATCATTTCTCCAAATCTCAACCCCCAGTTGTCTGAATTCAGCCTGTTTTTTTTTTTCCTCTGTCTTCCCTCTTCATCCATCAGCTACTTATAATGTAGAGTCTTATTTCTTAAGTATTTCCTCTGCTTAAAATAATATCTGATTATATACAACAAAGATGTATCCAAGTGCTAACATGGTAAGCACCTACAGCACAGGCAAATCCAAGAATATTGTGATAATTCAAGAAGTAATTGATCAGATACTCAGATGACACCACCCTTATGGCAGAAAGAGAAGAAAAACTAAAGACCTGCTTGATGAAAGTGAAACAGGAGAGTGAAAAAGTTGGCTTAAAACTCAACATTCAAAAAACAAAGATCATGGCATCTGGTCCCATCACTTCAAGGCAAATAGATGAGGAAACAATGGAAACAGTGAGAGAATTTATTTATTTGGGCTCCAAAATCACTGCAGATGGTGACTTCAGCCATGAAATTAAAAAGATATTTGCTCCTTGGAAGAAAAGCTATGACCAACCTAGACAGTATATTAAAAACCAGAAATATTATTTTGCCAACAAAGTACTGTCTAGTTAAAGCTATGGATTTTCCCAGTAGTCATGTATGGATGTGAGTTAGACTATAAAGCAAGCTGAGCACCAAAGAATTGATGCTTTTGACCTGTGTTGTTGGAGAAGACTCTTGAGAGTCCCTTGGACTGCAAGGAGATCAAACCAGTCAATCCTAAAGGAACTCAGTCCTGAAAATTCATTGGAAATACTGATGCTGGAAGCTGAAACTTCAATACTTTGGCCACCTCACGTGAAGAACTGACTCATTGGAAAAGACACTGATGCTGGGAAAGACTGAAGGCAGGAGAAAGAGGGGACGACAGAGAATGAGATGGTTGGATGGCATCACCGACTCAATGGACATGAGTTTGAGCAAGGTCCGGGAGTTGGTGATGGACAGGGAAGCCCGGCGTGCTGCAGTCCATGGGGTTGCAAGAGTCAGGCTTAACTGAGCGACTGAACTGAACTGAACTGAATTCTAATTAAACATTAATAACGCTTTCTCTGACATATTCAAATATAATTCATGACAGAACAACCTTACAAAGTGGTAGATAAGGTGTTCTATGTCACTTTTAAAGGTTTCTGGTCCAATTACTCCATACCTATTTTGCAATGCAAAAGGGCTTTATAAACAAAGGCTTCAAAAAACAGAGGGTTTTACTTTTCCTAAGACAAAAGCAAATAGTGCTTTAACACTTCACTAGTGGATGCACTGCTGTCTTATATGATTACAGCCATTCTTAATTTTTTAATCAAAGGGGAAACTTATCCTGGAAAGAAACAAATGGCTCATATATGCATGTATCTAGAAAATCTGATTATCAAAAGAACCATCATATGTGCAAATGATCTCAAAGAGTCATAGAGATTATTTTAGTGATGTAGTGAAACTATGGTGATATTTTGAAGTGCTTTTTGACTATAAATTTGCACCACTTTATTTCTAAAGCCACTGTCTGTACTGTAGAGAACACACACAAATGAATTTTATTGTTAAAAAAAGACCAATCTCCTAGGTAAAACAAATTCCACGATACATTATTAGTACCTAAAGTTTTCATCTTTTCTTTTAAAAGAGTGAGGTACTTGTATTATTATGTGTTGGAAGGAGAAGAGGGTTACACTGTCAGCACTAGTGATTTGTCAAGAGTTCATCTTTTTGCAATTTTATGGCAAATGTAGATTGAGGTCTCAGGCAGGCTTTTTTTGTTCTCTCATAATTACTTAACCTATTTGACCATTCTGAATTTGCATAGTGATACTTCCTTAATGTTAACTTTCATTATATGAAACATCTGTTTAGATGCATATGCTGAGTAAATGACTTTATACAATCTAAATTTATATTTATATCATAAAAATAAAATAGGCTCAGTATTAATGAAATTAATTTTTTGACAATCCAAAATATGCAATCAATGACTAAAGCTAAACACAGTTAAGGTATGCTGGGCAGCTCACAGTGTCTTTGAACAAAGGTCAATAAATTATGTACATTTTTGTATAGCCAAATGTTGCCCTCAGTAGCTGCCTAACAATCAGATGAAATTATTTCTTAGTTTTATTTCAGTCTATAATATTTAGAAGCACTGAAATTATTGTCTGTGGAGAATCACATTTGGAATAGTTTTTGAAAGCTTTCTTTTTAATTCAATCCAATACATTATCAAGTATGTATTAGATGTCTTCTATGTGCAATATGTCTCAGTACTTAGGAAAGACAAAGTAGAGTGTGTCTACTTTCAAGGATCCTATATGCTAACGTAAGAGGAGGATAAAGAGTTGACAATTACATTGCAAAACATAACTGCTACATTAGACAGGTACAAAGCACAGTGAGGTCTTCTCATAACTACTCTTTCTTCATACTAAATATTTAACTCATCAAAAGTTTTTTTTCTTAATTGCCTTTCAAATATGTTGACTTCTCTCCATTTCTTATCATCCCACTCCAAGCTATAAGTTTGCTGGCATTTATTGATCTTCCTGTATGCCCATATTAATGTTTTCCATCCAGTTTGGGGATTTTCCAGTCATTATTTATTCAAGTATTCTTTCTGTATCTTTCTCTCTTCTCTCCTTTAAGGACTTCTCTTGGATATATGTTGATATACTTGATGGTTTTTCACTGTTCTACAAGTCTTTACATTGTTCTTTATTATTATTTTTTCTTTCTGTTGCTCCTACTGTATAATCTCAATGAAACTGTCTTTAACTGAGTTTCAATGAAACTGTCTTTAACTGATTAAATTCTCATTGAGCCACTCTAGTAAGTTTATCATTTTGGTTACTGTACTTTTCAACTCCAAAATTTCTATTTGGTTCATTTCTATAATTCATATTTTTTATCTGTTTTCCCTTTTTGGTGAGATACCAGTCCATCCTAAAGGAGATCCTAGGTGTCCATTGGAAGGACTGAGGCTGAAGCTGAAACTCCAATACTTTGGCCACCTCATGTGAAGAGTTGACTCATTGGAAAAGACCCTGATGTTGGGAGGGATTGGGAGCAGGAGAAGAAGGGGATGACAGAGGATGAGATGGCTGGATGGCATCACCAACTCGATGGATATGGGTTTGAGTAAACTCTGGGAGTTGATGATGGACAGGGAGGCCTGGCATGCTGTGATTCATGGAGTTGCAAAGAGTCGGACACGACTGAGTGACTGAACTGAACTGAACTCAACTGAACTGAACTGAACATATTTTCCTTTAATTCTTTAGAAACAGTATCATTTAGTTATTTGAACATATGTCTAAGAGCTGGTTTAAAGCCCAAGTCCAATACCTGTGCTTCCTTCAAAACACTTTCTATTGATTGCTTCCCCCTACCCCATATATGGGCCATAATTTCTTATTTCTTTGCATGCTTCAAAATATATCTAGACATTTTTAATAATAAAGTGTGGCAAAATCTAAAAAAGATTCCTCTCTCCCCAGGGATGATTTTTGTGGCTGTTATGGTTGTTAGTTTATTTGGAGACTTTTCTGGGTTCCTTCTTTAAAAAACATAAAGTCTTTATACTTTGTTGTTTCTAGCCACTGAAGTCTCTGATCAGTTAGCTTAGTGGTCAGCTAGTATTTTGAAAACAAATATTTCCTTAAATTCTTTGAGCCAAAATTCTTCCAGCTTTTGCTGACGGCTCTTTTGTGTATTCAGGGGCATATCTTCAGTGCTCTGGCAGGCAGTTTAAACGTGTCTTAGCCTTAACTTCTCATTCACACATGACCAGAGGATGAGAGATTAGGGCCTTTTCATATCTTTCTAGGACATGTGAGCAAGTCCTTCATATGCATGTGGCTTCCTAAATTATCAGAAATATGTTGGAGTTTTTCAAAGCCTCCTATAGGCATCTCACTCCACCGTTTTTCT
Source organism: Capra hircus (assembly GCF_001704415.2). Taxonomy (NCBI): domain Eukaryota; kingdom Metazoa; phylum Chordata; class Mammalia; order Artiodactyla; family Bovidae; genus Capra; species Capra hircus. Next base: position 78,124,770 of record NC_030811.1, read on the forward strand.
TTTTAAGTTTTTGACCAGATTTTCATGAGCACCATATGGTTAATACCACCTCTGGTACCTGTGATGTTAAACATTGTTTTCAATAATTTTCTTGGGCGTGAGACAAAGGGAGCTTTAAGTTAGGTCAAATAAGGACAAACTCTGACAATGTAACTCTTCCGTGAGGAGCTACACTGTTCAAATAATAACAATTTCATAAGGATGAGACTTTGGAGACACTCCAAACCCATTCTGCCCACTATGATACTAGTTTTCTCAGCTATCATAGTTATGAGATTATTGATTTTCAAGCCTACCATACAGAGTTGGGGAGAGAGATGAGGGATTAAGGAAAGGTAAAATGCCACAAAGATCTTTGTTTTTTAATGAAATTTAGCCAGTTTTCCTGGATAAATAATTCTTAGACTGCTGTAAGCCTTTAGTTAATTTCTAGAGTTCTGAAAAAGAACATTTTGACTTATTTTGCTAGTGTTCTTAATGCTTTGTGGATTTCTGGACATCTTCACTCTGTGATGATGAAAACATGATATTACTTTTGTCTGCTAAATTTATTTTCAATTTGCTAAGGGAAACTAAAAGATCTTCCCAATTTTAAACATTTAGAATTAAAATGTCCCTTTCAAAATGTGAACAATTTAAAACATTTTTAGGAAACAGGTCAAAATATGCATTTGTAAATATAGAAAATATTCCATTAGTGAGTCTAGTAGCTGCTGCTAGCCAAAGGGAAGGAGGGTCTGACTAAAAAGTATGAACATTTTAGTACTGATTCTCTTAGTTGAATCCCTTATATTTATTTAGGCATTTGTCAAGTATTTGGAGTCTAGTTACTGGAAATAAAAGGTTTAATTTATTTCTTCTTTGTTTATAAAGAAGATTAATGCAAAGCAATCAAATATATCCTACCTATCTCCTCCATAAGTTTAAAGGAAAAAAAAACTTACTAAATTCCATGGAATCAGTGATTTCAGGATAATTTCTCCAGAGAACAGATCATTAGAAATGTCTTCTAAAAATATCAACAATTATTCAGGAGTAGTAAATGACTGTATGCAAATCAAAGATATTCAGTTTAGAGTCAAGTTCTGGGACATCTTTAGAGGACAAATGGAACAAGGTTGCTCTCCTTTGTCAGAATAGACAGATATGCAATGACTAGTGCAGCTTTATCCATGAAAAAATAAGATCTTTAAAAAATTTCTTTAAGTTGTTCTTATGGTCACCATTAACCATTAACACAGATTTAATACTTTACATTCAAGGTTGTGCAATGTTTAAACAAGTCTTCTATAGCACAGTTATAATGTAAAGATAAGGAGTGTTTAACAAACGTTTTATCAAGGCTTTTATAATGAATCAATATTGAGTTTAAAGAATATTCATGTGTTAAATGCAGAGACATTACTTTAGCAACAAAGGTCCATCTAGTCAAAGCTATGGTTTTTCCAGTAGTAGATGTGACAGTTGGACCATAAAGAAGGCTGAGTGCAGAACTGATGCTTTTGAACTGTGGTGTTGGAGAAGATTCTTCAGAGTCCCTTGGACAGTGATGACATCATATCAGTCCATCCTAAAGGAAATCAATCCTGCATATTCATTGGAAGGACTGATGCTGAAGCTGAAACTCCAATACTTTGGCCACCTGATGTGAAGAACGGACTCATTGGAAAAGACACTGATGCTGGGAAAGACTGAAGGCAGGAGGAGGAGGGGACAACAGAAGATGAGATGGTTGGATGGCATCACTGGCTCTACGGACATGAGTTTGAGCAAGCTCTGGGAGTCGGTGACGGACAGGGAAGCCTGGTGTGCTGCAGTTCATGGGGTTGCAAAGAGTCGGACATGACTGAGTGACTGAACTGATGATTTGTAAGTGGCAATAATGAGTGGTGACACTTCTCTTGGACCATTTAGGGTCTCCTGCATTGCAACTGGATTCTTTACCAACTGAGCTATGAGGGAAGAACTACTATCTAGGAACAGATGGATCTTAAGGACTACCTTTTAGTTGATTTGCAATGTAATGATTCCTTGATTGATGACACACTCCATAGAATATTAGGTGACATTTTCTGAAAGATTTTGTAGACATGAGGAAAAGTAAATCTGAATTCATGGCTCATGAGATATGTGCACACAGGTAAATGAATTACATATATGAGGCCTAAATTTAAAAACGACCGTGGTTAGTCATCTGATAGATTACTTTTGGTAGCGGTGTTGTTTAGTCACACTAAGTTGTGTTTGATTTTTTTGTGAGACTGTAGCCAGAGACTGTAGCCTGCCAGGCTCCTTTAACAGATAGCATACCTTACTTGGGTTTCTCAGCCTTCTGTCACAAATATGAAAACTTTCTTCTCTATTTTAGAAAGAACACAAACATACATAGTAAGTCATATCCATGGTATCTGTAGACCACACTGGAGTTTTACCAAAGGTGAATTCTGATACTATGTTAAATATTGTGTGGATTTCATCCTTCGTACAAGTTACAACGACTTCCTTGATTTATCACACACTGTTCTCACAGTAGTGTACAACTCAGCACATAGTTTGTCCTTTTCACTACAGTTCCACTTAGGAATTAAGATTTAAGATCCTTTTTTCCCCTCTTTAGAAAGTCTTAAATATTTCTTTTGCATTATATTTTAACACTTTGAAGTTTAACAGATTTTATCTCTTATTAACTCCTTTTCCTAGACTCTCTTATTCAGCAATTATTCACAGTAAATTATATTTGCTAACTTTTAACCTAGCTTTTCACGGTGCTTGAGATGTTTTAGCTTTGATTATCCTCTCTCAAGTTCCTCATCACAGAAGATAATTGTTCTTGAAGCCTGTTACTCTCCCACTGCACTAGAAAAAAAAGAAAGTCTTCCCTTGGCAACAACAAAAACTAAGTCAACTAAGAAATGTCACATCAAGCAACATAATTCTTTCACAGAAATATTTCTAATGTAACCATAATTCATCTAAAAGAGAATGTTTGTATTAACAAGATTTTAACCATTGTTGCCTATTATTTCTGATGCCAAAACTGAACAAAATGGTGTACTTATACTGCTTAAAAGATTATAGATAGATAGTGGGATATTATTTTAAATACTATTCTATATCTACTTCTTTATAAAAATGTACTTTATTAGAGTTGTGTCAACAGACTTTTCTTTCAAGGGCTAATTAATAAATACTTTAAGTTTTTTGAACTATATGGTCTCTTTTGCAACTACTGAACTCACTGAAGCAGTAATGGACAACACATAAATGAATGGACAGGGCTGTGTTCCAATAAAACTTTATTTATGAACACAAACATTTGAATATCATATAATTTTCACAACACAAATTATTCTTCTTTTGAATTTTTAAACCATTTAAAGTGCAAAAACTATATAATTAGCCATAAAACAGAGGCCACTTGATCCATAAGCCATAGTTTTCTGACACTGTTTTAAACTAGGTATTGAGTTTTATTTTTTTAGTAGCTTTTGATGCATACTCTACAGAACACTAATCAGAAGAAAAAGGGACACATTTGTTCTTCACTATAAAGTATAAAATTTTTCAACTAAATTTTCAACTAAATTTTTCAGTCTCATTTAAAAAAATTAAGGTATATAGCATTTCCTGAGTAACAAAAACAAAAGGTCAAATTTTAAGCTATTATGAAATTCATCTAGGCAGTAAATTTTTGTTAGTTGAGCTAGCTGATTGGGGTTTGGATACAGTGGGTTTTGTTTGATTTGCTAAATGCTTTGCCTTGTGAAGTTCCTGAACATACTCATTTGCAGAACATGACATAGATATACTACAGCTTGTAATTAGTTCCAAGGTAAAGGTTCTTGAGTAATACTATGATTTTGACATTGAAAAGCTTTTTTCTATGGGAAAAACAGGTTTCAAAGTTTAAGCAAACATTGAAAACATTGATTTGTTTTTCTTTTTAACTTCCCCCAAATAAATCAATAGCAACAACAACAAAGATACTGATATTATTTATGCATCATAAATGAGTAATTATGCACTCAGTACTATTAATTTCTATAAAAAATTTATTATTTCTTGAAAACATTTCTATATCTTCCCAATCTCTAGTTTAAACTACAAGTTTACAAAGAGATGTATTGTTGCAGACAGCACACAAAAACTAGGAACTAGTTTCTCTTTATTCTTGTCTACAAATGTTCAGTGCATTTCTCATTTTAACTCAAGAGTTGATGATGGTTGAGTCCTAAGGCCCATGCCTACTGGGCTTATCTTGATCTCTTTTCAGGCTTTATTACATCAACCCCTGCTTTTTTTTTTTTTTTAAACCAACTATTCCTTCCTTCCCTTTATAACCTCACCACTTTATTCTCTCTTTCTAGTTTTTTTGCAATAGGTATGACCCAAACTTTACTTATATTAAATCCAAAATTTTTACACTTGCTTTGCATGCATGTATGCTCAGTCACTCAGTCATGTCCAACTTTGTGATCACATGGACTGCAGAGTTATAAAAAAGTATGTTTGTCTAAATCTGACTTTTTGACTTATTAATACAGAAAACTCATGGTTGGCATTTTCTTTAGGTCAGGAATTACAAAGAATTTTTTAATTGAACTTTTGTGCTACTCCAACCCTAAGATTTAGTAAATGAGGTAATCTAGGATGAGTTTTTGCAATGACTTATTCTGGAATTCAGAAGCCAAGTACACAGGAATGATAATCAATAAACCACTAAAAAGTAGAATGACTCTTGACTAGAGAAGCTCAGTTCTGAATAACTGAGTCTCTAGCTTAGAATAACTAGCACTGATAGTTATTAGCGCTAATAACTAGCATTGATGGTTATCCTGAGGCACACTATGCCTGTTTAGGATGATGAAGATCCAGAGTATGGGGCAGGGCTGGGCTTGCAGATACAAGTAGGCTAGTTGTGCACTGTGGCTTCTCCCTATTTCCTCTCGTTCTTTGCCCTGCCCTATGCCCTTGGAGGCTGACCTCTACACAGAACATCACCTGGACCCTGAGAAGTGCAGTTTCAATTAGATTAGGCCAATGTGAGGCACAGGGAAGAGATCAGAGTAAGGGACAAAAGAGGTCAGCATATGCAATATTTCCCAGCACCCTTCCAGCCAGGAAGCAGCTTTTGCAGTAGGTATGTTCTATCTAATGCCACTAGTCCTTTCAAGTGTTCCTTCTACTATCACCATCACTCTCCCTGTTCACTACCATACATCTTCACATCCTTTGTGTAACAGTTTTCTTGGACATCTATTCCCTGGGTGCCTTGCCAGCATCCTGAGTTCATTGCCATAACCCAGCCACACCTCTATAGAGGGTGCATTCATTTAACTCTCCTAAATTACTCATTTAGAAGGTCATCTACTCCCTCCCAAGTTCTAACTTTTACACAGAACAACCCATTAGACCTTCAAATATTAGAATATTTTCAGGAATCTGAAGCCAAGGAGATCGTGATAATATTTAATACTCATGTGATCCATGCCTTCCTTGAACAAAAGGATGAATTATTATTTATATAATTCATTAAAATCTTTTAACCTCTGGAAACCAAAGCAATCAATTGTGCCCATGCATCAATTCTGCTCTTTCTTTCTCAAGAGTCTCAAGTTTATTTTCACTAGCAACCAGAGCTAGTTCAGAATTCCCTGACAGTCTAAAATGTAAGATGGCTTTAAACAGTGGATATCCAATGCAATTCTCTAAGAGAAACATCACTTAAGGGTAAAATATTGCTGTGATTTTTATAAAAAATTATTGATCATCTCTCCAACAGCCTTTTCAAGTAGCAAATTTTCATTCTGCTTGACAGTCACCAAATTTAAAAATTTGTAAAACCACAAAATAATGTAAATTATAAGAAAGGGAGTTGAAAAAATGGTAAAATAAAATAAATATGCCTATTATTCTCAGTTCAATTCAGTCCAGTTCAGTTGCTCAGTCATGTCCGACTCTTTGCGACCCATGAATCACAGCACGCCAGGCCTCCCTGTCCATCACTAACTCCCAGAGTCTACTCAAACTCATGTCCATTGAGTCAGTGATGTCATCCAACCATCTCATCCTCTGTCATCCCTATCTCCTCCTGCCCTCAATCTTTCCCCTCATCAGGGTCTTTTCAAATGAGTCAGCTCTTCACATCAGGTAGCCAAAGTATTGGAGTTTCAGCTTCAACATCAGTCCTTCCAATGAACACCTAGGACTGATCTCCTTTAGGATGGACTGGTTGGATCTCCTTGCAGTCCAAGGGACTCTCAAGAGTCTTCTCCAATTTGTTAATGTGGTGTATTACATTGATTGATTTGTGGATATTGAAGAATCCTTGCATCCCTGGGATAAAGCCCACTTGGTCATGATGTATGATCTTTTTAATATGTCGTTGGATTCTGTTTGCTAGAATTTGTTAAGGATTTTTGCATCTATGTTCAGTGATATTGGCCTGTAGTTTTCTTTTTTTGTGGCATCTTTGTCAGGTTTTGGTATTAGGGTAATGGTGGCCTCATAGAATGAGTTTGGAAGTTTACCTTCCTTTGCAATTTTCTGGAAAAGTTTGAGTAGGATAGGTGTTAGCTCTTCTAGAAATTTTTGGTAGAATTCAGCTGTGAAGCCATCTGGTCCTGTGCTTTTGTTTGCTGGAAGATTACTGATTACAGTTTTAATTTCCATGCTTGTGATGGGTCTCTCAAGATTTTCTATTTCTTCCTGGTTCAGTTTTGGTAAGTTGTACTATTTTAAGAATTTGTCCATTTCTTCCAGGTTGTCCATTTTATTTGCATATAGTTGCTGATAGTAGTCTCTTATGATCCTTTGTATTTCTGTGTTGTCTGTTGTGATCTCTCCATTTTCATTTCTAATTTTGTTGAATTGATTCTTCTCCCTTTGTTTCTTGATGAGTCTGGCTAATGGTTTGTCTATTTTATTTATCTTCTCAAAGAACCACCTTTTGGCTTTGTTGATTTTTGCTAAGTTCTTTTTCATTTATTTTGAATTATTTCTGCCCTAATTTTTAAGATTTCTCTCCTTCTACTATCCATGGGGCTCTTCACTTCTTCCTTTCCTAGTTGCTTTAGGTGTAGAGTTAGACTATTTGACTTTTTTCATGTTTCTTGAGGTAAGTCTGTATTGCTATGAATCTTCCCCTTAGTACTGCTTTTACAGTGTCCCATAGGTTTTGGGTTTTTGTATTTTCATTTTCATTTGTTTCTATGCATATGTTGATTTATTTTTTAATTTCTTCTGTGATTTGATGGTTATTCAGCAGTGTGTGCTTCAGCCTCCATATGTTGGAATTTTTAATAGTTTTTATCCGGTAAATGACATCTAATCTTACTTAATTGTGATCATAAAAAATGCTTGGAATGATTTAAATCTTTTTGAATTTACCAAGGCTAGATTTAGGGCCCAAGATGTGATCTATAGTGGAGAAGGTTCCCTGTGCACTTGAGAAAAAGGCCAAATTCATTGTTTTGGGGTGAAATGTCCTATAGATATCAATTAGCTCTAACTGGTCTATTGTATCATTTAAAGTTTGTGTTTCCTTGTTAATTTTCTGTTTAGTTGATCTATCCATGGGTGTGAGTGGGGTATTAAAGTCTCCCACTATCATTGTGTTATTGTTAATTTCCCCTTTCACATTTGTTAGCATTTGTCTGACATATTGTGGTGCTCCTATGTTGGGTGCATATATATTTATAATTGTTATACTTCTTCTTGGATTTATCCTTTGATCATTATGTAACATTACCACATTAACAAATTGAAAAATAAAAACCATATGATTATGTCAATAGATGCAGAGAAAGTCTTTGACAAAATTCAACATCCATTTATGATAAAAACCCTCTAGAAAGCAGGAATGGAAGGAATACACCTCAACATAATAAAAGCTATATATGACAAACCCACAGCAAACATTATCCTCAATGGTGAAAAATTGAAAGCATTTCCCCTTAAGTCAGGAACAAGACAAGGGTGCCCACTTTCACTGCTACTATTCAACATAGTTCTGGAAGATTTGGCAAGAGCAATCAGAGCAGAAAAAGAAATGAAAGAAATAAAAGGAATCCAAATTGGAAAAGAAGAAGTAAAACTCTCACTGTTTGCAGATGACATGATCCTCTACATAGAAAACCCTAAAGACTCCACCAGAAAATTATTAGAGCTGATCAATGAATATAGTAAAGTTGCAGGATATAAAATCAACACACAGAAATCCCTTGCATTCCTATACACATTTAATAAAAAGAAAGTAGAAAAAGAAATTAAGGAAACAATTCCATTCACCATTGCAACAAAAAGAATAAAATACTTGGGAATATATCTACCTAAAGAAACTAAAGACCTATATATAGAAAACTATAAAACACTGATGAAAGAAATCAAAGAGGACACTAATAGATGGAGAAATATACCATGTTCATGGATTGGAAGAATCAATGTAGTGAAAATGAGTATACTACTCAAAGTAATCTACAGATTCAATGCAATCCCTATCAAGCTACCAGTGGTATTTTTCACAGAGCTAGAACAAATAATTTCACAATTTGTATGGAAATACAAAAAACCTCGAATAGCCAAAGTAATCTTGAGAAAGAAGAATGGAACTGGAGGAATCAACCTGCCTGACTTCAGGCTCTATTACAAAGCCACAGTCATCAAGACAGTATGGTACTGGCACAAAGACAGAAATATAGATCAATGGAACTAAATAGAAAGCCCAGAGATAAATCCACACATCTATGGACAGCTTATCTTCGACAAACGAGGCAAAAATATACAATGGAGAAAAGACAATCTCTTTAACAAGTGGTGCTGGGAAAAATGGTCAACCACTTGTAAAAGAATGAAACTAGAACACTTTCCTACACCATACACAAAAATAAACTCAAAATGGATTAAAGATCTAAACATAAGACAAGAAACTATAAAACTCCTAGAGGAGAACATAGGCAAAACACTCTCCGACATAAATCACAGCAGGATCCTCTATGATCCGCCTCCCAAAATACTGGAAATAAACGAATGGGATCTAATTAAAATTAAAAGCTTCTGCACAACAAAGGAAACTATAAGCAAGGTGAAAAGACAGCCTTTGGAATGGGAGAAAATAATAGCAAATGAAGCAATTGATAAACAACTAATCTCAAAAATATACAAGCAACTTATGCAGCTCAATTCCAGAAAAATAAATGACCCAATCAAAAAATGGGCCAAAGAACTAAATAGACATTTCCCCAAAGAAGACATACGGATGGCTAACAAACACATGAAAAGATGCTCAACATCACTCATTATCAGAGAAATGCAAATCAAAACCACAATGAGGTACCATTTCATGCCAGTCAGAATGGCTGTGATCCAAAAGTCTATAAGCAATAAATGCTGGAGACGGTGTGGAGAAAAGGGAACCCTCTTACGCTGTTGGTGGGAATGCAAACTAGTACAGCCACTATGGAGAACAGTGTTGAAATTCCTTACAAAACTGGAAATAGAACTGCCTTGTGACCCAGCAATCCCACTGCTGGGCATACACACCGAGGAAACCAGAATTGAAAGAGACACGTATACTCTAATGTTCATCGCAGCACTGTTTATAATAGCCAGGACATGAAAGCAACCTAGATGTCCATCAGCAGATGAATGGATAAGAAAGCTGTGGTACATATACACAATGGAGTATTATTCAGCCATTAAAAAGAATACATTTGAATTGGTTCTAATGAGGTGGATGAAAGTGGAGCCGATTATACAGAGTGAAGTAAGACAGAAAGAAAAACACCAATACAGTATACTAACACATATATATGGAATTTAGAAAGATGGTAGTGATAACCCTGTATGTGAGACAGCAAAAGAGACACAGATGTATAGAACAGTCTTTTAGACTCTGTTGGAGAGGGTGAGGGTGGGATAATTTGGGAGAACGGCACTGAAACATGTATATTATCATATGTGAAATGAATCGCCAGTGCAGGTTCAATGCATGATACAGGGTGCTTGGGGCTGGTGCACTGGGATGACCCTGAGGGATGGGATGGGGAGGGAGCTCGGATGGGGGTTCAGAATGAGGAACACATGTACACCCATGGCAGATTCATGTCAACATGGCAAAACCCCTACAATATTGTAAAGTAATTAGCCTCTAATTAAAACAAATAAATTTATACTAAAAAAATAAATAAATAGTAAGCACTGAAAACATAGAAAAAATAAAAATAAAAAAAGAGTCTTCTCTGACATCACAGTTCAAAAGCATCAATTCTTCTGCACTCAGCTTTTTTTATAGTCTGAATCTCACATCCATACATGATTACTGGAAAAACCATAGCCTTGACTAGACAGAACTTTTTTGACAAAGTAATGTCTCTGCTTTTTAATATGCTATGTAGGTTGGTCATAACTTTCCTTCCAAGGTGTAAGAGTCTTTTAATTTCATGGCTACATTTAGCTATTCCTCACTCATGACTTAGTTTCTGGTATGGTTTTATATAGAGTAACAGTGAATTGTCACACCTACTCCATCATGTAGATATCACAGTTTTCCTTATTATATAGATTAGGAAATTGAGGCATAGAGATATCAAGCAACTTTTCCAGAGTCATAGTCTAGTATAAAAAAGAAGCTGTCATATCAATGTCTTAGTTTTTCCTTATGATAAGCAGAAACTAGTCACTAAAATTTGTAGAATTTAAAATATGTATCAAAATCATCATTCGTGTTTTTTACTGTTACTGAAACCAACATAGCTGGGTTATAATAAGGGCTCTATTATATAAGGATGGATCAGGATGAAGAAGATCTCTGGTGGAGGACCACATAAATTGTGAAGTTAGGACAACTGCAGAAGATTCAAAAGTAGGCCCAAAAGAAGTAGCATAGAATCAGCACAAAGAAACCTAAAGTCCATAGAAGAAGCCCCATCCATGACTGATGGGAAGGAGAGATTGAGGTTCCAAGATGCCTTCCTAAGAGACAGTAATCCAAACTCAAAGGAACAGAATCATGATCTGTTAAAAAAAAAAAAAAAAAAAAGGCAAAGAGAGCTTAGGTACATCTATTTAAAGAGGTACTGTGAAGCTAAGGGAGTTAATGCATATGGGAGTCCATTGCACTTAGAAACAGACTTAATTTTTATCTACCTACAGGGTTCCCTGGAATACATACTATGAAGTATGATGTTGTCTAGGCTCTTGGACATCTACAGTAAGAAGAACTGTTATATGTCCACTTTCAGGAAACCTCCCTAGAAACAGGTGGCATGCATCTTTTACCATCTTCTTACCTTCTGTCTTCCTCCTGACTGGAATATTCAAAAGTGGGGATTACAGACGGAGCTCACACAGCTTCCTGGGACCACGAGTTGGAAGGACTATGCTGAAGATACTGAAGTTTACAAGAAAAGGAGCCTAGTGTCAATGGCAACTTGGTAGTGATCCTACCAAGCTTGAACTGATTCTTCGACAAACGAGAAACCTGTATTTAGGTTACTGGTATTTTTCCTTTCCTGCTATTCATCATCTAAACTAAGAGTAATTGACAAAATACATAAAGCACTCAACTACATTTACACTGTCTGTAATTAGACACATGAATGTTTGCTCTTATTGTTTTTGCTGTCATTTGGGCTACGGTAAAAATTAATAAAAGCTCAGTTCTGGCAGAAAAAGGATGAGAAGAAAACTTCAGAATGCTGAGAAACCAGTTATGCTACCTATGTAGACCTTAATTTGGGGCTGAAATATCAATCTCCATTTCTTCTTATATTTCTAAAACTAATTTTGAAATAATGTTCCAAATGCTGTCAAGATAGCGTGAGCCAGTCAAGGATTGCTGTAGTTGCTGTTTAGTTGTTAAGTTGTATCCAACTCTCTTTCAATCCCAATACTTGGATAATATATCAATATTTGATATACACAATAAACAAGTCACTCAAACATCTCTATGGCAGGAAAAGCCTTATCTGTGTTTGAGACCATAGGATAATGATGTGGGGTGTGTCCAGGAGAGGGGAGAGGGAAGGAATAATTTTTCTTTTCTTATAGTGTCATGTAATGTTGTGAAAAAGCAACTGATGTTTAAAGCTGGCAGAGGACACCAGGCACTCAGAAAGACAGCCCATTCTCTTTGAAAGGAGGTAGGACAAAATATAAAAGACAAAAAGAGAGACAGAAGAGTTAGGGATGGAGACCCATCCCGGGGAGGGAATCATGAAGGAGGAGAAGTTTCCAAACACCAGGAAACCCTCTCACCGGCGGGTGTGTGCAGAGTTTTGGAATCTCAGAGGGCAACATAATGGGGAGAAAAAAACCCCACAGAATACACGCCTAACTGCAACTTCCTGCAGAGAAGTAGCCCAGACACTTGCGTCTACCACCAGCGAGCAGGGGCTGAACAGAGAGGTGTGAGTTGCATGCTTAGGGTAAGGATTGGGCCAGAATGCCTTGAGGACAATCTGAGGGAGCTAACGTGAGATAGCAACCCAAACTGTGGGATAGCCAGAGAGAAAAAAAAAGAGAGAGGGAGAGAGAGAACTTTCCCATGAAAAAGAGAACTTTCCCATGCACCTCTAACCTAAGGTGCAGCCTGACCCGTTCACAAAACAAGGGATTGAGCAAATACCAAAGGAGAGCTAGCAGGCTGAGGACTAGCCCATCCCCCTGCCAGAGTCAGAGAGGCAGGTGGCGGACAGCCAGAGCCAGAAGGCAAGGGGCAATCTCGGCCCCAAAGACAGCACCCTCCACCAAACTGTGGGCAGGTTCCCAGTTGCTAACCACGTCTTCCTGGGATCCTGGATGGTTGACATCTGCCAGGAGGGTTGCAGCCAGAGATCAGCTCCCCAAAGGAGCTACATGGCACATCTGAGTCAACGCTCTTGTGGCACACCTGGAAAACCGAGCTGCTGTGACCAGGGAGGTGATTAACACACACAGTCCACCCGGGACAGTGAGCTCGCCAAACACCTGGTCACCTTAGCTGCTTGGACTTGGCAAGGGCTCAGAACACACGCCCAGCCAAGTCTGTGCCTTTGTGGAGTACCCAAGATCCTGAACCTGAGCAGCTTAGACCTAGGAAGTGTATGAAGCCCAGGGCCTGCTTTGGACACTTCCCCTGCAGAGCAACTTGGAGCCTGACCAATGTAGACCGGGAAAGCACACATGCCGTGAGCTGGGGCAAACCCAGTGTGGCCCAGCCACTGTGAGCACACCCCACCAAATATCTCATGCCAGTGATATTTGTTTGCAGTGTTCTTCCCTTCCCACAGCACAACTGAACAAGTGAGCCTAAATAAGTGACCACCTTCACTCCCTTGTGTCAAGGAAGAAATTAGACACTGAAGAGACTTGCAAACAGAGGAAGTCAAAATAAACAAAGAAGAGGGAACTGCTCGGGAAGTGACAGGTGCAACAGATGAAAACCCTGTAGTTAGCATTGACTAAGCACTGAAAGGGGCCTATAGACCTTGAGAACTATAAGCTGGAACAAGGAAATATCTGAAACTGAACTGACCCCACACTGTCCTCAACAGCTCCAGAGAAATTCCTAGATATATTTTTACTATTATCATTTTTAAGTTCTTTCTTACTCCTCTAGTTTTCATTTTTATAACCTACTATTACCTTGCCAAAAAAAGAAAAAACTATTATTAAAGGAAACTTCATATATATATATTTTTTATAACTTTTGTGATTGCTTTTGTTTTGTATTTTTAATATTGTATTTTGCAGAGTCTAACCTCTACCCTAGATTTGCAATCTTTTCTTTTTGGTATTTGTTATAAAATTTGTACCTTTAAGAATATAATCTTCAGTACACACCTTTGCTTAGGGGTGTGATTACTGGCTTGATTGATCGCTCCCCTTTTGACTCTCCCTTTTCTCCCCCAGATCACCTCTATTACCTCCCTCCCCCTTCTCTTCTCTACTTAATTCTGTGAATCTCTCTGGGTGTTCTGGGTTGTGGAGAACACTTAGGGAACTGCTTACTGGCTATATTGGTCTCCCCCTTTTGACTCCTCCTCTTCTCCTCCTGGCCACCTCTATCTTCCTCCTGCTTCTTCTCTATGTAACTCCATGAACCTCTCTGGGTGTTCCAGACTGTGGAGAGCACATAAGGAATTGATTATTGGCTAGATTGGTCTTTCCCTTTTTGATTCCCCCTATTCTCCTCCTGGTCACCTCTATCTCCCTTCTCCCTCTTTTCTTCTCCATATAACTCTGTGAACCTCTCTGGGTGTCCCTCACTGTGGAGAATCTTTTCACCATTAACCAAGATGTTTTCTCATCTGTACTGTATGGATGGAGAAGTCTTGAGGCTACTGTTAGAATAAGACTGAAAGCCAAAGGCAGGATGCTTAAATCCAAAACTTGAGAACAACAGAAAACTCTTGACTCCAGGGAACATTAATTGACAAGAACTCATCCAGAAGCCTCCATACCTACACTGAAACCAAGCTCCACCCAAGAGTCAACAAGTTATACAGCAAGACATACCATGCTAATTCTCCAGCAATGCAGGAACATAGCTTTGAGCATTAAAATACAGGCTGTGCAAAGTCACATGAAACCCATAGACATCTCACTACTGGACACTTGATTGCCCTCCAGAGAGAAGAGATCCAGTCCCACCCATCAGTACACCAACGCAAGTTTCCCTAACCAGGAAACCTTGACAAGCTACTAGTCCAACCCCATCCACAGGGAGCTACCTCCAAAATAAAGGGAAACCACAAACTTCCAGCAAATGGAAAAGTGAAAGTGAAAGTGAAAATGAAGTCGCTCAGTCATGCCTGACTCTTTGTGACCCCATGGATAGTAGCCTGCACCGAGCTCCTCCATCCATGGGATTTTCAAGGCAAGAGTATTGGAGTGGGTTGCCATTTCCTTCTCCAGGGAATCTTCCCAACCCAGGGATTGAACCCAGGTCTCTCACATTGTAGACAGACACTTTACCATCTGAGCCACCACGGAAATATATGGAAAGGAGACACTGAACACAAAGAGAGACATTCAGCAGGTAAAGGAACATGATGCTGCTAAGTCACTTCAGTTGTGTCCGACTCTATGTGACCCCATAGACAGCAGCACACCAGGCTCCCAGTCCCTGGGATTCTCCAGGCAAGAACACTGGAGTAGGTTACCATTTCCTTCTCCAATGCATGAAAGTGAAAAGTGAAAGTGAAGTCACTCAGTCATGTCCAACTCTTAGCGACCCCATGGACTGAAGCCCACCAGGCTCCTCCATCCATGGGATTTTCCAGGCAAGAGTACTGGAGTGGGGTGCCATTACCTTCTCCAAGGAACATGATGAATGCCCACCAAACCAAACAAAAGAGGAGGAGATAGGGAGTCTACCTGAAAGAGAAAACAGAATAATGACAGTAAAGGTGATTCAAAATGTTGAAAAGAAAATGGAGTTACAGATAAATGGACTAGAGACAAAGATTGAGAAGATGCGAGAAACGTTTAACAAGGACCTAAAAGTAATAAAAAAGAGTCAATCAATAATGAATAATGCAATAACTGAGATCAAAAGCACTCTGGAGGGAAACAACAGTAGAATAACGGGGGCAGAAGATAGGATAAGTGAGGTGAAAGACAGAATGGTGGAAATAAACGAAGGAGAAGGGGGAAAATAAAAATGAATTAGAAATGAGGACAACCTCAGAGACCTCTAGGACAATGTTGAATGCCCCAACATTTGAATCATAGGAGTCCCAGAAGAAGAAGACAAAAAGAAAGGCCATGAGAAAATATTTGAGGAGATAATAGTTGAAAACTTGCCTAAAAATGGGAAAGGAAATAGTCATCCAAATCCAAGAAACTCAAAGAGTCCCAAACAGGATAAACCCAAGGTGAAACACCACAAGACACATATTAATCAAATTAATGAAGATCAAACACAAACAGCAAATATTAAAAGCAGCAAGGGAAAAGCAACAAATAACACACAAGGGGATTCCTAAAAGGATAACAGCTGATCTTTCAATAGAAATTCTTTAGGCCAGAAGGGAATGGAAGGACACTTAAAGTGATGAAAGAGAAAAATCTACAACCCAGATTACTATACCCAGCAAGGATCTCATTCAAATATGAAGGAGAAATCAAAAACTTTACAGATGAGCAAAAGCTGAAAGAATTCAGCACCACCAAACCAGCTCTTCAAGAAATGCTAAAGGATATTCACTAGACAAGAAACACAGACTAGGTTTATAAACTCAATCCCAAAACAACAAAGTAAATGGCAATGGGATCATGCTGCTGCTGCTAAATCACTTCAGTCGTGTCCTACTCTGTGTTCATACTTACCAATAATTACCTTATATGCAAATGGGTGGAATGCCTCAACCAAAAGACAAAGACTGGCTGAACAGATACAAAAACAAGACTCTTATATAACGCTGTCTACAAGAGACCCACCTCAAAACAAGGGACACATATAGACAGAAAGTGAAGGGCTGGAAAAAGATATTTCACGCAAATGGAGACCAAAAGAAAGAAGAAGCAGCAATAAATAGAATTTGAAATAAGGCCGTGAAAAGAGACAAAAAAGAACACTACATAATGATCAAAGGATCAATCCAAGATATAACAAAAATGAACACTACATAATGATCAAAGGATCAATCCAAGATATAACAATTATAAACATATATGCACCCAATATAAGAGCACTGCAATATACAAGGCAAATGCTGACAAGTATGAAAGGGGAAATTAACAGCAACACAATAATAGTGGGAGACTTTAATACCCACTCACACCTATGGATAGATCATCTAAACAGAAAATTTGCAAGGAAACACAAACTTCAAATGGTGCAATGGACCAGATAGATCTAATTGATATCTATATGACATTTCACCCCAAATAATGAATTTCACATTTTTTTTCAAGTGCACACGGAACATTCTCCAGGATAGATCACATCCTGGGCCATAAATCTAGCCTTGATAAATTCAAACAAATTAAAATCATTTCAAGCATCTTTTCTGATCACAATACAGTAAGATTAGATGTAAACTAAAGGAAAAAAACCTATTAAAAATACAAACATATGGAGGTTAAACAGCACGCTTCTAAATAACTAACAAATCACAGAAAATTTTTAAAATATATATCAAAATATGCATAGAAACAAATGAAAATGAAAACACGACAAGCCAAAACCTACAAGATTCAGTAAAAAGAGTGCTAAGGGGAAGGTTCATAGCAATACAAGCTTACCTCAAGAAACAAGAGAAAAATCAAATAAATACCCTATGTTTACACCTAAAGCAACTAGAAAAAGAAGAAATGAAGCACTCCAGGGTAAGTTCAGTTCAGTTTAGTTCAGTTCAGTCACTCAATCATGTCCGACTCTTTGTGACCCCATGAATCACAGCACACCAGGCCTCCCCGTCCATCACCATCTCCCGGAGTTCACTCAGACTCAAGTCCATCAAGTCAGTGATGCCATCCAGCCATCTCATCCTCTGTCGTCCCCTTCTCCTCCTTCCCCCAATCCCTCCCAGCATCAGAGTCTTTTCCAATGAGTCAACTCTTCACATGAGGTGGCCAAAGTACTGGAGTTTCAGCTTTAGCATCATTCCTTCCAAGAACACCCAGGGTTGATCTCCTTCAGAATGGACTGGTTGGGTCTCCTTGCAGTCCAAGGGACTCTCAAGAGTCTTCTCCAACACCACAGTTCAAAAGCATCAATTCTTGGGCGCTCAGCCTTCTTCACAGTCCAACTCTCACATCCATAAATGACCACAGGAAAAACCATAGCCTTGACTAGACGGACCTTAGTTGGCAAAGTAATGTCTCTGCTTTTGAATATGCTATCTAGGTTGGTCATAACTTTTCTTTCAAGGAGTAAGCATCTTTTAATTTCATGGTTGCAGTCACCATCTGCAGTGATTTTGGAGCCAATAAAGTCTGACACTGTCTCCACTGTTTCCCCATCTATTTCCCATGAAGTGATGGGACCAGATGCCATGATCTTCGATTTCTGAATGTTGAGCTTTAAGCCAACTTTTTCACTCTCCACTTTCACTTTCATCAAGAGGCTTTTTAGTCCCTCTTCACTTTCTGCCATAAGGGTAATGTCATCTGCATATCTGAGGTTACTGATATTTCTCCTGGCAATCTTGATTCCAGCTTGTGTTTCTTCCAGT
The DNA here is from genome assembly GCF_001704415.2 of Capra hircus. NCBI lineage: Eukaryota > Metazoa > Chordata > Mammalia > Artiodactyla > Bovidae > Capra > Capra hircus. The sequence goes on from NC_030811.1 coordinate 78,142,931, forward strand.
CCAGCGTTTCTCATGATGTACTCTGCATAGAAGTTAAATAAGCAGGGTGACAATATACAGCCTTGTCGTACTCCTTTTCCTATTTGGAACCAGTCTGTTGTTCCATGTCCAGTTCTAACTGTTGCTTCCTGACATGCATACAGATTTCTCAAGAGGCAAGTCAGGTGGTTAGTAGAGGGAAAGAAATCATAAAAACTTGGGCAGAATTAAATGAAAAAGAACAAAAGAGACTGTAGCAAAAATCAACAAAACTAAAAGCTAGTTCTTTGAGAAGATAAATAAAATAGACAAAACATTAGCCAGACTCATCAAGAAAAAAAGGGAGTAGAATCAAATCAACAAAATTAGAAATGAAAATGGAGAAATCACAAGAGACAACACAGAAACACAAAGGATCATGAGAGACTACTATCAGCAACTATGTGACAATAAAATGGACAACTTGGAAGAAATGGATGAATTCTTCGAAAAGTATAACCTTCTAAAACTGAAACAGGAAGAAACAGAAAATATTAACAGACCCATCACAAGCACGGATGTCAAAACTGTAATCAAAAATCTTCCAACAAACAAAAGCCCAGGACCAGATGGCTTCACAGCTGAATTCTACCAAGAATCTAGAGAAGAGCTAAGACCTATCCTACTCAACTCTTTCAGAAAATTGCAGAGGAAGGTGAATTGCCAAACTCATTTTGTAAGACCACCATCACCTTAATACTAAAACCACAAGAAGATGCCACAAAAAAAGTAAACTACATGCCAATATCACTGATGAACACAGATGCAAAAATCAACAAAATTCTGGCAAACAGAATCCATCAACATATTAAAAAGATCATACATCATGACCAAGTGGGCTTTATCCCAGGGATGCAAGGATTCGTCAATATTTGCAAATTCAATGAATGTAATATAACAAATTGAAAGGTTAAAAACCATATGATTATCTCAATAGATGCAGAGAAAGTCTTTGACAAAATTGAACATCCATTTATGATAAAAATCCTCCAGAAAGCAGGCATAAAAGGGACATACCTCAACATAATAAAAGCCATATATGATAAACCCACAGCAAACATTATCCTCAATGGTGAAAAATTGAAAGCATTTCCCCTAAAGTCAGGAACAAGACATGGATGCCCACTCTCACCACTACTATTCAACATAGTTTTGAAAATTTTAGCTGCAGCAATCAGAGAAGTAAAAAGAATACAAGGAATCCAGATTGGAAAAGAAGAAGCAAAACTCACTGTTTGCAGATGTCATGATCCTCTACATAGAAAACCCTAAAGACATCACCTGAAAATTACTAGAGCTAATTAATGAATATAGTAAAAGTCTTGCATTCCTAGACACTAACAATGAGAAAACAGAAAGAGAAATTAAGGAAACAATTCCATTCACCATTGCAATGAAAATAATGAAATACTTAGAAATAAATCTACCTAAAGAAACAAAAGACCTATATATAGAAATCTATAGAACACTGATGAAAGAAATCAAAGATGACAGAAATAGATGGAAGAATATGCCATGTCCATGGATTGGAAGAATCTATATAGTGAAAATGAGTATATGACCCAAAGCAATCTATAGATTCAATGCAATCCCTATCAAGCTACCAGTGGTATTTTTCTCAGAACTAGAACAAATAATTTCACAATTTGTATGGAAATACAAAAAACCTCGAATAGCCAAAGCAATCTTGAGAAAGAATGGAACTGGAGGAATCAACCTGCCTGACTTCAGACTCTACAACAAAGCCACAGTCATCAAGACAGTATGGAACTGGCACAAAGACAAAAATATAGATCAGTGGAGCAAAATAGAAAGCCCAGATATAAATCCACGCACCTATGGACACCTTATCTTTGACAAACGAGGCAAGAATATACAATGGAGAAAGACAATCTCTTTAAAGTCTTTTAAGTTGTGCTGGGAAAACTGGTCAACTACTTGTAAAAGAATAAAACTAGAACACTTTCTAACACCATACACAAAAATAAACTCAAAATGGATTAAAGTTCTAAATATAGGACCAGAAATTATAAAACTCCTAGAGGAAAACATGGGCAAACACTCTCCGACATAAATCACAGCAGGATCCTCTATTGACGCACCTCCCAGAGTAATAGAAATAAAAGCAAAAATAAACAAATGGGACTTAATTAAACTTAAAAGTTTTTGCACAATGAAGCAAACTATAAGCAAGGTGAAAACACAGTCATAGGAATGGAAGAAAATAATAGCAAATGAAGCAACTGACATAGAATTAATATGAAAAATATACAAGCAGCTCATGTAGCTCAATACCAGAAAAATAAGCAACCCAATCAAAAAATGGGTCAAAGAACTAAACAGACATTTCTCCAAAGAAGACATAGAGATGGCTGAAAAGATGAACACCTGAAAAGATGTTCAACATCACTCATTATCAGAGAAATGCAAATCAAAACCAGAATGAGGCATCATTTCAGACCAGTCAGAATGGCTGCTATCAAAAAGTCTACAAACAATACATGCTGGAGAGGGAGCAGAGAAAAGGGAACTCTCTTACACTATTGGTGGGAATGCAAAGTAGTACATCCACTATGGAGAACAGTGTGGAGATTCCTTAAAAAACTGGAAATAAAACAGTCATATGACCCAGCAATCCCACTGCTGGGTATACACACCAAGGAAACCAGAATTGAAAGAGACATGTGTACCTCAGTGTTCATGCAGCACTGTTTAAAATAGCTAGGACATGGAAGCAATCTAGAAGTCCATTGGCAGATGAATGGCTAAGAAAGCCATGGTACATATGCACAATGGAATATTACTCAGCTATTAAAGAGAATGCATTTGAATCAGTTCTAATGAGGTGGATGAAACTGGAGCCTATTATACAGAGTGAAGTAAGTCAGAAAGAAAAACACCAATACAGTATATAATGCATATATATGGAATTTAGAAAGATGGTAACAATGACCCTATGTGCTGGACAGCAAAAGAGACACAGATGTAGAGAACAGACTTTTGGACTCTGTGGGAGAAAGCGAGGGTGGGATGATTTATGAGAATAGCATTGAGACATGTATACTACCATATGTGAAAAAGATCGCCAGTCCAGGCTCAATGCATGAGACAGGGTGCTCAGGGCCAGTGCACTGGGACAACCCTGATGGATGGGATGGGGAGGGAGATGGGAATGGGGTTCAGAATGGGGGCACATGTACACCCATGGCTGACTCGTGTCAATGTATGGCAAAAAACCACTACAATATTGTAAAGTAATCAGCCTTCAATTTTTTAAAAAAAGGGGTGTACAAGAACAGAGCAGCCATCAGAGGAAGTCACAGAAGCTTCACAGAGAACCCTCTTCTGTATCTTTTAAGAAGTTCATGGCAATCTCTACAAACAGTACTAATCCTCAACCCACCAGCCACACCACCTGATATATGCTAGCAGATTCTATGCCTTTTTGGTAAACACAGCTAAACATCCTAAATTTTATCCTATACCACAAAATCCTGACATGTGCCTTTTTAAATCCTTGGAGGATTTCCATTCATGGACAAACTTATTTATGCAAATAACCCTCTTTGGAAAATTCTCTTCATGCTTGTTGAAAAATAACATGTTTTGCTCTCCAACTGATTCCTTCATGTCAACCATCAAATATGGGTGACAGATTTCTGATTTAACAAATAGTACTTAGTACAAACTGCTTTTGCTGCAGTTATGTGAGTTTCATATTCATCATGCATATCCAAAACACTTTCCTGCTTAGTAAAATACTCTGAGGCATAGTACATGAAGAACACCACAGTAGACACCAGAGTGCAGAGTGAACAAGCCCTTATTTAAAGATTAATGATTCTTTTAGCTGCACAACTGACTTATGGAACTGTCTATTTTTAAGTATGGAGCTATGACTGAGATGCTTATATTTAAGAGATGGAAAAGGTCAAGATTTCAGCTCCCTAATCGGTAGCTATTTGCTTGCACTATATAGGGCTTGGAATCAGAAATTCTAATGAGAACAAGTTCACATCTGTTGAAATCTCTACTATCTGGATGTGGCTTATCCATTCTGCTAAGTATCTACAGAAGCATAAAATTTAAACTAGCTTCTTCCTACCATCCTACCTGCTTGTCAGCTGCCTCTGTCCTACCATAGCAGTTATACATTAAGGAATTTAAAATGTTAGCATAAGCAGAATGTTAACATGAAATTAAAAGATGCTTACTCCTTGGAAGAAAAGTTATGACCAACCTAGATAGCATATTCAAAAGCAGAGACAAGACTATGCTGACTAAGGCCAATCTAGTCAAGGCTATGGTTTTTCCAGTGATCATGTATGGATGCGAGAGTTGGACTGTGAAGAAAGCTGAGCACCGAAGAATTGATGCTTTTGAACTGTGGTGCTGGAGAAGACTCTTGAGAGTCCCTTGGACTGCAAGGAGATCCAACCAGTCCATTCTAAAGGAGATCAGTCCTGGGTGTTCTTTGGAAGGAATGATGCTAAAGCTGAAACTCCAGTACGTTGGCCACCTCATGTGAAGAGTTGACTCATTGGAAAAGACTCTGATGCTGGGAGGGATTGGGGGAAGGAGGAGAAGGGGACAACAGAGGATGAGATGGCTGGATGGCATCACCGACTTGATGGACATAAGTCTGAGTGAACTCTGGGAGATGGTGATGGACAGGGAGGCCTGGTGTGCTGTGATTCATGGGGTCACAAAGAGTCAGACATGACTGAGCGACTGAACTGAACTGAACTGAATTATCGCATGAGCAAAATTCATATGTAAGAAATCAAACCGAAATTAACTGTTTTCTGGATGGTGACAACATTTATCTCCATTGTAATAGACTATTGAGATATAACTATATCTGTAAGTCTAGTTATCTTCAAAATAATGCAGGGATCACTTGTCTTCTCAATATTAAAATCTTCCATTAAGTAGACTTTCAATATAATCACAGGCTAATCAAACATACTGATAAAGCCACCTTTACCTCAAAATAAGTTTTGTGTATGACTCACACAAAAATTTACAAAGAGGAAAAAATAAAAACAAACCCCAGAATTTTAGCATTATGACAAGAACAATTCTTGAATGTGCTGAAAGTGAAAGTCGCTCAGTTGTGTCTGACTCTTTGCGATGCCATGGACTATAGGGTCCATGGAATTCTCCAGGCCAGAATAATGGAGTGGGTAGCCCATCCCTTCTCCAGGGGATCTTCCCAACCCCACCATCAAACCCAGGTCTCCCACACTGCAGGCAGCTTCTTTACCAACTGAGCTATTGAATATCCTAGTGAGAGGAAATCACTGTGGGTAACTTAATTATGAAAAATATTTAGATTTTAATTTAGAACCAATTTCAGTCAAAAGTTTAGGAATTATAAACAAGAAAAAACTACTGAAATTCAGGAACTTGGATGTATCCCAAATGTGTTAGTATTAGTGAAAGAAACTAGACTCAAAAAGCCACACACTATGTAATTACATTTATATGACTTTCTGGAAACGAAAGAACTATGAAGATAAAGGACAGATCAGTGGTTGCCAGGGGTTGATTGGGGGAAAAAATTGATTGCAAATTAGAATCATGAGGTTTTGGTGGGGTTGGTGATGAAATAGTTCTGTATCATGACTGTCATGGTGGTTACACAACTCTATGCATTTGTTATATTTATATAACTTCCCACCAAAAAGAGTGAATTTTATGTAAATTTAAATTTACATAAAACAAATTTTAAAATATTAGAAATTGAATCATAAAGAGGAACATACTGTTGTCAATATAAAAAATAAAGTACTTAAAGTCAACTCAGTCAAGTCATATTGTTGAGTGGAAACAATTCCCATTAAGAATTTTATAAACAGTAACAATCCCAACAGTGTTTCAGAGGAAACAATGCCAAACTGAGTCAAACACATAGATGTGAAAAGATTTATTGCCACACATTGAACTATGTAAAGTGCTTTTCTTAACCAGGTGAAAATACATCTTAAATAAATTAAAGTGTTTTCCAAGTGCTTAAGAAAGAAATATCAGTGCTTGTGCTTAATTCTACCTTTTATTTGTTGGTCCCATGTCATGTCTGATATACTTTTTTTTCAATTTCATATTCTGCTCTTTCGCTTAGGACTGAACCAGTATACCTTTTACCATCAGTATATCTTCTACCATGTTTGAGTATTTAGTTTCCACATTTTATGGCTTTATACCAGCATTTATAAAAGTGTGAAATCACAGTCATTTACTTTGGTAAACTGAATAATGAAGTGAAACTGAAAGTTGCTTAGTTGTGTCTGACTCTTTGCAACTCTATGGACTATACAATCCAAGGAATTCTCTAGGCCAGAATACTGGAGTGGGTAGCCTTTCCCTTCTCCAGGGGATCTCTGCAACCCAGGGATTGAACCTATGTCTCCCGCACTGCAGGTGGGTTCTTTACCAGCTGAGGCACAAGAGAAGCAAAAACTGAATAATAGCCCCTCGCAAATGCCCATATCCTGATTTATGAAACCCATGAATATGTTGCACTGCATGGCAAAGAGGTTCTGCAGATGTAATTGAGGTTGCAGATCCTAAAATAGGAAGATTATCTAGGTGGGTGCAATCTAACCACATAATTAAAGAACTTTTTCAGGTAAGGGCCAGAAAGTTGAAGCAGGATAGAAGAGTAAAGAGATAAGAAGCAGGAGAAGGATTGGAAATTCCACTGCTGGCACTGAAGGGAAGAAGCCATGAACCAGGAAGGGAGACATCTAGACTCTGAGGATAACCTCCAGTTAACAGCCAGCAAGGAAACAGACACTTGATTCTACAGACACAAGGAAATGAGTTCCACCAGAAACCTAAATGAGTCTGCAAGTGGACTTCCAACAGAGCCAGACAGATAAGATCCACTCTTGTGATAACCTAAGCAGAAAAACAGGTGAAGAATCAGATCTCTCATTTATAGAACTGTGAGACAATAATAAATTTGTGCCACTGTAAACCACTAAAAGCATGATAATTTGTTATGGCAGCAGTAGAAAACTAATACATCTCTGAATCATAATCTTTAAGAGTGATTTGGGGGAATTTATATAGAAATTCTTATGAATACTCTATTTAATAATCCTTTCCTTATATCTTCCTCCTGCAGTGCATTTTGTAATGAGTCAGGCCTAAACCATCATCCTCTACATCTGGAAAGTCTTGTGTGATTGAGCATCCAGTCTTTGATAGCTCTGTAAATGCCCTCTTAGCACTCTCACAATTAAACTGTATAGTACTAATTGTATTAGTCATTATTTCCTACTATGAAAATATCTTATGGTTAGTTATGTTTGTGGTTTATATCCACTGATTATAATCCTGTGGTTTAAACCTTTTGAAAATAAAACTTGAGTTTTCTATTTCTTCTGAGGATATTACAAATTACTTAGTTTAAGATGTAGAATTTTAAGGGAAAAAAATATCTAATGTGAGTCAGATATTTCAAAGAAATTGAGCAAGTCGCACGATCAGCAAATGGCCAGAAAAGGATTTGGAGGACTCCCGTGAAATACCTGAGGAACTCAAATGGTAAAGAATCTGCCTGCAATGTGGGAGACCTGGGTTCCATCCCTGGGGTGGGAAGATCTCCTGGAGAAGGGCATGGAAACCCACTCTGGTATTCTTGCCATGAGAATCCCATGGACAGAGGAAACTGGCAGGTTATAATCCATGGAATTGCAAAGAGCTGGAAACGACTGAGCTACTAACAGAGTACATCATGCGAAATGCTGGGATGGATGAAGCACAAACTGGAATCAAGATTGCCAGGAGAAATATCAATAGCCTCATACATGCAGATGACATCACCCTTATGACAGAAAGCTAAGAGGAACTGAAAAGCCTCTTTCTTGTTGAAAGTGAAAGTGAAGAGTGAAAAAGTTGCCTTAAAACTCAACATTCAGAAAACTAAAATCATGGCATCTGGTCCCATCACCTCATGGCAAATCGATGGGGAAGCAATGGAAACAGTGACAGACTTTATTTTCTTGGGCTCCAAAATCACTACAGATGATGACTGCAGCCATGAAATTAAAAGACGCTTGCTCCTTGGAAGAAAAGCTACTACCAACCTAGACAGCATATTAAAAAGCAGACACATTACTGTGCTGGTAAAGGTCCATCTAGTCAAAGCTATGGTTTTTCCAGTAGTCATGTATGGATATGAGAGTTAGACTATAAAGAAAGGTGAACATCAAAGAACTGATGTTTTTGAACCATGGTGTTGGCAAAGACTCTTGACAGTCCCTTGGACAGCAAGGGGATCAAACCAATCAATCCTAAAGGAAATCAGTCCTGAATATTCACTGGAAGGCTTGATGCTGGAAGCTGAAACTCCAATACTTTGGTCACCTGATGTGAAGAACAGGCTCATTAAAAAGACTCTGATGCTGGGAAAGATTAAAGGCAGGAGGAGAAGGGGATGACAGAGGATGAGACAGTTGGATGGCATCACTGACTGGATGGACATGAGTTTGAGCAAGCTCCAGGAGTTGGTGATGGACAGGAAAGCCTGTCATGCTGCAGTCCAAGGGGTCGCAAATAATTGGACATGACTGAGCAACTGAACTGATTTGAACTGAACTGAGCCACTAACACACACACACACACACACATACACACATGAAATACCATAAAATGGGCATTATATTGATGATCCTACCATAGTGCAAGGTTTGACTGTCATCTTTGCAAAATTAAAAACTTAATTTTGTTAGTATACTGAGAGTTCTGTTTCTTAAGGACAGCCTTATCCTATCAAGGTCATAAAGACTGATGTAGAAAATCAGAGTTTTCCTAGTATGACTTTTACTTCATTGGGTAAGCTCATTCCCAGGCTTTTAATTCTTTTCTATGTGATAGTAAATGAAATCATTTCCTTAATTTCTCTTTTTGACAGTTAATTGTTCATGTATAGAAATACAACAGCTTTCTCTATATTAATTTTCTATCCTGCAATTTGACCAAATTCATTGATAAGCTCTAGTAGTTTTCTGGTAGCATCTTTAGGACTTTCTATGTTAAGTATCATGTCATCTGCAAACAGTAACAGTTTTACTTCTTCCTTTCCAATTTGGATTTCTTTCATTTCTTTTTCTTCTCTGATTGTTGTGACTATGGATTGCTTTGTATGATATCTATGATAGGCAAACATTTCCATGGTTTTAACGGACTCATAAAGTACATGGGATAAATGTTTGGTGAGCTCTGACTCAGAACAAGAGAATTTCAATATATTACTGAAACTACGGATGGCTTCCAGTTTTGATAAACTGATGTACCCATCTCCACAACAAGGATGTTTACCTGATAGAAATGCCTAGTTGCAAAATTTCTAGGTTTTCTACTTTAATTTTCTTCCTCAACTCCCAAATTTGATTAATACATACTTTCAGTATATATATCAGTATTTTCATCAAGTTTTGTCTGATGGCCATTTTATTTTTTGTATAGATTTTACCATTTAACTTTCAGTGAATTATTTTATTTAAAATTTTGTGAGAATAGTGACCTTACTGTAATTACCATGTTTTTTCTACCATATATATTTTTTAAAACTAAAAACAAGAGGTTCAAAATAAAAAATAATTTGATTTATAACTAATTTTAAAGTCTCATCATAAACTCAGTAGTTTTCTGTTGCTATAGTTTTGATTAACAATGTCTAAATCTCACTATTTTAAATTTGTTTTGAAATGTTTTGCTTATTCTAATTTAATTTTGACTTATTCTAAATGTGCTCTCTTGACGAGTTATCATGCTTCTGCCAGTATGTTTTGCACCTTTCAGTCTTATAAAGATATTATTAATGTGTATCATGTGTATCTCACATTTACTAAAGAAATAAACATTTTGGTAGTATGGAAAAGAAAAAAAATTAATTATTATTTCTGGTATTTAAGAATCCTTCTATCCTCCAAATTCACCTGTACTGCTGATCTTTTTTCAAAACAATAACAGTTAAGATTTACAAACACCAGGAAGGTATATTACTTATAAAACCTCAGAAAACAAGTGTAAGCAGGTATTATTTATATTTTATGGAAGAAAAAAAGAGAAGTTTGGGGATAATAACTCACATAAGGATACATAGTTATCTGAACAGGGATTTTTAACTCTGGTGTTTCTGACATAAAATCTGTTTTTCTTGCCAATATCCCATGCTACATCAGGAATGCTTTTAATAAACAGCACATAGATTTATTTATAGTAACCACAATCTACCATTACGGATTATAGTAACCCCAATTCTAGAATTATATCCTTTTACAGTTTAAAGGGGCTTTAGGGATTATCTCCATCCTAAATCTCTGAAAGACATCCCTGTTAGCAGATAGGTTTTTTTTTTTTTTTTAATTTCAATAGCATAACAATATGATTGAATTGCTCTGATTCCATTCTGGAGTAATACAATATGAAAAAAGAACTGTTTAACAATGTGAAATTATCTTTGAATCATGCCCTGTTAGTGTTCTGGTGTGCCCTTTGGTGTTCTATAGGCTAAATGAATTCCCACTTCCTTTGATCAGTAATTTTAATTAGGTACACCCTATCTCCCCAGTCTCTTCAACTACAATTAATACAAAGGAGTTTTCCTTCCTTGCAAAGACTTATTTAAATGTGGGGCCCAGAACTGAGGATTCAGCTGCTGGGCTTGCCTGAAAAGTGCAGTTGGTAATGAGAAAACTACTCGAGGCCTGTTACAATAACCCTAACCTTTTCACTTTTCTTAGCATACACGTCACACTCTTTGTTCCTAGTAAGCTTGTGCTCAACCCAAGAGTCTAAATACATACCTTTATGCTTATCTCTCTTACATGCTATTAAAAAAAATTTATCAGCGCACAGTTCAGGCCTTTTGAAATTACAGGAAGTTTTTGCATGATAGCATGGTACTGTAAAATTGACTGTGCATCATAAAACTCTATAAAGTGATCTTAATGAAGAAAACTACAGTTGTCTCATGATCTTAAAATTCTTTGTCAAAACATTAAGAACTCTATTACTGACAGATATAAATGTGTAAAGATGTGAAAGATAGTGAATATATATTTAGTACACTGCAAATGAAAACATTGGAAACATTGAGAATTAAGGGTTGTTGTTGATAAAAATCTTAATCTGAACAGTGCTTACCAACTTCTCCTTACATTATTTATGATATTGAATGAGTATCTTTACTATATCTTACAGATTATCATACTTATCAATTTGAATCAGCCAGCAACATTTAATCTTTTGTGCTTTCAATGTGGCAAATTATCTCTGAGAGTTCTTTTTAAATGAAGTTTATGTTAGCATCACTTCTTCAGGGACACTGTCATCCTTTTTGTCACTTTCCTCAACTACGTCTATATGTTTCCCTTTACTGAGTTCCTCGGGCTGCATACCTACAGTCTTTCAAATGGCAGCAGTGTCAACATTTCCATGGTCAGCTATGTCTTCTATAACTCCACATATGTTGGTTCAAATTTCACTTCTAGCACAATCATTTTTCATATATTTGGTGCACTTTCATCGTTGTTGGACAATTCCAATAATAGATTATCCAATTTGTAAAATGGCAGATGTATTTATCACGAGGAGACAAGATGGCAACACAACTACATATTTTGTTATCTGGGCTTAATTCAAATAACAAGTAGAATGAGCGATCACTGACAAACTTTGAAAGAAGTAATATAACTGATCACTGATCAAGACATGTAATTGTTATTTACTTAGTGATGTGTATTGGGTTGGCCAGAAAGTTTGAGTTTTTCTGCATGATGCTGTGAACTTTTGACCAATCCAATAGATTGAACAGCTACTGGCAAAGTTTGTGCTTTATACAGCTAGCCACAGTCCAAAGATTGTGGTAACCAGAAATTTCAGTTGCTACTAGTGCTATTTAACCAAACCATGGTAAATGAAATTTGTGCACATTGGAACTGTACAAAGCAAGGATTGTCTGCATTCTGCTATCCAGAGGAGTGCTATTTCTGTCTGGGCACTATCTTTCTATCTAGTGAAAGTCACTCAGTTGTGTCCGACTCTTTGTAACCCCATAGGCTATACAGTCCATGGAATTCTCCAGGCCAGAACACTGGTGTTGGGTAGCTGTTCCCTTCTCTAGTGGATCTTTAGGACCCAGGAATCGAACTAGGGTCTCCTGCATTGCAGGTGGATTCTTTACCAGCTGAACTACTAGGGAAGCCCTTTCCATCTAAGTTACAGATAAAAATGGAGAAATGACAAACTAGAGTACAGAGTTCTGTGGTATGGCACAAATCTCCATTCTAAATAAAGACCAGTATAATTTCCCACTTACTTACAAAGGGAGAGAAAACACACTAATTACTCAGAGAGATATCTGATCATTTTGAATCAAAAAGGAAAGGCAATTATTCTGGAAACTTTTACTGCTAGTGAAACCAAGCATAGTAAAGGATCATTCCCTTTTTTACATGCTTCCACATCATGAACAATATAATTTAGTTTAGATTTTTGAAAAACACCGATATCAATCTTACTGTTATGGTTTAGAAGATCTATCTTTTGAAAACTCCAAATCATATGCCCTTTCTCGTATCCATTTTCTCTGAATACTAAGCCCTGTTCATCCATTTACTAAAAATGTGAACTTAAATGTCATTCTTTGAGTACTTACTTCTCTGTAAAGTAGTATAATATGCATGCTCATTTAGCCACATTGGGTCATTTAAACTAACAAATGAAATTAAGTATATGAAAACACTTCACAAACCACAAAGTAATATATAAAGTTAAGGTGTAATTTTTCTGGTGGAATTGTATTAGAACTAGAGAACTACATACATTTAAAGCACCCAGGAAGAAACTCTTATTCCTCTCCAATCTAGAGAGACAGTTTCATCTCATCCATGTTTGATCTGCTTTTTCCTATATAAACATCAGTCTCTTTGACTCAGAAACTGGTAGCAAAATAGAAGTTAAACACTTTGCTTTCTTTGTTCATTTGTTAATATTATTCCATCTTCCTGAAAAACTAAAACTGTAATGCTCTAAACATAGTCTTAAATCTTTTTTCTTACCCTTAGTTTATTTTGAAATCTTCAGCTTTTTTTGCACACATATCTTCATTCCACTAATAATAGTCTCAACGGCCATGTTTGAGTATACTTTCCTCCTATTGCATATGTGCCTTCCTTTCAACCTTAACTCACCAGAGAACTCTCTTTATTTCAGACCTGACTTAAATCTTAAATTGTATCTTCTGTCTTTTTAGAGGCTCTGACCAGAGGATGACACATTCCTTTTTTGGAATCATTTTGAAAATTTGATTTTCTAACAACTAAGATCCTTATATTGAGTGCTATCCTTGCTTTTATAAACCGTTTGTTCTCAGTTATCTATATTCATTTTATTATCAAGCACTGTAGAGCCATCTGAACAGGGCTATTCTGGATTTCCTCCTTTAGCTGATGGTGTCTAAAATCAAATCTATCCTGACTTTTCCAGATTATGTGACACTAAAACACTCTGATAGCCTGAATTTCACCCTGTATTTAACAACTTCACCTGGGGATAACTTGTCCTCCCTTAATGCCCTACATTAGAACACTTTTGTCTGTCTTAATGCATGAAGGGTATTGCTTTGCAGGTTGACCTCTTTAATGGATGTTGGAGCAGATTCCAAACTGCCAGCTGAATGTTACTGACTCAGAAAAAGTCAACAGGGTGGAAGATGTCTCATAATAAACATCTATAAATTAAAGGCAAAATCATAGTGGTATCCTTGATTCTGACAGAGAAGGAGAGGTCAAACTGGCAGGGGACAAGTGTAAAACGTGACAAGGTGAAAAGTTTTCAATTTAATCTGTATGCTTGTTCAAAATATACCTCCTTTGAGACAGAAAATACAGGTGCCTGACAGTTTCTACTTGTGCAACTGAGCATTAAAGTATCAAATTCCTCAAGTTCTGTACTTGTGTCCTACTAGTCTCAGTCATTTTAGCACTAGTGCAGGACCCACAGAGCCCCTAATGCTGAGAAAGGAGTCCTGATACACTAAGACACATTTTAGGAAACTGATGATCCATTGGAAGTAACCAGACAAAATACTCTCATTTTGAGGCTGAGAAAATTGAAATAATCCACTACTAAATAGATTTTCTCAAGACTATACGGCCTACTTAGCAGCAAAACCAGGTCTGGAACCACAGTCCACTAATTCCAGTAATCTCTTCTCATTCCCATAAACGTTCCTTTCAGATTTACTGACAGTTACGTAGTCTGAAGTGTTGTTTTGTTGATATATGGGTTCTTTCTTCCCTGAAGACATCTTAATTGCTTCCTGCTTTTAACTTGATATATCAGACCTTCATCAAGACATTCATCAAGATCAAGTAAATGATTGACCTGCTCCCACAAAGACAGGAAGAGGGCAGCACTTCTCCTTTCTGCTGGAGCAATTGGCAATGAATGCTTCAAGAGGATTGAGGTAGGAAGGACAGCCTGCATTCATTCCTGAAAGTCCACAACCTTTGCAGTTAAACTCCTGAACTAGTAAACATATCTACCTCTAGATGGAAATTTAGAAATGCATTTCACAGATAACTGTAGATAGTCTGGGGTCAGAGAAAGGGAAACAAGTATTCATGAATAGAATTTGAATTGGTGACAGACAAGATAAATTCTAATGATATGTTCACATACGCAAAGGAAAATTATAAAACATTTTAATATTTATTATTATTTCTATATATGGCTTATTTATTGTCTGGAATATAAGTTGACTTTTTTCTTTGCCCACAGCCTACAAATTCATCCACTGACAAGTTAATTTTGCTAGAAGATATATTTAGATTTTTAGTCACAAAATGATAGTATATTATCATTAATTTCATGTACTCAGAAAAACCTGCATCTACATTGTGGCAGCTTTTCCTGGGAGTACAGAGTTGGCAAGCTTAGCCAGAATCAATAAACTTGTTGGGGATTGTCAGGCAATTTCGTTAAATTTAAGTATCCTGTAATGACTGTCTCATGTATGGTCTACTCTAAGCGCTTTAGATAGTGACATCAAAATAGATCTACCATAGACATATGAAAATCGAAAGTTTACTAGAATGTTTCAGAATTGTTTTTAATAGAATAAATGTTATGAAGGTCCCAAATAATATAGTCATTCAGTTTTGAATTTCCAGGTTTTTAGTGATCATTTTATTCTCTGTTCCTTTTTGGAAGTACATCTCCAGCTTCTTCTTTCCTACAGGATTTCTTTAGTTGAAAATGGCTAAGACACCCCATCACCGATGAAAAAAAATCCTACTCTCTTAGCAGAATATACAAGATCCTTCACATTTTCTCACCTTCCTGCACTTGCTGTCAATACTCCCCATAATGGATCAGTGCTTTACAATTCTTGAGGGACTGTGTTATCCCCCTTTCCCATTTGGCAGGCTATTCCTTGAACTTTACGTGTCAGCAACCTTTTCAGTTCAGCTTGCAGGATCCTTCCTGGGAAGGTGATTGCTCCTTTCTTTGCGGCGTCACGGTACCTTGCTCACAGCTTTCATAGGACTTATCACCTTGCTGAAACCACCTGCCACCCGCTAGACTGTGCACATCTTTACCTCAGTCATCAGAGTAGTGAATAAATCATATTAATGAACTAAACCAATGCACACTTATTGAGAAAAATTTAAGCAAGTGCATATATGATTTTAAAATTTTTGAAAAGCTGTCTCAATTGAATAATTTAAATATATATAAATTCTTAATTTCCATCTTAGAGTGTTTAATCAAAATGAAAATATTCCTTCAACTAATAGATAGCTGTTAAGTTCTACAGAGTAGAAGATTATTACAGTAATAAAAAACCTCAAATACTTTTGCTACAGATTTTAATCTGATGTTAAATAGAATTCCAGTTAGTCTAAAACCTTTACATATAATATTTAATTCTAAGTATCACTTAAAATATAAATTTTTAAAAACATATTTAAACGAAGATCATGGCATCTGGTCCCATCACTTCATGGGAAATAGATGGGGAAACAGTGGAAACAGTGTCAGACTTTATTTTTTGGGCTCCAAAATCACTGCAGATGGTGATTGCAGCCATGAAATTAAAACACACTTACTCCTTGGAAGAAAAGTTATGACCAACCTAGACAGCATATGCAAAAGCAGAGATGTTACTTTGCTAACAAAGGTCCATCATAGTCCACGCTATGGTTTTTCCAGTGGTCATGTATGGATGTGAGAGTTGGACTGTGAAGAAGGCTGAGCGCCAAAGAATTGATGCTTTTGAACTGTGGTGTTGGAGAAGACTCTTGAGAGTCCCTTGGACTGCAAGGAGATCCACCCAGTCCATTCTGAAGGAGATCAGCCCTGGGATGTCTTTGGAAGGAATGATGCTAAAGCTGAAACTCCAGTACTTTGGTCACCTCATGTGAAGAGTTGACTCATTGGAAAAGACTCTGATGCTGGGAGGGATTTGGGGCAGGAGGAGAAGACGAGGACAGAGGATGAGATGGCTGGATGGCATCACTGACTCGATGGACGTGAGTCTGAGTGAACTCCCGGAGTTGGTGATGGACAGGGAGGCCTGGCGAGCTGTGATTCATGGGGTCGCAAAGAGTCGGACACGACTGAGCGACTGAACTGAACTAATGCGCATTAACTTGTGTGAAAAATGATACTGTTGGCATATTATCAAAATCATACTATAATTTTTAGTTAGGGGCCACTGCAGAAGTATTGCCAAACAGTTATAATCTTACATAGTTTTCAATTTCTTATTTTATTTCTAGTAGCATTTTCACCAATGGTACAAAGTCCTCTGGCAGCTACACATTTTAACATGCTGTTATTATTTATTTTTATTGCTAGAAACATCACACTTCCAAGAAAATAAAGTTTAACTTTTATTTACACATAGAAATTGTTATTCCTACAGAATTCTCTTTTCTCAATATCAATTATTCTTTCAAATGGTTACTGTTAACTTATATGGTCAGTTTGAAAAGAATGAACAGACAATTTACTCAGTTCC
This sequence comes from Capra hircus, assembly GCF_001704415.2. NCBI lineage: Eukaryota > Metazoa > Chordata > Mammalia > Artiodactyla > Bovidae > Capra > Capra hircus. Next base: position 78,159,993 of record NC_030811.1, read on the forward strand.
TATTAATATACAGCTATAGAAAATTTAATAACTTCCTATCCCGGACAGGAACATTTAACAATACTATAGTGTAGAGAAGGTAGTTAGCAGCGTGTATACATATGGCTAGAAAAATAATGAGAGGTATATGAAAATTATCTAAACATAAGCCATAATTGCTGCTTCTAGAGTTGTAATGTCTCACAGCCATATGCAACTCCGACTGCTTTAACAGCTGGTATATGTCGGATGGTAACCTCACAGAAACTGATTGACTCTTAATTTTGAAGAAAAAAAACACAATGCCAAATTAAATAGAACAGAAACTTGGCTCCATTAAATATAATTTAGGTCCAAACCACCAAATAAAATAGTACATATATATGAACACCAAATAAATAATTATTTGTGAAACTTTGACTGAAAAAAGATTCCTCTATGTTGCTTCATCCTTAGGCTTTCCAGGATAGATCCAGTTTCTGCCTCTTGTTCTGGGGTAATGATTAATAGAGTTCTTTGTGTACACATTACAATCACCTTAGCCATCTTCCTTATAAATGGAGCACTCAACTCCAGAAAGAATGTGGTGCAAGTGGAAGACACAACAGCTTAGCCGTTTCAATGAAATAAATATTTTTGTTTAAAGTCACAACCAGATTCCTCCATACTCTCAGGAAGCTGGTCTGTGATTAATATACAATTGAGCACCTTTGCTCCTGGTAGAAATCTAGACATTATTTGTATCTTACCTTAATTAAAGTTTTTTTAGCATGACTACCACATCGTTTAGCTTAATCAGTATATTTTGAAGGAAAAAATTATAACAAATCTCTGAAAGAGGCTTTCAAAGAAATAAAACCTGGTATTGCTTTCAGGTGCTTAACACTAAATTATACTTTTAAAATGAAAAATTTCTTCGTTACTTTTGTTTTAGAAATCCAAGTTATTTTCATAGCACTTTTCCAGGAAGTATTTCATTTCTCTCATACTCCCCATACCTCCTATTATCTTCTTCCTAATCTCACTAGTCCATCTAACAGGTGATTGCTGCACTGATCTCAGGACAATGCCATTCCTTGGTATGTATTAATTGAGAAAGAGATCCAATACTGGTGAATATTGAAAGAAAATGATTTATCCTTCTTCAAGGACTGTTTTACATTTTGAATTGTTTCAGGATTTAGAACTGATGGATTCAATTAAAAAGTCTTTAACAGTGGTTGAAATGACGTGTTCTTATGGAAGTAAATGCAAGTTTTATTGGCCACTGATTTCTGGTTCTACAATATTTTTGCTTGCTTTATTTTATTTTATATAAAATAAAGTGAACTATATAATAATACATAGTTCACTGCATATATATATATAAAGTTTTATATATATATAAAATAAAGTTTATATAAAATAAAGTGAACTATATAATACATAGTTCACTGCATATAAATTCAACTAGCACAAATTGGGAGAAGGCAATGGCAACCCACTCCAGTACTCTTGCCTGGAAAATCCCATGGGCAGAGGAGCCTGGTAGGCTGCAGTCCATGGGTTCGCTAAGAGTCGGACACGACTGAAGTGACTTAGCAGCAGCAGCAGCAGCATAAATTGACTTGGGGAAAAATCAGCAAAATGCGTTTACTGTCTGTTTCACATAATCATTTGCCTATTTAACCAGAAGCTACTGACCTCTGCCTTTTAATAAAGAAGATATAGTGTGCAGCTGTGAAGTCATTATTTGTAGGGAATGGGAATTTACAATTATTTTTCATGACATGTTTCAAAGCCAGAGAATTTCAGAGCAACAGCACAAATCAAGTACTTTTTAACATTATACTTGTAGAGCATAAATAACAAATAAAATTTTGCATGCCATCAAACATCTTCTTGAGAAAGGGGAAAGGATACCATTCATCTGCAGTTTGACTGACAGTGTTAATGTACTGAGACAAATAAATGCAGCTTAAAAACCTGACAGAGCACATATCAAATGTATAAAAATTGAAGTTTTTAATCTATTTTTCTCTCCTTTTATTAAATAACAGAAGACCTTTATTAAACAAAACATTAGTTGGAAGCCTAAATGGTATCTCTGCTTAAGCAAGGAGATGCCCTGGAAATAAATGGAAGAAAAGGAATTACAATGCCAACCCTCATCCATCTCTCTCCCTCATAAATGCTATTTCTCCTCATTTAAGATGGTAACATAGAAAAGGAAAAAACAGGAAAGAAGAGAACTTGGTTCAGCTATTTACACTTATATTATTTTTTAATAATTTGTGATATGAAGAAACAAGAATGCCTTTGATTACTTTAAAAGGCTAGGGTTTCAAAAAAATAAAATCTGCTGCTACTATACATAGAAATTAAAAGAAACTCTCTGATTAAGAGTACTAATGATAAAGTGTTTCCCTGAGTCATCTTTTCTGATTTATGTGTTTAAATTAAAATGATTTCAAATTAGACATTAACTGATGGCAGGTTTGTTTGTTACTAAATATAGTGACTCGACTAATTTTGAGTAGATCTTATATTATCTGTGCTAACAAGTGCATAGTGAACTTGAAATGGATTAAATAACACTTTAGTAACATCTGGATAGGATATTTAACTTTTATTCCTCACAAAGTAGTCTGATTGCCTTTATCTTCATTTCCAATTTTTATTATGATCTGTTGGTATAAAAGTCATGTACATAATGATTTAAAGCTATGTTACATATGGGATATTTATAATTTGCAACTTCCAGTGATATATTCACTGCATAGGTTACACATGTTAAAAAGTGTTTACTGGCAATTTCCAAACACATTTTCAATGGAGTAATTTGCAAGGTGAAAACGTTGAGATGAAACTTATTATAAGATGCAGCTTTGTCTTTTTTTCTATTACTAATATTGATTCACACAATGGGAATATTCCTAAGTCAACTGAAAAAACAAAGTTTGGATATACACGAAACTAGTCTTTGTACTACAAATATGGTGTCTGATTAAGGATTATTTTATAAGCCACTATAATTATAGAAATAGATAACTCATAAGCTAGATCCTAATTTATTTAAAGAAAGATAAAATTTTGCAGATGTTTGAACAGTCTAACAAGGTCAAGATGAGGAGGAACACTATTAAGTAGGTACTTGACGGTTTTGTTACTTCAATGACACATTTGGTGGTTGTTACTAGTTTCATTTAAATGTTAGGGTACTACATATGGTATAGTCATATTTATATAATGTAACTGTGGGGAACTCTGCTGATGCCCTACTTTCCTCACCAAAGTATATTAAAAAAAAAAAAAACCTTCTTCTTGCTTATTTAAATATACTTTCTTGGATTTTACACTATAAAGTGAAGGAGACTACCAGTGTTCCTAAATAAATTGCTTCTAAACACGTGAGTTTGGGGTTGCCAGAAGACTGTCCATTCACCAAAATATGGTAATTGTAGTTGATATTTAGTGTTTCTGCTCAGAACATCAGAAACACATTAATCAGGATTAACACTTAGATACTTTCTCCACATTTCTCCTATAGCATTAGTTTTTTTTTCCAAATTTATTTTTAATTGTAGGATAATTGCTTTATAATGTTGTGTTGGTTTCCACTGTAGAAAACATGAATCAGCCATAAATATACATATATCCCCTCCCATTTGAGCATCCCTTCCACCCCCACCATTCCACCCCTCTAGGCTGTCACAAAGCACCAAAATGAGCTCCCTGTGCTAAACCAGCAGTTTCCCACTAGCTAGCTATTTTGCACATAGTAGTGTGTGTGTGTTAGTCACTCAGTTGTGTCCGACTCTTTGTGTGTGTATATGTCAATACTTTTATTGTCAAATAGTAAAGCAACTAACAATTGATAGAGGAGAGTAAAAGAAATGAGAGAACAGTTCACTAAATATTTGCTAATAATGTAACTGACCTCCAAAATGTGACCTATTACAAGTAATCAGCAAAATTAAAATGAAATACACATTCCTAATGAAATACACATTAGTTTAGATTAAAACTAAACTAATTATGACTTAAAGAACAATCCATTCAGTGAACTTATGAGACCATGCTGCTAGCTGACCTCTTTCTAGACTATCAATCCTTTATTTCCTTCTGCAATTTTTTCTACCTCTTTGCAGGACATGAATTTAGCTTTCAGTTCCTTCCTTTCTATTCTTTTTTCTTTTTAAATTTATTTTCTTCAGAATAAGTTACTTCCATCATCTTCTCTGTTCCTAAGCAGTATTTCAAAGTCAGTCATCTCTACATTTATGTTTCTGCCTTGTGTATCCTCTCATGGCAAATTCCACTGGGACAACTATATTTACATCAACTTATAAATGTAAACTATATGTAAAATATATATAGACTTATGTAAAAGTTTATATATAGACATATATAAACTTATGTAAAATATATTTACGTCAACTTATCTTGCTCCCAAACCACCTCATTCTCCCAGAATTCTTATATTTGCTGGTGCCATTTTTACGTTAAAAATGTTGGAATAATCTTTGACAGTTCTCTCTTTCAATACCCATATGAGTATTCCTTATATGAAAAATATTCTTTTCCTTCTTACCCATTTAATAACTGCTCCCTTCAGGACTTCATTTGGGACATCTTCTGCTTTCTCCTCAATTTGATTAACCTTACTGAAAGAAAATAACACTTATGGATAACAGACTTTTTCCAGAAAATTCAATTGTTTCCTACTGTCATCATGAAGAGTCCACATTCTGATAACAGAATGCTATTTTACTTTCCCAAATTTACTTCAAAAGCTGGTACTCAGCAGATATACCCTTTATAATCCCGGGGTAGATAGTACTGTGTATATCTAATTTGTGAATATAAACATAGATCTTCTATTTATCTGTATTGCATTCATCTTGTTGAAGTTGGTCTCATTGCTCCTACCCTACAGGGTCATTTTGAGTCTCTTAATGCCTCTATACTAAACTTATATTAAGTTCTTAAGTGCTTATTTCACTGCCTATAACAGTATATTTTATTTAATAGTTGTTATTTCATTTGTTTTTAGAATATATTATTTATGTTGACTCACTGACTTTTTTTTTTTTCCTACCTGGTGACCCACTTATCATCTACTGCCCTGCTGTTCTCCCTCCTAATTCTTGAAAATGAAGATGCTGTTGATGTGCTTTTTACTTTTGTAGAATATTTTATTAGCATTATGTTGGCATGGAAGTGCTTCTCCACAATGTTTGCATTTTAATTTTTTTCACTTCTAAAACCCACAGTAAACACCATATTCAGTGCTGAAAAACTGAAAGCTTTTTCTCCAAAATCCAGAACAAGTCAAGGATGCCAACTCTCACCATTGCTATTAAAGTATCAAAAGTCCTAGATATAGCAATCAGACAAGAAAAGAGAAAAAAAGCATTTAAATTAGAAGGAAAGAAGTCAAACTGTTACTCTGTGCAGATGACATGATACTATACTTTGAAAACCCTAAAGTATTCACAAAAAGAGTATTAGAACTCGCAAGTGAATTCAGTAAAGTTTCAGGATACATGGTCAATATACAGACTTCTGTTGCTTTTCTATACACTAATAGTGAACTAACAGAAAGAGAAAACAAGAAAGCAATCCCATTCAAAATTACAAGAAAAAGAATAAAATACCTAGGAATAAACTTAATCAAGGAGGTGAAAAACCCACACTCTAAAAACCGTAAGACATTGATAAAGGAAACTAAAAGTGATACAAACACATAGTGGTGTTTTCCTTTATATCAGTTAACTGTTATCATCAAATAGCTATTACTTATCTAACAGGAATGGAATCACAAACATGTTTCAGCAAAATTCCCTAAAGAACAAACTGAAATAACACTTTGTTTTCCAATATTATACTGTTCTGCCTGTTCTTTGTAAATACAAGAACACATTCATTAAACTAGAGCTGTTAAAAAAAAAGTCCTGCACAATAAAGGTGAGTTTATTCAACTGTACTTATAATTGCATTTAAATTTAATACTCCAGTGTCAGTACATTCATTCATAATGTCATATATCATATTGCAAGTCTGGTTAACAAAGCATGCTTCTAGGACTTTCACAATACAACTCTCAGAACTATAAAATCTGTCTATGTTTCTTCTTAATCTCTATTTACACAGCATAGTGGCCAATCGTAATTGCAATAATATTTGTTACAACTGACTCTTAAATTGAGCTAGTGTAAGGTTGCTTAGTGGTGACAGAAGATGGTGAGACTTTATTATAATTACAGCCATTTCCACAAGGATGCTCTAAATACAAGGCATGCCAAAAAATCAGTTCTACTTCTCTAGCAGAGTAGACCACAGAATTTAAAAAGAAGCAAAATGACAGATTAGTAAAATACCAAGATATTACATAACACTGAATGAAAAACCCAGAAAGCAGTGGCAATGTGAACCTGGTTATAATAATAAAGGAAGCTTCAGAATAAAAAAATAAAAAGTGTGAAATGAAAATCTTGCTAAGTGTCATCAATGAAATGGTGCACATTTCTTGTAAATCTGTACTGGGCTACTTTCACTGCCAAATCAGCTGACAAATATCTGCCAGAATCATGCAAATTAACACTGGTACTCATTTTAGAATTAGTCTCAGAGTTATGTACTTATGGAGATTTTTAGGTTAAATAAATACTTTCAACTGGTGTTTGAGGGTTATTAATTATTTTTCTTTTTCCTGGTGAGTATTCCTAATAAGAATATATTTTTAAGAAACTTGAACAAGTATTTTTCATTCAACATTCTCTTTTGGAGGTACAGAGCTGCTGCAAGTGATTATTAGTGCATTGCACATGGATGCCAAAGCTAAGTTCCTATTTACATCACAGATATCACTTTTTGTATATATATTATTCTGAACAATTTTGCAACATTGAGAGTCAAGTGTCCTTAAGAAAGAAAATCTTTTTGTAATTTGTACATTATCACTTGAGGAGTTAGCAGTGACCCAGGCAGGTGGGTTTGTAGTAATAATCTGAATGACACATCAAAAGCAGCTCAGTGGAGTGCAGGCTTTGGGTTCAGACCACTTGGTCTCATTGCTAATATGCTACATCATTTTCTTCAAGCTACTTCGCCTCACTGCACATCAGTTTCCTCATGAGATCAATAACATTACCTACTTCACTGGGTTGTGGTGAGAATTACAGGATTTAATGAACATAAAGGTTTTAAATGTTATTACTTAGACTTATTATTGACTAATTTTTAACCACAATTTTTATTCACGATGTGCTAGAAACTGTGCCAAGTGCTACAGTATTCTCAAAATAACACCAAAATGTAAACGAAAGAGAGGGTCACAGAAGTTACCTAACCTATCGAACCTATAAAGTGACTTGGATTATCATTTGGATTCCATAGCACTAGTTCTGAAATGTTTTGTTCATTCATTCATTCCACATATTCATTCATTTCAGATATGTTTTTAGAAAGTATAGTGATGAGGATCGTGGAATAGGTACTAAGCTAGTTACAATGCAAGATAACATGCATGCATGCATGCTAAGTCGCTTCAGTCGTGTCTGACTCTGTGGACAGCAGCCCTATGGACAGCAGCCCTCCAGGCTCCTCTTTCCCCAGGATTCACCAGGCAAGAATACTGGAGTGGGTTGCCATTTCCTTCTCTGCAAGGTAACAACTTTGATTACTTAAAGATCTAGGAAAATGATGTGAGAGAAGGAACTTAGTCAGTACAGGAGGGAGAAGATAGTTTGGAAGGAAGTTAAGGTTGGAGGATTTCCAAAAAGCACAACCCAGTATCTTCTGGTTCCTACATCACTGCTACTGATATTCCTCCTGCCACAATTTCTCTATTCCAGGCTGAATGATTCATGTGGTTTGTGAGTGCTGAGACTAAAGAATAATTGGAAGTGTGAACTAATATGAGTGAGTTTCTTCTGTACTGTGTAAACACTGCTGCTGCTGCTAAGTCGCTTCAGTCGTGTCTGACTCTGTGCGACCCCATGGACAGCAGCCCACCAGGCTCACCCATCCCTGGGATTCTCCAGGCAAGAACGCTGGAGTGGGTTGCCATTTCCTTCTCCAATGCATGAAAGTGGAAAATGAAAATGAAGTCGCTCAGTCGTGTCCGACTCTTAGCGACCCCATGGACTGCAGCCCACCAGGCTCCTCCATCCATGGGATTTTCCCAGCAAGAGTACTGGAGTGGGGTACCATAACACTTACTACTGCCTCAAAAAGAAGGGGATAGAAAAATGTGAATAAATCCACACAAATCTTCACCTTTGACAGATTCAGAGGATATTCTAAATACTAATATGTATTTGGAGAACGTTTCATCTTTATTGAATACTTTGGTATTTATTATCTCTCATGATTTCCCTTGATAACATTTCCCATAAGAAACTTAAATGTTTTTATCTGCATTTTACAAATGATGACATTGAGACTTAGTCAAGTTTCCCTCTCAGTCTGTAAAGAATCTGTCTGTAACACAGGAGACCCAGATTCAATTCCTGGGTGAGGAAGATCTCCTGGAGAAGGAAACAGCAACCCATTCCAGTATTCTTGCCTGGAGAATCCAATGGACAGAGGGGGCTGGTAAGCTATAGTCCGTGGGGTCACAAGAGTAGGACACACTTAGTCACTAAACCACCATCAAGCTAAGAAATGTCAGAGCCTGGATTTGAACCTGAGTTTTCCAGCTAAATTAGGTATTATCTCCACCACATCTTATTGTTTATCCTTCATAAAATTTATAAAACCTGGATTGATGAAAAACTGCTTCAATAACAACAGAAGTACAGTAGGTCCCTTGTTTTAGCATTATTTGATTTTTAAAAGATTATTTTACAGGATAACATAGGCAAAACACTCTCTGACATAAATCACAGCAGGATCCTATATGACCCACCTCCCAGAATATTGGAAATAAAAGTAAAAATAAACAAATGGGATCTAATTAAAATTAAAAGCTTCTGCACAACAAAGGAAAATATAAGCAAGGTGAAAAGACAGCCTTCAGAATGGAAGAAAATAATAGCAAACGAAGCAACTGACAAACAACTAATCTCAAAAATATGCAAGCAACTTATGCAGCTCAATCCCAGAAAAATAAATGACCCAATCAAAAAATGGGTCAAAGAACTAAACAGACATTTCTCCAAAAAAAGACATACAGATGACTAACAAACACATGAAAAGATGCTCAACATCACTCATTATCAGAGAAATGCAAATCAAAACCACAATGAGGTACCATTTCCCACCAGTCAGAATGGCTGTGATCCAAAAGTCTATAGGCAATAAATGCTGGAGAGGTTGTGGAGAAAAGGGAACCCTCTTACGCTGTTGGTAGGAATGCAAACCAGTACAGTCACTTTGGAGAACAGTGTGGAAATTCCTTAAAAAACTGGAAATAGAACTGCCTTATGACCCAGCAATCCCACTGCTGGGCATACACACTGAGAAAACCAGAATTGAAAGAGACACATGTACCCCAATGTTCATCGCAGCACTGTTTATAATAGCCAGGACGTGGAAGCAACCTAGATGTCCATAAGCAGATGAATGGATAGGAAAGCTGTGGTACATATACACAATGGAGTATTACTCAGCCATTAAAAAGAATACATTTGAATCAGTTCTAATGAGATGGATAAAAGTGGAGCCGATTATACAGAGTGAAGTAAGCTATAAAGAAAAACACCAATACAGTATGCTGCTGCTGCTGCTAAGTCACTTCAGTCGTGTCCAACTCTGTGTGACCCCACAGATGGCAGCCCACCAGGCTCCCCCGTCCCTGGGATTCTCCAGGCAAGAACACTGGAGTGGGTTGCCATTTCCTTCTCCAGTGCATGAAACTGAAAAGTGAAAGTGAATTCGTTCAGTCATGTCTGACTCTTAGCGACCCCATGGACTGCAGCCTACCAGGCTCCTCCACCCATGGGATTTTCCAGGCAAGAGTACTGGAGTGGGGTGCCATCGTCTTCTCCCCCAATACAGTATACTAACGCATATATATGGAATTTAGAAAGATGGTTAGCAATAACCCTGTATGCGAGACAGCAAAAGAGACACAGATGTATAGAACAGTCTTTTGGACTCTGTGGGAGAGGGAGAGGGTGGGATGATTTGGGAGAATGGCATTGAAACATGTATAATATCATATATGAAATGAATCGCCAGTCCAGGTTCAATGCTTGGGGCTGGTGCACTGGGATGACCCAGAGGGATGGTACGGAGAGGGAGGTGGGAGGGGGTTCAGGATGGGGAACACATGTATACCCGTGGCAGATTCATGTTGATGCATGGCAAAGCCAATACAATATTGTAAAGTAATTAGCCTCCAATTAAAATAAATAAATTTATGTTTTAAAAAAGACTATTTTTTAGAAGAATTGTAGGTTTACGACAGATTTGATAGGAAGGTATGGAGATTTCCAATATATCCTGTTCACACAAATGTACTGCCTCCTCCATTACAATATTATAATAGTAATTATTTTTTATTAAGGATGAAACCTATAATGACATACCATAGTCATCCGAAGTTCATAGTTTATTTTAGGATTCACTCTTGGTATTGTATATGATATGAGTTGAACAAATGTATAATGACATATATGTATCACCATAGTATCACACAGAGCACTTTCACTACCCTAAAAATCCTCTATGCTCTGCCTATCTGTTTCTCTCTACATGATGTCTGTAAACCACTGATCTATTTACAGTCTCCATAGTCTGGCCTTTTCCAGACTGTTATGTAGTTAGAATCACATGGTATGGAGCTTTCACTTAACCATATACATTTAAGATTCCTTCATATATTTCCATGTCTTGATAGCTGATTTTTTGTTAGTGGTGAATAATTCCACTTTCTGAATGTGCCACAGTTTATCCATTTACCTACTGAAGCACATCTTGGTTGCCTCCAAATTTTGGCCATTATGAATAAAACTGCTATAAACATCTGTGTGCAAGCTTTTGTGGGGACATAAGTTTTCAATTCCTTTGGGTAAATGCCAAGGAGTACAACTGCTGGATCATACGAGAAGAGTATGTACTATTTTACATTTCAACCAGCAATGTATGAGGCTTTCTTTTGCTCCACATCCTCACCAGCATTTGATGTCAGGGCTCAAACACTGGACAATCTAATAGGCATCAAGTTGTATCCATTGTTTCAATTTGCATTACCTGATGACATATGTGGAGGACTTACTGAATTTTTTAACTCTTCTGAATTTAAATTAAATGTTTAACTTTGATGAAAATCTAGTTAAAATTTTGTTCATTTCTATTAATATGTCTATGTCAGAGTTTTTCAAATTTGAGTAATAGCCAGATCCTTTCAACCAGGAAAATGATTGCCAGTATCTACTGCTAATGTAAGTTAGATTTATTGCAATACTACTTAAATATATGAAAATATAAAACCAGATATTAATTCCTTTTCCTTCTAGCTTTTATACAACATTTATGACTACAATCCACAAAAAGATATAAGTTAAACACAAATAAAGTTTTACAATCTAATAATATTCAAGAATATTAATTTAACATGATAAATGGCAATACATTGCTGAAGCTGTATCAGTTACACTGGCTTTTATAACAGGAAGATGTATTTATATAGTTTATATTGATATGTTCTACAAAACACTGTCACGATCAATATCATTTTCTTTACACTTAACTTATTTCAACTAACACTCCACCAAGATTCATTGCATCCCCAAATAAAAAGATGAAAAAGCATGTAATTTTTTTCAATCATGGAATTACTACTATAATTAGTGCTAAAACATTTTCAAGATGACAAATACTCATACCTGCCCAAAGTGAAAATCTAAATCATTGCTACGGGCAGGTTCCTTGGTACCCCATGTCTGTACCACCAGATTTCCTATACAACTAAATTGTCTACCTCTGCTTTCTTAATAACTTGGACACTTTTATTCTTAATTTCATGAGGTCTTCCATTGTATCAACTGTATAATTCATATATTTTTATATGTTTATTGTTTTTTCTTACTAGCCTAAGACAAAGCAGTACATGTTTTATCTGTAATGTATAGGATAATCATGTTAAGTCACCTGATGAGAAGAGCTGAGTCATTTGAAAAGACCCTGATGCTAGGAAAGATTCAAGGCAGGAGGAACAGGGGACGACAGAGGATGAGATGGTTGGATGGCATCACCGACTTGATGGACATGAGTTTGAGTAAACTCCAGGAGTTGGTGATAGACAGGGAGGCCTGATGTGCTGTGGTCCATGGGGTCACAAAGAGTCAGACATGACTGAGTGACTAAAACTGAACTGAAACTGAAGTCAAAATCTCAACCTCATAAATTAAAATTTCAACTGAAGTTCTCACTGCAAAAAAAAGTATTTTCACACCTGACAAAAGAAGTTAATATGAGGAAAACAAATTATTATTTCTGTTGTTTTTACATTTGGAAATCCAAAACTAACTGACAAACCAGATATGCTATGCATATATATTAAAAGGGAAAAATCTATCTTGAGTTCCTATAGACACCTACTTTATCATGAATTAAAATACAGGAGGTAAACTGTAATTGTACTTTTCTGCCATTAGTTGATACAACAATCAAAATAAAAAGGGGAAAAAACCCTTTTACAGGTCTGGGATTTTGTTCAACTATTCTATTTCTCGTTAAACCCTTTCTAGCAATAATGAGTCAATTTTCAACTTTTACAATGAAACACTTTTGGCTCCTAAATTTGCTCTAACTCTGTCTAGGAACTTAAAGACATTGTGGGTTGTACTTGCTAGGGTTTCCCATTCTAACTTAGATATCTTTTAGGAAGTTGGCGAAATTTGTGTCAGTTGCAAACCTCACAGTCCATCAACTCCACTGGCAATTATATATGTGCAATTTCTCATTCACCTTCTATACTGCACATACTTAAGGAAAAAACAAACTTTCTACACTTTCCAAATTGTTATAAAATCCAATTATGGCAACAAAATAGAAAATAACCAATTAGTTCTATGTTTCTATTGTTTTCAAAGTGCTTTGCAATCATCAGTATTAAGATTTAAATCAAGCGAACAAGTAGAGAGTATTAGGGAAGCTGAGTATAATTAGATGCCAAGTATGAAGAAATGTTTGTAAACAAAATGTTGCTAACAGCATAAAATAGTAGACATTTTCAATAGAAGGATTTGACATTGGCTGATTCTCAGAAAATAGCTCTAATGCCCTGTTTATGTAATAAAGAGATTTGAATTAGACAGGACTTGCTAATGGAAAACTAAAACACACAGCATAAATATTTTGGGAATGATAATGGGGTAGCAGGGCAGTATGGATGGATCACAAAAAGTTACATAATTTTCTTAAAATAAAATTTTGAAAAACTTCATATTTAAATAAAATATCTAACTGCTCATCATCACCATGGCATCAGGAAGCTGAGACTACAAATGCTATTTATGTGCAACATAGCTGAAAGGAACAAAAAACGGTTGTCATCATCACTCTAGGTAGGGTTGAGTGAGACAGCAGTAATTGCAGAAAGAAAACAGTATCAGGAAAACGGACCTACTCTTTGGAGAAATATCCCAATATCATTTTGAAATACATAACCAATTATCTGGTTGCTTATAACGTCACAGAAGGTGGGTTACGAATGGATTTTGCTATGCTTCTTTTAGTCTTCATAAACAAAAGAGGATCTCATAGACATGTAGCCACTGGATATGCAGAACCAACACAAACTCATGCATAATACCCAAATTATATATTTAGAACACATATAAGTTAAAGATTAATGTGTTTATGGGATGGAGGAAGAACATTTTTATTTATTTATTTATTTATTTTTTAAACTTCAGTTCTCAATTTATTTTTTTAATATAAATGCATTTATTATAATTGGAGGCTAATTACTTTACAATACTGTATTGGTTTTGCCATAAATCAACATGAATCTGCCACGGGTGTACACGTGTCCCCATCCTGAACCCCCCTCGTACCATCCCTCTGGGTCATCCCAGTGCACCAGCCCTAAGCATCCTGTATCATGCATTGAACCTGGACTGGCGATTCGTTTTCTATATGATATTATACATGTTTCAATGCCATTCTCCCAAATCATCCCACTCTCTCCCTCTCCCACAGAGTCCAAAAGACTGTTCTATACATCTGTGTCTCTTTTGCTGTCTTGCATACAGGGTTATCATTACCATCTTTCTAAATTCCATATATGGAGGAAGAACATTTTTAGACAAAATGGTGATGTAGGCTCCAGAGCCCTCCTTTGCTTTTCCTGTCTGTTACTACCTTCCTGCCCTCATCTTTTTCCTTTCCTTCCCCCTTCTATTCTTAATTATGGTTTTGTATGTGGTCTTATTCTTCACATTTAAATTTACTAGATGTATATAATGATAGCAACATATTTCCAAATGTTTCATATTGATCTTCTTTGCTATGTCTCTCCAACTTTGGTACAAAGTAAAAACTGCAGTCAGGTGACCATACACCCCTGGTCAAGAAACGTAGGTTCTAAGGCAGATACTTCCATGACAAACCAACAGCTATTAGAAAAGCTACCAACTTTCGTGTGCCCATTTGCTAGCATTTTGTGTTTCTGTGTGAAGGAGAGCCAAGGCATTTAAGGAAGGCAAGTAACCTGCAGTGAATGCTGAAGGACCAGCGCCTTGTCTGCCATATGCTCAGCCTAACTGCACCTCTCATCATTTTCTGAATAACCCCATGTTTGCTCTTTTCAGTCTTTAGTCAGTGCATTCATTTAGCCCAGGGAAGAATCTCTTCTAAATAAATCCTGCCACCTGTTCAGACATACTGATGACAAATATTACCTCCTCTGGGATACCCTTAAATAGACTGAGCTCTTACTCCTTGGATTTTTAAAAGTAGTTTTATAAATAATTCTAAGAGCTCTGGTCACATTCTGTTACATGATGCTATTTAGTTTACTTACTTTACACTAAAGTTTATGATGAAAATAACTGAGTTGAAAGGAAAAGTTTAGTCTTTGTGCCCTGCACAAGGCATGCTATGTTGCCTTACACTATATATACACAAAGTGAGAGTAGTAAACTGAATAGGGCAGAGGTAGAGAAGACTGGAGATCAAACGCTTGCCTTGCCTTGGCCCACACCAGCTCCTCCGTGGACATGATGAGTCTGTGAAGTCTCCCACTGCCCTGCCAGGTGTCCGCCAGGAGTAAAATCAAGTATGTTTCTTACATTAGGTACAGATTTTTAGATCCTGTGGTACACAGAATAATGATCCCCCCAATATATCTGTGTTCTAATTGCAGGAACCTGTGAATATATTACCTGACATGACAGAAGGGACATTGCAGTTACAATTAAATTAAAGATATCAATGTGGGAAGATTATCCTAGATTATATGGTATGCCCAATGTAATCAGAGGGCTTTATAAGAAAGAGACACCATGAAATATGATGATGAAAGCAGAGGTTGGAGTGATGAGTTTGAAGATGGAAGAAGGGATGAAGATGCAAGGAATGTAGGTGGCTGCTAGTATTTGGAAAAGGCAGGGGAATGAATTCTCTCTTGGAGTCTCCAAAAACAATAACAACTCTAACATCTTTATTTTAGCCCATATGATCCATTTTATATTTCTGACCTCAAGAACTGTAAGATCATAATTTTCTGTCATTTTAAATAACTACATTGTTGGTAAGTTTTTACAGTAGCAATAAGAAACAAATACAGACCCAAACCAGACTCAAAAATCAGATTCTCTGGATGGGATCCAAGATTCTGCCTTTTACATGACAGACTCAGTTTTGACTCAGACTCTTACACCCAACATGTGAGAATCTCTTCATTAGAATTTTATTTCTTTTCCATCCAATAGACTTGAGACACCTAAGTATTTTTCGATGTAAAATTGAGATAATTTCTTTCACAAAATTCCCAAAGTATAATGTCAAGAATGCTATAAGAAACCAGTGAACTCTTCTCTCAAAGCTCTCTATTCCACTTTCAAATATCAAAACTTTATTTTAACAGTAGCATCTTATATTGGATTGAATTGACTCCTCTCAAATTCCATATATCAAAGCTCTAACACTCAATGTAACTATATTTGGAGATAAGGCATTTAAAGAGGTAATTAAAGTTAAATGAGTTTATAATGATGGAGCCATAATCTATTTTGGCTACTGTCCTTATAGAAGAGGAAAAGAAAAAAAACAACAGGGATGTATGTACACAGAGAAGAGGCCATGTGAAGACACAATGAAAAGACTGTTATTTTCAAGCCAAGGAGAGAGGACGCAGGAGAAAGCAATCCTGCCAACATCTTGATCTTGAACTTCTAGCTTCCAGAATGGTGAGAAAATAAAATTTCTGTTGTTTAAGCCACCCAGTCTTTGGAATTTTGTTATGGTATCCCTAGCAAACTAATACCCATTCCCGACCCAAGTTTCTATGGTTTCTGGTTACCTAAAACAGCTATTCTGCTTTTTGGGATTCCAATTACTAGCATTTATTTATCACTTGTTAAGTACTATGTACTGCAAAAAGAGCTTGTATACATTTTCTCTTAGAACTGCTCAAGTAATTCTGCAAAAGTGTTATCATTTTCTCTGATATAGAGATTAGAAAATCAGAATTCAACAAGGTTAAACTTAGATACAGAATGTGTGCTGACACACAAAGGGAGCTGGGAGTCAATCCCCGTTTGAATGATTCCCCTATGCCACTTACTGAACCCCTGTTATATTCCCAGTACATGAAGCAGGTGGGGATTATGTTTGGTCCTTAGCAGTGTTATCTATAGGGTAGAAAGGCTGTCAGGAAGTAAGAAAGAAATCTGCTAAGTACGTGAAGATAAAACTTGAGTTATATATTATAATTCTAGATCAATATGCAACAGTCAAATTATTACCTGAATGTAATGGGTATTTCCAAAGCAATAACAGTTTAAACAAACAAAAAACACTTAACATGTAACCAAATGTCTATGCTGTGTGCGCCAAGTCACTTCAGTCAAGTCTGACTCTTTGGGACCCCATGGACTGCAGCCTGCCAGGCTCCTCTGTCCATGGGATTCTCCAGGCAATAATACTGGAGGTGGTTGCCATGCCCTTCTCCAGGGGATCTTCCCAACCCAGGGATCAAACTTGCGTCTCTTACGTCTCTTGCATTGGCAGGCAGGTTATTTACTACTAGCACCACCTGGGAAGCCCAAGTGTCTAATCTCCATTATTACATGGAGCCTGCAATCATAGTGAACATGGGTCTTATCTACAATACTTTCAAAAAGCTAAAGGAAATGAAGATGAAAGTAAGCTTTGAATTTGTATATTAATCTAAGCAGGGCATGGCTCACTTTGGTGCCCCTCTAAACTCTAATGCTTAGAAATGATCAACTTTTTAACTAAATTTCTGATTAATTTTAACTCTCCTTGAACACATTTGGCATCACCTATTTTCCAGTGGTCATGTATGGATGTGAGAGTTGGACTGTGAAGAAGGCTGAGTGCCGAAGAATTGATGCTTTTGAACTGTGGTGTTGGAGAAGACTCTTGAGAGTCCCTTGGACTGCAAGGAGATCCAACCAGTCCATTCTGAAGCAGATCAGCCCTGGGATTTCTTTGGAAGGAATGATGCTAAAGCTGAAACTCCAGTACTTTGGCCACCTCATGCGAAGAGCTGACTCATTGGAAAAGACTCTGATGCTGGGAGGGATTGGGGGCAGGAGGAGAAGGGGATGACCGAGGATGAGATGGCTGCATGGACTCCATGGACTCGATGGACATGAGTCTGAGTGAGCTCCGGGAGTCAGTGATGGACAGGGAGGCCTGGTGTGCTGCGATTCATGGGGTCACAGAGAGTCAGACACAACTGAGCGACTGAACTGAACTGAACTGATACCCCTAGAGTCTATTGTTAAAAGATTTTGGCCAGGTCTCTGATAGATCATTTGATTTGTCCAAGGTTTTGATTTCTGACAATGAATACCAATCACACTGTATTGCTTAAAGAAATTCTTATTTCCCATTATGGAAAAATGTGTAGTCCCACACATTTTATGCTGAATGTAGAATTCTAAACATTATGGGCTGATTTCTTTTTTTGTCTGACATGCTAGATGATTTTTACAAGTCATTTAATCTCTATCTGTCTATTTTTCAGCTCTCCATATAGGAAAAAACAATTCTAAAGTTCATAAGCTCCTCAAAAAAATATTAATTTCTCTTTGCTCTACTACTAGAACTCTAAAATATTTTTTCTCCCATCTGAGACCATGTTAATTATTATTGTGCACTGTTCATGTACACATGGTGGATTCAGTTCTTAAAAAATATATATACTGGGACAGTGCCTAAGATGGTGAAGTAGGAAGACCTTGAGGTCATCTCCTGCCATGAGCACACCAAACTTACAACTATTTACAAAGCAACTATTAATAAGAAAGATCTGAAAACTAGCAGACAAGATCTTCTACAACTAAAGATATAAAAATGGAAAATCATAGCCATGACAATCGGACAAATAAAATAAATCTGAAATGGAAAGAAAGAAGTAAAACTATTACTATATGCAGACGCCATGACAGTAAACACAGACAACCTTAATGATACCACCAAAAAACTACTAGAACTCATCAATGAATTACACAAAGTTACAGGAATCAAAATTAGTATATAGAAATTAGTTGTATCTATATATAGCAACACCAAACTATCAGAAAAAGAAATTAAGAAAACAATCCTATTTGCAAATCACATAAAAAATGAATAAATCCAGATATCCAGATGACATCACCCTTATGGCAGAAAGTGAAGAGGAACTAAAAAGCCTCTTGATGAAAGTGAAAGAGGAGAGTGAAAAAGTTGGCTTAAAGCTCAACATTCAGAAAACGAAGATCATGGCATCTGGTCCCATCACTTCATGGCAAATAGATGGGGAAACAGTGGAAACAGTGTCAGACTTTATTTTTTTGGGCTCCAAAATCACTGCAGATGGTGACTGCAGCCATGAAATTAAAAGACGCTTACTTCTTGGAAGACAAGTTATGACCAACCTAGATAGCATATTCAAAAGCAGAGACATTACTTTGCTGACTAAGGTCCATCTAGTCAAGGCTATGGTTTTTCCTGTGGTCATGTATGGATGTGAGAATTGGACTGTGAAGAAGGCTGAGCGCCGAAGAATTGATGCTTCTGAACTGTGGTGTTGGAGAAGATTCTTGAGAGTCCCTTGGACTGCAAGGAGATGCAACCAGTCCATTCTGAAGGAGATCAGCCCTGGGATTTCTTTGGAAGGAATGATGCTAAAGCTGAAACTCCAGTACTTTGACCACCTCATGCGAAGAGTTGACTCATTGGAAAAGACCCTAATGCTGGGAGGGATTGGGGGCAGGAGAAGAAGGGGATGACTGAGAATGAGATGGCTGGATAGCATCACTGATTTGATGGACGTGAGTCTGAGTGAACTCCAGGAGTTGGTAATGGACAGGGAGGCCTGGTGTGCTGCGATTCATGGGGTCACAAAGAGCTGGACAGGACTGGGAGACTGAACTGAACTGAACTGAAGAAGGTAAAAGATATGCAGTTGAAAAATTATAAAACCCTGATGAAATTAATTGAAGACAACACAAACAGATGGAAAGTTATACTGTGCTAATGGTTTGGAAGAATTATTAGTAGTAGTATGAGTATAGTTACCATGGCAATGTATGAGTTGAATGCCAGGTGGCTCAGTGTGTAAAGAATCTGCCAGCAATTCAGGAGACGGAAGAGATACAGGTTCGATCCCTAGGTCAGGAAGATCCCCTGGAGGCAAGCTAGGCAACCCACTCCAGAGAACCCCATGGACAGAGGAGTTCGGCAGGCTACAGTCCACAGGGTCACAAAGAGGCAGATATGACTGAAATGACTGACCATACAACTATCAAAGTACCAATGACATTTTTCAGAACTAGAACTAAAACTACCAGAATAACTCTAAAATTTGTCTGGAAAACAAAACACTCAAAATAGCCAAAACAATCTTAAAAAAGAAGAACAAAGTTAGAGGTATCACACACTCTGATTTCTAACTATACTACAAAGCTACAGTAATCAAAACCATTTGATACTGTCTCAAAAGCAGACACATAGAACAATGGAATCGAATAGACAGTCCAGAGATGAATATACACTGAAATGGGGAATCAATCTTTGACCCAGAAACCAAGACTATACAGTGGGGAAAGGATTTTTCAATAAATAGTTCTGGGAATTATATAGCAGCATGAAAAAGAATCAAACTGGACTACTTTCACACACCGTATACAAAAATAAGTTCAAAATGGATTAAAGGTATAAATGTAAGACCAAAACCCATAAAAGTCCTAAAAGTACATAGGCAGTATGTTCTTTGACATTGGTTTTATTAATAGCAATATTTTTTATATCTCCTTAGGTGAGGGAAACAAAAGCAAAAATAAACAATGAAATTACATCAGACTCTAGTCTGATATTAACATTTCTTATATCACCTACATTATCTTGGTGGCAGGATCAGTGCCCTATCTTCCTGGTTATTTTCCACACACACACACACACACACACACACACACACACACATTGGTTGGGCACGACAGTTAAAATGCTTTCTCACAATCATGACTTCCAAAATGAGGATATACATCACTGAGTCTTATATATCCTGGCTTTAGGTATAGTCAATAGGGACACTATTGAAGTCACTAGAAATGAATTCTTGAGTGGAAAATTTCACATTTTCCCCTTTTATTCCTCTCTTCATTCATCTGTTCTGTTATGTGGATTGTATGACTGGCTCATGTTTATACACTGGCATCTAATATCCCATAATTAAATTATGTATTATCAAAAGTTTTCTTTTCTCTAGTAACGTGGGCTTTATTCACATTAAATATAAATTTCCATTGCTAAAAATAATTGAGGGACAGATTTTTATCTCTACAGTTTTGTTTTCTTTTTAATAGAAAGAATGCCTCTAAATGGAATCGATATCCTTGAGGCCACATCCCTTGATCATGGGATAACAATCTAGAAAGGGGATCCAAAGATGGGTATGTTGAAGACTTGAAACAAGGAGAATATTTCTTGTGAATGCGTGTGAGTGTGCATGTGTGTCAATGTTCATATATGCATTTGTGTAATAAAAATAATACCGTAATGATGATGTCAATATGTGATTTTAGTCTTAAAAGGTGCATAGTCGCTGTATTAGAAGTGCAATTAGAGCAAGTCCAAAGACCTGGAGAACCTCTTATTATACTTGCCTTGACTCTAAACCATTTAACATGTCATCTCTGATTTCTCAGTTTTACCTCCCATCCAGCATCCTTTTCATTGTTCCCACCTTTCTAATATCTTAAGTATCCTCAGTCATGGTCACTGGTCCACCAGCACAGAAGTTGGAAAGTTTTCCATGCAATAAACAGGCAGCATATCAGTCAGGGTGCCTGCCCTTCTTGCTGTTAGACAAATAAAACATGCCAGTTCTGACACTACAATCAGCTGTGTGTTTATATGCCATGCTCAACATGAGATTTCAGGCAACACCGTGTCATACTTCTTTTATAAAAGCCTTCTGCAGTTTTGTTCTGATAACTGAACAAAGAGTGAAAATAAAAGATTGCTGAAAGAAATTGTTTTCAAATTCCTTTTATCTTAATGCAGAAAAAATGTTTACTCAGTAAATTGAGTGTTATCAGTACATACAGTTTTCACTTTCTACATGAAAGCAAGGAAAATAATTTTACAGTGCTAGTAATTTTGTTCTGACTTGATGCATAAAGTGGACAGATGATAGCATAGCCTGCAAAGTGAAGAGTTACATGTGTCTCATATCAGGCTCTAGGACTATAGATGGGGATAACTTGACAATTTCATTTTCCAGTATTAAGTGATGTGAAGGCATGAAAGCACATAATTACCTAGTGTTGCAACATTTGCTAAGATAAAAACATGTCCTCACAAATTATACTAATTAAATTGCTCACATATTTCCATAGTATTGAAAGTGCACCTGTTATGTCCAACTTTATATGACCATGCTGCATTTGTTCAAATAATAATATACACAGTGTAAGAACTGTGACCACCATATGACAAGGGCAATTTAGATGAGAAATATTGAACTTGAAATCCCACAACACTTCAGGGCCAATGGCCAAAAACAGAAATGAGTGAAGTACTGCTATTAAGTTTGCATTAGGTACAGAACAAACATAAGCTTCCACTTTTTAGGACAGATTAGAGTTAATTCTGGTAACTTGTAAGAGCTCTTTAACAACAGTTAAAATTTAATTATATTATAATTTTCTGATACTTAAGTATGCCCTCAAATTTCAGTGTTAGTATTATGCATAGACAGAGGGTGAGATGGCTGGATGGCATCATTGACTCGATGGATGTGAGTTTGAGTGAACTCTGGGAGTTGGTGATGGACAGGGAGGCCTGGTGTGCTGCAATTCAGGGGGTCGCAAAGAGTCGGATACGACTGAGTGACTGAACTTAACTAATTATGCATAGAGTATAACAGGGCTTCCCAGGTGGCACTAGTGGTAAAGAATCCGCCTGCCAATGTGGGAGACACAAGAGACATGGGTTCAATCCCTGGGTCAGGGTCAGGGTCAGGAAGACCTCCTGCAGGAGGGCATGGCAATCCACTCTAGTATTATTGCTTGGAGAATCCCCATGGACAGTGGATCCTAGCGGGCTACATTCCATAGGGTCACAAAGAGTTGGACATTACTAAAGCAATTTAAGCACCCACGCATGTAGACTATAACATTAAAATATAAAATAAACTGTATCTCTCATGGTCCTTCCCTGGTGGCTCAGAGGATAAAGCGTCTGCCTGCAATGTGGGAGACCTCGGTTCGATCCCTGGATCAGGAATATCCCTGGAGAAGGAAATGGCAATCCACTCCAGTACTCTTGCCTGGAAAATTCCATGGATGGAGGAGCCTGGTGGGCTACAGTCCATAGGGTTGCAAAGAGTTGACACGACTGAGTGACTTCACTTCCTTTTCTTTATATATCTCTCATAGAAATTATTATATCATGTAATAAATATCACTTTAGCTAAAATCTGCCTTCCCAATTAGAATAAAAAGAAAGGAATTATGTCCATTAAACAGAAAGTGGCTAATTAATCTCTTGAGATGATATAATTGTGTACCTATTTACATACTAATAAATACTTGGAATTTACCAAACATACATTATATCATTTGCTTTTTGCTTCAGTTTCCTCACTTTTAAAGTAGGGCAATGGTTGCATCTACATCATGATTGTTCTAAGGAAAATATGCTCATAAATGTATGCAAAGTATTTACAACAGTTGCAGGTTATAAAAAGCACCATATAGTATGTGCTCATATAAGTATAATAGTGAGAACTGAGTTAACTTATAAAAGCACCTTGTGCCTATTACATAGATAATTACTTAAGAATCAGCAGTAAGTTATTCTCATTTTATAGATGAAGAAAATGATGATTAGAAATTCAAGCAAATCTCCCAACAGTCAAATAGTTAGTGTTACAAATAGGAAAGTCAACACACTAATATTTTGTCTTTTAAAATTACTATAGAAGATTTCATTTTTAACATACCCCACCTTCACCTCTCCATTTATCCTTCCTATTTGTTTCTGAATACTCAGTGTGATAATTTATCCCAGTCAGAGAAAGTGCTGCTGTTTTAACTGTGATGCTGCACTCACATTAAAGTTATTGTTTCATTTTTGGTTTCCATGGAGATAAAATGTATGACTTTGCTGGGTTTGGAAATATTATTCTAGGGATTGATGTGGATTTTCTTCACAAAAATGGAGGAGCTGACCTGGACTTTAGAATCAGAAAGCTGTTGCTTAACATTGAGTATAAGAAATGATCTACTTACTAGAAAATAGATATGCTGATTCTTAACATAGCTCAGTCCAAGAAGCACATTTTTCCTTATACTTTATTTTTCTGTTAGAAATATACATAATAATATATGCCCTTGTCTTCTATTTCACTTTTATTTCAAATAGACACATTGGAGGAAAAAAAAACAAAACTCCTATATATTCCACAGCCTATTCACTACTCTGGTTTCCCAGGGCATACTAGGAAATGCATGATACGCTATAGAATAAGGGAGTTCCTAAAATAATAATCTGTTGATTTGGTCTCAACAAGGGAATATTATATCACTCTTAAGCTATTAAAAAAAGAAACCTCCTACAACTATTTTAAGCGAACATCTACAAAAAAGAGCCACTGAATTAGGGAGAACACACAGGAAGAGGTAATCTAGTCCTGCTGTAAAAATCCAGGTTGGGAAAAAAGTGCCAATAAAACACATACTGGTTGCATTATCAGTCCTCAGAGGATGAGTGTTGGTGTTCAATTTGTCTGTTTCAAAGATCCTACAGAGCATCTGGCTTCTGAATCTCTGCCACTCCAGAACTGAAATCTCCAGGGATTTTAATTTCTGCATTTATTTTTAGGGAATCATAAGTACATTGTGTCTGACACATTCATTTTTTCTAGGCAGGATGATGCTAGTGAAGTAGGAAAGTTCAATTCATGATTAAGGAATTTGGCCAGAGGGTTAGGTCATAGGGAATGTCAGGTATTCCAAACAATGCACACACATTGCCCTGCAGCAAAGAAGGCATTCCTCTCTGACTCAGCAATCTGGGTCTGGAGCAAGAGAAGGGGATGGACTTTAAGGACTAATAAACTCTGTTACTATCCTCTTATATTTGATATCTGTAATTTTTTGAGTAGTCACTCAGGAGAATGATACAGGAGGTACTTTTTCATTTTTGAAAAAACCAGAAGCTGCACTAAATCTCTGTTCACCTAAAATTCAAAATGCTACTCTTTTGTGTTTGCATAACACATTAGATCAAGGCTCTTTGTTTAAGATGTAAATCAAGATATGAGAAAATGGACTGAGTTGTTATTTGGAAGAGCAAGAGCAGAATCATCCTTAGGGCAAAACTGGAAGAAGATCAAGCTTGAATTCCTGGGACAACCAACACCTTTCCAGGCTGTACTTCTTACCACTTAAGTTCTTTTTAGTCTCCTGCTGTTCCCAGAGGCTTACGTGTTGAATTATGACTTTTTTATTTTGGAAGCTGCATCTTATGATCTGCACATTTTGGCTCCCTGTTTCTTATCCTGTGCTCCTCACCCAACTTAAAGTCCAGTCTCTGACTGATGTAACCTATTGGGCGATATCTTCTTCTTTCTAGCAGAAATTTTATTATTATTATTCCAGAGGAACTCTTTGACATGATATAGTAGAGGTGGTGCAGTGGTAAAGAATCCGCCTGCCAATGCAGGAGACTCAGATTCCATCCCTGGGTCAGGAAGATCACCTGGAGAAGGAAATGGCAATCCACTCCAGTATTTTTGCCTAGAAAATTCCATGGACAGAGGAGCCTGGAGGGCTACAGTCTAGAGGGTCTCAAAGAGTCAAACACGACTTAGCAACTGAGCACTTCATACACTTTACGAGCAGAACATGTGGTCATGTCTAGTTGTTAGGGGAAGCACACTGATTGAAACCGCCCACCCTGGCCAGGCACCATAGTAACTATTTGCATGAGTTGTTTTGTGACAGGAGATCCTGATAAGGAATACAGAACTAATAAGCCACCACCAACCAGAAGAGTTCGGGAAAGGTCTAAAGGAGACACGGCGTGTCCGTCTACTTTCCAGAATCCCTCTCGCTAGCATCCATCTTGGCTGAGCGATGCATGCACCACCAGGAAAGACTCTGAATTAGAATGATTGGCCAAAGGCCACCCAGAAACTAATCCCATCACCATAAAACCGGAGACTGCGAGCCACACGGCAGAGCAGTTCTCCTGGGTTCCCTTACCCTACTGCTCTCCACCCGGGTGCCCTTTCCCTAAATCTCTTGCTTTGTCAGCACATATGTCTCCTCGGACAATTCATTTCCAAGTGTCAGACAAGAGCCCAGTTTCGGGCCCTGGAAGGGGTCCCTCTTCCTGCAACATAATAAGACTCTGCTTTATTTAGCTGGTTCAAACTCTTATCCAAGGCAGAAATTTTCTCTAGATAACTTGAGAGACAAGAGTGTTAATAATGTAGGGGCTGCAGTCAGATTACCTTGGTTCATATACCTCAGGTATATCTCTTACTACCTGTGTTGGACAGCTCATTCAGTCTACCTGTGCCTCAGTATCCACTTCTGTAAAACTGGAATAATAGTGTTAACTGCAGAGAGTTGTGATGAGGATGCAGTAAGTTATTAGAGACAGAGATATTCCATCAAGTGTGTGACCCAAAACAAAGGTGCTCAATAAATATTACTCCCAATTTTAACCTAGAATTTTTCCAACATTCAGTAACCGAAAAGAGTCAAGAATAGGAAAATAATTTATGAAGTAATACTTATCAAGTAAAAGGCAATCAAGCTGGTTTTACTCTTTCTTTTCCTAAAAGCCTTTCCTCCTGAGGACACAGGTGGTGCTTCTTCTAGCTTTTGAAAGCAGGAAGCACAGCTAGGAAGAAGGGAAAGTAATTCAGAGCTGCTCCTTAGGGAATTAATGCAGCCTGGCCTCAACACCAAAGAGCACCTAAACAGGCAATCCAGGATGTCAGAGCCATGAAGTCCCTCTCTTGACAAAAATATCAGTGAAAGCTTTGATGTCCACCATATGGCTCAGATGAACATTTTATCACTCTGACTGCAAAACCAAGATGCCCCTCCTTGGGCTCCCTCTCATCCATATAGAAGCAAGCATGCTCCATAGCTCTGACTTCTCTTGTGCTCCTTCCCATCCTTTTCTCCCACTTGCTTCATCTCTTGTCTTCCTCTCTCCACCTCTGACCCGACATTCTCACTAATCAGAGGAGCATGTCTGAAGAGGTGGGCAGAGAGAAAGTGTAGAAGGAGCTGTGGTGCAGCTAGCTCCCTCTCTACTGCTCACTTATAAAGAGTTCCAGGCCCTCTAAGAGTAAAGACAGGGATGTTCTGGTACACAGGTGAGGGTTAGCCTGCACAGATTTCCGGGAAAGCAGCTCTTCCTCTGGGGAAAGAGACCTGCCACTGGCCTATCAAAGTCCGATTCCTGTACATTTTCATCAGAAAGGAATCTTTAGAACAGCTACTGGGAGGAGAGGGGAGAGATGATAGAAAAGAAAAAAAAAAAAAGCAACTGAGCCATTTGTTGCTAAGTTGGGTTGGAGTGAGAAACAGAGATGGCAGGAAAAGTGTAGAGTGTTTGCCCTTTGGAAGTGTCCCACTTCCTCCTGCCATGGTGGCACCTTGTTAGGATGCTTTAGTTTCCACTGATTAAAAAAATTAATAAATAAACAGAACTGTCAATTCCCATGATCACATTTGTGTATGGACTAATGCTGGCTGAACAATCTACACAACTTCCCTATCCAGAACCTACTGGGTACCAGTCACTGGCTTCTACCAAGTAAAACTCTAAATATTGTCCTTCAAGGGTAAAATTATGTGATGATCTCTCTATTAGTATTTAAATTATTCTGTATGTTCCTGCCTATTCCATTTTACCATATTCCTTATGGCAAACTTTTATCTTCTTTTGGGGTTTATTCCAAGTTTGCTAGATTTGGAAGATACTAAATGCTTCCTTAACACTCTATGATCTCCTCTGCTTTTAATCTTCATTTACAGATAACTCAGGGGACAGTTGGGATGTATCTAAGGTCCCTCTCAGCCTATCTACCATCCCAGGAAAGGAGCAGGTGAGTGGAGAACACTGTGCAACGAACTGGAGCCCAGTGGTGTCCTAATTAGGTGCAAAGCTGACTCTCTCTGGCCCTTCCCCCATACACTATTCAGGGACTGCCCTTATATATGTGAAATTATTTGCCTCCTCTGTTTGGCAGAGTGGAAGGAAGGTTTGCATCCCTCACCATCTACTGTCCATTTTCTGGAGCATCAATGTTTCAATAACAGTTGAAAACATCTCTAGGATTTGATAAGTCATGTATCAAATAATAATTTGCCTCTAGGCATCTTCCCAGTAACTGATGGTAGCTCTGATTTCTATCATCAAGTCAAATAAGCCCTCCTTATTATTTCAAGTTGCAGGTTTTCAAATACCTGAATCTGATTAATACATGCTACTGCTAAGTGTTCTTTCTTAGCTAAAAGGCTCCTCTAATTAAATGCACCAGATATATAACCTTTATAGCCATCTTATTTGGTACAGCTCATGTCATTAATGTGCTCATCAACTGTAAAAGGAGATGCCTGGAACTCGACTCAGCACACTGATAAGCCATGTGTCCAGAGTGACTGCCTTCTACATTGCTGTGTAAAAGTACATAGGCAATAGGGGCAGGATTAATATAAATATGGGCTGCTTTCACTGGAAGAAGCAGTCACAGTACTAGGTACTACCCAGGCACAGCATTAAAAGACAATGAATTATAGAATGAGCTAGTCCTTTCCAATTCCTTTTCAATTATTTTTATTACATCAAGGAGAAAATTTCAGTTTATTGCTAAATTGCAATCACTGGCAAGCACTTTTTCTACCAAAATCCAGTAAGCCTTGGACTCAGAAATTTAGGTAAGACTACCTAGCAAGAATTTAGGAAAATTGCTTTGCCTCAATTATATATATATATGTATGTATGTATATATTTACATATAGGTATAGATTATATACATATATATATACTTCAATTCATATTAGAGATATTTGATTAATAAAAATTTTTAAGATATTTGAAAAAATAGTTATTTAAAGACAAAATAATTAACATCTAGGAGGGCCTCAAGAGGAAAACATGGCACTAGAATGCTGACATTTAAGAAACTTTTCAAAAGAAAATTTGGAGAATGTTTCTATCTCATTATCATCATTAAGCAATAAGAGAGCTACATGTGTTCGCATTACTGGAGAGAATTAATTAACTGACATTAGAAGATCAGGAGGTGAGAGTTAAGTGATGGATAGGCTGGAGTGGATAAGCTGTCAGATGTGTGTGTGGAAGAAAGATGGTCTAAAAGGCAACTGTAGGAGGAGATGGAGATATGCAGGGTGATAAGCCAGGAAGGGCAGCAGAAACAGACCGAGGTGGGGGCAGGCAGGGGAGCAGGTCACCAACAGGCTTCTTTTCTGTTTCCATACATATTCACGCTTTTTTAAAAGTAAATTTATAGTTTGTTGTTGTTTAGTTGCTAAGTTGTATCTGATTCCTTGGCAATCCAATGAACTGTAGCCCACTCGGCTCCTCTATGTCCAAGGGAATTCCCAGGCAAGGTGAGTGGGCTGCCATGTCCTTCTCCAAGGGTACTTCCAACCCAGGGGTTGAACTTGCAGCTCCTGCATTGCAGGTGGATTCTTTACCAGTGAGCCACATAGGAAGCCTCATATTTACAGTTTAGAAACTGTGAAATAGGAAAACAAATATAAAATCTCTCATAATCCCAATGCTAGCATTTTTTATCTTTCATATTTCTTAATGAAAATAGTGATAACATCAATAAATACATCTTTTCCTCTCACAAATGTATTTTAGATTCTCTTGTGGTGTGATAAATTTAAATTTCTTTCCCAGACATTCTGTCCCTACAATAAGCTAAAATTAAGAAATACTGGGAAGAGATTTTTATTTGTTGAGTGACTTATTTGTCTCTGTATAAAAGATAATTTAATTTATCAACACATTTAAGTACATAAATAATATGAAACTAGTATTTTTCTTCATTTTTATATTTTTACAGTGGTGATTATGGAATAAATATTTAATAATATAACTTCTAAGAATGTTTATATAATATTTCATATCAAGAAGTAATAATTTGACTTTTCATTCTTTTCATCAATTCAATCTTGCAATAAATTTGTTGGACTACACAGTCTTCTATATGAAAAAATTACAGAATCAACATTAACTAAACTTTACTAGATAGCTGTATGGCAAAGTTCAGATTTTGAATTAAATGGTGGATTTTTCATTTAAAAATGGATTAATAAAGCATTTTGAAATAAGTGCCCTGATTAAAAGTAAGTTTTACATGTATTGAATTTTATTCACTAAACAAGATTCACAGCCTTTTTTTTTTTTTTCCTCTGAAATGATCAAACAGTTTTTCTTTTTTTTTTTTTTTAAAGGTGAAGAAACATGTTAGTTTCCTCAATGCTGTTTCTCACATTGGAATTACAAGTTATAAATGCTGTGGTGCAAAGACGACTATAATAACCAATGCTTATTCTTTATTTTGTTCAATTCATATTAAATATTCTGAGACCCTAAGAACACAGAGAGAAAATTGAGTGCCTGAATTCTTATCATTAAAATTAAGTCCTAGATATCAAATATAGTGTGGCTGTGAATGCACAATAGAAATACCCACTGGAAGTTAAACAAATTAACCACAAACCTTTAGATAACATTCTTTCTGACATTATTCTAAAAGGAAGCCTAAACTGAATCCTGGATTTTAGGAGATGTAACATAGTGCAGGTGAATTTGATAGAGAGAAAAATACAAACAGAAATAAGATGAGAAGAAGATACTTATGGAGATTCAAGTTTAGATGAGACTTTTCTACAGATTTGTACTGACAAACTTTTAGAAGTGAAAGGAACCCTAGAGGTAAAAATGAACAAATTCCATTGTTAGATTCTTTACCAAGACTTCCTGTATCTGAAGTTCAAAAAAGTCACAGTGTTACAGGAGATTTTGACCAAACATGAATAAAAAATTGGCAGAACTGTGAAATTCAAAGCCACCGTAGGATAGCTGGAGAAAATTAAAAAAAGGATAAATTAAGATTTCTTGGGAAAATATGGTAGAATAGAACTTCAACTCCCTTCCCTCTACTTAAATAATGGAAATAATGTATGGTTTCTCATTTAAAGGTAAAGAAGAAGGATATACATGAAAAAGAGAAGTTTTGATTGCATGTGGTATAAGAATATCTCTAAGTTCATATAAAACGCTCATAACCAACAAGGCAACAAACAGACACATATGTCACTAGAGTAGGAGATATCATTTGAAATTCAATTCAAAGGGCAGAATTATACTTTTTCACTTACTAAAAATATTTTATATAGTTGACAGTGCTTTTGTCAAGATTCATGTTTCTCCTGCACTTAATGTTTGTAAAGTACCTTGTGCTTTTTTGGTAGAAAGGATTTAGAAATGAAAACTAAATCACTGTCTGAATAAATGATATTTAAAACTACAAACTTCAATTTTAAGATTTAGCTCTGTTTAAAAAAAAAAGTAATCTTGCTTTTTTAGATTCAAGCTATGCAAGTATAGGTTATTTTCCTAAAATTCATTGCCAGTACAAAACACAGAAGATTTTTCCTAAGCCAGGCAACATTGTCTGGTGGGTTTTCAACATGGGAGGGTGGTATCAGAGACTCAAAGGGAATGGACATGTGCTTCCAAACGTACAGGTTTCCAAGTCCCACCTCTGATATACTTACTGAATCAGGATCTCCAGGAGGTCTTACAACGTGTGAGGTTTATAATGTTCTCCAGATGTTTATGTAGAGCAAACAGGTTTGGATTTACAGGTATTGTAGAATCCATTCCAAATATCTATCACCCAAATCATCCCTGTTCTCTATGCATGAGGAGACATTAGAACATATAGATGCAAGAACTTTTATATCTGTCTCTGAGTGCAAGATAAATCGAATGTAGAATTAAGGTCAATTGCAACCTTTAAGTTATTCTCTGAGACAAAATAATGTTTCAAGATTTAAGAAATCTTCTCCAATTGTTTTATTAAAAACTTCTTGCTATAGTTTCCTATTTCATTCTTTATTTTATCTTTAGTATTTAGCACCTACTTTGTCTAAATCAGACAAATCAGCTATCATTAAGTCATTCACAGAAGTGAGAATAAAAAAGATAAGGATCATTCTCTTAGTGAAGAGGAAAAGTTAAAGTTTTACATGAACCTCCTGCTCCTTCTGCCTCTGTAACTCAGCATGCTCCTTGCAAAGTCTGGATCATGTAGTCTCAGAAACTGGGGACTTATAATACTAGGAACTGGAGTATACCTCACTCACCTTGTCCTGCTCTTTGCAACTGCCCAGACCCTGCAAACCTGCTTAATCATGCTTGTCTATGTAAAGGTCAGGCATCCCCCTCCTCATCTTAACTGCTGTTCCCATGCACGAAACCCCTTAGTTTAAACCAGCCTATTAACAGCTAGTGTTGCCCACTATAGTCTGTCTATAAAAATTTTGCAATTCCTTTATTCAGCTTAGAGTGTTAACTCCTCTGGGCCCGTGGGTGTAATAAACCTGAATTCTCCAGCTCTCCCAGTGTAGTGCTTGGTTTCTTAAGAACTGGTTTCTGCAACATTTCAGCTTAGATTCTAGTAGGAGAGATGAACAATAAACTTAGAAACAAATTAGTACTTACGATAATTTGAAGAAACAATGAGTACCATGAAGAAAATAGGGTGTGTAACAGAAGATGAGGCGAGTTGGGACAGGCAAGCATTTGTTGAAACCAGTTATTAGGGCAGGCCTTCCTGAGGAGGTGAGCTTTGAGCAAGAAGCCAACAAGGAAGCAGCAGGGGACGGAGTGGTGCCGGCAAAGGAACAGTAAAAGCAAAGGAAAAGCTCAATGCACTAGAGAATCAAACAGAAGGACAGCTGTGTGGAGCATCTTGTGTTAGTGGTAGGGTGGTTAGAGGTAAAATACTGAGAGGCAGACAGTGGGAATAACTAGAAATAACTAGAAAAGCTGACCTTGGGCAGAGGCAGTTTCCTTTGGCTATGAAGAGTAACACTGGCTTTGGTTTCAGTAAGACCAGAATTACAGTGCTGGCTTCATTGATTAATAAAGAAATGACCCTGGATATATAACTATCTACCTAACTCAAATTTCTTCATTGGTAAAATGGGGATAATCATTGCATAATAAAGCTTCATAGCATTGTTATGAGCAGATAACAGATGCAAACTGTTTAGACCAGTGCCTGGCACTTAGCAAAGTCTAGAAATGTTAGCTGTCATTATGATGGGCATAATTACAGTCTTTCAATATAAAATATATTATAACATGTATATATGCACATTTTCATATTGTATGCACATATATAAATTCAGTGCAAAAATAATATAATGATGATATATAATAAGTGATTGATAATTTGGAGTATAAACTGTTCGCTGGTAAATCCTGATTTTGGAGTTGCATCCATAGTTACTGATTGTGGAGTTTCTTCCAAAACACAGTGGCAAAGTAGATTCTTCTACACTGGTATATTCTCTGATCCAGATACATTTTCCTGACAGTTTTAGCTCAGAGCATGGTTCAGCTTGGGCTTCCCAGGTGGTGCTAGTGCTAAAGAATTCGCCTGCTAATGCAGGAGACATAAGAAACGCGGTTTCGATGCCTGGGTCAGGATGATCCCCTGGGAGAGGAAATGGCAACTTAATCCAGTATTCTTGCCAGGAGAATCCCATGGATGACACAGAGTGTCTGAACATGCATGCATGGTTCAGCTTACAACCCTGAGAAGCTTATTTCTACTCTGGGTTTGGGACATTCCAGCCTTTCCCAAACAGCTTTGTATTGATTCGGGCTTCCCTTGTGGCTCAGCTGGTAAAGAACCACCTGCAATGCGGGAGATGTGGATTCCATCCCTGAGCTGGGATGTTCCCCTGGAAAGGGGGAAGGAATCACACTCCAGTATTCTGGCCTAGGGAATTACATGGACGGTATAGTCCATAGGGCCGCAGAGTCAAACATGACTGAGTGACTTCCTCTTCACTTTGTCTTGATTTACACTGAACAAACCCATCCAAATTCACATCCATTTCATTCCATTATCATTTAAGGGATAATATAGGGAATCAAATATACATTAACTATTAACTAAAATATGACTGGTATATATGCAAATAAGTCATTAAAAATAAAAACATAGCCTTTCTAGTAAGGTTTCTCACTGGCTGGCAGACATATTTCTGTTTCAATTATTCACGTACTTGATGTCAGGATTAAACAAAATGATCAATGTTTGTACATGCTTGTTATATAATAAATATCAAATAGGTTGTAGTTATTAACAGCTTATTGATGACAAAGCAAAAAAATGCTTTTCCAAATTAGAGTACTTTTTAAATATACAGACATACAAGTCCCTTACCTTCACCCCTGTCTTTCTTAATTGGTAACAGAAGGACATCACATATATGCATTTTTTAAAACAAGATCCCAGTGATTTCGAGGTACTTTGCTAAGTCTACCCTTGCCAATCTATGCCTATTCTGTATCTATGAGAAAACAAACACATTTTGTTTTGTCTTTGCCTTTTTGATGTGAATGTGAAATTTTAGTAAACATAACATGCATCATTCTTTCATTTAAGTATGGTATATCAGTTCAGTTCAGTTCAGTTTCTCAGTTGTGTCTAACTCTGTGACCCCATGAACTGCAGCATGCCAGGCCTCCCTGTCCATCACCAACTCCCAGAGTCCACCCAAACCCACGTCCATCGAGTCGATGATGCCATCCAATCATCTCATCCTCTGTTGTCCCTTTCTCCTGCTCTCAATCTTTCCCAGCGTCAGGGTCTTTTCCAATGTCAGCTCTTCGCATCAGGTGGCCGAAGTATTGGAGTTTAAGCCTCATCACCAGTCCTCCCAATGAACACCCAGGACTGATCTCCTTTAGGATGGACTGGTTGGATCTCCTTGCAGCCCAAGGGACTCTCAAGAGTCTTCTCCAACACCACAGTTCAAAAGCATCAATTCTTCAGTGCTCAGCTTTCTTTATAGTCCAACTCTCACATCTATACACGACCACTGGAAAAACCATAGCCTTGACTAGACGGACCTTAGTCGGCAAAGTAATGTCTCTGTTTTTCAATATGCTGTCTAGTTGGTGATAACTTTTCTTCCAAGGAGTAAGCGTCTTTTAATTTCATGGCTACAGTCACCATCTGCAGTGATTTTGGAGCCCCCCCAAATAAAGTCTGACACTGTTTCCACTGTTTCTCCATCTATTTCCCATGAAGTGAAGGGACCAGATGCCATGATCTTCGTTTTCTGAATGTTGAGCTTTAGGCCAACTTTTTCACTCTCCACTTTCACTTTCATCAAGAGGCTTTTGAGTTCCTCTTCACTTTCTGCCATAAGGGTGGTGTCATCTGCATATCTGAGGTTACTGATATTTCTCCCGGCAATCTTGATTCCATCTTGCGCTTCCTTCAGCCCAGCGTTTCTCATGATGTACTCTGCATAGAAGTTAAATAAACAGTGTGATAATATACAGCCTTGATGTACTCCTTTTTCTTTTGGAACCAGTCTGTTGTTCCATGTCCAGTTCTAACTGTTGCTTCCTGACCTGCATATAGGTTTCTCAAGAGGCAGGTCAGGTGATCTGGTATTCCCTACTCTTCAGAATTTTCCACAGTTTATTGCGATCCACACAGTCAAAGGCTTTGGCATAGTCAATGAAGCAGAAATAGATGCTTTTCTGGAACTCTCTTGCTTTTTCCATGATCCAGCAGATGTTGGCAATTTCATCTCTGGTTCCTCTGCCTTTTCTAAAACCAGCTTGAACATCTGGAAGTTCATGGTTCATGTATTGCTAAAGCCTGGCTTGGAGAATTTTGAGCATTACTTTACTAGTGTGTGAGATGAGTGCAATTGTGCTGTAGTCTGAGCATTCTTTGGCATTGCCTTTCTTTGGGATTGGAATGAAAACTGACCTTTTCCAGTCCTATGGCCACTGCTGAGTTTTCCAAATTTGCTAGCATATTGAGTGCAGCACTTTCACAGCATCCCTTTTAGAATTTGAAATAGCTCAACTGGAATTCCATCACCTCCACTAGCTTTGTTTGTAGTGATGCTTCCTAAGGCCCACTTGACTTCATACTCCAGGGTGCCTGGCTCTTGGTGAGTGATCACACCATTGTGATTATCTGGGTTGTGAAGACCTTTTCTGTACAATTCTTCTGTGTATTCTTGCCACCTCTTCTTAATATCTTCTGCTTCTGTTAGGTCCATACCATTTCTGTCCTTTATCGAGTCCATCTTTGCATGAAATGTTCCCTTGGTATCTCTAATTTTCTTGAAGAGATCTCTAGTCTTTCCCATTCTGTTTTCCTCTATTTCTTTGCATTGATCGCTGAGGAAGGCTTTCTTATCTCTCCTTGCTAGTCTTTGGAACTCTGCTTTCAAATGGGTATATCTTTCCTTTTCTTCTTTGCTTTTCACTTCTCGTCTTTTCCCAGCTATTTGTAAGGCCTCCTCAGACAGCCATTTTCTTTTTTGCATTTCTTTTTCTTGGGTATATAACTTCCCCTTATGAGCTTCCCTGGTAGCTCAGTCAGTAAAGAATCTGCCCCCTTATGACACCATCAATTAATAGACTGTATATTCATTTCCAACTTACATCAAGCGGCTTGCATTTCTTTTCTACAGGAGATATTTTATCTTTGAATACCTAATAATAATTTACTTTTTAAAGAGCACTTGACTCAAAAAGTTATTTTTAAAACTTTAATATTGCTTCATATGTGCCATTTCATAATCACCAGCAACAATCAATATTCTTTTATTTAAGAATGCTGTCAATAATTTTGATATGATTAAAAATCTTGGCTCTCCAAAATGTGATCATCTTTAAAACAATTATTATTTATTCATTCAAGGAACTTCATGTATTCATCTATGCAGCACCTGGTCACTGAATGCTCACCAGGCTCTGAGATATACTAGAGTAGCAGACCTAGAACCTGCCTTCATGGAGCTCACAGTTTATCTAGTGGTGTGCAGACAATAATGGAACAGCTTTATGAATGAATAACAAAAATTGTAATAAATGCTTTGAAGGAACCTCTCCTGGAATCATGAAATCACATAGCAGGGTGAGGAGGGCATAGTCAGTCATGGAACTGCCTTGAGCTCAGGCATGAAATGTAAGCCTGAGAAGTAACTAGATGAATAAGAGGGAAAATGCATCCAGTTGGAGACAAGGCATGTGTAAAGTGCCCTGAGAAAGAGGGAGGAAGCTGGCTCTTGTGATGAAGAGAAGGCAGGTGTGGCTGAAAGACTAGGAAGAAACTGAGGTGAACAGAGGTAAGGCCAATAGTGAACACAGTAAAAGCCACAATGGCAGGGCTTTAAGCAAAAGAATTATAGGATCAGATTGACAGTTGACTTCAATGGAAAACAGGTTATAAAGAAGAGGAAGCAGAGATATATCCAAAGGAGTTTATGTAAAGCATTAAATTAATTAATAAAGCCTCATTACTTCCAAGGCTACCCTTCACTGGCAAACTATTATGTGAAATAAAAGTCGTGTTTTCTATACCAAAACAGAATAATAAACAGAAAAGCTCAGTTAAAGAAAGAAATGGAAAATAAGCACTATATGCCATCTTTTGCCATTGAATTTATCAATCACTTTTAAATATGATTTCCATTTTGCACCTTAATTTCTGTTCATTACTCTTTTGGAATCTTTTTTTTTTTTTCCTACTTAAGAAAGCAATATCCTTACAGATGTCCATTCACAACTGATAAGGGTTATAGAGAATGTTTCTTTGGATATCTTTTATCAAGTTAAAGTTAGTTCAGTTTATCCTAATCAGATAAAATTTCTACATTTAAATTTTCAAAGGCAATTTAAAAAGTCTTCACTGAAATAGTCATTGAATTTCAGTGATACAAAAAATTCTTGATTCCAGCATTTGACAAAAGAGCAAAGAAAACCTAAAATATCAGCTTTGCTGGATGACATTTACATGTCAACCTTACTTTTCTTGACTGTTGAAAAATGTCACTTTATTATAAATTTGATTACACTGATTGTGTTTTGACTGTCTATGAAGAATGTCTTTCTATTAATGACATTAGAAACACAAATAAACTGGAAAGATATTACCATCTAGAATTACTAAAAATTGCCAGACCAAGTCACACTGTCATGATTCAATAATGTTTAAGAAAAAAAAAAATTTAATGACTGCATTTACTTTCATTTTCTTATGCTTTCAGAAAAACAGAAATTTAAATGCCAGACCATAATCTATAAGGAAAAGTTTTAAGTTGGTAGAAATATTACTTCAAGTAGGAAGGGCTTCTGAAAATAGGCTATCAACTGTTCTCTAGCTACCTCAAATCATGTTGAATATTTAGCCTCTTCACTCACTCCTGGCCAACATTACCTTTGGACTTTTGGTTTCTTCTGCCATTTCTTCTTTTTTCTTATATATTGACAAATGGAATATTCCCTGGCATATGAGTAAACAAGGATGTCATGGCCATCAGTGATTGTAGCTCTCCAATACGAGCTGGTGAGTTTTAAGGGCACTCAGGAAGGAGAAGAATAGCAGATCTAGCAGCCATCAGACTGTAGCCACTCCCTATGGTGAGCCCTAAGGGAGCTCAGGATGGGAAAAACACTGGATATTGGCTCAGATAGCTGAGACGCATTTGAAAGGAACGACTGCATATTCCCATACATAGAAAAACACTAAATTCCTTAACTTGGGAAATCTGGTTTTCTTGAATTAACAATAATCTTTTGATTTTAAAACTACCTGCCCTTTGTTGCAAAACTTCCATGTAACCTGGGTCCTCTCCTCATCTCCTTGGAGCAGTTCTCTCAGGGTCACTTGAAATGCTGTATTCCAGGCTTAATGTCCTAAAAATTCCCACCAAATAAAACATAACTCTCAATTTTAAGGTTGCGAATTTTTTTTTTAAGTTGATAATACCAACTGCCTGCCTTGAATCATGTCCTGCTCATTTATTCCTTTAAATGCCTTCTGAAAGCTAAACCATTCTGTTAGTCCAAATCTATTTTGCTTCTGGCTTGCGCAATTTCCTTCAGGCCATATATATCTATTTTTTTTCTTACGTTTTATTCACCTATGGAAAGAATGGAAACTGGGTTAGCATTCCATAATGTGTTCGGGTCACCATCTGTCTTTGTTATTTTTGCTTTATTAAAATTTTCACAAGGCACATCAAAATAATAGCAATGATGCCAGTTAGTTAGTAGGCATGGGACAGTCTTAATGTCAATGGGTAGAGTGGTTGCTGACTTTGCTCTATGCATTGATTACATGCAGCATATTTGCAGGTGTAGTTTTAATTAAGATGGTCAATGTTCTGAGGTCATGAAGAATCAAATCCATACATTCTTACACTTATCCATTCATTTATTGAATCATGCATGTATTTATTCAACAAGAGTTTATTCATTGTTTTTTTATATACTTAGCACAGTGCTAGAAGCAAGCCTGGAGAAAGGCCTAGAGAATCCCATGGGCAGAGGAGCCTGGCAGGCTACAGTCCATAGGGTTGCAAAGAGTTGGACAGGATTGAAGTGACCTAGCACATTCAGACCTTGGAGATCAAGCAGCAAATATGGAGGACAAGGTCTCTGACTTCTTAGAGTTTACACTAGTGTGGCAGGGCCATGAAAGATATTTATTAAACAAGCTTACTGATAAAGGTATAATTACAAATTAAGGGCAGGACTTGGAAATGATGAAATTCTATGGTTACATATACCCAGGCAACAAAGAAATTTACCTAGATCCAGTAGGGAGGGAACATTCAGAGACAGACACTTCCCCCAGGATGTCAAAGACCAGATCTAAAACATGGAGGAGGGGAGAGCCACAGAAGAATAACTATACTAGCAAGTGCAAAGGTCTTGTGGTATGGTATATACCTCTTTCAAGGAACTAGAAAGGAAATGCCAATGTGACTTAAGTTTATAATAAGAGTAACAATGGCATGTAATAATCTCTGGCTGAAGTACAGGGCCAAATCACAAGACTTCATGGGCCTTGTTGAGGATTCCATCTCTATCCTCCTAAAAATATTAAATAATCACCAAAGGACCAA
Source organism: Capra hircus (assembly GCF_001704415.2). Lineage (NCBI taxonomy): Eukaryota > Metazoa > Chordata > Mammalia > Artiodactyla > Bovidae > Capra > Capra hircus. Next base: position 78,199,841 of record NC_030811.1, read on the forward strand.
TGGGTAAAGAAGCATTAAAAAGACTTTTTGAAAAGATCTACTTTGGCCTCAGTATGCAGATTAGAGATGCCTTGAATGCAAACACTTGGTATAGTCCATTTAGAATAAAAAATGGAATGTAGTTTCTGCCTGAAATCTTTCAAAATCAGACTATTATTAGTAAGCCAATCATGTATGAAAGTTTGTTATTACATTTCCTGATTTTGAAAATAATAACCACTAAATTTTCACATGAAAAATCGTCTGTTCCTAAAAATCAGAATGTTAGGGAACTCAGTCTTATTATTAATCATAGTCAATCACAATAAATACTTACAAACTAAACATCTCACATATCTTAAGCATCAGCTAAATGGTTACTTTAGGTTTCATTTTCTTTTTCTAAAAAAATTTCATTGCATTTAAGCTTAACTGATAGGTATATTTACTGGTGAGTATTGAAACTGATTAATACCTTTAAGTCCCCAAAGGCAAAACCACAGCTTTTAATGTGCCCTATCGTAATAGAAATCCTCTAACTTTTGAAGGCTTACCACTGTGATCAAAGCCCTAGACACTCTTGAAGCATCCGGTTCACTCTATTCAGCTTTTAAAAACCCTCTGTTGTCTGCTAACCCATGCAGTTCTGGGATACAAAAGAGTGTGTATGATTTTACTGCATTCCCATATTTAAAACAAAACAAACACACAGATCTACAGGAACAAAGATATTTAGGACTACAAATAAATGTATTTCAATAACAATATAGGAAGAAAAAAAAATCAGATACTTGATCAACCTGCCAAGACCCAAGTTCAGGAGGTTGAATTTTCACTCTTCTATCTGACAACATAATTAACACTTACATCTGCCACAGACACATACTCCCCATATGTGTTTTAATCTTTATTATTATATTCACAGCTTTTTAAAAAATCTAACACAATATTAAATTATAAACTCATGTCCTGTTCAACTGTCATACAGGATCCTAGTTTTCTTTTTTAAGACAGTGCTGAATATTTACAGAAATATACATATTCAAAAGATAATAATCTCCAAAAGGAAAGCAATTATGGATTTTTTAAAAATAAGGAGCAACATTATCAAAGGAGGCAATTACAGTCCTATCAAAGACAGAGAGAAAACTCATTGTTTAACCAAGAATGGAATGCTTGTCCTATGTTTTTGATTGCTAAAACATTTAAAACAAGCATCTAGAGAAAAATCTTCACTGACAAGAAAAATATCTCAAAGATTTTTTTGAAATATGGCTATTAGAAAATACTGAAGTCTTACCAAGTGCGAAATGCCTATATGTAACTTTTTAGATATCTTGGTGCAGGGTAGACAGAACTCTAAAATGGTCCCCACCACTCCCACCCCTGGAGCATACTCCTGTATAATCTCCTCTTGAACATGGATGGCGCTATGAATATGGTGGGATAATCACTCCCTAGATTAGGTTGCATTGTTGAACAAAAGGGGGAGTCACTTTCATAATTGGGTTATGATTACATGATTCTGCCTTGGTCAACTGAAGAGATGTTTTTCTAGCCATAAAAAAAAAAAAAAAAAGAACATCTCCATATTGTAGAGAAGGACACTTGCCAGAGAACAAGAGGGAGTCTCTTGCAGTTGAGAATGCCTTTCAGACTCATAGCTATAGGGAATGAAATTCTATTAACAATCAATGAATCTGGAAGAAGATCCCAACCTTCAGATGAGACTGAAGATTCAGTCAATTACTTTTTGCCTGATAAGACCCTGAGCAGACAACTCAGCTAACTGGTGTCTAGACTCTTGACCCATGGAAACCATGAGATTATAAATGTGTTTTTTTTTTAAGCCTCTATGGTTATGGCAGCTTGTTGTGAAGCAATGAAAACTAGTACATTCAGGATAAGGTCTTGCTGTTGTTCAGTCAGTAAGTCTTGTTTGACTCTTTGTGACCCCATGGACCACAGCACACCAGGCTTTCCTGTGCTGCACTATCTCCCAGAGTTTGTTCAAATTCATGTCCAGTGAGTTGGTGGTGGTATTCAACCATCTCATCCTCTGCTGCCCTCTGTTATTTTGCCTTTAATCTTTCCTGGTATCAGGAATAAGTTCTATGTTATCTACAACTCTGAAATGTTTCTATTAAAAAAACAAGATGGTAGTGGTTGCAGGGGAGACCCTTATCCTTAGCAAAGAATAACATGTTTGGAGAGTTGAATTTATATGTCTCAAAATTTGAATTTTACTTTAAGAAGTCATTAAGACTAATTTTTTTTCATATTCCTAATAAAGATAGGTAAACATTTTCTGATAATACAAATAATAGAAGTTAATACTCTATTTTCCTCTGTGATAGCAGAGGAAAGACTACTGAAATCATGGTATATGAGATCTGTACCAACTTGGCCACCAATAGCTTGAGACCTAGGGAAGTAAGGTGATTTTTGAGTGCTAGTTTATTTATCAGTAAAGAGAGAGTATAGTACTACTCAGAAGGCTTTGTTTTAACAAACTATCCTGGTGATTCTCAAGCTTCCTGAAGTTTGAGAAGCTCTAATTTATACACACAAGAGGTATACAGAGTTTTGTTTTTATTGAATACTTTCCTACCATTGTCAATCCAGGTTTTGTAGGGTCTGAAGTTTATACAATCTAGGGAGACTTCTTCCAAAAAAAGAATGAAAATCAGAAATTAGTTGAAGGACCCTGCATTCCAGGTAGCACTAGGTAATGAACTCACCTGCCAATGTAGGAGACATAATAGACACGGGTTTGATCCCTGGGTCAGGAACATCTGGAAGAAAGCATGGCACCCATTCTAATATTCTTGCCTGGAGAATTCAGTGGACAGAGGAGCCTAGCAGGCTACAGTCCACAGGGTCACAAAGAGTCAGACACAATTGAAGCGACCTAATACACATAAGTATAGGAAGGATTATTCAAGTGAGGGCCCTGACGTTAAGGCTTCACAAATTTCAGATAAAATCAGTTTCTGCATTCTTGTGTATTGGTTCTTTATTCACATCCAGTTCCCAAACCTTTGAAGCAGCCTTTCTAGTGCTTCTTCTTCCTATTCAACCTCTTCCTCTCTACTGATTCTTCCCTATTAATTGAAACAGTCACTTTTTTTCTCTGTCAAAACAAGATAACAGTAAGCTAAACAAGAACAAAAACCCAACAACAAAAACAAACTCCAAATCAAAAAAATACAAATGAAACAGCAAAAAAGGTTCTCATCTTTCCGGACCTCTCTTTCAAATCTGTTTCTCTCAGTTTTCAGACTTCTTTTTTTTCTAGTTCATAACCATTAAACTTCTTCTAAGCACCATCTACACTTACTATTTGCTTTTCTCATGTCTAGTTTATTCCTAAATCCCTTGTAAAATGGCTAAAACTGTTCTCACAACAGAAACCTCTCTCCTGCCTAATCTTGCTGATAAATTTGCTGATAAAATAACCTCCTTATCTTCCTGAATCTTTCAGCAGCATTTACACTCTTCCTCTTGACCTCCCCCCACCCCACACTTTTATCAGAAACATTTTAAAACATAGTGAGAGGTTTAAAGCATACAATGGTTATGCCCACCATATAGCTTCTTCAATTCTTAACATTTTGCCATTGGCTAAATGGCATGGGTGGGTATGTGTTTTGCTCAACAACTGTGCAGGTAACTTGTGGGTATTATGACATGCAGAAGCCTTCAAATATTTCAGCTTGTATCTTCTAAAAATAATGACATTTTCCTGCAAAACCAAGTACCATTATCACAACTAAGTAAACTGACAATAATTTGTTAATATAATCTGCCACCCAGTACACATTCATATTGCTTTATTGACCCTAAAATATCTTTTAGATGTTTTATTCATTGTAAGAGCAAGTATTATACAGTGCATTTTATTATTTTCTTTCAACTCTTTTAAATCTTGAAGGGTCATTCTATTTTTTCCCATGATGATACTAACCTTTTGAAGAGTGCAGGTTACATGCTAGATTTAGCTGATAGTATCACTGCATTTTCATATATTATTCTTAAATTCTCTGTGTTTGCTATAACCTGAAGGTTAAGGCTACAGGTTTAGTGAGATACAGTTTAAACATTTTTGGGGAATTTCTTCATAGGTGATATTTATTACTTCGTATTACATCCCACAAGGAGGTTTCTAATGTCAGAGGCCTAAATATTAAAAAAGTTAAGGTTGATCATTTGGTAATGGTAGTGTATGCCAAGTTTTTCTTTTAAACAAATGTGTGTGTGTGTGTGTGTGTGTGTGTTAGTTACTCAGTTGTCTCTGACTCTTTGTGACCTCATGAACTGTAGCTCACTGTACTCAACATGACAGCAAATTTGGAAAACTCAGCAGTGGTCACAGGACTGTGAAAGGTCAGTTTTCATTCCAACCCCAAAGAAGGGCAATGCCAAAGAATGTTCAGACTAGCATATAATTCTGCTCATTTCACATGCTAGCAAGGTAATGCTCAAAATCTTTCAACCTAGGTTTCAACAGTATGTGAACTGAGAACTTCTAGATGTACAAGCTGGATTTGGAAAAGGCAGAGAGAAAACTACAGATCAAATTGACAACATTTGTTGTATCACAGAGAAAACAAGGGAATTCTAGGACAACATCTACTTCTGCAACATCTACATCTGCTTCTGCTTTACGCTAAACACTAAAGCCTTTGATTGTGTGGATCACAACGAACTGTGGGAAATTCTGAAAGTGATGGGAATACCAGACCGCCTTACTTGTCACCTGAGAAACCAAACCTGTATGCAGGTCAAGAAGGAACAGTTAGAACCTACATGGAACAATGGACTGTTCAAAGTTGGGAAAGGAGTGTGTCAAGGCTGTATATTGTCACCCTGCTTATTTAACTTCTATACAGAGTACATTTTGCAAAATGCTGTCCTGTATGAATCGTAAGCTGGAATCAAGATTGCCAGGAGAAATATAACAACCTCAGATATGCAGCTGATAACACGCTCATGGCAGAAAAAGAAGAACTAAAAAGCCTCTTGATGAGGGTGAAAGAGGAGAGTGAAAAAGTTGGCTTAAAGCTCAACATTCAGAAAACGAAGATCCTGGAATCCAGCACATCACTTCATGGTAAATAGAAGGAGTGGAAGCAGTGACAGATTTTACTTTCTTGGGCTCCAAAATCACTGCAGATGATGACTGCAGCCATGAAATTAAAATATGCCTGCTCCTTAGAAGAAAACTTATGACAAACCTGGACAGCATATTAACAAGCAGAGGCATCACTTTTACAACAAACACCTGTATAATCAAAGCTATGGTTTTTCCAGTGGTCATGGATAGATGGATATGAGAGTTAGGCCATAAAGAAGTCTGAAACTTGAAGAATTGATGCATTTGAATTGTGTTGCTGGAGAAAACTCTTGAGAGTCCCTTGAACAGCAAGTAGATCAAACCAATCTATTTTAAAGGAAATCAACCCTGAATATTCATTGGAAAGACTGATGCTGAAGCTGAAGCTCCAATAGTTTGGCCACTGAGGTGAAGAGCCGACTCATTGGGAAAGATACTGAAACTGGGAAAGATTGAGGACAGGAGGAAAAGGGGCAACAAAGGATGAGATGGTTGCACAGCATCACCAATTCAATGGACATAAATTTGTGCAAACTCTGGGAGATAGTGAAGGACAGGGATGCCTGGCATGCTTCAGTCCTTGGGGTCATAAAGAGTTGGACACAACTTAGTGAGTGAGCATATATTACCCCCTCTGAAATTAGTAATCAACCATGGCATCTGGTCCCATCACTTCATGGGAAATAGATGGGGAAACAATAGAAACAGTGTCAGACTTTACTTTTGGGGGCTCCAAAATAACTGCAGATGGTGATTGCAGCCATGAAAATAAAGGATGCTTACTCCTTGGAAGGAAAGTTATGACCAACTTAGATAGCATATTCAAAAGCAGAGACATTATTTGCCAACAAAGGTCCGTCTAGTCAAGGCCATGGTTTTCCCAGTGGTCATGTATGGATGTGAGAGTTGGACTGTGAAGAAAGCTGAGAGCTGAAGAATTAATGCTTTTGAACTGTGGTGTTGGAGAAGATTCTTGAGAGTCCCTTGGACTTCAGGGAGATCCAACCAGTCCATTCTAAAGGAGATCGGTCCTGGGTATTCTTTGGAAGGAATGATGTTAAAGCTGAAACTCCAGTACTTTGGCCACCTCATGCGAAGAGTTGACTCATTGGAAAAGACTCTGATGCTGGGAGGGATTGGGGGCAGGAGGAGAAGGGGACAACAGTGGATGAGATGGCTGGATGGCATCACTGACTTGGTGGACATGAGTTTGAGTGAACTCCGGGAGATGGTGATGGACAGGGAGGACTGGCGTGCTACAATTCATGGGGTCACAAAGAGTCGGACATGTCTGAGTGACTGAACTGAACTGAACTGAGTGGGGGTAGTATTTTGGAATGTATCTTTCACCTAGTGGAATTAGCATCCATTGTTGAGCCCTTGCCTGAATCAATATTCCACTGGGGTTGCAGAATGTTCCCTCCCTTCTAGTTAATAAGTTTCCCATCCTTGCCATCAGTGACAGACATCACAAGATCTGCATCTTCCTTTCACTTTCCTCTTCCATTCGGGTGCCTTTTCCAAGCTCCTTTGCCTTTTTTTGTCCCTCATTACATTTTGGTCTTCCTCAGGGTTCTTTCTATGCTGCTGCTGCTGCTAAGTCACTTCAGTCGTGTCTGACTCTGTGCGACCCCATAGATGGCAGCCCACCAGGCTCCCCCGTCCCTGGGATTCTCCAGGCAAGAACACTGGAGTGGGTTGCCATTTCCTTCTCCAATGCATGAAAGCGAAAAGTGAAAGTGAAGTCGCCCAGTCGTGTCTGACTCTTTAGTGACCCCATGGACTGAGTTAGATCAATTTCACACAATTGTGATTGGTACCCACTCATTTCTTGAGAAAGGAAAATTTGAAAAATGCATTTTGATATAGGAAACTTGAATAAAGGATTCTTATTTTGATTTTATTTTTTTGATTTTATTTTTTTTAATTTTTTTATTTTTTTTTAAATTTTAAAATCTTTAATTCTTACATGCGTTCCCAAACATGAACCCCCCTCCCACCTCCCTCCCCACAACATCTCTCTGGGTCATCCCCATGCACCTGCCCCAAGCAAGCTGCACCCTACGTCAGACATGGACTGGCGATTCAATTCTTACATGACAGTATACATGTTAGAATTCCCATTCTCCCAAATCATCCCACCCTCTCCCTCTCCCTCTGAGTCCAAAAGTCCGTTATACACATCTGTGTCTTTTTTCCTGTCTTGCATACAGGGTCGTCATTGCCATCTTCCTAAATTCCATATATACGTGTTAGTATACTGTATTGGTGTTTTTCTTTCTGGCTTACTTCACTCTGTATAATTGGCTCCAGTTTCATCCATCTCATCAGAACTGATTCAAATGAATTCTTTTTAATGTTTATTTCAGCATTTAGAGCAAGAGACAACAGGTCTTCAAAACTTACCAACCATAAGATTAATATTTTGGAATATTATGGTTCTAAATGTTCAAATACATAGATTTTTAAGAATTTCTCTTACTGACATGGAAACTTTAGAGCAGCAATTAACTTTTCTATCAAAACTGTCTTACTAACAGAGCTGGAACCCTCTCTGTCCTGATTATAGCCACGCATTCAGCACTTGTGTTGGCCCAACTGAGTTCCAATAATGTATCTAAATGCCTAGCTGAAGTCTCCTTGCAGGGGTACTTTATTACTTTTTTAAACTTGAAATGTTTATCAAAGTGTCACACAGTTAACTGGACTTGTAATTAAGCTTTAAAAGAAGATTAAAACTTATACCCAAACCAATAGCCACATTAACAACAAAACACACTGAAGACCCATAGCTGTTAAATTCAATAAAATCTTTGCACAAAGGGTGCTTATTATTCCCCCCTTTTTTTTTTCATTTTTCATTTTTAAATTTGCATTTTCAGTGCCCAGAAGCCATCCCATAAATACTCATCAATGTTCCCCCTATTTTCACTAAATTAAACATGTTCATTTCAATTTAGTGCTTATTCAAAGTTCAATTTCCCTTAATTTGGGGAAGTAATAACTAAGATAGGGCTATATGAATATATTTTGTACAGATTTTAAATAACTACAAAGCTTAAGCAACAGGTCATCTCACCTACCTCCAAAACTCAAGAATAATTACTTTTTCTAGGGTGAATTTAAGGTACTATAAGTTCCCAATATGTATTCTAAAACAAAACTAGGTTACTAGGTTAATATATACTTTGGAGATAGTACAATTAGATGTATTTAATACTTTAAACATTCAGTTATCCAAATCACTGGATTATTTATAATATACTGTTTCCTAAACTTCTGGATAAAAGGGGGGCTTAATGTTCATTGTTATAAACACACACGATTACAATTAACTATTTCATACTTCACTTAATTCAATAATAATGAGTGTTAAAAAAATCAGGTTTTTTAAACTGCACTGCTTGAGATATACAGATCAATGGGAGTAAGTGGTTTGCAGGAATGTTGTCAAAAATTTGACCCGTAATTAAAAGAAAAAAACTCAATGAAAGAAAATGAGTATTACTTAAAATGAGAATAATGTAGAGTATACTCATTCCGTTAGCCAGTGCTCCTAGTAGCTTAACATTTGTATTGTGTTGCAATTACAAAACAATTACCTAAAATTCATTCTTTGGGGGCACTTCTTCACAATGTACGGCATAAACCATGAAAGGTTTCATGTTTGTTTTTAAAGAGTAAAATCAATCAAATTATTGGATACAGTTGAAGAATGTCTTAGTTTGCTTTTGCTGTCATAATTTCTAAGTACCACAAACTGGGTAACTTAGAACAACAGTAATTTATTGTCTTACAGTTCTAGAGGTCGGAAATCTGAAATCAAGGTGACAGCAAAGCCATGCTCCTTCTGAGGCCATTGGAAAGGATCTGTTCTAGACCTCTCCAGTTTCTGATAGTTCCTTGGTTATAGCAATATAATTTCAAATTTCACATGACATTCTTTATATGTGCATGTCTCTTTCTCCAAGTTTTCCCTGTTTATAAAGACAACAGTCATATCTGTTTAGAGGCCTACTGTACTACAAAGATTCCAAGGTTTAGTGCTTCAATAGATGCTATGTGATTTAGAAGCAGAAACTGTACTTGGCTGTAGATTCCTAGGAAGCATGTGCCGGGACAAGGCCTAAAGAGCAGTACTGAGGTGTCAGGAGCCCACAGGGTACATCTGTCAAAATTACAACTTGAGACAGAATGATTAAGTTAACCTGAAAACCAAACATGCAAGACTAGCTTAGATAAATCTGAAAATTTAAAGAGGAAATAACTTGTCCTGCTTCTGCTGCTGCTGCTGCTGCTGCTGCTAAGTTGCTTCAGTCGTGTCCGACTCTGTGCAATACCATAGACGGCAGCCCACCAGGGTCCGCTGTCCCAGGGATTCTCCAGGCAAGAACACTGGAGTGGGTTGCCATTTCCTTCTCCAATGTGTGAAAGTGAAAAGTGAAAGTGAAGCCACTCAGTCGTGTCCGACTCTTAGCGATCCCATGGACTGCAGCCTACCAGGCACCTCCATCCATGGGATTTTCCAGGCAAGAGTACTGGAGTGGGTTGCCACTGCCTTCTCCACAAATCAACAGCAATGGAACAGAATTTATACTTCTTTAACATATTTTAATTCTAAAATATAAGAAAGTGAAGTGAAAGTGAAGTCGCTCAGTCATGTCCGACTCTTTGCCACCCGTGGACTGTAGCCCACCAAGCTCCTCTGTCCATGGGATTCTCCAGGCAAGAGTACTGGAGTGGGTTGCCATTTAAATACAGTTTGCAAAACAAGGATTCAGTAAATCATGTTTTCCTGACACTGGGTTCAAAACTATTAATAACAATTTTAAACCAATTTAGTGGACAATAATTACTTTAAAAAAAAATTGAAATAGAACAGAATTAAATGGGATGATATGGGACAGAATAGGATATCTTAGAATTCATCACAAATATTAAGGATGAAAATTACTTTTGACACTTCTGTTTCAGTTATAGGTCTATGTGCAAACACATATGTGTGTCATGTGTGTTCTAGACTGTCATGTGAAATGTAATTTTTAATGAGAGGTTGTGATTTTTAAAATATGAACCATGGTTTCACTATTTATCTTATCATTATTTGTAATGGTGGTAATTATATGCTCCATAAGCCAAATAAATGAAGCAATCTAAGGTAGATGTATGTTTTCCTCTGAATACTTTTTAATGGAATAGGAAAAAATATATTCTATATGTAAGAAAATCTGAATAAAAGTTTATTCAGATTTATAATTTGTCAGGAGGGAAAAATGATTAGAAGGAAAATTACAACATCATTAGCAGTTTTCCCTAGGTTGGGAAATTATGGGCAATTTTAATTCTCTTCCTTATGTTTCTGTTTGCCCATATAACTTTAATAAGAGTATATTTTATAATTACCAAAGTCAATTCAGTTAGTCTCTCAAATGACTCCTTCCATGTTGCTTTAGTCCTAGTTCTCTAGGAATTTCCCTCAATGATGAAGATCTCAATGTATCCTAAACTGTTCTTTTAAGTACAGTTATGCATTCCTTTATAGTCACTCTCTTTTTTGTCATTCCGTGTTTGTTTTTGTTTTCTTAATGTAAACCTTGGGCAGAGTATTCAATATTCTAATAGGGCTCACCTATATTAGATTATAGCTTTACTTCCAAGGAGCAAGTCTAAATTTCATAGCTGCGGTCACCATCTGCAGTGATTTTGGAGCTGAATAAAATAAAGTCTGTCACTGTTTCCATTGTTTCCCCATCCGTTTGAAGTGATGAGGCCAGATGCCATTATCTTACTTTTTTGAATGCTGGTTTTTAAACCAGCTTTTTTACTCTCCTCTTTAACTTTCATCAAGAGGCGCTTTAGTTCCTCTTTGCTTTCTGCTATAAGGGTGGTGTCATCTGCATATCTGAGGTTATTGATATTTCGCCCCTCAATTGCATTGACAACTCCACGAACAGTATGAAAAGGCAAAAAATAGCCTCCTTAAACATGAATTAATGAGGTAATACTCTAAAAGATAACAAAATATTCTAAGTAAATGTCATCCCTTTGTGTTAGGGTAAGGCATTTTGATAGCTTTTTACTGTGCATGACCGTGACGGATATTGGGAAAGTGAAAGAAACTGAAGTTGCTCAGTCGTGTCTGACTCTTTGCGTCCCCATGGACTGTAGCCAATCAGGCTCCTCTGTCCATGGGATTTTCCAGGCAATAGTACTGGAGTGGACTGTCATTTCCTTCTCCAGGGGATTTTCCCGACCTAGGGATCGAACCCGGGTCTCCTGCATTGTAGACAGACGCTTTACTGTCTGAGCCAACAGGGAAGTCCCACTCAAATATTCCTTTAGGGAAGGACTTGCTGCTTTGCCCAGGCCCATGCCCTTTCTGACGAAGTTTTGTCTAGTCAAAGCTATGGTTTTTCCAGGAGTCATGTATGGATGTGAAAGTTGGACTATAAAGAAAGCTGAGTGTGGAAGAAATGATGCTTTTGAATTGTGGTGTTGGAGAAGACTCTTGAGAGTCCCTTGGACTGAAAGGATATCATACCAATCCATCCTAAATGAAATCAGTCCTGAATATTCATTGGAAAGGCTGATGCTGAAGCTGAAACTCCAATATTTTGGCCACCTGATGCAAAGAACTGACTCTTTGGAAAAGACCCTGATGCTGGGAAAGACTGAAGGCAGGAGTGGATGACAGAAGGCGAGATTCTTGGATGGCATCACTGACTCAATGGACATGGTTTGAGCAAGATCTGGGAGTTGGTAATGGACAAGGAGGCCTGGTGTGCTGCAGTCCATGGAGTCGCAAAGAATCGGACATGACTGAGCGACTGAACTGAAATGAACTGAATTGATGCCCTTTCCTGAAAGTGGCCCACATACTCTGACTGACTCAGGTGAGAGTATAAAGACCTCACCCTCTTAGCCTGATTTAGGATGATTGTGAAGAACCATTCCAGGTCCAGAGTCTAGACCTATGAGTTGACCTGTGCTGCAGTCTGACCTTTCCCTCTGCTAGTCTTCCTGCCTTCTCCTCCATTCCACAAGGCTCAACCTCAAGAGCGTATTTTCATAAACTGCCTATAAGGGAAACTGTATCTCTGAATCAGAACAAAATCGAGCACAATGAATTATTGCTACTCTGGACATACGAGGGCTAATGGTATCTTGGATATATTTTGAATTTTATTACATCATAAATTGATAAATAAAAAAGTATAAAATTAGAGGTATAGATACATTAACAGGAAAGCATTCAAGACCAAACTTACCTTAAAACATTACAAAATTTATTTTGAACCATTACTCATCCATGGTTATAAGTTTATAATTTTATAAAATACCATAATCAGTACATGTGAGAATTCTGACTACAACTTATTTTGCAATATTTTAGTAAAATATCGTTTAAAAACTACTTTTGTTAGGTATCAAACTTTGGAGTAGTGTTAATGAAATGATTGACACATTGAATGTATTAATTTGCTATCTTTCCTTGACTACAGTCAAGTAGCTGAATCTGACCCGTGTGTTCCCTTGCTCTCTTCCATGTACAGCAGTCATGTAAGTTTAGCAAACTAAACTTTGATTTTGACATGTTTCACAGTGCTTCTAATGATGCTGAATGAGAAGAAAGCAGCTCTTTAAACTTGTTCTAACTGAACATGTTAGTCTTTGAATTGAAGCTCTTTGCTGCCCTCTGTAGATAACTAAAGACAAAAATCCAAAGTACTTAATTAGTAAATACTTTCTCAAGAGTTATGGTACTTTTGTTCTGAAAACTTAATAGAAAAATAGACTAAACAGAGGGTAATTCAATTAAAGGGGAGTTAATACTCTTCCTATAATCTCTGACTATATCATAGCATTTCTGCAATTGCTTTTCAAAAAATAATTGTAACCCCAAATTAAGCTACATATTTGAAAAACACATGGCAAGAAAAAATGGAAACATAACACATGGACACACACACACAATATTCACACATTAAGAGTTAGTAATTGTTATTTTCATTATATATATATATATATACATATATATATAATAGAGCATATATATTAGTCACATTCAAAAAGTCACATAAAGTATAGTAGAAAATGTCCTCTGATTAAAATCTTAAGCTATGCACTCTTTTTTATATACTTAATTTTTCGAGAAGTTTTAGATTCACAGCAAAATTGAGTAGACAATAGAGAGACTTCCTTTATATCCCCTGAACCCACTATATATATATATATATATATATATATATATATATGTTCAGTTCAGTTGCTCAGTCGTGTTCAACTCTTTACGATGCCATGAACTGCAGCACGCCAGGCCTCCCTGTCCATCACCAACTCCCGGAGTCTGCTGCTGCTGCTGCTGCTGCTGCTGTGTCACTTCAGTTGTGTCCGACTCTGTGCGACCCCACAGACGGCAGCCCACCAGGCTCCCCCACCCCTGGGATTCTCCAGGAAAGAACACTGGAGTGGGTTGCCATTTCCTTCTCCAATCCCGGAGTCTACTCAAACTCATGTCCATTGAGTCGGTGATGCCATTCAACCATCTCATCCTCTGTCATCCCCTTCTCCTCCTGCCCTCAATCCTTCCCAACATCAGGGTCTTTTCCAATGAGTCAGCTCTTCGCATCAGGTGGCCAAAGTATCGGAGTTTCAGCTTTAACATCAGTCCTTCCAATGAACACCCAAGACTGATCTCCTTTAGGATGGACTGGTTCCAACTCCTTGCAGTCCAAGGGACTCGCAAGAGTCTTCTCCAACACCACAGTTCAAAAGCATCAATTCTTCTGTGCTCAGCTTTCTTTATAGTCCAACTCTCACATCCAAAAATGACCACTGGAAAACCCATAGCCTTGACTAGATGGACCTTTGTTGGCAAAGTAACGTCTCTGCTTTTTAATATGCTGTCTAGTTGGTCATAATTTTCCTTCCAAGGAGTGAGCGTCTTTCAATTTCATGGCTGCAGTCACCATCTGCAGTGATTTTGGAGCCCCACAAAATTAAGTCAGCCACTGTTTCCACTGTTTCCCCATCTATTTCCCATGAAGTGATGGGACCAGATGCCATGATCTTCGTTTTCTGAATGTTGAGCTTTAAGTCAACTTTTTCACTCTCCTCTTTCACTTTCATCAAGAGGCTTTTTAGTTCTTCTTCACTTTCTGCCATAAGGGTGGTGTCCATCTGCATATCTGAGGTGATTGATGTTTCTCCCAGCAATCTTGATTCCAGCTTGTGCTTCTTTCTGCCCAGCGTTTCTCATGATGTACTCTGCATATAAATGAAATAAACAAGGTGACAATATACAGCCTTGATGTGCTCCTTTTTCTTTTGGAACCAGTATGTTGTTCCATGTCCAGTTCTAACTGTTGCTTCCTGACCTGCATACAGAGTTCTCAAGGGGCATGTCAGGTGGTCTGGTATTCCCATCTCTTTCAGAATTTTCCACAGTTTGTGGTGATCCACACAGTCAAAGGCTTTGGCATAGTCAATAAAGCAGAAATAGATGCTTTTCTGGAACTCTCTTGCTTTTTCCATGATCCAGCAGATGTTGGCAATTTCATCTCTGGTTCCTCTGCCTTTTCTAAAACCAGCTTGAACATCTGAAAGTTCATGGTTCACATATTGCTGAAGCCTGGCTTGGAGAATTTTGAGCATTACTTTACTAGCCTTGAAATGAGTGCAATTGTGCAGTAGTTTGAGCATTCTTTGGCATTGCCTTTCTTTGGGATTGGAATGAAAACTGACCTTTTCCAGTCCTGTGGCCACTGCTGAGTTTTCCAAATTTGCTAGCATATTGAGTGCAGCACTCACAGCATCATCTTTCAGGATTTGAAATAGCTCAACTGGAATTCCATCACCTCCACTAGCTTTGTTCGTAGTGATGCTTCCTAAGGCCCACTTGACTTCACATTCCAGGATGTCTGGCTCTTGGTGAGTGATCACACCATCATGGTTATCTGGGTCATTAAGATGTTTTTTGAATAGTTCTTCTGTGTATTCTTGCCACCTTTTCTTAATATCTTCTGCTTCTGTTAGGGCCATATGGTTTCTGTTTAAAATAGCAACTTCATTATCTACTCTACTTCATACATATCCTGTGAAATTTTTGAATTCTTAATTCATTCTACTGCATTCTCTGCTGATTTTTGCACCAGTATTACTTTGTTTTGAGTGTTGTGAAATCGTGATATATTTTAATAGTGAATAGGGAAAATTCCTCTTTGTTTTTCATATTTTACTGACTAATCTGACACTTTCACTTTTTCATGCAAAACTTATTTTTTTACCTTTACATACAAATTAATTTTTACCTTTGAGTTCTACAATGTTAAATGTATAGAGTAGTTTGATAGAGTTGACCTATTTCCACTGTTTGGGTCTTTATGTGTATATATATGTATACATACGTATATATACATATATATGTATACATATGTATATATATGTATATATATAGAGAGAGAGAAAAAAAGAGAGAGAGAATTACACAATATAATGGATAGTATAAGGAAATTTGGCCAAATATACATCAGTTAGTATTTTTATAACCTTTTATCCACTTTGAGGACTCAACCTGCAGAAGGCAACTGTCTATATATAAGGTTGTAGCATTGCTACTATTAATACATTATGTACACCCATGGCAGATTCATGTCAATATATCACAAAACAAATACAACAATTTAAACTAATTAGCCTCCAATTAAAATTTAAAAATTTATATTATAAAACAAAAAAAATAAAATATGTTGGAGAGTGTTTTGCCTATGTTCTCCTCTAGGAGTTTTATAGTTTCTGGTCTTACATTTAGATCTTTAATCCATTTTGAGTTTATTCTTGTGTATGGTGTTAGAAAGTGTTCTAGTTTCATTCTTTTACAAGTGGCTGACCAGTTTTCCCAACACCACTTGTTAAAGAGATTGTTGTTAATTCATTGTATATTCTTGCCACCTTTGTCAAAGATAAGATATCCATAGGTGCGTGGATTTATCTCTGGGCTTTCTATTTTGTTTCATTGATCTATATTTCTGTCTTTGTGCCAGTACCATACTGTCTTGATGACTGTGGCTTTGTAGTAGAGCCTGAAGTCAGGCAGGTTGATTCCTCCAGTTTCATTCTTCTTTCTCAAGATTGCTTTGGCTATTCAAGGTTTTTTGTATTTCCATACAAATATTGAAATTATTTGTTTTAGCTGTGTGAAAAATACACTCTGACATACATCACAGCAGGATCCTCTATGACCCACTTCCCAGAATATTGGAAATAAAAGAAAATGTAAACAAATGGGACCTAATTAAAATTAAAAGCTTCTGCACAACAAAGGAAACTATCAGTTCAGTTCAGTCGCTCAGTCGTGTCTGACTCTTTGCAACCCCATGAATCGCAGCATGTCAGGCCTCCCTGTCCATCACCATCTCCAGGAGTTCACTCAGACTCACGTCCATCGAGTCCATAATGCCATCCAGCCATCTCATTCTGGGTCGTCCCCTTCTCCTCCTGCCCCCAATCCCTCCCAGCATCAGAGTCTTTTCCAATGAGTCAACTCTTCGCATAAAGTGGCCAAAGTACTGGAGCTTCAGCTTTAGCATCATTCCTTCCAAAGAAATCCCAGGGCTGATCTCCTTCAGAATGGACTGGTTGGATCTCCTTGCAGTCCAAGGGACTCTCAAGAGTCTTCTTCAAAAGCATCAATTCTTTGGCGCTCAGCCTTCTTCACAGTCCAACTCTTACATCCATACATGACCACTGGAAAAACCATAGCCTTGACTAGATGGACCTTAGTCGGCAAAGTAATGTCTCTGCTTTTGAATATGCTATCTAGGTTGGTCATAACTTTTCTTCCAAGGAGTAAGTGTCTTTTAATTTCATGGCTGCAATTACCATCCGCAGTGATTTTGGAGCCCCCAAAAATAAAGTCTGACACTATTTCCACTGTTTCCCCATCTATTTCCCATGAAGTGATGGGACCAGACGCCATGATCTTCGTTTTCTGAATGTTGAGCTTGAAGGCAACTTTTTCACTCTCCTCTTTCACTTTCATCAAGAGGCTCTTTAGCTCCTCTTCACTTTCTGCCATAAGGGTGGTATCATCTGCATATCTGAGGTTACTGATATTTCTCCCGGCAATCTTGATTCCAGCTTGTGTTTCTTCCAGTCCAGCGTTTCTCATGATGTACTCTGCATATAAGTTAAATAAGCAGGGTGACAATATACAGCCCTGACATACTCCTCTTCCTATTTGGAACCGGTCTGTTGTTCCATGTCCAGTTCTAACTGTTGCTTCCTGACCTGCATACAGAGTTCTCAAGGGGCATGTCAGGTGGTCTGGTATTCTCATCGCTTTCAGAATTTTCCACAGTTTATTGTGATCCCCACAGTCAAAGGCTTTGGCATAGTCAATAAAGCAGAAATAGATGATTTTCTGGAACTCTCTTGCTTTTTCCATTTCAGCGGATGTTGGCAATTTGATCTCTGGTTCCTCTGCCTTTTCTAAAACCAGCTTGAACATCAGGGAGTTCACCGTTCATGTATTGCTGAAGTCTGTCTTGGAGAATTTTGAGCATTACTTTACTAGCATGTGAGATGAAAAGACAGCTTTCAGAGTGGGAGAAAATAATATCAAATGAAGCAACTGACAAACAACTGACCTCAAAAATATACAAGCAACTCCTGCAGCTCAATTCCAGAAAAATAAATGACCCAGTCAAAAAACGGGCCAAACAACTAAATAGACATTTCTCCAAAGAAGACATACAGATGGCTAACAAACACATGAAAAGATGCTCAACATCACTCATTATCAGAGAAATGCAAATCAAAACCACAATGAGGTACCATTTCACGCCAGTCAGAATGGCTGCCATCCAAAAGTCTACAAGCAATAAATGCTGGAGAGGGTGTAGAGAAAAGGGAACCCTCTTACACTGTTGGTGGGAATGCAAACTAGTACAGCCACTATGGAGAACAGTGTGGAGATTCCTTATAAAACTGCAAATAAAACTGCCTTATGACCCAGCAATCCCACTTCTGGGCACAGACACCGAGGAAACCAGAATTGAAAGAGACACGTGTACCCCAGTGTTCATCACAGCACTGTTTATAATAGCGAGGACATGGAAGCAACCTAGATGTCCATCAGCAGATGAATGGATAAGAAAGCTGTGGTACATATACACAATGGAATATTACTCAGCCATTAAAAAAATACATTTGAATCAGTTCTAATGAGGTGGATGAAACTGGAGCCGATTATACAGAGTGAAGTAAGCCAAAAGAAAAACACCAATACAGTATACTATCGCGTATATATGGAATTTAGAAAGATGGTAATGATAACCCTGTGTGTGAGACAGCAAAAGAGACACAGATATATAGAACAGTCTTTTGGACCCTATGGGAGAGGGCGAGGGTGGGATGATTTGGGAGAATGGCACTGAAACATGTGTACTATCATATATGAAATGAATCGCCAGTCCAGGTTTGATGCATGATACTGGATGCTTGGGGCTGGTGCACTGGGATGACCCAGAGGGATGGTACAGGGAGGGAGGAGAGAGGGGGTTTGAGGATGGGGAACACATGTATACCCATGGTGGACTCATGTCGATGTATGGCAAAACTAATACAATATTGTAAAGTAATTAACCTCCAATTAAAATAAATAATTTATATTATAAAAAGAATGTAAAAAAAATATTTTCACTTGTGTTTTCCAATATGTATGCCTTTTGTTTTATTATTTTGTTTTGTTCCCCATCTAACTGCTTTCTTTATTATTTCCATGTCAATTAAATGGACTTGGTTTGCTTCTCTAAGTTTTGACTTTATTGGAACTCTTTTTGTATAAATATATAGAATATGTTTATCATCTTTTAATATTACAGGTGTTAATTTATAATTATTACCTATGACAAGCATTATTTTATATTTATATAATTAATTAAATATATTAATTAAATATATCTATATATTATAACCATATTGCTATAATTAATATATTATATATCTGTAATATTTGGCATATTTATGCATTGATATATGTATTTTATATTAATATGTTTATATTATATGTGATACACTAATATATTTGGTAATATATATTAATCTTTCATGTATTAATAATTTAGAATGAGACCATCTCTATTTAATGTATTAAACCATGCACATATGCTGTATTACCCTTTTTCTTTTTTTGCCTTCTTTTTTGCCATAGCACTTACCACCATTTGACACAATACTTTAAATTTCACTTCATTATCTGTTGTCTTTTTGTCACAGCTAGTATAAATTACATGAGGTCAAGATTTTCATCTATTTTGTTCACTGTTGTATGTCAAGAACTTAAAACAGTACCTGGTACATATTCGATGTTCAACAAATACTTGCTGAATTAATGAAAATAATGCTGTCTTTATAAAGGTGAATTGAAAAATACATAAACTCTGCCTTTGTAGAGTTAACAATATAGTGAGGGGATAGATACAGAACAGATAATGATATATGCTACTATAAATGTACAAAATATACAGGAGGACACTGGAGTGCTACAGTAATAAAGTTTAGGGGATGAGATGGACTTGCACTTTACAGAGTGATTAGGAAATGCCTTAAAAAAAAGTCATCCAAACAAAGAGACAAATATATGTGAAGACCCTTAAGAAATAGACAGATGGAGTCCAGGAAACTATAAAAAGGTTGGTGGCTGGGTGAAGAATTATTTAGAGATAAGAAGGGAACAAATCAGCCTTACATGACAGAATAAGGAGTTTAGATTGTATTTAAAGTGGAACTGGTAGCCACTGAACATTTTTAATCAGGGGCATGGGTGGATTAGTTTTATATTTTTAAAAGTTCTCTTTCTGCTTTGTAAAGTCTGTACTGGGGGAGAAGAGAAAAGAGGAGAAATGTCAAGACCAGTTAGTAAGCTCTGGCAGTATTCTAGGCAAGTAATAGTAATTGCCTGGCATACAATGAGAATATAAAAAGATTTGAAATATACTTGGAATATAGAATCTACAGAACTTAGTGAATGACTGGATATGGGAGACGGGGGAGATGTTGGAGTTAAAGATGCCTCTCAGGTTGCTAGTTAAACAAAAGGGTATATAATAATGTAACTTACCAAGGCAGGAAAAACGGGGAGAAGTCAGTTCTTAAACATTCAACTATGCATAACTGTGACACTTTATTGTTTGATTCTTAGGCTTATTTAACTGAATTCATAATAAAAACTTCTTCTACTCAGACATTACTCATGAAAGCTGGGTTACAAATGGTTTATGAGAGTGGTACAATACAGTTCTCCATGAGGACCTTGGTAATACAAATCTGAGAAAGTTACATATACTATGAGGACATTATGGTCCAGTGACTCCAAAATGTTCAGTCAGGATGGAAGGTTGTTAAGGAGACAAATTCCTGAGTACTCATATACCAAGAGCTTCTGGTTCAGTTAGCAGAATAGGTGTTTACCATTCTTTGAGAAACACTATTCAATTCAGGAAAAACATATCCATCTTAAACATTACTTCCTTATTAAGTTTACAGCACTTCAACATTGATAAACATAATTACTATTTTCAGATATCTCTACATTCTACATAATAAAGATCAAATTTCTTAGCTTGCATTAATTTTACTTAGAAGTTTCCACCTAGCTTTTCTCTGGTTATGATTCATGCACTCTAAACCCCTGCTACTTAAAGTGTGGCTAATAAACTGGCAGCACTGACATTACATTAGGGCTTATAAAAGGTAGGATCTTAGGTTCATTCCAGACCTACTGAATCAGAATCTGCTTTTTAACAAGATCCACATATATGCATATGCATTTAATATATGCATATTAAAACCTCAGAGGTGTTGCTCTTAAGGACAAACCATTTCCCTTCTATGATGCTTCTCAGTTCTTTTGCCTTTACATATACCGCTCCCTCTACCTGAAATTCAACTTATTCTAACTCAAGATGTCTAAATTCTTCTTGATATTGTACTTTTATTGCTAAATATGTAGATTTTTTGCCCAACCATTATGAATTGGATCTTCTCTTTGTATCCGACCTGGTTGAGTTTGTTATGTAAGAAATTTTTGATTTTTTTAGCATTTATTTTTAACTTAACTACTATTTCATTTGTCTCATGAATTTTATTATATTGCCTCTAGCTTTTTCAATACATAATCACATAATTTGCACATAGGATAAAGCATCCCATCTTCCCTCCTAAACTTCCTTACTTTTTTTTTTTTTGCTGTAATTTTCACTTTCTTCCTTATGAGATAGTCATTTCTACAGATGTCTTATCTTGGCCTCTTGTTGTTGTTTTAGCTGCTAAGTTGTGCCCACTTCTTTTGTGTCCCTATGGACTGCCACCTGCCTGGCTCCTCTGTCCATGGAATTCTCCAGGCAACAATACTGGAGTGGGTTGCATTCCCTTCTCCAGGGGATCTTGATGCAGGGATTAAACCCATGCCTCCTGCAGGAGCATTCTTTACCACTGAGCCACCAGGGAAGCCCATCTGAAGTAAAGGTTCCTACCTGTATAGTGTTTATATTCTCCATAACACCGTGCCTTGCACAAACACGAAGCTGAATAAACACTAGTTGACTGAGTGAGTGAATGAACAAGCAACATACAGGTATGGTCCAATTAATCTAAGGTTACCAGGTCTGATCTAGGTAATCTTTGAATCAATCTCAAGGCTCCCCAAGGACAAGTGTTCCCAGGTAGACTTAATTTCATCAGAGAGGCATATACCAAGGCAGCATGGCTAGAACACACTTGTATCCTGTGTCCTAAAACATTTCATCATGATGGTTACTATATTTCTGCCATGGGCCAGAAAAGAAAGAAACAAAGATGTGAGGCAAAATGTGCAAAGTAATTAGAACAAACATGCCTTTAGAAAATAACTTGCCCAACAGTCTTCAGTCGATAAGTATGGGATACAATATTTATGAGTTTTCCCAAATCTGTGTCATTTATCATGCTAATAAAGCCTATCATTCTGTGGCTCTGACAAGTGTTATTTATTTCAAAGTTGAAGAAGGAAATAATATTCATAGTTCCTCAGCTTTAACGTTCTTTCTTTTCTTTTAGGAAAGAAACAAAACTGTTATTCTTGCTCTTCAGCTGCCAGTGGTGCATTTATCTTTAGTAAATCAGCTATTTAGTGCCCCATGTCTATAGTCTAAAATGTTACTAAATTTCATAATATGTACTGAAAGAGAATGAGACAGAGTGAATTCTAAAGCAGTACCATCTTCTATGAAGTACCATACTTTATAAGGCTCCCAATTTTATTAAGGCTCAAAACACTGTAGAACATAAGTATAAATATGGGCAGTAGCAACAGAATATAAACAAGATGTCTCTAAGGCCTGGTACTGAAAATTTTACAGAACACTGGATTTCCTGTGACTATTAGGATTCAAATACTACTGTTTTCTAAGTCAGAGTAGCAGTTTCAATTACATGTATAATATCATATATGAAACAAGTCGCCAGTCCAGGTTCATTGCATGATACTGGATGCTTGGGGCTGGTGCACTGAGACGACCCAGAGGGATGGTACAGGGAGGGTGGTGGGAGGGGGGTTCAGGATGGGGAACATGTGTGTACCTGTGGCGGATTCATGTTGATGTATGGCAAAACCAATACAATATTGTAAAGTAATTAACCTCCAATTAAAATAAATAAATTTTATATATATAGATTTTTAAAAAAAATAACACTTAACAGTGGCTTTATCAATGAGTATGGTTTTCTCAAAATAGGACCCTAACTACTGAATAATTTTAGCCTTTGATTAATTGTTTTTGATCTCCCTTCAGTTTGTTTCTGAAAATGTACAGTGGGCATAAACATTTTTAGAATTACTGTGCTTGCAAACTTAAAGCACCTATAAAAATGTGTTATAAAATACTTAGGAACATCTTTTGGTAGTATCTTCCCTATGTCATGTCCCTTCTAGGAGAGAGAGGAAAAGCACCTACAAATGAAATACAAGTCAAGAGCTCCTGGTAGGATTACCTGGGCTTGCAAAAATGCCCAGCATTAGTTTGATGCTCTTTTGTGACTCTTAAAATCCTGAACAACCTTATCTTTGAATTTCTGTTTTATAATTGAAGTCTGGTGGGATATTGGAACATGGGCATGAGTCATTGCATGTCTGTGTCAGTCACCTATTTCTTGCTGTCCCACTCACATGAGTCTCATGATGCCCACAAGCACAGAATTCCAGCGATCCTTCAGGGTAGGGATCCAAAATGAGATGATCTAGCAAATGTGTTATGCCCATGGCTGAGTCAGTAAGGGTGTTGACAGCCCAGACAGGTCATGCTTTCCATGTGAACCGAATTGGCTTTGAATATAGAAAGAAGGCAATGGTGTTCTAAGAACTGGATCAAGGAACATTATTATAGCCTTTCTTATTTGTGCTACTTTCATTTAGCAGCCAGTCACTTACGTTGAAAATTATATAAAATAAAAGGGAAAAATAGAGCCACCTACAGTTCTCTTTTTCTTTCAATTCTTCCTTATTTGTTAAAAAGCCAAAGGTAGAGATTGTGAGTAGAATGTGTATATGTCAAGGAATGAAATCCAGGCAGTTGTAAATTTTGTACAACATTTTCACTGTTCTGGTAAGAATGAAATACATATGCACATAGAAGCTACAGGATATGAATTATGTAATTTCAGTTATTCTGTGTATAAGTTAAGTGGTCCTTTATTTGCATTTAGAACTGGTACTGCGCAATGTAAAAATGAATGGTAAAATTCATGTGAACAATTAAAAATTTTAATTTAGAACAACACTAACTAGCAAATTTAAAAAACGCTGTGGCAGGTCAAAAGAGGGACTTGGAAGAAAGCAAAAAGTATACATATTTAGCATGTTTAACAATAAATTTTTCTCTGCTTTGGGAATAAGAGTCCCTCAATTTCATTTTGCAGTGGTCCAAGGTTGGTATGACTAATGTACTAGAGGATGGGTGTGTGTGTGTGTCTCTGTGTGTGTGTGTGTGTGTATAACACAGTCTTCTCAGATATAAATTGGTTATATTTTTTAGAGTTTTCATTATATCAGACAGAGTCATTCTTTAGAGTATTGCAAATTGGCTCTGTTTCTGTGTATGCTGGGTTGTGAGATGAAATGAGAAAGGACTCTGACAGTCATCAAAATGAGACTCAGTCCTTAACTGATCAAGTGAAATTTTTTTTTCCTTAGAAACCTGTATTCTACCTAGCATACTTACGTTGAAAGGGGTCAATTCTTTCTTTTTCCCTCCTACTCTTTTTAAAATTTCTGTTCCATATAGGTCATTACAGAGTATTGAGAAGAGTTCCCTATGCTATACAGTAGGTTCTTATTAGTTAACTATTTTATATTTACATGGGTGTATATGTCAATCCCAGTCTCCCAATATCCCTCCCTCCTCCCCAGCTTTCCCCTCAATAACCATGTTTGTTTTCTACATCTGTGCCTCTATATTTTGAAAATAAGTTCATTTAATCATTTTAGATTCCACATATAAGCAATATACGATAATTGTCTTTCTCTGACTTCACTCAGTATGACAATCTTTAGGTCTATCCATGTTGCTGCAAATATCATTGTTTTGTTCTTTTATGGATGAGTAATATTTCATTGCAACATATTTACCACAGCTTCTTTATGCATTCCTCTGTCAAACGATATTTAGGTTGCTTCTATGTCTTTGTTATTGTAAATAGTGCCACAATGAACATTGGGGTGCATGTACCATTTCGAATTATGGGTTTTTTTGCATATATGTCGAGGAGTGGGACTTCAGGATCATATGGTCACTCTATTTTTAATGTTTTAAAGAACCTCCATACTGTTCTCCATAGTGGCTGTACCAATTTACATTCCCACCAAAAGTGTAGGAGGGTTCTCTTTTATCCACACCCTTTCCAGCACTTACTGTTTGTAAATTTTTTGATGATGAACGGCAACCCACTCCAGTGTTCTTGCCTGGAGAATCCCAGGGAAGGCGGAGCCTGGTGGGCTGCCATCTATGGGGTCGCACAGAGTCGGACACTACTGAAGCGACTTAGCAGCAGCAGCAGGCTGAGGTTAGAGTGAGCTAAGGAAGCCTTAAGCGATATTCAGATGGCTGGAAAGTTGAAATGACCACCTACAAGTGAACCACTTATCCTTTCTTCCTGACAAGATAGGCATCAAATTTATTTATCACCTCTTTATTGCTGGAAAAATGTTGAATCTCAAAAGGGGGCAATAATTTTCTAGAGGATCCTGATTTTACTTGTTTCACTTTAGCTTTGTAACAAGCTATAATTATTATTTTTCTTCTTCTTCTTATTGCTTCCATCCAATTAAATGCCAACCAAAATGGAATACTCAGATGTTTTTATTTACTTTTTTTAAAGTTTAGTGCTCAATCAGGAAATGTCAATTTTGTGACTTTCCAATTTGTCAGAACTAGTTTTATTTTTCAGCGGTTATTCTCATAAGCAGCCATAAAATATAATAACTGTTTCAGAACATATAAGAATTTTAACGTATGCACTGGGTGTTTTAAAAGATATAGAGCAAATTCCAATATAAATAGATTGAATTATTTGTGTAAGTTGTATTGATTACTTCTGGAATCAGAAGCTTCTCTTATGTTACAGCAGTTAAATTTCTTCACTACATTCAATCTAGCTTAAAGACTTTTGCACTTCTTGTGTGTCCTATATATTTAATATTTTCTTTCATAATCAAAATGTACACATTTTTATTAAAGATAAAAGTTGACATCTAGCTTTTGGGTGTTTGAATTAAACATTTCTTGGACATGAGTGAGTGGAAATGAACCATATTTCTCTTATGTTCTCAGCCTGAAGACTACTTTAGAGAAGAAAAAAAAAAATCCTGCACACTACAGGATTAACTATTTGCTGCAGTAAAGATAATGAGAATTAATAGAGAGAATCAAATACCTTTTAATTGGACATCAATAAAAATATCATATTACCAACTTGTGTTAATGTCAACTTCATATTAAGAAAAATGAAGATGTTATAACATATTTTAATGAAATATGCCCAAAGTTTTTCTAGGAGGATCTCCTAGGGGATAAGTAAAATGGAGTCAAATGATGGAAGGTCATTGGACCTAATGGGGCTTCCCTGATAGCTCAGTTGGTTAAGAATGTGCCTGCAATGCAGGAGACCCCAGTTTGATTCCTGGGTTGGGAAGGTCCCCTGGGGAAGGGAAAGGCTACCCTCTCCAGTATCTCTTGCCTGGAGAATACCAGGGACTGTACAGTCCATGGTTTGCAGAGAGTTGAACAGACTGAGTGACTTTCACTTTCACTTTCATTGGACCTAATGATCTCTTTTAACCCTGTGTTTTATTTTATGACTCCATTACCACTTTCACTGAAAGAATAATTAACAACGACCAGGAATCTGATTACTGACAATGTTCTGAATGGGTAGGAGAGAAGATAAGCTCACCTAGCAATTAGCAACAATGTGGCCAGATGATCTGCATCAACTAACTATCAACACATTTAAGCATGTATCACTGACTAATGTGATGGTCGCAGAGTCAGACACAACTGAGCGGCTCAACTGAACTGAACTTAATGTGATGGTAATGAAAGCATCTCTTACAAATAAAAATCAGACTTGCACATTCCCTGACATCTGTGATGTTCATTTCATCAACTGAGCTTTTACTGACAATTAACTGTGTTTTTCACATGCTCCCTTGTTGTAAGGTAATAGGCCATATTCCCCAAAAGCCTGAAAATCCAGGAGTAAAGCACACAAAACATGGAAATATAAATAAAATACTCATGGTGGAAGTGATGTTTAAATTTTGTATTTTAGAATTAAAAGCAAACAATTTGTAATTATGTCTATTTTGAAAATGCAAAAGTGATTCAATTCACAACTTAAACTCTAATACGACAAGTCTGTTCTTTCTCCCTTCCCTCCTGCTTCCTGGTTTGGCTGCTGGACCTGAAATATAGTCTCTGCTGCCTTGTTGTTGAAGAGTAACAGAGTCACACCCTAACCCTTCAGGCTACAGCTCCGGCCATTCACAGTGTTGAAAAGTTTTCCCTTAAGAGCTCTATATATAAAAAAGCATACCAAATTAACATCTACGTCCTCAACCAGTATCAACATGTAACCAACCTTTTTAATATGTGAAAGATCAAAGAATGAAATTGAAAAATTTATAAAAATATTATTGTCACATTTTCCTTACTTTTAAAAATATTTAATGAAGTAATACAAGTACATAGTTTAAAAAAGAAATCAAATGGCACCTGCCTTCTATGGGTTCAATCATCTAAAATGATTTTTAACTTACAGTATTTACCTCATATTTTTCAATATTCTAACCCTATTTGCTTACTCTAAGACACTATTTAGTGTCTGTTTTTTATGCAAATTTATCTTCATAATGTCATCCTATTTTCGTGGCAATGACATTTACTTTCTCTTGTATTCTTGGTATAGCGGAAACATCATTTTTAGTTAATAATCAATGTTTACATCATTATGACTACTGTTCAGTTTAAAGCCAAGCAAAGTGTTTTTTAAAGTTATTTTTTCATTGACTTGTCACTATTTTTTTTTTAATTTGCATTATTTTCTCTAACCCAATCCTTATTTTTTTTCCCCTCAAGTTTCATCAGATATGGTATGTTCCTATAGAAAATTTTTTACTCCAAAGCCCTATCACATTAGATAGATTCTTTTCCTCCTTTTTTTGCCAGAACTTTTGCTTCCTCTTCCTGCTTGAGCAGGTACCTGTCACACTCTAGACTAGCTGCCTTCTTGCACTTCATTTTGCTACTTGCCAGAAAACTGATTTTTGACTGACTCACCAATTAAGTGAGTTTGGTATTAATGTCAGATCTGACTGTGCCTGAAATAAGAATTCAGTGAAATGAGACTGTAAAGACTATAAGCTTAAGAAAGTAGGTCAAAGTAATTTCTCACAAGAAGACAGAAGATATCTAATCACTCAATCACCACCAAATACAGAGCCTCACATTTTTAGGAAAGTCATAATCAACACTTACATCAAGTCCGGTTCTGCTCAGTGATGCAAGTTCCTTGAGTTAACTAAATTTGTCTCTTTTTAAGCAGAAATCTCAGAACTCATTTGGCTGTCTGGATCAGCCAGATGTAAGGTGAATTCTGCAGCCTGGATAGGAATTCCAGAATAAGGACTCTGAAAGACACATCAGTGCTGCCATTTGCATAGGTTCCCTCTCTTGTCCTTTTCATTGGTCTGTCCATTATACCTTTTGTAGTTATTTACACACTGAGCCTGATGTTAAACAAAACAACATGTTCTTCAACAGGCATTGCTGTTCCTACTGAACTTCTCATTTGCTTGTCACTCTGGCAATATGACAGGGTACCTATCTTTTTATTACAATATTGACCCCAATGCAATAGGAAAGAAGAGTGAAAATGTTTTATCATACTTTGCTTTTTTTGCTTAATATCTGTTGCTTAAAAAATAAGAACAAAACAGATATAGTACCATTCTATCCCTTAGGCACCGAGGCTACCAGCTTTTCAGAGATCTACTTTTCCAGAAAATATCAAAGAATTGGAAGTAAACAAACAAACAAGATTTCCTGTCTCAAATACAGAAAGTAAAAAGTTTAAATTAATAAATGTTTAATTAAATATATAGAAAATATAAGACTAGTTATATTAAATGAATTATTTAATAAATTATTTTAAAATACAGATTTCATTAAATTTGAAATACTTTGTAAAAGTTAGATGATTTTCCTTCCCAAGAATTTCCAAATATGCATACTGATTCCAACAACAGTAATAATATTGATAGTAGCTACATGTTGGGAGTGATGACTTTCTAGCTATTTTGAAAAACTTCCAACATAAGAAAGCCTGAAAGAACTGTGTAAAGAATATTTGTATACTTTCTATACAAACCTCTTAAGAGGCTTCTCTGGTGGCTCAGTGGTAAAGAATCTGCCTGCCAATGCAGGAGACATGAGTTCAATCCCTGGGTCAGGAAGATCCCCTGGAGGAGGAAATGGCAACCTACTTCAGTATTATTTCTGGGAGAATCCCATGGACAAAGGAGCCTGGAGGGCTACAGTTCATGGGGTGGCAAGAGCCAGAAATGACCTAGCAACTAAACAACAATAACAACAACCTCTTAACAACATTTAAAGCTCTTTATAAGCTCAGTTATTATTACATTAATTCTTTAAGGTAGTACAATTTGCATCATCAATTTACAGTTGAGGCATCTGAGGGCACCCTTTGTTTTGAGTCATAGATCTGGTAAGTGGTTGGCCTGGGATTCAAACCCAGAGATTGCCCAAGAACCAATGCTTAACAAGTAATCATTCTTTTAAATAAATTTATATAGACAAATCCTTTATAAATTATTTTACATCAAATTATATTTAATGTAGGGATGTTTTAACATGGTTTAGGATGTGAAACCTCTGAATGTACCAGTGTTTAGAAAGTTTTTCAAAGACTTTAGGCAAATAGAGGCAGGTCAAAATAGATGTCTTTGGCAGTGCAGCCAGAGCAGAGATGAGGAAGTTAAGCAAGGTATACAAAGATCTTGGACTCATTCCTACATCTGGAAAGGATGGAAAAGGAAAGTGAGAGTTTCTCTCACATGTTAATTTATCTGCTAATCTATGGAGTAACATATCACTAATTTAGAAGCTAGGCTTCTCAGGTGGCTCGGTGGTTTAAAAAAACAAAAAAGCAAGCCCACCTGCCAAGCAGGAGATGCAGGTTCAATCCCTGGCTTGGGAAAGTTCCCTGGAAAAGGAAATGGCAATTCACTCCAGTATTCTTGCCTGGGAAATTCCACAGACAGAGAATTCTGGCAGGGCTGCAGTCAATGGGATCACCAAGAGTTGGACACAACTTACCGACTAAACAACAATTCTTAAGTTATAGAATCATGAGTCTTGGTTCTTGATTAACAGACAAGAAACTGATATTCCTGATCCAATCATGATATCGGTGTTTCTCATCTGTGGCTGTCAATGTCAGGATTACTAAGTACACTCCCACCGTGCCCTGGCACAGCAGGAAACTCTCTCGTCCAGATTCAGGCAACTATATTTCACTCTCAGCTTTACCTTTAGACAATCCTACTTAAAGTTATTTTTGGTCATGAGTTCCTCTATTATACTTTTTCAGTTCTAATATTCTATGATTCATTTTTGTATCATATATGAACAGACCATTTTGAAAAGTTTAATTCCAAGCTTAATTTCCCTATATGCAACATAAAGCTGCTGAAAAGAACATAATGTTGCCTTTCAGCTGTTCAAAACACTTTCATATCTATCAGTATATCTCACTTTACCAATTTAACAGTCCTGTGAAACAAATTGCCTCCATTGTTCCTGTGAGAATACTGAGGCACTATGGAATCAGCTATTAAAGAATAAACTAGTAACAGAGAAAAGACTAAAACCCAATCACAGCTCTTTCCATTTCAACTGGCAGAGTTCTTCTATAGTTTCATTTACCTCTATTTTTCCTGAGAGCTTATATTTTTTCCAGTATTGGTGTTGATAATAGACAAAATGGAAGGGAACTAGTAAAATATAATTTGAGAGCCTTCTAGCAAGGGCCCTTTGCCCAAAAGTAGCACTCCTTACTTTTTATTACAGGCCTTAAAATACTGTAAGTCCGTACATTTGTTAGGGCTCTAGACAGAGGAAATGGCAACCCACTCCAGTACTCTTGCCTGGAGAATTCCGTGGACAGAGGAGCCTGGTGGGCTGCCGTCTATGGGGTCGCACAGAGTCGGACACCACTGAAGCGACTTAGCAGCAGCAGTAGACAAAGCTTGTAATCTAAAACACAATGCAATCAAAGTGCTGCCAGAGGTGGTGTATCCTTAGCAGAAATTGGCTCTTTGTCAGGGAGAGTGGTGGGAGGCAGATATAACGGGACATTTTTAAACTTCTTCTGGGAAAGGGTTTCAGAAAACCATCCTGGGATGGTGAGAAGGGATGACAACCTGAGTGAATTGTCTGGAGTGGAAAGAAAATCTAAGGACATTAAAGATAAAAAGATAAAAATAGACTTTGCTTTACTCCACCATTTTGCCTGGGGCCAGTTTTGATTTGTTCCTTTAACATAGCACTTGCCCTTCCCAACCTTGAAAATTTATGAGGGTTTTAAGTGACCAATACAAAAGTGATGAATTTCAAGGTCACAGACGATAAAGTCTATCTAACTATGCTTAGGGTGTATGCCTCTATTGTCCTTCAATCTGCTCTTTCCTTGGAGCTGCATTTTCCAAATATGTCCCACTAATTGTGGTTCTAAAAAGCTCAGATTTGTAGTCATAAAAATTTCAGAAATGCTGGCTAATATATTTAATGCTAAGAGATGAGCAACCCATAGTGGCACATTACAAGTTCTGAGAAGTCTGGATTTGTTTAATTCACTGCTCCCTAAATTATTAGCCCATAAAATATTTAAAAAATATTAGCATCCTATAAAAACACTTTGAGAAGATGATGCCTTAGTGTACTATCTGCATAATAAGAATAGAATACTTCAAGTTTTTTGTTCTATGTATAGCTGGCACTTAATTGTGCTTCAGTTTTCTATAATTTTTTGAATTTTTATGTAACTCAGTTTTTTAGTTAATGGTTTTATTTTCTAAAGACTCATAGAATACATTTTACTGGGTCCCTAAAGACAAGAATAGCCAGTTCTCTTTTACTTCAAATATTCTTATCAACTCTAGTACTTAAAACAATTACTTGAATTTGCTTTTGGTGATATAATGATACTAGTATGATATAGACCATATCTTTTTGTCCTCAGTAAAATTTCTTTCTGCTCATGTCCTAGATGATTTATGAGAAATCAACAAGTAGCTGTACAATTAGAGAATGTTGATCACAATGAAACATTAAAGTCAAAGAATGAAATACAGTGCCATTATTACCTTTCAGTGGGCAAGGGGGTTAAAAATGCTTGCTTCTTTTTTGCTGTGAAAGAGATTTTGATCATCTATTCAGGCTAGAGATGGTTGATGGTCAGGAATAGTCAGAACCTGACACTGCCTTTAGTGGGCAAGGGAAAATTCACTGGATTGGGAGTGAGGAGAACAGAATTTAATGTTAGACCTTTGACTAAGTATCTGTGTAAACTTGGTTATATAATTTCTAATCAGGGCTTTTTCTTTTTTTTAAATTTTAGCATAAGGTAAATAATTAATACTAAAGAATGTGTTTACTAGTTTGTATGGATTATTAGCTTTCATAGTCACTTAGAACTCATTTACTATTTATGAAACATATTATATTAAGTTATAGTTCAAACATTATTTGACAAAACAAAACTCATGGGGATATTACAAATGAGTAAACAAAAAATCATCTGGGAAAATACAAGTAACAACTAGAAATCCATAAAAATCATTAACATCCATTTTCTTCTACAAAATTGGGATCACATGTGCTATGCATTGCTCTTCCTGTTGTAAATGAGTTTCTTTTTTAAAAAAAATCTATACTATTTGCATATTTGATTGCGATTTCCTCCAGATCCATGTCTTAAGACACAATTTTATAAATAATCTGATCATTGCCAACATGTATTTCCATGTACTCCATGGGGTCTGCAGTCCACGGGGTAGCAAAGAGTCAGACATAACTGAGCAACTGAACTGGACTGAACTGATGTCCATCTCTAAGTGGTCCCCTGAGCTATAGACTCAAAATCCAACCATCTACTTGACATCTTCACATGGTGCTCTAATAGACATTTGAAATAAAACATATACAAATAGAAATCTTATTTCTCCACACAAAAATCTTTACCCCAAAATTTTGTCCTAAATTTTTTTTGTTTTAGTACACAGCACATACAATTTTCTAAAACTCAGAATGTATCTTTAATTGATCTCTTTTCTTGGATCTCTTCATAGATGAAAACCATCAACAGATCTAACTTCTATTTCTAGTCATCTCCAGTGATTTTGCACTAGTCCACTATATAAATCACTGTTAGTTCTGCCTCCCACCTGCATTTCTTTAAAGCTTTCCCACAGAATAGAGTATTTTTAAAAAACATAATGTAGATCATATTCTCCCATTCTATTTCAGACTCTCCAGTGCCTTCCCATGGTATTTAGAAGCAATGTCAAATTCCTTACCAGAACGTCCTGCTTCATCAGATCCCTTCTTCCCCCTCCAACCCTACCTTTAAATCCTTCCTCTTCTCTAATATTCAAATATGCCAGAAATCAGTTCTATAATATTTCATTGGAAAGATAGAAAATAGAAAAGAAAAAAATTTCTTGCCCTTTGTTTTTTTGTTGTTTTTTTTTCAAGACCAAAGCAATTTATTTAAATAACACAGTTAAGTAGATCGGAAAGTGTGTTGCATTCAGTAAGTCAACATTCTCCTGCGAAAAGCAAAAGGTCCAGTGTAGCCACTCCTGATGCAGTAATATAACTGTCACGCATCCCTCTGCCCCGACTTCAGTCCTTCCATTGGGTCGTTTCCCTATTCATCTCAATGGAACCAGCTAAACTGGTTTCTGAAAGATATATTTTCAAGAGGGTGGTAGCCTTTCTATGGGGAAAACCCAGACTTTGGCTTACTGAGCTCAACACCCAAGGACCTCACTTAAGAATCCTCAGGACGGCCAGAGGCTGAGAACGGACACACCTGTGTCCCCCAGGTGGTGCAGCAGAGCAAAAAGCGTGAGCTTCCCATGGTGTAAAGAATAGCCTGGACTCCTTCCTCTTCAGAAAGATTAAAGGGATCTTGCTTACCAGGTAATGAGTAAGATCTTTCCCCTTAGAGAAAGTGAGAGAATCTATTGTTTCTAAGGTCATGTTTACATCTTCCCCTTGCAGTGGTTGGGGGTGCCTTGACTGTAAAATTGCAATAATGTGTGAACGTGGAAATGCAGAGTCTACTCAAGTAGACCTTGAACTGCCATCCATTCCTTTCAACTGATGGCGGTTTAACTGGCTGTGTGATGAGGCTGCCTAGGCACCCGGTGTAGCCTACTCTCAGGGAGAGCTATTTACATTGTCTTTGAAGCCCACCAGAAATGGAGTCAACGCACCACAAGAAGTTGCCCTTTGTTTTTACCACAGTACCATCAACAACTTCAGTTCCTGCTACACAAAGATAACTCTTGACAACTATGCATTCATTCCTGAAAAAAAGAACTCTGTAGAACATTCTGTTGTACCATGTTCCTGTATTTTGAGTTGCTCAGTTCTAATGTAAAGCAAGAGAGGATAAAACCAACCAAAACCAACCCACCAAACATTTTAAAACTATTTAAGCTGTCACCAATATAAAGTATGTAACATGCAAAAAAAGTCTCCTAAATCCACAACTAGCATCTTAAATTAATTTCCATTTTTTACTGAAACAAATATTTGTTGCAAAAATTTTAAGGAATTTGAAAAAACTTAAAATGAGAAACTATCAAAATATAAATTTATATAGGTAATAAGAATACCACTTATCTCCTACCACTCTCTACTTTAGTCTTTACAACATAGCAACACCAAAATGCTCATGGTCCTTTAAAAACACCGTGACATCTCATGTTTCTTTACCTGTGTGTTTTGTTACTTGTTCTGCCCCAGTGTCCCACAGTAACTACCTGGGACATCTAGTTTTCAAGGTTTGTCATATTCTGTGTTCTCTGTTCCCTGGTGACCCCACACTCTCTTTCTGAACAAATAATCACTCTCTTATAACATAGTTGTGTGTGAACACAACTCCATGTAACACATATTTCTATGAAATTTTACTGTATTATTATTTTATAACTGTAAAATTTATTCATTATTTTATATTTATTTCCTCCACAAGACTGTCAGTTCCTTGACTTCATGAAATAGGTCAGATCCATCTTTGTATTTTCATAAATTATCCTAAGTGTCTCGACAGACTAGATAGCTGGGTTGCTGAACTCAACCCTATCTTCTTATTTACTGAAGAGGCATACAGTATACATTTTTGTTTGCTTCAGTTTTCTGGGCACAGATGATAAAATAAAAGACAAAAGACAAATAAAAGAAGTTAAAACCTGCACCATATAAATTCCAATTAGCCAGCTTTCATATTTTCTAATTTACTCTATTTTTTATTTCATGTTCTGTTAAATATAGTTGTTAAACAACTTTCCATTTAGCATAGAATGCCTCAATGCTCCTTTTAAATAAATGCCTAAGAAAATAAGATAAATGAGGATGATGAAATCAATTAATAGCAGAATTTTCTTTTTAACATAAAAAAACAGTGCTCTGTGACAACCTAGAAGTGTTGGATGGGGTGGAGGGTGGGATGGGGTGATGGATGGGCGGGACATTCAAGGGGGAAGAGACATATGTATGCTTACGGGTGATTCACCTTGTTGTATGAAAGAAACCAACACAACATTGTAAAGAAATTATCTTCCAATTAGAAATTTAAAAAGAGATAAATGTTTTTATGTTAAGATCTAAGTAATTAATAATAGCTTAACATGCTTACCTAAGTGTTAACAAGAATAATGACTAAATATAACAGTCATTAGTGAATGTCAAGCATCAGTTAGGGTGGGTTATTTTACATGGGAAATGTCCAGTATGCTGAAGTGCCACGACACATTTCATAACTCTACCTGGCCTGTAGCCACATTTCATTCTACCGCAAGATCTAACTTCTATTTTTTTCTATCCCTTCATATGGTCCTATTTGGGATGCACCTGATAGCTCCGTTGGTCAAGAATCGCCTGCAATGAAGGAGACCCTGGTTTGATTCCTGGGTCGGGAAGATCTGCTCGAGAAGGGATAGGCTACCCACTCCAGTATTCTTGGGCTTCCCTTGTGGCTTAGCTGGTAAAGAATCCACCTGCAATGTGGGAGACCTGGGTTCGATCCCTGGGTTGGGAAGATCCCTTGGAGAAGGGAAAGGCTACCCACTCCTGTATTCTGGCCTGGAGAATTCCATGGACTGTATAGTCCCTGGCGTCACAAAAAATTGGACACGACTGAGTGACTTTCACTCACTCCTTTGTATAATAGTGTATAATAAATTACATAGAAATAATTAACGTTAGATATTCTCCTTTCTTCTTATTTCTATAAAACAGATTAATCACTCTCTCTTCAACTTTTAATCAGCATTATCTATATTCCACTGCTTCTAGTGTGGAATACATCTTTGCTCACATGCAGTGAGTTCGTTTTAGTTGGAAAGTCACTCACTAACTCTTCAAGTAACCATAAAGGTTTTCACCACAGTGTTAAGTATGCTACTGAAAAAAAAAGGAAAACAGCCCAAATACTTTATAGTGGGGGATGGGTAAGTCACTTGCATTATATGATATGAAAGAATACATACTGATGTATTTGTAATCTATTCTTAAGCGGCAAAAAATTGCAGGATGCAAAAAGTGTGTGTGGGGGGGTATGACTGAATCTACATTTTCATGTTGGAGAAGACTCTTGAGAGTCCCTTGGACTGCAAGGAGATCCAACCAGCCCATCCTAAATGAGATCAGTCCTGAGTGTTCATTGGAAGGACTGATTTTGAAGCTGAAACTCCAGTACTTTGGCCACCTGATGAGAAGTACTGACTAATTGGAAAAGACCTTGATGCTGGGAAAGATTGAAGGCAGGAGGAGAAAGGGATGACAGAGGATGAAATGGTTGGATGGCATCACCGACTCAATGGACATGAGTTGAGTCAACTTCGGGAGCTGGTGATGGACAGGGAGGCCTGGTGTGCTGCAGTCCATGGAGTTGCAAAGAGTTGGACACGACTGAGCAACTGAACTGAACTGAACTGATTTATCCATCTATGATATAGCTATCATTTACCTCCCACGTATCCATAAAGTTTTAAGACATACACAAGCTTTAACAGTAGCTTTTCTGGATGGTAGATTACAGGCAATTTATCTTTTCTAATCTTCCTTATAATGTCTTATTTTTCCCTAAGTTTCTGCAGTTAGAGTACATATTTTTTCACATTTGAAAGAATATAATTTATTTTTTTTAAATGACTCAAGTTTTCAGACTGGGTTCATAGGAGAATCCTTGAGTTATTATCACATTTATATAACAAAAGGAAAGTACCAGAGTGAAAGGTCATATGGATACTTTTTCTTTTAGTATGTTCAGTTTGGACCAACAGTAGTGAATACTTGGAAATAAACATAATACTTATGCATAGTAAAATTTTCAAACAGAAGAGGCAGTAGTACCTAAACTACTGTAAGGGTTGTGTCCCAGCATGGTTTTGATGAGAGAAGGAGGGGCGGTGATAGGGTGGGTGAATGGGGTTGGGGAGTACAACACAGGGCTATTTTTGGGATCCTCTGTCTCCTTGACTACCACTACTTAAATATAGTAACCGAGGTTGTGACATTTTCTTTGCTTCATTGCTGACAGTGTACTTTTCATTCTTTTAAAACTTTTTGCTTAATTTTGTTAGGTTTGGGAGAAAGTGATTCAACCATGTAGCTTCACTCCAACACATAATCCAAGAAATCCATTAGCATATTTTCCTTGAGTTAAAAAAATATAGTTAAAATGTATATGCTTTTCTTGTGTGTGTATATACATTTTACGGTATGACTACACACACTGCTCATCATCTTGCCACCACACGTACCTGCTGCTGCCCAGCCCTTTCTTTTTATTAGCAATCAAATGTTCATGGAGAAGTATTTTCTGTTCCCTATATGTTCATTCCTTTTTGGAGTTTATCCCCTGAAGAACATACAGCAGTATTTTTCTGTGTATATTCAGCTACTTCAGAAACTTTTTTCTGCTCTGACAAGGACCATCACAGAAAACTAAGGGTGATAAAAGTCAAATAGTCCACCAAATCAAAAGAAAGGAAACAGGGAAATCTAAACTAAATTTTGTAAGGAAATCATATTTTTGTATGCAAAACAGAACTAAAGCTTTCTTGCAGTTCTAACTCATAAGACCCAAGGCACAATGTAAATGTTTTACAAAGAAATTTAATACACTTTAAATACATTCTCTGGACAGATATTCATAAAACATTTCATGGTAATAAGTTACTTCAAACTCTATTTTATTATTCTTCCAATAACTTTGTTTCTGGTTGGATACTTTCTCCTTTCATTCATGACATGAACAAGTCTTTTGTTAGGCAGTTTAATCACCATTTAAAGTGTTTTTACTTGGTTGTTATAGCACCTAAACCAAGGATGTGACTTTTGCGTTAGGCTCATAAAGAGTTGTACCTCTCTTTCTCTATGTGTATATATTTACTCAGTTATGTTTATATATATGTACATATGTTAATAACTTTCACTCTGCTACTTTGGAAGCATGTTCTTTCCTCTGTGTTAGACTGTTGTGGTATTCAAGTGAAAAATGTTAGAACAGAATGAAGTAGTAAGAGACATTTTCTCTGCATCCTGGTAATTCTTCCCCTCATCAGCCAGTAAACAATGGCAGGAATATAATCTAACATTTTATACTTAGTCATTATTCTTTAATTTTTATAGAACAATGTTCACTGTTATTTAATATTTACTGTTATCAATTTGTTAGAAACATCACTGGTAATTAACAAACAAAAGCATGTAATGCCAGCTTGTGTTAGATAGTTTATCATCAATCTTTCTTTTCAATATATTGAAATTTTAATTTGATTCTAAGAAACATGTTAGGGAAAAAGGGATTGACTCTTTCAACTTTGAATGTTGAGCTTTATCTCTTTTTTGGTCACTGATTTTTAGATCTGAGGAAAGGACTAAAACGATAATGATAATGACTTTGAGTAACGTGAAGAAAGAAAAGATAAAATATTCTCTTAGAAAAATTTGGAATCTATGAGATGAATGGTATGACTTAAAACATTAACTTCAGTGAATATAGTAGCTTTAGCTAATATGCTGATCTGAACAAATGAAAAATTACTATGAATTCTACACTTTAGTCCCTACCACATATTCATTTCCATTTTTTTTTCTTCTAATAGGGTGTGAATTTGAGAAGGAGAATCATAACTATTAGTATTATTTTTTAAGCATTTGCTCTGTGATAGGCATTGTTCTAAGAGCTTTAATGTAACTGCTGTGCATTTAAACCTTGTAACCAATCCTACTGGAGAAGGAAATGGCAACCCACTCTAGTATTCTTGCCTGGAGAAATCCCACAAACAGAAAAGCCTAATGGGCTACAGTCCATGGGGTAGCAAAGAGTTGGACATGACTCAGTACCTAAAATAACAACAATCAATAATTCCTACAGAGAAGATATTATAGTCATTATTCTCATCTTATTGATGAGGAAACTGAGGCACAGCTAACTATCTTATCTATGGTTCAAAGCAAAGAAGCAGGAGAGCACAAATGCAGACCAGCGTGAGTGGTTACAGACTCTAATCACTTCATCATTGGAATAGTAGAGTTCTTGGGAGGTCATCTGGACCTTTGTTTGAAGCAGACTTCACTTTAACTAGCTGCGCTACCTTGAGCAAATTACCCTCGCTATGCTTCAATTTCCTTTCTAAAATAGAACAATAATGCCCATCTCATAGGGTGCGCTGAAAAGTAAATGAAATTTCAGATGTAAAATAGGGAGAATAGTGCTCGGGACATGATAAGCAGTCAATAAATAGTAGTCATTACTTATTATTATGGTGCTTATTTCCTCTCTTACTATGGCAATTTGTCTCCTGTGAAAATGACAGTATAATTATGGTTTTCAGCAGCTTTGCTATGAACAACACACATGAATATTAGGCTTCTGATTGGAAAAAAATTGCGTTGTTTTGGTGTCACCACTGAAAAGGTGGTAACTTTTGGCAGAGACTAGAACTGCAATCTGCAACCAATGTAGGAAAAAGAACACTGCTAGTATGCATGAAGAATGAAAGATTCTCTACTATAGAAGCTTCTGAAGTTGATCATAAGCTTTAATACACACCTTGAACCAGAGATATTCTGTAATTCCTCTGAGATTTCATGTTACTTTGTACATAGCCTTATTAATATGTTTCACATATTACACTGTAAAGACCTCATGTCAATATTTCTAACTGGTGGTTTTATTCCTAGCACCCCATATGACATCGAGCCAGAGATGGGATTCAATAAACACTGGTGACTGAATTTATTACATAACACTGAGAATAAGTTTGATGGCTTTAGGGACTAATGTTTTCAGTTTAGAGACTAACTTCACACCCCTGTCTAGCTATGTAACCTTTACTAGTTATTCAATCTAAGCCTCTGTTTCCTTCTTTGCAAAATAGGAATAATTAAAAGATTGCTGTAGGACTGTTGTGAGCATTAATGAAAGTGATACATGTACAATGTTTGGTATTATGTATTACACATGGTGAATGCTCCATACATGCTTCCCCCCTGCTAATTATAATAAACGTGAATGAGTAGTAAAAAGCATCTACATTTTATCACTGTATTGCAAGATACTACTTTAGGAAATATTTGGATGCAAAATATTCAGTTCATTCAACACCCCTTCTTGCATGTTGCTTGCCATTATAAAGACTGAAATAGCATCCTAATATAAAGTATATTTATAATAAATCTGATGAGACCAATAGTACATCATATCAAATTTTAAGCACATGCATGTGTACAATGTTTAAGGGCTTTTACCTAAGCTATGTCATTTAGCATATGTAATGCATAATATTATATAACTAATAGTACTTTATAGATGATTTTTTAGATATTCTTGATAAAGGAGGATGAGGTCTGTGTTCATGGAAAATGTAAGTAAAGAAATATATATGCAACAAAGAACTTTACCAATAGTATTTTCTTTTGAAATTTTAATTCTGATACTATGATAGGAAATGTATTAAATGAGTTAATATTTGTATAATACTTAGAACAGTGCCTGGCACACTGTGTTTAATACTTATTATTAAGTTTGTCAAAAATGACTTCTAGTTAAAAAGCATAGATAGCTAATGTTTTTTTCTCTTAAGTTAGGATTTTTCACTTTATAAAAAATGACCACAAACAAAACAAATAAAGGTAGGCTTTTTTCTTACAGGAAACAAATGATTTAAAAAAATATAAAACAATCTAATCATTTAGTGAAACAGTTACTGGTTCTGCCAAGAGCTCACCTAAATGATCCCATTATCTTCTGAAAACCTTATATTTGGCATTTAGTTTTACTTTTATTTCACAGAATTTAGAATTTTAAAATAGATAATGAAATCTCTTTCAATGAATATCAAGAATTGTTACAAAGTGACCCCTATGCTCTTGATTGATTGCATTCTGTATATTGTCAGCATTCTTTCTTCACTGCAAGTTTTATATTTGGTTATAAAAAGTAAATATACCTGTTTACCTTTTAAGGTGCCTCAGGGAAAAAGAATGACAAATGAATGAGACACAGATTGAAGTCTTTAGTGTTCATTTTTAGAATGCTTTATATTTCAGTGCCTTCACATCGGCAAAGCTTAATTCAAGAGAATTTCACATTTTTCCTTGTGCTCAGTTTATGAGGATCTAAATACTGTTACCTTCACAGGCTATTCAGACACTAGAAATCTTGGCATTTTTAGCTGTGGCGCTTCTAACTCTAAAAGTATTTAGCCTCTGAATTTATATTTTTCATTGTCTACACATTCCTACACAAGACTGATGAGACTGACGGAGATTTGCTGCTGTTGTTTTTGTTGCTTAGTCACTAAGTTCTGTTAGATTCTTTGCAACCCCATGGGCTGCAGCCCACCAGGCTCCTCTGTCCATGGGATTCTCCAGGCAAGAATACCGGAATGGGTTGCCATTTCCTTCTCCAGGGGATCTTCCTGACTTAGGGATCAAACCCACTTCTCCTGTGTTTGCAGGCAGATTCTCACCCTGGAGCCACTAGGGAAGCCCTGATGGTGACTTGAGGGTTTGTATATACCACATACAACTATTTGTCTTATTTTATATTCACAACACTCACAACGATTTTAAAAAAAGAATCAATAGTGCCTGTATAATCAAAAGTGTTTTCCCCCATCTGCCTCTGCATTCTCCTCTCCTGGGCTTCCCAGTGTTAACGGCAGCGCCCCTTTTGCCAGAGACAAAACTCAAAAGCTAAACCAACATATTCACAGCACCTATTTTGAACTCACATGTGTGTCTATTTCTATCCTATCCTCATCCCCTGGTGACTCAGACAGTAAAGAATCTGCCTGCAATGTGGGAGACCTGGGTTCAGTCCTTGGGGTGGAAATATACCCTGGAGGAGGGCACGGCAACCCTCTCCAGTATTCTTGCCTGGAGAATCCCCAGGGACAGAGGAGCCCGGTGGGCTACAGTCCATGGGCTCTCAAAGAATCAGATACGACTAAGTGACTAAGCACAGCACATCCTCATCATGGTGGTGATATGGTGGGAGGGGAGAGCGGGGGCAGGGAGTGGGGAGGGTGTGTTGTCTTCCTAAGTGACTATCTTAATCTGGCAGAGCTGGGCTCCTCTGATACATACATACGTCTCATCTATGCCATAAACAGGCTTAGTCAATGAAGTAAGAGAAAATTATACCTGAGGGAGAAAAGCTGATCACTGGAGAGGAAAAAAAAAAAAGACAATATTTTATGTGAAACTGATGTTACAGTAAAGTCAGTTTTCCATTTACCATCACTGAAGTTTCTAATGACCCAGACTCATAAACAATAACCTCTTCTGTCCGCCTCTACTAACACACACACACAGACAGATACACATTCACTCAGAAACTCAGCATCCTCAATGCTGTTTCCATGGTAACCATTGTAAAATAAAAAATGGGGCTTTTAGAGAACCTCTTGGTTGGCAAGTCAAATGAGGAGAGAAGCTGTTATCAGCAAGAATAACAAAAGACAGCTGATCCTACAGCTGATGTTTAGAGCTGCCTAAACAAGTCTAGATGACCCCAAAACAACCTCCACCATGCTGCAGAAAGAGGTCATTTCCTGCTGTCAAATTATTCGAAATTTTACTAGGCTGAAATTAGCATGTGTCAACAAGCATCCTCTCATTAAAATACCTGAAAAATTCTGAACACAGTACAAAATTAATAGCCATTCACAACCATAACTGTGTGAATTATTTCATTGCAGACACTGCTTTTCTTCTAAGAGACACTTGACAAAGAAAGCTCACCTGAAGAGATCTGAGCTTTGACTGAGTGGAATGTAATGGGAGGCATGGGGCCTGACATTATCATGGAGCTAAAAGTTCCCCTGGAGAAAGCAACGGCACCACACTCCAGTACTCTTGCATGGAAAATACCATGGATGGAGAAGCCTGGTGGGCTGCAGTC
Source organism: Capra hircus (assembly GCF_001704415.2). Classification (NCBI taxonomy): domain Eukaryota; kingdom Metazoa; phylum Chordata; class Mammalia; order Artiodactyla; family Bovidae; genus Capra; species Capra hircus. Next base: position 78,243,258 of record NC_030811.1, read on the forward strand.
CATGGGGTCACTGAGGGTCAGACACGACTGAGCGACTTCAGTTTCACTTTTCACTTTCATGCATTGGAGAAGGAAATGGCAACCCACTCCAGTGTTCTTGCCTGGAGAATCCCAGGGACGAGGGAGCCTGGCAGGCTGCCGTCTCTGGGGTCGCACAGAGTCGGACGCGACTGAAGCGACTTAGCAGCAGCAGCAAAAGTTCCCCAGTGAGTGGTGAGGTGTGGAGAGTGCTGTGAGGAATCTGGGAAGAAGAGGGGCACGGCACACATTTGCAGGTAGATGTGTTTCCTCATGGGCTTCCCAGGTGGTGCTAGTGGTAAAGAACACACCTGCCAACGTAGGAAACACGAGAGACGCCAGGAAGATCTCCCGGGGAAAGGCATGGCAACCCTCACCAGTATTCTTGCCTGGAGAATACCATGGACAGAGAAGCCTGGTGGGCTATGGTCCATAACGTTGTATGAGGTGTTTCCTCATAGAAAGAAAGATTCATGCAGAATGATTAGTTTTGGATTGTAAAAACCTGATGAAGATAAATATTAGGGTTTAATTAGACATTTAAAATTAATATCATATCAATAGTCTTTTTAAAATTGTATTAATAGATTGTAGAAACTTAGACTTGGTAGAGTCACTTGGTGGCTCAGCAAGATTATGAAGCTAAGGATCCACTATAAATTACAACAAATCATTTAAAATTTTCTATCTTAAGCATATCGAACATTTTCTTAGCTATTGTCATATCACCTTCTAAAAGAAAAAAAAAGTATTTTAAAATTATTTTTATTAGATATGAATTCTGAGAAGCCAAAATTATTTTTATAAATTTTCTTTGGTTTTTACAATGGTGAAGGAAATGAAGTGAAGAAAGGGGTGCTTTTCCTCATTCTTCTTTCAGTCTGAGAGGTAAATACATACAGCCACAGCATATGCCTAAATTACTAAAGCATTGTGTGCTCAGTCGTTCGGTCATGTCAGACTCTTTGCGACCCTGTGGACTATAGCCTACCAGGCTCCTCTGTCCATGCGATTTCCCAGACAAAAACCCTGGAGTGGGTTGCCATTTCCTTCTTTCTCCAGGGGATCTTCCCAACCCAGTGATCAAACCTGCATCTCCTGCACCGTCAGGCAGCTTCTTTACCAGCTGCTAAGCTCAAACTATAAAATGACTGTTTTTTAATCATGAATAATTTCTATAACTTCTCATAGAACAGAGCAGATTTAACTTATTTTAAAATTAGAAAATAATTTCTATGTATTATTCTTTATAAAAAATGTGAATTGTTAACAAGTGTTATACCACCTACACCTGGGGAGGGCTGACATTTATGAAGCACATGCTATTTGCCAAGCCTTGTGCTATGCAATTTCATTTACCACTCACAGCACATCTATGGAACAGATGTATAGCAGGAAACTAGGGACAGAGAGGGGTTTGTAGTGGATAATACATTGGTGCTGCCATTGTTATCACTTTACATCAAGGGCTACTTGAGGTAGGAACTAAAGGTCTTAATTTTTACTGTTACTTGAGTGAAATTGATAGTTGATTTCAATGAATAGCTTTGATGAGGAAGGTCATGTTAATAATGGTCATGTAAAAAATATGAAGAGATACTCAGATTAGAGATTTCATCACAGACTTTCAAAGTTCTTTAAAAGTTACTATTCCCTAGCAGTGAGAGTTAGAAAGAAATGAGGAAACTAGTAACAGAAGGGAAAAAGAAAAACATTAAGTATCATGCAAGTGGTGAAGAAAAGTATTTTAAAACCCTTCAAGATTAATTTATAGTTTGTTAAAATATGTCATATTATTTTGAAATTAAATAATTATTCTACATGGAGAAGAGACAGCAACTCATTAAGATAAATTCTCCTGAAACTCATAAGTTTATATTATTTATAACATATAATCTTCATTAATGAAGTTTCCTGATCTATGAATGCACACACATACCACTATAAAAATAATAATATACATCTGAACAGTTTGCTTCTAAGATTGCCTCCTAGAGGAAAGCCTAGTACCTCATCATCGAGTTACTCAAGCTTCTCAGGTTGAGTCATTAATTTGCTGGATTAAATGGATCCTGGACCATGTAATGCATGCCATGTCATCCTTCATTTGCTCCTCATGGAATCTCTGCCTGATATGCTTTGATAGAAGAGGAAAATAAAAACACTCTATATGTCAGTTTGGTGGCCTATTTTCAACTCCTAGGTAAGCAGTTACATAAACAGTGGTCCCTCTGCCCCTTCCTAAGACTTGGTACTTGCTTAAAGGGCAAGTCTGAAATAAACTGCAGTTCTATGCCAAGTCCTAAAGCCCCACGGTAACATCAGGGTGGGAAAACTAAGTTGATGACATGTATAAGATTAAATTACAGCAAATTTTATAATACTCTTCTGTGGTGGGTCAGAAGCTATTTCAGAAACTCATGCATTGAGTATATGCATTGCTATATACCTATATACTACATGGCATCTATGATCATGAATAATTAATCTAGAAAATTATTGATAATATTGTCAAACTCAAATGTAACAATGAACAGCATAATAAAATATCATTCATCGGGTTATACTGACAGCAGACAATACACCTACTCAGAATTAATCAACAAGGAAGGCAATTCGAAGAAAAAGTACTGAATTGAATTCAAATTTCCAAAGTGTATGTTTTTACATCTTTAAAATAGGGACAGATACAATCAATCCCTAGGTTTTTTTCCAAGTGATCCTTCCTACTGTCTGTCCAATAAACATGGGAAATAAAATCCACAGGTGATCAGAACACTGTGGCTAGGTGTTCTAAGAGACGTTGTGGAGAGAATGGTAGTCTTGTGCTGCGTTCTGAAGCATAGATACTTGCATATGTGGATTGTGGATATAGGACAGCAAATAAGGTGTTACAGGTGAGTTTGACATGTAAGGAACCAAGTTTTTTAGTACTAAAAAGCATGTTTTTTAGGCAGGCACAATCATACTGTGGAAGGCTTGAATTCAAGCCTAATCATATGGTTTTTGTTTTTTTCTCTAGAGATAATGATGAGTCATTGAAAGTTTAATGCATGTGTTTTATAAATAGATATTTAATGAAGCTTAATTTTGTAGCCATTTTAGAATGAATCAAAGTATGCAAGACAAGGATAAGATTCCAGGCATAAAATGGCTAACGTTTGGAATGGGGTATTAGCAGTGGCAATACAAAGGACGAATTACTTTAAAGGAAAAAAAATCCATTTGGCAGTATGTGATAAATATAAAAACACTAATAGTTCCATATCAAGTGCATTTTTCCCCAGTGTTCAAAACTAAGAACAGTATCTATGCTAAAGCTCTATATGCAGGTCAGGAAGCAACAGTTAGAACTGGACATGGAACAACAGACTGGTTCCAAATAGGAAAAGGCGTACAACAAGGCTGTATATTGTCATCCTGCTTATTTAACTTCTATGCAGAGTACATCATGAGAAACGCTGGACTGGAATCAACACAAGGTGGAATCAAGAGTGCTGGGAGATATATCAACAACCTCAGATATGCAGATGACACCACCCTTATGGCAGAAAGTGAAGAGGAACTAAAAGCATCTTGATGAAAGTGAAAGAGGAGCATGAAAAACTTGGCTTAAAGCTCAACGTTCAGAAAACGAAGATCATGGCATCTGGTCCCATCACTTCATGGGAAATAGATGGGAAAACAGTGGAAACAGTGTCAGATTTTTTTTTTTTTTTTTTGGCTACAAAATCACTGAAGATGGTGATTGCAGCCATGAAATAAAAAGATGCTTACTCCTTAGAAGAAAATTTATGACCAACCTAGATAGCATATTCAAAAGCAGAGACATTACTTTGCCAACAAAGGTCCGTCTAGTCAAGGCTATGGTTTTTCTAGTAGTCACGTATGGATGTGAGACTTGGACTGTGAAGAAAGCTGAGTGCCAAAGAATTGATGCTTTTGAACTGTGTTGTTGGAGAAGACTCTTGAGAGTCCCTTGGACTGCAAGGAGATCCAACCAGTCCATTCTAAAGAAGATCAGTCCTGGGTGTTCATTGGAAGGAATGATGCTAAAGCTGAAACTCCAATACTTTGGCCACCTCATGCGAAGAGTTGGCTCATTGGCAAAGACCCTAATGCTGGGAGGGATTGGGGGCAGGAGGAAAAGGGGATGACAGAGGATGAGATGGCTGGATGGCATCACTGACTCAATGGACATGAGTTTGAGTGAACTTCAGGAGTTGGTGATGGACAGGGAGGCCTGGCATGCTGTGATTCATGGGGTTGCAGAGTCGGACACAACTGTGCGACTGAACTGAACTCAACTGAAAGCTCTATTAATGAGAATAGGGCAACTATTAAATATAAAATAGCCCACCCACTTTTTAAAAGTGTTATATGAAACTGTGGATGAATTGAAGCTATCAAGTACAACATGCAAAAAACATGCAGTCTTGTTTTAGAGCAGTTTAGTTGAAGACATGCAAACCAAACAAATTAATATCCAAGGAAAAGACATAGTTCTTTTGTAACCTCATACTGAATAGCAACGTACACAATGGCATGAATTTATTGAACTATTTAGTTATCCAAAAAATATTTTGGTAGCAAGTGTCAACATTACTGAAATCCAGAATTTAACAATTTGAAAACAATAATATATTTAAAAGGTCAGAACGGTTTTCAAATGAAGCAGTATTTTGCTCAAGTATTTATAAACTCTGAAGAAGTAAAAATAGAGAATCACCGAGTCATACACTTGGAAAGGTCAAGGATGATAAATTATATTACAGGAGATGTTATTAAGATATCTAGCTTAACCGTGGCTTTCAATGCAATAATTCAGGAAGGGCTTTCCTAGTGACTCCGTGGTAAAGAATCTGCCTGCCAATGCAGGAGACATGGGTTTGATCCCTGGTTCAGGCAGATCCCATATGCTGCAGAGCAACTAAGCCAGTAGACCGCCACTATTAAGCCTGTGCTCTCGAGCCCTGGAGCTGCAACTACTGAGCCCACGTACCACAACGACTGAAGCCTGTGTGCCTAGAGTTCATGCTCTGCAATGAGAGAAGCACCACAATGAGAAGACTGCACAGCACAACTAAAGAGTAGCCGCTGCTCACCACATCTAGAGAAAAGCCCACGCAGCAATGAAGACCCAGCACAGCCAAAAAATAAAGAAATGAAAAACATAAAAAATGTTTTATTTTAAATCATTCCTGACAGATGGTCATAGAGATTCTGCATAATGAAAACCAGTCTCTTACACTGGACAGTTCTAATAATTAGGTCCATTTAATTTTCTCCCCAAACTGTCTCCCTCAGTATCTGTATAACAGTCCATTCTGGTGCTGGGGAAAATGTAAAACAAGATTATTCTTCCTAATACATGATAGATCTTCCATATTCTAAATTTATCTTTACTAAGGATTTTGTTAGAGAAAACATTTATGTCCAATTCTTTATTTAAAGGAAAATATTTTACTATAATTCTTCCATGAGAAAGCACAACCAAAAGTGAGGGAGATTGTATGTCTACACTTTATATGCTTCATGTATATTATTTAATTTTCCATCAAAACAGATGATAGATCCTGGTTTTCATTTTTAAATGGATTTTTAAAGTACGTTATAAGTTCATTATCAATCAGGAATTTATTCAAATGTTTTATTTTTTCTTTGCTTTTTTAGTTACTCAAGCTTAATTTCCAACTTTTCAACCAATTAATATTTCATTGATTATATATACACGATTATATACACTGTGTAACTCTAGAGAGGAAACATTTAGTGACCACCAACAATACTCCAGGGTCATTTTATATGTTGTTTCATTCAACCCTCTTAAAATTCTAATGAGGTGGATACTATGATATAAATTTTATAGACAAGGAATTTGAATCTGAAGAGGTTAAACAATTTATCATAATGATCACAGTAATATGATTATCATAGTAATAAATGGTAGCTCTGATAGGCTCAGAATCTCTGTTCTTTCTGTTATAGCAGATGCATATGATAATGGCATCTGCCTCATAGGGTTGTTAGGAGAATTAAACAAGTTGTTGGTCCCTGGTGCTAGTGCTTGACCGTCTTAAGAAAGTACCTGCTTAGCTCTGCATAGTAAAGGTCTTCTTCCTAGTGAAATCTACTTAACACAGACCATGATCCTGGGCAGTGGGCTATCTAATTCTTTAGAAAGTGTTATCAGTAAACATGTTTTGTTTTTTTTCACCTACACAGTATCCTGGGATTGTAATACTGGAAGTCTTGGGTATGCTCTGCCAGGAATAGGTCCTATGGTAGGATCTTGGACTAAGAATACCAAAATGTCCAGCCTCGTCTTGACACCAAAGCCTCCTTCCACCAGTTCAAGCTTTGCCCTGACACCTTAGACAAAATGGAAATATGAGCACACAACATGACCGCTTAAAATCTCCCCATCTGATTTGAACACAATCTGAGTTTCTTAGCATGGAACAAAAAGTACTAATCTGGTCTTTGCCCACTCTTTCCTTGTCTTCATTCTCTCACCGTGCTCCTGTAATAGTAAATTGTGAGCACCTCATGCGGTTTCACACTTATGTCAGTCAGCTACATCAAAATATTCCACATAGGACCTATCGATCCTACTCCGAGATATTTATCTAAGAGAAATGATTTCCAGAGAAATTAAGACAACATAGATCCACACAAAAACATGTACAGAAATGTTTACAGTGCTTTATCCATCATCTCCAAGACTAGAAACAACCAACATAGCTATTAACTGGGGAATGAATCAATAAACAGAGTAAATCCATGCCATGGAATATGTATTAACAAAAGGGAATGAGCTACAGATGCATGCAACCACATGAAGATTCTCAAGTGTGTTATGCAGAATGAAAGAAGATAGATCTAAAAGACAATAATACTATATTGCCTTATTTATATGGTATCATAGAAAAGGCAAAATTATAGGGATAAAACCAGTCAGTGGTCACTAGACACTGAGGCAGGGGTAAGGAATTGGCTATAAAGGGGCAAAAGGAAAATTTATGAGTTACAAAAGGTTCTAGATTTTAACTGTGGTGATACTTACATAACTATCATTCACAGAACTGAATGTCTAAAACGAATGTTCTGTAATTTGTACCTTAATAGACCTAACACTTAAAAATCACATATCTTTCAATTTTGTCCAACTCTTTATTTGCTTTTTGAATAATCTTTTTCATTTTTGGACAACTCTTGCCCATCCTTTAAATCTGAGCCTTAAGTATACAGTCCCTTGAAGAACTTATCCCTGAACTCCCACACTAGGCAATCTGGGTTTTTCTATTCCCTGTGCATGTATCTGCCTCTTTAGATGTATAATAATACAATACCAGTGTCTGACACTGCAGTGTCAGCTGAACAAAACAAAGTCTTATTCATCTTTACATCCCCAGGGATTCAGTGCAATATAAGAACTCAACAAATGTATTTTACTCTAACTAAAATTACGTTTGGAACTTTGCTGCTTCTAAAATAATTGTGGAAACTATAGAATATACTTAAGTCTATCTGACTCTTGCATAAAATTTGCTTGCATACTATAAATAGCATAATAAACTTACTACTACAATTTTTTTTTCTTATAATACAATCCTTTAAAACATTTACACAGATATAATTATAGGGCTGTTCTAGTCTGGTTTATTTTGCAAATCTTTGCTGGCAAAGTATCTGTTAAATGTATGTTAAATACAATAGAATAAAACATCTCTGAAGTTGTAAAATATATTATTTACAGCAGCTAGTGTTTTAATAGTTCTTTTGCTTTTATTATATTTTGAGCAACTTTTAAATCTCAATTTTTGCAAATGTGTGCATATAAAACAATAACGCTCTCTGGACCAAGGCAACTGATAACTCTCATTGGTCAATGGCACATTTAGAGGATGAGGATAATCCATGCAAATTAAACTGCTCAACTGAGCCTGTTTTGTAACATTCCAAATTGCTTACTCTATCTTCTTTCCTGAGACACAAAACAAATTTTATGGCCTGATTGTAATGCAGTGCTGTTGGGAAAATAGTTATTATGAGATAATTATATCCCAACAGAATTTGAGGCACTTGGCTGTTCTTGGTATAGAATGTCACCTGAGGGGTGAGATTTCCATAACCACTTTTATTCCAGCAGATCTGTTATTCTGATTCACAACCTGTTCTGTTTTCAAGCATTAAGTTTATGAAATGATATGTATCAATCAAAAGAAAAATTAACAGAAAAGTGGAAATTCAAGTTGAACTAACATTATGAATTTAATGCCTAAAACATTAATTCTCAGGTAAAAAAAAAAAAGGAAGAATATATTTCTGTCAGTAGAATTTATAGAGTGAGAAGAAGAGACAGATCCTGCAATGATTATACCATCATGACAGTCACAATCTCAAATTACAATATCATCAGTCCCTTCATTATAGAGTGGTAGATAGGGACCAGAGCTATTGCAGCACTGAAAGGGAATATTTAGGCACTCCAATGCCCATTGCATGTAAATGATGTAAGCTACATATTTGATTTCCCCGAATGTATAATTTTACCTAGTAATAATGATCACTGAAAATTATAAAACCCATAACAAAGAGTATGAAAAATGATTCATCATGAAAACTACCAAGAGATATAAAGCTTTGGAATAAAAACGAACTTTAAAATAAAACAAAAATAAACATTGAAAGAAAATAGGTTGAGCTGTTTTGTTCACCGGGTTTAGATCCTTTCCTTTTTCCTCCCTCCCTCACTTCCTTCCTTCCTTCCTATTTCAGTGATCAAGGATCAGTGATGAAGTCATAGACAATCTCCTTTATCTCAAATATACTCTCAGCTAATAGTATTATAGAGAAATCCCATTTTAGTTTTAAAACAGATATAGTAACACATGCTTTTCTAAAAATTTATCCAAGTCTTACATGATAACACTGCTTTGGAATCGGATTACAAACAAATCAAATAATTAGCAAATATTTAATTTGTAAGTGACCATTAATTAAAAAGTTAAGTGAAATTAATTAATGAAAGTTAATTCTTGCATAATGCCTATTTTATTTTTAAGTCTCAAATAGTATTAGGAATGTTCTTTCATTTCTGAAACGGCTGTGAGGAAATGAAATTCTACTAAAGAAAGTAAAAATTTTGAAAAACATTTATTTTCTCACTTAAAATGGTCAATATATAATCAGTTGGTTAAGCATCCAATTTCAGAGTTCAAATGCAAGCTGCCACTAAAAATAGCAATAAATAGTATGAGTGTTCTTTCATGCAACTGTAATTTGCTGTCTATTACCAATAAGCTGTTATGGATAAAACCTCCAAAAAGTGGAATGGGTCATAAACAAAAAATAAATGCATATAAAGTGGTCGGTTCTGCATGACTCATTCGAGGATGAAGAATGATACCCTTCCCCCATAATGTGATTTCTTTTCACCATGTATTGTGTTGTCCTACTCTCAATATATTTCATGGCAGCAATATCTAATGGTGCAATGAAAATGCAAACATTTAATTCTTTCTGCCAAGTACTCATGGCAATAAATCACATCACACATGAAACAAAGCTTGGCAAGCAATTTGCTATGCAGCTAGTAATATTCAATTTTTGTTATTATATACTCTTTATTGTCCTTATTTTGAGCTCATTCTTTAGCACATGATATTTTACTCCAGTGATGAAAATATGAATACAATATGATGTATCTTCTTTCTTTGATGTATATACCTGTCTTTATTTTTGGTAAGAACAAACATATAATTGCAAGCTACATCTGACATACAGCTCTTAACTACTAGCTTACAGACTACAAGTAAATTAGAAAAGAGATTTGGATCTCTTTTTATTTCTGATAGAAAATTAAATAATCAAATCCAAATTATTTAGCAGTGCTTTTTTAAAAAAATTCAAAACTCTGTAGCTAGATAATAAGTTTCTTCTTGACTTCTCTCTCCTTATTCTTCCTATCATCTTTCCCAGTCTAATATTCTAGACCCTGTCACAAAATGCTGTTTCACTACCTGTGATACAGTTATATCATGTGTGTGTTAAGTCGCTTCAGTTGTGTCTGATTCTGTGTAGCCTGTCTGTGGCAAGGATACTCCAGTATTCTTCTCCAGGCAAGAATACTGGAGTGGGTTGCCATGCCCTCCTTCAGGGGATCTTCCCCATCCAGGGATCGAACCCATGTCTCATGTTTCCTTCATTGGCAGGCGGGTTATTTGCCACTAACGCCACCTGGAAAGCTCCAACTATATCATATGTTAGGGAATCAGGACCACTGAAGTAAAAAAAAAATTTGTGCTTAATGTGGCCAAGGTAAATCTGTACCAGTTGCAGCCTCTTCGTAGAAATGTTAGGAAATACATTGCTGTGATTATCTTGTCTCAAATGGCAACCCACTCCAGTGTTCTTGCCTGGAGAATCCCGGGGACGGGGGAGCCTGGTGGGCTGCCGTCTATGGGGTCGCACAGAGTCGGACACGACTGAAGCAAATTAGCAGCAGCAAGAAAAATAAGGAAAAGATAATCACCATCACGGATGTTTATCTAGTATAAGTAACATTTTAAGAACAAACAATTTACTCTGCATTCATTAATAACTGTCAATGTGCAAACGAATTTCATGTGCTGAACTGATTTGATTTAGTTTCTTTCAGGACAAAAGTTAGTTGGGGACCCATTAGTGGTTACATCAAGGTCTGAGAAGATTCATTCTTACCTCCTTCTCATCATTCTAGATCTGAGCAGAAAGAAAGAATCCCAGATCTTCAGTTCAGTTCAGTTCAGTTCAGTTCAGTCGCTCAGCTGTGTCCGACTTTTTGCAACCCCATGAATCGCAGCACGCCAGGCCTTCCTGTCCATCACCATCTCTCGGAGTTCACCCAAATTCATGTCCATTGAGTCGGTGATGTTATCCAGCCATCCCATCCTCTGTCATCCCCTTCTCCTCCTGCCCCCAATCCCTCCCAGCATCAGGGTCTTTTCCAATGAGTCAAGTCTTCGCATGAGGTGGCCAAAGTATTGGAGTTTCAGCTTTAACATCAGTCCTTCCAAAGAACACCCAGGGCTGGTCTCCTTTAGAATGGGCTGGTTGGATCTCCTTGCAGTCTGAGAGACTCTCAAGAGTCCTCTCCAACACCACAGTTCAAAAGCATCAATTCTTCAGCGCTCAGCTTTCTTCACAGTCCAACTTTCACATCCATACATGACCACTGGAAAAACCATAGTCTTGACTAGACAGACCTTTGTTGGCAAAGTAACCCCAGATCTTCACAGGACCTTAAATCAGACTGACATTTGTAAGAGGTTGAGGGACAACAGATGGGTGCCATTGTTTCCTTCTGTGTCCACGTCACACTAGAAAATAGACTTCTGTTTAAAAGTCTTGGCAATTAATTCTGTTTATTTTCCACGTGGCTTAAAAAGCTAGATGAACTGTTTCTATTAATATTTCTTGTGAGCATTGTTATAGATCTGAGACAAGCCTTTTCAGGGAGTATACAGCTATGATTTTTTTGAGCCAAACATAAAACTTGCATCTTAGATTAGCAAACAAAGGAAAAGTAAAAAGCAGAAAAATCATTTACTGTTTGTGTGGCTTATCCATAGTTTTCTTCAAAAATGCTTCTGGCATGGTATCTCACTATCTTCAAAGTAAAGGAATTAGCCTTACTCCTTTTCCCTTAGCTATCTATAAAAGACCATATATGCTCCTAAGAAAGTAAAAGAATAAAATAGAGTGATTAGCAGTGAAAAATAAAGAGTATACCATTTTGATTCACTATCTTTCCCCTAACTTCCAAGGGGTCAGCACAGAAAAGGAAAAAAATGAGTTAAAAACACTTTTAGATTTTGAGTCCCCACGTGTGTGTGCCTAATCTCAGCTGGTCTGTCTGAGACCACCTGAGTGCCAATCCTAGTCCCCGTGTGGCCCCATTTCTTCTCCAACAAGATGAAAGAAGCTATACTGAACCAGGGGAAACTTGCCAAATTGCAGGCCCCTCAGTGCATTGTTGGGAAAGGAACTGCTCACAGAAAGAAGAAGGTGGTTCTTACAAATGCCACAGAAAATAACAAAAAGCTTCAGTTCTCTTTAAGGAAGTTAGGGGTAAACAACACCTCATTTGAAGAAATGAATATGTTCACCAATCAAGGAACAGTGAGCCACACTAACAATCTGAAAGTTCAGGTATCTCTGGCAGCAAACACTTTCACCATTATAGGCCATACTGAGACAAAGCAGCTGACAGAAATGCTACCCAGGATCTTAAACTTGTCGCAGATAGTCTGACCAAGAGACTGACTTAGACTTAAGGAGACTGACTGAAGCTCTCCCCAAAAGAAATCTATGGATGGAAAAGTACCACTTGCCACTGGAGAAGATGATGATGCTAAAGTTCTAGATCTTGACAAGAATTTTGACAAGACTTCCAAGAAGGAAGCTAACTGAACTGAGTCAACTTCTGAAGAAGATAAACCTTGAAGAAGTTATTAGGAGCTGCTATTTTATATTATGACTGCTTTTTAAAATTTTGCTTATGGATCTGATAAAATCTAGATCTTTAATCTTTTTAAGCCCAAGCCCCTGGACACTGAAGGTTTCTTCAGTTTTTGCTTAGATATAATTCATTCTTTGCAGCCAATTAAGCTAAAGAAGTCTGGGGCAAAGGTCTGAAACAAAGATTAGTAAATTCTTTGCCTAGTTAAAAAAAATTATTTTTCGACTGGCATTAGTGCTGATCCAGAAAAAAACTGGGACCCTTTCTCATACTAGTTACTTTTCTAAAACTTAAAATAATAAGCATAGAAGAAAACTATAACTTAAAAGTTATTTCTATCATTGCAAATTTCTGTTATCAAGAGGGTCATTCATACGAATCAGTGTTTAATATAATTGACCAAGTATCAGATTCTGGGCTCCAGTTGCAGAGAGAGGTAACTGAATTCTTAAATACGCCTGTCTGCAGTTCTTGATGTGACTTTTCCCATAATTTCTTTGGTTTAAGAAATTTTATTTGAAAGCTATTCTGAGTCATTGTTCTAGTCCCTGAAACACTTAAAAGTTGGTACTTTGTCCATCTTGTTCATTACTGTATTTTCAGCTTCTCAGTACAAGGCACATAACTGATATTTGATAAACAGTGTTTTAAAAGGAGGATGATGGACATGTTGTAAATTAACCAAGTAAAAGAATGCTTTACCAGTGAATTAAAACTGAACCACTGGAGATATCGAACCTGCATAATTTTTTATCTTAGAAGGAAAGATTACTCATTTGTTCTCATTTGCCATCAGGATCCCTCCCCTTTGCTACTCTCCCATCGACATAAGCTCATACTTTAAGGCCTAGATAAAATTATTTCTTTCTTTAAGTCATTCTAATTCCTTCAGCTAAGAAACGTGCTACTCTGTATTCTCACGGAACTTTCTGTTCACCATACTAAGAGTATTAATAATACCTAACATTTACATAGACTTCATCATGTCAGGGGCTATTCTAATGCCTTTAGCCTCACAACAGTCCTCTGAGGTAGGTACTAATTAGTGACAGAGCTGGGATTTGAACGTAGGAAGTCTGACTCTTCAGTCTCTCACTGCAGTGTAAGATGTAATGTAAAGACATTACACTCACTACAGTGTAATGGCAGTATTATACCCTCTTTATAATTTAGTAATTCATCCTACACTGCCCTATGGCACTTGTTAGACTCCTGTAATATTATTTAACACTTCATAGTGATTATAACTCCTGTAATATTATTAATTTATGAGTTAGCATATCAGATTATACTCTTCTAGAAGGAGAATATTACTAATCCCTTGTATAGCCTTCACAGTAGCTACCAAGTCACATAGATTACATTGATCTCTATTAACCAAATTAATTAATCACATTAAGTCACATAAATGAAACAACTAATTGATCCACTAATTAGCGGTTCTTAAACTTCAGTGTGCATCAGATTTCCTTTGAGGTTCTGTTAAAACACAGATGGCCAGGACCCACCCTGCAAATTTCTAATCCTGTAATTCTGAGATGGAACTTTAATTCTGTATTTCTAAAAAGTTCTTAAACAATGACGACATTACTGGTTTAAGAATTATTCTTTGAGAACTAAAGCTCTAGAATATTTTCAATTAATAAATTTTTCTGAATATTTAGATGGCTATACAGCAGAAATTAACACAACAATGCAAATCAACTATATTTCCACAAAATAATTATTTAAGTGAAACAGAATATGACGTACACTTAAAATACAGAAATACACACAGCCCAAATTATAGAGATATAGGAATCTGTATGGTCTAAGGAGTCAATTTCATGGGTATGATAATTTAAAAGTGGGGTTCTAATTAACTAAAAATAATTGCTGAACTTATAAACAAATTTGAATAAAATGCTTCATCTTCATGTATGCCACAAAACAGATCATGCTAATTTGATTTATTCAGAAGAGTATTTTTGACATAAATGTCCCCTTTGGGTTACAATATCAAGGCAAAGATGCAATGGACAGTTGTTTATAATAGCCAGGACATGGAAACAACCTAGATGTCCATCAGCAGATGAATGGATAAGAAAGCTGTGGTACATATACACAATGGAGTATTACTCAGCCGTTAAAAAGAATTCATTTGAATCAGTTCTGATGAGATGGATGAAACTGGAGCCAATTATACAGAGTGAAGTAAGCCAGAAAGAAAAACACCAATACAGTATACTAACACATATATATGGAATTTAGGAAGATGGCAATGACGACCCTGTATGCAAGACAGGAAAAAGGACACAGATGTGTATAACGGACTTTTGGACTCAGAGGGAGAGGGGGAGGGTGGGATGATTTGGGAGAATGGCATTCTAACATGTATACTATCATGTAAGAACTGAATCACCAGTCTATGTCTGACGCAGGGTGCAGCTTGCTTGGGGCTGGTGCATGGGGATGACCCAGAGAGATGTTGTGAGGAGGGAGGTGGGAGGGGGGTTCATGTTTGGGAACGCATGTAAGAATTGAAGATTTTAAAATTTAAAAAATAAATAAAGAAAGAAAGAAAAAAAAAGAAAAAAAAATAAAGTATGAATTGCATTGTAAATATAGAAAACAATACCACGTTTTTCTCTAACAGAAAAAGGAAGTCGAGTCACATTAATATCTTCATAATAATTAAACAACACGTACAACTTAGCAGACTGACAGATAAAGAAGCAGCCTGTGTCAGGCTGATTACCAAATCTCCATACATAGTCCCCTCTAGATATCACTTATTATTTCTATTGTAAATTATTTATAAAGATCACTTTTAGGGTTTAAGTGGTCATGTCAAAGGCACCATTTACAAGCCACAAGTTAAAATAAGGTATTAATAATAAATTAAAAGCACCACACCAACATCTCATGTATCAAAACTGCAACCAATTGATCACAAGTGGCTGAAAAACTCATTATTACTTTATGTCAAGAAGGTGTTTTTGCCACAGAGCTGTCTGCCCCTCCCATACTCTACCCAATTAACAGGCTTTAATTTAATCAATGGCAGATGTCCAAACCTGGGTCACTTAAGCCTTGCTTCCCCATGAATGAGAGTAGAATGAAGCAGCTGAGACTGGGCCAATGCATCTCTTTTGTTTCAGGATGTGCTTCATGGGCCTATGCTTCAGTGGTTTATCTTGGCTGGCCCTTCCTTAATGGCTTTCGGTCACGGACTGCTTGCCTGATGCTCTGACACTGCTGTTTACTCTACTCTTTCAAGTCCTCCTGATTTGCATGAGTTGTATCACCCTCTCGTACTCATATTCTCTTCATCTTTGTCTGTTTGTTTGCTTCTCAGTCCACTACTGTCCTGATGCTGGCCTTTGCTATGGGACCTGCTCTCTAGTGTCAAGAGGCCTTTTGCCACCTCTCCCTGGCACATCACACCACATGTATACTTAAAGTGCTAAATACATTTTGAGTAATTCATGCCATTTATTTAAAACATTCAAAGACCTCTAGGAGGTAAATAAGCATAAAGTTTAGCAAAACACTGGACAAAATGACTACCATGCATAATTTTACTCTAAAACTTCCCTGCCATAGTTTAATGGTTTATAGGCTCCCCTCTTTTTTATGGTGCCAAGACATGAGACAATACAAAGAGTGAACCACTTTTATTATCATGCTGTATGATAGTTCTCCTACTATTCATTGTTACAATTTTTGTTTTCTATATGTCCACATTTCTGGCCATACATATACATTATCTCTTTTATCCTCACAAAGACCAATATGCTACAATAATCCTACTTTGCATATATCCATAAACTAAAGATTAGAGGAACTAGATCCAAGATCACTCAGGTAGAAAGTGGTAAACCTGGATTCAAAGCTACGAATGTCTGAATCCACAGTCCATGTTCTTAACCACTGTACCTTTTACTGTCTCTCACTTTGCAGTTGTCTTTAAAATAGGATGATATAATCTTGTAAATTTTCATTTTACTTATTTTTAATATTTTAAAAGGAGAAAAATAAGTGATCAATGAAAAAAATTGTTTAAACGGATGATCTTATCTTTACGAACAAAAAATTAAAGCAAGCATACTTCTCGGTGCTATAGAACTTGAGATATTCTTTGGGACCAGCCCTTTGTTCCTCCTCTGTTGTCCTCACCTCTTCCTTGATCTAAATCTGTTAAATTACAATTTTGACCCCTTCCAACTTATGATTTCAGGGAAGATTAGGAACAGCTGGTCAGCAGCCCTGTTGAATAGCCTCCAATATACTGGAAGAGCATTATTGTCCCTGTGCTTTCTCTTCTACAATTACATTTTCCTTGACTTTTCCCCCACAGATCTCCTTTTCCTATTTTTATTCATGTTTGCTATCTTCAGAACTCTGGTTGAATTCTCTATATTTATTTTCATGTATGTACTCACATCTCTCATCTAGTGGGAAGATAGAAACTTGGTGTATCTTACCTCTATTTGTTACTTTTTAATGTCTTCTTCTAAAAAATAAACTATGGGACTTCCTGGTGGTCCAGAGGTCAGGAATCTGCCTGCCAAAGCAGGGGACACAGGTGTGATCCCTGGTCCAGGAAGATTCCACATGCCATGGAGCAGCTAAGCCCATGCACCAGAACTCCTGAGCCTGTGCTCTGATACTGTGAGCCACAACAACTGAAGACTGCATGCCCCAGACCCCACGCTGTGCAATAAGAGTCCACGGCAATGAAAAGATGGTGACTGCAACTAGAGAGTAGCCCCCTCTGCAACTAGAGAAAGTCTGCATGCATCAATGAAGATCAAGCACAGCCAAAGATAAATAAGTAAATAAGTATTTAAAAAAAAAAAAAAAAAACTATGTAGGCTGCCTGGGAGAAGGAAATGGCAACCCACTCCAGTACTCTTGCCTGGGAAATCCCATGGGCAGAGTAGCCTGGTAGGCTGCAGTCCATGGGGTTGCTAAAAGTCGGACACGACTGAACGACTTTACTTTCCCTTTTCACTTTCATGCAGTGGAGAAGGAAATGGCAACCCACTCCAGTGTTCTTGCCTGGAGAATCCCAGGGACGGGGGAGCCTGGTGGGCTGCCGTCTATGGGGTCGCACAGAGTCGGACACGACTGAAGCGACTTAGCAGCAGCAGCAGCATGTAGGCTGCCTAGTAGACTTTCTAGTAGGCAGCAACAAAGACCACCAGAGCCAAAGATAAATAAATATTATTTTA
Organism: Capra hircus; assembly: GCF_001704415.2. Classification (NCBI taxonomy): domain Eukaryota; kingdom Metazoa; phylum Chordata; class Mammalia; order Artiodactyla; family Bovidae; genus Capra; species Capra hircus. The sequence goes on from NC_030811.1 coordinate 78,260,997, forward strand.
AACAAGTAAACTATGTAGGCTGCCCAGTAGGCTTATCTTTGATTTTGGAATAATTGTAAATAACAAAATCAGTATTAATTTTCATAATCTGAAATTGTTTTAGATTGTTTTTATTCTTGAGGAATCATGTTCTGTCACTGATGACTTAGTTACTTGTCATCTCATACCATCACAAATTCAGTGTAAATGTAAGGTCAAGGATGGAATGAACAGGATAGGGAATTTATTGTTCTAATACCATTAAAGAACATTGCTCTTCAAAAGCAAAACAAAACACAAAAAAGTAAATCATCAAGTAGAATCAGGGGTCATTACTATTTTCTAGTTTGAAATTATTTGCTATGGGGAGGGAGGTGGGAGGGGGGTTCATGTTTGGGAATACATGTAAGAATTAAAGATTTTAAAATTTAAAAAAAAAATAAAAAAAAAGAAATTATTTGCTTTTTTAATCATACTAAATATTATCCTTATCATTATCATCTTTAAGAAATTTGTAATTTCATTGATCATTCTTCTTAGATTGTTTTGATTAACTAAGAAGAGAGACATATTTTTTCCTTTGATCATACCTTTCCCTAATTAAGAAATTAGTGAGAATATTAAATGTTGTCTCCTTTTCAATTCCTAGAATAGTTATTGTAATCATTTTTAACAAATATAGCTTTAATACTTTAGGGTTTCTACCACTAATATGTTTTATTTATGAATAAAAGTTCTTATTATAGCTAAGCACATTTTTTCAGTATATAGATACTGTGAGAATAAAAGGAATTTAATCTCATCTGTGCCAATAGTCTATTAACTCTCCATACATCAGTCATGGTTTCAGTTTTGTTGAATTGTCCTCTTTTTTGTAGTTAATATGCCTGTTTTTACTTTATTTTAGTAATTAAGTGAATATAGTACAGTGGCTGATATTAAATTCTAATTATTTTCACATTTTTGACAGCAATGATTTAGAAAAATATTTCTTTTAAGATTGAGAATATTTTACATCAAGAACTAGATATTCAGAAATATTTTCCATTCTGCATTATGTTCCCCAGAAGTAAAACTCTAATAAAAATCTACACTTTGATTAATTTTTATTTTTTTAGATGCAAAAATGAAAATTTATTAGAGTGTTCTGGGATGTCCCACATGAGACCAACTCACACGCAGACACACAGAGACATACATAGATACAACACAAGTATGCTTTATCATGAAAAGCAGTGAATACATTTTACTTTCAGGGTACTCAGTTCTTAGATCTTTTTAAGGTATAGGTTTCTTGTAGCTAAAATTTTAATGCCTACTCTGAATTAGCTGTCTCATGTAGTCTTTCAAAACTAGGTGTGCTGGAAGGACATGAGGTGGAAGAGTATGGGTATGCTGATAAAAAGGGCCAAGTATGAAGAACTAAACATAAAAAAAAGGTGGGCAGTTGGTGAAATCATGGAGAATTAACTCAAGAGCTAGTATGTAAAATACAGACTGTCTAAAAAAACTGGTTCAAACTTCTAGCATGCTTTAAAAGCAACTTTAAATCTGAATGAAGTTTCCTTTACCCAATTCTGGACCTTTTTTGAAGGGTGGTACATAGTTTCTGGTATATAGTTTCTTTCCAATTTGTTTCTGGTTTTGAAATATTTCACCCCTATATTATTTTTACATATGATTTTTAGGTTTATAACTTAAAAGAGTATCTTTGAAATTTTTCACCATTTCCTCAATTTGCATATTTTAAAAACTAATAAATACTCCTTACAAAGAAATATATTCCATATTAGGTAATAGAAAAGATTCAACTATAAATTATGAGTTCAATTTTCATAACTTATTTCCTAAATTTATGTTTCCTAAAATCAATCTGAGGGAGATAGAGTCTTCCTTTTGTATCTATTACAGTATTCAAACTGTATGATGTATACCACATCCTCTGTGGCCCTTAGTCTTCCTTGGGAAGATAAAGAAGAAAAAAGCAAACAACAACTCTGTTTATTTGATCTTTCTTCTGACCATGAGGCCTTTGTGAACCTAGGAAATATATTTTTCTATTTAAAAAAAAATCATCTCATTATAAAAATATCATTTGACTAGTTGCTCTTAGGAGATTAATTTTTACTTTTAAAAAGTCTATAAATAAGAAAGCTTTCAATTACTAAGCAACAACCAAAATTATAGTTACAAGTACTATGGCAATTTTTACACAGAATTGGTAAACTATATTAATAGGAATTCTACTTTTTGAATAGCTCAGTGTTTGTGTAAATGATACTGTTTGTCATGCCACTGTTAAAAAAAATATATCTAAAGGCACTCTATGTGTGAAGAAATTCATAAAATAAAAAGCAGTGAGTTCTGCATGAAAAAATGTAGGATATCAATCTCATTTTATATTATACAGAAGAATCCTTTAGGGTGTTGGTACAGTAAGTGAGGCACACAATTTTCAGAAACTCTAGAGACTGTCATTTTTGTCATATAAGCTTGTATTATTTTCTAAAAGATCATATATACTGCTATATTTTTTCAACTACTATTTTCAATTTAGGACAGCAGATGAACTTGAGTTTTTCTTAAGTATATTTTTAGCTTTATCATCGTTCTTTCCACAACCTCTTTAAAAAGGTACTTTAGGACACTCGTGCCTGTGTGCTTCATCGCTTCAGTCGTGTCTGGCTCTCTGCGACCCTGTGGACCATGGCCTGCCAGGCTCCAGGCTCCTCTGTCCATGAGATTCTCCAGGCAAGAATACCGGAGTGGGCTGCCGTTTCCTTGTCCATTTAGGACACTCATTTACTATTAAATTTTAAAACTATTTGAAAATGTTAACATTTACCCAATCTTGGTAAAAATATTATTTAGGATAGAACAAAATGATATAAAATATAAATATTAAAGCCCCCTGTCTCTCATTCCTCTCCAAAGGCAAGAACTATAAATAGCTCCTTTTGTTATATTCAAAATTTATCCTATTAATTTAAAAGGTTAATACAAATACAAATTTAGTATAACAAGTAGAATTATATACACAAATAGTCCATTAAATTGACTATAGAATAAATACCTTCAACTGGAATACTAAATCTGAAAGTATCTGCATCTAACATTTTGATAGTTATTGCTAAATTGGCCTCAAGAGAAAAGGACTGCTATCAGCAATACACGAGAATATCTTTTTCCTCCAACAGGGGGTCCTATTAAATATTTTTAATTTTTCAGATTTTTCAAGTTTTGCCCATCTTATAGATAAAAGTGGAATCTGAATGCTATTCCTCATGAATGAGGCTGAGCAACTTGTCATTTGTATTTTGCTCTTTCTATGAACTGTTAATGTTCTTTGACCATTTTTCTCTTGACTTGTTCATCTTTTGCTATTGATCTGTGAGAACTCTGTATAAAAGAAATTAACCTTCTACCACATTCTTTTCCAAATAGCTTCATTAGTTTATTATTTGTCTTTTATTTATGACATTATCAACTGTATAATATATAAATAACATGTATATAACTTATATAAATAACATATATAATATACAAAAGAACTTCTGTATAAATACAGAAGTACTGTATTTAATTTGTATTAATAGGTATAAGTTGCATCCATGCTGTTTTCTTCATAGGCTCTAAATTTGTTGAGATATGTACCCAAAGGTCATATTACTGCAAATGTTTTTTAAAAGATTTTTGTCACTGGTCTCTATCTCCCCTCCCTTCTTTGTTTAGTATATTTAAAACTTCAGTCCATTTAGAATTAAACTTAAGAGTGGGATAAGAATAAATCTCTTTACATTTCTATAAATGGTTACGTAGTTGTTCCAAGACAGCTTATTGTCCAGTAAACCTCAATGAATAAAAATGACATCTTTATCACCTATTTAATCCCCATAAGTCTATATCATAGGCCCCTATCCTTTTCCACTAAGATTCTACATTTGTACTAGTGTCATACTACTTTAATTACAAATGTTGCAATGTGTTTTAATATCTAGCAGGACTAAACTACAGAGTATTCAATAGTTACAGTAGAGTCAATGCTTGAAGGGAGAGCAGAGAGCATCTAGTTCATCCTTTAATTTACAGATGAAGAGAATGAAGGCAAGGGAAGTTCCAAGAGTCATTCAACAGTCCATGGAATTCTCTAGGCCATCCCAAGAATACTGGAGTGGGTAGCCTAGCCCTTCTCCAGCAGATCTTCCCTGACCCAGGAATTGAACCAGGGTCTCCTGCATTGCAGGCAGATGCTTTACCAACAAATTTAGAGCTATGAGGGAAGCCCTGGGAGACCCAAGAACTGGAACAAAGATTACCTGGCTAGCGTCCAGTACTCATTCTTCTGAGCCATGCTAATAACTATATACACATGCTAATAAAGATATACACATAGACTTCAATACTTCTCAAATTATTCTGGATTTAAGTTTCTTGGTGATTTTTTTTTTTCTATTCTACTTTCTTACGCTCCTGAAACTTCACTTTTTCATATGCTTGTGAGATTTTCATTATTAAGGTTACCTATAATACCTATATCCCATGAATGCTGACAGAAGACCAACCAAACCTGTCTTCCAACATCCTTTGTCATTGCCTACTTACTTTGCTCATAAGAATCCTGAGTGAAGAATCTGCCCACAATGTAGGAGCTGCTGCTGCTGCTGCTAAGTCACTTCAGTCATGTTTGACTCTGTGCAACCCCATAGGTGGCAGCCCACCAGGCTCCCCCATCCCTGGGATTCTCCAGGCAAGAACACTGGAGTGGGTTGCTGTTTCCTTCTCCAATGCATGAAAGTGAAAAGTGAAAGTGAAGTCGCTCAGTCGTGTCTGACTCTTAGTGACCTCATGGACTGCAGCCCACCAGGTTCCTCCGTCCATGGGATTTTCCAGGCAAGAGTACTGGAGTGAGTTGCCAGTTCCTTCGCCGGCAATGTAGGAGACCCAGGTTCAATTTCTGGGTTGGGAAGATCCCCCAGAAAAGGAAATGGCAACCCACTCCAGTATTCTTGCCTGGAGAATTCCATGGACAGAGGAGCCTGGCATGCTACAGCCCATGGGGTTGCAAAGAGTCAGACACAAATTAGTGACCAACACACATGATATTTTTAAATGCTAGATTTTATTTCATGTTACAAGTAAGTTTTGAATTAGATTTTTTTTTAAATTAAAAACGTCCTGGTGGTAATTGCTGCTTGGGGTGAGTAATAATTAGGCACAGGATGATGTGGAAAGGCAGACACTAAAATGTAGATAACTGCACACTGACATTTAATTCATTAAACTTCTTGAAATGCTGACCTGGGATCTCTTAACCATTATATTTCTGCTTTTTCTTAATTGACTTTTATTCTCATTTGATTTTATTTCTATTTTGTGCTATTTTGTAAGCTACCTCAAATATTTTCTTGACAATTTAACTTATTAATAACCCTAATAAGAAGTTAATGAATTGGAAAGTTAAGGATAATTATTTTCATCATTTATTTTCAAATTTATTTATGTATATCCAAAAATCTCTAATGCTCTCTCTCACTGTTAGTATCCATGCAGTAACTTGACGATATGTCTACAGAGCTGGCAGATGAGGTGACATGAATAAATGCTGTTGGTCTCTAGATTGTTTCAGGAGCCAGGATGCTGTAATGATTTTAATATCATACCAATCCCTGCTCACTTTCTCCTCCACCCCCACTCTCTTTCCTGATGACGATCTAGAAAGTCTTCATATACTTACAAGTGTGACTTCTTGCTGACATCAGACACAGAGAGCTAAATTTATCATGAGCTAAAGATACCTTGATTCTCCAAAACATCATAGTCTTATTAGCTGCCAAATTACTTTATAACCAACTTCTGATTACTCAGAGAAGATTATCTGATTACTGAGCAGTTAAATAAGAGTACTTCCCTGTTCTCCACAGCTAATTTCTCCTCTAAGAGGGTTGTATCTGAGTAGCTAAAATAGGCAGCTGCCTGCCCAGGTGATATAATTTGAGATGAATGGGAAGAAAAAGTCATCTCAAACTTTTAACTCATTGTTCTCCATTCTTAGAGAAGTCTATATGATCCTGGATTTCTTTGTGGTCTTCAAGAACTCCTTTTAAAATTGAACTACCCCTGGTTGGGAAACTCTTTTTTAACACTATGATCAAGGCTTACTACCAGTCTATGGAGCCCTCCATGCAAACTAGAGACTGGCTGTCTCAGCATGTGTATTTTAGGAAAAGACATCTTTCTGACACAGTCCCTTACCCACTCATATGGTGCCTTGTGCAGAATACACTGTAGAAATGTACTCAGCAGCAAAACCTAAATGAACTGGACACAGAATGCTAGGAAAGGAGCAGGGAAAGTGTCCACATGCTAGCCCTGGGTTGCCCCAGTCATAGCCAAAAAAAAGAACCTTATAATAGTGTTCGTCTATTAAGGATGTGCTTTATAATGCTGTTTTAGATACCTGAGTTGAGGCAATACTTTCATCTCCACAGATAATCAAAATTGACTACCTTTGGAAATACCATGCAGGAAAACAGAACAAAGCAACACAATATTAAAAATATGGGTTTATATACCAACTATTATCATAAATATCATACATAACATTAATACAATTTAATATTCCTTCATTTTAAAAGACTGAGAGCATTGCTATGTAATTAAGAACACTTAGAGGTTTTCTTAGCTGTCCTTTATAAATAGGTGGGTTTCTGGGCACCAGAAGGAAATTTTGACCTTTGGCATCTTCCAAAGCAAGTCAGCCTTCAAAGCTCGACTGCTCATGATAGCAGTCCCACCACCATAGGTAATATGAAACCAAAATGACTGAATCTGGGGAATTTGTTGTTTTTTTTTTTTTCAAACTAAAACCCCAGAATTGGGGTATGAAATTCAAACTTAAATTGAAGAAAGTAGGGAAAACTGCTAGACCATTCAGGTATGACCTAAATCAAATCTCTTATGATTATACAGTGGAGTGAGAAATAGATTTAAGGGCTTAGATACGATAGACAGAGTGCCTGATGAACTATGGAATGAGGTTCGTGACATTGTACAGGAGACAGGCATTAAGACCATCCCAAACAAAAAGAAATGCAAAAATGCAAAATGGCTGTCTCGGGAGGCCTTACAAATAGCTGTGAAAAGAAGAGAGGCGAAAAACAAAGGAGAACAGGAAAGATAAAAGCATCTGAATGCAGAGTTCCAAAGAATAGCAAGAAGAGATAAGAAAGCCTTCTTCAGCGACCAATGCAAAGAAATAGAGGAAAACAACAGAATGGGAAAGACTAGAGATCTCGTCAAGAAAATTAGAGATAACAAGGGAACATTTCATGCAAAGATGGGCTCGATAAAGGACAGAAATGGTAAGGACCTAACAGAAGCAGAATATATTAAGAAGAGGGGGCAAGAATACACAGAAGAAGTGTACAAAAAAGATCTTCAAGACCCAGATAATCACGATGGTGTGATCACTCATCTAGAACCAGACATCTTGGAATGTGAAGTCAAGTGGGCCTTAGAAAGCATCATTATGAACAAAGCTAGTGGAGGGGATGGAATTTTAGTTGAGCTATTTCAAAACCTGAAAGATGATACTGTGAAAGTGCTGCACTCAATATGCCAGCAAATTTTGAAAATTCAGCAGTGGCCACAGGACTGGAAAAGGTCAGTTTTCATTCCAATTTCAAACAAAGGCAATGCCAACGAATGCTCAAACTACTGCACAATTGTACTCATCTCACATGCTAGTAAAGTAATGCTCAAAATTCTCCAAGACAGGCTTCAGCAATATGTGAACTGTGAACTTCCAGATGTTCAAGCTGGTTTTAGAAAAGGCAGAGGAACCAGAGATCAAATGGCGAACATCTGCTGGATCATGGAAAAAGCAAGAGAGTTCCAGAAAATCATCTATTTCTGCTTTATTGACTATGCCAAAGCCTTTGACTGTGTGGATCACAATGAACTGTGGAAAATTCTGAAAGAGATGGGAATACCAGACCACCTGACCTGCCTCTTGAGAAATCTGCATGCAGGTCAGGAAGCAACAGTTACAACTGGACATGGAACAACAGACTGGTTCCAAATAGGAAAAGGAGTACGTCAAGGCTGTATATTGTCACCCTGCTTATTTAACTTACATGCAGAGTACATCATGAGAAACGCTGGACTGGAAGAAACACAAGCTGGAATCAAGATTGCTGGGAGAAATATCAATCACCTCAGATATGCAGATGACACCACCCTTATGGCAGAAAGTGAAGAGGAGCTAAAAAGCCTCTTGATGAAAGTGAAAGAAGAGAGCGAAAAAGTTGGCCTAAAGCTCAACATTCAGAAAACGAAGATCATGGCATCTGGTCCCATCACTTCAGGGGAAATAGATGGGGAAACAGTGGAAACAGTGTCAGACTTTGTTTTGGGGGGCTCCAAAATCACTGCAGATGGTGACTGCAGCCATGAAATTAAAAGACACTTACTCCTTGGAAGAAAAGTTATGACCAACCTTGATAGCATATTCAAAAGCAGAGACATTACTTTGCCAACAAAGGTCTGTCTAGTCAAGGCTATGGTTTTTCCATTGGTCATGTATGGATGTGAGAGTTGGACTGTGAAGAAGGCTGAGAGCCAAAGAATTGATGCTTTTGAACTGTGGTGTTGGAGAAGACTCTTGAGAGTCCCTTGGACTGCAAGGAGATCCAACCAGTCCATTCTGAAGGAGATCAGCCCTGGGATTTCTCTGGAGGGAATGATGCTAAAGCTGAAACTCCAGTACTTTGGCCATCTCATGCAAAGTGTTGACTCATTGGAAAAGACCCTGATCCTGGGAGGGATTAGGGGCAGGAGGAGATGGGGACGACAGATGATGAGATGGTTGGATGGCATCACCGACTTGATGGACGTGAGTCTGAGTGAACTCCAGGAGTTGGTGATGGACAGGGAGGCCTGGCGTGCTGTGATTCATGGGGTCACAAACAGTCAGACATGACTGAGCGACTGAACTGAACTGAACCAAAATGCTTTAGCTTCTTTAGGATTATCTCCCTGTTTTTCTTTAATTTCAGTGGATCTGCTCAGTGAAGTGAAGTGAAAGTTGCTCAGTCATGTTTGACTCTGCAACCCCCTGGATTGTACAGTCCATGGAATTCTCTAGGTGAGAATACCAGAGTGGGTAGCCTTTCCTTTCTCCAGAGGATCTTCCCAACCCAGGGATTGGGATCTGCTCAGTATCTGTCACCTATTTGGGCCTCTGAATTTCTGTATGGCATGGCCTTGCGGTTAGTTCTGGCAAGTGTTTTTACACTGTCAATAATTTTACAAACAGGGGAAAGAGGTAGCCTGCCAGCGCATTTTACTGTGGGTCTCTGTGCTGGCCTCAGCCTCATCTCTGTGACACAGGCCCAGATTAGATTGTGACAATGGAAGGTTTTTATTTCCTCTGTCAGTGCCCAGAGAGTTTCAGCCACATATGAAATAATGTCTTGTTTAAATATCACTTAGATACAGTTCACATCGTTTTCAAAATGTTCTACCCGCATCATTCCTACAATCAAGGGAAATGTTGGGCTTGATAACAGAGAAGAGGAAAAGTAAATTTCAATAACATTTCATTGGAAGCTGAATTCCCGGCTGGGAACTGAATTTACAATACAAGAAAGCAGAAAGTAAATATACTGAAGTGAGGCTTTATTAGCAGTTTCCTCTCCTTTTTCAAATAGCTTAATTGAAGTCCTACCAAGACAGAAACAATCACTTAGCAAGCCACATTTGAAAGGCATTTAATGGAGCAGCTCAATTCCTAGTGGAACTAACTTTTTAAAATAAAAGAGCAATAACTAAGAATTATTACAGACGGATAACAAAATTGTATTCTCATATAGCTGTTTATTTCCTCACATTTTGATGAAATATATACTGCTCAGAATTTCAGGGTAGAAGACTCTGCAAAGCCTATCTCTGCTTCAGGCTAAGAATTCCTCAGGGGCAAGGTTCTTGAGTCTCGATATTCTCTACCCTGCGAACCTAATGCTTGCAGACACCCTAACACACAGTCAGTACTTCAAGATTTAAAAAATGATATTTTAAAAAATTTACTAAATAAATGCATATATTTAATAAAATAGAAAATATGTTTTAGACCTACTACATTTTCAAAATGAAAATCAATTGAGGTGGCGTTCAGAACTGATAATACTCAACACATATAACATGAACATTCATTTGGTGCTACATATACTGATTATAATGTATAGGTCTTGGTTAGTTGATCATTTTCTGAGAGAAGTCATTTAAGAGAATCGGACTGTTGGCAGAGACTTAAACAATCTGTAATCACCAATTATGGTTATGATTTTTCTCATTTCCTTAAGATTTCACTGCATATTGATGATCTACGCCCTTTCTAGGCACTATAGGGATACAAAGATAGATAACTCAGAATTTCATAGGGAATATTTTCAGAAAAATGATTGCACGCATTATACATGAAGCATATATATACACATTTTTGACACCTGTCTGTGGCATAAGCCAGGATCTTTGCCATGAGCTGGATGATCTAGCTGGAATCATACATTATCTCTAAGGCTTGTTCCACACACACGCCCCTCTCCCACCCCCCCAGGAAAAGAATAAATAGCATCACAGTCTCCTTTAGCATGTTCTATATATTCTATGTTATCCTAGAATACTCTTTTTGATGTCCAGTCACTAAGGGCCTTCCCTTGTGGCTCAGCTGGTAAAGAATCTGCCTGCAATGCAGGAGACCTGGGTTCAGTCCCTGGGTTGGGAAGATCCCCGGGAGAAGGGAAAGGCTACCCACTCCAGTATTCTGGGCTGGAGAATTCCATGGATTGTATAGTTTGTGGGGTCACAAAGAGTTGGACACGACTGAGCGACTACTCTCAGTCACTAAGTCCTGTCCGACTCTGTGACTCCATGGGCTGTAACACACCAGGATCCCCTGTCCTCCACTATCTCCTAGAATTTGCTCAATTCATGTCCATTGAATCACTGAGGCTATCTAAGCATCTCATCCTCTGTGGCCCTCTTCTCCTTTTGCCTTCAATCTTTCCCAGCATCAGGGTCTTTTCCAATGAGTTGGCTCTTCCTGTCATGTGACTAAAGTATTGGATCTTCAGCTTCAGCATTAGTCCTTCCAGTGAATATTCAGGATTGATTTCCTTTAGGTTTGACTGGTTTGATCTCCTTGAAGTCCACGGGACTCTCAAGAGCCTTCTCCGACACCACAATTCAAAAGCATCATTCTTCGGCACTCAGCCTTCTTTATGGTCCAACTCTCACATTTGTATATTTCTAATGGAAAAACCATAGCTTTGGCTATATGGACTTCTATTGGCAAAATGATGTCTCTGTTTTTCAGTATGCTGTCTAGGTTCATCATAGCTTTCCTTTCTAAGAGTAAGAGTCTTTTAATTTCATGGCAGCAGTTACCATCTGCAGTGATTCTGGAGCACATGAAAATAAAATATGTCACAGCTTCCACTTTTTTCCCTACTATTTGCCATGAAGTGAAGGGACTGGATGGCATGACCTTAGTTTTTTGAATGTTGAGTTTCATTCTCCTCTTTCACTCTCATCAAGAGGCTCTAACCAAAGCCTGATATTTTTTTCTCTTTATTTTTAATACAACTGCCTCTGTATTTCAGCCACATTTGATATCACTGGCATTCTACTGTTCCTTGAATCTTCTCTTCCTTGGTGAGTTATCCTACCCAGTACCTGCTATTGCCCTATCTTGGTGTTTGTCTTCTCTATCCTTTGGGAATGACTCCTCTTTTATCACTTTCCCTGTGTCTTCACAGATGCTAACACCCAACTATGACTCTCCATGATTCTACCTCTGAACTGTCTTCCTTAAAAATGCTACTTAGTCCCATATAACACCTCTGTGCTAATCACTTTTACCTTTCCCCTTAGACCACCCTTAATTAAACTAGCCTCCACTGATTACCATCTCTTTTGAACTCCAGCAGCACATACTGACAATTCTGCTACTGTTGCTGCTAAGTCACTTCAGTCATGTCCGATCCTGCGCGAACGCATAGACGGCAGCCCACCAGGCCCTGCCATCCCTGGGATTCTCCAGGCAAGAACCCTGGAGTGGGTTGCCATTTCCTTCTCCAATGTATGAAAGTGAAAAGTGAAAGTGAAGTCGCTCAGTTGCGTCCGACTCTTAGCGACCCCATGGACTGCAGCCTACCAGGCTCCTCCGACCTGGGATTGTCCAGGCAAGAGTACTGGAGCGGGTTGCCATTGTCTTCTCTGGACAATTCTACACATTGAAAACTCAATTATATATAGCATTCTGTGTTATTACATATATACCAAGTTCCTATCCCCTCATGGACTGTCAGATTCTCATGTCTAGAGACCAATTTTTACATCCCCACTTTATGTTTCAGTTCAGTTCACTTCAGTCCCTCAGTAATATCCAACTCTTTGTGACCCCATGAATCGCAGCACGCCAGGCCTCGCTGTCCATCACCAATTCCCGGAGTTCACTCAGACTCACATCCATCAAGTTGATGATGCCATCCAACCATCTCATCCTCTGTCATCCCCTTCTCCTCCTGCCCCCAATCCTTCCCAGCATCAGAGTCTTTTCCAATGAGTCAACTCTTCGCATGAGGTGGCCAAAGTACTGGAGCTTCAGCTTTAGCATCATTCCCTCCAAAGAAATCCCAGGGCTGATCTCCTTCAGAATGGACTGGTTGGATCTCCTTGCAGTCCAAAAGACTCTCAAGAGTCTTCTCCAAAATCACAGTTCAAAAGCATCAATTCTTTGGCACTCAGCCTTCTTCACAGTCCAACTCTCACATCCATACATGACCACTGGAAAAACCATAGCCTTGACTAGAGTTGGCAAAGTAATGTCTCTGCTTTTGAATATGCTATCTAGGTTGGTCATAACTTTTCTTCCAAGGAGTAAGCATCTTTTAATTTCATGGCTGCAGTCGCCATCTGCAGTGATTTTGGAGCCCCCCAAAACAAAGTCTGACACTGTTTCCACTGTTTCCCCATCTATTTCCCATGAAGTGATGGGACCGGATGCCATGATCTTCGTTTTCTGAATGTTGAGCTTTAAGGCAAGTTTTTCACTCTCCACTTTCACTTTCATCAAGAGGCTTTTTAGCTCCTCTTCACTTTCTGCCATAAGGGTGGTGTCATCTGCATATCTGAGGTGATTGATATTTCTCCCAGCAATCTTGATTCCAGCTTGTGCTTCCTCCAGCCCAGCGTTTTTCATGATGAACTCTGCATAGAAGTTAAATAAGCCGGGGTACAATATACAGCCTTGACGTACTCTTTTTCCTATTTGGAACCAGTCTGTTGTTCCATGTCCAGTTCTAACTGTTGCTTCCTGACCTGCATACAGGTTTCTCAAGAGGCAGGTCAGGTGGTCTGGTATTCCCATCTCTTGAAGAATTTTCCACAGTTTATTGTGATCCGCACAGTCAAAGGCTTTGGCATAGTCAATAAAGCAGAAATAGATGTTTTTCTGGAACTCTAAACTTTATGTTTAGCATTTGGTAAATGAGGCACCATAGAACCCCCTTAGTAAATTGATCAGTGGGTAACCCCCTCAGTAATTGATCAGTAAATTGATATACAAGCCTCTGAGGTTGTATATCTGACACTTCTGACACATACTAAATAATTGGAATCAGCCTGCCTTGTTTTCTGCCTTTATAAAGCCTTGGATGGCAACCTTTCAACATCATAGTCAAGGTTTTGGGAAGCCAGTTTAGTTTGTATAACCGTGTGTGTGTGTGTGTGTGTGTGTGTGTGTGTGTGTGTGTGTGTGTGTGTGTGTGAGCGCATGCTCAGTAACTCAGTTATGCCTGACTCTTTGTGACCCCATGGACTATAGGCCACTAGCCTCCTCTGTGCATGGAATTTTCCAGGCAAGCATACTGGAGTGGGTTGCCATTTCCTACTCGAGAGGATCTTACCATTCCAAGGATTGAACGCCCATCACTTGTGTCTCCTGTATTGTTTGGGGTGAGTTCACAGCACTGAAATTCTTTTTAAAATTTCTCCAAAACATTTTAATGAGAACTACACTAGCTTATGGAGCTTGCCTGGTGGCTCAGATGGTAAAGAACCTGCCTGCAATGTGGGAGACCTCAGTTCATGAGACCTATAGTCCATGGGGTAGCATAAAATTGGTCACAACTTAGTGAATAAGCACACTAGCTTACAATTTCCAGGCTTATTTCACGGGAATCTAAAAAATAATACAGAGTTGTAGTTTGAAACTACACATGCAAATACAAAAAAAAAAAAAAACCACACACAAATACGAATCATTATTCCTAGGTTTCAAAGTTAGCAAATATTTTAATAGTTACCTTAAAAATCACTTAAAATATATGTGTTAAAACACAAGTATAATTTAAAAACCAAAGAATAACTTAAACTCATGTATCAACTTTATAAAACTTACTATTTCGATTGGAATTTCTGAATAGTAACTTTATTGAACAGCTTTTGGAATACTATACTTTACCAAGCTGGATTTAGAAAAGGCAAAGAAATCAGAGATCATATTGCCAACATCTGTTGGCTCATAGAAAAAGTATGACAATTCTAGAAAAAACATCTACTTCTGCTTCATTGACTACACCAAAGCCTTTTATTGTGTGGATCACAACAAACTGTGGAAAATTCTTAAAGATATGGGAATACCAGACCATCTTACCTGCCTCACAAGAAACCTGTATGCAGGTCAAAAAAAAATAGTAGAACTGAACATGGAACTACAGACTAATTCAAAATTGGGAAAGGAGTGCGTTCAAGCCTGCATATTGTCACCAGTTTATTTAACTTATATGTAGAGTATATCATGTGAAATGCTGGGCTGGATGAATCACAAGCTGGAATCAAGGTCATTGGGAGAAATATCAATAACTTCATATACATAGATGACACCACCCTTATGGCAGAAAGTGAAGAGGAACTAAAGAGCCTCTCAATGAAAGTGAAAGAGGAGAGTGAAAAAACTGGCTTAAAACTCAACATTCAAAAAACTAAGATTATGGCATCCAGTCCCATCATGTCATGGTATATAGACGGGGAAAAAAATGGAAACAGTGAAAGGCTTTGTTTTTGGGGGCTCCAAAATCACTGAGGATGGTGAATGCAGCCATGAAATTAAAAGACACTTGCTCCTTGGAAGAAAAGCTGTGACAAACCTCGACAGTGTATTAAAAAGCAGAGGCATTACTTGCTGACAAAAGTCCATATAGTCCAAAGCTATGGTTTTTCCAGTAGTCATGTATGGATGTGAGAGTGCTACCATAAAGAAAGTTAAGCATTGAAGAATTGATGCTTTTGCATTGTGGTACTGGAGAAGACTCTTGAGAATCCCTTGGAGTGCAAGGAGATCAAAAGGAAATCAACCTTGAATATTCATTAGAAGGACTGATGCTGAAGCTCCAATATTGTGGTCACCTGATAGCAAGAGCTGACTCATTGGAAAAGACCCTGCTGCTGCTGCTGCTGCTAAGTCGCTTCAGTCATGTCCGACTGTGCGATACCATAGACGGCAGCCCACCAGGCTCCCCCGTCCCTGGGATTCTCCAGGCAAGAACACTGGGGTGGGTTGCAATTTCCTTCTCCAGGATGCTGGGAAAAATTGGAGGCAGGAAGAGAAGGGGACGACAGAGGATAAGATGGCTGAAGGGCATCACTGACTCAATGGACATGATTTGAGTAAGCTCCAGGAGATGGTGAAAGACAGGGAAAACTGGCGTGCTGCAGTCCATGAAGTCACAAAGAGTTGGGTATTACTGAAAAATGATAACCATTTACCAATAGTTGGCACTAGTAATTTCGGTATTAAACGAAACAGTAACTAAATTGCACATCCTTTAATGGAATGTATTTTATGTATATCTCCATTAAGGCACCATTACAAGCTTCAGCTTGTGAAATTCATTTTTAATTTATCTGTATGTGTTTCATTTAAGTGCTCTTTAATTACTAGAATGCTTAGTATATTGCATACTGAAACTACGGATTGATTTAATGTCATAGTAAAGATTTTCTGCTTTAATTCTTAATTAGTTCACTGAACTTGCATCCATTTAATATCAGTGACTAGGATTTTATTAATGATATTATTGTTTGCAAAGCAGAAGCAATGCAAACCACTAAATTCCCTCAAAGAGCAATATCAAATTAATGTTATGACTTGTGAGAAATAACTTTATTGTTAAATTAAAATACACTTTATGTTCATAATGTTTAGGTTTCCTCTAACTTTAAGGAAAGATCTGTGTTAACCTAATACCACAGTATACTACTATTTAAAATATATAACTTTGAGTTTTAGTCTAAACAATCTAGCTAATTAAAAGTTAATTCAGTCTCCTTCTGCTCTTTCTCCTCATAGTCTTCTCTGAACGCCACTTGAATTTGCAAGTAATAATAATTTATACCAGAAAATATCCATCTATATGATTTTCTTTTACCAAAAATCATGAAAGATACCAACTAGGACTAATTTTGGCCTACTTCTATTGCTATACTGTGCTGGCATCTAGATTAAGATTGTTTGGAGTTTCCATGTTTGATAAAATACTAGGTAAGAGGTTGTACTGTGATACTTAACCTCAGGCAAGCCAATTTAGCAAATACGCTTTTGGCTAATTTCAGTTCAATAAATAACTCACTTCTTGGGAAAAATTAAAAAGTCATGTCAAGATAACAGAGTCATACATAGGATGCCTTTTTCCCTTTGTCTTATTGTTTTATTTTTAAATCGGGCTGGGACAGTATACTAAAAAGGAAGCTTTGATATCTGAAATATATCTTTTGGAGACATATAGCCAATTAGCCTGGAGAAGGAAATGGCAACCCACTTCAGTGTTCTTGCCTGGAGAATCCCAAGGATGGTGGAGCCTGGTGGGCTGCCATCTATGGGGTTGCACAGAGTCGGACACGACTGAAGTGACTTAGCAGCAGCAGCCACCAATTAGCTATGAAAATACTACAAATCACTAATGGAGATTGTAGAGCTAGCCTTATTATCTTCCTGCAAAGTTCCCTATATGCTGGGAAATGCTTTTCTCAGCCTGTTAAGAGAGCATAAGCAAGATATAAATGTATAAAGTTTCTCTTGCTCTCAGGGGTTCTGTGCAATTTATTTCAAGAATGATTAAAACTTGAATGGTAGTAAACTAAAGAGTGAAGCTGAAGTCCATCTTCATCCAGAAACTTAAACTTGGTCATTTTGTTGTCAGAGTCATTCTGATGCTCCTTTTCCCTCTTCAGATCACATGCAACAAAAATGGTAGTTTTTTTAATTTTCCATTTTGTGGGAGAAAAACAGAGTTTTTGCTATAGTATGACTCACTTTAGCTCCTTACCCCCAAATTCCTGCTTTTCCTGCTGTTCTGCAATCAGACATGTCCTTACTACTCTTCTGTGCAGTGATCTATTAAGCATTTTGAAACTTATTCCTCTTAGGAAATATGTCCTGCTATTTGTCACTATCTACTCTTAAGAGAGCAATGATGTTAGAAAAAGACCACTTATTGCTAAAAAACTTCTCTCTGGTTCAACCACTTAACTGAAGAGTGAAGGTACCTCGATAAAAGTCACAATGTTGAGGTACATTGGTTTTCAATCTTTAGTGCACATGATAAACACCTGGCGGTAGGATTATGAAATTAAGGCAATAAAAATACAGGACGCATAGTTCAATTTGAATTTCAGACAAATAACAAATATTTCTTTTTAGTATAGTGATGTCCCAAACAACATCAGGGACATTTTTATACTAAAAATGTTATCTGATATTCAAATTCAACTGTGCATCCTCCATTTTATCTACTTGGAGGGCTTGTTAAACACAGATTAATGGTGCCACCCTCAAAAGTTCTAGTGCAGTAGAACATGGCCCAGGCAATGGCACCCCACTCCAGTACTCTTGCCTGGAAAATCTCATGGACGGAGGAGCCTGATGGGCTGCAGTCCATGGAGTCGCAAAGAGTCGGACATGACTGAGCTACTTCACTTTCACTTTTCACTTTCATGCATTGGAGAAGGAAATGGCAACCCACTCCAGTGTTCTTGCCTGGAGAATCCCAGGGACAGCAGAGCCTGGTGGGCTGCTGTCTATGGGGTCGCACAGAGTTGGACATAACTGAAGGAACTTAGCAGCAGCAGCAGCAGTAGCAGCAGCAGCAGCAGCAGCAGCAGCAGCAGCAGAACATGGCCAAACAATTTTCTTACAGGCTCCCAGGTGATACTAACATTGCTTGTCTGGGGACCTCAGCTTTGAATACCAGAGCATAATGCATAAGAGTTTAAGCTTGCAAGAGAAACTGGTGTTTGAATCCCAGGTCTGCTGCTTAAAACCATATAACCTAAATTATTTACTTGAGCACCATAAACCATGGTCTCCCCACTGAAAAAAGGAAAATATTAATAAAATTAATACTGACGACATGTAATAATTCAGAGTGCTCAGCAAAATACAAAGTGCTCAGTAAAGGCTATGTTACAATTTCTTAATACAGGAAAAAGTTTGAGTTGAGTGCTGCACGTCCACAAATTGTGTTATTTAGAAGAGTTGAACCATAGCAAGTTACTGGCTTTTCTATACAAGAAAAACTAGAGAATACAGTTTACTGCAAAAGAGCCCAGCTTTTTAAGACTTCTAAAAGACTTAAAAACATGAATAAATAAAGTAAAACTACAAAAGAAGCATTTTCCAGACTTATATGCCAATGGAACAATATCCTCTTCAGCACAAGGAAGTAATTAACACATATTTTCCCATGATAAACCAGTTTAGGAAATATTGCTTCATAGGACATCTAAGTACAAAATGGCATAATTACAGAGATTGTGTTTGCTACATAGAAAAAAAAAAGCCTTTCAATTATTGTTGATATCTAGCAGACTTCGGCTGAGAATACAGTATATTCATTCTTCATTTATTGAACACCTTAATTGTGTATGGAGAATTATGTGCTATAATGATACAAGGAAGAGTTATACAAGAAATATTGCCCTTAAACAGCTCACAAGCTGGCACTTAAAATATTTAACACTGGGTACTGACCTTAATGTTTTTATTACTGTGATTAAACTTTAGACAGGTTTCTTCCTGACTTTAGGTCCCTGACCTCCCTTTTTCAGCATTTACTTTAGAAACTTGCAATTGTAAATTTTTTCTTTTCCCCAGGAGATGTAAGAGTTCTATAGTCCAGGAACATCCTTCGCAAGGATCTGCAGTCATCCCCAAAAGTAGATATTGGCCCTATCTCAGAGTTTTTATGGGAGGAGTCTAAATTTATTAAGTAGCAATTAGCAAGCATAGAGATTGAACATTGACATTTTAGGAATCAGTGAACTAAAATGGACAGGATGGGTGAATTTAATTCAGATGACCATAATGTCTACTACTGTGGGCAAGAAATGGAAGTAGAAGAAGAAGAAACAGAGTAGCTCTCATAGTCAACAAAGAGTCTGAATGAAGTACTTGGGCGAAAACTCAAAAATGATGAATGATTGCTCTTAATTTCCAAGGCAAGCCATTCAATATCACAATAATCCAACTCTATGCCCCGACCAGTAATGCTGAAGAAGCTGAAATTGAATGGTTCAATGGAGACCTACAAGATCTCCTAGAAATAACACCCCAAAAATGTCATTTTCATCATAGGGGCTGGAATGCAAAAGTAGGAAGTCAAGAAACACCTGGAGTAACAGGCAAATTTGGCCTTGGAATACGAAATGAAGCAGGAGGTTTGCCAAGAGAATGCGCTAGTCATGGCAAACACCCTCTTCCAACAACACAAGAAAAGACTCTACACATGGACATCACCAGATGGTCAATACCAGTATCAGATTGATTATAATCTTTGCAGCCAAGGATGGAGAAGCTCTATACAGTCAGCAAAAATAAGACTGGGAGCTGACTGTGGCTCAGATCATGAACTCCTTATTGCCAAATTCAGACTTAAATTGAAGAAAGTGGGGAAAACCACTAGAACATTCAGGTATGACCTAAATCAAATCCCCTATGATTATACACTGGAAGTGACAAATAAATTCAAGGGATTTGATCTGATAGACAGAGTGCCTGATGAACAATGGATGGAGGTTCATGACACTGAATAGGAGGCAGTGATCAAAAGCATCCCCAAGAAAAAGAAATGCAAAAAGGCAAAATGGTTGTCTGAGGAGACCTTACAAATAGCTGAGAAAAGAAGAGAAACTAAAGGGAAAAGGAGAAAAGGAAAGATATAAGCATCCAAATGCAGAGTTCCAAAGAAGAGCAATAAGAGTTAAAACAGCCTTCCTCAGTGATCAATGCAATGAAATAGAAGAAAACAAAAGAATGGGAAAGAATAGAGATCTCTTCAAGAAAATTACAGATACCAAGGGAACTTTTCATGCAAAGATGGGCTCAATAAAGGACAGACATGGTATGGACCTAACAAAAGCAGAAGATATCAAGAAGAGGTGGCAGAAATGAAGAACTATACAAAAAAAGTTCTTCATGATTCAGATAACCACTATGGTGTGATCACTCATGTAGAGCCAGAAGGCCCAGAATGTGAAGTCAAGTGGACCATAGGGAGCATCACTGTAAACAAAGCTAGTGGAGGTGATGGAATTCCAGTCGAGCTACTTCAAATCCTAAAAGATGATGCTGTTTAAGTGTTGCACTCAATATGCCAGCAAATTTGGAAAACTCAGCAGTAGCCACAGGACTGGAAAAGGCCAGTTTTCATTCCAATCCCTAAGAAAGGCAATGTCAAAGCATGTTCAAACTACTGCACAACCACACTCATCTCACACACTAGCAAAGTAATATTCAAAATTCTCCAAGCCAGGCTTCAAGAGTCATGAACTATGAATTTCCAGATAATCAAGCTGGATTTAGAAAAGGCAGAGGAACCAGAGACCAAATTACCAACATACTTTGGATCATTGAAAAAGCAAGAGAATTCCAGAAAAACATTTACTTCTGCTTTATTGATTACGTTAAAGCCGTTCACTGTATAGAGCACAATAAACTGGAAAATTCTTCAAGAGTGGGGATACCAGACCACCTTACCTGCCTCCTGAGAAATCAGTATGTATGCAGGTCAAGAAAGAACAGTTAGAATCAACATGGAACAACAGACTGATTCCAAATTGGAAAAGGAGCACATCCAGGCTGTATACTGTCATCCTGCTTATTTAACTTATATGCAGAGTTATTTAACATCATGCAAAACACCCAGGTCATTAGGTGCCCAATATGCTACTGGAGATCAGTGGAGAAATAATTCCGGAAAGAATGAAAGGAAGGAGCCAAAGCAAAAACAATACCCAGATGTGGATGTGACTGGTGATAGAAGCAAGATCCGATGCTGTAAAGAGCAATATTGCATAGGAACCTGGAATGTCAGGCCCATGAATCAAGGCAAATTGGAAGTGGTCAAACAAGAGATGGCAAGGGTGAACATCAACATTCTAGGAATCAGCAAACTAAAATGGACTGGAATGGGTGAATTTAACTCAGATGACCATTATACCTACTACTGCGGGCAAGAATCCCTCAGAAGAAATGGAGTAGCCATCATGGTCAACAAAAGAGTCCGAAATGCAGTACTTGGATGCTATCTAAAAAACGACAGAATGATCTCTGTTCGTCTCCAAGGCAAACCATACAATATCACAGTAATCCAAGTCTATGCCCCAACAAGTAATGCTGAAGAAATTGAAGTTGAATGGTTTTATGAAGACCTACAAGACCTTTTAGAACTAACACCCAAAAAAGATGTCCTTTTCATTATAGGGGACTGGAATGCAAAAGTAGGAAGTCAAGAAAAACCTGGAGCAACAGGCAAATTTGGCCTTGGAATGCGGAATGAAGCCAGGCAAAGACTAATAGAGTTTTGCCAAGAAAATGCACTGGTCATAGCAAACACCCTCTTCCAACAACACAAGAGAAGACTCAACATATGGACATAACCAGATGGTCAACACCGAAATCAGACTGATTATATTCTTTGCAGCCAAAGATGGAGAAGCTCTATACAGTCAACAAAAACAAGACTGGGAGCTGACTGTGGCTCAGATCATGAACTCCTTATTACCAAATTCAGACTCAAATTGAAGAAAGTAGGGAAAACCGCTAGACCATTCAGGTATGACCTAAATCAAACCCCTTATGATTATACAGTGGAAGTGAGAAATAGATTAAAGGGCCTATATATGATAGATAGAATGCCTGATGAACTATGTAATGAGGTTCATGACATTGTACAGGAGACAGGGAGAAAGACCACCCCCCAAAAAAAAAATGCAAAAAAGCAAAATGGCTGTCTCAGGAGGCCTTACAAATAGCTGTGAAAAGAAGAGAGATGAAAAGCAAAGGAGAACAGGAAAGATATAAGCATCTGAATGCAGAGTTCCAAAGAATAGCAAGAAGAGATAAGAAAGCCTTCTTCAGCGATCAGTGCAAAGAAATAGAGGAAAAGAACAGAATGGGAAAGACTAGAGATCTCTTCAAGAAAATTAGAGATACCAAAGGAACATTTCATGCAAAGATGGCCTCGATAAAGGACAGAAATGGTATGGACCTAACAGAAGCAGAAGATATTAAGAAAAGGTGGCAAGAATACACGGAAGAACTGTACAAAAAAGATCTTCATGACCCAGATAATCATGATGATGTGATCACTAATCTAGAGCCAGACATCTTGGAATGTGAAGTCCAGTGGGCCTTAGAAAGCATCACTACGAACAAAGCTAGTGGAGGTGATGGAATTCCAGTTGAGCTGTTTCAAATCCTGAAAGATGATGCCGTGAAAGTGCTGCACTCAATATGCCAACAAATTTGGAAAACTCAGCAGTGGCCACAGGACTGGAAAAGGTCAGTTATCATTCCAATTCCAAAGAAAGGAAATGCCAAAGAATGCTCAAACTACCGCACAATTGTACTCATCTTACATGCTAGTAAAGTAATGCTCAAAATTCTCCAAGCCAGGCTTCAGCAATATGTGAACCATGAACTTCCAGATGTTCAAGCTGGTTTTAGAAAAGGCAGAGGAACCAGAGATCAAATTGCCAACATCCGCTGGATCATGGAAAAAGCAAGAGAGTTCCACAAAATCATCTATTTCTGCTTTATTGACTATGCCAAAGCCTTTGACTGTGTGGATCACAATAAACTGAGGAAAATTCTGAAAGAGATGGGAATACCAGACCACCTGACCTGCCTCTTGAGAAATATGCATGCAGGTCAGGAAGCAACAGTTACAACTGGACATGGAACAACAGACTGGTTCCAAATAGGAAAAGGAGTATGTCAAGGCTGTATATTGTCACCCTGCTTATTTAACTTCTATGCAGGGTACATCATGAGAAACGCTGGACTGGAAGAAACACAAGCTGGAATCAAGATTGCTGGGAGAAATATCAACCACCTCAGATATGCAGACGACACCACCCTTATGGCAGAACGTGTAGAGGAGCTAAAAAGCCTCTTGATGAAAGTGAAAGAAGAGAGAGAAAAAGTTGGCTTAAAGCTCAACATTCAGAAAACGAAGATCATGGCATCCGGTCCCATCACTTCATGGGAAATAGATGGGGAAACAGTAGAAACCATGTCAGACTTTGTTTTGGGGGGCTCCAAAATCACTGCAGATGGTTATTGCAGCCATGAAATTAAAAGACGCTTACTCCTTGGAAGAAAAGTTATGACCAACCTAGATAGTATATTCAAAAGCAGATTCATTACTTTGCCGACTAAGGTCCGTCTTGTCAAGGCTATGGTTTTTCCAGTGGTCATGTATGGATGTGAGAGTTGGACTGTGAAGAAGGCTGAGCGCCAAGAATTGATGCTTTTGAACTGTGGTGTTGGAGAAGACTCTTGAGAGTCCCTTGGACTGCAAGGAGATCCAATCAGTCCATCTGAAGGGGATCAACCCTGGGATTTCTTTGGAAGGAATGATGCTAAAGCTGAAGCTTCAGCACTTTGGCCACCTCATGCGAAGAGTTGACTCATTGGAAAAGACTCTGATGCTGGGAGGGGTTGGGGGCAGGAGGAGAAGGGGACGACCGAGGATGAGATGGTTGGATGGCATCACGGACTCGATGGACGTGAGTCTGAGTGAACTCCGGGAATTGGTGATGGGCAGGGAGGCCTGGCATGCTGCGATTCATGGGGTCACAAAGAGTCAGACACAACTGAACTGAACTGAACTCAAAACGCCCAGCTGGATGAAGCACAAGCTGGAATAAAGATTGTCGGGGGAAATATCAATAAGCTCAGATACTCAGATGATACCATCCTTATGGCTGAAAGTGAAAAGAAACTAAAGAGCCTCTTGAAGAAAGTGAAAGAGGAGAGTGAGAAAGCTGGATTAAAGCTTAACATTCAGAAAACTAAGATCATGGCATTCCCAACATCACTTCATGGCAAATGGAGAAATATGGAAACAGTGACAGACTTTATTTTCTTGTGCTCCAATATCACTGAGGGTGGTGACTGCAGTTATGAAATTAAAAGACACTTGCTTCTTGGTAGAAAAACTATGACCAACTTAGAGAGCATAATAAAAAGCAGAGACATTACTTTGTTCACAAAGGTCCATCTAGTCAAAGCTATGGTTTTTCCAGTGGTCATGTATGGATGTGAGAGTTGGACTACAAAGAAAGCTGAGTGCTGAAGAATTGATGCTTTTGAACTGTGATGCTGGAGAAGACTCTTGAGAGTCCCTTGTACTGCAAGGAGATAAACCAGTTATTCCAGAAGGAAATTAGTCCTGAATATTCATTGGAACATCTGATGCTGAAGCTGAAATTCCAATACTGGTCATTTGTTTTGAAGAACTGTCTTATTGGAAAAGACCCTGATTTTGGGAAAGACTGAAGGCAGGAGAAGGGGACAACAGAGGATGAGTGGTTGGATGGCATCACCGAATTGATATACATGAGTTTGAGTAAGCTCCAGGAGTTGAGGATCAACAGGGAAGCCTGGCGTGCTATAGTCCATGGAGTTGCAGAGAATCACACAGGATGAGCAACTGAACTGAACTGAGCAAATACAGGTGCCCTAATCACATTGATCAACATCCTCCAGCACTTTTCCATTTGTTTGCCTTAGTATTTAAAAATCCTCCACCTTTTGTTTCAGCATACTTGAACTGACTCTCTCTCTCCTATTAGAATAGTCTGGATAAAGTCTTTTCAGACAGTTTAAATAGTCTAAGGGAATTTCTCTTTGATAATACTAACCATATTTTATTTTCATTATTAAGTTTATCTAGTATATTAAGTATTAATATATTAGTATTAATATATTAGAATTAATAATACTAATATTATATTAGTATAATATAGAACCCCTGCTTCTAAGCAGTGGGCTTAAACAGAAAAAGCAATGTTTTAAAAGTCTTGGAACTTGTTTCAATCTCACTTCTACTTCCTACCATGTATGTGGCCTTGGGAAGAAATATTAGATTTTTCTGATTTTTTTCCTCATCTGTAAAATAGGGATAATAAAAGTCTACTTTTCAAATCTACTGTGATCCAGGGGAAAGATAAGTAGAGTTTGGGAAAATAATGTAGTCTGTAAGAAGCAAATAGTCAAAGATGCACTCAGGAACAGCTGAGCCATGTTACTGATGAAGAGCTAGGAAGATTTTCCAACATCACTTACTGAATTCCTTAACATTTCTCAGGTTGCTTCTCTGCTCACTCTAAAAGAACAAGCCCTTCTAAAATGCTGGCTTATCTTTAAAATGTTGTCTTCTATTATTCCACCTCCTTCAGAGGCCTGGTTCTTCAGTTTCTCCTGAGTTGTCTCCTTATTTTAAAAAAAATGACCCTCATTGGTTGTTGTTCAGTCACCCAGTAGTGTCTGACTCTTGGCAATGCCATGGACTGCAGCACGCCAGGCTTCCCTGTCCTTTACCATCTCCTGGAGCTTGCTCAAACTCATGTCCATTGAGTCCATAGTGCCATCCAACCATCTTGTCCTTGGTCATAGTTTATTTCTATAGTACTGACAAACGGTAATCCTATTTTGAATGTCTTGCTTGGATTGAACTCTTTGGTCAGGTTTATTCTTTAACTCAACCAAGACACTTCTTTTGAAGAAACCAAAGCCCTATGGCTTTTTAAAAATTTCTATCTAGTGCCCAAAGTGACAATTAAACCCCACACTGTTACTACTAAGCAGAAGAAACATATTGCAACCTGAGCAGAGCTGCCAGAGGGATTACATACTAATATTTCTTACTGCAAACCAAGCTACCTCCTTCTGAAAGGTCTGAATTGTTTGTCAAAAGTGATTTATTTTAGAACAGTATTGTGCTCCATCAGGGCATCTGCTTTTCTCAGTGAATAATCAATAGCCCTTTCAAGCCAAAAACCACATTTGATTCAACCTCTTCAGTTTGAAAAAACATGAAATTGACATTTACTGTAACACAAAATTTACAATGGTTGGGGCTTAATTTAATTAGTCACAGCACTGAATTTTAATGAGCAAGTCTTAGAAGGCACTGATTTAAACTTTACTAAAGAGTATCAAATGTACACTAATGGTACCAAATAAATACTACTGGAATCACAATGAAAATGATAATATTAAATGAGTACGTTCCTATCTGTAATCTGGAATATAAAGAAATTTAGGAGAAAGTTATGATTTTTTTTGGGGGGGGGCATGGCCTTCTCTGGTGATTCAGATGGTAAAGAATCTACCTGCAATGTGGGAGATCCAGATTCAATCCCTAGGTTGGGAAGATCCCCTGCAGAAAGAAATGGCAACACAATTCCAGCATTTTTGCCTGGAGAATTCCATGGATACAATAGCCTGATGGGCTACTATCCATGGGATCGCAAAGAGTTGGACATGATTGAGCGACTCACAATTACTAACCAAGACTGAGTAATTTCTATAGTCTTAGTATATGGCTACATGATGTAGGATGTTCAGCAACAGAATAACCTTTAGTCCCTGCTTTCAAAGCATAGTTTGTAATATACATTTATACCTGTGAACACTTAAATAATAACTAGGAGAGAGGACCTAGAGGAGACTTTCTGTGACTATTCAGAATTAATCTAGCCTTTTAGAAATATGATTAAATATTTGTAAAGGAGAATTGAAGGGCAAAGCAAAGATAAACTGGGAAAAGGGAAGTATGACAGTTGGAAGAATAGCTGAAAACCAGGTAATGAGACTGAGACTGTGTCTTGGGAGGACAATAGATGATATAAACATACCTGCAGACAAACAATGTAATCTAGGTTGTAAGAGGCATCAGAAAACCCTCGTAAAGGGAAAGAAACAGATAAGAGACATGTTTTAGGAAAATTTTCCATACAGAATGGTTTGGAGTAAAAAGTTACAAGGAAGTAGGAAGACTTCTTGGGAAGCTGATGAAGCAATACAGTTTTCTTTAATACAGCCAAAGGTGTATTAAAAAGGTGATTCAAGAAGATATAATGAAGAATGAAAATAAGGTTTGGATGTGGAATGATTTTCCAAGGGAACATGCCCTAAATGATGTTTCAAATAAGTGACACGTCTGTCTAGAAATGTATACCTGGGAGCTACCTACATAGAGATGCCAAGCAGGAAATGAAGTGCATAAGCTAAAGAAGTCAATGTGTCCTGACCATGACGATGATGATAGCTGAGGATAAGGAGTAGATAACAGTTCAAGAAGTTAAATGATCAGGGACTACATGCATCTTCTAGAATAGTGGTCCTTAAACTTTAGTGTGCATGAAAACCACTTGAAGGCTGCTTCATAATGCAGAATCATTAGAAGTAGAAGTGAAGATAGAAATGTGAATATTGAACAGAAGTCTCCAGGTGAGGTTACTGCAGGTGATGCTGAGGCCACAATGGGACATACCTTATAAGAGGCATGCAACGTAATAAAGAAAAAAATCTGTCTTTAATAATACAACTTTAGGTTGCTTTGATATCTGAAAAGCGATCTTAACAATTTCTTTGCATTCTGTTTCATGCTGGTATTATACATTAAAAAAAATCAGAAACACTGAAATCTGAAAGTGGGTAAACGTATTTAATATAAAAAAGCAGGGCATAAGAATGACTGATGACTCATCACTGCAGATTAAGATGTGGACTACTGTTCTGTAGAAGTCTTTCTAAGTATCTTGGATAAAACAAACTTTTAGAAAAAGCAGGTTTGCTTTTATTGCCACAATGTATCAGAACACCTTATGTGTTTCTTGTGTAAGTATTCAATAGACCTCTGGCAGTGTCACTTAAGTTAGTCCTGTTACTGGCAAGCTTTATGTACTACACTAATTTATTCACTCTATAACATGAAATAGAAAGTGTCTAAAGTTTGAATGAATATTTTAAACATAATCAGTTTCCTACTTTCAATTGAAGATTATACGTTATATATTATTTTTAATCATTCTTGTGAGATATCTATTTTTTTATGATTCCTCCCAATTATTTCTACTATAAATCTTTTGATGGATATATTTTATCAATACAGAAAATTAGGAATCTATGTGAATAAAGGGATCACTAAATCCTTTTCTCTACAATGAAATGACTAATAAAATTTTTAGATATATTTAGCAAAATTAATTACTTAGAAAACTTTGCATGAAAATTTCCAAGTTCAATAGTATTAGTCTCATTAAGTAACTTTTATTTTATCAGGAATATACAGTGCCTGTGAAGCACTGTAAAACCTTACAACTTCAGTTCCCTCTGGTGGCAGAACCCTCAAAGTTAAACTGTCAGCAGCTCCAGAGAGAGCTGCAGACTTGCCTGTGTTTATAAACTTGAGATGAGTGAGAACAAATACAAATGGCTCATTCCTAGGTACTGAGACAGGTTTAGAAATAGCTTCTCACTGACATCCTTAGGGCAAATAACTACTGCTGAAGATGGAGAAGAAAGGATGCTGATTTTATATCATCAACTTTTTTTAACATAGTAAAAAGCAAGATTAAAAGTTACTTTACTGAAGCTTAAGAAGCATGTATTCAAGAGCCTGATATAAATAGTAATTTTCAAATTAATATATCACAATACATTCTTTAGGTGAAGACATAGCAAAAAAAAAATCTGAGCAAAGAATAAAAGAAGACAGTGTAAGAGATAAAAGACAAAGAGGAGAGCCCTGGACCCCCAGTTCATCAGCAGTGTCCCGTAGGCAGAAGGAAATAACTGGGCACAACGACCTGGGAGTATTCAGAAAGATGGTCTTATATAGATAAAGGTTTTACTTTGAGTTTCTTTCAAAATCAGGGATATTTCAAGCAATTTGAGGCAATCAAAAGTCCAAAAATTTAAGTGAATGACAGAAGTTTAAAGATTAGTTAAGCAATAGAACCAGGACTTAATCACAAACTTCTGACTCTAAATTTATTATTTTTTTTGGTATATTACACTTTAAAAATTCAGAGTTTAAGTCTTGGAAGACCAAAAGTGAATCATAGATTACTGCATGATAAGAGATATATGTTTGAAAGAATCCCAGATGTGATCAAATGGCTGAACATGTTCTATTTTCTGTAACATGAAGCTTAAATATTCCACCGACTTTTGTAATCCCAGTGAAATACAGCCTCTGAAATATAATAATGTGTGCTTTTGCTTCTGAACCTTGAAGCTAAGAAATATGTAGGATTATATATCCCACAGGGTTCAGATATTTTAATAATCCAACAGGATAGGATTTTACTTTAAACTGTTTCTAAGCTACAGATTTTAAAAGTCATTTGGAAGTGCAAATATCAAAGAGATACACATAAATGCATTAAATATTATAGCCATTTTTTAAACCATAAATCCTTAAGTTATAACTTTCTCAAACAACAACAAAGCAGAAAGCATCCTTGGAGTGACCAAGAGATGATTATGATTTATTTATCTGTATAATAGCTATTGCTATTTAGTTACCTAATAGCCTTTACCCAATTCCACTGGTTCCTCTTTATTGTTATTGTTAATAGGATCTAGATTTTGTTTACCTTGTTGGGAGGGGCTCTTATCCTTCATGGAAGATGGGCCTCAGCACCAATTATAACTGGCTAAATACAATCATGGTGGTCAAATTACTTTTACTGCTGACTGGGTCAGGTAGAGCATTTGCTATAAAGGTCAATAAGGCATAAAAGGAAGTCAGTTAGGAAGTTCTGGGAAAGTTTCTTTTCTCTTAAAAGAGAATGATAAAGGAATTGAGTTTTTAATGTAATGATATATATCTGGATTCATTATTACATATTAAAATAAATATCCTCATCGTTTAAATCACTTTTAGTTGGCTCTTCTATTACTTGAAGTCAAGATTGCTGATATAATTTGTCTCTGAGTATTTGTATCTTATAATAGGGTCAACTCCAGGGGAAGCAGTAGACTGACACAGTACAGATTAGTCTTTACCAACCTCCTCTTTAGTAGATAAGACTCTACCATATGTGTGTTAGTTGCTTAGTGGTGTCAGACTCTTTGCAACCCCATAGACTGAAGCCCACCAGGCCCCTCTGTCCATGGGATTCTCCAGGCGAGAATGCTGGAGTGGGTTGTCATTGCCTTCTCCAAAAGGAACTATAAAAAGAAAGAAAGTGAAGGCTCCCAGTTATGTCTGACCCTTTGCGACCCCACGGACTGTAGCCTACCAGGCTCCTCCATCCATGGAATTTTCCAAGCAAGAGTACTGGAGTACTCTTCATTTCCTTCTCCAACTCATTACCATATAAGTCCAACTTATTTTTACCTATCAATCTGCAAATCTTACTGAACATTTACAAATGGATGTCCATGTGTAAAACAAATAAACAAAAACTATAAGGTATTGCCTCTGCTCTCAAGCAGTTTTTAATATGTACTCCAAATGGTTTGACATGGCCCTAGACACCCCACTAGATCACACACTTTTAATAATGGCTCCAAATTAATTCCTGAGATCTCCCTCCTTTTCTCTCTCCCTCCCTCCTTCCATCCCTCTCTCCCTGTTTTCTCCCTCCCTTCCTCCCTCTTTCTATTAGAAAACTGGTGATTGATGCAATGAGTTAAGTCATAATGAAAGTATTATTCCTATTAAAATAGTTTTAATTATTTCATTTCAATAGGTTATCTTTAAGAACTTGGTTCTGATATAAGAATATCAGTAGTTCCAATTAGTGTTCAATTGTATTTTATGGCATTTTTCCAGGTAATAATCATCTACAATATACATCTAAATAATTTACATACAGGAAAATATGTGCTTATCCTCTGAGCATGGTCCCTACTTTTCAATTAAGAGTACAGTAAGTGTCCTGGAAGATAAAGAATCTCATTCATGGGCAAGAGGGAACATTCTCATAGCATCTGTACTTAGTTCTTACATTTTCATAGAAGATTTATGTATACATCAGTATGGGCTGAATTTTTATGAGTGTATATTCATATATAATTTATGTATTTTCAAATAATAATCTAAGATCTGACCAGGGATTTGAGTGGGAGAGAAAAGTTGAGAAAGAAGTCATTTTCTGGCAAGAATCTATACTGTCCCCTTAATAGAACTTCCACATATTGTGAGAGACATCGGCCATGAGATCTAAGTCCACATATAAAATATGAACAGAATAATAAAAAGTGCACTGCCTTTCTCTAACTTTATTAAATTGTATTTTAGACAAAATTAATTATCTAGAACAGTTTAAATGAAAAAAATATTTATTGAAATTAACTTTTATATGACAAAAAATACAATAAGAACTAAAATAAACCCCACGCTAAATATCTTGATTTTCATAAAGTTAACTTACCTTCACATATGAAATATTAAATTTTTATTTGCAATTCCCACTTAATAAAAAAATCAGATGAAGTATTAAAACAGCAAAGGAAGATTGTTCTGTACACCAGTCAGAGAAATATAATTCTTAGGGCATAAAAACAAATCTCTGCATCCTTTAACTCACACGATGAAAAATAAACTATTTTCAAATGCATATTTTCACTTGTTTATATTACAATGACTTTAACAACTCTATGTTCTACTGCACACATTGACATTATTATATGTTTAAAAGAGTCTTCTCTTTGGACCTCCTATTTAAAATTGCCTAATCTATTGGATTAGTAATAATTTGTCAAGACCAAGAAGAAGAAAATATAACACTATAGTGCTGTTAAAGTAGGTAAAGAATACCTCCTTAAAAGATGAATTCTATCCATGTAAGAAAATTATACTACATAGAAAATATCTGTACACTGAATTGCTTTCAGCTGTAACTTTTGCAAGGTGACCTATTGTTTTTTAAACTAATTAAGAGTTCAGTTTAAACATTAATCATTAAAACAGCAGCACTTTCATTTTATAACAGTATAATAAAAACATTTTTTGATTTTTAAAATGGCAACCAAAGACATTTTTTTAAAGTATTCTTCTCAAGTTTTCAAATCTGACTTTTGTTCAAAAGAGTGCTCATACTTATTGTGCATGTCTGCTATTGTCATCCACATCCAGGTTTTTAAAACTTTTTATCAGACTCTGATATGCCTGAGAAAAAGCTACTTGGTTCACATCTAATACTTATCTCTGATTTGAAACAGTTTTCAAATACCTTGTCAGCATTGCAAGTTCCTCACAATGCTCCACAGGGCCACAGGAGGAAGCTTTTTCTATCAAATGCAGCACCTTCCCTTTTTCTTATCTTCAGAGAAGTGGAGGCCTAAAACCTTGAGTCTACAGCTTAATGTGGATAGCACCACATTTTACTGACTCTAAAGAGTAGTGCACTCACAAGCTAGCTTCTATAAGCTTTTGTTTTATAATTAGGGGCAAAAATAACATCAAAAAGAATGATCACTGATACTCTCTCAGAGAGGTTATGTTTTGAGAAGGTTCTCTAAACTTCTCAACTTGGGTTTGATAATCACATAAGATACATCAATAGCCACAGAATGGGGTTAAACTAAAATAATATGTTTATTCCAAAATCAAAATATTTACTGAGCATCAGTTATAGATCAGGCAGAGGTAATTTAAAAAATGGCTAGAAGAGTGCTGTTCAAGCCTAACTGGGAGAATATTGAGCATTACTTTGCTAGAGTGTGAAATGAGCTCACTTGTATGGTAGTTTGAACATTCTCTGGCATCGCCTTTCTTTGGGATTGGAATGAAAACTGAACTTTTCCAGTCCTGTGGCCACTGCTGAGGTTTCCACATTTGCTGGCATATTGAGTGCAGCACTTTCATAGCATCCTCTTCTAGGATTTGAAATAGCTCGACTGGAATTCCATCACCTCCACTAGCTTGTTCATACTGAGGCTTCCTAAGGCCCACTTGACTTCACATTCAGGGATGTCTGGCTCTAGATGAGTGATCACACCATCGTGATTATCCGGGTCATGAAGATTTTTTTGTATAGTTCTTCTGTGTATTCTTGCCACCTCTTCTTAACATCTACTGCTTCCGTTAGGTCCATACCATTTCTGTCCTTTGTTGTGCCCATCTTTGCATGAAATGTTCCCTTGGTATCTCTAATTTTCTTGAAGAGATCTCTAGTCTTTCCCATTCTATTATTTTCCTCTATTTCTTTACATTGATCCTGGAAGAAGGCTTTCTTATCCTTCCTTGCTATTCTTTGGAACTCTGCATTTAGATGCTTATATCTTTCCTTTTCTCCTTTGTTTTTGGCTTCTCTTCTTTTCACAGGTATTTGTAAGGCCTCCTCAGGCAGCCATTTTTGCATTTCTTTTTGTTGGGGATGGTCTTTCTCCCTGTCTCCTGTACAATGTCACGAACCTCTGTCCATAATTCATTAGGCATTCTATCTGTCAGATCTAGTCCCTTAAATCTATTTCTCACTTCCACTGTATAATCATAAGGGGTTTGATTTAGGTCATACCTGAATGGTCTAGTGGTTTTCCCTACTTTCTTCAATTAAAGTCTGAATTTGGCAATAAGGAGTTCATGATCTGAGCCACAGTCAGCTCCCAGTCTTGTTTTTGCTGACGGTATAGAGCTTCTCCATCTTCGGCTGCAGAGAATATAATCAATCTGATTTCGGTGTTGGCCATCTGGTGATGTCCATGTGCAGAGTCTTTTCTTGTGTTGTTGGAAGAGGGTGTTTGTTATGACCAGTGCATTCTCTTGGCAAAACTCTATGAACCTTTGCTCTGCTTCATTCTGGCCAAATTTGCCTGTTGCTCCAGGTTTTTCTTGACTTCCTACTTTTGCATTCCAGTCCCCTATAATGAAAAGGACATCTTTTTTGGGTGTTAGTTCTAAAAGGTCTTGTAGATGTTCATAGAACCCTTCAACTTCAGCTTCTTCAGCATTACAGGTCAGGGGCATAGACTTGGATTACCTGATATTGAATGGTTTGCCTTGGAAACGAACAGAGATCATTCATTTTTTCTTGTAGTTGACATCTAATCTTACCACATTGTGATCAGAAAAGATGCTTGAAATGACTTCAGTTTTTTTGAATTTACCAAGGCTAGATATATGGCCCAGGATGTAATCTATCCCAGAGAATGTTCTGTGTGCACTTGAGAAAAAGGTAAAATTCATTGTTTTGGGGTGAAATGTCCTATAGATATCAATTAGGTCTAACTAGTCCATTGTATCATATAAAGTTTGTGTTTCCTTACTAATTTTCTGTTTGGTTGATCTATTCATAGGTGTGAGTGGGGTATTAAAGTCTCCCACTATTATTGTGTTACTGTTAATTTCCCCTTTCATACTTGTTAGCATTTACCTTACATATTGCAGTGCTCCTATGTTGGGTGCATATATATTTATAATTGTTATAATTTCTTGGATTGATCCTTTGATCGTTATGTAGTGTCCTTTTTTGTCTCTTTTCACGGCCTTTATTTCAAAGTTTATTTTATCTGATATGAGTATTTCTACTCCTCCTTTCTTTTCTTCTTTTCCATTTGCATGAAATATCTTTTTCAAGCCCTTCACTTTCTGTCTGTATGTGTCCCTTCATTTGAGATGGGTATCTTGTAGACAGCATATATAGGGGTCTTGTTTTTGTATCCATTCAGCCAGTCATTGTCTTTTGGTTGGGGTATTCAACCCATTTACATATATGGTAATTATTGGTAGTAATGATCCCACTGCCATTTACTTTGTTGTTTTGGGTTTGAGTAACCTTTTCTGAGTTTCCTCTGTAGAGAAGATCCTTTAGCATTTGTTGAAGAGCTGGTTTGGTGGTGCTGAATTCTCTGAGCTTTTGCTTGTCTGTAAAGCTTTTGATTCTCTTTCATATTTGAACAAGATCCTTGCTGGGTATAGTAATCTGGGCCCCTGCAAGTGTTATTGAGATCTGTGCTCCTTAAACTGTGGTCCTTGAATCCAGCTGTATCAGCCTCATTTGGGAGTTTATTACTAATATAGAATTTCAGTTTCTATCCCAGACATACTGAATTAGAATCTATACTTCTAACAAAATCCCCATATAATTCTTAAGCACTTTCAAGTCTGGAATGTACTGGTTTAGAACAGTAATGCTACTGTATGTTAATAGATGTCAGTTTTCATCCACAGAGCTTCTACACTCCTTAATACGTTAATAGTTATGGAGATTCATTTCCAAGAGCTACCTACTTTTGCAAGAATGGAGAGAAGAGGAACAGAGCATATTATACTACTATTAATCTGGAAAATCCCTTTTAAAAAATATACTATTCCACTGTATTTAACATAGCCTGGATTTGGTGGAACAAATACATTAAATTTAAAGACCATTTATTTTTTTCTGGGAAAGAAATAATCCTTTTACATATGGATTTCTGTAGAAACATTTTCATTTTCCTAGGATATATTCCTATAATTAGAATTTTTAGTAAAAGAAATGATCATTTCACCAACTGTTAGGTATTGATGAGCTTTAAGGTTGGGACAAGAAACATAATTCAGATGCTCTGGAGATCTTTGGAAAATTCAGAAAATTGGGCTCCTGAGAGGAAAATGTCCAAAGATAAAAAAGAAAAGGTAAACAATCAGTGACAGTTGTTTTACTACTTTATAGTGATGGGTACCCAACAGCTGTGACTCACAGAGGAAAGGATCTCACCTTTTATTTAGCCAGGCACCAAAAATAGACATATAGCAAACTGAAAAACCAAACAGGCTTTTGGTATTGTTATTGTTAAGTTGGTGCAGCTCTGATACCATATGAGGTGCTAGACTTGGACTTCTCTCTCTGGCACAGCGTTCTTAACCAAACAACAAAGTCATGGCTTTTGGAACCAACTGAAATTGGAATTGAACTTACAGACACTTGGCCAAATACACATGTGTCATTTTCATATCCCAGTATATTGTTTCTAAGCTGTGCAAGCCCATATGCTTATGCAGCCTTCTGCTCCTCTGAAGAGCTGAGAGTTGCACATCCACCTGCACATCCATTCGAGTAGGCTCCCCAGCATTTGAGGACCTCCTCTATTCTCAGGTGGCTCAGTAATAAAAAATCTGCCTGCCAGTGAAGGAGACAGAAGAAATATGGTTTGAGAGGATCCCTTGGAGGAGAAAATGACAACCACAACCCACTCCAGTATTCTTGCCTGGAAAATCGTGCGAACAGAGAAACCTGGTGGGCAAAGAGTAGAACATGACTTAACAACTGAGTATGCAGTTGGTTACACTGTATTGCATCTTCCCAGGTGGAGCAGTGGTAAAGAAGCTACCTGTCAATGCAGGAGACACAGGAGATCCAGGTTCTATCCTTGGGTGAGGAAGATTTCCTGGAATAGGAAATGGCAAACAACTCTAGTATTCTTGCTTGGGAAATTCTGTGGACAGTGGAGCCTGGCAAGTGATAGTCCATAGGGTCGCAAAGAGTCCTACACAACTGAGCATGCACACATGAGGAATCTCTATGCCCAGGTTTGGCTCTGCCAAGATATACTACATGCTCCTCATTAAGCACCACCTCCCTCTTATAACTGCTTCTGCTGCTGAAATAATATCACCACTACAAATTTCATGAGAGGGCAGCAATTGTTAACATTTCTGATAGCTTGGAGAGTGTGAAATTTGCTATATTGGAAATTATGTCTCAATGAAATGGGTACTTAATATTTACTAATATCTCTGGGACAAGGTCAGGCAGTTTAATACATACCTCATATTACTGAAATGGAAACATCAATTAAGTAACAGATGAGACACTCATATAATCTTCTCTGATGGACTATTATTGATGACTTGTAATATCAGAAATAACAGTTATCTCTGCACTAGATCACCTGGTTTTATTAGACAGAGATAAGACATTATATTTAGTGGTAAAAGGAGGTTAAGAATATAGATAAATTTCTTGAGCTCAGTTGCCACTGGGCTAGGACAAACAGTCCAGGTTTTCAGGATAAACTCATTTGGGAGTTGATCTAATTATCCCAAAGCACTATAAGCATGATGTAAAATTTCTATTTCTGCTGTGTATTTTCTAGAAACCTTACAATGTTTTTCCAAGTCTTAGTTCACTCTTTTATTTCTGCCTTGCATTGAGTAATTACTCTCTTAGAATTGAGAAAAAATCTTAAGAAATAGAAAAATAATTTTGAAAATCCAAATTGAGTTATAGCAGCTCTTCATTTAACCACTACTTCAATACTGAGCAGAATTCCAGTTCTTCCTATTATTTTCCTAAGTAATCAATCCTCTCTCGAGAGTTTTGATGACTACTTTCAGGAAAATATTAAACAGTGTACTGTTAAACTCTACAGCTTTAAAATCTTATGTTAACTAATTCTTACTTGGAAATGGTTCTGTTAATTTAACAAATATATTTAGTGACTTTTAAGGATGATATTATTGTCATTATTGATTACATTGATAAGCAAGACACACACAGCTCCTGTATTCATGGAGCTCGTATTCTAGTACTACAGGAAAACCTCAAAAGTAACATATCAAAAGCTAGACTCACCACCTTCCTTTTAAACTAAACTTCAATTATCTTTTATTTTATATGGTTAATGCAATTGTGAACAATTTTTTTTATTTTAAAAAGATTTTTATCTGTTTCTTAATGACCAGATTATTAAAGATGAGTTTGTAATTATTGAGTCAGGTTTTCTCTTTTTTTTTGCTATAAGTTGGGATATTTCCAGTGCTTAAGAGAGGCATCCACCTATATGCCCATTGGTATCCAAGAGGTAACATTCCCCCATGCTCACCCCAAAGTTAATTTCTTTTATTTTTCTAGCTTTATTAGTGATATAATTGTCTTCTTAGTTATACTCCTCATTTTAAGAAATTTCTGTATTCATCTGTTAATTCCTCAAATATTTAATGACAAATATTTTTTGCTAGATTAATAAAATACACTTTAAACTCTTATAGAACCACTAAATTCTCAAGAATAGGTACCAAATCCTTAGAAATCTGGAGAATATCTTTTCCTTGTCTTTTGTAATTCTTTTTTAAAAATAATAGCTCTATTGAGATATGATACACATACCATAAATTAACAGTTATATCAAGTCAGTTGCTTATTCACACAGCACACAACCATCACCATGATTCATTTTTCAAAACATTTCTGTAATACCAAAAAGAAACCTTGCTCCCATTACCAGCCTCTTCTCATGTTTCCTTTTCCCTAGCGCATGAAAACTACTAGTCTCCTTTCTGTTTTGATGGATTTGCCTGTTTGGGACATTTTATATAAATGCAATCATACAATATGTGGGCTTTGTGTTTTTTTTTCCCCACTTAGCATAATGTTTTCAAGTTCATCTATGCTGTAGCCTATATCAGCATTTCATTCTTTTTTATGGATGAATTCATATTCCACTGTATAGACCACGATTTGTTTATCCCTTCACCCACTGATGGACATTTAGGTTGTTTCCACCGTTTAGCTATTATGAATAATGCTTCTGTAAATATTCATAGTAGTTTCTGTGTGGGTGTGTTTTCAATTCTTTTTCTCGGGGCGGAATCACTGGGTCATACAGTAATTCTATGTTTAACATATTGAGAAAATGACAAATTGTTTTCCAAAATAGTTCTGCTATTTTACAACCCCATTATCAATGTATTAGAGTTCCAATTTCTTCATATTTTCACCAACACTTGCTATTTTCCTTTTTTGAAAATCATATGAAGTGGTATCACATTGTGGTTTTGATTTGCAGTTCTATAATTACTAATGGTGTTTAAGCATTTTTCACATGCTTATTGCTCATTTATATGTTGTCTTTGGAGAAATATCTATTTAAATCCTTTTTTTTTTTAGTTTGTCTTTCTATTGTTGATTTCTGAGATTTCTTTATATATTCTGGACACAAACCCCTTATCAGATACATTATCATAAATATTTTCATCCATTCTGTGGGTATTGCTTCACTTTCTTGATGGTGTCCTTTAAGGAAATTTTTTTTAAAAAAATTGGTGAACTCTGTTTATCTATGTTATCTTTGGTACTTGTGCTCTTTTGCTAACATGTCTAAGAAACTACCACCAAATTCAAACTCATGAAGATTTACTATGATTTTTCTGAGTTTATAGTTTTAGCTCTTACATTTTAGTTATACTTTTGTACATGGCGTAAGGTAGAGGTTCAACTTAATTCTTTTACAGGTGAATATCAGGACACAGCAGCCTGGTGGGCTACAGTCCATGGGGCTGCAAAAGAGTGGGACAAGATTTGGCAACTAAACAACAGCAACATAGTAGCAACAGTAGATAACATTTATCTAACATTAGACTTTGCAGCTAAATGCCTGAAAAGTCATGTATTATCTAGGTAATGTTCAGTGACAACATTATGAATTAGGTACAATGATTCATTTCCATTTGACTGATGAGTAATCTGTGGTATAGAAGGTTAAGTAACTTGGTCAAGGTCATTTTTCAAATGACAGAGACAATATTGAAATCTGTGCAAACTAGCTGCAGTCTTGTATTCATGAGTTCTGTAAGGCCTCTTAGTGACTGATTAAGCATTTATTGAAAGGTCTGTCATGCTCTAGGCATGGCACTGATGCTATGTACACAAAGACCACTGCCTTGAAACAGTTTTGGTGACAGAAAATGATATAGAAAATATATAATGAGGTCAGTTAGTAGACAACCTTGGATACTTTCTCAAGGAGTCTATTATTCTTTTTTTTTTAAATTTTATTTTTAATTTTTATTTCTACTTTATTTTACTTTACAATACTGTATTGGTTTTGCCATACATTGACATGAATCCACCATGGGTGTACATGCGTTCCCAAACATGAACCCCCCTTCCACCTCCCTCCCCATAACATCTCTCTGGGTCATCCCCATGCACCAGCCCCAAGCATCCTGTATCCTGCATCGGGCATAGACTGGCGATTCATTTCTTACATGATAGTATACATGTTTCAATGCCATTCTCCCAAATCATGCCACCCTCTCCCTCTCCCTCAGAGTCCAAAAGTCCGCTCTACACATCTGTGTCTCTTTTGCTGTCTTGCATACAGGGTCATCATTGTCATCTTTCTAAATTCCATATATATGTGTTAGTATACTGTATTGGTGTTTTTCTTTCTGGCTTACTTCACTCTGTATAATCGGCTCCAGTTTCATCCATCTCATTAGAACTGATTCAAATGTATTCTTTTTAATGGCTACATAGTAGATAATACCATGCTTGGTCAAGTTATCATATAATTTGTTTCATATTTCAATATACTAAAAAGTTCAGATTATGCTAGACTTTCTTAGTGGGTAAAAATTAATAAACTCTAGAGAATTAGAATATCTTTTTTGATGGAATTTTATGTACCAAAAATCTAACAGTATTTACAAATTTCTCAGAAACTTTAAAAATTAAACTTTAAAAACAGGAAAAAAGGTAAATGACAAGCTTAATGTTAAATCCATTAGTTAGATATCTGAGAGTTCATATGAACTGATGCCAAAAGCAGTGTTATATATTTTAATAGTAGAGTTTAAACATGGATGGAAAAGAGAGACTGCAGAATACATTACTGTACTTAGGTATCAAATCAAGACAAAGTTATTTAAAGCTAAAATAATCAGTGTTATCATGTGCAGTAAATTCAAAGGAAAAAACAATAAATACAGCTTTGAGATTTTCTTGTTATAACTATTTACAATATTCATAACACACTTTGTTTGCTAAATATATAGTCATTTTTCAATTATCTCTTTAAAAGCTCCTTCAGGCAAGGTAAAGCCAATGGAAA
This sequence comes from Capra hircus, assembly GCF_001704415.2. Taxonomy (NCBI): domain Eukaryota; kingdom Metazoa; phylum Chordata; class Mammalia; order Artiodactyla; family Bovidae; genus Capra; species Capra hircus. Next base: position 78,302,158 of record NC_030811.1, read on the forward strand.
ATGATTAATGAATGCTCTATTTTTACCAGGTATTTAATTTGTCTGACTTGACAAATGCAACAACGTCACCACTTCATTTCCCTCTGGTCTAAGAGAGGTAGAAAAGTATTATGGGAAGTGAGGCCAGTCTAGTTTTACGAGGATAGAGCCTGTATATTTTATCAGGGAACTATGAATATGATCTTATCTTTAAAATATTTGCTTTATGTAATAAACTGTCAATGTTTCCTCAAACACTGTTTAAATTTTTAGTTTACTAAGAGCAATTGATCTTTTTTAATGTAAAAATGCCAAAACTATGAGTCTCTGAGAATTTTTAAGAGAGATTCCCATCCTCAATCTCAGCAAAAGCATGAACTCTGCAGAGCATTGGGAACGGTTTCACTTCACTGTCACTTGGTGGCAGCATAACAAAATTACTATGAAAGTTCCTCACTGAAAAATTAAACTCAAGGAAAACATTGGTGAAACATTGCGTTCTGCCTGTTTTGTATTATAAAAAAATCACGCTAGTGTTTTTATAAGTTACTGAAAAATATTTTTAAATACCATTAATAAATATCTCCATTAACATAATACTCAACAAATATATATTGCTTCTATTTTATTTCAGGAGCAGACTTAGAGTTTGAGCTAGATAGATAAATTAAACATGTTCTGTATCATGGGCTAAACTGTGTCCTCCTCAAACTCCTATGTTGAAGTCCTAAGCTCCAGTACCTCAGAATGTGACTGTATTTGGATACATAATTTTTAAAGAGGTTATTATGTTAAAATGAAGTCCTGAAGGTGGGCCCTAATCTGATAGAACTATGGTTATTTTAAGAAGAGGACACTTGGATACTGATACATACACAGGGAGACGATGTAAAGCCACAGGAAGAAGACAGCTATCTAAAGCCAAGGAAAGAGAACTCAGAAGAAAACAACCCTGTTGATACCTTGATCTCAGACTTCTCACCTCCAGAATTTAAGAAAATAAATTTGTGGTGTTTAAGCCAACCTGTCTGTGACACTTTATTATGGCAGCTCTGGCAAAATAATACACTCTAAATTCATGGAACTAACAACCTAATTAAAAAAAAAAAGAAAAAAAGAAAGAGACAAGTAATTATAAGGCAATGTATTGGGTTTTGTAAAAGTTACATGACCAAAATGTTATGGGTTCCTCCCAGGGAGGTTGCATTCTTTCTGATGATGGTGGGAGAGTTCATATAAGATTTGATTTGGGTCTTTAAGAGTGAAAAGGAATTTCCCAGGCAGAGGAATGGGAATGGGAGGGAACAGTGGCCTTTAAGAAGAAGAAGATATTGCCCCTGGAGATGGAGAGGAGGAGACTCCATGGAGTATGACAAAAACTGAACTGTTCTGAGTTGCTTATGTTAGAAGACAACCCTGGGAAGACAAGTTGGAAGCAGATTTTGAAGAGCCCATAAACCATGTAAAGGAAGATACTGACTGCCCAAACCATCCCTTTCTTTGAAAGGATCTGAAATGGCTTACACCCAATCAAAGATAGTTAACTACAGAAGTTAAAACAGGTTGGTGAAAAGGAGAGGGGAACCAAGATAACAATGACAGTGAAATACAGTAATCTTAAGAACCAGCATGTTTGCTGTGATAGAGCTTAATTTTAACCTTCCTAAACTTAGACACAAAAATAAACAGTTGAAAAAACTGGAGGAAGTTCTAAGAAAATCTTAGAATATAATTTCTTTATGGTATCTTCTGTATTGAATAAAAAAGATAATGAACACATAACATTTTATATAGGAGACATTTAGTAATACAGTGAGTATCTTCCGCAGTGTTTTGCAACTAACACCGCAACAAGTTTGATTTCTCTTTCCCCATATTCCTTATATACAAGCTGAGGGCTTAACTTTCTAGTGAAATTCCCTAGGAGATGCCAAGAGGGAAGAGGAGGTGGGCTAAAGCAGCCTTTGATATATCTGACTGGAGCAAAGGGCAGAGTTTGAAGTACATTAAAATTAATAAATAACCTGTGCCTTCAATAACCTTCACTAACCATTGCTTCTCAGCTGAGCTTTTCATAAGATATGCTAAAGAATGAAGAATTTATAAGTGTTGGGAAATCATTACAGATTAGTAAACCAAGACAATCAGGGGTTTTAAAAAGAAAACTCTGGTCATCAGTAGACACTGTAATAGAGGGCTTATGATTTTTCAGAGTAGCAGTAATTGACTGGAAATATCACAAACATATGATAAAAACATGGTTACCCTATATTAGAATATCCCAACATCAAACACTGCATTGCAGTAGAAGTATGATGTATTAACTTCCTTGGTAAAATAGATATACTTCTGTTATAGCTCATATTTGACATAGATATTAGAGAATTTACTATTAGTCATTAACCAATATCATTTTAATTATACATGAGATAGTATTTAAACATTAATGAACTTAAAGAAATGTATTTCCATTATTTCTTCAGATTTCATTAAACCCCAATCTTAGCAGTCTTAAAGAGTCTCACAGTCATGATGGGGCTTCCCTGGTGGCTCAAATGGTGAAGAATCTACCTGCATTGCAGGAGATCTGAGTTCAATCCCTGGGTCAGGAAGATCTCCTGGAGAAGGAATTGGCAACTCAATCCAGTATTCTTGCCTGGAGAATTCCATTGACAGAGAAGCCTGGTAGTCTACAGTCCATAGGATCACAAAGGACTAACTTTCACTTTCACTTTTCACAGTCATGATAGCCATTCAAATTTATCTCCTTAACTTCTTTTTTTTTTTAATTTTAATTTTTACTTTATTTTCCTTTACAATACTGTATTGGTTTTGCCATTCTGTTTTAAAAATTCAAACTCTGTAGTTAGTCCTAAATATTAAGTATTGATATTTTATATAATTTCCTTTAATAATCCTTCCTCTAGAAAACATACATTGGATAATATCAATGCTATTTTTAAAAACTGTAGTACTTTTGGTAAAATATATAACATTAAAATGGTGATCTCACTTATTTATTATTTAGTTCATTACAGGATTTATAGAAAATAATCATCTGTGCCAAAGTATTTTCGTTAATTCTAAGCTCATTACAAAACATAACTATAGAATGTACTTGTAAAGGTGAATTTTGGTAAATAAGAATATATCTCTTAAACCTCAAATTATCAGTGATGCTCAGAAGAATTTAAAGGATGGTTTGTTTGAATTCATTTGTTGATTCTGCAAATAATTTAGATGAATGAAAATCTATTATTGAACTCTGTCAATATTTTCAATATCACTTAACCTTCCTAAAAATAGTTATCTAAGTAACTGCCACTGGCTATTAAGTCACATCATGAATTGATAGCTCAGAGACAAGATTTTATGCTATTTACAGACTAATATAATCAGGAATGACATTAAGGTCATCTTGTCTAGCCTTTCATCTAAAATATCTTTGAAACGTGTGTGTGTGTGTGTGTGTGTGTGTGTGTGTATTATGCATATAAGCAATCAAATTGGGCATGAACATTGTTCTTTCTGGTAGATGAGGAGGCTGAAGAAGACACATAATTTTCATTCATGTTCTCTATTGTCATCATCAGTTTCCATCCAATGTAAATCCTGATAATAACTGATAGGCAGGTATATGTCTAAAGCACTGATTGTTGCACTTGGTATATGTATGGGTGTGCAGCCTTCTAGAGAATATAGTTGTTACCTGTGGGATTTTATTTTAAATTACTCAAGGCTTCAAATATCTAAATCATCAAATTACACACAAACTGGGAGCTGGAAAGGGTCAGGGAGAGTGTCAATTTCACGTTGATAATCACAAAGTTCATGAACACTGTTACTTATGTTATAGTCTTATTACTTGGGCATTTTGGTAAGGGGTGAAGGAAGACTGAAATCTGTTGAACTGAAACTGCTAGGAAACTTAGTTTATTATTTCTGAAAAAACTCCAGCAACAAGTAGCACTATACTCTTTATATGTATGTCATTCTAATGTACTAAACCTGGACAATGAAGGTGTATATAGCTGAAAACTTGCATGATTTAATCTGATCCCAGCTCTTCCTTTCTAGTTTTCTAAGGCTAAAAAAATTTACACTCCAGATACTGCTACTGAGTGCTGAGTGTAAAACTAGGAAGATGTCATGGAAAAGCACCAATACTGATTTCCTCCTCAGATTCTCAAGCCCTGTGACTGCTTTGCAGTCAGAGAAAATACCAAAAGACTAACATGAGCCCTTACACAACATCCAAAGCCTAGAGCCCACCTGACATTCAGGAGAAATTCATTAAATAGTTACACTCCTCCTGTACACCTGAGCCAAGCGACCAGAGAATGTTTAATAATGTCACCCAGGAAAGGTCAAGGTCCCCATGTATCTAGGTAAGAGGGAAGTCTACTACATGATCAGGCTTTACCCTGAAATTCATCCTTAACACTAAAGTGCACTTAAAAATGCCTCCCCCATCACTATGGAATAGATGATGCAGAACAGTGAGGAAAAATAGAGATGAGGGAACGTCAGTAGAAAAAAAATGTAGATGTGGAATACTAAATGAGAAAGATTACAATATCCTTCATTATCATTTTCTTGGCTCATTGGTTAGAGCTATCAGCTCTAAAAGAAAAGATGAATTTGGAGACTGATATTAGCATGTAGAATAGGTTTTTCAAAATAACTGTATTTCGGTATTTACAGAAAATAATATGTATGTTGTTTTCAGAGTGTAAGCTCAGTCACTTCAACATAATCTTGCTTTTATGTTTGTAAATAAAGACTTAAGGAACACATTCTTCTTTGGATTCTGTCCAGTATTCTAACTACATTCTCTTTAAAATGGGGTAAAAAATAATGGCTGTAACACCTGAAGTAGAATTTGACTAATGAAGAATCCAGTGGAAGAACATTATTAATAATACAATCATATCTTGTTCCTCTACAACTTTTTTTTCTTTGAATTTTTATTTATTTATTTTATTTTTGTATTTATTTATTTTTTTACTTTACAATACTGCATTGGTTTTGCCATATATTGACATGAATCCACCACGGGTATACATGAGTTCCCAATCCTGAACCCCACCTTAACCCCGCCCCCGCCCCCCGCTGACCTCTCTCCCCATATCATCTCTCTGGGTCATCCCAGTGCACCAGCCCCAAGCATCATGCATCCTGTATCGAACCTAGACTGGCAATACGTTTCTTACATGATAGTATACATGTTTCAATGCCATTCTCCCAAATCATCCCACCCTGTCCCTCTCCCACAGAGTCCAAAAGTCTGTTCTATAGATCTGTGTCTCTTTTGCTGTCTCACATACAGGGTTATCATTACCATCTTTCTAAATTCCATATATATGTGTTAGTATACCGTATTGGTGTTTTTCTTTCTGGCTTACTTCACTCTGTACAATCAGCTCCAGTTTCATTCACCTCGTTAGAACAGATTCAAATGTATTCTGTTTAATGGCTGAGTAATACTCCATTGTGCATATGTACCACAGCTTTCTTATCCATTCATCTGCTGGTGGACATCTAGGTTGCTTCCATGTCCTGGCTATTATAAACAGTGCTGCGATGAACACTGGGGTACATGTGTCTCTTTCAATTCTGGTTTCTTCGATGTGTATGCCCAGCAGTGGGATTGCTGGGTCATAAGGCAGTTCAATTTCCAGTTTTTTAAGGAATCGCCACACTGTTCACCATAGTGGCTGTACTAGTTTGCATTCCCACCAACAGTGTAAGAGGGTTCCCTTTTCTCCACACCCTCTCCAGCATTTATTGCTTGTAGACTTTTGGATCGCAGCCATTCTGACTGGTGTGAAATGGTATCTCATTGTGGTCTCCTCTACAACTTTTATTCATACTTATCTCTTTGCCCTGACCATATTGATCTTAAAACTAATGTGGCCATGTAACTATTTATCATCTTATTTTGATTTTTCAGCCTTTTTTTTAATATTTTGCTTTTCACCCAAAAATAAGTAATTATTTTCAAAGGAATCTAATACCCCTTTGGCAAGGCATATTAGAAACTTTAGAGATTGAACTAAATCTTCCTATAATATCAAGTTGCTTTTTTCCTTTGGTATGAAACCACAGACCTATATTTCTTTTTGTGATACGTGCATAGATGGGTCCTTGACCTGTGTCAACCTGAATTTGGCTCTACTGAACTTTACTGTCATGATACAGCATTCTTTTTTTCCTCTTTCACGTGAATCTTGTGTAATTGTCTGTTTCAGAAACTTTCAACATTAATTATGAGTGTGAACAGTGAACCTCGGAATGCAAATTGTATCAGGCTATGGGCTTCCCCAGTGGCTCAGCAGTAAAGAATCTGCCTGCAATGCAGAAGACATGAGTTCAATCCCTGGGTTGGTAAGATTCCATGGAAAAGGAAAAGGCAACCTATTCCAGTATTCATGCCTAGGAAACCCCAAGGACAGAGAAGCCTAACAGACTACAGTCCAAGGGGTCAAAAAAGATCAGACATGACTGAGTAACTTTAAAAAGTGGAGAAATTACTACTTAGGCAACTCTAATTTTCCTCCATACCCGTACGCACCATCTGTGGGAAAATGGTTTTCATCTATAGTCACTTCATTTAAGGAAAAGGTGCATGCAGTTGGATTTCTTTACATTCATTATCAGCAGAACAAATAAGCATATGACATTAACCCCAGGGATAAGGAGCTTCAAAAGAGGACTTAAGATAATTTTTGAACTCATAGACTCTTAACTAGACACAACTATTTGGTTAAAAGAATATGGCTTTTAAGTAAAAAATGATGTCAAAAGAATTTGGCCAAAGTCCCCTGTTGGGATTCACTTAAAGGATTAAACCATTGGTATATTCAAAGTTGGGGGCTTCCCTGTGGCTCAGTCAGTAAAATATCTGCCTGAAGGCAGGAGACCCAGGTTCGATCCCTAGGTCAGTAAGATCTCCTGGAGAAGGAAATGGCAACTCATTCCAGTATTCTTGCCTGGGAAATCCCATGGGCACAGGAGTCTGGCAGGCCATAGTCCATGGGGTCAGAAGAGTCAGACACAATTTAGCAACTAAACCACCATCACCATATTTAATATCTGGATAAATACTTAAATTTTCTTGAAACAATTTTTAATATCTCCATCTTAGTTTAAGGATTTGGCACTGTCTTATTCTAAAATATAAAAACAAATATGGCTATAATACTGGATCCATCTTTCCTTTTTCATTCACGATAGAAATTTCTGAGTATGATCTCACTTTTCTGCAGAAAAATATGGCTAAACTGTTTATTTTAAGATCATGCATGCTATCTTTGGGCTGTTGGGGTTATAGGTCAGTGTTGAAAAGAAAACGGATCCACATCAGGATGGCATGTGAAATAAAAGTGTATTACTATACTTATACATGGGAAAATAACGTGTAGTATTACAAATTGATATTGAAATAGTTTTAAGAAGAAGTCAACTAAATGTTATATTTCATATCTGTATAGTCATGTATATGTTGATTTTGTCAACATATGTAGTTAAATTTTCCCACTGCTCATACAAAATAGATTCAGCTCTCTTTTTCTGAACACGAGCATGTGTTCTCAGTATAGAGACAAGTCACTCAAAACAGAAGGTGTATAGCTTCTCTTGGACTGTTTCCCAGCACAGAGGCCTCTGGCATGATCTTGGCTATAGAAGCATGAGCAAGCTCAATAGTGCAATAAACATTCTTCCCTTCCTCAACATTAGTGGCCCAAATAGTAATTTGTCCAAGAAATTGCCTGCTGGTGCTGTAATTTCAAATCCCACTTCAACTAGCAGAAAGGTGTTCTTGTATACAACCAAATAAAAGAGCTGTCTCTATTGAGACAGCTGAACACTAAACCACTAATTGCTTAAAGTAATTTGAAAACATATTTTAGAAATCATAATACAAAGGAAAATATGACTTAAATAAATTATTATATAAATAAGAATGCTTTCAGTTTTTCCACCTGACCTCATTTTTGTTGGGCATTAGTAAGTACATACAACATTATTCTCAGAGGCTAAGCAAGCCAACTATAAAGTAATAATCATTTCCTTTAAAAATAAGGGTTACATTAAAATCAGAAAGTAGTAGTAACAATACTGTAAGAATAAAATTTGCTACAATTATCTAGAATATTTATCCACAATAATAAGAATATCAGAATTAATAAAAAATTTAGCACATCTTTCCCTTACCCTGATTAAAAATAAAATATTCACTGACAAGGGAAAACAAAGCCTTAGTTAAAATTACTTCATTCTCATCTACCCTCCTTGCTCCCTCCTCTACTTTCTTTCACTCAAGTATATTCAAGGTCATGACCTCAAATATATACATAACATTATTTGTCATACAATTTTCTTAGGATAACCATCTCCATTTTGTACATATTTTCCATGATTTGTCTGTTTAATTCTGATAGATATTTTCTTTTACCTAAAATTCTCAATGTGTGATTTAAACTGATTATGCAAATATTATAACATGTATGATACAAAAATAATAAAAGGCAATATATGTAGACAAACCCTTAAAAATATGTGCTTGAAAACAGAACTGGTTTAGTTTTTTTCTCTCTTTCTTCCTTTCTTGCTCCCTCCCTTTCTTCCTTACTTACTTCTTTTCTTTTGGCTACATTTTCTTTAAATTTGCCACGGTTATGTTAAAAAATATATGCATTGTACTTAGAGTTTGTTGTAATTTAAAATATGTGGAGTGATTTGATTCACTTTCCTGTTATTAAACATTTGTTAAGGACTCAGCTGACTAAGGTCCATCTAGTCAAGGCTATGGTTTTTCCAGTGGTCATGTATGGATGTGAGAGTTGGACTGTGAAGAAGGCTGAGCACCGAAGAATTGATGCTTTTGAACTGTGGTATTGGAGAAGACTCTTGAGAGTCCCTTGGACTGCAAGGAGATCCAACCACTCCATTCTGAAGGAGATCAGCCCTGAGATTTCTTTGGAGGGAATGTGCTAAAGCTGAAACTCCAGTACTTTGGCCACCTCATGTGAAGAGTTGACTCATTGGAAAAGACTCTGCTGCTGGGAGGGATTGGGGGCAGGAGGAGAAGGGGACGACAGAGGATGAGATGGCTGGATGGCATCACTGACTCGATGGACGTGAGTCTGAGTGAACTCTGGGAATTGGTGATGGACAGGGAGGCCTGGCGTGCTGCGATTCATGGGGTCACAAAGAGTCAGACACGACTGAGCGACTGAACTGAACTGAAATGAACTGAACTGAACTGAAGGACTCAGCATATGAAGTAGCATGAGACATAGCCATTTTTATTAGAAAACTTCAGTGTTCTAGTTTCAATAGAGACAGTGTATAATCAGTAGATGACATGATTTACTTGTAATATAAAGTTTATCAGGTACTTCATTATTTATGATATTTATTTAGAATCTGGAAAAATTCTTCAGGTATACTTGTTTTCATAACATGTGGGAAGAGTTTTCTTTAGTTCCTGAATATGATCAGGAAAGAAAACAGTTAGAAAAATATCTTCACCAGTGGTAGATATTCAACTATATTCAATGTATCTAAAATTCTCTACCAAATACAGATGAAAGCATTCTTCTAAGACACAGCAATTCACAGAGGGAAGAAAGAGGGTAAAGCATTTATCATTGAAGCGAACAAAAGAGGGGAAAAAGTAATGCTGTTCAAAATTTACTGTGCATCACAAATACCGTGAAACCTTGCTGAAAATCCAAACTCCTGGCTCCACTTCTCAGGGATATTTTATCAGGTCTTGAGTGGAACCCAGGTATCCTCATGTTAATAAATATTCCAGGAAATTCTAGGGCATTTTATTTTCAGATAATACTTGAGTCTAATAAGGATAATTAACTAAATATGGGTAAGGAAGGATTAAACAAAGAGTTGATCAAACAGAGGACAGAGAGGAAGAGGGTCATTAGCAAGTAATGCTGATGATCTCGCTTCCTATTTCCTTGGGGAAAGAGAAGCAACCAAAAAATAATTTCTTAACGGTTCCACAAAGCATTTATCAACTCAGTTTCATCTGTGACCCTTATCAGATAAAATGTATTACTACCAGCAAAATGTACCCTAAAAAAGGCCAATCATTTCATTTCACCAGTAGATCCCACTCTCTCTCACCCTAGTGAAGATTCCAGAAATTCTTACCTTTCTGCTACACCATTAATCTCTTTGTTTTCAGATCATTATCAAGAGCATGAAGTATTATTCTATTTATCTTATTAAAAAAAAAAAAGACCCACAACTCTCCATTACACTTCAGCTTCTGTCCTGGATTTATTCCTCTAATTATAATAAGACTATCACTCCTTTCCCAAATTTCTTTGATTACTATTACTGATTTTCCTATCTCTGTATTTTCTTGACCTCTCTCCAATCAAAATTTCTCCCTTTCCATCAAAACTGACTTGTATGTTGCTAAATTAAAGATCAATTCCTAATCCTCATTTCACATGACCCAGTACCAACATTTCACCTTGGTAATGCTTATACATTTTAATACCCTAAATGCTTGACTCTCAGTACATCAGAATAGTCATTCTTTCTCAAACTGCTTTGTTTCTAATCTTTCCATCCCTTCTTTTCCCTCCCACATCCATATGTCCTTATCTGGCTCTATAGAGATTTCATCCAATCCCATAACTTGACATGCCATCAATATACTGATGACTCCCAATATATATGTCTCTAGCTGGACCATATCACATTAACTCCAGACACATATTTCCTAAAGTTCTTGAATATTTAATAGACATCTCAAATTTAATATTTCCATTAAAAAATTCTGATCATTTTCACTCCTCTTTCCCAATCTATTATTCCACCACCTTTCCCACTTCAGTAAATGACAACTTTATATTTCAAATTGCTCAGACCAAAATCTTGAAGTCTCTCTCTTATTTTACATCCCATATCTTACCAGTTGTCTGTACTGCTAACATGCCAGTCCTAGCCTTTTATATCCTCCTCTCAAAAGGCAGCCAGAGTGGTTCTATTTAACAGAAGTTAAGATCATGTGACACTTCTGTTCAAAACCCCAAAACCTCCATTTCACACAGAGTAAAAGCCAAACATTTATATGACCTTCAGTAGAAAATTTAATCAAGCAAGTTCCAGCCAGGCTAAGTCAAGTCAAGGCATATCAATCAATCCAAGTTGAGACACTTCTAGTCATGTCAAGTCAAGTCAGGTTATTTCAAGTCCCAGGTGATCTCCCCACTCACCATTTACTTACTGACCTCATACCTTCTAACTAATCCTTCACTGGGCTCTAGTCACATTGGCCTCCACACTATTTCAATGTTTCCAAATCATAATCTTTACTCATGCTGTTATCTGAAATATTTCCCTCAGAAATTTCTATGACTTGCTCTCTTACTTGCTTTCTATTATATTTAATGTCACCTTTCAGTCAGCCTTCCTTTTCCAGTGTATCTAATACTGCAATCTTCACCCAAACCCTTTCCAGCCTGCTCTGATTTTTTTTCCTTTGAACTAGTAACATATGCTTTACTAATTTACTTTATTGTCTCAAAACACAAGCTCCCTGAATGCAGGGCTTTTTTTACATTTATTCACTACTATGTTCTTGAGCACTGTAGAGAGAGTTATTTTGGACCGTTCCATAGAGGCAAGTCAAGGATGAGAAAGAAAATTATGGACAGTGTATGTTAACTAGACTATTTTGACCTTTGGCAAATTTCTTTTGACCCTCTCTTTGTCTTTCTTTTTGTCTTTTATTAGCATCACTAAAAAATTTTCTTCCTCCATTTATCACTTTCTAGTAGATGTAATTTTTACATAATCACACTACAATTCCCCATCTTCATAGATCACAGCCTCATGTGAAGAGGCTTGCGTAACTCATCAAAGCTATGAGCTGTGCCATGTAGGGTCACTCAAGATGGATGAGTCAGTGAGGAATTCCGACAAATCCTGGTCCACTAGAAGAGGGAAATGGCAACCTACTCCAGTATTCTTGCTATGACAACTCCATGAACAAATGAAAAGGTAAAAAGACATGATGCCTGAAGATGAGCCCCCCAGGTTGGAAGATGTCCAACATGCTACTGGGGAAGATCAGAGGACAATTACTAATAGCTCCAGAAAGAATGAAGTGGTTGGGCAAAGCAGAAACAATGCTCAGTTGCGTATGTGTCTGGTGGTGAAAGTAAAGTCCAATACTGTAAAGAACAATACTGCATAGAAATCTAGAATGTTAGGTCTTTGAATCAAGGTAAATTGGAAGTGGTCAAGCAAGAGATGGCAAGATTGAACATTGACATCCTAGGACTCACTGAACTAAAATGGACAGTAATAGGTGAATTTAATTTAGATAACCATTATATCTACTACTGTGGGCAAGAATCTCTTTAGAAGAAATGGAGTAGCCCTCATAGTCAACAAGAGAGTCTGAAATGCAGTACTTAGGTGCAGTCTCAGAAATGACATAATGAACTTCGTTCATTTCCAAGGCAAACCAGTCAACATCACAATAATCCAAGTATAATTCAGCCTAAAAAGTTGAAGTTGACTGGTCCTGTGAAGACCTACAAGACCTTCTAGAATTAACACCCCCAAAAGATGTCCTTTTCATCACAGGGGATTGGAATGCAAAAATAGGAAGTCAAAAGATACCTGGAGTAACAGGTAAGTTTGACCTTGGAGTACAAAATGAAGCAGGGCAAACGCTAAAAGAGTTTTATCAGGAGAACATGCTTATCATAACAAATACCTTTTCCCAACAACCCAAGAGATGAATCTATACATGGGCATCAACAGATGGTCAATTCTGAAATCAGACTGATTATGTTCTATCAACTGAAGATGGATAAGCTCTACACAGTCAGCAAAAACAAGGCCTGGAGCTGACTGTGGTTCAGATCATGAACTCCTTAGTGCAAAATTCAGGCTTAGATTGAAGACTGTAGGGAAAACCATTCATTCAGATACGACCTAAGCTGAATCCAGTATGATTATACAGTGAAGGTGATGAATAGATTCAAGAGTTCTGGTAGACAAAGTGCCTGAAGAACTAGGGACAGAGATCTGTAATACTATATGGGAAGCAGTGATCAAAATCATTTGAAAGAAAAATAAATGCCCCAGGCAAAGTGGTTCTTTGAGGAGGTTGAGTAGTTAAGGAAAGTACCTAAGAGTAGCTGAGGAAAGAAGAGAAGTCAAAGACAAGGGAGAAAAGGAAAGATACTCAACTGAATGCAGAGTTCCAGAGAGCAGCAAGGAGAGATAAGAAGGCCTTCTTAAAAAAATAGCGCAAAAATTAGGAAAAAAAACAATAGAATAGGAAAGACTAGACATCTCTTCCAGAATATTGGATCTATTAAGGGAGTATTTCATGCAAGGATCAGCACAATAAAGGACAGAAATGGTAAGAAACTAACAGAAGCAGAAGAGATTAAGAAGAGGTGGCAAGAGTACACAGAAGAACTATACAAAAAGGTCTTACTGACCTGGATAACCATAATGCTGTGGTCAGTCACCTAGAGCCAGATATCCTAGAGTGTAAAATTCAGTGGACCTCAAGAAACATTATTACAAACAAAGCTAGATATGATGGAATTCCAGCTGAGCTGTTCAAAATCCTAAAAGATGCTGTTCAAGTGCTGCACTCATTATGCCAGCAAATTTGGAAAACTCAGCAGTGGCCACAGGACTGGAAAAGGTCAGATTTCATTCCAATCCCAAGAAGGGCAATGCCAGAGAATTTTCCAACTACTGTACAATTGCACTCACTTCATATGCTAACAAGGATATGCTCAAAATGCTTCAAGATAGGCTTTAGCAGTACATGAACTGAGAATTTCCAGATGTTACAAGCTGGGATTTGAAGAGGCAGAGGAACTGGATATCAAATTGCTAACATTCATTGGCTCATGGAGAAAGCAAAGAAATTCCAGAAAAACACATCTACTTTTGTATTACTAACTACCCTAAAGTGTTTGACTGGGTGGATCACAAAAAACTTTGGAAAATTCTTAATGAGATGGAAGTATCAGACCATCCTACTTGTCTCCTGAGAAATTATGTGTGGGTCCAGAAGCAACAGTTAGAACCAGACATGGAACAACTGACTGGTTTAAAGTTGGGAAGGGAATATGACAAGGCTGTGTATTGTCTCCCTGCTTATTTAACTTCTATGCAGAGTACATCATGGGAAATCCCAGACTGGATGAAGCAAGTTAGAATCAAGACAGTTGGGAGAAATATCAACAACCTTACAATAACAGAAACTGAGGAGGAACTAAAGTTCTTGATAAGGGTGAGAGTGGAGAGTGAATAAGTTGGCTTAAAACTCAACATTCAAAAAACTAAGACCATTGCATCCAGACTAAGACCCATCACTTCATGACAAATGGAACGAGGAAAAGTGGAAATAATGACAGATTTTATTTTCCTGGGCTCTAAAATCAGGAAGGAAAGTGATAACAAACCTAGACAGCATATTAAAAAGTAGAGATATCACTTTGCTGACAAAGGTCCATCTGTCAAAGCTATGGTTTTCCCAGTAGTCATGTACGGATGTGAGAGTTGGTCCATACAGAGTGCTGAGCCCTGAAGAACTGATGTTTTCAAATTGTGGTGCTGGAGTGAAGACTCTTGAGAGTCCCTTGAACAGTAAGGAGATCAAACCAGTCAATCCTTAAGGAAATCAACCCTGTGTACTCACTGGAAGGACTGATGCTGAAGCTGAAGAAGCTCCAATACTTTGGCTACCTGGTGTGAAAAGCCAACACAGTGAAAAGACCATGATGCTGGGACAGATTGAAGGCAAAAAATAAGGGGGCAGCAAAGGATAAGACAGATAGCATCACAAACTCAATGGACATATATTTGAGCAAACTCCAGGAGATACTGAAGGACAGGGAAACCTACCATTCTATAGTTCATGGGGTTACAAAGAGTCAGACATGACTCAGGGACTGAACAACAAATGAAACTATGTAGTGCATTTCTAAATAAAACAATTACATATACACTGTTTAACATAGCCTGCTCAGAAAAATACATACTTATGTGTAAGCACATATGTATATGTGTGTGTGTGTGTGTGTGTGTGTGTGTGTGTGTGTGTGTGTAAGTAAGCATTTCTATATTTGAATAAATTTTATTTTTCTTCTTTCCAAAAATGCTATGGTTAATTTTTGGTTGTTTTTCAACCTTAGAAGATTTTGGTTTTCTTTTTCAATAATCTTTATTGATATTTTGTTTTTCAACCTTAGAAGATTTTGGTTTTCTTTTTCAATAATCTTTATTGATATTCTTATTCTGCTCCCCAGGCTTCATTTTCTCTTTATCCTGCTCCCCATAGTCCTCTAATTTTGAGACTTATAGTATATCAGATCAATTCTGTTTTTACCACTGTTAAAATTCACATAGCAAGGAGACAAAGCGACTAACATTTATTAAGTGCAAATTATCTGGCATGGACTTTGCAAAGTCCTTTGCATTCACATTTTATCTTCACAATTACCCTGGTGGTGAGTATTATGATTCTCATTTTATGGATGAGGAAATCAAGGCTCACAGAAGTTAAATAACTTTCCTGGGGCTGTATAGCTAGTTAGTAACAGATCTGGATCCAGAGGCTCATGTTCCTCCTATTATGACAAATTATACCTCTAAGTAAATGTGGGAAAAATTATAGTCCCTAGAATGGCTCCTGATTTTCCCTCATATAGTATTGGTAAAAACTGAGGTGGCAAATTGGAATCAGAGTACAGACCAAACCTGACTATCCTATAGATTAAAATATGAGCCAAATATACAATTTCAAAAACTTTAGCCACTATGTTAAAAACTAAAAATATAGGTGAAGAGAATATGAATAATATATATTTCATCTGGCATGTAAAAATGATTCAAAATGTCATCAGTATGAAATTTTCAATCAGGTTCTTTTCAATTTTTCTCATACCAACTCTTTGAATTCCAGTGTATATTTTACCCATAGCCTATATAAACTTAAACTCAGCACATTTCAAGTGCTCAACAGCCACATATAGCTAGTGACTGCTGTATTGGACAGCACAGATATATATTAATCTTTGATAGGCCCAATGTCTGTCCATTGCTTTCCACTGGCATGAGACTTACTAGAGAGTCCTGTATACTTATTGGTGCCACCTCCTTTGCATTGTTTTACTCATTGGAATGAGCTTAATTTCAGTGGAATGATGAACTATTGAGCATTGAGCATTCCAACTCAGTTAGAGGATAAGATGACATATTATTTTCTGGTTTCCCAGTACTCCAATTTCTGATTTACTTAACCTTTCTGCTGCATCTTTGACCAGCATTGAGTACTACATCTTTAGCTCATAACTTTGATTAAACTCCTTTATATACAAACATTAGTCCGCAACCTTCTTTTATTTTGGGGATTGCTAAGCCAGATACAACTTCAACTGTTATCTATACAGTGAGGACTAGTAAAACTAATCCCCATTCATACTTTCATCATGAAATCACACCTATGTATTCAGGTACCAAAAGTTCATTTTTATACACATTTAAAATATCATTTATAAAATAACACACACAAATACATGTTTTTTCTCATTATCAGTAGGTTGAGAGAACATTTTTTTCCTCAAAGAAAGTATGTACTTGTTGGCCAAGTGGGGTTACATGCTACATGCCTAATTAAATAAATTGAAGAAATTACAAAAAGGAAAACCATAGAAAATAAAATGTTGCATAAGATTTTTTATAGAGAGAATGAAATTCCTTTGGTGAAACTGCTTCTATCTCAAAGTGAAATGACCATTCACTTGAATTCTAAAATTTCTGTCAGTATGACTACTATTAGCAGAGATACCATCAAATAAATGTGATCATAAATTCTAAATATATAAATATAAAATTCTTACTCAGACTCAACATATTAGTCATGTGTTATAAACTGCACAGTGAAGAAAACAAAAATGCTACAGTATTTATGGAATCCAATGTAATATGTATTGATTTTCAGACTTCTTTAGTACAATGTGTGCTTTTAAAAAGGACACAGATATCATTTTTCACATGCAGTTGAAAGAACAATTAAACAAATTTGCTGTAGTTTTTCTCTCTTTTTTCCCAATAAGTTTCCCTTTCATCTTTAACTCTACTTGCTGTCCTTCCCAATACAAACACACCACTGCTCATGGGCTCTACTGTCCTTGTGCATAAGTGGGATCAGCAGTCCCTTTCCCCTATTAATGCATGCAAATAAGCTTCTTTGATTGGGAGCTGCTATTTGCAACCTCTTTGTTTTTGCCTCTCTATCTCCAAGCATACCTGTACATTGGGTGTGGTCATATAACTAAGTGTGGCCAATGACAAATAAGCAGAAATATGTATTGATATGCGCCCATGGGAAATTCTCCTTAAACAGGTGGAGTTAGCACAGCCTTGAATGTTGATACAATAGCTGGAACTCTAATAGTCATTTCCATCCTTAAATTTGGAAATGCCAAACCAAGAATGGCAAAGAAGAAAATATGAGCCATGATAAAACTGCGGAATTACCACAGGAGCCCTAGACAGCCTACTTATGAATTTGTTTTATGTGAGGGAAAAATAAACCTTCACTATATTTTGTCTTTTTTTTTTTTTTAGCCTGAATCTAACACATTATCTTTCTTGTTAAACACAGTCAAATCCAGAAGTAACAGCTACACATACAATGGAGTATTTCCTGGAACCCAAAGGTGACAAGCTTTAAGCAAGTAGATATGGTTAAGCATGTAGACTGGCCCATGTTTACCAGGAAAACAGACAGTCACAGTATTCTTTAGACCTAAAATTTAGTTTCAAGTATGATTTGTTAGTGTTTTATTTGCTTGTCTATTTTGCACAGGGGTAACTACTTAATTACATTTTCAAGTGTGTAGACTAAGTAACATAATTGATTTAACTTTTTTCTTCTTTGTTAAGAAATTCAGTTATATCCTGGACATTCTTTGTGCAGACTGACATATTCTGAATGATACAAGTGCTTCCCTGGTAGCTCAGCTGGCAAAGAATTCACCTATAATGCAGGAGACACCAGTTTGATCCCTGGGTCGGGAAGATTCACTAGAGAAGGGATAGGCTACCCACTCCAGTATTCTTGGGCTTCCCTGGTGGCTCAGCTGGTAAAGAATCCGCCTGCAATTTGGGACACCTGGGTTCGATCCCTGAGTTGAGAAAATCCCCTGGAGAAGAGAAGGCTATCCACTCCAGCATTCTGGCCTGGAGAATTCCATGGGGTGGCAAAGAGACATGACTGAGTGACTTTTACTCACAATTCCATGCAGTCCTACCAGCATTTATTCTGTAACAGGTCTGTTCAGTTCAGTTCAGTCACTCAGTCGTGTCCGACTCTTTGCGACCCCATGAATCGCAGGATGCCAGGCCTCCCTGTCCATCATCAACTCCAGGAGTTCACTCAGACTCAATGTCCATCGAGTCAGTGATGCCATCCAGCCATCTCACCCTCTGTTGTCCCCTTCTCCTCCTGCCCCCAATCCCTCCCAGCATCAGAGTCTTTTCCAATGAGTCAACTCTTCGCATGAGGTGGCCAAAGTACTGGAGTTTCAGCTTTAGCATCATTCCTTTCAAAGAAATCCCAGGGCTGATCTCCTTCAGAATAGACTGGTTGGATCTCCTTGCAGTCCAAGGGACTCTCAAGAGTCTTCTCCAACACCACAGTTCAAAAGCATCAATTCTTCGGTGCTCAGCCTTCTTCACAGTCCAACTCTCACATCCATACATGACCACAGGAAAAACCATAGCCTTGACTAGACGGACCTTAGTCGGCAAAGTAATGCCTCTGCTTTTGAATACACTATCTAGGTTGGTCATAACTTTTCTTCCAAGGAGTAAGTGTCTTTTAATTTCATGGCTGCAATCACCATCTGCAGTGGTTTTGGAGCCCCCCAAAATACTGCTTATTATTTTGGAGAATAAAGAATGTTCCTTTATACTTATATGATGTTCCATATGTAAGCAAACTCTGATATATCAGTAACATTCACATATATACACAGAGTTGCTTTTTTTAAAAAAAAAAATAGGTGAGTACAATTAATATTTTAGAGCAATTCTAAAATTAGTCACAAAGAAAGTAATTTTTAAAAAAAAATCCATGTAGTGTTATTTATCTAAGTTTCTAGAGATAACAGTTTTAACACAAGTTATATAATCTGATTTTTTTCTCCAGTTAACCCTACACGAAGCTGACCTGGGTGAGCTGCTTTATTCTTTTTTTTTCAGGGTTGCAGGGTAAACATTGTATAGTCATATACTGAGACTCCTTATACACTGCAAACTAAGAAATTATGAACATCACAGTCAAAGTTTCTAGTAGATTCAAGTAATGAGTTACCATAAACCCACAGCCTTTTCAAAATTGAAGAAAAACTCACAAGACATGTTTTCCTGTGGCTTTCAAAATTCTCACAACAAAAGCTGCTTTGAAATATGCTGGAGAGGAGGACTAAAATACCACACACATATACCTGTTCAGAATTTCACACTGTAGGCAGATTACTAACTGCTGTGGATATATTTTCTGGGTGCCATTATTGAATCTTGATCATTAAATGGACATAATTTAGATAATGATATGCAATACTACCGTAGCTTTTGAATTTTCATTACTAAAATTGCTTATTTATTTGCAATAAGTGAGATGTTCTACATTCAATTAAACATTTAGTACTCTTAATAAGTGAAAATGGATTTACATTTTTAAAAACACATTTGAATTTCACCCATCTTTCATTTCATAGCAAAAGCCTAATTTCAGAGTTTGACCACTAGGACATTGGTCATTAAAAGGAAATTACAAAAAGAAATATAATATGAAAATACTAACATTTTTATGCCCTGACATCATTTAATATTCATTCTTTAGATGAAGCCGTATATCTATACTCTTTAAAAGTGAAAGATGAGGTTGCCTAACATTTAGTAAAACTTGCTGATTCTCTCAAAGTAGAGCCCCCAATCACACTTATGTTCGGTATCATCAGAAAACAGTATTTACTGATGAAAGACAAAATAAGAAACAGCACACCTTCAGCAAGAGAGCAAAGCAGTAGTTTTTCTCCCTATAAATTTGTTTGCTCTCAATTGAGAGACTGGATAATATGGCGATTATATAATAGGAACATATACCAAATTTTGCCTGGAAAATCCCATGGACTGTGGAACCTGGTAGGCTACAGTCCATGGCGTCACAAAAAGCTGATAAGACTGGGCACAAGCATCTCACATGACCTGACCAAATAAGCTACAGTGTTTATTAATTCTTCTTTTTTGATGAACATTGTTAGAGACAAGAAAAAATTGATACAACTGAAAATTCACAGGAAAATTGAAATCCCTAAGAGTGACTCCATAGGAAAAATAAAATCCATAGAGAACTAATATTTACTGAATGCCTACTATGTGCTGGAGGAGGAGTGGTGGCTGAGCAGCTGCAGGAGTGGCAGCTGTGCTGGCACAGGAGCGGCCAAGAGGAGCCGTCCGTCCAAGGACCCCACATTCAAGGTCAGGCGCAGTGGCTGTGCTTTGCTGGAGCATCCGTGAAGAGATACCCCACGTCCAATGTAAGAGAAACCCAAGTAAGAAGGTAGGCACTGAGAGAGGGCATCAGAGGGCAGACAGACTGAAACCACAATCACAGACAACTAGCCAATTAGATCACATGGACCACAGCCTTGTCTAACTCAATGAAACTAAGCCATGCCGGGTGGGGCCACCCAAGATGGATGGGTCATGGTGGAGAGGTCTGACAGAATGTGGTCCACTGGAGAAGGGAATGGCAAACCACTTCAGGATTCCTGCCTTGAGAACCCCATGAACAGTATGAAAGGAAAAAAGATAGGACACTGAAAGATGAACTCCCCAGGTCGGTAGGTGCCCAATATGCTACTGGAGATCAGAGGAGAAATAACTCCAGAAAGAATGAAGGGATGGAGCCAAAGCAAAAACAACACCCAGTTGTGGATGTGACTGGTGATAGAAGCAAGGTCCGATGCTGTCAAGAGCAATATTGCATAGGAACCTGGAACGTTAGGTCCATGAGTGAAGGTAAATTGGAAGTGGTCAAAAAGGAGATGGCAAGAGTGAACGTCAACATTCTAGGAATCAGCAAACTAAAATGGACTGGAATGGATGGATTTAACTCAGATGACCATTATATCTACTACTGTAGGCAGGAAATGGAGTAGCCATCACAGTCAACAAAAGAGTCCAAATCGCAGTACTTGGATGCAATCTCAAAACCGACAGAATGATCTCTGTTCATTTCCAAGGCAAACCATTCATAATCATGGTAATCCAAGTCTATGCCCTGACCAGTAATGCTAAAGAAGCTGAAGTTGAATGGTTATCTGAAGACCTACAAGACCTTCTAGAACTAACACCTCCAAAAGATGTCCTTTTCATTATAAAGGACTGTAATGCAAAAGTGGGAAGTCAAGAAACACCTGGAATAATAGGCAAATTTTGCCTTGGAGTACAGAATGAAGCAGGGAAAAGGCTAATAGAGTTTTGACAAGGAACACACTGGTCATAGCAAACACCCTCTTCCAACAACACAAGAGAAGACTCTACACATGGACATCACCAGATGGCCAACAGAGAAATTAGACTGATTATATTCTTTGCAGCCAAAGATGGAGAAGCTCTATACAGTAAGCAAAAACAAGATCCAACCAGTCCATCCTAAAGGAGATCAGACCTGAGTGTTCATTGGAAGGACTGATGTTGAAGCTGAAACTCCAATACTTTGGCCACCTGATGCGGAGAGCTGACTCATTTGAAAAGACCCTGATGCTGAGAAAGACTGAGGGCAGGAGGAGAAGGGGATGACAGAGGATGAGATGGTTGGATGGCATCATCAATTCAATGGACATGAGTTAGGGTAAACTCCGGGAGTTGGTGATGACAGGGAGCCCTGGCGTGCTGCGGTTCACGGGGTCACAAAGAGTCAGACACGACTGAGTGACTGAACTGAATTAAACTGAACTGAAATGTATGCTAGCCACTGGACTAGGCAATGAATCACATTTCTCATATAAATTATTATTAGCAATTATTTGCCAAATCACTGGCTTCCCTGGTGGCTCAGATGGCATAGAATCTGCCTGTAATGCAGGAGATCCAGGTTCAATCCCTGGGTTGTAAAGATCCTCTGGAGAAGGGAATGGAAACCCATTCCATTACTCTTGCCTGGAGAATTCCATGGACAGAGGAGCCTGGTGGGCTACAGCTCATGGGATCTCAAAGAGTCAGATATGACTGAGCAACTTTCACTTTCAACTGTTACCAGTGAAGATCCACATCATATGTGCGTGCTTTTAAGGTAGTTATTTAGTTTATCATACCTAATGGCTTTATTCAAGTCCAACTCCTCGATCAGACAGTAATAGGATGAGATTATAAATCTCCCAAAGAGTGGAGATAAGAGGGAGAAGAAGTCTATAGATGGGACCTAGAGTACCTATTTTAGGTCACGTGCATGTGCATGTATGTGTATGCTAAGTCGCTTCAGTCGTGTCTGACTCAGGACTGTAGCCTGCCAGGTTTCTCTGTCCATGGGATCCTCTGGGCAAGAATACTGGAGTGAACTGCTTTCCTGCAGGGTTATCTTCCTGACCCAGGGATTAAACCTGCGTCTACCTGCACTGGCAGGCGGGTTCTTTACCACTAGTAGCGCTTTTAGCTCAGAGTCCTTTCATGATTTATTTTCAATACTTTATCTTCTTCAGAGTAGTACAAATAAGTGGTTGTTTCAAATCATTGTTATTTAGAGAATAAAGAACTTTGGGATCATTCAACTCACAGTTTTCTAATTTTGCAGATAAATGTGAAGAGTTGACTCATTGGAAAAGACTCTGATGCTGGGAGGGATTGGGGGCAGGAGGGAAAGGGGACAACAGAGGATGGAATGGCTGGATGGCATCACTGACTCAATGGACATGAGTCTGAGTGAACTCCGGGAGCTGGTGATGGACAGGGAGGCCTGGTGTGCTGCGATTCATGGGGTCACAAAGAGCCGGACATAACTGAGCGACTGAACTAAACTGAAACTAAGGCATAATGAGATCACAAGAATCACATAACTGTTAGTGGCAGAAATGGAACCAATAAATAGTTTTCATGTTTTTCTTCTTATGAAAGCCTTGAGGTATCAACTCTCACCTAGAAATACTAATCTGTTGACCTTAAACCTTCAGAGAGGCAGATTAGCTGCGTGACCTTCAGCTATTTTCTTAAACTCCCTGTGTAGTTAGTATCTCATTTCATGGGAGAAAAACAATAGTATCTACCTTCTGGAAGTTATGTGTGGGTTCAATGAAGTTATAGCTTTGAATGCTTAAAATCGTATTCTATGTGTGACCAATTAGTACTTCAAATGATGTCAGCCTTCATTCATACAGACACACAAATATGAACTCCTATGCACTAAGTTTTGGGGATCCAAAAATGAAGAAAATAATCACATCTTCTATCCCCACAGTGAGCTTACCATCAACATGAAGGTACAAATAACTAATCACACAGCATGATGTTTTATGAAAACGAGGTAGAGAATGCTACTTGAATATCCAAGGGAAATATTTAACGCAAATTTTGGACTTCAGGAGCAACTCCCCACAGAATGTGCCAAAAAGTGTGAGCAGTTTAGTGTGTGAGACAGGGAGGAAAGTGTTTTAGTCAATGGAGGCAGGAAGTGCCAAGGCCCAGTAGGAAAAAATGTAGCACTGGGGAGACTAGCTTTGAAGTGTGAAAGTAGAAGGAAAAGAGACAAGAGTGGTAAGTAGAGACCAAAAAGAAGTTTATAAGTCACAGTAAAGAGTTTAAGGCTTCCCTGATAGCTCGGTTGGTAAAGAATCTGCCTGCAATGCAGGAGACCCTGGTTTGATTCCTGGGTTGGAAAGATATGCTGAAGAAGGGATAGGCTACCTACTCCAGTATTCTTGGGCTTCCCTTGTGGCTCAGCTGGTAAATAATCCGCCTGGAATGCGGGAGACCTGGGTTCGATCCCTGGGTTGAGAAAATCCCCTGGAGAAGAGAAAGGGTACCCACTCTAGTATTCTGGCCTGGAGAATCCCATGGACTAGTCCATGGGGTCACAAAGAGTCAGACATGGCTGAGTGACTTTCACTTCACTAAATAGTTTAAAATATTTGGAAAAAGTGGAGTGCCATTGAATGATTTAAGCAGAAGTAATTAAATTTAATTTTAGAAAACTCACTTTGGCTGTAAAATGGGTAAGATGGAATCAAAGGAACTTGGAAGCTCATGATGCAGTTTCAGGTGAGCCATGATGAATGATTACAACAGCTTCAAGGTTTATGGAAGCCCTGTTTCTAATGGTGCTTTCAATAATTCCTAGTGACCTAGAGATTACCTGTGTGTGCTAAGTTACTTCAGTCATGTCCGACTCTTTGCAACCCCATGGACTGTAGCCCACCAAGTTCCTCTGTCCATGGTATTCTCCAGGCCAGAACACTGGAGTGTATTGCCATTTCCTTCTCCAGGGATTATCTGGTACCAACCTAAGTCTTCTTTAGTAAGGAGAACTCTGCTTAACTCCACGATGTGATGGGTTTTACACAAAGGAACAGGGTATCTGTTCTCCTATGGATGTTCTTGTGAACTCAGATACAAAGTATCTGAAGTCAGATACATGGAATTGCATTTTGGTCCCATTACTTCCTCAGATATGTGATTTGGGGCAAATCCTTTAAAAGCAAAGCACTATTTTTTAAATATAAATTTATTTATTTTAATTGGTGGCTAATTACTTTACAATATTGCATTGGTTTTGCCATACATCAACATGAATTCACCACAGGTGTACATGTGTTCCCTATCCTGAACCCCCCTCCCACCTCCCTCCCCATACCATCACTCTGGGTCATCCCAGTGCACCAGCCCCAAGCATCCTGTATCCTGCATCGAATCTGGACTGGCGATTCATTTCATGTATGATATTATACGTGTTTCAATGCCACTCTCCAAATCATCCCATCCTCTCCCTCTCCCACAGAGTCCAAAAGACTGTTCTATACATCTGTCTCTCTTTTGCTGTCTTGCATACAGGGTAATCATTACCATCTTTCTAAATTCCATATATATGCATTAGTATACTGTATTGGTATTTTTTCTTTCTGGCTTACTCCACTCTGTATAATAGGCTCCAGTTTCATCCATCTCATTAGAACTGATTAAAATGTATTCTTTTTAATGGCTGAGTAAATAAACTGTGGAAAATTCTGAGAGATGGGAATAACAGACCACCTGACCAGCCTCTTGAGAAATCTGTATGCAGATCAGGAAACAACAGTTAGAACTGGACATGAAACAACAGACTGGTTGCAAATAGGAAAAAGAGTGCGTCAAGGCTGTATATTGTCACCCTGCTTATTTAACTTATATGCAGAGCACATCATGAGAAACTCTGGACTGGAAGAAACATAAGCTGGAATCAAGACTGCTGGGAGAAATATCAATCACCTCAGATATGCAGATGACAGAACCCTTATGGCAGAAAGTGAAGAGGAATTCAAAAGCCTCTTGATGAAAGTGAAAGAGGAGAGTGAAAAAGTTGGCTTAAACCTCAACATTCAGAAAACGAAGATCATGGCATCCGGTCCCATCACTTCATGGAAAAGGGATGGGGAAACAGTGGAAAGTGTCAGACTTTATTTCTTTGGCCTCCAAAATCACTGCAGATGGTGATTGCAGCCATGAAATTAAAAGACTCTTACTCCTTGGAAGAAAAGTTATGACCAACCTAGATAGCATATTCAAAAGCAGAGATATTACTTTGCCAACAAAGGTCCGTCTAGTCAAGGCTATGGTTTTCCTGTGGTCATGTATGGATGTGAGAGCTGGACGGTGAAGAAGGCTGAGCGCCGAAGAATTGATGTGTTCGAACTGCGGTGTTGGAGAAGACTCTTGAGAGTCCCTTGGACTGCAAGGAGATCCAACCAGTCTATTCTGAAGGAGATCAGCCCTGGGATTTCTTTGGAAGGAATGGTGCTAAAGCTGAAACTCCAGTACTTTGGCCACCTCATGCGAAGAGTTGACTCATTGGAAAAGACTCTGATGCTGGGAGGGATTGGGGGCAGGAGGAGAAGGGGACAACAGAGGATGAGGTGGCTGGATGGCATCACTAACTTGATGGATGTGAGTCTGAGTGAACTCCGGGCGTTGGTGATGGACAGGGAGGCCTGGCGTGCTGCGATTCATGAGGTTGCAAAGAGTCCAGACACGACTGAGTGACTGAACTGAACTGAACTGAATACTCCATTGTGTATATGTACCACAGCTTTCTTATCCATTCATCTGCTGATGGACATCTAGGTTGCTTCCATGACCTGGCTACTATAAACAGTGCTGCGATCAAACACTGGGGTACACATGTCTCTTTCAATTCTGGTTTCTTCGGTATGTATGCCCAGTAGTGGGACTGATGGGTCTTAAGGCAGTTCTATGTCCGGATTTTTAAGGACTCTCCACACTGTTCTCCATAGTGGCTGTACTAGTTTGCATTCCCACCAACAGTGTAAGAGGGTTCCCTTTTCTCTGCACCCTCTCCAGCATTTATTGCTTGTAGACTTTTGGATAGCAGCCATTCTGATTGGCGTGAAATGGTACCTCATTGTGGTTTTCATTTGCATTTCTCTGATAATGAGTGATGTTGAGCATCTTTTCATGTGTTTGTTAGCCTTCCATATGTCTTCTTTGGAGAAATGTCTATTTAGTTCTTTGGCCCATTTTTTGATTGGGTCGTTTATTTTTCTGGAATTGAGCTGCAGGAGTTGCTTGTATATTTTTGAGATTAGTTGTTTGTCAGTTGCTTCATTTGCTATTATTTTCTCCCATTCCAAAGGCTATCTTTTCACCTTGCTTATAGTTTCCTTTGTTGTGCAGAAGCTTTTAATTTTAATTAGGTCCCATTTGTTTATTTTTGCTTTCATTTCCAACATTCTGGGAAGTGGGTCATAGAGGATCCTGCTGTGATGTATGTCGGAGAATGTTTTGCCTATGTTCTCCTCTAGGAGTTTTATAGTTTCTGGTCTTATGTTTAGATCTTTAACCCATTTTGAATTTATTTTTGTGTATGGTGTTAGAAAGTGATCTAGTTTCATTATTTTACAAGTGGTTGACCAGTTTTCCAAGCACCACTTGTTAAAGAGATTGTCCTTTCTCCATTGTATATTCTTGCCTCCTTTGTTGAAGATAAGGTGTCTATAGGTGTGTAGATTTATCTCTGGGTTTCCTATTTTGTTCCATTGATCTATATGTCTGTCTTTGTGCCAGTACCATACTGTCTTGATGACTGTGGCTTTGTAGTAGAGCCTGAAGTCAGGCAAGTTGATTCCTCCAGTTCCATTCTTCTTTCTCAAGATTGCTTTGGCTCTTCGAGGTTTTTTGTATTTCCACACAAATTGTGAAATTATTTGTTGTAGCTCTGTGAAAAATACCATTGGTAGCTTGATAGAGATTGCATTGAATCTATAGATTGCTTTGGGTAGTATACTCATTTTCACTATATTTTTTTAAAATATATAAAACTAGGATAAGAGTATCTACTTCATAGTGTTATATGAGATAATACATGCAAATATCTTAATATCTGTACCTGGCATGTTAAGCATTCAATAAAATTTAGTTCTACATTGACTGTTTATATATATATATATATATATTTTTTAATAGTTTTCAGGAAGTCAGTTTTCAAAAACAATGTTGTTTATTTTTAAAGTCATTGAAAATTTTTATTATTTTCAAGTTATAGTTCTACTAGCCCTTCAGGGTATAACAAAACACCTCTTCAGTATACAAGGAAACAAACAAAAAATGCCACTCAATATTACTCTTGTGGAGCAGGAAAATTTGCATTTTTCAGCTCTTCACACATTTTTCTACCGTAACTCCTTAAATATCCCCTTGCATCTAAGCGATAGCTTGATCTTTAAGCTGAGAGTAAAAGAATTAAATCGAGATCATTGTTTTTAATTTCCCTTCTTGATTACAAAATAAAGATGTATCATGTTGATCTTCAGCAACTTCAGCATCTGGAGTTTCTCTGCCTCCAATAACCTCCAGTAAAATTCTATCCATTCATCACTCTTGACCAGAGATGCTTCCACAAAGACCTAAAAACATGTCACTATCTGCCAAACTCTAATCCTGGACCCCTACAGACATACCATTCCCTAAACATCAAAAGTATGATAATGGTTTTTACACAATGTGTTACACAGTGATAGATAATACAAACCTCTAAAAGGCCAACTGGGTTAGAGCTGTTGTGGGGAGACTCATGTGGAGCCCGGGCCACAGAGGCTCAGTGCCAAGGGGGTTGGACCAAATCTGCGAGGAATAATGCCAGCTCACAGAGCAAGACACTAGCATTGTTTGGGGAGCAATAACAGTCTCTGTTTCCAACAATTTTCCCCCAACTGTTTTATATTCTGTAATAATTGAGCCTCTCTGTGCTCAGGCTCCTGCCTAGAAGGCCCTTCTTTCAAGTCTTTGAAATTTCTATAGAAACTGATGAGAAACAAGTTTTAATGATCAATAGTCCAAGAAACCAGCCTTACTTTTGTTAGTATTTCCAAAATTGTAATTAACAAGTTATTAGAAATCCAACAGGTGTGTCAGTCATTGTGCAAAGCACTAGGGATGGAGCCAATTAAGGGTGGGCTACTGCCTTCCAGTAGTCTGCGTTCTAGCATCAGAAGCAGATGCATAGAGCTGCATTTTAATACAATGTGAAAGTGCTATAGCGACAGAAAGCACTACTGTGAAAAACAAGTGAAAAAGTATTAATTTTGCTTGAAAAGGGTAATGTAAGTCTCACTTGCAAAATCAGTTTTGAAACAGATACTTCTCTCTTTTAAAAAAATTGTTTATGTATGTGTGAGAAGTGTGTGTAGGGATGTGTATGTATAAAATGGGGGAACTCTAAATATGTGTTCTCAGGAAAAGCCTAATTATTAGGAAAGCATTAGTTTTTTTTAAAAGGCCATTAAAGCCTGTGATTTAGACAAAAATCTAGCTTGCAAGTACCACCACCAATAACACTTTTATAATTATTTTAAAAACTCTGCATTCTTTACCAGGTGAGCTACCAGGGAAGCCCCCAAAACTCCTTAACATAACACTTAATCAACATTGATTGCTGGGGAATAGAAGAGTTTCTTATTCAACTCATACTGAGTATTTGACAATCTTCCCAAACTGTTATTTACTCCTATTGTAAAATCATCCCAAATATTCCCTGAGTAATAAATATTCAAGCACACAGAAAACACACACACATATGTACACATTTGGAAATTAGCTTTTCACATGTTGGGATACTCATTGCACAGAACTTTTGCTAGGCATTAGGAAATCAACTTGTGCTCTTTCTTCAAAGAGGGTGAACAAAGCATATAGACCAAAAGGAACAAAGAAGTATTGATCTAAATTAATAAAGCATTGCTTCTAGGTTTTTTTCAAATGAAGCTTACATGGTGAGCACTAAAGATTTTCAGATAGCCATTATTACTGTTATAGTCACAAATGTAGCCTCTTAAGGAAAACTAGAAAATATAGACTACCACAGAAGGATTTTAACTTAGTTTAAGGTACACTATTATATTAATGGGTTTTATGCTAGGCTGTACCCTTTATGGCTGAAACTATGTAGAAAAAAATAAGTAAATAAGCATAGATTTTGAAGCTTTTAAATTTCATTAACTGCTTTGTGCTATCTCATAATGGGAGAAAAATATTTTCAAGAAACCTAAGAAAGATGTACTGCCATAAGCATAAATTATGAGTGGTGTTAATATGCCTTGGAAATCTTCTACTACACATATAAGTCATCCAAAGGAAACTGAGTTCACTGTCACTGATATGTTTTCAGCTATTACGTATCATACTCCTGTTTTTCTTTAATTACTCAAAATTACAGGGCCACTTTTAAAAGCAAAACTCCCCTGATATCTTAATGGAACTAATAATGAAATGGAGCAACTGAAAATTCAGCTTCTGTGATAGATGTTTAAAACCAGAATGACAGTTCCCTCAAGCACTAAGTCCTTACAGGCATGGTGAAGATGAGAAGCAGGATCTTAACAATTCAAGGATACTGCTGAATTTATACTCAAGCACCAAACTTCTGACAGAAGCTCAAAAAACATGTTTTCACTCTAAAATCACAATCATGAGTTGATCTTTTCCTTCTACTCTGTCAGAAGTTTAAAGCAGATAAAATTAAACTATGAAAGGAAGATCATTTGGCATGATACTAAGAAATATTGTAGACTCTGGAACCACACTGAATTTGAATCCTGACCTTTCCTTTTCCTAGCTGAACAACCTGGTGCAACTTATAAAGCTGCATGCCTCAGGATTCCTGTCTGTAAAGTGTTAAAATAAGAGTACCTACCACAAAAGATACTAGTGAGATTAACACTTAGAGAGTTTCTAACCATGAGGCAAATATAACTGAGTTTTGTATTAGTATTATGAATATTTAGTAAGGGATATGACTGTGGGTAGCATACTGTTAGAAATACTTCCCTTAGAAATATTTTCTCATAGAGTATCTTTGTGAGGAATGCTTAAATGAGACAGTCAAGACGCTGTGCTTATGAGGAAAAACAGTGAGATTGTTCAGAATTTATAGAATCCTCAGGAC
The DNA here is from genome assembly GCF_001704415.2 of Capra hircus. Lineage (NCBI taxonomy): Eukaryota > Metazoa > Chordata > Mammalia > Artiodactyla > Bovidae > Capra > Capra hircus. The sequence continues at coordinate 78,332,876 of NC_030811.1, forward strand.
ATAGATTCCATCTAGATATTTATTCTCTTTTCTTTTCACGTGACAAAGGAAAACACTGACAGGAAAGGAAAACTTTCTCCTCTCTAATCTCTCCTGTCTCCTCCTTGTTCTTAAAATAAAAGAACAAGTTATGACCCATCTAGGAGCATTGGCAGTTATATGTATGACAATGCAGAATAATGGCAGGATTGTGGTTAAATAGGATACAAAGGTAAACCGTGACCGTCAGGTACACTTAACAGATGTCCAAATCTAAGAGAATCCATATATAGTGCCCAAGAAGGTAAGTCCACAGGATTATATTTCCCATGCATGTATTCATGTGCACATGCACACACATATACTCACACATACACACCCGTAATATAATAAAAACAAATTACTCTTTCACATCAGTTCAGTTCAGTCCCTGAGTCGTGTCTGATTCATTGCGACCCCATGGACAGCAGCACGCCTGGATTCTCTGTTCATCACCAATGCCAGGAGCCTGCTCAAATTCATGTCCATCAAGTTGGTGATACCATCTAACCATCTCATCCTCTGTCATCCCCTTCTCCTCTCATCTTCAATCTTTCCCAGCATCAGGGTCTATTCAAATGAGTCAGTTTTTCACATCAACAGGCCAAAGTATTGGAGTTTCAGCTTCTAGCATCAGTCCTTCCAACGAATATTCAGGACTGATTTCCTTTAGGATTAACTGGTTTGATCTTGCACTTCAAGGGACTCTCAAGAGTCTTCTCCAACACCACAGTTCAAAAGCATCAATTCTTCAGCACTCAGCTTTCTTTATAGTCCAACTCTCACATCCATACATGACTATTGGAAAAACCATAGCATTGACTAGATGGACCTTTGTTGGCAAAGTCATGCCTTTGCTTTTTAATATGCTGTCTAGGTTGGTCACAGCTTTTCTTCCAAGAAACAAGTGTCTTTTAATTTGATGGCTGCAGTCACCATCTGTAGTGATTCTAGAGCCCCCCAGAATAAAGTCTGTTACTATTTCCCCATCTATTTGCCATGAAGTGATGGGACCAGATGCCATGATCTTTGTTTTCTGAAGGTTGAGCTTTAAGCCAAATTTTTCACTCTCCTCTTTCACTTTCATCAAGAGGCTCTTTAGTTCTTCTTCACTTTCTGCCATAAGGGTGGTGTCATCTGCATATCTGAGGTACTGATATTTCTCCCAGCAATCTTGATTCCAGCTTGTGCTCCATCCAGCCCAGCATTTCTCATGATGTACTCTGCATATAAGTTAAATAAGCAGGGTGACAATGTATAGTCTTGACATACTCCTTTTCCGATTTGGAACCAGTCTGCTGTTCCATGTCCAATTCTAACTGTTGCTTCTTGACCATCATACAAATTTCTCAGGAGGCAGGTCAGCTAGTCTGGTATTCCCACTCTTGAAGAATGTTCCACAGTTTGTAGTGATCCACACAAAGGCTTTGGGGATAGTCCATAAAGCAGTAGATGTTTTCTGGAACTCTCTTGCTTTTTCAAGGTTCCAATAGATGTTGGCAATCTGATCTCTGGTTCCTCTGCCTTTTGTAAATCCACCTTGAACATCTGGAAATTCTTGGTTCACATAATATTGAAACCTGGCTTGGAGAATTTTGAGCATTACTTTGCTAATGTGTGAGATGAGTGAAATTGTGCGGTAGTTTGAGCATTCTGTGGCATTGCCTTTCTTTGTGATTGGAATGAAAACTGACCTTTTCTAGTCCTGTGGCCACTGCTGAGTTTTCCAAATGTGCTGGCATATTGAGTGCAGCACTTAAACAGCTTCATCTTTTAGGATTTGAAATAGCTCTACTGGAATTCCATCACCTCCACTAGCTTTGTTGTAGTGATGCTTCCTAAGGCCCATGTGACTTCATATTCCAGGATGTCTGGATCTAGGTGAGTGATCACACCATAGTGGTTATCTGGGTCATGAAGATCTTTTTTGTACAGTTCTTCTATGTATTCTTGCTGCCTCTTAATATCTTCTGTTTCTGTTAGGTCCATACAATTTCTGTCTTTTATTGAGCTCATCTTTCATGAAATGTTCCCTTGGTATCTCTAATTTTATTGAAGAGATCTCTAGTCTTTTCCATTCTATTGTTTTCCTCTATTTCACTGAACTGATCATTGAGGAAGATTTCTTATCTTTCCTTGCTATTCTTTGGAACTCTGCATTTAGATGCTTATATCTTTCCTTTTCTCCTTTGCCTTTAGCATCTCTTCTTTTCTCAGCTATTTGCAAGGCCTCCTCGGACAACCATTTTGCCTTTTTGCATTTCTTTTTCTTGGTAATGGTCTTGATCACTGTCTCCTGTACAATGTCACAAACCTCCGTCCATAGTTCTTCAGGCACTCTATCAGATATAATCCCTTGAATCTATTTGTCACTTCCACTGTACAATTGTGAGAGATTTGATTTAGGTCATACCTGGAAGGTCTAGTGGTTTTCCCTAATTTTAATCTAGTGGCAATAAGGAGTTCATGATCTGAGCCACAGTCAGTTCCCAGTCTTATTTTTGCTGACTGTATAGAGCTTCTCTGTCCTTGGCTACAAAAAAATATAATCAATCTGATTTTTGTATTGACCATCTGGTGATGTCCATGTGTAGAGCCTTCTATTGTGTTTTTAGAAGGGGGTGTTTGCTATGAACAGTACATTCTCTTGGCAAAACTCTGTTAGCCTTTGCCCTGCTTCATTTTGTACTCTAAGGCGAAATTTGCCTGTTACTCCAGGTGTCTCTTGACTTCCTACTGCATTCTAGTCCCCTGTGATGAAAAGGACATCCTTTTCGGATGTTAGCTCTAGCAGGTCTTGTAGGTCTCCATTGAACCATTCAATTTCAGCTTCTTCAGCATACTGGTTGGGGCATAGACTTTGATTACTGTGATAGTCAATGGTTTGCCTTTAAACAAAGAGATCATTTTGTCATTTTTGAGGTTGCACCCAAGTACTGTATTTTGGAATCTTCTGTTGACTTTGAGGCCTATGTCATCTTCTCAGGGATTCTTTCCCACAGTAGTGGATATAATGGTCATCTGAGCTAAATTCACCCATTCCAGTCCATTTTAGTTCACTGATTCTTACAGCATCAATATTCCCTCTTGCCATCTCCTGTTTGACCACTTCCAATTTGCCTTGATTCATGGACCTAACGTTCCAGGTTCCTATGCAATATTGTTCTTTACAGCATCAAACTTTATTTCCATCACCAGTCACACCCACAACTGGGCATTGTTTTTACTTTGGCTTGGTCTCCTCATTCTTTTTGGAGTTATTTCTCCACTGATCTCCAGTAGCATATTGGGCACCTACCAACCTGGGGAGTTCATCTTTCAGTGTCCTATCCTTTTGCCTTTCATACTGTTCATGGGGTTCTCAAGGCAAGAATACTGAAGTGGCTTGCCATTCCCTTCTCCAGTGGACTACGTTTTGTCAGAACTCTCCACCATGAACCCTCTGTCTTGGGTGGCCCTACATGGCATGGCTCATAGTTTCAATGAGTTAGACAAGGCTGTGATCCACATGATCAGTTTGATTAGTTTTCTGTGATTGTGTTTTCATTCTGTCTGCCCTCTGAGTGATAAGGATAAGAGGCTCATCAAGTTTCCTAATGGAAGAGACTGTCTGTGGGGGAAACTGGGTCTTGTTCTGATGGCCAGGGCCATGCTCAGTACATCTTTAATCCAGTTTTCTGTTGATGGGCGGGTTATATTCCCTCCTTGTTGTTGACTTGACACCAAACTATGGTGGAGGTAGTGAAGACTTGCCTTTGAGTGTTTGAGTGTCTCGTGCAGAGATACAGGTCAGCAGTGGCCTGCCTCAGGGGCAGGGGCTCTGGGTGTAGCAGACCTGGGTGTGGCACAAGCCTTCTTGGAGGAGATTGCCATTGACTCCACCATAGAGCTTCCAGAACTTACACAGGAATGGGGAAACAGACTCCTGGGGCACAAACAAAACCTTGTGTGCACCAGGACCCAGGAGAAAGGAGCAGTGACCCCACAAGAGACTGATCCAGACTTGCCTCTGAGTGTCCAGGAGTCTCTGGTAGAGGAGTGGGTCAGCAGTGGCCTGCTGCAGGGTCAGGGGCACTGACTGTGGCAATGTGTGTACAGGACCTTTTGAAGGAGGTTGCCATTATCTTCATTACCTCCTCTCTTTCACACAGAATTTGTAAAATACAGTGTAAAGAGAAAAAAAATTTGTAATTCAGAAAGATCCACTGTTAATATGTGATATATTTCCTTCCATTGTCTAATGCCTACTTAGTATTAAAGAACTGAAAAAAAAGTTTTAAATTTAATGTTTAAACTTGTATCCAAAAATATTTAAAAATTATAATTTAAATGATGAAATGGTGTGAGATTTTATAAATATACCATTATTTATGTAACTAACTCTCTTCTGAGATATTTAAACTGCATTTTCTATATTTTGATATTTAAGCCAATACTATGATCAATATAAATGCATAATAAGCACATCTCTATTTAAATTTCTATAAACTGATCAGAAAATATAGTAGTCCAAAAAGTATAATGATGCTTTAAGACTCTCAGTTGCAAATTGTCAAATTGTCCCCCAACCACATTCTTCTCATTACTGCCCCAAAGTTGCTATTTTGATATGTATTTAACATCAACAGTTATTATTATTTTAAGAAAATATGTTCCAATGTGAATGGTAAGATACAGTGTCTATGTTATTAATGATCAAATAAATGCAAATTGCAAGTATAAGGTTGAAAATTCTTTTTCATAGGTTTCACATAATTTCAATTTTCCATAATCCAACTTTACTGAAATAGCTCTGCCATAGTGGTCTTTCTTGTCTTATTAAGAAATGGTCTCAGTCCAAGGACCGATGCCTATCAGTGGTGCAGCCTTACCTCCATCAGTAGTCAAAACCATCTTTCCTACCCCCTTTAGACTCTGATACAGAAGCAACAAAAATGGGAAAACACTGATACTTTCCCATTATATGGTAAAACTGGAAGGTGGAAAGAAGAATATATGTGAAATTAGATACAAGGTCAAGAGAAATCTGAAATGAGATTAAAGACTCAGTTAATACATTAAAGCAAAGTAATATCAAGTGAAAATCGGCTCCAGAGAGGCAAGAATCCTTTATTTTTCTCTGATGCATGCAAGTCCTTGTACAATAATAAGTGATCAATAGATACTTATTGAATAAATACTGAAATGGAATGAGAACAGAGAGCATAGCCTACAAATAACTTATAGAATTCATATGAATTTTTAGTAAAATTATTATTTTTCTGTTTGGATAGAGACATCTCATTTCCCTTCTCTTTCTCCAGTATCTATCTTACACTTGTACCTTCCAAAACACATATCAGGCTGGCATGTAATTTCTATCTGTTCATAATTATTTCTTTTCATATGAAGGCTAAAAGCAGAAGTCCAGCTACCTGCACCATGGGTTCTAATACTATGCTTCACAGACAAGCATTATTTAGAATTATCTAGGAACTTATGGAAATGTAAACTCTTCTACCCTATTCCAGATCTACTGAATTAGAAAGGCTAGGGACATGGTTCAAGCAATCTTTTTTTTCTGAAAGGGCCACAAGATGATTTGGGTGCATGTTAAGGTTTCACAACCAGTGACAAAATATGGAGCTATTCTCTCTCTCATGTATTTTACACAAACTATGCATGCGCAGGCGCGCGCGCGCGCACACACACACACACACACACACACACACACAGGTTTCACCCATTATTTAGAATGCCTGGCTTACAGAGAATGTAGAAGTAAGAAATATACAGATTAGGGTCACCATTTCACCACTGTTCAGATCAATGCTTCCCACTTTGAATAAGGCAACCATGAATTTTAAAATCTTAATTCACAACACAACATTGCAGGGTTTGCCTTTTCACACTACAAAAACTTAATTTAATAAATTGTAACATTTCATTAGTTAATTTGTTTTATTGCCTTAGAAGCCTACTTAGAAATATAATTCTTTTGGCCCATGACTTTTGGCAACAGGGTTATTTAAAAGAAGAAAGAATATGTGTATAACATTCTAATATTGCCAAAGCAAAGTGAAATAATACAAAATATTGCCACATCACTCCAATAATATCGAGCATAATACTGAATCCTCAATGTACTGTTCTATCATTCAGTTTGTCTCTGTAAGCAAAAAATAAGAACTCTGTGTATGATTTCTTAAGATGGTCATTATTGATTATGAAGATGGCTGGAGGAAGCTATCCATATCATTTTGACTGCAAAATGTTCATTAGTAGCTACATATGGACTCAGTGTCAGTTTCAATACCTGCAGAATAATTATGATAATATTAGTTTCTTGTTCTCCCTGACAAAGTCATTTTTAGACCCTGTCAACCAAATCCTCTGGGCTCCATGGAGACATGTTCTACATAAATACAAAGCATTATTTTTACTCTTTTCACATTATTTGGAGATTTTTAAATGGAGGAGCAATGTATTAAATATTAATAGTTTTTATGCAGAGAAAGTCATCTTACATCTTAGTTAAGGATATAACACACTGAAAATTGAGATATAAGTAATTGCTCACCTCAAGGTTTAGGAGTTCACCCAGTCATTCTATAGATAGGTACCTCTCTTTTTAAAAGAGCAAACTTATGCACATACCTAAAGCTGCTACAATTGAGAGTAATCACAAAAATACCAAAAGCTAACTAATGAAACAGCACTCTGATAGGTGGGCTTTAGTGAGTTATTCAAGAATAGTTTATTTAAATGTAGCATGAGTGCACGCTAAATCACTTCAATCATGTTCAACTCTCCAGGCAAGAATACTGGAGTGGGTTGCCATGCCCTTCTCCAAGGGATCTTCCTGACCCAGGGATCGAATCATCATTCCTAATATCTCCTGTATTGGCAGGCAAGTTCTTTACCACTAGTGACACCTGGGAAGCCCTTTAAATACTAGATTATTGTCCACATAAGAAAAAAGGAAACAAACTAATCTTGTCATGAAAAATGACCAAACACCTCTTGTCTCATTGTAGCATATTCGCAAAAATCACCTGCATCTTATTGATATTTACAAGTGAGAGTCAATTTATATGTTGATGTCAAACTCTTTGTGGCTCTTAGTAAAGAGTGGTAGGTAGATGTTAAGTGTATGGGTATTGAGTCAAGATTTTAGACCACACCCTCATTCACCAGCTGTATTATTTTGGGTGTTACTCGACTTCTTTGAGTTTCAGGTTCTCATACATGAAGTTGAAATCATTAAGATTATTGTGAACTTTAAATTTTAGATAGTATATAGAATGATATATATCAAATATAAAATGTAACAAATTTAGCAGAAATATCTGCAGCAGAATACGCAATAAAGACTGCTATTACTAAAACATTTTAATTCAAGTGCATCATAAATCTATTTCAAATCATTTCCTTAAGCTTATTTATTTCTTTTTTTATATGATGTTAGTTAGACATTCCTTCATGTCAGTTTACTCTGAATACATGAAAATAATTCTGACATTAATTTATACTTTAATTCTCAATTATATAGAGTACTTGCTTTGTTGTCTGTTGAGTCTACCACTCACATGAACTAGGAAGGAACTAGCAGTAGGTTTGGAGGATGAGTGTGTATACCTGTGTCTGAGAGCATTTCGGAATAAAAGATGGCTTCAACTATTAGAAGTAAACTATCGCTTCCCTTTCAAGCCTTTGGCAGAGAAAACTGAGAGATACTGTATTTAAAGGCTTTATAACCCACTCCAGTATTCTTGCCTGGAGAATCCCATGGACAGAGGAGCCTGGTAGGCTACAGTCCATAGGGTCACACAGAGTCACGTATGACTGAAATGACGCTTCATGGCACAGCAATCCAGTTAAAGTCATTTACATGCCCTAATGTATGTTAATGTTTCTCTAATACAATATAAATAAGAAATTTAATATAATGTTTCATCAATTATATAAACAATTTTATATCAATATGCATTTTTATGTATTTCATATATTAGTTTCAGGAAAATTGACAACTGCAGACACAATATATAGATATTTTAAAATTTGAGTCGGAATAATAACAGAAATGCTTATATATATCATGTTTAATTAAAATGCCAACGTGCACATTTAGGGATATATAGTTATATGGGAACTATAACTTTACATAGGCTACTTCCTATACATTGACTTTCACATACAGATTTGTACTGCTTTGTAGTTTTAGTTACATATCTGACTCTTTATGACCTCATGGACTATAGCCTGCCAGGCCCCTCTATCCATGGAATTTCCCAGGCAAGAATACAAGAGTGGGTTGCCATTTCCTACTCTAGGGATAGATTTGTATACCATGGATTTATTTATGGACTGCTGCTGCTGCTAAGTTGCTTCAGTCATGTCCGACTTTGTGCGACCCCATAGATGGCAGCCTACAAGGCTCCTCTGTCCCTGGGATTCTCCAGGCAAGAACACTGGAGTGGGTTGCCATTTCCTTCTTCAATGCATGAAAGTGAAAAGTGAAAGTGAAGTCGCTCAGTCGTGTCTGACTCTTCACGACCCCATGGACTGCAGCCCACCAGGCTCCTCCATCCATGGGATTCTCCAGGCAAGAGTACTGGAGTGGGTTGCCATTGCCTTCTCCATTAATGGACCAGAAAGATTGAAATATTTGCCTCAAAGTATTAATAACCATGATATAAATATACTTATGAAAATTACAGAAGTGCAATGGCCTCACAACATTTGAGTCATGGAATTGTAGGGAAGGCAACTTAGGGTTGTCTAGTTCCATTTCTATATGATACAGATATCTTCCCTAGAGCACTCTCTTTGGAAACTGGTCATCCAGTAATAAAAATAAGTATCATGTTTTTAGCACTTTATATATATAAGGGATTGCATTAAGCCCTTAGCACGCAGTATCTCCTTTAATCTTTGTAAGTACTTCATGAGGAAGGTACCATCATCATTCCCACTGAAGCTCAGAAAGACTCAGTTGCATGATCAGGCTACAGGACTGATTTGTACTGATGTTCTCACATAGCCATTTTAGGTGATGGAAAGCTCACCACTATAGGAAGTTGAGATTCAATTCCTGTTAATGTTGTCTTCCTGGAATTGAAGTACAATCCAGTGCTCTATCACTTTCACTCCACAGTATCTGAACTCTGGAACTGTGCAGGAAAATGTGATAAACCAAACTATCTCCTTTCTCCCTGGTAACCCTTCAGACACTTAATAGGTAGATACCATGTTCTATTTTGCTTCTTCAGGAAAACTACTCCTATTTTTTTCAAACAGTTTTGCAGCACTTGATTTCCAGACTAGATTCCAGGTATTCATGATGCTCTTAAATGTAGAGTCAAGGACAATCACAGGATCCTAGGGGTCCTAGGTACTGTTTCATAAGTACAGAGTACATCTGAAATAGTAGCTCCTTTTTTTCAAACAACATATTTTGAGTAAAGCCATAAGTCACTTACATTGGGGCTTCCCCAGTGGCTCAGTGGTAAAGAATCCGATTGCAGTGTGCAGGAGACACTAAAGATGTGGTTCAGTCCCTGGGTTGGGAAGATCCCCTGGAGGAGGGCATCACACCCCACTTCAGTAATCTTGTCAGGAAAATCCCAGGGACAGAGGATCCTGGTGGGCTACGGTCCATGGGGTCACAAAGAATCAGACTTGACTGAGGTGACTCATTATGCAGGCAAGTTGCAATACATTAGTATTGTGCTTGGAATCAGTAATAATTCTAGGTATTTTATTTATATATCAACTCTTGATAAGTGTGACATCCCTTCTCTTATATTTAAGTAGTTACCTTTTTAAACCCGAATTTGGATTTTACATTCATTATTTTTTTTAGGTAAATTCATTGTCCCTTTAGAATACTAGCTATGTAAACAGGGATTAAATAGCTTCCCCTAATGTTTGACACACATAAATATGAAAGCCTTACTGATCATATCCTTATATATATCTTTGATTTGAAAAAAGTAACATTATTGACTAGCATAGGCCTACTCAACACTGTTCTCATTCCAGCCTTAATACTACCTACTTTCCTCAATTCCTACCAATCTAAAAAACAATTTATTTTAGATACAGCTTAATCACATCTTCCTTTAGCACTCACTTTTGCAATAAATGACATCAAATGACCTCTTAAACTCCATAAATTTTTATAGCATCATCCTTATTTACCAGCTTGCTGCTGATGCTGCTAAGTCGCTTCGGTCGTGTCTGACTCTGTGCGACCCCATAGACGACAAAAGCCTGTCCCTGGGATTCTCCAGGCAAGAACACTGGAGTGCGTTGCCATTTACCAGCTTACCAATCCATTCTAAAGCATTTGGATTTATTCTTACTGTTTCCTAATATCTTAACAAACAATTGCTTGACAAGGGTTTAATATTTTGTTGGGTATAGAATTCAAGCTCTGAAAGCCATTACTTTTTTTTTCAGTTTTGGACATCAAGACTGGTGTTTTAGAGTCAGATAGGGCCATCAAAGGCTTGACTTTGGAACTTGTATACATTTGAATTGTGGTTCTGCCACTTAGAGCTGTCTCAACTTAGACCAGATATTTAACTTCTCAAGTTTCATTTCCTTCTCTCTAAATGGCAATATTAATAACACATATCCTCAAAAGTAGATATGAGAATTTAATGTAATAAGGTTAAATACTTACTACAATATCCTACTCAATATATTAGCAAATATTCCTTAAATAAGTCTATCAATTCTTTCAGTTTCTTGAATTACAATTTATGCGGATGGAGACACCTAAAATCATTGGCATGGCAAAGTGTTCACCTTGTGTTTTCATATCCTCTTAGATCACTATTCCTTTTAAGCACTATGACTACATATAATTTATGCACTTTTTGCATTCCTTAACTAAAACTTTCTATCCATTATTATTAGTCTTACTAATATGTCTTTTAAAATTGAATCTCTTTAGATCGCTGTTACATTTTTTCCAAGTGTTTTCTTCCTGTCAGCTTGGACCATAATTGTTTTTTGGTGACACTTATGTTTCTGAAGCTAGATTCACCTTACTGTCCTTGACCACAAATCATAGCTATATGTCTTCTAAAATTATAAAATCTCCATTATATGTTTTCTATAAAGAATATTAATATAGTCACAACTGGGTATTAACATAACCATACCCAGTATATTTGGGGGAAGAATATTATAAATATTAAGATAAGCTAAGTATTTTCAATTAGTATTAATACTCCTATGAGTGCACGGTGCCTGCTAAGTTGCTCAGTTGTGTCCAACTCTTTGCAGCCCTATCAACTGTAGACCATCAGGCTCTTCTGTCCAAACGATTCTCCAGACAAGAATACTGGAGTGGGTTGCCATGCCCTTCTCCAGGGGATCTAATCATAAATCAGAATCATGCCACAAGTAACCAGTTCCCCTTCAGTGACTGAGAATATGAGTTCCATATTTTCTACTTCCTAGGGCCAAAGTCCTACTCATTCACTTACTAGCTGTTTGATCTTGAATGAGCTACTTTAGCTTCCTGTGCCTCCATTTCCACAAATATAAAATGGAAACAGTTGCATCTATCTCATAAAGTCACCGTGAAGATTAAGTAAGTAAATTCTTTTATTTTTCAAAGTGTTTAAAATGGTGTTCAATAAATAGCAGCTGTTACTTATTATTTCTTATACATATTTGAAATCATCAATAAGTCAGGTCATGATACATAATTTCTTGATGCAGAACTAAAAGGCAATTTCAATCAGACTGAAATCCCTATGAACATAGTTACCACTGCCTGACAGTTATACAAAAGGTTTAATACATATTCATTAAACTATTAATGCATACATGATTAGACAACTGTTTTGTCCCTATTCTGAATTGCACATTACTAGGATCTGTGATAAGAGATATCAACACCCTTCACTTGACCAGGAAATATTCCACTCCACTTTTCTTTTATGTTAATGATACATTATATTACACATGGCTTTCCAGCCCATAGATTGCTATGAAGGCATATATCTTTTTGATGTACAGGTACACTTCTCTGCTCATTTTACTTCTTTCAGACAAACTGAATTTTAATCTATCATCTGCAAAGACCCAAAGAGATTTCCTTTTGAAGCTTATATAGCTTGACTTCTAAATCATAGTTAAAGTCATAAAATAAGATGCATTGTTGCTATATACTTTTCTACAGTTACGTATTAATCAGGTTGATGTCTCTTATTATAAAGTCTATATATATAAAACTACTCTACTGAAAATATTTATTTTACTTATTTGTTTTATGTGCAGACTTTTGGATCCTTGTAGCCTTTCAAGCTTCAGTATCTCTTGTTCACAAAATCTAACTTTAAAAGTTTAAAATACTTTTACAATTTTAATTTCACTCTACTTTGTAGCTGTTCATTATTGTTATTAGGAATATACCAATATTTCCAAGTTCCCCATAATTGCCACCCCTTCCCATATTTGGAAATACCATATAATAAAAATCATTTTGAGTAAGCTTAGTTAGAGTGGGACTTTCAAGGGTAGTCTTAAAAATCTGGTGTCAGAAGGGAACTCATTCGTTGAGCTTTTCTAAATCATAAAAACTGAATCTATAATACGAATTCTGCTTTTCCTGACTTTATGGAAATTAAGAAAAATCCTTTTATTCTTACAAATGGGACTGTCTTTTCTTCTTTTTTGAAAAACTAAGGGTGCAAGTACAATGTAGGACCATTAAAATGTTTCCCATTTTAAATATAATTTTTTAAACAAAGGAAAGTACACTTGGGAATCATGTAATATATGCACAGATTATTAAATTATGTATATTATTTCCCTGAGTTAATAAACAAGGTCTTAAAATATGACATTCAAATATACTTATTAGTGTAGGCATAAGGTGATTTTATTGGATGTTTAAACAGAGTCATTTAAAAACATTTTCACTTGACGTAAAAATACACACACACAAAGATAAAATATACCAACATCAATTAATTTAAAATGACAATAGCACTTTCAGCTTAAGTAGAAGAAAATAGGGATTGCTTGGTGGCTCGGTCTGGAGAAGGCAATGGCACCCCACTCCAGTACTCTTGCCTGGAAAATCCCATAGACAGAGGAGCCTGGTGGGCTACCGTCCATGGGGTCGCGAAGAGTCGGACACGACTGAGAGACTTCACTTTCACGTTTCACCTTCATACACTGCAGAAGGAAATGGCAACCCACTCCAGTATTCTTGCCTGGAGAATCCCAGGGGTGGAGGCGCCCGGTGGGCTGCCATCTATGGGGTCGCACAGAACTGGACACGACTGAAGCGACTTAGCAGCAGTAGCAGGTGGCTCGGTCAGTAAAAATTCCACCTGCATCCTATGACACCTGGGTTTGATCCCTGGGTTGGGAAGATCCCCTGGATGAGCGCATGGCAATCCACTCCAATATTCTTGCCTGGAGAATACCCATGCACAGTGGTGCCTGGAAGGCTGCAGTCCATGGGGTCACAAAGAATGGGACATGACTGAGAGACTAAGCACAGTACAGCACAGCACAGCACAGAAGAAAATAATCTGCTTTAAAAAATAACAGCAAGTCAATACGATCATCTAGGAATTTTAAAGTAACCACCTTAACATTTTCCCAAATTTTATGATAATACACTATGAGTAAACAATGAAATAGATTTGCCATCCAATTATTCATCTACTATCCATTTCCATCTAGCACAATACTTACATATTCATAAATGTCAGTGGACATGTTTAAGAATCACAAAATAGAAAAATGGTCTTGTCAGCTCCCAACATCTGAAAAATCTCACTGTAAATTTTAATTATGTTTAATTTAGAACTTATTCATATATTGTCTCTCACAATTTCTTACACAGAATCATGCTTTCAAATGAGATTTTTATTGTTGTTCAAATGATACATTAATTGACATGATAGCTGCCATTGTGTACCTCTTTTGTATCTCCTCAAATATTTAGTTCACTGCTATGGTAGATATACGCAGGTTAGGAAGCAACAGTTAGAACTGGACACAGAACAACAGACTGGTTCCAAATAGGAAAAGAGTACGTCAAGGCTGGATACTGTCACCCTGCTTATTTAACTTATATGCAGAGTACATCATGAGAAACGCTGGACTGGAAGAAGCACAAGCTGGAATCAAGATTGCCGGGAGAAATATCAATAACCTCAGATATGCAGATGACACCACCCTTATGGCAGAAAGTGAAGAGGAACTAAAAAGCCTCTTGATGAAAGTGAAAGAGGAGAGTGAAAAAGTTGGCTTAAAGCTCAACATTCAGAAAACAAAGATCATGGCATCTGGTCCCATCACTTCATGGGAAATAGATGGGGAAACAGTAGAAACAGTGTCAGACTTTATTTTGGGGGGCTCCAAAATCACTGTAGATGGTGATCGCAGCTGTGAAATTAAGACACTTACTCCTTGGAAGAAAAGTTATGACCAACTTAGATAGCACATTGAAAAGCAGAGACATTACTTTGCCAACAAAAGTCTGTCTAGTCAAGGCTATGGTTTTTCCAGTGGTCATGTATGGATGTGAGAGTTGGACTTTGAAGAAAGCTGAGCGCCGAAGAATTGATGCTTTTGAACTGTGGTGTTGCAAAAGAGTCTTGAGAGTCCTTTGGACTGCAAGGAGATCCAACCAGTCTATCCTAAAGGAGATCAGTCCTGAGTATTCATTGAAAGGAGTGATGCTGAAGCTGAAACCCCGATACTTTGGCTATCTCATGTGAAGAGCTGACTCATTGGAAAAGACCCTGATGCTGGGAGGGATTGGGGGCAGGAGGAGAAGGGGACGACGGAGGGTAAGATGCTTGGATGGCATCACCGACTCGATGGACATGAGTTTGGGTAAACTCTGGGAGTTGGTGATGGACAGGGAGGCCTGGCGTGCTATGGTCCATGGGGCTACAAAGAGTTGGACATGACTGAGTGACTGAACTGAACTGATGGTATATTGAGATGTTCAATAAATGCTATAAAATATCTAGGAAGATATATGAAAATCAAAATAAAATGCAAAAATATATGATTAGGATTTGAAATGAATTATCATGAAAATTTTAAGAGAGAGGAGAATT
The DNA here is from genome assembly GCF_001704415.2 of Capra hircus. Taxonomy (NCBI): domain Eukaryota; kingdom Metazoa; phylum Chordata; class Mammalia; order Artiodactyla; family Bovidae; genus Capra; species Capra hircus. The sequence goes on from NC_030811.1 coordinate 78,347,983, forward strand.
TTAAAAATTAATTTATTTTTTATTGAAGCATAATTGCTTTACAGAATTTTGTTTTCTGTCAAACCTCAACAGGAATCAGCCATAGATATACATATATCCCTCCATTTTAAATCTTCCTCCCATCTCCCTCCTCATCCCACTCCTCTAGGTTGATACAGAGCTCCTGTTTGAGTTTCCTGAGCTATACAGCAAATTCCCATTGGCTATCTATTTTACATATGGTAATGTAAATTTCCATGTTACTCTTTCCATACATCTCACCCTCTCCTCCCCCCGCCATGTCCATCAGTCTATTTTCTATGTCTATTTCTCCATTGCTGCCCTGTAATTAAATTCTTCAGTACCATTTCTCTAGATTCTGTAGATATATACATTATTATGTATATATATGTACAATATATACATATTATATACATATACAATATACAATATATACATATTCTTTAGATATATACATTAGTATAAAATATATCTTTCTCTTTCTGACTTACTTCACTCTGTATAATAGGTTCTAGGTTCATCTGCTTCATTAGAACTGACTCAAAGGTGTTCTGTTTCATGGATGAGTAACATTCCATTGTCTGCATGTACCACAACTTTTTGTTGTTGTTGTTGTTTATTTATTTATTTATTTATTTATTTAGTTTTTTATTTTTTAAATTTTAAAATCTTTAATTCTTACATGCGTTCCCAAACATGAACCCCCCTTCCACCTCCCTCCCCATATCATCTCTCTGGGTCATCCCCATGCACCAGCCCCAAGCATGCTGTATCCTGCATCAGACATAGACTGGCGATTCAATTCTTACATGATAGTAAACATGTTAGAATGCCATTCTCCCAAATCATCCCACCCTCTCCCTCTCCCTCTGAGTCCAAAAGTCCGTTATACACATCTGCGTCTTTTTTCCTGTCTTGCATACAGGGTCGTCATTGCCATCTTCCTAAATTCCATATATATGTGTTAGTATACTGTATTGGTGTTTTTCTTTCTGGCTTACTTCACTCTGTATAATCGGCTCCAGTTTCATCCATCTCATCAGAACTGATTCAAATGAATTCTTTTTAACGGCTGAGTAATACTCCATTGTGTATATGTACCACAGCTTTCTCATTCATCTGTCAATGGACATCTAGGTTGTTTCCATGCTCTAGTTATTGTAACTAGTGCTGCAACTAACAATGGGATACATGTGTCCGTTTAAATTTTGGTTTTCTCAGGATATATGCCTAGGAGTGGGATTGCTGGGTGATATGGTGGTTGGCCACCTGATGCAAAGAGCTGACTCATTTGAAAAGACTCTGATGCTAGGAAAGATTGAGGGCAGGAGGAGAAGGGGATGAAAGAGGATGAGATGGTTGGATGTCATCACCAACTCGAAGGACATGGATTTGGGTGTACTCTGGGAGTTGGTGATGGACAGGGAGGCCTGGCGTGCTGCGGTTCATGGGGTCACAAAAAATTGGACACGACTGAGTGACTAAACTGAACTGAACTGATGGTGGTTTTATTCATAGTTTTTTAAGGAATCATCATACTGTTTTCCATAGTGGCTGTATAATTTACATTCCCACCAATGGTGCAAGAGCATCTGTATGTCTTCTTTGGAGAAATGTCTGCTTAGGTCTTTTTCCCACTTTTTGATTGGGTTTTTTGTTTTTCTGGTATTGAGTTGTATGAGCTGCTTGTATATTTTGGAAATTAATCCTTTGTCAGTCATTTCACTTGCTATTATTTTCTCCCATTCTGACAGTTGTCTTTTCACCATTGCTTATAGTTTCCTTTGCTATGCAAAAGCTTTTAAGTTCAATCGGGTCCCACTTGCTTACTTTTGTTTTTATTTCCATTTCTCTAGGAAATGAGTCATAGAGGATCTTGCTTTTATTTACATCATCAAGTGTTCTGCCTATGCTTTCCTCTAAGATTTTTATAGTTTCTGGTCTTACATTTAGGTCTTTAATCCATTTTGAGTTTATCTTTGTATATGGTGTTAGGAAGTGTTCTAATTTCATTCTTTTACATGTAGCTGTCCAGTTTTCCCAGCACCATTTATTGAAGAGCCTTTCTTTTCCCCATTGTATATTCTTGCCTTCTTTGTCAAAAATAAGGTACACATAGGTGCATGGGTTTATTTCTGGGCTTTCTATCCTGTTCCATTTGTCTATATTTCTGTTTTTGTGCCAGTACCACACTGTCTTGATGACTGTAATTTTGTAGTATATTCTGAAGTCAAGAAAGTTGATTCCTCCAGCTCCATTCTTTTTACTCAAGACTGCTTTGGCTATTTGGGGTCTTTTGTGCTTTCATATGAACTGTGAAGTTTTTTGTTCTAGTTCTGTGAAAAATGCCACTGGTAGTTTGATAGGGATCACACTGAAACTGTAGATTGCATTTGGTAGTATAGTCATTTTCACAATATTGATCCTTCCTACCCAGGAACATGGAATATCTCTCCATCTGTGTTATGTAGTCTTTAACTTCTTTCATTAGTGTCTTATGATTTTCTGTGTACCATTCTTCTGTTTCCTTAGATAAGTTTATTCCTAGATATTTAATTCTTTTTGTTGCAATGTTGAATGGGATTGATTCCTTAGTTTCTCTTTCTAACTTTTCATTGTTAGTATATAGAAATGCAAGTGATTTCTGTGTATTGATTTTTTATCCTGCAACTTTGCTAAATTCACTGATTAGCTCTAGTGATTTTCTGATACTATATTTAGGGTTTTCTATGTACAGTATCTTGTCATCTGCAAACAGACTCGAGGGACTCCCTGGACCTGCTCGAGCATCTACCCCAGACCAAAATCTGTCTGTCTACTGTATACTATATTATGCCTTTCATCAACTCTTCTGACATTAACAGGGGGCTATCCTCGACCACCTTTCTCTGGAGAAAATCAACTTAGGGCTCTAGTTGATAAGTCTCCTGGGCATGAAAGGAGCATTTCAATTCAAATCCCCCTGTTAGCATTCTAGCTTGCTTGTCAGGTTTATCCAGATTCTTGCAACTATGCATATGATTGTTCACAAACTGTGACACAGGAAGCCTAAGCATTCTAAAAATGTAGAGCCCTTCAAGGGGTGAAAAGTTTTATTAAAATAATACTGGTGAAGCATTTCATTGTTGAGCCAATGCTTGCTGCCAAGTTCCCATATCCCTTATGCATTGTGTGCCTGGGAGTGCATTAGTTAATATAGTTGGAATGTAAGAAAAACAAGGAGTAGCCTTGGTATTAACCACATCAGACCTTTGAGCTATTAATAAGTTCTTTTTTTTGTTGTAACCCACTGCACCTTTGCTCCATGAGAATGTAACTCTGTTTAGTACTTTCTGAGGCTGACACAGATTAGAGGTATAAAGAAAAAACACTTCAAGGGAAAATAAGTTTTCTGGTTGATCAACCTTTATCAAAAAAGGGTCATAAAATGTCAACAGGCCTCCAAGGCCAGAAGATAATGTACACAATATAAGACCCTTGTTTATGGGAAAGGTATGCAAAAAAAATCCTAGTTTCGATAAGGGCAAAACTGCTGGAATATTTGAGCTGACTCTGCATGACTCCGTATCTTTCATTTTCCTCCATGTACAAGTCAGGGTATAAAAGCTTGTTTTGAAAATAGTTACAGGCCTCGCTCACTGAAGCTTGGTCTCCCCGTGTCATTCTTTCATTCGCCAATGCCGTTCATCCTGAGGGTATCCTTGGACTCTGCTGAGGCTGGACCCCAGCAACAAATGGGTGCTGAATTTTGTCAAAGGCTTTTTCTGCATCTATTTTCACTTTTATGCATTGGAGAAGGAAATGGCAACCCACTCCAGTGTTCTTGCCTGGAGAATCCCAGGGATGGGGGAGCCTGGTGGGCTGCCATCTATGGGGTCACACAGAGTCGGACATGACTGAAGCGACTTAGTAGCAGCAGCATTGAGATGATCATATCATTTTTACCTTTCAATTTGCTAATATGGTGCATCACACTGATTGATTTGCATATACTAAAGAATGCTTGCATCCCTGGAATAAACCCAACTTGATCATGGTGTATGAACTTTTTGATATGTTGTTGAATTTTGTTTGGTACAGTTTTGTTGAGGATTTTTGCATCTATGTTTGTCAGTGATAATTGCCTATAGTTTTATTTTTTTGTGTTGTCTTTGCCTGGTTTTGGTATCAGGGTGATGCTGGCCTTGTAGGATGAGTTTGGAAGTATTCCTTCCTCTGCAATTTTTTCAAAGAGTTTTAGAAGGATAGGCATTAGCTCTTCTCTAAATGTTTGGTAGAATTCTCCTGTGAAGCTATCTGATCCTGGGCTTTTGTTTTGTGGGAGGTTTTTGATCACAGCTTCAATTTCAGTGCTTGTAATTAGGTTGTTCATAATTTCTATTTCTGCCTGGTTTAGTCTTGGAAGATTGAACTCGTCTAGGAATCTGTCCATTTCTTCCAGGTTATCTATTTTATTGCCATATAGTTGTTCATAATAGTATCTTATAATCCTTTGTATTTCTGCGTTAGTCTGTTGTAACCTCTCCTTTTTCATTTCTAATTTTGTTGATTTTATTCTTCTCTCTGTTGTTCTTGATGAGTGGGATAAAGGTCTATCAATTTTGTTTATCCTCTCAAAGAACCAGCTTTTAGTTTTATTAATCTTTACTATTGTTTCTTTCATTTCTTTTCCAATTATTTCTGCTCTGATCTTTATGATTTCTTTCCTTCTACTAATTTTGGGGTTTCTTTGTTCTTGTTTCTCCAGTTGTTTCAGGTGTAAAGTTAGGTTGTCTATTCAATGTTTTTCTTGTTTCTTGAGGTAGGGCTGTATTGCTATAAACTTCCCTCTCAGAACTGCTTAAAAAGAGAGAATTTCAAATGTTTTCTTTACACTTATATGTCTTTAGCTAGTTTCTTAAGAGTACAACATGACTGAAGCAACTTAGCATGCATATAGTCATGCACGCAGCTCGTTTCTTAAAGAGAAAATCACAGAACTTCTGTTGCTTGAATAAGTAAAACAACTCCAGGCATTGGAATATAAAGGAGAATCAGAAACAAGAAAACAGAATAAAAGAAAAGAAATTAATTAGAAAGCAACTTGAAAGAAACAGAATAAAAATATAGACTTACTAATAATTTTATAGGATAGTTTTTCTCCCAACTTTCTGACCCAGAAGATATTTTGAGATATTTCTTTAACTTAATGACTCAGTCACAAAAACAAAATGAAAACATGTTCTCAAAGAGAAAACTACTCTCTAAAATTAGCTACTTGAATCTTTGGCAAGTTTTGTACTCCATTTACCTATCTCATCCAGGTGTTAAAGATTTCTAAGAAAAGTACTCCAAAAAATAAGGAAGTTCCAAGTGAGTTAATTTAAAATGTTAAACATCCCAAATATCATGGTTCTTAGCATTCCATTCTACAAAGTATATATGGCTCTTAGGCAACAATGTGTTACATGGACAAGAATTCACTAGCAGTTCACATAGAAGAAAAGCTAATGGTTTTGTTGGAAACAAATCTCAAAATGGCTCCAAAAACTGACAGAAGTGGAGTAGGAATAGATGATCTTCAAATCTCAGTTCACAATATGAACACAAAGTGTGACCTCAGTAGGGGTAACGCCTCAGGGGTTAGCCAATAAAGGGTACAATAAGTGTTCCCATCAATTAATTTTTCCACACCACTTTGATTCTGTGAGAGATTTTTCAAGGTTACAACTAGAAACTTGAATCATGAACTGGAAAATTTCTTTCTCCTGACTCCACTTCTTCTGATGTACTATTTTTTAGGTTTTGTCTCAGTATAAGAGTATCAAGATAAAACACAGTTCCTGTTGCTGACTTTGTGTGATTATAATCCAACTATATTAGACCAAAGTGAGTATAATCACTTATATGCCCAGGAACAACTAAACTGATTGTTAAAATATTGAGATAGTTCCATATCAGGTGATAACAGATAACGCCCCAAGCCATTTCAGTCCTCCTCTTTATCTCTCTACAATTCAGTCACTACAGAGTAAAATCAGAAGGTATCACAGGAGGCCTTGGTTGTGCACTTGTATCAGTTGTTAAATAATATTAAGTCACTCTACTAAACCACACCTATGTATGTCCATGGAAAAGAAGTTTTCTTTTCAAGAACTATGGAATCCTTTTGGAAACAGTATTATTACTTTACAATCTCTGCCTCCAACTGTATTTCTCTTAAAATTTCAGAGACTTCAGTTGAAAATCTTTGACAAAGGAGATTTAAAATGGCAACCATATCATGCCTCCCATCAAACACTTGTAACAGGGAAACTGTAATAAAGACAAGGTCTGGCTTCAAGACTAATTAAATTCTAGTACCCTATCCATCTTATCAGGTTATTCTTTAAAGTACAGTTCAATGGGTAAAGAATCTGCCTGCAAAGCAGGAGACACAGGAAATGCAGATTCAATCCCTGGGTCAGGAAGATCTCCTGGAGAAGGAAATGGCAACCCACTCTGGCATTCTTTCCTAAAAAATCCCATGAACAGAGGAGGCTGGCAGGTTACAGTTCAAAGAGTCACAAGGAGTTGGACATAACTGAGTGCTTATGCATGCAGACACAACTCAATTATACAACATGTATAATAACAAATAATTTTCATGGGCTGTTCTATTAAAAATTCCAACATATGGAGGTTGAACAACACACTTCTGAATAACCAACAAATCACAGAAGAAATCAAAAAAGAAATCAAAATATGCATAGAAACTAATGAAAATGAAAACACAACAACCCAAAACCTGTGGGACACTATAAAAGCAGTGCTAAGAGGAAAGTTCATAGCAATACAGGCATACCTCAAGAAACAAGAAAAAAGTCAAATAAATAACCTAACTCTGCAACTAAAGCAACTAGAAAAGGAAGAGTTGGAGAACCCCAGAGTTAGTAGAAGGAAAGAAATCTTAAAAATTAGGGCAGAAATAAATGCAAAAGAAACAAAAGAGACCATAGCAAAAATCAACAAAGCCAAAAGCTGGTTCTTTGAAAGGATAAATAAAATTGACAAATCATTAGCCAGACTCATCAAGAAGCAAAGAGAGAAAAATCAAATCAATAAAATTAGAAATGAAAATGGAGAGATCACAACAGACAACACAGAAATACAAAGGATCAAAAGAGACTACTATCAGCAGTTGTATGCCAATAAAATGGACAACGTGGAAGAAATGGACAAATTCTTAGAAAAGTACAATTTTCCAAAACTGAACCAGGAAGAAATAGAAAATCTTAACAGACCCATCACAAGCACGGAAATTGAAACGGTAATCAGAAATCTTCCAGCAAACAAAAGCCCAGGTCGATGGCTTCACAGCTTAATTCTACCAAAAATTTCGAGAAGAGCTAACACCTATCCTCCTCAAACTCTTCCAGAAAATTGCAGAGGAAGGTAAACTTCCAAACTCATTCTATGAGGCCACCATCACCCTAATACCAAAACCTGACAAAGATGTCACAAAAAAGGAAAACTACAGGCCAATATCACTGATGAACATAGATGCAAAAATCCTCAACAAAATTCTAGCAATCAGAATCCAACAACACATTAAAAAGATCATACACCATGACCAAGTGGGCTTTATCCCAGGGATGCAAGGATTCTTCAATATCCGCAAATCAATCAATGTAATTCACCACATTAACAAATTGAAAAATAAAAACCATATGATTATCTCAATAGATGCAGAGAAGGCCTTTGACAAAATTCAACATCCATTTATGATAAAAACTCTCCAGAAAGCAGGAATAGAAGGAACATACCTCAACATAATACAAGCTATATATGACAAACCCACAGCAAACATTATCCTCAATGGTGAAAAATTGAAAGCATTTCCCCTAAAGTCAGGAACAAGACAAGGGTGTCCACTTTCACCGCTACTATTCAACATAGTTCTGGAAGTTTTGGCCACAGCACTCAGAGCAGAAAAAGAAATAAAAGGAATCCAAATTGGAAAAGAAGAAGTAAAACTCTCACTGTTTGCAGATGACATAATCCTCTACATGGAAAACCCTAAAGACTCCACCAGAAAATTACTAGAGCTAATCAATGAATATAGTAAAGTTGCAGGATATAAAATCAACACACAGAAATCCCTTGCATTCCTATACACGAATAATGAGAAAGTAGAAAAAGAAATTAAGGAAACAATTCCATTCACCATTGCAACGAAAAGAATAAAATACTTAGGAATATATCTACCTAAAGAAACTAAAGACCTATATATAGAAAACTATAAAACACTGATGAAAGAAATCAAAGAGGACACTAATAGATGGAGAAATATACCATGTTCATGGATCAGAAGAATCAATATAGTGAAAATGAGTATACTACCCAAAGCAATTTACAAATTCAATGCAATCCCTGTCAAGCTACCAGCCACATTTTTCACAGAACTAGAACAAATAATTTCAAGATTTGTATGGAAATACAAAAAACCTCGAATAGCCAAAGCAATCTTGAGAAAGAAGAATGGAACTGGAGGAATCAACTTGCCTGACTTCAGGCTCTACTACAAAGCCACAGTCATCAAGACAGTATGGTATTGGCACAAAGACAGACATATAGATCAATGGAACAAAATAGAAAGCCCAGAGATAAATCCACACACATATGGACACCTTATCTTTGACAAAGGAGGCAAGAATATACAATGGAGTAAAGACAATCTCTTTAACAAGTGGTGCTGGGTGCTGGGAAAACTGGTCAACCACTTGTAAAAGAATGAAACTAGATCACTTTCTAACACCGTACACAAAAATAAACTCAAAATGGATTAAAGATCTAAATGTAAGATCAGAAACTATAAAACTCCTAGAGGAGAACATAGGCAAAACACTCTGAGACATAAATCACAGCAGGATCCTCTATGATCCACCTCCCAGAATTCTGGAAATCAAAGCAAAAATAAACAAGTGGGATCTAATTAAAATTAAAAGCTTCTGCACAACAAAGGAAAATATAAGCAAGGTGAAAAGACAGCCTTCTGAATGGGAGAAAATAATAGCAAATGAAGCAACTGACAAACAACTAATCTCAAAAATATACAAGCAACTCCTGCAGCTCAATTCCAGAAAAATAAACGACCCAATCAAAAAATGGGCCAAAGAACTAAATAGACATTTCTCCAAAGAAGACATACAGATGGCTAACAAACACATGAAAAGATGCTCAACATCACTCATTATTAGAGAAATGCAAATCAAAACCACAATGAGGTACCACTTCACACCAGTCAGAATGGCTGCGATCCAAAAATCTGCAAGCAATAAATGCTGGAGAGGGTGTGGAGAAAAGGGAAGCCTCCTACACTGTTGGTGGGAATGCAAACTAGTACAGCCACTATGGAGAACAGTGTGGAGATTCCTTAAAAAATTGCAAATAGAACTACCTTATTACCCAGCAATCCCACTGCTGGGCATACACACCGAGGAAACCAGAATTGAAAGAGACACATGTACCCCAATGTTCATTGCAGCACTGTTTATAATAGCCAGGACATGGAAACAACCTAGATGTCCATCAGCAGATGAATGGATAAGAAAGCTGTGGTACATATACACAATAATTACTCAGCCGTTAAAAAGAATTCATTTGAATCAGTTCTGATGAGATGGATGAAACTGGAGCCAATTATACAGAGTGAAGTAAGCCAGAAAGAAAAACACCAATACAGTATACTAACACCTATATATGGAATTTAGGAAGATGGCAATGACGACCCTGTATGCAAGACAGGAAAAAAGACACAGATGTGTATAACGGACTTTTGGACTCAGAGGGAGAGGGAGAGGGTGGGATGATTTGGGAGAATGGGAATTCTAACACGTATACTGTCATGTAAGAATTGAATCGCCAGTCCATGTCTGACGTAGGGTGCAGCAGGCTTGGGGCTGGTGCATGGGGATGACCCAGAGAGATGTTGTGGGGAGGGAGGTGGGAGGGGGGTTCATGTTTGGGAATGCATGTAAGAATTAAAGATTTTAAAATTTAAAAATAAATAAATAAATAAATAAATTTTAAAAAAAAGAAATGAAAACAAAAAAATATGTATAAAATGAAAAATTACTATATAAGGATATATTTGTAATCAATTTACATATTTAAATCCAAATAATATGAACACACTTTGAAAAATAGTATTGTATCAGAAAAAAAAAAAGAATGTTCAAATGTAGTCAGAAATAAGTGACTTTAAAATATTAAGGAAAAGTCACTATTAGTATTCATGTAAAAATTTCTCAAGAATATGTGATTGTGATTAATTTCTTGGCTTATATTTATGATCTATAAATTGATAAATTACCTTCACATAAGAAAAACAAATATAAAGGTACATTGTAAAGGTCACTTAATTTTAGGGAAGTTCCCCTCTAGTGCATGCACATTATTCTGAGGACTTCACAAAATTAACAACAATAATTCTCTTAACCAAATGGAAAAAGCTACAATCACTTTAGCATAATTTACTTTTCTCAGAGCAGTGTTTTATGCCGTGTTTTCAACCTGCATTTCACTTCTTTGCACCATACTTAAGTGAATATCAGCAACTTGGTTTATGCATAGAAAAGAAAAAAACATCCTGTTGTGATATTAATGACATTTTGGATAAAGCTAAAGAACTCACAAGGTAATGAAAAAAATTGGAAAATACAGTATAAACTTTGAAGCAAAGGAAGAGATTATAAATGGATAGGCAAAATATATGTGATAATATAAAACTGCCAAACTGGTACAAAACCCAAACAACATAACATCAGAAAAGTAGTAGAAAATATATAAAATAAAGGAAAAACTAAAATATATTATTGGAAATAGTAAGGACCTAACAGAAACAGAAGATATCAAGAAGAGGTGGCAAGAATATACAGAAGAACTATACAAAAAAGACCTTAATGACCCAGATAACCATGATGGTGTGATAACTCACCTAGAACCAGACACCCTAGAGTATGAACACAAGTAGGTATTAGGAAGCATCACTATGAGTAAAGCTAGTGAGGTGATAGAATTCCAGCTGAGCTATTTCAAATCCTAAAAGATGATGCTGTGTAAGTACTGCACTCAATATGCCAGCAAATTTGGGAAACTCAGCAGTGGCCACAGAACTGAAAAAGGTCAGTTTTCTTTCCAATGTCAAAGAAAGGCAATGCCAAAAAATGTTCAAACTACCACACAATTGCACTAATCTCACAAAATGTTCAAAATGAAAAAGCTGGCTTAAAACTCAGCATTCAAGAAACTAGGATCATGGCATCTGGTCCCATCACTTTCATGGCAAATAGATGGAATGGAAACAGTGACAGACTTTATTTTGGGTGGGCTCCAAAATCACTGCAGCCATGAAATTAAAAGACGCTTGCACCTTGGAAGAAAAGCTATGACAAACCTAGACAGCATATTAAAAAGCAGAGACATTACTCTGCCAACAAATGTCCGTCTAGTCAAAGCTATGGTTTTTCCAGTAATCATGTATGGATGTGAGAGTTGGACCATAAAGAAAGTTGTGCACTGAAGAACTGATGCTTTTGAACTGTGGTGTTGGAGAAGACTCTTGAGAGCCCCTTGGACTGCAAGGAGATCAAACCAGTCAATCCTAAAGGCAATCAATCTTGAATATTCACTGGAAGGACTGATGTTGGCTGAAACTCCAATACTTTGGCCACCTGATGCAAAGAACTGACTCATTGGAAAAGACCCTGATACTGGGAAAGATTGAAGTCAGGAGGAGAAGTAGATAACAGAGGATGAGATGCTTGGATGGCATCCCTGACTCGATGCATAGGAGTTTGAGCAAGCTCTGGGAGTTGGTGACAGACAGGGAAGGCTGGTACGCTGCAGTCCATCGTGTTACAAAGAGTCAGACATACTGAGTGACTGAAATGAACTGAACTGAAAATAGATTCTTAGCTAACTATTATCTTAAGGATACTCTTACATCCTTAACAGGCAAAGATGAATAAATTTATTTCACAAATTTCAAAACCTAGAACTATATAATATAGAAATATATTTCAAATGAAGAATTTCACAAAATGCTAACATAAAATAAGGTAATATTTTTGGTTATTAGGTTACAAATAAAGAAATGTTAACTGAAATCTATTGAGGATTTTGGTAACTAGGAACATTACTCTCTACTTATTTTCCCCAGTACAAAAACCTCTATTAGAGAAATAATCCAAATCCATTTAGTTCATTAAGTCTTCAAATTTACAGAATTTTCAAGTGATATTATGTCTTCATATATGTGTGAAATTGTGGGCATTTTATATTGTACATTCCATTATGAAATTCAACAAATTAGAGCATATGAGTTTCTGCTGCATTGGCCCTTCAGAGTTCGGAGTAGCAAATTAAATAGCTTGAACACAGTCCTATAAATGCTCAGGGTTTCACTTTATATGAAGATAAAGAAAATTGCAAAGAGAAGCTATAGTTCAAGTTTACAGAAAGAGATATAACCAGATTTGAATGAAGATGGTTCAAATCTGAAACAAGATTATCTGCTTTCTTGATGCAGTTAAAGTGATGACTTTAATCTGTAAACCTTGACATATGTTTACCTTAGGTACCTATTAAATCACATGCTGAAAAAACATGATAGTGAAAATCTGTTGAGCAAAAGTGCTCTCTGTTTTCCAAATTAAGCCACAATGTCTACAGAGAAAACTATGTTGGACAATGCTCATCCACAAAGCTTGTTCTAATCTCTAAGGACAGGATACAGGATTCAGTCTTGCCTACCTGCCAGAAGGATGACTGAATCCTTAACTGTGAAGTGGTGTCTGCCTACTGGTCAGACATCCCAGATGTGCTCACTTCAGCATCACTACCATGCTGAAGTATATGCAAGAGAGTGAAGCTAGTGACCTGTGAACATCTTTCTACCTATTCTTAGGACAAGTGATGGCTGAACTGCAATGACCAGAATACTTCCCTTTGTGATAGTGTCTACGCATAGTTTTGACATGCAGTCAAGCCTTTTTCTTTTTTTTTCTGTATAAAAATGTTTATTTGTACTAATGGTTAGAATATAGGATCTAAGGAAGGGAAAGAAAAAAAAAAAAGACACCTCAGCTCCAAAGTCACAGTGAACTAGGGCCTGACCATAGCCAAAGGGAAGGACATTTCAGGCTGTCTTGGGGTGAACAGTCCCCACTAATACTTAATGTCGGTGTCACCAGGCAAAAAATTAAAGAATCAGGGTGTGAAGACCTTACCAGCTGCTAGCGAGTGTTCAAGGGAAGAAAGGGATGTCTATGTGGTTCAATGTGTGACTAAGTGTTCTCCAATGTTATTCATTTTAAAATAGAAAAAAAAAAAACCTTTTGGATTCATAATGGTTAATTACTCCACTTGGCAAACTATTGCTGTAGCACTAGTTACTGTAGTATGTTTCACTTTAGTAAGAATACAGCTGGGACAATTTAGGTGTTATGGCTATACATAGAGTTTACAGAAGCAGGGGGCACAAGCCTGATGCTGAATTTGCCTTTGTCTCCTTTGATGCAGTGTGTGGTTTAAAAACAAACAAAGCAATCTCCATTTTTAATAGGAACTGAAGTGTTTCTGATGTGAAGAAGCTGGGGACCAGACTTTGGAAATTGCCACTATGCACATCAGATTAAGTACGAGATGGTTTAGATGGACTGTGAATGCTATTTTAGAAGCCTTCCTTCTATCAGAAAATTTAGTAATACCTGTGGTTCTGACCAGCAAGATAAACAGTAGAGATTCTGACCTAAGTTCAAAGAACTTTTTAAACCACAGTCTTTAACCTGGGGACTGCAAAGCAAGAAGGTCTGTTTGAATGAGCTACAGGGGCCCTGTATAGTTATAGGCAAAATGTCACATGTGCATCTCCTGGAGAAAGTTCCTATCACTTTAATGAGATTCTTGGGCTTCCCTAGTAGCTCAGCTGGTAAAGAATCCACCTGCAATGCAGGAAATCCCAGTTCCATTCTTGAGTTGAGAAGATCCCCTGGAGAAGGGATAGGATACCCACTCCACTATTCTTGGGATTCCCTGGTGGTTCAGATGGTAAAGAATCTGCCAGCAATGTGGGAGACCTGGGTTTGATCCTTAGATTGGGAAGATCCCCTGGAAGAGGGTGTGGCAACTCACTCCACTATTCTTGCCTGGAGAATCTCCATAGACAGAGGAGTCTGGTGGGCTATAGTCCATAGGGTCACAGAGTCAGACATGATTGAGCAACTAAGCACAGCACAAGTGTCTGGGACCCTTATAATATACTGTATATCACATTACATTCTATAGTAGATCTTTGGCCCCTTGAGATCAAAGAGGCAGGAATTCTCCTGCAAATCAAGTTAAGTCATGTGAGAGCCTTGCTGTTGCTCCTTGAGAAACAGGACTTCTCTCCTCATCAACTCATGGAGGTACATCCACTTCATGCTAAGGGTCAGTGCATCCTTGACTTTTCAGAAACATTCAAAGTCAAGCAAAAGATACTCTGATTCAACAATCATGCAAGTGTGTCTGGGCTGCCGAAAGTCTACTTGTACTATTTATTATTTTCTTCAGGTTTACCGCCTTCAGCTTTAACCATGATTTCATGCAGTGTATTAAATTTTCTCAAAAGCAAGTACAGGGAAGTACAATAATATTTTATAGTTATGTTTTGGCATAAATTGTCTTAAGAGTATCTTTTTAGGAGAACAATTATGTTTACCTCATTATTTTGTTTAAAGGATTACTCACTTTTTACATGTAAAATTTTTGAAAATCAGTGTTGTCATTACAAATTGTTCAATGTTTCTAATTTTAGTCTACTCAGAAATTTTGTGTTTTAAAACAATTTTATTATCATCTTCACACTGCTAAATTATATAATACCAAGTTATAATCCTGTTGCTTGATTTTTCAGCTTCATATAACATCCTTTGACTCCACACTATTACAAATGAAGTATTCAGTGAATACAGTACCTGTGGTATTCTACATATGGTAGCAGCAAGTTTTAGTTTTGTAAGAAAATGCCAAAATACTGTCTCCCCTACCCTCCCAATATTTATTTGTAAATTTCTAAATTGTCAAGGCATATAAAGTTTATGTTTTATTTTGTTATCTGATTCATATATTTTGCTTAGTCTTATTTCTGTTAAATATATACAATGCTTACAATACAAAATTTAGTCATTTTGCTAAATTTTATCTGTATTATCCCTTGATTGACTGAAACTCAGCCTCTGGGAGGTGAAAAGTATTTCTCAAGCTGTGACACATTTAGTATTGTTTTGTATCCTTTATACTCAATAAAAATCTTGAGTTGTACATGAAATCCTTAATTTATACTTTATTTTCTCAAGTATCCCAGAGGTTTTGGTCCACTGATTTCTAGTGTTCAATGTCACCAAGAAGAAACCTGAGGATTGTCTGACCTTTTCCCCTCTTATAAGTACTGTGATTACTTTGCATGGCTAGTTGAAAGATGAATGCTGTATCATTATAAATTTACTATGATATGTCTTGAGGACATATACCTCGGGTACATAGCAGGAGAATAATTTCCCAGTTAACTAATTTGGGTCAATTTTCACTGGCACGTGATATACCCTTTCAATAAACAGGATCAGGCATTTCCCTTTTACACTTTTTTCTCCTCCAGTTATGTTTTCAGATATTTGTTCTGTTCCCTTGTTTTGGTGTTCTTCTTAAGAGACTCCATTTATGGATATATAGGGTCTTCTCTACTTGGTTTATATATCTATCATTTTCTCCTTAGTTCTTCTCATTATTCATTTTTATTTTGTGTTTTTGCATCTCCCCGTTTATATCCTCAGGATCCTTGTTATGTTTTCTACAGTGCTTATTCTTATGTTGGCTCCTTTCAATTCTTTTGTGTTTCTGTGATGGTTTTGATTTGTTCTATTTTACTAAAATCTGACAATTAACACTCTATTTCCTCCCACTTTCTCATTTTCTGTTTCTTGAGTTCTTGTATTTATGATTTCTGGTCTTTGCTCATAGAAGTAGGAACTTTCTTTTTAAAAAATTAAAGATAATTTTAAGAAAAATTTTACTTTTACAATAATATTGATATCAAAGTATGAGAATTTCAACATGTATTTTTATCAGGTATTAATCTACAGTGACAATCATAACCAGCCAAAGTTCATAGTTTGCCTTAGAGTTCACTTGTGGTGATGTACATTATATGTGTTTGGACAAAGGCATAATGACATCTATCAATCATTATAATATTTTACAGAGTATTTATATTGCCTTAAAATTCCCCTGTGCTCTGCTTATTCATCCCTGCCTACATCCTAAGCCCTGACAACCACTGATCTTTTTAGAGTCTACAAAGTTTTGCTTTTCCCAGAATGTCATGGAGTTGAAATCACACAGTATGTAGTCTTTTCAGATTGGCTTCACTTAGTTATATACACTTAAGTTTCATCCATGTATTTTCATGTTTTGATAGCTCATTTTTTTTAGCAATGAATAACTTCATTTTCCACTTTTGATATTCTATTTATCTGAAGGACATCTTGGTTGTTTCCAAGTTGGGGAATTACGAATAATGCTTCTATAAACATTCATGTGGGCTTTCCAGGTGCCTCAGTGGTAAAGAACCTGCCTCCCAATGCAGGAGACATAAGAGACATGAGTTTGATCCCTGGGTCCAAAAGATACCCTGGAGGAGGGCATGGCAACCCACTCTAGTATTCTTGCTTGGAGAATCCCATGGAAGAGGAGCCTAGAGAGCTAGAGTCTATAGTATTGCAAAGAGTTGGACATGACTGAAGTGACTTAGGATGCAGGCATGCAAACATTCATGTGCAAGTTTTATCACAAACATAAGTTTTCAACACCCTAAGCTAAATATGAAGGAGTGTGACTGCTAGATTCTATTGTAAAAATATGCTTAGTTTTATGAAAAAAAAAAAAAAAGAAATCCGTCTTCCAATAAGGCTACACCATTTTTCATTCCTGGAGCAGTGAATGAGAGTTGTTTTTCCACATCCCCATCAGCGGTGAGGTGGTGTTAGGATTCCTGAATTTTACCATTCTAACATTTATGAGAGAGTTGGACTATAAAGAAGGCTGAGCACTGAAGAATTGATCTTTTCAAACTGTGGTGTTGGAGAAGACTCTTGAGAGTCCCTTGGACTGCAAGGAGATCAAACCAGTCAATAGTAAAAGAAATCAATCCTAAATATTCATTAGAAGGACTGATGTTGAAGCTGAAGCTCTAATACTTTGGCCACCTGATACAGAGAACTGACTCGTTAGAAAAGACCCTGATGCTGGGAAAGATTGAAGGCAGGAGGAGAAGGAAATGACAGAGGACTAGATGGTTGGATGGCATCATGGTCATGGGTTTGAGACATTAATAGACATGGGTTTGAGAAAGCTCCAGGAGATGGTAAAGCACACGGAAGCCTCACATGCTGCAGTCCATGGGGGTCACAAAGAGTCAGACACAACTTAAAGACTGAACAACAACAACAACAGTTATGTATGGTAGTTTATTGTTATTTCAGTTTGTGCTGTCTGATGGCATATGATGTGGAGCATCTTTTCATATGCTTATTTGACATCTGGATATCTACTTTAGTGAGATTTTCGCCCATTATTAAATTGGGTTGTTTATTTTCTTGCCATTCAGTTTTGAGGGCTCTTTGTATACTTTGGGTAAGAATCCTTTATCAGATGCATCTTCATATATTTTCCCCCATTCTGAAGATTGTCTTCTAATTCTCTTCATACTGTTTTTCACAGAGGAGTTTTTAGTTGTAATAAAGTCTGAATTATCAATAATTCCATTCATAGATTGTACCTTTGGTGCTGTATCTAAAATGGTATTATCATAAGGCAATTTAGGTTTTCGCTCTTATCTTCCAGGAGTTTTATAGTTTTGCATCTACATTTAGGTAAGTAATCCATTTTGAGTTAATATTTGTGAAGAGTGTAAGGTCTCTATCCAGATTCATTTTTTGCATATGCATGTCCAATTGTGCTATCACCATTTTTTGTACTGCCTTTGCTTCTGTGTCAAAGGTCAGTTGAAAATACTTATGGAGGTCTATTTTGGGACTCTTCATTCTGTTCCATTTATTTATCTGTCTCTTTTTTTGCCAATCCCACACTGTCTTGTTTACTATAGCTTTATAATAGCTTTTGAATCTGGGTAATTATCAATACCTCAACTTTGTTATTCTCCTTCAATATTGTGTTAGAAACCACCATATTAAAATTTAAATATATAGATGTTAGGTCACAACTTTCATAAATGCTCTCTAGCAACATTTTTATTATGTGTTCTTCATCTGTTGACATATTTGTTGCTCTCTTGTACTTTTTTCCTATTACTATTTTTTAACCAATTATCTGCCAGCTTCTATATTATTTATCTACTAAAAGGATTAAATTTTCCTAGACAAGGCTTTGCATGACTAATTTCCTAATAAGAATGTGTATAGTGGGAGAAGATAAAGATGTGTGTGTGTGTGTGTGTGTGTGTGTGTGTGTGTGTAAATGTCCAGAATTGCTTTCCAAGCCTTACAACTCAGTATCTCCATTTACTCATCTTAAATTCTGATCCAAGTATGCATCCCCGGGATGGCCTTTTACCTAAGGTCGCTAGCAAGCAACCAGCACCAATCAGTTCAGTTCAGTTCAGTTCAGTTCAGTCGCTCAGTCATGTCCAACTCTTTGTGACCCCATGAACTGCAGCACGCCAGGCCTCCCTGTCCATCACCATCTCCCAGAGTTCACTCAGACTCACATCCATTGAGTCAATGATGCCATCCAGCCATCTCATCCTCTGTCGTCCCCTTCTCCTCCTGCCCCCAATCCTCCCAGCATCAGTCTTTTCCAGTGAGTCAACTCTTCCAATGAGGTGGCCAAAGTATTGGAGTTTCAGCTTTAGCATCAGTCCTTCCAATGAACACCCGGGACTGATCTCCTTCAGAATGGACTGGTTGGATCTCCTTGCAGTCCAAGGGCCTCTCAAGAGTCTTCTTCAACACCACAGTTCAAAAGCATCAATTCTTTGGTGCTCAGCTTTCTTCACAGTCCAACTCTCGCATCCATACATGACTACTGGAAAAACCATAGTCTTGACTAGACGGACCTTTGTTGGCAAAGTAATGTCTCTGCTATCCTGGATACCAAAGAATCCCTTAGACATTTTGTATATAAGGGAGCTATGCATAGCATCATCCTTGGGAAATCAAAACCTACTAAACCAATATTAACTCCAACCTATTAAAATACTATTTACCAGCCATATACTGTGAACTTCACAGTTTGCCTGCATCTGACAACAAAGGGCGCTAGTGCACAGATCCTTAAGTCTGGGGTTATATCAAAGATAAATTTGAGTACACAGCACTTCCATCGTAAGCGATGGGCCAAGAAATATATACAGTAAGAGACATTAATAAATGTCAGTTTCCTTCATTCTGTACATTGACACTGGTACAAATAATGAAATTTAAATGTTAAAAAAACCTGTACCTTTTAAGCAGGATGTAAGACCTCTTAAACTGAGTCTTTCTTGAACAAGATGACGGAAGGACACAAGAGAAAAAATATGTAATTCCTACACTGGCCTTCAAAAGCTGGTGTAAGCAGACCATTATCAACAAAAAGAAAAGTAGGTGAGCATATTGCTTATTATGGAAATATCCCTACCTTGGGAAGGTGATGAGTCATTAAGATCACCATTCCTGGATGAGACTGGTGGCCAGAAGAGGCTATAGCTCATGAGAGCCAGAATGGGGAAATCTTTTACATGATGATACACTCCAGTACTCTTGCCTGGAAAATCCCATGGATGGAGGAGCCTAGTGGGCTGCAGTCAATGGGGTCAGGAAAAGTCAGACATAACTGACCGACTTCACTTTCACTTTTCACTTTTATACATTGGAGAAGGAAATGGCAACCCACTCCAGTGTTCTTGCCTGGAAAATCCCAGGGATGGGGTAGTCTGGTGGGCTGCCATCTATGGGGTCGCACAGAGTCGGACATGACTGAAGCGACTTAGCAGCACCAGCAGCAGCAGCATGGTTAAGTCTGGACTGGTTAAGGCCACAACTTGAATTTTCATAAGGTTAAATTTCTAATGGATTACACTTTCTGTTGAACTTTTAATAGGTAGAACTGATAGGAACTTCTGAGAGCTGCCTCAACTTCTTCCCTGATAGACAGGCAAGATGCTGGGAGCCCTGAATTATCACACTGCAGGAGAACAGGATAACTTCTTATATCCAAACACTTGCTATCCTTAAGCTGGGGACCATAGTTCTGCTCCTCACCTCCAGCCCTTCTTGCTTCTACTACTTAATTAGTGGAGCCGTTCTTTCTGAACAGTTCCTCTGCCTTCCTGATACATTTCTACTTCAATAGAGTCTGACTCCCAGTGGGAACTCTACACAGAGAGCATACCTACAAGAGGTCCTTCCCTCTCTGGGTCTCAAATGGCTTACTCATCTCATAATAACACACAAGGAAGTTGCAAAGCAATCTGATGAAAACATTAATGAGCTAGAAGTTTAATTCTTCCATTCCTCTCCAAAAGTTAGATCAGCAGGAAACAAAGGTCCTGGCCTTGTTTCCTGTTCTATTCAGATAATCCCTCCTGTGCAGTATTATGCTCTCAGCACTACTAGAGTCTCAATAAAAAGAAACACCCTCTGAAACAAGGTATGCCTCTTACAAAATTGTAGCTAAAGACATTTTTTTTTTCTGTACCATAATATCTTTTATAAAAGAACTAAGAAAATAGATTTTATCTCACAGGCAATACAAGGACAGTTTTCTTCCACAGATATGCTTTTTTTCTATCACACAATTAAAAGGATGCAGCCCAAGGTAGTTCTTTTTAGTCTAAGTTTCCAGGGAATCTACAGTCATATTCAGTGCTCATCTACTTATGGTAATTAGGTCAACTTAGGTACCAAGTAACACATACTGTTTTGATAATCTTGTGTTTTGGTTTGTTTTACTTTCTCTTCAATTTCAAAATACTAGTCTCTGTACCAAGGCTCATAAAGAAACAGTTTGATGTTCCGATATTATAGGATACTAATAAATGTACTGTTGTATTCTACTTTTAAATCTGACATCTTGCTTCTAAGAATCCTCAAGAAGAAGGGAGGAGGCATTTGCACTTTTTTATTCTTTATTTTTGCCAGCCTGATGGTCCTTCTCTAAAAAACAGCTCTGGCCTTCAAACTAAGTCTACTTTTTAATTGTGAACTTAATATGTGAAAAAGCCCACTTCCCATCATTTCCCCAATCCTGTTCTCTGTGACTAATGACTGCTAGTAATTTCTTATATATCATTACAGAAATTACTTCCAAATTAACTTCTAATTGGTTTTTATTTTCAATAGGTCATGTTAAGACTATTTTCAATATAGCCAGAAATATAAAATCAAATAGAGGATCACTAAACTGTTAGCAAGCATTGACAGAAAAAGGAAAAAAAAAACTAGCAATACAAGCTTCATCAATCTATCCATCTATATTTTTGTATAAAAGCTTCCTGTATCCAATTAGCTTTACATAGAGATTTCATTTTGAATGGCATAATATATAAACTATTATATAATTTTAGATCTGAGAGTAACTTTAGAACTGAATTATCATTATTTTCTTATTTTATAGATAAGGTAACTAAAGGTCTGAGGACCAAATGAACTAATTCAACCAGATAAATCCAAATTCCTTGACTCTCAACTATATATGAGATAATGTGTAAATATGTGAGCTAGAACTTTAGCAACTAACTATGGGTGCAGGACAAATCAAAAATGAAGCAATGAAACAGTCACTATATACTTCATTGGTAAGAAAATGCACAATAAATCAGTCCTAACCATGTCAATAATGTTTGAAGATCTATATTACTCTATGAATAATAAAAGAGAATATAGGTGCTCCCAAGATGTTTAAAAAACAAGTAAGTAGGTAAGGCAGGTTCAATCCCTGTGGTGGGAAGATCCCCTGAAGGAGGGCATGGCAATCCACTCCAGTATTCTTGCCTGGAGAATCCCACAGACAGAAGAGCCTGGTGGGTTACAGTCCAAACGGTTGCAAAGAGTTGGACATTATTGAAGTTACTTAACACACACACACACACACACACACACACACGGAGGTAAGAAATATAAGAAATAAATATGTAAACAAAAAAAAATACAAGCAAAAATTAGTTCAAAATGATTCATATAGATCATGCATGCTACAGGAATGAGAGACAGACACTTCATATGCATAGAGATTATGTCATGGAGGATGTACAGATTCAGCTAGGCTTCAGTTCACTTCAGTTGCTCAGTCATGTCTGATTCTTTGAGACGCCATTGCAGCACGCCAGGCCTCCCTGTCCATCACCAACTCCCGGAGTTCACTCAGACTCACATCCATCGAGTCAGTGATGCCATCCAGCCATCTCATCCTCTGTTGTCCCCTTTTCCTCCTGCCCCCAATCCCTCCCAGCATCAGAGTCTTTTCCAGTGACTCAACCCTTCGCATGAGGTGGCCAAAGTACTGGAGTTTCAGCTTCAGCATCATTCCCTCCAAAGAAATCCCAGGGCTGATCTTCAGAATGGACTGGTTGGATCTCCTTGCAGCTCAAAGGACCCTCAAGAGTCTTCTCCAACACCACACTTCAAAAGCATCAATTCTTCAGTGCTCAGCCTTCTTCACAGTCCAACTCTCACATCCATACATGACCACAGGAAAAACCATAGCCTTGACTAGATGGACCTTTGTTGGCAAAGTCATGTCTCTGCTTTTGAATATGCTATCTAGGTTGGTCATAACTTTTCTTCAAAGGAGTAAGTGTCTTTTAATTTCACAGGATAAGTAAAAGAAAGAAGTTTCAAAAATAGAGGAAGGATGGGGAGAAGAGATAGAAAGTTTGCGCTTAACATGTACACACTGCTATATTAAAAATTGATGACCAGCACATACCACTATTTAGCGCAAGAAACTCTGATCAATACTATGTGGCAGCCTTGATGGCAGGGGAATCTGAGGGACAATGAATACACGTATATGTATGGCTGAGTCTTTTCTGTCCACCTGAAACTATCGCCACATTGTTCATCAGCTATACTCCAATATAAAATTTAAAAATAGTCATAATAAACAAAAGTGCAGAAATTTATTTTTTTTTAATTTTTTCAGAAAATGAAGAGATGAGTCTGGCTGGAACATTGGATTTGTGCATGTGAAGACTGACAGGAGTAAAATGACAGTTATGCTTTGGTGTGTGGAAGACTCTATAAGGAACCTGGACTTTATATTTAGCAGCGAGCCACTGAAATTCATTGAGGTGAGGGTAATACAAAAGTGATATTTTTCCCAGATGACTCAGGGAAAGAGTTTGCTAGAGAACTGAGGCTAAAGTAAAGGCGGATGTTAGGGAAGCCAGCAAAGAGACCTTGGGTTCATCTGGAAAACATAACTCTTCTGATAAAACTTGCCTCTGAATCTTTAATTTCTCCATTTAACTATAAGAGACAGAAGATCTAAAGTGAGTAGATGATCTACAAGATGACTCTCAAAAACTTCCAATATTCATATTTTATTTACATATTTATATGGGTTGAATTACATTAAAATGTATCCATATGTTGAAGACTTAAATCCCACTATCTTTGAAAGTGATCTTATTTGGAAATAGGGTCATTACATATGTAATTAGTTAAGATTAGTTTATACTGAGTAGGGTGTGCCCCAATCCAATATGTCTGGTATCCTTATTAAAAGAGGAACTGTGGACACCAATGACCCAGGGGAAATGCCATGTGAAGATGAAGACAAGAGATCAAGGTGGTGCTACATAAGCCAATCATGCCAAAGATTGCCAACAAAATCACCAGAAGGTAGACAGGAGTCATGGTTTAGATTCTCACTCACAGCCCTCAGAAGGAACTGATTCTGTCGACAGATCTTAGACTTTCAGTCTCTAGAACTGTGAGATAATAAATTTCTGTTGCTCTTAAGTGACTACATTTGTGGTATTTTGTTACAGCAGCCTTAGAAAATTCATTTACGTATCAATAATAGAAATAAAAAGAGACCAATTTTGGAGTTTCAATTTTGATGTTCTCTTGAGATATAAGAAAATGTTACTAACTGGATTTGCTAAGTTTAAGAATCGATGACTTTTCATACTGCTTCTTTCCATTCCTATGTATATTCTTCAAAAATCCAAAATTATGAAAAAGAAGAACCCTATTAAAAAAAATTGAGGTTGAATCCCTGCTTGGTCCCAAAGATTACACATACTAATAACTGCTTTTATATGAGGTCATATGAGCATCTTAAATATGCCAGAGATCAAGATTTATACTCCATTTGGATCACTTATTTCCCAGAGAAGAAAATTCAGTTCAGTTCAGTTCAGTTCAGTCACTCAGTCGTGTCTGACTCTTTGTGACCCCATGGACTGCACACCAGGGTTAACTGTCCATCACCAACTGTCCATCACCAACCCCCGGAGTTCACTCAAACTCATGTCCATGGAGTTGGTGATGCCATCCAACCAACTCATCCTCCGTCATCCCCTTCTCCTCCTGCTTTCAAGCTTTCCCAGCATCAGGGTCTTTTCCAATGAGTCAGTCTTCACATCAGGTGGCCAAAGTATTGAACTTTCAGATTCAGCATCATCCTTCCAATGAATATTCAGGACTTATTTCCTTTTGGATAGACTGGTTGGATCTCCTTGCAGTTCAAGGGACTCAAGACTCTTCTGCAACACCACAGTTCAAAGCATCATTTCTTCAGTGTGTAGCCTTCTATATAGTTCATCTCTCACATCCATACATGACTAGGGGAAAAACCATAGCTTTGACTAGACGGACCTTTTTTGACAAAGAAATGTCTCTGCTTTTTAATATGCTATCTCAGTTGGCCATAGCTTTCTTTCATGGAGCAAGTGTCTTTTAATTTCTGGCTGCAGTCACCATCTGCAGTAATTTTGAAGCCCCCAAAACAGTCTCTCACTGCTTCCATTGTTTCCCCATCTATCTGTTATGAAGTGATGGGACCAGATGCCATGATCTTTGTTTTCTAAATGTTGAGTTTTATGCCAGCTTTTTCACTCTCCTCTTTCACTTTCATCAAGAGGCTCTTTAGTTCTTCTTCGCTTTCTGTTAAAAGTGTGGTGTCATCTGAGGTTATTGATATTTCTCCTGGCAATCTTGATTCCAGCTTGTGCTTCATCCAGCCCGACATTTTGCATGATGTACTCCGAATATAAGTTAAATAAGTAGGGTGACAATGTACAGTCTTGATGAGCTGTTTTCCCAATTTGGAACCAGTCTGTTGTTCCATGTCCAGTTCTAACTGTTGCTTCCTGACCTGCATATAGATTTCTCAAGAGGCAGGTCAGGTGGTGTGGTATTACCATCTATTGAAGAATTTTCCATAGTCTGTTGCAATCCTCACAAAGGCTTTGGAGTAATCAGTAAAGCAGATGTTTTTCTGGAAGTCTCTTCCTTTTTCAAGGATCCAATGGATGTTGGCAATTTAATCTCTGGTTCCTCTGCCTTTTGTAAATCCAGCTTGAACATATGGAACTTTATGGTTGATGTACTATTAAAGCCTGGCTTGGAGAATTTTGAGCATTGCTTTGCAACTGTGTGAGATGAGTGCAATTGTGTGGTAGTTTGAGCATTCTTTGGCATTGCCTTCTTTGGGACTGGGGTGGAAAACTGACCTTTTCCAGTCCTGTGGCCACTGCTGAGTTTTCCAAATGTGCTGGTATATTGAGTGCAGTACTTTCATAGCATCATATTTTAGGATTTGAAATAGCTCAACTGGAATTCCATCACCTCCACTAGCTTTGTTCATAGTGATGCTTCCTAAAGCCCACTTGACTTCACATCATATGTCTGGCTCTAGATGAGTGATCACACCATCGTGTTTATCTGGGACATGAAGATCTTTTTTGTATAGTTCTTCTGTGTAGTCTTACCATCTGTTCTTAATATCTTCTGCTTCTGTTAGGTCCATACCATTTCTGTCCTTTACTGTGCCCATCTTTGCATGAAATGTTCCCTCGGTATCTCTAATTTTCTTGAAGAGATCGCTAGTCATTCCCATTCTGTTTTTTCCCTCTATTTCTATGCATTGATCACTGAGGAAGGCTTTCTTATATCTCCTTGTTATTCTTTGGAACTCTGCATTCAGATGGGTATATCTTTCCTTTTCTCCCCTGTGTTTTGAGTCTTTTCTTTTCTCAGCTATTTGTAAGGCCTCCTCAGACAACCATTTTGCCTTTTTGCATTTCTTTTTCTTGGGGATGGTCTTGACCACTGCCTCCTGTACGATGTCATGAACCTCTGACCATAGTTCTTCAGGCACTTAATCTGTCAGATCTAATCCCTTGAATCTATTTGTCACTTCCACTGTATAATTGTAAGGGATTTGATTTAGGTCATACCTGAATGGTCTAGTGGTTTTCCCCACTTTCTTCAACTTAAGTCTGAATTTGGCAATAAGGAGTTCATGATCTGAGCCACAGTCAACTCCCAGACTTATTTTTGCTGACAGTATAGAGCTTCTCCATCTTTGGCTGCAAAGAACATAATCAATCTGATTTCTCTATTGATCATCTGGTGATGTCCATGTGTAGAGACTTCTCTTGTGTTGTTGGAAGAAGGTGTTTGCTATGACCAGTGTGTTCTCTTGGCAAAGCTTTGTTAGCCTTTGCCCTGCTTCATTTTGTACTCCAAGGCCAAATTTGCTTGTTATTCCAGATACCTCTTGACTTCCTACTTTTGCATTCCAGTCCCCTATAATGAAAAGGACATCTTTCTTGGGTGTTAGTTCTACAAGTTCTTGTACGTCTTCTTAAAACAGCTGAACTTCAGCTTCTTCAGCATTACTGGTTGGGGCATAGACTTGGATTACTGTGATACTGAATGGTTTGCCTTGGAAATGAACAGAGATCATTCTGTCGTTTTTGAGATTGCATCCAAGTACTGCATTTCAGACTCTTTTGTTGACTATGATGGCTACTCCATTTCTTCTGAGGGATTCTTGCCCGCAGTAGTAGGTATAATGGTCATCTGAGTTAAATTCACCCATTCCAGTCCATTTTAGTTTGCTGATTCCTAAAATGTCAATATTCACTCTTGCCATCTCCTGTTTGACCACTTCCAATTTGCCTTGATTCATGGACCTAACATTCTAGTTTCCTATGCAATATTGCTCTTTACAGCATTGGACTTTACTTCTATCACAAGTCACATTCACAACTGGGCATTGCTTTTGCTTTGGCTCAGTCTCTTCATTCTTTCTGGAGTTATTTCTCTACTGATCTCTAGCAGCATATGGGGCACCTACTGACCTGAGGAGTTCATCTTTCTGTGTCCTATCTTTTTGCCTTTTCATACTGTTCATGGGGTTCTCAAGGCAGGAATACTGAAGTGGTTTGTCATTTCTTTCTCCAGTGGACCACATTTTGTCAGAACTCTCCACCATGACCCATCTGTCTTGGGTGACCCTACATGGCATGGCTCATAGTTTCATTGAGTTAGACAAGGCTGTGGTCCATGTGATCAGATTGGTTAGTTTTCTGTGACTGTGGTTTTCATTCTGTCTCCCCTCTGATGGAGAAGGATAAGAGGCTATGGAAGCTTCCTGATCCCAAGAAAATTACTCTTACCCATTATTCCCACTGGCCACCCAGGTGGTGCTAGTAGTAAGGAACCTTCCTGCCAATGCAGGAGATTTAAGAGACACAGGTTAGATCCCTGAGCTGGGAAGATCCCCTGGAGAAGGAAATGGCAACCCACTGCAGTATTCTTGCTGCAGTATCTCATGGACAGAGGAGACTGGCAAGCTACAGTCCATAGGGTCAGAAAGAGTTGGACATGAATGAAGCAACTGAGTATACACATTAGTCCCACTGTTGCACAGGAAATTACCAAATGTGAAGACATGTTAAAAAATATGATTATTATAAATAATTTGGCAATAATTTTCATTATTAGAGTGCTCATGTTAAAACATTTCTACATTTTACTCTTTTTAAAGTTATTCTTATATTTAGTTAGTAAAATTCAAAGTAAGAATAGACAATTTTTCAGTAGGATGAGATGAACAAAATAGTCCATCTTCCTTGAGAGAGTAGTAATACGAACCACTCTGATTTTTCTGAAGATGCCATTTTGTCTTAATTAGCAAGTAAGAATTAGAATTTACTTTCATTTCCTATAGACTTTCCCACAAAGCGCTCCCTACTTATAGTTTTAATCTCATTAGGAAATCACTTATTAACAGATGTTGTTAAGTTTATTCTCAAATGTCCCTGCAAATACCCATAATTTCTTATGAACATTTTACCTCTCAGAAAAATCAATGTACTTCTGAGGTTTAATATTCCAAGTACACAATTTGAGGTTCATCTTGAAAATACAGTGCTGACCTGGTGGCTCTGATGCTAAGGAATCTGCCTCCAACGCAAGAGACCCAAGTTCCATCGCTAGGTCAGGAAGATCCCCTTGTGAAGGAAATGGCAACCCACTCCAGTATTCTTGCCTGGAGAATTCCATGGACAGACGAGCCTGGCAGGCTACATACAGTCCATGGGTTTGCAAAGAGTCAGATGTGACTGAGCTACTAACACTTTGAGAGTACGCACTTTAGGATGATAACATTTTACCAAGAGTTGTTTTTCTTCTCTCCTTTCTATTAAGACTTGTGGTGAAAGATATCTCCCTAAGCAGCATTTTGATTCTCCTTTCCTCTACTCAGTACTACCTGCCCTATAAAGTATCAAGCCTTTTCTAGGTATTCAAGGCCCTCTGCAGCCTGCATCTTGTCTTTCTCCAGCTTCCTCATCCACTAATCCTCTAAAGAAAATCTGTGCTTCTAGTTTTCTATTTAAGTCATAGTCTGCTAAACCCTATGCACCCGGCTTTTGCTCCTCTTCCAGTTTATCACTGTTGGAATATTTCTCATTCCTAGGCTGAGCCCATGTCAAACCTTTCCTCATATCCTACCTGGTCTTCCTGAGCAGACATGATTTCTCATTGTCTTTGTACAGCTGTTGTTTTACACAAATACACACTGGCTTGAGAACACTGTGCATGAGTGAGTTTTCCAGCTCTTCCTTGAGGGCAAAGGACATTTCCTATACAGTTGTTTCTCAATGCATCCACATCTATGAAAGTAACACAAATATGTTGTTGCAATAGAGCTTCTGTGAGTTTAAAGACTCTAGAATTCTTAAACTTCTTGAGTCATTGGTTCTGAGATTCCCTATAAGTCATATCATTTCTTTATCTGTGGCCATGATTCCATCAATTCTTGATCCCAATAATCTTCATTTTTTTCCTATGTTAAGTTGAAAGCTTCTCAATCTTTACTACTTTCTTTATGCCCTAACATGGTTTAGTGTTCTATTTTACAAAGAATCTGTTCTATAAATATATGCTATTTGAAATAATAAATAATTGTGCCCCTCTATCACATAAACATCTTATAGAAAAATAGCACACTAAAACAAACAAAACTTGATCTAACTTTGCTGTCAAATGTACTAAAATATGTAATATTCGTAATTTTATCAAATTATGTGGTATGTAATAGACACTAAAAGTTTTCATTTCCCCCTACTTAATGTTTCCTTAATTACCCTAGCCTTAAGTCCCTGCTTTTCCATAACCCAGTGACTCTTTCTGTGTTGTCTTTGTTCTTCACTTCTGCTACCGGGGGGTCATCCTTATCTCTTGTCTTAAGGACTCTGTCTCCACAGCCTAATTGACACTGAGTAATTAATTTTTCTTCTTATCTTTTCAACAAAGCCTACACAGCCCATGGATTATGTCACCATTCAGGGCTCTGATCTTGCTTTCTGGTCTCTTCTACTGTGTATCTCTCCAGACTTCCCTTGCGGCTCAGCTGGTAAAGAATCCACCTGCAATGCAGGAGACCTGGGTTCAATCCCTGGGTTGTCCCCTGGAGAAGGGAAAGGCTACCCACTCCAGTATTCTGGCCTGGAGAATTCCATGGACTGTATGGTCCATGGGGTTGCAAAGAGTCGGACACGACTGAGCGACTTTCACTTTTACTTGAATTGCATTGTTGCATCTCCAAATGATCAAATTTTCCTTGAAAGACCTCACTTTCCCATTAATGTTAACACATCTATTACTGAAAGGATTCCTTAGAATAACACTCTATTTAATCCCTTCAGTAAGGTTCAACTGAAAAGTCTGAGAAACATGAAAAATCATAGATATCTAGAATCATAGATAAAATATGAGTACACTTTTATTTGGAAATATTTCACATATACCTTTGTATGTGCAGACATTTATTTAAGTGCCATATTATTTAGGAGTTTCGGTACCAATCAGCTTCACTATATACATCATTCCCTGGTGACAATAAATTATCTTTAGATAATGAGGGGAAACTTGCCCTATAAAATCTGATTTAAAAGTATGCTAGTTGGCACAATCTTTTCAGTTCAGTTCAGTCTCTCAGTCGTGTCTGACTCTTTGTGTCCCCATGAATCGCAACACACCAGGCCTCCCTGTCTATCACCAACTCCCGGAGTTCACTCAGATTCACGTCCATCGAGTCAGTGATGCCATCCAGCCATCTCATCCTCTGTTGTCCCCTTCTCCTCCTGCCCCCAATCCTTCCCAGCATCAGAGTCTTTTCCAATGAGTCAACTCTTCGCATGAGGTGGCCAAAGTACTGGAGTTTCAGCTTTAGCATCATTCCTTCCAAAGAAATCCCAGGGCTGGTCTCCTTCAGAATGGACTGATTGGATCTCCTTGCAGTCCAAAGGACTCTCAAGAGTCTTCTCCAACAGCAGTTTGAACGCATCAATTCTTTGGCGCTCAGCCTTCTTCACAGTCCAACTCTCACATCCATACATGACTACTGGAAAAACCATAGCCTTGACTAGACAGACCTTAGTTGGCAAAGTAATGTCTTTGCTTTTGAATATGCTATCTAGGTTGGTCATAACTTTTCTTCCAAGGAGTAAGCGTATTTTAAAATGTAAAGTGGGCTAATTGTCACATTTTTTTACTCTATTTTAAACATATTAAGATGGTATACTTGATAAAAGTAAATAGGCAAATGATATACAATCTTATCAATGAAATAAATAAGTATTTTGACAATCTGTGGATGTTGTCTAATTAAGAGATTACTTACATTTTCTGGAAATGTTTGTTTGCCCCAAAGCAAAATGTTCTCATTTCAGTAATCTTGCACAGGCTCTGTTTGAATGTATTACAGCTCTTTTAGTTTAATTATACAAATAAAAGAAATTACAATGATTTTTGAAGTGAAAATTAACTGTACCTCTGATACTATTTAATGTAATTAGAGCATGGTAATAAGGGGAGACCATTTAATTAGTATATATGCTCTGATATTGCTTCAACTCTATTGTATTTACTAGCCAAAACGTTTGATGCTATATTAGAAAACTTCAAATTGTAACTAAGCAACAAGGTAGACCAAAAAATATAATTAGTCTTTGGAATGTCCTCAATGGTCAAAGCTATGTCTTATAAATTTTAGTGTCTCCAGCAACTAGCATATTGCCTTAAATACAGTAAGTCAGCATTCAGTAATCTGTATGCTGAGTATTAATTTGAAAGGAAGTCTAGAAACTATTTTCAACTAAGCTTTTACAAGCCAAAAAGATCAGCTTTCTGCTTTTTTTCTTCCATCAGTGAAAAATAAGTTTTCAGGGAAAGTGCAACATTCACCGTTTATAGTCACTTTTGATTTTTATATTTATGTAGTTCATTACTTTTTTCCAGAAGAAAGAAAATACTTCTAATCTGATGTGAGAACAGTTTTATCACTTTTGAAATTTTAACAACATAAATATTTGTGCATTAATCATTGTGATCTTTTCTCTTTTGGGCAAAATGTGCAACGCAGAGGAAGTCAATCCATTTAATACAACAGGAGAGAGTAACAGCTCTGCTCTACTTCATTAATTTTGACAAATATTTAAGTCTTAAATTCTTTAGCGTAAAAAAAGAAAACCTCACATTAAAGTAAAATAGTTCTTAATTTTTACCATTACTTTTCATTCACCATTCCCATGTAATATTTTGTTTGCACATAAAAAAGTTATTCTTAAATTTAATGGACTTTTAAAATGTAGCAGTATATTCATAATGTGTTGATCTATTCCATTTATCAATATTCATAAAAATTTACAATTAGATAATACTATCCTTAATAGAAATAGGCACATTTCAGAAATAGCTGAGGGATTCATAAAATAATGCAAATGAGTTCTAAATACAGTATCAGCATTCATTATCTTCTGAATGTTGTTTTTGCTTACAAGTATAACACGAGATTGAAAGTTAGGATAACTAGATGATGTTTCTGTCTTTGTAACCTTGGGCAAGTTATTCCACTTCTCAGGACCCCAGCTTCTTAATTAGAAAAAGAAGAGGTTAAATAAAATGGCCTCCAAAGACCAGTCTAGTTAAAATTAATAACAACTGATAATAATAGCTGTCTCTTACTACGTGCTAAGGCTTGACTGAAGAATTGACACTTTTAAACTGCGGTGTTGGAGAAGACTCTTGAGAGTCCCTTGGACTGCAAGGAGATCAAACTAGTCAATCCTAAAGGCAATCAGTCCTGAATATTCATTGGAAGGACTGATGCTGAAGCTGAAACTCCAATACTTTGGCCACCTGATATGAAGAACTGACCCATTGGAAAAGACGCTGATTCTGGAAAAGATTGAAGCCGAGAAGAGAAGAGGATGACAGAGGATGAGATGAATGGATGGCATCACCGACTCAATGGACATGAGTTTGAGTAAACTCCGGGAGTTGGTGATGGTCGGGGAGGCCTGGTGTGCTGCAGTCCATGGGGTTCGCAAAGAGTTGGACACGACTGAGCGACTGAACTGAACTGAACTGAGAGCTTGTTTCATCCTCATAGCACTATATGTGGTAGCTGCTATTATCATCCACATTTTATATGTAGGAAAGGTGAATTTAGAGAGGTTGAGGAACTTGCTCAAGGGCACAGGGTTTAAAGATGGCAGACAGGAATCAAAGCTGGATAGCATGAATTAATAATCTGTGCTTCTAACTGCTACAGTGTACTGACCTGTTTCATGAAGAATACCACATGTTTTTGCTTATGGCATTAATTGAAGCTTCATTCTTTTTCCGTTGGTGTTTGGGGAAATAGAATGAAC
The DNA here is from genome assembly GCF_001704415.2 of Capra hircus. NCBI lineage: Eukaryota > Metazoa > Chordata > Mammalia > Artiodactyla > Bovidae > Capra > Capra hircus. The sequence continues at coordinate 78,381,218 of NC_030811.1, forward strand.
TTTAGACTCAATAACATTGAGCTTTCATCCCAACTCTATCGTCTAGCTGCTTTGTGAACTGGGACCAGGTACTTACACTCAGAATCTGTTTTCTCCACTCATTTCATAAGTCTGTTTCTAAAGGGTTAAGATGAAAGATGCATGCTCTAGCATAGCTCCTGGCACACAACAACAGGCATTCAATCAATTCTGTTTTCTTCTCTCATGTTTAGGCTATAGAAACTGATGTTAAGATCTAGAATTTGAAATTAAGACTGTATAATAGGCATTTTTAGAATTCACTCTAGTAGCTCAAATGAAACTTACAAGGAAAGCAGTACATAAATATAGAAAGTCATATAATGAAATTAAGAAGAGAAAAACTGTCACATTTCTCTAGGGTGTACACAGTATGTACACAGTGCTCTTGAGGCCTAAAAACTGGAATTCTGGGCATCTGTTCAGCTAAATCTTTATACTAATGCCAGAGACATGCAAAGAGTCAAGATTATCTGGTAATGATGGAACAGGTTGTTAGAAGCTTGGGTTTTTTTCCTCAACCAAATATACTCTGCCTCCTACTTAAATCCCTAAACAAGAATAGAATTTATTTAGTTTTCAGATATATTTTGTAAAATATAAACAGACAATATTATAAATACAAAATTACTGAGAAAAAATGATAATTAGGACATTGCCCATTTTACTTATTATTCAAATTAATCTCCAAAATCAGTCCCTCTCCTATCTTACAGTTTTGTTGTAATTAAGAATTTTAAAAAAGAAAAAACTAAGAAAAAGAACTCTTGGCATACATCTTTCTTTGAATGTTTGAGTGACAAAGGCTTAAATATTTAAGAGGATGAGCTGAATGAAAACTAAATTGACAGGATTATTTTTGAGGGAGATTCAAGGATATGGATTAAATGTAGTCTTTTTCCTATTAAAACTTTGAATTCAGATAAGAACCACTTCCCTTTTCTTTCTATCGAGTTCTACATACTTTGGTCTGTACTGAGAAATTACTATTAAATATTTTTGTGTTTAAAAACTGTGGTTCAGAAAGACACCATTGGGAAAAAAGAAAACCTGTTTCCTTTGCTTAGCTGATTGTACAAAACAAAAGAACAAACCAAGTATAAACAGCTTTTTAAAAAATATTATTAGGTAATTAATTGATTTAATTTCATAAAATACAGCCTTACTCAGAAATGAAAATGTCAGTCACTCAGTCATGTCAGACTCTTTGTGACCCCATCGACTGTGTAGCCCACCAGGCATCTCTGTCCATGGAATTCTCCAGGCAAGAATACTGGAGTGGGTTGCCATTCCCTTCTCCAGGGGATCTTCCTGACCCAGGGATGGAACCCAGATCTCCTGCATTTCAGGAAGATTCTTTACCATCTGAGCCACCAAGGAAGGCCACATGCCTAAAGATTAACACAGATTTGAAAATAAAACAGTGGCCTTGATTACAAAACTAAGAATTATTAAGTAAAACAAATAAATAATGGACTTTTGGACTCAGAGGGAGAAGGAGAGGGTGGGATGATTTGGGAGAATGACATTCTAACATGTATACTATCATGTAAGAATTGAATCGCCAGTCTATGTCTGATGCAGGATACAGCATGCTTGGAGCTGGTGCATGGGGATGACCCAGAGAGATGTTATGGGGAGGGAGGTGGGAGGGGGGTTCATGTTTGGGAACGCATGTAAGAATTAAAGATTTTAAAATTTAAAAAAAATAAAAAATAAAAAAAAATAAAAAAATAAATAATAAACTCTAAAAAAATGTTATACTGTACAACTGATGGTAAATAATTAATTTTATTTTATATGTGACATTTTAAGATATCATAGAATTAAAGGAACTAGGATTTTATAATAAATCAAAATAATATAGGTGGCTCTGGTTTGCCTTTTTATACATCTTATAAACATTTCTTAAAATTAAAATTTTCCCTTTACAAATTTTAATTTCTTACAATTAGCTGTAACAGAAGTTGCTACAGAATTGTTCCAAAATAGTGATGTCAAATTCACCATTTACTAGTTTGTAGGGATTTCTCAATGAAAACAGTGCTTGGAAGAAAAACTGAATAATTTACTTAATATTTATCCATATATGAGAAAAATTATAAAGTGAACAGGTTATTCTAGGCATAATTCCATAACTACCATAGATGAATTATTATAGTATGTCAGATGTATCACTTTAGGTTGAAATAGATTTTTTAATTAAAATGATTAAAATGTCAAATTAAACTCTGGTATTGTGAAAATGTTCAAAATTATTACAATTCATGGAATGTTTCCAAACTTTTAAAAGCATTTCAATGTGAAAGATGGACACTTTTTAAGGAACACAGATCAGTTTGTACCATGCAGAATTTACAAAAGCTAAAGCACTTACAGATTGGCATATACCTTAAATCTTTCTTCCTGTGGTTTCAATATTTTAAAGTACCAGGCATTATGGTGAGTGATTAAAAATGTCAACTATTTCACTGGTCTCAATGATTCAAACCTGTTATGGTCACAGGGCATATGGGAGTAGATTAAATGTATTAATCTGTTTATTCAAATATTATGTTTTGAATTATAGAATCAAATCTATGTTTGTTTGTTTGTTTCCTTTGAAGTGTAGTCCTCCCTTTAGGGAATGTTGACTACTTTTTATGCAGCTCTAGAGGCTATAAGATAAAGCCATATATAAATTAAAGATGGAAAGAACGTACCTATTGCTAGAAAATAAATGAAGCATCACTATCTCTTAAATGATGAACACATTGAGCGACTCTTCATGATTATAGGACTGCCAAAAATAAATCTTTGAATTTTCATAAACTTCGCAAAGCCAGAATGTCAGTTATGCAAAGTTAGACATGGATGATTTGAAGCATACACAAACAGCTTTGCCTCATTTGGGAAATCTTAACTGAGTGGTAATTTTGGAAATGGTGGTCAGTCAAGCAGAAATCACTTTGAAACATTCTATTGGTGGACTCCTAAACACAGCCTTGTAAATCCCTGGTTCCTTGAACCTGCTGCAGACTGGTAGGAAGGTCTCTTAGAGGTCATCTAGCCCAGACTTCCATTCAATTAAAAAATCTCTTTAACAATAAAACGCTCATCAGGCTATGCTTCGCATTTCCAAGAGGTATGAGAGGGATAGATAGAATTTACATCTTGACTGCCCAAACCCTGCTCATCTTGGAAGGACTGTTCCCACAGGGTTTCTACTGGAGTACTAAACTTCACCACATCAAGTATGGTAGAATTTAAAGATACATTACTCACAAAGAAGGTACAGCAACTATTAGCTTCAGATCTAAGAGCATCTTATCCTAGCAGATAAGGTTGCAAATACAACTACAATGCTCAGATTCAAGGAATATTCAACTTATAAAATACAGTTTACAATGTATAAGCTCTACCAAGAATGACTCACAGTAGCTGAGTTTAGAATTTTGAACAGGTTCTAGAATTGGGAGCAGAGTCTTGCAAAATGTATAATAATGCCAAGGAAGCAATTTTGTTAAGCCCTTCCAGTACGCCAGGATTAGTACTTAGTATGCTGAGCACTTTTACATATATTATTTCATCCTCTCATCCACCCTATGAGGTAGGTTCTATTATTAATATCTCCATTTTAAAGTCAAGGAAATAGATATTCAGAGACTCAAAATATGTTGTAAAGAAAGGAATTATGAAAATAACAGGAGAAAATAGAAAATTAAGAAAAAATCATTTAAAAAATGAGAACTTTCTCTGTTGATCTTGTGATCTTTTAGCCATCAGTTGTTTTTCTTTTTTTTAATTTTTATTTTTACTTTATTTTACTTTACAATACTGTATTGGTTTTGCCATACAGTGACATGAATCCACCACGGGTGTACATGCGATCCCAAACATGAACCCCCCTCCCACCTCCCTCCCCACAACATCCTTCTGGGTCATCCCCGTGCACCAGCACCAAGCATGCTGTATCCTGCATCGGACATAGACTGGTGATTCGATTCTTACATGATAGTATACATGTTTCAATGCCATTCTCCCAAATCATCCCACCCTCTCCCTCTCCCTCTGAGTCCAAAAGTCTGCTATACACATCTGTGTCTTTTTGGCTGTCTTGCATACAGGGTCATCAATGCCATTTTTCTAAATTCCATATATATGTGTTAGTATACTGTATTGGTGTTTTTCTTTCTGGCTTACTTCACTCTGTATAATCGGCTCCAGTTTCATCCATCTCAACAGAACTGATTCAAATGTATTCTTTTAAACGGCTGAGTAATACTCCATTGTGTATATGTACCACAGCTTTCTTATCCATTCATCTGCTGATGGACATCTAGGTTGTTTCCATGTCCTGGCTATTATAAACAGTGCTGCGATGAACATTGGGGTACATGTGTCTCTTTCAATTCTGGTTTCCTCGGTGTGTATGCCCAGCAGTGGGATTGCTGGGTCATATGGCAGTTCTATTTGCAATTTTTTAAGGAATCTCCACACTGTTTTGCATAGTGGCTGTACTAGTTTGCATTTTATAGTTTTCTTAACTTCCTAGTAGTGTTTCAAGTATACAGTTTAAATTGTATGTAAATTTAGAGAAATAAGCTTATCGCCACTGGAAAGAATGCTTAGAACCCCTAATGAAAACAATGGACAGACATTATTGCTTTGATCAGAAATGAGTCAGTGGCTTATTCAAAAGGCAACCCAGATAGTTGTGGCTTTCACATAATAAATTTGTCATTTTGATGATTTTTTTTCCCAAATAAATATAATTTTCAGGTACATAAACATTTTAAGACATGGAATCAACAGTGTTAAACTTATTTTGAAAGATATTAAATTACCATATTTGAGAGATTAACATTTTCTGAATCAAACAATATGTTGAGTCTTTACAAATATGATTATGCATATCAATATATGTCCTTTTAAAAGTCTGTAGAAGGTGACATTGCAGAGGGTACCCTAAGAAATTATCAGAAATGTAAAAGCTTATATATATATTTATAGGGCCCATCTGGCTGAAAGGATGTAACTTTGTATTGTTCATTATATTATATTTATAATATATATTATATTATATAAACAATAGTATTCTTGGGAGTTGTATAATAATAATATGTAGAATGGGTTATTTGAGAATACTTCTAATTTAGGAACAGAAATGCATAGAGTATCTAGGAATTTAAAACATTACACACACTATGGATTCAGAAATTAAAACAATCACAAGATTCAAATTATTTTCTATTTTTTATCCTGGAATTGCTAATGAATAACCTGCTGTATTACAAACCTCTCAGCCGCACAACAATCTACATCAGCAATCACAACTAATAAGATGAGTGGGAGAGCACCTGTCTTCAGCAAGTCATTACCCTAACAGGGTTTCCTCTGTATAATTTAAACATTAAGAAAGAAAAAAACAGGAATGTATTTTAATTGAAAGTAAACAAAACACCCAATACAGTCTTTTATTCACAACACTGATTAATTTTCAGAAAAGCAAATTTGATCTAAGAAACTTCCCAACTTTAAAATCTTTACAATGTATCCATCCTTAGAAGAAACAAAATAAAACTGCTATTTAAGATTAAGTGGTACTAGCTTAATCACTTTTGAAGTATAGAAAAACATGACTACAACACCTACAATATTGGCATTGACAGAAAAATAGATAAAATGGTCAGAGAAGTCCTTTATTTCCTCAATAGAAGAAATATACAATGTGCCATCAAATTTTCAGAAAACCATTTTACAACCCACAGCATGCTTCTTATGGACTAGATACATGGTATATCCCTGTGGAATTTTGCCATGAGGTTTTACTCTATTAAAGAGAATTACTCTTTAAATCAGTAAATAACACTCATTCCCTAAGTCCAAAATTAAGCAAAGGAGAGTCTAAAAAATTCCCATATTGCCTGTCAGAAATTCCCACATTAAAATGTGCAATTCTATAGCCCTCAAGTTTAAATCTAGCAATGATTACAATGGGTTTTAGAAATAATGCCCAAGGTCATTTCACTTATTTTGTAGATCCTTTCAGTATTGGAAAACCAACAGGCAGGCTTGTTTAACTATTCAAACAGTACAGAGTAGCCAGAAGCTATGATTTTTTCAGATTATAAAAAAATAAACAGAAAGACTCGAGAGGGAGAGGGCGGGATGATTTGGGAGAACAGCACTGAAACATGTATAACATCATATAAGAAACGAATCGCCAGTCTAGGTTCGATGCAGGATACAGGATGCTTGGGGCTGGTGCACTGGGATGACCCAGAGGGATGGTATGGGGAGGGAGGTGGGAGGGGAGTTCAGGAGTGGGAACTTATGTACACCTGTGGCGGATTCATGCTGATGTATGGCAAAACCAATACAGTATTGTAAAGTAAAAAAAAAATAAAAATAAAAATAAAAAAAAAAGACTCGAAAGCCAAAGCACATCTAAAGAGAGAATCAGACCACCAGCACTATATCTCATCAGGCTTGTTGACAATGCATCCTATGAGACATGACTTTCTCTTCAAAGTGACATGATGCACATTTTGCTCACTGAACCAGGTATCTTATGCTTGGCACACAGCAGAGTTAGCTGCCAACTCAGAAATAGCATTTAAATCCTGGATGCAGTTATGCTGACCCTCAAAAAGTCGTTTGCATATTAAGGAAACTTTTTTATTTTTCAGAAAATAAAAATAAGTGCCATTACTTTTAATGTTCTCTCCTAATACAGCCCCTACTTTTTTTTAAATTTAGATTAAAAAAAAAGTCAAGCAAGCACTCAGCTTTTTAGTTAATTGTTAAGAAAGTTAAATACATAAACTAAGATAAATTGGAAAGGATCTAAGGGATTCATTGTCATGTTCTTCTGTCTCTGTTCAAAATGAGCATATATCAGCTATTTTCACCTTAAACAACTTTTAGGAAATGGGATCCCATCACTTCCCACATGTGTAAAATGAGACCTAAATATATATCCCAACCATTGCATTTACTAGCTTAGAAATATTGGACAAGTCATCTAACCTCTGAGGTTTTTTTAACCTGTAAATATAAATCTATTGACATCTTCCTTGTTTTTAACATATTTTTATATCATTACATTTGGTTATGTGTAGGAAAATGCTTGCAAATAAAATTATGCAAATAAAGTTATAAAGCTAGATCTCTTATTTAAATACTATCTTAAATTGAGTCTAGTCTATTTTGTTCAAGACCCTGACATGATGAAAATAGGTCAACTTTGAAAATATGTTGTAGTGTTTAACATTAATGGATGCATATTTAAAAGAAAGGCATTCTTAATCTGAGCCACTAGGCCTCCACATGAAAAAACTTTGTTTATGAAAACATCTATTTGCTATTGTTATTTTGACTTTTTCTTGGTCTTCTCGACCTAAAACACACACACAATCACAGGAGTGTGAAAAACCAAGAACATTGTGCATCTGATTAAACAAATAATTATCTAATGTTAAAAATTAAGGATATTTGATACATGATGAAGTACGTAGATAAAAGGTTACAAAATATTGAATCAAAGTCTTGCTAGGAACAAACAGGCAGAAGAGGAAAAATAAGACCAGTCACAGTGAATGACACAGTCTAGGAAAGGTCCTTGTCCTCAGTGACCTGAGGATCTCCTCACTACCCCCGATATATTAGGGAAGTGGGAGAGGTCATTGTAAGAGGATCCCACCACACCTCTCCCTCCAGTGAGAGATGCTTGGAGGCCCAGCTAGGGGGAAGCCCTTTTACTTTCTCAGGCAGCAGTGGCAAGAACTAGTGAGAACTCCAATGGCACGAGACAAACAAAGAAGACCATAGTAATACTGTAAACAGTCTGAAAAACTGTCACTGGAACTGCAGTGGACAAAGGTAGGTCACAACACGGGACTTCCTTGGAAGTCAAGTAAATAGGACTCTGTACTTTGACTGCCGTGGGCCTGGGTTCAAACACTGATTGGGGGACTAAGGTCCCACAAGCTGCAAAGCATGGCAAAAAAAAAAAGTAGGTCACAACACATGTGCAAGAACTAAAACGGGGCACTTCTAGCTAAAATGAAAGATTGAAAGGAAGCAAGAGACTGCTAACATAATACACAAAGTGTCCCAATACAATTGGAAATCATTCCTCATAATAGCCAAAAACATCACAGCTTGAATGAGAAAAAGTAATCAATTGATGTCAATATTGAGATGAATCAACTGTTCAAATTGTCTGATGAGACTTTTAAAGCAAGTCATAAAATGCTTACAGAATCAATTATAAATTCACTTGATATAAATGAAAATATAAAAAATATCAGCAACAAGTCATGCATAAGAATCAAATAAAACACATAGAACTTAAAATGTCATAACAGAAATAAAAGTCTACCTGGATGGGCTCAACAGTAAAGTGGCAATAAGAGAGGATAGAATTAAGGAACTTTAGGACAGAAAAATAGAATCACCCAATCACTGTGTTGAAGACATATCTGCACCTCCATGTTCACTGGGGTATGTTTATACAATAGCTAAGACATGGAAATAGCCTACATGTCCACTGGGAGATGAATAAAGAAAACACATATATACACATTCACATACAAACAAAGGAATATTATTCAGCCATTAAAAGGAAGCCCTGTCATTTGTGACAACATGGATGAAACTTGACGGCACTATGCTAAATGAATTGAAATAAGTGAAGTGAAGTTGCTCACTCATGCCCAACTCTTTGCGACCACATGGACAGTGGCCTGCACCAAACTCCGCCGTCCATGGGAGTTTCCAGGCAAGAGTACTGGAGTGGGTTGCCATTTCCTTCTCCAGGGAATCTTCCTGACCCAGGGATCGAACCCAGGTCTAGGGGGAAGACAAATACTATATGATCTCACTAACATGTGGATGTGGAATCTAAAAGAAAAAAAAAAAAAAACTCACAGAGATAGATTGGTGGTTGCCAGGGGAGGGTAAATTAAAAAATGGGTGAAAGTTGCCATAAGGTAGAATTTATAAGATGCTTCAGTTATAATATGAATAAGTTCTGAGTATCTAATATACAGCATGGTGACTATCATTAACAATACTGGACCATATACTTTATAAGAGAATAAATCTTAAAAGCTGCCCCCCCACACCACCAACACACACAAAGATAACCACATGAGATGATGGATATGTTAATTTTTTGTGGTAATCTTTTTGTAATATATATATATTATATATATCAAATCATCACATTACACACCTTTAATTTATAAAAATGTTGTATGTCAGTTATCTCTTAATAAGACTGGGGAAAGAACTTTTAGAGAAAACAGAAAAAAAAAAACCTTTAGGTACAGAGTTCTTAAACAAATGCATAATCCATAAAAGGAAAAATTTATAAATTAGATATCATCAAATTAAACAAATATTTTGCTCTGTGGAAGTCTGTGTGAAAAGGGTGAAAATACAAGCTAGAGACTTGGAGAAAATATTTGCAATCCCCATACATACCAAAGGACAAGTATCTAAAACATGCAAACTCAAAGCTCAACAGAGAAAGAAAAAAAAAAAAATCTACTTAGAAAGTAAGCAAAGACACGAACATCCACTTCACCAAAGAAGAAATAGAAATGGCAAATCAGCACGTAAAAAAATGTTCAACATAATTAGTTACCAGGGTTAGATACTATATACCTATCAGAAGAGCTACAATTTTAAACAGTGACAACACTAAATGGTGGAGAGAATGTAGAGAAACTGGATCAACTACACATTATTGAAGAAACGTAAAATGGTACAGTCATTTAGAAAATGGTTTGGCAATTTATTATAAAACTAAAACTGCATAGTCTATAACTTCAGCACATGTATTTTTGAGCATTTATTCCAGAGGAAAAATAATTTATGTTCACACAAAATGTGTAAATGAATACTCACAGAAGTTTTATTTGCTATAGCCCAAACCTACAATCATCATAGATGTCCCTCAACAGGTGAATGATAAATAAAGTGCAGTGTATATACACCTTGGCATACTATTGGGCAATAAAAAACAACAAAATACCAATACCAGCAACAACTTGGATAAGTTGTCAGATAATTATGTTGAGTAAAAACAAAAATTATCCCAAAATGTTACACACTATATGATTCCATTTATATAACATTTTAAAATTATAAAATTTTAGAAATAGAAAATGAACTAATAGTTGAAATCCCAGGGCTCAGAAACAGAGCGGGGAGATGACAGGAGGGAGGTGATTGGATCATAAGAGAGCAACAGGCAAGATCCTTGTGGTTCGGTGTCTTGACTGTGGTGATGGGTATAACAACCCAATTAGATGCCAAAATTGTATAGAACTTAAGGCACAAAAGCATACAAAAAAATCCAAGTAAAACTAAAAATGTAAACAATATTGATGGATTATATGAATGCCAATATCTGGTTTTGGTAGTTTAGTATAGTTTTCAAAATGCTATTATTGAGGCAAAGTAGGTGAAGTGAACAAAACTCTCTATATTATTTCTTGCAAGGACATATGAATCTGTATCTCAAAATTCTCAATTAATTAAATTAAAAATTCCCACTAAATTCCAGATTCACTGGGTCTAAGTTTCCCTTTTCTGACATATAACTATTAAAGTAAAGTAGAATTTCTTCATAATATATATCATGATGTCATGCAAGCATATACAATCCAATAACTTATGCCTAGTATGAAACAAGGATTACTTTTACATATAAACTTATCTTTATTAAATATGGCAGTCCACAAAACTGCATTTTCAAACATTTTCTGTCAACTTACAGAAATGATTTTCCAAACTTACTCAGATTTAACCTGAATATTAAAAGAATTCTCTCAGTTTAGACGAAGATGACTTTGACTTTAAATGCAGCCTGCTAGGAAGGCTGAGAGTTTCAAAAATTAAAAATTAACTGATTCTGGTAATTCAAGAAAACTACAGACCAAATTCTCCCTCCTTCTACTCATCTTCTCCTTGTAAGAATTCAAAGATTAGAAACTGCAGGTCAGTGTTGCTGCTAATATTTAGAAATGACCATGAGTTTGTGACAACTTACAAATTAAACTAATAGGCAGTATGCCATGAACGTATTTGACACTGGCCAATTCTTTGAGAAGACTATACTGCTGATGTAGAATTAATCAGTGGGATGGCTTACTCTAGAAGGTTCTACTACTTTTCTCTCATAGCTGCCTCTGTGACCACTAGCTCCCTTACTGAGATTCTTAGAACAACCTTACCCTGGAAGGATACAGATAATACGACTTTGCAGTATAGTCTTTCTTGGTTCCATGCTTTTTTGATGATCCAACAGATGTTGCAAATTTGATCTCTGGTTCCTCTGCCTTTTCTAAATCCAGCTTGAACATCTGGAAGTTCACGGTTCACGTACGATTGAAGCTTGGCTTGGAGAATTTTGAGCATTACTTTGCTAGCATTGGAGAAGACTCTTGAGAGTCCCTTGGACAGCAAGGAAATCCAACCAGTCTATCCTAAAGGAAATCAGTCCTGAATATTCATTGGGAGGACTGATGCTGAAGCTGAAACTCCAATACTTTGGCCACCTGACGTGAAGAACTGACTTATCTGAAAAGATCCCCTGCCTCTTGAGAAACCTGTATGCAGGTCAGGAAGAAACAGTTAGAACTGGACATGGAACAACAGACTGGTTCCAAATAGGAAAAGGAGTATGTCAAGGCTGTATATTGTCACCCTACTTATTTAACTTCTATGCAGAGTACATCATGAGAAACGCCGGGCTGGGAGAAGTACAAGCTGGAATCAAGATTGTCAGGAGAAATATAAATAACCTCACATATGCAGATGAAACCACCCTTATGGCAGAAAGTGAAGAACTAAAGAGCCTCTTGATGAAAGTGAAAGAGGAGAGTGAAAAAGTTGGCTTAAAGCTCAACATTCAGAAAACGAAAATCATGGCATCTAGTCCCGTCACTTCATGGCAAATAGATCGGGAAACAGTGGAAACAGTGGCAGACTTTATTTTTCTGGGCTCCAAAATCATTGCAGATGGTGACTGCAGCCATGAAATTAAAAGATGTTTACTCTTTGGAAGGAAAGTTATGACCAAACTAGACAGCATATTCAAAAGCAGAGACATTACTTTGTCAACAAAGGGCCATTTAATCAAGGCTATGGTTTTTCCAGTAGTCATGTATGGATGTAGAGTTGGACTATTATGAAAGCTGAGTGCCAAAGAATTGATGTTTTTGAACTGTGGTGTTGGAGAATACTCTTGAGAGTCCCTTGGACTGCAAGGAGATCCAACCAGTTCATTCTAAAGGAGATCAGTTCTGGATGTTCACTGGAAGGACTGATGTTGAAGCTGAAACTCCAATATTTTGGCCACCTGATGTGAAGAGCTGACTCATTTGAAAAGACCCTGATGCTGGGAAAGACTGAGGGCAGGAGGAGAAGGGGACGACAGAGGATGAGATGGCTGGATGGCATCACTGACTCAATGGACATGAGTTTGAGTATGATGGACAGGGAGGCCTGCATGCTGAAGTCCACGGGGTCGCAGAGAGTCAGACATGACTGAGCAACTAACACTTTTATTTTTCATATATATTTATAAAACAAGGGAAACAGCAAGTCACTTTATCATTTCTTATTGGGTCTTTGTTTTGAAAAATGCAAAAATTACTGAGGACTTCTTCCTCTGTTTGGTTGTGTCTAGTAGGAGGGAAGAAACACACACAAGACAAATATGAATAAAATGTGTGATATAGGTTTAGGGAGAGAAGCCTTTTCTAAATATTAAACAAACCTTTTTAAAAAAAGTTTTATGCTTTTATGTTTCATGTTTCATCCTTATATTGTAAAGCAATATCCTCCAACAAAAAGTAAATGAACTTAAAATTTAAAAATGCTTCTTAATATCTAACAACTACATTTTTAAAATGTCAAATATTAAGTCTAGTCTGTGACATGAGAGTTATGTTGATCCTCCATAGAAAGATTATAAATGAAATCCACTCAAGTATAAAATTATCACAGGCATGTTACACTACCAAACTGAAGAAAAATGTCCATTATTCAGCTCCACAATAGGAACCATGAAAAACAAGCATAACCAGCCTCTAGCTTCAAGCTACACAGCCAACTTCTGAAATGATGGCCTCCCAAGGAGCTCTAATGGCAAGAGATTTAGACTCATTTTTAAAAGTCTTTTCAACTTGGGGAGAAGATTCATTGCCATTCATTACCGAATAGCATCAATATCAAAATCAATAATGATACTTCTGAACACTATTAAAATATTGGCAATGAAGCCAAGTTCTTACATTTCAACAAGCGAAGCAAATGAAAAATAAAAAAGAATGCCAAAGCAGCTGCTACATGATGAGGTGAGGAATGCAACCAAGTACAAGATGGACAGCCAAAAAGCTTCAAGGGCAAACACAAGTATAATTTGAACCAATGTAACATCAACATCAATTGCTTCAAAACATCAGCAGCAGATAAGCATCACTGGAGGGAACAATTAGTGACAGTGACTTGATTTTGGAAAAAAATGAGTATCTACAACAAAAACAGGAGACACTAGATTAAACAACATAAAGCTCCAAGAGTAATACTTTAATTATGCTCATCAAAATAACAGTGCATGTGGGTAACATACGGTCATTGTTAGCCCTCCTCATCCTCATGGCAAGTATCAGCAGCCAGGAAGTTGATAATCTTAATGAATGCACAAGGTTCCAATGTATGTCACAAGATATAGTTCGCTAAGCTGAACAGTGAGTGATTCAGATCAGAGATCTTTTTACAGATAATTAAGAAATCTTGGTTAAACAGATGGAGGAGACAGATGCCGCTCCTTCTCAGTTCTCACATTTTGGGGGTCAAGCCATTCCATGATTTTTGTCTTAGCCAGATGTGATATAAATGTGGAAAAGACATTTGATTTATGTGATACTGCTCTGGCTGTTACAAAAGCTAAGCAGAGTAACTAAAGTTTGATCTAATTGTCTGGAGACAGGAGACAACAACAACAGGAAATTAGCCGAAATTTTAATCCTAGCAAAGTCTTCTATAACACTAACTCTGAAGCAGTAGCTTGTCTAAATGTTTCCAAATATTAACTCACTTAATACTCATAAAACTTTTATGAGGTAAAATTGAGCCATTTTTCAGATCAGGATACTGAGATACCAAGGGGATAAATGACTTGTCCAAAAACATACAGTTAATAAGTGGCTATATTTTGAATTCTGAGCTAAATTTTGAGCTATATTTTGAAATATGAGCTTGTTTCAATAAAAGAAGAAATTTAAGGGATATCCTATATCATTGTTTTGCAAGGGTTCTATTGAATCCTTGAAGTGAAGGATAATTTCATTTAAATCCATAAGCCCATACAGGGTATACTATCAAGAAGATAAGATACTAACATAATTTTTCCACATATTCTGTAACAATTGAATTAATATTTACTTCAAACTGGAGAAACATCAAAGTCTTTATGCTCTGATCACAATGTAGGTTATTCATTCACTTAACAAATATTTCAACAAATATTTACTAAGTGATTTCAATATCTGAAATAGGAATACTTGGGGAATATGGAAAAGAACAGTAGTATATAATTTGTTTTCATATTTGAAAACAAGAGCTAACAATGCTGGAAATTAACTCCTTCAGCAATCAAATATTTATGCCTAGGCCTATGAGGATAATGTTTGTAAGTTACACGGTACATTTTCATATTTTACAAAACAAAGTATTTTGAACACAAATTAGGTGTGATGAAACCAGTGTGGAATGTGTACTCTATAGCTTTTAACAGCCCCTGGAGGAAGGCCACACTCCACACCCTCAAACGCTGTGACTATTCTGGCTAGCCCCTCAGTGCCACAGAAAGTGGTCTTAGGTACTAATGTCCCCTCATTGCTGCATAATTCCAGCAGCTTTTCATTCTTTCTTCTTCCTATTCTTTCTTAAACAATTTCTTCTACCCCTTTATCACTTCAGACCCTCAAAATTTTACCTTCTTTTGACCTTATTTTTCCTTTTCTTTATCTTTCCTTGTGCTTCCCTCTACTCTCTAAAAATTATGTTTAGCATTTTGCTTTTTATAGCCATTGCTAGCTGACAGAACATTCTTTCTGGGTAGCCAAAAAGGAAAATAAATAAAAGAGCCACATTGCAGAAGGGCTAACTTGCTCTTGTCCATTAATTCTTGAATTAGATACCCTGCATCACCTCTGAACTTGTTGCCCCATTGGATATTTGATATTAGGAAAGTATTACCACTATCACCCCAGTGACTGGAAGTATTAGCTGAATTTGAAGCCTAGTTCTGATTTTCCATTATTACTATTTTGGATTGTACTTAACAAAAACTTGAATTTTTCCTCTATTAAATCTTTCTCAAATTCTTTACTATTTATTTGAATTGACTTGTCTCTAAATAAGAAGTTGCCTTGCTAAAATTAGATACAAGTTAAATAGGAAAGTAGAGTTCATAAACTAAATTCAGTAAAGGAGGCTACTATTTATTTAAGACAAATATACTGCTTCAAAGATTTTATAAGTATTCATTTATCTATCATTAACAGAATATTAATTTCAAATGATGACAGTAAACATTACTGTATTATTATAAGTTTCAAGTAATCAATTTTTAGTGCAGAATATTTATGACAATTATGACCAACCTAGACAGCATATTAAAAAGCAAAGACATTATTTTGCCAACAAAGGTCCGTCTAGTCAAGGCTATGGTTTTTCCAGTAGTCATGTATGGATGTGAGAGTTGGACTATAAAGAAAGCTGAGTGCCAAAGAATTGATGTTTTTGAACTGTGGTGTTGGAGAAGACTCTTGAGAGTCCCTTGGACTGCAAGGAGATCCAACCAGTCCATCCTAAAGGAGATCAGTCCTGGGTGTTCACTGGAGGGACTGATGTTGAAACTTAAACTCCAATACTTTGGCCACCTGATGCAGAGAGCTGACTCATTCGAAAAGACCCTGATGCTGGGAAAGATTGGGGGCAGGAGGAGAAGGAGATGGCAGAGGATGAGATGGTTGGATGGCATCACCAACACAATGGACATGGGTTTGGGTTGACTCTGGGAGTTGGTGATGGACAGGGAGGCCTGGCATACTGCGGTTCATGGGATCGCAAAGAGTCGGACATGACTGAGCGACTGAACTGAACTGAGGCTATTCTTATTCTGTTGTTGTTGTTCAGTAGCTAAGTCATGTCTGACTCTTTTGCAACCCCATAGACTGTAGCCCATCAGGCTCCTCTGTCCATGTATTTCCCAAGCAAGAATACAGCGGTAGGTTGCAATTTTGTTCTCAAAACAATGGGCAGAAGAACTGAATAAATATTTTCCCAGTGAAGATACACAAATGGCCAGAGACTAAGTAAAAAGATGCTCAACATCACTAATCATCAGGGAAATGCAAACCAAAACCACAATGAGATGTTACCTCACACCTGTTAGAATACCTATTATCAAAAATACAAGAAATAAGTATTGGCAAGAGTGTAAAGGTCTGGAACCCTTGTACACTATTGGTGGGAATACAAAATGGTGCAGCATCTGTGCATTGTTTGTTAATGTGAGTTACATAATGACCCACAGAGATCAGTAAATGATCAACAATGCTGGTGGAAATTTCTACAATCATCTAGATTTGTGATTAGTCCGAATTAGGTTGGAGTTAATCTTATTAAAGTCCTATAAACTGTTTTGGCTTCTCTTTTCTCCTTTATAAAATGAGGAGAGTGGTGAAGATTAAATGATATAATCAATGGAAAGTCTCTGACAAAGTGCCAAGTGTTCAATACAAGTTTATTAACATAATTACATAGATATTCATTTTAGTTTCCAATATTTCCCTTGGAAATGTTACTCTACTGCAAGTGTGTTATTAATAATCTTAGTTGTAACAAACCAATAGTTCAGTTCAGTCATTCAGTTGTGTCTCACTCTTTGCAACCCCACGGACTACAGCTCTCCAGGCTTCCCTGTCCATCACCAACTGCCAGAGCTTGCTCAAACTCATGTCCATTGAGTTGGTGATATCATCCAACCATCTCATCCTCTGTAGTCCCCTTCTCCTGCCCTCAATCTTTCCCAGCAGCAGAGTCTTTTCCAGTGACTCAGTGCTTCACATCAGTTGATCAATAAAGAAATACTTTTTTAAAGTATTAAAATAGAAATTTTAATTTTTATGCCTATCTCTTCCTTTATATTTGTTCTACTCTAAAAGTACAGTTTGAATGTTCCATCATGAGAGCATAGATGTTAGTCCTGATAGAGCTGGAGAATAGGGAGAAGCAGTATTTCTTTCATTCTACCCTCTGTGACAGTCTAACAGCTTTTGGCAAGCAGAGGAAGAAATAATTCTCAATCTGTCCTTAAGTCTTGAGTCTAAATCTTACTATTTTACACTCAACCATAAATTATTTATCTAGATAGATATCTCATTGTCTCTCACATTCATTTTATGATAAATGATTTACTTTTTTTAAAAGGCAGAAGGTTCTTTGAATTATAATTAGTTGGAATTCTATTAAAATTCAATTTCACTATAGAAAAGTAGATCAAAACAGGTTTATTAACAGAAGAGTATTTCCTCGTATTCTCCCCAGGAAATACGTTACAATGAATTTTATCAATTTAATTCTCCATATTTAGAATCTCATGATAAATCACATTGCACCACAACATTCTGGGAACATATTTTCAGACACAGTACCAACTCAAGATTATACATACATACATGGCTTGGAATCAGGCATCCTGGTACCTGAATCACAGCTCTATTATCAACTGGTGACCTGGAACAATTTAACATTCCTGTGCCTCAGTTTCCCGTCTGCATAAGGGGAGTAATAAAAGCACCTGTCCACTGGGTGTATATAAGGGTTACACAAGATAGTTAAACAATAACCCTTGATCCTTAGCTCTTCACAGTTACATTTCTTTGAGGGATAGTTTCACTTTTTAAAAATAACCTCTAAAAGGTATCACACATTTCAAAAGATCTGAAAAAAATATATTTAATTTGCTATCCCTCTTTAACAATGACACAAAATTATTTATAAATTGTTTTCCAAAAGATCTGAAAAAAGGTCAATATTTTTAAACACATTGAAGATTGAAAGATTGGGCTTCCCTGGTGGCTGAGAGGGTAGTGTCTGTCCGCAATACAGAAGACCCGGGTTCTATCCCGAGTCAGAAGATCCCCTGGAGAAGGAAACTGCAACCCATTCCAGTCCTCATGCCTGGAAAATTCCATGGACAGAGGAGCATGGTAGGTTACAGTTCATGGGATAGCAGAGTCTCCTCTGACTGAGCAACTTCACTTCTCAAGATTGAAATAAAATTTAAAAATATTTGTTTTTCTACACATTTAGTCCAAAGCAGATACTTTAAAACAAAAGTGAAGATACAATTTGGCAAGGTCAGGATGATTGGTAATCATTCTTCTCTGCGTCATGAAAATGCTTCATAAATCCAACTGTCTCCATTTTGATCTGTGAAAGTCTTGTGAGAGTATTTGGGCTATTGTTTGCCATAAGGAATGCTTATGATGCTTTATTTCATTCTCTTTTAAATTACATTGAATAATGAGTAACCATACTTCATTTAGTAAGATGATTGCTAGGTCCATCCATGTTGCTGCAATAGCATCATTTCTTTCTTTCCTGTGGGTGCATAATATTCCATAGTTTGTGTGTGTGTGTGTGTGTACACAACATCTTCTGTATTCATTTCTCTGTTGAAGGATATTTAGGTTGATTCCATTTATTGGCTATTGTAAATAGTGCTGTTATGAATACTGGGGTGTGTGTACCTTTTTGAATTATGGTTTTCTTTGGATATATGCACAGGTATCAGGTTGAGGAGTCATATGGTAACTCTATTTTTAGTTTGTTAAAGAATCTCCATAGCGGCTATATCAATTAGCATCCCTATCAACAGTGTAAGAGGGTTCCTTTTTCTCCACATTGTCCCCAGAATTTATTATTTGTAGAATTTTTGATGATGATCATTTTTCCCAGAGTGAGGTGATAGTTCATTGCAGTTTTGATTTACATTTCTCAAATAATTAGTGATGTAATGCATCTTTTCGTGTGCCTACTGGCCATATTATTTGATTGGCTTCTTTGGAGAAATGCCTATTTAGGCCTCTGGCCCATTTTTCAACTGGATTGTTTTCATATTGAGCTACATGAGCTGTTTTTATATTTTGAAGTTTTAATCCTTTGTTGATTACATCATCTACAAATATTTTCTTCCATTCTGTAGGTTGTCTTTTTGTTTTGTTTATGGTTTCCTTGATTCCCTGGTGGTTCAAACGGTAAAGCATCTGCCTACAATGCAAGAGACCCAGGTTCAATCCCTGGGTCAGAAAGATCCTCTGGAGAAGGAAATGCCAACCCATTCCAGTACTTTTGCCTGGAAAATCCCATGGATGGAGGAGCATGGTAGGCTGCAGTCCATGGAGTCACTAAGAGTGGTACAGGACTGTGCCACTTCACAACAGGGTGACTGGATTCAGGCACAATCTGGCCACTTGCCATAGACAATAGGCCCTGATCTAGGCACCTCCTCTTGGCCTTCCCTGGTGGCTCAGACGGTAAAGCGTCTGTCTGCAATGCAGGAGACCTGGGTTCGGTCCCTGGGTTGGGAAGATCCCCTGGCAAAGGAAATGGCAGCCCACTCCAGTATTCTTCCCTGGAAAATCCCATGGATGGCAGAGCCTGGTAGGCTACTGTCCATGGGGTCGCAAAGAGTCGGACACGACCGAGTGACTTCACTTCACTTCACTTTGCTGTGAAATTTTTAAGTATAATTAGATCCCATTTGTTTTATTTTCGTTTTTATTTTCATTATTCTAGAAGACAAATCCAAAAAGATATTACCACTATTTATGTCAAAGAGTGTTCTGCCTATATTTTCCACTAAAAAGAGTCTAAAACAAATAACACAAATGAACTTATATATAAAACAGAAATAAACTCATAGATGTAGAAAACAAACTTATGGTTACCAAATGGGAAAGGGTGGGGAGATTTAAATTAAAAGTTTGGGATTAGCATATACATGTTACTATATAAAAGAAAAAACCAACAACAACCTACTATATAGCACAGAGAACTCTTCTCAAAACTCTGTAATGACCTATCTGGGAAAGTGAAGTTGCTCAGCCATGTCTGACTCTTTGCGACCCCACGGACTGTAGCCTACCAGGTTCCACCGTCCATGGGTTTTTCCAGGCAAGAATACTGGAGTGGCTTGCCATTTCCTTCTCTAGGAGATCTTCCCAACCCAGGGATTGAACCCAGGTCTCCTGGATTGTAGGTAGACACTTTACCGTCTGAGCCACTGGGGAAAAGAATCTAAAAAAGGGTGGATATATGTATAACTGATTAATTTTGCTGTATAGAAAAGTTGCTGTACAAACTTTGCTGTACCTTTTTTCTTTAGTAGAGGGTCCAAAAATTCTTTTAATGAATTTCTGTGATTTAATCCTTTCTTTGCACAGTTAGCTCTAAAAATACCCAAGCATTTTGATTATGTAAAATATAATCCATCATGGAAATAACTGTACATATTGCTTGTAACTTACATAATTTGTATCACACAAAGTATGTATTAAATTATGATGTCTCTACAGATGGCTAACAAACACATAAAAAGATGCTCAATATCACTCATTATCAGAGAAATGCAAATTAAAACCACAATGAGGTACCATCTCATGCCAGTCAGAATGGCTGCCATCAAAAAGTCTACAAATAATTAATGCTGGAGAGGGTGTAGAGAAAAGGGAACCCTTTTGCACTGTTGGTGGGAATGCAAACTAGTACAGCCACTATGGAGAACAATGTGGAGATTCCTTAAAAAACTGCAAATAAAACTGCTATATGACCCAGCAATCACAGCTGCTAGGCATACACACAAAGGAAACAGAACTGAAAGAGATACATGTACCCCAATGTTCAATGCAGCACTGTTTACAACAGCAAGGTCATAGAAGCAACCTAGATGTCCAGTGGCAGAAGAACTGATGAGGAAGTTGTGGTACATATACACAACGGAATATTACTCAACTAAAAAAAAGAACACATTTGAGTCAGTTCTAATGAGATGGATGAAACTGTGGCCTATTATACAGAGTTAAGTGAGTCAGAAAGAGAAACACCAATACAGTATATTAAAGCATATATATGGAATTTAGAAAACAACGACCCTATATGTAAGACAGCAAAAGAGACACAGATGTAAAGAACAGACTTTTGGACAATGTGGGAGAAAGCAAGGGTGGGATGATTTGACAGAATAGCATTGAAACATGCATATTATTTTATGTAAAACAGATGACCAGTGCAAGTTTGATGCATGAAGTAGGGCACACAAAGCTAGTGCTCTGGGACAACCCAGAGGGATGGGGATGTGGGGGGTTGGAGAGGGGTTCAGGATGGGGGGACACATGTGCACCCATGGCTGATTCATGTCAGTGTATGGCAAAACACCATCACAATAGTGTAAAGTAATTAACCTCCAATTAAATAAATTAATTTTAATTAAGAAATAAAAAATTAAGATGTCTCTAATTCATTTGTTTCTGATTTCATTTTAATTTTGACATCTCAAACAGAAAAATCAAAGATTACATTTATTTATAGTATAGTCATATCTATTTATATTTTTCATACTAAAAATATATAAAACATATATACAATATACCATAGCCAAGAATGTAGACAGCTTAATATTAGAAAATCTCTTAATCATAAAAATCAGCACCAATAAGTTAAAAGAAAAAAAATTGCTTATTTTGACAAATACCAAAATAATCCTCTGATTAGCACTGCAGGGACATAATGATGCTTCCTTAGAGTAACACAGCAAACCAAAAGCTGACAACATTTTAAATGTCTTCAGAGTTTAGTGAAAAATGAGGAAACTTTTAGGATACTTTACCCTTTTATAATATCCAGAATGAAAAATTTTTCATTTGTACTATGTAAACATCAAAGGTAAAGGAACATGTTCAACATTTTACTATAGATGGAAATGTAGTCTTTCACAAAATCTAAATAGTACACTATTTCCCAAATAGTTTTTCTTTAGACCTTGTCACTATATTTCTTGAAAGTAATCGTTCTATTAAATAAACTGGTAATTAGCATGAAAAAATTTGAGAGAAGTTTTTAGAAAAATGGGTGTTTCAAACAAACTAGAAGGCCCTTTATTTATGATTTCTTTATAGCATTATAGTCATGAGCATGTTTAAAGGAACTTTTAAAAGATCTAAGCACACTAACGGAGAAGGCAATGGCACCCCACTCCAGTACTCTTGCCTAGAAAATCCCACGGATGGAGGAGCCTGGTAGGCTGTAGTCCATGGGGTCGCTAAGAGTCGGACACAACTGAGCGACTTCACCTTCACTTTTCGCTTTCATGCATTGGAGAAGGAAATGGCAACCCACTCCAGTGTATGTTTGTAGTAGTACAAAAGAAAGCATGTACATAAAGTGTAACAAATGTAATACTATAATGGACTAGGAGGCAGTGAGGTACCTTTTGAAACAATAATGCACAAGGCTGCAAAAATATAAGGCTATTATAAAAAGAAATAAGAGAAGTGCTTAATCTAGGGCTGTATTTAATAACATTAGTAAACTGGAATTATACTCCTTCAGGACCAAGCATGGAATAATGTTTGAGTTTCATATAAGTGCTTTTTGAAAAAATGATTTAAAATTTCAGTTACTGTTTGATTTTAAAAATATTTTTTCACACTTGCATTACAGAATTAGTAAAGGTAGAAGACTACCCCATTTCATTTAACAATACCTGTAGTGCTAAGCATTAAAAAAAGTTACTCTCTCATCATACAGCAAAGCCTCTATTTTCCTTACCTATTTTTGACCTTATAAAAGTACTTGCATTTTCAAAGCAGAAAAGTACCTATAACTTTACTATGTCTTTTGTCTCATCAGCTCTGGGACCTCAAAAACTATGGCAACATGAATTATAAAAACTTATACTAGGGATATAAATTCTAACCAAAATTTTAAAATTGATAAGTAACATTTTATACATAATTTAACTCAAAATTGACAAGAATATCTGAAAGTTATTACACAGACATGCATCTGACAACATAATGTTGAGATGCTGTCTGTGCATTTATACCAATAAGTGTAATGGCCTAAAAAATGTCCTACATGGATTCAAAATTTTGAAATGAAATACGTGTTTTAAGGAAATGGCAACCCACTCCAGCATTCTTTCCCGGAGAATCCCATGGACAAAGGACCATGGTGGGCTATGGTCCATGGGGTTGCAAAGAGTTGGACACGACTGAGCGACTTAACACATATAAAAATTCAGAGTACAAAACTGTGTATCTTGTGATTAGAAAAATAATAAACAAATTGGTTGTGATTGACAGTAGAGCCAAAGCAACAGAGTCATTATGAGTTTAAAAAGAAAAATTAGTTTTACTTAGTTTGTTACTCTTCCTAACTAATAGTTGGGGCCAATACTCTAAATCAGTCAAACTGACTGAATAGACCAATCATAGTTATTCTAAGGTGTCACAGTAACATATTCAATCTTGACTTTTTCATTAATTTCCTCATATAATTAGGTTTACGAAATAAACAATTCTACTCACACTATCTGGCAAATATCTTTCCAGAAATCCTGCCAGTAAGTAAAATTTGAGCTAAATAGTTTTATTTGAAAAATTAAGCAACTAAGTTATGTATTATTGTTTACATTGGGTTGGCGAAAAAGTTCGTTCAGGTTTTTCTGTACTATCTTATGGGAAAACCTGAATGAATATTTTGGCCAACCAAATATATAATTTTAAAATATTTAAATTTAGTTAACTTTTGCATATACTAATTTAAAATGTGTATTTACATATGTATGCATGTATGCATGCACATATGAACAGTCCAGGATGTCTCACTCTTAAAAATTTATTCACTTCACCAGAAATCACTCACCAATATTTAGTTCTGTTTTTCATTCAATTATCATGAACTCAGAGGACACTAATATCTGACTTTAGCTTCTCTGCTATTCAGAGATTCCACATACAATGCAAGCCTTAGAACTGGCCAGTAATTATCTCTTCTCTTTACATCACTAGGACTTTCACATTTGCTTGTTCTTAGAATTGTTTACTTTTCTACTTTTTACTTGCTTTTCTAGGTAGATCACACAGTCATTTCTGGCACCACTGGTTCTTTCAAGGACACTGATGGCCACTTAGGTGTCCAGCTTTTTATCCCTTCTATCATATCACTGTATTACAACATCTTACTATTTTCTAACTTTAAATTATCAACACTGCTTTGAAAGTAGCATTGTTTACATTAGTGGTTTGCAAGCACAAGCTGCTGTTTTCAACTAAAATAATTTTTTCAGAAACTATTATACTTCCTCTTTCTACTTTTGGAGTTTGGGCCCATATTCCTTGGTATTATAATTTTTTTCTCTTCCTATTGTAGTCATCTTAAGTGCTAAATATAACAACTGGCTTTAACTAATTTAATTTCAAATTTAAACTTTTTCCTTCAATATCCATCTATGAGCATGCATAAAATTGGCCATGGTTTATAAAAGAATATACTCTAATTTTTCCATGGACTTAGATATTTCTCCTTCTTCCTTACTGACTTCCTTACTTTTTTCCAAAATCTGAAATGTAATGTAATTTTGAAATTTATTTCAGAAAATAAACCACACCAATAACCATAATAGTCCAGTATTTTTATTGTTTATAAATATCTGATTTGAAGGTAAACAAAATTGCTAAACCTCTGGCCATGCTCATCAAGTGGAACAAAAGAGGGAAAAGCCCAAATAAAATAAGAAATAAAAAAGGATAAATCTCAACTGATACTATAGAAATACAAAATATAATAGGAGATTTCTATGAACAATTATACACTAACAAAGTTGACAGTGTAGAAGAAATTGATTACTTTCTAGAAATATACAGCTCACCAAAATTGAATCAAGAAATAGATCATTTGAACAGATCAATTACTAGAAGAGAAACAGACTCTGCAAAGATAATAATTTAAAAAAGCCTCCTACAAACAAAAGTCCAGGATCAGATGGCTTCAGAGGCAAATTTTACCAAACATACAAAGAAGAACTTATACCAATTCTTCTCAAACTTCCAAAACATCGAAGAGGAGGGAACAGTTCCAAAGACATTCTATGAAGCCACCATCACCCTGATAACAAAGACACTCCCCAAAAGAGAAAATTACAGACTAATATATTTGATGAGCACAGATATAAAAATTTTCAACAAAATATTAGTAAACAGAATTCAACAGCACATAAAAAAGATCATACACCACAACCAAGTGGGACTCATTCCATGTTCACAAAGGTGATTCAAAATATGCAATCAAAGAATGTAATACATAACATTAACAAAATAAAAGTAAAACCACATGATCATCATAACACATGAAGAAAAAGCATTTGAGAAATTCAACATGCATTCATGATAAAAAAAAAAATATTACCAAAGTGGGAATAGAGGGAATCTATCTTGATATAATAAAAGTCATTGACAGCCATGAAATTAAAAGATGCTTGCTTCTTGGAAGAAAAATTATCACAAAACTGGACAGCATATCAAAAAGCAGAGACATTATTTTTCCAACAAAGGTCCTTCTAGTCAATTCTATGGTTTTTCCAGTAGTCATGTATGGATATGACAGTTGGACCATAAAGAAGGCTGAGCACCAAAGAACTGATCCTTTTGAACTGTGGTGTTGAAGACTTTTGAGGGTCCCTTGGACTGCAAGGAGATCAAACCAGTCAGGAATTGTAAGGGAATTGAGTCCTGAATATTCATTGTAAGGACTGATGCTGGAGCTGAAGCTCCAACACTGTGACCACCTGATATGAAAAGTCTACTCACCGGAAATGACCCTGATCCTGGGAAAGAAAGAAGGGAGGAGGAGAAGGAGACAACAGAGGATGAGATGGTTGGATGGCATCACTGACTCAACTGACATGAGTCTGAGCAAGCTCTGGGAGATGGTGAAAGCGTCTGCCTACAGTGCGGGAGACCTGGGTTCGATCCCTGGGTCAGGAAGATCCTCTGGAGAAGGAGATGGCAACCCACTCCAGTACTCTTGCCTGGAAAATCCCATGGATGGAGGAGCATAGTAGGCTACGGTCCATGGGGTTGCAAAGAGTCAGACACAACTGAGCGACTTCACTTCACTTCACTTGGAGATGGTGAAGTGACAAGGAAGCCTGGCATGCTGCAATCCATGGGGTTGCAAAGAGTCAGACTTGCCTGAGAGACTGAACAATGAATAATGACAAATCTACCACTAATGGTGAAAAGCTGAAAGCCTTCCCACTAAAATCTAGAACAAGGCAAGGATGCCTACTCTCTTCAACTTCTCTTCCGCATTATTATCTTCAACAGCAATCAGAAAAGAAAAAGAAAATGTACCCAAATTGGAAAAGGAAGAGGTAAAACTGTCACTATATGCAGATGACATGATACTATACAGAGAAAACCCTAAGGGCTCCACAAAAAAACTACTAGATCTAATAAATTAATTCAGCAAAGTAGCAGGATACAAGATAACATTCAGAAATCAGTTGGATTCCTTTATATTTATAATGGAATATTAGAAAGGGAACGTAAAAAAAAAAACACCATCTTTTAAAATCACGAATACAACATCAGTCACTTAGGAAGTCTTGCCCAAGGAGGTGAAAGACATATTAAAAACTATAAAATGTTAATAAAGGAAATAGAAGAGGATTCAAAGAAATGGAAAGATATCCCTGCTCTTACCTTGGAAGAATTTATATTATTAAAATGGAAACACTACCCAAAGCAATCTATAGATTTAATGTGATCCCTTTTAAATTACCATGACATTTTTCACATAAGTAGAACAAATAATCCAAAAATTTATATGGAACCATAAAAGACCCAGACTTGATAGAGCAATCCTGAGGGGGGAGGTGGGAAACAAAGCAAGAGGCATAGCTCTCCCAGACTTCAGAATACTACAAAGCTACAGTAATCAAAATAGTGTAGTACTGGCACAAAAACAGGTATAAGCATCAGTGAGTAGAACAGAAGAGAGAGCCTAGAAATAAACCTACATAATTATGGTCAGTTAATATTTTAAAAAGAAGACAAGACTATAAAGTGGGAGAAAGAACGCCTTTTCAGTGAGTGGTGCTGGGAAAGTTGGACAGCTGTACATAAATCAATGAAGTTAAAACACACTTCCACACCATGCACAAAAATAAATTCAAAATGCCTTAAAGACTTAAGGTATGACACCAAAAAACTCTTAGAAGAAAATGTAGGCAAAACATTCTCTGACATAAATCATATGAATATTTTTTTTAGGTCAGTCTTCCAAGGCAATAGAAATAAAAACACAAATAGACAAATAAGACTTAATCAAATATATACGTTTTTGTATAGTAAAGGAAACCGTAAAAAATGACAAAAACAGAATGGGAGAAAAGATTTGCAAATGATGTGACCAACAAAGGATTAATCTCCAAAATAACAAATAGCTTGTACAACTCAACAACAACAACAAAAATGACCCAACTGAAAAATGGGCAGAATACCTAAATTGATATTTCTCCAAAGAAGACATACAGATGGCCAGCAGGCACATGAAAAAAAGAATACTAAACGTCACTAATCGTTAGAGAAATGGAAATCAAAACTACAATGAGGTACCACCTCACAATGATCAGAATGTCCATCATTAAAAAGTCTACAAATGACATGCTGGAGAGAGTTTGGAGAAAAGGGAACCCTCTTACAGTGTTGATGGGAATGTAAGTTGGTACAGACACTATGGAAAACAGTATGGAGGTTCCCTAAGAAAACTAAAACTACAATTACCATACAATCCAGCAATTCCACTCTTCAGAATATACCTGGACAAAACTATAATTCAAGAAGATACGTGTACTCCTATATTCATAGCAACAGTATTCACAATAGCCAAAATGGAAACAACTAAATGTCCATCAACAGATGAATGGATAAAAATGTGCTACACAGATACAATAGAAAACTAAGCCATAAAATGAACAAAATAATGCTATTTGCAGCAAGGTGGATAAAAGTAGAGATTATCATACTAAGTAAAATAAGTCACAAAGATAAAGAAAATACCATATAGTATCATTTATATGCGGAATCTAAAATATGGCACAAATGGGAATTTGGGGTTGGTAGATGAAAATTATTATACTTAGAATGGATAAACAATAAAGTCTTAATATATAGCACAGGGAATTATACTCAATATCCTGTGATAAACCATAATGGAAAATAATATAAAAAAGAATTTATATACATCTATTCCAGAGTCATACTGCTGTATAGCAGAGAATGGCAGAACACTGTAAATCAACTATACTTCAATAAAAAAAGAAAAAATATCTAATTTATAAATTTTGAACATTTTTATATGAATTGTTTATATCATTTAACATAAAATATTATTGTAGAAAAGAACTAATAATGGTAACTTTTCTCTAAACTAATAGTATTGCCATTCATTCAGTGATATTATACATAGAAAGATACAATTTGAGATTACTTACGAAATTAGAATCCAGTCTACTTTCATTTCTAGATTTAGTCCATAATCAGTTTTCCCTTGGGTTCTGATATAATTATCTGTTATTCAGATCATCCATTTTTTTTCCTTGCAACATTCAATTTGCTAAAATATGCAGACATAGCTCCTCAACTTCTATGCCTTATTGTTGATGAAGGCCCAAGCTATCAATTGAGTCAAATAAAAGCTATCATAAGTTAAGCTTATTCAATTAGGTTCAAATTATAGTAATATCTCAATTAAGAACTATATACAAATAACCATTAATACGGGCTTCCCTGGTGGCTGCGGTGGTAAAGGATCTGCCTGCAATGTGGGAGGCCTTGGTTCTGTCACTGGGTTGGGAAGATCCCCAGGAGGAGGGCATGACAACCCACTCCAGTATTCTTGCCTGGAGAATCCTCATGGACTGAGGAGCCTGACATGCTAAAGTCCATGGGGTCACAAACAGTCAGATGCAACTGAGCGACTAAGCACAGCACCCATGAAAACAGAACAAAACAGAAAGTTCAACATATGTCTGTACTTATAAAACTGCAAACTGAGTTTATTTTCATCTAAAAATGACAACTACACAACATGAGACTTTTATCAAGTCAGTTGTTCTTAGTGCATTAGACAGTAAACTTATGCTTACTTGGGCATTAAAGAGTTAATTCATTTTCAAAGGAAAATACTAAAATTATGGTAAGATAAAATATGCAAATACAATTAAGACAATAATTTTTATTCTATAATAAGAATATTTAGTCAGAATCTGCCTCATCTTTTGACTTAATAATAACTCTTACAGACAGGCAAACAGTTTCACAGACTAAGAGGTCATGCAGTGCACATTCTACATTTCACTTTTATGAAGAAGGCAAATGAGAAAAATAATAAGCATGCTAATATCAGAGTCTTAGCCAAAAAAGTAATTTCTGGTATATGTTTTGAAATCAAATCAGATTCAACCTTATAAACCACATAAACTGAATCATTAAAAAAAAAATCATGCCTAAAAATATAAAAGAATAATAACTTCAAAAGAGGACTGTAGCAATGGTAGCATTATTATAATAAGTATAAAACCTTATAATAATGTAGCTTGAAAGAAATAAAACTTTCTTGAATTTTAAATTCTAGGATGCTTGTCAGAAATTCAGACATCACTTTATATTTCCCTGTATGTGAATGGAAGGTGCCAGGCAGAACAGAGTCTTTAGGACCGGTGTCCTTGTCTTCAAAGATAGAAAAACTCTGCATGATTCATTCCAGGTATGGTTTTCTCTACATGAAAAGTTTTAGAATTTTGTAGATAAAATGGCATAATACACCCAATGAAAAAAATGGATGTCTTGGCTGAATGAAACAGTAAAGGAATCAATAGCTGCAAACCTACTTATTCCGAACCTACTTATTCAGTCATGAATTGCAGTCAAAAATTAAATCAAGAAAGATTTATTTTTCTACATGAGACCCTGAAGATATTGAAGATTGTCAAGAAAAGGAAGAGAATTAGAATAAAATTAGAAAATATGTTAACAAATTTGTTAGAAATTAGAAAATAATTTCACATAATTATAACAAAAAAATTTTAAATTTATATGGAGACACAAAGACTCCAAATAGCCAAAGCAATCTTGAGAAGAAAAAATGGAACTGGAGATATCAAGCTCCCTGACTTCAGACTACACTACAAAGCTACAGTAAATAAAACAGTGTGATACAGGCACAAAAATAGAACTATAGATCAATGGAATAGGATAAAAAGTCCACAGATAAACCTAAGCACCTATGGTTACCTAATCTAAGAAAAAGGAGGCAAGAATACAAAATGGAGAAATGACAATCTCTTCAATAAGTGGTGCTGGGAAAACTGGACAACTAAATGTAAACAGATAAAATTAGAACTCTTTCTAACACCATACACAAAAAATAAACTCAAAA
The DNA here is from genome assembly GCF_001704415.2 of Capra hircus. NCBI lineage: Eukaryota > Metazoa > Chordata > Mammalia > Artiodactyla > Bovidae > Capra > Capra hircus. Next base: position 78,411,815 of record NC_030811.1, read on the forward strand.
AATGGATTAAAGACTTAAATGTAAGGCTGGATACTATAAAACTCTTAGAGGAAAACATAGGCAGAACACTTTGACATAAATCACAGCAAGAACTTTTTTGATCCACCTCCTAGATTAATGAAAATAAAAACAAAATTAAATAAATGGGACCTTATTAAATTTAAAAGCTTTTCCACAGCAGAAGAAACCATAAACAAAATGAAAAGACATTTTCATTTGTTAATTTATCTTGCAATGGGAGAAAAGATTTGGAAATAAAGTGACTGATAAGAGATTAATCTCCAAAATATAAAAACAGCTCAAACAGCTCAATATCAAAAACAAACAACCAACCAACCAAACAACTCAATCAACAAAGGAAATCTACAGATGGCCACAAAGTACATGAGATTAGTGATGCTCAACATCACTAATTATTAGAGAAATGAAAATCAAAACTACAAAGAGCTAGTACCTCATAATGTCAGAATGACCATCACCAAAAATCTATAAACAACACATGAAGGAGAGGGTAAAGAGTAAAGGGAACCCTCCTAGACTGTTAGTGGAAATGTAAATTTGTACAGCCATTATGGAGAATAGTACAGAGGTTCCTTTAAAAAAAAAAAAAAAGACTAACTAAAAATAGACCTATATTATGACCCTGCAATTCCACTCCTGGGCATTTATCCAGAAAAAAACCGTAATTCAAATGTTCGTTCGAGCACTGTTTACAATAGCCAGGACATGGAATTAACTTAAAGGAATGGATAAAGATGAGGTACATACATACACTGGAATATTATTCAGCCATAAAAAATGACATAAAGTAATTTACAGCAACATGGATGGACCAAGAGATTGTCATACTGAGTGAAGTAAGTCAAGACAGAGAAAGATAAATACCATATGATATTTCTTATATGTGTAATCTAAAAGAAAAATGGTACAAATGAGCTTATTTACAAAACAGAAATAGAGTCACAGATGTAGAAAACAAACTTATGGTTATCAGGTGGGAAAATGGGGTTAGGGGAATAAACTGGGAGTCTGGGATTGACACAGACACATCACTCTATATAAAATAGATAACTAATAAAGACCTACTGTATAGCACAGGGAACACTTCTCAATATTCTGTTATGACCTATGTGGGAAACGAATCTAAAAAAGAATCTAAAAAAAGAGTTATATATATATATATATATATATATATATATATATAACATTCACTTTGCTGTAAAGCAGAAATTATCAACATTGTAAGTCAATTATACTGTAATAAAAATGTTTAAAAGAAGATGAGCCTTATAAACATAAAATGAAAGTGTTTGGAAAATAAATGAAACATTTTTTTTAAAAAAAGAAAAGGCAGAGAATTCTGAGAGGAACTAGAGAAATAAGCTTTTTATAACTAAGATACATGGCAACAGCTAAATCAAAGCACCATCTATAAAGACTTTCATCTTAGGGCAAAGCTTAGTGCAATCTACCCTTCCTATACCTCAAAGCATAAGTTTCACAAACTCAAGGTATAATTCATGCCAAGGAAGTCTTGGTAAAAAGGATTAAAACCTTGGCAAGGGAAACATTCCATATAAGAGATGTTTAAGGACAGATGCTTCCAAATTCTCCACCTTGGACTGATAGAAAGAACCATACTATACTGTGTATAATGACCTACACCACATTTTCTATTCTGGGTTCCTAGATCTCAGTTGTTCAGGGACTCATTGCCCAGAATAAACAGCCCAATTCATAGTATCTGAAATTTGCCAAACATCCTGATGTGAGGAAAGCATGATACTTAACACAGGAAATGTAGGTACATACATTTGTTGTTGTTGTTCAGTCCCTCAGTCATGTCCAGCCTTTTTTGACCCCATGGACTGCAGCACACCAGGCTTCCCTGTCCTTTACCATCTTCCGAAGTTTGCCGAAGTTCCTGTCCATTGAATTAGTGATGCCATCCAACCGTCTCATCCTCTGTCACCCTCTTCTCCTTCTGCCTTCAATCTTTCCCAGTATCAAGGTTTTTTCCACTAAGTCGGCTATTTGCATCAGTTGGCCAAGGTATTGGAACTTCAACTTTAAAATCAGTCCTTCCAATGAGTATTCAGGGTTGATTTCCTTTAAGATTGACTGATTTGATCTCCTTGCTGTCCAAGGGACTCTCAGGAGTCTTCTTCAGTGCCACAGTTTGAAAGCATCAATTCTTCGACTTTCTGCCTTCTTTTTGGTCCAGCTCTCACATCTGTACATGACTACTGGAAAGATACCAGCCTTGACTATATGGCCATTGTCAGCAAAGTGATGTCTTTGCTTTTTAATACACTGTCCAGGTTTGTCACAGCTTTACTACCAAGAAGCAATTGTCTTCTAACTTCATGGCTGCAGTTACCATCCACAGTGATTTCAGAGCCCAGAAGAGGTACATACATAATATTATATTAATACCTTGTACAATTTTCGTAGGGCTGCTGTTCATCTTTGACACTTTTCACACAAAGGAATTTGGAAGACCTCAAAACAACAAGAAGATGAGATGTCTGAGTTGATTTTCTAAATGAATGAGTTAATTAATAAAGATACCAGAATAAGGCACAAATGCCTCAGATAGTATGAGAAAGGAATGCAAACAAGGTTCTTTTCTTTACTTAGAGGAAATAGGGAGAGCTGGCTTAAAGAAATACTTGATAAATTTTGCAAACCTAGGTTATGTAATATTTTGAAACGTAGTCTCATTATGGCCAACAGGAAAATACACAAGGATTCAAAATAAACTAAAAAGAGAACAAAAAGACATACAGAAAATATATTCTAGCTTTAGACTTCATTATTAACTATGGGCAACTTGGGCTTCCCACAAAATTTTTGGAAAAGAAGTAGTTTAAATAAAGTGGAAAATAAAAAGCACTCTAATAAAAGTAATCACTTTTACTCAATTTTCTATTTTTAAACAAACCATACCAATATTTGATTCTAACTTTCTACATTCAAGAAGTATAACTTTTTAAAACCCATAAATAAATACCTTACCAAATCAGGAATGAGGAGGGTCATGCTGAGTAGTCCTCTTAGGATGAGCTGAGAGACCCAATACAATGGATGATAGAAGCAAGACTGAACACAAATATTTTACTAGAATTTGATGACAATTTTCTTCCCTTTACTCTCATGCATCACAACAGAGAGACACAAATGAAGATAGAGAATAGATTTGCTTTCATTAAAGCAAAAAAGAAAGCTTTTTTTTTTTTTTTGCTACTAACATCTGTTTCCAGTATCTGCTTGGCTGGAAACTTGACCATAATCTTTAAATTACTGTGAAGTGTGCTGGAAGTTCAAATCTGTTTTATTAAATGGCAGCAAAGGTGTATTTTCCCATTTTGTGGATCTATTATAAAGACTTAAATGGTAGAATCCAGTAATAATAGGCTCCAGTAACACCTAAGAACTTTGCATCAGACAAGATGTATAACTAAAACAGTAATTACCAAATAAGAACCCAATGTTTAAGGAAAAAAGAAGATTCTTATAAAGCTTTTTTTCTTTAAATTAGCTTTCCCATTCATCTCCTTTTTATGCCATGATTCATCTGGGTAAAACAAAATCATTTCATAATTTTCAGAAAAATCAGAATTCTATAATGTTTTAATTATCCTTTGATATGGCTATACTAGAATAGTAAACTAATACTATAAGAGATTTTTCATAATAAATTAAAATATAGCTAGAAAAAAACCCAGAAAAGACTATTTTCATTCTTATGTACCTATAATAAACATAATTATGTAAATTTCAGTATATTAATTAACATTTGGAAGTAAATTTCTTGCCACATGTGGAAGTTTGTTTCATTTTCTTAGAAATCTCACTATTTTTTCACACTAATAAACAATTTATCTTCTTATTTAAAAAAATCTTTATTGAAGTATAGTTGACTTACAATGTTGTGTTAGTTTCAAGTGTACATCAAACTGAATCAGTTATACATAATTTACTTTCTAAGACATATTTAATGGCATTTTGTTATTTGAACTCCCTGTTCCATTTCCCTGAAAAGTTGAATGCCTGAAAAGTATTTTACCTAGCCACATTTCACTGTTGACAAAAATATTGTCAGTGCCTGATTTCACAAAATGATGCAAATGTCAGCGATGCAACTTTAAGCCTCTGCTTCTCCTGAAGCATAATGAAAACAGAGTTGGCCTGGTTGTCCTCTCTGGAGCATGGCCTTTACATGGGATCATTTTTTTTGTGTGTCCAGCTTGACAAAGAGCTAATGATCATCAAGTTGGAGCTATCTTACTTACCACTCCTACTGTGTCTGCCCAACCTGCATGTTTGAGCTACCTCTCAAGTCATTGTTATATAAGAATTCTTTACTGAGACTTAGAGCTGCATACTTGTTCTCCAGACCAGAATGAAAATGGGGAGGAGGTGCCAAGGGCCTCGTCTGGTTCTCTGTAGACTCACTCCCTGGAGTTAGACACAGATTTGAGTCTAGTTCCGGTATGCCCAACATGGGTAAGCTCTCCTGAGATGAGAGCTAACAATGTCAGGTCCCCATGCTTATACCCCTTGTGATCTACACTGACCTTCACTGGAAAAAATGCCTGCACTGCCTCCATGTACTTGGATGATTTGATATGCAGATTGTCTCTTAAAAATGCTATATGCAGGTAGAAATAAGAGTGAGTTAATAGATTTCTTGGTTGATAAGATGTCCTTGTAATACTATAAATGTGGTAACCTGTTATTTTTTTAGTCGTGTCCGACTCTTTTAGACCCCATGGACTGTAGCCCACCAGGCTCCTCTTTCCATGGGGATTCTCCAGACAAGAATACTGAAGTGGATGGCTATGCCATCCTCCATGGGATCTTCCTGACCGAGGGATAAAACTTGCATCTCTTATGTCTCCTACATTGGCAGGCGGGTTCTTTACCACTAGCACCTCCTGAGAAGCCCAATACCATGAATCAAAGCCTGTACCAAGATACATATTAACAGTATAGAGAACAAACAGTTTTCAGTGTACCAGTAAACTATAAAGTGGGTACAGTTATCCCTTCCTTATCTGCAGTTTCAGCTACCTAGGTCAACCACTGTTCAGAATATTCAGTGGGAAATTCCAGAAATAAAGAATTTATAAGCTTTAAACTGCATGCCGTTCAAGCAGCATGATGAAATCTTGAGCAGTCCCATCCTGTCCCTCTTGAAATGTGAGCTATCCATTTGTCCAGCTTATACTGCTTTCTAGTCACTTATTAGCAGTTTGTGTTATATCAATTGTTCAAGTAACTGTTACGTTACTTAACAATGATACCAAAATGCAAGAGTAGTGACGCCAGGATATTTTCTTACCGTGGCCAATCTAGAAATCAAACTTTACCATAGGTATGTATGTCTAGGACACACATCAGTTCAGTTCAGTTCTGTCACATCTGACTCTTTGTGACCCCACGGACTGCAGCATGCAAAGCTTCCCTGTCCATCACCAAGTCCCTGAGCTTGCTCAAACTCATGTCCATTGAGTCGATGATGCCGTCCAACCATCGCACCCTCTGTCATCCCCTCTCCTCCTGCTTTCAATCTTTCCCAGCATCAGGGTTTTTCAAATGAGTCAGTTCTCATCAGGTGGCAAAAGTACTGCAGTTTCAGCATCAGTCCTTCCAATGAATATTCAGGACCGACTGCCTTTAGGATGGACTGGTTGGATCTCCTTGCAGTCCGAGGGACTCTCAAGAGTCTTCTCCACACCACAGGTCAAAAGTGTCAATTCTTCGGCGCTCAGCTTTCTTTATAGTCCAACTCTTACATCCATACATGACTACTGGGAAAACTATAGCTTTGATTAGACAGACCTTTGTTGGCAAAGTAACATCTCTGCTTTTTAATATGCTGTCTAGGCTTGTCATAGCTTTTCTTCCAAGGAGCAAGAGTCTTTTAATTTCATGGCTGCAGTCACCATCTGCAGTGACTTTGGAGCCCCCCCTCAAATAAAGTCACTATTTCCACTGTTTCCCCATTGAATTGCCATAAAATGATGGAGCCAGATGCCATGATCTTCATTGTTTGAATGTTGAGTATTAAGCCATCTATTTCACTCTCCTCTTTCACTTAGGACAGACATAGTTTGGTACTATTAGTGGTTTAAGGCATCCACGAGGGGTCTTGGAATATGTCCCTGGCAGATAATGCATTTCAAGCAGCAGACGAGAATGTCTCATACACACAGCCAGCCCTCTGCACAGCCTGCTTACTGAGGCCCTACCATGCCCCAATTCTTTATTCTACAAACGGCAATCATGCTGATCTAGCTGAAATAGAACAGCTTAAAATGGCAGTGTTTGTTTTTAATGTTAGACAGTTGTCATCTATACACTCTCAAAACAGTTCTTTCTCACTTCTCATTGGCTTTATTTTTCTCGAATGGAAGCAAACTAAATTTCTGAGGTCCCCCAATAAAACATTAAAGTTTAAAATATTAAACTTCTTTCAGACTATAAAGACAAGTCTTTTGAATGACATATAGTATTAAAAATATAAATTCTTTTGAACTTATGATTTTAATTTCTACCACTTCATTTTATGAAAAGATAGTAAAGTGAAATTTTAAGAAAAACATGTCATAGGTATAGTACTCTCAGGGGCATATATATTATCTTCTTAGGTTTGATAATATTTACTTGAAAAAAATGCCATTGCAATCAACTGTCCCAGGTTCTCTGAGTAGATTATAAAAATCTGCCCAAAGTTTAAAGAAAATAATAAAGGTTAAGTAGATAGAGAAGGCCATCTTTTTTCAGAAATAAATGTAAAAGTGAGATACAGTATTTAAGAAACTTATCTTGGATAAAAGGAAAAGAAAATAGCTGTTAAACAAAAATTCAAGTAATTATATAATGAACATAAAATAGGAACTGTGTGAAATAATATAATCAGGGGAAGATATAGAATTTTGACAGAAAATTTGATAATGATTATGAAACAGTATAAAATTACGGTTTTTGAAGGCTTATGACTGCTATCTGAAAACAGGCAGTGGTAAAACACTAAAATTTCATCATTCAAGCATAACACAGAGGTACAGGAACACATTCTGATGAACATGTCCTATGATTTGACATCTCCATCCCCCAAAGAGCTCTGTGCCAATACTGTACAATGTACACTCATTCAGATGATTCCTCATGTTTCGAATGCCATCTCCCATCCTCATCTTTAAAAATCCAAAGTTCTGCAATCCCATCAAGGTTCTATTTACATTAGTTTCTTTTATTAAGATCATTTTGACATGTTATAAACATTACATTATTTCCAGCTTCTGCAGGACATACAGATACAAACATCAGTATAAAATCAGGCGCATGATTCTATGTTATGTGCAGTTAAATTGTATTTCTTTCATGGATGCAAGTGTTTTTTCTCCACTCTTTCCTTCATATACTGTAGAGCAGCTACTCAATGTGAAGAGACTGCTGAATGAACAAACAAAGAAGACTGTCTAAATATAGATTAAAGCATGAATCTATAGGTACTGATCTATAGAAAAGCCTGTACAGAGGTATCTATTGATCGTTTCCATTGGAATTATACATACTTAGATGTCTCGCTCTCGCTTTTCACTTTCCTGCATTGAAGGAGGAAATGGCAACCCACTCCAGTGTTCTTGCCTGGAGAATCCCAGGGACGGGGGAGCCTGGTGGGCTGCCATCTGTGGGGTGGCACAGAGTCGGACACGACTGAAGCAACTTAGCAGCAGCAGCAGCAGCAGATGTCTCTATCGTATGAGACTGGGAGTAATCTAGAGTCTAAAGGCTTGCATCATTCATCTGTGCTATCCTATCATTTAGCACAGCAACTAGAATTATAATAGATTGCTAGCTTTCACCAAAAATCTACTTCCTTTCTTTCCTGGGCACGCAACTAGATTACACTTTGCCAATACCCCTTATAGATAGGTTCAGTCATGTGATTTGGCCTGTCACTTCCAGGCTGTGATCTTAGAAACTGTCTCCCAATCTCATGCTTTCTTTTTCCAACTACCTGATGGATACAGGGAAAAAAAGAAACTCTAGTGGTGGCAGAGCCATAGAAAAGAAAGAAATCAGTTCCTGAGTCATCTAGGGGAGAACTGCCTGTTGACCAAGAAAATCTACCTGGCTAGGAAGAAGCAAGTAATGTGCTTAGGATCCAAAATTTAAGGGAGTATTTGTTCTGATGTCCTTGAGTTCATTCTTTAGATGACACTCAATATAATTCAGTTATTGAGAAAGACTGTTGCTAAGGAAAACAGACTCTGCACCATTGCATGAAGCTCCCTGTGACTATACACAATTCCAATTTGAAATTAAGAATTAATCACAATTATGATAATTAATATCTCGTAGGTTTGGAAAGAACATATTAACCAGTTACTACTGGATAGGAAAAAAAGTAAAATCTCTAACACATAGAATTTGACATTAGTGAAAAATCTATGAAACAAAAGAAGTGGTAATTTTAGGGCCCAATGAAAATTATTTCCAAAATGCTTACTTTTTAATAGATATTATTCATATGATTCATATACATTATACTTCTTAAAACTGACAGCATTGACCTGGAAGATACAGTCAACATTCCATATCCACTAAGTAGGACACTTTGAAAGTTACTATCTTTTAAGTGCATTGTAAGAATTTAAATTATATTTGTGAAAACTTTCAAAAGTGATAGAAATTAGAATGTGAATTAAAGTGATTTATTTATGCCCTATTAAAGATGTAAATAAAATATTGCTTATTCTTCTAATAATGCTTTTTGAATTATAACACCAATATATGAGTTTTATTAAATTTGGAAATTATAACACTGATCCATATGATACACTTTTCAAGAGTTATCAATTATAATTCCTGCTTACTTTATTTTAGTATCTGTAAGTACAAATATATAGATTATATACATGCTTATACATGTTAAAAATAAAATTGATATAACAGATTTTATTCTGCTTTCACAAAAAGGACCATAGTTTCATGTCATTAAATGATCTTTAGAATTATTATTTGTAATAGTTGCTTAAAATTTCCTGTTTTAATACACCACTATTTAACTCCCTCCTGTTATTAAGATTTATATTGATACTAGCCTTTTACTGCAATAGTTTTATATCACTATTTATGTACATTTCTGACTACATAAGTCAGCTTCCTAGATTTGAGGTTATTGGGTTAAAAAATGTGAATATCTTTACAGTGATTTCCAAAAATTGCTTTATACTCCCTCCCTGGAGTTTATGTCTGTGTGCCTTGTTCTTCCATACTACAATCACAATTTAGCACTTTACACATCTTGATCTTTTGTAATTTGACAAGTAATAATGATCTCACACACTTGATTTTATTAACAATTCTTTGTTTGCTAATTTGAAAAATCATTTTTCAGTCCCTTTGAGTTGTGTCTTTACGGCTTTCACTCATTCTCTTCCACTCTTGACCTTAGTGGGGTTTCTATCTTTTTGCAATTTAAAAGTATTCACCACATATTAAGGTTTTATTTAGCTTTCAAGCTATCATATTTATTACAAAGATTTATTTCAGGATGTCATTTATGCTACTTTACATAAAATGTTTTACATTTTTATATGTCGCTTCAAAATTTTAGATAATCAAATATTTGAAATTCCCCTCCTCCTAATATTTTCCTCTATTTTTATGCTCAGAATATCCTTCCCTATCACAACAGAAAATTACTGTCATGCATTTTTGTCCACGTGACTTTTACTTTGCTTTGTTTTCTTTTTAATACATGCATTTTAGTGTGAGAAATAGTCACTAAACTGTTCTGTGTGAGGCTACAGTCACATGATTTTCTAAATTTATCTCCATTTTGACTGTGATCAAATGTACTGTGGTTACCAGTACAACTTATAAGTCATGGCAGTGAAATAAAGTCTATAAGCTCCATCTGAATTCAAATATCTTCCCTCAACAATATCTAATTAGAATTCTGACACAGGAACTTTAAGCCAACACATTTAATTTAAAAATAATCTATAATTGCAAACAGAGCTACAGATTTCAATCTACTATTTTCTTATGTAGAAGTGACTCCAAGCAGACCACAAAAGTAAGAACTTAGTTTTTACACCAGTGTCTTATTTCTTAGAAGTTTAGTATAGAGCACCAACAATTCTTATTTGGTCTGTGTCTCAATTCCCATCTTTAGTCCCTTCATTTTCTGTCTCAAGGCCCAAATTTCCTCTTGCATTTTACTGGCTGCAAAGAAGTCTGTAATCTCATATTCAGTGGGCTCCTGGTGCTTATGAGTGGCTTGTCCTGAGATAAAACCTCAAATCTGTCAATATCACTCTAGCCTGTGAGTTCCCTGATGAAAAGGAGCCAAGTATAATTGAACAACATAAGCTTCAGATAAAAATTCTGTAGTACTGTCTTTCATCAATGATTAATTCATCAGGTGAGGAAGTAGTGTTCCCTAAACCTAAACCAATTATTTCCATACCAGTAAAATCCTTTCTACCATCCAGAAATCTCACTGATGGAAAATTCATGTTTACCATCTGTTTTCAAGTGGTTGTGAAATATAAATATAGGGTATCTATTAACTCATTTAAACTTTTAATCTAAAGGACTGAGGCTATCAGATTTTTTTTCCTGACAAAATTTTCTCATTCAAAGGACTTAATATTATCAAGAAAATTGCAGGTGGAAAGTGGACAGTGATTGAAGCTACAAAATTAAAAGATGCTTGCTCCTTGGAAGAAAAGCTATGACAAACCTAAACAGTATACTAAAAAGCAAAGACATCACTTTGCCAACAAAGGTCTGTATAGTCAAAGGTATGATTTTTTCCAATAGTCATGTACACATGTGTGAGATGTGTAAAGATGGCTGAGTGCCATAGAATTGATGCTTTTGAATTGTGGAGCTGGAGAGGACTCTTGAGAATCCCTTGGACTTCAAGGGGATAAAACTAGTCAATCCTAAAGTAAATCGATCCTGAACACTCATTAGAAGGACTGAGGTTAAAGCTGAAGCTCCAATACTTTGGCCACCTGATGAGAAGAGCCAACTCCTTGGAAAAGACCCTGATGCTGCGAAAGATTGAGGGCAGGAGGAGAAGGAAGCGACAGAGGACAAAATGGTTGGATGGCATCACTGACTCAATGGACATGAGTTTGAACAAGCTCCAGGGGAATAGTAAAGGACAGTGAAGCCTGGTGTGCTGCAGTTGATGGGGTCACAAAGAGTCAGACACGACTCAGAGACTGAACAACAACAACAGATGCAAAGGTAAAACTCTTTAAAAATATACTTTGTTATTACCTTAGAACTCAGTAAAAATCTCTTTATCTAAAACCCCTAAATTATCAGAGATATTCCAAGTTAAAAAAATTCCTTATCTCTTAACAGAACTCACAAAATGCTTCCTATTTTTCATATACAATCTAATTCAAAATCACTGAATCAGGAGTCTGCTCCATTTATCTGATTGCATTATTTCAATACCTGTAGGTCTGGAGGTTTATTTCCTAGCAGATGTTAGGTTGAACAGGATGACTGTCAAGGCTGTAAAGAACAGCCTTCTGACTGGCTAAAGATTAGGAACAGTAATGCTCAAAATTCTCCAAGCCAGGCTTCAGCAATACGTGAACCATGAACTTCCAGATGTTCAAGCTGGTTTTAGAAAAGGCAGAGGAACCAGAGATCAAATTGTTAACATCCGCTGGATCATGGAAAAAGGAAGAGAGTTCCAGAAAAACATCTATTTCTGTTTTATTGACTATGCCAAAGCCATTAACTGTGTGGATCACGACAACTGTGGAAAATTCTGAAAGAGATGGGAATACCAGACCACCTGACCTGCCTCTTGAGAAACCTACATGCAGGTCAGGAAGCAACAGTTCGAACTGGACATGGAACAACAGACTGGTTCCAAATAGGAAAAGGAGTACCAAAAGGAGTTCCAAATAGGAAAAGGTTCCAAAAAGGAAAAGGCTGTATATTGTCACCCTGCTTATTTAACTTATATGCAGAGTACATCATGAGAAATGCTGGGCTGGAAGAAGCACAAACTGGAATCAAGATTGCTGGAGGAAATAACAATAACCTCAGATATGCAGATGACACCATCCTTATGGCAGAAAGTGAAGAGGAACTAAAAAGCCTCTTGATGAAAGTGAAAGAGGGGAGTGAAAAAGTTGGCTTAAAGCTCAACATTCAGAAAATGAAGATCATGGCATCTGGTCCCATCACTTCATGGGAAATAGATGGGGAAACAATGGAAACAGTGGCAGAGTTTATTTGGGGGGGGCTCCAAAATCACTGCAGATGGTGACTGCAGCCATGAAATTAAAAGACGCTTACTCCTTGGAAGGAAAGTTATGACCAACCTAGATAGCATATTGAAGGAGAAGGCAATGGCACCCCACTCCAGTACTCTTGCCTGGAAAATTCCATGGATGGAGGAGCCTGGTAGGCTGCAGTCCATGGGGTCGCTAAGAGTCAGACACGACTGAGCGACTTCACTTTGACTTTTCACGTTCATGCATTGGAGAAGGAAATGGCACCCCACTCCAGTACTCTTGCCTGGAAAATCCCATGGATGGAGGAGCCTGGTGGGCTGCAGTCCATGGGGTCGCTAAGAGTCAGACACGACTGAGCGACTTCACTTTGACTTTTCATGTTCATGCATTGGAGAAGGAAATGGCAACCCACTCCAGTGTTCTTGCCTGGAGAATCCCAGGGATGGGGGAGCCTGGTGGGCTGCTGTCTATGGGGTCACACAGAGTTGGACACGACTGAAGCGACTTAACAGCGGCAGATAGCATATTGAAAAGCAGAGACATTACTTTGTCAACAAAGGTCCGTCTAGTCAAGGCTATGGTTTTTCTGGTGGTCATGTATGGATGTGAGAGTTGGACTGTGAAGAAAGCTGAGTGCCGAAGAATTGATGCTTTTGAACTGTGGTGTTGGAGAAGACTCTTGAGAGTCCCTTGGACTGCAAGGAGATCCAACCAGTCCATTCTGAAGGACATCAGTCCTGTGTGTTCTTTGGAAGGACTGATGCTAAATCTGAAACTCCAATACTTTGGCCACCTCATACGAACAGCTGACTCATTGGTAAAGACTCTGATGCTGGGAGGGACTGGAGGCAGGAGGAGAAGGGGACGACCGAGGATGAGATGGCTGGATGGCATCACTGACTTGATGGACATAAGTTTGGGTGAACTCTGGGAGTTGGTGATGGACAGGGAGGCCTGGCGTGCTGCGATTCATGGGGTCGCAGAGTTGGACACGACTGAGCAACTGAACTGAACTGAACTGATACTATTGTAAACACACATTCTAGACCCACAATGGAAAAGCTACTATGGCGCCTGGAATGCTTCTAGGAGAAATCTTATTTGCAAGAGTCTCTCTATGTGTCTCTTGGTTAATTGGTAGATTATGCTCTATTTTAAGAACTCAACTCTTTGAAGGACCTTAATATTCCACCACTGAGGCTATGTTTTTTCTGTATTCTTTAGCAAATTACATTATTTAAAAAGAAAACAGCAAATACAGTCTTAAAGTGAAGACTGCAGCAAGTATTAAGCACTTACCTGAAAATGATCTACATAAAAATTAATTAATCAAACTTTTCTAATTATCTATTACCTATAGGACCAAAGTTGGCTATATATCTATCAATTACAGTTCTTAAAAAAGATAGTATAAGGCCCATTTAGTCTTAATCTATTTAATTATATATTAAAAACCATCAGAAGGATACTGTAGTCCAATTCTACTGGATCCAATGAGAAAAATAGGAAAATACATGTGAGTTTAATAAAGCCTGTCAGAGACAGAGTAAAGATTATGAATTTGTATTTGTGAACCACACTGTACTATCTCAATATAAGGCTGTTTTTTTCTCCTCTCTCCTTTTGTCTGCTATCCTTGTGTTCAATAAACAGACATGCCTAGGGGAACAAGAAGAAAGAGTCTCATAAAATTATATATATTGCAAACCGGCAGAACAATAATTTTACCAAAGTGTGTATTATTACTGAATTGGTGAAATCATGTTTCAACACTTTATTGTGTGTATAGATCTAAAAATAAAGCATATACATCTTAAAATATATGCATGAATATAAAAATAAATACTTTGGCAGAGGAAATCCATTACACTTTGAGGTGAAATCATTCCTTAAAAAAAATGTCATAGTGCTGAGTTTGCATTTCATCTTTAGAGTTACAAAAGCTATCTGCAAAAGCAAGTAATTTATAGCTTACAGTTAACATATACTCAAAGGAATAAATGTATGAAACAGCAGCACAATAAAATCCTTGCTCTGTGGCTTCACTACAGAATTCCCCAATACAAACTGAAATGGTTGAAGTAGTATTCCTTAGCTGATTTGGAACAATTATGTATTTCCTTGTCATAATATACATTATAATTCCTAGTGCTTTTAAGTATATTTTTTTCTCTGGACTCATGTACTTGCACCTCTCTCATAAAGGCATTTTTCCTTTGTGACACACTCTCTTCAGTTTCAGTTTAGTCACTCAGTCATGTTCGACTCTTTGTGACCCCATGGACTGCAGCACACCAAGCCTCCCTGTCCATCACCAACTCCCGGAGTTCATCCAAAGGCATGTCCATTGTGTCGGTGATGCCATCCAAACACCTAATCCTCTGTCGTACCCTTTTCCTCCTGCCCTCAATCTTTCCCAGCATCACGGTCTTTTCAAACGAGTCAGCTCTTCGCATTAGGTGGCCAAAGTATTGGAGTTTTACCTTCAACATCAGTCCTTCCAATGAACACCCAGGACTGATTTCCTTTAGGATGGACTGGTTGGATTTCCTTGCAGTTCAAGGGACTCTCAAGAGTCTTCTCCAACACCACAGTTCAAAAGCATCAATTCTTCAGTGCTCAGCTTTCTTTAATGTTCAACTCTCACATCCATACATGACCACTGGAAAAACCATAGCTTTGACTAGATGGACCATGGCTGGCAAAGGCATGTCTCTGCTTTTTAATATGCTGTCTAGGTTGGTCATATCCTTTCTTCCAAGGAACAAGCATCTTTTAATTTCGTGGCTGCAGTCACCATCTGTAGTGATTTTGGAGCCCAAAAAAGTAAAGTCTGTCATTGTTTTCACTGTTTCCCCATCTATTTGCCATGAAGTGATGGGACCAGATGCCATGATCTTAGTTTTCTTTTTTTTTTTTTTATCAAGAGGCTTTTTATTTATTTTTATTATATAAATTATTTATTTTAATTGGAGGTTAATTATTTACAATATTGTATTGGTTTTGCCATACATCAACTTTAAGCCAACTTTTTTACTCTCCTCTTTCACTTTCATCAAGAGGCTCTTTAGTTCTTCTTCACTTTCTGCCATAAGGGTGGTGTCATCTGCATATCTGAGGTTATTGATATTTCTCCCAGCAATCTTGATTCCAGCTTGTGCTTCACCCAGCCCAGCATTTCTCATGATGTACCCTGCATATAAGTTAAATAAGCAGGGTGACAATATACAGCCTTGACATACTCCTTTCCCTATTTGGAATCAGACTGTAGATCCATGTCCAGTTCTAACTGTTGATTCCTGAACAGCATACAGATTTCTCAGGAGGCGGGTAAGGTGGTCTTTCAGAATTTTCCACAGTTTCTTGTAGTCCACACAGTCAAAGGCTTTGGAACAGTCAATAAAGCAGAAATAGATGTTTTTCTGGAATTCTCTTGCTTTTTCAACAATCCAACAAATGTTGGCAATTTGATCTTTGGCTCCTCTGCCTTTTCTAAATCCAGCTTAAACATCTGGAAGTTCATGTTTCACATACTGCTGAAGCCTGGCTTGGAGAATTTGAGCGTTCCTTTGCCAGCATGTGAGTTGAGGGCAATTGTGCAGTAGTTTGAGCATTCTTTGGCATTGCCTTTCTTTGGGATTGGAATGAAAACTGTCCGTTTTCTGTCCTGCCGCCACTGCTGAGTTTTCCAAATTTGCTGGCATATGAGTTCATCACTTTCACAGCATCATCTTTTAGGATTTGAATTTAATTCAGATGGCCATTATATATACTACTGTGAGCAAGAATCCCTTAGAAGAAGTGGAGTAACCATCATAGTCAACAAAAGAGTTCAAAATGCAGTACTTTGATGCAACCTCAAAAACAACAGAATGATTTCTGTTCATTTCCAAGGCAAACCATTCAATATCACAGTAATCGAAACCTATCCCCTAACCAGCAATGCTGAAGAAGCTACAGCTTAACAATTCTATAAAAACCTTCAAGACCTTCTAGAACTGCCATAAAAGATATCCTTTTCATTATAGGGAACTGGAATGCAAAAGTAGGGAGTCAAGAAATACTTGGAGCAACAGGCAAATTTGGCTTTGGAGTACAGAATAAAGCAGGGCAAAGGCTAATAGAATTTTTCCAAGAGAATGCACTGGCCATAGCAAATACCCTCTTCCAATAGCACAAGAAAATACTCTACACATGGACATCACCAGATGGTCAATACTGAAATCAGATTAATTATACTCTTTGCAGCCAGAGATGAAGAAGTTCTATACAGTCAGCAAAAACAAGAGCTGACTGTGGCACAGACCATGAACTCCTTATTGCCAAATTCAGACTTAAATTGAAGAAAGTAGGGAGAACCAATAGACCACTCAGGTATGACCTAAATCAAATCCCTTACGATTATACAGTGGAAGTGACAGATTCAAGGGATTAGATCTGAAAGACAGAAAATAGATTACATAATAACTAATTTAGTCTTCATACAAACTCAGTGAAATGACTTTATGCTTCATATTTTATAAATGAGGAAACTGAAGCTCACAAAGTGTGAGATGGTTACAGCCAGTCAATGGCAAAACTATGGCCAGAAGCTAGTCTCCTTCTTCTAAGTCTGGTGCTTCTCTATAAATCCAAAATTACACTTTAAAATGAACTGCTACTATTCTTTTCACTATTTCTGCATATTTAAAGTGGTTTCAGTGTCAGGTTACCAGGCTTTATAAATTCCCTAAGTTTCCAAGGACAAAGTGAAAAAAATCAATGACTGGTTCAAATTTCAGTTTCACCACATACTAGTGTGTGATCATGCCTCAGTTTTCTCATTAGTTACAGAGGGATTAAAATGGTCTCAGTTGCCTTATTTCTAATGGAGGAATTAAAGTGGCATTGATTTCATTGAGGTTGTTGTGAAGATTAAATGTGATAGTGCACATAAAGTGCTTAGAAAAGTGCCTAATACACACACAGACATGCATATAGTAAGCACTCAAAAATTTTGCTAGTATTTTTCATTGCTATCTCTGAGTCAATGCATAATTTAAAATTAAGATAAACATTAATGTTTCTCCACTAAAGACTATAGTCAATATTAAAGGAAATCAATTCTGAATATTCATTGAAAGGACTGATGCTGAAGCTGTAGCTTCAATACTTGGCCACCTAATGCAAAGAGCCAACTCATAGGAAAAGTACCTGATGCTGGGAAAGACTGAAGGCAAAAGGAAAAGAGGGCAGCAGAGGAGATGGTTAGATATCATCATCAACTCAATGGAAACGAATCTGAGCCAATTCCAGGAGATAGTGAAGGATAGAGAAGCCTGGCATGTTGCAGTTTATGGGGTCGCAAAGAATCAGAGACAGTTTAGCGACTGAAAAACTAAAGACTACATTCCAAAGAGTAGCTCAAAAGTTTTTTCTCTTCATATATTCGTTACTTGAATTTTTACTAGAGATTCCTATTTATGTCAACTTTACTGACAGTATGTAAAACGGGAGATTTAGAGCATATTTTCTTAATATTTAATAAATCAATATGCCAACTATTAGTTTTCTGAATATATGAATATTTTCATCCATAATAGAAAATATAAACTGCACACACCTTGAAGAAAATCTTTCTTGCTTTCTTAAAAAAAAAAACACTCAATAGTAAACCCTCAAAATTATTAAAAATTAACTTCTGGATGAAGTGTAGAAATACATATTTTATGTGTAAAATTAACCACACTCAAAAAATTTATGCATCCTTTCCAGAAAGCACAGTATTCAATTCCAGTTAAATTTTTGTTTCAAATAAACATTTGAAACTAGGCCACATCCTGCTCTATGGTTGCCAAAAATGAAAATTTCAAAATCTAAACTCATGTTCTACTTCCTAAGCACACACGAAGTCATCTTAAATTTAATCTAACCAATTTTTAGATGACTATTAAAATTTTGAAAAAGAGATATTTTCAAATATAAGTGAGTACAATGTAGAGCTAAGTCAACATGAAATCTGAGAGAGATGGTTCTATTATACAAAACATGAACAACTTCATTGACATAAATCAGTATATGAGATGAATTTCTACAAATGAAAACTTCTATATTAAATGTAGAAACTTGAAACACTTTGACACCTGCTGGAATCTGGTGACAGGAAGTCAAAGGAATTTTCACGGGCCAATAAGAGAACTGAATAAAGCTCTCTTTAACTCTCCCATATACAGGGTTGACCATATTATGTTTACCTAAATAACTAATCACAGCTACCTGTTTATTAGACTATCTGATAAGCCTAGTTCTATGACCCTAACAACTGGATAAACAACATTCAATAAGAACACACCTATGTGTTTTGTTCTCAATTCTTCTACCAATAACATATAAATTATTTTACAGACTTATTGATACCACTATTCATGAACAGTAAACTTTGACTTTGATCAAGGTAAATGATAAAAAAGATAAAGAGCAAATAGCTCACTCCCTGTCCATAGGCTTGTGCATTGATTTCTGTCTCTGATACTTTTTTTTAAGTTAGAAATAACTTTCTTTGCAGAAATCATAATGCCAACTCTATCTTCCACACACACATTTGTATATTTGCCAGGAACAACTTCTGGGGGACATTTTTTTTTTAAAACCAGATCATTCAGACTCAAGTAAGAGAGTCCCCCATCCCAGACCCATAGACACTAGTCTTCTTCCAGTCCCCAAGATCTTGCATACTCAAAGCCCATATTCTTTTACACAGATCTTTTACCTCTAGGCACCAGGAACTCACAAAATTCTCTATCTAGGGGGTCCTGACAATACTTTCAGGGATATTCCCTAGGTCCATTCTGATCCTAAGGGGAATTTCATTATCCATGTGCACACCCCTAGGCCCAAGGGAGACCAGAGGAGGCATTTGGCCAGAGTTTAGAAGTATAGCTGGAGGTTAGCCATGCAGGCTAATATTCCCAAGTGACTACATGCAAGGTCCTTTCTAGTGCTAAGTAGAAACAGGATAAAAAGAGAAAATGGACATGTCATGGGCCAATAGAGGGGATTAGATTCTTGCACAAAATTATAAGGTGACGGAAAATTCTAAATTCGAAACTCTCCTTCCTAGTCATTGCAAAACTGTATTTGTTAAGTCAGGAGATCGATCACATATAATTTAAAAGTTTGTTAGATTGATATATAATCTAAAATAGTTAGAGTTTTCTCATGTAGCCCTCCATTTGTACTTTTGCTGGAGGTAATGAAATGTTAGGGGTTAGCTTGAAGAAGGCTAGTGGAGTTCAAAATGTTATCATTCAAAAAGTGTATAAGTGAATCTTATTATCTTTCTCTGCATGTCAAAATTTAAGCTTTTCTCTCGGGATTTTAATTGAATAGGAAAGGAAGAACAGGGTGTTCAGACAGCATTGGCCAAACTGCGCAGATTTCAAATTCAGAAAAAGATAGCAATATTTATTAACACTTATTACTAAATGCTTCACCATTAGAAACAAAAGTTCAAGTACTACCCCAACTTGGTTGATTTCTCTGTGGTTACTGTGTATTTCCCTCCATATCTCAAGAACTCTAGTATGTTCCTTGTTATATTTGTATAGAGATCATCATGGCACCTAGGCCTTTAAGTCAGTGGAAGCTCCGAACTTAAAATGAGTTCCATGGGACCTAAAGCAAATTAAAAACAGATTTAATATCAGAGGTAATTTTAGACACTAAACTTTTAACTTCCATATAAATTACTTAGGTAAACTGGGTCACAGAAAATATCCTTGATGATTGGCTGATCTAACATTTTTGAGAGCCTAAAATATCCTTTGTGTTGATAAAAGACACATTACATTACCCTCTAGGGCGCTCCACTCTAAAGCAAGAATGACCTCATAATCACCATGCAAAGAAATGGAGCACTTTGTAGTTTATGACAATATAAGAATAATTTAAGCTACAAAATAATATTATTTGAAAGTAAGTTATGTTTTTCCCCAGTCCTGTGGGCATTTGACTGTGTGGAATCATTGGAATGAATAAAATTAGTAACAATTTAGGAAACTTGAAATTTCCTGTGCAAATTCTATGAAAGAATATAGTTTTAAAAGGACGTTTTTGTATTGATAATGGCATTTCTTTTACAACTGGAAATCATAAATACTTATTTAATATATCTAAATAAAGGCAAAATGAAAAGAGTATAAATAGTAACATATTACAATATAACAAGATACTGTAGGCATAATTATACATGATCTGAAAAGCATTCTAAATGACTTTGAATAGTTGAAGGTTTATTATATAGGAAAGGTGCTAGTTTTAAACTTATTTCAATCAAAATGTGCAATTATAGCCAGACGGTTGTAAGTTTATAAGAATGAAGATTTTCCTTAACTACATTTTTAACAGCTAGACCATGGGAAATTAGACTTGTGCTTTCTGTAAAGCTGCCTGTTAGTGAAAAAAGGGAGAATGCAAACTGTGAGCTGTATTTAGAAGATTTCTTTATACACTGGGAGACTGAAT
Source organism: Capra hircus (assembly GCF_001704415.2). Lineage (NCBI taxonomy): Eukaryota > Metazoa > Chordata > Mammalia > Artiodactyla > Bovidae > Capra > Capra hircus. The sequence continues at coordinate 78,432,613 of NC_030811.1, forward strand.
AGGGAGACTTTGAAAGTTTACATCAAAAATCATATTCATATCTAATGAGTTCTTGAAAAAGGCAATATAATCAACTCTAGATCTTTCAGGGTCTGAATTTTCTGTTTTTCCATTATATAAAGACTTGTTACATTTGTCTTTTTCTCATCTCTTCTCATTTGACAAATATTATTAAGTGTCTATTATATGTAAATCGCTGAGTGAAGAGCTGTGGAGAAAAGAGAAATGAACATTATCCAGCCTATTACATAAAAAAAAAGTCTCAAAAGAGAGTTGAAAAGGAAGTTAAATTTTCAGTCAGTTATTACTGCAATTTTCTAGGAGCACCTCTTAAGATGTAAGACTGATGTAGGGAGCCATGGGATAGGAAAAAAGAAAAATAGAAAACAAATGGTAAAAACAGCTTTCTGAAATACCTATGGTCTTATAGCTATCTGGACACCCCTCCCCCAAGGCACAGTAATACCAATAGTTTTAAGATGGTTTTGCTTCTTGGTTTAAAAAATTGATTATTAAAGAAAAAGACAAACATATACATGCATGTATTTGACAAATATAAATGGGTAAATTATTCTGTGATTTGTAAAATATAATCATAGTATAAAGTGAAATTGCTTTGGAATCACAATGATGAATCTCACATGACCCAATGTTCATACCTATGACTATTCAGAACTTATGACTAACTAGTAAAGATAAACCTTGGAATGGAACTGGTGTATAAACTGCCAGCCTAAAGAAAATCTCCATGTGGTCATTCTCCCAGAGCAGATAAGTAACTCTAATACACTCTTAAAGTTATATTACTTGGGCCCCTAGCTTTAGCTCACCCCTCTGCCTCAATACAAACATTTCCATTTCTAGCATTAATTCTTGATTTCCAAGGAGAGGTTTGATGAAAATACAAGAGTTCCTTCTGAACTGTAAGTTAAATGATTCTAGCAGTGATATGGAGTGCACAAGTCATTTCACAGTTCTGGGCTCAGGTTTGTTTGTGTTTTTTTTTTTTTTAATCTATAGGAGGCTGGTTTGATGAACACTGCTATAGGTTTATATTTTATATTTTATGATCACTATGATCAGTTGTAAGGGCCAAGTATTCTCCAATAAAAACTCAATTTGATGGGAAAAGTAAGTTTGGCCAAAAAACTACAAATATGACCATAAATGTTTCTTAAAATATAAATCTCAAATAGTCCTAAAATACAAACATGTTTCTTACATGAACAATATATTCTGAGTTAATTTTTAAAGCAATTAGACACAACTATCTATAGCTTTGGGTCTCTGTCTATACATGGCATATAAAATGCACATAAAACCTTTAAATTAATATGTGCCACTCTAACAGTAGACAGTAGGCTAAAGCATATTTTTGTAACACTTAGAATTTAAAAAACATTAATATTTTCACACTTAAGCATTTTAAGCTCTTTTACATAGTCACCTTGGCATGACTTTTGTGAGATAGCTAATACTATGCTCCATTTCAAAAACTATAAATAGAAATAGTCTAGCCTGTTAACCTGTATTTTACTACAACTAAAGTTCACTACTACTAAATGATTTGCATAGTTAGAATTAGAAAAAAACAGATGCTATAATGTACTCTATTTCTTTCACGTTATATCTCCTAAGGAAAATAAAACTATTATGATGATTACAAATGAGAAAATAATAATTGATTCTATTCTACAAAATGCCAAGTAAGTATATTTTAAATAATATATCAAAATACATTATTAAAATGTGGAGAATAAAATAGTGGACATAAATCACTGCAATAAAAATTAGAAAAGAATGTCTAGAGTGCATCTCTAGAAGTTTACCTAGCACAAGTAATAATACCATAGGGTAGAGATGATACAGGGAAAAAAGAGGGAAAAAGAGGTAGGAAAAAATGGAAGTTTGTTGTTTACTTGCATGATAGAAGAAATAAGCGACTAAACAGAAATGTGTATATCAAAAAGAGTTAATGAGAATTAATGTGAATACCAAAAGTATGAGGGGAATTAAAAAATTTAGTTACCTAACAGACCCAGAGAGGCAAACGGACCAGAAACAAGTGAAGTGAGAGCTTATGGCAGACTTTGGGTGATGCTATTTATGGCAGAAAACAAACTGAGGAGTCAATATTTCTTTCAAATTCTAAACTTCAAATCTGCAGGTTATTAATCTAAGAACCTAAGACAATACTAATTGATTTTAAAAGTTAAGATAAAACAGCAAATTCTAAGATGAATTTAACTCAATGCTTTGAACATTAGCCAGAAAGAAATGATACAACTAATAAATATATAACCAAGGTTTAATGTGCACAGAAGATGCATGTCATTCTAAACAGCTGTCACAAATGAATGAAACTTATTTCAGATATAACTTCTTTAAAAAAAAAACTTCTATAGAAATGTAGGTTGAAGAGTGTTCAGACACAAGCTACATTGTGCATTTACACAATGTTTCTGCACAGCTACGTGCAGGAAAAAATTGCATTCATCAGATATATTCAGAATGAGAAGTAAAACAAATATTCCTTTATACCAATGCAACTGGAAACTTAATAGAAGTGCCAAAGATTAAAGAATATTCTCAGAGAATGTGAGTAATGAACATATCTTTTGTATATTTAAACCTAACTTTCTTTCCTTTTTTATTACATTAAAGTGATTGCCACCAGAAATATTCTTTTTTTGAATATTCTATTTTTTGAGACATGGAATATTATAATATTAAACTAAAGGTTGCCATACATATATAAACTCAGGGACATTGACAATTTCAGTATGAATTTAACAAATATTGAAGAGAAGCCCTTCCACAACAGATAACATCGTAAGGCAAGTAGAAAAAAGGAGTGATATGTCACAACACCTCTTTACCATATGTCTAATGCAGCATGGAATAAAGAGGGTACCAAATTAGATAGCAAAGAGAAATGAAGCTCACAGGCCTTATCATCTCCCTATTTGCCCTGGTAGGATTTTTTTTTAACCTTGAAAACAAAGGAAAACATTTCAAATTAATTACTGTTAAAAGTTAAATCAATTTAAATATCTGATATAAATTAGACATAGCTAGACTTTTAAAACATAATTTCATTTTTTATTATTTGATGAGCAAAACAGAATATATCGAGCAAAATCACAATTTTGAAAAAAGAATAAATAAAAGAAACAATTGAAATGCATGGAATGCACCCTTTTACTGTTATCAAAATTAAAGTATCAAGTCCTACTACAGCTACTACTATTATGAATAGTTCTATGTTATGTTTATTAGGTACAGGCAATATTCTAGATGTTTTTCATAGCTGTTCCAAAGTGTTTTAAATTGACAAATTTAATCAAATTTAGTGTTCATTTAACTTAAAATGTATTTATATATTGATGGTGGTGGTGGTTTAGTTGGTAAGACATGTGCAACTCTTGCAATCAATCCCATGGACTGTAGTCTGCCAGTCTCTTCTGTCCATGGGATTCTCCAGGTGAGAATACTGGAGTGCACTGCCATTTCCTTCTCCAGAAGATCTTCTTGATTCAGGAATTGAAGCTGGGTCTCCTGCATTGCAGGCCAATTCTTTACCAACTGAGCTATGAGGGAAGTCCCTATTTATATATTAAAAAATCTGAAAATCTGATAATGCTAAATTATAGGAATTGTGATCTTCAGGATATGAACACAAACTATTGAACTCAAGGCCATATTTGAGAGGTCAGAGGTAAAATAGTTGGAAGAAAATGAAAATCAAAAAGGCCTTTATATCCTCCCAACAGGGTCTTGCATATTATGTGGATCTTGTGGATGCCTCATGCACACTAACACTGTGATGCCACATGGTGTTTCACTGCCAAAGTATTTTCTCTCTTGAGTAAAAAAATGACTTGGGTGGAAGTATTAAGCAATGGGGATGCCAACTGGAAGAACAAACTGCTCAACAGTTTGTATGATGGAGCTCAATATGTCATGAAAACCCATAAATGACTTGGGTGGAAGTATTAAGCAATGGGGATGCCAACTGGAAGAACCAACTGCTCAACAGTTTGTGTGACGGAGCTCAATATGTCATGAAAACCCATATAGAAGAAACAACTAATTGACTAGTTTTCCATTAAAACAAAAAGAAATATGTAGTATTACTCCATATCCCTAAAACAGGCCAGTTATTCATCTTTATCAGTTTTACAGGATTTGCATCACTGTATCCCATAAGATGAAAATAAAATTTCCAACATAACCAACGTACCAATTGCTATAATATGTGAATACATGTTAAAGAAAAGAAAATGGAGCATGATATTTACCTAAACTTGTTCAAACTTGGCTGTATTTTGAGTTTTGCTAACAATAATTTTTATAGTCATATCTATGTTGGCACAGATACCAGAAACCACAACATTGGTAATCCTTGGAGTGGTATTTGGATTTGTGGCACCAGTGTGCTATACTGCCTGCCAATGGGGGCTTTGTTCACTGGAATCTTCTATTTAATTCAAGTTGTCCTTATCAGAAAAGTTCCATTTGTGACAAAAAAGAAGTTTTGTACTTTTATATTTCTTTTTGCTTGATGATAATATTTCTTTGTGCTTCCCTGGTGGCTTGCTGATAAAGAATCTACCTGCCAATGCAGGAGACACAGGTTCAATCTCTGGGTTGAGAAGAACCCCTGGAGAAGGAAAGGGCAACCCATTCCATAATTCTTGTCTGGGAAAATCCCACTGACAGATGAGCTTGGAGGGCTACAGTCCAGATTGGTCACAAAATAGTGAGACACAATTTAGTGACTAAGCAGCAGCAACTAACAGTTCTTTATTCTTCCACAAAAATATGCATTATATATTTTATATGCAAAATATGTATATAAAGATTTCTTTTACAACCGAATTTAAAGTGCTATCATAAGGTGTGAAATTTATACATTGTTCTGATGCTGCTGAAACTGAGGTCTACGTTTTGGTTTGCCAGCACTTCTCCATGTGGCATAACTAAGCTCCCATGTAAAGCTAGTTCTGGTATCACAGCATTGGTACAAGCTGCTTTGTTGCCCTTGAGCTTCCTCTCTCAGGTTATTCTTTCTCCTTGAATCTCACATCCTCTCCCTACTATCTTTCCTTCATGGCAGAGGATTGACTCAAAGCATGACATAGAGGAAAGACTGGTGGTGAGTGTCAGGAGATGGGTCACTATCTTTGAGTTATGTAATCAAATCATTATTTAACTTTTCACACAGCAATTTGCCTCTCAGGGTCTTAGTTTCTCCATCTGTCTATTGAAGGCAAAGGGTCCAGTAATCTCTACAGCCCTTTCAGTCTGAAAAGCTATAATTCTGTGAGCAGTAAGAAACCCATCAAAGCTTACCTTTTAGGCCTTTGGCCCTAAGAGAGGAACCAAAATAGAGACACTGCCATTGCTATACCTGACATGTTTACATTGCATTAGCTGCCTCTTGAGGAAGGAAACACATTTAAAACTTCAAAATAATGACTGAATCTTGACTGAAATAATTTCAGAACACAGTGTGAGAATTTTAGATCTCTTTCTAATGTCTTCATTTGAAAGATAAGAACTGTCTGGCATATTACCAGTGGTCATGAACTGAGTTTGGAAGATATGTCATTTTCACTATTGAACAACCTGAACTCTCATTCAACTGAATGTGGAGAAAGATGGTTGAGTCTATATTTAAAAGCAATTTTGGAGGCAGATAAGATGTTATATGAAGCTTCATTCCTTCTAGGCCACTAGATAATGTATATCCCCACACAAATTCTATTTCTCAAGTAATTTTTACTTTCCATTCCATTTGTGAAACAAAGGGGGGAATTTTTCAATATGTCTACTAAAAAAGTATGATAGAATATCCTGTTCATACATATAGTGATGGTAGTGTTTTTAGTAGCCAAGCTAATAAGTGCTATGAATTATAGGCCTTTTTTGATTTATCAGAGCCTTTTTACTTTTTCATCAAAACCACCACAGTAAATAAAGCAAAGATACTGGGTCAAGCTATACAAGTGGCACAAACACCTACTTTAACAATGGAACTGACTGCTGGGGACCAACCACTCCTTTAATTACATCTCAGAAGTGTATATAATGACAAAAGAGCCAACAGCCCTGCCTGAGCCCCTAATGCGGACTGGCTCAGGACCAAGTCCTTTGTGTCAGTTCTTTCTTCTTTCCTCTTCCCTCAGTGTGATGCTATTATATAAGCTTACTCTGTTTCTGCTTTCTTTCTTATCCCCTTTGATGTCCTCAGATAAATTTCTTACTCCTGCCCTCACTGTTCTCAACTAATAATATTTTCCAAGTTGAAACACTTTCCCCTTCAACCTACAGTCTGTTCAACAACTGAAGCACTCAGAGTCCATGTCTATACCACCCATTTATCTATTATTAATTTATCCATTTATCCAATGTATTGATCTATGATGTCTCTGCCACTGATTATACACAAAGGCTATAAAAGATATAGCCTATAATCAAGGGGACCTCACAAATCACTGGGATGAAAAATCTAATAGGAGGATACATTATGATAGAATACATAAAATTTCCCAGGACATCAGAGGAAAGGCTATCATTCTTCAAAGAGTTGGCATAAACTTTGCTAAGAGGGTACATGATACACTGATCTGAATTATTTATTATATAACATTCAAGAAAGTAATAACCTTATCTTAAAGGTCATTATATCTTCTTAATAGTACCTTGTAAATAATGGATATATTGTGGGTGCTCAATAAACACACATATTTTGCCTATGAATCATGGCATAATGACAGAGACACAAGCTGGTTTTTGTAGCCCTTGACCTTGCTCTCTCAGGTTGTTATTTCTTCTCAAATCTCTTCTCTTTTCAAAGAGATTTTTTTTTTTCTGGCAGAATCTACCAACATGTGGCACAGAGGAAAGAGCTGGTGAGTTCCAATTACTTAGGTCAGATGGGTAGGCAACTTGGTCAAGGCTAGAGTTCATATTTGTGATTTCAGTGTTTGTCTCTTATTTTAACTCCCATACATGATTAGAGGTAGTACTTCTGATACTAGCTGGCTATTTTGCAAAGATATCTACTTGTTTTAAAAATATTACAGAGGCCTCATCTTCAACTATGAAAATAATCTATCTTCTTGTCCTGTAAGTACATGGTTTTCCAACCTTTACATCTCTGGGCATTTATTTACATATAAATATATTTATTGAATAGTCACTACTTGCGCAAGACTTGGAGATAAAGAACTGAAAAGTGTCCTCATCTTGATTGAAACAACTCTTTCTTCTCCCCTTTCTCTCTCTTCAAGGGTTAGCCCATCCTGCTTACCTCTGTAACACTGCTATTCCAATTTTTAGTAGGGTAATTACTTTTAGGTGTGCCTTTTCTAAACAAACTGTCCATTCACTGAATACAGGCCTGGCACTGGGCCTAACTCTGAATGAGTTTTTTACATGAGGAAACATATCCAATGACGTTAAACAAAGTAGCGAAGATCCCAAGGATGTTAACTGTGACTTTCCTTCCTATAGGCTTCAGAGGCAAACAACAATAGATAACAGATTTATTCAGAATAGGTTTAGAGAATGTGAATTTACTTTTGCTCATTACTCACCTCCAGACTGTATTTTAAAAAGGCTACGGATTTGTGAGGAGTTGTGAAGAACTGGTTCAGTTCAGCTCAGTTCAGTCGCTCACTCGTGTCCGACTCTTTGCGATCCCATGAACCACAGCACGCCAGGCCTCCCTGTCCGTCATCAACTCCCGGAGTTCACTCAGATTCACGTCCATCGAGTCAGTGATGCCATCCAGCCATCTCATCCTCTGTCGGTCCCCTTCTCCTCCTGCCCCCAATCCTTCCCAGCATCAGAGTCTTTTCCAATGAGTCAACTCTTCCCATGAGGTGGCCAAAGTACTGGAGTTTCAGCTTTAGCATCATTCTCTCCAAAGAAATCCCAGGGCTGATCTCCTTCAGAATGGATTGATTGGATCTCCTTTCAGTCCAAGGGACTCTCAAGAGTCTTCTCCAACACCACAGTTCAAAAGCATCAATTCTTCGGCACTCAGCTTTTTTAACAGTCCAACTCTCACATCCATACATGACTACAGGAAAAACCATAGCCTTGACTGAAGGGACCTTAGTCAGCAAAGTAATGTCTCTGCTTTTGAATATGCTATCTAGGTTGGTCATAACTTGTCTTCCAAGGAGTAAGCGTCTTTTAATTTCATGGCTGCAGTCACCATCTGCACTGATTTTGGAGCCCAGAAAAATAAAGTCTGACACTGTTTCCACTGTTTCCCCATCTATTTGCCATGAAGTGATGGGACCAGATGCCATGATCTTCGTTTTCTGAATGTCGAGCTTTAAGCCAACTTTTTCACTCTCCTCTTTCACTTTCATCAAGAGGCTTTTTAGTTCCTCTTCACTTTCTGCCATAAGGGTGGTGTCATCTGCATATCTGAGGTGATTGATATTTCTCCTGGAAATCGTAATTCCAGCTTATGTTTCTTCCAGCCCAGTGTTTCTCATGATGTACTCTGCATATAAGCAGGGTGATAATATATAGCCTTGACATACTCCTTTCCTCTTTGGAACCATTCTGTTGTTCCATGTCCAGTTCTAACTGTTGCTTCCTGACCTGAATATAGGTTTCTCAAGAGGTAGGTCAGGTGGTCTGGTATTCCCATCTCTTTCAGAATTTTCCACAGTTTATTGTGAAAAACTGGTAGATAATATCAATTTACAAACAGATTTTCTGAAACACTGGTTCATTCTCTCCTTACCCTAAATCAAAACTTTCTTTCCCAACTCAGGCCAAACCTGTGTTTACTGGAGTCAGGGAGGCTACATCTCTGAGTCCCTCTATATGAGGCTCACTGGGGGAGAAGAGTTTTGAGATCAAATCAGGCTATATTGGGAAGGGCATATATATCCAGTTGAATCCAGCAAGGATGTGATGTTTCCTTTGGCCCAGAGGATTTATGAAAAGAGGTCATTTTGAGAGTTGAAAGAGACTTTTTCCTAGGTTTCCTTTAAGATAAAAGGCCCCAACAGATTGCACTTCTGGGAAGACAGGGTCTGAGAGGAAACTGTAAACCATTAAAGATGTATGTTAGAAATCTCCAGTGGTGGAAAATCTCAGAAAAACCCACAAAAGTGCTCCATGAGAAAAACAGAAATTTAGGCAACTAAAACACAGAGCAGCTTGACACTGGATTAAACAGCATCACATAACTAAAACTGCTCTATTTTCTTATTTTATCCCTTACCATTGGGTCTAAAACTGGAAGACCCAGAAGAAGCAGCTAGTTGATGAGAAAGAAGGTGGAGCAAAAAAGTGAGGTGAAATTTACTGTTTGAGCCAGTAGAGAGATGTTAAAAGTTGGGGGGAGGGACCTTAAAAGGAGTAAGAAAATAAGGTTGTATGTTAGACTGTGTTAGAAAACCAGAAGGGAAGGTAGGAGCTGGAAAGAATCTGTAGAATTTGTTTCAAGGGTTAACAGTGAGAAAGGATCAGGTTGCTATATGTTTGTATACCACTATTAGGTAGTTAGAACAGGAAAAAGGAGTCCAGAATGGTGGTGGCTAAAAGACAAAGAAGGAAAAAGCCCAAGAAAATAGAACAAAGGAAGGTCCAAGGACTGGAGTGAGACCCTCAGATGAAGCAAACAGCCCTCCTCTTTCTGGCTAGCCCAATTTATATATGGTGGGCTCAGGCAAGGAGAATAAAACATATAAAAAGAGGAGCCAAAATTGATTCTCACTCTTCTCTTCTCTTGGCGTGTTTGGGTTGGCCCACCCTCAGGCTTCGAGGATGAATTTTTCTTTGCTTGCCAAATAAAACTGAGCTGTAACACCAAGCTGTAACACTGGTCTATTCCGTTGCTTCAAATTTTTGCTGCAGAGAGACCAAACTGAGGAAATGACAAACTCCCCCGATATCTATGGTGCCATTTCTCAGATATAACCTGCCTGAAACAAAATCGGCTCATCCCTCATGAGGCAGAGGCCAAACACAGCAGAAACCCAACTCGGTGAAAGCTCCTGTGGTGGAAGCTGACATGAAGAAAACCCAGTGCAGAGGAAGTGACAAGAAGCCCAGCCTGCTGGAAACCAGGACAGCAAAACAAACTTGGCAGAAAGCTTATGCAACTCAGTCTGAGATTCCAGAAGACCTCCGGTTAAGGTAGGAGGTCTTCGCTTCTATGGCTGGAAGGACACATTGCTAACAAAATTTTAATTCCTCTACAATCTCTCATTTCTTGTTTCCTCAAATGCCTTGAAAACAGATGATTGGCAGCGGGTGCAGTTGACGGACTCTGGCAGGGGTTACCTACTAGTTGTTGCCCAATTCAGTTCAGTTCAGTCACGCAGTCCCATCTGACTCTTGCGACCCCATGAACCACAGCACGCCAGGCCTCCCTGTCCATCACCAACTCTTGCAGTCCACCCCAACCCATTTCCATTGAGTCGGTAATGCCATCCAACCATCTCATCCTGTCGTCCCTTTCTCGTCCTACCCTCAATCTTTCCCAGCATCAGGGTCTTTTCCAATGAGTCAGCTCTTTGCATCAGGTGGCCAAAGTATTGGGGCTTCAGCTTCAGCATCAGTCCTTCCAATGAACACCCAGGACTGATCTTTAGGATGGACTGGTTGGACCTCCTTGCAGTCCAAGGAACTATCAGGAGTCTTCTCCAACACCACAGTTCAAAAGCATCAATTCTTCAGCGCTCAGCTTTCTTTATAGTCCAACATGACACATCCATACATGACTACTGGAAAAACCATAACTTTGACTAGCCGGACCTTTGTTGGCACAGTAAAGTCTCTGCTTTTCAATATGCTGTCTAGGTTGGTCACAACTTTTCTTCCAAAGAGTAAGTGTCTTTTAATTTCATGGCTGCAATCACCATCTGCAGTGATTTTGGAGACCCCCAAAATAAAGTCTGACACTATTTCCCCATCTATTTCCCATGAAGTGATGGGACTGGATGCCATGATCTTCGTTTTCTGAATGTTGAGCTTTAAGCCAACTTTTTCACTCTCCACTTTCACTTTTATCAAGAGGCTCTTTAGTTCTTCTTCACTTTCTGCCTTAAGGGTGTGTCATCTGCGTATCAGAGGTCATTGATATTTCTCCCAGCAATCTTGATTCCAGCTTATGCTTCTTCCAGCTCAGCATTTCTCATGATGTACTCTGCATATAAGTTAAATAAGCAGGGTGACAATATACAACCTTGGTGTACTCCTTTTCCTCTTTGGAACCAGTCTGTTGTTCCATGTCCAGTTCTAACTATTGCTTCCTGACCTGCATACACGTTTTTCAAGAGGCAGGTCAGGTGGTCTGGTATTCCCGTCTCCTTCAGAAATTTTCCACAGTTTACTACGATCCAAACATTCAAAGGCTTTGGCATAGTCAATAAAGCAGAAATAGATGTTTTTCTGAAACTCTCTTGCTTTTTGAATGATCCAGCGGATGTTAACAATTTGATCTCTGGTTCCTCTGCCTTTTCTAAAATCAGCTTGAACATCTGGAAGTTCACGGTTCATGTATTGCTGAAGCCTGGCTTGGAGAATTTTGAGCATTACTTTATTAGTATATGAGATGAGTGCAATTGTGTGGTAGTTTGAGCGTTCTTTGTGCCAAGGATCAGTCCAATGAAAACTGAGTGCAGGTCAGGTATTTAGCAGATTTTCCGGCAGGTTATGAAAGGGATTCCTCAGCACGTTTTTCCCACAGCTTTTTCTTCTCATCTTTCAGTTCCTCTCTTCATCTATGCCACTGCTTACAAAGTACTGGGCAGGTCATCGTCTTTCCATTTCTAAAAGTTGTGCTTGAAACCATTTAAGACTGGGACTCAAATCCATGTGGCAGAAACTCCATGCTATGCATAGTCACTCAGTCCTATCCGACTAGGACTTGAGCCCAGCCATAATCCATGGTGCCTGGTTTTAGGACCTAATGAAGCTCAGGCTCTTGATGTCTCATTGCAAAAAAATTCAGTGATAGACACAGTGAGAGGTAAGAGGTGGATTTGTTCGGATTTAGAAAGAAGCACCTTGAACAGGGTGTGAGCCATCACAGAGGGCGAGTGCCTTGGCCATGGAATGTGGTGTGGTTACTTTTTGAGAACTGGGTGATTTTGCATGCTAATGAGTGGGAGGATCATTCCAACAATTGGGGAACCTCTCACTCCTTGGTCTTTTGACACTGCCTTGGAACTGTCCTGGTGTCTCTGGATGTGTCATTTAGCTTGCATATTGAAAATGAATGTTTAGTTGAATTTGACTTGTCTGTCTTCTTGGACCCATTTTATTTTAATCGGTTTATATTATGCCCTTGGGCTATGTTATTCTTTCAAACGTTGTGCCCCCACCCCCTTCCCTCCTATTTCATGCTCTTTTCCTGAGCCCTGTCTGGGCCCATAATGTTGCCTCTACAATCTTCTGGAGGGACAACCAGAAAATAGCTGGCTCTTAGGAGGGAAATACTGTATAATAATCAATCCTTCTAGATATTCAGGCCTTCATCTTCCATGCTTCCTGCAACATGTGCAACAACAGTATCAGTGGACCCACTAGGGTGGGTGATAGGCACACAATGCCTGCTAGAGTACATCTGTTGGTTGCATCCCTTCAAGGGCAATTGGACTTCCAGGAATAATGCTTGCCATTTTGGCATTTAGCCCTGCAGGCAGTTTGGGCCCCAATCTTTGCCACCATTTTCCTAAAGTTATAAACATACCCCCGGATCAAATCTCCACTCCACTTTTATGGAACATCTGGTTTGTTGCCTCTTATCAATTTTTTCTTAAGCCACTTACTAACTCCTACAACTAAGACCCTGCCTCCTTGTAGGCAATATCACTCCACCCCACTTATTATTAAAATGCTCTCAATGCCCCTAACAGGACTAGATAACCAGCTCCTTTGTCATTACTTTTGTTATTACCTAAAGTAAATCTATGACAATGTAATGTTTACCATTGGAGACACCCTCAACTGCTCTTATGGCGAACTAGGGGAGGAAATCAGTGACTTACATTCTCTCAGAACAATAAAAGGATAAGGCTTATGGCTGTCTCGCCAGGTTCCCAGTCTCAGGGCACAGGCTTGGATTGCTTTACATCATGATATCTATTCCCATATGTAGTGGACAAACCACCAATCAGTTAAGATTACAACGCCTCAGTCCTACCCAGCACTGGTCACACTGGAGACCTTGGGGACACCCAACTCCAGTCCAGGGGTCCCAGGAGGTTGACCTGCCTTGACCTGCCTAAGGATCTGGTCCTTGGAAGGTTATCATGTCTCAACCTGCTAGGGAATCCACCAGTCCAAGGGACTCAGGAGGTCAGCATGCCTTGACCTGCCCTGGGACACAATTCTCAGGAGGCCGAAGTGCCTATCTGAGGATCTGGTCCTCAAAAGGTTGTCACACCTCAACCTACTCGGGGATCTGCCAGTCCAGGGGACCCAGAGGTTGACATGCCTCAGCCTGCCCAGGGACCCAATTCTCAGGAGGCCAACCTGCCTTGACCTGTCCGGGATTCAATCTCCAGGAGGCTGTCACAGCTCAGCCTGCCTAGGGATCTGCACCCTGACCCAGGGATGCCCGGCTCTCAGGTTGCAACAGTACTGGATAGGATAATCTTCAGAAAAACTCACCCCTAAGGAAGTCCACTGATAAAAATAGAAGGAGGCCTATTAGTCTTTTTATCTTTTCCTCCCTATCAACACTGTTTTTCAGATGGGAAATAACTAATCCACTTCATGACAGATGCCCATAAGATGCATCCTTGATAAAAGGAAGCTGTTCGAGCCTCTAGGAGGCTAAGGAGGCTAAGGTTAAGGAGAAGTTACTTAAAATTCTTTTGTGCCACTGTTTGGCCACGGTATCCTCTAGGGGATGGGAGTTTAAATTACAATACCATCCTGAAGCTAGACTTATTCTGCAAAAGACTAGGGAATTGGACAGAGATCCCATATGCCCAAATTTTCTTCTGACTAAGAGATACAAAGGAACTCTGTCTTAAGTATGGGACTGTATGCCCTAAAAGTGAGCTACTAGGCGAATGGTGTTAGGCACAGATAACCAAGAGAAGGAACCCCCCTGTGAAGGCTCACCTCTGATGGCTCCCCAGTTGCCTGGATCTCTTTCCTTGTATCCATATGTGCCCCCATATCTGGGAGCACCCACTCCACAGAAGCCAACTCGAGTATGTCCCTTAGTTGAAACTGGAGAAGAATTTGGACCAACCTGGGTCCATAAGCCCTTCTCCCGCTTAGAACTATGACAGATCAAACAAGACCTGGGAAGCTATACAGATGACCCAGGCAAATATGTAGATACGTTCCAACATATTACCTTGACATTTGACTTGACATGGAAGGACATCATGGTACATATTTAGTCAAACTTTATCTGATACTGAGAATGCTAGGGTCTTAAAGAAAGCCTGAATGTATGTCACAGGGCTTCACATGTCAAGTGATTAAATACCCAGTAGGGGAAAACAGCATTTCCCTCTTCAGATCTTAATTAGAATTATAATGACCCTGAGCTCATCTGGGAAAGGGATCATTTTCTGATCTACATAAAGGCAGGACTAAAAGCAGCCCAGCAAAAAGTAATCAGCTATGCCCTGGTCTCAGCAATAACTCAGGAGCCCAATGAGAACCCCACTGACTTTCTGGAAAGGCTAAGCAGCAGGGGGTGGGGGTGGGGCGGCGCTCCAAAAGTTCACCAATCTGGACTTAGATTCTTACGAGGGAAGGTGATGGTAAAGGACAAATTCCTGTCTCAATGTGCATCAGATCTCAGGATAAAGTTACAACAGCTATGGCAGCAGAACCCTGCTGCCTCTTTAGATGAGATGGTCCAGACAGCCACCAATACCTTTTATACAGAACAAGAGAGGGAGGCCAAGGCCCAGGAAAGGGATAGAAGGAAAGAGACAAGGCATGCCCAGATGCTGGCCACCCTCCAGGGAAGCCTTATGGCAAATCCCAAGTTCATAAAGGATAAGGCATGAGGCAAATGCCTAATCTGTAGACAGGCAGGACATTGGGCCCAAGAGTGTCCAAACCGTGACAAATCTCCTAAAATGACTTGCTACAAATGCCATCAGCTGGGACACTGGGCAGCACTCTACCTTGGGGACCCAAGAGCCTCAAGGTCAAGCACCAAGTCTTCCCTCACGATGGTTCAACAGGACTGAAGTGGCCCACTCCAGCCAGCCTGCCTGTCATAGATAACCATCATGGGGCTGGAGCCAAGAGTACAACTGGATGTGGCAGGTAGGTCTGAGAATTTCTTGGTTGACACAGAGGCTACCTACCCTGTCCTGACCTTCTACTCCGGAACCTTCTCCCAAACCTGTACCAATTTGGGTGCTACAGGCAAAAGAATTACAAAAAGATTCACCCAAGTCCTTCTTTGTTGCTGGGATGGACAAATATTTTCCCACCAGTTTCTGGTGGTCTCTGAGTGTCCTACTCCCTTATTGGAAAGAGATATACTCACTAAACTGGGGGTCACCCTTATGATGGGAAGCTTTTCAGCCCCTAGAGCCCTACAGTTTCTGGTTACTACTAAGGAACCCATTACACCCATTCCAATTGGGAGGGACAAAAAAACCCTGGGAGGACAAAATTAACCCCCAGCTTTGGGACCAGGGGACTCCTGGATGAGCCCACCAAGCTGAACTAGTCGTCATTGTCTTCTGAGGTCCCACTCGGTTTCCAAACCGGAAACAATATCCCCTCAGAAGAGAAGCTCAGGAAGGTCTACAGCCTCTACTAAAGTAATTCCTTGCCTGTGGACTATTGGTCCCCACCAATTTGCCATGTAACACCCTGACCCTCCCTGTAAAGAAAACAGATGGGACCTGGTGAATGGTTCAAGATCTCCAGATCATAAATGAAGCTATAGGCCCCTCCATTCCACAGTACCCAATCGCTATGTAATCTTGGGAGAAATCTAGCCCAGTGCCAAATGGTTTATAGTCCTGGATATCAAAGATGCATTCTTTTGCAAACCACTGGCTTCAGTTCAGTTCCATTCAGTCGCTCAGTCATGTCCGACTCTTTGCGACCCCATGAACTGCAGCACGCCAGGCTTCCCTGTCCATCACCAACTCCCAGAGTCCACCCAAACCCCTGTCCATTGAGTCGGTGATGCCATCCAACTACCTCATCCTCTGTCACCCCCTTCACCTCCTGCCCTCAATCTTTCCCAGCATCAGGATCTTTTCAAACGAGTCAGCTCTTCACATCAGGTGGCCAAAGGATTGGAGTTTCAGCTTCAACATCAGTCCTTCCAATGAACACCCAAAACTGATCTCCTTTAGGATGGACTGGTTGGATCTCCTTGCAGTCCAAGGGACTCTCAAGAGTCTTTTCTAACACCACAGTTCAAAAGCATCAATTATGAACCCCAAAATCTTTTTTTGCCTTCAAGTGGGAGGCTCCAGGAGAAAAACACAAACAGATGACTTGGACAGTATTACCTCAGGGGTTTGGAGATAGCCCCCACCTGTTTGGGCAGGCTTTTAGCCAGGATCTCCTAGATCTGGACCTGGGACCTAATGGGAAAATATTATAATCTGTAGATGACCTATTAATCTGCTCTCCAGATGAGAAAAATGCCCAACAACATGCAAATCAGGTTCTAAACTTTTTGGCAGAGAGGGGGTATAAAGTCTCGCCTGCATTAGCATGGTTGAGACAAGGGTCACTTACCTGGCAGTTCAGATTACACAGGGGTCCAGGAAGCTGTCCCTCTGATAGGGTACAAGCAATGCTCCAGCTGCCCTCCCCCACGACTCCAAAACAGTTGTGAACGTTCCTGAGGCTAACTGTAGAATCTGGATATCCAACTATGGTCTAATTGCTCAGCCCTTATATGAAAGCTTGAAGGGACGGGATGATTCAATCCTACTGATGTGGGGAACTCCTCAAAAGAAGGTAGAGGCTACACTAAAACAAAATTTAACTCAAGCACCTGCCTTGAGTTTGCCAGACCCAGAAAAAGCATTCCAACTTTATGTTCATGAAAAGAAAGGAATAGACTTGGGAGTGTTAACTCAAAGGTTGGGACCTGAGCCCCAAGCCTGTAGCTTACTTATCCAAGAGGTTCAACCCAACTGCCCGAGGCTGACATCCCTGCCTTCGAAATCTTGCAGCTATTGCAGTTCTAATAGAAGATGCCTTAAAACTCTTTGGGGGGCAAACTAACTATTTTTAGCCAACCACCAAGTGAAACAACTCCTGACTGGGAGAAGTCATTTATGGATGTCTGATCAAAGGATCCTCAGATATCAAGTAGTACTGATGGAAAATTCAGCTCTTACTACATCCCCTTGTGAGGTTCTTAACCCAGCCACCCTCCTGCCTACCTCAGGGCACTCTCCCTTCTCACTCTTGCCTAGAAACTTTGGACCACTGGACAAAACCACGAGATGGATTGTCAGAAGAACCTCTGACCAGTCCTGAGGAAATCTGGTACACTGATAGAAGCAGCTTTGTCTTAGACAAAAAAGGATGAGCTGGATATGCAGTAATCTCCAATTTTGAGATCACAGGCTAAACATTTGCCACCAGGTACTTCAGCCCAATTAGCTGAGCTAATGGCCCTGACTGGAGCTTCAAAACTGGGAAAAGGAAAAAGAGTAGCCATTACACTGAATCCAAGTATGCTTTTCTGGTGCTACATGCACATGTTGCTATTTGGAAAGAAAGAAGCCACTTTCCACAGGTCCCTAATCAAATATGGTGATCAAATCCTTAGGCTCTTGGAGGCAGTCCCTCTGCCTGCTAAGGTTTCAGTCTCCCATTGTAAAGGACACCAAAAAGGGAACAGGGAAGTGGCACAAGGGGACCAAAAAGCTGATCAGGCATCTAAGAGAGCAGCATTACAGAACAATGACCTAATAGGGGTTGCCACCTTAGTTCACAGACTAATTTGCCAGAAACTCCTTCATATATTGAAGGTGAGACTCTTAAAACCAAGAGTGAGGGCTTTCAAGAAGATCATATCAGGTGGTTCTAAAAAGAGGGACTCCTTTTTCTGCCTGGGAACCTCCAATGGAAATTAGTTAACTCCTTACATGTCACCATTTATTTAGGGGAGAAGGCCCTCCAAAGATTACTAGAAAGATCCTTCAGAGGAACAGGCCCCCAAACAACTATAAGGCAAGTGGTCTCCTTTTGTCCCACTTACCAATTAAATAACCCCCAAGGAGCTCAAAGACCCAGCTGGCCCAGCCCGTCCAACAACATGGGACCTACCCAGAAGAGGACTAGGCTTCACCCAGATGCCAGTTTCTCAAGGGTAGAAATACCTACTAGTCATGATAGATACATTCACAGGATGGATTGAAGGCTTTCCCACCTGGACTGAGAAGGCTGAGGAGGTAGTTAAAAAAAACTGTTCCATGAAATCATTCTGAGGTTTGGTCTGCCCAGGTCATTATAAAGTGACAATGGGACATCATTTACTTCTAAGGTCATCCAAGGGGTCTCTAAAGCATTGGGTACTACTTATTATCTACATTGTGCCTGGAGGCCTCAGTCTTCAGGAAAAGTATAAAGAGCCAACAAACTCTTAAAATCAGTAATAAAAAAGATAACCCAGGAGACCTCCCTTACTCTCCTCCACACCCGTATTGCCCCTAAGAAACAGGGTGGCCTTAGTCTTTATGAGATGCTATATGGAAAAACTTTTGTTTACGTCAATGACCTATTCCTAGATCCAGAGGCTCAGGCCCTCTGGTCGTATACCATGGCCATTGGGCAATTCCAACAGGGTGTCAACCAGGATACAAAAGATTTCTGAAGAGTCACCACTATATGCTTCAAGGACTCAAGTCCTAATTAAAGTCTGGAAAGATGGGTCCCCGAAGGCTCAACTACAGCCCACAAGGAAGGGCTGTAATACTTTCTACTCCCACAACAGTCAAGATATCAGGACACGACTCTTGGATTCACTACTCATGAGTCAAGCCATGGAAGAAAACAGAAGAGAACACAATACACCTGTGAGTCCCTGGGAGATCTCAGATATCTATTCAGAACTACAAATGGGTGCCATGCTAATGAACACTCCCAAAATTAAGTTTCTGGGGATAAGATTTCTCAGGATAGCTCTAAAGAGCCAACAAAGCTTGGCAGGGGTTGTATTCCAAAATAGGAGATAGATCTCCTGATACCTGAACAAGTAGGGACTTGAGCCATCTTGAATGGGATATGTTGTTTCTGGGTAAATACCTCCAGCTAAGTTAAAGAAAGTCTCACAGTCCCTAAGAAAAACATTCCAGATCCTACAAGATCTCAAAGAACAAGCTGGAGAGTTCTCAGAATGGCGACAATCTCTCTTTGGGGGATCCTTCTCCTGGTGAGGGGGAATTTGGAGTTGGTAACGAGCCCCCCACCCCACAATCCATGTTATCATCATATTGATTCTGCTTATGATTGCTCCGTGTATTATCAATTGTCTAACCCATTTTGTCTCTGCCCAGGTCAACAAGCTACAACATGCAGTGCCAGTTCAACAAGGATATATAAAACTACAGCCAAACATGGAAAATATCACTCACCCTTAGGTAAACACTGCTATAAGGACTCTGAGGCTTGAGACTAGCAAGAAGGGGAGGCCCAATGCCCCTCACCATCCCAGTTCAGCAATAAGTGGCCACAGAGACCTCGATGCCCCTTATACCTAAAGAATTGGTCTTCCCATCTCTTGACGGGGTAATGTTAGGTAGTTAGAATAGGAAAGAGGAGTCCAGATTGGCAGTGGCTAAAATACAAAGAAGGGAAAAGCCCACGAAAATAGAACAAAGGAAGGTCTGAGGACCGGAGTGAGAACCTCAGGTGAAGCAAACAGCCCTCCTGGCTAGCCCAGTTTACATAGGGCAGGTTCAAGGGGAAGAGAAAAAAACAGATAAGAGGAACCAAATTGAGTCTTGCTCTTCTCTCCATGTCTTTTGGTTCAGCCCACCCTCATGACACAAGGATGTGTTTTCCTTTGCCTGCCAAATAAAACTGAGCTGTAACAGTGAGCTGTAACACTGGTCTGTCTGTTGCTTCAAATTTTTGCTCCGATGAGACAGAACCCAGGAAATTACAAACTCCCCTGACACTAATAACTTGTTCAGTAACTAGATACACCAGCTATTCAGAAAGGTCAAGTTTCTTGACTCAAAGCCCACTGTTATCTTTAATCTCTCTTTAAAAAACTAGGAATATCAATTTCTTTACAAAAATGATGGAGAATAAAAGACTTTAGGAAAACTACATCCAAATGTCATTTTCAACTTTTTAAAGCCTTGATTCATGAGAAAAGGAGGGAAAAAAGGAAAGGATGAAAAAAGAGTGTGAAGGAGGAAGTAGAGAGGAAGGAAAAGAAAGAGGGAAAGAAGGGAGGGAACAAAGGAAGAAAGCAGTCAATTTTCAAAAGACATCTTTGAGCCAGGGTAATCTGAA
The DNA here is from genome assembly GCF_001704415.2 of Capra hircus. NCBI lineage: Eukaryota > Metazoa > Chordata > Mammalia > Artiodactyla > Bovidae > Capra > Capra hircus. Next base: position 78,453,091 of record NC_030811.1, read on the forward strand.
TATGGACTAGGTATTGATATTAAGGAATTATTAGTAATTTTGCTAAGTGTGATAAAGACAAAGTGGCTATTTAAAAAAACATCTTTCTATGTAAATTAAGCATACTGAAATATATGAAATATATATTTCATATATACTGAAATATATGAAATATATATTTCACATATACTGAAATATATATCATTAGGTAATAAGCTGCCTGGTCTGATGCTGTGATATATATATATTTGTTCTTCATTCTGTTTCTGCAATAGAACTTCTAAAACCCTTGGAACTTCCCCAGTATGAGAGCAATAAATATACCTATTGCTATGTTAATGAGGCAACTTTTGGAAATCACCTAAGTATGAAGGATTGTTGCCAGAGGAGTCAATCAAGTGATTAGTATTGGATCTTCCAGTTCCACTCCACTGACCTCTGGGAAGGGGAGAGGGTCTGAAGGTTGGATCAATCAAGAATGGCAATTGATTTAGTGAGTCAGATGCCTCCATGAAAACCCAAAAGGACAGGTACAGAGAGCTTCTGGGTTTGTCAATGTGTGGATATACTAAGAGAGTGATACTCCTGGAGAGGACATGGAAGCGCAGCACTTTTCCTATCCCTTGCCTAATGCATCTCTTTCATCTGAGTATTCCTGAGTTACACCTTTTTATAATGAAACAACAATCTAGTAAGTAAATCATTCCCTGAGTTCTGTGAGTCACTTTGAAAAATTAATTGAACCCAAGAATGAATTGTGGGAACTTACAATTTGTAACAGGTTGGTAGTAAGCACAAGTAATAATCTGAACTTGTAACTGGAATCTGAAATAATGGCAGGGGGACAGGTATGGCAGTCCTACAGAACTGGACTCTTATAGAATACAATTACCTCCAAGTAGATTGTGTCAGAGCTGAGTTGAATTGTAGGACAACAGTTATTGCTTGGAGATTTGCTTGGATACCAACAACACATTGGAACTGGGTCCAGAAACCTAATACTTGGTATTTACTTTAAAATGCTCTGCGGAGAGGGGTGGAGGAAGTAGTAGAGATAGATGAAAGAAACAGGAAAAATGCAAATAATTGTTGAAGATAGGTCAAAGGTAGGTCATAAAATTACATTGTTCCATCTTCTCTATTTTTTGTGATTAAATTTTCTATAATAAAGTATTTTAAATAAATCAAAGAAAGTCTCATGCCCATATGTTTTGATTAATTTTAACTATGTCTCTTCCATAATTTTTGACTTAAATAAATAAGGCAGCTTTTCTAAAAAATCACCTCTGCATGCTGCTAAGTCACTTCAGTCGTGTCCGACTCTGTGCAACCCCATAGACAGCAGCCCACCAGGCTCCGCCGTCCCTGGGATTCTCCAGGCAAGAACACTGGAGTGGATTGCTATTTCCTTCTTCAATGCATGAAAGTGAAAAGTGAAAGTGAAGTCGCTCAGTTGTGTCTGACTCTTCGCGACCTTTGTATAAGCATATTATATCTAACTCATTGTATTATAATTCCTTTATTTTTTAGAGCATAACTTGAAATCTAAAACTAATAAATTTATTCCAAAGCTATTCTTTGCCCTGAGGAAACCACAGTCCTCAATTGATGAAATAATTGAGAGTTGTATCTTCCTAAGTATCTCTTGATATAACCATTAAGTCTCAATTTACCACTATCTTGGGTACCATATATTTGCATCCATATCTTGAATGCCATATCTCTAAAGAAGAAATCAGAATTTTGTGAAAAACAAAAGGCCTTGGGAAACTGCCTTCACAAACAATTGAGAATTGGGAACTGATCAGTTTTCAGACATATTTTATAGGAGGTATCTGAATCTTGTCAGGCTGAACTACTTCAAACTACTTATTAAAAATATGCTGCTATATTTGCTGCCATTATGCAGAGCCTTCCCTGGTGGCTCAGTCAGTAAAGAATCTACCTGTATTGCAGGAGACCCAGATTCGATCCTGGAATGGGAAAATCCCCTAGAGAAGGAAATGGCAACCTACTCCAGTATTCTTGCCTGGAAAATCCCATGGACAGAGAAGCCTGGTGGGCTACAGTCCATGGGGTCGCAAGAGCTGGATACAACTTAGAGACTAATCCACAACCACATAATGTGCAGAGCTTTCACATTTTAATGCCTCTGATCCCGGAGTAAATCCTGCCTAAATTAATACCATCAAGGCTGTAGTCGTGACATAGTTGTAAAAAGCTGAATATGCCTACATATGCACAGAAACAGGGAAAGAAAGAAAAAGAAAGAAAAACTATTGACTTTGGCATAGTCAATAAAGCAGAAATAGACGTTTTGCTGGAACTCTTTTGCTTTTCCGAAGATCCAGTAGGAAAGTTAGAATTTCAGTATAAAGAATTTTGAGGATAATTCAACTAATTTTCATGTTGTTTTTTTAATATGCATACATGTTTTAATCATAATTTTAAAACTGCCTACATAAATCCAAAAAACTTTCTTTCAACTAATATAAAGTAAAAATTATAAGTGATAAGAAAGATTTATGTCATCTATTAACTGATAACACTGTTTCTTTCTTAGTAACAGACAAAATAACGGTACATTTTAAAATCAATGAAATACAATATCTGAAATGGAATAAAGTTTATAAATTTTTAGCATTTATGTAGATTGGATAATGAATAAATTAAAGAATATTATAGATGATCAAAACATGTCTTTAATGTTACAACCTATCTTTTGAGGAATAGTCATTATTATACATCACCATTCCCTATAACTGGAGACAAAGAAATAACTGGTAGTACATGAGACTGGTCAATGTGGACATCTCTGACTGTTCATATACAGTTGCTCTAAATTTATTCAGTATTCCCAATTTTAAAAGATTGGATAAATCCAGATTATCTTGAGAACCACAATCAGTTTAGAGAGGAAGATCATTTCACATCATTATGCTGAAAGACTGTAACAATATGGAACTGTCCAATATGAAAGCTGCGGTTACTGCCATCTTGGAATGAGGACTTCAGTTATCATTTCCAATGCTCTGTGGCTGGTCCTGCTACAGGAAAAGAGGATAGACTAGAATTATGACCTACTGATCTCCTTTCAATTTTATGATTTTACGTTTCTAAATAAAATCTTGTGAATCTGTAAGTCATAAATATAAAAGATACATTCTTCAATTAGACACCCACTCCTAGATTCATTAGGCACAGCAATGGATAAGAAAAGGCAAAGTTCCAAAACCATGAAATAATATGTTATCAAATAGTCATATAAAAAATTCTTTAGCTAACTTTATTCTGTATTAACTTTGGCATGAAATTAAGGAAAATTTATTAACAATGTCACTCCAACCCCATTCCTAGACAGATAAGTAATCTAGCTTCCCTCTGATATTTACCATTAGGCAAATGGACTACTATATTCCTAACTGATTTTATTTATTGTTGATTCTTCACTGTCTTTGAGCCTCATTGAGTTTTATGGTAATTTTTTAAGTATTAAAATGAATGAGAATTTTTATATTTCCTTCACTAAACAACTCTTCTTCTTTCTTTTGCATTTTTGTTAGATTACCCTCCATGAAGAGGGGAAATGGATACTGAGCTTCCTGGAACACTCAGTTTTTGACATGATGACAACTTTGTTTAACCCATACTACTTTAAGAACAGAAGAAAAAGATCCATTAGAAAATAAAAGACTGTTAGAAAAAGAAAATGTAAGGAAGAAGAGAAAAGGGGAAGAAAAAAGAATGTATGCTTTTCTTTTATTTACCAGCAATTGGGCAAGTAAGGACAAAATCTGAAATTTGTCATAGCTTTGGCTTTGAATTCTCTGAATTTATCACATGGCTGTTTTTACTCAAATGGCAAAAGACAGCTTTCTGTCATGTCTACAAGTTAGCTTTGCTTTTCTAGCTGAAGCCATCTTTGAGGATTCATATAATATATAAAGAGTGAACCATTAACAAGAAAATTTAGAGTATTTGAATGATAGATTAAATGTCAACTTATTTCCCTAATCATACTAGGCACGTTATTCCTGTTAAATAAAATTTTCTCTAGTTTTAAAAATACTTTTTAATATTATTAGAGCAGCAAATGCAAGCCTTAGAAAGAGTATTTGATTATTATGCTAGAAAAATAAATTTGAGTAAAAGATTCAAAATAATTCTAGTATTCTCTGGTAGCATAGCAAATTTTTAAAAAGTTCCCCTTTGAATAAGATGTCCACCTATATGCAGTTAAAGATCTACTGTAGAGAGTTAATTGGTGGCCCATATTGGCCCAGGAGGGTATATTATAGTTACATCAATGCACAGTGGGATGTCCCAGTAAAACTAAATATAAGTCAGCTTTGATTCCTTTGCTCAGAACCATCTAACCTAATTTTAGATAGCCTGGATCTTCCTCTGAGCAACTTTGTGGAAAGCATGCTCTGAGTCTATTGCCCTGGAAAGAGAGCAAAATCTACATCTGTTGACCTTTAAATAACTGCATTTTGAAATAATATAAAAGAGAAAAGGATTGCACACATTCACAAATACACACAAATATATACCTCTGTCTCTACCTTTTCTAAAAAAATTAAAATATCTAATGGATATTGCTTTAAAAACAAAACCAATACCATTAAAATTAGACTATTACAAAATCAGGCAACAACTCAAGAGTGTGGAGCATTCTTAGTGATGCTCCCACTCCCACAAATACTTAGCTACTGTAAACTCGACAGAATTTCTACTCCACTTTCTAACCATATTGATTCTTAAGAATTTTTGTTTGAAATTCACTTTTTCAATTCCAACATTACTCATCCGTTCTGTGAGCCATGTGGAAGTGAAGAAAACAGAGCTCTAAACATTTTAGATAGGGCAATTAAACATGCGGTTTCTCTAGACACAAATTACGGCATCAGCATTTGCAGCTCAAGACACCACTGATGAATCAGCCTAAAATAAAGTCTTCAGTGGAGCTGATACTTTATTTTGCACATATCCTACCAAGATTACATCATCATGGCTAAATCCATGACCTAGTAATACTTTGTTAAGAATTCCAAGGTTTAGGCATTTTTATTGAAATCATGAAAACAGAGGATACCAGACCCTACCCTGGGGGTTGAAAATTTCTCTTGCATTTTTCCTTTTTAGCACATAAAAATAATAGTGACATCAATTGTGGATCTGTAGAAACTCAATGTCATGGATTCAGGTTAGGAGAAAAATGAAAGTGAAAGTGTAAGTCACTCAGCTGTGCCGGACTCTTTGCAGCCCCATGGACTATACAGTCCATAGAATTCTCTAGGCCAGAATACTGGTGTGGGTAGCCTTTCCCTTCTCCAGGGGATCTTCCCAAACCAGGGATTGAAACCAGGTCTCCTTCATTGCAGGTGGATTCTTTACCAGCTGAGCCACAAGGGAAGCCCAAGAATACTGGACTGGATAGCGTATCCCTTCTCCAGCAGATCTTCCCGACTCAGGAATCCAACCAGGATTCCCTGCATTGCAGGCAGATTCTTTACCAACTGAGCTATCAGGGAAGTCCCTGGTTAGAAGAAAGTGTCTATGTAAATAAAGACATGTTTTGTTTACTATTCATGATCTCAAAAAGCTGTATGAATATGTGAAAAAATCAAACATATTATGCATAAAAGTAAATATTATAGCAAAGAATAAAATGTAACAATAAAAGGTAGAAAAACAAAAATATTCCTTAGGATAACATGAAATATGTTAGCAATTTGAAGAGGTAGAAAGAAAGTAAATGTCACAATTCTGCCACAATAAATCTGCTTGACATTATTACTGAAGTAACAGTTGACATATAAGCAGATGATTCTGTTTTGTTCATTACAGATCCCTATTATGGTGTTTGGCTTATATTAAGCACTCAACAAATATTTATTGAATAAATCCAATGAACTAGTGGTCTTTATAAGAAACCTTTAGTATTATTGTTACCATTTTATTTGTATGATTCCTATTTTAAAATTTAATACTGTTATTAACATTCTACAAATGAGAAATCAGAGTGTGAAATGTTCTATTCTATCCTGACTCCAAACCTGAGCACTAGCCACTATACCCTTCTGTCAACTACAAATTGGCACTTGCCATAGGTGCTTGTCATTTACCTCCACAAGGATTAAATCATGCGGAACTGCAGCTGCTGACTTTCAAGACCCCCCTTGAAAGGAGTTCAGGGTGGAGAGCAGAAATGAGGCCTTTTATGCTCTGGGAAAGGACAGGTCTTTAGATAGTTAGATATTTTCAGGAGCCAATTTTATGAGCCCAATTCTTTTATCTCTCTATCTAGAAAAGCACTAAAATCCTTCAAGGTGATGACTGTTTCTCATGAAAGCTTCATGAGATTAGCAAAAAGCTTCTCAAGACTAGCAGAAAGCTTCTGGAAAAATATGTGCTTGATTGAATGTACTCTTCCTTCACCAAAATCACATATATACTGTCCTTTCTTCCTACTTCTTTGGAGTAGTTTCTCAGAGCTATCTGAGGTGCTATCTACTGTACTGCAGTCCTTATTTTGCTCCAAATAAAACTTAATTCACAACTTTCTCAAGTTGAGTGTTTTTTAGGTCGCCATTGCCACCTCTTGTTGTTAAAACCAGATTTCCTATATGAAATAGTATGTGGAAAGAAGAGTCAATAAATATTAGAGATCACTATGACTTGGGCTGGTAACCAAAATTTCATGAAGGACACAGATAGCTAAAAATCACAATGCAGCTAAGATTTAAAAAAAAAAAAAGAGGGAGATGATATCTAAAGGTGGCCTGAGCAAAGAAGGCACAAAAGCACAATTGACATTGAAGGTCAGCTAATGGGCAGCTCTGGCTGCTGGTCTGTGTGGATGGGATTCCCTGGCGCTGGCACATTAAGTATTCAAAGCACTGTGGGGAAATGCAACAGTCAGAAGTCGTTAATATGTTAGAGGGCCAGAAATACTAAAGGTCTGGAAGCTTTTTGAACCACAGATTAGAAATAAACCAGAGGCAAAGGGTGCCAGGTAAATCATCTTTAAGAGAAATTGTGATATTAGGAGCTATGTAGGGTTTAGTACCAATCATCCAGGAGACATGTGAGGCTACAAAAATCTAGAAGAAAATTACCTTACGGCCAAATGAATTGAGACAAATAATTTAGAAGGAAGACATTTCAAAAACTAAAAAAAAGAAATAAAAGGAATCCAGATCGGAAAAGCAGTAAAGCTCTCCCTATTTGTAGATGACATGCTACTGTATATAGGAAACCCTAAAGATAGTATCAAAAAATTACTAGAGCTAATCAGTGAACTCAGCAAAGTTGGAGGTTACAAAATAAATACACAGAAATCATTTGCACTCCCATATACTAACAATGAAAAATCAGAAAGAGAAATTAAGGAATCAATCCCATTCACCATTGCAACAAAAATAATTAAATATCTAGGAATAAACTTATCTAAGGAAACAGAAGAACTGTACACAGAAGATTATAAGACACTAATGAAAGAATCAAAGATGATATAAACAGATGGAAAGATATTCCATGTTCCTGGGTAGGAAGAATCAATATTTTGAAAATGACTATACTACCAAACACAATCTACAGATTCAATACAATCCCTATCAAATTACCAATGGCATTTTTCACAGAACTAGAACAAAAAATTTGACAGTTCATATGGAAACACAAAAGACCCCAAATAGCCAAAGCAGTCTTGAGAAATAAGAATGGAGCTGGAGGAATCAATCTTCTTGACTTAAGGTTATACTACAAAGCTACAGTAATCAAGACCATATGGTACTGGCACAAAAATAGAAATATAGACCAATGGAACAAGATAGAAAGCCAGAAATAAACCCATGCACCTATGGGTACCTTATTTTTGACAAAGGAGGCAAGAATATAGAATGAGGCAAGGACAGCCTCTTCAATAAACGGTATTGGGAAAACTGGACAGCTACATGTAAAAGAATGAAATTAGAATACTTCCTAACACCATACACAAAGATAAACCCAAAATAAATTAAGCCATAAATATAAGACCAGAAACTATAAAACTCTTAGAAGAAAGCATAGGCAGAACACTTGATGACATAAAGCAAGATTCTCTATGACCCACCTCCTAGAGGAACAGAAATAAAAACAAAAGTAAACAAGTGGGACCTGATTAAACTTACAAGCTTTTGCACAGCAAAGGAAACTATAAGCAAGGTGAAAAGACAACCCTTGAAATGGGAGAAAATAATAGCAAGTGAAACTGACAAAGGATCAATTTCCAAAACATACAAGCAGCTCATACAACTCAATACCAGAAAAACAAACAACCTGAACAAAAAGTGGGAAAAAGACCTAAACAGACATTTCTCCAAAGAAGACATAGAGATGACTAACAAACACATGAAAAGATACTCAACATCACTCATTATTAGAAAAATGCAAATCAAAACCACAATAAGATATTACCTCATACCAATCAGAATGGCTATCATCAAAAAGTCTACAAACAATAAATGCTGGATAGGGTGTGGAGAAAAAAAGAATGCTCTTGCACTGTTGGTGGGAAAGTAAATTGATATAGCCACTATGGAAGATGGTGTGGAGATTCCTTAAAAAACTAGGAATAAAACCACCAGCTATCCCACTCCTAGGCATATACCCTGAGGAAACCAAAATTGAAAAAGACACATGTATCCCATTGTTCAATGCAGCACTTTTTACAACAGCTAGAACATGGAAGCAGCCTAGATGTCCATTGACAGAGGAATGGATAAAGAAGTTGTGGTACATATACCCAATGGAATATTACTCAGCCATAAAAAGGAATGCCTTTGAGTCAGTTCTAATGAGGTGGATGAACCTAGAACCTATTTACAGAGTGAAGTAAGTCAGAAAGAGAAGGAAAAATATCATATTTTAACACATATACAGAATCTAGAAAAATGGTACTGAAGAAATTACACACAGGGCAGCAATGGAGAAAGAGACATAGAGAATAGACTTATGAACACAGGGAGAGGGGAGGAGAGGTTGAGATGTATGGAAAGAGTAACATGGAAACTTACATTACCATATGTAAAATAGATAGCCAACGAGAATTTGCTGTATGGCTCAGGAAACTAAAACAGGGGTCTGTGTCAACCCAGAGAGGGGGGATGGGGAAGGAGATGGGAGGGAAGTTCAAAATGGAGGGGATATGTGCATACCTATGGCTGATTCGTGTTGAGGTCTGACAGAAAACATCAAAATTCTGTAAAGCAATTATCCTTCAATAAAAATTAACTAAAAAATTTAAAAAAAAACAAAGGCTTGCAGAAATATTAAACTAAGGCAGAGTCATGGGAACGGTGTAAATTAAAAGAGTATATTTCAGTCACAAGGAAAACAAGTCAGAAGCCTTGTGTGAACTGGAGTCAACCACCTTGAGTGTTACATACATTAAATCTGTTTAGTGGCATTATGTTTCACATGGCAGCCTTAGTTGTTTACCTCATAACAAAGACTTTTGGCTTAGCAGTAAACCTCATATTGAAGAACCATTTTCTGATCTGGGTGTATGTAGACCTGCAAATACATGTAGGCAAAAATTGTTGCTAAAAGCAAAGGAAAATGCATTTGTGGGTAAAAGGAACTCTTGTAACAAATGGTTCTGATTGGGTCACAAAAATGGGTACTGAAAGACACAGAAACATATCTTGAAGATGGACTATAAAAACCTTGAATGTTTGATGAAGAATCTGGATATTTTATTCTAGGAAATAAGAGGCAATGAAGATTTTGAGTTGGCTAGTACTCTTATAAAAGCACCACTTTCAGGAAAATGAATATGGCAGCAGTATGACCTGTAAATCAAAGATAAAAGCAAAAGATATCAGTTGGGAAGCTACTGTAACAATTCAGAGGCAAGGAATATAGATGCAAATTATACCCTTGCCTGTAAGAATTCAGAGAGTTCTGGAATATTGTAAAACGGGGAATCATAGTGGGTTTAAAAACCCAAGTTCCAGAAAAACATCTATTTCTGCTTTATTGACTATGCCAAAGCCTTTGACTGTGTGGATCACAATAAACTGTGGAAATTCTGAAGGAGATGGGAATACCAGACCACCTGACCTGCCTCTTGAGAAATCTGTATGCAGGTCAGGAAGCAACAGTTTGAACTGGACATGGAACAATAGACTGGTTCCAAATAGGAAAAGGAGTACGTCAAGGCTGTATATTGTCACCCTGCTTATATGCAGAGTACATCATGAGAAATGCTGGACTGGAAGAAACACAAGCTGGAATCAAGATTGCCGGGAGAAATATCAATAACCTCAGATACGCAGATGACACCACCCTTATGGCAGAAAGTGAGGAGGAACTCAAAAGCCTCTTGATGAGAGTGAAAGTGGAGAGTGAAAAAGTTGGCTTAAAGCTCAACATTCAGAAAACGAAGATCATGGCATCTGGTCCCATCACTTCATGGGAAATAGATGGGGAAACAGTGGAAACAGTGTCTGACTTTATTTTTTGGGGCTCCAAAATCACTGCAGATGGTGACTGCAGCCATGAAATTAAAAGACGCTTACTCCTTGGAAGAAAAGTTATGACCAACCTAGATAGTATATTCAAAAGCAGAGACATTACTTTGCTGACTTTTGCTGACTAAGGTCCGTCTAGCCAAGGCTATGGTTTTTCCAGTAGTCATGTATGGATGTGAGAGTTGGACTGTGAAGAAGGCTGAGCGCTGAAGAATTGATGCTTTTGAACTGTGGTGTTGGAGAAGACTCTTGAGAGTCCCTTGGACTGCAAGGAGATCCAACCAGTCCATTCTGAAGGAGATCAGCCCTGGGATTTCTTTGGAAGGACTGATGTTGAAGCTGAAACTCCAGTACTTTGGCCACCTCATGGGAAGAGTTGACTCATTGGAAAAGACTCTGATGCTTGGAGGGATTGGGGGCAGGAGGAGAGGGGACGACAGAGGATGAGATGGCTGGATGGCATCACTGACTCGGTGGTCGTGAATCTGAGTGAACTCCGGGAGTTGGTGATGGACAGGGAAGCCTGATGTGCTGCGATTCATGGGGTCGCAAAGAGTCGGACACGACTGAGCGACTAAACTGAAACTGAACTGAAGAGAAATTCTATTTAAAATGCTGTGTCCTTATCTAGAAAGAGTGCTGAAGAAAAGACAGATACAAACGTACAAATATACAAAAATGCACAGATCATACTGTGCACAGATCTTACTATGGACACAAAAATGCACAGATCATACTTTATGTACATTGGCAAAGGTATTGCCCTACAGACATAGCAAGCATATCAATTTTTTCACCTTAGATATAAATTTCAAAGCTGTGATACTGAGTGATATATGTGTCTCTATTATTTAAACTATATGCATTCTATATATCAGATGTTTTGTTAAGTTTTTTTTGATACGTCTAAGAGACAGTCTTGTATAATAATGCTGAATGTGCAGAATCATATTTTATTTCAGAAAAAAAGTAAATTTAGATATTTAAATTTTCCATTAAAAACTGAACTTCAGCCAACACAGAGATATTTGAATAATCCACGATGTATTGACAAATACCATTCTGTGATAATGATGACACTGAACCATCACAGGTAGACTGTTTTTTCAAGGGATGATGTGGATTTGCACTTAATCCCCCATACTGCTCATTAGCACATATATGCTCAGAGAAAGGTCCCAGGAAGAGTGCATCTACACTCTAGAGCTAACTGGCCTACCTTGGAATCAAACTCTTCATTCTGGCTTCATTAGTGCAAGCTCTTCTCAACTGGCTTCCAACGCAGATGGATTTCTAAACCTAAAGTTAAGATTTTCTTTCATTTTTTTCCCTATTTTGGTGGAATGAAATGTATTAATTTATTAAACTTGCTGAAAAGTACAATCACCAGACATTTTCACCCCAAAATACTAATTAATTGATTATTAACAAATACTAGTTATATAATTAGTATAGGTTAAAATTAACTCTAAAATAGATAATTTATACAACTAGAATTGAGGGTGATATCACATTCAGATTAAAGATAGACAATTCATCATAGCTTTATTTAGATATCTGAACAAAGAACAGTATTTGGGTTGTTCTTGACTCTGATGAAAACCTGTTTTAATTTTCAAATTACACTAGATTAAAACAATACTTCCACATAAGATTTTGGGCATAGAACTTCTAATATCTTTTAATTCTTCCATCCCACCACTGTCTGTCAAACACCTACAATATGTTAAATTAAAAATGAATGTGTTTATCTTGACTCTGTAATTACATATTTTATTGTAATCTGGGGAATTTTAGGTCTTATAATATCTGTCAGTTGATGCTTTTTGCTATTATTATTGTTTTTGTTCTAATGAACAAAAAGTAACAAACATTTATGAGCAGACAAATTTACTTTTCATTTATGTAAAGTTGTGAAACAATTTTTTTCAGAAAATACATCAAAGTAAATTTAGATATTTAAATTTTCCATTAAAAACTGAACTTCAGCCAATACAGAGATATTTAAATAACCCATAATGTATTAATAAATACCATTTTGTGATAATGATGACACTGAACTATCACCAGGTAGACTGCGAGAATAATTTTTCACAGATAAAGTTACTTATTAATTACATACCAAACTTGAGATTTTGAAAAACTTTAATCACATAGACAGTTCTATCTTGACAGTTCTACTCTGCTTTTAAAATATTTTCATTAGCAATGATGAAATAATTAAAATCATGGAAGTATCAACTAATGTATTTCATTGGAACATTCCATTATTATCAACAGTGTCAGAATTTGGTCTAATCTGAAAATCTAGATGAACGTTAGTGTCATCTTGCTTCTTTTCTGCCTATCACATTGTCTGCTTGTATAAGTGGTTCTATTTATGGCATTACAGTAGTGCCCATTGACATGGCAGGCCCTAATCTGAAGAATATGACATTAAATAAAAACAGTATAGCCATATGCACTTGAGTGTCAAAAGATAAAACAGACATGTTTTAATGTCTAATAAGTAGGTGTATCATTTATACATTTTCAATATGATGGTTTCTAATTTCTTGCTTCTATACTAGTGTTCCTATATTCTTGTATTTCTTTCTAACTGAATTCACAGAGCCTTGACAGAAATTCAAACAAACAGGAATGTTTTGTTGTTCTAAGACCTGGCCTATTTGTTTCCATTGCAATAGACAAGCCAGCTGTGCTCAAATGCACCAGCTGAAGAACAATGTGGAAATAAAGAAAACAGGCTGGCAGAAATAGCATGCTAAAGGAAATAACTTTGGGCAATTCTGAAATAGTAACATAATCACAATACTAGTCAGCTATGATATGCTAATAAATATTAAATGATCCTTCAGGCATTCCATAGGGTGGAATTATTTAAACCTATATTCCACACTTCTAGCTTAACTCTGTCACTCAAATTACTCGCTTTGTCCTTGCCTAAATAATTTTCTCTGCACTTGTTAGGGCAAGTATTTTTTGTTTTGTTTGGGTGTCCTAATCCAAACCCAAGTCATGATACATGCTTTGAAGAAGAATTGATTCTTTTGAACTATGGTGCTGGAGAAGACTCTTGAGAGTCCCTTGGACAGCAAGGAGATCTAACCAGTCAATCCTGAAGGAAATCAACCCTGAATATTCATTGGAAGGACTGATTTTGAAGCATGCTGGAGTCCATGGGGTTGCAAAGAGCCCTACACAACTGAACAGCAATGTAGCTAACAGAATACTCTATATGTTATTTTCCCTCCAAAATTTCAGACACTTTTCATAATCTAATCTTCTTACCAAATACAACCTAAAACATGACAATATATCAGAACATGCAAAATGACAGAAATGCACGTTTGTTTCTCCCGTAATAAAAATAATAGTGATAAACTCAAGCTATACAAACTATTTCACATTGACATAACAAAATAAAATGAAGCTCAGCTGGATTCATGGCTTTGTACAATTTCAAATAGTGAGACATAAATCAATAAACTTGCTTCTTTTTTTTTTTTTTGGCTCACTTCATCTTACCTAGGAAGGTTCTTCTACTAGAGTTTGTTTAAGGGAATAAGACCAGGTTCCCAGTATACAAAAATTCAGCCTGATTCTGGGAAGGCTCAATCACAAACTAAACTTGGAATTGCCCAATGGCGATAAGCATAGAATGCCAAGATAGACAAAGAAACCTGTATAACACTAAAACAAAAGGAAGGGTGTTCTTGGCACATGAAAGTATTTTCTCTCCTACCAGAGCCAATTGCTTGTATATCAGTGATGCTTTATAAATGTGAATCACTGTAACAAGCAGAGAACAAATGCATGAAACATATGAAATAGAGGGGGTGGGGGAAATTTGAAGAGATGTGTTATATCATTATCAAATAAATTATTTGGTCAAAACTATATAATCTCTCTCAACATTATAGCATTATCTTGGAACCAAAAATAAAGATAGGTAAATATACTAATTTGCAAATTACAGTAATTTGCTTCCAAATTGTTTTGAAATAGTTGTATGTATAACCAACAAAATACCATATTTATTAATTTTAAACAGATTATCACACAATCCTAAACATACTAGGAATTAGGCATTAATATCTCTGTTTTAGAGATGAGGATAGTGATACTTAGGAGTTAGTAAGTTGCCAAAGATCTAAACACAGATGTCTCTGATTTCAAAATTCTCTTTTAATTTCATAATATTAACTGGAATGAAATATACTTTATAACATTTACCTTATCAGAAGCAATTTCAAGAAGTAATACTAAAATCTCAGCCATGTATTGAGCAGTGGGTATATAAGTTAAGCATAAATAAAATCTAAAATAATTTTTATGGAGAGAAGAACCTTTCAAGAAATAACTAGAAAATTATTTAAACATCTTTATATAGATAAGATAACATTATGTAGCTGATATTTCTTTCAATATCTATTTCAGATGAGGCCATCATTAAAAACAGCATTGCAGAGAAATCAAAAGAAGACATTTTTAGCTACTCAATCAACCAATCCTGCCCTATCTTTAGACTTCCTTTTGGGTAAAATCATAAATGACTTGTTTTGGATTTCAGTAACGAGCTTGGGAACATAACTAATGCACATTGTTACATAGAGGTGGAGAGAAAGTAACATCAATATAAAGTTAGTAATTAGGAGAGATGTTATTTGGTTCACATAACTTTCACTATCCATGTTTATTTAATGATAGTTTTTCTACCCCAATAAAATCATGGTCAGGATATTGAGAATAGAAGTAAGAAATACTGTGTTTCCTCAAGAAGCTATTGGGCTTTGCACATTGCAGATAAATTTAATAAATCACAGAATGTTAGAAGTTACCTAACTCAGTGATCTGCTTTGCTGCACAAGGAATCTGAGGTCAAACAGCTAGTGGCAATGTGCAGTAGAGACCTGAACTTTTATTTCCAAGAATAGAAATAATGTGGTAAAATATAGTCTACTGTAGAGTTACCTGGAAGGGAATTAAAAAATAATGATTCAATATCTGGATTAGATAAGCTAAATCATTTTATTCCTCATAGCACAGTCTTATATCATGTAAAGCAAATGTAATATTAAACTTGAATATTTATTTGCATTTGTGCCTTCTAGAATATTTTATCTTTTTAAGCCTCTCAGAATAAAGCAATATTTACAACTAGATATGGTTTTGTGACTAATTTCTGGCCAATAGGATATAAATATAAGAGTCTTGTGTTTCCTTTCTAGAATGTTGCACTAAAATGTAACCAAATATGCTCCTTCTTTCTCTCATTTATCCTGCTACTTCAAATGTGCACATATTGGCTGGGTCACTAGAACTAGGGACACTCATGGAGACAGAAGAACGAAGAACTGGAGGCATTTTGGGTTCTACATAACTATTTATTAATAGCTGCCACACCAATCCTGAATGCTTGCGTACAAGAGAAGTCAACATTTAACTCAATATTTTGGGGGTTCTCTGGTACTTCCAGGCAAATAGAATACTAATGTATGGGCTTCTCAGGTGGTGCTCATGGTAAAGAACATGCCAGCAAATGCAGGACACATTGGAGATGCAGGTTCAGTATCCTAGAGAATCCCATGGACCAAGGAGTTTGGAGGGCTACAGTTCAATAAGGTTGCAAAGAGTCAGACAGACTGAAGCAATTTAGCTTGCACACATGCCCACTTGTGTGTGTGTGTGTATGTTTCAATTCCATAACTACCACTGTTTTAGTCTCATCTTGTCTCAGTTATATGACTAGAAACTAACCTGATATCATTGGGAACATATTGACAAATTACACACACAGACATGTCACACACACACACACACACACACACACACACACACCCCACTACACCCACTCACCCAGAAAGAGAGAGAGAGAACATACCCAAAACCCTTGAATAAGGGCTCTAATAATCATTTGCCTCTCTGCACTATAAAACATTGTACAGATTATTTAATAACAACAACAAAAAAGCTGTACCAGAAAAGCTCAGCATTTGAACTTGAATGAAGGGTACTGTACTGCTTTAAATAAAGGAGCTTTTCAAAGAAACACAAATGATTCTTTAATCTATTGTGTTAAATAAAATCTAATTGGATGTTGTTTAAAAACATTGTGTACTTTTGTATTGACCCTAAACTGAGAGTGGATTATTGGACTTACAAGAACTCAATGTTTTAATTTTTGTTATGAAGCTCCACTCCTATCAGCAACACTCTTCTAAACTCTCACCACTGCAGAACTCCAATATGGGAACTTATTATTCTAACACTTTGGTTGAATGAATATTTTTCAAAGATGAATATAGAGATCATTAGATCAAATACTTATGTTCTGGTCTAAATAAAATTCTTTCCTATCTTGTTCCTCCTTTCCCGCTCCCTCACTTTCTTCCTCATTCACCTCCTTGGCATCTTCATCAAAGAAATTTTGAGATTCATATAAAGGATTTTCACAGAAATATATAACCATAAACTAAAGCAAGGATAAAAAGTTATTTTCTACCTCTCAGATAGAAATTATGAAAATAAGAAAGTTCTCATTTTGCTATAGCTTCCAACTATCTTCCCTCTTGAGGAGTTAAATAGAAGAGTTATTTATCTGTTTAAATGTATTGCTTTATAAAATTTACCACATATAAAAGTAGGATTACCCAAGAACATGGTGTTTATATTCTATTTCCATAAATCTGTCAAACTAACCAGGGATGCAAAATGTCAGAGGTGAACTTTTCACACTTCTGTTGTGAACCCAGTTCCCCTCTGAATTTAGTCTTCACAAAGGAATTATTCAACTATAGATCCAGATACTAGATCCTGCAGGATATCCCAGTCTAGGTTAATGATATCAAACACTGCAAAGGCAGTTATCTATTCTCGTCTACCTTGATTAGAACTCCCTTCCTATTTTCTCCACTATTCAGATTAATAATTGTGTTCTTAAGTATCTTTGAAAATTAGGTTGCTTCAGTCTGAATACCTAAATGGTGATGTAGTTAGTTTTAATACTACAGAAGAGAAAAAGAAGTTATTTACTTCCACCAAACTCAACTACCTTCTCAATGCAAGGTTTTAAAATAAAATATTGTTATGGTTAGACAATTAATAAACAGGCACTGTATACAATCTAGAATCTAAGTTGGTAGTTTGGGGTTACAAAATATCTATCCATGCCTTGACACAGATAACTTCATTCAATAAATACTGAATACCCACTCTATGAAGTGCAATTGTGCAGTAGTTTGAGCATTCTTTGGCATTGACTTTCTTAGGGATTGGAATGAAAACAGACATTTTCCAGTCCTGTGGCCACTGCTGAGTTTTCCATATTTGCTGGCATATTGAGTGCAGCACTTTCACAGCATCATCTTTTAGGATTTGAAATAGCTCGACTGGAATTCCATCACCTCCACTAGCTTTGTTCATAGTGATGCTTCTGAAGGCCCACTTGACTTCACATTCCAGGATGTCTGGCTCTAGATGAGTGATCACACACTGTGATCATCTGGGTCATGAAGATCTTTTTTGTACAGTTAATCTGTGTATTCTTGCCACCTCTTCTTAGTATCTTCTGCTTTTGTCAGGTCCCTACCATTTCTGTCCTTTATTGAGCCCATCTTTGCACAAAATGTTCCCTTGGTATCGCTAATTTTCCTGAAGAGACCTCTAGTCTTTCCCATTCTATTGTTTTCCTCTATTTCTTTGAATTGATCATTGAAGAAGGCTTTCTTATCTCTCCTTGCTATTCTTTGGAACTCTGCATTCAAATGGGTATATCTTTCTTTTTCTCCTTTGCTTTTGCTACTCTTCATTTCACAAATATTTGTAAGGCCTCCTCAGACAGCCGTTTTGCTTTTTTGCACTTCTTTTTCTTGGGAATGGTCTTGATCATTGCCTCCTGTACAATGTCACGAACCTCCTTCCATAGTTCTTCAGGCACTCAATCTATCAGATCTAGCCCCTTAAATTTATTTCTCACTTCCACTGTATAATCATAAGGGATTTGACTTAGGTCATACCTGAATGGTCTAGTGGTTTTCTCTACTTTCTTCAATTTAAGTCTGAATTTACCAATAAGGAGTTCATGATCTGAGCCACAGTCAGCTCCTGGTCTTGTTTTTGCTGACTTTATAGAGCTTCTCCATCTTTGGATACAGAGAATATAATCAATCTGATTGGTTTGCAATGCCAAGGAATGCTCAAACTTCCACACGATTGCACTAATCTCACACGCTAGTAAAGTAATGCTCAAAATTCTCCAAGCCAGGCTTCAGCAATACATGAACCGTGAACTTCCAGATGTTCAAGCTGGTTTTAGAAAAAGCAGAGGAACCAGAGATCAAATTGTCAAGATCCTCTGGATCATCGAAAAAGCAAGAGAGTTCCAGAAAAACATCCATTTCTGCTTTATTGACTATGACAAAGCCTTTGACTACGTGGATCACAATAAACTGTGGAAAATTCTGAAAGAGATGGGAATACCAGACCACCTGACCTGCCTCTTGAGAAATCTGTATGCAAGTCAGGAAGCAACAGTTAGAACTGGACGTGAAACAACAGACTGGTTCCAAAGAGGTTCAAGGCTGTATATTGTCACCATACTTATTTAACTTTTATGCAGAGTACATCATGAGAAACTCTGGGCTGGATGAAGCACAGCTGGAATCAAGATAGCTGGGAGAAATATCAATAACCTCAGATATGCAGATGACACCACCCTGATGGCAGAAAGTGAAGAAGAATTAAAGAGCCTCTTGATGAAAGTGAAAGAGGAGAGTGGAAAGGTTGGCATTAAGCTCAACATTCAGAAAACAAAGATCATGGCATCTGGTCCCATCACTTCATGGCAAATAGATGGGGAAACAGTAGAAATAGTGGCTGACTTTATTTTTGGGGGCTCCAAAATCACTGCAGATGGTGACTGCAGCCAAGAAAATTAAGACATTTACTCTTTGGAAGAAAAGTTATGACCAACCTAGACAGCATATTAAAAAGCTGAGACATTACTTTGTCAACAAAGGTCCAGCTAGTTAAGGCTATGGTTTTTCCAGTAGTCACGTATAGATGTGAGAGTTAGACTATAAAGAAAGCTGAGTGCCGAAGAATTGAAGCTTTTGAACTGTGGTGTTGGAGAAGACTCTTGAGAGTCCCTTGGACTGCAGGGACATCCAACCAGTCCATCCTAAAGCAGATCAGTCCTGGGTGTTCATTGGAAGGACTGATGTTGAAGCTGAAACTCCAATACTTTGACCACCTGATGCGAAGAGCTGACTCATTTTTAAACACCCTGATGCTGGGAAAGATTGAGGGCAGGAGGAGAAGGGGATGACAGAACATGAGATGGTTGGATGGTATCACTGACTCAATGGACATGGGTTTGGGTAAACTCCGGGAGTTGGTGATAGACAGCGAGTTCTGGCCTGATGCGGTTCATGGAGTTCCAAAGAGTCAGACACAGACGAGCGACTAAACTGAACTGAACTGATAAAATTAAACTGATTAAAGTGAAAGTGAAGTAGCTCAGTCATGTCCGACTCTTTGAGACCCCGTGGACTGTAGCCTACCAGGCTCTTCCCTCCATGGGATTCTCCAGGCAAGAGTAATGGAGTGGGTTGCCATTGCCTTCTCCAGGGGATCTTTCTAACCCAGGGATTGAACCCGGGTCTCCCGCATTGCAGGCAAACGCTTTATCTTCTGAGCCACCAGAGAACCTAAAAACGATTAAGGATTTAGAAAAAAAAGAAAAGAAAAAGGGTGGATGGCATGGACTTCCAAGTTTCCAGTTCAGTTGACCTAACTGAGCATCATTAGAATAAACTGGGAAGTCAGGAGGTACAAAATACTAAAATGGAAACCAAGTTTAAATTTAGATTTAAAGGGATCAAACACAGCATATATGTGGAAATGTACAGAGAGCAGTTGGAAAACATGGGGCTAGTTCCCGTCAGAGAAGCCTGTTTGAAAATTTGACAGCTTCAGATTGAAAATCAGGTCTGAACATCACCTGTATAAATTCACTAACCAACAACAGATAGAAAAACTTGGCTTTATGATTCATAAAGAAATATTTTCTTCAGTGAAAAATTTAATAATTTGGACATTTATAGAAGCAGAGTTGAGATTAAATTGAAATAGTACTTCCATAAACCATTCCAACCTGAATCTGTCCCACCTTAAATATAGTCCCATAACAATGGCTTCTACGCTCCATGACCACTACCAAGAATTACCGTCTTGCCACAGTGGTGTTTATTTGGTATATTCAGATTATTTAGGATATCATTATTTATGAACAGCCTGACCTATATTTATTCTTGGCAGGTTATAAATATACACAGAAAGCTAAAAACTGCCTAGGCTTATGACTGATTATCAAAATTTTAAATTAAAAATTATTATAATCATCATCATTTTCATGTTACTGGTTGGTCTAGGAACAATCAGAAGAATCTTCAAAGTTAAGTGCTAAGGAAAATTAACATGCATCTGAAAGATATCTATACCTGAAAAGATATCTATATCTAAAAGATACTGCACCTCTTTATTGGATTATATTGGATGGTAGATCAACTGAGTTAATACTCTACTGAAAATACATAATTGTCATTGCTCTCATTAGCCCAAGGTATGTCCCTTAGAAAGCTGATATTTAAGAATGAGACATATCTTACTTTCTATATTTTTAAATAGTTAAATATTTAGATGGGATGTGGGGTACACTTTACATGAAGCCTTTTTAAACATGCCTTGTGTTTCATTCATAAAATGAATAATAAAAGTAGACCCTGTGAAGCTATATTAGAGAATTGAATAAGTTCTATATACTCACAAATTTCTACATAAATATCTACGAGGATATCTATTTAAATATTCTCAAAACCAAGTCCATATAAACTGTGGAAAATTCTGAAAGAGATGGGAATACCAGACCATCTGACGTGCCTCTTGAGAAACCTGTATGCAGGTCAGGAAGAAACAGTCAGAACTGGACATGGAACAACAGACTGGTTCCAAATAGGAAAAGGAGTACACCAAGGCTGTATATTATTACCCTGCTTATTTAACTTATATGCAGAGTACATCATGAGAAACTCTGGGCTGGATGAAGCACAATCTGGAATCAAGATTGCTGGGAAAAATATCAATAACCTCAGATATGCAGATGACACCACCCTTATGGCAGAAAGTGAAGAGGAGCTAAAAAGCCTCTTGATGAAAGTAAAAGAGGAGAGTGAAAAAGTTGGCTTAAAGCTCAACATTCAGAAAACGAAGATCATGGCATCTGGTCCCATCACTTCGTGGGAAATAGATGGGGAAACAGTGGAAACAGTGTCAGACTTTATTTTGGGGGGCTCCAAAATCACTGCAGATGGTGATTGCAGTCATGAAATTAAAAGATGCTTGCTCCTTGGAAGGAAAGTTATGACCAACCTAGACAGCATATTAAAAAGCGGAGACATTACTTTGCCTAGTCAAACTAGACATTACTCCGTCTAGTCAAGGCTATGGTTTTTCCAGTAGTCAGGTATGGCTGTGAGAGTTGGACTATAAAGAAAGATGAGTGCCAAAGAATTGATGCTTTTGAACTGTGGTGTTGGAGAAGACTCTTGAGAGTCCCTTGGACTGCAGGGACATCCAACCAGTCCATCCTAAAGGAGATCAGTCCTGGGTGTTCATTGGAAGGACTGATGTTGAAGCTGAAACTCCAATACTTTGGCCACCTGATGGGAAGAGCTGACTCATTTTTAAACACCCTGATGCTGGGAAAGATTGAGGGCAGGAGAAGGGGACGACAGAGCATGAGATGGTTGGATGGCTTCACCGACTCGATGGACATGGGTGTGGGTAGACTCCGGGAGTTGGTGATGGACAGGGAGGCCTGGTGTGCTGTGGTTCATGGGCTCGCAAGGAGTCGGACACGACTGAGTGACTGAACTTAACTGAATTAGTCCACATATGCAGTGCTTCTAAATTAAAGATATATTTTTCCATTCAAAAAATGCTTTTTCACTTTTCATAAAAAAAATTATTCCAAAGAACAGCTTTCAATTTATGGTTTCATTCTGTTCAAATTAAATCAAATTGTCTCAATATATAATAAATCTTAACCATAGACTCTGTAGTATAAGCTTTATTGACAAGTCAACAAATCAAAAGCAATGTTTTGATTTCTCTATATTTCTTAGCAAAATTTACAGTGTTGCTGAAAAAAAGTTCTGTTGCCTACCTTCAGTAGAGTTTTGTGGACTTTTGCTGGCCAGGGAGTGGGAAGGGTAAAGTTAGCAAAAAAGGGAAGATAAATGTGGAAAAGCTCTTTGTATAAGCTCGTCAGAAAATTTTAGATTTTTCACATGGTAAAATTAACTTTTCTGTAATAATAAAATAATCTTACTGAATGCAGAGTCAAAAGTCTACCAAATTAACAATAGGATTCAGCAGTTGACCTTAAAGGTTATTTTCAAGTTAATGTCTTTTTAATAGGAGTTGAAACAAAAATGTTATCCACTTTAAAAGCTTAAAAAAAGATGTTAGCCAATAAAACGTTTTTATCAGGGAACACTATTTAGAAAATTAGAAGAATGTGTCTTGTTTTTAAGCTAAATGGATTAAAACTGGAAGAAATTAGTTTTCTGAAGAAGCAAGAACATTCGTTGCAAAGAATGCTTGTGTACTTGACATAAATTCTTATTTGCTAAATAGAAAATTGTATGTTTAATTTTTTAAATATTATATTAAAAATCTGAATGTATATCAATAATTAGATCTCCTGCATTTAGTCATTTCTCTTCCTCATAGCAAGAAAATAAGGCTTTGCAGGATTTTTTATTTAGCCTTGGCAATTAGGACTATATGGAAACAAATGACAAAGAGGCGATTTCACAAAGTTAGTATCTAATTTGATGCCTTTATTGACCTTTTTCCCCATTTCCACTGAATCCTCAAGTTTCTATAAAAGCTTCAAGCAAATTTATTGGAAAAAAATAAGTTTTTCTAGGTTTTTATCAAATCCTTTGTGTCTTTGAGAATATTGGAAAAAAAGGGTTGTTTGTTTGTTTGTTTGTTTTTGCCAGAAATTTACTAAAGAAACATAGAGGAAAAAAGCTACCTAAAGGAATGAATTTCTCAACTCCTACTCAATTGTGAGTTCTATAAGATTAACCCACACAAATGTCTGGGGTCCCAAGCACTATGAGAAAAATACAAAACAGTTTCCAAAATGACCCTGAGTATATAATCAGGTATCTAACTATAAATGCTGTTTACATTGTATGTAGTAACAGATATGTGCTTATAACCTCTACTTTTTCATACATTACATATGCAAGGAATATAACAGAACTCAACAAATATTGAAGCAAATCCATTTTCACTCTAGCTTTTCTAACAGAAAAGGACAATAGCCTTATCTACCAGAAGTAAGGCAATGGCATCTTTCACACTGTATCATAGTGTTAAACTGTGCCCTGCACCCACTTGAGTTCATGTCTGCAGCACCAAGGAAGACTAGAATCAATATTAAATTGCTAACTCTGAATATTAATAAATGGTTTCTGCAGTGAAATAAAGACTGATAAGCTTGAGTGTTAGTTTAAGTGAGTAGCCTATTCTCTTTCCCTTTCTACATTTGCTTTTGCCAAACTTCACTCAGGCTGGAAGTAATCATAATAATTGGAAACAGAAGAAGGAAATAGCTGATGCTGCTAGGCAAGATGAAGTAAATCTGCAACTCAAGTAATACTAAATATAAGCTCCACATGAGCATACTATAACAAAACACCTGAGATAAGACCATTATTTGGAGCCAAATCCCCAAGTTCATATTTCACAAGTAGATACATTTTATAAATGTAATATTTATAAAGTATCTGGATGCCACTGAGTGTAAACAAATAGCAGGTTTATGTCAACTGTAGCAGTAGGACTAACAATTTCCTAAGGGGTTAAGAAGAAGTCAAATAAGAAATCTTTGATCCCTAAAAAACACTCATATAGAGGGATAATGCACTAAAGTTTCAAATTCACAAAATAAAATTTGTTCAAAAACTTCAGAAAGCATAAAATTACTGGTAAGGGAATCTTAAACTCTTTGTCATCTGTAGGATTTGTTTTTCCCTATCTTTTAACATGGTCCTATTATAGTATTTTTATAGTTGCCAACTGTGTATGTTATGCAATATTGAGACAGTTAAATAAGAAACACTATAACATTTCTAAGATGCTTATGATTTCAACATGAAAATTAGTGATTAATTTTGAAGTGTTTGAATCATTCTAAGATAGGAAGAAAGAAAAGAAATGAGTGTCATCTCTATCACAAAGTCTGAGGCTTTGGAAAGGAAAATAGAACTAGAAAAGTTACACAACATTTGGGTATTATAACTGTCTGATATGCAGTTTTGAGTACCCATCTAGGGTATTGGATCATTCATTAATTATCTAGACTCTGTCCTGTTCTGTTTCAGTAATACAGTAAAGCTGATAACAGTATGAGATTATAAGTCAGGCTGCCATTTAGTACTGAGTGACCTTGGGCAAATAATGGAACTTTATGCTTCTGTCTCCTCAGTTTTAACTGAGATGATAAATATCACTTTCCCTCATAGAGTTAACGTAAGCCTTTAATGAATGTAATTAGATATGAAGTGGGACTATTGTATTTTTGTGGAATAGTGCTTCAGAGATGAGCACAATGGGAAATAAGCCAAGTTATCAATCATACCTACAGTAAAACCAGCCTAAAGACCATCACTCCCAACAAACCAGATGAGAGGATTATGTATTTGAAAAAAAAAAATCCACAAGAAAGATTTCTTGAAGGGAATATTAATGGACAATGATGTCTCATTTCCCCTTCCTTCTAGACTGTGCAGCACATAAAAAAGTGATAGTTCATGAGGGCCACTCCCAGGCTACCTATTCATTTAATTCTTAAAACACTCACAGTTGCCCCACCTGCTACTCTCAAGCAAAATGTGAGAGAATTCTTGGAAGAACTTGAAAGATCAAAAGCCTGGAGATAGCATAAAGACAGGGATTTATGCCCACTTATCATCAGAGAAGGGGCTTCCTTGGTGGCTCAGCGATAAAGAATCTGCCTGCCAATGCAGAGGACACAGGTTCAATCCCTGGATCAAGAAGATACCCTGGAGAAGGAAATGGCAACCCACTCCAATATTCTTGACTGGGAAATCCCATGGACAGAGGTGCCTGGTGAGCTATAGTTCATGGGACCACAAAAGAGTCAGACATAACTTAGCGACTAAACAACAACAATTGCCAGAGAAACCTGATGGTGGGAGTTTGAGTGAAGCTGTCCATGATACTGGAGCAAGAGGAGATGTGGCTGAATTTCCACAACATGAAGAATCAAGAGTATACGAAGTTTTCCTCCTCCTATGACCTAACCTCAGAGGAGACTAGTAGAGGATAAATTAAGTGGAGTAAATAAAGAGAAGAAATGAACCATACTAACCTTTTTGAATTTTCATAGGCTTTACACTGTTGTGTTATTTTCTACTGTACAGCAAAGTCAATCAGCTATATGTTTACATATACCCTTTTTTAAATTTCCTTTTCATTTAGGTCACTACTGAGCATTGAATAGAGTTCCCTATGCTATACAGTTGATTCTCATTAATCATCTATTTTATACATAGTACCAACAGTGCATATATGTCAATCCCAATCTCCCAATTCATCCCTTATTATTGAGTTCAAGAGTTCCTGATCGAGACTGAGCTTAAACGATAGGAGAAACTTTCAAATGAACCCAAGAAAATTTGTATTTTGAACAGATAACATTTTTTTTTTAAATACCTGAAAAAGAGACTATTCTGGATTTTGAAAGTAAAAACAATTAAGAGGTGAGGCACTAAGGGTTTTAGTAAAGCAGGGGTATGTGAGAGAAAAATAATTTTTTCTTATTTGTACCCTTTGAGTCCAACCTGTTTAATACACTAGTCACATGAGAAAGTATATGTGGATGGAATGTACTAAGTGGTCAACATACTCTTTCTGTTTTTATTACTAAATATTTTTATTCATTTCCCCTAAGTAACTTCAACAATGCTTACACTGCAAGGCTAAGTTACCTGTGAACTTTTAAGTTTAACATGAATAACTTCAGGAAATGTAACATAAATACTTAAACTCAAAAATAAAAAAAATTAATTGATTTACCTATCAACCAAATACATCAAAATATCAAGTGGAAAAAAAGGAGAACATAATCTCAGTAAAAAAATATGTATTGCATTTTTCTTGACTGAGCTCTTATTTCTGATTACTCAATTTAAAAATATTTTTAAAGGGATGGGACACAAATACCATTTTATTACTAATTTACTATGAAACACTTAATCCACCACATCTACATTTTCCTTAGTCCTCAAACAGAGCAATTTTCTCTGCCAGAACAGCCTAAAACAATTCTCCTCCTAGATGAAAACCTCCCTCCTGGAGCAAAAGAACTAATTTAATTCTCCCAATAAAGAAAATTTCAGTGTAACTAACCTTCTAAGCTATCTTCTGATACTGGAGGTCTGTGGCAATGTCATTATGCCTCAATCATTAGTAGCTAAGTTCTCTTGGATATTGATAGGCAACCTGGTTTTTGCAGGGCTTATATTATTTTGAATCAAATAAGCATAGGTTACATATGTTATATATGCTTAAGTATTTAACACATAACTTTCAAATTAAACAGATTTCTTTCACAACAGTTTTAGTGTAAGGATGGAACTGAGACACAAGATAAATTTTGTGAGTTAATCACGGGCAAGAATGCATCTAAGAACAAAATAGGGCATATCTTGAGGGAAAAATAACTTTTAGCAAAATAAGTCTCATAATGGATGATGTAGGTAGTGATCATGTTGCCAAAATTCTACCACAACATAATATAAAGATGTGTCAGTTCAGTCACTCAGCAGTATTTGACTGTTTGCAACCCCATGTTGCAGCATGCCAGGCCTCCCTGTCCATCACCAACTCCCGGAGTTTACCCAAACGCATGTCCATTAAGTCAGTGATGGCATCTAACCATCTCATCCTCTGTCGTCTCTTTCTCCGCCTGCCTTCAATCTTTCCAAACATCAGGGTCTTTTCAAATGAGTCAGCTGTTTGCATCAGGTGGCCAAAGTATTGGAGTTTCAGCTTCAACATCAGTCCTTCCAACGAACACTCAGGACTGATCTCCTTTAGGATGGACTGGTTGGATGTCCTTGCAGTTCAAGGGACTCTCAAGAGTCTTCTCCAACACCACAGTTCAAAAGCATCAATTCTTCAGCACTCAGCTTTCCTTATAGTCCAACTCTCACATCCATACATGTGAGACATCTCACATGACTACTGGAAAAACCATAGCCTTGGCTAGACAGACCTTTGTTGACAAAGTAATATCTCTGCTTTACCTGTTTGAATGCAGAGTTCCAAAGAATAGCAAGGAGAAATAAGAAAGCCTTCCTCAGTGATCAGTGCAAAGAAATAGAGGAAAAGAACAGAATGGGAAAGACTAGAGATCTCTTCAAGAAAATTAGAGATACCAAGACAACATTTTGTGCAAAGATGGGCTCAATAAAGGACAGAAATGGTACAGACCTAACAGAAGCAGAAGATATTAAGAAGAGGTGGCAAGGATACACAGAAGAACTGTACAAAAAAGATCTTCACGACCCAGATAATCATGATGGTGTGATCACTCACCTAGAGCCAGACATCCTAGAATGTGAAGTCAAGTGGGCCTCAGAAAGCATCACTATGAACAAAGCTAGCGGAGGTGATGGAATTCCAGTTGAGCTATTTCAAATCCTAAAAGATGATGCTCTGAAATTGCTGCACTCAATTTGCCAGCAAATTTGGAAAACTCAGCAGTGGCCACAGGATTGGAAAAGGTCAGTTTTCATTCCAATCCCAAAGAAAGGCAATGCCAAAGAATGCTCAAACTACCACACAATTGCACTCATCTCACACGCTAGTAAAGTAATGCTCAAAATTCTCCAAGCCAGGCTTCAGCAATACACGAACCATGAACTTCCAGGTGTTCAAGCTGGTTTTAGAAAAGGCAGAGGAATCAGAGATCAAATTGCCAACATCTACTGGATCATCGAAAAAGCAAGAAAGTTCCCCCAAAACATCTATTTCTGCTTTATTGACTATGCCAAAGCCTTTGACTGTGTGGATTCACAATAAACTGTGGAAAACTCTCCTAGAAACCCTCAATATCAATGATGCATTGCCTTTTTCTCTAGAAGAATCCTCCTACTCTCCTCACGTGATCCCCTACTCAAGTATTCTCTTTTCCATGAATTATTGTTTGGAATCTCAGGAGAGACCAAAAACCCTTCTCCCAGGTATAGGTCTTCTGAAATATTTATTGCATTCAAAATTCTTTTTACAGTAGTTGTTAAATAAAACTGAACATTAATATACAGTATGTATGATAACTATAATAATATCAAACAATATAGATGTGACATATACATATTACATATATATAATATTGAATCTATACTATACTCCAGGCCTTAGGCTAAACATCCTATAGGTATTACAACATTTATTCCTCATAACATTTGTGCAAAGTAAGTTTGTAATGTTACCTATTTTTACAAAGGATGGAACTGATATAGAGATGTAAAAATAATTTGTTCAATTCACAACTAGTATGAAGAATAAAGCTGTGAGTGGAATCCACACTTGTCTGTTTCCAAAGCTCTGTGCTCTTAACTATATACTACATTATGAAATTTCTAGCACAGGATCAAGAGTTACACACCTTACTATAATCACTGTCTAGCACAGTGCCTAGAACATAGCACAACATTAAAACATATATAGAGTTTACACAACTATTTGAACTGTAATCAATGTTGTAGAATACTAAGGACTCCTATATTTCTCTATATTTACTCCATATTTCTTCATTTTATTCCATATTTCTTCTCCAAAATGTTTTTCCTTACCTTTTATTCTGATTAC
The DNA here is from genome assembly GCF_001704415.2 of Capra hircus. Taxonomy (NCBI): domain Eukaryota; kingdom Metazoa; phylum Chordata; class Mammalia; order Artiodactyla; family Bovidae; genus Capra; species Capra hircus. The sequence goes on from NC_030811.1 coordinate 78,482,565, forward strand.
ATAATGGATGCTATCTTTAAAAGATAAAAGAACCTTCTTCTTAATGATTTTTAACTTAGGCCACATACACGTACCATAGGATGAACTACTTGAGGACATAGATGATATCTTAATGAAGTCATATTCATCTTTTTGTCACCAGTCTCTAGTTCAATGCCAGATAGAGAATAGGTTACCAATGAATGTTCTCTAAATAATGATTTACTTTTGCATTCCAGTCCCCTATAATGAAAAGAACATCTGTCTTGGGTGTTATAAGCTCTTGTACGTCTTCATAGATCCGTTCAACTTCATCTTCTTCAGCATTACTAGTTGGGGAATAGACTTGGATTATTTTGATACTGAATGGTTTGTCTTGGAAATGAACAGAGATCATTCAATCATTTTGGAGATTGCACCCAAGTACTGCATTTTGGAATCTTTCATTGACTATGAGGGCTACTCAATGTCTTCTAAGGGATTCTTGCCCACAGTAGTAGATATAAGGTCATCTTCACCAATTCCAGTCTATTTTAGCTCACTGATTCCTAAAATGTCGATGTCTTGCCATCTCCTGTTTGACCACTTCCAATTTCCCTTGATTCATAGACCTAACATTCCAAGTTCCTATGCAATGTTGTTCTTTACAGCATTGTACTTTACTTCCATCACCAGTCACATCTGGCTGTTTTTGCTTTGGCTCCATCTCTTCATTCTTTCTGGATTTGTTTCTTCACTGTTCTCCAGTAGTATACTGGGCACCTACCAACCTAGAGAGTTCATCTTTCAGTGTCCTATCTTTTTGCCTTTTCATACTTTTCATGGGGTTCTCAAGGGAAGAATACTGAAGCGGTGTGCCATTCCCTTATTCAGTGGACCACATTTTCTCAGAACTTTCCACCATGATCCATCCATCATGGGTGGCCCTACACAGCATGTCTCACGGTTTCACTGAACTAGACAAGGCTGTAGTCCATGTGATCAGCAAAAACAAGACTGGGAGCTGACTATGGCTCAGATTATGAACTCCTTATTCCAAATACATACTTAAACTGAAGAAAGTAGGGAAAACCACTAGAACATTCAGACATGACCTAAATCAAATCCTTTATGATTATACAGTAGAAGTGACAAATAGATTCAAGGGATTAGATCTGAGAGCCAGAGTGTCTGAAGAATTATAGACAGAGGTTCGTGACATTGTACAGGAGGCAGTGATCAATACCATCCCCAATAAAAAGAAATGCAAAAAAAGCAAAATGGTTGTCTAAGGAGGCCTTAAAAATAGCTGAGAAAAGAAGAGAAGCTAAAGGCAAAAGAGAAAAGGAAAGATATACCCATCTGAATACAGAGTTAGAAAGAATAGCAAAGAGAGATAACAAAACCTTCCTCAGTGATCAATGCAAAGAAACAGAGGAAAATGATAGAATGGGAAAGACTAGAGATCTCTTCAAGAAAATTAGAGATACCAAGGGAACTTTTCGTTAAAAGATGGGCACAATAAAGGACAGCAATGGTATAGTCCTAACAAAAGCAGAAGATATTAAGAAGAGGTGGCAAGGATACACAGAATATCTATACAAAGAAAATCTTCATGACCCAGATAACCATGATGGTGTGATCACTCACCTAGAGCCAGACATCCTGGAATGCAGAGTCCATTGGGCCTTAGGAAGCATCACTATGAACAAAGCTAGTGGAGGTGATGGAATTCCAGTAGAGCTATTTCAAATCCTAAAAGATGATGCTGTGAAAGTGCTACACTCAATATACCAGCACATTCGGAAAACTCAGCAGTGGCCACAGGACTGGAAAAGGTCAGTTTTCATTCCAATCCCAAACAAAGGCAATACCAAAGAATACTCAAATTACCATACAATTGCACTCATCTCACATGCTAGCAAAGTAATGTTCAAAATCCTCCAAGCCAGGCTTCAACATTACGTGAACCTTGAAATTCCAGATGTTCAAGCTGGATTTAGAAAAGGCAGAAGAATCTGAGATCAAATTGCCAAAAATCAAGAGAGTTCCAGAAAAACATCTATTTCTGCTTTATTGACTATGCCAAAGCCTTTGACTGTGTAGATCACAACAAACTGTGGAAAATTCTTAAAAAGCTGGGGCTACCAAAGCACCTTACCTGCCTCCTGAGAAATCTGTATGCAGGTCAAGAAGCAACAGTTAGAACTAGACATGGAACAACAGACTGCTTCCAAGGAGGAAAAGCAGTATGTCAAGGCTGTATATTGTCACCCTGCTTATTTAACTTATACGCAGAGTACATCATGAGAAACGCTGGGCTGGATGAAGCATAAGCTGGAATCAAGACTGCCAGGAGAAATATCAATAACCTCAGGTATGGAGATGACACCACGCTTATGGCAGAAAGCAAAGAGGAACTAAAGAGCCTCTTGATGAAAGTGAAAGAAGAGAGTGAAAAGGTTGGCTTAAAACTCAATATTCAGAAAACTAAGATCATGGCATCTGGTCCCATCACTTCATGGCAAATCGATTGGGAAACAATGGAAACAGTGACAGACTTTATTTTGCGGGGCTCCAAAATCACTGCAGATGGTGACTGTAGCAATGAAAATTAAAAGATACTTGCTCCTTGGAATAAAAGTTATGACTAACCTAGACAGCATAGTAAAAAGCTGAGACATTACTTTGTCAACAAAGGTCCATCTAGTCAAGGATATGATTTTTCCAGTAGTCATGTATGGATTGAGAGGTGGACTATAAAGAAAGCTGAGTGCCAAAGAATTGATGCTTTTGAACTGTGATGTTGGAGAAAACTCTTAAGAGTCCCTTGGACTGCAAGGACATCCAACCAGTTCATCCTAAAGGAGATCAGTCCTGGGTGTTCATTGGAAGGACTGATGTTGAAGTTGAAACTCCAATACTTTGTCCACCTGACGGGAAGGACTGACTCATTCGAAAAGACTGTGATGCTGGGAAAGATTGAAGGCAGGAAGAGAAGGGGATGAAGAGGATGAGGTGGTTGGATGGTATCACTGACTGGATGGACATGAGTTTGAGTAAGCTCTGGGAGTTGGGGATGGACAGGGAAGCCTGGCATGCTGCAGTCCGTGGGGAGGTAAAGAGTCGGACATGACTGAATGACTGGACTGAACTGAAATAATAACTAGATGAATTCTAGCTCTAGAAAAATGGTGTTGGAACATTTCTGATGAGTCAGTTTACAATTATACACTCCTGGATTGGTGGCATAGACATTTGTAAACATTATATAATTCAAAAAATATTTCTAGTTGTTTCTGGCAGGCATTGGTGGGTATATTTTTGTAGTTGATTTATTTTCTTGATTATGTTCTATTTTGGATATTGTTAAAATAACCCTTTGTTCCACATAATGTACTTCTGAATATTTATAGTTTTCTGTAATTTAAAACAGAGGTCCAACCAGATAACACTTAGTGAGATAATGGAGACACACCTAGAATTTGAGTGAATTTGTGTAACAAGAATATACATCTTGGTTAATTCTCCAAATAGATTTCTGTTTCTGAAAGATATTCAGTAATGCTTCCCAAAACAATAAAATGGCAATAAAATAGCTATTTTTATACCATTTTTCAGTTATATCTGTCAAAAGACTTTGGTCTCAAAATAACAGAAAACCCAATCCAAATTGTTCAACATATCTTATGTACTGTTAGCTCAATAACAAAAAGTCTTAAGAAAAGACTAGTTCTGGGCTCATTATTTTAGCAGATTATCACTCAGTTCAGATTGTCACTCAGTTCAGCCATTCTCCACCGCTGGTCTTCTCCTCAAGATCACAAGATGGCTCCAGTGGCTCCAGGTATCACCTCCATATATAGCAACTTTCATAGAAAAATGAATATATTTGTCCTGGATCTTATTTCTGAGAAACTAAAAAGCTTGTCAGAAAGTCCACAAAGGGATTAACTTTACTTTTCATTACTTAGAACTGAGTTATAAGCCATTTCCTAAAGCAGTCACTGGCAAAGAGATGGAATTACCATGCTTGATTTAGACTACTTTAAATTCATCCCCTTGGGATAAGGCTGACATAATACAAAGCACGTGGCACAGCATCACATCATTGTGTAGTTCAGTTAAGTTCAGTTCATTCGCTCAGTTGTGTCCGATTCTTTGCGACCCCATGAATTGCAGCACGCCAGGCCTCCCTGTCCATCACCATCTCCCGGAGTTCACTCAGACTCACGTCCATCGAGTCAGTGATGCCATCCAGCCATCTCATCCTCTGTCGTCCCCTTCTCCTCCTGCCCTCAATCCCTCCCAGCATCAGAGTCTTTTCAATGAGTCAATTCTTCGCATGAGGTGGCCAAAGTACTGGAGTTTCAGCTTTAGCATCATTCCTTCCAAAGAAATCCCAGGGTTGATCTCCTTCAGAATGGACTGGTTGGATCTCCTTGCAGTCCAAGGGACTCTCAAGAGTCTTCTCCAACACCACAGTTCAAAAGCATCAATTCTTGGCGCTCAGCCTTCTTCACAGTGCAACTCTCACAGAGAGTTTAATAAAACTGGCATTCTGTTCAGTAAGGAATGAGGGGATGGGGAAAGAAGAAATGCATCCCAGATAGACAATCAACAATGTCTCTAATACCTTTGTGACTTTCTAAAGTCTATCTGAAAACATACTCAACAGAAGCAAAACCACTCAATGCTAAACGTGAATTTCCCCAAAGATAAAGGGTCTTATGATGCTCTTAATGGGCTTTCCTGGGAGCTCAGAGGTTAAAGCGTCTGCCTGCAATGTGAGAGACCTGGGTTCGATTCCTGGGTCGGGAAGATCCTCTGGAGAAGGAAATGGCAACCCACTCCAGTATTCTTGCCTGGAGAATCCCATGGACAGAGGAGCCTGGTGGGCTATAGTCCATGGGGTCTTAATACTAGACAATGAAGAATTTCCAATTAATTTTGATATAAGAATATAAAAGGATTTTTTTTTTTTTTTGATTCACAGTAGTATGTTAGCACACTGCTTGGGCTATCAAAGTGAAAGTGAAGTTGCTCAGTCATGTCCGACTCTTTGTGACCCCATGGACTATAGCCTACCAGGCTCCTCCCTCCATGGGATTCTCCAGGCAAGACTACTGGAGTGGGTTGCCATTTCCTTCTCCAGGGGATTTTCCCGACCCAGGGATTGTCCTGGGCTATCAAAGACATCATAAATTTTAAACAGTTTTTAGTAAAGCTTATGGTATACGTATACTTCACAAATTCATATATATCCACTCCAAAGTAAATTAATTTGACATAAGGAAACTAGATATAAAGTAAAACCTCAATGTAATTCAAAATATTATATTCTCCATTTCATGACAAAATCCTTTAGGACTCAATTAAGCTTGGTTTTTCTTGACATTTTCAAATTCTCCATAAAGCAACATTAGTACCTATATTTTAACTAGATAAGTTAAGAATCATTTAACTTATTTTTAAATGATTAATTCTTTAGAATTATAATATATTGAATACTCATTGGACTTCCATTGTGGCTCAGCTGGTAAACAATCTGCCTGCAATGTGGGAGACCTGGGTTTGATCCCTGGTTGGGAAGATCCCCTAAAGAAGGGAAAGGCTACCCACTTCAGTATTCTGGCCTGGAGAACTCCATGGACTGTATAGTTCATGGGGTCACAAAGAATCAGACATGATTAAGCAACTTTCACATATACTCAGAGCATGTTGGATTCAGTCCTCTCATTTTATTCTGAGACAGCTAAACCAGTGCAATTTAAATTTTTCTGTAAATATGTTATCAAGTTCATGAATAAGCATGCTCCTTATCTCTGTCCCTTCTTTACATTACATTTTATTACATTAACATTAGGACATTATCTTAGGCATCCTAGTCCACCAGCCACTTAGTGATGTAAATAAAAATGACTAAAATCCAAACTGCTAAATATTATCATTTCTTAACAACCAATATATATGAAATACAGAAATCATCTGGGTACTCAATGTCATTATGTCTTTTAGGTCTCTCATTATCATAGTTAATAAGGGTTTACAAATACCAATCATAGTTGAAAATTTATGAGTGCCTGTGCAAGCTTTTCAGCTAGATTTGTCACACATGGAATATTTTTATGTAACTCTTTCACTAAAACCAGACTGTCCTCTTACATGTATAAATGCTGTTCCAGGACTATCAATTTAAAAATTGGGACTGACAGACTTCCCCAGCAGTCTAGTGGTTGAGACTTTTCACTTCCACTGTAATGGGTTTGATTCCTGGTCAGGGAACTAGGATACCACACGCTGCATGGCGTGGGCAAAAAATAACTTAAAAAAACTGGCATTGAAATTTACTGTTTCAAAAACGTGTGTGTGTGTGTGTGCATTCATACACACATGTGGGTGCATTTCATGTACGCAAAGAAGCAGAACAGACAAATTTGCTATTCACTAGAGTGACTCTCTCACAATGAACTGAAGAAAAGGAAAGCAAAGGTACTTCCAACCAAAGAGGAAAATGAGATGATGTTAGAGATAATGTTTCAGAAGAACTACTAAGAGGGAAGATTTTAGATGGGTAAGAGCATCTTTGATAACATTCCTGCTCTTCCAGAGAGGAACTGACTTCTTTCTATCTACTTAGACCTCAGTCCTAATAAAATGGTCATCCACTAAGCACATGAGTTGTCAAGAGGAAAGATCACAGTTACTCATGATCCGAGTACTTTTGGAAATAAGCCACAATTTTTGTGACCCTTTAAGTCTTGTTACTTATTTAATAGAATAAATTTGACATGTAAGGTTCTGTAAACCTGAGGTGTACAGCACATGTTACTTTGATATATTTATATGTTTGTAATATGTTGCCAATGTAATGATATTTATCACATTATATAATAAAAGATTATATATAACATTTTGAAACACAATGTAATGTGAAAATAGAAAAATAAAATACATACTCTTTTTCTTGTTTTCTCTTCTTTTACTTTTATTTTTTCTTCTCTTAAACTGTCCCTCCCCTTGTTGAATTTTTTTTCTTTTCTTTTTTTAAATTTATTTTTATTTTATTTTACTTTACAATACTGTATTGGTTTTGCCATATATCAACATGAATCTGCCATGAGTGTACACATGTTCCCAATCCTGAATCCCCCTCCTACCTCCCTCCCCATATCATATAAGAAACGAATCGCCAGTCTAGGTTCGATGCATGATACAAAATATACACTCTTTATTAAACAAATTTGCTTCTTCCTATTTCATTTCACAGGAACTTAATAAAACCCATGGCTGATTCCACTTGTTTTACTTAGTATGAACAGAATGCTAGATTTCTAATTTATATTCACTCAAAACTTTGATATAGTTCCATGTATTTTGGCATCTAGTATTACTGCTAAAAGTCTAGAAAGCTTATTATCTTAGTGATTAAAAAAACCAAATGATGCTTGAAACATCTGATCCAATTCTGAGAATATAAAGAAATACTATACTGTAAAAAAAAAAAAAGGAATTAACATGTGATACAGTATTATTAACTAAAGTACAGATTTTGTTCAAATTTCACAAAATTTTATGCTAGTGTCTATTATTTGTTTTCATACCCTATTTTCAAGATTCCACACTGTTATTTGTTGCATTGAGCAGCTTCAGCTGCATGCAACAAATTCTGTTAAATTCTCTTTTCATTTTTATTGTCACAGATATTTTCTAATTTTCCTTGTTATGGCTTCTTAGATATTCCCATCATTCAAAAGTGGATATTTAATTTCCAAATGCATGGGATTTGTAAAGTATCCTCGATATTAATTTCTCATTCTGATATAATTTTTCATTTAAATAATTTCTTCTCTGCTTCCCATCCATGCTTTTTTTAGCCTTCTAACTTTATTGAGGCTTTCAATGGCTAGTCAAAGGTTTCTCTTGATAAATGTCACATTGTACTTGAAAATATGTAGATTATTTTCAAATGTCTTTTGATACTGATTTCTAACATAATTCCACAGTGATAAAAGAACAAACTGTATGGTTGCAATACCTTTAGACCATGAAATTTTTGCACCTTGTTTTATGTCCCTGAATATGTTCCAATGTCTCCAAGTTTATAGTCTATGGGAACCTGAATAGAATTTGTATCTCACTGTTGTGTGAAAATTGTATAAATCTTAATTATGTTGTATTGGTTCATGATTTTTAGTTCTACTATACCCTTCTACTTTTCCATATATTCATTCTATTAAGTTTTGAGAGTTTGATATTGAAATTCCAAACTAAATATCTTAATTTATCTACTTAAAAAATAATTGTAATATATAGCAGAACTATGAGATTTCCCTGGTGGCACAGCAGTAAAGAATTCGCCTAAAAATCAGGAGTCATAGGAGATGCTGGTTCAATCCCTGGGTTAGAAAGATCCCCTGGAGGCGGCCATGGAAACCTACTCCAGTATTCTTGCCTGGAGAGTCCCATGAACAGAGGAGCATGGTTGACTATAGTCCATGTGACTATAGGTCACAAAAAGTCAGACCTGACTGAAGAGACTTGGCATACATACACGCATAGAGGAACTATATGTAACTTTCCAATTTCCAAGTCTCCTGTAAGTAAATGTGTTATTATACTTTCATAATTTGAAAAATAAAAAAGAAAAAGAAAAAAGTAAAACCCATGGCTATTTATAGAAAAATCTCTGATTTCATATGTACAAGTTTCACTAAACTCAGCTAAAAGGTTCAAAAAATTATTCCATAAATTTTATCATCAGAGAAATCAATATCTTCAAAATATCTTTTACTTCACACTATTAAGGTTTACTCTTTCTTCTGTCGCATATCCATTTGCAGCCATTATTGAATACATGACGACTGCCATGACTTTAAAAGTGAAAAAAAATGTTTAAGTAAACCAAAATAACTGAAAATAACACAAAGACTGACATGGATTCATGTAAAAATTATAGGGAAAAATGTTTTCTAAGGTAAAACAAGCCATAAAATTATGTTAAGTATTGAACAAAATCTAATCACTCACTTAAAACATGCATTCATCATCCTCCTTTATCCTTGAAAATATATGCACTGGATGTATCTGAGTTAATATTCAATCAGTTGTCCAAAAAAGGAAATGTTTTTCCTGTTACTCCTAGACAATCCAAAGCAGACAATACTGTTTATTAACTTTAAAACAAATTTCTAAAGCTTAAATTAAAATTTTTGATTAATATATTTTAAAATTAATTTAAAATTAATTTCCAGATAGGGTCTTTTTAAATTGAATTTGTAACATATCAATGAAATGTAATAACAGAAGCAATTATCAACTTCCTATAAGAATATGACCATTTTAGGGATATGATGGGCTTAAAACCTATGTAAAGCCTATGTAAAATCAGTAATTATGAAACTATTACTAACTTACCTATACAACAGAAATTATATTAAAGAAATATTGCATCTGTCCTTCCTGTAAACAAAAGAGAGGGAGCTGGGACTGGAATGGGATAATCAACCATAATACTAAGAAAGTTGTAAGGCCCTATTCCATGCTTTTCATAATAATCAGACTATACTTTAGAAATACTTTTAAAAATTAATATTGGACACTGGACCAGCAAGGTAAATGTTCCTATTGAATTCTAAGATGGGATTAAGTCAGCTTAAATGCTAAAATCACTGGGGGAGGCTGATGGTAGATACACTATTGGTTGCTTCATCTTGAAATTGTTAATATAAAGAATCATTTGTATTGAGCTGCTGACATGCTCACAAATGCAAAGCAAACTTTGAGCTGATTTTTGATGTATTTTTCTTTATTTTACATGGTTGACTATGAACACGTAGGAATTAATTCTGTTTTTTTATTGCTCTTCTTTATGAGGTTGTGATTTCTAGCTAAGAAATAAAAGTTCTGCCTTAAAACATGATACGTGTATTTAACTCTAGTCACATGTAAGAAGTATAAAATAAATTCCTAAGCTTAAATTAGTGAATTCTGATAGGATTTCTATGCTTGTCAAGCCTAGAGTAAATGATTCAATAAGATATGGGGACAAAGGGAATAAATTATTGAGTAAAAATAAACTATGGCTAGAGTATAAAATAAATATAAAACAGATCTTTACACATAAAGGTGGCATCAGTGAGAGTTATTTTTAAAAGGTGAAAATATGTTCCATTCCATTTAATGGCAGTACTCTTCACATTAATGATTTTCAAAGAAGATTTATTTCACTCTATGGAAAAACTTTAAGACTACGACTTGCAAATTACTCATACTACTAATTAGTCAATCATTTTCTATTTCTCAGTTAGGCTTCAATTAAGTGTAAAATCCTTTGAAAATTAAAAACATTTCATGTCACTAGCTCAAAATGACCAACATGTTTGGAAACACATTTACGAACACTTACATAATGCTTATTATCTGCCAGACACTACATCATTTAAATACATAACTTATTTAATATTCTCAAGATACTATTACTACCCTGGGCTAGATAACTTGTTTATATAGCCAATACCAAGTGGCATACTCGGGATTCAAACCCAGACAATCTACTTGGGAGACTACATTTAAAGCCTACTCTATCACAATTCTTCAGAGAAATGCTTCATCCAGGGACTGCTATGCATTTGAAAGCCATTGTTTAAACTACAGCAGTCAGGGTTGTTCAATGTGAAAACTTTTTGCTCACTATGAGAGTGAATGTGTGAATTTCATGCAGCTAAAAAGGAAAGTGAGCATAAGAAATATGGGAAAAGACTGCACCATATAAATGTTATAGAAATGTGCTTAGTGCTTAGTCACTTTGCACAGTTGTGTCTGACTCTCTGCGGCCCTATGGACTGTAGCCCTCCAGGCTCATCTGTCTATGGAATTTTCCAGGCAAGAATACTGGAGTGGGTTGCCATGCCCTCCTCCAGGGGATCTTCCCTACCCAGGGACTGAAGGGAGTCACTGAGTCTCTCTTGTCTCCTGCATTAGCAGGTGGATTCTTTACCACTAGCACCACCTGGGAAGCCCTTAAGAGTAGAAAAGGTGGCACTTAAATACATTAGCTGTGGTTTTACCCCAAAAGTAATCAAACATGACAAAAAAGCACACAGTCATATTTATCATTCAACATCATACTATCTAAATTTTGTACATTAAAAAAATGAGAACTATAGTAGTATCCCCCATAAATTATGCCCAAAGATAACTCATTCACCTTGTCCTAAAATTTAAAGATACCTTATCCTAAAATAATTAACTGATCAAATTGCTTCAACAATTCAATAAATTCACATACTTAGTTTTCTATGGAGGAAAATGAATCTTGGAGAAAATTTGACATAATTTGTTTTCAGCTTTTCAAATAAAGGAAGCACAGAGGTTTAACTCTATGATACTAGCTTGAAGTCAGTCAAAAAGAAGCATGGCTCTTAATAATTGTGGATCTACTTTCCTTTGAAGGTGTCTCTGAACAGAGCAATAAGAGAGAGAGCAATGTACATCTTCTCTAGAACTGAATTTCAAAGGCTTTATTTGGCCCTTCTTCTACATAGGAAAATTTAGAAAACTTTTTGCCTTTTATTTTCCGCTGTGAGATCCTAAAGGGGAAAATAAGTTCAGGCTATGCAGGTCCCCATGTGGTTTTACATGCAGTAGCAAGGAATGTAGGACACAAAGGTCTATATAATTGCCTGCAGTGAACATTAGTGCAAATTTTAAAAGAAAAAAAGAAAAACCTTTAGCACTTCAGTACAGATCTCAAAATCATTCAAGAAACTTCCTTCAACTGCATCCATTACATTAATGAGATCACAGAAGAGAACTAGTTTAGAATTAAATATTTTGATGATAAAAATGTATTATTATAATCTAAAAAGCCATAGTTTATAAAAAATAATAGGATATGAAAATAAATGGTATTTTTCATATATGACTCATCACTGTGTGAATTAAAAGCAGTTTAAATTTAAAAGGGAATCTCTTGAATTAAATGGTTTTCAAAAATGGCTTTAAAAACATTTAAATTTTTGTAGAAAAATTACATCTATTTGTTTAGTGTGTCTAAAAATTCTGGTAGTTTACCTTCTTTTAAAATTATAATTATTTAATCTTAAAACAACTGTAAAGGAAAATTGGCCAAACATGTAAATAAAAATTGATTAAACAATGCAATTTTATATGGTGCACTTTTTAATAAACACTCTTGTTATGCAAATTTCTCCTTTTCTTTGCAAATTCTGCCTTAGTTTACCTGATTATGTATGTAGTTTCTATATAATACACAGTGTTGAATATTTAAAAATCAGCTATCTATTAGAATTTTAAATAACTGCTAAACAAACCATGTTTAAGTTTTTTCAATTATGTTAGTTTATTGGATCTCTAGAAATAAAACTACAGAGCCAAGAATTTCTATGTATTTTTCCAGCACATGAAATCGGTAATGAAACGCAAGACACATAGACACTATATCTAAGGTTCTGAAATTTTCACTTTTCTTACAATGATAAAGTAAACCGATCTATTATTTGACAAGGGAAAAGAAAGATTTCGACGGTGGGAATAGCATATGAATCACCACACATGGAAGAATATAAAAGCGGATTATATTTTCCACAAAAGCTAAAAGCAATTTTTTTGTTTCTTGGTCAATAGAGATTCAGAAGGTGAATCAGGTTCCTGTGGGAGTTCTGTGAATATCATTATAAGCATCAATCATCAATGACCCAATGAAATCCAGAACTAAAAGAATGAAAAGAAAATTTCCCTAAATATATCACATTCAGTCATGCCTGACTCTTTGCGACCCCATGGACTGTATAGTCCATGGAATTCTCCAGGCCAGAATACTGGAGTGGGTAGCCTTTTCCTTCTCCAGGAGATTATCCCCACTCAGGGATCAAACCCAGGTCTCCTGCATTGCAGGTGGATTCTTTACCAGCTGAGCCACCAGGGAAGCTCAAGGATACTGGAGTGGGTAGCCTATCCCTTCTCCAGTGGATCTTCCCCACCCAGGAAATGAACCGGGTCTCCTGCATTGCAGGTGGGTTCTTTACCAATTGAACTACCAGAGAACCCCAAATATATCACATTATATGTCTATACTCCATGAGTTCTAAAAACTATAATCTTCTAAATAAAACCTAACATAGAAGTCGAATATCTGAGACTGTCTTGGATCAATTCATGGAAGGACCAGGTACCCATCTTACATAGGAATCCATGGTATGTGGTCACTGGCCTCTATAAACACTCACAATTATGGGAGCTAATGAGTTCACAGTATAGTTAACAGATTTTTTTAAAGCTCTGTTAAAATCATCTTAATAAAAGTAAAATGCTTCATCCTTTAAAAATTTCCACAGATTTGTCTTATTTTTGCCCTATACATAATCATAGGATAGTATTTAATGATAGCTTTCATGCCTTCACTTTTCCAAGTTAAAGTCTTTCCACTGGATTTTATAGAATAGATTGACAATACCCCCCAAATCTCCCTTTCTTTCTTTTCTAGCTGCTAGAGCAACAGCCTGTGAAGGTTCATCTCAAAATAGTGTGCTCAGAATGAGTACATTAAAATGTGGTCATAATTACAAACTACAGTGGGATAAACACTTCCCTCATTAGGCTACAATCATTAGTCCAATTTATTAATAATATCTTAAAGTTGGCAGCCATTTTCCACTACAAATACCAACCTTGTTGTCAATAAAACCATGGTCATTAATTGTGACATAGACTTCTGGATTCAAAACCAGAACTTCACATTTATATCTATTACTATCAAATAGTATCATGACATCAAATACGCCAACATTAATGCCTATATTCGAGCCTCTGGTATGTCATCTTGGAAAACAGTAAGATATTCTATTTGCCTTCCTACCAAACACATTCTTCAGGTTCATATCGTATTTAACTCTGTGGCCCGACAAAGAAGTCAATGTTCACATTAGCCTATCTCAAGTCATCAATCACTAACACTCAAGAATCCCCAATTAAAACTTTTTTGTATGGCAGTTTACATTTAAGAAATTTTGCCTGAGGTTTCATTTTTCACTGACTTACTTTTAAAACTGGTTTATAGACAAGAATATCTCCCTAAGAGATATTGTTATGCAGGCAATGACATGCTCAATTCCATCTTCGAATCCGAACAATGTGTCACCAACAACAAATCTTTCGATTTGTGACGCATATACATACATGTCACACAGGATTATGAATATGAGCTACAAAACTTATGCAATCCCATGTGGAAAATGAAGATACACTATTTTATTCCAGCTAAAGTTGTCCTCTTTCCAAGAAACTTTTATCTCTCTTCTCTACTTCAGGACCAGCATTTTCCTATAGGCAAAGACAGTTGCGAGAATTCTGCAGGATCCCACCACAGCTTTCAGCGGAGGCTCATCTAAACCAGGTTGGAGCTGACCGGATCCTCAGTCGAAACCAGAAGGCTTTTTCATCCAGTTCCTCCTTAGAAACACGCCTCCCGCCCCTGCCCCTGCCCAAATCCGAAGCCAGAGGGGAGTCCGACCATAGAGAACTTCCCCTCATGAAGACAACCCCATAGTAAAGAACATTCCGGTAACCACGTCTCTCCTCCGACCTCCAACTCTAGAACCCGAAGCTAGCGCCGCGCCTCCTTCGCGAGCCGCCTCCCGCGGGCCGGCTCGGGGTGAGCTCCCGAGTTAGTCAGTGCGCACGTGACGCGCGGTGCCCACATGACACGACCGTGGGCGGGGGAGGGGGACAGAGGAGCGAGGCAGGGAAAAAGTTAAGGCAGACCCGTCAAAGCACCCGAAGCAACCTGCCCCTTCCCTTCTTTGTCAATTAGTGGCTCAGGGATCCCCAAGGTGTCTTCAGTACAGCTACCGAAACGGAGGGCGCCGGTCTCCGTTTGCCCCGTCACCCCCTACTCCTACCCGCCCTGCTGGTGATGCCGCTGCACCCTCAAGTTGTTCCTTCCTCTCTCTCCTGCCCTCCTTTTTCGTTTCTGCCTTCTTTCCTTCCCTAAAAGCTCTTCATCCATTGCGGGCCATGCGGCTGACGCACATTCAATTGCCCTGGGAGCTCGCCGGCACCGCCGAGGTCAGACAAGGCCGAACACCTACCAAACGGAAGGGGGTAACTGCGCAAACAAAGTTGCACGCTGCACCGCAACCGCCCCTCCCTCCCACTGAGCCCCCCATTCTGAGCCCCGGCAAAGCTCACTTGCTCTGCCGGTTCTCGATCGACCTCACCCCACTGTCGCGCAACACACCCCCTTCCACACGCGAGCCCACCCTTCCATGATGCCCCGGCGTCTGGAGCGGTCCAGCCTCCTGGTAAAGCACCGAGCCAGCCGCTGCGCTTACCTTGCTTGACACACTTGAGCCGGAGGGGGTCCTTGCAGTGTTTGATCACGGCCAGCACGTCCCTGATGGTGAGCCCCGCCACGGGGGTCTCGTTCACTTCCAACAGCAGTTCCTCAGACACCAACTTGCTTCCGCTCTCATAGGCCACCTTGCCCGGCTTCACCTCTCCCAGGTAGGGGAACTGTCCATTCTCGGCGCCCCCCTTCAGTTCAAAACCCAGCTGACCCTCCGGGTTCCTGCCAATGACACTCTCATGGACTTTGCTAGTCCAGTGGCTTTTCTTTTTCAAGCTTTTGGACATGGCAGTGGGGTGAGTCGCCTCAGCTCCCGAGGGATTCCTTTGGGGTAGGGGAGTTGGTGCTGAGAGAATGAGGCTGGAGGAGCCAGGGGGCCAAGAGGTGAGGAGAGCAGACTTTGCCTTCCTCCCCTCTCTGTTCGGTGCTTTCCCTCTTCTTTGGATGGAGTGTGGTCGAGGAAGGGGGAGGATGACAGGGACGGCTGGGCAGAGGTAGGAGAGCTTGGGTGAGGTTGTGCTGTCCCTTGAATGACACTCAAGGCTGTGGCCCCGCAGCAGAGGAGAGCTGTGGTGGTGGCGGCGGCGGCGGCGGCAGCGGCAGCCTGAGCGAGCAGTAGCCGAGCTGGTGAGCGGGTGGAGTGGGGGTGGGGAAGGAGAGTAGGGATGCCGGGGGCCACTCCTGCGTGGTGCGAGTGGGAGCGCGCGCGCGCCTGAGTGTGTGTTGTTAGCTGATATCCATGGTAGCTGCAGTGGCAGTGGCAGGGTCCGCGCGCGCTCGCGCGCTCGCGCGCGCGGCCGACTTGTACTGTACTGGCAGCAGGGGAGGAGGCTTAGCGCCGATGAGGAGGGAGCGGACTAGAGCGGGGAGGAGGGGCGCGCGCGCGCCGGGTGGGGAGCCGCTTACTGCTGTCTCCGCTCACCCCCCCACCCCCCTCCGCAGCTTGACCCGGTAGTGAAGGCTGAGAGAGAGGCAGGCTGGGTCCGCCTGGCAGCCTACGAGAGGAGGCGGGAGCGGGAAAGGAGGGGAGCCGAGGCCCGGCGTGGGGAGGCCGGCAGGAAGGGCTGCGAGCCCAGCGCGGACCTTTCTTCAGCCTCCCGGCGGCCGAACGCAGCGCTAGGCTGCTGCGCTGTGAGGATGCCCTGACTCAGTGCCGGACGCTGTGGCTGGTGGCGCCGCGAGCCTTCGGGCGTCGGATCCCGGCATGAGAAAGGGCAGAGCTGTGGGACCCGCCCGGCGTGCCCTCGCCCAGGAGGAGGCCTGGGCGCTGCGGGCCAGGTGGAGGCGTCGGAGTTCACTAATTAGACAGGCTTCGTCTCCCACGTTTCAGTCAGACCCGTCTCAAAGTTCTCAGAATTCCTCTCAGAGGAGAGTAAAGTTAGAACTGCAGGCTGGTTTTCCTGTCAGCGCCCGTACCTCGGGTGCAGAAGGGAACTTAGCGGAGGGTTGTCTGGTGAAAGGCATTCCAGGCACCGCGGGGCAGGGGCTTCACTTTTCCAAGTTGGAAGAAGCGGGAAGCAGTGGGGTGGGGGCAGCCGCGGTGAGCAGCCTCCTCAGAGAACTGGGCAGTTTCACGCGGGATCTGCGGCGAGACCGCGGGGCACGCCCTCGTCGCGCGCGCCCTCATAGCCGGGCTGGGAAGAGGGGAAACCCTAAGCTGCCCTGAGGAGACCACCTCCTGCTACACTAAAGGAGAAGGTTCGGAGGGCGACCAGAGCGACAGAACAGGGGCTGAAACTCAGCTCGCTGGTCCGCCACCAGGCTTCTTTACCTTCAGCAAGTTTGCAGCCGGGAGGTGAGGTGACGTCCGGGGCGCCAGGATGCAGGAGGGCCGCTGATTTTTACTCAAAGGCTAATTTTGTGTGAGATGTTAGGAGTGATTTTTAAAATTCCTGTAACTGGTAAATGAGTTCCATTTGCTTTACTTTCAAATGATACTTAAAAAAAAAAAAAGTTGCACACCCACTCGTCTCTTTAAAGCAAAGCATGAAAAGCATTGAGCGGGTAGGATTCTAGCTGTCTGAGAAGACAGTGTGGGAGGCAAGCGGAACAGTTGAAAATGCTTAGTCGACCCAAACAGAAAGACCAGGTTTGAATTCAGGCTCTGCTACTTAGCAAGAGTGTGATCTTGAGTAAATTGTTGACCTTTCCGTGCCTTAGTTTCCTTATTTGTTAAATAGGATTGAAAGTATTAATGTGACAGAACTGTGATAAAGATGAAGCCAGACAATGTATGCAAAGTGTTTGCCTGACATAAATGAGTAGGCACTCAAAATGATAATTTCCTCCTTTTTGCTTCTCTAGTGTAACTCATTGTTTGGGGATATGGGGGATCAAAAGCAGTCAGAACAGAAGAAATCTTTAAAGAGATGATTTAACCATGTCTTTTTTTTTTTTTTTTTCACTTGAGAAAATGAGTCCTGGATAAATTGGGTTTGACTGATGATTATTCAGTGAGCCAGGGACAGTGCCAGGACAGTGCTCACAATGTCCAGATGTGAGCAAGGCATTTTGTACCAGTTTCACCCAACAAAGTTGGGTTTTAGCATGATTAGACCCAATCCTAAATGGAAATTGATAATGAAAACAGAATACGGGATGAATTTTTAAACACAAAAATTATAAATGTTAGTATTACCCATGCATATTAGCTTATAAATGGTCCATTTACTAACGAACATGTATGGCTAATACTAACACTTATAAAGTTCTCCTTTTGTCATTTATTTTTAACATATATCACACGTTCTATAGGCTTTACATATATTAATTTATTTCTCCTGGCATCTTAATAAAATGTATACTATTATTATCCCCTTTTATAGATAGGGAAACTGAGGCATACATAGATTAATTTTTGCAAGGCTGCAGATTTAGTCAGTAGTGAAGCTAATATTCCGACTCAAGTGTTTTGACTTGAGACATGGTCTCAGTCACTGCGTTGTACACTCTTCCTGTGAAGTTACTATATATCATACTAATAGTCAGTATATAATGTCCCAGAGGTTGGCTCTGCATTTTATTGTAGAGGTATTTAGGGAAAAAGAAAACAAATGGAGTAGGAATTTGATATAAAAGCATTTTACTATTAGGACCCAAGAGAGTCACTGAAATGTGTGCCAGCTAATTTAGTGTTTCACAACTCCTAATTCATCTTCTTTGCCCTGAATTGTGATATTAGAGCTGTAACCTGTAAACATTTCTTTGTTTTCAGTTGGTTCAGTATTAGCACTTGTCAATAGAAGATGCTGGAGGAACACTGTTAATAAAAGGGTCTCTTTTCTTGTTTCCAGTGCTTTTCTTCTTGCTCCTGTGGTGTGGTGGTCAGTGAGTGGCTTTCTGGTTAGCAGTGTCCTAAAAACCAGTATTGCACACCCTCCAGTAATTTGGGCCCAACCCCCAGTGTGTGGCCTCCTAGCAAGCCTCACCAGCAACACAGTTGATGGCTTCCTAGGACGTTTCACTGGTCCCCTACCTGGTTTTCTCACCAGCCGGGTTTGTGACAGCTCAGCCAATTTCTTGAATATCAAATGGGTCACAGCAACATTATCTCTGATGAGGACATCTCTCAAGCTTTGTAGGATAGAGAGCAAAGATGGGGATGCTTCTTCTAAGTTATTCATCCATGAGTACTCTCCCACAACTCTGGAGGTAGTGGCTGCTCCCTTAATCCACTATTCCTTTATTCTTTAGTGATAGCTTCTCTCTTAAAAGAAGAATTAGTATTTAATAATTCTTCATATTAAATTTTCCATATTCTAATTTTGGTGTAATTTCTGTCTCCTGGCTGGACCTTGACTGATACAAGGTATAAAATCATGTAGACCTCTGAGGAATGCACTTTCTTGAAAATTAGAAGTTGGGGTCTTTCCATTAGCTGTGCAGCCTTAACTAGTTCACTTACCTTGTGAGAGCATGTTCCCTCATTTGTAAAAAGGGGGTGAAAATATGTGACAGGGTTGCATGAGCATCATGTAAAATTTGATGCTCTTTGCTGCTGCTGCTACTGCTGCTGCTAAGTCGCTTCAGTCGTGTCCGACTCTGTGCGACCCCATAGACGACAGCCCACGAGGCTCCCCGGTCCCTGGGATTCTCCAGGCAAGAACACTGGAATGGGTTGCCATTTCCTTCTCCCATGCGTGAAAGTGAAAAGTGAAAGTGAAGTCCCTGAGTCGTGTCCGACTCTTCAGGACCCCATGGACTGTGGCCCACCAGGCTCCTCCCTCCATGGGATTTTCCAGGCAAAAGTGCTGGATGCTCTTTGCTCTGCTAAGTCACTTCAGTCGTGTCTGACTCTGTGCGACCCCATAGATGGCAGCCCACCAGTCTCCCCCATCCCTGGGATTCTCTAGGCAAGAACACTGGAGTGGGTTGCCATTTCCTTCTCCAGTGCATGAAAGTGAAAAGTGAAAGTGAAGCCACTCAGTCGTGTCTGACCCTCAACAACCCCATGGACTGCAGCCTTCCAGGCTCCTCTGTCCATAGGATTTTCCAGGCAAGAGTACTGGAGTGGGGTGCCATTGCCTGGATGCTCTTTAAATGCGCTTAAATGTGAATGTACTTTAAAACTGTAACATACTATCACAATTAAAGGTTTTAGTTCTCAGTGTAGAAACAGAATAGCAAAGAAGGAGATATTTTAAGAAAAAAATTTAATTACTTGCATTCTGGGAGATTGTTACATTGTTTCCTGGTTGTAGAAGGGACAGCATTTCATGTAAGATTTATTATCATCAAATAAATATATTGTTTGTTGATTGGTTTGCTTTGCCTAGCTTTTCAGAGATGAAAGCAAGCAGCTGTGAGTCTTTAAGTTGCTCAGGTTTTCAGGTCTCTGAAAAATATGAGTGAAATTATGACCATTTTGAAATGTTAGATTTAGACTAATTTGGTTACTTTCTGTTCTGATATCCTTCAGATTTGCTTTATTTCTCCTTTGTATCCTTTACCCTTTCTGGGATGAATGCCTCTGTCAAGAAATAATTATTTGTTGCTGAGCACTCTATGTACAGAACATAGCATTAGATGCTTCATGCTATTCCAAAAGAAAAAATAGTTTAGGAATCTTAAAAGTTAAAGAAAAGCATGAGTATTTTCAAACCTTAAAATAGTTCTATGAGATGGATAGTTGCAGCAGACCTAGTCGAGTTCCATCCTAATTCTTTAGAATCTCTTTGATTGAATTTGCCTTACCCCCAACTTCTGTGCTCTTTTACTTCTTAGAGTCAGCCCCTGAGACTTCCTTTGGAAGACTTCCCTAAAGCTACTAGACTCATTTTGCCTTCAGGCACAGAGAGCCAGAGAGAACCACTTGGGAGTTCACTTCCCTCCTAGGACACCGCTTGCCAAGGTCTTCCCTACACAGTATAAAAGCCTCTAGTAATAAGAAAATCTGAAGTGTAATTTACACCCTATGGCTCCCTTGCAGGATCATGCTGATGCTGGGATTTTGCCTGAAATCACTTCCCTATCTTGCTTACTTTCTGATTTATGTGTTTTTCTTGAAAGTGTTTTCTTAATGAAACACTTGCCTACAATCCTGGCCTAAGATTGCTATTCCTTTTTTAAGATGGGGAAACTGAGTCTCTAGCACTTTAAATTGCCAAAAGTCTCACTATCAATAAGGGGTGAATTTGTGAATGATCCATGTCTGTGTAACTCTAAAACTCCTACTTCCAGTGCTTTATTACATTTAAAGTCCCTAATACTGAGTATTTTAAAATTTGACTGTCTGAACAGAGGTGGACACAAAGTTCAGCAACTGATTGATCAACAGATATAAAAACTATATTTATGTATTAAGAGATCTTTAAGTATATGAGAAGAAAATATAAAGAACCATTGACAGTAAGACCTAAGTATGGTATATCTCACTTAGGAAAACCTTCACTTATAAAGGGTGAAACCTTTATACAGCTCTGCCTGACCAGAGCTCTGATGAAGATATGACTACATTTTAGAAGAAACTGTAAATGTTCAATGTCATTTTCAGTCAGGGGCTTTCTTCATGCCAAGGCTGAGTTGGGTATTTGTATTTTTCCCGTTGGTTCTGTAACAAATTTCCACAGAATTGGTGGATTCAAAACAATACAGATAGATGTGGAGGCCAGTAGTCCAAAATGATATTGGAGGGGCTGTTTCTTCTGGATCTCTAGAAAATCCTATTCCTTGCATTTTCCCACTCCTGCAGGGCGTCTGACCTCCTTGGTATGTGGCCCCGTTCCTCTAACTTAAGTGCCAACAACAATCTGTTAAGTCCTACTTATATCCTGTCACTATGACATTGATTCTTCCACTTACTGACTCTTCTTCTGTCGGATTGTCCAAAAGTTCATTCAAGTTTTTCCAATAACATCTTCTAGAAAAACCTAAAGGAACTTTTTGGCCAACCAAATACATTTCAGCACTTTTGATTATACCAGGCACCAAGGAAACTTAGGATAATCTCCCTAGTTTGAAGTCAGCTGATTATAAGCCTCAGTTCATCTGTAAATCTCCTCTCCCTTTGCCATTTAATGTAACATATTCACAGGTTTTAGGGAGCAGAACCTAGATATCTTTTAGGGGGCCATCATTCTGTCTACTTCAGCAGTATACCACATACTCATATCCTCACTGTTTCTAACTTAGTTCAGGTATCAACATAACTACCCTGTATTATGGTGATTAGTTTCCTCTCCTTTCCTTTACCTTGAAAACCTCTGATTGCATTAGATGAGAGAACTTCCTGAAACTTTTCCTTTTTCCTCTGCTTAAAATTCACTAATGCTGCCCAATAAATACACAGTCAAGTACAAACTCCTTATTTCAGCTTGTTCCTCCTCTGCTCCTTCCTAACTCTGCAATCATGTCTTGCTATATCCTTCTGGAAGTGGAACCCAGGACACCCAGCTAATTTGGATCCTACAAAACAAACACCAACAAAAGAAGGCTGTATATAGCACTGTTCTAGGTCCCTTGAAATATCATTAAAAACAGACATTTTAAAGTAGAATTTCAGTAATATTTTGATCAGGGCAGTGAGGTACATTGCCTTGTGTCACTCCTCTACAGTACTGGGGGCCAGAGGCAGCTGACCTGGGTGTCCTACTGAAGGGTCAGGTCCAGGTCTTCCCTTCCCCTTACAACCCTTTGTTTCATCCATCCTGAATTTCTCAGTTTCCTTGACTCCTATGCTGTTTCCTGATACTTTGCCTGAGATGTAACCCTCTCTATCTATTTTTGGTGCTTGTACTTGCTCACCCTCTAAGACATACCTCTAAGGCCCTTTTCTCTCAGAAGCCTTTTCTGATTTCTTTTTTTTTCCTACTAACACAACTCAAACTCTTCTTTATGCCTCATCTTACCCTTTGTGGAAACATAACTTCTAACTCACTTATTTTCAAGTCTCTCATCCACAGCAAGAATAGGTGGACTTTTATTTTTAGTTCGTCTTTCCACTCATCATTTTGTATGTTCTCTGGCACAATGTAAATAAATGTTCAGTAGAATTCCAGCTAATGATGGATACATCCAAAGTATAAAATTTCATTATCTAACCACTGCCGTAATGTGAATTTTAGTGTTTAGTGTTAAACAATTACCTCTCTATGTTCATATTAACATCTTAAGAAAATGGAATGTGAAAGAGCATATACTGAGGAAGAAATGACAGAACATACTTAGCCCTGAGGCTAAGGTTAAGAAAAGAAGCCAGATTCTTCAAGAGCTTGGAACAGGGTCTGAAAAGTAATAGTGGTGGTGATGGTGATGGTGGAGGATAAGTCTGACCTCTTGACCTGCTACATGGTTTGTCCATAGCCATTCCTACTATTAAACCTTTTTCATTCCCTGTTATAATATTCATATAAAAGTGGAAGTCCATATTTATAAGGAAGATTTATTTGGCGTCGTGCAGAGCTTCTTAGAATTTTCTATCAGAATAACAAAATAATGATATATTCACCCATCCACAACCAAAAGTAATCTTATTTGAAGTCTCCAGTTTTCATTTAAAAGTCCTATGGACCTTAGATTATACTCTGTGGTAGGATCATATTTATACCTATATAAAATATGACTTTTCCCTCAAACTTTGCCTAAATGATGTTTCAGGGGGATTTGCCATGTTTTCTGGGCCCAGTCCAGTGACTCCATACATATGCGCAGTTTATGTTCAGTGACTGGATTATAGGTCAACTCCCAGAGAATTTGGTCTATAGAGATAGATGTCAGGGGGGATAATTTGAAACTTTGAATCTTTGGCTTAATTTAACAGAGTGCAAAACATGAGAAGAGTAAAACACTGAACTCGGATTTGTAATATTTTTTACTAAGCAGAGAGGAGAGGAAAGATCATTGAAGAAGAATGTGTTCTAAGGTGAGGATCTAATGTTGAGAAATCAGACCTCAGGAATTTAGTGAGGGGAAGGTTTAGGGCCCTAGACTTCTCCAAATATACATGGAACTGCTAATTTTTTATTTGCTATCTTGTCAAATCACATTATAGTGCTAATTCTCTCTACCTCAGAACTTCAAATATTTTGACGATTGTAACATTTAGATTTCCATCAGTTTTTCATAGAAGGGCAGAACTGTTTTAGTCTAGAATTAATGCCATTGATTATGCTTATACGTTATATGCTTATGCTTATACATTTCATAGAACCTTCTTACTATTTTTAGTTTTGGTCTTCGTACTGGGAATATGTGGTCTGGCCTATATTAGTACTGGGAGCGAATATATGGTCCAACATCTCCGGATCTCAGGAAATTAATTTCAGTCAGGACTACCAACCAGGCACCTGGCCCTGTGTGAAAGATCTGGGGACAGGCAAAATTTGACTACTTTAATATATGAGAGTATTAGGTCATTTTAGCTGCTGGAAAGTTCCAAATGAGATGACTTTGATCTTTGTAAAGCACCTCTTTATGTGAAATTCATGGACCATGCAGATTACACAAAGTGAGGAAAGAAAACTGCAAGATTGTTTAAATCATTGCTCCATCTTAACTACAAAGTTCACAATGCATGGAGTGAAATTTGACCAGCTCAAGAAAAGAAAGCAGGAAAATAATTTGTTCTGTGACTTTAAAGTCATTGCAGTATTTTATGTAAATAATAATGTAAGAAAGAACTTTTGATGCTTTTGTTACCTTATTTAACATATGCACAATATATGACAAAATAATACTGGATTTACAAATGTATTCCTTCCTATGCAGTGTTATGTAAGCATACTTCTTGAATGTCAATATCTGAATTTATTTTTCTTTTTTATTGTTTTGCTTTTTACTTACATGGTGCCTGTCAATCTTTTATCATCAATTTACTTTCTACTAAGCTGAAAAAGATATTCTTATACCTTTTATACTTTCAGGCCTTCCTTACTAGATTTTTTTAAACACTTCAAAAATTAAGGTACTTGGATTTCATGCCATCAAGTAGTTATATCTGTAGGCCCTCCTTTTTTAAGTGAATAGTTCCATTGCTGCCACTTTCTACTTTGTGATTCTAAATCTTTTAACACCATCTTATCATTTTTTTTGATGCACTCTATCCTTATAGAAAACACTTATTTATAAAATACTATTTATCTCTTACATTTATAAGTGCTTCTGTTTTTCCCATTATTATTATTCCTGTTTTCCAAACACACATCTTAATTTATAATTTTTCTCTATGTATCTCCTTAGTATAAGCCTCCACTTTCTAATTAATTCCCATCATAAGTTTTTAAAAATTTAAAATATGCTGAATGCATTTTTAACATGATGTCTAATGCTCATGGGCTTTCCAGGTAGCGTTAGTGGCAAAGAACCCGCAGCCATTGCAGGAATTACCTGAGACAAGCATTCAATCCTTGGGGTTGAGAAAGATCCCCAGAGGCAGGCATGGCAGTCCGCTCCAGTATTCTTGCCTGGAGAATCCCCTGGATAGAGGAGCAGGCTACAATTCATAGGGTCACAAAGAGTTGGATATGACTGAAGCAACTTGGTATGCATGTACTACTACCCATACTGTAAGCCGCTCTATTACTTTTTTTTTTATCATTTTGTTATTGATATAGAGTGACAATAGTTTCCGCTTCAATGAAGTAATAAAAGCAAAAAAGGGCACAGTAATATCATGGGCTTAATTTTTGTCTGTAGTGGAAAATCTTGTAGGTATAAAGAAAGTTATGGAAATAAAGTGAACATATTCTATCTTGAAATAATAAGGAACAGTCAGATGTGTTTTCTAGGCTTTGGAAAAACATACTTCAAAAATTCAAAGAGAGGTGCATCATGCTTCCTCAGTCAGATTATTGAGAAGCTAAAATGCTGATGAACATTTGGAGGCAATGCAAATGTAATTGTAATCCTACTAATTTTAATAATTTTGCAAACCTCTCCAGACAGTATTCTGTATGGTGTGGTTTGCTTTTAACCATATTGAGTGTCCAAAATGTTTTTTAGAATATGATGAATACTTGTGATCTTATCCCACCCTTCTCCCCCATCACATGTACATATATATTCCATATATGTACATATCATTTCATCTAATCTATAGATTCATTGATGCCCAACCATTTACTTGGTTAGGGGATTATTTAAAAGTCCAGCTTAAATAAACCTTTTATATAAAGTTTTTATTTATTTATATATAATCAGCTGAAAGTAATCTTATGTACTGAACTCCTATGAAATGCTACCTGATCCTTTTCATCACATTTCTTTCTCTTGTATTATAAAATTTTAGGCATATCTTAGCCTCAATTATAGTCTGTAACTTGAGAACATGACATGTTCATATTCCTCACAGTCATTGGAGTGAAGGAAAATACATTATAGGAAAAGAGGACATACCTAACTACAATATGACTATGAAAATATCTATTAAGCACAGAGTCAACTGACACTAGTAAAGTTAGCCTAGAATTTAAGAATGTATTTTAAAAATCAAGACAATAAGATGTTTGCCATCTGGGAAGATGTTAAAGTTTTGAAACAATTGTCTCCCATTTTTTTCTCTCAGAATACTTTTTATATGTGAAAAAAAAGAGTAAGTTTCATTAAGAGAAAATTGTAGTTTAAGATGGATCATAGGATAATTGGAAATCATTTATTTGCTTTAGAGTATTTTAATCTTCCAACTTCTTTCAGTTAGGTCCTAGGGCAATAAAAATATCAGGAGATATAGCAGGCTGCTTTCTGCAGTCTCTGAAGAAAAGTGGACATTCTGGGAATTAGTGAAAGATGGGTGAAAAGCAAAGCTATCATGATTTTTCAAAAAAGAAAAGATCAACTCCACAAACTATAGACTGCATACATTTGGAGGTCAAGAGAAAAATGTCAAACATGAAGCTAGCATAGATTGATGAAAAGCACGTGAAATCAAATAAGGTACATTTTTCTTTGTAAAGCATGACTTTTCACTCTAGATTCATATTAGCTTAATCATTAAGCACTAATGCCATTGCTACTTTTCATAGATCAGCAATGAATACTCAAAGACCAGGCTTCCATCATTCTGTTTAATATCTTTAAGTAATGCTTCAGTTTGCAAATGCTGGTTTAACACATTCTCCATATTTGACTAAATCAGGACTATACATAATTGGCCTTCTCATGAGCACTCTTACTATTTTATATACTCTTCTGATCAACTCCTCCCATTGTTGCTTCATATTAATTTTTTAGGATCACTCCTGATCCTTTTTCATGATCCTTTTTCAAAATATCTTTTAAATCATTTCTTGAATAATTCACTGACCCTAAGGTGTTCAAACCTGGAGGACCCACTACCACAATTGTATACTGTAAATTTACAATGCAAATTTAATATGTTTAAATTACAGTATACAGTATAAAAATGACCTCTGAATAAAATATAAGACAGCGTTCAAAATTTTACATAAATGTGTGATAAATTTCAGTCCATGTTATTTAAGGACAACTATTAATATTTTTATATCCAGTTAATATTGGTTGTAATATTGGTCAGTTATGAATTATATATGATCTGGCTCAGACGGTGAAGCATCTGCCTACAATGAGGGAGACCCGGGTTCAGTCCCTGGGTCGGGAAGATCTCCTGGAGAAGGAAATGGCAATCCACTCCAGTATCCTTGCCTGGAAAATCCCATGGACGGTGGAACCTGGTAGGCTACAGTCCATGGGGTCGCAAAGAGTCGGACGTGACTGAGCGACTTCACTTCACTTCACTTCTAGATTTAAATGGTTTTCATTCTGTCTGCCCTCTGATGGATAAGGATAAGAGGCTTATGGAAGCTTCATGATAGGAGGGACTGGCTGTGGGGAAAACTGGGTCTTGCTCTGTGGGCAAGGCCATGCTCAGTAAATCTTTAATCCATTAGTTTTCTGCTGAAGGGTGGGGCCTAAGGCCAAACTATGGTAGGAGGGGTAATGGCAGTAATGACAACCTCCTTCACAAGGACTTAAGCCAGCATGCTGCCGCCGCCCCCAAGATTGTTGTAATCAGTGCCCCTGACCCCATGGCAGGCCACTGTCGACCCGCACCTCTGATGGAGACTCCTGGACACTCACAGGCAAATCTGACTCTGTCTCTTGTGGGGTCACTGATCCTTTCTCCTGGGTCCTGCTGCACACAAGGTTTTGTTTGTTCTCTTCAAGAATCTGTTTTCCCAGTCCTGTGGAAGTTTTGTAATCAAATCCCACTAGCCTCCAAAGTAAAATTCCCTGGGGGTTCTCAGTCCCTTTGCCAGATCCACAGGTTGGGAAATCTGTTGTGGGCTTTTGCAATAGTGTGAGAATTTCTTTGGTGTAATTTTTCTCCAGTTTGTGGTCGTCTGCTCAGCAGCTCTACAGTGGAGCTGATGGCGACCTCCTCCAAGAGGACTTAGGCCGCACTCTGTGCCTCCCAGGTCTGCTGCAGCCAGAACCTCTGTTCCCGTGGCAGGCCACTGCTGACCCATGCCTCTGCAGGAGACATTCAGACACTCAAAGGAGGTCTCACTCAGTCTCTTGTGGAGACTTTCCCTGGGTTCTGGTGCACACGAGGTTTTGTTTGCTCCCTCCGAGCATCTCTGGTGGGTATGAGATTTGATTTAAACAGAATTGCACCCCTCCTACCATCTTGTTGGGGCTTCTCCTTTGCCCTCTGATGTGGGGTATCTTTCTCTGGTGGGATCCAGTATTCTGTTGGTTGTTCAGCAGCTGATTGCGACTTTGGTTTTTTTGCAGATGAGCACATGTCCTTCTACTCCACCATCTAGTTTTGTCTTAATTAAATAATTTGCCACTTTAATAAAATTACAAAATTTTGACATATTTTTAATGCAATGCAGTTATGCTTTCTACTTTAGGCTATATGTAAAATTTTCTATTTTCCCCTATATGGAGATATAGGAACTATTGCCTTCATTTAGTAACAATAGGTGTTTTGGAGTTTTTCTAAATCACAGTTGAAGAAGTAAGGGGTCCTATGCACTTGGTCTGTTTGATTATGGGTCTGCAGTAGTTCAAGGATTCATTCAAATATTTTACAGACCACAAGAACAAACATACTACATTTTTTTTCTGTTTAAGCCCCCAAACTGCTTTAAAGGATGTCAGTTTATGTATAAACATTCCCTAAAGCTCCCAATTGAGCAGGATGCTAAATTTAAAAAATCTAAGTTTTCCCAGTACTAATGGAGATTTACTTCCTAACCATTTTCTCTGGAGACAAAAGTAAGTCTCCTCAAGGATAGGACATTTGCATATGAGGTATGATATAAAGGGCTAGAAACATTTTTTCTGCTCTCTCCAAAATGCTTCACTATGTTTTTGTCATTTTGCCTGACAATTTTGCATTACCGATTTATCCTTTTGAGATAATAAAATGCATCTATCCCTGAAAAGGTGTCTCCTGCTTTAGTCATACTCATATGGCTACTAGTGAACAAAATATACTCACTACAGAATAAAGGGAAGATTGCTAACTCACAAATCCCTAGAGTCTGTACTACACCAAATGTTGCTTAAAATTTTCTACAATTTTCTCAGTCTAATTTACAAGAATAAAGAGAAATGAAGGGGATATGAGTATGTTACATAAAGTTATAAACTTTATATTTACTCTGTGTTTCTATTCTCTATTGATTTAAAAACAATGGAAAAAGAAGACTAATAGGTGGGTATGGTAGGATGGCACTAATTCATTTCAGTTTGTGGTATTGACAGGGGATTTTTAAGCCAAGAGTTGAATGAACATACAGTTGTGTAAAAATCTGGGGGAAGGATTTTTCAGACAGGGTAAAAGGGCACCTAGGTACTGAGTTGACAAGGGACTGGACAGGTCAGAGACTAAGTAATTTCTACTGTCATTATTTTATACATTCCATTATGCTACCACTTAGGTTAGTCTCTAAGGCCTTTCACAAGTTGGATATTGCTTTGGATTTAATTTTTCCCTCACCTCTTCTCACCATGTTCCAGGCTAGTCTATTTCTCTCTGACTTTAATAGCTATTTCTTTTAATAGCTTCTCATTCATTTGTTATTACCTAATAAACTGGTAACTCATCTCTTAAAAGTTACTGCAAGCATTCCCTCTTTGAGGAAGTCTCTAACTCTCCTGCCCACTATGCAAAGAATTGCTAAGTTTTTGTGCTACCATTAACTTATGCACTTGAGTCACTGCTTTGCAGTTAACTAATGTGTGTGTCTCGTTTTATCACTAGTTAGTTTCTTTATGATAGAGACATTTTCATTCCTTGGGACCTAGGATCCATCATAGTAGTAGTACTACATAGCACATAGTACTAGTAGTATATAGTAGATTATACAAATCATCATTCAGTGAGTGAATGAATGGAATATCTTTTTGCTGTGATTTAGCTAATGTAACCTTTACCTTCAGAACAGTTTCTACTACATATTTATTTTAGTTAATAACCATAAACTAGTCTACACTATAGCCATATTCTATAACCACTAGAACTTTTATCATTATGTCATTTCAAAACAGTAAAATGTTAAATGTTATCCTTCATATTTAATGCAAACTGTGCTCATGCAAATATTATGAAAAGATTGAGTAATTTTTGGCACATTTTTAATTTTTCCATTTAGTATACTTTAGTAGATTTTCAGCCTTTTAAATATGTTAGCATTAAGAACAAGGTACTCCTTAATGAAAATCATGATTTAATAGTATATTTTATGTAATCTGTTCCTCTTTTGAAGTTAGGGAGATAGAGTTAAGTTTGAGACACTCATTACATTTTGTTTACAAGAACTCACTGTTCTTAATGTGTAAAGTGAGGACTTTTTCAATTCCTAAGAGGCTGGTAGAAGTGGAATAGCTGGATGAAGAGCTGCTATGGGGAAATTATAAGAGATGTAATAAGAGAGGAAGGAGGATACAGACCTTTGTCAGGGAACAACTACTTTAAGAGATGTCATACTTTAGGGGCATTCTACTTTAAGAGATGACGAAAAAATGGCATTAAAATAACCATGCAGAATTGGAAGTACATATTTCGAACTTTTTTCCCCCCAAAAGTTTCCAATATATTGGTACTTGCCCACTGTCTTAAGGAAATAGTGTCTAAGTAGTTGGCATTTGTTCTATGCTTTATCCATAGTCATGGAGAGATTTTTCACCTGCAGGTTCTTCTTGAAGTTGTGGTACAGTTGCCTGATACACATTTACTGAATGAACTAAGCTAATGAATAGAAGTCTAAGCCTTTAATATCAGTGCCTTTATTTAATTGTTTTTAAAGTTTGTTAGTATAAACTCTTAGTTTCTTATTTAATCTAATGGATTATAAGACTAATAGCTCAAATACTTTCAGATATGACCTGTTGGAGTTCCTTTAAGATGGAGCCCTTACCCTTTTGATGTGTCCCCCAGATAATTTGAATGTTTCCCTGTTTCCTAATATAACAAAGTGTTCCAAATTTATCTTGTCTTCTTCCCCAGCTCAGAAATCTTCCTTTCCCCACAATTAACTCTGGTATGTTTTTAGTGGAAAATGATATTTAGTACCAAGATATGAGATTTGTCTTATTTATTGCTACTGGTAGAGCATTTTTTCCTAAGCTCTCTCAGTAGAGAGACCTAGGAATTATATATAGAAATATTTCAAATATATTTATGTGAAATATGTTAAACATACAAGAAAAGATAACTCAAATTGTCATCTTACTATGAACAAAATAGTAACATTTTTGAAGGGAAAATATTTGTAATCTGTGTAGAATGGGCTTCATTGTTGTTCAGTTGCTCAATCATGTCCAACTCTTTGTGGCCCCATGGACTGCAGCATACTAGGCTTCCCTTTCCTTCACTATCTCCTGGAGCTTGCTCAAACTCATGTCCATTGAGTCAGTGATGCCATCCAACCATCTCATACTCGGTTGTCTCCTTCTCCTCCTGCTTTCAATCTTTCCCAACATTGGGGCCTTTTCTATTGAACCAAAGTATTGGAGCTTCAGGTGGCCAAAGTATTGGAGCTGCAGCCCCACCATCAGTCCCTCCAGTGAATATTCAGGATTGATTTCCTTTAGGATTGACTGGTTTGATCTCTTTGCAATCTAAGGGAATGGGCTTAGAAAGTAGTAATATTGATCTTGAACAAAGTATACCCAAATAGATTTCATTAATAGTGAAACACCACACATCTTAGAATCTTAGTTGTTGGTGGGAAACATTATCTAGAACTGTGATCTAGATTTTATATGGTATACTCTTGCAGTGTTGTTCTGGATCTGTGTTGGAATAGAAAAATAATATCAGGGACCAAACTTGTTCTAATACTTTCCTAACATGTTTTAACAATATGGAGAAAAAATATTGAGCATTCGTTACATTCAGACTCTTGTAATGAATGTATATTTATGAGGGGTATAAACAAACAAGGAAGTAATGGCACTATCTATATGGAGAAAATACTAGAAGGCAATGCACCCCACTCCAGTACTCTTGCCTGGAAAATCCCATGGACGGAGGAGTCTGGAAGCTGCAGTCCATGGGGTCGCTGAGGGTCGGACACAACTGAGCGATTTCACTTTCGCTTTTCACTTTCATACATTGGAGAGGGAAATGGCAACTCACTCCAGCATTCTTGCCTTGAGAATCCCAGGGATGGGGGAGCTTGGTGGGCTGCCGTCTATGGGGTCGCACAGAGTCGGACACGACTGAAGTGACTTAGTAGTAGTAGTAGTAGTCCTCTCTTTGGATAACCGCAGTAGCTACAGATGCAGTAATAATCATCCCACTTAGCAATAGCTTGATGATTATTTGGCTACCAACATGAATAACTCATTAAAGAAGATGATGAAAAGTTATAAGCATCTAAATAATCACAATTTACATTATAAAATCATGGACTATATATCCAGATTCTTATAGAATTTTCTCCCAGCCTGCCATGGAAGACTTTTCTTTAATAGTCTGTTTCTCCTATTGCAGTGTAAACCAGACTTTTCTACTTAATTACTGATTCCAAAGATTAAATTGTTAAAGGTAACAGCTTACCATTACTTATTTATTTGCTTTTCTAGAAAAATTAAGTATAATCTGATAATTTAAAGTTTGTTTTATATAGTATAATACAATGATTCTCATTTTAATAAACACTTGCTAACTATTGCACTATTGTAATTTACTAATGACCTGAAAAATTGTAAAAATAGGTGTATATGTATATGTTCATATAATGCATGTGTTATTTTTGAATTTGGAAATCATAAAAGATAAAATAAATACCTGAAGAAACTACAGCTGTAATTTTTTTAAAAAACTGACAATGTTGAAAGACAGAATTAACTATTGTTAAGAAGTTACTGTGTGGTATATACCATATGTCTACCAAACAATATGATTGCTAGAGCTATTATTATACCTATTTTATAGAGGAAGAAACTTAGACTACCTGCTTTATTAACCTTGATCAGCTTCTTGTAACTTGTAATTAAATGCATTATAGAAATAAGACTCAAACCCACATATGTTTACTTAAAACCCATGCATCACATAAACCTTCACATGAAGTACATCACATAAATCACATTACACCTGGCCAATGACAGTTTTATTAAACTGATTCTTTTCATGTCTGTGAAAGAAGGATATTTGCCTATCTTAGCCATCCTCAATGTTTTTAATAATCACTGAGTTCACCACACATAATCTTTTTTTAATATTCTGTATTCCTGATTGCAAAAATAACTGTGACTCAGTTATGCTTTGAACTTAATTTCAGTGCTGTTAATTAAAACATATCTGTATACATCTGAAAAATATCAATCATGGCAATATCATAGAGAGCTTGTTTTTGAAAAATAACTTAAAATATAATTGAAAATTAACAAAGACATAGAGAAGGTTTGAACCAAACATATGTGGCTAAAAGCTGGCTCAGAGTCATCGTAAGT
Source organism: Capra hircus (assembly GCF_001704415.2). NCBI lineage: Eukaryota > Metazoa > Chordata > Mammalia > Artiodactyla > Bovidae > Capra > Capra hircus. The sequence continues at coordinate 78,516,259 of NC_030811.1, forward strand.
GGATTTTATCCAAAAAAGGATGCCAAAAGACCCTAGGATCCCAACAGAGAGAGTCTGTGAAAAGATGGCCTGCTGATAACGTAAATCACAGTGAAGTGCAGTTGAGAGATGCCTACTTGAACGGAGAGAGGAATACATGGTCTGGAGAACCCTACAAGGAAATGAAACACCCTGCAAGGGAGAAAGACCAAGAGTCAGCTGTGACACCTGCCTAACCAGAGAGCAATCCATGATGGCAGCTCACCAAAGTACAAGCATACAAGAGTTTTCCTGTGCACTCACATCTTCTCTCTCCACCATCTAAAAATCCAGTTTGGTCAGAAACAGTGCTAATTAGCATTTGAGAAGGGGAAGAAGACAAGTTGGGAAAATAGAGGAGTATCTATCCAAGTCATACTGTATACTACAGAGCTGCCAGAGCTGCCTTCTGTTGCATGGCTGATTAGGTGAGTGCAGAAGCTTTAATTTTGAATGAAGTTTGGAATCTTTATTATTACTCTAGCTGTACTTACCAGTGTCTAAGCTGAAAATGATTAAAGTATCAGGTGGATTTTTTTTTTTTTTAGTTAAGAGAGCTGTGGGGAACCAAGCAAAATTTTATCCAAGGGAGGGAGAAGAATTACGTTATAGAGCATACTTCCAGGAACATTTTGATAGAAAACAAAATTACTTAATTATCTCATATTTTAAAAATTCTTGTTTGGTTATTCTCTTAATTGTATTTTTATATATTCTTTCTTCCCATATGCTATATAGCTTTAACTATGAGCAAATAAGTATAAAGTCTTCATATGCAAGATTATACATGTTTTCCTTTATAATTGGAGAAAATGGTATTTTATCTGAACCTCACATGTCATGTGATATATCTGACACCCTATATCATACTTGGATGTGACTGTTCACAAAACACAAATCATCCCAAATTAACAGGATCAAGATTAGATTTGAAAAGATATATTCAATAAAATGTGTAAGATGAGGCAGAATTAATTCTAATCAAATTCACAGAAGACTTGAAATGAGATGTAAATCTGTAATATGTATTACATTAGATATGAATTAGTATTAGATTTGCATTTAGAAAAATGTACTATGTTCAGTTCTGAGTATTACTTAGACAGAATATTAGGACAAATATCCTATCTTGACTGTCTTCTCCTCCAGCCACCGCCTAAATGCCACTGAAAAGTCTGTCCATCTTGATTATCAACATTAAAGATACTAAAGAAGAATGCAGCAAATGTAAGATTTACATTAAGTGGGAGATAAAATATAATTAAGAAACATTTTTATAAGTGTAGAAAAATGTTCCTTAAGAGGTAACAGTTTTAATACTTTAAAGTCATAATTATCAAATATTGAATTTTAGATATTAAGGCCAAAAAAACCCCCAAAATACAAACAGTTTAAATGTTCAGCGTTTAGCTTAAAGAATTCATTTAGGACTTCATATTCTGCTGTCAGTATGTGGGCATTAAAATTGTTATATGAAACATATTGGTAATTAACTCAGAAAAATCCTTAGAATTTGGATTTGGATTTAGATGTTATTATTTAGATTTTAGATATTGTCCATAGGAGTTTGACACTGTTTATAACATGGACCCTGAAGCCACCATTTAAGTAAGGTACATAAAAAAAGAATATCCCAGTATGCAAAAACTATTAATGGCCTATAATGACCTTATTCTCCTTAGTATAATGTAGACAGTAAAGTATATAAAACATTATATTACTTCATTAAAACCATCAAATATAGCAAAAGTGAATAGTTATTGAAATTTAGTATTACTCTAAAAATTTATGCTGCTTAAAAATACTGTTGTGATTATACAACATTCTGAATTCAATAACTTTTAGACAATGTTAGTTTCCCACTTAAGGGCTATCCTCACTTTCTCCTTACTTTTGTTCAGGTTGGCAATGTTCCCAGATGAAATATTCACCTTTTCAGAATCTATTGCATCCAACTGTGGCAATGTAACAAAAGTGTAGGTGATGAGGTATAAATATCTTTCTACTAGAGACTTCTGGGAATATTTTTGTTTTTCTAATACATTCTTTTTGTCCCTTTCTTTCCAGTCTACAGCACAGCTGAAGAGGGAGCAGCCACCTTACCTCCATGTTTGGACAAACATGAAGATAAGAACTTCCCTGTGTGCATGATGGAAAAAAATGATAGAAGGGGTCCAAATTCCCTTCACTAATACTTGTTGATATGTGAGGAAAAATAAAATGCTATTACAAAGTTAAGCTACAGAAATGGGCTTCTTTTCTCATGCAACAGAATACATCGCAATTCAGATAATGCCCATTAAAATTAGTAATAATGTCGATTTTAAAGGATTAAGCTGAAGGACCCAAAGATACGTTACACAATTAAATCTCAGGAAAAAATAGATTTTTGAAAATTCAATGTGATTTTGAAATTGATCTTTCACAGTCTTTTAGTTATCAAACTATTAAATTCATTTGACCATTCAAATAATTTTGTGAATAATGCCAATGAATCCTGTTACTTTCTCAGTGTGAGTATGATTGTGTGAGTGTGTGGGGGGGAGCAGATAGCTCGTCACCTATACTTCTACCAAGTGGCTATAAATTGTAAATTCCTTGGATTTTATTAATTTGCAAGAGCAATCCACAGTGCTCAGTAAACTAGTTAACTTACTAGTTGGTTACCATGAAAAAGATGCTTAAGGTAAGAGATGGGGAAAGGGTACAGAGCTTTCATCCCCTCTCTAAGCATACCATTCTACCTGCACCTCCATGCATTAACCAACCTGGAGTTCCCAGTAAAACAATATGAACTTAATGGGACTGGGGTGGGGTTATACTGAGAAAGTTGGTGGGCAGAGAGGAAGGAGGAAGGAACCTGGATGTAATTTTCTAGAAGTATATTTCATAAATGATCTCATCACACATACACAGAATTGGAATTAAAAACATAGTAAGTATATGAGAGGATTTTTTCTTGTTCAGTTGAAAAGTTGTGCCTGATTCTTTTGACCCCATGGACTTCAACATGCCAGGATTCCTTGTCCTTTACTATCTCCTTTACCATGTCAAATTTATTCCATTGAGTTGAGGATGCCATCTAACCATCTCATCCTATGTCACACCCTCCTCCTTTTGCCTTCAGTCTATCCTAGCATCAGGGTCTTTTCCAATTAGTCTGCTGTTCAGTGGCTAAATTATTAGAGTTTCAGCTTCAGCATCAGTCCTTCCAATGAATATTCAGGGTTGATTTCCTTTAGGATTGACTCGTTTGATCTTCTTACAGTGTAAGGGACTCTCAAGAGTCTTCTCTAGCACCATGATTCGAAAGCATCATTTCTTCAACACTCAGACTTCTTTATGGTCCAACTCTTACATCTGTACATGACTACTGAAAAATCCATAGCTTTGACTATATGGACCTTTGTTGCGAAGTGATGCTTCTGCTTTTGAATAATCTGTCTAGGTTTGTCATAGCTTTCCTTCCAAGGAGCAAGCATCTTTACATGACTGCAGTCACTGTCCACAGTGATTTTGGAACCCAAGAAAATAAAATCTGTCACTGTTTCCACTTTTACTCATCTATTTGCCATGAAGTGATGGGACTGGTTGCCATGGTCTTAGTTTTTTTAATGTGAAGTTTTAAGCCACTCTGCTATTTTCACCCTTAAGAGACTGTTTAGTTCCTCTCCACTTCCTACCATTAGAGTGGTATCATCTGCATATCTGAGGTTGTTGATATTTCTCCTGACAATCTTGATTCCAGCTTGTGATTGATCCAGCTTGGCATTTCACATAATGTACTCTGCATATAAGTTAAATAAGCACTGTGAGAATATGAGAGGCTAGATCTGTTAATTAGCTTGATGGTTCTGATTATTTTACAATGTATATGATATCAAAACATCAATGTATTTGTATAACTTAAATACATACAATTTTTATTTTTAAATTATACCCCAATAAAGCTGAGGTAAAAAAGAGGCTGGGCTTCCCAGATGACTCAGTGGTAAAGAATCCACTTGCCAATGTAGGAGACTCAGGAGATTCGGGTTCAATTTCTGGGTTGGGATGATCTCCTGGAAGAGAAAATGGTAGTCCTCTCCAGTATTCCTGCCTGGCAAATCCCATGGACAGAGGAGCTTGGGAGGCTACAGTCCATAGGGTTGTAAAATGTCAGACAGGATTTAGTGATTGAGCATGCACGCAAAATGAGAGGTTGGGTGGGTGGAGAATGGTGCATGGAAACTTGCCATGTGGTGTAAGTGTACAAGGACAGTGCTTGTGAGCAAGATTGGGAAAAATGGCATTTCCTTATACTACTTCAAGAGAAGAAATAATAAATAAATAAACACAGCCCCAATAATCCAGGAATAAGTTGTCATCCTAGAAGACATAGAACCAAGCAGTAGGGTAACATTCTAGCTTGCTACAAGTTTGTTAAAAGCTAAGAATTATTTTGAAAACTATGTATGTTTATTTGCTTTTCTCTTTTAAGAATACAAGGAGGCTTGTATCAGCACTCAAGTGGGCAGTGAGAAGCAGCTATAGGACTCACTGTTCCTGTTTAATAGGCTAAATCAGACCAATTAAATAGTTTTGAGCAATCTTTGAGGATGAGCACATAGAACAATAAACAAACAACACCTACCCTAAATAAAGTAAACAGAGGCAAACAAATTGACTTATGAAAGAAATTCTTTAGCATATAAGAAAGGGAGAATTACTCTAAAACACTTCTGAAATGATTTTACTATAACAAGCAGAATAATTTTAAAAATATCTAGAACAAGCACAGGCTACTTCAAAATATTTAGCAACACAGATGTCTTGATAAACTTCATGCGCTGTTAAGGATAAAGAAACTGTCTTATTAAAACCCAGGTCCCAAAATATTTAGGTTACCTAGAAACCATTAAAGAAATATAAGAAACCTAAAACAAATTCCAGGCAAACTTTAAAATTAAACCTTTGCAGCATAAAATACTAAAAGATAATTGAGACATGTTCATAAGGCTTATTTGTTTTCTTTTTTTCCAAGGTGATAGGCCTGGGAGCAGACTGAATTATTTTTACTTTCTGATATTCAGGTGTTCACAAATTCTAGCACTAACACTACAATCTCTGAAAAGTTTGCCCAAACACTTATCAGGGGTGGGGGGAAAATTAAAATTGAGAAGTAGAAAATAGAAATGTTCTTATGGTGAGCATTCTTATAAATGAATAGATGTTTTGGATAAATATTATTACAGTGAGCATTGTTATGAGTGAATCCAATTAATTTATTTATACATGTTCATAAGACAAATATCATTTGAAAAATAAGATATGTAGTTGGAAACAGTAATTAAACAATAATAATCTATACCTCTATCCTATAATCTATAGCACATATTAACAAAGATCTATAAATGTAGGGATGGGTCAGTAAAATCATATTAAATTTCATGTCTTCTGTAAGAGATGGGTCAAAAGTTTCATTCCTTTGTTAAATTTGAAGCTTAAGACCTTTATTAAAGAATACAAAATAATAACAAAGAAAAATTTTAAATGCTCCATTCTTTTAAAATTACTACTGAATAAAATAAGAAACAAGGCATAGTGTGCATTTTAAATGACCAAACACAGTATGCCAGTAAAATAGGACCAACTACACAAGTCAATAAGTTAACCTGGATTCAGTTATTAGAGTAAGGATAAATTAGATATCAACAGGCAAAAGTGCATCAGACTAATTACAAATAAGTTCAATCATGTGCTCCTTCCAGATACTAAAAAATTAAAAATGTTTGCATATGTAAGTACTATGTCATATCTTTTGGTTTCATCTGTCTCCAGATATTTGGGCACTGTTTCAAACCAACTGCTCTCTTGAATAGACACTAACCAACTTCTTGTAGGAGTAACCTGTGATACCCTGTCTCATGCCCATGCCATGTACTTCTTGCCTCCTGTCTCAGACTTTCATGTTGGTGCTGAGGTCTTAGCTGCAATAGTCTTCTTGGTCACCTTCATTAACAAGTTGCATGTGCAAGGGAATTAACTGTCCATGGAGCATAACTTTGGTCAGTGGGAGGGAAGAGAGAATAGTAATTTTTTTTTTACCTTTTCTTTGCTGGAGAAAAAGCCTAATATTCTCTCATTTTTTGTAGCTTCTTGTAGGACAGTGCCACATGGATGGGCAAGCGGTCATACTACATACTAAGCAGTAGCCAGTATCTGCTTTCCCCCTTCCCTCACTCTCTGTTTCCTCACTCCTATACCCTGAGAATGCATTATCTTAAAAGGTAGTTATATAAATGTCTCAGACTTAGGCTTTGTCTTCTGGAAACCTCAAGGCAAGACCACTGGTAATAAAATTCTTAGAAAGTAGACTACAATTATGGGATTTTAGAGCTGAATTACTTTCCTATCTGAGGACAATGAAAATTCCAGTTCTAGTAGTGATAGCTGGCTGAAAATTTCTGATTGACAGTAGCACCATGTCAACTAAGGTTTTCACCATTTTTGCTTTGGAATAAAGTGCAGATGAAAGGAAAGACACTGGAAGGTGTGATGGTTATGCTGTTTTAAAATACGGGATCAACAATAATAATGTTTGTGTGGGCTGGCTTCTCTTTAATAGCATTAAAAATTGACTAGAGCAAATATGATGAAAAATCTGGCTCTCTCTATATGGTATTGCAAAAGGGGTCAGAAGACTCAGGGAGTTGAGAGTGTTAGAATAGATAGTCCGTTTAAGACCTGAGCATCCATAACCTGAGAAAGATCCCTGGGTGGCCCCAGAAGACACTCCATAAGAAATATACTGCCGAGTGGACACCAGTATCTGTAAGAAGCATGGATGGTGGTGGTTGCACTCTGCAGGCTATGGTTGGTAGTGTCAGTTGTTGCTATTGAACCGAGTTCTTTAATAAAAGTGAGAATCAGACCAGGGAATAGTATTCAATTATTAGAGGCAAGGAAGATGTAATTACCAGACTTGCCATCAAGTTTTCTTGACCTTGAAGGATCTGTGGCGATAGCTAGTAGAACACAGCATTCTTAGATATGAGATAGGATATGTGCTTCCAAAGCAAGCACTAGACAGGAGATAGATGTGTAGATGCCTGCGAGAAAGGGAGAAAGAGAAAAAAAAAAAATTAGAAGCAGAAAGTTGACATCAGCTGCTAAAACGGGAAATTGTTCCTCACCCAATATCCAGATCTAAGTCAGATCTCAAATCCAGAAGTCATTGATTGAAGCTCAAGATCTTCTTAAAAAAGAAGCCTATAATGCCACATTAAATTTATACAATAATCATTCCCTTGATCATTCTCTTAAAGTGACCTGGAACAATTTCCAGGGTAATTGAACATTGAGGAATGAAGAAAATCCAGCCATTTCTAGGACTGTTAAATGTATGATCTGCATTGACACCCATACCATGGGATTTGAAACACCACCATGGTTTTCTGATTAAATAGGAGCTTATGGAGGCCAGGTGGAGTTTCGCTCAGGTTCATTTCAGTGTATCCAGGTATGTTTGAATATATGTGTTAGTTGTTCAGTCGCGTCTGACTCTTTGCAACCCTATGGACTGTAGTCCACCAGGCTCCTCTGTCCAGGGAATTCTTCAGGCAAGAATACTGGCATGGGTAGCTATTCCCTTCTCCAGGGGATCTTCCTGACCCAGGGATCGAACCCAGGTCTCCAGCATTGCAGGCAGGTTCCTTACCATCTGAGCCACCAGGGAAGTCCATATAATCTTTGATTATTTCCTTGGTCACATGTGCATAACTGAGAGAGACCTACTCAGCAACTAGCACAATCTATTCATTATGGCCCATAAATAGGAGTAATCAGGGCATCCAGAGCCAAGTGGAAGCCCCAGAAATCACACTCCCATCCTGAAGAAAATTATAAATCAGAAGTAATACTGTATCATTGGAAGAACTGCTGATATTAATATTGCTATCAAAGACTTAAAGGATATAGGGGTTGTGGAACTCAAAGTGTTTCCATTCGATTTATCTATAAATACACTGAAAAAATGAAATGGTTCTTGACAGGTGTATATATTAACTGTATATATATTCATGTGGCAGCCCCATTTACAACTACTGTACTATACCATCTGCCACAGAAGCTGCTATTGAGACTACCACTTGGTTAAATGACAGTAGATTAATACAGGCTTTGGCACTTGTTTTGAGACTAATACTCTTGCAGATAAATATGAATTTTCCAAATCCCTTCATTGATGAGGATAAAATTTCTTTTTTATTCACATGGTAAGAACAGCAGTTCATACTCATTCTTGCCCAGGAATACGCTAACTGTCCTCCTTTCTGTCACAGTAGACAATTCAGGTATCTTGATCACCTTGACATAACACTAGACTAGTACATTAATGACACCATGATAATAGGGTTTGGTGAGCAGGAATTAGAGAGTAAAACAGATATTCTAGTAAGACGTGTGTCAGAGAGTGGGACTGAAGTATCATGAAGATTCAAGGGACTGCCACAGTTTTCGAGATCCAGTGGTCTGTGACATGCCACATTATTCCTTCTAAGATTAAGGACAAGACAAGTTTTTGCACTTTTCATCATCTGACACCGCTGATGGAAGCACATTGTTTGAGAGGTATCTTCTGCTTTTGGAGGTAACATACACTGAATTTGAGAATATCACTCTGACCCATGTATTTGGTATTTTAGAAGCTGTTCATTTTGAACGGGGCCTAGAGGAAGATAGGATTCTGCAAAAGGTCCAGCTTGAGGTCTCTTGCCATTTGGGCCTTATGATTCAACAGATTTGACAGAAATGATACATCTATCAAGGAAGAGTTTGCTGTGTAAAATCTCAGTATATTTCCAGGATTTGGAGAACAATTATGCCTTCCCTGTCAGAACCCTAGTCTTAATTTTAGCAAACATTTCTGCCATGATAATGGGTCCTACTAGAAACTGATAGCCTGAACATGGGTTGCTAAGTGACCATGACATTGAGGTTTCCTTTGTTGAGCTGAATATTATCAGGTCCATAAGTTTGGGCAGGTGCAGAAACAGCATTTGGATTTCAGCCTGAGCACATCCAGAACGTACTGGTAAATCACACTAAAGAGCTTCGGACTTCCATGTCTATAATCTCTGCTATACCCCAAAAACAAGAATAGGTAGTTGTTTTATATGTTTTGTTAAATTTAAAAGACATCAGTGCTACAAATCTTATTTTACACATTTTATAGTTAATATCATAGATTTATAAAATCTATTTCTTTTGCAAATAACTGTTTTGTTTCTTTTTACTAATGTACATCTTTCTATTAGAACATGTCATATAATATCTATTTTTTGAGCATTTAACAACTGTGCTGTGACGTGCTTAGTAGCTCAGCCATATCTAACTCTTTGCAAACCCATGGACTGTAGCCTGCCACACTCCTCTGTCCATGGGGATTCTCCAGGGAAGAATACTGGAGTGGATTGCCATACCCTCTTCCAAGGAATCTTCCCAACCCAGGAATTGAACTGGAGTTTCCTGCATTGCAGGCAGATTCTTTACCAGCTGAGCTACCAGGGAAGCCCCATTCAATGGCTAAGTTACAGCAATTCTTTACAACAAACAGTGTTGCAATCAAAATCTTTAATAAATACCTCATCCTTTTTTTTTTTCCCATTATTGGTGAGATTGGGGTAACTATATATTGAATCATTCAAGTTTTCACTTTTATTATTTTTTCTCCCTTGGTTATTTTGTACTGGGTTCTATGGAAGTGACTAGACATTTTATATCTTATTTCTTATAATTTATTCATTCTAAGTATTGAACCCCAGGCTGTCACTTTAACTCAGTCCTATAAATGTAATGAAATCCATGATAGCCCACTCACATCCTTGTTCAGGGCCAGAAGGCTTATTCCCTCATTAACAAAAAGTGATTTTTGCAGGCAGCCCATAATAACCATCCCTCATTAGGAACTGCCTTGGGTAGAGATATTTGTCTCACTCAATTTCACACATCCTTACCAGGGCAGCTTGCATCCAATGACTGGTGAATGCAGGGATGTTTGGGCCCAGCCTCTCTCCAGCTTCAGAGAAGAAGCCTTCATTGATATTGCAACACAGCACTACTTCTCCCTCTAACTCACGTCTGTTTTCTTTCCTTCCCTCCCTGTCATAGGTGTTGACCTCAAGAACACATAAACCTGTTCAGTAATCTCTTTCTTATGGACTGGTTCCCAGGAACACAACCTGTGTGAATGACAGTTATTAATGGAAATTCTTACTTATATTGCTCAATTTTCATATTAGTCAAAGTCAAATTATATTTTCTCTTGTGATTTGGGCTTTTATATCTTACTTCAGTAAACATAGTCTATGGTGAGCTTGGTCGTTTTACTTTCATACTCAGGCCTTCTATTCATTTGAGATTCTTTTCTTATTTTTATTTTGTAACGTGTGCTGGAGGCCCAGTTTTATTTTAGTAATAAATCAAGTTTCTGGTCTTTTACAAAAATGGCTACCACATCTCCAAAGTTATATACCATGTTTCCTATTGTCTAACAAATAATCTCTTTAAATCCTTATTTTTTTTCTATTCCTTTAATTAGTCTGTTCCTCTTCCAGCTCCATACTGATGAATTTTATCTTGTGCCACATTCTGTCTTAATACTCAGCAGTAGGAATTTCTTTCTTTATATTTTTAAAAATGATTTAGTAATTCCTAAAAATTTGTCTGTTAGTATAAATTTTGGAATAAATTTTCCAATTCTCAAAATTTAGCAGTGGTGAAATTAATAAGTAAAATGAATAAAAGTGAATTTTCAGATTAATTTCAGGACAATCAGTGTTTGAAACTTTATTCATTATGTTCCTGGATATATTATATTATTCTATTTATTCAGATCAAATTTGATGTCTTTTAAGAGAATTTTCTAAATCTCCATAAACTTCTCTCAGACAACCATTGCTAGATTATTTCTAGGCAATTCACAAATGGCATGTTTTTGGTCTTCTGGTCACTTATTGCCAGTGAAGAAATTTTAAATATACTTGAAGAACAATTTGCTGAGCTTAAAGATAAGGTTAAAGAACTCTTTCAGAAGGCATTGGCAGGGGATAAAATTATGGAATGAATAAAAAAAATAAACAATCTAAAGATTTGAAGACTAATATGTCAATATTCATCAAGAAGGAGAATCAGTATTTGAAGGAAGAAATGTTGGTAATTTATTAAAGTTAACACAAGATATAAAACTTCAGTTTAAAAGGGCACATTTCTAAAAACAGAATAGGAGCGAGAGTGGAAAGTGTTCCTCATTTAAGTATGTTATGGTGATGTTTGTTGCTGCTGCTGCTAAGCCACTTCAGTCATGTCCGACTCTGTGCAGCCCCATAGATGGCAGCCCACCAGGCTCCCCCGTCCCTGGGATGCTCCAGGAAAGACCACTGGAGTGGGTTGCCATTTCCTTCTCCATTGTGTGAAAGTGAAAAGTGAAGTCAGTCGTGTCCGATTCTTAGCAACCCTATGGACTACAGCCCACCAGGCTCCTCCATCCATGGGATTTTCCAGGCAAGAATACTGGAGTGGAGTGCCATTGCTGGTGATGTTTAAGATTACTCAAAACAGACAGTCCAAGGGACTCTCAAGGGTCTTCTCCAGAGGAGAGAACAAGACAGCAGAGGAGTAGGTGGACATGGAGTACATCTCTCTCTATGTATACATCAGGAATACACCTTCAGACACAGAAGTGCATGCAGAACACCAGATGAGAAGGAACAGGAGTACCTGACCAGCAGAAAAGAATATCTAGACCCACACAAAACTTGGTAGGATAAAGGAACTAGGGGGAAAAATAGGAGCGTTGGTAGGACTACACCTTCCCTTGGCGGGTGGGGGAACTGAAGCAGGGGTCCAATCCCCACATAGGGGCAATTGTCTGAGTCAGAAGAGAAACATTTAAGGCTGACAGTGAAACAGTTAATCTGTGGCAGCCTAAATGGAATGAGAATCAGTCCTTGCCGCAGCCATACATACCCCGGACAGGAATGTAGATCCCTTGGAAGGTGCAGTGTCTGGGAGCTGGAGTTTAGGGGTTGTGGAGTAATCCCAGGTTGAGGGCTGCTGTTGACTGCAGAGATGGATTGAGGGGATGTGAGGGAAGAGATTGTGGTGGGAAATGCTCTGGAGGAAAGCTGGGCAGCCATGGAAGCAAGGTGATACTGCTGAGTCATGTGTAGGGGGTGGAGCCATCACCATAGCCTCTCTCCCGCAACAAGCCAGCACTGGCAGCTGAACAATAGTGAGGCTGGCCCCTCAAACGCTGACGCACTGAACTATAGAGTAGGACCCTACCCAGGTGCTCCTTTAAGTGACTGATGTGCCCAACTACAGAGTAGGACCCCATCCATGGTTCCCCTTTAAGTGCCTGATGTGCCAATCTACAGAGTAGGACCCCCATCCAGGGGGGGCCCCCTCTGTGTGTCTGACGCACTGAACAACAGAGATGGACCCCAGGCAAGGGAGCCCTCTAAGTGCCTGAGTGGTGCCTCCGCAGAGCTGTGGAGAAAGACTGGCCAAAGAGGCTTCCTGATTGCCAGCTACAAGAGGCTAGAAAAAACTCTGATAGGTCTATAACTCCTACAGCAGAGGCAGTCTTTGTCCCTGCACACTTGGCACTACCAGGGTCCCCTCAAGCCAAGCAGCTGTACCACCTTCACACTCAATTCTCACTGGGGCAGAGCAACCACAGGCCAAAAGGTCTTGTATCCATGTGCACAGAGTTGTTTCAGAGTGTCCGACTCTTTGTGACCCTGTAGACTGTGGACTGCCAGGCCAGGCTTTTCTGTCAGGTAGAGGGGTTCTCCAGGCAAGAACACTGGAGAATGTTGGCCAATATTGGTTGCCATACCCTTCTAGAGCACTATATTTACTGCTGCCAAAGTCACCAACTTTCTTGAGTACCTGGTGCTGCTGGAACCCCTGCAACCCATCAGCTGCAACACCTACACACCTGGCCCACACAGGGGCAAACCCACGTCCTCCAGGGCAACCTCAGGAGCAAACCCCAGTGGATGACCCACAGGCAGAGGTGGAAATAAAACCACATTTGAAGTCCAGGGGCAGTGTGACTAAGGAAGAAGACCCAAAACCTTCCCACCAGCTGTACAAGCTGCAGATTAAATCCACATGATCAACTAGGCAGACTCTGTGTCTATGGAATATATGAGAGGTCATTGAGAGCTCCCACAAAAGAAAACGTGCTAGTTCTGATAGCTATGGACGTTGGAGGCAAGAACAAAGAGGAGTAGGACCAGATTAGAATCTGAGCTGCCCCCACAACATGTCCAGAGATAAGCACAGTATTGGAGGGCATCCTAGGGAGGTGAGGTGGACTGTGACTCCCAGCGAGGGAAAGGACTCGGACAGCAGTGACTCAAGAAAACATTTATTATTCTTATGTTTTGACTTGTTCTGTAGATTTTTCTGGATTTTTTTTTCCTTTTTTTACCCACTCTGTTGTAGTTGTTGATTTTATTGACATTGTGAAATCTAATTAAGCTTTTGAGCTTTTTTGTTCCTCAGTAACATTTTTTATTGTTGTTATAAACTTCTGCCTCTACTTTGGGCTTTTGCAGTTCTGTGGAGTTCTCCCTTATTTTTTTTCTTTTCTCTTTTTAAAATTTTCTTTTTTAAACCTATGATTATTTTTTCTACATTTATTACTTTGTTTCTTTTCCTGCTGTTCTTTTTCCCTTGCCGTTAATCTTTAATGCATATGAATCTTCTTTACTACTTCTATGTAACTTTACATATGTATTCATTCTTTCTTTCCTTTGCTCTCAATAAATTTGTTAGTTTTATTCTCATTGCTTTATTCCCCACTTGGCACCTTGCTTTAGTTTTGTTTTCCAGTTTGTACTTTAGTTAGTTTTGTTCTGGTAGATATACTTTTTGGTTTCCTTTGTTCACCGGGTCAAACTATTGTACGTTATTTTTGTTGGATTGCTTTAATTATGCTTATGAGTGTGTATGTATATGTGTGTATTCAGTCACATTTTTTATAGTGGTTATAAACTTCTGCATCAATATTTGGCTTTTGTAGTTCTGTGGAGTTTTCCCTGTTTTTTTTTTTTTCTTTTTTCTTCCATTTTTTCTTTTTTTTTTTAATAATTTTAACTTTTCATGTTTTAAAACTATTATATTTTTTCTACATGTATTCCTTTGTTGGCCTTTCCTACTTCTTTTCCCCTTACAGTTAATCTTTCATGTATATAAATCTCTTCATCTACCTCTATTTGACTTTGCATATCTCTTATTCTTTTCTTTTCTTTTTTCCTTTCCTCTCAACATATTTGTTAGTTCTCTTTTCATTGGTTTATTTCCCACTTGGCACCTTGCTTTAATTTTGTTTTCCAGTTTGTGCTTTAGTTAGTTTTGTTCTTAACTTGTAAATATGATTTTTTTTTCCCTTTGTTAGCCAGATCAATCTATTGTACTTTATTATTGTTGAAATGTTTTGATTTGCTCATGGTTGTATATGTATATGTGTATATTCCATTATTTTAATTATTATTTGCCTGATTTTGTAACTGCTATTCATCTGGGGTTCACCTTTGGCTTATTGTTTTTGGATATTTGTTTTGACCTCACTTAATGCCATAAAAAGCCACTTGTGAAATCATCATTTTTGACCAGAGTAAAGTCCTGAGCCTTTTGGAGTGGGAGCACTGACTTGAAGACCTTAGATTACCAGAGAACTAACCCTAGGGAGTATGAAATAATGAGAACTCACACAAAGGAAACCAGTTGAATACAAGTATTGGCATCACCCAACCACCAGTTGCACCCTGTGCAGGACACCTCATCTAAACAAGAAACAAAACAAAAATAAAAACTCAATCATGAGCAGACAGGATTACAACCTCACTCAGCCTTGCCCATCAGAGAAAAAGCAAACAAACAAAAATTCAGCACAAATCTCACCCTATACAAAGCTTACACAAACTGCTGGACCAACCTTCAGTTCAGTCACTCAGTCGTGTCCGACTCTTTGTGACCCCATGAATCGCAGCACGCCAGGCCTCCCTGTCCATCACCAACTCCCGGAGTTCACTCAGACTCATGTCCATCGAGTCAGTGATGCCATCCAGCCATCTCATTCTCTGTCATCCCCTTCTCCTCCTGCCCCCAATCCCTCCCAGCATCAAAGTTTTTTCCAATGAGTCAACTCTTTGCATGAGGTGGCCAAAGTACTGGAGTTTCAGCTTTAGCATCATTCCTTCCAAAGAAATCCCAGGGTTGATCTCCTTCATAATGGACTGGTTGGATCTCCTTGCAGTCCAAGGAACTCTCAAGAGTCTTCTCCAACACCGCAGTTCAAAAGCATCAATTCTTCAGCGCTCAGCCTTCTTCACAGTCCAACTCTCACATCCATACGTGACTACTGGAAAAACCATAGCCTTGACTAGATGGACCTTAGTCGGCAAAGTAATATCTCTGCTTTTCAATATGCTATCTAGGTTAGTCATAACTTTTCTTCCAAGGAGTAAGCGTCTTTTAATTTCATGGCTGCAGTCACCATCTGCAGTGATTTTGGAGCCCCCAAAAATGAAGTCTGACACTGTTTCCACTGTTTCCCCATCTATTTCCCATGGAGTGATGGGACTGGATGCCATGATCTTCGATTTCTGAATGTTGAGCTTTAAGCCAACTTTTTCACTCTCCTCTTTCACTTTCATCAAGAGGCTTTTGAGTTCCTCTTCACTTTCTGCCATAAAGGCAGACATCAGAAGGAAGAAAGAATTCACCTTGAAAACTGAGAAAAGAAAACACAATAGGATAAAAAAGAATAATGATGAAAAGGCAGAGAAATGCTACACAAATGAAGGAACAAACTAGAAAGAATGAAGAGGAAATAGGCAAACTACCTGAAAAAATAATTCAGAATAATGATAGTAAAGATGATCAAAAACCTTGAAAACAAAATAGAGAAAATGCAAGAATCTATTTAAAAAGACCTGGAAGAATTAAAGAATATACATACAGCAACAAACCACACAATTACTGAAATTAAAAATACTCTAGAAGGAATCAATAGGATAATATCTGAAGCAGAAGAATGAATCAGTGTGCTAGAAGATAAAATGATGGAAATAACTTCTGAAGAGCAGAATAAAGTAAAAAGAATGAAAAGAACTGAGAATTGTCTCAGAGACCTCTGGAACAATATCAAATGCACCAACATTTGAATTATATGGGTTGCAAGAGAAGAGAAAAAGAAAGAGTATCAGAAAAAATTTTCAAGAGATTACAGTTGAAAATTTCCTCAACAAGGAAAAGGAAATAGTCACTCAAGTCCAAGAGGCACGAAGAGTCCCATACAGGATAAACCAAGGAGAAACATGCCAAAAACATACTCATCAAACTAACAAAGACTAAACACAAAGAAAGAATATTAAAAACAGCAAGAGAAAAGCAACAAGTAACATAAAAGGGAAACCCCTTTTGCTTAACAGCTGATCTTTCAGCAGAAACTCTGCAGGACAGAAGGGAATAGCAGGATATATTTAAAGTAATGAAAGGGAAAAATCTACAACCAAGATTACTATACCTGGCAAGGATATTATCCAAAATTGATGGAAAAATAAAAAGCTTTTCAGACAAGAAAAAGTTAAGAGAATTCAGTACCACCAAACCAACTTTACAACAAATGTTAAAGGGACTTATATAGCCAAGAAATACAAGAGAAGAAAATGGATCTACAAAATCAACCCCAAACAGTTAAGAAAATGAAAATAGGAACATATATATCAATAATTACTTTAAATGTAAATGGATTAAATCCTCCAACCAAAAGACACAGACTGGTTGAATGGATACAAAAACAAGACCCATATATATGCTGAAACAAGAAACCCACTTCAGACCTCAAGACACATATACACTGAAAGTGAGAGGATGGAAAAATATATTCCATAGAAATGGGATGCAAAAGAAAGCTGGAGTAGCAATCCTCATAAAAGACAAAATAGACCTTAAAAATAAAGAAGATTACAAGAGATAAGGAAGGATACTACATAATGATCAAGGGATGAATCCAAGAGGAAGACATAACAATTATAAATATCCATGCACCCGAGATAAGAGCACCTCAATACATAAGACAAATACTAACAGACATAAAAGGAGAAATTGACAGTAACACAATAATAGTATGAGTCTTTAACACCCCACTCACATGAATGGACAGATCATCAAAACAGAAAATTAATAAGGAAACACAAGTTTAAATGAGACATTAGATTAGATGGATCTCATTGATAACTTCAGGACATTCCATCAAAATGCAGAAGTATACACCTTCTCAAGTGAACATGGAACATTCTCCAGGATAGACCACATCTTGTGTCACAAACCAAACCTCAGTAAACTTAAGAAAATTGAAATCATATCAAGCATCTTCTCTGACCACAATGCTATGAGACTAGATATCAATTACAAGAAAAAAAATGTAAAAAACACAAACACATGGAGATTAAACAACACATTTCTAAATAACCAACAGGTTATTGAAGAAATCAAATGGGAAATCAAAAAATTTCTAGAAATGAATGACAGTGAAAGCACAACTCAAAACCTATGGGATGCAGGAAAAGCAGTTCTAAAAGGGAAGTTTATAGCAATAAAAATCTTACCTCAAGAGACAAGAAAAGCATCAAATAGACAACCTAACTTTACACCTAAAACAACTGAAAAAAGAAGAACAAAAAAACCCTCAAATTAGTAGAAGGAAAGAAATAATAAAGATCCGAGCAGAAATAAATGAAAAAATAAATGAAACAAACAGTAGTAAAGATTAATAAAACTAAAAGCTGGTTCTTTGAGAAGATAAACAAAATTGACAAGCCTTTAGCCAGACTCATAGACAAAAAAAGAGAGAGAAATAAAATTAACATAATTAGAAATGAAAAGGGAGAGGATACAACAGACAGTGCAGAAACACAGAAGATTATAAGAGACTTTTATGAACAACTCTATGGCAATAAAATGGATAACCTGGAAGAAATGGATAGATTCTTAGAAAAGTTCAATCTTCCAATACTGAACCAGGAAGAAATAGAAATTATCAGGAACCAAATTACAAGCACTGAAATTGAAGCTGTGATCAAAAATCTCCCACAAAACAAAAGCCCAAGATCAGATGACTTCATAGGAGAATTCTATCAAACATTTACAGAGGAGCTAAGGCCTATCCTTCTAGAACTCTTTCAAAAAACTGCAGAGGAAGGAATACTTCCAAACTCATTCTACAAGGCCGCCATCACCCTGATACCAAAACTAGACAAAGACAACACGAAAAAAGAAAACTACAGGCTAATATCACTGATGAACATAATACAAAAGTCCTCAACAAAATTTTAGTAAACAGAATTCAGCAGCACATCAAAAAGCTCATACACCATGATCAAGTTGGGTTTATTCCAGGGATGCAAGGATTCTTCAATATATGCAAATCAATCAATAGATACACCATATTATCAAATTGAAAGGTAAAAACCATATGATCATCTCAATAGATGCAGAAAAAGTCTTTCACGAAATCAGCACCCATTTATGATTAAAACTCTTCAAAAAATAGGCATAGAGGAACCCACTTCAACGTAGTAAAGGCCATATATAATAAGCCTACAGTAAACATTATTCTCAATGGTGAAAAACTGAAAGCATTTCCCCTAAGATCAAGAACAAGACAAGGGTGTCCACTTTCACCACTATTATTCAACATAGTTCTGGAAGTCCTTGCTACAGCCATCAGAGAAGAAAAAGAAATAAATCCAGATTGGAAAAAAAGAAGTAAAGTTCTCACTGTTTGCAGATGACATGATACTGTACATAGAAAACCCTAAAGATAGTATCAGAAAATCACTAGAGCTAATCAGTGAATTTAGCAAAGTTGCAGGATACAAAATCAATACACAGAAATAACGTGCATTTATATATGCCAACAAAGAAAAATCAGAAAGAGAAAGAATCAATCCCATTCACCATTGCAACTAAAGGAAATAAATATCTAGGTATAAACTTACCTAAAAAGACAAAAGAATTGTACACAGAAAATTATGAGACACTGATAAAAGAAATTGAAGAAATTGGGGAAAACCACTGGACCATTCAATTCCATTCAGTTCAGTCACTCAGTCTTGTCCGACTCTTTCCGACCCCATACATTGCAGCACATCAGGCCTCCCTGTCCATCACCAACTCCCAGAGTTCACTCAAACTCACATCCATCGAGTCGGTGATGCCATTCAGCCATCTCATCCTCTGTCATCCCCTTCTCCTCCTGCCCCCAATCCCTCCCAGCATCAGAGTCTTTTTCAATGAGTCAACCCTTCACATGAGGTGGCCAAAGTACTGGAGTTTCAGCTTTAGCATCATTCCTTCCAAATAATTCAATATTACAGTAATCCAAGTCTATGCCCAACCAGCAATGCGGAAGAAGCTGAAGTTGAACAGTTCTATGAAGACCTACAAGAACTTTTAGAACTAACACCCAAAAAAGTGGTCCTTTTCATTACACGGGACTGGAATGCAAAAGTAGGAAGTCAAGAAACACCTGGAGTAACAGGCAAATTTGCCCTTGGAATACAGAATTAAGCAGGGCAAAGACTAGTAGAGTTTTGCCAAGAGAACGCACTGGTCATAGCAAACACCCTCTTCCAACAACACAAGAGAAGACTCTACACATGGACATCATCAGATGGTCAACACTGAAATCAGATTGATTATATTCTTTGCAGCCAAAGATGGGGAAGCTCTATACAGTCAGCAAAAACGAGATGGGGAGCTGACTGTGGCTCAGATCATGAACTCCTTATTGCCTAATTCAGACTTAAATTGAAGAAAGTAGGGTAAACCACTATACCATTCAGGTATGAC
Source organism: Capra hircus (assembly GCF_001704415.2). NCBI lineage: Eukaryota > Metazoa > Chordata > Mammalia > Artiodactyla > Bovidae > Capra > Capra hircus. Next base: position 78,536,188 of record NC_030811.1, read on the forward strand.
CTAAATCAAATCCCTTATGATTATACAGTGGAAGTGAGAAATAGACTTAAGTGACTAGATCTGATAGATAGAGTGCCTGATGAACTATGGATGGAGGTTCGTGACATTGTACAGGAGACAGAGAGAAAGACCATCCCCATGGAAAATAAATGCAAAAAAGCAAAATGGCTGTCCAAGGAGGCCTTATGAATAGCTGTGAAAAGAAAAGGAGTGAAAAGCAAAGGAGAAAAGGAAATATATACTCATTTGAATGCAGAGTTCCAAAGAATAGCAAGGAGAGATGAGAAAGCCTTCCTCAGTGATCAATGCAAAGAAACAGAGGAAAACAATAGAATGGGAAAGACTAGAGATCTCTTCAAGACAATTAGAGATACCAAGGGAACATTTCATGCAAAGATGGGCTCAATAAAGGACAGACATGGTATGGACCCAACAGAAGCAGAAGATATTAAGAAGAGGTGGCAAAGATACACAAAAGAACTGTACAAAAAAGATCTTCACGACCCAGATAATCACAAAGGTGTGATCAGTCCCACTCACCTAGAGCTGGACATCCTGGAATGTGAAGCCAAGTGGGTCTTAGGAAGCATCACTACGAACAAAGCTAGTGGAGGTGATTGAATATCAGTTGAACTATTTCAAATTCTAAAAGATGATGCTGTGAGCAATTTTGTCAGCAAATTTGGAAAACTCAGCAGTGGACACAAGAGTGGAAAAGGTCAGTTTTCATTCCAATCCCAAAGAAAGGTAATGCCAAAGAATGCTCAAACTACTGCACAATTGCACTCATCTCACACGCTAGTAAAGTAATGCTCAAAATTCTCCAAGCCAGGCGTCAGCAATACGTGAACCATGAACTTCCAGATGTTCAAGCTGGTTTTAGAAAAGGCAGAGGAACCAGAGATCAAATTGCCAACATCCACTGGATCATGGAAAAAGCAAGAGAGTTCCAGAAAAACATCTATTTCTGCTTTATTGACTATGCCAAAGCCTTTGACTGTGTGGATCACAATAAACTGTGGAAATTCTGAAAGAGATGGGAATACCAGACCACCTGGCCTGCCTTTACAGAAACCTGTATGCAGGGCAGGAAGCAACAGTTAGAACTGGACATGGAACGACAGACTGGTTCCAAGTAGGAAAAGGAGTACGTCAAGGCTGTATATTGTCACCCTGCTTATTTAACTTCTATGCAGAGTACATCATGAGACATGCTGGACTGGAGGAAGCAGAAGTTTGGATCAAGATTGCCGGGAGAATTATCAATAACCTCAGATACGACACCACCCTGATGGCAGAAAGTGAAGAAGAACTAAAGAGCCTCTTGATGAAAGTGAAAGAGAAGAGTGAAAAAGTTGGCTTAAAGCTCAACATTCAGGGAACTAATATCATGACATCTGGTCCCATCATTTCATGGCAAATAGATGTGGAAACAGTGGAAGCAGTGTCAGACTATTTTTCTGTGCTCCAAAATCACTGCAGATGGTGATTGCAGGCATGAAATTAAAAGACGCTTGCTCCTTGGAAGGAAAGTTATGACCAACCTAGACAGCATATTAAAAAGCAGAGTCATTACTTTGCCAACAAAGGTCTGTCTTGTCAAGGCTATGGTTTTTCTAGTAGTCATTTATGGATGTGAGAGTTGGACTATAAAGAAAGCTGAGTGGAGAAGAATTGATGCTTTTGAACTGTGGTGTTGGAGAAGACTCTTGAGAGTCCCTTGGACTGCAAGGACATCCAATCAATCCATCCTAAAGGAGATCAGTCCTGGGTGTTCATTGGAAGGACTGATGTTGAAGCTGAAACTCCAATACTTTGGCCACCTGATGCAGAGAGCTGACTCGTTTGAAAAGACCCTGATTTTGGGAAGATTGAGGGCAGGAGCAGAAGAGGACGACAGATGATGAGATGATTCAATGGCATCACTGGCACAGTAGACATGGATTTGGGTGGACTCTGGGAGTTGGTGAGGGACAGGGAGGCCTGGCGTGCTGCAGTTCATGGGGTCGCAAAGAGTTGGACACGACTGAGCAACTAATCTGAACTGAACTGATGAAAGAAATCAAAGATGACATAAACAGATGGAGAGATGTTCCATGTTCCTGTATAGGAAGAATCAATATTGTGAAAATGACTATAATACCAAATGCAATCTACAGATTCTATGCATTCAATCCCTATCTAATTACCAATAGCATTTTTCACACAACTAGAACAAAAAACTTCACAATTCATAGTGAGACAGAAAAGACCCTGAATAGCCAAAGCAGTCTTGAGACAGAAGAATGGAGCTAAAGGAATCAATCTGCCTGACTTCAGGTTATACTACCAAGCTATAGTCATGAAGACAGTATGGTACTGGCACAAAAACAGAAATATAGACCAACAGAACAATATAGAAAGCCCAGAAATAAACCCATGCATCTATGGCTGTGTTATTTTGACAAAGGAGGCAAGAATATACAGTGGGGAAAAAACAGCCTCTTCAATAAATTGTGCTGGGAAAACTGGAAAGCTACATGTAAAAACATGAAATTAGAACACTTCCAATCAGCATACACAAAGATAAACTCAAAATGGATTAAAGACCTAAATGTTAGACCAGAAACTATACAACTCTTAGAGGAAAACATAGGCAGAACACTTGATGACATAAATCAAAGCAAGATCCTCTATGACCCACCTCCTAGAGAAATGAAAATAAAAACAAAATGAAACAAATGGGACATGATTAAATTTAGCATCTTTTGCACAGCAAAGGAAAGTATGAAAGTGAAAATGAAGTCACTCAGTCCTATCCAACTCTTTGCTCCTCCATCCATGGGATTTTCCAGGCATGAGTAATGGAGTGGGTTGCCATTTCCTTTTCCAGGGAATCTTCCTGACCAGGGATCGAACCCAGGTCTCCTGCATTGTGGGCAGACACATTTACCATCTGAGCCACAAGCAAAGTGAAAAGATAACCCTCAGAATGGGAGAAAAGAATAGCAAATGAAACAACTGATAAAGGATTAATTTACAAAATATACAAGCAGCTGTACAGCTCAATGCCAGAAAAACAAACAACCCAATCATAAAGTGGGAAAAAGACCTGAACAAACATTTCTCCAAAGAAGACACAGGTGGCTAACAAACATGAAAAAATGCTCAACATTGCTCATTATTAGAGAATTGCAAAACTAAACCACAAGATATCATCTCACACCAGTCAGAATGGCCATCATCAAAAAGTCTACAAACAATAAATGCTGGAGAGAGTGTGGAGAAAAGGGAACACTCTTGCACTGTTGGTGGGAATGTAAATTGATGCAGCCACTATGGAAGACGATATGGAGATTCCTTAAAAAACTATGACTAAAACCACCATATGACCCATCAACCCCACTCCTAGGCATATACCCCGAGGAAACCAAAATTGACACGTGTATCCCATTGTCCATTGCAGTTCATTTACCATAGCTAGAACATGGAGACAACCTAGATGTCCATCAACAGATGAATGTATAAAGAAGTTGTGGTACATATACACAATGGAATATTACTCAGCCATTATAAGAAACACATTTGAGTCAGTTCTGATGAGGTGGATGAACCTAGAACCTATTGTACAGAGTGAAGTGAGTGAGAAGGAGAAAGATAAATCTATTATTGTAACACATATATACGGAATCTCAAAAAATGGTACTGAAGAATTTATTTACAGGGTAGTAATGGAGAATCAGAGATAGAGAATAGACTTGTGGACATGGGGAGAGGGGAGGAGAGGGTGAGATGTATGGAAAGAGTAACTTGGAAACCTACATTACCATATGTAAAATAGTTAACCAAGGGTAATTTGCCATACGGCTCAGGAAACTCAAACGGGGCCTCTGCCGTAACCTAGAGGGCTGGGATGGGCAGGGAGATGGGAGGGAGTTTCAGAAGGGAGGGTTATATGTATACCTATGGCCGATTCATATTGAGGTTTGACAGAAAACAAAATTCTGTAAAGCAATTACCCTTCATTAAAAAAATTAATTAAAAGGAAACAGAAAAGATTATTCAAAACAAAGGAAAATTTATAATTTTCAGAGAGAACCTAGGATGTATCTTTCAGAACTAAAACTCAATACCTTTTAGCCCTGATGACAGCAACACTGAATTTCAGAGAGTTTTCAAGGAAAAATATTTTAATCTGATATTGTATTCAGTTAACTATTTCAGTGTAGAGCAAAAAAAGAAGACATTAATTATCAGAGAGTCTAGCAACATGAAGAATCTGTTTAAAACAGTTCCTCAAGATTTAACTTTTGAAAGGAAATAATCAATTCCAAAAGCAAGAAATTACTATGGGATGGGAAAACCTGTAAGAACTATATAGAACTTACTGATGTATCAATAAATACTAATTTAATCATGTTTGTAAACATGAAATCCAAAACTAAGATAATTGTAATGTTATGGAAGTTGTTGGCGGAAGAGAGAGAGGTGAAAAAAGAAATTGTGTTAACATTTTGTCCTATTCAATGGGGGTAAACAACAGTTGTTCATAAGGTTACAGGCTTCTTTGGTGGCTCAGATGGTAAAGAATCTTCTTGCTATGTGGGAAACCTGAGTTCTATTCCTTGGGAAGATCCCTTTGTGGAGGGCATGGCAACCCACTCCAGTATAATTGCCTGGAGAATCCCATGGACAGAGGAACCTAGCAGGTTACAGTCCATGGGGGCGCGAAGAGTCAGACACAACTGAGCAACTAAGCGCAAGCACACAAGCACACGTTTATAGATACTGATAGGGAAACACAGACAAAATATTAATCTGTTTTATTCATCCCTGTCTAGAGCATTGTTCAAGATACAGTCAATCATGAAAAAAATATTTGTTGAAAAAATCTTACAAAATTAATAAAGATGATTAAAATAGTAAAAACAGAATGCATACAGTTAATCCATAAGAAATGTATAACTGAAACCAAGGAAACAGGAAACATAAAATAAATTGCAGTAAGTGGAAGGGGAACACAAACAATGGTAAAACTCAGTAATCAGTACAAGTAAAACTTGTAGAGAACAGTGATACTCAGATTGTAATAAAAATAAAAGCTACATATGTTGTCTAAAAGATACTCATTTAAAACAGACACATATACAATAAGATACAGAAAAAATGATTTATGTCAATCATAAAAATATTTATCTGAAAAATATCAACTAAAATTTTGATATCAGTAAAAGAAGAGGGTAGAGTGTGAACTATCATCAGAGGGGGTTGTTATATATTTTTGAAAAATAAAAAGTGAAACAATAAATATTCTTCAATATATATCTGGGAGTATGGCCTCAAATTATATAAGCAATAATTAATATCTGATATGAAGAGACATACAGAACACATATTTTACAGAAATGTGATACATGGAGAACAATAAAGGTAGAGATAATGTCAAAGGCATGATTAATAATTTGATCTAACAAATATGTCTAGAACCTCTTATCAAATGAACATTCAGTTAAGTTCAGCTCAGTCACTCAGTCATGTCCTACTCTTTGCGACCCCATGAATTGCAGCACGCCAGGCCTTCCTGTCCATCACCAACTCCCGGAGTCTACTCAGATTCACGTCCATCGAGTCAGTGATGCCATCCAGCCATCTCATCCTCTGTCGTCCCCTCTCCTCCTGCCCCCAATCCCTCCCAGCATCAGAATCTTTTCCAATGAGTCAACTCTTTGCATGAGGTGGCCAAAGTACTGGAGTTTCAGCTTTAGCATCATTCCGTCCAAAGAAATCCCAGGGCTGATCTCCCTCAGAATGGACTGGTTGGATCTCCTTGCAGTCCAAGGGACTCTCAAGAGTCTTCTCCAATACCACAGTTCAAAAGCATCAATTCTTCAGCACTCAGCCTTCTTCACGGTCCAAATCTCACATCCATACATGACCACAGGAGAAACCATAGCCTTGACTAGACAGACCTTAGTTGGCACAGTAATGTCTCTGCTTTTGAATATGCTATCCAAGTTGGTCATAATTTTTCTTCCAAGGAGTAAGCGTCTTTCAATTTCATGGCTGCAGTCACCATCTGCAGTGATTTTGGAGCCCAGAAAGATGAAGTCTGACACTGTTTCCACTGTTTCCCCATCTCTTTCCCATGAAGTGATGGTACCGGATGCCATGATCTTCGTTTTCTGAATGTTGATCTTTAAGCCAACTTTTTTACTCTCCTCTTTCAGATGAACATAGAGTACATATTATTTCCAGACACATTAAACATTGACCAATTATGATGATACATTGGGCCCCAAAAGCAGCTTCTGAAATTTTCAGTTAACAACATATAATCTATATTCTATAACTTCAATGCAATAAAACTAAAAATCAAGAAAATAATGTTTAGGGGAAAATACCTATTTCTTAAAACTAATATATTACCAATCACCCTTCAGTTTAAAGCAAAAATGATACGGTAAACTTTGAAATTCTTACGTTTAAATGATAATGAAAGAACTGAGAGTCAATATCAGTTTCTTCTGAAATATAGAAAGAAATTTATCAATTTACAAACATAAGAAAAGATGGAAAACTAAGCTAGGAAAAGAGTAACAGAATAAACCAAAAAAGAGAGAGAAAGAGACAAAGAGTAGAACACATAGTAATAAGGGAGGATGAAGGAAACAAAAATGAAGCTGTGGGAAAATAGTAAGACACTCCTAGTGATATGAATTCAGTTATAAGATAGAGAAGATGCAAATAAAAATATGAAGAATGCAGATAAGTAAACACATAAATATAAGCAAAATTCTACAAATATGTAATGGACAGCAGTACATCAAAATTTTAAATCTCAGATAAAATTTGTATTTTCTGGGGAAAAAACTATCAAAACTCCCCTTGCCCCAGAAAAAAATAAACAAAACAAAACAGAGTGAGATGCTTTTAGATATGAGTTGTGTAAGTCTTTAAAGAATATGTATCTTATACAATTTTTCCACCAAAGAAAAGATTGACCAATTTATTTTATGAGGTTAATATAATCTGGATACCCAAACTGGGTAATGACTGTACAGGAAAACTAAATTGTTGGTGAATTTCACTAATGAACATAAAAGATCCTCATACTAGTTAACTGAAGCCTAACAAGGCATTAAAATAGACTGTGGTCAAGTATAGTTAATCCAGGGGGGTAAGGATTATTCACCTTGGAAATCTATTCATCTAATTAATAACTGTAACATTAAATGATCAAAGAAGAAAAATATATAATCTTTTAACTTCGGTTGGAAAGAAAAATTCATATGATTTATTACACAGTTGAGAATTCTTAGCAAATGAGAAAAGAGAAAGACAATTTTTTAAAAAAAAACATGAGTACAGAATATCTACAGAAAGCATCTTTATTTAATAGAGAATTTTAAATATTTCATTCTCCTTCATACAAGCATCAAGACAAGGATGACTACCATCATCACTATTATTCAGCAGAGACTGAAGATCTCGGAGAAAATATTAAAAACAACAACAACAGCAAAAAAGATAAAGAGAATAGGGAGAAAAAGTTAAAATGTCATGATAGGAATATCTTCATGGAATGCCCAAGATATTTCACAAACAAATTATAATATTACTATGAAAATTCAGTTAATTTAAGGACTGAAGAAATAGTATAATGAACACCCATATAACCACCATCCCAGAAATAAAAATGCTATCATTTTGTCATTTGTCCCATATTCTTTTTAAAATACATGTACATTTACAAGAAAATTAATGTTAGTATTGTATATTAGAGCAAGCAATTGGAAACAATCTCTTTTACATTAAAATTTTAAAGTTGAAAGCAATAATCTTACTTCTTCCCTACAAAAACTTTAACTTAATCCAGATTTTTCCTCCAAACTCTTCTAGAATAGCACACATACTAATTCTTTCTCACAATTGCCATGTATTTAGCACACATATACATTTTTAGCATTCAGAGTTTATAAGAATAATTACTTTAAAATCAGAGAAAATTAATTTATGAAGAAAGACTACTTGACAGCTATATTGAATGGACATACTGAATTATAGGCACATCTTATAAAAACAAAAAGGATACTTGAAGCTGATTTATAGTTTCAAAAGAACAACATTACAAAATATTAAAAGTCCATGCTCCCATCCTGGACAGGACTTTTCAGATTTTTTCTAATAACTTTCAAATATTTACAATATCATTTTAAGCAAAAACTATATCACTTGGAGTCTTTCAAGAATGTAGCTGACCATTCTAGAGGCTTTAAATAAGAGAAAGTTGGCAAAGTCTAGATCAGTAATGTCCAATGGAAATACAATTCCAACCTTACAATTCTTAACCTTAAATGTGAGCCATATATGTAATTAAAAATCTTTCAATAGGCACATTTCAAGTAAAAATAAATTAATGTAAATAATTCATTTTAAACCAATTGATAGAAAATTTGCATTTTAGTCCACAATCCATACAAAACATTAGTATTGAGATATTTGACATTTTTAATATCAAAATTTTAAAATTTCAATTTGTATTTTACACTTTCAAGACCATCTCAGTTTGTACTATCCACATGTTAAGTACTCAATAGCCTCATGTGACTAGTTGTTACCATACTGGATAGTACAGGTAGAGAAAATACATTGACTAGTATGATTCATTGATTAACATAATGGATATAGTTACCCTAGTGTGGTGAAAGCAAACACCAACATTTAAGAATTTCTAATATGTGCTAAAAACTGTGTGAAGAGCATTGTAAGGATTATCTCATTTAATCCACAATATACCTATGGTATGTGTTCCTTCTCCAATATTTATGGTATAATAAATACTATATTACTCATATTGTTTGCCTGGATCATATCATATTACTCAGTATTCTTGCCTGGATTATATTACATCCAGTCAAGAATACTGGATTGGATTGCCGTTTCCTTCTCCAGTATTTATGGTGTAAGTAAATACTAATATTAATCATATTATTTTCATTATATGATTAAGAAACTTGAGATTAAACACATATTCCAATGGGCCACAGCTAAGACCAGGCAGAGCAGAAAATAAAGCCATGCTTGACTGCTTGGGGCTCCCCTGGTGACTAAGTGGTAAACAACCGCCTGCAAATGTAGCAGCCTCAGGAGACACAGGTTCAATCCCTGGGTCAGGAAGATACTCTGGAGGAGAGCATGGCAACCCACTCCAGTATCAGCCTAGAGAAGCCCATGGACAGAGGAGCCTGGAGGGCTACAGTCCAGAGGGTTGAAGAGTCAGACATGATTGCAGTGACCTAGCATGACTGCTTCCTCTATTTTAATTATTTTACACCATACTGGCTGCAGTTGAGTTGATGACTGGCACTAGGATGATGGCGATGATAGGGGGAAAGTTGGAGAAATATTCAAATGATAAAAGCAGCAGGATTGGTGATGGGTTATATATGTAGGAGGAAGTAAACATTAAGGACAGTGTGGGTTTTCCAGTCGTGGGAATGGTCAGATGTGTGACTATTACTGGGATAAGGAATATTGGAGTTGGTAGTTTTTGCAAGAAGATTCTAAGTACTCCATACTTCGGATTTGGAACATTGTTATAATCTTGGTAGTTATATTAAACCTCTGCTAGTACTCTTGCCTGGAAAATCCCATGGACAGAAGAGCTTGGTAGGCTGTAGTCCATGGGGTCACAAAGAGTCAGACACGACTGAGCGCCTTCCTTTCACTTTTCACTTTCATGCATCGGAGAAGGAAATGGCAACCCACTCCAGTGTTCTTGCCTGGAGAATCCCAGGGACGGGGGAGCCTGGTCAGCTGCCATCTACGGGGTCGCACAGAGTCGGACATGACTGAAGCGACTTAGCAGTAGCAGAAAATGTGAATTTGAAAAAGCCCTTCACTTCTACTAGTTATTAGACTAAAGACCAGAGAAAAGGCGAAAAATAATGCATTAGAATAAAACAAAAGAAAGCCGCCTTGATCACTCCCTTTTACAAATAGGAAGAAAAAAGATACAACTGAGAAAATAATTTATAATCTATTAGGATTCAACTTTTCCTAGATAAATAATACAAATGAAATTTATGAAAAATAAAAAAGTTACTGTTTTAAGATTTAGGAGATAAAAGCAGATGCATGTCTCAATAAATGGATTAAAAATAATACCACTTAAGTACTGATGTGTTCTATCTCATCTTCACAACAGATTTTCAGTGTGAAACTCTTCCAGATGTGAGTGAAATCTATGCTGCAGACAGCTTGGATAGGCTCAGAAACGCTTTTGTGGCATTTATGCCCAAATTGAATGACAACTCCTATAAAGCACTACCGATTAGAAGTAGGCATACCACTTTATGTTACTGTTGTTAATACATAATAATTTATGCCTCTTCCTAGTTTATTAATCCTGGCTTCTTCATCTTAATTGATGGTTTTTCTCCTTCTTTGCCCCCATAAATTTGAATTTCTCAGTGATGAGACTGAATTACGTTTTCACATCTGACTTGTAAGGTATGGGAAACCATTTCTGTGTCTGAGATCAAGTAAAAGAGAAAATTTAGGGAGGAGGGCTTGAGGGATTTGTGGAGTGCAAAAAGTTCTGGAATAACGGAAAGATATAGGAAGGAAGGGGGCTTACCTGATGGCTCAGGTGGTAAAGAATCCGCCTGCAATGCAGGAGACCTGGGTTCAATCCCTAGCTTGGGAAGATCCCCTGGAGAAGGGAACAGCTACCCACTCCAGTGTTCTGGCCTGGAGAATTTCATGGAATATTAGCCCATGGGGTTGCAAATAGTCAGACACTGCTGAGCAACTTTCACCTCTATAGGAAGGAAGAGCATAGGAAGGTAACAGAAGTGAAAGTGAAAGAGTTAGTCGTTTAGTCGTGTCTGAGTCTTTGTGATCCTATGGACTGTAGGCCTCCAGGCTCCTCTGTCCATGGAACTTTACTGTCAAGAATACTTGTATGGGTTGCCATTTTCTTCTCAAGGGGATCTTTTCAACTCAAGGATCAAACCTGGGTCTCCTGCATTACAGGCAAATTCTTTACTGTCTGAGCCACAGGAAGGCAACAAAATATGGTTTAAAGTTTTGTCAACCTATGCTCAGGGCTGGAATGTGTAGTCAGAATCCCACAGATACCAAGGGATGACTGTTTACATATGTGTAAGAAGAATCAGAAGAAATCATCAACTGAACATGACCCTCAAAATTTAAATGGTAAAATAAAGAAAGCTCCCAGGTAGTGAAGGATAGAAACTGATAGGATTTCTTTCACATTCACCGAGGGTACAGCATTAATTGATTTCAAAAAAATTAAAGACTTCTTTATAAAAGTTACTCAGGGAAGAGTTCGCCTGAACAGTAATATTTAGCTAAGATTATTTATTAATCGCTGTAGCCTTCAGTCCAGCTTTGTCATGTCTGTTGTTTGCTGCATAGCGCAGTGATCTTTCACACTAAAATTTAGTCTAAAACAAGACAATCATTTCCGTTTAGTAACTACATAAAAGTGCCACCAAAGTAGCCCACACCTCAAATTCCATTATGATACTATAACTTTCTATTCTTCCTGCTGAACCAGAGTATATTTTAACTAGCATGGTCCAGGAGACTGACATAATCAGAGTGCTTTTTGAACATTATTTGTGAGCAGGGCATAAGATGAAGTGAGACCAGTGACAGGGTACTTTGCAATAGTCTAATTATGGGGTAAAACCATCTAAACCAGGTGGTAGTGGCAACAATGTAAAAGATATGTTAGAAAAAAAAATTATAAGAAGGGGAATTAGAAAAAAAAAACTGACTTATTTATCATGGGTGTTAGGGATAAGGAGGAAGTCAAAGGTGATACAATTAGAACCTAATATGTGATCATGATGGTATCACTGGTGGGAGGAGAACATGGATCAGATGTGCCTTGAAAGGTGTTGGAATAGTGAGAGAAGTTTAGACAGATTGCTTTCCTCATATAATCTCACTTTCTGACTTTCTACATACCTTTCAACTTCTCAAGGTTAACAGACAAAACTTTTTTCATCCTTACATTTTATATATCTCATAAATGTATGAAATCTTCTAGTATCTCACTAATTAAAACATGTTCTTATAAGCTGAAAACCCCATTTATATGGATCCAGTGGAATCATTTTTACCACAGAACCTAACAGCAAAATATTCTTGAATATACGGAACTTGTCACATGGAACTTATTACTTCCTGCCCTGTTTCACATGTGTTTTAAAATTTCTTATCTCTCTCTGTATAGAAGCCAATTCTGTATCTTTCTACTTCCTACTCTCCAAATCATTACATCCTACACCGGTAGTAACATTTAGCTGGCATTTGTAAAGTCAGGACTAAATTAGATGAGAGAAGTCAGAATAAGTTTTTAAGGCTCATTTGCATTATTGTGTTAGTCAATTGGGAAGATACTGAATTGAAAAGAGAGGATATAAGTGCACAAAGTGTAAGAAAAAGTTAAGGATGAAACTCTGAAGAACACTCACACTTGGTGACACTGAAGAGAGGATTAAGACTCATTTTCATCCATTTTAGTTCACTGGATCCTACAATGTTGATGTTTAATCTTGCCATCTCCTGCTTGACCACGTCCAATTTACCTTGATTCATGGACCTAACATTCCAGGTTCCTATGCAATATTGTTCTTTAGAGCATCAGATTTTGCTTTCACCACCAGACACATCCACAGCTAAGCATCATTTCCACTTTGGCCCAGCCACTTCATTCTTTCTGGAGCTATTAGTAATTGCCCTGTGCTCTACCCTAGTAGCATATTGGATACCTTCCAACCTGGGGGCTCATCTTCAGGCTTCATATATTTTGCCTTTTCATGATGTCCATGAGGTTCTCCAGGCAAGATTCCTGGAGTTGGTTGTCATTTCTTTCTCTTTAGATAGGAGAAAAATCTAAAGTTTTTTTTTTTTTAAGGAAAAAAAATCATTGATAACTTTTGAATAAAGCAATTTTAGTGGAGTGCAGTGGGAGAAAACCACATTGTAAGCGGTTAAGGGGTAAATCCTTGGTAAACAATTAGAGACATTCTTTTGATATTTTGTAAAAACTCATAGATCAGCTGTGGAAACCTCACAGACTACATTCATGTGCTCTTTTATCACAGAGAATAATTTAAAACTCTTCATGTAACATTAGTCAGGAAACTGAGTTCCGTTTTATTACCGTCAGTCTATTCACAAGCTAAGGAAATCTATATAAAGTACTTCCACTTTGTTACCTAAACTTAGCCTCAGTACCTAATTAAACTAAAATTAAGATGATGTTTATGTACCAGTGAAAGAAAAAGCTCTCAACTACCACTTAATGGATATTTAAAATGTTTTTATTAAATTTAGAAGTAAATATAATTTTTTAAAAATTCCTAAGACTTTTGTGTAAATTTTAAGTAATCAACAAACTCTTAATCAGATGGTGATAGCAGAATTATTATTTTAGAAAACATGCTTATTTTCAGGTTACTGTGAAAAATACTCTCAAGAAACTCAGATAAGACATATTCCTGCTTACAAGGACCTTGTAATGAACTAAGAATATAAAGTCAGACTGCTAAATATGTATTATTATTAGAATGATAAATTTGTCTGAATATCCTCATACACGCTTTATTCAACATTCAGTAAACGGTGTAGGAATGTTTTACCTAAGGATATCAATCCTTTAGTAAAAGATAAAGCAATTCTTAAGCTTTTGCTAGTGCTTATTGTTACCAAAAATGGTCATTAAAGGCTGACAGATCTATTGCTTAAAAGGGTAATTGTAATGAGCCTCTCATTTCCTATGCACAGAAAAAACAATCTGAGTCAAGGCTAGAAGCAGAAGGATGTCCTAATTGAGTACTGGCACCATTCACGTTATAATGTAAAGCTGTTTCTCCACTCTGAAAGGAGTATTCAGAGTAAATTATTGTTTTGAGAAAATATTTCTCTTTTTAAATATGCCTCTAGGGTGTAATTACTGAAGATTAATTCTTGTCCTCAGATGATGTCTATGTATGGGTGTGTGAGTGTGAGTCAAGTATAAGGTAGAGGTGTGTGTGTGTGTGTGTGTGTGTGTGTGTGTGTGTGTGTGTTTGGTTCAATACTTGATGACCAGGGAGAATAAGAAGACAGAACCACTATCTGAGAGATGTTGGGTTGCCAGCACCCACTCTGGAATGTTCTTTTTAGCCCTCTTTTTCCCAAACTCAGTAATATTATTAATACACACTTAATAATTTAGATTCTAAGAAGGCTATTACACAAATTAGCATGTGTTGTGGTTCACATTGTTGAGAGAGTGGGAAAGGCAAGAAGACATATTTAGCTTAAGAATTTCTAAACTAATTTCTAAGCTAATTTCTTTCTCACAGCCCTTATGGACAGTGCAGAGGGGAATTTTAAAAAGGTTTCACTGTTCCTATACTACTCTTTCCCTCACAGGATCAACCAAAGGCTATCTGCTGATTGCTGACATCTTGGTGGCTTATTAAATGAAATCACAATGTAGGAAGAAACTTAAGATCATAAACTAAATATGATATTATCCATAGTTTCCCAAAAGTCTATGATTTCACAGAAAGTCTGTTCACAGGCCACATCTGGTTTAAGAAACATTATTTTCCTGTGTTGAAGTCAGTTATTTTATCTTTCTTTTTCTCAAATAAAAAGAAAGAATGGGCAGAGATGCATCAAGAATTAATAGTGCCTGTGGGCAAAAAAGAAAATACTATGCATGCTGAGGAAGTTAAGAGGATGATTTGGGAATTGAAGACTGTCTGAAATTCTAGCTAAGGATGATTATTATGGAATGAATGCTTGTGCCCCTAAATATATTTAGGGGTTGATGCTTCAGCCCCTAATGTGACTATACTAGGGGATTTATGTAGGTAATTAACAATAAATTAATTTATAAGAGTGAGATTCTCATAGGATTAGTGTCCTTAGGAGAAAAGACAGGAAAAGATGGTCACTTATGCATGCCTTCTCTCTTAGCCATGTGAAGACACAGTGAGAAGGTGACCACTTACAAACCAGGAAAGAGGGGTTTCAGTTCAGTTCAGTTCAGTTCAGTCGCTCAGCCAGGCCTCCCTGTCCATCACCAACTCCTGGAGTTCACTCAGACTCACGTCCATCGAGTCAGTGATGCCATCCAGCCATATCATCCTCTGTCGTCCCCTCTCCTCCTGCCCCCAATCCCTCCCACCATCAGAGTCTTTTCCAATGGGTCAACTCTTTGCATGAGGTGGCCAAAGTACTGGAGTTTCAGCTTCAACATCAGTCCTTCCAGAGAAATCCCAGGGCTGATCTCCTTCAGAATGGACTGGTTGGATCTCCTTGCAGTCCAAGGGACTCTCAAGAGTCTTCTCCAACACCACAGTTCAAAAGAATCAATTCTTCGGTTCTGAGCCTTCTTCACAGTCCAACTCTCACATCCATACATGACCACAGGAGAAACCATAGCCTTGACTAGATGGACCTTAGTCGGCAAAGTAATGTCTCTGCTTTTGAATGTGCTATCTAGGTTGGTCATAACTTTTCTCCCAAGGAGTAAGCATCTTTTAATTTCATGGCTGCAGTCACCATCTGCACTGATTTTGGAGCCCCAAAAAATAAAGTCTGACACTGTTTCCACTGTTTCCCCATCTAATTCCCATGAAGTGATGGGACCGGATGCCATGATCTTTATTTTCTGAATGTTGAGTTTTAAGCCAACTTTTTCACTCTCCTCTCACTTTCATCAAGAGGCATTTTAGTTCCTCTTCACTTTCTGCCATAAGGATGGTGTCATCTGCATATCTGAGGTTATTGATATTTCTCCCGGCAATCTTGATTCCAGCTTGTGTTTCTTCCAGTCCAGCGTTTCTCATGATGTACTCTGCATGTAAGTTAAATAAGCAGGGTGACAATATACAGCCTTGACGTACTCCTTTTCCTATTTGGAACCAGTCTGTTGTTCCATGTCCAGTTCTAACTGTTGCTTCCTGACCTGCATACAGATTTCTCAAGAGGCAACTAGGAGCCAAATAAGCTGATAATTTTATCTGGGACTTCTAGTTTCTAGAACTGTGGGAAAATACATTTCTACTGCCTAAGCCACTCAGTTTGTGGTATTTTGTTATGGTTTCAAGCTGACTAAAGGATCTTCAACTCAGAAACGCAGAAACCATTCTGGAAGGCCTTATAAAAGGTAGGACTAGTCTGGTATTGGGGCATCCACATTGTTCAGTCTTTCCATGTGGTTCCACTTATTATAAATGTGCTTTCTGTGAAAGCATAAACATGCTGGATTTAGAAAACAAGTGTCAACTCTCCTTGTCAAAGGACCTTCCTGATAATTTGCTTTGACGTTTATTAGTACCTGAGACCACAATTTTCTCCATTTCTCTGTTATCCTCTCCCATGTCTATAGTGGTATGTACATATCCATCTCTATTTCTAAAAGTCAAACCATAGTTTGATTTGTGAAACTAGTGAATTTTAGAAAAGTAACTCATTTTACCTTATGTATACTTTGAAAAATTCTTATTCACAGAATAAACTAAATGTTAACCTGGTAGATCAGATAAAAGATTTGAATGAAGTAAATTTTCCTTTTTTGTTGTTTTGGAAAGAAAATTCCTAGAAGGATGTTATTGTTTTCAGTTGTGAGAATATTAATGTTGACATAGTAATTTCAGTAAGAGAACTTAAATATAAAGAGATAAAGTATGTAGTTTAAGATGCATGAAGTATATTTAAGCCTTTATAGAAAAGAAAAGGGTTTTTCCCCCCACATGCATTAAGCATGCACATACATAATAT
This sequence comes from Capra hircus, assembly GCF_001704415.2. NCBI lineage: Eukaryota > Metazoa > Chordata > Mammalia > Artiodactyla > Bovidae > Capra > Capra hircus. Next base: position 78,552,985 of record NC_030811.1, read on the forward strand.
TTGGAAGTGGCCATTTTTAACAATTAATATTCTGTTCTGTCATATAGAGTTCCAGGAAGAATCCACTAACTATATTACTTCACTAATCTTAGTTTTGCTTCATTCAGTGAAGGTGAAAGTCATTACCTTAATGTTGATTTAATGTAGATGAAAAATTTACAACTAATGAGCACCAAGGATTTTATAGTACCTGCGCTCTATATGAAGCCTTTAGGGAAAGAGTAAGGATGGGGATAAGGGAGGTAAGAGAGGCCATCCTGCATTACAAGAGAGTGCACTGTCACTTTAGGGATTATAACTAAATAGAGGGATTACGTCATGTTCATTCATGTTTCTTTTTTTATTTCAAGGAAAAGGAGACTGATTATGAGGAAAATCTTTTATTTATTAAAATTTTACTCAGCATAATTATAAAAATCACCCTGCTTTTTAATATTAGTTTCTTATATGAACATATATTTTTCAGTCCCTTTTAAAATGTTTAATCAAATTTTTATTTTTATCTTTTACTGTTTAATTGAATAAAAATGCAACAAAAGTTAATATCAAAATATATTTCTGTGCTATTTTTTCCTGCTTAAAATCAGTTCCTCTACCACTGAAGATTGTTTAAAAGTTATTATGGTAAGTTACATACACGTAAATGGATATTTGTCCTTTTAAACACATTTTCTCATCTTTTGTGGTATATGTGAATGCTGCAATGAAAACAGGTTCTCAATACAGAGACAATATAAAAGTGTTTAGGGATTTAGTCTCTAGAGATACATTGTCTAGATTTTCATTTCACCTCAATTCTGTTACTTCTCATATAATTGGCATATATCTCAGTTTTCACATCCATAAAATGGGGATACAATTGTGTGTATCTCATAGCTTGTTTGAGGTTTACATGAATTAACAATTGAAAAACACTTATAATAAAAAAAATGCTTTATCAATGTTTTTTATTACCATTTCCTTAAATATAGGCATAGAAGAATTATCCTTTAACCTATGAATTCTTAACAACTACATTAATGAGTAAATGAGTAAAGGTGATTTAAGATCACCTCTTCTGCATTTTGAAAGAGTCTATGTATGAGGACATTTGTGGTTCCATGGAAAATTGAAAGTTTCAGGAAATTTGTTGTAAAATTAGTCTTTGGGGAATGAAATCCTTGCCATTTCCCAATTTTATTCATAGTTGTTTGTTGAGCTCTATTCTTTCTCACATCAGTTTTGGCTATTTAACTTATTTTAACTTAAAATACAGTCAATTTCAATCAGGGTATTAGTGCTTGGGCTGCCATAAGTACTATAAACTGAATGAATTAAACAACAGAATTTTTTTCTTTCACAGTTCTGAAAGTTAAGGGTCTGAAGTCAAAATGTAAGCAGGGTTGGTTTCTTCTGAGGATCATAAAGGAAAGATCTATTCCAGGTCTCTCTCCTCGACTTCTAAATGGCTATCTTCTCCCTGTTTCTTTTCACACTGCTGTCCCTCTGTGCTTGTCTCCCTCTCTTCATGTGGCATTCTATTTATAAGCATACTCTGTATGTTCTTACCTTAACTAATTATATCTGCAAAAACTCTATTTCCATATAAGTTCACATTCTGAGATACTGGGGCTTTCCTAACATAGGATTTGGTGGGGGAAAGGGTAAAGTTCAACCCACAATGATTAGTATTTCCAAGTAATTTTTTGGTATGTTTTAAATAATATTTATGGAGAAGGAAATGGCAATCCACTCCAGTACTATTGCCTGGAAAATCCCATGGACAGAGGAGCCTGGTAGGCTACAGTCCATGGAGTCGCAAAGAGTTGGACATGACTGAGCAACTTCACTTTCACTTTCACTATTCCTAGAAAGCTTTCCTTATTTTTATTTGTTTTTATGCTCCTATTTCTTTAATATATTTGTAAACATTTTCTCATAGGATATTTCAAATGTATGCATAAGTAGAGGGAATAGTAGAGGGAATCCCTATTTACCTATCAGCCAGCTTCAATGATTTATCAACTCATGGCCAATCTTCTTATGTTTATACCCTAACTCTTCCCCAGTCATATGCATTTTTTGAAGTAAATCCCAGATATAATGTCATTTAATCTGATACTGTTTTTTTTTAACATTTCTAAAAAGAAAAAAAAGAACTTTAAAAACATAGCCACAATATTAATATTAAACACGTTTTTGTTGAAGAAATTGGTTATTTGGCCTGTAGAATTCACTAGACTGGAATTTGGTGATTGATATTAATTGGTCACTTAATATGTTCCTTTGTTGCCTACTAGGCCCTGAAGCCAATAATTATATCTAGAGATTGGTTTGAAATTTAGAGATTTAATCATATTCAGTTTGGAATTTTGAGGAGACATTCTTTATGTGTGATCTTGTGGTATTTCCATCCTTCAACGTTGTAGAAGATGCTTCTAGTGCTCAGTATCACATTGATTTAACCTGCATTTCATTTCAGCCACTGATGCAGTGGAGAGCTCCATGGGAAATCAAACTTATTTGCACTGATGGCATTCTTGCTCAGGCACAGTGGATGTCTTTTCTCCTGCCATCAGGACCATCCCTAAAGCAAAGGGAAAGTGAGCAGGAGGTACAAACAGGCTAAACTCTTAATTTTCCTCTCTGAGTGGGAGTTTATTTATGTTTGCTCCTAAGTCATTTTTAAAAGCAATTTAAAATCAAATTTATTGAGACATTATTTGCATGGGGGTGTATGCTCACATTTTACCTCTCCTACTACTCCAAATAACTACTACCTCAGGCAAGATTAAGCACATTTTTATCATCCCAGGAAGTTTCCTTTTGCATCTTAGGAATTAGTCTACTCCCTCAAATAGCTATTAATATGATTTCTAAGTCTATATTTTTTCCATTCTAGAAATTCTTATAAATGGTATTTTATAAGGTGCATGTTTTTGAGTCCGCCCTCTTTCACTTAGTATAAAATTTTGATATTCAACCATAATATCTGCAGATAGCTCATTCCCCTTTTATTTTATGAATATGTCAAAGTTGGCTGCATATCACTTGGTGACCCATAATCAGGCATTCACTACCAGATCCTAGTTGTGTATCTAAAGGTACTTTTCAAAGGTCTATAATTCTCTGCTGCATTTAGCATGGTCGTGCTTTAGGGTCCTTGTGATCTGAGTGATTCTCCCATTGGGACTAGTCATAAAGTCCACATTGTGTCTTTTCTCATCAATGATACCTCCAGTACCACAGGATCTGCAGGGAGGCTTGCACCACAGCCTGAAACATTTTTAATAACATTTATTTGGATATAATTATAGGTTCACATGTGATAACAAATAATTCAGAGACCCTGTGTACCTGCCATCATTCCTCCTAATGATAACTCCTTGCAAAGTTTTAGCTAAATATATCAATCATGATATTGACATTGATTCAGTCAAAATAATAAACATTTCCGTCACCTCAAGGATCACTCATGTTGCCTATCCACTTCCCCCTCACTTCCATCTCCTCCCTAAGCCCTAGAAATCACTAACCTATTCTCCATCTCAACAATTTTGTCATTTCAATAATATATAAATGGAAATATACAGTATGAAACCATTTAAAATAAGCTTTTTTCACTCTCCATAATTCCTTCCCTGGCAATTCATCCAGGTGGTTGTGTGTATCAGTGGTTTGTATTTTTTAATTGCTGAGTAGTATTTATGGTATGGCTATATCACAGTTTGTTTAACTCTGTTGAAGGATATCTGAATTGTTTCCAATTTGAATATTATGAATAAGGAATCAAAAGCATTTATTCATTTTTTGTGTGTGTGTGAACTTAAGTTTTCATTTCTTTGGAATAAATGCTTAAGGGTGCAGCTCATAAAGCATATGATAGGTATATATTTGTTTTTTTAAAGACACTGCTAAAATGCTTTCCAGAGTAACTGTATCATTTTATATGTCAGACTGTCCACATCCTTGTCAGCATTTGGTGTTGCCACTATTTTTATTTTAGCCATTCTGATAGTTGTGTAGTGATATTTCATTGTTGTTTAATCTGAATTTTTGTCATTATTGAATCTGCTAATGATGTTGAGCAGCTTTTCAAATGCTTATTTGCCATCAGTTTATCCTGTTCTATTATATGTCTAATCATATATTTTGATGAAAGGAGTATTGTTCCAATAGTCTTTGAAATATTTGAGTATTTTTCTTTCTCCAGTATACAGTTACCAAATTAAGTAGCTGCTGCAGTCCATGGGGTCGCAAAGAGTCAGACACGACTGAGCGACTTCCCTTTCACTTTTCACTTTCATGCATTGGAGAAGGAAGTGGCAACCCACTCCAGTGTTCTTGCCTGGAGAATCCCAGGGATGGGGGAGCCTGATGGGCTGCCATCTATGGGGTCGCACAGAGTCGGACACGACTGAAGCGACACAGCAGCAGCAGCAGATTCCTTCAGGGAAATACTAGGAAATCCAAGACCATTTGTACCTGTCTTGATTTTCGAGGGTCCTTCCTTCTAGGGATCCCCCTTTCTTTTAATCAATTTTGAGTCCAAAAACTAACAAGGGGCCATGACTTTTTATTGGGAAAACTATCCTCAGACTTCTGATTATTCTTAAAATCTTTCAGTTTTATAGCTTATATTGTATCCTTGTTCATTGTTCATCTTCTTTGCACCTAGGGAAGCTGTGTTGTAACCCTTTCCATAAATCTCTACTTGTTAGGCTTCCCTTGCTATACTTCTGACCTCACCACTCATAATAATTACATCCATCTGGCTCTGTTTTTTCTTGGTGTTGGCCTCTATTATTCTGAGTTATATCTTAACTGTTGCTATTATTTTACCCTGTTCTGTAGGGTTATCTTCTAGTATTAGCCCTAGCCTACAGTGGAGATGCTCACCAAACTTTAAAATGATTCAGGTACCCTTCTCACTAGCATATTCCTTATAATTTCGGTAAACATGGTGAGTTTTCTGGCCCTATGTGTTAAATTCGTTCTAGCACACCCACTTCTGTTAGCTTTTAAATACCTTTTGTCACTATCTCATATGATAGTTCAGACAGTTCCGTTCACTTAATGGGGGCCATTATATATTTTCCGAACTTTTAGGAGCCATCCTAGTAGGGTGTTTGTACTATTCCGTTGACAGAGAATTATATCCTGTATCCCAGGAGAGGGTACATTGATAATGTTTTATGTCCACCTTCTTGTTCTGGCACTCCTGATAAACATCCCTCAGGGGCTAGTATCCAAATACACCCTACTGGCTCCTCCTACCACACAGTGGACAGGTCCTGTGGATCTTTCGAGGTGCAGTGCCTTTCCTTCCTTATTTGAGTCAACATGTTCTTCTAGGTCAGGACAGGGTTTTTTTTTAAGGTTTGTTTTGTTTGGTTGGAGAGCAAGGGGGAAAGGCCTCTGCATTTTCTTTAAGCAAGAGAGATGTTTTATCTTTTTTTTTGTTGTTGTTAAACAGAAATGTGGGCCACTTCTGCAGGCTCAACAGTTTGGAGGACTTTGAAGATTACAGAATTTCAGAGGCATCAACCAGATATATGCACTCCATGTGTGAAGGTCCTATATTTTTCTCGCTATAGTTTTGACCTTGGCATAGCAGTTCTGCCTTAGCTGGAAGTTTAACCTTTGGAGTTTGGCTAATCTCAGGATTAATTTCTGAGATTGGTCCTCAGTTTTCTCACTGTATTGATTCAAGAGATAACAGCTCCTTGAAAGTGGCCAGAAAGGCACTTGACCTTTCATGCTTAGCTTTTAATTCCTGATTAATGACCTCAACTATATATTTTCTTATTCAGAATGATCAAATTTAGCAGAAGGCATTCAGTTGCACTGTTCTTAGAGTTGTGTTTTTCCCTGTGTTTCTTAAGTAGCACATACGCTGCACCAGCTTTCCCATCCTTCCGTATGCCACCCCAGTACAAAACTAGCAACAATTGCAGTTTTAATAATTGTCCTACCACGTTGTGCCAGGGGCTATCTATATTCCATTCATGGTTTACCATCTGGTAGGGTAAGTTATCCAGCTTAAAACTCCCACCCAAGTTTAGCTCTCTAATCTACTCCTGGCACTAAATATCACAGATTGGATTTCCTAGGAGGCAGACTCTGTGATGAAGATTAGTGTGCAAGTGGTTATTGTATGTGTATAAGTTTACTGAGATCAACACCTTAGAGAGGAAGGGAAGGTAATGGGGTTTCTTGGGATTTCAACTAAATCCAGTCGTAGTTGAAGCCTCAAGCAATACTGGTGGAGATGTGAAGATAGGTTGAGCATGCAGAGATTCTGCTGTTAAGATTCCTCTCTTAACAGCTCCAGAGAAGGAAATGGCAACCTAGTCCAGTATTCCTGCCTGGAGAATCCCAGGGACAGAGAAGCCTGGTGGGCTGCCGTCTATGGGCTCACACAGCGTCGGACATGACTGAAGTGACTTAGCAACAGCAGCTTAACAGTTCATTTAGCAAGATATAAAGGATATTATTTATAGTGATATAGATATTTCTTACTCCATTTTAAAGTTGCATACTACACTATTATATGGATATACTAGGGTTTATCAAATTCATTCTCTTTCAGTATATACATTCCAATCAACAGGTATTAACAAGTTGTTGTTCAGTCAGTCATGTCCAACTCTCTGGGACCCCATGGACAGCAACACATCAGACTTCCCTGTCCTTCACCATCTCCCAGAGTTTGCTCAAACTCCTGTCAATTGAGTTGATGATGCCATACAGCCATCTCATCCTCTGTCATCCCCTTCTCCTCCTGCCCCCATCTTTCCCAGCATCAGGGTCTTTTCCAATGTATTGGTTCTTCACATCAGATGGCCAAAGTATTGGAGCTTCAGCTTCAACGTTAAGTCCTAACAATGAATATTCAGGGTTGATTTCCTTTAGGATTGACTGGTTTGATCTCCTTGCTGTCCAAGAGACTCTCCAGAGTCTTTCCAACACCACAGTTAGAAAGCATCAATTCTTTGGCACTCAGCCTTCTTTCTGGTCCACCTCTCACATCCATACATTACTACTGGAAAAACCATAGCTTTGACTCTACAAACCTTTGTTGGCAAAGTGATGACTCTGCTTTTTAATATTCTGTCTAGGTTTGTCACAACTTTTCTTCCAAGGAGCAAGCATCTTTTGATTTCATGGCTGCAGTCACCATCCACAGTGATTTTGGAGCCCAAGAAAATAAAATCTATCAGTTTCCATTTCTTCCCCTTCTATTTGCCATGAAGTGATGGGACCAGATACCATGATCTTTGTTTTTTGAATGTTGAGTTTTAAGTCAGCTTTTTCATGCTCCTCTTTCATCTTCATCAAGAGGCTCTTTTTCATTTCCTCTTCCCTTTGCCATTAGGGTGGTGTCATCTGCATATCTTAAGTTATTGATATTTATCCCAGCAATCTTGATTCCAGCTTGAGCTTTATCCAGCCAGCATTTTGAATGATGCACTCTGAATACAAATTAAATAAGCAGGGTGACAGTATACAGCCTTGATGTACACATTTCCCAATTTTGAACCAGTCCATTGTTCCATGTCTGGTTCTAGCTGTTGCTTCTTGAACTGCATACAGGTTTCTCAGGATAAAGGTAAGATGTCTGGTATTCCTATTTCTTTCAGTATTTTCCACATTTTGTTGTGATTCACACAATCAAAGGCTTTAGTGTAGTCAATTGAAGAAGGCAATGGCACCCCACTCCAGTACTCCTGCTTGGAGAATCCCATGGACGGAGGGGCCTGGTGGGCTGCAGTTCATGGGGTCGCTGAGGATCGGACACGACTGAATGACTTCACTTTCACTTTTCACTTTCATGCATTGGAGAGGGAAATGGCAACCCACTCCAGTGTTCTTGCCTGGAGAATCCCAGGGATGGGGGAGCCTGGTGGGCTGCCGTCTATGGGGTCGCACAGAGTTGGACACGACTAAAGTGACTTAGCAGTAGCAGCGGTGTAGTCAATGAAGCAGAAGTAAATGTTTTCTGGAATCCCCTCGCTTTTTCTATGATCCAGGGGATATTGACAGTTTGATCTCTGGCTCCTCTGCCTTTTCCAAATCCAGCTAGTACAGCTGGAACTTCTTGGTTCACCTACTGTTGGAACTTAGCTTAAAGGAGTTTGGGCATTACCTTGCTAGCATGTGAAATGAGTGCAGTTGTGTAGTACTTTGAACATTCTTTGGCATTTCCCATGTTTGGGATTGGAATGAAAACTGACCTTTTCTAGTCCTGTGGCCACTGCTGAGTTTTCCAAATTTGCTGGTATATTGAATGCAGCACTTTCACAGCATCATCTTTTAGGATTTGAAATAGCTCAGCTGGAATCCTATCACCTCCACTAGCTTTGTTTGTAGTAATGCTACCTAAGCGCTTGACTTGACACTCTGGGATGTCCAGTTCTGGTTGAGTGATCACATCATTGTGGTTATCCAGGTCATTAATACCTTTTTTTGGTACAGTTCTTAAGGGTATTCTTGCCACCTCTTCTTAATATCTTCTACTTCTGTTAGGTCCATACCATTTCTGTCTTTTATTGTGCCCATTGTTGCATGAAATGTTCCCTTGGCATCTCTAATTTTCTTGAAGAGATCTCTAGTCTTTCCCGTTATATTGCTTTCCTCTATTTCTTTGCATTGTTCACTGAAGAAGGTTTTCTTTTCTCTCCTTGCTATTCTTTTTGCTGTTATAAGTGCTACTACAAATAACCCAATACCCTTATGCTTATGTCTTTCTGTATTTTTGCTAGTGTAACTTTTGGATAGACTTATAGAAGTGGAATTGCCAGTCAAAGGGTGTATATATATATATATATATATATATATACACACACACACACAATATTGCTAGATATTTCAAATACCTTCATAGGCATTTTCCCATCTTGTAGCTCCAACAGCAATTAATAAAAGTGACTATTTATTTACAATCTCACCATCAGACTGTGTTGTTAAACTTCTGATTTTCCAATCTGACATATGAGAAATGGTATCACAATACAGTTTTAGTTTGCATTTCTCCTACTGTGAATGATACTGAGCATATTTTCATATTGTTAAGAGTCATTTTCATTTTTACTGTATCTTCCTATTTCTAGATCATTTTTATATGGGGTTGATGATCTTTTTGTGTCTTTGTTTTTTAGAAGGCTGGTATACATTGTAGATAGTAACCCTTTGAGACATAAATTGCAAATCCTTTTTAAATTTTTTATCTGTCCTTTAACTTTGTTTGCTGTATATTTTGCTATGTAAAGTTTTATTTTTATGAAATCCTATGTGTCCATCTTTTCTTATATAGCTTCTCAATTTTGGTTAGAAAATATTTCCTCACTTTCAGCTTATAGGGTAATTCACACTTTATGATTTTTGACAAGTTTAACTCTGGATTGATCTTTTAGACCCAAACATAAGCAATTATAAGGCCTTCCCTGGTAGCTCAGCTGTAAAGAATCTGCTTGCAACATAGGAGAGGAGGGTTTGATTCCTGGGTGGGGAAGATTTCCTGGAGGAAGAAGTGGCAATCCACTTCAGGAGTATCCCGTGGACAGAGGAACCTCGAAGGCTACAGTCCATTGTGTCACAAAGAGTCAGACAGGACTGAGCAGCTGAGCACACATGTAGACAATTATAAAACCTTTACCTGGCAGGTCTCATGAGGGGAAGCTGCCTTCCTCACTCCAGACTTGGTGCACAGCCCAGAAGGAGATGCAGTTAAGGCCTCAGCACCACTATGCCTCTAGCCTCCATTGTTCTTAAGCTTATCTTCATTTGGAGCCCAAATACCTCCATTTAGGACCTCCTTGGTTGAGGGAGGGGCCAGGCACAAGTCTTTCACAGGTACCTCTGTCACCCATATCGGAGGGTATTAAAGATGTTTTTCTCCATTCTGACACATCATTCAGTATTATCCACTCGTAGCTCTTTATCACCTTCCTCCCCTGTTCCCCTAAGTCTCTATAAAGACAGAAGCCTTTTGTTTGAGGTTCCCTTAGTACTGAGATTTTGCCCAGTCTTTGTACATCTCATCCTCACCCTGTACAGTCACTAGGGAGAAAATATAACATTGGGGAAACTAGCACTTTTTCCTGTTTAGCAACTTGCTTAAAATATCTGATAAATATCTTGTCTCTTTCATTTTGACTTGTCCTAATTGTTATGCTCAAAACGTGGTAGCTCAGCTCTCTCTAGCTCAACTATTGACAATTTTAAATATGTACTTCAATTTTTGCATTTGTATCTTTGATCCACTTGTAATTCTACCTAAGTTTTAGCAGGAAGAATGGATCCAATATTATCTTTTTCTGTAAAACCGTCTTGCCACTCCATCATCACTTATTTAAAAGAATGCTTTTTTCCTATTAATGTGAAATATTATCTCTAAGCCAATCATTTGTTGGTGCTTAGATATTTTGCTTAGAAATGAAAAATATTATTTCCAATCACAATTTATTGGCCAAAGCAATTCACATGATGAAGTCTGTTGACAACAGGGTAGGAAGTTATAATCCTATTCCAGAGAGGAATAGTAAATATTTACAAACAATCATAGAATCTACCACACTCCCCATCTCGATCTGTGCAGACCCCAATCCAAAATAATAAATGAAGAAATTGCCATTAGTTTTCCATGTATTCTTCTAGATGTTTTTATGCTTAATCAATGATAAATATTAGTGACAACAGTGGTCATCCTTCTCTTGTTTTTGAATTTAGTAAACATTCTTCTACCATATTTAGTGGAGATTTCTAAACTCTTAAGTGAAGATTTTTCCATGTGGCATAGTACTGGGTTTGACACTGAAATAGATGTATTTTATCATTCTTATTTTACTGAATAATCAATACTACCAAATTCTAAATTTTTCATATTAATGGAAATTAATGATTTTTCTCAAGATCTACTAAGAAAATGAAAATGTTAACCTATTTCCTAATATTGAGGCCTTCTTTTATGTCTTATGTAGTCTTTATCAATACATCATTTATTGTTACTTTAACATGCTTCTGAATACTTGTAAAAAATGCACAATATATTTAAATTATTTGTCACAGAATCTGGCAGAAAGTAAGATTCAGACAATACTAGGTGCTACTATTTGTTTATATATTCTCCTCTATTTCTATACTTCCTTTGTTTTAAATTTTAATTTTAAATCATCCAGACTTTAATTTAGCTTAACATGGAAGAGATGTTCAGTTTTCATTCTCCCTTCTTCCATCTGTCCCTCTCTCTTTTCTTTCTTCTTCCTTTCTTGGCTGTCTGCTTTTGGGTAGTTGAATGTTTTAACACCTATACTGACTCTTCACTCGTTTGTCCCTTAATGTGAAATGCTGCCATCATCATTTATGAATATACTTGGTTCTGTTTAATTGATTGGCTCTTGCCACAATGCCATATTAATGTATACTCACTCAAGCTCTTCCTATTTTTCTTTTATTTCAGTGCTGTTCCTTGTGCCACATCCCATCTCATGGTGAAACACACCGCTTTTCACCACTCTCTGTTTCTACTGTTGTTGGTATTTGCACTGTCAGTATGATTGTTTAAAAAGTAATTAAATTTGTGGGGGTAAAGGGTGGGAATCAACATGAAGAGACAGGGAGTAGAGACAATGAGGAGAAGAATTTTAGTCTATTTCCATGCTCTGGTGTAGGGGTTGGCTCCTTTACATTCCTCACATTCCCTGGGCCCTGAAGCCAGGATCGGGCAGGTGGGCAGTTGTTTAAGTCAAAGGCTCACTCTACCTTTCTTAGAACTACTGTTAATCTAGTTAAGAGCTTGCAACGTATGAAATTCCAGAATGCATTTGAAAAATTCAGCACAATTAGTGATACATTTAGGGACATGCTATTTGGGACATGATCTGTTAGTATGTTCCAGTCCAAATTGTAGCTCTCAGTTACTCTCTTTTTATGAATTTTTATAGGTATTTTAATTGAAAGTTGAAAGACTTTGAATTATTATAACTGCCATCACTGTAACTTGAGAATTCCATTACTTGTTTATAATGATTGATAGAAATTAATGAACTGTTAAGGCTTGCCTAAAGCTTCTTACCAAATGGTACTTCAAGTTTTATTGGAATCTTTGCCTCAAAGATCCAAAGGGTCAAACTCTTTGAGTCAATTTGCTCACATATATATACCTGATGTGTTTATGCACAAGATATATACATATTTAAATAATCATTGAATAAACTAATAATTTATTATATACAAAAATACTTTGCAAATATGTGAAATGCTTTGTACATTGTTGTTCTCTAAACAAAAATTTAATTGTTTCCTCCTTAAAGTAATTTGCTAAGTCAACACATCCTCAGAGCACTAATCTTCTAATTCCAAGGGACCAGTGTGCATGTGCGACAAGATGGGCAGCATGTCACTTGTGATAATATGCTGAGGAGTGTGCATACCAAAGTAAACATCAGAGTGCATAGCCCTGATTCCCATTTCATGGGGTTTCTTTTCTAAATAAAATTATCTTAGCTCAAGGAACAAATTTATATGTATGTCAATAGTGTGATCTATTTCAAAAAGTTTTCCTCAACTATTCCTTCAATTTAGAGACTTTCAGTATTGCTCAGTGTAATAAATTCTGAGTGACACTGGAGGAGAATTGGGGGAGAAAACAGGAATATTCAGTTATACTACATACCCTTTCATTACTCACTGTTTTAATTTTGGAGCCAGGCTCAACATAATTAATTACTGTCCCAGTGGATTTGTAATGCTTCATAGCTCTTGATTCCTTTCATGCATCTTTTCATAAAATGTTATGGTCTTTTAAAAAGTATCCTAAAAAAAATAGAACTAAAAACATGCTGAATCATAAAAATTCCAAGTGGCAATATGAAGTGAAAAAAATAAAATTGAAAACTATTTTTAAAAGTTACAGTCATTAAGAAGGATTTCATATAACCTACTTGTTGATTATAACTTTTGCCTTTATCATTGTCTTTTCAGTGTTTGAATTAGTTTTCCATATCTGAATTAATTGAGAACTTTACTAAATTGTGCCATATAAAATGTTTTAATGTTATGAGAACAATTTTTTCTCATTCCAGTGTAAGACTATTTTCACTTTTCCCCACTTTTGAGGTTTTCAGTGTTTTAAGAAATTATCATATTCAGCCACAGAGAAATATTTGTACTTGTGACAGTATATTTGAGTCTAACATTGATTTAGATATTCAAAATTACACCCAGTGTTTTCATACATATGGTGACTTTAATATACAATGGCAGATTTAAGTCAGAGATCTATTTACAGTGGCAAAAATGTGATGATAAAACTATGGTGACAAATTGACCTTTGCCTTTTTGCTGGTGAAGATTCTGACATCTATAGCAGGGATGCCATCTTAAAAATACAAAGACATGGAGAACAGACTTGTAGACACAGCAGGGGAAGGAGAGGGCATAACAAACTGAGAAAGTATCACTGACATATATACACTATTATCTGTAAAATAGATGGCTAGTTGGAAGCTGCTATAGAGCACAGGGAACCCAGCCTGGCACTCTGTGATGACCTAGAGATGTGGGATGGGAGAAGGGAGGGAGGCTCAAGAGGGAGAGAGTGTATATAATTATGGCTTATTTGCACTTTTTTATAGCAGAAACCAATACAATATTGTAAAGCAATTATCTTCCAATTGAAAAATAGATTTTAAAAATGGGCCGGTTTTTCCCTTTTGTTTTCTCTGTAAAGTCTGATCAGTGTTAGTCAGATCATTAGCAGTGGTGTGTGTGTGTGTGTGTGTGTGTGTGTGTGTGTGCTCAGTTGCTCGGTCATGTCCTACTCTTTGCAATCTTGTGGACTATAACTCTCCAGGCTCCTCTGTCCCTGGGATTTTCCAGGCAAGAATATTGGAGTAGGTTGCCATTGCCTCTTCTAGAGGATCTTCACTACCCAGGGATCAAACCTGCATCTCGTGTGTCTCCTACATTGACAGGCAGATTCTTTACCACTGAGCCACCTGGGAAGTCAAATAGCAGAGATATGTACCATCAATTTTGTAGAACAGAATTTGGGCTGCTATGGTTAAAACTGAAAAACTGTAGTTTCTTTTGCTTTAGTCATGTATACAGTTTTTCTTCCTTAACTGACTGTGGCTCAGATCATGAACTCCTTATTACCAAATTCAGACTGAAATTGAAGAAAGCAGGGAAAACCACTAGACCATTCAGGTATGACCTAAATCAAATCCCTTATGATTATACAGTGGAAGTGAGAAATAAATTTAAGGGACTAGATCTGATAGACAGAGTGCCTGATGAACTATGGACGGAGGTTCGTAACACTGTACAGGAGACAGGGATCAAGACCATCTCCGTGGAAAAGAAATTAAAAAAGCAAAATGGCTGTCTGGGGAGGCCTTACAAATAGCTGTGAAAAGAAAAGGGAAAAGCCAAGGAGAAAAGGAAAGATATAAGCATCTGAATGCAGAGTTCCAAAGAACAGCAAGAAGAGATAAGAAAGCCTTCTTCAGCGATCAATGCAAAGAAATAGAGGAAAACAACAGAATGGGAAAGACTAGAGATCTCTTTAAGAAAATTAGAGATACCAAGGGAACATGTCATGCAAAGATAGGCTCGATAAAGGACAGAAATGGTATAGACCTAACAGAAGCAGAAGATATTAAGAAGAGGTGGCAAGAATACACAGAAGAACTGTACAAAAAAGACCTTCACGACCCAGATAATAATGATGGTGTGATCACTCATCTAGAGCCAGACATCCTGGAATGTGAAGTCAAGTGGGCCTTAGAAAGCATCACTACGAACAAAGCTAGTGGAGGTGATGGAATTCCAGTGGAACTATTTCAAATCCTGAAGGATGATGCTGTGAAAGTGCTGCACTCAATATGCCAGCAAATTTGGAAAACTCAGCAGTGGCCACAGGATTGGAAAAGGTCAGTTTTCATTCCAATCCCAAAGAAAGGCAATGCCAAAGAATACTCAAACTACTGCAGAGTTGCACTCATCTCACATGCTGGTAAAGTAATGCTCAAAATTCTCCAAGCCAAGCTTCAGCAATACGTGAACCGTGAACTTCCAGATGTTCAAGCTGGTTTTCGAAAAGGCAGATGAACCAGAGATCAAATTGCCAACATCCACTGGATCATGGAAAAAGCAAGAGAGTTCCAGGAAAACATCTGCTTCTGCTTTATTGACTATGCCAAAGCTTTTGACTGTGTGGATCACAATAAACTGTGGAAAATTCTGAAAGAGATGGGAATATCAGACCACCTAACCTGCGTCTTGAGAAATCTGTATGCAGGCCAGGAAGCAACAGTTAGAACTGGACATGGAACAACAGACTGGTTTCAAATAGGAAAAGGAGTATGTCAAGGCTATATATTGTCACCCTGCTTATTTAACTTCTATGCAGAGTACATCATGAGAAAAGCTGGACTGGAAGAAGCACAAGCTGAAATCAAGATTGCTGGGAGAAATATCAATAACCTCAGATATGCAGATGACACCACCCTTATGGCAGAAAGTGAAGAGGAACTCAAAAGCCTCTTAATGAAAGTGAAAGAGAGTGAAAAAGTTGGCTTAATGCTCAACGCTCAGAAAATGAAGATCATGGCATCTGGTCCCATCACTCCATGGGAAATAGATGGGGAAACAGTGGAAACAGTGTCAGACTTTATTTTGAGGGGCTCCAAAATCACTGCAGATGGGGACTGCAGCCATGAAATTAAAAGACACTTACTCCTTGGAAGAAAAGTTATGACCAACCTAGATAGCATATTCAAAAGCAGAGACATTACTTTGCTGACTAAGGTCCATCTAGTCAAGGCTATGTTTTTTCCTGTGGCCATGTATGGATGTGAGAGTTGGACGGTGAAGAAGACTGAGAGCTGAAGAATTGATTCTTTTGAACTGTGGTGTTGGAGAAGACTCTTGAGAGTCCCTTGGACTGCAAGGAGATCCAACCAGTCCATTCTGAAGGAGATCAGCCTTGGGATTTCTTTGGAAGGAATGATGCTAAAGCAGAAACTCCAATACTTTGGCCACCTCATGTGAAGAGTTGACTCATTGGAAAAGACTCTGATGCTGGGAGGGATTGGGGGCAGGAGGAGAAGGGGACAACCGAGGATGAGATGGCTGGATGGCATTACTGATTCAATGGACACGAGTCTGAGTGAACTCCGGGAGTTGGTGATGGATAGGGAGGCCTGGTGTGCTGCGATTCATGGGGTCGCAAACAGTCAGACATGACTGAGCAACTGAACTGAACTGAAGTGAATTTTCAACTTTTCTTTTTCAAGTTCATACTTCCATAATTAAATTTATAAACAATTTGGGACCAAAAAGATAGTTAATGTAATAAATTATGTTAAACTAACTTATTTTCCTTTTTCTCAAACAACGTTCTGCATAACAAGCAAACAGAAAACAAAATTTGATTCCTAAGCTTTGTACTGGTTGTGATCTCACTGGGCAGCTGCAAATTTGGAGGGAAAACTTCTTATTATAAGAAAATAAAATACCAGTGGGATAATTAATCTAAAAATATTTTCATATTTCATTCCACTACCTATTGAATATTTAGTCCTAGGGGCTCTCCTGGCAACTCAGATTCACTTTAATAGATCGTTTTTCACCTTACTTCATTCATTCTTCAATCAAGTTCAAGCAACGTAAGGGAAAAAACTATACCCTATTTATCTTTTTACCCATGATGTCTAACTCAATGCCTAGTACCTAGTAAGGGCTCAATAAACATCACTGAATGAATACACTTTACTCTTCTCTTGGGGTTGGTAAATTAAGTTTAATATACTGTCACTCAGACTTCTAAACTCTTTATAATCTTTGCCTTCTAAATTCAATCAGTTCCCAAATTGTATGACTCCAAATGAGCAATATCTTTCAAATATAACTTTTTATCCATTCACACAGATAGTTCACTAGTTCAAGATTCTATGGCTTCTCTTGCACTGAAGAATTGGTTTTCTGTATTCCCCATTTGCAAACTCTTTCTGAATTTCTTCTAAACACTTTGGCTAGATAAATTATTTGATAACCACAACATTTACATATCACTTCCTTACATGGATGCTTTTAAGCCTCTTTAGTCTTTGTAGAAAAAAATTTAACCTAATTTGCATTCAGAGATTTCTGTAATGTGGTCTCAATCTCTCTCTCCTTCTTTTATTTTTTTTTTCTACAAAGGGACCCTGAAATTGTCTATTATTCTTTCCATCTCTCTGCAACTGTATATAACACATGTGGTTTAGGGAACAGCAGAATGACCTTCCCCAAGCTAATGGCTGACTTTGATTTAACATAATTTTGGTTAATCTCAACCTACCTGGTAACAGATGCTGGCACATCCATTCTCATATTCTGAGATAAATATATGTCATTCATTTAAAAAAGATAACCTAAATTTCACTATGATTGAGAATTTGCTGGTGTAATATAACCATCTTTGTATTAGTTCTCTTCAGACTGGGAAAAATGTAGCTCCACTGTCAGTTGAAGTTGCTTTTTCCAAGTTGTTCACATTTTGGAGGTTTACATGACTTATATTTCTTGAACTGTTCTTCACCTTACTGGAAACTCAATAACTTGATCAAATCCTTTCTTTCACCTTCTTCAGATCCTCAAAGATGTCCAAGACCTTTGCTGTAGCAATACAGTGCTTCATGGAATCCTACACTGATTGTGTCTATGAATTCACTGCACAAGGTGTTCTTCTTTAAAAAATTTATTTATTTATATTTTACTTTACAATATTGTATTGGTTTTGCCATACATTAACATGAATCCGCCACGGGTGTACATGAGTTCCCAATCCTGGACCCCCCTCCCACCTCTTTCCCCATATCATCTCTCTGGGTCATCCCAGTGCACCAGCCCCAAGCATCCTGTATCCTGTATCGAACCTAGACTGGCAATTTGTTTCTTACATGATAGTGTACATGTTTCAATGCCATTCTCTCAAATCATCCCACCCTCTCCCTCTCCCACATGGTCCAAAAGTCTGTTCTATACATCTGTGTCTCTTTTGCTGTCTTGCATACAGGGTTATCATTACTATCTAAATTCCATATATATGCGTTAGTATACCGTATTGGTGTTTTTCTTTCTGGCTTACCTCACTCTGTATAATCAGCTCCAGTTTCATCCACCTCATTAGAACGGATTCAAATGTATTCTTTTTAATGGCTGAGTAATACTCCATTGTGTATATGTACCACAGCTTTCTTATCCATTCATCTGCTGATGGACATCTAGGTTGTTTCCATGTCCTGGCTATTATAAACAGTGCTGTGATGAACATTGGGGTACACATGTCTCTTTCAATTCTGGTTTCCTTGGTGTGTATGTCCAGCAGTGGGATTGCTGGGTCATAATGGAACAAAATAGCAAGCCCAGAGATAAACCCACATACCTATGGACAACTTATCTTCAACAAAGGAGGCAAGAATATACAATGGAGAAAAGACAATCTCTTTAACAAGTGGTGCTGGGAAAAATGGTCAACCACTTGTAAAAGAATGAAACTAGAACTCTTTCTAACACCATACACAAAAATAAACTCAAAATGGATTAAAGATCTAAACGTAAGACCAGAAACTATAAAACTCCTAGAGGAGAACATAGGCAAAACACTCTCTGACATAAATCACAGCAGGATCCTCTATGATCCACCTCCCAGAATACTGGAAATAAAAGCAAAAATAAACAAATGGGATCTAATTAAAATTAAAAGCTTCTGCAAAACAAAGGAAACTATAAGCAAGGTGAAAAGACAGCCTTCAGAATGGGAGAAAATAATAGCAAGTGAAGCAACTGACAAACAACTAATCTCAAAAATATACAAACAACTTATGCAGCTCAATTCCAGAAAAATAAAAGACCCAATCAAAAAATGGGCCAAAGAACTAAATAGATGTTTCTCCAAAGAAGACATATGGATGGCTAACAAACACATGAAAAGATGCTCAACATCACTCATTATCCGAGAAATGCAAATCAAGACCACAATGAGATACCATTTCACACCAGTCAGAATGGCTGCAATCCAAAAGTCTGCAAGCAATAAATGCTGGAGAGGGTGTGGAGAAAAGGGAACCCTTCTACACTGTTGGTGGGAATGCAAAATAGTACAGCCACTATGGAGAACCGTGTGGCGATTCCTTACAAGGTGCTCTTTAACTTTTGATTTTTCAAATTTGTTATGTTGTGCTTGAGGAAGATTGTTAATATTTATGGAAATAACTCTATGACAGCTGTTGTTTTTTTTTTTCATAAAAAGCAAAACAACATAGATGTTGATGTCCTTGGCTAACCCTATGATTTTATTATTTATCTCTTAAAATATTCTTTATAAATTCCATCTTTTTCTTAATTTAAAGGCTTTTAAAGGTCTCATACACTTACCTACTTTTTTCAGAGACTTTTTCACTTTATTGGAAGACATTTTCACTCAACAGTATGGGGAAGATGATATGATGATGAATCATGAGTTAATCAATATGATTGTGAAGATTGATCCGAAGAAATAGTTTAGTCATAACTGCTTCATTGTATTTGCAAATTTATAACAGCAAGCTTTCCTATTCAGCTGTCAAGTCCTGAATAAAATTTTGTAAGCTATTATAGTAAATATTTGGGTATTGATGGTTCAGACTGTGAGTTATTTTAAGCTGCATGTTTCATTACCAGTTATTCACCGTATTCTTAACTGTTTCCTCTCTGCGGAGTCTCTGTTTCAGCAGTTTCCTTTCCATCGTGTTTCATATGTCCAAAAACCACTTGATTTTATGGTCATGTGCTATTGCTGTATTAAATTTCTTTGTTTCCTCCAACTGGAAGAGAACAATTTTCTTTGAATTTTCCTGGCTTACTAATTCATTCATTCAACAGTTATTATCACATGTTATATGATAAACATGATCAATTTCAGGCTACTAATATAAAGTCACTGAGTGCGGAATATGATGACATAGGATGCAATTCAGCTCCAAGAATACCATAGAATTTACCAAGTTTACAAATTAGGACTATTTCCCAAAAAGCCAGTTTATTGAAATAAGATTATTGTTGTTGCAGTTTAGTCACTAAATTGTGTCTGACTCTTTTGCCTCCCCATGGATTGTTGGACACCAGGCTCTTCTCCATGGGATTTCCCAGGGAAGACTATTGGAGTGGGTTGCCATTCTGTCTCCCAGGGATCTTCCCAGCCAGGAATTGAACCCATGTCTCCTGCTTGGCAGGCAGATTCTTTACCACTGAGCCCACTGGTGTAAGGTACATTCACATATACATATGGGTCAGGAAGATCCCCTGGAGAAGGAAATGGCAATTCCACTCTAGAATTCTTGCCTGGAAAAATTCCATGGACAGAGGAACCTGGTGGGCTACAGTCCGTGGGGCCACAAAGAGTCGGACATGACTGAGCACACACAGTATATGTATATGTACACACATATACATGTATGTATGTACATATGTGAGATCTGTAAGTAAGACGAGTGTGAGATAATACCCTGTCTGCCTATCCGCTGTGATCAAAAAACAGCAAGAATGGCATTACAGCTGAAACAGAGAGAGAACCAGCAGAGTTGATGATAAGGTTAAAAATGTAAAAATATGCTTAATCTAAGGCCTTGTACAACATAGAAAAACTTTTTCTTTTTTACAGAGTGACTAGAGGAAACCATTGCATGATTCTGAGCAGAGGAGTGACTTGCTTTTGCTGCTATGTGAAAAATAGATTGACATAGAGCAAAGCAGAAGCAAGGGGACCGATAAGTAGGGCATGGATTCAGGCAAGATATCACATTGGCTTGGAACAAGCTGGCAGGAGTGCAGGTATAAGAATTGGCCTGTTTTTACAATACTTTTTAAAGATGGAATTGCAGAATTTGTCAATGGATTATTTGTAGGGTGGAGAAAAAAAGAAGGATTTTAAAGGTGGATTCAAGGATTTGGGGATGAACAATTGGAAGTATGAAATGGGAAAGATTTTAAGTACACATTATGGGGAATGTGGAAATATCAGGAGTGTTAGGTGCTCATTTCACATATGTGAAGTTATGTAAAAGCCTGACTGGATTGAGTTCAAAAGAGAATTAGGAAAATAATTGTTTAGAGAAAGTATAGCTAACTCTAGTATGAAAGCCTGTGTCGTCTGGGAATTGCATACTTTACTTATAAACAGCAGTGAAGCTCTCCTTCATTTAAAAGTCATAATGTGAAGTGAGGTCAGCGAGCTTCTGTGTTTTTCATCAGTTCTGTCCAGTTGTGTGGATGCAGGCAGAGAGGAAGGGCATGTAATAACACCTGGAGAAAATTTTCTGTGTAAATATTTCAGAATTTGAAGTTTTTTATCAGATCAATAACCATGTCCAGAAGGGCTTTTCAAGAGGAAGTATGGCTCATTTAGGGATGGATATGATATGTAGAGTCTTCCTAAGAGAGATCAGTATGCATATTTTGCTAATGAGGAAAAATAATTGTGTTGATCATAGAAACTTTTTACAAATAACAGCTATTGTATCCCTGAGGTGTTTAAGCAGTTTCTTTCTCCTTTTGGATTTGTACAAAAATTGTTTTCTTTTCATCTGGTTTTATCTCAGTTCATTACTTTTAGTTTACATTTCATAAAACCAAAGAATGATTCAATATAGTGTTATGAATTTCAATGGGGCTATGATTCAGTGACTGTATTTTGTTCTTATAGCTCCAAGTTATATCACATTGATGGGCTTAACCTAAAATAAAATAATGTTTGCACAAGCAAGAAGATTGTGACTTCAAATCATCTCATTTACTAGCATTCACTACCATTCAATGCAAAAAATTCCTATTTTATTTAAAGAAATAATATGTATTAAAATACAAACTATGTAGTCATTTTAATCACAAATGGTTTAGAATACACCAGTTTTAGCTTATTAAGACCTTTTATTATTTTAAATACAAAGTACATGTGTGCATGCTAAGTCATTTCAGTCATGTGCAACTCTTTGCGACCCCACAGACTGTAGCCCACTAGGCTTCTCTGTCCATGGGATTCTCCAGGCAAGAGTATTCGAGTGGGTTGCCATACCCTCCTCCAGGGGATCTTCCCAACCTAGGGACTGAACCCACCTCTCTTACATCTCCTGCATTGGCAGGTGGGTTCTTTACCACTAGCGCCACCTGGGAAGCCCAAAATACATAGTACCACTTCAAATTAGCACAATTAACAACGGTATTTGAACTAGGCAATAGTTTCTGACAACTATCCAGAAGCAATTATTTAAGACAAACCAATTATCCAATCATCTTTCTTTGTCTAGTATGGATGGATCAAAGATAGCACGCTCTCAGAAATCAGTTTACAACTATTTTGTTTTTCAGTTAGAACAGTTTCCAATTTAACAAGTGATGTGTCTTCCCTTTCATAGTGGTTATGTACTACATTACTCAGAAGGACATTTAATTACTCCTGCTGCTGCTGCTAAGTTGTTTCAGTCTTGTCCGACTCTGTGCGATCCCATAGATGGCAGCCCACCAGGCTCCGCCGTCCCTGGGATTCTCTAGGCAAGAACACTGGAGTGGGTTGCCATTTCCTTCTCCAGTGCATGAAAGTGAAAAGTGAAAGTGAAGTCTCTCAGTCGTGTCTGACTCTTCATGACCCTATGGACTGCAGCCCACCAGGCTCCTTCATCCATGGGATTTTCCAGGCAAGAGTACTGGAGTGGGGTGCCATGGCCTTCTCCAAATTACTCCTGAGGACTTGGGTAATTAAAACAATTTCAGAAGTTGAAAATAGTCTGTTTTTATTTATTTATGTATTTAAACAATATTTATTTAGAACCTACTATGATCAAATATTGATGGTTTCCCATGTTAAATTTAGAGTGTTCTCAAAATAAATTAAAATTTGTTAGGAGAGAAACACACTTACAAAAGCAATTCAAGGGAGTAAACCAGGCAGCAAGGGGAGTGTGGATGAGGTTCAGAGTTGGAATGCACGTGTTGAGTGAGGGCAGATCTTTTGCTAAAAATCTGTCACATCAGCATGCTTATGTTGGGAGGATTTATTGCAAGCTCACCAGAAATGTGCTGTATATCTTCTTTCAATGCTATGTATTTAATATCAGTTATTAATTAAACTATTTTGGATCACATATAATTTAATCTCAACAAAATCACAACAGAAGAAATAGCCCTAGGAGTAAAACAGTAATAAAGTTTAAGGTGATTCTGACTCTACACATTTTTTCATTGATTAAATTGGAGTATTTGTCCTTTCCCTGTTCCAGTCTACTACCTGATAGAAATGTGATTGTCCTTAAATTCACATCTCATCCTGACACTTTCATCTGAAGATTTTCCACTGAATTTTGAAGAAAAGTTCCAAGCTTATTGGACTATCCTGCCCAAATTTACCCCATTACCATTACTGCTACTACTTCTACTTCTGCAATACACAGGCAAATATACACGCACATACACATTATCAGGATAAATCTTCATTTTTATTAATGATTGGACACCTTCTTTTAGAAATCTTTCTTGGCCTCTCAGTTTGGATTGGACTTCATACTCCAAATCTATTACCATTTTGCCCTATTCATCAATTCATTATATTGGGCATGCCCTTTAATACATGTCTTTTCCTTACTATACTTCTTTTTAGTGATTTTTATGATGAGTATGAAGATTAACTCTATGAATCAACTTGTTTGAGCCAAAGTGCCCAGATATTTGATGGTTCTGGATGTTTCTGTGAAGATATTTTTAGATGAGATTAAAGTTTAAATTGGTGGATTTAGAGTTAAGCAGATTACTCTCCATAACATGGGTGGGCCTAGAACAAAAGGGTAATTGCTGTGGCTCAGACAGTAAAGAATCTGCCTGCAATGCTGAAAACTTGGGTTTGATCCCTGGTGGCAACCCACTCCAGTGTTCTTGCCTGGAGAATTCTGTGGACAGAAGAGCTTAGTGGGCTATAGTCCATGGGATGGCAAAGAGTCAGACATGACTGAATGACTAAAACTTCCCCTGATCTCTTTTGAGCAGAAGGAATTCTGCCAGTAGACTACCTTCGGATTCGAACTGCAACTCTTCTGCGTATTTCCAGCCTGCCAACATACTCAACAAATTTTAGATTTACCAAGCCTCTAAACCAGTTCCTGAATTTCTCTTTCTCTCTACGAACACACACACACACACACACACACACACACACACACACACACGCACACACGCACACACACACACAGGTCCTGTTTCTCTGGAGAACCCTGAGTAATATAATCATGTAGTATGCCTTGTTCATTTTTATCTGCCTACTGTATTTCATACAGTACTTGGAACAAAATAGTTATTTCTCACTGATTGAACAAAAGAAGAATATTCTAACACATTTCAGACACTATTTAATGATTAACTTAAAAAGAAATAGGACTCAAATATCACTTCAAGAAGCCTATGGTCTATTGTGAAAGATAAAAGTTGTATATAAATGTTAATAATACAGGGTAGAAAGAAGTGTCACAAGGAGAGATTAATAACTGACCATTTACAGTGTTGAAGAGAGTATCAGTATGCTAGGAGAAATACTCCCTCTCTAGGATCTTAGAGCACTTTTACAGCACAAGTCAGAGAGAGCTGTTATGCTTAGGGTAGAATCACTCTTTTGAACACCTCCATTTCTGGATGTCTAGAGAATACCAACATAGCAAGAGTAAAACACCTCAACCCTTCTCTCATATCAACACTCACAGCCTTGCTAAAACTATCTTCCTTGAGACCACTGAAATTTTCTCCTAATGTCCTGTGTTCCTTTTCCTTTTATATCCCATGAAAAGCTAGGACTCTTACTATCTCTCATTCCTTAGATTCTAATCTCCATTTAGCTCTGTATTCTACTTTTTCTGACTCCATATACTATTTCTCTCATTTCCTGAAAATCTTCCATTGATCCTTCTGAAACCTGTGTAAGTCAGCATCAAAATCCTCTATTTTAAACTTTTTTTCCTGAATTTCTGTTCATTTTCTTGATGTAAGGAAAGTTCTGGACTTTCCAGTGTTCCTTTTCCCTGAGCAATTTGTTTAATTAAAAGAATTTGATGAGTACTACACCCTTATTTGCACTGTGACAGTTTCCTTCCTGCCAGACAGCTAAACTTTAAGCTAAGTTTTCATACTATAACTTTTAAAATCAAGTCCTCTCTGTAAACTAACAATTTCTATATTACTTAGACAGGTTAGAATGTGTTGTAACACACTACCCACAAATGTCACTGGCTTCGTATAGCAAAAATTCATTTCTTTCATTTTTCTATTAGCTGAAGCCTCTATTGTATGTCATCTTCACTCAGGAATGCAGAATAATGGAGAATCCATCATCTATAATGTTACTGCTGCTGCTGCTAAGTCACCTTACTAGTTGCTTATAAAATGAAAAAGGAACATGGTGGAAAATTAGCAGGTACTACACTCCATGTTGTAGAGACTCACAACAAGTCCACACATATTTCACTGGCCAGAGAAAGTCACAAGGCCACATCTAATTTTATGGGGACTAGGAAATGAACTTCTACCATAGGTCAGAAGGAGTAGAACCAGAAATAAGCTGAAAAACACCAATACCTACTACAGCCTTTAAACCAGAGTATATATTACCCATGGTAAAAGAGACAAAGATTAATGATACTCCATGTTTAATCTCAGCTTCTACCTGGAGTTCCCTTTGGGAAGTATTTTGATGATGAATTCTATCCCCCAAATTATTTATAAAACCAAAACATAAATGAAAGGGAAAATAGTCATTTGACCCTCCTCATCTATGAAGAATTCAAGTTTGCCACTCAAAGAAGTGTTTATGTTTAAATATAAGTGTTTTTATGTTTAAAACTTATGTTCTGTTATGTGACCATTGAAAGTGTTAGTTGCTCAGTCGTCTCTGACTGTTTGCAACCCCATGAACTGTAGCTCACCAGGCTCCTCTGTCCAAGGAATTATCCAGGCAAGATTACTGGCATGGATTGTCATGACATTCTCCAGGGAATCAGGCATCAAACCCAGGTCTCCCGTGTTGCAGGCAGATTCTTTACCGTTTTTTGTTTGTTTGTTTTGTTTATTTATTTATTTATTTATTTTTTAACTTTTTATTTTTACTTTATTTTACTTTATAATACTGTATTGGTTTTGCCATACATTAACATGAATCCACCACGGGTGTACATGCGATCCCAAACATGAACCCCCCTCCCACCTCCCTCCCCACAACATCCCTCCGGGTCATCCCCGTTCACCAGCCCCAAGCATGCTGTATCCTGCATCGGACATAGACTGGTGATTCGATTCTTACATGATAGTATACATGTTTCAATGCCATTCTCCCAAATCATCCCACCCTCTCCCTCTCCCTCTGAGTCCAAAAGTCTGCTATACACATCTGTGTCTTTTTTGCTGTCTTGCATATAGGGTCATCATTGCCATCTTTCTAAATTCCATATATAGGTGTTAGTATACTGTACTGGTGTTTTTCTTTCTGGCTTACTTCACTCTGTATAATTGGCTCCAGTTTCATCCATCTCATCAGAACTGATTCAAATGTATTCTTTTAAATGGCTGAGTAATACTCCATTGTGTATATGTACCACAGCTTTCTTATCCATTCATCTGCTGATGGACATCTAGGTTGTTTCCATGTCCTGGCTATTATAAACAGTGCTGCGATGAACATTGGGGTACATGTGTCTCTTTCAATTCTGGTTTCCTTGGTGTGTATGCCCAGCAGTGGGATTGCTGGGTCATATGGCAGTTCTATTTGCAATTTTTAAAGGAATCTCCACACTGTTCTCCATAGTGGCTGTACTAGTTTGCATTCCCACCAACAGTGTAGGAGGGTTCCCTTTTCTCCACACCCTCTCCAGCATTTATTGCTTGCCGATTTTTGGATCGCAGACATTCTGACTGGTGTTGCAGGCAGATTCTTTACTGTTTGAGCTACCCTGGAAGCCTATGTGATCAACTGAGCTATGAGGGAAGTCCATGTGACCATTAGCAAAGGCACTGTCTTTATAAGAATAACTTAAACCCACGTGTCATTCATGGAAAAATGGATTTTTCCATTTTTAATTTTTAAATAATTTTCATATTCTCATCTTTTCTATCTTCTTAAGAGGTATTATTATTTTGATACTTATATCTGGCATATAATATGTATTAAAAAGGCAGTTTACCAGACTCACAGACATAGAGGAAAAACAACGGCTACCAGGGACAGAGAGGGAGAAGGAGGGATATATTGGGAGTTTGAGACTGAAATGAACACACTATTGTATTTAAAATACAGAACCAATAAGAACCTACTGTAAAGTACAGGGAACTAAGGAAAAAGAATTTGAAAAAGAAAGAAATAATAATTTTTTAAATTTTATCCTAGAAAAAAGGCAGTTTCCTGTTTCGATTTTCATATTTACTGTTAGCTATGTCTTAAAGTATTTATATGCTAAATTTGTTTCTACATAAATAAAATATAGAGGATTATTTTGGACTATATATCAAACCATCTGTTATCACTTTCTTTTATTAATATATTTTTAAATTCAATGAATAAAAATAATTATTTTCTAATAATATATGAATGTTAGGAAAAGAATGCCACCATGTTGTTGAATAAAAACCTTTCTAAAATGACTTTATCAAAAATATAGTGAGTGAAGTGAAGTCGCTCAGTCGTGTCCGACTCTTTGTGACCCCATAGACTGTAGCCTACCGGGCTCTTCTGTCCATGTGATTTTCCAGGCAAGAATACTGGAGTGGGTTGCCATTTCCTTCTCCAGGAGATCTTCCCTTCCCAGGGACTGAACGCGGGTCTTCCACATTGTAAGCAGACGCTTAACCATCTGATCCACCAGGGAAGTCCAAAACAGATATTAAATCAGGGGCTACATTTTTATCTGAATATAAATAAATGTAATAACTTTAAAATCATGAATACAAATGTTTTCTTAGTTTTTAGTCAATTTATTTTATTCCCCAGAATAAACTGGAGAAAATACTTGGGTTTATTGTTAAAGACTATCTGCTGCTGCTGCTGCTAAGTCACTTCAGTCGTGTCCGACTCTGTGCGACCCCATACCTACTGATTGTCACCTGTTTTGGATCTTATCGCCAAAAATGTTAGATAGAAATGGGCTTTGTTCAATTATACTTTGTTCATTCACTCTGTAAAAGTATTCATTTGCTCTACAAATGCATCCCTATCAGAATCCCATAGTTATTTTAGAAGGAGTCAACAGATTAGAGAAATGTAAATTAGTGAATCATGTAGTATATTGGAAGTCAATATGCACTATGCATGCATGCTAAGTAGCCATATCCAACTCTTTGAGACCCTATGGACTGTAGCCTGCCAGGCTCCTTTGTCCGTGGGATTCTCCAGGCAAGAATACTGGAGTGAGTAGCCGTGTCCTCCTCCAGGGGGGTCTTCCTGATCTAGGGAAGGAAACTAACCTGTTACATTTCCTGCATTGGCATGCAGATTCTTTACCACTGGTGCCACCTGGGAAGCCCAATATGCGATATAGCGACAAATAAATTAAGGTGAGGGAGTCAGGTGAACAGATAGATGAAAGAGCTGGGGCTGTGTTGAATGGAGTGTCTGCAATCTCAATATGTCACTGACACCATTCTCCAGTTGTTATGTTCTTTCCACTCTCAAGAATCTTTGTATCTACTTTTAAGTAGTTATGAAAGTTTCATTTTTTTACTTGTCCTGACTCACCACAAAGTCTTTCCAAAATAAAGGCAAACTTTATCATAACAGAAAAGGAAGTGAATAGCATTAATGTTAGAGTAGTTAACAAAAACAACATAGCAAATTTACATAGCATGCTGCTGGTATAGTTTTAGTTGCTTAATGGCTATACTAAGCCTTACAAACTTTTATTTGGCAAAATGGTAATAATGTCAGATATTTTTAGATGAAGAACATAGGAAACTTTTGCTTGAAATATGAAATACATAATATTGTGATGGAGACTAGGACTTTTGTTAAATTATACATAGGAGACACTTCATCTTTACATTGTAATTTAAACAGTTATTAGGTACTGACTACTGGTTCCATATTCTCATTTCACATATCTAGTGAACTCCCTTTTCAGTTTCCTTTGATATGATCAATTCTCAGCAATTTGATTGGGACTTTAAGCAAATAGAGTTTAAGCAAATAAAGGTGAGATATCACATTTCACAGATCACAGGCAAAATTCCAAATTTGACATGTGGAAAAATACAATAAAAGGATGATATGTGGAAAAATATAATAAGAGGAGAATTTTCCTAAACTTATTTTGAATAAGATTTCTATTACACAAGAACTCTGTCTCTTTAAAAAAAGACAGACAAAAACGAAAACAAAAAAACCCTTAAGCTTTAGTCCTCTGATTTCATCAGTAACCATTTTTACAATTTTGTTATTTTTTATAGTAAAGTTTTCTTGTAAGCTTCAGAAATGACAACTATTAAATTATAACCCTTTAATTCAATATAGCCTTTGCTCTTTCCTTAAAATGTATCTTCATTGATGAGTCACATTCTCCTATTCCTTTCAACCCATGAATCATTGTGCCATTTCTCTGGTATTACCTGTGCTGCTTTCATTTAGTTACTGGAAGAGGCATCATATAGAGTTAGTGAATTTCTCTTGGAAATGATAACTTGGATTATGTCCAGTTCTAACATAATTTCTTAGATATTTTCTCTTATTATGTTATTACAACGGAAGAGAATGCATGAACTTTTTAAACCTATCACCCAAAATAACTGTAATTACAACTGCTTTTATTTACACAGCATCTTTTGTCTGAGCATTTACAAACACTTCAGAATTATGTTGTAATGCAGCAGTAATAATGAGGGCAAATATATATTGTTAGGTTGGATTAATCATTTTTTTAGTTGATTATTGCTCACAGAAGCTAGATAATAAACAGTAGCATAAGCTGTGATTTGTTAAAAGCATCTAGTGTGCTTTAAGCTTTGGTTCATATTAAAATTTTAAAATGTAGACAGTATCAAAAAATTTCTTTGATTTCTTCCTAAGAGATGATATTCTTGATTGTAAGTTGAGTTGACTAAGGGTTCTACTTTGTCTTAGTATTGTGTCCTTGTATCCTCTTAAAGTATTGTCTAATTAGATTTGTTTTGTGAATTAATTCTTAGTAAATAGGAAACTAATTGAAGTAGATATATACTGCCTTTGTTTTAATGTGACATTGTTTTCACTTATTTATGCAGACACATGGGCATTCGATAAACTGTGGAATAAAAAATTATCACAGTTTTAGAAACATTGTTCTTAAGTTGTGGTAATCTAATAAGTTACTTTGTCTTCATTATTGAAAAATGTATGGTAATTGAGCCTGACATTCTAGGTGATGGGATAACTATTGGATAAGCTAAAGGAAAAAGGAAATCTTTGCTTTAGTTCTGAAATCCTTTCATTGCAATATGCTAGTGTGGCCCATAGGATTAGGAAACAAAATTTTCCTCAGTTAAAATTCTGATTCTATAACTAAATTGTTAAAGGAACTTGTTTAACTCACTGGAATCTCAGTTTCTATATCTATAAAATGGTAATAATAATATATATATTAGAAAGCTAAAATGAAAATACATCATATTGGGGATATTTTAGGGCCAGATAGAAATGTAGGATGTATAAGAAATGAATCTAGAGACGTATGCTAAATACAGATAATAAAATATCTTCCTTTTTGTCAGGGTAGGAATACTGGTTTTTATTCTATTCTGTGAATGGATCAATTGATGTGTATTAGTAATGAAAGTATTGCAATCATTTCACATTTTTGCAAATGTCCTTTAACAATTGATGATAGTGATCTGGAGGATAAATAATGGAGGATTGCATTTCATGGCAAAAATTGAAGGGAATGATGGACTTGTAAGTACACAAGACAGGAAGCAAAGTTGAATAGAGGTTGAGTATACAGCATGTATGGATGTGAGAGTTGGACTGTGAAGAAAGCTGAGTGCCGAAGAATTGATACTTTTGAAATGTGGTATTGCAGAAGATTCTTGAGAGTCCCTTGGACTGCAAGGAGATCCAACCAGTCCATTCTGAAGGAGATCAGCCCTGGGATTTCTTTGGAAGGAATGATGCTAAAGCTGAAACCCAGTACTCTGGCCACCTCATGCGAAGAGTTGACTCACTGGAAAAGACTCTGATGCTGGGAGGGATTGGGGGGCAGGAGGAGAAGGGGACAACAGAGGATGAGATGGCTGGATGGCATCACTAACTCGATGGACGTGAGTCTGAGTGAACTCTGGGAGTTGGTGATGGACAGGGAGGCCTGGCGTGCTGCGATTCATGGGGTCACAAAGAGTCGGACATGAATGAGCTACTGAACTGAACTGAACTGACTGATACAGCCTTTGGAATTAAACAGTCTGGATTATTTTCCAGCTTAATACCTCTGGGTCTCTGGGTAATTTACATAATGTCGCTCCTCTAAATCTCATTTTTCTCATGTGAATAATACAAATGTTATAAATCTTCATAAGATGGTAGTAAAGGTGATATGAAATAATGCGTTTATGATACTTAGCACAATGTTTCAGTTCAATTCATTTCAGTTGCTTAGTTGTGTCCAACTCTTTGCGACCCCATGGACTGCAGCAAGCCAGTCTTCCCTATACATCACCAACTCCCGGAGCTTGCTCAAACTCATGTCCATTGAGTCAGTGATGCCATCCCACCATCTCATCCTCTGTGGTCCCCTTCTCCTCCTGCTTTCAGTTTTTCCCAGCATCAGGTGTTTTTCAAAGAGTCGATTCATTGCATCAGGTGGCCAAAGTACTGGAGCTTCAGCTTCAGGATCAGTCGTTCCAATGAATATTCGGGACTGATTTCCCTTTGGATGGACTAGTTTCATCTCCTTGCTATTTTAGGGACTCTCAAGAGTCTTCTCCAGCACTAGAGTTAAAAGCATCAATTCTTTGTGCTCAGCTTTTTTAAAAATTAATTTATTTTTTAATTGAACGATAAGTGCTTTACAGAATTTTGCTGTTTTCTTTCAAATCTCAACATGAGTCAGCCATAGGTATACATATATCCCCTCACTCTATACCTCCCTCCCATCTCCCTCCCCATCCCACTCCTCTAGGTTGATACAGAGCCCCTGTTTGGGTTTCCTGAGCCATACAGCAAATTCCTGTTGGCTCTCTATTTTACATACGGTAATGTAAGTTTTGATGTTACTCTTTCCATACATCTTACCCTCTCCTCCCCTCTCCCCATGTCCATAAGTCTGTTTTTCCATTGCTGCCCTGTAAATAAATTCTTCAGTACCACTTTTCTAGATTCCATATATAGGCATTAGAATGTAATATTTATTTTTCTCTTTCTGACTCACTTCACTCTGTACAATAGGTTCTAGGTTCATCCAATTCATTAGAACTGACTCAAAGGCATTCCTTTTTATGGCTGAGTAATATTCCATTGCATATATGTGCCACCACTTCTTTATCCATTTATCTGTCAGTGGACTTCTAGGTTGCTTCAATGGTCTAACTGTTGTAAATAGTGCTGCAGTGAACACTGGGATACATGTGTCTTTTTCAATTTTGGTCAACTGAACTGAACTGAACTTCCTCAGGGTGTATGCCTAGGAGTGGGATTGGTGGGTCATATGGTTGTTTTATTTGTAGGTTTTTTTTAAGGAATCTCCATGCCATCTTCCATAAAGGCAGTCTGAATTTACATTTCCACCAACAGTGCAAGAGCATTCCATTTTTTCCACAACCTCTCCAGAATTTATTGTTTATAGATTTTTGATGATGGCCATTCTGCCTGGTGTGAGGTGATATCTCATTGTAGTTTTGAATTGCATTTTTCTAGTAATGAGTGATGTTGAGCATCTTTTCATGTGTTTGTTACTCATCTGTATGTCTTCTTTGTAGAAATGTCTGTTTAGGTCTTTTCCCACCTTTTGATTGGGTTGTTTGTTTTTCTGGTATTGAGTTGTAGAAGCTGCTTGTATATTTTGGAAATAATCCTTTGTTAGTTGTTTCATTTGCTACTATTTTCTCCCATTCTGAGCATTGTCTTTTCACCTGACTAATCACTTCCTTTGCTTTGCAAAAGCTTTTAAGTTTAATCAGGTCCCACTTGTTTACTTTTGCTTTTATTTCCATTACTCTAGGAGGTGGATCATAAAGGATCTTGCTTTTATATATGTCATTGAGTGTTCTGCCTATGTTTTCCTCTAAGAGTTTTATAGTTTCTGGTCTTACATTTAGGTCTTTAATCCATTTTATCATTGTGTCTGGTGTTAGGAAGTGTTACAATTTCATTCTTTTACATGTAGCTGTCCAGTTTCCCCAGCACAATTTATTGAAGAGGCTGTCTTTCCCCACTGTATACTCTTGTCTCCTTTGTCAAAAATAAGGTACCCATAGGTGCATGGGTTTATTTTTGGGTTTTCTATCTTATTCCATTGGTTCATATTTCTGTTTTTGTGCCAGTACCACACTGTCTTGATGACTATAGCTTTGTTGTATAATCTGAAGTCAGGAAGGTTGATTTCTCCAGTTGCATTCTTCTTTCTCAAGACTGCTTTGGCTATTTTAAGTCTTTTGTGTTTCCATATGAATTGTGAATTTTTTTATTCTAGTTGTGTGAAAAATGTCATTGGTAATTTGATAGGGATCATATTGAATCTATAAATTGTATTTGATAGTATAGTCATTTTCATAGTATTGATTCTTCCTACCCAGGAATATGGAATATCTCTCCATCTGTTTATGTCTCTTTGATTTCTTTCATCAGTGTCTTATAATTTTCTATGTACAGTTCTTTGTCTTGTTAGATAAGTTTATTCCTAAATATTTAATTCTTTTTAGTTGCAATGGTGAATGGGATTGATTCCTTAATTTCTCCTTCTGATTTTTCATTGTTTAGTTCAGTTCAGTTCAGTCGCTCAGTCGTGCCTGACTTTTTGCAACCCCATGAATTGCAGCACTCCAGGCCTCCCTGTCCATCACCAACTCCTGGAGTTCACTCAGATTCACGTCCATCGAGTCAGTGATGCCATTCAGCCATCTCATCCTCTGTCATCCACTTCTCCTCCTACCCCCAATCCCTCCTAACTTCAGAGTCTTTTCCAATGAGCCAACTCTTTGCATGAGGTGGCCAAAGTATTGGAGCTTCAGCATCAGTCCTTCCAAAGAACACCCAGGACTGATCTCCTTTAGGATGGACTGGTTGATCTCCTTGCAGTCCAAGGGACTCTCAAGAGTCTTCTACAACACCACAGTTCAAAACCATCAATTCTTCAGCGGTTAGCTTTATTCACAGTCCAACTTTCACATCCATACATTACTACTGGAAAAACCATAGCCTTGACTAGATGGACCTTTGTTGGCAAAGTAATGTCTCTACTTTTGAATATGCTATCTAGTTTGGTCATAACTTTCCTTCCAAGGAGTAAATGTCTCTTAATTTCATGGCCACAGTCACCATCTGCAGTGATTTTGGAGCCCCCAAAATAAAGTCTGACACTGTTTCCACTGTTTCCCCATCTATTTCCCATGAAGTGATGGGACCAGATGCCACGATCTTAGTTTTCTGAATGTTGAACTTTAAGCCAATTTTTTCACTCTCCTCTTTCACTTTCATCAAGAGGCTTTTTAGTTCCTCTTCACTTTCTGCCATCAGGGTGGTGTCATCTGCATATCTGAGGTTATTGATATTTCTCCTGGCAATTGTGATTCCAGCTTGTGCTTCTTCCAGCCCAGCGTTTCTCATGATGTACCCTGCATATAAGTTAAATAAGCAGGGTGACAATATACAACCTTGACATACTCATTTTCCTCTTTGGAACCAGTCTGTTGTTCCATGTCCAGAGTATCTAGAAATGCAAGTGATTTCTGTGTATTGATTTTTTTATCCTGCAACTTTGCTAAATTCACTGATTAGCTCTATTAATTTTCTGATACTATCTTTACAGTTTTCTTTGTCCAGTATCATGTCATCTGCAAATAGTGAAAGCTTATTTCTTTTCCAATTTTGATTCCTTTTATTTCTTTTCCTCCTCTGATGGCTGAAGCTAGAACTTCCAGAACTATGTTGAATAATAGTGGTGAAGGTGGACACCATTGTCTTCTTCCTGATCTTAGGGGGAATGCTTTCAGTTTTTCACCATTGAGGATAATGTCTGCTGTAGGCTTATCATATCTGGCCTTTACTATGTTAAGGTAGGTTCCTTCTATACCCATTTTTGAAGAGTTTTAATCATAAATGGGGCTGAATTTTGTCAAAGGCATTTTCTGCATCTATTGAGATGACCACCTGGTTTTTATCTTTTAATTTGTTTATATGGTGTATCACATTGACTGATTTGTGTATAGTGAAGAATCCTTGCATCCCTGGAATAAATAAACTTGATCATGGTGTATGAGTTCTTTTGATGTGTTGCTGTATTCTGTTTGCTAAAATTTGTTGAGGATTTTTGCATCTATGTTCATCAGTGATATTGTCCTCTATCAGTAGTATCAGTATCAGTTCAGTCACTCAGTGGTGTCCGACTCTTTGTAACACCATGGACTGCAGCATGCCAGGCTTCCCTGTCCATCAACAACTCCCAGAACTTACTCAAATTGATGTCCATATAGCCCATGATGCCACCAATCATCTCATCCTCTGACATCCCCTTCTCCTGCTGCCTTCAGTCTTTCCCAGAAAAGACTTTGATGCAGGGAAAGATTGAAGGCAGGAGGAGAAGGGGATGACAGAGGATGGATGGTTGGAAGGCCTGTAGTTTTCTTTTTTTGTGTTGTCTTTGCCTGGATTTGGAATCAGGGTGATGGTGGCCTCATAGAATGTGTTTGGAAGTGTTCCTTCCTCTGCAATTTTTTGAAAGACTTTCTTTATGGTCCAACTCTCACATCCAAAAGAGACTACTGGAAAAAACATAGTTTTGACTAGATGGACTTTGTCAATAAATAATGTCTCTTCTTTTCAATATGCTGTCTAGATTTGTCATAGCTTTCCTTCCAAGGAGCAAGCATCTTTTAATTTCATGACTTCAGTCATCATCTGCAGTGATTTCAGTGTTGAAGAAAAAGTCTGTCACTGTTTCCATTGTTTCCCCATCTATTTGCCATGAAGTGATGGGACTGGATGCCATGATCTTATTTTTTTGAATGTTGAGTTTTAAGCCAGTTTTTTTTTGCTTTCCTCTTTCACTTTCATCAAGAGGCTCTTTAGTTCCTCTTCACTTTCTGCCATAAGGGTGGTGTCATCTGCATATCTGAAGTTATTGATATTTCTCACTGTAATCTTGATTTTAGCTTGTACTTCATCCAGTCTGGCATTTCACATGATGTACTCTGCATATAAGTTAAATAAGCAGGGTGACAATATACAGCCTTGACGTACACCTTTCAGAATTTGGAACTAGTCTGTTGTTCCATGTCCGATTCTAACTGTTGCTTTTTGACCTGCACACTGATTTCTCAGGAGGCAGATAGGTGGTCTGGTATTCCCACCTTTTGAAGAATTTTCCAGTTTGTTGTGATCAACACAATCAAATGCGTATTCAGTGAAGCGTATTCAGTGAAGCAGAAGTAAATGTTTTTCTGGAATTCTCTTGCTTTTTCTATGATCCAACAGATGTTGGCAATTTGATCTCTGGTTCTTCTGCCTTTTAAAAATCCAGCTTGAACATGTCGAAGTTCTAAGTTCATGTACTGTTGAAGCCTCACTTGGAGAATTTTGAGCATTCCTTTGCTAGCATGTGAGATGAAAGCAATTATGAAGTTGTTTGAACAGTCTTGGTCATTGCCTTTCTTTGGGATTGGAATGAAAACTGACCTTTTCCAGTCCTGTAGCCACTTGAGTTTTCCAAATTTGCTGACATATTGGGTGCACCTCTAACATCATCATCTTCTAGGATTTGAAATAGCTCAGCTGGAATTTCATCACCTCCACTAGCTTTGTTCATAGTGATGCTTCCTAAGACCCACTTGACTTTGCATTTTAGGAGGTCTGGCTCTCGGTGAGTGATCACACTGTAGTGGTTATATGGGTCATTAAGATCTTTTTTGGATAGCTTCCTGTGTATTCTTGCCACCTCTTCTTAATATCTTCTTCTGTTGTCCATTATTGTGTCCATCTTTGCATGAAATATTCCCTTGGCATCTCTTATTTTCTTGATGATATCTCTAGTCTTTCCTATTATATTGCTTCCTCTATTTCTTTGCTTTGATCACTGAGGAAGGTTTTCTTATCTCTCCTTGCTATTCTTTGGAACTCTGCATTTAGATGCTATATCTTTCCTTTTCCCCTTTGCCTTTAGCTTCTCTTCTTTTCTCAGCTATTTGTAAGGCCTCCTCAACAACCATTTTGCCTTTTTGCATTTCTTTTCCTGGGGATGGTGTTGATCACTGCCTCCTGTACAGTGTTAGAAACTTCTGTCCATACTTCTTCAGGCACTCTATCTATCAGATCTAATCCTTTAAATCTATTTATTGCTTCCACTATATAATTGTAAGGGATTTGATTTAGGTCATACCTGAATGGTCTAGTGATTTTGCCTACTTTCTTCAATTTAAGTCTGAATTTTGCAATAAGGAGTTCATGATCTCAGCCACAGTCAGCTCTCAGTCTTGTTTTTGCTGACTGTATAGAGCTTCTCCATCTTTGGCTGCAAGGAATTTAATCAGTCTGACCTCGGTATTGATGATCTAGTGACGTTCATGTGTAAAGTCATCTCTTGTGTTGTTGAAAGAGAGTGTTTGCTATGACCAGTGTGTTCTTTTGGCAAAACTCTGTTAGCCTTTGCCTTGCTTCATTTTGTACTCTAAGCCAAATTTGCCTGTTACTCCAGATATCTCTTGAATGCCTACATTTGCATTTCAGTCCTCTATGATGAAAAGGACATCTTTTTTTGGTCTTAGTTCCAGAAGGTCTTGTAGGTCTTAACAGAACCATTCAAATTCAGCTTCTTCAGAATTAGTGGGTGGGGCATAGACTTGGATTACTGTGATATTGACTGGTTTGCCTTGGAAACAAACAGAGATTGCTCTTTCATTTTTGAGATTGCACCCAAGTACTGAACTTTGTACTCTTTTGTTGACTATGAGTACAACTCCATTTATTCTAAAGGATTTCTGTTCACAGAAGTAGATATAATGGTCATCTGAATTAAATTTGCCCATTCTGGTCCACACAAAAACTACTAGAACTAATAAATGAATTCAGCAACATAACAGAATATTAGATTAATATGCAGAAATCTGTTGCAGTTTTACACTATCTATGAAATATCAAAAAGAGAAAGTTTTTTAAAATTCCCCTTAAGTTGCATTAAAAAAAATAAACCACCTAGGAATAAATTTAACCAAAGTGAAAGACCTACCCACCGAGAACTATAAAAGGAAATTGAAGATGATTTAAAGAAAGGGAAAGATATTCCAAGCTCTTGGATTGGAATAATTAATGTTGTTTAAATGGCCATATTATCCAAAAGCAATCTACATACCTAATGCAATCCCTATCAAAATGCCCATGATGTTTCGCTCAAGACTGGAACAAACAAAAATTTACATCAAACTAACAAAAGACCCCAAACTGCCAAAGCAACCCTGAGCAAAAAGCAACAAAGCTGGAAGCCGAAACTTTCCAAACTTTAGAAAATACTACATAGCTATACTAGTCAAAACAGCATGCTGTTGCTGCTGCTAAGTCACTTCAGTCGTGTCCAACTCTGTGCGACCCCATAGACGGCAGCCCACCAGGCTCCCCCATCCCTGGGATTCTCCAGGCAAGAACACTGGAGTGGGTTGCCATTTCCTTCTCCAATGCATGAAAGTGAAAAGTGAAAGTAAGTCACTCAGTCGTGTCTGACTCTTAACGACCCCATGGACTGCAGCCCACCAGGCTCCTCCATCAATTAATCTATGATAAAGGAGACAGGAATATACAATGGAGAAAAGACAGTCTCTTCAACAAGTGCTGTTGTGAAAGCTGGACAACTACATAAATCAGTGAATTTAGAACAGTCCCTCAAAAATAGAAGAATCATTTGAGAACTAAATATAGACATGACACCACAAAACTCCTAGAAGAGAACTCAGGTAAAACATTCTCTGACATAAATCACAGGAATATTTTCTTAGACCAGCCTCCCAAAGCAAAAGAGATAAAAGCAAAAATAAATAAACAGGACCTGTTCAAACTTAAAAGCTTTTGCACAGTAAATGAAAGCATCAGCAAAATGAAAGACAACCTGCAGAATGGAAGAATACATCTGCAAACCCTGCAACCAAAAAGGCATTAAAATTCAATATATACAAACAGTTCATAGAACTCATTATAATAAAAAGTACACAAATGAAAAATGGACAGAAGGCTTAAATGGATGTTTTTGCAAAGAAAACATACAGCTTGCCAACAGACACATGAAAAGATGCTCAACATCATTAATTATTAGAGAAATACAAGTCAAAATTACAATGAGATATCACTTTACGCCAGTCAGAATGGCTGTCATCAAAATTCTACAAATAATGAAGGCTGGAGAGGGTGTGTAGAAAGGCAACCATCCTGCGTTACTCAGAATGTAAATTTGTGCAGCCATTATGGAAAACACTATGGATGTTCCTTAAAAGACTAAAAATCGATTTATCATATTATCCAGCAACTCCTGGGCATATATCTAAAAAAAGATGAAAACTCTAATTTGAAAAGATTTATGCACCCTAATG
Organism: Capra hircus; assembly: GCF_001704415.2. NCBI lineage: Eukaryota > Metazoa > Chordata > Mammalia > Artiodactyla > Bovidae > Capra > Capra hircus. The sequence goes on from NC_030811.1 coordinate 78,592,753, forward strand.
TTCATAGCAGTACTTTTTACAATAGACAGGACATAAGATCAACCTAAGTGTCCATCAACAGATGATTTGGTTTAAAAGGGGGTCTACATAAAGAATAGAATATTAATTACTCAGCTATGAAAGTAATAAAATATTGCTATTTGCAGCAAAATGGCTGAACTCAGAAAATCATACTAAGTCAGAAGACAGGGAAAGACAAATATAGGATATCACTTATAGGTGGAATCTAAAAACTACAACAAATGAATCTATTATACTAGGCAGAAACAGATACACAGACATAGAAAAAAACTTATGGTAACCAAAAGGGAAAGGTAGGACAAAGGATAAATTAGGGGTATGGGATTAACAGACACAAACTATTATATAGTACTTGATCTAGGTAAGCAACAAGGAAACAAGGATATATGTGTGTAGCACAGGGAACTATTATTTACACCTTATAATAATCTATAATGGGAAATAATATGAAAATATACATATATACATATATATTTAGATAACTAAATCACTTTATTACACCTGAGTCTAACAGAGTATTATTAATAAACTGCATGTCAAAAAAAAAAAAAAAAGGATTCCAACAAAACTGAAGAGGACAAAAAAGATCTGAATAAATATATACTAGCTATATTTTCGGAGAGGGCAGTGGCACCTCATTCCAGTACTCTTGCCTGGAAAATCTCATGGGCGGAGGAGCCTGGTAGGCTGTAGTCCATGGGATTGCTAAGAGTCGAACACAACTGAGCGACTTCACTTTCACTCTTCACTTTCATCCATTGGAGAAGGTAATGGCAACCCACTCCAGTGTTCTTGCCTGGAGAATCCCAGGGACGGGGGAACCTGGTGGGCTGCCGTCTATGGGGTCGCACAGAGTCAGACACGACTGAAGTGACTTAGCAGCAGCAGTAGCAGCAGCTGTATTTTAGATGAGGAGAGTCAATATCATAAAGATATAAATTCTCTTCAGACTTTAAATTCAATTTAGTATCCATTTAAGTCACACTAGGATATTGAGATTTGGCAATGTAATTTCACAGTTCAGATGGAAGGGGAAAGCACAAAAGAACAGATATAACATCTTGAAAAGAACAAGAAGAATGCCCTACTCTATGAGATCAATACATTCTCTAAAGCTTTGTTGGAGAGTAGATAAATGAAAGAGGGCAAAGTTCAAAACAAATCCATGTATATATTATGGAAATTCACATACAATGGAGACTGCATTTTAATCCAGTCAGAAAAAGTAGATTATTCAATAAACAACTTGATTTTTTTTTTACTTTATATTATTATTTATTTATTTTTAATTTTACTTAATTTTACTTTACAATACTATATTGGTTTTGCCACACACCAACATGAATCTGCCATGGGTGTACACGTGTTCCCAATGCTGAGCCCCCTCCCACCTCCCTCCCCATACCATCTGTCTGGGTCATCCCAGTGCACCACCCCCAAGCATCCTGTATCCTACATTGAACCTAGACTGGCATTTCATTTCTTAGATGATATTATATAACAACTTGATTTTATGTGAAGCATGATTGCTTGATATCTATATGAAAAAATAAAGCACACATATCAATGCAAAAAAGCTAAAAATAACTTGTAAATTAAATCTTACAGTTTATTTAAATAATACTATGACCAAGTAGGCTTTATTTAAAGAAAATAAAGATAATTCAACCCCCAATAATAATGAATCCTTTTAGCATATTAACAAGAGAAAAATCACATTATATTATAATACCAGTCTGTACTGTGTATTACTTTATAGAAATAAGTTGACAGCCCAAGGACTGGCAAATAGAAAAATGTAGCTAATAAATGAATATATATATGAATTAAATACTTTAAGCAATATTTTAGAACAGTAAAATTTTAGATAAAATCCCAGTCATAAATTGAGTGGGAAAAGCCTTCTTTAGTAGAGTTACTATTTCTTGAATTCATAAAATTAAATAAATAAAACAGAAGAACACATAGTTTTGATAATCTATGTATGTTTGATTTTATCTTGGAGGATAAATTGAATCTGATGGTCAGAGATAGGGAGGATGCTGCCACTTGCACAGGCAAATATGTATATTTTAAGATTATATATCTATGATATCTATGTATGTGCGAATGTACGAAAGTTGCTCAGTTGTGTCCAACTCTGCCAAGCTCCACTGCCCACAGGATTCTCCAAGCAAGAATACTGGAGTAGGTTGCCCTTTCTTCCTCCGGGGATCTTCCCAATCCAGGGATTGAAGCCAGGTCTCCTGCACTGCAGGCGGATTCTTTACTGTAAAGAGCCATCAGGGAAGCCCATATATCTATGCATATGTTTATAAAATAAAAGAGTTTATCTTTAATGAAGCTAGTTTAACTTGAATAGCAGATGCATTTTGGGGTAAGGATGTATTTCTTATTATCTTAGGAATTACATTTATATTTAATCTAAACAGCAGTCTATAACTGATCATCTTTGCAAAACTTTTGTTTGGTTGATTATTGAAATTATTGGAACCAACAGTGTGGGCAACTTGCCCCAAAGCCACAGAAGCTACTCAATAACTTTATCTCATTTCCTACCAGTCACTGAGTGACTATGGGCCACAACCAGTGAAGAACTTTCCAAGTTCCATTCTCTTATTATAATATATTTTCTACTAGTCAGACCCTGGAGCTAGAAATCTGTGAAACAACACAATCTGGCAAATCTTGGGAGAAATAGTCAAGGAAAGGTAGAAAAATTTGAGTAATGAAAAAGGAAGAGGAAATAAGATTGTGGGAAATACTTGCAGAGTATATAAGATAAGGGGTATGTCTGTGTGTGCTTGTGTGTATGTCTGTTCCACAAGAAAATATAAGAAAAAATAGTGCATCATAAAAGATGGATGATGAAAGATGAGTAGGTAAGAAGAAAAGAAGTATGAAAAGAAAGCACAGTTACAAAAGAAAAAATGTGAGCAACTTTTATAAATATTAGAATGTCAGATATAAACAAATTCAATCCTGCTTAAAGTAACAGAAGAAAATGTATAGTCTACTAAACAATCAACATAAAAGTCATATTGCTTTAAAAAGTAAAGTCTCATTAATTAATCAATTAAAAAATAAAAAATAAAATACAAGCTGGAATCAAGATTATTGGAAGAAATATCAGCAACCTCATATATACAGATGATACCACCACTTTAATGGCTGAAAATGAAGAGGAACTGGAGTCTCTTGATGAAGGGGAAAGAGGAGAGTGAAAAAGCTGGTTTAAAACTCAACATTCAAAAAGCTAAGATCATGGCATCTGGTCCTATCACTTCATGGCAAATAGATAGGACAATGTGGAAACAGTGTCAGACTTCATTTTCTTGGGCTCCAAAATCAATGCAGATGGTGACTGCTGCCACAAAATTAAAAGACACTTGCTGTTTAGAAAAATAGCTATGGCAAACCTAGATGGTATATTCAAAAGCAGAAACATCACTCTGCTGACAAAGGTCCTTATAGTCAAAGCTCCAGTTTTTCCAGTAGTCATGTATGGATGTGAGAGTTAGGCCATAAAGAGGGCTGAGCACCGAAGAGTTGATGCTTTCAAACTGTGGTGCTGGAGAAGACTCTTGACTCCTTGGACAGCAAGAAGATCAAACCAGGAGATCAACCCTGAATTGGAAGGACTGATGCTGAAGCTGAAGATCCAATAATTTGGCCATCTGATGTGAAGTGCTGACTCATTGAAAAGGACCCTAGTGCTGGGAAAGATTGAGGGCAAGAGGAGAAGGGGGTGACAAAGGACAAGATGGTTGGATGGCATCACCAACTCAACTGACATGAGTTTGAGCAAACTCAGGAAGATAGTGAAGGACAGAGAAGCCTGGCATGCTACAGTTCATGGGGTCACATAGAGTCAGACTCAACCTAGCCACTGAACAATAACAACAAATAAAGCAGAAAACAAAATGAAATAAAAATTATATGAATGATGGCAAAAGTATAATAAATTCCAATCACTGCTACTGGCTCTCAAAATCAACATAATATTTTCAGGAACCAGTTTATCAATATTCATCAAAAGCCATAACATATGTATACCTTTTTACCTAGCAAATCTATTTTTCAGAATATAATCTAAGCTATGTGGAAAGTTACATGCCTTGCATATGTTTAATGAAGTATTATTCTAACAAATTAAATAAAATGGCAAGATGTAAAATCCCAGATACTAATGAGAAGAAATACTACATATCCCAAATGTTGATTCTGAAGATGATATAATGGATAATCTTGTCCTAGAAAATTTAAAGGTTGAATGGGAAATTGTACACATTCTGTGATTATAACAATTATAAAATATCAACGGCATAAGATTAATACAAGGAAAGGAAAAAAGTTATTTTAGATCAGGATATTGTGATATTATTCTTGCCTGTCTCAGTTTCTAATACTATGAAACATGTTTATGTTGGCTTTATAAAGGAGAAAATATGTAACAAAACTTGCATATCAGATAATGTAGTTTATGAGTCTACTTTATTTTGATAATTGGCTACCTCTTTCTCTTTGCCTGATTTACTGTTTTTTAAAATTATTTATTTATTTATGTGTTTTATTTTTTGACTGTGGTGGGTCCCTATTTACTATTTTTTAAAATTAGTTTTCTCCCTTGCTTCAAAACAGCCTTCAAAATCTATAGCCTCACAATGGGGAGACTGATGATCTGGTATTATTGCAAATAAGAAAAAAAATGGAATTAAGGAGGGAAGAAAACATTTTTTCTTACCTTTAAATCATTTAGGCTTTACAATATTTATTGTAAAGCCTTTGATCCTTATTTGATCTCACCTCTCCATTTGAGTTGTTATCCTGATAACATCCTGTTTTTAGCATTAATGTTCATGGCAGTTCAGACAGTGGGATGAGGTGGTTGAATTGTCTGCAGTCTGAACATTTATTGTTTATGTTTTCCCAAAAGCATCTGTTTCAATTACCTTTATTCTGCTTTTCTCTTCTACAATAGAAATATAGCACCACATATTTTTCCTTTGTTTCTGAAATAGGGGGAAAATGGTATCAGATTTTTATATTTTAAGCAACAGTTAGAACTGGACATGGAACAACAGACTGGTTCCAAATAGGAAAAGGAGGACATCAAGGCTGTATATTGTCACCCTGCTTATTTAACTTCTATGCAGAGTACATCATGAGAAATGCTGGGCTGGAAGAAGCACAAGCTGGAATCAAGATTGCTGGGAGAAATATCAATAACCTCAGATATGCAGATGACACCACCCTTATGGCAGAAAGTGAAGAGGAACTAAAAAGCCTCTTGATGAAAGTGAAAGAGGAGAGCGAAAAAGTTGGCTTAAAGCTCAACATTCAGAAAACGAAGACCATGGCATCCAGTCCCATCACTTCATGGGAAATAGATGGGGAAACAGTAGAAACAGTGTCAGACTTTATTTTTGGGGGCTCCAAAATCAGTGCAGATGGTGACTGCAGCCGGGAAATTAAAAGACGCTTGCTCCTTGGAAGAAAAGTTATGACCAACCTAGACAGCACATTCAAAAGCAGAGACATTACTTTGCCGACTAAGGTTCGTCTAGTCAAGGCTATGGTTTTTCCTGTGGTCATGTATGGATGTGAGAGTTGGACTGTGAAGAAAGCTGAGCGCCGAAGAATTGATGCTTTTGAACTGTGGTCCTGGAGAAGACTCTTGAGATTCCCTTGGCCTGCAGGGAGATCCAACCAGTCCATTCTGAAGGAGATCAGCCCTGGGATTTCTTTGGAAGGAATGATGCTAAAGCAGAAACTCCAGTACTTTGGCCACCTCATGGGAAGAGTTGACTCTTTGGAAAAGACTCTGATGGTGGGAGGGATTGGGGGCAGGAGGAGAAGGGGACAACTGAGGATGAGATGGCTGGATGGCATTACTGACTCGATGGACGTGAATCTGAGTGAACTCCAGGAGTTGGTGATGGACAGGGAGGCCTGGCGTGCTGCGATTCATGGGGTCTCAAAGAGTTGGACATGACTGAGCGACTGAACTGAACTGAACTGATACCAGTTCTTAAATGTAACTTCCTCAGATACATTTTACTGGGACATGATGCTGTCACCATTTTTTAATGCCTTTTTCCCCCCAATACAGAAAATTAAGATATAAAGTAATTTATCAATATTGAAGAATAGGAAATACATCAGAAATTTATGTAATAATTCTGTAATAGTTATACTAAATTGGTCAACTGGACCCATAGCTGGGGCTTAACCTGTCCAAGACCCCCTGTCTCATCCAAGGAGGTTCTTTTTAAAATCATATTCACTTAGTCAATAACAAAACCAATGCTGAAACTGGAACAGCACAAGCTTTATTCAATGGCCAAAGAATGGAAAAGCAGGAACCTAGCTCCCAGATCAACTTCTCAACCCAATTTGGACAGAGACACCAAATATACAGGGTTATAGGAAAAGACCCTGATGCTGGGAAAGATTAAAGGCAGGAGGACAAGGGGACTAAAAAGGATGAGATGGCTGGATGGCATCACTGACTCAATAAACATGAGTTTGAGCAAACTCCAGGAGATAGTGAAGGACAGGGAAGCCTGGTGTGCTGCAGTCCATGGGGTCACACAGAGTCAGACATGACAGCAACTGAACAACAACAAGGTAAAAGGGAGGGAACTAGAAAGAGAGGGAGGAATATTCATGAGTTATCTGAAAACAGGGATGTGGCTTGGACCCTGAACTGATGCAACTCTCCTTTTCAGTCTTATTTAGGCTTCTCTTGGTTGTTGTCCTAGCAATTGTCAACTGTCATGGTACTTGGGTGTGTCATTTAGCATGCTTTATAATGAGCAAACCACAAGGCTCAAAGTCTACTGGAATTCAAATCCTCCACCATCTTAGATCTAGTTGGTTCCAAGGGTTCTTGCAGCTTCCTCCCGAAACCTGCTGCTGCTGCTGCTGCTAAGTCGCCTCAGTCATGTCCAACTCTGTGGGACCCCATAGACGGAAGCCCCCCAGGCTCCTCTGTCCCTGGGATTCTCCAGGCAAGAACACTGGAGTGGGTTGCCATTTCCCGAAACCTAGATAAGAGTAATTGGTTTCTATTTGAGGGAGGGGCAGGGATATAATTCTGGGGCAGTAGATTTGGTAACAATAGTTCTGTGAATCACTGATACCTCCTTTTTCCTTAAGAAAAACATTTTTCTGTTTCATATCTATATAAAATGATAGTTGGAGCAATAATAGTGGTAACGTGTTTTTTAATAGTACGTTGAATGGGAACATGAGCAATCAGCTAAAATTCAGAGTGGTATTAAGAAGACACTTGGGTTCTACTATTGAAGCTGCAGTTCTCTGTGATGATAGATCAGATACTTAATCTTTGTATGTATCTCATTACCTATTGCTAGCATCCCCTATCCAGTTGTAAAAATGTTAGTGAATAAAATTATAGTACTGGCAAATAGATTCTTATTCAAATTAAAGAAATAAGCAAGGCAATATGAATATTCAGACAGCAAAATTATATTTGTCTAATGTTCAAAACTCTAGCATTTTAAAGTGAGGATTTTGCAGAGTTAACTTATATTCCCAAAATTCTAGTTGCTTGGAAGTCTAGGATATTGCTTTGTGGCACATAGATATATAAAGTATCTAATCTAGGACTACAAGCATGAAAATGATTAATATTCCTCTAAAAGATTCCAATTAGCTAAGCAACATAATTCATGAACAGTGGCACTGTTAACTTGTGAATTATTAATATCATATTTAGGATAATTTGGAAAAAATTGTAAAAAATGAAAATTATTTTTGTCATATTTATAGTACTCTGAGAAAAATTATCATATACCAAGGCAAATGAATTGGACTCAAATAGTTTAACCAATTTAATCAGAAAAAGTGCTAAAAAAATTACAAGATGAGACTCTAGTTAATTGCTTGAAAAGAATGATGTCATGGCTAGTTCTGTCCTTTAACAGAATTTTTAGCTTAACGTTTCTTCTTTCATTTGTGACATAGAACACAACTCAGAAAGAAAACTAGCATTGTATGGTGTTTTATTTGAACACTGACTTTGAATTTTCTTTTTGTCTTTTAATAAATATGTGCAAGTAACAGTATTATTACCAATGTAACTTGATCAATTAGAAGTCAATCAAGATTAAAAGCATGTGAAAATTATAGCATGCTACAAAGTGTAATCATCAATATAGAAAAGTATTACCATTAAATAAAATTGGGTATGGATACATAATTTAAAAAGAAGAAATAAAAAAGAAGTAAACATATTAAAATGGTCAGTGTTAAGAAAAAGTTAAATGTGCAACATGATACTTTTCCTAATAAATCTGCAAACATAAATTGAAAATAATTCTGCAAGTGTGGAAAAAAAAACTGCTAGTGGAGTATAATTGAGCAAATTATTTCTAAAGATTTTAAGACTTGAAGTTATCTTTAAATCTAATTTCAATGTGCAGTATTTGCTCTAAGGGAGTAATTAGAAATATGCTTTTTAAAAAGTTTTTATGTGTTTACATAGTCATTCTTCACATTTTCTTTTTTTTTCTTTCTGTGACCAGAAGATGGGCATTCCCTGCATTTTTGTGTCTCTTTAAACATTAAAAGCCCTTTAGGATTTTAAGATACCAAGCATATGTTCATAATAATAAAATTCTTGTGATAGTATCTATTGATTCTATGAGACAATTTTCCTGGGTAGTGTGAGAGAATGGAAGGGATATGAGTTTCCCTTCATTCTGAAATCCTCACAAGGATTTCAGTGGGGTCATTGGTTCCCTCCCTGCCCCACAGTTTAGTAATTTATTTTAAATGTGGGTAATTTCAGATTCCACAAATAAAATTAAAGAAAACTATATTTTGTTTGAATATTTTCTTCTGTATACTCAGGGATCTAAAACACTACAGCATGTGAGGCAGAAGGCTGATCCAGCAGTCACTTATTTTCCTACCGAAACATCATCTCTACCAGCTTCTGAATTTTTAATGGGAAAAGTCACACGTCCTTGAAAGCTTTATTTCATAAAGGACTACTTTTTGTTTATAACTATAAACTTGTATCACCTATGTTAAAAGCTATTTCACATTCTGCATCATTTTAGAATTTATTTTCAAAGGGGAATAGTTTCAATGTTTTATTCACTTGGGCTTTTTCTTTTCTTCCTCCTCATTCTTTGAAGAACCGCTTATATATTCAATCGTGAAGAACCTGATTTACACTCTGTAGTCTCGGAGAAGGCAATGGCACCCCACTCCAGTACTCTTGCCTGGAAAATCCCATGGGCGGAGGAGCCTGGTAGGCTGCAGTCCATGGGGTCGCTAAGAGTTGGATACGACTGAGCGACTGAGTGACTTCACTTTTCACTTTCATGCATTGGAGAAGGAGGGGGCAACGCACTCCAGTGTTCTTGCCTGGGGAATCCCAGGGACGGCGGAGCCTGGTGGGCTGCCGTCTATGAGGTCGCACAGAGTCGGACACGACTGAAGCGACTTAGCAGCAGTCTTCAAAGGAAAAAAAAAAAAACAACCACTCTTAAATTTAGTATATGTAAACAGCTTACAATATGTATTATCTAAATGCACTTAAAACTCTCTTATTTAAAGAAAAGCTAAAGCAAAGATACTGTTATGTGACCATGAAAAACTGTCAGTGCCATCAAAGACAACACTGATGAGCATATCCTATATTGAACTTAGGTGTTCTCCAAATTATTCGAAAATGCATCGCAGACAACTTGCCTGACTTCTAAATGAGCATAAATGGCCCTCTAACCTATGCAGGTTTCCTCATTATGCATGTAGAAAACGCTAGTTTGTTTTTGCTCACTTTATGTGTAACAGGCACCCTTATGTTGTGCTGTATCCTATGCTTTTTCTGTGAGATCATTTCATTCAGGAACAAAGAGCACCATGATTTCAATCTGCGTGTGTTTACTAACACTTCCCTGATATTTGTGTATGTAGGACACTGTGGTGTTTAGATCACTGAGTGTACAGCAAAAAGAATACATTGTTTCTGTTTTGATTTTATTGTTTTTTTTTAAATTAATGTTTTATAAGCTTATGGAAAGAAATAGAAAGCATTAAAAGTGTTTTTTTTGACATTATGATTTCTGTTAATGTTCACTTCCCATGGGAGAACATGGCATTAGTGTTTTTAATCTTAAGGAAAATTTATAATGTGTTGTTTCAATCTCTTGTCCTAGCCAATGAAAAAAATAGATATAATCATTAAATAGTATAACTTTCACTACTTAAATTTAGCTGTTATATATGGTTACTTTAATAGGAACATAGCAGTATCTACCCCACTTACATTGCAGTTGTGACAGGAATAATAGCTACAAGCTTCTTGGGCATTTGCTTCTGCTTGTTGAAATTCTTCTTGCTAATGGTATCTTCTTGGGATATGAATTTTTTTTATTTTTTTAGTGAATATCCTTTTTATAGTGAAAGGAGGTATGGAATGATTGAAACTTCGGAAAAACAGAAACCGGTGAAAAAAAGGAATATAAAAGTTTTTATCTGAAGATGAATTCAATCTCTATAATTTAATGGCATATTCTTTTTTTGTCTTTCAATTGGTGTTACTGGTGTTTTGTACATAAGATGAAACTGTTCCTTGAATAACTGGCTTCTCTGATTGAAGTATTGTTTCTAATCTAATACTCCAGTATTTGATCTCTACTCTGATTCCATCATAAGGTTCCCTGGTGGCTCACTTGGTAAAGAGTCTGCCTACAATGTGGGAGACTGAGCTAGGCTTTCCAGGTGGTGCAGTGGTAAAGAATCCACCAGCCAATGCAGGAGATGGGTTCAATCCCTGGATCAGGAGGATTCATTCCCTGGAGTAGGAAATGGCAATCCACTCCAGTATTCTAGCTTGGAAAATTCCATGTAAAATGTCTCTTGGGCTTCAGTCCCTAGGGTCACAAAGATTCAGATATGACTGAGTGACTGACCATGAACTGATTCTATTAGCTCTAATACTAAGGCAACGGATAATAATTGAAGCATATATCATGCCATCATTTCAAACTCCACCTGTTTAAAAAAACAAAGCTGTTCTTTCCTTTTATGTTCATTTGACTTTGCATTTCTAATCGTTGAAAATCATTTTCTTCAGAGTAATACATGCCTATGATTAAAGTGTCAAAGGATCCTAAAGAGATTAAATTTGTGAGTCTTTCTGCTCTCATCAAATCACTTTTTAATATTTTTATGTCATTTACATTCATATTTCTATTAAGCTGTTTCAATGATGCATTTTTATATTGACTAACATGGTAGCTGAGGATGCTAACTATGGTAGCTGAGGATTACCATTCTTATAGTATACTCCTACCTCTGATCCTTCCATGTTTTCATTATAATTGCATTATAATTTTTGGTTAAATCAACCGTTAATATTTATATTGCTGTAGACTGTGTCATTCACTGTTATAGTTCCTATCTCATGGAACTTTTTCCTGTTGATAACAATTTCTTACAATTTTCCTTTTCTTAGTTTTCTTTGTAATATCACTATTTCCCCATGTGTTCTAGTTTAGTTTGGTTCAGTTCAGTTCAGTTGCTCAGTCATGTCCAACTCTTTGGGACCCCATGAACTGCACCATGCCAGGCCTCCCTGTCCATCATCAACCCTGAGGTTTACTCAAACTCATGTCCGTTGAGTTGGTGATGCCAACCAATCATCTCATTCTTTGTTGTCCCCTTCCCCTCCTGCCTTCAATCTTTCCCAGCATCAAGGTCTTTTCTAATGAGTCAGCTCTTTGCTCAGGTGGGCAAAGTATTGGAGTTTCAGTTTCAACATCTGTCCTTCCAAAGAACACCCAGGACTGATCTCCTTTAGGATGGACTGGTTGGATCTCCTTGCAGTCCAAGGGACTCTCACGAGTCTTCTCCAGCACCACAGTTCAAAAGCATCAAGTCTTCAGTGCTCAGCTTTCTTTATAGTCCAACTCTCACATCCATACATGACCATTGGAAAAACCATAGCTTTGACTAGATGGACCTTTTTTAGCAAAGTAGTATCTCTGCTTTTTAATATGCTGTCCAGGTTGGTCATAAATTTCCTTTCAAAGAGTAAGCGTCATTTACCTTCATGGCTGCAGTTACCATCTGCAGTAATTTTGGAGTCCCCCAAAATAAAGACAGCCACTGTTTCCACTGTTTCCCCATCTATTTCCCATGAAGTGATGGGACCAGATGCCATGATCTTAGTTTCTTGAATGTTGAGCTTTAAGCCAACTTTTTCACTCTCCTCTTTCACTTTCATCAAGAGCCTCTTTAATTCTTCTTCACTTTCTGCCATAAGGGTGGTGTCATCTGCATATCAGTAGTTACTGATATTTCTCCCGGCAATCTTGATTCCAACTTGTGCCCATCCAGCCCAGTGTTTTTCATGATGTACGCTGCATAGAAGTTAAATAAGCAGGGTGACAATATACAGCCATGACGTACTCCTTTTCCTATGTGAACCAGTCTATTGTTCCATATCCAGGCCTAACTGTTGCTTCTTGACCTGCATACAGATTTCTCAGGAGGCAGGTCAGGTGGTCTGGTATTCCCATCTCTTTCAGAATTTTCCACAGTTTGTTGTGATCCACACAGTCAAAGGCTTTGGTCTAGTCAATAAAGCAGAAGCAGATGTTTTTCTGCAACTCTCTTGCTTTTTCAGTGAATCAGCAGATGTTGGCAACTTGATCTCTGGTTCCTCTGCCTTTTCTAAAACCAGCTTGAACATCTGGAAGTTCATGGTTAATGTATTGCTGAAGCCTGGCTTAAAGAATTTTGAGCATTACTTTACTAGCATGTGAGATGAGTGCAATTGTACAATATTTTAAGTATTCTTTGACATTACATTTCTTTGGGATTGAAATAAAAACTGACCTTTTGCAGTCCTGTGGCCTCTGCTGAGTTTTCCAAATTTGCTGGCATATTGAGTGCAATACTTTCACAGCATCATCTTTTAGCATTTGAAATAGCTCAACTGGATTTCCATCATCTCCACTAGCTTTGTTCGTAGTGATGACTTGACTCCACATTCTAGGATGTCTGGCTCTAAGTGAGTGATCATGACATCATGATTATCTGGGTCGTGAAGATATTTTTTGTATAGTTCTTGTTTCCAAGGCAAACCATTGAATATCACGGTGGTCCAAGCCTATGCCCCAACCAGTAATGCTGAAGAAGCTGAAATTGAACAGTTCTATGAAGACTACAAGACCTTTTAGAACTAATACCCAAAAAAGATGTCATTTTCATTACAGGGGACTGGAATGCAAAAGTAAGAAGTCAAGTAACAGGCAAATTTAGATCTCTAGTCTTTTCCCTTCTATTATTTTCCACTATTCCTTTGCACTGATCACTGTGGAAGGCTTTCTTATCTCTCCTTGCTATTCTTGGAACTCTGCATTCATATGGGTATACATTTCATTTTCTCCTTTGCTTTTTGCTTCTCTTCTTTTCACAGCTATTCGTAAGGCCTCTTCAGAGAGCCACTTGGCTTTTTTGCATTTATTTTTCTTGGGGATGGTCTTGATTCCAGTCTCCTGTACAATGCCATGAATCTCTGCCCATAGTTCATCAGGCACTCTGTCTATCAGATCTAGTCCCTTAAATCTATTTCTCACTTCCACTGTTTAATCTTAAGGGGTTTGATTTAGGTCATACCTGAATGGTCTAGTGGTTTTCCCTACTTTCTTCAATTTAAGTCTGATTTGGCAATATGGAGTTCATGACCTGAGCCACAGTCAGCTCCTGGTCTTGTTTGTGCTGACTGTATGATGATGACTTCACCATCTTTGGCTGCAAAGAATATAATCAATCTGATTTAAGTGTTGACCATCTGGTGATGTCCATGTGTAAAGTCTCCTCTTCTGTTGCTGGAAGAGGGTGTTTTGTATACCAGTGAGTTCTCTTGGCAAAATTCAATTAGCATTTTCCCTGCTTCATTCTGTACTCAAAGGCTAAATTATGTCAAATAACTGGAAAATGTGCAAGCATATCAGTCCTGATTTTTACCTCAAATTCCTTCCTTGTTTCCTTCTCTTCCTTTCTTCCCCCTTTCTCCTCTTCCTCTCTCTTCCCTGTCCTTATTTTTCCTCCTCTTTTATTTCTTGGAGTACTTCGTTCAGCTCCAGTCAAAATTTGTTGCTTTTCTGGGTTACAAACCAATATTTTGCCTTGACTACTCTTTCTTGTTCATTTAGATCAACCATAGTACATCTTCTAGTCATTTTCTAAGAAAAATCATCGTAGTAAATAAATTGTTTTACCTTGAATGTCTTTATCCTGCTCTCGCATATGATTCAATTCAGTTCAGTTCATTTCAGTCGCTCAGTCATGTCCGACTGTTTGTGACCCCATGAATCGCAGCACGCCAGGCCTCCCTGTCCATCACCAACTCCCAGAGTTCACTCAGACTCACGCCCATCGAGTCAGTGATGCCATTCATCCATTTCATCTTCTGTCGTCCCCTTCTCCTCCTGCTCACAATCCCTCCCAGCATCAGAGTCTTTTCCAATGAGTCAACTCTTCGTATGAGGTGGCCAAAGTATTGGGGCTTCAGCTTCAGCATCAGTCCTTCCAATGAACCCCAGGACTAATCTCCTTCATAATGGATTGGTTGGATCTCCTTGCAGTCCAAGGGACTCTCACAAGTCTTCTCCAGCACCACAGCTTAAAAGCATCAATTCTTCGGCGCTCAGCTTTCTTCACAGTCCAACTCTCACATCCATACATGACCACTGGTAAAACCATAGCTTTGACCAGAAGGACCTTTGTTGGCAAAGTAATGTCTCTGCTTTTCAATATGCTATCTAGGTTGGTCATAACTTTCCTTCCAAGGAGTAAGCGTCCTTTAATTTCATGGCTGCAATCACCATCTGCAGTGATTTTGGAGCCCCCCAAAAATAAAGTTTGATACTATTTACACTGTTTCCCCATTTATTTCCCATGAAGTGATGGGACCAGATGCCATGATCTTCGTTTTCTGAATGTTGAGCTTTAAGCCAAATTTTTCACTCTCCTCTTTCACTTTCAACAAGAGACTTTTTAGTTCCTCTTCATTTTCTGCCATAAGAATGGTGTCTGCATATCTGAGGTTATTGATATTTCTCCTGGCAATCTTGATTCCAGCTTGTGCCTCTTGCAGCCCAGCGTTTCTCATGATGTACTCTGCATAGACGTTAAATAATCAGGGTGACAATGTACAGCCTTGACATACTCCTTTCCTATTTGAAACCAGTCTGTTGTTCCATGTCCAGTTCTAACTGTTGCTTCCTGACCTGCATATAGGTTTCTTAAGAGGCAGGTCAAGTGGTCTGGTATTTCCATCTCTTTCAGAATTTTCCACAGTTTCTTGTGATCCACACAGTCAAAGGCTTTGGCATAGTCAATAAAGCAGAAATAGATGTTTTTCTGGAACTCTCTTGCTTTTTTGATGATCCAGCAGATGTTGGCAATTTGATCTGTGGTTCCTCTGCCTTTTCTAAAACCAGCTTGGACATCTGGAAGTTCATGATTCACATACTGCTGAAGCCTGGCTTGGAGAATTTTGAGCATTACTTTACTAGAGCGTGAGATGTGTGCAATTATGCAGTAGTTTGAGCATTCTTTGGCATTGCCTTTCTTTGGGATTGGAATGAAAACTGACCTTTTCCAGTCCTGTGGCCACTGCTGAGTTTTCCAAATTTGCTGGCGTATTGAGTGCAGCACTTTCACAGCATCATCTTTTAGGATTTGAAATAGTTCCACTGGAATTTCATCACCTCCACTAGCTTTGTTTGTAGTGATGCTTTCTAAGGCCCACTTGACTTCACACTCCAGGATGTCTGACTCTAGGTGAGTGATCACACCATCCTGAATATCTGGGTCATGAAGATGTTTTTTGTACAGTTCTTCTGTGTATTCTTGCCACCTCTTCTTAATATCTTCTGCTTCTGTTAGGTCCATACCATTTCTGTCCTTTATCGAGCCCATCTTTGCATGAAATGTTCCCTTGGTATCTCTAATTTTCTTGAAGAGATCTCTAGTCTTTCCCATTCTGTTCTTTTCCTCTATTTGTTTGCACTGATCGCTGAAGAAGGCTTTCTTATCTCCCCATGCTATTCTTTGGAACTCTGCATTCAGATGCTTATATCTTTCCTTTTCTCCTTTGCTTTTCACTTCTCTTCTTTTCACAGCTATTTGTAAGGTCTCCTCAGACAGTCATTTTGCTTGTTTGCATTCCTTTCTTTGGGGATGATCTCAAAACCTGTCTCCTGTACAGTGTCACGAACCTCCGTCCATAGTTCATCAGGCACTCTGTCTATCAGATCTAGTCCCTTAAATTTATTTCTCATTTCCACTGTTTAATCTTAAGGGATTTGATTTAGGTCATACCTGAATGGTCTAGTGGTTTTCCTTACTTCTTCAATTTAAGTCTGAATTTGGTAATAAGGAGTTCATGATCTGAGCCACAGTCAGCTCCCAGTCTTGTTTTTGCTGACTGTATAGTGCTTCTCCATCTTTGGCTGCAAAGAATATAATCAATCTGATTTCAGTGTTGACCATCTGGTGATGTCCATGTGTAGAGTCTTCTCTTGTGTTGTTGGAAGAGAGTTTTTGCTATGACCAGTGTTTTCTCATATTAATCACATATGATTTGTAATTGAGAAATCATTTTCCATCTGTATTTTGAAACCTTCAGCTCATTTATCCTTGGCTCCCATAAGTTATTACTAAAATGTATGAAACTTACTCCAGCCTAATATTCCTACCTATGTTCCTCTCAGAATTTCTGTATTACAACTTCTCTCACTTTCAATTTGAATTTGCTGTCTCTGCTTGAAAATGGCTCTGTTTTCCCTCCTCAACTATTTATCATTCTTCCAAGTGTTCTCTCTGTTTCAAAAAAATTTTGAATATGTTTGATTATTGACTGCCGACAGTTTTAAAGCATCATTCCTTCCTGTACCTCTTGTATTCTATATCTCAACAAACTGGAAGCAGGCCTTGGTGCTTGCTTCCTCTTTGTGGTACCAGCAGAAGAGTCAGACTTCCCAAGTCTCTGCCCATGTGTGAGAACTCTGCAACTGCTTGCACACTCTAACCCCAGTAAAAACCTAGGTCAGTATCCTTTCCTTGCTCTTTCAAACCATTTTTGACCTTCTTGAGAGGCCTACCCTGATCTCCCCAGAGAATTCAGTTATGTAAGTAACAAATCTTCTCATTCTTTCTTGGTGTGTATATAGTGACATCAGTCTCAACATCCAAACCAAACTTTGAGTAGGGAAACTCTGCCTTTTGCTGAATGACCATAACATTAATTATTGTCTTCTGCCCCATTCTCTTTGTCTTTATATGTCATTAACTTTTAAATTCTTCACTGCATTTTAGCGATAATCTTGCAGAGAAATCTCACCATCATTTCCTTTAACACCCAAACTTAATCCTTAAAATCATACTTGACTCTTAATTATCCTTTTCTGCCATATCCAAGCTTTGTTGGGTTTTTCTTTCTTAGTGTCTCTATGGTGGTAACTCACTTCTTCACTGACACTTTAAATATCCTAATTTGTTTGTTTATTAACAGTTCAAAAATGGAATTCTTTCTGCCTCAGCTTTAGCTGAAAACAAACTTATGGGTGGTACCTTCTCTCATATTCTTAAGTGAGTTACAAGGAGAAATATGCAGGAATTTCAGAAGAGATGGTTCAAAAGCTAGTTTCAATCATGCGAACTATATTAAAGGGCTGATTTTAGAGTGGTGGTCCTGGGTCAATTTAAATTGACCCCATCCAAGTACTTCATGCAGCAGCCCTGAGGTCTGAATGGAGGGAGGCCTGCAGAGTGCTGCAGGATGCAGGTGCTAAGGACAGCGGTAGTAGCTGGCTGATGGAATGGCTTTGTCCTCATTTACGGATTTGCAGTTAGTTGTTCTCAGTAGGAGGGTCTTTGAGAAACCTATGAAAGCGCAACATGATATAAACAGTCAGTTTTGAATACCTGCCAGAGTACACTAACTTTAGAATATGACTATTCTAGCAAGTAAAACCATCTCTATACCTTATGTCTCTTCCAGCTGGCCAGTTTTACTACCTGCCAGCATTTTGTGGCTCCTATACTGGTTCATCCACACAAGGACCACATTCGGTCCATAGGAAATAGACACCCCTGCAGAGCCTCCAGTAGGGTAGTGGCTTGATCTGACAGTGGTCACTTCTGTGAATTTTATTTCTTCTGAGGTAGTCCAGTCAGAGCCTTTCATTTTCATTTCTCTCCAACACTGAATTGAAATCTAGCCCCTCTGCCCCATGAAGCTCCATGAGACACATATCAAGTTGTCAGAGT
Organism: Capra hircus; assembly: GCF_001704415.2. Taxonomy (NCBI): domain Eukaryota; kingdom Metazoa; phylum Chordata; class Mammalia; order Artiodactyla; family Bovidae; genus Capra; species Capra hircus. The sequence goes on from NC_030811.1 coordinate 78,611,101, forward strand.
GATTACATGTAAACCCTCTTCCTTGGCATGAGGTGTGAGACAAGAGCTCTCTCCCTGGCTGGAGGACAGTGAATGCTTAAGCACATCAAGTTATTTCTCAAAATAACTCCCTTGCTTGGTGCCTATAAAGTCTTTCTGCTGAGGTAGCCTTGCCTCTGTTAGGAAGCTTTTCTTTATTGGATATGGTTTTAAGTGACCCTCAGGGTACTTTAGGGTTTTCCAAGTAGCTCAGTGGTAAAGAATCTAACTGTAATGTAGAAAACTTGCAGGAGATACGGGCTCAAGTCCTGGGTCAAGAAGATGCCCTGGAGGGGGAAATGGCAACCTACTCCCGTTATTCTTGCCTGGAAAATTCTATGGACAGAGAAACCTGTAGGCTATAGTCCATGTCACAAGGAGTCTGATACGACTGAGAGCATATGCAGGTCACTTTTTCAAATCAACCATTTTCTAATTTTGAGATAAATGTTAGGCTGATGATCATGATACTGGTTTTCTTAGATACCCCCTTGGCATATTTTGCCTAACAGTCTACTCTTTCACTTGAAAACCTGGAGATACTTGCTACATCTTCAGCCTTTGGGACTTAAGTAAAACTAATTAGAAAGAAGCCAATTTTTAACAGTGTGTTGCATTTTTAATTGATTGATTTATCTATTTTCTAACTTTCAGCTTAGGAACAAATTAATACAAGTTAAAAATGATGAGAATTAGGGAAAATAAAACCCAATAGAGATAGAACACTTGAACTATCAGTTCAGTTCAGTCGCTCAGTCGTGTCTTACCCTTTGCAACCCCATGAATCACAGCATGCCAGGCCTCCCTGTCTATCACCAACTCCTGGAGTTCACTCAAACTCATGTCCATTGAGTTGGTGATGCCATCCAGCCATCTCATCCTCTGTCATCCCCTTCTCCTCCTGCCCCCAATCCCTCCCAGCACCAGGGTCTTTTCCAATGAGTCAACTCTTCGCATGAGGTGGCCAAAGTATTGGAGTTTCAGCCTCAGCATCAGTCCTTCCAATGAACACCCAGGACTGATCTCCTTTAGGATGGGCTGGTTGCATCTCCTTGCAGTATAAATGAGGCTAATATAGAAATCTATTCCATAAAAATACTTATCGTCACAATAGATGAGGCAAACATAGCTCTGAGTCTTATAGTCAAGATTGTGGCATTTATTTTACTTATTTAATTTTCTGTCTCCTTTAAATAAACTACAAACTCCATAATTGCAGCTTTCTGTTCTTGCTTTTGTGTTTTTACTCATGTTTTTTTTTGTTTTTCTCTGGTGTTAGCCCCAGCTTCTGAAACTGAATGATGAATGGCATATGCCCAAAGACCGTCGAATGAAAGAATGAATAAATAAATGTGTTTATAAAAGGTTTTTTCTTTTGCAGTTGAAATACATATATTAATACTTTATAGAGTATATGTATTGCAATTATGTTAACCCTGACTCCTATTTATTTTTCAGCGTTGTTTATGGATGTTTATTATCAAAGAAAAGTTGTTGTTTATTTCAACTGTATTGAGGTAAAGTGTGTGTTAATCACTCAGACTCCTTTGCGACCCCATAGACAGTAGCCCACCAGGCTCTTCTGTCCATGGAATTTTCCAGATAAGAATACTGGAGTGAGTTGCCATTCCATTCTCCAGGGAATTTTCCTGACCTAGGGACTGAACTCAGGTCTCCTATCTTGGAGGCAGATTCTTTATCAATTGACCCACCAAGGATTTATGCAAAATATATTTCACCAATCCGAAGTGTACAACTTCGTGTGTTTTACCAGTTGTGTATAATTGTATAGCCACCATCACAATTATGATATAGACTATTTCTATGACCTCAAAAGAGTGCCCTTTTCCCCTTGGAAGTAATCTCCTAACCACTGTCCCTTGCCTGAACTTGATTCTTATAGTTTTCCATTGACTTTAATCCTAGGCCGTGGTGGTATTAAAGAGATGCCCTAAGGGATTTCCTGTATTCCAGACAGTTTTTCTTACCTCAAATGTGTAGTAGCAGCCAAGTTTCCCCTCGATGATCAGGATTAATCATCCAAATCAGTATGGTAACTCTCTTCTCTGCCTATTGATTAAAAAACATAAGGCACTCAAAGTGGCTGGGTGGACATCTTAACTTCCAGTTCAGGGCAATCACTATTGTGTCTCATGGTTGAAGCATTCCTTCTTTTGGAGCTAATATACCTAGACCAGCAGAGCCTATGGTTGTGGGAAAAGGAAGCAAAAATGTTGCCATTGGATCTGAGGGCTAAAAGTGAGTAGTAACACTGACTTACATCCCGTTGATTCTTGGATACCTGATTCTTGACTATGATAGTATTTAGAGCACACTCACCACCCTGGAGGACATTTTTCCAGCCCCACATGGTATTGCCACCTAGTTGGCTCTGTAATTGAGTGTCTTTTTCTTTTCTTTCTTTCTTTCTTTTTTTTTTTTTTACTATAAAGTGAGTTCCCTGATCAGAAGCACTGCTATGTGGAATACCATGTTGGTGGATAAAGCAATCTGCTAGTCCATGAATGGTATTTTTGACAGAAGCAGTGCACACAAAGAAAGCAAAATCATATCCAAAGTGTCTATTTATTTCAATAATAAAAAACGAATTACTGCTTGCATGACAAAAGCAGTCCAGTATAATCAACCTACCACCAGGTAGCTGGCTGATCTCTCTGAAGGATGCTGTATCGGGAACTCGGTGTTGATCTCGGATACTGGCAGACTGAGCATCCAGTAATGATTGTAGCCAGGTCAGCTTGTTAAGTAGAAATTCTTGTTACTTAACCCATAGATTACCTCCCTCCCTGCCAACAGGACCACTTTATTCATGAGTCCATCAAGAAATGACAGGAATGACTGGGGAAAGAAGCTGACTGGTATCCCAAGACTGATTATTAAATTGATTACCAAAATCCTCTCTTGATGCCACCTTTTCATGTGGGACACAACCATCTTCATATTCTTTGCCAGTTCACAAAGTTCTGTCTACATACCTCTTCCTTAGACTTCCTTGTCTTAAATTTGTCAATTACATTTCTTCCAAGTCTCTTGCCAGATGTCAAATCATTTTCCACAGCTCATGAATCATTATATAAGCCTTTATCTGACTGTTTCTCCTTTCAGGCAACGTGATCATCTAGATACACTGCTATAAATTCTGTCCACTAGAAGAACTTCCATCTACCTCTGTCTTTTAGAGATGTCCCAGAAAGGGGCTGCAATCCTGCAGCTGCCCACTTTCAGGTCATGTCTGTGTATAGCAGAGCCATCTGTTAACTAGTTCTTAGTTTTTTCTTTCTCAGTCATCTGGTCCTAGGAAACTCTCCTTTAGAAGCTCTCCTCCTAAAATTTCTCTTTAGGGTGTTTCATTAACCTAAATAGAATAGTTCTTATCACAACAAAATGTTTTATTTTGTACTTAATTTTCAAGTGCGTTTCTAGGCAAATTAAATTATATCAATGATAAATAATAAACCTTAATGCTAGGTCAGTTTAACTAGAACAGGGTTTCTTAACGATAGCACTATTAACCTTTTGGGAGATAATTCTTGTTGTTGGAAGATCCTGTGCATTGTAGGATGTTTAGTTTCATCCTCTGTACTCACTAGATTCCTAAAATATTCCTTCTAGTGTGATGACCAGTAATGTCCCCAGGCATTGCCACATATCTCCTCTGGGGCTGAACCATCCTGATAAAGAACCACAGAACTAGAATTGTGCATTGTCTTATTATAATGCACACTTTTGAATATAAGATGCATATTTATTACTTTCTTAAATGTGTAATTGAAATGTTGAAAGGCAAAAACAAAAAGCTAGGTTTTACAATGCCTCTTTATCTTTTAAAAGATACAACTCATCTTTCTTTTCACGCTTAGATATTTAAATCAGTTTTCCTGGTATGACAGAAAAACACAACCTGTAATCATGTGCTTTGAATTTTTAGTTATAAAACCAGAATGTGGTAGAATAAGCCATACCTTTAGCACTCGCCATGCTATCAGCGATTTATTATGTAAGAGTTTCTATCTTTTGACTCAGATTTAGAGGACATATTAGACATACAAAAAGTATACCACATTGTGATTACTTAGTTGCCAATTTATGTCCATTGGACTGAAAACTTGTTATGGGCAAAGACAAAAAAAGCAAACTGAAAAGCCCTGTACTTTACACATCTTTGTTTCTAGAGATGAAAATTTGCCTTTTTTGTAACCAATATTAAATGTTAGTAAATGCTCTTAAATAATTTAAGGGCATAAATTTTAATATATTGATTTTTCTTACACACTGCTGCTGCTGCTGCTAAGTTGCTTCAGTCATGTCCGACTCTGTGCGACCCCATAGATGGCAGCCCATCGGGCTCCCCCATCCCTCAGGTTCTCCAGGCAAGAACACTGGAGTGGGTTGCCATTTCCTTCTCCTTACACACTAGCTAATTTAAAACACAGTAAAACTTTCTACTGACTTAATTATTGGAGAAGGAAATGGCAACCCACTCCAGTGTTCTTGCCTGGAAAATCCCAGGGATGGGAGAGCCCGGTGGGCTGCCATCTATGGGGTCACACAGAGTCGGACATGACTGAAGTGACTTAGCAGCAGCAGTAGCAGTGATACTGACAGTGATTTAGTTATGTAAATAGAATCCTATAATTCAGCAAGATTTAATAAAATATGGAAACTATCATACATGTGAGCTCAATTAGACTGTGGGCTAACTGAAAAGTGTGCTGAAATATTGTCCATCTCTAATTTTAAATGGCTAGTTTGTGATTGTGAAACATTTTTCATGATTTTAGCCTGAAGCAATTTTGTAACACAGGCTAGAACAATTCTTAGACTTTAGTGAATATAATTATCATTGGGAGAGTTGCAATGTAATGTTATTTGATACTTTGGTATGTGCAAATGTAAGCAAATTTGTAAAGTACATTTTAGATTTCCAAGATCATTTTTAACATCTTTTCTCCTTCTCCTTGCTATGTTGACCTTTGTTGCATCCATAATTTTATCAACCTTTGTTCCTTTCATAATTTTATCTGTTTGTTGAGGTCTTCTCGCCCCTATCCTTCCTTTTCTATACACCTTCCCATGGGTGCTTTTTCTTCCATTTGTATTATACAAATTTCATAACTTATATTCCTTTTTCAAATCCGATGACTTTTCAAATGTCCAAACAAAAGTTTTAGAAGAAATATAATACAAGTAGAGATATTCTTGTTGAGGTCCTGAGACACACTGTGGAACTTTTCAGTTCCCATGAAGCAGCAGTTAAAAATTACTTCTTTGAGATACCACATTTAATTATTTCTAACTAGTTGACTTTAGAGAAAGAATGTCACAATGTCATTTGCATTAGGTTGTCATAAATGCTAAATTTTGCATATATACTTTTGTGATATATACTTTTGAATAGAAAAACATTTTTATTAAAGTATAGTTAATTTACAATGTTGTGTTAATTTCTGCTATACAGCAATGTGATTCAGTTATACATATCTGTGTATTATTTTTTAATCTTCCTTTCCATTGTGGTGTATCATAGGATACTGAATATAATTCTCTTTGCTACAGCAGGACCTTGTTGCTTATCCATCCTATATGTAATAGCTTTCATCTGCTAACCCAACCTCTTATTCTCTCTCCCAGTGCCCTCCCCACTGGCAACTACAAGTCTGTTCTCTACGTCTGTGAGTCTGTTTCTACTTTGTAGATAGGTTCCTTTATGTCATATTTCAGATTCCGCATATAAGTGTTATCATATGATATTTGTATTGCTGTCTCTGACTTACTTCCTTTAGAATGATAATCTGTAGTTGCATCCATTTTGCTAAAAAATTGTATTATTTCATTCTTTTTTATGTCTGAATAGTATTCCATTGTATATATGTACTCCATCTTCTTGATCTATTCATTTATCGGTGGACAATTAGGTCATTTCCATGTCTTGGCTATTGTAACTAATGCTGCTATAAACAAAGGGTGGATGTATCTTTTTGGATTAGTTTTGTCTGGATATATGCCCAGGAGTGGGATTGCTGGATCATTGCTGCTGCTGCTGCTGCTGCTGCTGCTGCTGCTGCTGCTGCTGCTGCTGCTGCTTAGTAACTTCGGTCGTGTCCAACTCTGTGTGAACCCATGGATTGTAGTTCACCAGGCTCCTGTGTCCATGGGATTTCCCAGGCAAGAATACTGGAGTGGGTTGCCATGCCTTCCTCCAGGGGATCTTCCCAACCCAGGGATCAAACCCAGGTCTCCCACATTGCAGGTGGATTCTTTACTGTCTGAGCCACCAGAGAAGCCCAAGAATACTGGAATGGGTAGCCTAACCCTTCTCCAGATGAATCAGATGATAATTCTATTTTTAGCTTTCTAAGGAACTTTCATACTGTTTTCCATAGTGGCTGTATCAACTTACATTCCCATCAACAGTGTAAGAGGGTTCCTTTTTTTCACACCCTCTCCAGCACTTATTATTTGTAGAATTTTTAATGGTGATTCTGGCTAATGTGAGGTAGTACCTGATTGTAGTTTTGATTTGCATTTCCCTAATTAGTGATATTGAGCATAGTTTCATGAGCTTAATTGGCCATTTGTATTTTTTCCTTGGAGAAAAATCTAGTTAGTTCTTCTGCCCATTTTTAATTTTGCACTAGATTTGAAGATTCACTGGTGGAATTTAAGATGTCAATAAAAGTCTTTAAATAGAGTAGAAAAAATATTCAGCTAAGGGCTTTTAGAGTTCTTTCTAATAATTCACAAGTTAACATCCATTCTGTTTTTTCATAAGAACAATCTGAGTCATATGTAAATTTCAGTAAATAATATTAGAGTGAATATTCACTCAATATTTAGGGAACAGGAAATTAAGAAGAGCAAAAGTCCTGCTAAATATTTTGTCTCAAATTTATACCTAATTTCCAACTTGGACTTTCACATTATATACAACTTCCCAGTATTTACTTACCTTTTGAATTTGTAAAATTATTGTTTCAGGGAAGGATAGCATAACTTATTAAAAATAGCATTACTTCCCAACTCACTGATAAGTTAAAGTGTGGGGAGACATTGACTGGACTTGTGTTAGTGGACAAATGGGAAGTCATATTATTTAAAAACTCAGAAATTTTGTAATATGTATTAGAACAATGACCTACTAGCAAGCAAAGAGGCAAAATTTTAATTTCAAATGTTGCACCATAAGAAAACTACAGTGTGAAAAGTTGCTTCTTCATATAAAAAATAGTGGTGATGATTTTAATTTTTGATTATTATCAAAATATCTGTTACAAAGCATTACTATCTTCTGGTAAAATGGCTAGATTCTGAGGTGATAATTAACGTGCGTAATTCTAAAAGTAGGAAATATTCTTTATATATGTACATATATATTATATATGCCTTATATATGTACATAATAAACATTATATGCTATCATTATAGGGACCTACACAGTAAATACCACATTTCGTATATATACCCTAAAGAAGTATGCATTAGATTTTTTTTCTGAGTGGATCAGCAACATTTTAGAAGTAGAATAAATACCCGATTTCATTAGTGAAATATACAATTTCATTAAGGACAGGGAAGCCTGGCATGCTGCAGTCTATGGGATCACAAAGGGTTGAACACAACTTAGCGACTGAACAACAACTTATCGTATAGCATATGACATCAAGATCCAGAAAGGTAAAATGATTATGGAAGGTCAAATAACTGGCTAATGGAAGAGCTGGAATGAGAGCCCCAGGTCCACAAACTCCCAGCCCCAAATTTGTTCTTCATTTCCGCATTCCGAACAAAATGTTATTGGTTATACATAGATTGTGTCTACATTTGGATAAGATTTGGGTTGATTCTGAATTGAAAGAAGATTTCTCAATTGAGCTTCTTGATTTAATTTTGGATACATAAATGCTGCCGTGAATTTGGACACATTCATGGCTTCAGACAAGTTCATAAACCCAATGGGACCAGGGCTTTAATCAAGAGAATAGATGGGAACTTTGAAATGCTAAACAATGAAATTGAAGGAATTCACCCAGTTCTTTTTCTTTTTACTATGTAACTTTGAACTGACTTGAAATCCCCTGGAGAGCTAACTTCAGCTGATGAGTACAGTGGGATATAAAACCCCCAACTTCATAGCAATGTGAAGTGTAGTACTTTACTAACTCGAAAAGTTTCTTGATCAGTATTTTTTAAATCTCATGTCTTCTTTTTTTATCTATGACATTTTCATTTTTAGGTATGGTTTTGTTTGTACATTAAGGCAAATACCTAAACAAACAAACCAAAAATAAAGAAAGTCTATTGGAAATTCAGGCATATCTTTAGCTATTTAAGAGAATGACTAAAGGTTGCCTTTGACTTTTTAAAAGGGCAAATAGATTATACAAAAGAAAAAGTAAACCTGATCTATATGTAGTCTAGAGATTTTTGTTTCATTAGCATTATAATATGAAGATTGTATTGTGTGTACTAGTTGCTCAGTGGTGTCCAATTCTTTCCAATTTCATGAACTGTAGCCTGCCAGGCTCATCTGTTCATGGAATTCTCCAGGCAAGAATACTGGAGTGGGTAGCCATTCCCTTTTCCAAGGGATCTTCTCTTAGGATCAAATCCAGGTCTCCTGTATTGCAGGCAGATTCTTTACCATCTGAGCCACCAGGGAAGTGTGAGTCCATGTCAAGAGAACTTTACTACAAGTCAGGGTAAAAACCCACCTGTAAATGCAGAAGACAAGAGATGTGGGTTCAATCCCTGGGTCAGAAAGACCCCCTGGAGGAGGGCATGGCAGCTTACTCCAGTTTTCTGGCCTGCAGAATCCCCTCACTCCAATTTTCTGGCCTGCAGAATCCCATAGACAGAGGAGCCTGGTGGGCTACAGTCCAGAGAGTCGCAAAGAGTTGGACGGGACTAAAGGGACGTAGCACACATGCATGCAAATAGCTAAGTAAGAGACCTATTGTGAAAGATGCATAGAGAACACTATAAATCACTATGGAAATCACTTTTAGACTTCTTGTTTAAGTCAGATACACTTGGCAGATGAAAGAAAGCATCTCTGAATTTAAGGCTAAAATGGACATTTTTGGAAACTACATTTCAAGCTAAAAAAGGAATCATAGTATTTATATTTTGCAATGAGGGGAAAAGGGGAAAGCAAACAAAGGCATAACTTCAAATGTATGAGCTAGAGCAGTGATTCATACATATTTAACGTTCTATGTGTTTGAGTGTTTGTTGGTGTTATTCCCTATGATGAATTTTTATTAAGTAAGGTACAAGAGAGAAAGAAAAATATAATTCAAAGATTTAGGTGGAAGGATAGAAAATATTCTTGAATTCATTACTGTTAGAATATAATTTTTGCTTGAAAATTCTTCTCAACTAAACTCCCTCTGACTTGCCACCTCATTTCTATCTCAGCTACTCCCTACTCTCCCCAACATTCCCATTCAACCTCTTTACTCGTTGTATTAGCATAATATTACTCCTATCTCTAGAGAATGTCTATGCCACCTGCTGAAGACTCTCTCAGGGCACTATTTCCACCTCACAATCTGTTTACTTTCCTCCTCTGTTATTTTTTTTCCCCTTATCTCTAAGGAAGGGTACGCCTCCTTTCTAAACCTAATTCATCCACATTTCTTGCCACCTCCTTAAGGAATTTCCTTCACTAATTATGTACTCCCATATATTCACATGCAATATCTTCTCTTGATGTTTTTTCCCTGAGCAAACAAACTTGCTAATGATTTAAGTCACTATCCTACTTCTCTTTCTCCCTCCATCATCAAAATGAATCATAACAAAAAAATTTAGTCACTGCTTAATCACTCATTGATCACTAACTTTTTTATACTTTAAATTTTATACATCTCCCTCATTTATCTCATGCACTTTTATAAAATCAAATATTCATTTTGTTTGGACAGACTCTAAATAGGTATATCTAGACTTTGTCTCTTGTTCTTGGTTGCAAGGAAGAGATAGCCACTGAACTTGATTTAAGCCAAAAAAGCAATTTAATGTAAGAACATTGGGTCAGACAAAAGGAAGACTATGACTAAGAACATGATTCAAAAATCAAGCAGGAAAGAGGGTTTTTAACTTAATAATAAAAAGAGAACTAACCCAATTAAAAATATGGGCAAATAATTGGAAAAGACATTTCTCCAAAATATATATGTGAATCAGTCAGTTCAGTTCAGTTCAGTCACTCAGTCGTGTCCGACTCTTTGTGACCCCATGAATCGCAGCACGCCAGGCCTCCCTGTCCATCACCAACTCCTGGAGTTCACTCAGACTCATGTCCATCGAGTCAGTGATGCCACCCAGCCATCTCATCCTCTGTCGTCCCCTTCTCCTCCTGCCCCCAATCCCTCCCAGTATCAGGGTCTTTTCCAATGAGTCAACACTTTGCATGAGGTGGCCAAAGTACTGGAGTTTCAGCTTCAACATCATTCCTTCCAAAGAAATCCCAGGGCTGATCTCCTTCATAATGGATTGGTTGGATCTCCTTGCAGTCCAAGGGACTCTCAAGAGTCTTCTCCAAAACCACAGTTCAAAACCATCAATTCTTCAGCAGTTAGCTTTCTTTATAGTCCAACTCTCACATCCATACATGACTACTGGAAAAACCGTAGCCTTGACTAGACGTACCTTTGTTGGCAAAGTAATGTCTCTGCTTTTCAATATGCTATCTAGGTTGGTCATAACTTTTCTTCCAAGGAGTAAGCGTCTTTTAATTTCATGGCTGCAGTCCCCATCTGCAGTGATTTTGGAGCCCCCCAGAATAAAGTCTGACACTGTTTCCACTGTTTCCCCATCTATTTCCCATGAAGTGATGGGACCAGATGGCATGATCTTCATTTTCTGAATGTTGAGCTTTAAGCCACCTTTTTCACTGTCCTCTTTCACTTTCATCAAGAGGCTTTTTAGTTCCTCTTCACTTTCTGACATAAGGGTGGTGTCATCTGCATATCTGAGGTGATTGATACTTTCTCCTGGCAATCTTGATTCCAGCTTGTGCTTCTTCCAGCCCAGCGTTTCTCATGATATCCTCTGCATATAAATTAAATAAGCAGGGTGACAATATACAACCTTGACATGCTCCTTTTCCTATTTGGAATCAATGATAATCAAACGAACAGATTTTCAACATCATTGTAAGGCAAAACCCCAAAGAAACTTTATACACAGTAGAATAGCTGTGGGTAGAGAACCCCATGGACAGAGAAGCCTGGTGGGCTACAGACTGTAGGGTTGCAAGAGTCAGACAGGATTTAGTGACTAAACAACCAGGATAGCTGTAATAAAAATGATACATAATAACAAGTGCTAGTAAGGATGTGTCCAAATTGGAATGCTCATACACTGTTAGTAAGAATGTAATATGGTACAACTACTATGGAAAATAGTTTGACAGTTCCTCAAAATGTTAAACTTTGAGTTACAATGTTATTGTTGTTTAGTCGCTATATCCTATCCGATTCTTGTGTGACCCGGTGGACTGTAGCCTGCCAGGCTCCTCTGTCCATGGGGTTTCCCAGACAAGAATACTGGAGTCGGCTGCCAATTCCTTCTCCAGGGTAGCTTCCCAACCGAGGGAATGAACCTGCATATCCTGCATTGGCAGGTGGGCTCTTTACCACTGAGCCACCCAGGAAGCTTGGAGTCACAATATGCCTCAGCAGTTTTAGGTTTTGATATATATATATATATCTTGGATATACGCACATATATATGTATATATCCAAGTAAAATAAAACAATGTGTCAACACCAAAGTGTATGCACAAATATTCATAGCCACAGTATTTATAGAATCCAAAAAGTAGAAACAATCCAAATATCTATTAACTTATAAATGAATAAACAAAATGTGGTAAATCCATAAAACTGTTTAGCAGTAAGAAGGAGTGAAGTAGTGCTATGTGCTACAATATGGATGAACTTTAAAAATACTATGCTACATGAAACCAGCTGCTCACATAAGACTACAAATTTTGTTTTTTCATTTCTATGAACGTCCACAATAGGAACTATTATAGAGACAGAAAGTAGATAAGTTGTTGCTTGAAGGGAGGTGGGTTGATTGCTAATGGGTCCAAGGTTTCTTTTGGAGCAATGAAAATGTTCCACAATTAGATTGTGATGTTTATAAACCTTGAATATACTAAACCCCACTGAGCTGCATACTTTAAATGGGTGAATGTCTGTATTGTGTGCACTGTTATCTCCATAAAGCTGTTTTTAAAAAGTTAACCAGGGACCATGGAGAGTCAGTCAGAATAAGACATAGCCAGCTCTGACCACACAACAATCAAGTTTCCATGCTGCCACCAGTTCTGTCACTCTGTAATCAGTGGGAACAGATACTGGATTCTTATGTTGATGGCATGACACCCACGCTCCTAGCTTCTCTGTGTCACACTCTGAGTGGGGGTGTCTGATTGCTCAAAGTTAAGTCTTTGATGCCATTCTCCCAAATCATCCCACCCTTTATGGCAAAACCAATACAGTATTATAAAGTGAAATAAAGTAAAAAAAAAAAAAAGTACCTAACATAGAAAAAAAAAGTTAGGTCTTTGAGGTCTAGTGTTAAGAACCTGGGGGAAAAATTACCTGGCCTTTTATGTAAAGCAAAACAATCTCCACTTCCCTAAGTATATACAGGGAGTTCAAATGCTCAGCAGCTATAAAAATATGATGTACAGTCTCTCCAGAAAGCCTTGAATATGCTTTCCATAAGGCCAGATGGATAACTGGCTATCCTGCCTGATGCTAAGTTTTAGAGCACTCAATACTGAACTCTTGCAACCAAGAAGAGTTTCTTGAATTCTCCCTTGACTCCTATTCGAGGCTTTATCCTTCCAAACACTGAAAAGAAGTTAGAGTTGTCTTTGATTTCCCATTTCTTCCCTTCCTCAGGGAGTGGCAAAGTTTTAAACTCTTATTATCCTCCACTCACTTTTAATAGAAATTATCATTACTGCTACTTCTAACTTCTTTAAAACTCTGTGATATGACATTCAGTTTATTTTAGTAACATTTTTGTCTCTTCTAACAAACAGAATTTTTATCTCTTCTAATAAAAGTCCATTCCACACACCACTGCCAGATCAATTTTCTCGTAGCATAGCCCACATCAAGCTATTCTGTTCAAAAACCTTCAGTGGTAAATCGTGATTTCCATGTTAACAGTGATTAATATTCAAGATCCTTAAAAGTTTACTGTCTGTTTTTCCAGAATATTTTCTCACTCTTATATACATATATTAACAAAGTTTATGCTATTCTCTCAGTTAAAGTATACATTTGTTTTTGGTTTATTCCACCATAATTTTGAAAAAGTACTTTATAAGTGGATGAACTTGAAAATAATAATTTGCATCATTCCTAAAATGCTGCAAATTTAATAATTTTTTACTAGAAAAGCTAAAATTTAAATGTGTTTTTAACTAAAGAAATTGGTTACAATTTCTTAAAATGCAAAAGGTATCTCCACAGTCCTTTAAAATATCTGAACAGATATTTAATTATTTAACAGGTAATAAATTTTACAAGTGTTATTAGATATTATATCTCAAATAAATATGCTTTAGGCAACCTATTCTAAAAAAATGTCTTTTTTAATTATAAGCCTCTCCTCTAAAATGAATTTAATATTATCCCCTTTTATTTTTTGGTTTCATTCAATTTCATCAAAGTTTATTTCACTAAATGTCACATACTTAAAGCGTACAATTTGATCAGTTTGGGCACATGTATAAAAAGATAGAAAACAATCAAAATAGTTAGGCTAACAAACATTTCTATGTACCACCTTGAATTCTTCTCTCCTGCATCCCCATATCTGACTTGATTTTTGTCACTATGAGTTAGTCTACTCTTTAGAATTTTATGTGAATGAAATTATAAAATATGCAAATTATAAAATATAAAATATGCATTTTTTCTTATTTTTCGTTTGATTTTTGACCTGGCTTCTTTCACCTAACATAATGGTTTTTAAAAAAAAATTTATTCAATTTACAGCATGAATTAATTAATAGCTAATTAGTTACTGCTACCTAGTATTTCATTGAATGGCTCTATCATAATTTCCCATTCATGTGTTGTTAGACATTTGTATTATTTATAGTTTTGTCTACATAAAATAAATCTGTTAAGGATATTTGTGACCCAATCTTTTTGTGGTCATATATTTTTATTTTTCTTGGGTAAATACCTAGGAGTGTAAAGTCTGAATCATCAATAAGTGTATGTTTAAGCTTTTAAGAAATTGCCAACCCTCTTACAAAGTAGCTATACCATTTTATATCCTCATTAGCTATGTATGCAAGTCCTAGCTGGCCATATCCTTTCCTGTTCTGTTTTAATTTCATTTTAATTTTCCCATTCTGATAGGTGTGGTGTTGTGTCTCAATATGGTTTGAATTCTTACCTTCAAAGACTAATGATGCTATAGGCCATCTGTATATTTCTCTTTTGAAATAACTAGTAAATCCTTCTGCCCATTTAAAAAAAATTTTCATTGTTTATCTTATTATTATTGAATTGTAAGCATTTTTTAATCTTTGTCTGATTTATGTGTTGTGAATATTTTCTCTCAGTTTGTGGTTTGCCATTTCATTTTCTTAATCGTGTCTCCAGAAGAGTGAATTTTAAATTTTAATGAATGTTGATTTATCATTTTTAAGAAATTTATGATTCATTGTTTGTGTTCTAAGAAACCTTTGATCACTTTAAGGTTGCAAAGATTTTTCTTTATGTTTTCTTCTAGGAGAATTATAGCTTTAGATTTCATATTTAGGTCTATGATCCATTTTGAATAAAATTTTGTATATAGAGTATGATAAGGATCACCATTTATTTTCTCCATATTGTTACCAGTTGTTACAACAACACTTTAAATTGCCTAAAGGCAATATTCTGTTGATATCTAAATCACATTTCCCAAGTTCCACACTGTCTTGGTTAGTATATTTTTAGGATATGGCTTGAAATCATTAAGTCCTTTTACTTTATTCCTTTAAAAAATAACTTTGGATATTTCAGGTTCTTCATATTTTCATGTAAAATTGAAAATCAACTTGTCAAATTCTACAAAAATGTCTGCTGCAATTTTGATTGTATCTGTTTTGCTTTAGTCACCATAAAATCATGCCCCTATTGTTATTTTTCTTATCTTATAATCTTCTGGGATTTGATATGTGGAAAACAGTAGCAGTCTGCTGATTAAATAATTGGGGGAAAAGACTCCACCTGCCATGTATGCTATGTAGTATTATACCAGATGAGGCATTTTTGGTACCTGACACAGCACAGAGTTCAGTGCTTGGTAGTTGTAATAACACTGATGGCAACATTTAACACTCATAAAATGTAGAGACAAGTCATGACTTGATAGTGCTGAAGCTTCCGCTGGTCAACAATGTTGGCTTGAGGCCAGAAAATATTCTGGCATGGCTATTGGAGTCTGTGACTTGCCTCCCTATCATCTGTTCCTAGTGTAGATCTTCTATTCCAAGATTCTTTTATAGCTTGCTAAAATTTAACATCCTGGAATAAACTTTTAAAATTCAATTAGCTGTAATGTATTCCATCATTGCCCTTTGTGGTCTGTTTTTAAAGGTTTTGAAGTGATTCCATTCCCAAAGAAAGGCAACGCCAAAGAATGCTCAAACTACTACACAATTGCACTCATCTCACACACTAGCAAAGTAATGCTCAATATTCTCCAAGCTAGGCTTCAACAGTACGTGAACCAAATTCAAGGTGGATTTAGAAAAGGCAGAGGAACCAGAGATCACATTGCCAACATCCGTTGGATCAAAAAAAAAAAAAAAAAAAAGGCAAGAGAATTCCAGAATATCTACTTCTGTTTCATTGACTACACTAAAGCCTTTCATTGTGTAGATCACAACAAACTGTGGAAAATTCTTCAAGAGATGGGAATACCAGACCACCTGACCTACCTCCTGAGAAATCTGTATGCAGGTCAAGAAGCAACAGTGAGAACCAGAAATGGAACAACAGACTGGTTCCAAATTGGGAAAGGGGTACGTCAAGACTGTATATTGTCACCCTGCTTTTTTAAGTAATATGCAGAGTACATCATGTGAAATGCCAGGCTGGATAAATCACAAGCTGGAAACAAGATTGCAGGGAAAAATACCAACAATCTCAGATATGCAGATGAGGTTATGGCAGAAAGTGAAGAGGAACTAAAGAGTCTCTTGATGAAAGTGAAAGAGGAGAGTGAAAAAGCGGGCTTAAAACTCAACATTCAAAAAACAAAGATCATGGCATCCTGTTCCATCACTTCAAGGCAAATAGATGGGGAGGGAATGGAAACAGTGAGAGACTTTATTTTGGGGGCTCCAAAATCATTGCAGATGGTGACTGCAGCCATGAAAGTAAAAGACGCTTGCTCCTTGAAATAAAAGCTATTAGAGACCTAGACAGCATATTAAAAAGCAGAGACATTGCCCACCAAGGTCCATCTAGTGAGAGCTGTGGTTTTTCCAGTAGTCATGTATGTATGTGAGAGTTGAACCAGAAAGAAGGCTGAGCACTGAAGAACTGATGCTTTTGAACTCTGGTGTTGGAGAAGACTTTTGAGAGTTCCTTGGACTGCTAGAAGATCCAACCAGTCCATACTAAAGGAGATCAGTCCTGAATATTCATTGGAAGGACTGATGCTGAAGCTGCAACTCCAATACTTTGGCTACCTATGTGAAGAACTGACACATTGGAAAAGACCGTGATGCTGAGAAAGATTGAAGGTGGGAGGAGAAGGGGACAACATAAGATAAGATAGTTGGATGACATCACCGACTCAGTGGTTGTGAGTTTGAGCAAGTTCTGGGAGTTGGTGATGGACAGGGAAGCCTGGCGTGCTGCTGTCCATGGGTTTGCAGAGAGTCGGACAGGACTGAGTGACTGAACTGACTGACTTACTGACTCATCTCCTGAAGGAACTGAGAATGTATTATTATCTGCATTTGTACTGCTCTTAGAGTGGAACAATATGATAGGCTGCCATGGTATATGAAGATGAGAAGAGCATTCCTAGATCTGCAGACAGTGACTTCCAGTTTCTGTGGATTGTCTATATTCATGCTGGATGAAACTGGGTAAAAGTATGGACAGCAGTTGTTAAATGTTCTGACCTAACTTTGATAATACTTAGTTTTCATGAGTTGGATTCTAGTTCTCGATCTTCCATATATTTTATCTATTATGTAATTATTCCTTTGCCTTTGGAATATTTTGTGCATTATAATTCAATATATTAATTTACTATCATCTTATTTAAAATTCATTTCAATATTTTATTTTTTCTTTTTAAGTCACTTCATCTTATTTTCTTTATATGACTATTTTTTCTTATCTTGAACTTTCCTGATTAACACATAAACCTTCCTGTATATTGTCATAATTTAAACACATCAGTTCAGTTCAGTCATGTCTAACTCTTTGTGACCTCATGTACTGCAGCATGCCAGGATTCCCTGTCCATCACCAACTCCCAGAACTTGCTCAAACTCATGACCATTGAGTTGGTGATGGTACAAAACCATCTCATCCTCTGTCGCCCCTTCTCCTCCTGCCTTCAATCTTTCCCAGCATCACAGTCTTTTCCAGTGTGTCAGTTCTTCACATCAGGTGGCCAAAGTATTGGAGTTTCAGCTATAGCATCAGTCCTTCCAATGAATATTCAGGACTTATTTCCTTTAGAATGGACTGGATGGATCTCTTTGCAGTCCAAGGGACTCTCGAAAGTCTTCTCCAACACCACAGTTCAAAAGCATCAATTCTTCCATGCTCAGGTTTCTTTGTAATACAACTCTCATACGTGACTCATTTATACATGACTACTGGAAAAACTATAGCTTTGTTTATACAGACCTTTGTTGGCAAAGTAAAGTCTCTGCTTTTTAATATGCTGTCTAGGTTGGTCATAACTTTTCTTCCAAAGAGCAAGCGTCTGTTAATTTCATGGCTGCAGTCATCATCTGCAGTGATTTTGGAGCCCAGAAAAATTGTCTGTCACTGTTTCCATTGTTTCCACATCTACTTGCCATGAAGTGATGGGACTGGATGCCATGATCTTAGTTGAGTCTGAAGCCAACTTTTTCACTCTCCTCTTTCACTTTCATCAAGAGGCTCTTTAGTTCTTCTTCGCTTTCTGTCATAAGGGTGGTGTCATCTGTTTATCTGCAGTTGCTATTTCTCCCGGCAATCTTGATTCCAGCTTGTGCTTCATCCAGCCCAGCATTTTTCTTGATCCACCCTGCATACAATTTAAATAAGGAGAGTGACAATATACAGCCTTGACATCCTCCTTTCCTGATTTGGAACCTGTTTGTTGTTCCATGTCCAGTTCTAACACATGCTGATTTGCTGATCCTACTTTTTGATTGTTACTTTGAGTGTGTTTTTTTTTTTTTTTTTTTTTTTTGTCATTGGGAATGCAGGTGCACAACTTCAGCTTCTATTACTTTTATCTCCCCCATTGCAGCCTAACTGTTCCTATCTGGTTCTAGGCTGCCTGATAGTGAGCAGGTCCCTCAGTCTCCTGAGAAGCTCTCTTGAAATTCCCATCAGCTGGAAAAACCCTTAAGAAAATGGGAATCATTTTCATGTTAGTCATCTCTTAACATTTTGACTCCTCCATATTCTGCCTGATTTTATTTATTACTCAGTATCCTCTACTAGTAATTTTTGTATTTTGCCCAGGTACCAACTGGAGTGTGATTCTGTATGAGCATACATACTTATACTGGAAGCATAAATATCCAGATACTGAGTCATTGGATTCTTGGACTAGGTTGCTATTAAGAAGGTTCACCTATATTCTTTCCCTACTTAGGCACATAGATTTATTTAAATCATAGCTTAAATAGATCCAATTAGCAGCACTTCTCAGCTTTCTTTCAGGAGAATTAGTGGGAGAGCCCTCTAGCCCCTGATCCCAGTGTCAGGCACTGAGTCTAAGTAATGTCTTCTACAGCCTATGGAATATTTTTACTTCTTGTTAAATAAGGAATAGACTTCCTAACCATCTTCATTGGCTTTTGACGGATCACTCAGAAGATCTGCAATTTAAGCTGATATTTTAGTTTTGTGTTTATTTATGGAGATGTTTACCTTCTCTGAATCTTATTGTATGTGCTTGATTCACTCATTTTTATTTTATCTATCATTGGGATATACTTGGAGCAAAGGGGCTCTTTAATACCTGAACATACAAAACCATCTTGACAAGAAACTTCAAACTGTATTTTATCACCATAGTGGCCCAAAGTACTAATATTGTACTTTAATTAAAAAAAAAAAAAACAGGTTTATTGAAGAATGAGTAAAAGGCATCTGAAAGTGAAAGTCACTCAGTCATGTCTGACACTTTGCGACTGCATGGACTAGTCCATGGAATTCTCTAGGCTGGAATACTGGAGTGGGTAGCCTTTCCCTTCTCCAGGGGATCTTCCCAACCCAGGGATCAAACCCAGGTCTCCTGCATGGCAGGCAGATTCTTTACCAGCCGAGCCACAAGGGAAGCCCAAGAATACTGGAGTGGGTAGCCTATTCCTTCCCCAGGGGATCTTCCCAACCCAGGAATCAAACTGGGGTGTCCTGCATTGCAGGTGGATTCTTTACCAACTGAGCTATGAGAGAAACCCTACAAAAGGCATCTACATGAATTTTAAATTTACTGAAAACAAAAAGCAGAAATATATCATTCCTTTTAGAAATGATTGTTTGTTTTTTTGTTGGATCACAGAACTGTATTTCTGCTTTGAAAATTCCATAGGTGCAGTAAAAATGTAACTCAATTTACATAGTTTTTTTCACAGACAACCTTGTAAACTGAAACACACCATCATTTCCACAAATTCTGACATTTTGCTTTGTAGATGCCAAGAAAAAAAATATACTTTAACTTGATAGGGCATGGATGGAACATCTAGCCTGTCATTTCCAAAGAAAATTAATCCCTCTGAATCATCAATCTAGTGTTCTTTATTCGTCATCTCTTGTATGCACTGATTCTTGATCTTTCCAGATTTATTTGGATATCTGACCTTTCTCAAACTATAAAACTTATTGGATTCAAGTGTTGTGATTGATCCCCTGTTTCCTCTCTCATCTGGCCTCTTGTCCTTCTCCTTATGGTGCCTCTCCGTTTTTAGAAGTTGCAGATGCAGAGGGTGAACAAACTCTTGGTTTGGTCCTAAATTCCTTTCTGTAGTCCCTCCTCTGTTTCTTCATTTCTTTTCTTCTTTCATCCTCTATCTTTTTATTCTGCATCACTTTGCTTAAAGGATTGCAGTAATTCTATTGGTGATTCAGAGGTAAAGAATCTGCCTGCAATGTAGGAAACTTGCAGGAAACATGGGTTTAACCCCTGGTTGGGAAGATCCCCTGGAGGAGAAAATGGCAACCCACTCCAGTATTGTTGCCTGGAGATCCCATTGACAGAGGAGGCTGGCAGGCTGAAGTCCATGGGGTTGCAAAGAGGTGGACACGACTGAAACAACTTAGCATGGCACAGCACACTTCTACTTGGCTCTGACACTCTAAAATTTTTCCCAGCTTTTTCATCTTTCATAATAAATTCTGAATCTCAATTTTGTGTTTTAAAGCTACTTACTTTATTCTCTCTTTAAAATTAATTCAAATCAAATTTCCCCTTCCATGAAACTTCCCCTGTTTTGTAAATATTCATTATTTCATCTATAAATTTTACCAGCCTTTACTATTTGTGCACTGAACAGAAGGTTATGTGCTTTTTATTGACGTGTTTAAGAGCCAAATGTTGGGGTCAAATTTCTTGGATTAGAATCCCAATTCCATCACTTACTAGCTTTGCAACTTTGGGCAATTGTCTTAGCTTTAAGGAATTCAATTTTCTTTTCTGTAAAATAGAGATAATAAATACTTCCAGCCTCATCAAATTATTATTTTGTTATGAGGATTAAATGGGCTAAGACATGAAAATTATATGGAACAGTGCTGGGTACATCCTAAGTACTATATGAGTGTTAGTTTTTCTCTATTTATTGCACCTGAAAACTATGTTTAAAAAAAACTGTAAGTTTTAATTATATTATCCTAAAATTAGGATAAAATATCTACTTCATTAAGACCGACATGAGCAGATCAGTGAGAAATAGTATAAGGTAATGGCTAAGAGCATATTTGCTACAGCCAGACTGCCTGAGTCCAAATGCCAGTTCTGTCACTTGTCACTTATTGGCTCTGTCACTTCTGACAAGTTCCTTAAAAACTCAAAAGTTCTTATACCCTCAGTTTTCTCTATGAAATGTGCATAATATACCACATTTGTAATATGATTATGCTGAGAATAAAAGAGTTAACATATACAAATTGGCTAGAAAAGTGACTGACACATATCTACTCAAAAAGGATTAGCTATAAAAAGCAGAGACATCACTTTACCAACAAAGGTCCGTCTGGTCAAAGCTATGGTTTTTCCAGTAGTTATGTATGGATGTGAGAGTTGGACTATAAAGAAAGCTAAACACGGAAGAATTGATGCTTTTGAGCTGTGGTGTTGGAGAAGACTCTTGAGAGTCCCTTGGACTGCTAGGAGATCCAATCAGTCCATCCTAAAGGAAATAAGTCCTGAATATTCACTGGAAGGACTGATGCTGAAGCTTAAACTCCAATACTTGGGTGAGCTAATGTGAAGAACCGACTCATTGGAAAAGACCCTGATGCTAGGAAAGATTGAAGGCAGGAGGAGAAAGGGACAGCAGAGAATGAGATGGTTGGATGGCATCACTGACATGAGTTTGAATAGGCACCAGGAATTGTTGATGAACAGGGAAGCCTGTAGTCCTGCAGTCCATGAGGTCGCAAAGAGTTGGACAGACTGAGAGACTTAACTGAACTGATTTGAACTATGAAGCCACCCAGCCTAATAAATTATCACATATTTCAATATATTAATTTTAAGACAAGTATTGTTTCTCTTCTAGGTAGTAAACTTCTAGTGAATGAGAGTACTTATTCCCCTGATTTAGATCCAGACTGCACCCTATATTTTATGGATAAATGTGTATGAACTATGTTGAACGTCAGTTTACCCATTGGCTAAATAATAATCCCGTGTCACTCTATCATTTGTTGACTATGCTTGACTGTTAATATCATAGGAGACGAAGTAAATTATCTTTCTATTCTCTTGATAGAAAATTATATGCTATTGAAGTTAAGCTTAAATAAACTTGAAATGTATTTTACTAAAATGCAACAAAATGCCAAGAAGGAGGTAGTTGTTGGCCTTGGTTCAACATCTCAAGGATTTCAGGGCTAGTATTTTGATGTTTTGAGGTTTTCTTAATTGTTGAAATATCTCTGCTATGATATCACTCTTAAAGACCACACCCCAATCAGGAAGAAAAAGTAATGAAGGAGAAAGTGGAGGATCCTTATCAAAATGCAAACGCTTTCCTGAAATCCCCAACACTTCCAAATACTTTCCTTGACTAGATTGCCACATGGCCTCTTCTATATGCAAAGTGGCCTAGAAAGATTAGATACTAGCTTCAAAATATAAGGAGAGAAATTTAACAGGGCTAGAATAAATGTTGATTGAATCTATTTACCATATAAGTAGATAACTCATAAGGTCTTCACACTCAAGTGATTTAATGTATGCAAACTTGTTTTTTAAATTTTATAAAAATATATGTGCAAAAATAGAAACAGTTATTTGATTTCCCTGAACATATAATTCCCAGCATGTTGTGCATGATTTTCCTAAGAAGAAAATAGAAAATTTAAATCATTTCGATAATAGTTAGCAACTTCTATTTACAAAGGTAAATGGTTTTATTTCCCTCAAAACAGTGTTAGCCTAAACTCAGTCTTTAAAAAATTCTTTTCATTATGTCACATTCATTATTTTAACCATAAATGTTTGTTATCTTTAAAATAGAACGAATACTGATAAACTTAAACTCATTCACCCATTCAGGCAATACAATAAAACCCTGCTATAATGCAGTAAGCAAGATCCAGAAAACACAGCCTTATAAATGCAGGATAGTGTTACTGCTAATTTAATAATCTGACCAAAAGTGATTACGGTTTAACAAACCTACCAAGAGTTTTGATCCCAGCTGTGGTTTGGCATTAGCTAGTATCAGATGTGCACACTAGCTTAAATACCAATGGATTAACCCCTATTCTTGTGACTGTGAGGGACTACCTGGCTCAGTAGCTATGATTTTAGCTATGATCTAGCTCCATAGCTAAGTATTTTGTTATTGTTTGATACCCGTAATCTGGGATGGTCCAAGGAGAACAGATTGGAGGACAAACATTTTGTGGGTTGGGGTTGCCTGTCAACTCTCTATGTGTAGACTTACATCTCATCCTCTCTTCCAATTCCACCTGTCCTTCCCAAAGGCAAAAACTTAACCTCACCTTGTTTGGGAATATGGAGTGGATGAATTTACCTTACCCTGGTGTTTTACTGTGAATACTTATTTAGTACCTATTGTGTTGCAGGAACTGCATTTGGTACCAGGGGACTAATGTTTAATGCAAATAAATATGCAATTACTAATTTGGATAAGCACTGTGAGAAAAAATAAATACCATGGTAGAAAAAAAAAAAGATACCAACAGATTGATTGAGAAAAAAACTGATAAGAAAGTTATATTTAAGATAAAAACTGAAATCCAAGAAAGTATATCAATCAGATTCAATGCAGCAAACAGATAGTACAGTCGGAATGATTAATTAAAAGCATTTACAAATATAGAAATGATATAATTTAAGAGGAACTGGTATAGTATAGGAAAGCCTTTAGGGACAGTACAGCACTTTAGATCTAGTAATACTATGTGTTGGGCAGAAGGGGGAACAGAGGATTTGGCACCTTGAAGAAGCAAGGAAAATGAACAATTATTCTGGAATCTGGGTGAAAACGAATACATAAAATTTTTGTCCATATTGTGTGCTGTGTGCAGTGCTTAGTTGCTCAGTCGTGTCTGACTGTACAACCCCATGGACTGCAGCTCGTAAGGCTCCTCTGTCCATGGATGCTCCAGGCAAGAATACTGGAGTGGATCGCCATGCCCTCCTCCAAGGGATCTTCCCAACCTAGGGACTGAACCCAGGTCTCTCATATTACAGGTGGATTCTTTACAGTCTGGGCCACCAAGGAAGTTCTTTACAGATTGTAGAAGGATGCAAACTGAGAAGATCATTTACTGTGTTTTCACATTATCAGATGTTTCTATAAAATTTAAAAAACTAATATATTTCAACTATAATCAGTCACTTTCCTCTCTGACTCGAACGCATGTCTCTTACATCTTCTGCACTAGTAGGCAGGTTCTTTAGCACTAGCAGAACCTGATGTTTTACAAATCCCAATTATGAATATTTTCTATTGGCTACCCTGGTAGATCAACAATTCATGTGACATTGACTACATAATGTCATTTCCATCTAGTATAAGGAGAAAGTAGTTGATCTAAGAATATGCAACCGAAAAATGTACTAGAGATGTTTCAAGGATCTGATTAATTAATATTCTTTTTTCTCCTAGATTTGTAAATTTTGGATTATAAGTTACATTTCAGTTAATTTATATATGTGATCTCTGTAAAATTTACTTTCCTATCAAATATTATGTTCATAATATTATCTTCTTTTCCTAAAACTAGCTCCACAAAACTTAAATCTACCCTTGAACTAAAGTTATTTTCTGAGTAATTATCTTCTCCAGTGAAAAGGAGTCAAGGGGCACCAACAGGCTGCCAGTGACTTACCTCATTTGTCCTTAAGTTAACTTTCTCAAACTGGTGGCATGACTGAAACCATTTCTGGAAAAACACAACTTACTTTATTGTCAGAAAATGCCAACAATCTGCCATGATCAATTATACTCTTTAATTCTTAGAAGTAAGATGCCTATATGTGAGAGAGAAGCTATCACTACTAATGGCTATCTAGAAAATGGAGCTCAATGACATCTTGTAAGTAAATCAGTAATGCAGTTTATTCTAAATATTTCTTAAGTATTCTCTCAGTAGATTCTAAATATTCTCCGTGTACATAAAGGTAACATTTTCAATGAATATTTCTTCTAATAAATTATATCTCCCTCATAAAGATATATTGCATGTATTCAACATTGAGAATTCTTATTAATGATCCATAATTATTATTAATACTATAATAACTACACTTAACTATAATTTATTAAATTTTATTCATTATGGTTAAGATATACCAGATTATTTTAATTTCTTATCTATGTTAATCCAAATACATCTGGTTAGTTCTAAGTCATACTTTTCAAAAGTATATTTGAAAAACAGTTTTGAGATGATACTGTCTGCCCTACAGATTCTAGAGACATTGCAAAGATCATGTGTCTACATCTGAAACTCAAACTATAAGTCATTGATTTGTCATTTAAAATCCGTAGATTTTCTTGTGAATGTATAGGTTCCCACAGAGCAGACAATGTAGTATTCCTCAAACATGAAATTGACCATCTCATGCATACTTACATAGTTCATTATCTTTTAAATATCTCTAGGATAAAATTTGAAACTTGTAACACAATCCCAGGCCCTGATTCATTTTTCAGTACCTCTGTCATTTCACAATAGTCTCCAGTAATATCTAGGTTAACTCTCAGTCCTGTGATGAGGTCCTGCTCTTTCTCACCCCCAGGCTTTCACATGTTTCGTAGAACACTCTACTTTCTCCTTGTCAGCTGACACACTGCTCTACATCCCTTTCAGTTTCAGTCAAAGTAATTAGGCAAGAATACCTTAAAAGAAATGGAGTAGCCATAATAGTCAATAAAGAGTATGAAATGTAGTACTTACTTTTTGAGATGCAATCTCAAAAAAGACAGAATGTTCTCTGTTTTTTTCCAAGGCAAACCATTCAATATCACAGTAATCCAAGTCTATGTGCCAACCAGTGATGCCGAAAAAGCTGAAACTGAATGGCTCTATGCATTTCAAGACTTTCTAGAACTAATACCCCCAAAAGATGTTCTTTTCTTTTGGAATGCAAAAGTAGGAAGTCAAGAAATACCTGGAGTATTAGGCAAATTTGGCCATAGAGAACAAAATGAAGTAGGGCAAAGGCTAACAGAGTTTTCCCAAGAGAACACACTGCTCATGGCAAACACCCTCTTCCAACAACACAAGAGAAGACTATACATGTGGACAACATCAGATGGTCAATACCAAAATCAGATTGATTCTATTCTTTGCAGCCAAAAATGGAGAAGCACTATACAGTCAGCAAAAAACAAGACTGGAGGCTGACTGTGGCTCAGATCATGAACTACCTATTGCCAAATTCAGACTTAAATTGAAGAAAGTAGAGAAAACCACTAGACCATTCAGGTATGACCTAAATCAAATCCCTTCTGATTATACAGTGGAAGTGAGAAATAGATTTAAGGGCCTAGATCTGATAGAGTGCCTGAAGAATTATGGATGGAGGTTCATGACACTGGACAGGAGGCAGTGTTCAAGAACAACCCAAAGAAAAAGAAATGCAAAAAGCCAAAATGTTTGTCTGAGGAGGCCTTACAAATAGCTATGAAATGAAGAGCAGTGAAAGGCAAAGGAGAAAAGGAAAGATATACCCATTTGAATGCAGACTTCCAAAGAATAGCAAGGAGAGATAAGAAAGCCTTCCTAAGTGATCAATACAAAGAAATAGAGAAAAACAACAGAATGGGAAAGACTAGATATCTCTTCAAGAAAATTAGAGATACCAAGGAAACTTTCCATGCAAATATGGGCACAATAAGGGAAAAAAAAATGGTATGGACCTAAAGAAGCAGAAGATTAGATAGCAAGATACACAGAAGTATACAAAAAAAGATCTTCACCACCCAGATAATCACTATGGTGTGATCACTTACCTAGAGCCAGACATCCTGGAATGAGAAGTCAAGTGGGCCTTAGGAAGCATCACTAAACAAAGCTAGTGGAGGTGATGGAATTCCAGTTGAGCTATTTCAAATCCTAAAAGATGATGCTGTGAAAGTGCTGCACTCAATATGCCAGCACATTTGTAAAACTCATCAGTGGCCAAATGACTGGAAAAGGTCAGTTTTCATTCCAATTCCAAAGAAAGGCAATGCCAAAGAATGCTCAAACTACCACACAGTTGCACTCATCTCACACACTAGTAAAGTAATGCTCAAAATTCTCCCAAACAGGCTTCAGCAATATGTGATTGAGCACCTCCAGATACTCAAGCTGGATTTAGAAAAGGCAGAGGAATCCGAGATCATATTGCCAACATCTGGTGGAACATTAAAAAAGCAAGAGAGTTCCAAAAAAATATCTAGTTCTAATTTATTGACTATGCCAAAGCCGTTGACTGTGTCGGTTCAGTTCAGTTCAGTCACTCAGTGGTCTGACTCTTTGCGACCCCATGAATCTCAGCACGCCAGGGCTCCCGGTCCATCACCAACTCCTGGAGTCCACTCAGACTCATGTCCATCGAGTCAGTGATGCCATCCAGCCATCTCACCCTCTGTCATCCCCTTCTCCTCCTGCTCACAATCCCTCCCAGCATCAGGGTCTTTTCCAATGAGTCAACACTTCGCATGAGGTGGCCAAAGTTCTGGAGTTTCAGCTTCAACATCATTCCTTCCAAAGAAATCCCAGGGCTGAGCTCCTTCAGAATGAATTGGTTGGATTCCCTTGCTGTTCAAGGGACTCTCAAGAGTCTTCTCCAACACCACAGTTCAAAAGAATCAATTCTTCGGCACTCAGCTTTCTTCACAGTCCAACTCTCACATCCATACATGACCACTGGGAAAAGCATAGCCTTGACTAGATGGACCATAGTTTGCAAAGTAATGTCTCTGCTTTTGAATATGCTATCTAGGTTAGTCATAACTTTTCTTCCAAGGAGTAAGCATCTTTTAATTTCATGGCTGCAATCACCATCTGCAGTGATTTTGGAGCCCCCCAAAATAAAGTCTGACACTATTTCCACTGTTTCCCCATCTATTTCCCATGAAGTGATGGGACCAGATGCCATGATCTTTGTTTTCTGAATGTTGAGCTTTAAGCCAACTTTTTCACTCTCCTCTTTCGCTTTCATCAAGAGGCTTTTTAGTTCCTCTTCACTTTCTGCCATCAGGGTGGTGTCATCTGCATATCTGAGGTGATTGATATTTCTCCCAGCAATCTTGATTCTAGCTTGTATTGATTCCAGTCCAGCGTTTCTCATGATGTACTTTGCATAGAAGTTAAATAAGCAGGGTGACAATATACAGCCTTGACGTACTCCTTTTTCTATTTGAAACCAGCCTGTCGTTCCATGTCCAGTGCTAACCGTTGCTTCCTGACCTGCATGCAGGTTTCTCAAGAGGCAGGTCAGGTGGTCTGGTATTCCCATCTCTTTCAGAATTTTCCACCGTTATTGTGATCCACACAGTCAAAAGCTTTGGCATAGTCAATAAAGCAAAAATAGATGTTTTTCTGGAACTCTCTTGCTTTTTCCATGATCCAGTGGATGTTGACAATTTGATCTCTGGTTCCTCTGCCTTTTCTAAAACCAGCTTGAACATCAGAAAGTTCACGGTTCACGTATTGCTGAAGCCCAGCGTGGAGAATTTTGAGCATTACTTTACTAGCATGTGAGATGAATGCAATTGTGCAGTAGTTTGAGCATTCTTTGGCATTGCCTTTCTTTGGAATTGGAATGAAAACTGACTTTTTCCAGTCCTGTGGCCATGATGAGTTTTCCAAATGTGCTGGCATATTGAGTGCAGCACTTTCACAGCATCATCTTTTAGGATTTGAAACAGCTCAACTGGAATTCCATCACCTCCACTAGCTTTGTTCGTAGTGATGCTTTCTAAGGCCCACTTGACTTCACATTCCAGGATGTCTGGCTCTAGGTGAGTGATCACACTATTGTGATTATCTGGGTCGTGGAGATCTTTTTTGTACAGTTCTTCCGTGTATTCTTGCCACCTCTTCTTAATATCTTCTGCTTCTGTTAGGTCCATACCATTTCTGTCCTTTATCGAGCCCATCTTTGCATGAAATGTTCCCTTGGTATCTTTAATTTTCTTGAGGAGATCTCTAGTCTTTCCCATTCTCTTCTTTTCCTCTATTTGTTTGCACTGATCGCTGAGGAAGGCTTTCTTATCTCTTCTTGCTATTCTTTGGAACTCTACATTCAGATGCTTATATCTTTCCTTTTCTCCTTTGCTTTTCACCTCTCTTCTTTTCACCGCTATTTGTAAGGCCTCCCCAGACAGCCATTTTGCTTTTTTGCATTTCTTTTCCATGGGGATGGTCTGGATCCCTGTCTCCTGTACAATGTCATGAACCTCATCCATAGTTCATCAGGCACTCTATCTATCAGATCTAGGCCCTTAAATCTATTTCTCATTTCCACTGTATAATCATAAGGAATTTGATTAAGGTCATACCTGAATGGTCTAGCGGTTTGCCCTACTTTCTTCAATTTAAGTCTGAATTTGGTAATAAGGAGTTCATGATCTGAGCCACAGTCAGCTCCTGGTCTTGTTTTTGTTGACTGTATAGAACTTCTCCACCTTTGGCTGCAAAGAATATAATCAATCTGATTTTGGTGTTAACCGTCTGGTGATGTCCATGTGTAGAGTCTTCTCTTGTGTTGTTGGAAGAGAAGTTGCTATGACCAGTGCATTTTCTTGGCAAAACTCTATTAGTCTTTGCCCTGCTTTCGCCTGTTACTCCTGGTGTTTCTTGACTTCCTACTTTTTCATTCCAGTCCCCTATAATGAAAAGGACATCTTTTCTGGGGTGTTAGTTCTAAAAGGTCTTGTAGGTCTTCATAGAACCGTTCAATATCAGCTTCTTCAGCATTACTTGTTGGGGCATAGACTTGGATTACCGTGATATTGAATGGTTTGCCTTGAAAATGAACAGAGATCATTCTGTCGTTTTTGAGATTGCATCCAAGTACTGCATTTCGGACACTTTTGTTGACCATGATGGCTACTCCATTTCTTCTGAGGGATTCCTGCCCACAGTAGTAGATATAATGGTCATCTGAGTTAAAGTCACCCATTCCAGTCCATTTTAGTTCGCCGATTCCAAGAATGTTGACGTTCACTCTTGCCATCTCTTGTTTGACTACTTCCAGTTTGCCTTGATTCATGGACCTGAAGTTCCAAGTTCCTATGCAATATTGCTCTTTACAGCATTGGACCTTGATTCTATCACCAGTCACATCCACAACTGGGTATTGTTTTTGCTTTGGCTCCATCCCTTCATTCTTTCTGTAGTTATTTCTCCAGTGATTTCCAGTAGCGTGTTGGGCACCTACTGACCTGGGGAGTTCCTCTTTCAGTATCCTATCATTTTTCCTTTTCATACTGTTCTTGGGGTTCTCAAGGCCAGAATACTGAAGTGGTTTGCCATTCCCTTCTCCAGTGGACCACATTCTGTCAGACCTCTCCCCCATGACCTGCCCATCTTGGGTTGCCCCGTGGGCATGGCTTAGTTTCATTGAGTTAGACAAGGCTGTGGTCCTAGTGTGATTAGATTGACTAGTTTTCTGTGAGTATGGTTTCAGTGTGTCTGCCCTCTGATGCCCTCTTGCAACACCTACCATCTTACTTGGGTTTCTCTTACCTTGGGCATGGGGTATCTCTTCACGGCTGCTCCAGCAAAGCACAGCTGCTCCTCCTTACTCCTTACCTTGGATGAAGGGTATCTCCTCACCACCGCCCTTCCTGACCTTCAACGTGGAATAGCTCCTCTAGGCCCTCCTGCGCCAGTGCAGCCACCGCTCCTTGGACGTGGGGAGTGATGTGTAGATTAACTGTGTAGATCACCAAAAACTGTGGAAAATTCTTCAAGAGTTGGGAATACCAGACCACCTGACTTGCCTTCTGAGAACTCTGTATGCAGGTAAAGAAACAACAGTTAGAACTGGACATGGGACAACAGACTGGTTCCTAATCAGGAAAGGATTACGTAAAAGCTGTATATTGTTACCCTGCTTATTTAACTTATATGCAGAGTACATCATGAGAAATGCTGGACTGGATGAAGCACAAGCTAGAATCAAGATTTCCAGGAGAAATATCAATAACCTCAGATGTGCAGATGACATCACACTGATGGCAGAAAGTGAAGAAGAACTAAAGAGCCTCTTGATGAAGGTAAAAGAGGAGAGTGAACAAGCTGGCTTCAAACTCAACATTCAGAAAAATAAGGTCATGGCATCTGGTCCCATCACTTGATGGCAAATAGATGGGGAAACAATGGAAACAGTGACAGACTTTCTTTCCTTGGGCTCCAAAATCATTGCAGATGGTGACTGTAGCCATGAAATTTAATGACACTTGCTCCTTGGAAGAAAAGTTATGACCAAATTAGATAGCATATTAAAAAGCAGAGACATGACTTTGTCAGCAAAGGTCTGTCTAGTCAAAGCTATGGTTTTTCTAGTAATCATGTACAGATATGAGAGTTGGACTATAAAGAAAGCTAAGCACCGAAGAACTGATGCTTTTGAACTGTGGTGTTGGAGAAGACTCTTGAGAGTCCCTTGGACTGCAAGGAAATCCAACCAGTCCATCCTAAAGGAAATCAGTCCTGAATATTCATTGAAAGGATTGATGCTGATGCTGAAACTCCAATACTTTGAACACCTGATGGGAAGAACTGACTCATTGGAAAGGACCCTGATGCTGGGAAAGATTAGAGGGGTGAGGAGAATGGGATGACAGAGGGTCAGATGGTTGGATGGCATCACCAACTGAATGGACATGAGTTTAGTAAACTCTGGGAGTTGGTGATGGACAGGGAGGCCTGGCATACTGCAGTCCATGGGGTCACATAGTGGGACACGACTGAATGACTGGACTGAACTGAAACTTACTTTTAAGATATTGTATATTGATCAATATAGTAAATGTGGGCTTCCCTTGTGGCTCAGCTGGTAGTGAATCTGCCTGCAATGTGGGAGTCCTGGGTTTGAACCCTGGGTTTGAAAGATCCCCTGGAGAAGGGAAAGGCTACCCACTCCAGTATTCTGGCTTAGAGAATTCCATAGACTCTATAGTCCATGGGTTCGCAAAGAGTTAGACAGGGCTGAGGGAGTTTTACTTTCATTTTGACTTTTATAGTAGATGCTAGCTTTACTTGGTGATTTCCGCAAGAAAGTTTATGAAAATTCTTACTTAATTTTCTTATTTTCTGCAAAGTACATCTATTAGTGAAACAATCAAATCCATCACATTTATATAATTGGTACATAGCAAGCACATTGATTGATTTAATGTATTTTGTTTGTTTGTTTTGCCAAATCTGGAGTTTAGTTTCCCATTTCAGGTGTTATGCTAATTGAATAAATCTGAGTTTGTATCTGATTGCGGTGCATATTTCCTGAAAGTTGTGATAAACAGGAAAAGTGTATACCTTTATGTACCAGTTGTGTGGGTTGATATAGAGGCACCTACACAACCAAATACTGAACATCTAGCAGCATATTCAGAAAACTGAGAGCAGTCATTCCAGGGTGGCTATGAGACACAGGAGGCTAGAGATCAGATTGAAAAAAAAAAAAATAGGAACACATTAAAAGGGAGTTTTAAATCTGTGAACTTTAGTTGCTTTAAGTTTTATATTTTAACTATATTTTCTATTTTAAAATTTTAATAGCATTATCCAAATTGTTCTTATAAGCAGATCACTTGGATAACTACGTGAGTCTGAAAGAAGAAAGATAGCTGGAAAGAGTTATTTTGAAAAACTGCTAGAGAAACAGAGAAAGAGAGTAGCAAGAGAGTGGGAGAGAGCGGAGTGAGCCTAGAAGCAGAATAGAGGGCTAAGGAGCAGAAGAATAGAGCAAACAGCTGGGAAGAGAAGGAACTGTGTTAACAGAGGGCAAGAAAGAGGGGAAAAGAGGTGAGGAGAGAGATTGGGCAAATGGGATCAATGGCAAAATTTTTCCCAGAACAAAAGGAGAGAAGACATTGTTAACAAATGTAACAGGAATGCAGAAGAAAGGTATAGCTTTCTTTCCATTTTTGTTGTTATTGTACTTTTACTTAAAAAAATGTATTGAGATATAATTAATCTACAATGTTGTGTTAGTTTCAGGTGTAAAGTGATACAGTTATGTTTATAAATATATTACGTGTGTGTGCTGTGCTAAGTAGGTTCAGTCATGTCCAACTCTGCAATCCCATGGACTGTATGTAGCCTGCTAAGCTCCTCCATCCATGGGATTCTCAAGGCAAGAATACTAGAGTGGGCTGCCATGCCCTCCTGCAGGGGATCTTCTCAATCAAGGATTGAACTCTTGTCTCTTGTGTCTCCTACATTGGCAGACAGGTTCTTTACCACTAGTGCCATCTGGAAAGTTATATATATATATATATATATATATATATATATAACAGTTTAACAGTTCAGTTCAGTTCAGTCACTCAGTTGTGTTCGACTCTTTGTGACCCCATGAATCACAGCACACCAGGCCTCCCTGTCCATCACCAACTCCCGGAGTTTTCTCAAACTCATGTCCATTGAGTCAGTGATGCCATCCAGCCATCTTACCCTCTGTCATCCCCTTTTCCTCCTGCCCCCAATCCCTCCCAGTATCAGGGTCTTTTCCAATGAGTCAACTCTTTGCCTCAGGTGGCCAAAGTATGGAGTTTCAGCCGCAGCATCAGTCCTTCCAATGAACACCCAGGACTGATCTCCTTTAGAATGGACTGGTTGGATTTCCTTGCAGTCCAAGGGACTCTCAAGAGTCTTCTCCAACACCACAGTACAAAAGCATCAATACTTCGGCACTCAGCTTTCTTCACAGTCCAGCTCTCACATCCATACATGACCACTGGAAAAACCATAGCCTTGACTAGATGGACCTTTGTTGGCAAAGTAATGTCTCTGCTTTTCAATATGCTATCTAGGTTATACATATATATAGAGAGAGGAGTTTTTTCTCTCTCTATATATATATATAGAGAGAGGAGTTTTTCCATTGTAGGTTGGTATAAGATATTGAATGTAATTATCTGTATTATATAGTCTTTGTTAGTTATCTATTTTATAAATAGGAGTGTGTATATTTTAATCCCAGACTCCTGATTTACCCTTTTCCCCATGATAACACTTATATATGGCATCTAAAAAAAATGGTAGAAATGAATTTACTTACAAGACAAAAATACACTCACGTATGGAAAACCAACATGTAGTTGCCTTTCCTTCCATTTGATACCTTGTTTTTATTAATGGAATGATTAAATTTCCTCATATTGCCCATGAAATGTATGCCATAGTATTTCACCTAGAATTTTTTACTAACAAGTTGTTATTCAGAAGTTTTCAAAGTTAATTTCATTATCAAGAGACTTTTCAAAGGCAGATAATTTATCATCCAGTAAAATGAACATGTGCCAACTTTTAGCTTTGTTTTGTTTTAAGATACTATAAGGATAACAAATTAATAACTGAATTCATCCCCTTTTAAAAAACTTAAAGTGTTTCTAAATGACTATTGCATCAATTTTGGAAAAACTAACATGTTTTGCTTATGCTTGAGAAAATCCTAAATTTTAATCTTACAATAAATGTCTTACTTTAAAACTAATGGAATTAGAAATTTGACCTGTCAAATTTGACTTGATTTTAATATATGTCAGCCTTTTCTTTGCTCAATAAACATTATTTTAAAATAAGCTGATAACTATATAATCACATCTCTTTCCGTTCTCTTGAAATTTTGGCCTTGATTCTTATAAAGGGACCTCCATAAGTCATACAGGCCCCAAATCCTATTTGCTCCAGTAGTTCCTATCCCACTAGTCAATAAGTAGTTTGGCATTTTTCTGAAGAACATTTTTGTTTCATTATTCTCTTGATTGAATGAAATCTGTATGGTACAACTGAATTCTCATTCTTCATGCTATCTATTGAAACTGAGGTCTGGGAAGCCCTAGCATTATCAGGATATTAAATTTTAAGCACATTTTATATCAGAATGAAAATTAATACTTTGTTTCTTACTCTATTTTCTTGTATTGTCTTTAGTGAAAGTAGAACGTACCACAGGGTATGAAACTTTAGGTATCCTAGCATGTTAGAATTCATTTAGTAAATTCTGCTAACCATCAGTTTTATTTTGCCATATTTTCAAAATGTCTTCTGACCTCTATCAAGTGGAAACTATAAATATAGATACATGGGAACTTTTCTCTATTAATATTAAAATTGTTTCAGTCATTTTTCATGGAATTATTACAGGCAAATGCAAATAGCTGATTAAAAACCAATGTTTGTGAAACACATTCTCAATATATTGCTACTTAATTTTTTTAAATGTGTTTTTTGCTGAGTTTAAAGTTTGAGTGGTAGAAACAAACTTTCAAAATTCAGTATCACCTACTGGAGAAAGTTTATTTATTTGCTAAGTAACAGTAGAAAAAAACAAATTGTAGTTGATATTTACTGAGCTGCCAGATCGCATTTAAGTATTAAATGGTATAATCAAGCAGAAAAATCAGATATTTAAGACCTAGCTTTTTTTTTCCTTTCTGGATAGCAGAACTCATGAGACATATGTTACATTTATGTATTTCAACAAATATATAGAAAATTCTATGATGTACAAAGAACCATATCCACAAAAAGTTAAATAAAAATATAGTACAATCCATAAGTGCCAAAAATGGTGGTAGGGAACCTAAAGGTATAACAAATATTTGGCACTGGAATAAGACCAGTAGGAGCTAAGATCAAAATGATGTATTGTTTGAAAAGCTTGATGTGACTTGTAAATCTATTAAAACAAAACACAGAAGATAAAGCTTGCTTTTTTTTAAATTACAAAAGCTATAGAGAGAAATGAGTATCACTAAAATGAAGGGGCAAATCATGTTTAATTCATATACAAATAAATATAGAAAGAGATAAACTGACTAAAATTGTGGCATAGTATCAGACAAAAGATATTACTCATTATTTTAAGTTTTCTGACTTATTTTTAAATAAAGAGTTACGTAAAAGAGCTCATATTCAATTTCTTGCATATTCATTCAGAAATGTTCAATCCATTTATATCCTCATGTTTACATAAAAAGGGTGATACTGTCCTATTTGTTTTTCCCCTCCAGCATAACAAGCTGTT
This sequence comes from Capra hircus, assembly GCF_001704415.2. Classification (NCBI taxonomy): domain Eukaryota; kingdom Metazoa; phylum Chordata; class Mammalia; order Artiodactyla; family Bovidae; genus Capra; species Capra hircus. Next base: position 78,647,323 of record NC_030811.1, read on the forward strand.
AACACCTTTAAGCCTACATTTCTGATTAATGGTTGTGTTTTATTCTACTATTTCTTATTTGTTGATATTTAGGGACCTTTATATTTTGGCTTTTCTTATTATAAAATCATGCCCAAACTGACCATCCTTGTACTTACATCTTGGCATACTTATCTGATTATTTTTTTAAATAAGATTAATTCCCAGTAAGAACACTGCTGGATCAGTGAGAGTGTAAGTATAAAATGCAATAAATACTCAGTTACCCATCCAGGAAGGACAAGGTCAAGCAAAAAAAAAGAAGGTCTGATGCTCCCCAAATCTGACCCAAGAACACTCCTTATCTCTCCCTAGGAATTTAGAGAGCAGTCTAGAATGCAAATGAATGCTGATCATGAAAATATTGAATTGAGATTTTTTTCAATCAAGGTGAATAGTCTAAACTGAGAAATCAATTAAAAGGATAGACTTTCAAACTGAAAATAATTATGAACTGGCAGTATGAGTTTAGGAGGATTTTTTTTTTAATTGCTTGAGATGAGGTTAAATTCAGTGGAGAATGTTCAATATTTGTATATCCAAGTCTTGTGGAATTTCATAATCAAATAATTATATGTATAAACATATATGTATATTATCACTGAATTTAAATTTGAAAATTCAATTTGCTTTTATTACATTCTATAATCAATATTTTGCAAGAATTCAAAATTATTAAGTTTGATAGGAAAGTGTTTTAAAATTGAAATTTAAAATGTAAAATAGTTTATCTTACTGCCTCTATGACAGATTTCCTCTTTTTGTGCTTTAAGATTACTGAGGATTGTGACTGCAGCCATGAAATTAGAAGATGATTGCCAAGCTATGAAAAACCTAGAGAGTATGTTAAAAAGCAAAGACATCACTTTGCTGACAAAGGTCTGTATAGTCAAGGCTATGGTCTTCCCAGTAATTATGTACAGTTCTGAGAGCTGGACCATAAAGAAGGCAGAGAGACAAAGAATTGATTCCTTTGAACTGTGCTGAAGAAGACTCTTGAGAGTCCCTTGGACAGCAAGGAGATCCAACCAATCAATCTTAAAGGAAACCAACCCTTAATACTCATTGGAAGGACTGATGGTGAACATGAAGCTCCAACACATTGGTGACCTGATTTGAAGAGTGAACTCATTGGAAAAGACCCTGATGCTGGGAAAGATTGAAGGCAGAAGGAGAAGAGGGTGACAGAGGATGAGATGGTTGGATGGCATCACCGATTCAATGGACAGGAACTTGGGCAAACTCTGGGAGATGGTGAGGGACAGGGAAGTCTGGCATACTGCATTCTACGGGGTCACGAAATTGGACACGACTTGGTGACTAAACAATGCCTATGCTACTTAGTAGATCACATTTTAAATTAAAAAACTAATGGTATTTAGGAAATTAATTTCTAATTATAAGTAGAAATGTTATATACAGAATCGAAAATAATTGCACTGTTTACATTGTAAAAAATAAAATATGTTATGAATTTGGGATAATTTATAATTTGCAAATATGTGATACACCTCTATGTATCTTCAAAATTAGAAGAGATTATGCCCCTCTTTTAATTTTGAAGGTACATAGAGGTGTATCACATATTTGCAAATTATAAATTATCCCAAATTCATAACATAGTTTATTTTTTGCCAAAATCAGATGTTGGGTGGGCTTCCCTGGTGGTGCAGAGGTTAAAGCGTCTGCCTGCAATGTGGGAGAACTGGGTTTGATCCCTGGGTCGGGAAGATCCCCTGGAGAAGGAAATGGCAACCCACTCCAGTATTTTGCCTGGAGAATCCCATGTACGGAGGAGCTTGGTTGACTACAGTCCACGGGTTGCAAAGAGTCGGACACGACTGAGCGACTTCACTTTCACTTTCACAGAGGTTGGGTAGATTTCCTAGTAAATTAGTAACAGCAAGGCTCCCACATCAAATTATGGTCTAGATGCTCACAAATTGACATAGTCAGGGTTAGAGGCAATTCCAAAGACCTTGAGTACACGACTGAAGGAGCAGTCAAAGCTTGCAGAGCTAACAAAAGGATAGGTTAAGACTGGAGGTGGTGATATTTCCATTTGAAATCTTTGGAAATCTAGCCCAATAAGCTCTTTATTATTTCATATTGAAATGTAGTATGGAAAAACCAGCATAACAAAGTAACTCCTCATCAAAAGTGCATGTATTTTCAATTCAATTTAAGTATTTTAATTCAGGCCAAAGAATTTGACACATAAGGTGAAGCTAATTAACTATTTAATCAGCAATCTTGGTGACTTGGGTCAGAAGGTTGTTATATCTGAACTCCTGTTTTTTCAGATCAAAGATAGTAAAGGAGTGCTCCCTTCAGCAGCACATATACTAAAGTGGGAACAATATAGAGAAGATTAGCATGGCCCTGTGCAAGGATGACATGTATATTCATGAAGCATTCCATATTTTTAAGAACTCCCACTAAAGAACATGCACTAGTTCTGATAGCTGTGAACATTGGAGGCAAGAACACATAGGAGGAGGACCAGATTAGAATCTGAGCTGCTCCCATAGCTGACCCAGAGATCAGCACAGTGTTGGAGGGTAACCTAAGGAGGTGAGGTGAACTATGACTCCCAGTGAGGGAGAGGACTCTGACAGCAGTGACTCAAGAAAAACATTTATTATTCTTATGTTTTGACTTGTTCTGTAGATTCTTTTGGATTTTTTTCCTTTTTGTTCTTTTTTTTTGCTCCCTCTGTTGTAGTTGTCGATTTTATTGGCACTATGAAATCTAATTAAGCTTCTGAGCTTTTTTTTTTTTTCCTCAGTCACTTTTTTAATTGTTGTTATAAACCTATGCCTCTATGTTGGGCTTTTGCAGTTCTGTGTAGTTTTCCTTTTTTTCTTTTCTCTTTTTAATTTTAATTTTTAGTTTTTTAATCCTATTATTATTTATTTTTTCTACACTTGTTTGTTTGCTTTTCCTACTGTTCTTTTCCCCTTGCAGTTAATCTTTAATGTATATAAATCTTCTTTATCCACCTCTATTTAACCTTGAGTATCAATTCTTTCTTTCTTTCCTTTCCTCTCAATATAAAAGTTTCATTTTCATTGCTTCATTTCTCAATTGGCACCTTGTGTTAGTTATGTTTTCCAGTTTGGGCTTTAGTTAGTTTTGTTCTTAACTGTTAGATATAATTTTCAGTTTTCTTTGTTCACTGGGTCAGTCTGTCGTACTTTATTATTGTTGGACTGCTTTGATTTTGCTTATGTGTGTATATGTGTATGTGTATATTCAGCCACACTTTTTATTGTTGTTATAAACCACTGCCTCTATGATGAGCTCTTACAGTTCTGTGGAGTTTTCCTTTTTTTTTTTTCTTTTCTTTTCTCTTTTTTGTAATTTTAATTTTTGATTTTTTTAAACCTACTTTTTTTAAACATTTATTCCTTTGTTTGCCTTTTCTACTGTTGTTTTTCCCTTGCAGTTAATTTTTAATGTACATAAATCTTCTTCACCTACCTCTATTTAACTTTGCATGTCTATTCTTTCTTTTCTTTCTTTCCTTTCCTCTCAACATATTTGTTAGTTTTGCTTTCATTGCTTTATATCAACCTAGAGGATTGTATCAAAGTAGGCTCTGTATCAACGTAGAGGGGTAGGATGGGGAGGGAGATGGAAGGGAGATTCAAAAGGGAGGATATATATGTATACCTATGGCTGATTCATATTGAGGTTTGACAGAAAACAATAAAATACTATAAAGCAATTATCCTTCAATAAAAAAATAAATTAATTAAAAAATAGTAAAGGATAACAAGTTAAAAAAAACAATAACTTTGAAATACTGCGCATTGAATAAAATATCTTTCCAATAGATTATAAGTTTAAAAGACAAGAATCCTCACCAGAAGCATTCAGGGGATCAATTCTTTGCTATGAAATTTTGATTGATATACTGTTGTCTTTTCTTTTTTAAAAAAATTTTCCATACTATTTTCAATTGACTCTTGAAGTTATTCAAGTAATCCTGTGTATCAAAGCTCCATGCCAGAAATAAACAATGCTATTGAAGGTCACCAATTAAGTATTCCTAAAGCAGGACTAACTCACACAGCAATGGAAGCTACCTCAACCAGCCTGACTTGAAGTTCAGTGAAAATCAGCACATACTTTCTGATCACTTTGTTCTCAAATACGCAGTAAGACAGTTAAATGAAAACAAGCCAATAGAACACTGACATGAAAATAAACCAGTGGGGAAAGAAACAGTTAAACTGAATGAGACAGACTCCATGAGTTGCCTAATTAAGGTAATACTCAAATGTGTGCCATTACTTTTGCCATCACTTTATTCAAGAGATTCATAAATCCCACAGCAGGATGGCTTTACACAGTTATCAAATGAAATAAAAATACCCAGAGGCAGAGAGCAGAGGGCACACCACTGCTTCACCAAGAAGAAAGAGATTATTAGAATTAATACTGGCAAATTCACATTGGATACTCAAAAGAAAATTATTCAGAATATTAATTTTTTACTGGATTTTTCTTGGTTTTAGCAAATACTTGGAGTTAATGTTACTACTGAATTCTACTTTCAGCAGAAAATCCTTGTAATCACTTAGGACAAAATCATACAGAAAAAAAATTGAAGCAGAAAAAATAAAATCTGACCAATGATTGAATCCTTCAAAAGTAGATAAAAAATAAAAAGAACTTCTTACAATTATTTCAAGACACTCACTAAAAGAAGAAGTGATATTTTCCTCATGAGAACTGATTTATTCTTATCTATATTTTTGGTAAAAGTTACAGTATTTAAATAAGTGAAAAAAGTACTCAATCCTCAGTATTAAGTTAATATGGTGAGAGATTAATAGAATCTAAAATTTCCTAAAGGCCACTATATATTTGCATTTTCAAAAAACAAGCATTGCAAAACAACTAATAAAATATGTCAGAGGTTAGGAAAAAATATCAAAGCAATTAAAAATGTCCTTTTATTTCTTTGTTTTTATTTTGTTTATGTAAATCAAAGAAAGATACCTATTTGATTTCCATGCAATCATTAAAGAAATTCTTGTAAAGTAGGAAGATAGTACACAAGGAGCAGGCTTGTTATTTGGGGTGGGAGTCAAGCTTTATATGTTATTTCTAAATATATTGGCATATGTGTGTGTGCAATTTTTCTGTCTTTTTGGATATTCAAACTTAGTTACATCTGAAAAGTAAATTTTTATATAGTATAAATTAAGCTGAAAAAATAATTTTCTATGTGTTTTTATAAAACTGCTATTAAGACAATAAATGCAGGTCAGAATTACAAAAGATTCTGATTGCTGATATTGCAAACTCTTGATTATAAAGCTGTTACATGCTTATTGTAAAAAATCAAGAAAAAGGAATATGTTTTATAGTTTCCGATCTTATGTTGAGGGTTGTAGTCCATTTTAAGGACTTTGCCACTGTCAGGCAGGAGTCCAACTTCATTCTTGTGTGTGGATACCCAGTTTTCCCAGCACTATTTGTTGAAGAAACTATAATGTCTGCATTGTATAGCCTTGATGGGGAAGGAGGTGGGAGGGGGGTTCAGGATGGGGAACACGTGTACACCCGTGGCAGATTCATGTTGATGTATGGCAAAACCAATACAGTATTGTAAAGCAATTAGCTTCCAATTAAAATAAATAAATTTATATTTAAAAAAAAAAACAAAGATCATTTGACCATTTTTAGGAGGGTTTATTCCTAGGCTCTTTATTCTGTTTCATTGGTCTATTAAGTTTATCTTTATGCCATAACCATAATATTTTGATTACTGTAGCTTTGTAAGATGCTTTGAAATCAAGAAGTGTCAGGTCTCTAGTTTTTGTTTTTATTTTTCACTCTCCTTTTCCCCTTCATCAAGAAGCTCTTTAGTTCCTCTTCACTTTCTGCCATTAAAGTGGTATCATCTACACATCTGAAGCTGTTGATATTTCTCCTGGCAGTCTTGATTCCAGCTTGTGATTTATGCAGCCCAGCATTTTGCATTCAAGTTGACTTCAACAATATGTGGACCAAAAACCTCCAGATGTACAAGCTAGATTTAGAAAAGGCAGAGGAACAAGAGATCAGATTGCCAACATTCGTTGGATCATCGAAAAAGCAAGGGAATTCTGAAAAACATCTACTTCTGCTTCACTCAAAACCCTTCGACTGTGTGGATCACAACAAACTGTGGAAACTTAAAGAGATGGGAGTACTAGACCACCTTACCTGTCTCCTGAGCAACCTGTATGCAGGTCAAGAAGCAACAATTAGGACCAGACATGGAAAAACTGACTGGTTCAAAATTGGAAAAGGAGTACATCAAGGTGGTATATTTATATTTATAATTGTCATATCTTCCTGATGAATAATGTCCTTCTTTGTCTCTTGTGACAGTTTGTGACTCAAACTCTATTTTACCTGATATAAGTATCACCCCTGCTGTCTTTTGGTTACCATTTTCATTGAGTATCTATCTTATCCTTTCATTTTGAGCCTATGCATTTCCTTCAGCCACTGCATGTGATTTTGATTATAGGATTTAATCTATTTACATTTAAATTAACTTCTGATAGGGAAGACGTACTATTACCATTTTGTTCACTGTTTTCTGTATATGGTATAGTTATCTTTTCTGTTTCCCTTCCTTTGTATTTTGTTAATGTTTTTTTGAGGTAACATGCTTTGATTGACTTCTCATTTTTTTGTACACCTTTTGTAGGTTATTCTTTGTGGTTACCATGGGGATAATATAAAACATCTTTTAACAATCTATTTTAAACTAACAATTTCATTGCATAAAGAAACGCTACTCCTTTATATCACCCTTGCTTTATGTTATCAATGTCACTAATTGCATTTTAAAAACTATTTTTGTCATTAACATAGTTTTATAGTTATAGCTATTTTCATGCTTTTATCTTCATTTTATAACTGTATTAAAGGTTATCTACTCATAACCATTACAGCATTACAACAATCTGTATTTGCCTATATATTTACTTTGCCAGAAAGCTTTACATTTTTGTACACTTCCGTGTTGCAGTTCTTTTGTTTCAATTTGAAGGACTGGCTTTGGAGTTCTTTTAAAGCAGTTTAGTGGTGAGGAACTTTGTCAGTTTTCATCTATCTGGGAAGGTTTTAAATTTTCTTTAATTATTGAAGAACAGTTTTGTCAGATATAGTATTCTTGGTTGTTTTCTCTCATCACTTTGAATATATATTTGCCAATATCCTACTATTTTTAATACATTGTTTTTCTGATTTCATTTTTTAAATCTATGTTCTCTCGTAGTGTATTGAGTTTAATATTTTGAACTCTTTGTTGGGTAATTCATAGCCTTCCACTTCTTCAGTGTCAGTTTGTAGAGATTTGTTCCTTTAATTGGGACATGTTTCCCTTTTTCTTCATATGCCTTGTTATTTTTTCCTTGTCATGATTAATGCATTTGAAAAAAATAGCCACCTGTCTCATTATTTACAGATTGGTCTTTGTACAGGAAAAGACCTTTGCCCATCAGCCTGGCTAGAGCTTTTAGGTGCCTGCAAAACTTTTATGGTGATATGTCTTGCTGGGTTTGGATGTGTTGCTTCTCATTTAGTTACGTCTGCAGGTTTCTTTTTCAGGTTCCTGCAGTCTTTCTCCCTCTGGTGTTTTGTTTTGTTTTGTTATGTTACTACAGGTTCTAGTGGTTCCACAAAACCACTGAGCTCTTTTTGTTTTATGCATACTCCAAGGATACAAGCTGTGCTAGAGCATTCAAAATCAGCTGAGATACAAATTAGTCTCCTGAAAGCTTCAATATTTATGTATATTCCACTCTTCTCCTTTCTCTCTCAAGTGAGGAGTCATGAGTTGGACATTTTCTCCCAGTGACTGTGAGCTGTGCCAGTTTCTGTCTGCAGTATTATAAATTATCTGGTTCTATCACAGGCTGCTAAGCTTTCTTTTGTTCTCTGTGGTCCCCAGGCAAGTTCTATTTGCATAATTTTGAGTCAGGCTAGACAGAAGACCATCCCTTGGACAGATTGGTAAGAAGCCAGAACTTCCTTTCTCAAGGATGAAATGATGACTTGGGCTTTTCCTCCCTTGCATAACTTGTGCCAGCTTGGGTTAAAGGCTGATGCAGTTGAAATGAAATGGTTTTTCTTACCCACTTCAATATGGCTGAAAGTTGTTCTTGACTTTTAGTTTGTCTGTGTGTTGAGACTTCCTAACTGTTTTTTCAAATTCTTATAAATTGGTTTTGGGTCGTATATTGTTAAGTCAGTGTCTGTAGGGGAACAGAATATAGTACTCCCTCTTCTGCCATTTGCTGATATCAAGCTATTGATCTTGATCTGTAATTGTAATTCACCTTGCTATCAGTTTTATATTAGTGGAACCATCTGTTGGAGTTGAAGCATAGATTGGCTACAAGATCCAATGTTTCGTGTTTATGGTGTTTTTTTTTTTTCTACCATGTTGTAATATGTATTTTTATCAGAATTTTGGACAGATTGAGGCAAGTACTGCTAGACAAGTTTCATGTCAAACTGCAGGTCAAGAGCAGAAAGTAAACATTATTGCTTTAAGCATTGTATTTGAAAAATCCTTCATCTATCTCCTGTTCACATCCATTTTAATGAGAATTTAAAGAAAACTTGTTCTGCTTATAGCCAAGAATGAGCAGCTAAGATTGTACCACAAGTCCAGTTGACAACTATTTCATTGTCAGTTAATTTTATTTTTGACTAACAACCAGATTCTTTTTCAACTTTTGAATTAAGAAATTGAGACTTTGGAAAGTCAGATAGTACTAGGACAAGTGATATAAGTGTACAGATCATGTAGGGCTTGGGATTACAAAGTCTCAGTGGCTTATAAGAACTGTATTTTTTTTGCATGTCAGTTTTCCTGTAGGCAGTTGTTCCGCTAACATAAGCTAGGCAGGGCCAGGATAGACTGAGCTCCAAGCTTCTAGTTTGATGCTATATATCTCTATGTACTTTTGTTCTGAATTCCAGGTTAATGAGGCTGTGGCTTCCTGAAATGTGCTTTTCTCATGGAAATTACAGAAGCACGATAGGCCAAACCAAATAATACCATGATATTATCCAAACTAAGATCATGGCATCTGGTCCCATCACTTCATGGCAAATAGATGGGGAAACAATGGAAACAGTGACAGACTTTATTTTTCTGGGCTCCAAAATCACTGCAGATGGTGACTGCAGCCATGGATTTAAAATACACTTGCTCCTTGGAAGAAAAGCTGTGACAAACCTAGACAGCATATTAAAAAGTAGAGACATTACTTTGCCAACAAAAGTCCATCTAGTCAAGGCTATAATTTTTCCAGTAGTCAAGTATGGATGTGAGAGTTAGACCATAAAGGAGGCTGAGCACAGAAGAATTTATCTTTTTGAACTGTGGTGCTAGAGAAGACTCTTGAGAGTCCCTTCGACTGCAAGGGGATCAAACCAGTCAATTCTAAAGGAAATCAGTCCTGAATATTCATTGGAAGGGCCAATGCTGAAGCTGAAAGTCTAATACTTTGGCCACCTGATACAAAGAACTGACACATTAGAAAAGATTGAAGGCAGGAGGAGAAGAGGATGACAGAGGATGAGGTGGTTGGATGGCATCACCAACTCAATGGACATGAGTTTGAGTAAGCTCTGGAAGCTGGTGATGGACAGGGAAGCCTGGCATGCTGCAGTCCATGAGGTCAGAGAGTCAACCATGACTGAGCAACTGAACTGAAATGAACTGAATTCAAACCATGAAAATGATGTCTGTTTGCTAACGTTTCACTGGCTAAAGCAAAGCATATGGTCAACCCCAACATTAATGGGGTGACAAAATCTACTCTGCCCACACTAATGCCAGGGAGTACAAGGACATGTGACAAAATCCTTGATGTGATATAAAAAGGGTAAGTGTTAACAGCAAAAAGTGAACTATTAAGAGAAAGAGAGATATTAAGTTAGAAAAGAGAACAAATATATCTAATGAAGTTTTAGTTCATATAATCCCTGCATATACCTTTTATAGATATATATGCTAGATTCTCCCTAAACTTCAACAAACCTATATGAATATAAACAGATTTCTATTCTTTGAAAAAAAATATTACCCATACAAAGGATACATTTAATATTTAGTTCAGTTCAGTTCAGTCTCTGAGTCATGTCTGACTTTTTGCGACCCCATGAACTGCAGCACACCAGGCCTCCCTGTCCATCACCAACTCCCAGAGTTCACCCAAACTCATGTCCATTGAGTCAGTGATACCATCCAACCATCTCATCCTAGTTTTAAATAGAACACATGTTGTGTATTATCTTAAATTTTTCCTAAATTTAAGTATTAAAAAGTACAAAGCATAGAACAAAATGATCACATAGTCTTCTACATTGATGTAAATCTTGTTTTTGATGTATAAATATGTCTTTTTAATGACTCTCAGTTATCATAAAGTATATTGTTCAAAAAGCCCCTTAAAAACATCAATCCTGCCAACTTCTTCTCCCCATACTCTTTGTAATCCATGGAGAAATGAAGAGGGAACATCTTACTTTTACAAATATTTTAAATGAAATTACAAGGAACCAATTTTTATTATGTTTAACCAGTCAGTGATAAAGAAAAACCATCAATATTTTTATTCCATTTACTCTTCTGTCTTACAAATAAAGAGCAAAGTTTGAGGTTTTAATTCAGTGCTTTTCCAATAATAGTGAGAGACAAATACAGGAGCTAACTTTGAAAAGTTTTGCAATTTCTTATGACGTTCTGTCAAACTATTAAGGCAAAACTGAGAAGTTTTGACCTGAGAATTCAGTGACTTATGCTTGAAAATTTTTAAATCAATTGGCTGTATGAGGCAAGTTCCCTGGACTCCAAAATGTGGCAATTTCTAAAATGAATAAGCTTAATATTTTAGTGTTCAATTTTTATTGGTTTTTCTAAACTCCCAAAGCAAAAACTATAAAGGAGAACATAAGAAACAAAAAGGTGCATAGCACAAAATATTAACACAGTAATTTCTTGCATTTTTATTATTCCTTCAGTGCTTCAAACACTTTTTAGGCAATATTTAAACTTTTATATCACTTTGAGAAGGGCTATTGGAACAGTCATTAAAATACTTTTTTGTTATGGACACTGTAAGACATCTTGACTAAAATTCATTCATAGTTTGTAGAATTAATCCCATTGAACACTGTATTTTCATAGATTCTATTGTTTAAGTATTCTTTACTCAGTTCAGTTCCATCTCTCAGTTGTGTCTGACTCTTTGCAACCCCATGAACCGCAGCACGCAAGGCCTCCCTGTCCATCACCAACTCCCGGAGTTTACCCAAACTCATGTATATTGAGGTGGTAATGCCATCTAACCATCTCATCCTCTGTCATCCCCTTCTCCTCCTGCCTTCAATTTTTCCCAACATCAGGGTCTTTTCAAATGAGTCAGCTCTTCACATCAGGTGGCCAAAATATTGGAGTTTCAGCTTCAACATCAGTCCTAATGAACATTCAGGACTGATTTCCTTTAGGATAGACTGGTTGAATCTCCTTGCAGTCCAAGGACTTCTAGGGGAAGAGAAAATTTAAAAAGAGTAAAAGCACCTCTGTCCATGGGATTTCCCTGGCTAAAATATTGGAGTGGGCTGTCAGTTTCTTCTCCAGAAGATCATCCCGATCCAGGGGTGGAACCCATGTCTCCTGCACTGCAGGTGGATTCTTTACCAGTGAGCTACCATGAAAATACTGACCTACTCTAGTACTCTGCAAGTCCTTGAACTCAATGTTCAATATGTCAATAAGTTTAATTAGCTTAATAGATTTTCTGTCTTCACACTCCTTTTCATGGTTAAAAATGAGTATTTTCTAGGACCTGAAGAGTAAAGCTAATACTTCCAGAATCTGAATGATATTTAGTGATTTTTTGTTTTTGTTTATGATCTCACACTAGGTATATAAACTGAATCAGAATGTAATAGCTCTTAAGCTTCCCAGGTTGCTCAGTGGGTAATAATCCACCTTGCAATGTAGGGAACATGGATTCAATCCCTTGTCCAGATAGATCCCACATACCTTGGAGCAACTAAGCCCATGCACCACAGCTAGTGGGCCTGCACACCCTAGAGCCTGTGCTCTGCAGAAAGAGAAGCCACCACAATGACAAGACTGCACACACAATGAAGAGTAGCCCCTTCTCTCCACAACTAAAGAAACCCCGTGTGCAGTAACAGAGACCCAGTGCAGTCAAAAATAAATACATAAACAAAATTTGAAAAAAATAAAAGAAGAGCTCTTGAGGAAGAACCTCCCCCCAAATTTTCTATTTTAATATAAAACAACAGCTATAATTAGGTTAATTAGAGATTTACACATAGCTATTGGGAAAGTTAGGACAAATATTAAAATCTCCTACTATGTTGATGGAAATAATCTTTAACTTAATTTGATGGTAGAAATTGCTTCCCCAGTGGCTCAGCAGTAAAGAATCTGCCTGCAGTGCAGGAGACAACAGGTTTAGTCCCTGGTCAGGAAGATTCCCCTGGGGAAGGAAATGGCAGCCGTCCAGTATTCTTGCCTGAGAAATCCCATGGACAGAGGAAGCTGGTGGGCCACAGTCCATAGGGTTGCGAAGGAGTTGGATACGACTTAACAACTAAAACAATAACAAACAACAACAGAAATTATTTTAACTAAATGAAGTATACATATTGCTACATTAATTTACAAATAGATTTCATAGTGTCTTTTTGTAAATCTTTATAATCAAGCGGTTAGGTATATAAGGTGTATGTTATCATTAACCCCTTTGTGTATATGAAGAAGGTAAGATTTGAGAGGTTAAACATCTTGCCTAAATAACCAAATCAAATATAAATATTTAAAGCATAGATTCAGATTTGGCTATCACATCATACTACAATGGGATATATTTAAATGAATGAAAGAATAAGGCAGTAGTCCCTTGAGTTTACCAAACATTTTGCTTTGTTTCTTGAGAGGCTTTTGTAGATACATCCATTTCTTGATTCACTTGTATTTACTGGTTGGCTTTCTGGGCCAGTCTGCTTTAGGTGCTGTTTACAATTGAGAATATAATCCCTCATCTGCTGGAGCTTATGATGGGCTTATTATGATGGGTTTATGATGTGGTCTGTACCATCATATATTTTTAAATTATTTTTTTCTGATTTTTTAAAATTTATTTTTTACTGGAAGATAATTACTTTATAATCTTGTATTGGCTTCTGCCATACAATAGTGTGAATCATAAATATACATATGTTGCCTCCCTCTTGAACTTCTCCCACATACCCCCCCCCATCCCACCCCTCTAGGTTGTCACAGAGTACTGTGTTGAGCTCCTTGTGTTATACAGAAACTTCCTATTAGCTATCTGTTTTACATATGGTAATGTAAATACTTCAGTGCTACCCTCTCAATTTGTCCCAGCCTCTCCTCTCCCCACTGCATCCAAAGTCTGTTGTCTATGTACCTCTCCTCCCCCTGCTGTGTCCAAAGTCTGTTCTTTATGTCTGCATCTCTATCCTTGCACTGCAAATAGGTTCATTAGTACCATTTTTCTAGATTCCATATATATGCATTAATATGTAATATTCATTTTTCTTTTTCTGACTTACTTCACTCTGTATAACAGGCTCTAGCTTCATCTACCTTATAAGAACTGACTTAAATTCATTCCTTTTTATGGCTGAGTAGTATTCCATTGTATATGTGTACCACAGCAAAGGAAGCTATAAATCAGATGAAAAGACAACCCTTCCTGAGGGATCAACTTTCCAGCAGTTGATTACTCCAGCTCCATTCTTCTTTCTCAAGACTGGTTTGGTTATCTGGGGTCTTTTAATTTATTTACTTATTTAATTTTTGACTGTGCTGTGTCTTTGTCACCACGTGTGGGCTTTCTCTAGTTGTGGTGAGCATGGGCTACTCTTCATTGCAACGCATGGGCTTCTCACTGCAGTGGCTTCTCTTGTTGCGGAACACAGGCTCCAGGCACAAGGGCTCAGCAGCTGCAGCACAAGGGCTCAGCAGTTGCAGTGTGTAGGTGGTAGGGCTCCAGGGCCTCAGTAATTGTGGCCTGAAGGCCCTAGAGCCACAGGCTCAGTTGCTGTGGCACATGGGCTTAGTTGCTCTGTGGCATGTAGAATCAGACCAGGGATCAAACCTGTGTCCTCTGCATTGGCAGGTGGAGTCCAATCTATACCACCAGGGAAGTCCTTATTTTTTGCCTTGTATGACTTGCTTAAAGCCAATAAATAAGAAAAAATAGTACATTTTAAATGGAAACAAGTATTTTTGTCATTAAAGCAATTTCAGATGTGAAGATATTCTATGAATCAAAGATAATGCATTTAGTAGAAAATACTCTCTGAATTGTTTATCTCTAACAATGATGAAGTAGACTGATTCTTCTATATGCTCTTATCAAGTAGCTTTTGAGAGGGCTGTCTCTGTTTTTGGCTTAGAATGAAATTAGTTGATACATTCAATAAAGTGCAGGAAAGCTGTGAAATATTAAGTGTGCCAAACTGGAACTTTCAGTTCAGATATCATAACCTTTCATAATGGCTAGCATATTAGACAGAAAGATAGATTAAGTTTTGTCTGGATATTGTAAACTCTTCCATTGAGAATTTGAAACTGCTTAGATGCTTGCTTAGTGTATTTTTTCCAGATTGGGAAGGGAAGCAATAATAAGTCTGCTACTAAGATCCACATAAGTTCATGTTCTGTCAGTTCCACAACTCCTCAAACAGCAAGTGCTTGTATAGATAAAGTTCATTTTAAGGCACTCATATCAAATTCTAAAGCAAGAGTGATTTAGTGTTGATCTCTGTTTTGCCAATAAACTTCAAAGTCTTAAAAAATGAAGTCTCAATTAATTGATGAATATATCAACATATCAATATATCAACATACCAATATATCAACAGTTATTCTTGAACATTCAACATGTTAGCAATTTCAGGTCACCTGAGTTGATGAAAATTCACATTTTTTTCCTTAAGTTTAAATAACTTCCTGAGACACTGTTATTTACTCTTACATGCCTATAAGAATAAAATCTTATGAAAGAAGAGCTTATAGTGCAAAAAGTGTGTGTTCTTCACAATCAAATTAAATTTCTATGGACCTAGAGTTTAAAAATGTTCTTAGATTTATTTTAAATACTTTAGCCAGCAGGAACTCTTTTTAGAGTATTAATTCATCCTTTTGAAATGAAAGATTTTCCTTTTAATAAGATATCTACATTGCTTTCTTAATGGAAACAGAATGTCTTTGGCTTACTTGTTCTTCAAAGTAGATTTTTTTCTGTGTAGTAAAGACATATTGGCAAATTTATTTTAGGCATGTCGGAATGAAATATGTGTTTTTACAGAAAAATAGGCTTCCCTTGAGTTTACTAAGCCATATTCTTCAATCAAATAAGATATGTTATGGAAGTTAACTTGAATGTCCCCCGAAAGGGGTTACTCTTTCATTTATTATTCTAAGAGTTAACTGCACAAGCATTCATCCCCACAGCTGTTGAAAGTCTGTCATGCCTCTCTCTGTTTCTGAAACCAAAGGGTCATGATTATCTATCAGGTTGCTCCATCTGGGCTCACCTTGGTTCATCTCTTCTTTCCTTTGATGTTACTGTTAAAGTGTGCTTGGTTTCATCTAGATCACTCCTAAAAGAGAATATGTCCAATTCCGCTTTATTTTCTAAGGTACCACTGTTAAATGTTTATTGCATTCAAAGAAATTTAATGAATTTTAAAAGTGAGAGAATTATGGAATAAAATTGAAAGATTTTAATTTGATCACACTCTATTCCTATACAACTTCAACCGTCTACTCCATGAGATGATATTCCTAGCCATTTCTGCCTATGATCTAGTCCTAAAACCAAACTATTGGAACACAGACTTTCCTAGTGAATAGCATTTTACTCTTTTCTTCCTTTTTCCTGAGTTCTAACTAACAATTAATTCCAAGGGCTTTCTAAATTAAGCAGCATTTCACTTGAAAATGTGACATATATATGTATATATATCATATATCCTTTCACATTGATAAGTTTTATGTGGTCAATTGTTGCACAGTATTCACGTGTGCCGGAAAAGAATCTATATCTTTATGTAGCATATTATATTTAAAGCTATAATCAAGATGATTATCTGTGTAATTTAAATCTTCCATGTCTTCACTTAATTTGGGGATTTTTCTGATGCATAATTTTCTGAGATAGCTGGGTGAAAAATTACCCAGCATGAACATAGGTTGTTCAGTCTTTCCCTCCAATTCTGACAATTCACATAATTGACACAACCTAAGGGTTGTAATAGTCAGATTTTTCACTGTTTATTTGCACATTTTTTGTTCCTTCTTTTCTTGCATCCCATTCATGAGTAAACATTTCTTCATGTTGAAATACTTCTTTTAATGCTTCCTTTGTGAAAGATCTATGAAATCTATAAAATAAATACTCTTATTTGCATTATTTCTTTAAAAAGTAATTAGTTTGCCTCATAAACAAAAGTTTATCTACCATTGAATTATAGATTATTAGTTCATTCTGAAAATCTTCCCCTTTTTTTCTGGCCAATACTGTTTCTGATGAAAAGTTTTCTGTGCATCTAGCTGTCATTCAGTTGTAGATACTCTTTCCCTTTTGTAGTTTTAGGTTTTTTTTTTTTTTTCTTTACCATTGTTCTTCTGCAGTTTAACTGGATTATGTTTAGACATGTCTTTATCTTTATTTCTTAATCACAGCTCATGTTTTCAATCTGAAATCTTGTCTCTTTATTTCTGTGTAATTTTTCACCATTATCTCTTCACACAGTGATGCTTCAATATTCCCTCTATTATCTACCACTGGAAATTCATTTAGACATGTATTTTAGAGTCTCAATCTACCTTCATTCTTTATTATTTGTGCTTTTATATATTTGTATTTATCTCTTTATGCTATTCTCTGAACAAATTCTTGAGGGCCACATTTCAAACTTTTATCTTTTTTTCTTTGACTATGTTCTATCTTACTTTGTTATCTTACAAGGCAGGTACTAGCCATGTATGCTTATTTAAACACATTTAAATTAATTATAATTAAAAATAAAGCAAAGTTTAATTCCCCAATTTTAGTAGTTATGTTTGAATTGCTCAATAACTAGAATGTGGCTACCATATTGGACAATGCAGATATAGAATCTTTCTACCACCATAGAAACTTCTACTGGACAAGTCTAGAGGATATTTCCTATATTAATTCTGTAAACTTGATTACAAAATTAGTTTATATGCTGTGTTTCTAGCTGTTTCTCTCCTATAATCATCTATCTTTGACTAATTTCTTCCTCAATTTTCTCATAATGACTACAAACAATAAAAGCTGGAGGTTGTTTTTACATTTACTTGTCATTCTTTCTATTTTCTCTTTAATTATTTTAAAGTATGTATCTTAAAACTATTTCAAAGATAATAGTTTCACATTGTATAATTATTAAATTTTTTGGGTCTAATTTCTACTGTTGTTTTGTTTTTTAAGGATTTTATAGTGTTCATGTGCTGGCTCACCAAGACCTTTTTTTTTTTTTTTTTTTTAATTCTGTTTGTTTTCTCTCTTGTCCTTTCATTGTATTTTTCTTTACCTGCCCATTCTCCAACTCAGTCAAGAGGCAGGTCATATACAAGATTCTTAGCATCTATCCCATGGTGACACTGGACCTACATCATACCTGCTCATGGAGTTAGCTATTAAGTTGGCGTAAGTGCTTATTGGGTGGTTGTCTATATGCCAACCAAGTCCATGGGTCATATCCACAGGGAATAATTACAGTTAGGCTCAGCATCTTTCCATGAATGCTGCTGCTGCTGCTGCTAAGTCACATCAATCATGTCTGACTCTGTGCAACCGCATAGACGGCAGCTCACCAGGCTCCCCTATCCCAGGGATTCTCCAGGCAAGAATACTGGAGTGGGGTGCCATTGCCTTCTCTGTTACATGAATGAAGAGAGTTTATTCCAGACACTGATTTTATATTGTAAGCCTGGCTCCTTCTTCTCCAAATCATCTGTAAGAAGTGTTTGTGTTCCAGTTACTCTGTAAGGGCCAAGAGAACGGGCAGCATCTATCTGATTCTGAATTTAATGCCCAAAAGATCTGAGACTTTATTCTTAATTTATAATTTCTAACCTATGATGATGTATTTATCATTTTGTTCTGAGAATTACTGCACATCATTAATTATATTTCCAAAATGTTCTATTGATATCATTTGTGATGAATCAGTTCCGTTCAGTTCAGTCGCTCAGCTGTGTCTGAGTCTTTGCAACCCCATGAAACTCAACACGCCAGGCCTCCCTGTCCATCACCAACTCCCGGAGTCGACCCAAACCCATGTCCATTGAGTCAGTGATGCTATCCAACCATCTCATCCTCTGTCGGCCCCTTCTCCTTCTGCCCTCAATCTTTCCCAGCATCAGGGTCTTTTCCAATGAGTCAGCTCTTCACATCAGGTAGCCAAAGTATTGGAGTTTCAGCTTCAACATCAGTCCTTCCAATGAACACTCAGGACTGATCTCCTTTAGGATGGATTGGTTGGATCTCCTTGAAGTCCAAGGGACTCTCAAGAGTCTTCTGCAACACCACAGTTCAAAAGCATCAATTCTTTGGTGCTTAGCTTTCTTTATACTCCAACTCTCACATCCATACATGACCACAGGAAAAACCATAGCCTTGACTAGACAGACCTTTGTTGGCAAAGTAATGTCTCTGCTTTTTTATATGCTATCTAGGTTGGTCATAACTTTCCTTCCAAGGAGTAAGTGTCTTTTAATTTCATGGCTGCAATCACCATCTGCAGTGATTTTGGAGCCCAGAAAAATAAAGTCAGCCACTGTTTCCATTGTTTCCCCTTCTATTTGCCGTGAAGTGATGGGACCAGATGCCATGATCTTTGTTTTCTGAATGTTGAGCTTTAAGCCAACTTTTTCACTCTTCTCTTTCACTTTCATCAAGAGGCTCTTTAGTTCCTCTTCACTTTCTGCCATTAGGGTGGTGTCATCTGCATATCTGAGGTTATTGATATTTCTCCCAACAATCTTGACTACAGCTCGTGCTTCCTCCAGCCCAGCATTTCTCATGATGTACTCTGCATATAAGTTAAATAAGCAGGGTGACAATATACAGCCTTGACACACTCCTTTTCCTATTTGGAACCAGTCTGTTGTTCCACGTCCAGTTCTAACTGTTGCTTCCTGACCTGCATATAGGTTTCTCAAGAGGCAGGTCAGTTGGTCTGGTATTCCCATCTCTTTCAGAATTTTCCAGTTTATTGTGATCCACACAGTCAAAGGCTTTGGCATAGTCAATAAAGCAGAAATAGATGTTTTCTGGAACTCTCTTGCTTTTTCGATCATCCATGTGATGAATAGGTATGCTTAAAACTGTGAACTCAAGATCATTTTGAGTGGAAATCTCAATATTTCTTTTGAGAACTTAACTTATTACTACTTTGATATTTCCTCTCTCAGTTTTCTGTTCTATTTGAAATTTTTTAACTTGCTGTGTTTCATATTTTTGAGGATTATATCTATTTTCCAAAATAAAAAGAGATATGAATGTTACTATTTAAATTTTTAAAATTTTATTAATGTTAATGTAAAGAACTAGATTTTTATACCTACTAAGAAAGATGATATTTCTTACTTCTGTGTTCATTCTGTTGTCATATGATGTTTTGGTTAAAGTATTGAAAGAGACCCTGTCAGATACATAGTTGCAGAAAGTAAGAATATTTCATTTGTCTTTTCTGACAAATGTGTTTTTTTTAAAAAACTATTTCACTATCCAACAAAACTCAAATAGTAGGAGAGTGAAAAAGGTAGCGTAAAACTCAACATTCAAAAATCTAAGATCATGGCATCTTGTCCCATCACCTCATGGCAAATAAATAGAGAAACAATGGAAACAGTGACAGACTTTATTTTCTTGGGCTCCAAAATTATGGCATATGGTGACACAGCCATGAAATTAAAAGACACTTCCTTCTTGGAAGAAAAGTTATGACAAACCTAGACAGCATATTAAAAGACATTAGTTTGCTGACAAAGGTCCATCTAGTCAAAGCTATAGTTTTTCCAGCAGTCATATATGGATGTGAGAGTTGGACCATAAAAGAGGCTGAGCACCAAAGAATTTATGCTTTTGAACTGTGGTGCTGGAGAAGATTCTTGAGAGTCCTTTGGACTGCAAAGAGATCAAACCAGTCAATCCTAGAGGAAATCAATCTTAAATATTCACTGGAAGAAGTCATGATGAAGCTTCAAGCTGAAGCTCCAATACTTTGGCCACCTGATGTGAATCGCTGACTCATTGGAAAAGACCCTGATGCTGGGTAAGGTTGAAGGCAGGAGGAGAAGGGGATGATAGAGGACAGGGTGGTTGGATGGCATCATCAACTCAATGGACATGAGTTTGAACAAGCTCCAGGAGATGGTAATGGACAGGGAAGCCTGGCGTGCTGCTATCCAAGGGTTCTCAAAGAGTTGGACATGACTGATTGACTGAACAACAAATAGTTGCTTGCCATATATAATTTAACAGAATATAAAGAAATGTTTTATACTTTGTTACATTAAAAATCTTGGCCTAATTGACATTCTGAATGCATCTTTTGTTCACATTGATTCACTGTTCATTGATAGTTTTTGAATCTCTGCTCTTCTCTGTTTATTCTTCTTCTTTCTTTGTTCTGACAAGATTTAAAACTGTGCTGAAAATGATGTTTCTCCAGAGTGATTCTTCAGAGCTAGCTGAGAGGCTTTCTTCCAGGTTACAGTCCTCAGTCAGTCAGTTCAGTAGCTCAGTATCGAAGTATTGTTAATTTACAACGTTGTGTTAGTTTCAAATGTACAGCAAAGTGATTCATATTTTTTCCATTATAGTTTATTACAAAATATTGAATATATTTCCCTGTGCTCTATAGTAGGTTCTTGTTGTTTACCTACTTTATATGTATTTGTGTGTATATATTAAAGAGGAGTTTAGGAGAGCTGTAATTTTGGGCTACTTGTTGTCTGCTACTGCTACACATTGCATTCCAAATGATAGACTGGTTTGTGTGTTTTTTAATTAAAATTTTGAGTGTGTGTGTATGTGTGTGTGTATGTGTGCGTGTTGCTCACAAGAGGAGAAGAGAAAGAGAAAGTGTGGGAAACAGAGGAGCTGTGCTGTGCTTTGCTCTGTCGCTCAGTGGTGTCCGACTCTTTAGACCCCATGGACTTATCCCACTAGGCTGCTCTGTCCATGGGGATTCTCCAGGCAAGAATACTGGAGTGAGTTGGCATGCCCTCTTCCAGGGGATCTTCCCAAACCAGGGATTGAGCCCAGGTCTCCCTCTTTACCTCTGAACCACCAAGGAAGCCCGGGGGAGAGGAGAGGGCCTTCTAAAACACAAGACACAAGGCAGAGGCCCCTCTGGCTCAGCCCTAACAGGGTGTTTTCCGATAGTTGTGAGAATGTGTGATAATGACCAACCTGAGTTCAGTCTAAGTAGACCCCAGTACATGCATAAGGCCTTGGTGTTGAGCATCCATCTCTAGGCTAATCCAGCTGGGTTTAATTTAGCAAAAGAGCCTGGATGGCTATCTGTTAAACAGCTACCTGACTGGATTTTCTCTGATGAGATAGGACCCAGCTGACTCTTTGCTCTATAAACTATTATTTATCATGTTTTTAGGAAGTCTGGGTACTTAATAGAGTAATGATTGTCTGAAAGACAGATTGTACATGTGCAACTATTCTATTTTCTGGATGAATGCTATTCTTATCATCTGTTCCTTAATACAGGGAATATGTGCTTAGTATTACATGTATACAGTCTTCACTTGCAATAACAAATTTTGAAAAAAAAAATCTTACTAAGAATTTTATTGTTTTATTTTAAAACCCCATCTTATTTATATTATTTTACTGTTTTAAAAATTAACTTGTTTGTAATTAAGGCTTAAAAGGTAGTTGGTAAACCATTTAACTCCAAACAAGAATATGTTACTTATATGTTAGTAAGTTTGGTTATCAGCACAATATTCATTTTCTATGAATGTAAATATATGTTATTATTTTTATAACTATTGTTTAAATAGGCAGACCAGAAAAGAACTCACAATCACCAGAAATATATGTATGGTTAGGCCTCTCAAGATGACTGTTCTATTGCTGTTTGTATATCTCCTGTTTGACCAATGACTGCTTCGTCTATATCCTTCTCATATGACTGACCATCCTAATATACTTGTTCCAGGACCCAGCTTATGATTGTTTCTTATTGTAAAGGCAGTGGTGGGGTGGGGAAGCAGAGAGTTCCTGTGAGCTAAGTAAAGGTATTTTAGCTTTATGTTTATCATATGGAAGGCAGAGTTCCCAGAGATGGGCCACTTTGTATAATTTAAACTTATAGGCAGTATCCTTTTAGTGATTAACTTGTAGCAGAATACAAAGTTTCTTCCATATTACATATTTGCCATCTTTTGACTAGAGTTCAGCCATGTGGCTTGCTTTAGCCAATAGAAGAAACATGCCAGTTTTAAGTCTAGACCTTAAGAAACATTTTGGTTTATCATTTGCTTTCTTGTGCTTCTGCTGTCACCATAAAAATTTGTTTGGGCTATTCTGCTCATCCCAGAAAAGAATGAAACCATGTGAGGCAGAGACACTGCCAAGTCATCCTATCTTATGTATAGGCTTACCATGGATACAAGAGTGATAAGCTACTAAATTTTGAAGAGAATTTGCTATTAATAATAGTTAATCAATGTACTTTTAGGGTTTACTTATCTCATAAAGCTAGAATTCTGGAAAAGGAA
Organism: Capra hircus; assembly: GCF_001704415.2. Taxonomy (NCBI): domain Eukaryota; kingdom Metazoa; phylum Chordata; class Mammalia; order Artiodactyla; family Bovidae; genus Capra; species Capra hircus. Next base: position 78,670,220 of record NC_030811.1, read on the forward strand.
ATCCCAGAGTAGTATAATCTTTCAAGTATATTATCATAGATCCAAATTATTCAATATTACTCTTCCATCAAAATTTTTATTTCATGGCTTTTTCATGCTCTGGTCAGAAAATGGTTGCTGCACTTATATACTTCAAATGCATGTTCTAGGTAGGGGTAGGGGGAAGGAATGGGAACAGGCTGGAGTCAAGAAATCAAGAAGGCTTTTAGATCCGTCTCTTAAAACAAACAAACAAACAAAACAAAACAAAAAGAACCTCTCCATTTAAGTCCCTCTTTAGCTTCAACAAACGTCTCATTGTCCAGAATGGGATTTCATAACCACTCTTTTTCTTAAGGTAGGATAGTAAGGAAACCCTCTGTTTTCCTGATTTCCCCATGCTGAATCTGAATTTGTCCTTTCAACACTTACAAGATTACAAATTAGGGGCATCTGAGTCAATATGGATTGCAGCTATATCTTCTGTAGCAGTGAAAGGCAAAACAAACATGGGTTATAAATGCCTTTGGAGAACTAACCTGCCATGTCTGTCACAATCTCTTAGTGACTCAATATCTTATTTCTAAGTTCAGAGTTAAGGTACTCACCTTCTCCATGAGAGACATAATCTAAAAGTATGATTTGTTAATGCATCCAGTTTCAAGTTTAGGATATCAGGGTCACATGAAGTTTTTCTAAAAGATATAGATGTGACCAGATAGCATATAGATTTAAATGACAAGTTATTTGTTTTGATGTATTCAGTTACAGTGAAAGAGAACTGTGAGATACCTGAAATAAAATTTTCATTTGGAGAAAGGGAGAATGATAAGTAAAAAACAACTTATCCATTACTGTTATCTAATCCTGCTCTTTAGGAAAAGGGATAACTTTCTCTTATGATGGAGAAAAATCCTCAGTCTATCTTTACTTCTGTTCTTGGGAAGACCTGCTTTATCTCTCATTCTCCTTCTTGATACCTGAGGTGGACATGGGAGATGATACCTTTACTAAGGGCTATGGAACTTTCTCGAGTTCTCTTCTGTTGGTCTGAGTTTAGGGGCCTGGAATTTATCTTAACTTTGGACATTCACTTGCTCTTGAGATTATATTCAGAAAATAAATGGCAATTTAATTCTCTTTAAAATTAGTAAGTGCTCAGTTAATATGTGTTTGGTCATATCCAGGAGAAAGTAATTACAGATCTCATCTATATTTAATCCTAAACTTCAAACATTTTGATTCTTAGGTGTCTGACTTTCTACTCTCTCCATTTTCCTGACCCTTAATTTGATGCAATTTCTTTGATGAAATTTAAAAATGGGGACTTAAGTGAAGTTTTTTAGCTACTTACAAACCTTTGAATGGCAGTCTGTTTTAAGAGGCTTGAGAAATACTAAAGAGGTTCACTTGTATTTCCTGTAAGGCTGATACTTACCCCCTGCAACATTTAACATTTTCAAATACACAGGCTCCTCTGTTTTTCTGATTTCCCCATCCTGAACTTGAATCTGTCCTTTCAACACTTACAAGATTCCAAATTATGGTAATCTTAGTCAATACAATTTGCAGCTATAAAGAACATCTCTCTTTGATTTGCAAATTTGGTGGACCAAATCTGGAAGGCTCAGTCTGTCCGGTGGAAGTTTGCTGAAATTGTCACTGGTCAAGATTCTGAATTTTCTTATTATTTTCGTTAAAGTTGAAACCTGAGTCAGCAAGTCATCTATAGCAGGGAATGTTTTTCTTCATATAGCAAGAATCAATACCCTCCTTCCCAGAAACTGTCAGGACCTTGTCTCTCATTTTCCTATTGCTTTTATACTTGGCAAAATTAATATTTTCACTTTTGTTTGTTTAGCACCCCAATTTTTAGGCACACATTCTGTATTTGTTAAAATTCTGTTTGGCTGCAAATAAAGTCAGGCTCAACAACTATGAGCTTTTTATATTCCACTGAATAAGGAGCCTGGGGTTGTTATTCAATGACAAATCCTTCCCTTTTCCTAATTGCCATTCTATACACATGTCTTTTGCCACTAGCCTTAAGATGATCCTGTTCTCCTAGATATTACATCAAATTCCAGATGGAAGAAGGGGGAAAGCAAAAGGCTAAAGGCAAGGAGATGGACTTAAATCTATTCCTTTCAAAACTTTGCCAGAATTCCTACTCAGCAACTTCTGTTCACATTTCCTGGGCAGAACTGATTCTCATGTTATGGCCTCTCAGGCAATCAGGGAAAATGAGCTACTGTTCCAGCCTGATTATTAGAGGGAAAAAAGGCGGAAATTGGGGTTATGAATGGCTTTTGTGTAGCTAACTCATAGTGCTACCTTAGTTTTCTTTCTTAGATTAGGAACTCAAAACTGTATTTCCTAAAATCATGCTAAATTGTTTATATTTTCAGTTAGGAATTTCTTTTCTAATGAAAGTTTTCTTTCTGTTGCATTTAGAATATTTGATACCAGTCTTAAAAATTTTTAATCCATAGTTTGACATCTGTTTCAGATTAAAGCATATTCTTTTGTTTTGTACATATTTATTAATAAAATGTGATAAACATCTAATAGAAATCCCAAGGCTTTCATATTTAGAGCATAATTTCATATTAGAGCTCTAAATATTTAGAGCATATGCTCAATACAAGTAAGACTTGCTGAGGTTTCATGAATAGAACAAAGAAAATGGTGTTAGAAGATTCATCTTTTGGCCAGATACCATAAGATCTTTGAGCATCAGATTCTCTATTGTAAGGGTGAAATAATAATATCTATTTCATAGAAAGCTTGTGAGATTTAATTAAAATAATGACTGTGAAAACAGTTTGTGAAGTATGAATCTGTATGTATCATGACTATTAGTCACAAATTCACCCCCAAACTAATAGGAAGTAAGGTTTTTTGTTTGTTTGTTTTGTTTTGTTTTTTTTGAGAAATAATGATATGCACAATGGATTTAGACACACACACACACAGACATTTAAGATCTCTAGACATCCACATTCATGTAAACTTTTTCTTCCTATCTTCTTTGAAGATAAAAGAAAATCCATTATTTTGCTGTGTTTCTCTAAAATAATTTTCTGCTCTCTAAGGATCTTCCTGACCCAGGGATCAAACCCTGGTCTCCTGCACTGCAGGCAGATTCTTTACCATCTGAGCCACCAGGGAAGCCCTTTTAAGTGTTGGTAACTACAGATAATTCATTTGATAAAGTTTGACTCTTTTTAGGTTAACTTAATGTGAGTACAGTTGGGCACTTTTGAGGAGGCTACTGTTTTCTTATCAAGTAAGTGTCCTTGCAAAGGTAAATTAATAATGGGCTCCTTGTAGGACTTCCCTGGCAGTCCAAGGATAAAAATCTGTGCTTCAGCTGCAGGGAGCATGGGTTTCATCCCTTGCTGGGAAAATAAGATCCCACATTCTCTGCATGGTTCATCAAAAAAAATTTTAAAAAAAAAACCATGAATTTAACTTCCAAATTTGGAGATTTCAAAAACATATATCATTTCATGTATAGAAGAATCCTATTTCTAATCTGTGTACCCAAATTTTTTTCTTGACTTATTAACACTTTGAATTTAAGGGTTAATTTAATAAAATACTGATAAATGAAGGAGTTCAGGACCCCAGAATATGGGTCTTTGGTATATTTATTATTCTGGGTTAAAGGTACTTGAAAAATAAAAAATACAGGGAGCGGCTTTCTTTGAACTCCTTGCATCTGCCTAAAAACATCATCCCAAATGAACTCAACTGCATAAGTCCTCTCACCAGGAGTTTCATCAACCAGGGTAGGTTGATTCTGTTAGGTAGTTAGAATAGGAAAGAGGAGTACAGGATGGAGGTGGCTAAAAGTCAAGGAAGGGAAAAGCCCACAAAAATAGAACAAAGGAAGTTCTAAGGACCAGAATGAGGACCTCAGGTAAAACAAAGAGCACTTTTGGCTAGCCCAACTGACAAAGGGCAGGCCCAGAGGGAGGAGAAAAAAATATATAAAAAGAGAAGCCAAAATTGGGCTGGAGGCCTCTCTTTTTGCATCTTTTTGGGTTGGCATTCCCTCACTCCTCAAGGATGAATTTTCCTTTACTTTCTAAATAAAACTGAGCTGTAACACAGGGCTATAACAATGGTCTGTCCGAGGGCTGTAACGCTTCAATTTTTTGTTGCGATGAGACAAAACTGAGGAAATTGCAAACTCCCCCAAGAATTATTATCCAAGAAAATGATAAGGAAGTGGAAAAAATGGTAATACACACACACACAAAACAAAACTGTTATACCTCCCAATAATCTTCTAAGGATTCATTCACATTTCCTAAAAATCTTTGTCTCTCTCCTAACTTACCTACATCTCCCTCTTCTTTCCTCTATTAGGACAACAGACAGTTCCTTGGCATTGTTAAACCCAAGTCCCCGGGCCCAATGCACAGTAAGGCCAAACAAGTCAAAACACTGGAATTTGGAGAAGAGAATCTTTATTGCAGAGCCAAGTGAGGAGAATAAGCAGTTTATGCTCAAAATAGCTGAACTTAATGGATTCCAGGCAAGGTTTTATAAAGACAGTATGAGGGGAGAGAGTCTTAGAGTGAGTGATCAGCTCATGGACCTTCTTCTGGTCATTGGTGGTGAAGTAACAGAGTGATGTTTTTGGAATCTCAGTCATCAACCTCTGGTCCAACCAGTCTAAAGTCTCCAACTTGTGGTCAGCACATAGTCACCATCCTTCTCCTGGGTGGGTGTTCTTAGTTTTTGCCTAGCAGCTCAAAGGTATGCATCAGATTGTTATCTATATCCATTCAGAAGGAACTAGGAGTCCTGTGATTCTATTGTTATAATCATTAACTGCTTGAGCCTCCTCTTTGAAACTCAGGTAAAACCTAGGAGACTAAAGCTGTTTCTTTTACAACAAGAAATAGGGGGCATGTACCCAGTAAGGCCGCACAGGCTTCTGCTCAGTTTCAGTATCTGTGGGAGATTGATCCTCCGACCACTGCAGATACCACATTCCACAAATGCTCAAGTTTCTTATGTAAAATGTACAGTCTCCTCTCTTTAACCATTGGTTTTCATCCCTGTGCTCAGATCTGTGGATTCAACCAATAGGGAATAGGAAGCCCACAGATGGAAAGGATCAACAGTATGTATAAGCTTTCAATTCTTACCTCTTTTCTGAGTATTCAGTTTTTTCTGGCTTGATACCTCTGGGCAAGTTATATTAAAATTTAGTAACTGTGTATACCTTATTCTCTTTTCAACCTGCCTGTAATCAGCTTATTTCAAAGACCCAGACGTAGAACCTAGGAGGGTAGTCTTTCATTCCCTATTGACATGTGCAAAATAAAACAATTTTTGCAAATTTTTTGTCTCGCTTTGTTTAGTGGTTCTTAAATTTATTCCATTATAGTAAAATAATTATATTGCATTTTCTCTTCACTTACAATCACTAACATCTATTGACATTGTTATAAATTTACATTTGAAGATATAAAATGCTTACATTTGAAGATATAAAATGCTTGTTATCTGGCCTGTTAAGCAATTGTAATCTAGAGACTGTTTGCACCAACTGACAAGAAGGGGCTGAGTGTTAGACTCTCCATTTGTCTTATGTTGTGACTCACTCTGTTATTTGCTACCAGAAACATCTAATGGAAACAGCATGCTTTCATTTTATGGCTGTTCTTCCAAGCTGGCAAAGAAGTGAAATGGTGAGGCAAACCTAAATTGCAAAATCTAATCTAGTTATTGAAATATGACAGTAGGTACCTAGCTCTGTAACTGTTAATGCCTGTTATTTTCTACTGATGCTGCTGATGAGTTACATGCACAGAAAATCATTGTTAGTTAGCAGTAAATTATTCATACTTCCTCTATTTTTCATGGTATTGATCAAACATGTGACATTCCTTTCAATTATTCTGCAGTCTATGCAACACGCTACAGACCTAATAAATACTTTATTGAAAGACTATCATTTTTGTCACAGAAAATTGTAAGTCATGGAGATATTTATCAATAAATATTGAGATCATTGTAACAGCAATATTATTAACTCTGAATGAAGTGAGCCTTACCTAGAATAATCTGTAAGGATATCATATTTATTTTTCTTTTTTTCAGTAATATACAAATAAGATTTTCCTGCAGTTTGGAAAAAACCTACAAGCACATTTTGAAATCTGGCTGTTATAAATGAAGACTTTTGTTTAATATCATGACCCAATTCTTTTTAAAACACAATTTTATAAATAAATATAGTTATTAGAAAACTCATATTCTTTTCCAGCGTCATAGATCTTGGTTTTCTTATAACATATAGTAGTTTATAGACTATTTTTCTATTTTCCAAAGATGAAAAGTTAAATCACTTCACAAGATATTTTATTACTACAGATACACTGAAATTTTTGGTGGCTATAGCAGAAAAGTAGATAGGAATAAATCTTCAGCTAATATCCAAAGAGGGGGGATATGTGATTTAATGTTGCCATTTGTCTGTCTTGAAAATGATTAGTTTGGGAGCAGACTAATGCACTGATCTCTTTTTACCATGATACAGAAATCTTTAGAAACCAGCTATAGTTAAATACATTTCTACCAGGAAAAAAGAAAAAGTCGTAATTTACAAACACTTAATTTTAGTCCTACCTCTGGTTAGTACTTAATCAATTAGCCTATATTTTTAAAAAATATCTACTAACTGTCAAATATTGTGATTATTATTGGAGACCTAGAGCTGAATGAAGTGAATGAAATGAGCCTTACCCGGAACAATCTTGCCCTTGCCCTCATGGCACTCACAGTTTGGTAATCTAAGCTGGGTAACCATACAAGCCCCAAAGATAGAGATATATGAAATATACTCAGCCTATAAAGAAGATGTGTTAGCTGGTCTGAGGAAATCTAGAGAGGCTTCATGGAGGGAAAATCATGTTTGTTTTTGTTTTGGTTTGTGGTAGATGAATTAATGCCCCCCTAAAAAGGCCACATCCTAAACCCTTACACCTGTATACTACATATTACATTATATAGTAAAAGGAACTTTGCAAAATGATTAAGTTAGGGATCCTGAGATAGGAAGACATGCCTGGATTACTTAGTTTTCATGCGCTTGCATGCACAGTAATTTGCAACCCCATGGACCATAGCCACCAGGCTCCCTTCCATGGGATTGCCCAGGCAAGAATACTAAAGTAGGTACCATTTCCTTCTCCAGGGGATCTTTTCCACCCAGGGATTGAACCTATGTCTCCTGTGTCCCCTGCATTAGCAGTGGATTCTTTACCACTGAGCCACCTGGGAAGCCTTAGTTCTCATATGTGGGAAAAAAGGGAAAGAGAGCAGGGGATGTGGAGACAGAAAGCAGAGACTGAAGAAAATGTGCAGCCACTAAACAAGCAATCAGGCGGCCTCTAGAAATAGGAGAGGGGAAAGAAATACAGTCTTCCCTCCAGAAGGAACATAACCATACTGACTCCTTGACCAGTAACACTCTTTTGACCAGTAACAACTCATTTTGAGTATTAGCCTTCACAAATTAAATTGCAGGATAATGAATTTGTGTTGTTTTACGTGATAATTTGTTACAGCAGCAATAGGAAACTAACACATTGTGTTCTATGTTTAACTATTTAGCATCTGAATACTCTTTCTATAGTTTGATAATTCTGTACTATTTGACATAGGAGCAAATATTGTCACCAGAGAGACTCGCATTTCCAGTTCTCTGGCAGAAAGAGCATGAGACAGACTACTCAGTTCAGTTCAGTTCAGTCGCTCAGTCGTGTCCAACTCTTTGTGACCCCATGAATCGCAGCACGCCAGGCCTCCCTGTCCATCACCATCTCCTGGAGTTCACTCAAACTCAAGTCCATCGGGTCGGTTATGCCATCCAGCCATCTCATCCTCTGTCGAGGGGGTCTTCCTCCTGCCCCAACCCCTCCCAGCATCAGAGTCTTTCCAATAAGTCAACTCTTCACATGAGGTGGCCAAAGTACTGGAGTTTCAGCTTTAGCATCAGTCCTTCCAAAGTACACCCAGGGCTGATCTTCTTTAGAATGGACTGGTTGGATCTCCTTCCAAGAGATTCTCAAGAGTCTTCTCGAACACCACAGTTCAAAAGCATCAATTCTTCGGCGCTCAGCTTTCTTCACAGTCCGACTCTCACATCCATACATAACCACTGGAAAAACCGTAGCCTTGACTAGACGGACCTTTGTTAGCAAAGTAATGCCTCTGCTTTTCAATATGTTATCTAGGTTGGTCATAACTTTTCTTCCCAGGAGCAAGTGTCTTTTAATTTCATGGCTGCAGTCACCATCTGCAGTGATTTTGGAGGCCAAAAAAATAAATTCTGCCACTGTTTCCAGTTTCCCCATCTATTTGAAAGAAATAGAGGAAAACAACAGAATGGGAAATACTAGAGATCTCTTCAAGAAAATTAGAGATACCAAGGGAACATTTCATGCAAAGCTGGGTACAATAAAGGACAGTAATGGTATGGACCTAACAGAAGCAGAAGATATTAAGAAGAGGTGGCAAGAATACACAGAACTGTACAAAAAAGAGCTTCATGACCAAGATAATCATGATGGTGTGATCACTCACCTAGAGCCAGACATCCGGGAATGTGAAGTCAAATGGGCCTTAGAAAGCCTCACTATGAACAAAGCTAGTGGAGGTGATGGCATTCCAGTTGAGCTGTTTCAAATCCTGAAAGATAATATTGTGAAAGTGCTGCCCTCAATATGCCAGCACATTTGGGAAACTCATCAGTGGCCACCGGACTGGAAAAGGTCAGTTTTCATTCCAATCCCAAAGAAAGGCAATGCCAAAGAATGCTCAAACTACTGCACAATTGCATTCATCTCACACGCTAGTAAAGTGATGCTCAAAATTCTCCAAGCCAAGCTTCAGCAATACGTGAACCATGAACTTCCTGATGTTCAAGCTGGTTTTAGAAAAGGCAGAGGAACCAGAGATCAAATTGCCAACATCTGCTGGATCATTGAAAAAGCAAGAGAGTTCCGGAAAAACATCTATTTCTGCTTTATTGACTATGCCAAAGCCTTTGACTGTGTGGATCACAATAAACTGTGGAAAATTCTGAAAGAAATGGGAATATCAGACCACCTGACCTGCCTCTTGAGAAAACTATATGCAGGTCAGGAAGCAACAGTTAGAACTGGACATGGAACAACAGACTGGTTCCAAATAGGAAAAGGAGTACGTCAAGGCTGTATATTGTCACCCTGTTTATTTAACCTATATGCAGAGTACATCATGAGAAATGCTGGGCTGGAAGAAGCACAAGCTGGAATCAAGATTGCTGGGAGAAATATCAATAGCCTCAGATATGCAGATGACACCACCCTTATGGCAGAAAGAGGAACTAAAAAGCCTCTTGATGAAAGTGAAAGAAGAGAATGAAAAAGTTGGCTTAAAGCTCAACACTCAGAAAATGAAGATCATGGCATCTGGTCCCATCACTTCATGGGAAATAGATGGGGAAACAGTGGAAACAGACAGACTGCTAGTCCAGACCAATGGGAAAATCATCTTGATAGTAGCAGTAGCAGTGCTGCTAATAGCCAGTTTTCAGGGACAGTGGGACCAGTGGAGCCACTCTTTGTTCAGTGAAGTTAATAGGTGAACTGTAGTCTCTGGCATCAACTCCTTTTGTTCCTGCCATTTTATTATTGTTATTATTTTTGAGTTTTATTATCCAGGCTTTTCAGTGATATTCTGTGGTTTTAGATGTACTTTTCAAAAATTCACTTTCTTCTTGAATGACCCAAAATCAGTTTTAATCACTCTCAATAAAATATATTGAATGACATATAAAAGGAAAGTAACAAAGCTATAAGACCTGGAAGCATGAGAAAGCCAGAATCTTGAGATAAAGTCAAGCACATTAGCACTGTTGAAATATCAGAAGTGAGGAAGTTAGTGGACAAGGATGTTATTGGACCAGTGGACACAAATCTAAGGGATCTTATAAGCCAGGCAAATAAATTGCTTAGATTGTTAATTTTATTCTTTATTTTACAGTGAGGTCATTGAATAAATAGCTAGTAACTGATATGAGCACATTTAGATGTTAGAAAAAAATAAATGTGACAAGGAACACAGAAATTATTAAGGAGGCCATTTCAGTAGTTAAAGGAAGAATTGGGGGTCAGTTGGTACAAGAAAGAGTAGTGTGAAAGTTCTTAATTTCTTCCCTTTTTAATCTTAGGAGGAAATGATAGCTCTGTAATTAAATGGAGAGAGTAAGTGAGACTGGGGCTTCAACCCATCTGCCAATGCAGGAGGCATTGGAGACATATAGATACAGGTTTGATCCCTGGATTGAGAAGGTCCCCTAGAGGAGGACATGGCAGCCCACTCCAGCATTCTTGCCTGGAGAATCCCATGGACAGAGGAGCTGAGTGGACTACAGTCCAAAGGGTCACACAGAGTCAGAAACGACTGAAACCATTTAGCATGCACCCATGCAGGAGGTGAGATTGAGGGCATAATCTAGACTGACTTCTTATTTAACTTTGTGTCCTTTGAGTTCGTAACTCAAATAGGTATGCCTGATAAATACTATTCCTGAAATTTAGGAAAGAGGTATGAGCAGAGGGTATATGTTGGGAGTCATTCACTTGATGGTCATCACTTCAGCCTCAAGTATGGCAGATGTGCTGAAGAAAAGGCAAGATAAATGATAAAATTATAGTGAATCTGACAGTTTGTCTAAAAACCTTATATATTAAATCTGTTTACTGAATAGTACTCACACAAACACACAAAATCTGTTTTTCTTAAAGAAAATAGAGTAACTTGGACTGCAAGGAGATCCAACCAGTCCATTCTGAAGGAGATCAGCCCTGGGATTTCTTTGGAAGGAATGATGCTAAAGCTGAAACTCCAGTACTTTGGCCACCTCATGCAAAGAGTTGACTCACTGGAAAAGACTCTGATGCTGGGAGGGATTGGGGGCAGGAGAAGAAGGGGATGACCGAGGATGAGATGGCTGGATGGCATCACTGACTCGATGGACGTGAGTCTGAGTGAACTCCGGGAGTTGGTGATGGACAGGGAGGCCTGGCGTGCTGCGATTCATGGGTTTGCAAAGAGTCGGACACGACTGAGCAACTGAACTGAACTGAACTGAATTGACAGAGTAAGCAATGGAGCAGTGACAGCAGATTTTATTCCTAGTTGTTATTTTATATAAAACATTTCACTACCATCAGAAAATGAAAGTGAGTTGCATTCTTTTAACACATCACAAGATCTTCAATTACATGTAGATGGAATGTATTCAGTTTTCCCCCCATTTTAAGTAATATTTAACAGATTATGTCAGCTTACATAACTGTGTTTGACATTGGCTGCAGAGCATAACCTAATGCTGAAATATTTTTATAGTCAAGAAGAAATAGTGTTGAAATATATATCAAAGATTATGTGAATTATGATACTAATGGGGTTGGAAGGACACTTTACAAGCAATAAAGAAATGGAATAAAATGCTAATTTGAATTTTAAGCATTCTGCTTCTACTGGCTTGAATTTTGGACTTGCAGGGGTTTAGGAAAGCAATGGGTTAGAAAATTAGGTCTATCAGATATGCTCACTGAATAATTTTTTTTTTAAGTTACCCAAGAGATAATTTTATTCTCATTCTGTCTCTAGGAACCACAGGATATGATGAAAAAAACGAGTCAATGTTCACAAAATTATTTCAGTGGTACAAATAAGAACAGAGCAGCATATTAAACACGTGATTATTTACTATTGAATTGAACACGCTTTTGTGGAAATATTAAAAATTGGTATCAGTTCTTGTCCTTTTAATTTTGCCAAGTTTTTGATTCTCTAAATAGTTTTCCCTCTCCTACAGTGTTCTAAAACCATTAAGTCAGTTACTCAACCATTCATTTTATTTAATACAGTTGTTCTAAGCTCTATACAACCAAATGCAACTCTTTTACATTTAATTTCAATCCAGAAACTTTGGCATTCAAGACCAGAATTGGAACTTTCTGAAAATTTCCCTGGTAGTTTTGGTGCCCAGCTTCTTACAGGAAACTCTGATCTAGGGAACTTGCAGTTAGTGCAGTCTCAAGTCCTTTTCACTTTCTCTGTCTTCCGAGAGGTGTAGTTTACTCTGTGACTGGGATTGACTAGTGGAGATGTAAAAACAAAAGAACAGAGAGAATCCAAGTGTCTCAATATAATAATCACAGAAAGAAGGGGAGGAAACAGGAAATCAATATAGAAATGGACAAGGCTGAAGCACCTAATAAAAGATTTTTTATGCTGCTTTTGTCTATGTTGCTATAATGAATAAGAAGAAAGAATGGCTTAAGTATGGAAAGCAATTAGTGTCAAAGGCTGAGAGTTGAGTCATCATGCTTAACTAGGGAAATATTGGCTGATAAAATGTTTTAAACAGACCAAACCAACCTTTACTGTACTATTAATAAAACAATCCTTGTTCTTGAGACCTCTCAGAAGTTTGTTTAATGTTCATCAACAAGTTAGGCTTAATTCTATCAAAATTTATGGTTCAAGTTTCCTAAAACATGGTCTCCTCCTTCTCATCCACACTATTCTTTCTTTTCTCTTCTTGTCCTTTGTAAACACTGAGCTATAAACTAGAGTAAGCACAGTTTTATGTTGTAAATATAAATTGAGATCTAACTCGAGTCATATTTACTTTTTTGTGTTACAGCTGTAATAAAACTTGGTAATTGCACATGATGAGAAATGCATACATAAAACTTCTTGTTTCCTTGGTATTTTTTCATAGACCTGTGCTATTCCTTATCATAGTTTCATCATTACCTAGTTTTTGGATATGCCATAGTTTGTTCAACAAGTTCCCTATTGATGAAAATTTGGGTTGTGTAATAGAATGACACATAGTCCTGATTCTTTACTCCCCTATAGTAATACTGTCTATATTTTTTCTTTGTGTTATGTGATGTATACTGACTAAACTCTGATTTTGGCTTTGTGTTGGTGATTTGTTTTGGAAAAGGGTATATTGGTAGGCCTAATGCAAGCTGAGGGTTGAGAAAAGCCAATGTGTTTAGGGCTTGCTCTCTTGTGTCCACTGGTCCCACATAAACAACAGCCTAGCAACCTACCTGTGCTCACCTGGGATCTGGAGCCAAGGCCAGCTGTGTCTATGAAAATCCCAGCTAGCTAGCAAAAACAGAAGCAGAGAATAAATACATGTTTTTGTAAGCTACTGAGATGTGTCTCAGTTTGTTACACAAAATTATTGTGACAAGAGTTTCCTGATACAGGTTGCCAACCAAAAGTAGTTTGTTACAATGAATTGCACTGGCATATACTTCTACATTTGTTTCAGTGTGTTTTTGGAATGAATACCCAGCAGTGCAATTCCTAATGTTAAAAGACTTTTACTGGATTTTTTGACATCTGTTAAATGTTAAAATCTATTTTAATTTCCTATTTGCAATGTGCCTTTTTCTCAGAGGCTTATCAGTGATGTTATGTTTTCAAACCTTGATTTTTGTTTATCCTTAGGTGAGAAATGTATTTAATGAGGGATTAATTACAAGGAGGATTGAACCTCTTTATATACACACACATTTTCTGGTTTAATATAAGAAGGCTATTGATTTCCATGTATTAATTTCATAATTTACCACTTCATGAAATTCACTTATTGTGCTAGTTTTTCCATTTACATTTTTTAATTTTCCAGATATATAATCATGTAAACTGCAAATATTATTCATCCCTTTTTTATTAATTCCTATGAGATGAGATCATTTTAAAATTCACTCTTTGGCTTTGATATCAATGAACATTTTTTTTTTTTTGAGATTTAGATTAAAATAAAGTGTTTTATTTTTCCACTTCTTTGTTTCCTGAAAAATGTGCTATACTAACACATCATAACGCTTTATTTTCTTTCATCCATTTTAAGCTATTTATGTAGTTATATAGTAGTTATACGTATTACATATGAAGGTAGAATTTACTTGACACTTACTTTGTAAAATATTTTAATTAGCAATCTCATGTCTTTGATTTGAAATTTAAATATATCCTTAATATACAAGAGGAAAAGCTGCATTCTCTAGAGATAGCACTCTCTACTTTCTTATTTTTATTTCTAAATGTCCATTATCACATATATTCAATAGTAAAAAAAAAATGCGTGTAAACATTTCCATTTTTAATTGAATAGCATATAGGAAAATATTTTTATTATCCTTTGTGTGTGTTTTAAATGAAATCTATTACTTTCTCTTTTAAGATTTCATGCATATTTTCTAGAGTTATAAAACAGTAACATATGAGGAGTCACATGTTACATAAAACTTATTAACATTATACCTTACTTTATTAGAATAATCATGAAAAATAAACATTTTTAGAAATCTACTGTCAATGAAGAAATTAATTCAATAAGTTTTTAAAATTTTATATCTTTTTTAGAATCTGGGGTTCTCAAATAAGATCCAGGAAGGAAGGTTTTGTTATGGCACAAGATAATCAAGCTGAAAAAAAAAATTAAATGAGTGAACTGAATATTTGAATATTTGGAAGCTGTTATAATGATATTTGATATTTTGGGTCATATATATGCTAACTACAGATCAGTTCAAAGCAATTACAAGCTTTATATTTTCTCCATATGCCCAACACTGGATCCCCTGTTGAATATTATTGCCTTTAGAAGTATGTTAAGAATAGTATGTGCTTAAGAATTCTTTCCCAACTTATTAACATCTTACCCTTTTTTCTATAGGAAATTACTGAAGTTTTCAGAGACCATCTAAAACTAATCTATTCTTTCCCTATAATTTATAAGCTTCTATCACTTTTGCTTCTAGAGAAAATTATTCAAGGGTAAATCTATTGTTCAATAGGATTGTCTTTTGAAAAAGTCCTAATTTAAACTATAAATGACTTACTTGCCCTCCCTCCTTAGAAAGAGTAGTGAATTTTGTAGATCTCTTTGCTGAATCTCTGGTATAAAGTGGTCATTTTGCTGAGTTTGTAAATGGAAGCAGGAGCCTCTCAGGTGGATTTCCATACATTTGCGTTCTGTATGGAGTAGCCCTAGCCCTTCCTGTAAGGAGTTAAAAGAAAGGCCTTTGCAATTTCTTCATGTCATATCACTTAACTGGAATTAAAAAGCCTTGGTGTAACAGGGAAAGAAAAAACATAGCATGTCATTGAAAATAGAGGAACAGTTCTACACAAATATGAGGTTTCTTTAGTTTGGATCTGGAGCAGAAACAAAGAAGGCCAGAGAGCATTGGTCACACAGCCTGATGTTATCAACTAGCAACTTGATTGCACCAGTAAAAACAGTGCCCAACTGTAAAGTCTCTAGGTATTTTAAAGCATTAATTGGCCAGAATTCTTTGCATTCTTCTTGATGCCCTTTAGGAAAATGATGTAAATAGTTAATATGTAAATAATTAATAAAATCTACCTTTTTCTGAAAACTTTCTGTTCCAAATACTATGGCAGGTAATTTATATCATGGGTGTTGAAATCTAAAAGATGTGTTGTTGTTTAGTCACTAAGCCTTGTAAGATTCTTTGTGACCCCATGGACTGCAATGCTCCAGGCTTTACCTGTCCTTCACCATATCCCAGAGTTTACTCAAACTCATATCCATTGAGTCAGTGATATTATTTAACCATCTCATCCTTTGCCATGCCCTTCTTGTTTTACCTTAAATCTTTCCCAGCTTCAGTGACTTTTCCAATGAGTCATTTCTTTGCATCAGGTGGCCAGAGTATTGGCTATTCAGCTTCAGCATCAGTCCTTCCAATGAATATTCAGAGTTGATTTCCTTTAAGATTAACTGGTTTGATCTCCTTGCAATCCAAGGGACTCTCAAGATCTTCCCCAACACCACAGTTCAAAAGTACCACTTCTTTAGCCCTCAGCCTTCTTTATGGTCAAACTCTCACATCCATACATGACTGCTAAAAGAACCACAGCTTTGACTTTTGTCAGCATGGACCTTTGGACCTTTGTCAACAGAGTGATATCTCTGCTTTTTAATATGCTGTGTAGGTTTGTCATAGCTTTTCTTGAAAGGAGCAAACATCTTTTAATTTTATGGTTGCAATTACCATACGCAGTGATTTTGGAGCCCAAGAGATTAAAATCTGTCACTGTTTCCCTTTTTCTCCTTGTTTGTTGCTTAGTCACTAAGTTGTGTCTGTTTGTGACCCCATGGACTGTAGCTGGCCAGTCCATGGTATTCTCCAGGCAAGAATACTGGAATGGGTTGCCATTTCATTCTCCACGGTGTCTTCCTGACCCAGGGATCAAACCCATCTCTCCTGTATTGGCTTTATTATTTATAGGAATTTATTATTCTATTATTAATATTATATTGTTATTATCATTAATTATTATTATTATAAGTAATGTATTCTTACTTATGGGGACAGAGCAAAGGATTTATAAGACTTAACCACTTTGTACTAAAGACTTGGTAAAACCACACCTCATTGAAACCCAACACTGCCCATTCTAGACTAAGCTAGTGCAGCTGAATGAGAGAAACACATGAGATGCTGACTGGCCAAACTTTAATTCAGGGCAGTGATTCTAAAGTGGTGGATTCGTAATCCTCTCATCTCTCCTACCATATCAATGTTTTGATCCCTGTTCCATTGATTCCATTGTCATATAAACATGACATTACTTCTCCAATCTTAAAAAGGTAAAACTCCACTCTTGATTCCAAATTTTCCATTAGCTATCATAGGATTTCTTTTCTCCCCTTTGCAGCAAATTTACTTAAGCAATTTCCATTCTGTTCACGTCCAATCTCTTTTTTCTCTTCCCATTCTTTTGTAAGCTCACCACTCAAAACTCTCTGGTCAAGGTCATCAGTGATTTCCAGGTTGTGTAACTCACTATTAATTCTCATTCCTCATTGTACTTGACTTGTCTGTAGTACTTCATATACTACACTTTCCTCACTCTTTGCATCTTGGCTGTAAAATAGGAATAATGATAAGGCCTACTGCTCAGAATCATTTTGCGGGCTAAGTTGCTTCAGTCATGTCTGACTCTTTGCAGCCCTAAGGACTGTAGTCTGCCAGGCTCCTCTGTCCATGGGATTCTCTGGGCAAGAATACTGGAGTGGGTTGTCATGCCCTTCTCCAGGGGATCTTTCCAACCCAGGGATTGAACATACATCTCTTATGTCTTCTGAATTGGTAGATGGGTTCTTTACCACTAGTATCACCTGGGAAGCATTTTGGGGATTAAATATACAATACTTTTTGCATAGGTTTGTAACCTACAATGTTCTATAAACATGTTAGTTATTTTCACCTTGTAAGTTCAAAATGAGCAAAAACAGTGAATTTCAAAAAGAAACTTCAGAAGGCATGAATGGAAAGGACTACACAAAATTCTATGTATCAATATTCTTTCAATGGTATAAATTCTTAGATATTGCTGTCAACCTGTTCTCTCTTAATTATAATCTAACATTGTATCATGACACTTCACAAGCAAGACATTATGAAAGTATTCTAGATGTTAAAGTCCTTTATTTATATATTCCTTGTTTTGAACTTTCCTAATATAACATCCCTACCTGTATAGGATTATTCTATGTTTGTTCAAAATGTGCTTGGATATTGATTGGCTTTCCCTTTTTAAATAAACCTAATGCCTCTATTCATTGTTATTACTTGATTTTTCTCCCTTAATCAGCTTATAATAATTAATTAGTTATAATAATTTATTTTGAAAAAATCCTAGGAAAGGTCAGAAGAATAAAATTATATCATCTGTTTCAAATAGAGCTGCTTCTGTGTCATGTTATTTTATATGAACTACTCTGGATGTGGGGAAAGATATGCTAGCATATGGTTAATATGCTAATATTAGCTTGAGTGATAGGCACATTTTCAAACTTATGTCAGCTAGTAATCTCAAAAAAATATTACCTCATACAAATGAAATTATTTGTAGGGCAGCAATGGAGATACAGACATAGACAACAGACTTACGGACATGGGGTGAGAGAAGGAGAGGGTGAGATGTATAGAGAATGTAACATGGAAACTTACATTACCATATGTAAGATAGATACCCAATATGAATTTACTGTATGATTCAGGGAACTCAAACAGGGGCTCTGTAACAACCTAGAAGGGTGGGATGAAGAGGGAGATGAGAAGGAGGTTCAAGAGGAGGGGACCTACACACACCTATGGCTGATTCATGTTGATGTTTGGCAGAAGCCAATAAAATTCTGTAAAGCAACTATCCTTCAATTGAAAAATAAATAAATTAAGAAAAAAAGAATATTAGCTCATAATTCCCACTTTTCATTCTATTCTTCTTGAGCCTTGGTATTAACAATATGATAGCATCATAAACTTCATTACTGAATAGACTTTCTTTTCTACATTTTATAATAGTTTAAGATTGAAATTAATTTAGCTTTGATTGTTTCATACAGTAATATGATGAAATCATTTCAGCCTAGAGTTTCCATTGGAAGAAACATTTTGATGACTATTTTGATTTATTTAATGGTTATAGAACTATTCAGGTTATCTATTTCTTCCTGAATTAGGTTTGATCAATCTTATTTTCTAGGAATTTGCCTATTTCCTTTGAAATCTACATTTTTTGGCAAAAAAGTTATCTCTGATTATTCTTACAATATCTAACTGAATTTTTTTTTGAAATTGTTTCTTTTCTTACCTCCTTTTTAATAAATTTCACTGGATATACATCATTGTGTCAGTCTGATCAAAGAACCAACTCCTGGGTTTTGATCCTCTCTATTGAAGTTTTATTTTGAAGTTGCTTAATATGTGTATATGGGCCTATATCTTGTTCCACTTTTTATTTTCATGATTTTTATTTTTGTTTTGTTTTACTTATATTTCTTACAAATGCCATCAGTTTAGTTGAGTCACTCAGTTGTGTGTGACTCATTGTGACCTGATGAACCGCAGCACGCCAGACCTCCCTGTCCATCACCAACTCCCGGAGTTCACTCAAACTCATGTCCATCGAGTCCATGATGCCATCCAATCATCTCATCCTCTGTTGTCCCATTCTCCTCCTGTCCTCAATCTTTCCCAGCATCAGGGTCTTTTCAAATGAGTCAGCTCTTTGCATCAGGTGGCCAAAGTATTAGAGTTTCAGCTTCAACATCAGTTCTTCCAATGAACACCCAGGAATGATCTCCTTTAGGATGGACTGGTTGGATCTCCTTGCAGTCCAATGGACTCTCAAGAGTCTTCTCCAACATCGCAGTTCAAAAGTATCAATTCTTTAGCACTCAGCTTTCTTTATAGTCCAACTCTCACTTCCATACATGACTACTGGAAAAACCATAGCCTTGACTAGATGGACCTTTGTTGGCAAAGTAATGTCACTGCTTTTAAATATGCTATCTAGGTTGGTCATAACTTTCCTTCCAAGGTGTAAGTATCTTTTAATTTCATGGCTGCAGTCCCCATCTACAGTGATTTTCAGTTCAGCCCAATCACTCAGTCATGTCCAACTCTTTGTGACCCTGTAAACTGCAGCATGCCAGGCCTCCCTGTCCATCACCAACTCCCGGAGTTCACTCAAACTCATGTCCATTGAGTTGGTGATGCCATCCAGCCATCTCATCCTCTGTTGTCCTCTTCTCCTCCTGCCCCCAATCCCTCCTAGCATCAGAATCTTTTCCAATGAGTCAACTCTTTGCATGAGGTGGCCAAAGTATTGGAGTTTCAGCTTTAGCATCAGTCCTTCCAAAGAACACATACATGACAACTGGCAAAACCATAGCCTTGACTAGACGGACCTTTGTTGGCAAAGTAACGTCTCTGCTTTTCAATATGCTGTCTAGGTTAGTCATAACTTTGCTTCCAAGGAGTAAGCGTCTTTTAACTTCATGGCTGCAGTCACCATCTGCAGTGATTTTGGAGCCCTCCGAAATAAAGTCTGACACTGTTTCCACTGTTTCCACTGTTTCCCCACCTATTTCCCATGAAGTGATGGGACCAGATGCCATGATCCTACTTTACTGAATGTTGAGCTTTCGGCCAACTTTTTCACTCTCTCTTTCACTTTCCTCAAGAGGCTTTTTAGTTCCTCTTCACTTTCTGCCATAAGGGTGCCATGATCTTAGTTTTCTGAATGTTGAGCTTCAAGCCAACTTTTTCACTCTCATCAAGAGGCTATTCAGTTCTTCTTTACTTTCTGCCATAAGGGTGGTGTCCTCTGCATATCTGAGATTATTGATATTTCTCCCAGCAATCTTGATTCCAGCAAATGCTATAGTGGTTTTAAAAAATATTTTTAAATCAAGTCTATAAATTTTTAGTCAACTGGAGTCCATTAGTATTTCTCATAATGAATTTTATATATATATATATATATATATGGATTTGTATCTAAATATTTTATTTTCTGTTTTTTAATTGTCCTCCATTTACTCTTTCTTTCTTTTCTTATCTTATTTTATATTTGTCAACTCAACTCATTTTTTTTTCCATTCACTAGGGTTAGTAGATTCATATGATGGTCTAAGATTTTTTTAGCAAATCCCTGGGTAACAATGACATGAGTACTTTGCAAGGTCTAGAGTTAATTAATATCTTTACCCTTCTTTTGAATAATACAGTAAAATTACTCTAATTCCATTCATCCATTTCCATCTTAGTTAGTTAGTCAGTTAGCTCAATCGCTCAGTCATGTCCGACTCTTTGCAAACCCATGAATCGCAGCACGCCAGGCCTCCCTGTCCATCACCAACTCCCAGAGTTCACTCAGACTCATGTCCATCGAGTCTGTGATGCCATCCAGCCATCTCATCCTCTGTCGTCCCCTTCTCCTCCTGCCCCCAATCCCTCCCAGCATCAGAGTCTTTTCCAATGAGTCAACTCTTCACATGAGATGGCCAAAGTACTGGAGTTTCAGCTTTAGCATCATTCCTTCCAAAGGAATCCCAGAGCTGATCTCCTTCAGAATGGACTGGTTGGATGTCCTTGCAGTCCAAGGGACTCTCAAGAGTCTTCTCCAACACCACAGTTCAAAAGCACCAGGAGAAGGAAGTGTATACCCACACCAATATTCTTGCCTGGGAAATTCCCTAGACAGAGGAGCCTGGTAGGCTATAGTCCGTTGGGGTGCACAGAGTCAGACACAACTAAGTGACTGAGAACATGTTTCCATCTTATGATATATTTTAATTCTGTTACATCATATCATATTGATTGTATTGTTATTATTGTTTTTTAAAAATTGTTTCAAGCTACATTCAGATGGTAAAGAATCTGCCTGCAATGGAGAAGACCCAGATTCGATCCCTGAGTTGGGAAGTTCCCCTGGGGAAGGAAAGATCAACTGTCTCCAATATTCTTGCCTGGATAATTCCATGGACAGAGAAGTCTGGTGGGCATAGTCCATGTGGTCACAAAGAGTTGAAAACAACTAAGCAACTAACACAACATGTGTTTTTCAATTTACCACACGGTTTTTACTTTCTTTATTCTTCTTTGACATGGAAGTATTAGTTGCTCAGTCATGTGTGACTCTGCGACCTCATGAACTATAGCTTGCCAGGCTCCTCTGTCCATGGAGGTTCTCCAGGCGAGACCATTGGAGTGGGTTGCCATTGCCTTCTCCAGGGGATCTTCCTGACCTAGGGATTGATCTAGGTCTCACACATTTCAGACAGATTCTTTACTGTTTAAGCTATTATTCTTCTTTACTTTTCTACATCTCAGCCATTTTTCTTGTGTTTAAACAACATCCTTTCATATTTTTATTTAATAAAAGTCGACTACAGTAAGCCCCTTTAAGTTTTTCCATCTTCTTTTGGTCTGAAGATATCTTTATTTGGCCCTTGTCCCTGAGTGGTAGTTTCATTATGTATAGTATTCTAAGTTGACAGGTAATTTCTCACAGAACTTTATATCATTACCTTGCCTTTGACTATCATATTACTCTTATTTCTCTACTCTCTATGTGTCTATCCTTTGATGATAATCTGGGTTTTCAAAAAATATTTTTATTGCTGTCTTTGTCTTTTTTTAATTTTTATTTTTTGGTTTCACCATGATATGTCAAAGTGTATTTCTTTGTTTATTGAGACTTTCAGGATTTTTTAATCTGTGGAAGAAAAATGTTATGAAGAGTAAAAAATTCTATCATTGACTCCAAATTCTGTCTTTCATTTATTCTTTTTCTCTTCTGTTTCTCTCTCTCTCTGTATATATATTTGACCTAGTAGTGAACTTCATGAAATATTGTTTGTATATTTTCCATTCTGTATTGTCAATGTATCTTTTTATTTTATATTCATCATTATTTACTTATATTTACAGTGAGCTCCCTTTTTTTGAACTATGAAATATTTCTTTGTATCACCATCCAGTTACTAAATCTCTTCATTTGTATAACCTGGTATTTAAATGATCAATATTTTTAAAAATATTGAGGCATAATTTACCAATGGTAAGATTTTTTTTGTTTATAGTTTTAGGAAGTTTTAAAAATGCATAGAAACACCTAAGCATCAAATTATCAAGAGATAAATAGCTCCATCACTCAAAAAAAAAGCTCTCATGCCTCTTTGTAGACACTGCTCTTCATTCCCACCACCTTGAAACTATCTGAATTAAATTACAAGTGTCTTTTATTGATTAAAAATATTTTTTCTATTATTTCTAGAAGTAGACTGATTTTTTAAATTTATTCAAATCTGTTTGATGTTTAAATTTAATGTCTGATGGCTTTGATGAATTTTCATGCTTGGGTTTTTTTCTTCAACTCTACTGTGGTTTATTCGCTAAGTCAATTTCTGACTCTTCTGACCCCATGGACTGTAGCCCACCAGGCTCCTCTGTTCATGGGATTTCCCAGGCAGGAATACTGGAGTGGGTTGTCGTTTCCTTCTCAAGTATATTAAACATGGGAATTTTATTTTATTAAACTTTTTATTTTTATGCAGGTGAATAACAAAGGGACCCAGCCATACATATGCATGTGTCCATTCTCCCAGAAATTCCCCTTCCATCTGGGCTATCACATAATGTTGAGCAGAGTTCCCTGTGTTATACAGTAGGTCTTTGTTAGTTATCCAGTTTAAATATAGCCGTGTGTACCTGTCTCTCCTAAAATCCCTATCCCTTCTTCTCATCATTCCCCCCAGCAACCACAAGTCCATTCTCTAGGTATGCATGTCTGTTTCTATTTTGTAAATAAGTTCATTTGTATCATGTCTTTTTAGATTCTGCATATAAGGGATGTCATGCAATGGTTCTACTTCTTGGTCTGATTTACTTAACTCAGTATGACAATCTCTTGGTCCATCCATGTTGCTGAAATGACATTATTTCATTCTTTTGGTTGATTAAGTCATATTCTGTTGTATAAATGTACCACATCTTCTTTATCCATTTCTCTTTCAGTGACATTTAGGTTGCTTCCTTGATTTGGCTGTTGTAAACAGTACTCCAATGAATGCTGGAGTGTATGTGTCCTTCAGGCCATGTTTTTCTCCAGATAAATGCCCAGGAGTGGGATTGCAGGATCATACAGTAGCTCTACTTTTAGTTTTTTGAGGAACTTCCATATTGTTCTCCAGAGTATCTGTACTATTCCCACTAATAGTGTAGAATAGTTCTCTTCTCTCCATATCCTCTCTAGCATTTATGGTTTGCAGTTTTTGATGATGGCCATTTTGAATGGTGTGAAGTGATATCTCATTGTAGTTTTGATTTGCATTTCTCTAATAATTAGCACTGTTGAACATCTTGTCATGTGCCTCTTGGCCATCTATAGTCTTCTTTGGAGAAATGTCTATTTAGTGAATTATCCTCTTGTATCAATAGGGCACGGAGGTAAGAAAATGGGATTATTTCCAAAATGTCATTTCTAGGCTTGAAATTTAACTGTGTATTTGTATAGAAAAATCTTAATAGAATTAAGTAGGGATTAAGTAGGGTGTATTAAAGTATTTGATTAAAAACTCAAGTCAACCACATAAATCTGCTATGAAATTTTATCCAACAACAAAATGAAACAGGATGGCAAAACTTACAATTTTCTTGAATTGCCATAGAATCTGATCCCAGCGTTCTGGTTTCCAGTTTCTCTAGAAGAGATGGTTAATTCAGTTGTAAAACTCTTTAATATTGGCAAATCAGTCTCTCAGTTTAAAAGCTGTATAGATGATGAGAATGTGCAGTAGCAACAGCCTAATACAGGAAGTGGAGAATGAGAATTTAAGACGCAGGAATTGATGCATAAAAGCAACTATAGCTCCTGAGCAGACATAAACCTCAACCATGTCGTAAATAAAGATATTCTAAATAAGGTCCTCCGTTTAAAAACAATTATACTTTATTTGATTAAGCCTAATTCAAATGCAGCCAAATTTACTTGGCTTGATATTTACTTTACTAAAAGAGTTCAATAGTTTAGCACGTATTTACCTATTATTTTGAGCTTTGGAACCATGTAAGACCTGAGGCATCATGATTTTTTGTTGTCATTTTTGTTTTTTGCTTTTCTGGGTAAAACTTTAGCTGATTTGTATTCACAAAGGCTTATGACAACAAACTGTTTAGGTCATTGTGCTGTATATTGGCCTCTATCTTATACGTTTTTCGTCTGTCCTCATGACTTTCAATCATGATGACTATACAATTTGGACATAGTTTCTCATAATTGATTTGAGGATGAGATTAATTTTCATGAAACTTTTGGCTTAAATAGTGCTATCCTAAAACGAGATGCATTTTAGTGATCACAATTTGTCATCTACACACTCTTTGTGTTTTAAGTACAGTCATTTAATTTTTTCTATCATAAATGGCTAAAATATAAAATCCATTCTGCTTTGAAAAGAGTGACTGAAGCTATTTCTGTATATAAAGCACTTTTGCCAAAATGTGCTGTATTCCTGAAACAAGCTTTTATTATTTGCTGACTCACATTCTATAATAATTTATCTGAAGTACTTTTGATTTGTTTTTATAAATATTGTGTTCTTATTTTGAAAATATTTAGCATGTTAGAAAATTTTCTATTTAAAAATTAATGTAATGGCCCTTCAAAGAGGGTTTTGTTTGAGTAACTAATTATGAAACCTGCTCTCTGTACTCAAGCAAGCATTTGAGAACAAGTTATAGCATGGTTGTGAACATTGTCAAGTGGTTAAAGTAGCCAAGGTAATTATATGCACTAAAGGAAATGCTGCTGCTGCTGCTGCGTGCTTCAGTCGTGTCCGACTCTGTGCGACCCCATCAGCCAACCAGGCTCCTCCATTCCTGGGATTCTCCAGGCAAGAATACTGGAGTGGGTTTCCATTTCCTTCTCCAATGCATGCATGCATGCTAAGTTGCTTCAGTTGTGTCCGACTCTGTGCGACCCTATGGACAGCAGCCCACCAGGCTCCTCTGTCCACAGGATTCTCCAGGCATGAATAATGGAGTGGGTTGCCACTTCCTTCTCCAAGATAAAGACTGCTGCTGCTGCTGCTGCTAAGTTGCTTTATAGTGTCTGACTCTGTGTGACTCCATAGACGGCAGCCCACCAGGCTCCCCCGTCCCTAGGATTCTCCAGGCAAGAACACTGGAGTGGGTTGCTATTTCCTTCTCCAGTGCATGAAAGTGAAAAGTGAAAGTGAAGTCGCTCAGTCATGTGCGACTCTTAGCGACCTCATGGACTGCAGCCTACCAGGCTCCTCCGCCCATGGGATTTCCCAGGCAAGAGTACTGGAGTGGGTTGCCATTACCTTGAGGAAATGAGTGGTGTTAAATTTGGAAGAGGAAAGTCAAGAGCATTAGCAATGTGAAATTTAAACTTTTGCTTTACTTAACACGTCAAGGTAAAGATGTCAAAAGCAGTTCAAGCAGTTTTGTTTCATTCTTTTTAATCGCCAGGGAAAGTAGGTTAATTTTAAAACTCTGTTAATGCTAGCCTGGTGCATGAAAGTCAATAAATCTCTGCTGAATGTATTAGCCTGTAAATGTAATCTGTGTTGTCTTAACCCAGTCATGTGATTGGTAAATGAATTATCTCTTGATAAGAACATACATAGAAAAGTACTTTGCACATAATAAGTTGTAAGTTTTATGATTTATCAAATTAAAATTCTCTGTCTCACAGTGACAAATTCAGGGTTGACTCATGTCCACTTAGTACTTCCCAGATGGCCCAAGTGGTAAAAGACTTGCCTGTCAATGCAGGAGACATAAGACACTTGTGTTTGATCCCTATGTCAGGTAGATCCCCTGGAGGAGAACATAGCAAACACTTCAGTCTTCTTGCCTGGAGAATCTCACTGAGAGAGGAGCCTGGTTGCTATGGTCCATAGGGTCTCAAAGAGTTGGACACGACTGAAACGATTTAGTACACATGCACATATGACGACTTTAAAAAAATATGAAGGTTGAGAGTTATCTTTTATTTGGTGGGAATTTTTTGGACTTCAAGACTGGGTGACAGAATCTCAAATAATCCTGAGAGAATTGTTCTGAGGAGGCAAGGGAGGGAGCCAGGTTATATAGGAGTTTTACAACAAGGAGCAGGTAGTCTGAATGTGAAAATATTGTTGTTAATTAAAGAAAACCAGATATGTAAGTTAGGGAGTTTAGCACTTCTCTTTGTATGGGAAGATGCAAACGTCTGCACTCTGGAATCTTTCCTTTGATATGTACCTCAGCTATCTGGGGCCAGTGTTCTGTTCTTCAGAATGCTGTATTTCCTCAGGGCTCACCATGCACACTGACTGCAGTCTGATGGCTACTAGACGGCAGCTATTCTTTCTGTCCTGAGTTCCCTGAGGGCTCGCCACCTCACCATGGGCTGTAGCAGCAATTGCTGGTGAAATATAACATTCTTTGTTTACTGATATGGCAAGGAATAATCCATTAATCACTCATTTCTTGAACTCCTTGGACCGTGTACGTATGCATCCTTGATGTTCCTGTTCTGACTTTCATTCTTTATCAAATCTTGGACTCCTGGTGACTAGAGAACATATCTCCTTGAAGAGGTTGGATATTTTAAGAACAGTTCACACTCAGCAAAAGTTTTTTCCTACTATTCAGCTACTTTTTTCTTGTAAAGTTTTACATTTATTAATACATATGTCAGCTTCTTTGAACCTACTCCCCTGAATGCAGTATCTAAAGTAATCATGACACCCCAGTGCTTTATTATGTATATATTTTTTATTTCCCAGAGCTTAGTGTCATCTGATATTATTATGTTTATTTATTTTACATCTTCTTTCTCTTCTATCTATACAAGTTTGCTTATCTTACTCATCATTAGAGTTTCAGAAGTGCGTTGGCATGTAATGGGCACTAAATGTATATTCATTAAGCATATGCTTGTGCCCTTAATATGTGCAATCACCTTGAGATAACAAGAAAGCACAGTTCCCTAAAAAAGGCATCCACTGAAACACTTTCCTTTTATATAATTTGTAACTCTTCTAATGGAGTTTCATACAGCAAAGGGAAAAATACTTATTCATTTATGTGTATAGGTGTTTATCTTAATTCTAAGAATTTGCATTAGCAAGATTTGACTTTGGACTGATTTAAGCAGTGCCTTTGAAGAATATCTAAGATTTTACCTATTAGAGACAAGTGGGGAACTACCTTTTCCTGCATAGATAGCATGCAGTTTGAATATGGGAAATATTAAGGTATGGAAGAAAATTGGTTTCATCACGTGGCAGTAACAAACACTTTATAAAAAGAGGAAATTATTTTGATGACTATAAATTGCAGCTTAGCAAACTAGAAGCAGACTGCTCAATATAACATAAGCTAAATAATAAAACAATATAATTGAATATTTAATAAGCATTTGTAAGAATGAATGGAAACAAGTATATTTTAAAAATAACAACTCTATATTATTCCATGTCCAAGATGACTTAACAAAAAGAACTATCACCAAGATCCATTTATTGATTTAATTCTCCCAATTAAAATTTAATTCATATAAATTTCTAGGTAGATTATAAGGAATATTTAGTAGACTTGTTCAGTTCAGTTGCTCAGTCATGTCCGCCCCTTTGCGACCCCGTGGCCTGCAGCACACCAGGCCTCCCTGTCCATCACCAATTCCTGGAGTTTACCCAAACTCATGTCCATTGAGTCAGTGATGTCATCCAACCATATCATCTTCTGTTGTCCCCTTCTCCTCCTGCCTTCAAGCTTTCCAAGCATTGAGGTCTTTTCTTTGCATCAGGTGGCCAAAGTATTGGAGTTTCAGCTTCAGCATCAGTCCTTCCAATGAATACTCAGGACTGATTTCCTTTAGGATGGACTGGTTGCAGTCAAGGGACTCTCAAATGTTTTCACCAACACCACAGTTCAAAAGCATCAATTCTTCGGTGCTCAGCTTTCTTCATAGTCCAACTCTTACATCCATACATGACCACTGGAAAAACCATAGCCTTGACTAGACGGACCTTTGTTGGCAAAGTAATGTCTCTGCTTTTCAATATACTGTCTAGGTTGGTCATAACTTTCCTTCCAAGGAGAAAGCGTCCTTTAATTTCATGGCTGCAGTCACCATCTGCAATGATTTTGGAGCCCCCCAAAATAAAGTCTTCCACTGTTTCCCCATCTATTTCCCATGAAGTGATGGGACCAGATGCCATGATCTTAGTTTTCTGAATGTTAAGCTTTAAGCCAACTTTTTCACTCTCCTCTTTCACTGTCATCAAGAAGCTCTCTAGTTCTTCTTCACTTTCTCCCTTAAGGGTGGTGTCATCTGCGTATCTTGTACTACTATAGAAAAATATTAAGAAACAGTTGATTTTTGAGGTAAATGATCCTTGTGTTTGATAGGCAAATATTCAAAATAATATTACCTTTGCTAACAATACTAATTGGGATTAGAGGAGACAAACTGATTAGATAAGAGTTTACTGACATTTTTAAAAAAATCACTAAATTATTACATGGTAATTAGAAACCTTTGTTTTGTGCTTACTATGACACATGAGGTGAACTGCCTAAGATGGTTCTGAGTTTGCTGTGATGTAGGGTGAGTGAGATTAATACATTTTAAAATGACAAGTCATGTGTCATAAAAATCCTCTTGAGTTTAACAAATAAATTTTTTTCTTGTTAATAAACTCATGTAATTGTATTTAAAAGGTTAATGGGGAAAATAATCTTACTCTGGGGAGAGAATTGTTAGACTCTTAGAAACCTTTCCTTGGAGCGATAGTGAGTGACCTTTTACTGAAGGTTCTACCAAGATTATTAAAAATGGGCCAATTAAAGGAAATTATTATCTTTTGAATTAACCACTGATTATCAGCTAGTTACAGACAATGTCAATTTCAGGAAAATAAATATATAGTAATTTGTTTCAGTGTCTCCTACATTTTTAGAAATGGCCAGAGGCTGTTAATTTCTGCAGTGTAGAATGTCTTACATATTCTACTAACTAATTCCTCAAGAGATTGTACTCATCTGAAATAAGTTCACTTTTGAAATGTCATCTCTGAACAAGTAGCCTATGGTCAACTCTGACACTGGAAGAAACAAAATTTAAATATTAAAAATCAAAGTAGTTGATGATAGAAATGGGAACAGTATAAAGTAATATAACAACAGTTAGAGTAGTAAGCAATAGTTATACAAGTAGTGAAGCAGTATAATATTAATTCCAACATGTTTAGTGCCTTCTAGTGACCAGGTTCTATCATGCATAATCACTTGTTCTCACGATTATCTTGCAAAATAAATATGATTATCCTAATTATTATAGTAAAAATTGTAATCTCAAAGAGATTTAATAACTTGCCTTTTGTCCCACACTTAGTATGTGGCAGAGCTAGAATTTTGACTCAGGTCTCTCTCAACTCTAAAAACTGTATTTTTAAAGATTAAAATGTTTAATGACTATTTGCAAAATTTTAGTATTAATATATGCCTCCTAGAATATTTATAATAATGAGATATGACAGATACATATAAAGTACTGAGCACAGTGTCTTCCCATAGACGACGTTGAATAAATATTAGTTACCTTCAGTTGTACTATAATTATGATAATTTTTGATATTTTATTTTGAAGCAATCACCTCCTCAGTTTCCAAATCTCTCTGTTTATCATTTGTGCTGCTTATATTGCTGCTGCTGCTAAGTCACTTCAGTCGTGTCTAACTCTGTGCAACCCCATAGACAGCAGCCCACCAGGCTCCCCCGTCTCTGGGATTCTCCAGGCAAGAACACTGGAGTGGGTTGCCATTTCCTTCTCCAGTGCATGAAAGTGAAAGGGAAGTCGCTCAGTCATGTGCAACTCTTAGCGACCCCATGGACTGCAGCCTACGAGGCTCCTTTGTTCATAGGATTTTCCAGGCAAGAGTACTGGAGTGGGGTGCCATTGGCTTCTCCGCTGCTTATATTGAGGGACATATTACTGATTGTTTCATGAGAAACTTTTATTTTCATGAAATTTATTGAATGTTATTATATCCTTATTGGTTTTCCATTAAATATGGTTTATAGAGGTTGCTTTATTGCCATAAGAGCACATGACATTCAGTCACAGGATATAATAGACAGTACAGGTGGAAGAGAAGAGAGAAACTACAAAGAGATAGTTCTCCTAATTCTGAACTATTATTTTCACGTTAGCTTTTGGTTGTTACTGATAATATCTGTTCCACATTTCTTTTTTTCTTAAATTTTCCCTATTTTCTCTCCTTGTTATGAATTTATTAAATTAACATGTTAAGTGAAGCATAAGATACCTGATGATGATTCCTGATTCAGCAACAGGCCACAAGAGAAAGTGAAATAAAACTTACTACTTGCAAGTCTTTGAGGACATATCAATAATGCCTTGAAAGGTCACGTGGGGATATCAAGGCAGAGTGTGGACAGAGAGAGAGAGGAAGAGAGACAGGGCCTCTGCACATGTTTTTTTAGGGTCAGTGAGTAGAGTGCTTCAAGGTTTCCAGCTAAAGTTGAATTGGTCAGTTCAAACTAACAAAAGGGTTTTGATAAACACCATAGAGGTCTTCTCTAAAGTTTTGATAAACTCCTTATGGGTTTTAATTAAGTGGAGCATAAGGGAAAGTTTATGGGACACAGGAGAGACTGTTGGTCACAGGCACTGTTGGAATGGTCATATAAGGAACTCAGATTTGCTTGTGAATCTTGTTGTTGTTCAGCTGCTAAATTGTGTCCAACTCTTTGCAATACCATGGCCTGCAGCATCAGGCTTCCCCGCCTTTCACCGTCTCCTGGAGTTTGCTCAAACTCATGTCCATTGAGTCGATGATGCCATCCAACCATTTCATCCTCTGTTGCCCCCTTCCTCCTTCTGCCCTCAATCTTTCTCAGCTTTAGAATCTTTTCCAATGAGTTGTTTCTTTGCATCAGGTGGCCAAAGTATTAGAGCTTCAACTTCAGCATCAGTCCTTCCAAGGTATATTCAAGGTTGATTTCCTTTATGATTGATTGGTTTGATCCCCTTGCAGTCCAAAGGACTCTCCAGAGTCTTATCCAACACCACAGTTCGAAAGCATCAATTCTTCAGCACTCAGTTTCCTTTATGGTCCAACTCTCACATGACTACTGGAAAAAATATAGCTTTGACTTTTGTTAGGATCTTTGTTAGCAAAGTGATAAATCTGCTTTTTAATACACTGTCTATGTTTGTCATAGCTTTCCTTCTAAGCAGAAAACATCTTTAATTTCTTGGCTGCAGTAACCATCCCCAGTGATTTTGGAGTCCAAGAAAATAAAGTGTGTCACTGTTTCCATTTTCCCCCATCTATTTGCCATAAAGTGATGGGACTGAATACCATGATCTTAGTTTTTTGAATGTTGAGTTTTAAGCCAGCTTTTTCATTCTCTTCTTTCACTTTCATCAGGAGGCTCTTTAGTTCCTCTTTGCTTTCATTGGGTGGTATTATCTGCTTGTGAATCTACAAACTGCTATCTAGGGTATGCACTTGGATGAGTGGCTAGTGTCAATTTAATGTCATCACAGGCTTTTTAGCCAAATAAAATGGATGATGAGGCAACAGAAATACCATGGTAGCAATGTCATGGAGCAGCTTAGTTAAACTCTCCACACTCATACATTACCTATGTTTTTCTACTGGGGCTTTTGTAAATTTATATAAATGGTCTTTGCTTATATAAAATAAATTAGAGTTCATTAAATAGAGAAGTAAGTGGAAAACTTTGAAGTATTCACTAAGATTAATTCACAAAGATTTAAGATCTTTTGAAACCTGTGAGCTCTACAAGTTCATTTAAATGATAATTTAACTTATAATACCTTAATTAACACTGAGTCATCAATCAAAGTGAAGCATAATTATGAAAGCAAAATGGAAAAATAAAAGTAAAAATTGTTTAATAGATTTTCTAGGGAAGTCCAGGCTATCATGTATAACTCAAACAGCATCGTAATTGTGCTCAAGTTACTTATTATAACATTAACTCTGTTACAATTAACTGCTTCTAACTTAAAGAAATCATTTATAACTTCAGCCTCTCATCTGAACCATGAAGTACTTATATTAAATATGCAGTCTCAAAAGTATAAAGAAGTCATGATATGCAGTTCAGAATTATCCAGACACCTGGTATAAGTGCTGAATAAAGTGAGATAATTTTTTTTTATTTCCAACCATTCCTGTCAAATTACAACAGAGATCTGCTTTCTTCTGATCTATTGAGGATCCCAGAACTTTTTCATTTGTATTAAAAAAAAAGATATTACTTGTGTTATTTGAAAAACAACTTGATTTCTAAGATCATTTCTGATACTGAGGTTCTAGAATTTTATTTTCTCCCAAGTTGGAAAGATTAATGCTAAAGTACATATTAACTTTGAGAAAGTGCTTTTGGCTTTCAGAATATTAATTTGTTAGGAAAACAAACTTTATGCAGCTGTTTTTGCAAAGTAGCTCTGAATATTTGAGGGTTTAGGGGTCAGAAAAAGTTGTGCTATTTTTACAATTTTACTTCATTCATGTAGTCTGTTTTTTCTTGAGTTCTGGTTCTACTATTTGCCAATCAATACATCAGCTCATTCTGACTTACATTTAGGTCACCAGTATTTGGCAGTTGAAAATAACAGAGAAGAAAAAGTTACATTGAGATATTAACTTTAAAGGGAACAGAAATATATAGCAATGTTATTGTATGAAATCATGAAATTAATTATAACATTTTGTTAATATTTCTTTGGAGTATGGTATGATAAGACACTTTTGGCTATCCTGAATCATTAAGGAAAACTTTCATATCATGTTTAATTGTAAGGTACAATAATGCCAAAAGAGGGGAAAATTATGTACTTAATATTTCATAATTTACCGAGTGAATTTAAGAATATCACTTAAGCATAAAGGAAATTGTAAATTAGATCTCATCATACCCTAACTTTTAAATGTATCATTTCTGGAATAGCTCAGGTTCTGTACAATCCACATGATCTTTTATAACTATATGTGTGCTTGCTAAGTCACTTTAGTCACGTCTGACTCTTTGTGACCCTATGGACTGTAGAATATAAAAGGAAGACTATATAAAGACACTAGTTAATAAAGCTGTATATCACAACGGTACATTTAATAATTTGGAACTATTATGTATATATATTGAATCAAACAAATAGATAATGGATGGTGAGAGCCAGTTTTTTCATTGATGGAGTAGGAGGTTACAGATAAGAAAAAGGAAGTTAGATGTATCCATAATCCATATGATAATACATTAATGTTGGAGAGATCAGCATGAACTACTAGTTAGATTAATATAGATACAGATGGCTAAATTGGAAAATATTCATAGATATATGTGTATATACATATATAAACACACACATATTTCCTTGCTCTATCAACTAGGAGAACACAGAAGCAGTGATGTACTAGTCACAGTGATTAGATGTGTTGTTGCTATTCAGTAGCTAAGTCACGTCCAATTCTTTGCGACCCAATGGATTGCAGCACGCCAGACTACCCTGTCCACTGTCTCCTGGAATTTTTCAAATCCATGTCCATTGAGTCAGTGATGCTATCTAACTATCTCATCCTCTGCCACCCCTTCTCCTCCTGCCCTCAGTCTTTCCCAGAATCAGGGTCTTTTCCAATGGGTAATTTTCTTTACATCAGATGGCCAAAGTACTGGAGCTTCAGCTTCAGTATCAGTCCTTCCAATGAATATTCAGGGTTTATTTCCTTAGGATTGACTGGGTTGATCTCCTTGCAGTCCAAAGAACTCTCAAGAGTCTTCTCCAGCACCACAATTCAAAAGCATCAGTTCTTCGGTGCTCAGTCTTCTTTATGGTCCAACTCGCACATCCATACTTGACTACTGGAAAAACCATAGCTTTGACTATACAGAGCTTTGTTGGCAAAGTGATGTCTCTGCTTTTTAATATGCTGTCTAGGTGTGTCATAGCTTTCCTGCCAACGAGCAAACATCTTTTACTTTCATGGCTCCAGTCACCATACACAGTGATTTTGGAGACTAAGAAAATAAAATTTGTCACTGTTCCCTCATTTTTGCCTTCTGTTTCCCTTGAAGTAAGGAGGCCAGGTGCCATGATCTTGGTTTTTTGAATGTTGAATTTTAAGCCAGCTTTTTACCCTCCTCTTTCACCCTCATCTTTAGTTCCTCTTCAACACTCAGATATCAGTTTTAATATCATTCTCTAATAAAAAGAAGCAGGGATCCTTGAAAAATAGCTAATTATAAGAAGTGGGTCGAGGATATGCATGATAAGCTTGCAGTGTTTTGTAATGCAGTCCCAGAAAGTAAGGTAATTCTCATTTCTCTCCATCTCCACACACACATACACACACACACACACAAATAGAATATATCAAAGGGATTTTAAAGCAAACTGAAAGTTGAAATATCCAAAGTTGTAATAATTTGAGCAATAAAAAAGAAGGTAGTAATAATGGACTAGAGCCTAAAGTGTAAACTAAATATCCATGAGTCCATACTGACATAAATGATTGAAAAAATAAGTAAGTGATGAGAACAGAAATATCCTCCATGCAGAAGAATTCCAAATAATCTATGTAGCTATTCTGCCCTTAAGAAGTCTGGAGCAAAATTCCCTACTCCTCAAGTTGTGCTGAACAGAGTGACTTCTTTCTAAAGGATACTGTATGGAAAGGGGAAAAAAGCATAACTTTACAGTGAAGAAGCTTGACAAAGACTTAAATATTGACACTGGATAATGGATATAACTGTACTATAAATAGTATAGTTTTAATATATTATTATTCCTATATTTGTGTATGCTTTCTATAGGAACATTTTAAAGCATATTCTACTTGCGAACATTTCAGTTACTTTATTATGGATATTTCCATTCCATAGGGAGGAGCAATGACTCATCCATTTATGCTTCAAGTAGACCTGTTTCATGTAATTTTATTATGTCTTAGATGGTATTTCTTTTTCTTTCAGCCAAGTTACATTGCCCCTTTTGCTTTCTCTGTTAATTCATGCATATGACCATAAAGAGATTTCAGATGGCTGTTATTAAAATCCTTTGTTGCTATCACCTCTGCTAAATCCCCACCCATGCACGTACACTTATGCTGTTTTAACAAGTGACAATTAGCTTATCAGTTTAGCTGTGGGTATCTACCTATCTATCTATCTACCTATATGCATATTTTAGAAGCAGTTTTAATAATATAAAATGACTCCTGCTAGACAGTTAGACTATGCTGCATTATTTTCAGGCACTTGGAATTACTATGTAGTATACCTTTCACTTCACTACTGAAAACATGATATTTAGTTTTATTATGATTCTGTTCTAGATTGTGATGATCCCAATTGTGCAGTTACTAAATCAGTCCTCTGTCAGTTCAGAAATCTTTGTAATTGAAACCATTTTGCCTTTGTTTTTTAACACTGCTTCATTTCTTTTTCATTTTGAAACTGCTCTATTGTATATCACTGTCTAATAGATGACCAGATGGTGCTATTCAGAAGCTTCAATTTGTCCTCAAGTAAAACTCCAATGAAAAGAACTTCTGGAAAATTCACACTACTGAAAGTTATGTTTTAAAAACTTGCTGTTGGTTACATTTACTTTAAAATATAAATTCTCATTATTTTAAAAGACATTAGGGGGAATTCTTCTTCACTGAATGCATTTTTTTTTTCTTCAAATTGAAGGTAATATGCAATAATACATCTTTAATCATTAAAGGAAATGATTTGTCATTAATTGCTAATCAAGTTGTTTTTGGATTTCATGCTATGTGAATTGTAAATTGAAACATTCATTATTATAGAATTTAACTTTTTAAATACATCTTCACTGAGTTGAGAAAATTCTACACCCAGAAAATTAGATATTAGAAAGCTGACACCCATGTCATCCACCATAGTTATGCTGGTACATTTATCCCAGCTCACATCTATGGGCTTATATTCCCTTTATGACTGGGTGACACAGAGGGAAAATGCTGAATTTGGTTCATGGGTCAAATGGCAAAAAAAAAAAAAACAACACCTGAGTCTTCCCCCTTGCTTCAATTCATGATAGAGGATTTCTTTGGGTTGGCTTCAAAATTACATTACCATGGGCTCTGCTGAGGCCTATTTTTTAACTGTAGCATGGTTCAACTTCTTTTTCTACTCACATATCCTTCCCTCAATTCCTTGTGGGTGTATTTTTTCTGGAATCATTCTTCAGTAAAACCACTTGTATACAACTTGGAGTCTGTTTCCTCGAAACCAGGAAACTACATTATGTATTAATATAGTTATGGTGTATTAGTTTAAAACAACTTAATGTTATTATTACTAGTCCTAGTTTTACACTGGGGACTTCATAGCATACAAGAAGATACTATGATAGTATTCTCCAATTTGTAAAACATTGACCATTGAAAGTTTTCATGGTATTATGGTAATATTTCACAGTAATGTATATTTAAGGTTTTTTTTTTCCCAAATTAGTGTCATATCCTCAGTAATTCAACAAAAGGGAAACTGCATGAGATCTTTGTGTGACCTCCAGAGGACAGTATATTTTTTCATCAGAAGAACACCAGAAAACACTGAAGATAATTGCAAAGAACCAAATGTCCATAAATCAACTGTAAAAATAATATGATATGAAAAAATTGCTTTCTTTGCAGTGGGTCCCCCAAATGTCAAAGAAAATTTGTTTTGTATGCCATTGCATTGACTGTAATTATCTAATATCCAGTCCTTAACATACTTGACTTTTAACTTTAAAAAAATGATTATATATCCTTCTATTATAGATTCATTCATCTGACACTAAAATATGGTGAAATAGTCTTCATGATTTAAGGCATTAAGTAGCATAGTAATCTCCAAAATGTAAGTCTTTCTTTAAAATATACTAGACATTGTAGCTAAAAGTGTACTCTCTGCACCAGCATTTTCAGCATCATCTAGTAACTTGCAGAAATGCTGAATCTATCACCCACAGGCATTTGACAGTGGAGTCTGAATTTTAGCAAGACTTCCCCAGATGATGATACACATATTAAAATTTGATGAATATTATACTAGAAAATAATTATTCTAGAGTTCTATCACTATAAATTTTACAGTTTCATTTGAATGAAATTAGAGATCTCATGATGAGACTCCAAGCTGATCCAATTTGAGTCATCTGAAAAAGCTGCTTATTTCTTGAAAACTTAGTGAAAATAATACCTCAATTGAAAAGTTTTAACTTTTCCCTAAACAAAAAAAAAAAAAAAAAGGAGTTTTCTCCCTTTTCTGCTGCATACGGTGTACCTCTGCTGCTCAGTTGCTCTGCCATGTCTGACTAGTTGTGACCCCCATGAACGGCAGCCCTCCAGGCTCCTCTGTCCATGGAACT
This sequence comes from Capra hircus, assembly GCF_001704415.2. Taxonomy (NCBI): domain Eukaryota; kingdom Metazoa; phylum Chordata; class Mammalia; order Artiodactyla; family Bovidae; genus Capra; species Capra hircus. The sequence goes on from NC_030811.1 coordinate 78,708,092, forward strand.
CTCCAGGCAAGAGTACTGGCATGAGTTACCATTTCCTACTCCGGGGGATCTTCCCAGCTGAGAGCCTGAACCTGTATCTCTGTGTCTCTTGCCTCTCTTGCATTGGCAGGTGGATTCCTTACCACTGAACCACAGTGGGAAGCCCATCTACTTCTGAAAAGTGAAAGTGAAAGTGTTAGTCATTCAGTCATGTCTGACTCCTCACAACCCCATGGGCTATAGCCCACCAGGCTCCCCTGTCCATGGAATTAATTCTCCAGGAAGGAACACTGGAGTGGGTAGCCATTTCCTACTCCAGGGGATTTTCCTGACCCAGGGATTAAACATATGTCTCTTACATATCATGCATTGCCAGGCAGATTCTGTACCATCTGAGCCACCAAAGAAGTCTCTATGTTTTTCTTATCACAAAACACAACACAGTTTGAAATTGTTGTCTATCTTCCCTGTGTAGTGGACACCCATTGAATAGTCACCCACGACTCTTGTCTGGTAACTTCTTTGCATTTTCATCTGCATGTTTGCAACAGTCACTGCAGATTTATGCCCCTTTCTTTGGCCATGGAGAGTTTGTCCAGTGGTAAGCATCTCATTCAAACAGATTGTAGAGTCTCCTCTTTGGAAATTTTGGAACTTACAGAGAAAGTAGATACCTAGACTATCACATCTGATTTCGGTGTTGACCATCTGGTGATGTCCATGTGTAGAGTCTCCTCTTGTGTTGTTGGAAGAGGGTGTTTGCTATGACCAGTGCATTTTCTTGGCAAAACTCTTAGTCTTTGCCCTGCTTTGTTCCGTATTCCAAGGCCAAATTTACCTGTTACTCTACGTGTTTCTTGACTTCCCACTTTTGCATTCCAGTCTTCTATAATGAAAAGGACATCTTTTTGGGTGTTAGTTCTAAAAGGCCTTGTAGGTCTTCATAGAACCGTTCAACTTCAGCTTCTTCAGCGTTATTGGTTGGGACATAGACTTGGATTACTGTGATATTGAATGGTTTGCCTTGGAAACGAACAGAGATCATTCTGTCGTTTGTGAGACTGCATCCAAATACTGCATTTCAGACACTTTTGTTGACCATGATGGCTACTCCATTTCTTCTAAGGGATTCCTGTCTTCAGTAGTAGATATAATGGTCATCTGAGTTAAATTCACCCATTCCAGTCCATTTTAGTTCACTGATTCCTAGAATGTCGACTTTCACTCATGCCATCTCTTGTTTGACCACTTCCAATTTGCCTTGATTCATGGACCTGATATTCCAGGTTCCTATGCAATATTGCTTTTTAAAGCATCGGACCTTGCTTCTATCATCAGTCACATCCACACCTGGGTATTGTTTTTGCTTTGGCTCCATCCAGCATATTGGGCACCTACTGACCTGGGGAGTCCCTCTTTCAGTATCCTATCACTTTTGCCTTTTCATACTGTTCATAGGGTTCTCAAGGCAAGAATACTGAAGTGGTTTGCCATTCCCTTCTCCAGTGGACCACATTCTTTCAGACCATCACCAGATGGTCAACACTGAAATCAGATTGATTATATTCTTTGCAGCCAAAGATGGAGAAGCTCTATACAGTCAGCAAAAACAAGACCAGGAGCTGACTGTGGCTCAGATCATGAACTCCTTATTGCCAAACTCAGACTTAAATTGAAGACAGTAGGGAAAACCACTAGACCATTCAGGTATGACCTAAATCAAATCCCTTATGATTATACAGTGGAAGTGAGAAATAGATTTAAGGGCCTAGATCTGATAGAGTGCATGATGAACTATGGAATGAGGTTCATGACACTGTACAGGACACAGAGATCAAGACCATCCCCATGGAAAAGAAATGCAAAAAAGCAAAATGGCCGTCTGGGAAGCCCTTACAAATAGCTGTGAAAAGAAGAAAAGTGAAAAGCAATGGAGAAAAGGAAAGATGTACAGAGTGAAGTAAGCCAGAAAGAAAAACACCAATACAGTATAGTAACACATATATATGGAATTTAGAAAGATGGTAATGATAACCTTGTATGCGAGACAACAAAAGAGACACAGATGTAAAGAACAGACTTTTGGACTCTGTGGGAGAGGGAGAGGGTGGGATGATTTGGGAGAATGGCATTGAAACATGTATACTATCATGTAAGAAACGAATTGCTCATCTAGGTTCAATACAGGATACAGGATGCTTGGGGCTGGTGCACTGGGATGACCCAGAGAGATGATATGGGGAGGGTGGTGGGAGGGGAGTTCAGGGTTGGGAACTCATGTACACCAGTGGCAGATTCACGTCAATGTATGGAAAAACCAATACAGTATTGTAAAGTAAAAAAAATAAATAAAATAAGAAAGAAAACAAACAAAAAAAAAAGATTAAAAAAAAGGAAAGATATAAGCATCTGAACACAGAGTTCCAAAGAATAGCAAGAAGAGATTAAAAAGCCTTCCTCAGCAATCAATGCAAAGAAATAGAGGAAAACAACCGAATGGGAAAGACTAGAGATCTCTTTGAGAAAATTAGAGATACCAAGGGAACATTTCACGCAAAGATGGGCTCGATGAAGGACAGAAATGGTATGGACCTAACAGAAGCAGAATATATTAAGGAGAGGTGACAAGAATACACAGAAGAACTTTACAAAAAAGATCTTCACAACTGAGATAATCATGATTGTGTGATCACTCACCTAGATCCAGACATCGTGGAATGTGAAGTCAAGTGAGCTTTAGAAAGCATCAATACGAACAAAGCTAGTGGAGGTGATGTCATTCCAGTTGAGCTGTTTCAAATCCTGAAAGACGATGCTGTGAAAGTGCTGCACTCAATATGCCAGCACATTTGGAGAACTCACCAGTAGCCACAGGACTGGAAAAGGTCAGTTTTCATTCCAATCCCAAAGAAAGGCAATGCCAAAGAATGCTCAAACTCCCACACAATTGCACTCATCTCACATGCTAGTAAAGTAATGCTCAAAATTCTCCAAGCCAGGCTTCAGCAATATGTCAACTATGAACTTCCAGATGTTCAAGGTTTTAGAAAAGGCAGAGGAACCAGAAATCAAATTGACAACATCCGTTGGATCATCAAAAAAAAACAAGAGAGTTCCAGAAAAACATCTATTTCTGCTTTATTGACTATGCCAAAACCTTTGTCTGTGTGGATCACAGTAAACTGTGGAAAATTCTGAAAGAGATGGGAATACCAGACCACCTGACATGCCTCTTGAGAAACCTATATGCAGGTCAGGAAGCAGCAGTTAGAACTGGATGTGGAACAATAGACTGGTTCCAAATAGGAAAGGAGTACATCAAGGCTGGATATCGTTACCCTGCTTATTTAACTTCCATGCAGAGTACATCATGACAAATGCTGGGCTGGAAGAAGCACAAGCTGGATTCAAGATTGCCATGAGAAACATCAATAACACTCATGGCAGAAAGTGAAGAGGAACAAAAAAGCCTCTTGTTGAAAGTGAAAAAGGAGAGTGAAAAAGTTGACTTAGAGCTCAACTTTCAGAAAATGAAGACTGTGGCCTCTGGTCCCATCACTTCATGGCAAATAGATGGGAAAACAATGGAAACAGTGTCATACTTTATTTTTGGGGGCTCCAAAATCACTGCAGATGGTGATTGCAGCCACGAAATTGAAGGATGCTTTCTCCTTGGGAGAAAGTTATGACCAACCTAGATAGCATATTCAAAAGCAGAGACATTATTTTGCCAACAAATGTCCATCTAGTCAAGGCTATGGTTTTTCCTGTGGTCATGTATGGATGTGAGAGTTGGATGGTGAAGAAAGCTGAGTGCCAAAGAATTGATGCTTTTGAACTGTGGTGTTTGAGAAGACTCTTGAGAGTCCCTTGGACTGCAAGGAGATCCAACCAGTCCATTCTGAAGGAGATCAGTCCTGGGGTTTCTTTGGAAGGAATGATGCTAAAGCTGAAACTCCAGTACTTTGGCCACCTCATGCGAAGAGTTGACTCATTGGAAAAGACTCTGATGCTGGGAGGGATTGAGAACAGGAGGAGAAGGGGATGACAGAGGATGAGATGGCTGGATGGCATCACTGACTCGATGGACGTGAGTCTGAGTGAACTCCGGGAGTTGGTGATGGACAGGGAGGCCTGGCGTGCTGCAATTCATGGGGTCGCAAAAAGTCGGACATGACTGAGCAACTGAGCTGACTGAGAGTTTCACATACAAGCTGGGGAACTGCTTATGTGTACATTTTTCTGTTATGAGATCCTGGAAACATCGGTCAGTTTGCAATAGAAAACTGCAAATGCAATAGATACACAGAAAAGGAGGATTGAAAAAAATAAAGAAGGATTTTCCATTTCATAATACTAATCTAGGCTTTTGTTGCATTCTGAAGTGCTACATCCTTGTCCTACAGCCTGTGGAGAATCCCGCTTTGTTGACAAAGTTCTCTCTCTCTCTCTCTATTCAATCTTGAGCTGGTTCTAATTGAATTTGTAATATTTGTAATGATAACAGTGTTTACATACTCTAAAACACTGCAGACTTTCTGAAAGCAGAATTCTTTTATGTTTTGCTTAGTGCCATAATCATAAAAGTTGAAATAGTTGCTGGTGAAAAATAACTCTCAAAAAGTACCTATTAACTATCTGTTTAATGAATAGATAATATCTGTCTTGTTTACCTTTAATGGTTTTCTGTGTGATTTATTTTAATTCTTCCAATTAGTTTTTATATCCTGGAATGACCCTCAATATTATACCTTGTTTTATGTCTCTAACACTTCTACTGTAGTGCACATCTGTTGATTGGGCCAATCTAACACCGTTTTTCTATTTTGGTTAATAGGCCTCTGATTCCCCACAGGAAATTCATTTTATCAAGTTTGTGTTGTAATGACCTTGCTCTCTCCCTGTAAGGTGGCATTGGACACATTACTCAAGTCATAGATAATTGGAATATGCATTCCTTATTGGACACAGCAAGAAGTTCAAGAATGAGTTCAGGTCTGCAGTTGAGCCCATTAAGTCCTCCCTGATAATTTTGTTGTAGGAACTAAGGGGTAAGATTATATATATTTTTTCAGAAGATACAAGTTAAAGGCTGATGCATAGATACTTTTAGTCCAAAATTTGGAGTGATAGAATGCTATGATATCACTAAAGGCCCTGGTTCCTGGTGTGACTCAGACCAGTGTCAGACTTAATTGTGCCAATTAGTTTCCCTTGGGTCTTAGGTTAGATTGCATACAGCTTTGTTAACTGAAGGAGTTATGAAAATTACATGCATACCCCCTCCCCCACACACACACTTCCATCACTAGTTTAAGACATATGGCAATATTTCTCAGAGAATAGACATGATCTTTTATTAATAAAACTGCTTGAGAAGAGATTTGGTTGTGGAAATGTAACTTTTAGAGCATGATTAGGTTTGTATAAAATGACAGGAAGATAACTGTTTTGAAATTAAGAATTTATTATTTTAAGGAGCATACCTACAGAAGCAGGGTTAAGAATGCAATTGTATAAAGGGAAATGAGAAAATATGAGAACAGGAAAAGGGAGATAGACTCAGCAAGATGTCAAAAGCCTGTGAATCTATGAACCTCGGAGAAGAAATCTTCAGTAAGAAATTCCCAGGGCAATTATGTCTTAGGGATTTTAAGAACAATAGCTAAATTTAAATTTTATATTGTATACTAGAAGGTTCACTGTAAACGGTTATTATTTCTCCCAACCATCTAAAAGTGACTTGTAAGCAAATATCAAGGAAAAAAAATATTTTGAAAACAATACAGTTTAAAAATAATATGTCAAAAATAATAATTTCAGTTCAGTTCAGTTGCTCAGTCATGTCTGACTCTTTGTGACCCCATGGACTGCAGCATGCCAGGCTTCCCTGTCTATTACCAACTCTCAGAGCTTGATCAAACTCATGTCCATTGAGTGGTGATGCCATTCAACCATTTCATCCTCAGCTATCCCCTTATCCTCGTGCCTTCAATCTTTCCCAGCATCAGCGTGTTTTCAAATGAGTCAGTTCTTTGCATCAGGTGGCCAAAGTATTGGAGCTTCAGCTTTAGCATCAATCCTTCCAACGAATATTCAGGACTAATTTCTTTTAGGATTGACTGGTATGATCTCCTTGCAGCCCAAGGGACTCTGAGTCTTCTCCAACACCACAGTTCAAAAGCATCGATTCTTTGGCACTCAGTTTTCTTTATGGTCCAACTGTCACATCCATACATGACTACTGGAAAAACCATAGCTTTGACTAGATGGACCTTTGCTGGCAAAGTAATGTCTCTGCTTTTTAATATGCTGTCTAGGTGTGCATAGCTTTTCTTTCAAGGAGAAAGTGTCTTTTAATTTGATGACTACAGTCACCATCTGCAGTGATTCCAGAGCCTAAGAAAATAGTCTGTCACTGTTTCCATTGTTTCCCCATCTATTTGCCATGAAGTGATGGGACCAGATGAATGATCTTTGTTTTCTGAATGTTGAGTTTTACAGTGGAAACAGTGTCAGACTTTATTTTTTGGACTCCAAAATCACTGCAGATGGTGACTGCAGCCATGAAATTAAGAGACGCTTACTCCTTGGAAGAAAAGTTATGAGCAACCTAGATAGCATATTCAAAAGCAGAGACATTACTTTGCCAACTAAGGTTCATCTAGTCAAGGCTATGGTTTTTCCTGTGGTCATGTATGGATGTGAGAGTTGGACTGTGAAGAAGGCTGAGCGCCAAAAAATTGATGCTTTTGAACTGTGGTGTTGGAGAAGACTCTTGAGAGTCCCTTGGACTGCAAGGAGATCCAACCAGTCCATTCTGAAGGAGATCAGTCCTGGGGTTTCTTTGGAAGGAATGATGCTAAAGCTGAAACTCCAGTACTTTGGCCACCTCATGCGAAGAGTTGACTCATTGGAAAAGACTCTGATGCTGGGAGGGATTGGGGGCAGGAGGAGAAGGGTATGACAGAGGATGAGATGGCTGGATGGCATCACTGACTCGATGGACATGAGTCTGAGTGAACTCTGGGAGTTGGTGATGGACAGGGAGGCCTGGCGTGCTGTGATTCATGGGGTCGCAAAGAGTTGGACACGACTGAGCGACTGAACTGAACTGAAGCCAGCTTAAATATTAGCAGATTTTGAAAGAAAATATTTATGATTTTAAGACAGAGATGGCCATCTTATGTTCCAAAATAAGCAAGAAATAAGAAACAGTATATTTTTAAATTAACATTTAAAAGTAAATTTCTGTAAGATAAATAACATAAACAAATTTAAGGAAAAATAGAGACATGTGGGAAGCCCAACATGTTACAAATAAAACTTGTGGCTCAGTGGGTAAAGAATCTGCCTGCAATGCAGGAGACACAGAAGACCTGAGTTCTATGCCTGGCCTGGAGAGATCACCTGCAGGAGTACATGGAAATCCACTCCAGTATTCTTGCCTGAAGAATTCCATGGACAGAGGAGCCTAGTGGGCTACAGTCCATTTATGAAGACTCAGACACAACTGAAGTGACTGAGCATATACAGCACATAGTAAACAAAGAAATTAGACAAGAATGTGTATATTTTCCTATAGATTAATTTTTAGAAAAGGCATAGTATTCAAACTGGCAAAAGATATGAAGAGAAAAGTCACAAAGATTTTTTTTTAACTAAAAGAAAATGAAACACAGACTACATTTCCAACAATGGGGAAAGAACAATGATGGAAATTAATTCATTCAAGACCATTATGAAAAGTTTCCTTACTGCTTGGCCAAATTGCCAAAAGTCAATGCACAGAATAATCAATTTGCCAAATTTAATTTCTTTTATTCTAAAATTTGCAACAATATGTATTATATGAGACTTTTCAAGCAATTGGATAGTTAACAATTTGTTTTTTCTTGGCAGCATTTTAAGAAATGTCCAATTGTGCTTCATCAGCTTGCAACTGCAGCAGAAGGAGTTCGGACACAGTGTGAGAGGATGCTGCCAAAGACCAAAAACAGTCAGCAACAAAAAGCCCAGACTGATGACACCAGTGATCTGGTGAGTAAAGCTCAGAGAGAATAAATTTGAAGGGCACATTTTCAGAATATTACTGCACTTCTGAAAAATAGAATATTCTTAGGTTTTAAATGTGTCAACTTGAGTTTTGCAGAAATCTTTAAAAGATGATAAAATGTAAAGAGTAAATTTTGCAAATTTTTTATTTGAAAAATCAATCAGTTGGTAAAAGGTTTTCAATGAATTGGCTTTTGGTGGATTTGTTTAACAAAGTATGTCATATTCATAAGAATAATGCATTATGTTTTAAAAGAATGAGGTAGATCACAGTGTGATATGATGAGTTATTTATCAAGTAAAACTCACACTGAACAAAGTGATACATTTCTACAGGTATGAAAAGTTGGGATGTATTTTGTAATCATCATCATCATCATCTGGATGGCCCTGGCAGAGAGGAGAGACTTTAGTCCCAGGTCTAAAAAAATAAAACTTGTCTAATATATTACTCAGATAATTGAAGATGAATTCATTTTTTATTTATACACAAGAAAATTTATATTTTCCATTCTTTGGGAGTTTTGGCTATGCTGAGGACATAGCCAATGTCTGAGGACATTGGCTGAGGACAATGACTGATAAGGTCCCAAACATCCCAAATCAAGATGTTAGAAATGGGTTAAAGAGATAGCATATTACTCAATACTTTATTGAGTCATTATTCTTTAACTACTTAATTCTTCATTTTTACTTCTTTTTTACTTCTTTTTTGTCAAGGAAAATAATCAACAGGTTAAGCAATACATGGTGTGCATTCAGGAAAGCATGTCAAGAGTTAGTTTAAATTACCAAATGATCTCTTTACTATAAAGAGATTCTTTCAAGGTTAAAGTGGGACACAAATGGGTAAGCAGGAGAGAGGAAAAAGCTGCTTTCATTGAGTTGAGGAAAAGCAGACAATTTTAGTTTTTCTGGCTATACTGTCTAGTTCATTCAATATAACATTACATATACACACATACAGTTTGTTGGAGAATGAATTAGGAGGTAAGGGATAAATTTAAAAAGAAAAAAAAAGATTTTCGCATTCTACTTTATAGAAGTAATTGTTTTAAAATTAATTTAAATCTGTATTCTATTTTTAAATTATAGTATTTAAAGAATTATCTATTTAGATGTAGATACTGGTGACATGAAAGAAAGAGTGCTGTTTTCCATTTCAGTCACCACGGAGCAGATAAACCCACATGTCTTTATGAGGTGAGATATGACAGAGATCAATAATTAGTGTAAGCAGGAAATGAGTTATTCATTTTTTAAAATGGTAGAATTCCTAATATTCTATGGTAATGAGGTAGGAAATTCTAGGCAGTCAGAGTAGAACTCTGAGACTTTGGTCCTTTTTTTTTTTTTTTTTTTCCTTTCAATAAACATCTCATTCCATTAAAGCTATACCCTTTGTTCCAGTTTGCTGACTTTCAGAGGAATGCATCTTTGGTCTGGTAGATCATAAAACACCCAGATCAGGACAGGAAAACCATTAAGTCATGGCCCTCCTACCTAAAAGAAAAACAACAGGTAGACCATCAACTTTTGGCCCATATCTCATCCCTTGTGAAATGAGCAGGGGTCATAATATAGGGTTATTGGATAGTGACTCAATGTCTGGGGAGACTTAGAAACTGGGGATCAAAAAGAGCCATAAAGAAGTCAAGATAAACTTTGTAACCTTTAAACTGATTGGTTAGAAATGACATATGTTAAGGACAAGAGCCAACCAAAAATGTACAGATCAAACACTAGTATGGATATAAACTGCTATAAATCCCACCTTTTGGGCACTTTACTGCCTCTCAATGTCTATGCTAAGAGCATTGTACTTTTTTTCTCTCTAAAATAAATCCTATTTGCTTGCTACTGTGAGTGTTTGCATGTTTGTGAAGTTCATTCTTTGACTCCTCAAATAAGAACTTGGATTTTCATTTTAGTAATATCGATCTAGGTATGAATGAAGATATTTTATCACCACTGAGGGAAGAGTAATTTGAGTGATTTTCATTTAAATATCCTTGGACAAGATGATTACAAAAACAGCAAAACTTGTTCCAAAAATTGAGTTCAAATTTCAAATGGAAATTTGTGTACGTGTGTGCATGAGTCCGTGCATGCAGGCACATGTGTGTGTTTAAATACATTTCACTCTCTTCATGTGACATTTCTTAGACGTCAGGATGTTTCAGACGCCCATAGATCATTCACTATCTAAATGCTCAAGTTATATCCCAGAAACCTAGCGGAGAATAAGGCCCTTTAGAATAAATTATTAATCCCATGGTTAATAGTAATTAGAGGATTCCCAGATAGCTCAGTAGTAAAGAATCTTCCTGTCAATGTGGGAGACACAGGAGACACAGGTTCAATCTCTGGGTCAGGAGGATCACCTGGAGGAGCAAATGGCAACTCACTCCAGTACTCTTGCCCAGAGAATCCCATGGACAGAGGAACCTGGTGGACTATTGGCCATGGTGTCCCAACAGCCTGACCAGATGCCAAAATCAGTCACAACTAAGCACATGAGCATATAATAGTAACTGTGAAAGGAAGAGACACTGAAGGTCTGCACAGACTAAGCATATGAAGGAGACTTCAGCAGAGAGGGAACTTCCCTGGTGACTTAGACAGTAAAGAATCTGCCTGCAATGACAGGAGACTTCCTGCAATGACAGGAGACTTGGGTTCAATCCCTGGGTCAGGAAGATCCCTGGAGAAGGGAATGGCTTCCCACTCTGGTATTCTTGCCTGGAGAATTCCACGGACAGAGGACCCTGGTGGGCTACAGTCCTTGGGGTTGGTAAGAGTTGGACACAACTAAGAAACTAACACTTTCACTTTCACAATTTAGGCAGAGAGAGAAGAATAGTACAAGATAAGACCTAAGGGTAAAATAATACAGGTGAAAATGTGGTGTGTGCTTATCGTAAGGTGAAGAGAGCAGGTCAGCTAAACTCCTTAATGACATCACCCTCCTCCACCAACACCCCCACCATAAATGTCGTCTTCCAGATAAGTCACTGAGTGAAAAGAATAAAGACTATTTATCTTTGTCATTCACATTGACACTCATGGGTTTCAAGTCTGGTTTGTTTGCTTTCATAGAACAGTAATTCCTCTTGCTTGAAAAATCTTAAATTCCTAAACCTGGGACACTCCTGGCTGTTGTTCAGTAGCTAAGTTGTGTGCAGCCCTTTTGCAACCCCATGGACTGGAGCACTCCAGGCTTCCCTGTCCTTGACTGTCTCCTGTCTCAACTTCATGTCCTCTAAGTCAGTGATGCCATCAAGCCATCTCATCCTCTACCACCCCCTTCTCCTCCTGCCCTCAGTCTTTCCCAGCATCATGGTCTTTTCCAGTGAGTTGGCTTTTCTCACCAGGTGGCCAAAGGATTGGAGTTTCAGTATCAACATCAGTCCTTCTAATGAATATTCAGGGTTGATTTCCTTTGGGAGTGACTAGCTTGATCTCCTTGCAGTCCAAGGAACTCTCAGGAGTCTTCTCGAGCACCAGGAATCAGAAATATCAATTCCTCAGTGCTCAGCCTTCTTTATGGTCCAACTCTCATATCTATACAAGACTATTGGAGATATCACAGCTTTGACGAAACAGGCTTTTGTCAGTAAACGAATGTTTTTTCTTTTTAACACATTATCTAGGTTTGTTATAGCTTTCCTTCTAAGGAGCAAGTATCTTTTAATTTCATGGCTGTAGTCACCACCCAGAGTGATTTTGGAGCCTAAGAAAATAAATCTATCACTACTTCAATTTTTCCCCTTCTATTTACCATGAAGTGATGGGATCAGATGTCATAATCATAGTTTACTGAATGTTGAGTTTAAGCCATTTTTTTCACTTTCTTCTTTCACCCTCATCAAGAGGTTCCTTATTTCCTCTTCACTTTCTGCCATTAGAATGCTATCATCTGCATGTCCGAGATTGTTGATATTTCTCCTAGCAATCTTGATTCCAGTTTGTGGTTCATCTAGCCTGGCATTTTGCATGATGTACTCTGCATATAAGTTAAATAAACAGAGTGACAATATACAGCCTTGATGTACTCCTTTCCCAATTTTGAACCAGTTTATTGTTTCATATGTGGTTCTCACTCTTGCATCTTGACTCACATACAGGATTCTCAGGAGACAGGTAAGGTGGTCTGGTATTCCCATCTCTTTAAGAATTTTCCAGTTTGTTGTGATGCACAGCATCAGAGGCTTTAGCATAGTCAGTGAAGCAGAAGTAGATTTTTTTTTCCTGGAATTCCCTTGCTTTCTCTATGATACAACAAATGCTGGCTATTTGATCTCTGGTTCCTCTGCCTGGTTTTAGAAGAACATCTGTAAGTTCTTATAGAACATCTATAAGTTCTTCATTCAGGTATTGCTGAAGTGTAGCTTGAAAGATTTTGAACATTACCTTAATTAGCATGTGAAATAAGCACAATTGTACAGTAGTTTGAACATTCTTTGGCATTACCCTTCTTTGGGATTGGAATGAAAACTGACATTTTTCAGTCCTGTGGCCACTGATGAGTTTTCCAAATTTGCTGCTATATTGAGTGCAGCACTTTAAAAGCATCATCTTTTAGAATTTTAAATAGCTTATCTGGAATTCCATCACTTCCACTAGGAGGTTTATTTGTAGTAATGTTTCCTAAGGCCCACTTGACTTCACACTCTAGGATGTCTGGCTCTATGTGAATGACCACACCATTGTGGTTATCCCAGTCATAAAGACTTTTTTTGTTGTTTATTTCTGTGTATTCTTGCCACCTATTCTTAATCTCTTAAAAATAGCTCTTGCAATATTAATTTTCTATAAGCCATTATCTGTGATCATAGTCTGGTTTCTTTATTTTCTGGTTATTACAGAGAGGCTGAAATTTCAACAGGCATTTTGTAAGAATTGGTTCATCGCGCTTGAGTTAAATTGGTTCCTTGGGAGGCTTAGCTCAATGTGTATATATTGAGGTAAAATGTGTTGCTTCTTGGACCTGTCTAGTATCTGCAAGCTAAGGAACAGAAGACCTTCAGGAAAGGAGAGCTCCTGAAAGTGAGGTGAGAGGATTTGTGCATGAAGACAGTGGGCTGTCATCCATCATGTGGGTGGGTGAGATTTCTCTTTGTATTATTATAGAATATAGCAACAATAAATATAGAACAAGTTCTCATCTTCCAAAATAAGGTTTTGCAGCAGTTTTCCCCAAAGTTTTATGTCATTTGAAGGACTTTCTTGACTTCTTTCTTTAGTAGCTACTTTGACTACATAGTGTTTCCGAGTCTCCATTTCAACCCCAGTATTATGATCTCCTCCACTTTTAGGTATTCCATTTTCCCAATTTAGTTGTAAGTCTGTCAAAGATAATGGAAGAAACTGCTCAGCAGTTAATTTATATTAATTTTGAGGGGTGTATTTCAGTTTTTAATGATGTTAGTAAAGACTTTTAGTTTTAGGGTTGAATATTCTTTCAAACATAAAGATTATTCAGTCCTTTGTCAAACAATAATCTTTTACAAAAAAACAGAAAGCATTTTGAAAGAGCCCCAGTTGTATGAAATCTTTTAAATTGAAATTCTCTTAAGAGTAACTCATAGTTTAATGGGGTACTATCAGGTAACTTTGTTCCAAGAAAATGCCCATTCCAAAATATCATGACATTAAAACATGAAATAAATAATTTTCTATGACACCTTTACAATATATTTGAGTACACAAATTGAGGTAATGATAGCTAGGTATTTTGTACTAATGGGTTAATTATATTGATGTATGTTGTGGAGAAACTTAGATTCCAGCTTTTCTCTTGCTCAGTGTTAGAAATTACCATTATGGTAATTACAAATGGTTGCACTGAAATGAAAGTTGGTGAGACATTGTGTACTTTCTATGGCAATATTTTCATTCAAAAAAAACTCAAATGTTGCACTGAAATTCAATATCAGAATAGATGTTTTGTAATTGTAAATATGAGAAAATCAGAACTCAAACTCTGGCTTTTCCTCATGAACTTTGTCTTTCAATATTTTTCACTGACCCAAATGACAATTACAGTACCTATCCCTCTATATTACTGTGAAAAATAAATAAGTATTACAAGAGCTTAGTATAATGTTTAGTATTGAGTCAGTATGCAGTGGTGATTTTCAGTATTATTATCATTATTATTATTAACATTCCAGTGAGTTCAGATGTTCCTGTAGACTTCTTGTATTTTATTTTCATTTGAAGTTTGTTCCTCTAACTGTTATTGCTACATTACTATTGCTTTGCCAAATAGGACAGAGGGACAAAATTAGCTAACTTAGAACTGGACACATAAAATCCAAGAGCCAATTAAATTATTTAATTGAATAGCTAAAGATATCACTCAGTCATGTCCAACTCTTTGCAACCCCATGGACTATAGTTCACCAGGCTTCTCCATCCATGGGATTCTCCAGGGAAGAATACTGGAGTGGGTTGCAGTTTCCTTCTCCAGGGAATCATCCGACCCAGGGATCAAACCCAGATCTCCCGCATTGGGGGTGGACGCTTTAACCTCTGAGTCACCAGAGAAACCGCTGAAGATATCTAGTAGGGAACTAGATATACCTGGTGCTTACGTGTTCAGTTTTGTCTGACTCTTTGCCAACCCATAGACTGTAGCCCGTGAGGCTCCTCTCTCCATGGGATTTTCCAGCCAAGAATACTGTAGTGGGTTGCGATTTCCTCCTCCAGGGGATCTTCCCAATCCAGGGATCAAAACCATGTCTCCTGCATTTCCTGTATTGGCAGGCAGATTCTTTACCCTAGATATACTATATATACTTCAGGTCAGTTCAGTTCAGTTCATTTGCTCAGTCATGTCCGACTCTTTGCGACCCCATGAATTGCAGCATGCCAGGCCTCCCTGTCCATCACCTACTCCCGGAGTTCACTCAAATTCACGTCCATTGAGTCGGTGATGCCATCCAGCCATTTCATCCTCTGTCCTCCCCTTCTCCTCCTGCCCTCAATCCCTCCCAGCATCAAAGTCTTTTCCAGTGAGTCAACTCTTCACATGAGGTGGTAGAAGTACTGGAGTTTCAGCTTTAGCATCATTCATTCCAAAGAACACCCAGGACCTATCTCCTTTAGAATGAACTGGTTAGATCTCCTTGCAGTCCAAGGGACTCTCAAGAGTCTTCTGCAACACCGCAGTTCAAAAGTATCAGTTCTTCTGAGCTCAGCCTTCTTCACAGTCCAACTCTCACATCCATACATGACCACTGGAAAAACCATAGCCTTGACTACATGGACCTTAGTTGGCAAAGTAATGTCTCTGCTTTTGAATATGCTATCTAGGTTGCTCATAACTTTTCTTCCAAGGAGTAAGCGTCTTTTAATTTCATGGCTGCAATCACCACCTGCAGTAATTTTGGAGCCCAGAAAAATAAAGTCAGCCACTGTTTCCCCACCTGTTTGCCATGACGTGATGGGACCAGATGTGATGATCTTAGTTCTGAATGTTGAGCATTAAGCCAATTTTTTCACTCTCCTGTTTCACTTTTATCAAGAGGTTTTTTAGTTCCTCTTCACTTTCTGCCATAAGGGTGGTGTCATCTGCATATCTGAGATTATTGATATTTCTCCCGGCAATCTTGATTCCAGCTTGTGCTTGATGTACTCTTTTTCCTATTTGGAACCAGTCTGTTGTTCCATGTCCAGTTCTAACTGTTGCTTTCTGTGAACCCAAATACATAAGTAGTCTGGACTGGACTTTTGTGTTTGAGAGGGCCCAGTACTGGTCCTTTCAGACTGTCACATCCAGAGGTAAATCAGCTGTTTATCTTTTGAGTTTAGTTGTCCAACTTATGACTGGTGCTCAATAGATGTTTATTCTTGTTCTTTGTTATAACTGCCTCTCTTCCTATGATGAGGTGTTAAGTAGAGAAGCCAGGCAAACAAATTCCATTGTTAGCCTGTCCTTTTAAAATCCCACACTATACTGAAGTTTGCTTTTATCAAGGATTTTGAGGCCTATACCATGGCTGATTTGTGCAAGCATTCATGAGGCCAATAAGGGTTACTGAATTCACTTTGTGCGTGTTATTAAAGTTGTAAACACTTTCTAGCAAATAAATTTGAATCCAAAAAATAAAAACTTGGGATGAATATTATTAAAAATGATTTTGTATGATGTTAAGAGAACAACAGATTGGTTCCAAATTGGGAAAGGAATATGTCAAGGCTGTATACTGTCACCCTGCTTATTTAACTTATATGCAGAGTACATCATGAGAAATGCTCAACTGAATGAAGCGCAAGCTGGAATCAAGATTGCTGGGAGGAATATCAATAACCTCAGATATGCAGATGACATCACCCTTATGGCAGAAAGTGAAGAACTAAAGAGCCTCTTGATGAAAGTGAAAGAGGAGAGTGAGAAAGTTGCCTTAAAGCTCAACATTCAGAAAACTAAGATCACGGCATCTGGTCCCATCACTTCATGGCAAATAGATGGGGAAACAATGGAAACAGTGACAGACTTTATTTTGGGGGGCTCCAAAATCACTGCAGATGGTGATTGCAGCCATGAAATTAAAAGACACTTGCTCCTTGGAAGAAAATTTATGACCAACCTGGACAGCATATTAAAAAGCAGAGACTTTACTTTGCCAACAAAGTTTGTCTAGTCAAAGCTTTGATTTTTCCAGTAGTCATGTATGGATGTGAAAATTATACTATAAGGAAAGCTGAGTGCCAAAGAACTGATGCTTTTGAATTGTGATGCTGGATAAGACTCTTGAGAGTCCCTTGAATAACAGGGAGATCCAACCAGTCCATCATAAAGGAAATCAGTCCTGAATACTCATGGGAAGGACTGATGCTGAAACTGAATCTCCAAAACTTTGGCCACCTGAGTGAAGAACTGACTCATTTGAAAAGACCCTGATGCAGGGAAAGATTGAAGGCACGAGGAGAAGGGGACGACAGAGGATGAGACGGTTGGATGGCATCACCGACTCAATGGACATGAGTTTGCATAAGCTCCGGGAGTTGGTGATGGACAGGGAAGCCTGGCGTTGTGCAGTCCATGAGGTCACAAAGAGTCGGACACAACTGAGCGACTGAACTGAACTGAAAGAGAACACATCAATGCTGATTAATTCTAACAGTGAAATGTGACTGATAAAACATTTATATATGATGCGTTATGGTTATAATCTTGATAACATTTATAACTGCTAGAATTTTATAGAAAAAAGCCTCTTCAGAGCTGAATGTCTTATCCTACTAAATTCCTCTTATTCCACTCACAGCAACAGTCCTTTGTTTGTGCACAATAGTATAATATGACATCCTAGGGATATTCCGTAAAACCTGCAAAATTTCAATATTACAAAGGAATCTAAGACATCTGCATATTACAATGATATGAAAGCATGACTCCTCAACTCTAACTGTATCTTAATATAAGAAAGTGTCAATGGGTTAAATTTTAAGAACTAATTAATCAACATTATTTTAAGCACATATGCTATGCCTTTTATATTTCTTAGAATGTTGATAATTGAGATATATGCATTACCCTGAAGAAACTGACAGTGTGGGTGAGTAAGCAAAGTGAATTAAATAGAGAATTGTCACAACAAAATATGTGATATTAGGTAGGGAGTTT
This sequence comes from Capra hircus, assembly GCF_001704415.2. NCBI lineage: Eukaryota > Metazoa > Chordata > Mammalia > Artiodactyla > Bovidae > Capra > Capra hircus. Next base: position 78,725,763 of record NC_030811.1, read on the forward strand.
AAGCATGTCTGGAATTATTGCATGCATGCTAAGTCTCTTCAGTAGTGTCCGACTCTGTGTGACCCTATGGACAGCAGCCCACCAGGCTCCTCTGTCCACAGGATTCTCTAGGCAAGAATACTGAAGTGGATTGCCATTTCCTTCTCTAGGTGTTATGACTAAAAAACTAATATAAACAGCAATCACAAAAATGCTTAATTTTTTTGTGAGCTCTTTCTGTCAGGCTCTATATTAAGAGACTGACAGTACTATATCATTTAAATCAAATAATCACATAGTAAAGTTAGCACTATCAATATCCTTATTTTACAATTGAGAAAAGTGAGATACCTAGTATACTCATACAATACAACTTAGGTAGCAAGTCAGGATTCAAACCAAAGCAGATTAGTCTAGAGATCAGCTTCTTAAACTTAAGGCTTAAGTGTTTAATGCCTTAAAAAAACTTTTCCTTCTCTTTAAAGAATCAACCATAGTCCTATAACTGTATGGGGACCCAAAAGGCAAGGGTACTAAATGTAATGTGGTACCCAGATAGGATCCTGGCAAAGAAAAATGAAATTACTAGAAAAGCTGGTGAAATCCAAATAAAGTCTGGAGCTTAGTTAGTAGAATAGCACCAATGTTGGTTTCTTAGTTTAGACCACAGTAACAAAAGAAGTTGACAGAGAGGAAACTGGTTAAGGGGCATGCAGGAACTCTCTATACTATCTTTGGAACTTTCCTATAAAACTAAAATTACTTCAAAGTAAGTCTCAGGTTCTACCGAAATTTAGAACACCCCCTACCAACCAGTGCTGGATAAAAAAAGGATTATAAACTGGCTATGGAAAATCTTTCTACCTGTGATTTGGCCAGTCATGCCAGGGTGGCTTATAAATATATCCTAAAAATACCAAGAGTATATAAACCTGGAAACTCTGACCCGGTGGTTCTGTTTCTGAGAAGTTATCTTAAAGAAATAAGCCCAACTGTACAAAAATATTATTTTAAAGGCAGGGGCAAATTCTTCTGATTGATTGGTTGTTCGTGCTGTGTCTTCCTTGCTGCACAGGCTTTTTGTTTGTTTGTTTGTTTAATTGCAGCAAGAGGGGGCCACTTTCTAGTTGTGGTGCAAGAGCTTCTCGTTGCAGTGGCTTCTTGTTTCAGAGCACAGGCTCTAGCGTGCATGGGATCCAGTAATTGTGGTGCGTGGACTTAGTTGCCCGTGGCACGTGGGGTCCTCTCAGATCAGGGATGGAGCCTGTCTCCTGTACTAGCAGGCAGATTCTTTACCACGGAGCCATCAGGGAAGCCCTTGATGGGAATGTTTAACTTGTTATTTGGGGTTGAAATGAGAATAGAGAACATTAGAAAAGCAAAAGGCTAACTTTTCCTCTTTTAGCTATTTATTCTATAAAAGCAAAGGAACCAGAACGAAGAGTATTGTGGTGAGGAGATGGTCTGTGAAGACTCTGCTAACAAATTAATTATGAAAATGCCCTTTGAGATATATAATAGCACTGTGTTAAATAAATTAATAAACTAGAAAATGTGACAGTAGTTTATATTCTGTCACATTTTGATACAGGTCGTTTTTCTTTTCCAGAGAACCAATTTGAGGTTGAGGTTGAGTTTGGATATGTGACAGGCACTATGCTAGGTGAGAGGGCATGAGAAAGGAAAAAGAAACAGACTCTTTTCTCAAAGAATTCCTTTCCAGGGCCATTTCCTTTTTTGGGGCCACTATCATCTGTCATCTGGTGTTCTAAGCTAACTTCCCTAGTCTCTCTCCCCATTCAATCAATCATCCACATGCTGTCAGGAATAGTTTTCTAAGCTACAAATCTAATTGAGTTATTGTTCTGCTTAAAATTCTTCAATGATTTCTCACTGCATGTTGGATAAAATCTAAGTTCTTTAAAATGACAAGAAGTTTCTTAACAGTTTGATTTTTTGGGGGGAAGGAATGCATTACTTACTGTCAACCAAATATACTTTATTCTTGCATGACTCTGGGTCAAGGAGAGTGCCTTAAATATATTTCACTGTAATAATATAAATGTTTTTTAATAAGTTGGACTCACCTCCTAATTTATTCTTCCTTCTTTGGAGACGATGCATAAGTTGAGGCATCGTAGTGTCAGATTTCACACTGTGGTAATTGGTAGTATGGATATCAGGGTGATGTGTGTGATAGTGTAGGAAGTTACCTGTCAGGCTGAGCATTTTAACTTTAGTTTGTCAGTAATGTAAAGCTGATGAAGGTTGGATTTTTATTCTACTATGTTCATTTCTAGTAATTTACTTAGAAAAGTATTTCAGGGTTGAATTTTCAATTGAACCAATGTTAAAATGAAGATAGAGGAACAATTTGGAGCATATTGCAATAATCCAGTCATAAGTGACAATATCCTGTATTGAGGTTGGCTTATAAAAATTAACAACATAGCTTATGGTCATTTATCTGGGAATTTAAATATAGGAAGCATGCAAGTAATAAAATTATGCATAATGTTGTACTATAACTGATCATAATGGTTTCAAAAATATTGTAATAAGTGATTTGTCAATACAATGGTGCAATCTGATAGCTTCTACAAAAAATCCAAAAAGTTAGTCTAAGCTCCCAGAGATGATTGATCCATACAGTATAGATGGAAGGACCAAAACATAATAAACAGATTTTAAAGTATCTCTTTCAGATTATTTCTTGATGTGAAAAATCTAATAAATTTAATGAAACAAAGCTATTTACTACTGAACAGGAGATATTTTAGTATTTCCATTCTACGGGAAAATGAAAAAAGTTTAAAAAGGAAAGACATCTAAAGAAAACTGCATTTGCAAATGTTGTTTTATTAATTGTCAAAGGACTGTGACAGAACATGAGAAAAATATTTATGTTGTATCATTCTGATTATTCTGCTGTAGTTTCTTTTGCCAATAGTTGGGATTACTACATAAGATAAAAATAGGAAAATGGAAATATTTTCCTGTAATTGTCAAAAAGTGTGGCTTCATTATAATTGAATTAAGTAAAAAAATTAAAGAAGATTCAATAAGATTCAATACAATAAGTATGAGGCTGTTTTCACTTTTCTAGGATAGTATGATAGCTACTTGCAGCTTAATTTTGCAGGTAAATCACATAAATCACTTTATGTTCCTAAACTTCTGGTTCTTATTTCCATTTTTTCAGTATTTTTCAAATATATAACCTGTACTCAATTTAGGAATCAGTCTTTTGGTTTATATTTGTGAGTCCCTGGGAGGTAGTAACTTGGCTTTGTGGTTAGGTGTTTATGACACAGAAGCATCAAGTGAGGAAAGAAGCTGACAGGACAGGAAAAAAAAATTGAGACTAAAGGGTAAAGATGTGAAGAAATGGTAGATATGAGGAACTATTTGGTGAAGAAATATTTCATACATGAAATGTCAAGGGAGCTATGACATTATATTTACCTGTGGATAGCTTTGAGACATCTCTTGACATTTTTTTTTAATAATATGTACTGCCTTGGGAAAATGTCCTATTATTATATTATAGAGCTTTGGTATCACATCATATAAATGATGAACAGACCAAGTAAAATGAACTTTTCTAGGAAAAACAACTCAATATTCTATCAATCTTTATTAATAAAGTGTCCATTATTTCAAGGGTTAGTAATATCAAACCTGACCTTGTTAGCACAAATTTGTTATAGTGCCAGCCACTCTGTAGATCACAGGCTCAGGGTCATCAAATGAAGGCTTATGTTCTTAGACTGGAGAGTCGTGTAGCCATTCTATTTATCATGAAGGTCCATTTATTATTTCACTTTCAAAAAATGAAATAATAATCCATGAATCTGATTTTTCCTCCCATGCAATCCATCTTCCATTCAAGTACTAACCTTGCCAGACTTTGCTTATCTTCTGAAATCAGACGAGATTGGGCTCATTCAGGATGGAATGCCTGAAGACTCATTCAACTCATCTCTAAAGAATAAAAAAGAGCTGTTATTAATAGAGATTTCTCAATTATTAAGAATTTTCATTAAATTATTGTTCTAATAAAATATGTAAGTTCTATTTAACTTACATTTATATTTTAATACACAGAAGAGAGTGGCTTACCTGCAACCATATCCTGTTCTATTAAATGTGTATTTTATTAGATACTTGGAGAAGGAAATAGCAACCCACTCCAGTACTCTTACCTGGAAAATTCCACGGACAGAGGAGCTTAGTAGGCTACAGTCCATGGGATCACAAAGAGTCAGACACGACTGAGGAACTTCACTTATTAGATATTATGTAAAACAATACTTAATTAATGCTTACTATGTGCTGCTCTGTGAAAAAAAATAACCATCATAATAGGATTCTGTTTTATGATTTAAGTATGGATAGATTCCTATTTCAGATTCTCATAGGTGAAGAGATGGCATGCAATAGACTTCACAGCTTATCCAAAATAAGTAAACTGGCCAGCCATATGATACTTTTGTGTTGACATTTTGGTTTTATCAAATATTTGGCAGACTGGGTGTGGATTTCTATTTCTGTCTGGGGGTAACACCCTGCTTATGCGGGTATGCTATACTGTGCTCGGTTGCTCAGTTATGCCTGACTCTTTGTGACCCCATGGACTGTAGTCCACCAGGCTCCTCTGCCCATGGAATTTCTCTGGCAAGGATACTGAAGTGGGTTGCCATTTCCTCCTCCAAGGGATCTTCCTAACCCAGGGATGAAACCTGTCTCTTGCATCTCCTGCATTGGCAGGAGAATTCTTTACCACTGTGCCACCTGGGAAAACTTTCAGGTGGGGGTATGAAATTTGAAATTGATAATTTGAATTCTATTGCAGATTTCAGATAGTAACATAAATGTCCTGTTTAATCTGTGCAGAAACTCTCTGCGTTTTTTTACAGTGGCTATTTACGTTGGCAAATGAACTTGTTTAAAGAATCCCCCTTTGTTCCTTTTCTTTAAAATGAAGTAAACAGCCCAACTGAAGTACATAATTCCACATTATTATTTTCCTTTAGCTACCCAAATAGTTCCTATTGGCTTTTTGAGTCCCAAGGAATCAAGAAAAAGACCCTGTTCTAAATGAGAGAAAAAGTATTATAAATTCTAAGTTTCTCTTTAAACAGTTTCTACCCTGATGTCCCAGAGGTAGGGACGAGAAAGTTTCTACCTGATCCATGATATATCTGTACTTTTGATTCTCAATACAGCAAGTCACTTCTTGAGGAAGTTAGAGATAATAGGAAATATAGATGCCAGAGCAAAGACAAGGCTGCTGAATGATACCTATGAGAAACATCTTAGAATAAAGCAGTTTAAAAGTTCTTCAATTATACTTGCACAAAGCCTGCTTTCAATTGTCCCCTTTTAAAATAATGGAATTCAAATCTTTCCTTCAATATAAGTTATTAAGATTTCTTTGAAAACAATAACTTGAACTAAAATGAAGGGTGTATTTCAAAATACATTTCCAAAAATCTAAAGTACCATAGTCTGTTTCATGTAATTTTCAGTTTTCAAACTTGTTTCTGATGCACAGAAGAAGCATCTTGGTGTTATTTGTTAATTTCACATCAATAAGATTGTTTTATTGCAAGAAATAGATCAAGGGGAGAGAAAAGGCATTCATCAAGTTCCTAAATTCTGTCAAATCCTGTGTCTGACCGTTTATAAGTAGTTTTTAAAATCTCTGTTTATAAATGTAATTCAGAGAATCCAATGGATAAAGAAACCTGGCAGGCTATGGTCCATAGGGTTGCAAAGAGTCGGACATGACTGAAGTGACTTAGCATGACCGCATGCCACATGTATTGATTTTCCCAGTGCAAAGGTGAAGAAACTGATACTAATTTTATGTGGTAGAAAAAATAATTTAATCCCATATTTCTCTTAAAGTGTGTGGTATTTGTATTATATAATCATGCCTTATCTTTATATTAATCCTCCTTGAATGGGTTTTTTAACCTGTCCTTTTTATTTGTCCACTAAAACCATTCTTACCTGATGATTCCAAAAATCTCCTAACTGATTAACTGCTTCCAGAATGTACCCTCTTACACCCCACTGATTAACTATTTTAGTGTATACTTTACACTGTACACAAAAAATGTGCACCTTGATTTATCACAAAGACTCATGTAAACAACACCCAGGTCTAGAAATAGGACATTATTACCCACTCCTCCCAAAATCCTACCTTTTGGTGACTCTCCTACCTTGCACAAAAGGTAAACACTTTTAGGCTTTTCTTGTTAGTCTAACCACCTAAGCATAAATCCATAAACACCATAGTTCAAATTATTTTTGAACTTAATATGATTTGAATAAAAGCATATATTTTTCCATGCACTTCAACATTATAATGTAATATTTGTCTCTTGTTGCATAGCTGCAGTAGTCCACTATCTCTATATACCAAAATATATGAATCCATTCTACTGTTAATGGATCATTCAGTTGTTTTTCATTTATGCCTTTAAAAATGCTACTGTGGACACACTTGTAAATTTCGTAGGGTGCATAACAATTTCTTAGGGTGCATGCAATTCTGTTTGTTATGTACCTGAAAATTGGATTATAAGGTCATCTGACATTAAAATAATAACTGTATGAGATATTGCCATAAAGTTTCTCCAACCATGCAAATTTTGTACTCAGTACTTTTAATTTTAGCCATTTTGGTAAATGTGTAGTGATACTTCATTTTAGGTTTAACTTGCATTCCTTCATTACTTACTAGAATGAACACCTTTTTTGTTGTTGTTTGTTTGTTTGTTTATTGGCTGTTTGGTTATCCTCTTTTTGGATTGCTTGCTAAGGTCCTCTGGTAATTTTTTTCTATTATTATCTTTTTTCTTATTCATTCAAACACTTTAAAAAAGTTGACAACAAATGACATATGCTACAAATTTACTGACTTAGTCCAGGACTTGTCTATTAATGGTATCTTGATGAACAGAAATCTTAATTTTACATATTTCCTTTTATAATTGTTGCTGTTTTTAGTTGCTCAGTTGTGTCCAACTCTTTACAACCCCAAGGACTGAAAAAATTCCAGGCTTCTCTGTCCTTCACTATCTCCAGGAATTTGCTTAAATTCATGTTCATTGAGTAGACGATGCCATCCAACCATTTCATCCTCTGACACCCCCTCTTCTCCTGCCCTCAATCTTTCCCAGAATCAGAGTCTTTCCCAATGAGTTGGCTCTCTGCATCAGTTGGCCAAAGTATTGGAGCTTCAGCTTCAGCATCAGTCCTCCTAATGAATATTCAGGGTTGATTTTCTTTAGGATTGACTTGTTTGATCTCCCTGCTGTCCAAGGGACTCTCAAGAGTCTTCTTCAACACCACAGTTCAAATACATCAATTCTTTGGTGCTCAGCCTTCTTTATGGTCTAACTCGCACATCCATACATGACTATGGGGAAAAACATACTTTTGAGCTTACAAATCTTTGTTGGCAAAGGGAAGTCTCTGTTTTTTAATATGTTGTTTAGGTTTGTCATAGCTTTTCTTCCAAATAGCAAGCGTCTTTTCGTTTCATGACTGCAGTCACCATCTGTAGTGATTTTGGAACCCAAGAAAATAAAGTCCGTCACTGTTTCCATTGTTTCCCCATCTATTTCCCATGAAGTCAAGGGACCAGATGCCATGATATTCAGTTTTTGAATGTTGAGTTTTAAGCCAGATTTTCCACTCTCCTCTTTCACTCTCTTCAAGATGCTCTCTAGTTCCTCTTCCCTTTCAGGCATAAGGGTGGTATCATCTGTATATCTGAGATTATTGATTTTTCTCCCATGAATCTTGATTCCAGCTTGTGCTTCATGCAGCCCAACATTTCTCATGATGTACCCTGCAGAGAAGTTAAATAAGCAGGGTGACAATGTACAACCTTGATGTACTCCTTTCCCAATTTGGAACCAGTCTGTTGTTCCATGTCCGGTTCTAACTGTTGCTTCTTGACATGCATACAGGTTTCTCAGGAGATAGGTAAGGGATCTGGTATTCCAATCTCTTTAAGAATTCTCCACAGTTTCTTTTTATCCACACAGTCAAATACTTTAGCATAGTCAATGAAGTAGAAGTAGATGTATTTCTGGAATTCCCTTGCTTTTTCTATGATCCAACAGATGTTGGAAATATGGTATTTGGTTCCTCTGCTGTCTCTAAATCCAGCTTGTACATCTGGAAGTTTCCTTAGAAGAGATGAATTCCTTAGAAGAATGGAGTAGCCCTAATAGACAACAAAAGAGTCCAAAGTGCAGCACTTAGGTGCAATCTCAAAAATGACAGAATGACTTTGGTTCATTTCCAAGGCAAACCATTCAACATCTCAGTAATCCTAGTCTACGTCCCAACCACTAACAGTAAAGAAGATGAAATTCAGTGGTTCTATGAAGACCTACAACATTTTCTAAAACTAAAACACCAAAAAAAGGTGTTCTTTTCATTATAGAGGGCTGGAATGTTAAAGGAAAAAGTCAAGAGATACCTGGAATAACAGGCAAGTTTGGCCTTGGAGTACAAAAGCAGGGCAAAGACTACAGTTTACCAAGAGAACACTCTGGTCATAGCAAACACTCTCTTCCAACAACATGAGAGATGACTCTACACATGGACATCGCCAGATGGTTAATACCAAAATCAGATTAATTATATTCTTTGCAGCCAAAGATGAAGAAGCTCTATCCAGTCAGGTAAAATAAGACCAGAAGCGGACTGTGGATCAGATCATGAACTCCTTATTGCAAAATTCAGACTTGAATTGAAGAAAGTAGGGAAAACCTCTAGGCCATTCAGGTATGACCTAAATTAAATTCCTTACGATTATACAGTAGAAGTGACAAACAGATTCAAGAGACTAGATCTGATAGACAGAGTGCCTGAAGAACTATTTACAGAGTTTTGTAACATTGTACAGGAAATGGTGACCAGAACAGTCCTCAAGAAAAAGAAATGCAGCAAGGTATAATGCTTAGTGCATCTAATATCTTTATTTAAGAAGTCCGATCATAAGTTAATAAAGAGAACCTCTACATTCTAGTCATTTTATTTATCGCCAATCATAGTTAAATGAATAATCCAACTAAATATTATTTTTGTATGTATGGCATAAAATAGCATTCAAATTTTACTTTCTTTCCCATATGGATAGCCAATGAACCTTAGCAACAGTTGTTAAAAAAAGATGCTATGCTTTCTCTGTTGCTCTGCAGTGTTACTGTTGTTAAAACTCAGTGTTTGTGCTTTTTTTTTTAATTGACATATAACTGACATATAATACTGCATTAATCTTAAGTGTGCAACATAATGATTTGATATATAATTACACTGCAAAATGATTACCACAATAAACTTAGTTAGTATCAATCACCACACATAGTTACAATTATTTTTCTTGTCATGAGAGTTTTAAAATCTAATCTCCTAGCAACTTTCAAATGTACAATACAGTATTATTAACTATAGTTACTATACTGTACATTGTATCTCCAGGATTGTTTGTGTATTCTTTAATTTCTCCTTTACTTACTATAGATATATGTAGCCATATTACAGGATAAGATCTCCTGTTATTCTTACTCCTGACTATTCTTCGTCTTATGAATTGCCATATAAATTTAGAAAGAACTTTTCACTTTTGATAAAATCCTGCATTTTTCATGGAATTCTATGAATCTGTGGATCAGTATAGGAAGAACTGACTTTTTTTTTCATTGATGACTTTTCCAGTCCTTTAAACTGTTATAGCCTTCCTTTAGGAGAACTCCATTTAATATGCCTCAATTATGTTTTCTAGTTTTCTTCTTCATGTTCTTGCACATATTTTGTCAGGTTTACTCCTAAATATTGGATTTTGTGGGTTTTGGAAAAGATATTTTATTTAAAATTTCATTTCCTAATTCTTTTAGCTAGTATATAGAAATGCAGATTTTTAATATTGAGTTTATGCCTTATTACTTTAATAATTTTATCTGCAGACAGTTTTGGATTTTTCTTCTTAGATAATGGTATAACATATAACTCTTAGTTTTTTGCTCAGATAGTAAAGAATCTGCCTGCAATGCAGGAGATCCAGGTTCGATCGCTGGGTGGGGAAGATCCCTTGGAGAAGGAAATTACAACTCCTGAAGAGTTCCGTGGACTGAGGAGCCTGGTGGGTTATCGTCCATGGGGTTGCAAAGAGTTGGACACAACTGAGTGACTAACATTTCCACTTTTTTCCAATCATTGCATTTCATTTTTTCCCTACTTTTTGTCATTTTTAGGACTTCCAAGTACAAAGTTGCATAAAGAGTATCCACCTTTTGTTCCTATTGTCAGAGACAAAACTTTCAACATGTCACCAATATGTATGATGACATTTATCTTTATTTTATTGAATTATCCTGTTATAGTAGATTATAAAAATCACCTTGCATAACTATTAATAGTTGCTAAAAATTCTTTTATTAAGAATTAATAGGGAGTTTTATTAAATGTGTTTTATTTTGCATCAGTTGAGATGGCCAAACTGTGTTAATGTAATAATTGCATTGATATTTAAATCCTTAATCAATCTTGTATCCCTAAGATAAAACCAGTCTGGTTATACTTTTTGTTAGTATTCTTTCTAGTACTTTAAAAAATATAGGATCCTGAATGAGAGTTGCATGTATTTTTCTATTTTCATACTGAAACAGAATTTGATATCAATGGCAATATTTGCTCTCTGCCCTGAAGAAGAAAATGGCTACCCACTCCAGTAGTCTTGCCTAGAGAATCCCAGAAGAAGAAAATGGCTACCCACTCCAGTAGTCTTGCCTAGAGAATCCCAGAAGAAGAAAATGGCTACCCACTCCAGTAGTCTTGCCTAGAGAATCCCATGCCCTGAGCAGCTTGGTGGGCTACAGTCCATGGGGTCATAAAGAGTCGGACAGGATTGAGCAACTAAGACTTTCACTTTCAAGGCTTGTGCAGTGTGGTGATGTTTCTTTTTCTTTCAGTTGGAAAGTATTGTTATGGTTAGAATTCTTTTTAGAAGTTTTCCATAATTAATTGATTTAATTGATGATTAAATTTTGGGGTTTCTTTTTCTAAGAAAAAAGCACTGTATTTTCTTTTTACTTATTTTTTTTGGCCACACTGTTCAGCATGTAACATTCAGTTCCCACACCAATGACTGAAATCTGGCCACTGCAGTAAAAAGTCCAAAATCCTAACCATTAGGCCACTAGGGAACTCCTTGTATTTTCTCTTAATTTGTGTTATTATTCATGTTTTCCTTTTTGTTATTGTTTGCTAGTTCACCAATTTTTTTCTTCTGGATTTAGGGATGGAAAGTAGGCAATGGATGAAATTGATGAGGAACATACCAATATTTGCAGTAATATAAATAATGTCCTATTTTCGATATTGGGTGGTGAATTTTACATATAGAAAACACCTTTTTGTATGCCAAAATATGACATATTTTAGAAATTTTTAAAATGCTGCTCATTCTTTCTATTTTGCCCTTTGGCATTTAGATGTATTTAACATAAAAATTCGACTTGCTGACATTTTAGGTTACTGTATTGAGATTTTTTTTTTTAATAGTACAGCTCTTTCCTTCTACTTTCTTTTTTATTTTGTCTGGTTCTGCCTGAATGAACTGCTGGAATATAAATTGATGGCGAATGTGCTGCACTCTACAATGGCAGAGGCTATCAGTCTTCATTATATCAAATAGTCTCTACTCTCCTGTCATCTGCCTTTTTCAACTGGACATCAATTAACCAAGACACAGAGATACTGTAAGGCCATTGATAATGTTTGTCATCAGTTTGATTTATGGTTTTAAATAGATGAAGTATACCTTGAAAACTAAGCATTGATTTAAATAAATCAGATCTGCCTGTGAGCTTATAAAAATACAGTAAAAATCTACACATTAAACTCTGTGTGACTAGGCTATTACAGTGCTGTCTGGATGTACTATTCCTCTAAATTAAATGACTAAGCTCACACTCTTCAGCTTCCTGAATTCATTTTCAAAGCTATTTCATTTTTTTTTTTGTTCAAATACCTAAAAATGGAAGCATCTATCTGCTTGAACTAAACTTAATATTTAAACAGATTCAGCTTGAGTAATATCCACATGTAACTAAGGATTTAACTCTTGAATCAGTCCAGGTTTGCAAGTAGAATTTTGGGGAAATACTGTGTTTATACAAAATCATTTTCTGCTGTATTAAAAAAAATGATCAGTTCAGCGTGTTCAGTAGCAAGGAAAAGTGAGTAAGTTATGATAGCTTAATGAAGATTCAAATCATGATAGAAATATGAAGAATCCCCTCAGTGAAATGTTGGAAAATATGCCATATCTTAACTCTAAGAGGGCAGAAAGTTTGAATGAATTGTTTGAGCTTGAATAGTTATTATGCAAAGATAAGGATCATAAAAGTCTTAAAGATTTCTCCTTATAATTATATCCATATATTGCATTCCCTTTTAATTATAATGAAATATTTTAAGCATGCTAAAAATATCATACTAAATAGATTCCCAAGTGCCCACCTTCTAGCTTAAATAATAATGCAACTATAATTAAAACCTCCTTTATCAGTTCAGTTCAGTTCAGTCACTCAGTCGTGTCTGACTCTTTGTGACTCCATGGACTGCAGCATGCCAGGCCTCCCTATCCATCACCAACTCCCGGAGTTTACCCAAACTCATGTCCATTGAGTCGGTGATGCCATCCAACCATCTCATCTTCTGTTGTCCCCTTCTCCTCCTACCCTCAGTCTTTCCCAGCATCAGGGTCTTTTCCAATGAGTCAGTTCTTCACATCAGGTAGCCAAAGTATTGGAGTTTCAGCTTCAACATCAGTCCTTCCAATGAACACCCAGGACTGATCTCCTTTAGGATGGACTGGTTGGATATCCTTGCAGTCCAAGGGACTCTCAAGTGTCTTCTTCTACACCACAGTTCAAAAGCATCAATTCTTTGGCGCTCAACCTCCTTTAAACTATTTCTCGATTCCATTCTCCTTTCTCCTATAGTTTCTGGAGGTATAGAAATTTAAAGTTTATCACTATCCCAAATTTAAAGTTTATCATTCCCATGAGTATTTTGGATTTTTGGTATGTTTTGAACTTTTCTATAAAAGTACTATTCTGTAGATAAATTGTATCAATATACTTTTTTTTAAATATATTTATTTTAATTGGAGGAGAATCAGCCACAGGCATACCTCTGCCCCCCACCATCCTGAAACTTCCTCCCATCTCCCTCTCCACCCTATCCCTATGGGTTGTCCCAGAGCAGCTTTGGATGCCCTTTTACATGCATCAAACTTGCACTGCTCATCTATTTTACATTTGGTAATGCACGTTTCAATTATTAAATTTTTAAATTTTATTTATGTTGATGCTATTTTCCTTGCTTCATTAATTTCATTATACATCTATTTTTCTCTTGATAAATTGCTAACTATTTCACTTTCTCTTTACAAAAACTCAGCAATATATATGCTTGTACATGCCCCCTTGGTCTCAAAACGTTGAAGTGCAAAAGAATAGAGAGAAGTGGCAGGGAAGAAGAAAATACAAGAAAATATCCAAATGTATCACAAATGTAAGGATATTGTTTCAATTAACTTTTATTTTTCCTCTGAAAACTTTGTGTACACAGGATTGTAATACAGGAATTATTTTTTACTGTGGATGATGGTAACATTGTTTTTAAAGTACTGCTCTAATATATGTGACTATATATTCATATATATTATATAATTATATTAACATATATTTAATACATTTATATATATATGAAAAATATAAATATCACAAATATAATATATGTCAATACATACTTAATTCTTGGATAGTAGGCACTGGCATCTTTAATGTAATGGATGTGTCAAATTCCACTCCAAAATGGTAGAGTCTGTTAATTCCTCCACCAATGAGGAAGTTTTGTTGCTCCATTTTCTCAGAGCTGGAAGGGGGCAATCACAGCCCCAGAGAGACATTATCTACAAAACTGCAAGCAGGCTTCTTTGCTAACTAACTTCTTGGGGTTCTGGACGGTCAACATCCGCCTGAGAATGTGCGCCGGTTGTACAGCCAGAAAACCGAGTGGCAGGGACGGGGGAGGTGATAAGTTGCAGCGACCGCGCTCGCCAAACACCTCATCACCTGAGCTGCTCGGACCTGGGAAGGGCACAAAATGCAGACCCAACCGAGTCTGCGCCTCTGAGAACTACCCGAGTGCCTGAACCTGAGCGGCTTTGACCTGGGAGGTGCATGCAGCCCAGGGCCGGCCTCGGACGGTTCCCGGCGGAACAACCTAGAGCCTGAGCAGTGTGGGCAGGGAGGGTACACATGCCGTGAGTGGGGGCAGGCCCAGTGTGGCTGAGACACTGCGAGCACGCACCAGTGTTCTTTGTTTGCAGTGTCCCTCTCTCCCCACAGCGTGACTGAACAGTGAACCTAAAAAAAGATGTCCACCACCGCCCCCCTTGTGTTAGGGCAGAAATCAGTCACTGAAGAGACCAACAAACAGAAGAAGTTAAAACAGAGGGAACCGCCTTGGAAGTGACAGGTGCAATAGATTAAAACCCTGTCGTTAGTACTGACTACATAGGAAGGGGCCTATAGATCTTGAGAAATATATGCTGGACCAAGGAACTATCCAAAAATGAACTGATCCCACACTGCCCATCACAACACCAGAGAAAGTCCTAGATATATTTTTACTATTTTTATGATCATTCTTTCTTTCTTTTTGATTTTTTTTAAACAAATTTATTTATTTTAATTGGAGGCTAATTACTATAAAATATTGTATTGGTTTTGCGATACACCAACATGAATCTGTCACGGGTGTACACATGTTCCCAATCCTGAGCCCCCCTCCCACCTCCCTCCCCATACTATCCCTCTGGGTCATCCCAGTGCACCAGCCCCAAGTATCCTGTATCCTGCATCGAACCTAGACTGGTGATTCGTTTCTTATATGATATTATACATGTTTCAATGCCATTCTGTCAAATCATCCCACCCTCTTCCTCTCCCACAGAGTCCAAAAGACTGTTATATACATCTGCATCTCTTTTGCTGTCCCACATACAGGGTTATTATCACCATCTTTCTAAATTCCATATATATGCATTAGTATACTGTATTGGTGTTTTTCTTTCTGGCTTACTTCACTCTGTATAATCGGCTCCAGTTTCATCCACCTCATTAGAACTGATTCAAATGTATTCTTTTTAATGGTGGAGTAATACTCCATTGTGTATATGTACCACAGCTTTCTTATCCTTTCATCTGCTGATGGACATCTAGGTTGCTTCCATGTCCTGGCTATTATAAACAGTGCTGCGATGAACACTGGGGTACATGTGTCTCTTTCAGTTCTGGTTTCCTCTGTGTGTATGCCCAGCAGTGGGATTGCTGGATCATAAGGCAGTTCTGTTTCCAGTTTCGTAAGGAATCTCCACACTGTTTTCCATAGTGGCTGTACTAGTTTGCATTCCCACCAACAGTGTAAGAGGGTTCCCTTTTCTCCGCACCCTCTCCAGCATTTATTGCTTGTAGACTTTTGGATGGCAGCCATTCTGACTGGCGCGAAATGGTACTTCACTGTGGTTTTGATTTGCATTTCTCTGATAATGAGTGATGTTGAGCATCTTTTCATGTATTTGTTAGCCACCTGTATGTCTTCTTTGGAGAAATGTCTATTTAGTTCTTTGGCCCATTTTTTGATTGGGTCATTTATTTTTCTGGGATTGAGCTGCATAAGTTGCTTGTATATTTTTGAGATTAGTTGTTTGTCAGTTGCTTCATTTGCTATTATTTTCTCCAATTCCAAAGGCTGTCTTTTCACCTTGTTTATAGTTTCCTTTGTTGTGCAGAAGCTTTTAAGTTTAATTAGGTTCCATTTGTTTATTTTTTATTTTATTTCCATTATTCTGGGAGGTGGGTCATAGAGGATCCTGCTGTGATTTATGTTGGAGAGTGTTTTGCCTATGTTCTCCTCTAGGAATTTTTAAGGTTTCTGGTCTTACATTTAGATCTTTAATCCATTTTGAGTTTATTTTTGTGTATGGTGTTAGAAAGTGTTCTAGTTTCATTCTTTTGCAAGTGGTTGACCAGTTTTCCCAGCACCACTTGTTAAAGAGATTGTCTTTAATCCATTGTATATTCTTGCCTCCTTTGTCAAAAATAAGGTGTCCATATGTGTGTGGATTTATCTCTGGGCTTTCATTTTGTTCCATTGATCTATATTTCTGTCTTTGTGCCAGTACCATACTGTCTTGATGACAGTGGCTTTGTAATAGAGCATGAAGTCAGGCAGATTGATTCCTCCAGTTCCATTCTTCTTTCTCAAGATTGCTTTGGCAATTCGAGGTTTTTTGTATTTCCATACCAATTGTGAAATTATTTGTTCTAGCTCTGTGAAAAATAGCACTGATAGCTTGATAGGGATTGCATTGAATCTATAGATTGCTTTGGGTAGTATACTCATTTTCACTATATTGATTCTTCCAATCCATGAACATGGTATATTTCTCCATCTATTAGTGTCTTCTTTGATTTCTTTCACCAGTGTTTTATAGTGTCCTTACAGATGATGAGGGCAGATTATCTGTTCAAATTCCTATAATTTTATTTTCCTTTTCAGTGGCCTTCCCATCCATAGTTTTTGCTACCTGCCTCTATTTTTCTTAACTATTTACAATTTGTTTTCTCATTATTATATGTGGGAGTTCTTTATATATCCTTGATCCTTGTCCTGATGTCCATGGGATTTCCCTGGCAAGAATACTGGAGTGAGTTGCAATTTTCTTCTCTAGGGAACCTTCCCAAACTACAGATCAAACTGGCATCTCCTGCATTGGCAGTTGGGTTCTTTACTACTGAATCACCAGAGAATGAATAGATATTGAAACATTACCATCTACTGTGCTGCTGCTGCTGCTAAGTCACTTTGGTTGTGTCGGACTCTGTGCAACCCCATAGATGGCAGCCCACCAGGCTCCCCCATCCCTGAGATTCTCCAGGCAAGAACACTGAAGTGGGTTGCCATTGCCTTCTCCAATCCATAAAAGTGAAAAGTGAAAGTGAAGTCGCTCAGTCATGTCCAATTCTTAGTGACCCCAGGGACTGTGGCCCATTCATCTACTGTAACCCATCTTTTATTCAGATTTCCTTCCTTTTTACCTAATCTCATTTTTCTATTCCATGATCCCATTAAAAATGGTAGTTTACCCTCACTAGCCACATTTCCTTAGGCTCCTCCTCAGATTCTCATATTTTTCTTGGTTTTGATAACCTTGAGAGTTTTGAGGAGTACTGGTGAAGTATTTTGTAGACTCTCTAATGAAATACTGACAGTAATGGTGAATGCCATTAATGTCAAAATCCATAGAATTTTACATTACAAAGTATATTTTAATACATACAAAACATCTAAAAAGTATTTAAAAGGTTGAGAGAACCCAGGATGGATGTAGAATGTGACAAGAGAGTCTAACTGTATTACAAGTGTATGAAGCAAGCTAACAGAAGAGGATGGGGAGAAGATACTGAACTAAGTAATTTTGAAAATGAGAATTGTCCATAAGAATAAATATAAAAGGAAGACTATATAAAGACACTAGCTTAAAAAGTTGTATATCACAATGGTACAGTTAATAATTTGGAACTGCTATGTATACACTGAATCAAACAAGTAGATAATATATCGTGAGTGCCAGTTTTTTCATTGATGGATTAGGAGGTTACAGATAAGAAAGAGGAAGTTAGATGTATCCATAATCCGTATGGTAATAGATTAATGTTGGAGAGATCAGCATGAACTACTATTTAGATTAATATAGATACAGATGGCTAAATTGGGAAATATTCATAGATACATGTGTATATACATATATAAACACACACACATATTTCCTTGCTCTATCAACTAGGAGAATGTAGAAGCAGTGATATACTAGTTACAATGATTAGATGTGTTGTTGTTGCTGTTCAGTAGCTAAGTCGTGTCCAATTCTTTATGACCCCATGGATTTCAGCATGCCAGGCTACCCTGTCCACTATCTCCTGGAGTTTTTTCAAATCTATGTCCATTGAGTCAGTGATGCTAAGGATCTCATGCTCTGCCATCCCTTCTCCTCCTGCCCTCAATCTTTCCCAGCATCAGGTTCTTTTCCAATGAGTAATTTTCTTTACATCAGATGGCCAAAGTACTGGAGCTTCAGCTTCAGCATCAGTCCTTCCAATGAATATTCAGGGTTTATTTCCTTAGGATTGACTGGGTTGATCTCCTTACAGTCCAAAGGACTCTCAAGAGTCTTCTCCAGCACCACAATTCAAAAGCATCAGTTCTTCGGTGCTCAGTCTTCTTTATGGTCCAACTCTCACATCCATACTTGACTACTGGAAAAACCATAGCTTTGACTATACAGAGCTTTGTTGGTAAAGTGATGTCTCTACTTTTTAATATGCTGTCTAGGTGTGTAATAGCTTTCCTGCCAACGAGCAGGAAAAGTTGCTCAGCAGGACATGCAACTAAACAAGAACAAAGAAGCATACAGCTCATGCATTTCAAAATCAAAGTGAAATAATGTCTACTCATTATTTGAATTCTTGACTCAATTCCAGTGTTCGGAGGAAGGTGGTGTCCCCATACCACCAACCAATGGTCTGGACACTAGCTGGGTGAAAGTGAATTCATTCAGTTGTGTTTGACTCTTTGTGACCCCATGGATTGTAGCCCACCAGGCTCCTCCCTCCATGGGATTCCCCAGGCAAGAGTACTGGAGTGGGTTGCCATTTCCTTCTCCAGGGGATATTCCCTGGGATCTAACCCGGGTCTCCCATATTCCAGGCAGACACTTTAACTTCCAAGCCACCAGAGACCACCAACCAAGGCTCTGGACACTAGCTGGGTGTCCTACAATAAAACTCAATTCTGACACTATCTACCCAGTGATAGAATCAAATGCCCTAGGTAAATAGCTCAGTCCCATGAGACTGCTCTCCAATTCAGAGGAAAATTTCAAACACAGGTTGCTTCCTATTCTTCTAATTAACTAGGTATAAATCAGAGGTTCCCATGATCTCCTTCTTGGGTTTGATTAATTTGTTAAAGTGACTCACAGAACTCGGGTAACTCATTTACTCACCAGATTACTGGTTTAGTACAAAGACTTTTAAAGGATAGAGATAAAGGACCATTCAAATACTGGAGTATTCTTGGGCTTTCCTGTGGGTCAGATGGTAAAGAATCTGCCTGCCATGCAGGAGACCTGGGTTTGATCCCTGGGTTGGGAAGATCCCCTGGAGGAAGGGGAAGGCTGCCCACTCCAGTATTCTGGCCTGGAGAATTCCATGAACTGTATAGTCTATAGGGTTGCAAAGAGCCATACACAACTTCACTTCAAATAAAATTTATCTTTGGTAATAACTCTTATTCTGAGAAAGACCAATTTGAATCCTGATGAAAAGATACATAGGATAAAGTCCCAAATGGAGGAGTTTCTGCCCTCATGGAGTTTAAGGCCAGGCACAGAAGAAATCATTCGTTCTGAGATGAATTTTCTATTATGCTTTCATTTGTATTTCATCAAACTAACTTCTCCTACAGCTGTCTAGCAGCACTATCAGCATGTGAGACTATTGGTTTATGGCCAATTACTGAACATGGTCACCTACTGGAAAACTGAAGGTTAGTGTAAAAGCTCAGTGAAAAGCATGTTTTAATCTTAATTTATTTTCTGTATCACAGGATTCAGCTCCTGAGGTAAAACAGAGTTTATTACTCTTATTATAATGCCTAGTTAAAAGCTAAAAGATAACAGCCGAGGATGCTTGCTAGTATTTTCTACTTTTTTAATACATGTAAAGGCACCCCACTCCAGTACTCTTGCCTGGGAAATCCCATGGATGGAGGAGCCTGGTAGAATACAGTCCATGGGGTCGCAAAGAGTCGGACACGACTGAGTGACTGAACTGAACTGAGCAACTTTCACTTTCACTTTCAAAGGTTGATTCTAAATTACATGTAATAATGTTATTAGTGTGTTGTCCATTGAAATAGAGTTACATACATGACTTTCAGAATTACTTTAGTAATATAGATGGCGACTTTAAACTAGCTTATTCCTAGTCTCATGATTAATGTACTTTGTGACCAACAGATCATGGTCATGAACGGTAAATTGAGATTTTGGTGATGCCTATGGCCATTGCAAGAGAAAAGTCAGAAGTCACAAATGGGAATTGATACCAAGATATGATTTTACAACACTAATTACAAGGGGACGACAGAGGATGAGATGGCTGGATGGCATCACTGACTCGATGGTCATGAGTTTGAGTAAACTCCAGGAGTTGGTAATGGACAGGGAGGCCTGGAGTGCTGCAATGCATGGGGTTGCAAAGAGTCAGACACCAGTGAGCAACTGAACAGAACAACAAATGAAACAAGTTAGTCATAGATACAGAGGTAAAATTATGACAGAATGATTCTCATTATTCCCAGAGAGCATTTAAAAATAACAACTGTAGCAATTGGTTTCTTCCTCTTTTTTGATAAATGTCGTTAATAATACTTTATGTTTGCAGTTTGTAAACATTTTCAAGTGTAATTAAAGGATTAACTCTGACACTTTTAAATCTAGGAATATCTGAGGCATAAATTAAAGTAAAATAATGAGAATACTTTTATGAAAGATATCCAATTCATTAATTTTGACTGTCTAAATGCTTTTGAACTGTGGTGTTGGAGAAGACTCTTGAGAGTCCCTTGGACTGCAAGGAGATCCAACCAGTCCACTCTGAAGATCAGCCCTTGGATTTCTTTGGAAGGAATGATGCTGAAGCTGAAACTCCAGTACTTTGGCCACCTCATGCGAAGAGTTGACTCATTTTTTGTTGTTGTTGTTATTTTATTTTATTTAAAAAAAAATTTTTTTTTTTAAATTTTAAAATCTTGAATTCTTACATGCATTCCCAAACATGAACCCCGCTTCCACCTCCCTCCCCACAACATCTCTCTGGGTCATCCCCATGCACCAGCCCCAAGCAAGCTGCACCCTACGTCAGACATGGACTGGCGATTCAATTCTTGCATGACAGTATACATGTTAGAATTCCCATTCTCCCAAATCATCCCACCCTCTCCCTCTCCCTCTGAGTCCAAAAGTCCGGTATACACATCTGTGTCTTTTTTCCTGTCTTGCATACAGGGTCGTCATTGCCATCTTCCTAAATTCCATATATATGTGTTAGTATACTGTATTGGTGTTTTTCTTTCTGGCTTACTTCACTCTGTATAATTGGCTCCAGTTTCATCCATCTCATCAGAACTGATTCAAATGAATTCTTTTTAACGGCTGAGTAATACTCCATTGTGTATATGTACCACAGCTTTCTTATCCTTTCATCTGCTGATGGACATCTAGGTTGTTTCCATGTCCTGGCTATTATAAACAGTGCTGCGATGAACATTGGGGTACATGTGTCTCTTTCAATTCTGGTTTCCTCGGTGTGTATGCCCAGAAGTGGGATTGCTGGGTCATAAGGTAGTTCTATTTGCAATTTTTTAAGGAATCTCCACACTGTTCTCCATAGTGGCTGTACTAGTTTGCATTCCCACCAACAGTGTAGGAGGGTTCCCTTTTCTCCACACCCTCTCCAGCATTTATTGCTTGTAGATTTTTGGATCGCAGCCATTCTGACTGGTGTGAAGTGGTACCTCATTGTGGTTTTGATTTGCATTTCTCTAATAATGAGTGATGTTGAGCATCTTTTCATGTGTTTGTTAGCCATCCGTATGTCTTCTTTGGAGAAATGCCTATTTAGTTCTTTGGACCATTTTTTGATTGGGTCGTTTATTTTTCTGGAATTGAGCTGCAGAAGTTGCTTGTATATTTTTGAGATTAGTTGTTTGTCAGTTGTTTCATTTGCTATTATTTTCTCCCATTCAGAAGGCTGTCTTTTCACCTTGCTTATATTTTCCTTTGTTGTACAGAAGCTTTTAATTTTAATTAGATCCCATTTGTTTATTTTTGCTTTGATTTCCAGAATTCTGGCAGGTGGATCATAGAGGATCCTGCTGTGATTTATGTCTGAGAGTGTTTTGCCTATGTTCTCCTCTAGGAGTTTTATAGTTTCTGATCTTACATTTAGATCTTTAATCCATTTTGAGTTTATTTTTGTGTACGGTGTTAGAAAGTGATCTAGTTTCATTCTTTTATAAGTGGTTGACCAGTTTTCCCAGCACCACTTGTTAAAGAGATTGTCTTTACTCCATTGTATATTCTTGCCTCCTTTGTCAAAGATAAGGTGTCCATATGTGTGTGGATTTATCTCTGGGCTTTCTATTTTGTTCCATTGATCTATATGTCTGTCTTTGTGCCAGTACCATACTGTCTTGATGAGTGTGGCTTTGTAGTAGAGCCTGAAGTCAGGCAAGTTGATTCCTCCAGTTCCATTCTTCTTTCTCAAGATTGCTTTGGCTATTCTAGGTTTTTTGTATTTCCATACAAATCTTGAAATTATTTGTTCTAGTTCTGTGAAAAATGTGGCTGGTAGCTTGACAGGGATTGCATTGAATTTGTAAATTGCTTTGGGTAGTATACTCATTTTCACTATATTGATTCTTCCAATCCATGAACATGGTATATTTCTCCATCTATTAGTGTCCTCTTTGATTTCTTTCATCAGTGTTTTATAGTTTTCTATATATAGGTCTTTAGTTTCTTTAGGTAGATATATTCCTAAGTATTTTATTCTTTTCGTTGCAATGGTGAGTGGAATTGTTTCCTTAATTTCTTTTTCTACTTTCTCATTATTCGTGTATAGGAATGCAAGGGATTTCTGTGTGTTGATTTTATATCCTGCAACTTTACTATATTCATTGATGAGCTCTAGTAATTTTCTGGTGGAGTCTTTAGGGTTTTCCATGTAGAGGATCATGTCATCTGCAAACGGTGAGAGTTTTACTTCTTCTTTTCCAGTTTGGATTCCTTTTATTTCTTTTTCTGCTCTGATTGCTGTGGCCAAAAGTTCCAGAACTATGTTGAATAGTAGCGGTGAAAGTGGACACCCTTGTCTTGTTCCTGACTTTAGGGGAAATGCTTTCAATTTTTCACCATTGAGGATAATGTTTGCTGTGGGTTTGTCATATATAGCTTGTATTATGTTGAGGTATGTTCCTTCTATTCCTGCTTTCTGGAGAGTTTTTATCATAAATGGATGTTGAATTTTGTCAAAGGCCTTCTCTGCATCTATTGAGATAATCATATGGTTTTTACTTTTCAATTTGTTAATGTGGTGAATTACATTGATTGATTTGCGGATATTGAAGAATCCTTGCATCCCTGGGATAAAGCCCACTTGGTCATGGTGTATGATCTTTTTAATGTGTTGTTGGATTCTGATTGCTAGAATTTTGTTGAGGATTTTTGCATCTATGTTCATCAGTGATATTGGCCTGTAGTTTTCCTTTTTTGTGACATCTTTGTCAGGTTTTGGTATTAGGGTAATGGTGGCCTCATAGAATGAGTTTGGAAGTTTACCTTCCTCTGCAATTTTCTGGAAGAGTTTGAGGAGGATAGGTGTTAGCTCTTCTCGAAATTTTTGGTAGAATTCAGCTGTGAAGCCGTCTGGACCTGGGCTTTTGTTTGCTGGAAGATTTCTGATTACCGTTTCAATTTCCGTGCTTGTGATGGGTCTGTTAAGATTTTCTATTTCTTCCTGGTTCAGTTTTGGAAAATTGTACTTTTCTAAGGAGAAATCAAAAGCTTTACAGACAAGCAAAAGCTGAGAGAATTCAGCACCACCAAACCAGCTCTCCAACAAATTCTAAAGGATATTCTCTAGACAGAAAACACGAAAAGGGTGTATAAACTCGAACCCAAAACAATAAAGTAAATGGTAACGGGATCATACTTATCAATAATTACCTTAAACGTAAATGGGTTGAACGCCCCAACCAAAAGACAAAGACTGGCCGAATGGATACAAAAACAAGACCCCTCTATATGCTGCTTACAAGAGACCCACTACAAAACAAAGGACACATACAGACTGAAAGTGAAGGGCTGGAAAAAGATATACCACGCAAATAGAGACCAAAAGAAAGCAGGAGTGGCAATACTCATATCCGATAAAATAGACTTTAAAACAAAGGCTGTGAAAAGAGACAAAGAAGGCCACTACATAATGATCAAAGGAACAATCCAAGAAGAAGATATAACAATTATAAATATATATGCCGCCAATATAGGAGCCCCGCAATATGTAAGACAAATGCTAACAAGTATGAAAGGGGAAATCAACAATAACACAATAATAGTGGGAGACTTTAATACCCCACTCACACCTATGGACAGATCAACTAAACAGAAAATTAACAAAGAAACACAAACTTTAAATGATACATTAGATCAGTTAGACCTAATTGATATCTATAGGACATTTCACCCCAAAACAATGAATTTCACTTTTTTTTCAAGTGCTCATGGAACCTTCTCCAGGATAGATCACATCCTGGGTCATAAATCTAAACTTGATAAATTCAAAAAAATCGAAATCATTCCAAGCATCTTTTCTGACCATAATGCATTAAGATTAGATCTCAATTACAGGAGAAAAACTATTAAAAATTCCAACATGGAGGTTGAACAACACACTTCTGAATAACCAACAAATCACAGAAGAAATCAAAAAAGAAATCAAAATATGCATAGAAACTAATGAAAATGAAAACACAACAACCCAAAACCTGTGGGACACTATAAAAGCAGTGCTAAGAGGAAAGTTGATAGCAATACAGGCATACCTCAAGAAACAAGAAAAAAGTCAAATAAATAACCTAACTCTGCAACTAAAGCAACTAGAAAAGGAAGAGTTGGAGAACCCCAGAGTTAGTAGAAGGAAAGAAATCTTAAAAATTGGGGCAGAAATAAATGCAAAAGAAACAAAAGAGACCATAGCAAAAATCAACAAAGCCAAAAGCTGGTTCTTTGAAAGGATAAATAAAATTGACAAACCATTAGCCAGACTCATTAAGAAGCAAAGAGAGTTGACTCATTGGAAAAGACTTTGGTGCTAGGAGGGATTAGGGGCAGGAGGAGAAGGGGACGACAGAGGATGAGATGGCTGGATGACATCACTGACTCGATGGACGCGAGTCTAGGTGAACTCCGGGAGTTGGTGATGGACAGGGAGGCCTGGCGTGTTGAGATTCATGGGGTTGCAAAGAGTCAGGCACGACTGAGTGACTGAACTGAACTGAAACTGGATTACTGCAGTGTAATACATGAGGGATTTTTGTAAGCATAGTAAATTAAAAAGACTAAACCACTACATTATCAAAGTCTTATTGAACAAAAGTGATATTTGACTTCAATTTCAACTTATTTTCAGTGGAATAAAATAATTGCTCAAAAATATAAAAAGAAATTGGAACGATAATCTGAGAACATGTTGGTAACTTAAAAGTCTTAAGGTAGTTGAGAAAGTAGAAGTTTAGATTTGACAAAATGGAAGGTTAAATGGAGGTTTTGAAATGAAAGACATACTTCCCTTTTCACTAGAGTACAGTTCTTTTACTTAGTTTATTGTGACCAACCAAACTTAGTACAAATGATGCAAGTGCAAGATTTTTTCCCCAAACTTAATACAAGTGATGCAAATGCAAGATTTATTTTTCCTTCAGCACGTGTATGACTATTACTGACTGAAGAGTTTTATTTGTTCTCTTTGTTGTACCAGTGTAGTGGTGCTTTACCTTACTTGAAGAAACCTCAATCTGATTCTTCAAAAATGCTCAATAAGCGATAATACCTACACTAAATTTTAATTCACTTTTGAGGACTTTCCTTAGATATCTTCACTTTTGATTTTCCTTAGATATTTCTGATAATTTGAGAAGGATGCACTACAAATCAATTCTTAAAATAATACTCTTTAGAGTCTCTTATTTGTGAATCTCAACATTTCTATGATAGACTGTGTTATCACAGATAAATAGCATGACTGTTATTTAACAAGTCACAGGCAAGAAACTTGTAGTACATTTTTATTTAATATATTAAATTATATTTTAATTTGTTAAAATTAGACAGGATTATAACATGAATTCTTAGTGGCAACATAGGCTTGCCAATATGACTTCTTTTGTGATTACTGGTGTATTGATTTTTCTCATCCTATGAGAAAAAGAATTGCTGATATGAACTAGGAGGCTTGGTTGAATGCCATTTTCATAGTTTTGACTTCATATTGAGCTGTTTAAGGGTCATCTTGAATTAGTAAATTGCACCATATTCCAAGATGAAAGCCCTCTTTCTTTAAGGTAACACTGTAGATGTATCACCTTTTTGTCACCCCAATACTGATTTGCAAATAGCACAGGAGTGCAGTAACTCTAGGTATCTATATGTTTAATGACTTGTCGGACATGAGTTTGAGCAAACTCTAGGAGTTGGTGATGGACAGGGAAGCCTGGTAGGCTGCAGTCCATTGTGTTGCAAACAGTCAGACATGACTGAGCGACTGAACTGAACTGAACTGATATGTTTCCATAGACAGAGAGACCAGAAACATTATCCATAGGGAGCCAAACAGACTCTTTTCCAGTGGTCCTAAGAGTGCTGGTTGTACTGAACCTCTCTGGTATAGGACTGGAGACAGTCTGTCCCTCAATGCTCATTCAGGCAGCTATTTATTGACAAATTGACTTCCACTAGACCTTGAACCTCGGAATACACTCACTTTAACACATCTGCAAAATAAATGACACACACACAGATATCATGAAAGTTTCAAGGCTGACCATGAGGGTCAAAAAGTGGGTGATGACCCAATTCCTAGAAATCCCTCCCCCTTTCCCAAATAGCTGGAATACCCCTCCCACTCATAGCCTGTGAAATGACTCACCTCTATAAGAACTGAAAACCCCATACCCTGTATGCCACTCTTGCCTTCTGAGGTGACCCACACTCCGTCTGTGGAGTACATTTCCAAGTAAATATACTCCTTACCTATCACTTTGTCTTTGACTGAATTATTTCTGTGATGAGACATCAAGAACCTGAACTTCATTAAGTCCTAAGACTAGGTGTCTGATCTCAGTTAGACTGTGGGTTCAAGTCCCAATCTGAGTTACATGATTTCAGTTCTGCTAATAATATAGTACATATTACAATAATACTGAATATTTTTTATTGAATGCACTTTTCATAAGATAATACAGTGCTATGTATTTTTAAAGAATCATCTTCTTTAATCATCATAGCAATCCCAGGAGGTGAGTACTATTAGAATGTTTTACATTGAAGGGTTTCAGAACAAACTTCCCCAAAATTATTTTGAGATAAAGGTACGCAAGACCCTGTGGATTGAAGAGAAACTTTTGCCCCTCCCTTAACTACTTGTTGTTTTTGGTTAGTTGCTAAGTCATGTCTGATTCATTTAAATTGGACTTTCCCAGACTAAGAGTTATTACCAGAGATAAATTTTATCTGCATTGTCCATCTGTATGGCAAAGAAAAAAATCTAGTTACCCAACATCTGCTATTCTTATTGTCCTATAAATTACCCTCCTGTCCTTGGAAGCCTCAGGCCCCTATCCCATTTCCTAACTCAAGATGTCATATATATGTCATTTTACTTTTCTGTCTTTGAACTTTTCATGCAAGTGGAGTCTTTGATCCTCTCATATATGTAGAGTTCCCATATATACAAAGTAAAATTTTATTTTCCCTTTAATCTGTTTTATCTCAATTAAATTCTTAGACCATCCAGAAGAAACTGAGGATAAAGGAATGAAAGGTTTTTTTTTCTTTTCCCTCCCACAACATATGAAAACCTGAAACACAGAAGCCTAAGTAAAATGCCTCAAGTCACCCAGCAAGAGGAAGTGTCATGCATAGAACTTATATCTTTGTTGTATGTAATACAGTTATTTATAATAAGAAATATGTTTGGTCTCTGTTCCATTTCTAACCTTGAGCTTCTAAAACACTTGGAGCTTCCTAAGAGGTGAGAGAGAGATGAAGTAGTGTTTTTAATATAATGAGGTGACTTTTGAAATGCCCTCAGGTCTCCTAAGCATGAGTGCTGGTTGCCCAAGGAACCAACCCTGTGATTGAAGTTTGAAACTTTCAATCCTTCTCCTCAACCTCTGAGGAGGAATAGGGGCTAGAGGTTGAATTGATCACCACTGGACAATGACTTCATCAATCATGCTGTGTAGTGAAGACTTTGTGCTGTGTTCAGCTGCTCAGCTGTGTCCAGCTCTTTCAGAACCCATGGACTGTAGCCCACCAGGATCCTCTGTCCATGGGACTTTCCAGACAAGAATACTGGAGTGAGTTGTCATTTCCTCCTCCAGGGCATCTTCCCAACCCAGGGATCAAACCCTTATCTATTGCATTGCAGGCAGATTCTTTTACTGCTGAGGCATCAAGGAAGCCCCATTCCTGATTAAATTGTTTATAATACACTGGCAATTTACTGGGTAAATAAGTTTCTTATGTTCTCTGAGCTGCTCATGAACAAAAAGAACAAAGAATCTTGTTCATTGTCCAGTTATAAGAAAGGTTAAAATGAAGCTCACTGCTGAGCTCACCAACAGAGAAAACTGAGAAGAGTTTCAAGAGTTAAGATTCTTGAATCTTCCCATACATAGGTAAGCACTAAAATCATTAATTTGAGGTATCTGAAGTCTGTGATTAGCAGTTATCTTTTATAAGTGTATGCTTGACTACATGTATTTCCCAGCAAAAAATAAAATAAAACAAACAAACATATTTTATAAACACACACACTGACTCTTGGCACTTACCCTACCTCTTTGGAGCAGTGTAGCAATTCCTCAGAGCTATCTGAGAGGCTATCTCCTGGGCTATAGTCCTAGTAAGATTCTGAGTAAATATAAACTCATTTTTTTCAGTATAAATTCTCTAATGAATTAACCAAATCCAAAGAGGGGTCATGGGAATCTGATTTACAGATAGTTGGTCAGAGTATTTGGTAACAGTTTGCACTTGAGATTGGTATCCTGTGTGAAAGTGGATTGTTAGAAACTCCAATTTTTAGCACATGGGAAAAAGCACTGGTCACAACCTGGGCTTTATTGACCTGAAATTAATAAACTGCTTGATGCTTCTCTAGCAAAGATGGGTTTATTATTCAGGACCAGTGGAAACTGCTATTTAGGATCTGCAACTATGGTCTGCAACCACTGTGAGCAACCTGCAAGTCACCACAGGGCAAGGGGAGGAAAACATTTTCATAGAGAGGAAAAGGAATTAGAAGGGCTATTGTAAACAAAGAGTCCATGGCTTTTTGATGGCCAACTCCTTGCCAGGAAAGAAGAGGAGTCTTTCTCCATCCTCTTGGGCTCTCCTATCCTCTTGGGCTCTCCTATCCTCTCCTATCCTCACTGTCTGTGACTCTCCTTTCTGGTCTCCCATCTCTAACTGAGCTTTCTGTTTATTAATTTTATAGACTGTAATTGGCATCTGAAGTAGAAGGCAGTCTTGTAGGACTGAACTCTTTATCTGTGGAATCTGATGCTATCTTTGGGTAGATAATGTCAGAATTAAGTTGAATTGTAGGAAGCCCAGCCGATGTCTGGAGCATTGCTTGAAACCTCCCTCTCCACGGAGAAGTAGAATTGGGTACAGAACCCAAATAATGGACTATTTTGAAATTTGGTCTTAGGTTGAGTTACTGTGCTTTAAAAGTATTGTTAATGTCTTAGGATATTTTAAGATGTGTGAAATACAAAATATGTTACTTTTAGGGCTAAGTAGTCTCCCTGCCATCAGTGGACTGTAATGAAAAGTAATATGATTTCAAAGGCAGTGAGGACAAATACTATGGGCAGCACACAGAGTTACAATATGCACTTGCTTTTTCCTACTGCTTCTTTAAAAAGCATTTTTTATACCAAATATTACAGAGACCATGAAGTCAAGATTGTAGGCACATGATTGCACTCATCTCACATGCCAGCAAAAAAATGCTCAATATTCTCCAAGTGAGACTTCAACAGTACATGAACCATGAAATTCCAAATGTTCAAGCTGGAATTAGAAAAAGTAGAGGAACCAGAGGTCAAATTGCCAACATCCATTGGATCATAGAAAAAGCAAGAGAATTCCAGAAAAACATCTACTTCTGTTCTATTTATTACACCAAAGCCTTTGACTGTGTAGATCACAACAAACTGTGGAAAATACTCCAAGACATGGGACTACCAGACCACCTTACCTACTTTCCGAGAAATCTGTATGCAGGTCAAGGAGCAACAGTTAGAATCAGACTGGTTCCAAACTGGGAAAGGAGTACATCAATGTTGTATATTGTCACCCTGCTTATTTAACTTATATACAGAGAATATCATGTGAAATGCCGGGCTGGATGAAGCACAAGCTGGAATCAAGATTGCCAGGAGAAACATCAATAACCTCGGATATGCAGATGACACCACCCTTATGGCAGAAAGTGAAGAGGAACTGTTAGATAGTTAGAATAGGAAAGAGGAGTCCAAAATAGAGATGACTAAAAGACAAAGAAAGGAAAAAGCCCACGAAAATACAACAAAGGAACATCCAAGGACCAGAGCGAGAACTTCAGGTGAAGCAAACAGCCCTCCTGGCTAGCCCAATTTACACAGGGCACACTCAAGGGGAGGAGAAAAAACATTTAAAAAGAGGACCCAGAATTGAGCCCTGTGATTCTTTTGGGTCGGCCCACCTTCATACCTTGAAGATGTATTTTCCTTTGCTTGCCAAATAAAACTGAGCTGTAACACTGGTCTACCACTTCAAATTTTTGCTGCAACAGAACTGAGGAAACTACACACTCCCCCGACAAAACTAAAGCGCCTCTTGATGAAAGTGAAAGAGGAGAGTGAAAAACTTGGCTTAAAGCTCAACATTCAGAAAACCAAGATCATGGCATATGGTCCCACGAATTCACGGCAAATAAATGGGGAAACAGTGAAGAGTCGGACATGACTGAGTGACTTCACTTTCACACGTTGGAGAAGGAAATGGCAACCCACTCCAGTGTTCTTGCCTGGAGAATCCCAGGGACGGGGGAGCCTGGTGGGCTGCCGTCTATGGGGTCGCACAGAGTCGGACATGACTGAAGCGACTTAGCAGGAGCAGCAGCAGCAGTGACAGATTTTATTTTTGGAGGCTCCAAAAATCACTGCAGATGGTGACTGCAGCCATGAATTTAAAAGATGCTTAATCCTTGGAAGAAAAGCTATTACCAACCAAGACAGCATATTAAAAAGCAGAGACATTACTTTGCCAACAAAGGTCAGTCTAGTCAAAGCCATGGTTTTTCCAGTAGTCATTAATGGATGTGAGAGTTGGACTACAAAGAAATCCGAGCACTGAAGAATTGATGCTTTTGAACTGTGGTATTGGAGAAGACTCTTGAGAGTCCCTTGGACTGCCAGGAGATCCAACCAGTCCATCCTAAAGGAAATCAGCCCTGAATATTCATTGGAAGGACTGATGCTGAAGCTGAAATTTCAATACTTCGGACACCTGATGCGAAGAACTGACTCATTTGAGAAGACCCTGATCCTGGGAAAGATTGAAGACAGGAGAAGAAAGGGATGACAGAGGATGAGATGGTTGGATGGCATAACCGACTTGATGAACATGAGTAAGCTCTGGGAGTTGGTGATGGATAAGGGGAGCCAGATGTGCTGCAGTCTATGGTGTCACAAAGAGTCAGACACAACTGAGTGACTGAACGGAACTGAAGTCAAGATACGAAGACAAGTTGACTTACTTGAAATGTGTGTTGCAGAAAAATTGAAATTGATATGACAGTTGTTGAAATATGTAATCTGTGATTCATCTGTCTTCCTCTAAATTCTGGAATTACCTTTTACACTCATTTTATCAGCATTCTGAAGTCTCAAAGGACTCCAAACTTAACCTAAGATGTTAAAAATGTCACAGATGAAATACAAAGACACACACACATTTTTTCCTCATCAGTGATTCCCAGACAATAGTAGTATAGGTGAATTTTTCCAATCATTGAATAAATAGTAGAGAATAAGAATTTCTCTCTTTTCTCATCCATCTCTCTTTTTTATGCTTTTTTCTTTTTTTCAAGTGTTGTCCTTCACTTCTCTTCTTATCTTCTTTTCCCTTGCCTCTGGTCCTTAGAATGCAGATGTTGAGAATTATATTTTCATGAGTTTGAGAGATATGCAAGGATAACTGAAATATTTCTAGTTTGTGTTTTTATTTTATGCTGAGTTTGCATAAGAGGAGATAAAATTGTGCCTTAATAGTTTTGAAAGTTTTTTAATGGTTCTCTGAACTTCAGAAAAACCTATCTGGTTTATAGACTAGAAAGAATTAGTATAATGTGTTGCTTAAGTACACAGATATAGGAGTAAGATCATATTTTTAAATCTGGATGTTCCATTTCCTAGCCATGTGAATTTGTGATAGAGTCAATTGCCTCAGTTGTAATAATGGAGACAGTGCTACTCCAAAGAGATGTTATAATTATTAAATTGAGTGATGTGTACCAATTGTTTCATTTTATGCTTCTGAAAAAATATGTTATTTCTGTTTTCCTTACATAATGCAAATCCAGTGAGTATGGGACTCAAATTTAAGTAGGCTTAGTTATTTATATTTTTTTTCTTTTGTGAGAAAAAAATGTTTCTATATATCTTGAAAAGTCAACTGAAATATGTTAATGATTAGAGTAATATATCACTGATCAATTTTTATTGTTTTTGTTTTACAAGAGAGTCTCTTCAGTGGAGTTTTAAAGCCTAGTTTCATTTAAAAATGAAGCAGTTTCAACAACTGGATGGACCCCTTGCAATCCTGTGGATTAAGTTATATTCATTTTTTCTTATCAGCAGGGATTTTTTTCTCCAGACTAGTGTATGATTCATTGCCTAGTGTATGGATTGACTGATTGTAGTTTTTCCCCCTATGGAGCTGGAAATTGGGAGACCAGTTGTAGTATATAATTAGTGTGGCTCAAGCAAGCATCATCTGTGTTGTTCATGAGTTTAATTTCTACATCTGCAATATACCCCTCTGAGATAAAACTCACTTTACTTTTAAACATTTTACAAACGTGACTGAAATGTTTTTCATATTGCATGTTTTCCTGACTTCTTAAACAGAGGATTCAGAGATATAGAATCAAGTTTTTTAATAACTCTAGCCATACAGTATTATGACTCTTCCTGTAGCTATTGAAGAATGTTACATAGTTAGACTTCCTATATAAACTTCTTTATAATTTTTTGTTGGAGGATAATTGCTTTACAATATTGTGCTGGTTTTTGTCATATATCAACATGAATCATTCTTTCTATTTGTCCCACCCTCTCCTTCACCCACTATGTCCATAAGTCTGTTCTCTATGCCTAAGTCTCCATTTTGTGCCAATTCACTCAGTTCGGTCCAACTCTTTGCAACCACATGAACTGTAGCCTGCCAGGCTCCTCTGTCCATGGGGATTCTACAGGCAAGAATACTGGAGTGGGTTGCCATGTCCTGCTCCAAGCGATCTTCCTAACCCAGGAATTGAACCCACATTGTAGGTGGATTCTTTACCATCTGATCCACGAGGGTAGCCATTTGCTGCCCTGAAAATAGGTTCATCAGTGCTATCTTTCTATATTCCATACACATATGTTAATATACAGTATTTGTCTTTCTCTTCCTGCCTTACTTCACTCTGCACAATAGGCTGTAGGTTCACTCACCTCTTTCGGACTGACACAAATGAATTCTTTTTTATAGCTGAGTAATGTTCTATTGTATCTATGTATCACAACTTCTGTTTCCACTCATCTATTGATGAATGTCTCTGTGTCAAATTTCCCTTTTTCATGAGGACAGAAGTCATATTGGACAGTGCCCATCTTAATGACCTTAATTTAACATAATTACCTCCAAATGATCTTATTTTTAAATAAGATCACATTCTGAAGTGTTGTGAGCTAGACCTCAACATATTTTGGGTGACACTATTCAACCCATAATACTTCATGATATGACAGAGGAAAATGAAGACTATTTATAATTCATTGACCATAAAATTGAGATAATCTGAAAAGAATGAGAATTTCATCATGTGTAGTTTTGATTTCAGTAGATAATACTCCTACACCCTCATAAAGAAGCACCCTCACATGCTAATAATACAATGAGGAGAAAAAATGAACTGTAGTTGAGGCAAAACAACATGCTATGGAATAATATGAAGAAGTTTAAAAATATTTAAGTCAAAGACCCAGGATGAAGCTAGAAGGAAAAGAATTTTGCAAGTCTAAAATTATTAAGAACTTATGGGGTAAGCTGTTCCAGCCAATTGCTGTCCTAGTATTTTTCTCTGTGGTGTTGATAAGTGAACCAGTCAGAATTTTATAGTTTTAGCTGTCAATAGAAGGCAATGGCACCCCATTCCAGTACTCTTGCCTGGAAAATCCCATGGATGGAGGAGCCTGGTAGGCTGCAGTCCATGGGGTCACTAAGAGTCGGACACGACTGGGCGACTTGACTTTCAATTTTCACTTTCATGCATCGGAGAAGGAAATGGCAACCCACTCCAATGTTCTTGCCTGGAGAATCCCAGGAACGGGGGAGCCTGGTGGGCTGCTGTCTATGGGGTCGCACAGAGTTGGACACAACTGAAGTGACTTAGCAGCAGCATTGTCTCCTGGAGATAGAAAAGTGGCCTAAGTTCATTCTTCCGATGCCTAAGTAAGTGGTCTTGGGATCTTAACACGATTAATCAGGTTTGCCTCCCCTGTCGAGCATTAGGGGTATTCAATGTAACTTCAATTCAGTAGAATAATGTTTCAGTAGAACATCTGTTGGTGAACCAGATAAAAATAAATTACAACTAAGAAACAAATATTTTTAACATTTTATGTAAAATAATATCTTATATTTTAACATCAGAGGCACTGATTCTATTTATTAAGATTACAAAATAAGTAAGGATCATAAAAGTATCTGGCAAGTGATTGAATACCAAATAAATCAGTAGAAAATTTATCTTCTTATAAATTTGATTTACTCTTCTTTAGAAGACTAAGTTCTAGTCTGCAATATATTGGTCTGTATTGTTAGAAACTAAAGAAATTGGTAGCCAGTCATACTAAAATGAAGTTTTTATATATACTGGGTGAATAATTTTAGGGTTATTAAAAAATATAATTTTGTAAGAAAATATATCTTTACCAAACTCTAAAGGTTAAATAGCATTTTCATCTTAAAATAATTACTGCTTCTTCTTTTCTGGAAATCATTTTTCTCTTATCTCATTTCACTTGCAAATATTTTTAGTGTTAACAATTGAAGTCATTACATCAAAAATATGTATTATTGAAACAATAATCACTGAAGGAAATTTGATACATCAAAATACAAATTTATTTTAAAATAACCTCTTGTAGAGGCATAACTTGTTCAGACACATTTAACAGAAAATATTGCCTCCTAAAATAAAACTTGAAAAGATTCATTTTAAAATGAACTCTATTTCAAATATTATTCAATGTTTTTTAATGAAACCCTTTGAATTATGGAAATAACCTTCTAATAATATCAATAATATGCATGAACAGGCACTATAATTTCTTTCCAAACATCTTAATTTGTTTTCAGATGCTCCAGAGTTGACATTAGATATATTCAAAATAGAATATAGATCTTAAGGAACTAGAACTGAGCAATAATGTCCTGAAACACAGCATTTGTTACTTGCAGGTCATTGCAAAAACTGTGGGCTAGTTGCTCAGTCATATCTGACTCCATAGACTACCAGGCTCCTCTACTGATGGAATTCTCCAGGCAAGAATACTGGAGTGGGTAGCCATTCACTTCTCTAAGGAATCTCCCCAACCCAGGGATTGAACGCAGGTCTTCTGCACTGTAGGTGGATTTTTTACCATCTGAGCCACCAGGAAAACCTATAGTTCCCTGCAGGGTCACAGCTATAATTAAAAATAATGAAAATAATAATGAAATTTCAGGTTTGGCCCTACATATTTTTCAATCTGCTTTTGGATTTTTCATTTTGGTTTCGCTGTTTTGCGCTCATGTCTGTATCTGACCTCCTTCAATCCTCCTGACCATCCATACTAGTCTGTACCTCTTTTCTCCTGAGTCTGCTGAGAGGCTCTGGATTTCTGCTTCAGCCTTAAAATGTAGCCAACATCTTCTACAGAATCTCCCATGGCAACAGACTTAGCCTGAATCAAAGGTATTTAATTTTCCAGACAATTTGTACTTTGAGAATGAAGACATTTAAATCCACAAACATTCTGTCCTTTTTCTCAAGTGTATCGTCCATGAATAGTTAAGATGCACTACTCATTAATTTCTTTGTAGTCCAACAATTTACAACAGTAACTTTCCAATTTCTAGATCAATGCTTTTGCTTTTTCTCTTTCCTACAACTCTTCAACATCATCATAAAACCATGGCATGGAGAATTTAGTCAGAAGTTGTCAACCCTAGATTGAGTTTGGAATGACATATGCAGAGTACATCATGAGAAACGCTGGACTGGAAGAAACACAAGCTGGAATCAAGATTGCCGGGAGAAATATCAATAATCTCAGATATGCAGATGACACCACCCTTATGGAAGAAAGTGAAGAGGAACTGAAAAGCCTCTTGATGAAAGTGAAAGAGGACAGTGAAAAAGTTGGCTTAAAGCTCAACATTCAGAAAACGAAGATCATGGTATCTGGTCCAATCACTTCATGGGAAATAGATGGGGAAACAGTGGAAACAGTGTCAGACTTTATTTTTGGGGGCTCCAAAATCACTGCAGATGGTGATTGCAGCCGTGAAATTAAAAGACGCCTACTCCTTGGAAGAAAAGTTATGACCAACCTAGACAGCATATTGAAAAGCAGACACATTACTATGCCGACTAAGGTCCGTCTAGTCAAGGCTATGGTTTTTCCAGTGGTCATGTGTGGATGTGAGAGTTGGACGGTGAAGAAGGCTGAGTGCCGAAGAATTGATGCTTTTGAACTGTGGTGTTGGAGAAGACTCTTGAGAGTCCCTTGGAATGCAGGGAGATCCAACCAGTCCATTCTGAAGGAGATCAGTCCTGGGATTTCTTTGGAAGGAATGATGCTAAAGCTGAAACTCCAATACTTTGGCCACCTCATGTGAAGAGTTGACTCACTGGAAAAACTCTGATGCTGGGAGGGATTGGGGGCAGGAGAAGGGGATGACAGAGGATGAGATGGCTGGATGGCATCACGGACTCGATGGACGTGAGTCTGAGTGAACTCCAGGAGTTGGTGATGGACAGGGAGGCCTGGCGTGCTGCGATTCATGGGGTCACAAAGAGTCGGACACGGCTGAGCGACTGATCTGAACTGAAGAAACTAAAAAATGTTCCTGAGATCTGCTGTCACTACCAGAAATGTCATATATTTGGTTCTATATGGACTTAGACATCAATAATTTTAAACAATTCCAGGTGACTTTGATGTTCAGATGGAGTGGATGAACCCTGAAGTCAATAATTTCCAGAACCCACAGAAAAATGTGAACTCTTCTCCCAATCTTTGGATATTATAAACTCTATCCATGAAGCAAGGTTGATAATCAAAAATTTACAAATTGAAACCAGAAATAAAGTTTTGTTTATGGTTTGTTCTTAAGGTATTTATAAATAAAAACAATAAGAAGATAACATTTTCTTCCTTGTTTAATCTGAAGAAATATTGCTGAGGAATCCTATATTTCATTTTTCTGCTTGCCCTGTATCTTTTTTAATTTGTAAGAATTTTAGAATTTAATCAAGCCAGGTCATTTATCCAGGTGATGTCCTCTGTCACAGTTAGGCCCTGCCCATAATATGTTGGACTTATTTCAGTATATAATACAGGCTTCTGGCTGTTATGAAATGTGTGAATAGTATATTTTTTTAAAAATTTACAATTTCCAATCAGTTATTGTTCATGCGTAGAAACATGTTTATCTTGTACCAAGAAATTTTGCTCAATAATTCTAAACTTTCAGTTTAGTTCAGTAGCTCAGTCGTGTACGACTTTTTGTGACCCCATGAATTGCAGCACGCCAGGCCTCCCTGTCCATCACTCCCAAAGTTCACTCAGACTCGCGTCCATTGAGTCAGTGATGCCATCCAGCCATCTCATCCTGTGTCATCCCCTTCTCATCCTGCCCCTAGTCCCTCAAAGCACCAAAGTCTTTTCCAATGAGTCAACTCTTAGCATGAGGTGGCCAAAGTACTGGAGTTTCAGCTTTAGCATCATTCCTTCCAAAGAAACCCAGGGCCAATCTCCTTCAGAATGGACTGGTTGGATCTCCTTGCAGTCCAAGGGACTCTCAAGAGTCTTCTCCAACACCACAGTTCAAAAGCATCAATTCTTTGGCACTCAGCCTTCTTCACAGTCCAATTCTCACATCCATACATGACTACTGGAAAAACCATAGCCTTGACTAGATGGACCTTAGTCAGCAAAGTAATGTCTCTGCTTTTGAATATACTATCTAGGTTGGTCATAACTTTTCTTCTAAGGAGTAAGCGTCTTTTCATTTCATGGCTGCAATCACCATCTGCAGTGATTTTGGAGCCCCACAAAATAAAGTCTGACACTGTTTCCACTGTTTCCCCATCTATTTCCCATGAAGTGATGGGACCAGATGCCATGATTTTCGTTTTCTGACTGTTGAGCTTTAAGCCAACTTTTTCACTCTCCTCTTTCATGTTCATCAAGAGGCTTTTTTGTTCCTCTTCACTTTCTGCCATAAGGGTGGTGTCATCTGCATATCTGAGGTTATTG
The DNA here is from genome assembly GCF_001704415.2 of Capra hircus. NCBI lineage: Eukaryota > Metazoa > Chordata > Mammalia > Artiodactyla > Bovidae > Capra > Capra hircus. Next base: position 78,764,601 of record NC_030811.1, read on the forward strand.
ATGTTTCTCCCGGCAATCTTGATTCCAGCTTGTGCTTCTTCCAGTCCAGGGTTTCTCATGATGTATGCTGCCTAGAAGTTAAATAAAGCAGGGTGACAATATACAGCCTTGACGCACTCCTTTTCCTATTTAGAACCAGTCTGTTGTTCCATGTCCAGTTCTAACTGTTACTTCCTGGCCTGCATACAGATTTCTCAAGAGGCAGGTCAGGTGGTCTGGTATTCCCATCTCTCAGAATTTTCCACAGTTTATTGTGATCCACATAGTCAAAGGCTTTGGCATAGTCAATAAAGCAGAAATAGATGTTTTTCTGGAACTCTCTTGCTTTTTTGATGATCCAGCGGGTGTTGGCAATTTGATCTCTTGTTCCTTTGCCTTTTCTAAAACCAGCTTGAACATCAGGAATTTCATGGTTCACGTATTGCTGAAGCCTTGCTTGGAGAATTTTGAGCATTACTTTACTAGCGTGTGAGATGAGTGCAATTGTGCGGTAGTAGTTAGCCCTATTTTATTCCTTGGGCTTCCCTGGTGGCTCAGAGGTTAAAGCATCTACCTGGAATGCGGGAGACCCAGGTTCAATCCCTGGGTCAGGAAGATCCCCTTGAGAAGGAAATGGCAACCCACTCCAGTACTCTTGCCTGGAGCATCCCATGGAGGGAGGAGCCTGGTAGGCTACAGTCCATGGCGTCGCAAAGAGTCGGACAGGACTGAGTGATGAACTCTAGGTAATATTTTAAAATGACAATTTTTTACCCTCTTCCAATTATTCCCCCCCCAATATTCATATCTCCTACTCCTCTTTTTATTGTTATTTTTAATTGTTTAGGACTGTAGTATCATTTAAAATATTTCTGGTGATAGTGATTGTATACTCTTTGTAGTGACTTGATTTTTAACATCAAATGTACAAAGTTCCCCAAAGTACCCACTTTAGTTCAGAGGAAACTGACCCAACTTCAGCTTCAAAGCTAAATTTTATTGGTCAAGAGTTATTGCTCACACTTGCCATAATTCAGGTTTAAGTCGTTCATTCTAAAACATTACTCTTAGCCAAAGTGTAGGATAGAAATTGAGCATATTTACTAATTTGAGGACAATAAACATAGATAGTGACTTGCTAGAAGAGTCTGGCATGAAGTTTCTTCTCCTTTAAAAGCAACCCATGAAAGAGATACTTTTTTTTTTTTCCTTTCTTTTGGACATCCTAGTATGGGAATAAGTTACCTGAAAAAAATACCACTGTATTTCTATTTTTCTACCATGAGAAATATGGAGTCTGAGAGTGAAGCAAAGACATCATATATGAGTCATTTATAGAAAAATAGTGAAAGAACTTCTGGATCAAGCTAATTCTGAAGTTTGACATACATTCTGGCCTTCTAGGCTATAAGTCAATAACTTTCCTTATCAATTGAACAAATTTAATTTTTATTTTGTTATTTGCACTTGAAAATATCATAGATGATATTTGAATATATGTATCTAGAGTCTGGTTTTAATGAGGATGTTTTTACATTTTTATGGTAAGTTTCTGGTACAATCATTGACAGTTTTAAGTAATATGTTTCTACTCCTAGCCTGATAAGAAATGTTGTTTGCTACACAGTTTGACTTTTACAAATATTTTTCATAATCTAAATGACCAGGTGGATATTCTCCTTTACTATGCTAATTCAAGGATTAGCTTTAGAAGATGGCCAATGTTGAGAATATCTTGGATTTCTCAAGTAAAATTTAGTTTATTATGATACTATTCTTTATTTTTTTAATTTTAAAATATTTAATTCTTACATGCGTTCCCAAACATGAACCCCCCTCCCACCTCCCTCCTCCCTCCCCATAACATCTCTCTGGGTCATCCCCATGCACCAGCCTCAAGCCTGTTGTATCCTGCGTCAGACATAGACTGGTGATTCGATTCTTACATGATAGTATACATGTTAGAATGCCATTCTCCCAAATCATCCCTCCCTATCCCTCTCCCTCTGAGTCCAAAAGTCCGTTATACACAGCTATGTCTTTTTTGCTGTCTTGCATACAGGGTCATCATTGCCATCTTTCTAAATTCCATATATATGTGTTAGTATACTGTATTGGTGTTTTTCTTTCTGGCTTACTTCACTCTGTATAATTGGCTCCAGTTTCATCCATCTCATCAGAACTGATTCAAATGAATTCTTTTTAACGGCTGAGTAAATACTCTATTGTGTATATGTACCACAGCTTTCTTATCCATTCATCTGCTGATGGACATTTAGGTTGTTTCCATGTCCTGGCTATTATAAACAGTGCTGCGATGAACATTGGGGTACATGTGTCTCTTTCAATTCTGGTTTCCTCGGTGTGTATGCCCAGAAGTGGGATTGCTGGGTCATAAGGTAGTTCTATTTGCAATTTTTTAAGGAATCTCCACACTGTTCTCCATAGTGGCCGTACTAGTTTGCATTCCCACCAACAGTGTAGGAGGGTTCCCTTTTCTCCACACCCTCTCCAGAATTTTTGCTTGCAGATTTTTGGATTGCAGCCATTCTGACTGATGTGAAGTGGTACCTCATTGTGGTTTTGATTTGCATTTCTCTAATAATGAGTGATGTTGAGCATCTTTTCATGTGTTTGTTAGCCATCCGTATGTCTTCTTTGGAGAAATGTCTATTTAGTTCTTCGGCCCATTTTTTGATTGGGTCGTTTATTTTTCTGGAATTGAGCTGCATAAGTTGCTTGTATATTTTTGAGATTAGTTGTTTGTCAGTTGCTTCATTTGCTATTATTTTCTGAATGGGAATTCAGAAGGCTGTCTTTTCACCTTGCTTATACTTTCCTTTGTTGTGCAGAAGCTTTTAATTTTAATTAGATCCCATTTGTTTATTTTTGCTTTGATTTCCAGAATTCTGGGAGGTGGATCATAGAGGATCCTGCTGTGATTTATGTCTGAGAGTGTTTTGCCTATGTTCTCCTCTAGGAGTTTTATAGTTTCTGGTCTTACATTTAGATCTTTAATCCATTTTGAGTTTATTTTTGTGTGCGGTGTTAGAAAGTGATCTAGTTTCATTCTTTTACAAGTGGTTGACTAGTTTTCCCAGCACCACTTGTTAAAGAGATTGTCTTTACTCCATTGTATATTCTTGCCTCCTTTGTCAAAGATAAGGTGTCCATATGTGTGTGGATTTATCTCTGGGATTTCTATTTTGTTCCATTGATCTATATGTCTGTCTTTGTGCCAGTACCATACTGTCTTGATGAGTGTGGCTTGGTAGTAGAGCCTGAAGTCAGGCAAGTTGATTCCTCCAGTTCCATTCTTCTTTCTCAAGATTGCTTTGGCTATTCTAGGTTTTTTGTATTTCCATACAAATCTTGAAATTATTTGTTCTAGTTCTGTGAAAAATATGGCTGGTAGCTTGACAGGGATTGCATTGAATTTGTAAATTGCTTTGGGTAGTATACTCATTTTCACTATATTGATTCTTCCAATCCATGAACATGGTATATTTCTCCATTTATTAGTGTCCTCTTTGATTTCTTTCATCAGTGTTTTATAGTTTTCTATATATAGGTCTTTAGTTTCTTTAGGTAGATATATTCCTAAGTATTTTATTCTTTTCGTTGCAATGGTGAATGGAATTATTTCCTTAATTTCTTTTTCTACTTTCTCATTATTAGTGTATAGGAATGCAAGGGATTTCTATGTGTTGATTTTATATCCTGCAACTTTACTATATTCATTGATGAGCTCTAGTAATTTTATGGTGGAGTCTTTAGGGTTTTCCATGTAGAGGATCATGTCATCTGCAAACAGTGAGAGTTTTACTTCTTCTTTTCCAGTTTGGATTCCTTTTATTTCTTTTTCTGCTCTGATTGCTGTGGCCAAAAGTTCCAGAACTATGTTGAATAGTAGCGGTGAAAGTGGACACCCTTGTCTTGTTCCTGACTTTAGGGGAAATGCTTTCAATTTTTCACCATTGAGGATAATGTTTGCTGTGGATTTGTCATAGATAGCTTTTATTATGTTGAGGTATGTTCCTTCTATTCCTGCTTTCTGGAGAGTTTTTATCATGAATGGATGTTGAATTTTGTCAAAGGCCTTCTCTGCATCTATTGAGATAATCATATGGTTTTTATTTTTCAATTTGTTAATGTGGTGAATTACATTGATTGATTTGCGGATATTGAAGAATCCTTGCATCCCTGGGATAAAGCCCACTTGGTCATGGTGTATGATCTTTTTAATGTGTTGCTGGATTCTGATTGCTAGAATTTTGTTGAGGATTTTTGCATCTATGTTCATCAGTGATATTGGCCTGTAGTTTTCTTTTTTTGTGACATCTTTGTCAGGTTTTGGTATTAGGGTGATGGTGGCCTCATAGAATGAGTTTGGATTTTACCTTCCTCTGCAATTTTCTGGAAGAGTTTGAGGAGGATAGGTGTTAGCTCTTCTCGAAATTTTTGGTAGAAGTCAGCTGTGAAGCTGTCTGGACCTGGGCTTTTGTTTGCTGGAAGATTTCTGATTACAGTTTCAATTTCCGTGCTTGCGATGGGTCTGTTAAGATTTTCTATTTCTTCCTGGTTCAGTTTTGGAAAATTGTACTTTTCTAAGAATTTGTCCATTTCTTCCACGTTGTCCATTTTATTGGCATACAACTGCTGATAGTAGTCTCTTATGATCCTTTGTATTTCTGTGTTGTCTGTTGTGATCTCTCCATTTTCATTTCTAATTTTATTGATTTGATTTTTCTCTCTTTGCCTCTTGATGAGTCTGGCTAATGGTTTGTCAATTTTATTTATCCTTTCAAAGAACCAGCTTTTGGCTTTGTTGATTTTTGCTATGGTCTCTTTTGTTTCTTTTGCATTTATTTCTGCCCTAATTTTTAAGATTTCTTTCCTTCTACTAACTCTGGGGTTCTCCAATTCTTCCTTTTCTAGTTGCTTTAGTTGCAGAGTTAGGTTATTTATTTGACTTTTTTCTTGTTTCTTGAGGTATGCCTGTATTGCTATGAACTTTCCTCTTAGCACTGCTTTTATAGTGTCCCACAGGTTTTGGGTTGTTGTGTTTTCATTTTCATTAGTTTCTATGCATATTTTGATTTCTTTTTTGATTTCTTCTGTGATTTGTTGGTTATTCAGAAGTGTGTTGTTCAACCTCCATGTTGGAATTTTTAATAGTTTTTCTCCTGTAATTGAGATCTAATCTTAATGCATTATGGTCAGAAAAGATGCTTGGAATGATTTCGATTTTTTTGAATTTATCAAGTTTAGATTTATGGCCCAGGATGTGATCTATCCTGGAGAAGGTTCCATGAGCACTTGAAAAAAAGGTGAAATTCATTGTTTTGGGGTGAAATGTCCTATAGATATCAATTAGGTCTAACTGATCTAATGTATCAGTTAAAGTTTGCATTTCTTTGTTAATTTTCTGTTTAGTTGATCTGTTCATAGGTGTGAGTGGGGTATTAAAGTCTCCCACTATTATTGTGTTATTGTTGATTTCCCCTTTCATACTTGTTAGCATTTGTCTTACATATTGCGGGGCTCCTATATTGGGTGCATATATATTTATAACTGTTATATCTTCTTCTTGTATTGATCCTTTGATCATTATGTAGTGGCCTTCTTTGTCTCTTTTCACAGCCTTTGTTTTAAAGTCTATTTTATCGGATATGAGTATTGCCACTCCTGCTTTCTTTTGGTCTCTATTTGCGTGGTATATCTTTTTCCAGCCCTTCACTTTCAGTCTGTATGTGTCCCTTGTTTTGAGGTGGGTCTCTTGTAAGCAGCATATAGAGGGGTCTTGTTTTTGTATCCATTCGGCCAGTCTTTGTCTTTTGGTTGGGGCGTTCAACCCATTTACGTTTAAGGTAATTATTGATAAGTATGATCCCGTTACCATTTACTTTATTGTTTTGGGTTCGGGTTTGTACACCCTTTTCGTGTTTCCTGTCTAGAGAATATCCTTTAGAATTTGCTGGAGAGCTGGTTTGGTGGTGCTGAATTCTCTCAGCTTTTGCTTGTCTGTAAAGCTTTTGATTTCTCCTTCGTATTTGAATGAGATCCTTGCTGGGTACAGTAATCTGGGCTGTAGGTTATTGTCTTTCATCACTTTATGTCTTGCCATTCCCTCCTGGCCTGAAGAGTTTCTATTGAAAGATCAGCTGTTATCCTAATGGGAATCCCCTTGTGTGTTATTTGTTGTTTTTCCCTTGCTGCTTTTAATATTTGTTCTTTGTGTTTGATCTTTGTTAATTTGATTAATATGTGTCTTGGGGTGTTTCGCCTTGGGTTTATCCTATTTGGAACTCTCTGTGTTTCTTGGACTTGGGTGATTATTTCCTTCCCCATTTTAGGGAAGTTTTCAACTATTATCTCCTCAAGGATTTTCTCATGATCTTTCTTTCTGTCTTCTTCTTCTGGGACTCCTATAATTTGAATGTTGGAGCATTTCATATTGTCCTGGAGGTCTCTGAGATTGTCCTCGTTTCTTTTAATTCGTTTTTCTTGTTTCCTCTCTGATTCATTTATTTCTACCATTCTATCCTCTATTTCACTAATCCTATCTTCTGCCTCCGTTATTCTACTATTTGTTGCCTCCAGAGTGTTCCTGATCTCATTTATTGCGTTATTCATTATATTTTGATTCTTTTTTATTTCTTCTAGGTCCTTGTTAAACCTTTCTTGCATCTTCTCAATCCTTGTCTCTAGGCTATTTATCTGTGATTCCATTTTGATTTCAAGATTTTGGATCATTTTCACTATCAATATTCAGAATTCCTTCTCAGGTAGATTCCCTACTTCTTCCTCTTTTGTTTGGTTTGGTGGGCAACTCTCCTGTTCCTTTACCTGCTGAGTATTCCTCTGTCTCTTCATCTTGGTTATATTGCTGCGTTTGGGGTGGCCTTTTTATATTCTGGGAATTTGTGGAGTTCTCTTTATTATGGAGCTTCCTCACTTTGGGTGGGGTTCTATCAGTGGCTTGTCAAGGTTTCCTGGTTAGGGAGGCTTGTGTTGGAGTTCTGGTGGGTGGAGCTGGGTTTCTTCTCTCTGGAGTGCAGTGGAGTGACCAGTAATGGGTTATGAGACATCAAAGGTTTTGGAGTAATTTTGAGCTGCCTGTATATTGAAGCTCAGGGGAGTGTTCCTGTGTTGCTGGAGAATTTGCATGGTATGTCTTGTTTTGGAACTTGTTGGGCCTTGGGTGGAGCTTGGTTTTGGTGTAGGTATGAAGGCATTTGATGAGCTCCTATTGCTTAATGTTCCCTGAATTCAAGAGTTCTCTAATGTTTTCAGGCTTTGGATTTAAGCCTCCTGCTTCTGGTTTTCAGTTTTATTTTTACAGTAGCCTCTAGACTTCTCCATCTATACAGCACCGATGATAAAACATCTAGGTTAAAGATGAAAAGTTTCTCCACATTGAGGGACACTCAGAGAGGTTCACTGAGTTACAAGGAGAAGAGAAGACGGAGGGGGTAGTTAGAGGTAACTGGAATGAGATGCAGTGAGATCAAAGGAGGAGAAAGCAAGCTAGCCAGCAGTCACTTCTTTATGTGCGCTCTATAGTCTGGACCGCTCAGAGGTATTTACGGAGTTATACAGGGAAGAGGAGAGGGAGGAAGTAGACAGAGGTGACCAGGAGGATAAGAGAGAGGAATGAGAAGGAGAGAGACAAATCCTGCCAGTAACCAGTTCCTTAGGTGTTCTCCACTGTCTGGAACACACAGAGATTCACAGAGTTGGATAGAGAAGAGATGGGGGAGAAAAGAGACGGAGGCCACCTGGTGGAGAAAAAGGAGAGTCCAGAGGAGGAGAGAGTGGTCAAGCCAGTAATCTCGCTCTCAGGTAAACTTGGGTAGTGAAGTTTGGGTTTTTAAATGTACAAAATTGACAACAAAAACCTAAGAGCAAAGATTAAAAATCTAGAGTAGAGGTTGGATTTTCAAAAATACAATATTAAAGAAAAGAAGCAGAAGGAAAAAGGAAGAAAGATTTTTAAAAAATTATTAAAAAAAAACAACAAAACACCAACAACCATCCAAAGACTATATATGGTGTTTGCCTTAAAAAAAAGAAAAAGTCTTTTTTTTTTAAATAGTAATAATAGGTTATAGAAATAAAAATTAGAGGAGAAATAGAAGACTTAACAATTTTTAAAAAGTTAGAAAAAAAGAAAAAAGAAAACAAACAAACAAAAAAGGAATGATTTTAAAAATAGTAAAAATATTTCTGGCCCTTCTTTGATGTTGTGGGCCATGTGGGATCACTTCCAAGGTGGTTCCCTCTGTTTAACTTCTGTTTGCTGTTTTTTTAGGCTCACTAGTTCAGTCGCACTGTGGGGAGGGGGGATGCTGCAAACAAATAGCACTGTCATGTGCGCACAGTGTCTCAGCCCGCTGGACCTGTCCCTTCTCGCGGCGCACAAACCACTCCGGCTCTACGATGCTCAGCCGGGAACCGTCTGGGGCCGGCCCTAGGCTGCGTGCACTTCCCCGGTCCAAGCCGCTCAGGTTTGGCGCTCAGGCAGCCCTCAGAGGCACAGATTCGGCTGGGACTGCGCTTTGTGCCCTTCCCAGGTCCGAGTAGCTCAGGAGTTTGGCGAGGGCGATCGCCGCAGCTTGTCACCTTTTCTGCCGCTGCTGCTCAGCTTTCTGGGTGGACCGCTGGCGCCCCCCGTGAGGCAGATTGTGACTGTCCAGCACCCCCAGAAGTCTTGGCAAAGGAGCCTGCTTGCAGTTAGGTAAGTAAAGTCTCTCCGGGTCTGCAATTGCCCCTTTCCAGTCTTTACGGCTCTGGCTGCCTGTCCCCGGCAGGGGATGGTCTGCAGCCGGCTTTTTCCGTTCCGTCCTTTATTCTGTGCTCGGTCCTGGCTGTGTCTTATGTTCGAGCTTTTCGTGTGGTAGCTATCCCACAGTCTGGTTTGCTAGCCCAAGTTAGATCGTTCTGGTTGCGCGTGGGGCGTTCCTGCCCGATTCTTACAAAGCACTGCAGCCCGCGCCTCCTGCGCGTCCCTGCCCTGCCCCCACTTCCCAATGGTGGATGCAGGCGTCTGTGCTGCTTTTCCGCTGAGGGAGTTACTGTTGGGCTTGTAATCTCTTGGTTTTAATTATTTATTTACTTTTCCTTCCTGTTATGTTGCCCTCTGTGTTTCCAAGGCTTGCCACAGACTCGGCAGGGAGAGTGTTTCCTGGTGTTTGGAAACCTCTCTTCTTCAAATTCCCTTCCCGGGACGGGCTTCCCTTCCTGGGACCGAGCTCCCTCCCCACCTCCTTTGTCTCCTTTTTCATCTTTTATATTTTTTCCTACCTGTTTTTGAAGACAATGGTCTGCTTTTCTGGTTGCCTGATGTCCTCTGCCAGCCTACAGAAGTTGTTTTGTGGAGTTTGCTCGGCGTTGAAATGTTCTTTTGAGGAATTTGTGAGGGAGAAAGTGGTCTTCCCGTCCTATTCCTCCACCATCTTTACAGTTCTCTGATACTATTCTTTAATCTAATTTGTTCATGATATATTATACTTTTTGTATATTTAGATACATTATTTAATAAGAAGTTTTGAAAGATCAAAGACCAGGTTAAAATTCAAAAACTTCTAAAGGGAAAGATAAAATCACTCTCAAAGAAACAAAAATCAGATTGATGCCAAACTTCTTAACATCAGCCCTGTAAGCATTCAGGCTTCCCAGGTGGCTCAGTGGTAAAGAATCCATCTGCCAATTTGGGAGATACAAGAGACATGAGTTCAGTTCCTGGGTTGGGAAGATCCTCTGAAGGAGGAAATGGCAACCCACTCCAGTATTCTTGCCTGGAAAATCCCATGGAGAGAAGAACCTGGTGAGCTACAGTCCATGAAGTCGCAAAGAGTCAGACACGGCTAAATATGCACATGGTAGTGTTCCTTGTGAAGAAATAAAATGAATATGCTGTTTTAAAAAAAAGCCAAAATATCATATCCTTTTATAACATTTTACTCAGTTTAAAAAGATTCTAAAGACCTGGAAAAGATATTTAAGTAAGTGAGTAAGTGAAGTCGCTTAGTCGTGTCCGACTCTTTGCGACCCCATGGACTGTAGCCTTCCAGGCTCCTCTGTCCATGGGATTTTCCAAGCAATAGTACTGGAGTGGATTGCCATTTCCTTCTGCAGAGGATCTTCCTGACCCAGGGATCGAACCCAGGTCTCCCACATTGCAGACAGACGCTTTACCGTCTGAGCCACCAGGGAAGTTCATATTTACTAATACTTTATTTTAATACAAAGTTGATTTAGAAGCTTAAAGATCATGGGTAATTATTTTCCAGAATAGTCGTGGTATATTGTCTGGCTCTTTTTTTTGGTAGTATATTGTATCACATTCATTTTTTAATATATACATATCTGTTTACCAATATGAAAAGTATTTTTGTTTTGAGAAGGGCATATGTTTACCTGTGTACTTTTTTAATTAAACTGGTAGTCTTTTCCTACACTTTCATAGTCATTTCATGCTCAATGACAAAAAAGAGGTAAATAAAACACCTAACTTTTTGTGGTGGTGGAGTCACTAAATTATGTCCAACTCTTGTGACCTCATGGGCTGTAGCCTGCCAGGCTCCTCTGTCCACGGGATTCTCCAGTCAAGAATACTGGAGTGGGTTGCCATTTCCTTCTCCAGGGGTTTGTCTTGACCCAGGAATCAAACCCAGGTCTCCTGCATTGCAGACAGACTCTTGACCAACTGAGCTATGAGAGAAGCCCCTTTAAGCATCTTAAAGTACTTTTTAGGAAAGAAAAATTCTTTTCTAATACATTGATCTTTATCATCCTGTCATATATGTTGTTATGCGTTCTCTATCCTTCAATACATATGTAATGTGTTAAAGTAAAAAATGTTCACCAGCCTTTGTTATGATTTATATTATAGTTTAAATATATTATAGGTTTAATACTTTATGCATATAAAATGTATGTTTTATACACATGTAATATACATACACACATATAATTTTTATTACATGACTAAATATAAAGAGAATTGTATTAACACTTTTATTTAAGAATCCAGATAGGCTGGCTTGTGAATGTCTTTCTTGAGTAGGTGACATTTGAGCAGATAATTTAATAAATTGAGGGCATGAGAAATACTGTGTATATTTATGATATGAGTAATACTGTCATAAATATATATATACATATATATATGTATGTTTGTGTATATATATATGTGTGTATATATATATATACATATATATATATACATATATATATATATATATATATATATATATATATATATATATATACTGAACTTGATGCTAAGTCTCGTTTACTAGAGTTCCAGCTCCATAAGGGCAGATTTTACTTGCTGTTTTCACTATTGTATACACAATGTTTAACAAAGTACATAGTTAAAGGTACTCAGTAAATAGTTAAAGGTACTTAGTAAATAGTTGTTGAATAAGAAAATAAATAAGTGAAATAAATACTGTCTAACTCAGTCCTCAGGATAATAACAATATTATAACTGGACAGAAAGTACAGATTTTCTAATACAAAAATTAAATGTTGAACACTGATATTAAAAATTCAAATGTAGTTTACTAGAAAAATTATGAGGAAGTAATAGCACTTCCAGATGCAGCTATACACCAAATAATCTCTTCCTTGACTGTTTTTGTTTTTCTTTTTTTGGTTGCACTGAGTTTTTGTTGCTGTGTGAATTCTTTCCCTTGTTGCAGCAAGTGGGGGCTGCTATTACTTGTGGTGCACAGGGCTTCTCATTGGGGTGCTTTCTGCTCTTGCATAGCACAGGCTCTAGAGCACAGGTGTCAGTAGTTGCGGTGCATGGGCTTAGTTGCTGTTCAGCATGTGGATTCTTCCTGGACCAGGGATGGAACCCATCTCCCCTTCATTGGCAGGGGTATTCCTATCCACTGTACCATCAGGGAAGTCCTCTTCCTTGACTCTTGATGTATTGCCATTGATTTTTCCTCTCTGTGTCCTCCTTCACACCCTGTGGACTTGGAAGCCCCTTTTGTGGCATAAATATTACTGGTCTAATGATGCTTAGGATCAGTCTAACTCAACACAATAAACAAGAAACAATAAAACTTTGCTGTCTGCCTGCCATATCCCAGCGGCACATGTGTGTTGAGAATGAGAAAAGGGAATAATTATCAGCTATACAAATTAGGCTTCTTTAGTTTTGAGAGATATTTTTAACCCTTTATTAATAGATTTCAGGAACTAAAAAGCCTCTTGATGAGAGTGAAAGAGGAGAGTGAAAAAATTGTCTTAAAGCTTAACATTCAGAAAACTAAGATCATGGCATCTGGTCCCATCACTTCATGGCAAATAGATGGGGAAACAGTGGAAACAGTGGCTGACTTTATTTTGTGGGCTTCCAAATCACTGCAGATGGTTATTGCAGCCATGAAATTAAAAGATGCTTACTCCTTGGCAAGAGAGTTATGACCAACCTAGATAGCATATAAAAGAGCAGAGATATTACTTTGCCAACAAAGGTCCACCTAGTCAAGGCTATGGTTTTTCCAGTGGTCATCTATGGATGTGAGAGTTGGACTGTGAAGAAAGCTGAACACTGAAGAAATGATGCTTTTGAACTGTGGTGTTGGAGAAGACTCTTGAGAGTCCCTTGGACTGCAAGGAGATCCAACCAGTCCATCCTAAAGGAGATCAGCCCTGGGTGTTCATTGGAAGGACTAATGCTGAGGCTCAAACTCCAATCCTTTGGCCACCTCATGGGAAGAGTTGACTCATTGGAAAAGACTCTGATGCTGGGAGGGATTGGTGGCAGGAGAAGAAGGGGACGACAGAGGATGAGATGGCTGGATGGCATCACCGACTCAGTGGACATGAGTTTGAGTGAACTCTGGGAGTTGCTGATGGACAGGAGCCCTGGTGTGCTGCGATTCATGGGGTTGCAAAGAGTCGGACACGACTGAGCAACTGAACTGAACTGGACTGAAGAGATTTCCAGTAGAAGAGTCACATTGCTAGTTCCCAGATTCTGCTTTTCCAGTGGGACTAATAGCTACAAGAGCCACAAGAATAATAAAGCATTTGGAAATTAATTCTTTAGACCTTCCCCAAAGTTGATTGTTTGTGTAGAACACAAGTGACAAACAAAGGCATCTTTTGCTTTAGTATCCAAAGAACAATAATCCTACTCCACCTTCACACATCATAAATGCTATAATTCAGTTCCTTTTCCAATCTCTAAAGTTTAGTTCTAAGTTTCACAAATGACTCCTGGTAGGGGTTCCTCACCCCCTATTCTGAGCCACACCTCTGGACTTTCACTTAACAGAATTTACTGAAGTTTAAGGATAATATAAGTGAATCCCAATGCCAAAAAGGAGAAAAAAAGTAAATAAATATAAGATGTTTCTGATTCCAGTATCTAAATTAGCCACATCTGTTCTTAAGTAGAGTTTTCCTTACTGGTTTTCTGCTTTGCTCCCATATTACTGCATCTCGCTTTTATTACTGGACCTCACCAAAGGAGAATCCTTTTCCGTATGCTATCTAGTCAATGATTTGGTGACACAAATTCTGTGGTTCCAGAGCTGAAGGACAGGAAAGCCTGGCGTGCTGCAGTCCATGGGGTTGCAAAGAGTTGGACATGACTGAGCCACTGAACAGCAACAATGACAAGTGTACTCATCACTTATCATTGCTAGTACAAGAGCGTCACAGGAAAAGCCTTAAAATCACTTATCATTGTAATCTTCTGTAATGTGGATACATCTTTGTCCATATTTGAAGACATTGTTTTGCATTTCTGTACCAGGCTCAATTAGTTGTTAACTTAATCCTTCCCCCTCACTGCTTATTCCTTCCTGATTTTGTTTGGGGCAGAAGTATGCTTAACAAAATATAATTGGTTACTGTTATTCACAAATTGTGTGTATATAAATATCAAGTGACTATATAATGATCCAAACCTTTGCCCTGATTTGCACTGGCTCCCAGGCATCTAGGGTGCAGCAGCAGGTCCATTCTCTAACTCTTTCCCTTCCCTGAGAAAAGCTGGAATCCATCTGTTATATTCTGAACTAAAGGAAAGAGTATGATAAGTGAGTATATACTAGTCCAAACTGTTGTCTTTATTCTCAGTGGCTCCTAACTTGGAGCTCTTACTTTTCAGGAATCAGTTTCAGGCAAGACAGACGCCAACCCTCAAGCTGTCCCCTGAAATGTCAAAACTTTGGTTGTACGGTACAATCCTCTCCTTTCTGGCCCAGGAAGAAGCAGAGAGCTGGGGAGGTTCCTCTTGACCAAGAGATGCTTTGCTGGGAGAAGGGATTACCAAAGAGGGTTCCATGACAGTTCCTTACCAGCTTTGATGCATCTGGTTTTGAGCTTTGCATGAGGTGAAAGAGGTTTTCAACTGGTCCCTATATTTCTCAAAAAGGGGAATAGTCTGTGTATAGTGGTTGAATACGTGTGTCCATTGGTGGAAGTAAAGTCTGGTGCATTCAGTTCTCCATCTTCCTGTGTGTAACACCAACTATTTTCTTTTAAATAATATCAATGATCTCACTAAGTGACCTAGTAATGAGTATGCTTATGATCAGACAGGACAGTTGCGGGTATGTATCAGGGTCTTCTATTCACAAATAGCACAACTAAATTGTGATTAATCACCAATCTAGAATTTATGGTAGGATGTGGTTTAGCAAACAAGTATTGAAGGGAAAGTTGAAAATGATATTTTAGGAAGAAAAGAGTAATGCACCTCTGCAAATCTAGATTTATAAATCAATAAATAATCTTTGCAAGACACAGTCTTTGGGATGGGGTGAATCATCAGCTTCCACTGGGGTGTTTTATACAAGATTCAAATTCAAGGCAAATTTCTTCATTACCTGCCTTAGGTTTTTTGCTTGCTTTAATTTACCATCATACCAAGATTTCTTGTACTTGAGAAGAGATGGCTCTAAAAGAAAGAAAGAGATACTTTCAGCAAGAGAAGGAAAGATGCTATGGGGACAGAAAAGCACCAGAAACCCACTAGATATCCTATATTTTATTTAATTTCATGGATAATGATATCGTCAGTCTTTCAAAACTCTCAAATTTATTTCTGATTCCAAAATTTTTGCTATTTCAGTAGCTTATAGAATAAATTTAAAACTCCTAAACATTATATTTGATAATTTTGTTAATCTGAACTCAATTCATACTTTCCATCTATCTCTTAGGGCTTCCCAGGTGGCGTAGTGGTAAAGAATCTGCCTGCCAGTACAGGAGATGCTGGAGATGAGAGTTCGATCCCTGGGTTGGGAAGATCCCATGGAGTAGGATATGGCAGTCCAGTCCAGTAATCTTGCCAGGAAAATTCCAAGGTCAAAGGAGCGTGGCAGGCTATAGTCCATGGGGTCAGAAGACTCGGACATGACTTAGCAACTGAAGCACCACCACCAACTCAGAATTTAGAAGTTACCATCTCAGGGAAGAGAGAACTTGGAGAAGCAAGGTATATCTGCAAAACTCCCAATACAAATGCTCAACTCCCCACCACTGCATTCTGTAAGCTCTGTTCAGCTTGTGCTTTATCATCTTCAGTGATAGAAAAGTTACCCCTTTTTAAAGTAGCTCATTTCACATTGTGATAAATTTGACTTTTGGAAACCCCTGGAAGGATGATGGAAAAACACAACTCATTCTTTGAAGTCTAACTCGTATATCACTTCTCCTATGAAACCTATTCTAACTTTCAGAATAAAATTGATCATTTATGCATATGTGCTCCCTAAGTACTTTGCTCATACTAATGTTATTGCACTTATCATTATCTGTTACAGTTATTTTGCCCGCCTTTGTTCCTGACCTTGATTTTGACTTTCTTAAGGACAGGTGCTATGTGTTAACTCTTGCTTTCTGTTGCTGCTGCTGCTAAGTCGCTTCAGTCGTGTCTGACTCTGTGAAACCCCATAGATGGCAGTCTACCAGGTTCCTCCATCCCTGGGATTCTCCAGGCAAGAATACTGGAGTGTGTTGCCTTTTCCTTCTCCAATGCATGCACGCATGCTAAGTCGCTTCAGTTGTGCCTGAATCTGTGTGATCCTATGGACAGCAGCCTACCAGGCTTTCCTGTGCAAGAATACTGGATTCTTTAGGAAGAATACTGGAGTGGGTTGCCATTTCCTTTTCCATTTTCTTTCTAGTGCCTCTCAAAGGAACAAATAGGAGGCAATCAATAAATGTTTGTGGAAGATAGACTAAACTGTACAATCTTCTAATTGTACATTCTTCTGAAAATGTTTATGTCAGTAGTTTCACATAAGATTTGAACAAAATGGGCAGTACAAGACAACAGATTTTTAAATTGTCAGCATTGTAGTATAAATTTACTCCTCTGTGATCCCAAAATATTTTGCTTATTTGAGTATAACTGCACTTGTTACAATCTACTATTTATGCCTGCCTTTGCTTCCCCAACTGCAGTGCTTACAGTCAACATGTAAATCATATTGCATTATATTGCATATTTCGTTCAAATTTTCTCATATATATGTGTATATGTATATATTTATAGAATCTTTTTTTTTGTTTTGTTCTAGCCAGCCCATTTATCAATTTAAAATTTAGAAATGAATGTTTTACTATATAACTGTGACTATACACTGAATCTTCTTGTTGGAGCCATGAGAGGAAGAAAGCATTAATTCCTTTTCACTTATTCCAGCCCATTTACCTTTGTTTTGTTTGTGTTAACTGAGCAAAATTTTGGCTGCAGTAACAAAGGTCAGAATAGCAATGGATTAATCCACATAGAAGTTTAATTCCCTCACATACAGTCAGAGGAAAACTATTCCTGGTATGATATGGTGGCTGTATCAGGCTCTGTTCAGTGCCGGGGTCCCAGCCTCCTTGCTGGTCTGCTACACTCAATGTGCAACTTCCATTAGAAATCTGTTGTTGTTGTTTAGTTGCTAACTCTTTTGTGATCCTATGAATGGTAGCCAGGTTCCTCTGTCCCCTGGATTTTCTAGGCAAGAATACTGGAGTGTGTTGCCATCTCTTCCTCCAGGGGATCTTCCTGACCCAGGGATTGAACTGAGCCACCCGAGAAGCCCATTAGAAAAAACATCCTTTTTTATATCTGTGTCCCAGCTAGCAAGACTGCGACAGGCCAAAATGTAGGGCATTATTTGCCTTCTAAGTCATGACCTGAATGTTATCCCTGTCACATTCTCTCACATCCCATTCCTTAGGGGTAAGTCACATGATTGTATCTAGATGCAGGGAAAACTGTTATCTATGTATTACGCTTAACATTGAAAGGGTGGGAATGGAAATGTGAGACAACTTGCAGTGTCTAAAGCAGACGGATTCATTCTCATTTTGTTAACATTTTGATGTCAAATAGTAAGATATAGAAAAATAGAATGTCTAATTTCTTTGCCAATTGGAAGAAAAAAAAACACTAATCTTTTTGGCAAATCATGTGATCTAAGAGCTTCTTATAGTTAGAAGTTATACAAAGTCTGGAGTACTAACATCGCTGACATATTGTCATTTAGTTATTTGTAGGACATTTACGTGCCTTAGTGACACTTTCTTTATTGACTAGTGTATAACAGTAAAATTTTAATATACTTTGTTTTGTAAAATAGGCCATTAATATTGGTAGTTACCTAAAATTTAAAACTCTCTTCCCTCACCTCTATCCCTGCTTTTTTTGTTTTGCGTCCATTGCATTTCTATCAGTACATTTTAAACACATGCCTGGCAGCTACTGTCCATGGGGTTACAAAAATATCAGACATGAGTTAGCAACTAAAACAACAAACCTTTACCAATTAATAATATTTATTATAATTATTACAGTAAAAAGCTATTCTCACACACAGAGTCTGAAAAAAAAATCAATCAATTCACATAAATTTTTCCTCATTGAATGCATTAGTAGGCAAAGAAAAATTATTAGAGGGGACATTTGGGAGTACATAGGAAACAAGGAAAATTAAGAAAACTCGGAAAACATGAAAAACACAAGTATAGCCGAAGACAAGGACTCCTACCTCTCCCAACCCTCTTGAATAGAATAGAAGGTTTCTAACTTTTCCATACCTCGTTTTGCTTCTTAGATAAACTGACCTCAGTTCAAAATACCTCCAAAACTATTTATCCATCATAGCTACATTCTCCCCACATCTGTGACTGACTGGAGTAGATGATTTTCTCTTTCTCTACTATCCCACATAAAAGAATAAGAACACACATAGACTACTGGAGAAAGAAAATATAAACCCATATATAATGTAATATAGCTACATAATAAGGTTTATTTTTCCTGAGGAACATTGAGAAAGCAGGTTGTTAGCAAACAGTTTCACCATGTGCATATTTATTAATTTACATCTATTTTTTCCTTATTATAAACATAATAAATCTTCAAGGTGTACAAAATCAAACAGTACTTAAACATGTTATAAAGTGAAACTTTATTGATATTAATAATGTAATTCCTATATTGTCTAAATATCAGAATTTTTAAGAAACATTTTAATTATTCTTCTGTATAACAAGGCAGATAATTATACAACAAATACATGATTTCTATTATTATATTAGTAACATTCTAATATCTTGGAAAATCCATTTTGTGTGTGTATGTGTATAAACTTGGTTGCTGAAATTGACAAAAAAAATTATTCTTCAGTCAGGAAATATTAGATAACTAAAAGTGTATGCTTTTACATGATTTATCCATATGAAGATAATGCCCAATGTTGGTATGGATAACATGAAATATTCATACCCTCTTTGTGAGTATATATAGGGATATATGTACAATTTGTCAAAACATGTCAAAAGCTAGAGCATATTCTTATACTGACTAAGAAATTGTATTCATAGGAATTTATTTTCTCAAAATAGTTAGAGATGTACTCAAAGACTTATATCTTTAAGGTATTTATACTAGTAAATGCCATTTCATTGTGGCATTTGTACTAGTAAAAATTTTAAACATGCTAAATTTCAAAGAAAAGGGTCAAAGAAATTACAATTGGTCTAACTAGAAAGACTAGAAACTCATTAAAAATCACAAAATTGTAAACTTTATAATATTGGAAAACATCAAGTAAAACAAAAATACAGTGTAAGGTTGATTAGTCAATGTTATACCAGTTTATTTGTGCATATTTATATTCATATAAATTGAACTAGAAATTTTAACAAATCACAGCACTTGAATTGTCTTTTATGTTTTTTCAACATTTTCTAGCTTTTTATTTATAACTTATATATCAAAAATAACCATTGTGATAATGTTTATTTTGTGCATTTTCCCCTAAGACCTTGTTCATCACACTGAGTACTATTATGTAAGACTTTTGTTGTAATAGCAAATAGAACACGCTGATATCTATGAAACAGAAGTATGAATGGTTGATGTAACATCTGTACAAGGCTTAGTACTTAACCTAGATAGCATATTCAAAAGCAGAGACATTACTTTGCCAACAAATGTCCGTCTAGTCAAGGCTATGGTTTTTCCAATAGTCATGTATGGATGTGAGAGTTGGACTGTGAAGAAAGCTGAGTGCCGAAGAATTGATGCTTTTGAACTGTGGTGTTGGAGAAGACTCTTGAGAGTCCCTTGGACTGCAAGGAGATCCAACAGGTCCATCCTAAAGGAGATCAGTCCTGGGTGTTCATTGGAAGGACTGATGCTAAAGCTGAAACTCCAGTACTTTGGCCACCTCATGTGAAGAGTTGACTCACTGGAAAAGACTCTGATGCTGGGAGGAATTGCAGGCAGGAGGAGAAGGGGATGACAGAGGATGAGATGGCTGGATGGCATCACTGACCTGATGTACATGAGTTTGAGTGAACTCCAGGAGTTGGTGATGGACAGGGAGGCCTGGCGTGCTACAATTCATGGGGTCACAAAGAGTCGGACACAACTGAGCGACTGAACTGAACTGATGCAGAAATAAAAGAGGTACCATTAATTTTGTTGATGCGAAAATTGCCTTTGAGTTTATACAGTTCACAGCTCACATGGCTATATGAGGAAGGCTTCATAGGAAACTAAGAACTGATAAGAATGAGAAGGGTCCAGGAAATCCCTTGTTATTAACATTTGGCCTCTGTATCAGAAGGGATGGGTGTTACTCTAACTCAGGATTCATTAAACTATGACCAAGTCAGGCACACCACATTTTGTTACAAACAAACCCCGCAAAAACCTATTTTCAGACCACAGAAAATTCATTTGTTTATCCCTTGCCTCTTTCTATTATTAGAAGGAATTGGCAACCCACTGCAGTATTCTTGCCTGGAGAATCCTGTGGACAGAGGAGCCTTGTGGGCTGCTGTCCATGGAGTCCCACAGAATCAGACAAGATGAAGTGACTTAGCGTGCATGCATGCATTGGAGAAGGAAATGGCAACACACTCCAGTATTCTTGCCTGGAGAATCCCGTGGACAGAGGAGCCTGATGGGCTGCTGTCCATGGGGTCACACAAAGTCTGACCTGACTTAAGTGACTTAGCAGCAGCAGCAGCAGCATTGCTACTATTACACTACAACAAAAGAGCTGAGTATTTGGAAGGATATAGCCTGCAAAGCTAAATCCTCATTATTTTATTCTAGACAGAAAAGGTTTGCCAACCCCTGTCCAAAGTATAATGCAATCATGGAAACAAATCAACAACAAAAAAAGCAAGTAAATGAAAATCTCAGAGTATAGTAGATATTATTACTGCTCAACAATATATTTTGTTCTTTCCATTAAAAAAATTGCACTTTCCTGACCTCTTGAAATTAGGCAAGTCTATATGGGAGTTGCTTTAGTAATAAAATGTGATCAGAGTGCTATGAATTACTTCCTGGTTGAAATATTAAAGACATAATAAGGTATAAATAAAAAGTATGTATTCCCATCCTCTATCTCATTCCTCTCCTGTAGTTATCAAAGATTTGATGATGTAGAGGTGTAATCTAGGATGCTGAACTCCTACCATGTAGAACAATTGCTGTGGAGACAGCTACCTGGAAAGCTGCCAAAACCTGCAGAAAATGCTTGAGAAAGAAACAAATCTTTGACACTTAAGTCACTGAGATTTGGGGCTATTTATTACTATATTTACCCAGCTTATTGTGACTGATACAGAGAGTAACTGTTTTTAAAAACTATGCATTAATAATTAACAGATTCACAGTAAAATACCAGAAAAAGATTTATTCAACTGCCTTAGTGCATGAACATGATAATATAGAATAGAATTCCTCAATGAAATTTGTGACTACTATCTTAAATGAAACTAAAATTTTAAGAAATGAGAAAGTATATACATTATTTTTTAAATTTTATTGTATTTTTAATTGGAAATTTAAAATAATCAAAAAAAGTCACTCAGTCACATCCTACTCTTTACAAGCCCATGAATTATAGAGTCCATTGCATTCTCCAGGCCAGAATACTAGAGTGGGTAGCTTTTCCTTTCTCCAAGGGATCTTCCCAACCCAGGGATCGAGCCCAGGCCTCAGGCATTGCAGGCCGATTCTTTACCGGCTGAGCCACAAGGGAAGGATCAGCCATAGGTATACATGTGTTGCCTCCCTCTTAAACCTCCCCCCACCATCTCCTTCCCCATCCCATCTCTCTAGGTTCTCACAGAGCACTGGCTTTGGGTTCCCTATGTCACATAGCAAATTCCCATTGGATATCTACTTTACATATGGTAAATATATGTTTCAGTGCTTACACTTTCAAATCACCCCACCTCTCTCACCCTCACTGTGTTCAAAAGTCTATTCTATATGTCTGCATTTCCACTGCTACCATGTAGATAGGTTCATCATTACCATCTTTCTAGATTTTATAAATATGCATTTATATAAGGTATTTGTCTGTCTCTTCCTGATTTACTTCACATTGTATAATAGACTCTAAGTTCATCCATCTCATTAGGAGAAAGTATACACATTATATTTCTACTAATACTCCCATACCAACATATTTCACGGCCTGTAAACCATTATAGAATTAAGACAGTTTGCCAAATAATTTTAGTCACAGGAAGGAAAAAATAATTAAAATTAGATAAATATCATAAAAATAAATATTTGATATAATGCTATTAAATTATCAGCTATTTATTCTTACCTCAGTTTTAAGAAAAACTCTACTTTTTATAATTCTATGATTTTTTTTCACCATTTGTACTATAACAAAATGGCAAATTGACTGAAGCAAGGAGCCCATTATTTTAATAATGATGAATTTCCCAGTGTTGTTTGTTTCTTTTGAAATATAGCACAAAAGAAAGTGAGATGTAAAAACTGAAGTTAGAATTTGGTGGAATTTTTTGTTTGTGTTTTTTGATGTCTGTATTGGGCTAATTAAACTCACAAGCCTGGCTTTTCATAGCAGTCATTAATTTTCCATAAGTTTGAAATTGAGATACTGTGGAAGATTTCACCATCATTTCACACTGAATGTTTGAATCCAGTTTGACCAAATTTCTCCAACATATAATCTTATCCCCCATCAATAGTTAAAGCATCATTTGTGAATCTGAAAATATTCTCAATCTCAACCATTTAAATTTAGAATTCATAGCTTTTCCTGTAAACTAAGTTTCTAGACTCTCTTAAATAAATGGAAATAATAAACATTGACAGAAGGAAAAAACTTTAAATTCTGACACTTGTTACGTCTTGAGAAAATATCTCTTGTGTCTATTTCACTTTTTATAAAAATGATTATGATGTGCTTTCCATTTAGAAATTATCAAAGCCACAACTTACTTTTAAAAAATATACCCACACATACATATAATCTACAGATGATAATTGATATCTATTTAAGAATGAATTTATACTAATTCCATTTTAAAACATATGGAAAGTAGATAAGGGAAATAAATTGGGGCAGAGCAACATGTCAAATGAAATAACTTCATCATAAAATTTCTATCATCCTTAATATCCTCCCTGAACTGTTGTAGCACATTTATTTTATAAATTGAGTCACAAAGGAATTTTTTTCAAACTTAAATTGGTGAAACTATTTGGAGCATGAAAGAAAAGATCAAAGGGGCCAGCTGGGAACAATGCACAGTGATCAGAATTCAGGATTAGCTACAACACATAATAATCCTAATTATCAATCTTTAATTAAACCACAGGGAGAACTTATGCCCTGAATAAACTTGTGCTCACAGTTTTTTCTGACTTCAAGATAGAAGGTTTTGATGTTTCTAAATATCAGTCAACAAGGAAGCTTATTGAATGTCTTATGAATCTATGGAAATCTAAAGTCAAGCGCATATGTTGAATGTTCAAGACAAAATATGGTCTTCAAGGGTGTTGCAAAATATTTCAGTTTAGCAAAGTAATTACTTATGATATAATTGACAAATTTATGAATGCCCACCCGATGAATTAAATAATAGAATTAAAGATGAATTTACTGCAGATGGTGATTGCAGCCATGAAATTAAAAGACACTTACTCCTTGGAAGAAAAGTTATGACCAACCTAGATAGCATATTCAAAAGCAGAGACATTACTGTGCCGACTAAGGTCCATCCAGTCAAGGCTATGGTTTTTCCAGTAGTCATGTATGGATGTGAGAGTTGGACTGTGAAGAAGGCTGAGCGCCGAAGAATTGATGTGTTTGAAGACTCTTGAGAGTCCCTTGGACTGCAAGGAGATCCAACCAGTCCATTCTGAAGGAGATCAACCCTGGGATTTCTTTGGAAGGAATGATGTTAAAGCTGAAACTCCAGTACTTTGGCCACCTCATGGGAAGAGTTGACTCATTGGAAAAAACTTTGATGCTGGGAGGGATTGGGGGCAGGAGAAGAAGGGGACGACAGAGGATGAGATCGCTGGATGGCATCACGGACTCGATGGACGTGAGTCTGAGTGAACTCCGGGAGATGGTGATAGACAGGGAGGCCTGGCGTGCTGTGATTCATGGGGTCGCAAAAGTCAGACACGATTGAGCGACTGAACTGAACTGAAAGAATATCAACAATATATTTAATGAATTTATTTAAAAATAACCTATAGTTGCAAAGCAGACATCCTCTGGAGGGAAAAAAAAGCCAAATGGGTTTATGTGGCTAGGAATGGTATTAATGTGAGTTAACTTATACTTGTAGGAGAAGACCATTCCAAGTACCTTGAATAAATTTCATACTTATCTTCCTGGCTATTGCGCTGACCCTAGAAGTTCTTATTAGAGCCTATTCTTGAGTACGGCACACCGCAGTTTCGTCAAGGATGCAACTACAATGAGTGATTTTTTTTTTTCATTAAGGAAGATTCAATGTTAATTTGCACCTGTGTTAAATTTAATCAGTATTACACAATGTTACAGTTTCCCCAATAACCTTAGGCTTCTTCTAAAACTGTTTGTTTGTTTTGTGATTTTTCTTTTTGTTTTTCGGTGTATAAACAGGCTTGCTATTTTTAGTAGCACTTTTCACTTAGGCTTTAATTTTCCCTTTGTTTGATTTTTCATAAATTCCTAGAAAATTAATATACTGAAGCATAGTATTTAATATCTATTTGCTAGACTTTACCTGCATTTTCACTTAGATGGAACTCTTGTGTCTCAGTCCATTCGGGCTGCTATAATAAAATACCATATATGGCTGGCTCTTCTTTCTGCGTCCTCACATGGCAGAAAAGTAAGAAAGTTCTGCAGTATATTTTTTTGAATAAGGACACTGATCCAATTCATGATAGCTTCATCCTCATGATCTAATCACTTGTCATAGATCCCACCTCCAAATACCATCACAGTGGGGATTAGGTTTAGCATATGAGCACCCAGATCCTGCAGGTACCAGTGGCCAATTGGATACCACTCTGCACCCCGACCCCAGACCTAACTCTAGATCTGTGATAAGAGTAGCAGCTCTGATGATCTCTGAATCATCTTCTGGCTCATTCTTCCATTGTCTAACATAATAGCTCAAGCTTCCCTTAGATGTCTAATTCATACTAATCTTATCCAATGGTTGCCTGGCCACATCCTTAATTTTCTCATTTTTTGTAATATGAATAGTCTGAACATTTTCCAAATCTTTAATTTCTGTTTCCTTTTTTGCTTACCAATTCTATCTTTACATTATTTCTCTTCTCTCTTGTGGCTCAACTGGTAAAGAATCTGCCTGCAGTACAGGAGACCTGGGTTCTATGCCTGGGTTGGGAAGATCCCCTGGAGAAGGAAAAGGCTACCCACTCCAGTATTCTGGCCTGGAGAATTCCATGGACTGTATAGTCCATGGGGTCACAAAGAATTGGGCACAACTGAGTGACTTTCACTTCGCTTCTTCTCTCCTTTTACTATAACTAAGAGGAGCAAAGCTACATCTTCAACACTTTACTTAGAAATAACTTTAGCAAAATATTCACTTTTATTACTTGTAAGTGCTACCTTCCACAAAACAATAGAACACAATTCAGCGAAATACTTTGCCAATTTAGAACAAGGATGGCCTTTTCTCCATTATCCAATAACATGCTCCTCACTTCTCTTTGATATCTCTTCATTATGATCTTTACTGCTCATATATTTTATCAACATTCTGTTTAGGACTATTTAAGTATTTTCTAAAAAGATTGAAACTTTCTCTATAGCACTTCTCTTTTCTGTCTGAGCCCTCACTGGAATTGACTTTAAAGATCAATTCATGACAATGTAGGTTTTTTTCTAAAAACAGCCTCCAATCTCTTTTAGCCTCTATTCATTACCCACTTTCAAAACTGCTTCCACATTTTTAGTTATTTGTTATAGCAGCACTTTATTCTGGCACCAATTTTTGTCATAGTCTGTTAGTGTTCCAATAATTGAATGGGTAGCTTATAAACAACAGAAGTCTTTTCCCTTATAGTTCTAGAGGCTTGGAAGTCTAAGAATAAGGAGTCAGCATATTCAGTGTCTGGTGAGAGCCTGTTTCTGATTAATAGACATCTTCTCTTTATGTCCTCACATGGCAGAAGGGGAAGGCAAGGTCTTTGGGGTCCATTTTATAAGGACACATCTCCTTTATGAGAGTTCTACTCTCATGACCTAATCACTTCCCAAAAGCCTTACCTCCAAATATCATCATACAGGAGATTAGGTTTCAACACATGAACTGAAAACACATTCAGTTGATAGCATCCTGTAATCATGCTCTGTGGTCCTGGTTGTTTTTCCTCAACAGTGGAATGTTGATAGATGGTATGGAAATGTTGAGTGACATTGGGAGTTTAATTTTATTAACAGTTGACCCTTCAAGGAGAAGTGGCTAAACCTTGCCATTGAAATTTCAGGGGGCTCTTTTTGATAGAAAACCACATGTCGGTATTTCCTATTACTTATTTATAAGACTAAGAATGAGCCAACGTTTGATCTCCTAAGGAACACTAACATGTGGGGGATACAACAGTTTTACAAAAGAAAAAGGGAATTCAAAAGGAATAAAGCTGAAGACTAGTGAACGCTGAGAACATAAAGTACAAATTGAGACCACAGGGAAAGAAATCTATTATCTATCTCTGATCTAAGAATGTGTTATAGATTTTTCTCAGTGAGAGAGACAGGATACCCTTTATGATCAAGAAAATTGTATTTTTTTCTTTCCGAAAGCCTAATGAAACTGTGTTGAATGTTGCATGAACCAAGCATTCTTTATATAAATATTACTTTTAAGAATGCCATGCATTGCTTTGAAATAAAAATGTTATAATTATGAAAGTAAAATCAGCCACTGCCCAGTCTAGTTTCATGTCTATTTCTTTTCTTTTAAATTTGTTTATTTACTTTTATTGGAGGCTAATTACTTTACAATATTTTAGTGGCTTTCTCCATACATTGACATGAATCAACCATGGGTGTACATGTGTCCTGCATCCTGAACACCCCTCCCACCTCCCTAGCCATCCCATCCTTCAGGGTCGTCCCAGTGCACCGGCTTTGAGTGCCCTGTTCCATGCATCAAACTTGGACAATGATCTATTACACATATGATAATATATATGTTTCAATGCTATTCTTGCAAATCATCTCACCCTTGCCTTCTCACACAGAGTCAAAAAGTCTGTTTTTTATCTCTGTATCTCTTTTGCTGTTTCGCATATAGGGTCATCATTACCATCTTTCTAAATTCCATATATATATGTTAATATACTGTATTTGGTGTTTTTCTTTCTGACTTACTTCACTCTGTATAATAGGCTCCAGTTTCATCTACCATATCAGAACTGATTCAAATGTGTTCATTTCAATAGCTGAGTAACATTCCATTGGCATATGTTCCACAGCTTTCTTATCCATTTGTCTGCCGGTGGATGACATGTCCTAGCTATTGTAAACAGGTTGGTTTCACGTCTCTTATTCCTTCTTCAGGACACCAATTTGTGGTCCCTGATGATGCTGTGAAAGTGCTGCACTCAATATGCCAGCAAATTTGGAAAACTCAGCAGTGGCCACATGACCAGAAAAGGTCAGTTTTCATTCGAATCCCAAAGAAAGGCAATGCCAAAGAATGCTCAAACTACCTCAAAGTTACACTCATCTCACATGCTAGTAAAGTAATACTCCAAATTCTCCAAGCCATGCTTCAGCAATACGTGAACTGTGAACTTCTAGACGTTCATGCTTGTTTTAGAAAAGGCAGAGGAACCAGAGATCAAATTGCCAACATCTGCTGGATCATCGAAAAAGCAAGAGATTTCCAGAAAACATCTATTTCTGCCTTGTTGACTACACCAAAGCCTTTGACTGTATGGATCACAAAAAACTGTGGACAATTCTGAAAGAGATTGGAATACCAGACCACCTGACCTGCCTCTTGATAAACCTGTATGCAGGTCAGGAAGTAACAGTTAGAACTGGACATGGAACAGACTGGTTCCAAATAGGAAAAGGAGTACATCAAGGCTGTATATTGTCACCCTCCTTATTTAACTTAAATGCAGAGTACATCATGAGAAAACCTGGGCTGGAAGAAGCACAAGCTGGAATCAAGATTGCCGGGAGAAATATCAATAACCTCAGATATGCAGATGATACCACCCTCATGGCAGAAAGTGAAGAACTAAAGATCCTCTTGATAAAAGTGATAAAAGCAAGGAGAGTGAAAAAGTTGGCCTAAAGCTCAACATTCAGAAAACTAAAATAATGGCATCTGGTCCCGTCACTTCATGGCAAATAGATGAGGAAGCAGTGGAAACAGTGGCTGACTTTATTTTTGGGGGCTCCAAAATCACTGCAGATGGTGATTACAGCCATGAAATTAAAAGACACTTACTCCTTAGAAGGAAAGTTATGTCCAACCTAGACAGCATATTGAAAAGCAGAGACATTATTTTGTCAAGAAAGGTCTGTCTAGTCAAGGCTATTCTTTTTCCACTTGTCATGTATGGATGTGAGAGTTGGACTGTGAAGAAAGCTGAGCACCGAAAAATTGATGCTTTTGAACTGTGGTGTTGGAGAAGACTCTTGAGAGTCCCTTGGACTGCAAGGAGATCCAACCAGTCCATCCTAAAGGAGATCAGCCCTGGGTGTTCATTGGAAGGACAGATGTTGAAGATGAAACTCCAATACTTTGGCCACCTGATGCGAAGAGCTGATCCATTTGAACAAACTCTGATGCTGGGACAGATTGAGGACAGGAGGAGATGGGGGCGACAGGATGAGATGGTTGGATGGCATCACCGACTCAATAGACATGAGTCTGGGTAAACTCCGGGAATTGGTGATGGACAGGGAGGTCTGGTGTGCTGCAGTTCATGGGGTCACAAAGAGTCGGACATGACTGAGAGACTGAACTGACTGAACTGATGCTAAGAGGGAGAGTTTCTAGAGGTTAGTGACCATTTCTTCATCATCTCTTTAATGTTCACTTAAGTGCACTTTTCCATGAATATTTTTTAAATGGTGAATGCTATTTCTTTGGTTTAGGGAGGGAAATCTTGTTGGCAAAATGCCAAAAAAGGACACATATTAAAGTGTATGAACATTTACATTGGCTCTTACAACACAAGTCTTAACCTCTTGAAAGAAAATCTAAGTCTCAGACTTAGAAAACAAATCTATTAGCTATACTAAAAAATAAGAAGAGAAATAAAGTGAAGGGCAATTTAATCAAAAGAAATAATAAATATGGAAAAATGAATAGGAGTAAATCTAAGTTTAGTTTTAAAGTTACTTTAGAAAGGAGATGAGGCACAATCACTGACTTCAACTCCAGCCAATTATAAACATTTTTGTAAATTGCTTCTCCTGTATTATGTTAGCCTAAATATGCTTTATTCCAAGCTAGTTTTTAGTGGGCCTAATGACCTTGTTGGAAGGATGCAAGCAAGACAAACAATGTGCAATGATTGAAGAAGATCATTAATTCTTGGAGAAAATTATTGGGAATAATTTGAACAGTAGAAGTTGGTAATAATTCCTTTTTATGCAGCCTTTGGAAACTATCTTTAACATATTTTGAGATTTCTAGCTACCTAAATAACACAAAAATATTAAAAATTTTATATATATATATATATATCTGAACTTGTAATTATTGAGTGATGAAGACCTGTTTTTAAAGGTTTGATTTTTGGAGGCTGAACAAAAGGAAGACAACTAAAAGCAAGCATTAGCGCTACTATATGACTTCTAGCAAATGTTTTACAGCAAATACTTCAGAAAAATAGAACAGTTTTAAAAATTTATTGTGGAACATAAAGAGAGTCATTATCTCGATACTGACAGTGTCAGCAGAGAAACACAGTGACAAAAAACACAGATAGTTTTAGTAACATGAATGTCTACTTTTTAAAATCTTGCCATGAATGCTAGAAGATTAATTGGTAGAAGTGAGTAAATGAACATGTTAATGGTAGGAAAATTTATATGTAAAATATATGTATAAGTGTATATAGTTATGTCCTTGTGCCTTAGATGACAGAGATGTAAATCAGGAGATTATCTGATTATTTGTTTATATATTGACTCGAAAATTGTTTTTATAATTATAGAAAAGGCAGAAAAATATAAAGCAGCACCTTCCTAATCTTTTGGTCTCTAGCCGAATCTATTCTGAAGTAGACCTAACACCCCAGACTATATAATGCTGTTTTGACATAAGAGAGCAAAGATAGTATACCTTTCTTTAGTATTACTAGTAAACTAGTATTACCTCCTATTATATTCATATCATCCTTAATTTACTTTATAACCATTAGCCTCACTATAAATGGAAAGTATGTTTAAATGGAAACACTTTGAATTTCAATAATTATATGATGATTGAAAATATTCTAAATTCAAAATGTTATTAGAAGCAAGTTAACTGGTTATTCTCTAAGTAGACCATTTATTGAGAAGGAGAAGTTAAAAACATTAATACACAATTTTCCAATAGTTATTTGTAATCATTTGTTTGCATCCAAAATAGCAGTTATTTAAATTGAAAACTTTGGTCTCTATTCACTTGTAGTAGATTATATCTTCACTAACGCAGGAGAAAAGCGAGGTTTAATTTTATACATTAAAAAAAATTCAATTTAATATTACTTAAATGTACTTTTTCCATATAACTTTCTCGTAAAGAACACAGCTTTCACTCTGAAGGAAAAAAAAAATTCAGTGAAAAATTCAAGAACACTTTCCTTCTGGCTTTAATTATGGGAAAATAAATCTAGAGATGTTGACTGTTGATTCAATCATTACATAACTACACAAGTTTAAAGTATTCTTGGAAAATAAACTCTAATGATCAAAAATAATTTTGAAAACACTAATATTAAAGGCAGTTTCATCTATATGTATTATTAAAGACAAAAAATTTGAAATTCACCTCTAATTTCTAGCGAATTATAATAGTCAGAAAGTTCCTTTATAATATTTACAAGTAGATTTTTAAAGTTTAGATTTTGTATATAATCTTAAATAAAATACTCAATTTTACATGTAACCTCATGACATGAAGTGAAATGAAACATTGTACACCTTGGAATTTTCGGACCATTTTGTTTTATAAATATTTAAAATAAAAAATCTTATATATCTACTAACTCTTGCTCTTTTTTAACTGCACTTTGCCCCTCACTCTATTCTTGCTATTAATTCTTTCATTCATTCTTTCATCTGTTTGTCTTATTCTCCCCAAGAATGGAAGATTTGTAAGACAAAGGACACTGCTTTTTTTAATCCGTGTATATCCATTTTCTAGAAATTTTCTTAACATCATAATTGGTGCTTGATTATCATTTGCTCACATAAAGATGTTAATTCCTAACTCTTTTGAAGTTTTGAGCTATAATTTCCTTGCTTTCACCTAAGACTCTTACCTTTCATCTATATTTTAGCTTCTGTAGTATGCTAGTCAATGTTTAAAAACTGACTGTCCTGGAAAAAGAAAGGAGAAAAAGAACATTTTCATTTGTAACATTTGCTGACTTCCAAGGTGGGAATTTCCTCCAAGACAGACACAGAAATGTGACTGATCCAATTTTAGTACAAGAGACTAGAATGGTATTACATTTCTATACGTTAAAAAGTTCAAAGATCAGATGCTGTCACAGCCATATTCTGTGAGATTTCTACATTAGGTAAAGATAATTGCAATAACATTAAAAGCATTCTACTCCAAAAGGTAGGAATATCTCTGATCTGTATTATAAAATTTTATAATCATAATAACAAAATATAAAAAGAAGGCATGAGTAGAAAAGTATAGAACATATTTTATTAATGATGCTAGTTTATTAATGTAAATTTGAACATTAATGTAAATAATGTACATTATTTATTAATGTAAAATTCCAAATAATTATATAGATTGTATAAAAATTATGTAAATTAATAGAATAAATAAAATTCAGCAGTGGATTACAGAGTTAATACACTACAGCCAAAGAAAGTTTGTTATTTTATATCTTAAAACTGGAAAACATTGAAAAAAAATGTGCTTACCTCTAGGATTATATGAATAGTTTCTCATAAGTGTTAGTCACTTGGTCGTGTCCAACTCTATGTGACTCCATGGACTGTTGCCCTCCAGACTCCTCTGTCCCTGGGGTTTTCCAGGCAAGAATACTGGAGTGTGTAGACATTTCCTTCTCCAGGGGATCTTCCCAACCTGGGGATCAAACCCAGGTCTCCCACATTGCAGGAAGATTCTTTACCGTTGAGCCACCAAAGCTACCTCTTTATGTTTCTTCTCTTTGCTTGGTCTTACTCTGCTGGATGAAATTTTGGGAAAGTGTCATGACTTTTCAGGTCATTGTTGGTGCTGAATGTTCAGTAATTTTAAGTTCAATTCAGACTAGTGATAAATAGCTTAAATGCCACCCCTTCTCTCCTCAACTTTTCTTCTTTCCCATCTCTGGACTGCAAGACCCCAGCCTGAAGTAGAAGGAGGCTGTATGCATAACTCTTTCCCCGACATTTTCCTCATGTTCCTTTCTCCACTCCCTGACACGTTAACAAAGTTTCTTCCCTTTACTGGATCAGCACATGTGACGGAGAAAAGGAAACAGTAAAGATCTGACTTGACTGGTATAATTGTCAGAGGGAAGAACCATTTCTAGATTTGGCAGGTGTTTGAAGCTGACCTTTTTCATCATGGGACATACTAGTGGCTTTCAGAGATTTAACCGTTTCTCTGGATATCTTGCCCATAGTTCTTTTCATACAAATACTTGAATCTCTTCATCTGTTTTGGGATTCCAGAATTTTTCATCTTTCTGTAAGGATTAAATTATATCCCCCAGTGGCTTTAAACAGAATCCAAGATAATCTTGTCTTGCCTTCCTCTTCCTTTCTGAGCCACAAAGGTTTTTAAATACAAGTTTTATGTTATTTAACATATATAGGGCTATCAGATGATTTGTTTATTCCTGAGTGAGCTATACTATTAATAATTTGTGTCTTTCAATGAATTTGTCCATACTATCTAACTCATCAAATATGTTCATTAAAATTTTCATAATATTTCTTTATCATTTTTATTTCTTTAAAGTCTCTTGAACAGTTTGTATTTTCCCTATTATCTATATTATTAGGACCTCTGCTAAAAATATGAATATAAGTAAGAAGAATAGCACTTTTGGACTATTTCAGACTTTTGGCAGAACTTAAACATAGATACTTGGAGAAGGCAATGGCACCCCACTCCAGTACTCTTGCCTGGAAAATACCATGGATGGAGGAGCCTGGTGGGCTGCAGTCCATGGGGTCGCTGAGGGTCGGACACCACTGAAGCGACTTAGCAGCAGCAGCAGCAGCAAACATAGATACTAGGTCTCATTTCCTTGTGACTTCCCCCTTTCCAAGATTCTTTCACTAATGTTTCAGCAGTTTTGGCAGCCCTGCCAATAAAATTATGGATTTCTGTTTGAATGTCAGTTATCTTTGTCTATGGACTAGTGGAAAATCCTCAGATAAAAATTCTTCATGAAAAAATTTCACACAAATCTTACTAAAAGGAGAGATTTTTATTTTCTTCAAGAGTTTACTTATCTGTAGTTTCTGCCTGGTTTTGGTCACTCCCAGGTGTTTCAAATAGCATTATTTATATATTTTGTATAGAATTTATAATTGCTATCTGTGGTAGGGTATGCATTCATTACCAAAAGAGTGACTATATATATCACTTTTGAAATCTGGAAAAGTCACATTAAAAAAGAAAAATATAAAATAAACTATATTGTTATTATACAGTATGGTACTCAGTGCTTATAGGAATCTATGAGTTTAATTAAATACTTGGAAAATTTTCCATTTATGAAAGTGATGATTTATAGATATACTTTAATATTATGAAAAATAAGAAAATCAATTCAATTATTAGTATATTTCTCCCTTCAGTCACTATGGTTGACTCTGACAGGCAAGAAAAGGCCATAAAATGATCCCAAATACAGTATAGGCTATAAGCCTATGTGCCCTGCCTGAATACTAGGTCTTTGCATAAAAAGTTATAAGATGTGTTATTCTTTATAAAGAAAATAAATGCCAGTCTTAGGAGAAAGATGACTTCCTGTGTATTAGTTGAAGCCAGAATTTTAAAAGGCATGTATCTGTTAAAGCTTTCTTAATTTTTTTCACAGACTAAGCTGAAATTAGAAACAGAAGCTAAGTAACTACAGTTTCCAAGTGCTGAATTGTTCTGACTCAGTCATTTGAGTTACTTGATAATAAATGGCCCCTCTGAGGATTTTAATTTCTACAACTTAGATAGCAAGCTAAAGGCACATTGATAACAGTTTTCTCTGGTGAGAAGACAAAAGAGAAATCACAATAACTTATCCAGGAAGAATTCAATGAAATTATTAGTGCCCATTTGCAAGTTGCATTCTGAAGCTGGTAATTTAATTTTTTTAAAAAAATATTTTGTAGGTGAATACAATCTCGGTGAAATTAAAGGTCTAATAATAAGTACAGAACATTTGAGATAATGTGAAGTTTTATGAAGATTTTTTAAATGACTATTTTTGCCCAGAACTTGTAGTGAATTGACTTGCTGGCCCTAACATTGGGGATATCGAAATTATTCAGTGAATGATCAGAGTAAATATTTTAGCTATGGCTTTTCAATAAAACCAACTCTTTTTATAGCTTCATATTTTTAAAAATTCCTACATATCTGTACTTAGAATTCATTACTAGTTTCCCAACTATAGCTAAACTAAGCCATTATTATAAAAGCAGAATCTTGTTGTTATTATCGGGTAAGCATTATTCTTTCCATGTATAATGTTCCTCAAGCATATTTCATGTATCATCTCTCTGAATCAAGAATATTTCATGTAACACAAGTCAACCATAGACATTTTATAGCACACTTTTAATTCTAAATCATAATGAATTATCCTATTGTTAACACAGATCAATAAGAAAAAATAATTCAGAGTTTAGTTATGTTAGTTGTTATAAGCTATCTTTTCTCCATCTGCATATCATGTATTTTTTCTAATTAGGTAAACTCAATGATAATAATTTTTTTTAAGAAGTTAAGTGTAATAGGAAAAAGATTTGGCACAGGAAAGTTTGAAATTATAAAAAGTGCTCAGAACTATCCTTCGGATATTGTAGAAGCTTTAAAAGTATCATGAATGTACAAAGTGATTTATTGTTTTCATGATGAGATCTTTGGATTCAAACTGTCTTGGATTTCAATATCAATTACATTTATTTCCTAGTAGTTTAATGTTAGAAATATTGCTTATTTCCTCTAAAAATTTCCCACTTTGTGAAATGGAGTGAGAATTTAATTCGCAGCATTATTACATGGTTTCAATTAAGTAACTCATTACCTGGTACAGCAGGTAGTACTAGAAAATATTAGTTCCTTGCCTTTGTATTGAAGCTGGCCCTCTGTTTTTTTTGTTGTTTGTTTGTTTTTTTTTCCTCTTTTTTTGTCTGCTTGTTTTCCCACTTTTCAATTTTCATAAAATTTTAAACGTAACATTCAATTTACAGGAAATGCAGGTTCAATACCTTGGTCAGGAAGATCCCTTGGAGAAGGAAATGGTAACCCACTCCAGTATTCTTGCCTAGGAAATCCCATGGACAGAGGAGCCTGGCGGGCTAAAGTCCATGGGGGTCACAAAGGTTCAGACATGACTTAGTGACAAAACAACAATATATTAATATATACATATATTAAGTATACAAGAATATCATATGTTCTTTTACTTAGGTTGCTTTTATATTTTGGCAGTTTTGAGTAATGTTGCTATGAACACTGGGATGCATGTATCTTTTAGAATTATCATTTCTGTTTCTTTTTTTTTTTTTTTTTTCAGATATATACCCAGGAGTGGAATTGCTGGGTTATATGGTAGTTCTATTTTTAGTTTTTTGAAAAAACTCTTTTGCACAGTGGTGGCACTAACTTACATTTCCACCAACAGTATATGAGGTTTCCCTTTTTCCCACATTTTTACCAACGTTTGTTATTTTTATTCTTTTTGATGATGGTTGTTCTGACAGGTATGAGGTGATATCTCATGATATCTCAGTATCTCAAAGATACTGAGCATCTTTTAATGTGTCATTTTTTTTTAACTTAGTGATGGTAACAGTGAAAACCTGTGTACTTGTGACTCCCATGTTCTCAAGAAGAAGAAAGAAAATGTCATAAATTAGATGTTTATAGAGTATATATTGAATTTCAGCATATCCATAAAATTCAAATTTGTTTTGACAGAAAAGTCATTTTCATGCATACTAGAAAAATACCTTGGAGTGAATAAAGTATAATGCAGTAATACACTTTGATGTATAATTATTTTACTAATTCAATTTATATAAAAGGAATTATTTTTTAAAATTTAATTTGAACTATCTTTTATTCACCCATATTATAGTTATGCAATAGCACAGATATATTTCAGATGTCTGTGCAAACTTGAATATATGCACACAGGAAATTTCAGGAAACTGCAAGAATATATGAATTTCTTATATATTATTACCTTGAAAAACAGAATACTAAGAATAAGATGTCATATTTCACTTAAACAGTCTTTATGTCAACCAAATCTACATAACAATTACAGAATGTAATATGTTAAAGGAAGTTTCTTAGAAGATTGGAAATATTTTGCTGAATCAAGCTTATTCCCCTTAAGTCCAGAATTTTATCTGCAATGGAGTATTTGATAAAATTTATATTGAGTGTAAATTTGCAGAACGGCCAGCCTTTGATTTCTCTTTATATACTCCACAGATTAAATGACCCAGGGGTTTTTTTATATATAACTTTCTTTCAAACTGTGAAAAAAAAAAACTGCATAGATGATGTATTCCAGTGCTATACTTAATAAAAAATATTATATTTTTATTGAAAGGAGAAAATATTCCCACTAGATTTTTTTTTAGGATTTTTTAAAGTTTCACAGAATAAGGGTGAAATAAGAAATGATTTGAATTTCAATTTGACACTAACATGATATAATCTGTACAGCCAGAAAAGTCATTTTGGTCTATAAGCCTTTCAAATATCAAAAACCAAACACAACTTAAATTGCAAATCTTGGATGCTCATCTCTCTCCATAGAACTGCAAGCTCAAGAGCAAGAAAGTTTCCAAACTGAAGAAAGTTTGTGCCTAGAAAGTTTCCAAGCCTGTATTCTCAGGGTTCTGTATGCTGTATCTTCAGTGTATGTCAAAGGTAGAAATGTAAATCCTTTTTTTTTTATCTTGTGAATTATTCTTTTACTCCTCTACAATTTGGTTAATGTTTGTTTTCCATGTATTGAACAGCTTTTATGCCTGAATTAAACTTTGATCAAATCTCCCATTCTAATTTTACCTAGTCCAGAAAGTGTGTACCTATAGGGAGACAAATGAGGCCAATTACTTCTTGAATTGCTTTATTTGCTTTTTTAAAAAATTTGCTTATTTTATTAAAGTATAATTTATGTACAATATTATATTAAGTTGTACAACATATTGCTTCACCATTTATATACTTTAGAAATTTGATCACCATCTGTTAGCATACAAAGTTACTGTGTTATTATTGATTATAATCCTTATTTATTCTGGATATCACATTCTCATGACTTGTTTATTTTATGACTAGTAGTTTGTACCTCTTAATCCTCTTTACCTATTTTATCTATCAGTCCCTTCTGTCCTATAAAGTTTCTGCTGAAAAATCAGCTGTTAGTCTTATGGGGAGTCTCTTGTATGCATGTAGTTGTCTTTTTCTTGCTGCTTTTAAGATTCTCAATTTGACTTTCAGCATTTTAAATATAATGTGCTGTGGTGTGGGTCTCTTTAAGTTCATCATGCTTAGAAGATTTTGTGCTTCCTGCATTTGAAGGAATGTCTCTTTGTTTCATCAGGTTAGGGAAATTTTCAGCCATTATTTCTT
The DNA here is from genome assembly GCF_001704415.2 of Capra hircus. NCBI lineage: Eukaryota > Metazoa > Chordata > Mammalia > Artiodactyla > Bovidae > Capra > Capra hircus. The sequence continues at coordinate 78,802,425 of NC_030811.1, forward strand.
CAAATAGCTTTACTTTCCTTTTTTTATAGTGTCTAACTAATGAACTAACATGTAAATGTTAGCATAACTTGTGCTCAGAGGTCCCTTAAGCTATCCTCATTTATTTTTTTCTTTTTTCTTTTTGCTGTTCTGGTTGGGTGGTTTACGCTGCTTTGTCTTCCAGATTGCTGATCCTCTCTTCTGCAACCTCCAATCTGCTATTGATTTCCTCTTAGTATATTTTTTCATTGCAGTTATTGTATTCTTCAGTTCTGATGGACTGTGTTTAATATTTCCAGTTTCTTTGTTGAAGTTCTCACTGAGTTGATCCATTCTTCTCCCAAGTTCAATGAGGATCTTTATGAGTCTTACTTTGAATTCTTTATCTTGTAAATTACTTATCTTCCCTTTATTTAATTCTTTTTCTAAAGTTTTGTCTTGCTCTTTCTTTTGAAAGCTATTCTTGATCTTCTCACTCTTCCTAACTTTCTTTCTTTGTTTCTATGTGTTCAGTATATTGGCCACACCTCCTAGTCTTGAGAGAGTGGTGTTATGTAGAAGGTGTCCTGTAAGTCCAATGACACAATCCCCAAAGGTCATAAAATCCAGGTGCTCCAGGGGTACTCCTGTGTGGACTGGGTATGCCCTCCTACTGTGGTTGGGTGACTTGTTCTGGCCTTATGAGGTTGGATCCCATGCAGGCTGCTGCAAGACCCAGCCATGACTCCTGTGGGTTTGCACATGTACTTGGTTGGTCCCCAGGATGGCTGACTGAGTGGTCTGGCCATGATTGCTGGAGGTATGCTGGTGTTCAGAGTTCCCTAGTGTGGAAGCTGCTTTTGAGGGGCTAGCTGTTGTGGGGAGGATAAGAGGGGGAAGTCCTCAGGAGAACACCAGAGCAGGGGCCCTCAGCTTTAGCTAAATTGATGGAGAGTGACAAAATTAATGAGAGTGTCAAGCCAACTGATGGAAAACAGAAAAAGAATAAATGGCACTTAATAGTGCTTCCATCCCCAGAGAAAGTTCTATCAGATCCCCTCTCTTCAGGCATATTCATTAAAATTAGTCAATGAATATCTCTCTCCTATGACTCAAGCACTTTTCAAGCGACTGCCTCTGTGCTGGGTCTCGGAGTAAGTGAGAGTGTAAAATGAGTCCTTCAAGAGCAGAGTTTCCGTTTCCTCTAGACCTCGTGCTCTCCCAGAAGTAGTAAGCCCTGCTGGTTTTTAGAGCCAGACACTATGGAGACTTATTTTCCCAGTACCGGTGTCCTGGTCTGGGAAGTTCAGTGTGAGGCTTCAGCCCCTCAAACCTCCTCAGAAGAGACCTCCACAGTTGTGGATTATAATCCCTCTTGTGGATTATTGCACTGGGAGTGTGGGTTCTGACTAGACCAAGTCTCTGTCCCTTCTAAGGTTCTCAGTGTGGCCTTTTCTTCTGTTGTAGGAAATCCTTTATGAGTCATTCTTAGAGATAATTCTATACATGGCCGTAATTTTGGTGTGTCTGTGGAAGAAAGTAAGCTCAGGATCTTACTACTCTGCCATCTTAATTGATTTATTTACCATGAACACAAATTATAGAAGATGTTATTCTCTATACTATATAGTTGCTACATAAATACAGGATTGACAATGTAATGAAAGTGTACTTATATGTCTGAAATTATTTAAGTTCATTTTCAATTCCCTTACCATTCATGCATTATTTAATTGAATTCATATATCTGCATACCATCAAGTTTATTTTAGCATAGCCATTTATATTACATGCAATCTGAAGGATTAAAAATTTTTCCAACTTATTCACTTTATAAATATAGTGATATTTTATTCATGCAACACTGTTAGGCAAGGAGAAATCCTTATAAAGAAGTTTTAAAGCAACTTAGTCTTACCCTTGCCCCTACCCATAAACTAGGACATTTAGCCATGTATTTTCAGTGCAATGTTTTGCTATTACGTTTTGACTTCTTAAAACATTTTAGGAGAGGGAATGCTTTTTGACTTCTTGACTAGATTATGAATATTTCAGTTTCATATAATTAACTTTAGATAAGTGAGATTTACTAAAATCCATCCAGGTCCAGACTGTCAAAGATCATCAACGCTATGGACATTCTATTTGACCTGATTTATTTATCCTGCCCCTCTTACTAATTATTTTAACACAGATGTTCTATTGCAATGCTACCTTATTCCTCAAATTATTAAGAAATCAAACATTAAATTGCAATGTCTTTTTGGTATCACCCACCCAAACAAATAAATTCCGTGCTTTATTTTCTTAATGGAAGGAATTTAAAAGACAAAACTTAGCTAATTTCTGTTCAGTTCAGTTCAGTTCAGTCGCTCAGTCATGTCCAACTCTTTGCAACCCCATGAATCACAGCAAGCCAGGCCTCCCTGTCCATCACCAACTCCTGGAGTTCACTCAAACTCATGTGCGTCGAGTCGGTGATGCCTTCCAGCCATCTTCTCCTCTGTGGTCCCCTTCTCCTACTGCCCTCAATCCCTCCCAGCATCAGTCTTTTCCAGTGAGCCACCTCTTTGCATGAGGTGGCCAAAGTATTGGAGTTTCAGCTTCAGCATCAGTCGTCCAATGAACACCCAGGACTGATCTCCTTTAGGATGGACTGATTGGATCTCCTTGCAGTCCAAGGGACTCTCAAGAGTCTTCTCCAACACCACAGTTCAAAAGCATCAATTCTCCAGTGCTCAGCTTTCTTCACAGTCCAACTCTCACATCCATACATGACAACTGGAAAAACCATAGCCTTAACTAGATGGACCTTTGTTGGCAAAGTAATATCTCTGCTTTTTTTTTTTTTAATTTTTTAATTTTTTTTATTTTTTAAATTTTAAAATCTTTAATTCTTACATGCATTCCCAAACATGAACCCCCCTCCCACCTCCCTCCCCACAACATCTCTCTGGGTCATCCCCATGCACCAGCCCCAAGCATGCTGCACCCTACGTCAGACATGGACTGGCGATTCAATTCTTACATGACAGTATACATGTTAGAATTCCCATTCTCCCAAATCATCCCACCCTCTCCCTCTCCCTCTGAGTCCAAAAGTCTGGTATACACATCTGTGTCTTTTTTCCTGTCTTGCATACAGGGTCGTCATTGCCATCTTCCTAAATTCCATATATATGTGTTAGTATACTGTATTGGTGTTTTTCTTTCTGGCTTACTTCACTCTGTATAATTGGCTCCAGTTTCATCCATCTCATCAGAACTGATTCAAATGAATTCTTTTTAACGGCTGAGTAATACTCCATTGTGTATATGTACCACAGCTTTCTTATCCATTCATCTTCTGATGGACATCTAGGTTGTTTCCATGTCCTGGCTATTATAAACAGTGCTGCGATGAACATTGGGGTACATGTGTCTCTTTCAATTCTGGTTTCCTCAGTGTGTATGCCCAGCAATGGGATTGCTGGGTCATAAGGTAGTTCTATTTGCAATTTTTTAAGGAATCTCCACACTGTTCTCCATAGTGGCTGTACTAGTTTGCATTCCCACCAACAGTGTAGGAGGGTTCCCTTTTCTCCACACCCTCTCCAGCATTTATTGCTTGCAGATTTTTGGATCGCAGCCATTCTGACTGGTGTGAAGTGGTACCTCATTGTGGTTTTGATTTGCATGTTGGTCATAACTTTCTTTCCAAGGAGTAAACGTCTTTTCATTTCATGGCTGCAATCACCACCTGCAGTGATTTTGGAGCCCAAAAAAATAAAGTCTGACACTGTTTCCACTGTTTCCCCATCTGTTTCTCATGATGTGATGGGACCAAATGCCATGATCTTAGTTTTCCGAATGTTGAGCTTCAAGCCACCTTTTTTACTCTCCTCTTTCGCTTTCATCAAGAGGCTTTTTAGTTCCTCTTTACTTTCTGCCATGAGGGTGGTGTCATCTATATATGTGAGGTTATTGATATTTCTTGTGGCAATCTTGATTCCAGCTTGTGCTTCTTCCAGTTTACTTCTGTTACTTACATTTATTTCCTTACCATTTTTAAAATTTTAAGTCCTTTCTCCCTGCTTTGTCTCTTTTATCTTTTATTTTTACATAGGGCCTGAGCATATGATTCAGTGCTTCATTTCTGCTGCTAAGTCACCTCAGTCCTGTCTGACTCTGTGTGACCCCATAGACAGCAGCCCACTAGACTCTGCTGTCCTTGGGATTCTCCAGGCAACAACACTAGAGTGGGTTGCCATTTCCTTCTCCAGTGCATGAAAATGAAAAGTGAAAGTGAAGTCGCTCAGTTGTGTCTGACTCTTAGCAGCACCATGGACTGCAGCCCACCAGGCTCCTCTGTCCATGGGATTTTCCAGGCAAGAGTACTGGAGTAGGTTGCCATTGCCTTCTCTGGCTTCATTTCTAGGAAGGCGTTATCACAAATCAACATACACCTCAACAGAATAAGGTCTTCAAAATAATGATTCTCAAGTCTAAGGAGTTAAAACCATCATGGTTGTGACAATAATGTTGGAAAAATTATAGTAGTTTGTTAACCATTAATATTAGCTTGCTTGGTATGGACAGATTTTTTTTTTATATAACTTAAGAAATAATCTAATTTATATTGTAACTACCAAAAATAAAAGCAATGTTAAAAGTGATCCTAACCAGCTTCAATTTAAGTTAGACATTGTGAAATTAATTGTTCTGACTAAAGAAGATCATATATCAAAATATAGACTATGTAATAGGGGTATTTCTAAGTGTAATGAATCTTTGTCAGACACCCCAGGGATTTATATTTCTCTTCACGAATCTGCTAGCCAGTAAGTGCCTTCCAGGCAGAAACTGTGTCTTATTTTTATTCTCAGCATAAAATCTGATGCTAATAATAACAAATTAATAAAAATTAATGCTCTTAATTATTTTAGATGCGGTATACATGCTGAATTAACATATCTAGAAATATGCCCATGGTCAAGCACCTCAGTTTAAAAAGTGTAACATTATTCACTATAATTGTCTTTGGCTTTAAATTCAAAGTGCCTGAATATGGTAGCTCAGATCACATTTCCTCATTAATAATTTAGTGCAAAAATATTCAAAATTTTAATGAAAAAAGGACAAAAATAAAGTTAATGATCTAGAGAAATGAGATTAGGGCATAATGATTCACTGAACCCATATAGGCAAAGGGACCTGGAGAAAAGGAAATGTGAATTCTAAGAAAACCAGAAGCAAAAAGAGCCACCATTTCTGAGAGCTGAGAACAAGGGGATGTAGGACAAAAAGACCAGGATTTTTAAACGGTAAGCAGTGACACTGCAGCACTTTCACAGCATCATCTATCAAGATTTGAAATAGTTCAACTGGAATTGCATCACCTCCACTAGCTTTGTTCGTAGTGATGCTTTCTAAGGACCACTTGACTTCACATTCCAGGATGTCTGGCTCTAGATGAATGATCACACCATCGGGATTATCCAGGTTGTGAAGATCCTTTTTGTACAGTTCTTCTGTGTATTCTTGCCACCTCTTCTTAGTATCTTCTGCTTCTGTTAGGTCCATACCATTTCTGTCCTTTATCGAGCCCATCTTTGCATGAAATGTTCCCTTGGTATCTCTAATTTTCTTGAAGGGATCTCTAGTCTTTCCCATTCTGTTCTTTTCCTCTATTTCTTTGCATTGATCACTGAAGAAGGCTTTCTTATCTCTTCTTGCTATTCTTTGGAACTGTGCATTCAGATGCCTATATCTTTCCTTTTCTCCTTTGCTTTTCACTGCTCTTCTTTTCGCAGCTATTTGTAAGGCCTCCTCAGGCAGCCATTTTGCTTTTTTGCATTTCTTTTCCATGGGGATGGTCTTGATCCCTGTCTCCTGTACAATGCCACAAACCTCCGTCCATGGTTCATCAGGCACTCTATCTATCAGACCTAGTCCCTTAAATTTATTTCTCACTTCCACTGTATAATCATAAGGGATTTGATTTAGGTCATACCTGAATGGTCTAGTGGTTTTCCCTACTTTCTTCAATTTAAGCCTGAATTTGGCAATAAGGAGTGCATGATCTGAGCCATAGTCAGGTCCTGGTCTTGTTTTTGTTGATTGTATAGAGCTTCTCCATCTTTGGCTGCAAAGAATATAATCAGTCTGATTTTGGTGTTGACCATCTGGTGATGTCCATGTGTAGAGTCTTCTCTTGTGTTGTTGGAAGGGGGTGTTTGCTATGACCATTGCATTTCCTTGGCAAAACTCTATTAGTCTTTGCCCTGCTTCATTCCACATTCCAAGGCCAAATTTGCCTGTTACTCCAGGTGTTTCTTGACTTCGTACTTTTGCATTCCAGTCTTCTATAATGAAAAGGACATCTTTTTTTGGGTGTTAGTTCTAAAAGGTCTTGTAGGTCTTCATAGAACCATTCATCTTCAGCTTCTTCAGCATTACTGGTTGGGGCATAGACTTGGATTACGGTGATATTGAATGGTTTGCCTTGGAAACGAACAGAGATCATTCTGTGATTTTTGAGATTGCATCCCAGTACTGCATTTCGGACTCTTTTGTTGACCATGATGGTTACTGCATTTCTTCTGAGGGATTCCTGCCCGTAGTAGTAGATATAATGGTCATCTGGGTTAAATTCACCCATTCCAGTCCATTTTAGTTCGCTGATTCCTAGAATGTTGACGTTCACTCTTGCCATCTCTTGTTTGACCACTTCCAATTTGCCTTGATTCATGGACCTGACATTCCAGGTTCCTATGCAATATTGCTTTTTACAGCATCGGACCTTGCTTCTATCACCAGTCACAACCACAACTGGGTATTGTTTTTGCTTTGGCAAAACATCATCCTGAAAGATGATGCTTTGAAAGTGTTGCACTCAATATGCCAACAAATTTGGAAAACTCATTAGTGGCCACAGGACAGGAAAAGGTCAGTTTTCATTCCAATCCCAGAGAAAGGCAATGCCAAAGAATGCTCAAACTACCGCACAATTGTACTCATCTCACACGCTAGTAAAGTAATGCTCAAAATTCTCCAAGCCAGGCTTCAGCAATACATGAACCGTGAACTTCCAGATGTTCAAGCTGGTTTTAGAAAAGGCAGAGGAACCAGAGATCAAATGGCAAACATCTGCTGGATCCTGGAAAAAGCAAGAGAGTTCCAGAAAAACATCTACTTCTGCTTTCTTGACTATGCCAAAGCCTTTTCTGTGTGGATCACAATTAACTGTGGAAAATTCTGAAAGAGATGGGAATACCAGACCTCCTGTCCTGCCTCTTGAGAAACCTATATGCAGGTCAGGAAGCAACAGTTAGAACTGGACATGGAACAACAGACTGGTTCCAAATAGGAAAAGGAGGACATCAAGGCTGTATATTGTCACCCTGCTTATTTAACTTATATACAGAGTACATCATGAGAAATGCTGAGCTGGAAGAAGCACAAGCTGGAATCAAGATTGCCAGGAGAAATATCAATAACCTCAGATATGCAGATGACACCACCATTATGGCAGAAAGTGAAGAGGAACTAAAAAGCCTCTTGATGAAAGTGAAAGTGGAAAGTGAAAAAGTTGGCCTAAAGCTCAACATTCAGAAAATGAAGATCATGGCATCTGGTCCCATCACTTCATGGGAAATAGATGGGGAAACAGTGGAAGCAGTGTCAGACTTCATTTTTGGGGGCTCCAAAATCACTGCAGATGGTGACTTCAGCCATGAAATTAAAAGACGCTTACTCCTTAGAAGAAAGTTTATGACCAACCAAGATAGCATGGTGAAAAGCAAAGACATTACTTTGCTGACTAAGGTCCGTCTAGTCAAGGCTATGGTTTTCCCTGTGGTCATGTATGGATGTGAGAGTTGGACTGTGAAGAAGGCTGAGCACCCAAGAATTGATGCTTTTGAACTGTGGTTTTGGAGAAGACTCTTGAGAGTCCCTTGGACTGCAAGGAGATCCAACCAGTCGATTCTGAAGGAGATCAGCCCTGGGATTTCTTTGGAGGGAATGATGCTTAAGCTGAAACTCCAGTACTTTGGCCACCTCATGTGAAGAGTTGACTCATTGGAAAAGACCCTGATGCTGGGAGGAATTGCAGGCAGGAGGAAAAGGGGATGACAGAGGGTGAGATGGCCGGATGGCATCACTGACTCGATGGACGTGAGTCTGAGTGAACTCCGGGAGTTGGTGATGGACAGGGAGGCCTGGCGTGCTGCGATTCATGGGGTCGCAAAGGGTCGGACACGACTGAGTGACTCAACTGAACTGAACTGAAGCAGTGACATTACTGATACGATTGTGGTAGTTCAGTTCACTTAAGTCACTCAGTCTAGTCTGACTCTTTGTGACCCCACGTACTACAGCACGCCAGGCTTCCGTGTCCATCACCAACTCCCAGAGCTTGCTCAAATTCATCTCCATCAAGTCGGTGTTGTCGTTCAGCCATGTTATCCTCTATTGTCCCCTTCTTGTCTAGCCTTCAGTCTTTCCCAGCATCAGGGATCCTTCCAATGAGTCGGTTTTTTGTATCAGGTGCCCAGTCTTGGAACTTCAGCTTTAGCATCTGTCCTTCCAGTCAATATTCAGGATTGATTTCCTTTAGGATTGACTGGATTTTTTTCCCTTGCCATCCAAGGGACTCTCAAGACCACAGTTCAAAAGCATCAAAATTCTTTGGCGCTCAGCTTTCTTTATGGCCCAATTCTCACACCCAGACATGACTACTGGAAAAACCACAGTTTTAACCAAACAGAACTTTGTTGGCAAAGTATGCCTCTGCTTTTTAATATGCTATCTAGGTTTGTCATAGCTTTTCTTCCAAGGAGCAAGTGTCTTTTAATTTCATGGCTGCAGTCACCATCTGCAGTGATTTGGGATCCCAAGAAAATAAAGTCTGTCACTGTTGCCACTGCTTCCCCATCTATTTGCCATGAAGTGATGGGACGGTTGCCATGAACTTAGTTTTTTTGATGTCAATTTTTAAGCCAGCTTTTTCACTCTCCTTTTTCACTTTCATCAAGAAGCTCTTTAGTTCCTCTTTGATTTCTGCCATAAGTGTGGTCATCCACTTATTTGAGGTTGGTGATGTTTTTCCTGGCAAACTTGATTCCAGCTTGTGCTTCATCCAGCGCAGCATTTCACATGATGTACTCTGCATATAAATTAAATAAGCAGGGTGACAATATACAGCCTTGATGTTCTCCTTTCCTAGTTTGGAACCTGTCTGTTGCTCCACGTACGATACTAAGTGTTGCTTCTTGACCTGAATACAGATTTCTCAGGAGGCAGGACAGGTGGTCTTGTATTCCTATCTCTTTAAGAATTTTCTACAGTTTGTTGTGATCCACACAAAGGTTTTAGTGCAGTCAATAAAGCAGAAATATATGTTTTTTCTGGAATTCTGTTGTTTTTTCTGTGATCCAGCAGATGGTGGTAATTTGATCTTTGGTTTTTCTACTTTTTCTAAATCCAGCTTGAACATCTGGAATTTCTCACTTCATGTACTGTTGAAGCATTGCATGGAGAATTTTGAGCATTACTTTGCTAGCATGTGAGATGAGTGCAATTGTGTGGTAGTTTGAACATTCTTTGGCATTGGCCTTTCTTTGGGATTGGAATGAAAACTGACCCTTTCCTGTCCTGTGGCCACTAATGAGTTTTCCAAATTTGCTGGCATATTGAGTGCAGCACTTTCACAGCATCATCTTTCAGATTAGAGAGGGAAAAAAAGCAAAATGGATTTTTTCTACGTTGCAGATTGTCCTGACTCACAATGCTAGGTAAAATTTATTCCATTTTTATTTAATGAATCTTGTCCAATCCCACTGTTAAAGATACCGAGCATATGCTGATAATTAAATAAGCATTTTTATAATTTTGCCTTGAAGTACTAAATAAGGGTTAAAGAAATTTATAATGCCATCCCTTTGGAATCCAATGGTTTACCTACAGTGGTTCAATCTGTAAATGACTCAACCTGAAAAAGAAAGACAAATCAATAATAATTTGAGAAGCCTTCCTAGAATACTGTAAGAACTTTAACAAAAGTATTTTTGTAAACATTATTTGAAATTCACTATTTGAAATTTTACTGCATAGAGTGTTGCAAAGTACATTAGTTTGGTAGTTATTTTATTGTCTTATATTTAATATATAAATACTAATATAATATTTATATAAATTTGTATACATTCAAATGGTATATATATATATATAATATTAATAAAAATGAGAAAAATCTGAAAATTCAGAACATAAAGAGATAAAACTATCCACTAAATTATTTCTAAGCATTCTTCCTGAAAATAATGATTACTGTGACTACTTTCTGACTGTTAAATTTTTGGAAATTTCTTCTCCAAGGATTTCTGAGGTAGCTAAAAATGCAAGATAAATACTGATGCCAGGAATTCTTGATCTGCATTTTCTCCCATCTTAATTTTAGATTCTGTGGCCTATTGGTCAGTGTTGCTGGTTTCTCTGTAATTATTTGTTTTGTCTGAAATATAAATATTAATAAATGCAAATAAACTCTTATGTAATATTAATATATCTAAAAATCCTCAAGGAAGTATGTTTTAAAAAGGAGATTCCAAAGTACCATCCTTAGAGATTTAATGCTTTATGTCTGGAGGCACTCAAGGAACCTGCATTTTAATACGTACCCCAGGTGATTGTGCTTTGTTTTAGTTCAGTCGCTCAGTTCAAAAGTATCAATTCTTCGGTATTCAGCTTTCTTTTTTCTTTCTTTCTTTATTATTATTATTTACTTTAAAATATTGTATTGGTTTTGCCACACATCAACATGAATCCGCCACGGGTGTACACATGTTCCCAATCCTGAACCCCCCTCCCACCTCCACCCCCCCAGCCCCCCCGGCACACCATCCCTCCAGGTCATCCCAGTGCACCAGCCCCAAGCATCCTGCACCCTGCATCGAACCTAGACTGGTGATTCATTTCTTATATGATATTATACATGTTTCAATGCCATTCTGTCAAATCATCCCACCCTCTCCCTCTCCCACAGAGTCCAAAAGACTCTTCTATACATCTGTGTCTCTTTTTCTGTCTCGCATACAGGGTTATCGTTACCATCTTTCTAAATTCCATATATATGCATTAGTGTACTGTATTGGTGTTTTTCTTTCTGGCTTACTTCACTCTGTATAATAGGTTCCAGTTTCATCCACCTCATTAGAACGGATTCAAATGTATTCTTTTTAATAGCTGAGTAATACTCCATTGTGTATATGAACCACAGCTTTCTTATCCATTCGTCTGCTGATGGACATCTAGGTTGCTTCCATAACCTGGCTATTATAAACAATGCTGCGATGAACACTGGGGTACACGTGTCTCTTTCAGTTCTGGTTTCCTTGGTGTGTATGCCCAGCAGTGGGATTGCTGGGTCATAAGGCAGTTCTATTTCCAGTTTTTTAAGGAATCTCCACACTGTTTTCCATAGTGGCTGTACTAGTTTGCTTTATGGTCCAGTTCTCAAACTCATACACGACTACTGGCTTCCTTGATAGTTCAGTTGGTAAAGAATCCACCTGCAATGCATGAGACCCCACTTCGATCCCTGGGCTGGAAAGATCTGCTGAAGAAGGGATAGGCTACGCACTCCAGTATTCTTGGGCTTCCTTTGTGGCTCAGCTGGTCAAGAATCTGCCCGCAATGCAGAAGACCTGGGTTTGATCCCTGGGTTGGGAAGATCCCCTGCAGAAGGGAAAGGCTACTCACTCTAGTATTCTGGCCTGGAGAATTCCAGGTCCTATATAGTCCATGGGGTCACAAAGAGTTAGACATGACTAAGCAGCTTTCACTTCACTTCATTTCACTGGAAAAACCATGGCTATGATTATAGAGACCAGCTATAGTAATGTCTCTGCTTTTTAATATGCTGTCTAGGTTTGCCATAGCTTTTCTTCCAAGGAGCAAGTGTCTTTTAATTTCATAGCTGAAAGTCACCATCTCTAGTGATTTTAGAGCTCCAAAATGTAAAGTCTTCCACAGTTTCCATTTTCCCCCCATCTATTTGCCATGAAGTGATATGACCAGCTACCATGATCTTAGTTTCTTGCATGTTGAATTTTAAGCCATATTTTTCATTCTCTTCTTTCACCTTCATCGAGAGGCTCTTTAGTTCCTCTTCACTTTCTGGCATAATGGTAGTGTCATCTGCATGTCTGAGGTTATTGATATTTCACCTGGTAATCTTGACCTGGCTTGTACTTCATCCAGCCCAGAATTTTGCATGATGTACTCAGCTTAGAAATTAAATAAGCAGGGTGAAAATATACAGCCTTGACATTAGTGGTAAAGAACCAGCATGACATAAGAGATGTGAGTTCGATCCCTAACTGGGAAGATCTCCAGATGCCTCTCCAGAAGACATGGCAACCTCTCCAGTAATCTCACCTGCAGAATCCTATGGACAGAGGAGCCTGGCAGGCTGCAGTCCACAGGGTTTCAAATAGTCAGACACAACTGAGGTAACTTAGCACACAGGTGATTGTGAGGTATGTCTACAGGCAAAACTTTAGGGATATTGCAGATTCTTAGCAATTATAAAAAGGAGTTGGGCAAATAAAATAAGTTAATAGTGATTTCCAGATTTTTGTAGTAGAGAAAATTTTTCTGTTCTTCAGTTAATAGAAATCTGAGCATTTAGAACATCTATGATTTTTGAGAGAAAGAGAAAGACTGTCACTGGTTTCCCTGGTAATTTGACTAGGGAGTCTGAGAGGAATATCAAAGGGCATAAGAGTTTAGTAGCAATCATGGATTTCCGAGTGGCATGTTAGCACTGGTGCAATTAGCCATTAATCTTAGTGGAGATCTGTGCCAGACACAGATCTCCTTTTCCACTCTACTCTATTACTACCTGTGCACAGTCAGATCAGGAGCTGCACATACAACAGCTTGGATGGTGGAAAGGGAGTGATGCAGTCGCTATATAGAAAGCCAGGGCCATTAAGAAGTATTGTTGATTGGTCAACCTTGTAATGCAAAAATTTGCTATTACAGAACATTTTGACTGAAATTTGAATCAAATGTGGTTTTATCTGTTAATAGCACTCTTGACTTCAGACTATTTAATCTCAAAGTCTCAATTCACTTGTATAATGGGGGAAAATATGCTTTTCAATTAAGATTGTTGTGAAGATCAAAACAGGTTAAAAAACAAAATAAAAATTCTTAGCAGAATGCCTGAATAAAATGTTTGCATGCATAGATTTGTTTTTATTTCCTTGCCTAAATATGTTTGCCATGACCATATTTTGAACCTTTTTTTTTTTTTTATCAATTTCAGTTTTTGTGTCTAAATAGCCTCCTTTTGTTTAGTTGCTAACTCATGTCTAACTCTTTTGCTAACCCATGGACTGTAGTAGCCCACCAGACTTCTTCTATCTAGGGGATTTCTCAAGCAAGTATACTGGAGTGGGTTGCCATCTCCTTCTCCAATCCTCTTTCAGTTCAGTTCAGTTCAGTCACTCAGTTGTGTCTGACTCTTTGCAACCCCATGAATTGCAGCACGCCAGGCCTCACTGTCCATCACCAACTCCCAGAGATCAAACTCATGTCCATCGAGTCAGTGATGCCATCCAGCCATCTCATCCTCTGTCGTCCCCTTCTCCTCCTGCCTCCAATCCTTCCCAGCATCAGAGTCTTTTCCAGTGAGTCAACTCTTCGCATGAGGTGGCCAAAGTATTGGAGTGTCAGCTTTAGCATCAGTCCTTCCAATGAACACCCAGGACTGATCTCCTTTAGAATGGACTGGTTGGATCTCCATGCAGTCCAAGGGACTCTCAAGAGTCTTCTCCAACACCACAGTTCAAATGCATCAATTCTTCGGTGCTCAGTTTTCTTCACAGTCCAACTCTCACATCCATACATGACAACTGGAAAAACCACTGCCTTGACTAGACGGACTTTTGTTGGCAAAGTAATATCTCTGCTTTTGAATATGTTGTCTAGGTTGGTCATAACTTTCCTTCCAAAGAGTAAACGTCTTTTAATTCCATGGCTGAAGTCACCATCTGCAGTGATTTTGGAGCCCAGAAAAATAAAGTCTGTCACTGTTTCCACTGTTTCCCCGTCTATTTGCCATGAAGTGATGGGACCAGATGCCATGATCTTAGTTTGCTGAATGTTGAGCTTTAAGCCAACTTTTTCACTCTCCTCTTTCACTTTCATCAAGAGGCTTTTTAGTTCCTCTTCACTTTCTGCCATAAGGGTAGTGTCATCTGCATATCTGAGGTTTATTAGTTCCATTCAAAAAATCAAATATTTGTAGTTTTCACAAAGTGTTAGGGAATGAGAAGAATATGAAAGAAAGTTGATCTGTAATCTGTTAAGAAAAAGAGGATTTTTGATACTTATTTTATTAAACTCCTTATTTCTTTTCTTTTGACCACTTTTGAAACACATGTTCAAATAAACCCACATATCTTTTACAACTATTGAGTATTATTCATTTTACTTGGATTTTATTAGAAAATTACACCACACAAATATAATTTTACAAATTTTGCTATGGAACCTATATTTACATTTTATTATTAAATAAATAATATTTTAGATATACATGTTTTTATAAGATGAAGTTCCATTATCCCAGCATCAATTTTATTTTTAGACTTTTCACTTAGAATTTTTCTTCAGTTTTGAGTAAGTTAGATCTTTCTCTTTTTTCAAATATTAATGTGCTTTGTGTAGATGGTCTTATTCTGCTAAATGTTGCTCAGGTATAGTTCATAAGCACTGTAGAGTTCGATCCCTGAGTCAGAAAGATCCCCTGAAGAAGGAAATGGCAATCTATTCCAGTATTCTTGCCAGGTAAATCTCATTGACAGAGGAGACTGGCAGGCTTCAGTCCATGGGGTCACAAAAGATTCAGAAACAATGATTAAATAACAACAATGAGAGGGAATGATGCAAAAAACTACCCAGTAGCCTTACATACTCAGAGAAGGCAATGGCAACCCACTCCAGTACTCTTGCCTGGAAAATCCCATGGTTGGAGGAGCCTTGGCAGGCTGATGTCCATAGGGTTGTAAAGAGTCGGACACGACTGAGCGACTTCACTTTCACTTTTCACTTTCATGCATTGGAGAAGGAGATGGCAACCCACTCCACTGGAGAATCCCAGGGATGGTGGAGCCTGGTGGGCTGCCGTCTCTGGGGTCACAGAGTCGGACATGACTGAAGCGACATAACAGCAGCAGCAGCAGCCTTACATACTAGGTATTTCAGGTTAAAAAATTAAATTGTTGTTAGAAGAATTTTATTCTGTGAAAGTTGAACTTTAGTAGCAGCCATAACTTAAGAAACAAAATGTGAGGTGTAGTGAATTTATCTTAAATCCTTTTTGAGTGAATTTGGTTACTGATATGGAGAAAGGCTTTCTTCTGAAGACAGTTCATTTCTCAAGTTGTCCTGTAAAATTTTCTCCACATTAATTTTTAGTATATACTTAATATAATGGAGACTTTAAAAGATAACCACCTGATATGATGAAATGTCAAACACATCAAGTATTAATGTACAAGTACAATTATAAACTGGCTTGAAGGTCTGAAATTCGATTTTAACTGTTTAAGGAGGTTTAATTACTCAGTCTAAAAGAAAGCATATTTTAAGTTAGCATATTTATTAGAATTTTCTGAAGTCCAAATCTATAATAAAAGAGGTCAATTACATGACTGAAATGGTAATTATTTATTCTACCTTTATAATACATGCAAATAACAGAATACCTCTGAGTGAAATTTTAAATTACCAAATTTTAAAGTACCAAGGAAGGAAACAAACAAAATTTAAATATAGAAATTTAAAGTATAAAATCAGAGCACACAGAAAATCAGAGGTAAGCTGTGGTCTTATAAAAATATCTCTAGCTTTTTTTAATCTGGGAGCAATTTTTTTTTTATTGTGTATCATCTTATCAATTGTAAGCAGTTCACAGACTCTTAGGATTCTCCATTTCATCTTCTGTGATTGGCTAGTATTTAAGTAAAATACACAAAAAGGACAAAAAGATAAACATTGGTTGACTAATTGCTGTATGTGTCTCACCACCCCCTACCCATTTATCTACCAAGCCCGCCTATGACAGGCTACTGACTATGACTGCTTGTCTGAAATCTGATTCTGTTGCTATGATTGCTCACAGTGTCTGGTGACCCCAATGTGATTCCTGGCTCTGATTCCAACTCTGAGCTGGCTTTGACCTACTGGCAGGGACTTCCAACAGCACCTGAGCCCTGCTTGTGCCAATATAGCTGACATGTCTGGAGCCAGCTTCCGGCTGGTGAATTTGCCACTCAAATAGCAGAGTTTTGTACACATTAGGAAATGAAACACAGAACTTGCCAGCAGTGTTGTTTCACTCAAACAAAATATTAAAAAAAAAAAAAACTATGAGTGAAATTTGGGTAGAAGACCCAAGTGGGTCAAAGATCTTGTCTGAATAGTTACTTCTTTTAAGCAAAGAGATATGTAAATTTATTTTTTTTGTAGTCTCCATAATAAATTATCTGGTCTCTAAGTTTAAAAAATATTCATAGTGAAGGGCATTAAATTTAAAAATACTATCAAAATGATGCTTTCCTTTTTTCTCAATTCAAGTCATCAGCTTCTAAAAGATACACACATAATTTGTCAGGCTATTAAGAAGTAATGTACTCCTTGGTCATCTTATGAACTGTCTGGTGACAAGAAATAGTAAAAGTTAAAATAATTATTTTTGTGAAATATTTTACCATCAAATTTATTCTTAGAATACCATGGTGTGTGTGTGTGCGTTTTCTCCTTTTAATTAGGAAAATAATCTCTTTTAGAGCAAATGTGTCTATATGTGATTTGTTAATAGCTAGTTAAATTAATAACAAATATTTACCATACGTGTTTGTTTTCATATTTGTACACATAAGAGTATATATACTCTTAGTCGATTCTGCTGTATCTTATATATTTATATAAGACTTTTAGGCAAATTTAAACTATAATATAGTTCACCTAATGCACAAAACGTAGTATTTGACTAAAAATCAGTTTTGAAAAGAAAAATGAAAAGATTTACCATTCTTTCCTGAACCTAAAGGTGACGTTATAAAAATGTTTACATATGTTAATTAATGGGAAAACAGAATAAACCAAAAGAATGTAGGCGTTATCTAAAGTAGTTAACTATTTTCAAGTAAACTTCAGAGAATATTGCACATATCTACATTTTCTTCATTTTAAGAATATGAACTTTAACTCAGTTTAATGAACATAAGACCTCAAGGATATCATTTCAGTGTCCCTTAATGTCAATCCAATACATAAAAACCAGTGCTCTAAATATTCTAACCCATTCAAGCAAAAGTCATTCAACAAAGTAGTAAAAGGCAATGTCGTTGTACTATAAAGTTATTTCAAAGTAATAGCTCTCCCATGGTTAGTCATGTGAATATCTAGAATAAATGAAAAAGTAATGAAATGGAAACATGTAAAGAAACAAAACTCTGTATACGTTTTTAATGAGTACAAGTAATAGTGAAGTTGTAAATAGTACAGGCTGCTAACAAAGTCAACAGGAATAATTTTTAGTTGGTAGATGAGTAGTCCTAACATAAAATTAATTTCTTCTGGTTTTTCTTTTATTTTAAATTTTTTTCCTAGATCTGTTTTTGTGGAAAGAAGATGAGTGACTCTACTGAACATCTGTAATACCCAGCTGCACACTGGCATTCCAGTAAGATTTGATTGATGATGTACTTGAATATAGATTTCCAAATAAGGCCCAAGGCCAGTTTCCCCTCATTTTGACAATAAAACACTGTAATTCTTAATATCAAGTGTTTGCTGGAATGGAGAAAAAGAAAGACATTTCTAGCAACATGCAGAGAATGAGAACTGGTGAATTAATCAGTGTTACTACCCACCCATAGGTCCCAAAGCTTATAAAAGATATTCCACCCAGAAAATCGTAGCTACTCATTAGTGCAGAAAAATTGCCTTAATACAGCCCATGTGGTTATGCTAGTGCTGTCAATTGGATGTCAATTGGATACTCTTTTAAAAGTTCTATTTTGTCAATTAATCCCATGTGCTTTTTTCTTTCTTGGAAATTTAGATTCTCCCTCTATTAAATTTAGAAATACATGTTAAGACATAAGAATATAGCATGCTTTGATTAGAAACTCCTAAAACAGTGCGTCAAAATGCTATGGTCTAGAAATGTTTATGAGCTTAAGAGCTGCTGTAGAGTAGCAAGCAGATTTTTTTTTTTTCAACAGGGCCTAAAATCTGGACATTTGTCTACATTAAAAAAAGATAAAAACCTTATGAATTCTATCTTCAGATTTAGGTGAAATTTAGAGGTTGCAATTAATATCTACTCTTAAGAAAAATTTGGAAGAGTGGCTAAATTTTACCATGAGGACATTCATATCCTGGTTGTCACTGACAGATATAGAAAGGTAAAGTCCCTGTTAACTTCCTGGAGTCACTAACATTTTCAGAAATCTGCTGTTATACTGGTTATGAGAAGGCTTTCCTGTCAAAGCAGCAAAATCTCTCTAGCACAATGTTTTTTCAAAAATCAGTTTATTTGGGCTGTTATTTATTTGACAGGAGAAAAAAGATTTTCTTAATTTATAAATATATTTGTGTTTAAAATGGCCCATATTCATCATTATTTTGATTTGGTATTCTCATAATATCTAAATACCTCTTAGTTCTCATAAATGACTCATTTTTTTCTTGTGTGTTCTCATAGTAATTTCCTTTCTGAGACATGTTTTGCTGTACTTATTTCTAGCTTACCTTACTTTTTAATGCTGTTTTATAATAATAATATAAATTTATAGTGCATTGAACAAAATTATTTTAAAAATTATTTAAAATCATCATCACAGTCATATAAATTATACAGGATTAGAATATTTTTTCAAATTAGCTCCATAAATAAAGGCATAACTCCAAGCTTAGAGATTTTTCCATGTTGACTTTCACTATTGCTGATTTCCACAGCATGCTTCCTATTCCTTTTTACTCACTTACAGTATATGATTTTACTGAATATAGATGGAAATTATCTTATATCATCAAATTTGATCTTAGAAACTAAACATCAAACTTGTCATGAAATTAGAATCTAAGAGTCTTTGTTCAGAAATATAAATATACATAAACTTTAAATTATAGCACATACATTATTGTTGTTATTTAGTTGCTAAGTCATGTCCGACTCTTTTTGAGCCCGTGGACCATAGCCTGACAGGCTTCTCTGTTCATGGGATTTCCTAGACAAGCTTATTGATGAAGGTTGCCATTTCCTTCTGCAGGGAATCTTCTCCACCCAGGGATCCAACCTGCATCTCCTGCACTGGTAGGTGAATTCTTTACCACTGAACCATCAAAGAAGACCACATTTATTATCACCATTATTAAAAAGTGGGGGATAAATTCTGGGATCATTCAATTCTCTTCAAATTCTCACTGGTAATATGAATTAGACTGTGAGGGGAAGGCATAAAATGCCAACAATTACTTAAGCAAAGTAAAGCTGAATCACAAAATCCTACTATGCTCTACAAGATAAAGATACTGAACAAAATAATTACAGTAATATGCACTCATAAATATGGGACATTTAATAAAGTCTTTGAGAATTCAGAAAAGCATATAGAATGAAAGTGAATAATGCTAAAGCTTACACATAACTAACTCATTTGGTATTCCAATAAAATATTGGTTTTTAAAAGTAACAACAGTAATGAATTAAGGTGACTAATATAAAGTAAAATAAGTAAACCAACTAATATTTGCTGAATTTATTTTTCATGAAGCTATTCTAACATTCTCATAAAGCAAGTAAAACAAAAACTTATCCAGAATAGAACTGGACATTAAATAAGAAAACAGAAATCTGTTTAATAGTAAGAACAAATTTTTATGATAAGTAAAGTTTAAAAAGAAGAAAAGATCAGTTGCTGAGTTAGAATATTTTCTACTCTTGCACTTGAAAAATGCCAGGATTATTTTATTGCAATTACTTTTTATAGGTCTATTGCTTTCACATTTCAGTTGTCATGATAATGTTAATTGTGTAGCATCCATCATAAATTTAAAAGGGCAAACACCATGGTCCATTTGAAAAGGAGAATTTGATAATTTACAGGGAAAAATAAAGCACTATAAACTTCAAGTATATTCAAGCCTGAAGCAGCATTCTTAACCCCTTTAATCATGAAAAAGTCTTGTTTATTCCTTAAACCTGAGACAATGAAAATATAGAATTTTGTGTTGTTTTCAATTAAGCTTTCAAAGTTTTTAAATGCAACTTCATTTTTTAAATATTGATAAATAATTATAAATAATTAAAATATCTTACATTTGCAATTGTTAACTTTTGATATGTTTTAAAATTATCTGTAGATGGATTGTTCATACAGCAGTAAATTTTACTTTCTGATTCAAAAAAGCATCTAAAAGTTGGAATTTGAATTGTAGACTACATCAATCAAAACAACAAAGGAAATTGACTTATTAGCAATAACATTTCATAATAATATTATTTTTCTTTTTGTCTTAATCCTACTGAGTGTCAAGATCTACTATCAGAAAGAGTATTGAACCATTGATAAATGTTTGCCAATGAGATAATTTATATGTGCAGAGCCATCAAAATCTAAAACAAGTCTGAGGGAGGAAGTGGAGGGGAGGCAAGAGAAAGAGGAGAAAGAATAAGAGAAAAAGGAGAAGAGGAGGATAACACAGATAACAGTCAAATGAGGGCAGAAACAATATAATCAAATCTAGGAATGCAGTACAGCTAAGTTAAATGTGAGTGAATTCCGATACTACTGATTCATTCATTTATAAAGATAATTATGAAGTATGTTTAAATACTGGCACGGATGTAACTACTGGGGCTTCCCCAGTGGCTCAGGCAGTAAAGAACCTGCCTGCAATGCAGGTGACCCAGGTTTGACTAGCAAGGATGTAGCTATAATGAACAACAAATTATTTTACCATTATTATTTATTAAATTAACCCAGTTATCAATCTTTTACATTTGTTTTTATTTTATTAATAAACAATTATAAATAGTTAACTTTTATTTAACTAGTAACCTATAAACTAAAGAGCACACTTAAGTCTGAAGATATTATTTCAAACAAGAGGAAGTTATTTTTTATTAACAATTGGATGAATGACTTGTCTTCTTTTGTTCTGAACTTTGGCTGCTTTCCACAATGCTCAGAAAGAAAAAAAAAAAAAAACTGGGAAAAATTATGCTGAAAACAAAATTAGCCAGCGGTAAGAGTGAAGAGATCACTTAAAATTTTTTTTTTTAATATCTTAGATATTTGGGTTATGTTCTAAACTTATCTGATAGATACAGTTCTCTCTATTGGCCCATTTTTTAGTCTGTATTTGGGAGATTTTTTTAGCACCTCACATTCAGAATTCCTACATCAAGTAAAGTCATAATTTAGGTTCTCTGGCTACAGTGTACCCATCCCACTTTTAAGCATAAGTATAGAACCTTTGAAATGTTTAACTTGCATCATACTTGCTTGGGAAAAAAGGTCTTGTCATAGAGAGCTGGTACCTAGTATCATAACATGATTTTTCTTCCTTTTTCTCCATGGAAAATGTCTTCTACTTCATGGTATTTTAACATAACATTTTAAATAATAATCAATAGAAACAAATCTGAGATAAGTGGTTACTATTTTCTTTTGAAATGTATCAATAATAACTTTCTTTCAGTTTTTATTTCTCTTTTTCATTCTCCGGGATAATTAAGAACAAACTATTCCTAAATGTTCTATAATACATTTAAATAGGAAGTATGCTGCTAAGTGCCAAATAATGTATGCATTTCATATATATTTGCTTCCACAATAATTGCCTTGGAAATGATTTATAAATGCAAAAGAAGGGATGAAGTCAACTGTACCATAGCATGTCCAAGTTACACTTGTCCAGCATCACTATCTTCTTTCCTTTCCTATTCTCTTTGCACCCCCTTCCTTTTTTTCATTTGGTTCATTAAATACAATATTTTCCTCTTATCTCCTCCTTTCTGTGTTATGTAGGTCATTAAAAAGTCCTACTCTCTTACTAAATTTCAGCTTCAGGTGTCACCTGAATCCCTATGTGACAAATACCTCAAATTAACAAATTTTAACATATAATCTCTTGGGTAGTGTTTGAAATGGTGGGGAAAGACAGAAAATACTCTTTTTTCTCTGCTCTTCACTTTTACTAGGTCACCATCAGCAGCTTTGATCAAGCTGTCCTTGCTTACCATCATATTTAATTACTTTTTGAAATCCAAAGATCTTTTTTTTTAAATAGTTCTTACCATCTCTATATCATTTTTTTCATTCCTTGAAATATGTGAACTACTTTCTAAGTAGAGGTATTTTTGGTATGACTAAAATATGCCAGCAAATTTGGAAAACTCAGCAGTGGCCACGGGACAGGAAAAGGTCAGTTTTCATTCCAATCCCAAAGAAAGGCAATGCCAAAGAATGCTCAAACTACCGCACAGTTGCACTCATCTCATATGCTAGTAAAGTAACACTCAAAATTCTCCAAGCCAGGCTTCAGTAATACGTGAATCATGAACTTCCTGATGTTCAAGTTGGTTTTAGAAAAGGCAGAGGAACCAGAGATCAAATGGCAAACATCCGCTGGATCCTGGAAAAAGCAAGAGAGTTCCAGAAAAACATCTATTTCTGCTTTCTTGACTATGCCAAAGCCTTTGACTGTGTGGATCACAATAAACTGTGGAAAATTCTGAAAGAGATGGGAATACCAGACCGCCTGACCTGCCTCTTGAGATTTCTGTATGCAGGTCAGAAAGCAGCGGTTAGAACTGGACATGGAACAACAGACTGGTTCTAAATAGGAAAAGGAGGACGTCAAGGCTGTATATTGTCACCCTGCTTATTTAACTTTTATGCAGAGTACATCATGAGAAACGCTGGACTGGAAGAAACACAAGCTGGAATCAAGATTGCCGGGAGAAATATCAATAACCTCAGATATGCAGATGACAACACCCTTATGGCAGAAAGTGAAGAAAAACTAAAAAGCCTCTTGATGAAAGTGAAAAAGGAGAGTGAAAAAGTTGGCCTAAAGCTCAACATTCAGAAAACAAAGATCATGGCATCTGGTCCCATCACTTCACGGGAAATAGATGGGGAAACAGTGGAAACAGTGTCAAACTTTATTTTGGGGTCTCCAAAATCACTGCAGATGGTGACTTCAGCCATGAAATTAAAAGACGCTTACTCCTTGGAAGAAAAGTAATGAGCAACCTAGATAGCATATTCAAAAGCAGATATTACTTTGCCGACTAAGGTCCGTCTAGTCAAGGCTATGGTTTTCCCTGTGGTCATGTATGGATGTGAGAGTTGGACTGTGAAGAAGGCTGAGCGCTGAAGAATTGATGCTTTTGAACTGTGGTGTTGGAGAAGACTCTTGAGAGTCCCTTGGACTGCAAGGAGACCCAACCAGTCCATTCTGAAGGAGATCAACCCTGGGATTTCTTTGGAAGGAATGATGCTAAAGCTGAAACTCCAGTACTTTGGCCTCCTCATGCAAAGAGTTGACTCATTGGAAAAGACTCTGATGCTGGGAGGGTTTGGGGGCAGGAGAAGAAGGGGATGACAGAGGATGAGATGGCTGGATGGCATTACTGACTCAATGGACGTGAGTCTGAGTGAACTCCGGGAGTTGGTGATGGACAGGGAGGCCTGGCGTGCTGCGATTCATGGGTCACAAAGAGTCGGACACGACTGAGCGACTGAACTGATAACTCACAAGTAGAATCTGCATTATGCATTGTATCTTAGGTAAAGAAAGTAACTGGTATTTGGCTCTAGCCAAATTTTCTGTCTTTACTTTTATATTCTATTATCCAGAAAGAAATCAAAGCCTTTGGCAAGAAACACAATTGGTGGGTATCAGTATCTTAAAATGAAACTGGTTGCAAGCTGTTCAGAAGTTTCAAGCCTATCCATTAATGCCTTCCCCAAAGCTCAAGTCAGTCACAATCTGCAGAATTACATTAAATAGTCTTAGTACTGGGACTGCTCATTCACAGGCAAAAAAAAAAAAAAAAAAAAAGTTGCAATTATTGTTCAGTTACATATGAATAAGGAATTGGAAACAGCTTAGTATGCTACAATAGTGATTTTAGATATTAGTCAGTAACTAATTGTACAATAGGGCTTATGTCACTTAACTTCTTTGACCCTCCTTTCCTTCATTTGCAAAATTAGAGATATTCTTGTTGACTAAAATATATGATGTTAAAATTTTAGAAATAAAATTTTGTTTCTGTTTCTTTCATAACAATTTGAAATATGCTAGGGCTGAGGGGAAATCTTTTTTTTGTTAAAAACACACTAACCACTGTCACAACTCACTCTTCCAATGACCCACCAAAACTACTATAAAACCTAGTTTGTATTAGTGGTTTTCTCTAAATTTGGAACATTTTGTTTCTGACCATAACTGATTGTATCATGGAGGATAGCTAACCCAAAAGCAGTGGTCCCTGTGACCTGAGGAGAAAAGATTAACCAAATGGATTGATTTTGTCTAAGAATATAGCAAAAGAATGGCAAATAATTGTTGAAACTGAAAGGATTACTTTCTAAGTAATGGTATTTTTGGTATGAAGAGTAAGGAAATGTTTGGACCCAAATTAAATTTATCAAGAAATCCCAAATATGAATAAGACTGGGAAGCAACAACTATGATAGATAAAACAACGAGATATAGAGGTAATTTTCAAGTTATATATTGTTTACTGACCTACTCTAAATATAATTACTTGAAAAGTAGCAACCTAAGGTCTGTCCTTAAAAGTTTAATATACAAATGCCATCACATCCAGAGTTTTGCCATCAGATTCATTTCTGAAAATGTGTATGTCCTGCTGGGTATCACAGAAAACATAATTACTGCAGGCTGCATTTCTCAGGCTCCATGTCAGCTATTTTCCTTCTGGGTTTGGTCAGTAGCAGGCCCTGGCAAGGCAGTAGACAGTGAGAGAAAGGAAGAATCCAGGGTATGTGTCTCCCTCTCTATCAGAAGTAGAGTCTTCGACAATAGCTGTTTTTCCAAATCTCCATCTCCCTCCTTGGTTCTACCTTCCCCAAGCTGATTCTGACCCCTGAGCTCTGGTGGTACTACCCCTTCCCCTTCTCACTCAGACCTGGGGGCAATAGTGGTTTTCTGCTTCTTAATCTCTGAGTCACCTTACAGATTTTCTGTTGTGTGTCTCAGTTCTTTTCTTATCTGTGTAATTAGTTCCCTGTACCAAGCAATCTCTGATTATTATCTGAGAGTGGTTTTCTTGGTTGGACTCTTCACAGGATGTGAAGTCCTAGAGATGACAATATTTAATATTGCACATGCTTTCCTTACAGCTATTTATTGCATAAATTGTCTCTCCTTATTAAGTTTTTCAAGTAAATGTGAGATGGGCAGAGATGATGAGACTTCAGTTGGTACAGTTTTTCTTCTAATTTATTTGTCTGAAAACTGCCAGAAGGGAAGCTCTACCAAATACCCATTTGTTATAATGTCAGTCTGAGAAAACAAAGCAATTAAATCTCTTGACAGGAAAAGTAGTGGGATTTTTGGATATCAACTTCTGAGTAATGATAAAATAAGTTAAAAAAAAAAAAGCAAATGGCTAGTGGGACAACTGTATCATAAGATGCCAACTTTTAAGTTTTCCTCAGTGCTCAACTTAACAATGTTGAATATAGTGTGTTTATTGAACAGCTAGTCTTGGGCAAATATTGTGCTAAGCCTAAGTTAGGATAATGAATAAGGCACAAAACTTGCCCTAGAGGACTTCCCTTCAGGAATGAATAGGTGAATAAATAAATAAAAGTAGGTAACTGGAGGAAAGATAATCACTTAAAAATATACAGGTATTAGAAACAGAATCCCTTCTAGTAAGAGAATCATATGTGTAAACAAATAGATATTAAATACTAAGTATTTAGGACAAAATGGGGAAATATGCAAACTATCGGTATAGGAGTGGAGTACTAAATCTTGCTGGGGGATGTGTAAAGGAGTTGACCACGGAAAGTTTTCTGAAGAGGTAGTCAACTTGAGTAGATCACAGGATTCCCAGATACCTTGTTAAAACAATATCCTGAGTGTGTCTGTGAAGTGGTTCTGGAGTACTAGTATTTGAACAGTACACTGAGTAAAGTAAAGTGCTCTCCACAGCGTGGCAAGAATCCAATCTTTTGAGGGCCTGGGGAAAAAAAAATGGTAGAGGTGGGGAGAATTCACTCTCTCTCTACTTGACTGATTGAGCCAGAACATTGTATACATCATCATTGGCTCTCCCGCTCCCAGATTTTCAAAATATTCCACCAGCTTTCCTGAGTCTTCAACTTGCAGATGGGAGATGGTAGTACTTCTCAGCTTGCATAATCACATGAGCCAAGTCCTTATAATAAGGCCTCTTTCATATATATATATATGAGTGAGTGAATGTGCTTAGTCACTCAGTCATGTCCAACTCTTTGAGACCCTGTGGTCTGTAGCCTGCCAGGCTCCTCTGTCCGTGGGGATTCTCCAGGCAAGAATACTGGAGTGGGTTGCCATGCCCTCCTCCAGGGGATCTTCCCAACCCAGGGATCAAACCCAGGTCTCCTGTATTGCAGGCAGATTCTTTACTGACTGTGCCACCAGGGAACCCCGAATGAGTTAATGAATAGTTGGATAAGGCCTTCTCTGTCCGTGGAATTGTCCAGGCCCAAATACTGGAGTGGATTGCTATTCCCTTCTCCAGGGGATCTTCCTGACTCAGGGATTAAACCTGGGTTTCCTACGTCGGAAGCAGATTTTTTACCATTTGAGCCACCAGGGAAGCCCCAAATAATAAGTTCAGTTCAGTTCAGCCACTCAGTCATGTCCCACTCTTTGTGACCTCATGGACTGCAGCACACCAGGCCTCCCTGTCCATCACCAACTCCTGGAGTTTACTCAAACTCATGTCCGTTGAGTCAGTGATGCCATCCAACCATCTCATCCTCTGTTGTCCCCATCTCCTCCACCTTCAATCTTTCCCAGCATCAGGGTCTTTTCCAATGAGTCAGTTCTTCGCATCAAGTGGCCTAAGTATTGGAGTTTCAGCTTCAGCATCAGTCCTTCCAGTGAATATTCAGGATTGAAATAATATAGTCCTGAAATAATAAGCAAAAGTAAATAATTGGAAGGAAAGGAGAGTATTTAGAAACATAGAGATAGTAGAAACAGAATCAATAGGATTTATTATCTATATCTGCTTGTCTGGAGAATATCTAGGTAATATTTTGAAGACCAATGTCATTCCAAACCAAGAATCCTGTTAAAGAACTAGGTGGTAGCAAAATAGTGAACAGGTTTGTGAATCGTTGTAACGAGACTGGAATTCAGTGCATGCTGGGGAGTTCACTTAGGGTTGTAAGATAAACGTGATCAGACACATGATTTTGAGGAATATTAAGAAAGAAATATGGAACAAGTGAGACTGATGAAGAAACTGATGTAATTTAAACACATTCCTCTCTTTTTTCTTACTCAGTCCTTTTTTAAAAATGTTATTGAAGTACAGTTGATTTACAATATTAATTTCTGCTGTACAGCAAAGTGACTGTTACATATATTGATTTTCATATTTTTTTATTATGGTTTATCACAGGTCATTAAATGTGCAGGATATTCTTGCTTATCCACCTAAATATGATGGTTTGCATATGCTAATCCTACATTCCCAATCTTTCCCTCTCCCACCTCTTCTCCTCCTTGGCAACCATAAGTCTGTTCTCCATAGTTGAACATATTTCTCTTAGTTCAGTTCAGTTCAGTCACTCAGTCATGTCCGACTCTTTGTGACACCATGAACCGCAGCATGCCGGGCCTCCCTGTCCATCACCAACTCCCAGAGTCCACCCAAACCCATGTCCATTGAGTCGGTGATGCCATCCAACTATCTCATCCTCTGCTGTCCCCTTCTCCTCCTGCTCTCAATCTTTCCCAGCATCAGGGTCTTTTCCAATGAGTCAGCTCTTCGCATCAAGTGGCCAAATACTTCTCTTAACCTGAGGTTAAAGAGAACATAAACTAAGGCAGTAGGGTTGGAAACTGGAAGTATTATAACAATGTGTTCAAGAAATACTTAAAAGGTAAAGTTGACATGGTTTTGTGACTATTTGAATATATTGCATTTGAGAATGAAGAAAAATACTATTTAGATGATATCAATTTAACACTACGTAGATAATATTCTTGAATTGGAAATTGGATGGCTATTGAAAGATTATATAAATACAACATAGATGAAATTGTCTCCAGCTTTACCAAACTGTTAACTGAGGCAACAAAACAAATTAATTAAAAGTAGGCATTCTGCATCCAGAGTTTGACTTTGAATTCAAGGTCTACCAGAAAGAGTATATGTTGAATAAATAAATGTATGAATGAGAAGGTGAATAAATAATTAGTTAAAAATAAAAAGTAGAAAACAAATTGGAGGAAAGATAGATATTTAGAGACTTATAGGTATTATAAATCCTAGTTAATATTTCTATAACTCAGTTTCTCTATCTCTGAAATGGGAATAGCAATAGGATCTACTTGCAAGGGTTGATAATATATTTTAAAAGATTGGAATAAGAGTATAACTAGACATTAGCATCATTATTACACCTAGAATGTTTTCACTTGATTGAATCTAATTGAATATTATTTCCAAGAAAGGAAAATTTTTGTCTGTTGATAAAGAATCTGAAATGCCCAGAACAGTGCCTGGAAAATAGCAAATTCTCCATAAATATTTACTGAATAAATGAGAGAATACTTATAACAGGCACATATTATTGTTGTTTCTCTTCATAGTGCTTAATATATGGTATGCACTATCCCTAGCACTACATATTACTCAGCATATTTAATCATCATAACAAACCTATGAGACAGTTTTATTGTTCCCTTTTTGTAGATTAGAACACCAAGGCACAAACAGTTATTATTATTTATTGTATCAGCCAGTTTGAGGTGTTACAACAAAATGCCATAGACTCAGTGGTTTGTAAAAAAAGAAATTGAACTCTCACAGTTCTTGATACTGGGAAATCCTAGATCAAGATACCAGCAGATCAATGGTGACACGGATGGTCAACTTATGCTATGTCATCACTAGACTGTAGGGGCAACAGAGCTCTCAGGGTTCTCTTTTATAAGGGCACTAAGCTGCATTGGAGAAGGAAATGGCAACCTGCTCCATTGTTCTTGCCTGGAGAATCCCAGGGATGGGGGAGCCTGGTGGACTGTCGTCTATGGGGTCGCACAGAGTCGGACACGACTGAAGCGACTTAGCAGCAGCAGCAGCAGCAAGCTCATTCATAAAGGTTCTGCTTCATGATCTAATCACTTCCCAAGGGCCCCACCTCATGATGCCATTACATGGAGGATGAGGTTTTAACATTTTCATTTCAAGAAGACACATTCAGTCAACAGCAGTTATCAAAGATCACACAAGGTGTAGGAGAATTTGAAAGCTAGAATCAAAGCTAGAATTTGAACTCAGACACTATGTCTCTAGAGTTTTATGCTTTTGTGCATAATACCCTTGGCTCTAAGGACCAAAGAGATAGATAGTAATGGCAGTTCCCAAGTGGGACAGTGGTAAAGAATCCACGTGCCAATGCAAGAGAGAAAGGAGACCTGTGTTTGATCCCTGGGTCACAAGGATCCCCTGGAGTAGGAAATGGAAACCCACTCCGGTATTCTTGCCTGAAAAATTCTGTGGACAGAGGAACCTGGCGGGCTACAGTCCATGGGGTTGCAGAGAGTTGGACACAACTAAGCACAGGGCAGTTCCCAAGGGGAAGGTGTATCTTATTTAGGCAGAGTAACTGTTTTTACTGAAGGATGAAGTAAATTCAAAATGATAGTCAGCAATCCTTTAATGATTTTCCAGTTGGAATATTTGTTTTTAACTTGAGAAAAAGAGCTGTCTTGGTTGTAGCTGATATTTGGGAACAGCAAAATCTCAGCATCCAGCTTTTGACACTCATAAAAGCTTTGATGGGTCTAAATACAAACCTGTAAAAGATTCCTTGTATCCCCCAATTTATTCCTTTATACTATGATTTCCCTTTTATTTCTTTTTTAATTTTTTTAAAATATAAATTTATTTATTATAAATTGGAGGTTAATTACTTTACAATATTGTATTGGTTTTGCCACACATCAACATGAATCTGCCACAGGTATACACGTGTTCCCCATCCTGAACCCACTCCCTCCTTCTTCCCTGTACCATCCCTCTGGGTCGTCTCAGTGCACCAGCCCCAAGCATCCAGTATCCTGCATAGAACCTGGATTGGCGATCATTCTCTATATGATATTGTACATGTTTCAATGCCATTCTCCCAAATCATCCCACACTCTCCCTCTCCCACAGAGTCCAAAAGACTGTTCTATACATCTGTGTCTCTTTTGCTCTCTCGCATACAGGGTTATCATTACCATCTTTCTAAATTCCATATATATGCGTTAGTATATTGTATTGGTGTTTTTCTTTCTGGCTTACTTCACTCTGTATCATAGGCTCCAGTTTCATCCACTTCATTAGAACTGATTCAAATGTATTCTTTTTAATGGCTGAGTAATACTTCATTGTGTATGTACCACAGCTTTCTTATCCGTTCATCTGCTGATGGACATCTAGGTTGCTTCCATGTCCTGGCTATTATAAACAGTGCTGCTTTTTAAACACCATATTACTCTTGTTACATGTAAACTCTATTTTGTACTGTATTCCAGTATTTTTGTGATTTCATCTTCTTACACTCCTTCCCTTCGGTTTATTCACTCTTTGACATTCAGACTTCACCTTTACTGTTGAGATTTGTTTTTATGTCTTCTTGAAATTGTTTTTATGATTTTCTTTTTTGTTTGCTTTTCTTTTGATTGACTCTTCATGAGAGAGATTATTTATAAACCCCTCACTGTCTCTTGGTACTGTCAAAAATCTCCCCAGTTATCTATCTATGGTACTTCTGAATCACCTTTCACATATTCCCTTGCATCAGAAAAATAGACTATCTTAAATTAATAGCCATACTTTAGATGAAAGGTACACTTTGATAGGTTTTTTTGAAACAAAAATGTACCATTCTTGTTTTACTGTAGTACCAGTTTCCAGCTCTGAAATTTCTACCAATAAGTTTGTTCCTCAAGAACCAACTATAAAAGTAAACTGATATCAACAGAATACTTTTTAAAAGTTTATATGCTTTAATTTTGGTCATCTAGCCAGGGTACTTTGGCCACCTCATGCGAAGAGTTGACTCATTGGAAAAGACTGTGATGCTGGGAGGGATTGGGGGCAGAAGGAGAAGGGGACGACAGAGGATGAGATGGCTGATGGCATCACAGACTCGATGAACGTGAGTCTGAGTGAACTCTGGGAGATGGTGATGGACAGGGAGGCCTGGCGTGCTGCCATTCATGGGGTCACAAAGAGTCGGACACGACTGAGCGACTGAACTGAACTGAACTTAACTGAACCCAGGGTTATTCAACTCTTTTCCATTGACATAATATTGTAACAGTTTCCCTTAACATCCTTTATTGGTGAATCAGAGAGCTTGCCCTAAAGAAACCATTTTATTCCGTATAGGAAATCTATCCTTTTTGAGAATAAGAGGTATTAAACTTTGAAGTTATAATAACTTGGTACCTATACATAAACACACACACTCTCATATGTACACACACGTACATACATACATATATGTATATATCTATGTCCGTTTTTCAGAGTAAATAATAAGCAACTAATACATATGCTATAGTCATGGGCTTCCCTGGTAGCTCAAACAGTAAAGAATCTCCTACAATGGAGGAGACCCAGGTTGGATCCTTGGGTTGGGAAGATCCCCTGGAGAAGGGAATGGCGACCCACTTCAATATTCTTGCCTGGAGAATTTCATGCACAGAGGAAGCTGACTGGCTACAGTCCATGGAGTTACAAAGAGTCGGACACTACTGAACTAAAACAGACAGGTTATAGACATTATATTAATGTGCTACAAATTTCATAAGTATGTTTAATCTTCCAAACTCTAAAGCATTATCATTCACATTCTTCAATATGTTTGATGATAAGTTGAAAAGCAAGGATTTAAATTTGCATTCCTATCAAAATTAATTCCAAATAAACTTTTTTGTATCATCATATTTATTCTGTAATGAGGAAGGACTAAACTTATAGAAACCCAATCTGGATGGGAGATTTTTTTTTCATGATTAGAAAACATAAGGGAGAGAGAAAGCAGCTCATATCTTATCCATTATGATCAACAGCCCATGCTAATGGCATTCATTAAGCTAAATGAGCAGGAGAATGAGGACTCTAACTTTCTAATTGAGACAGATTTATTTTTAGGATGAAATTCTCCCAAAATACATTTTCTTTTTTAAAATACCAAGTGCCATATTAAGACATATAATTTAAACAACCAATCATGAAAGTGATGTGCTTTAGCTCTTCTAGAAGTGAAATTATACAAGGACCCAAATAATCACCATCAATTTTATAGTTTTTATTATGACTATTATTTATTATGCAAGTGAATAAAATATGAAAAAGGAAGAAAAAAATGCTCTTCATTAGAGTTAATGACTCATACTAGCAATTCTGATATTAAATTAACTGTTTAAGCCCTCTTCTGCCCTAGATCCACTCCTGAGAGCATCAGTCATGTCTAATAAATTCATATCACAAAAGTAATTTCACCTTAGAAACAGATTGGAAATAGATTTTATATATACTGAGCTCTGCTGTGCTTGGATGAAGTATAAATATATATATATATATATATATATATATATATACACACACACACACACATATGGATACACACATATATATGTAACATGGAGGTTAATAAGCCTAACAAATAACTTATTAGGTTAATAAGTCTAATATGTTCTATTAATTTTATACAGAGTAAATTCTAACAACCACAGGTACTTTTATAATACATACTTATAACACTTTAGGTATAACTGAAAGATGAATGGACTTGTCATTAAAAGACCTGGATTTCAAGTATAGTTCTGTTGTTATTACCTCTATGGGTGAATCCCAAAAAAAAAGAATGATAAATGTAAACTCAAAAAATGATTTTCAAAGTTGGTTCTGACTACACCAAACTTGTTTAACTTGTTTCAGATAAATCCTCCCACCAAAATAAAATTATAAAACATAGAGAAAACATATAAAATAACTATTTTGGAGAGGAACCAAAGCTTGCAACTTTTGAGGATCCATAACCACTGAGACAGTGGAAGCTTGTTAGATGAGTTCTACATTCACTCAGTTGTCTCCTTGAAGCCATTTTTCAATTCACTGCAAAACACAAGCAAAATGTAGCAGTCTCACAGGGCTGAAAAACAATGGCAAGTTTTAGTTACCAAACTGAATGGTACTTGAGAAGCAAAATTCTTGAAATGAGGGAACTACAATAGTGAGTTAACAAATTGTCCAGACGTATCTCCTGGAAGTTGTTGGTTGACATTTGAGAGATGAGATAAGAAAGAAAAAGAAAGGAAAGATTTGGGGGCAGGGAAGAGAGAGAGAAAGGTAGAGGAAGGAAGGAAAGTTAAAAGGTAAAGCCCAGCTACAAACGGTAACTAGAAGAAAAAAAAAAAAAAAAACTGAGCAGAAATCTCATCATCCACAAATTGAGAAGACAGAAGCTGAAGGTCTAGACTAGGAATGTTGGAAGAATCTTCCCAAATACTTGAGGTCTTCTGTTGAGGTTCCAGAAACATGACATCCTAGAAGCCTAGTGACACCTTAGGTATAAGGCACATACTTTAGGAGTAAGGACTGCAATCGAAAGGTAACAGCAAAACTGATACAGAATCACTGATGAAAATCTGTTACCTCAGGTGGAAATCCAAGGTCACTGTGGTAAAGTGGGGCCTCAGACATGACTCCAGGTGCACCTGTCAAGCTCAGGCAGAGTGCCAGGCACACTAGAGTAAGTGGGTGGTGCAAATAGCCTGGCTCTAATCCCAGGGACACCCTGCCACACTGTGCGCCCCAGGCCACTGCCCTGACATCTGGTGGCTCATGGCTAACAGGGTCGGTCCAGGCGGTTCCAGGGGTGGGCACATCCATGTCTGGGGGACCATTACTCTGCCTCTCACATGATCAGAAAGTTGATTGCCAGAGTGTTACAGGACCATGAAGCAGTTTGCTGAGCTTCTGAGTGTCAGAGCCTTGCCCAGCCTACCATGTTCCTAAAGCAAGAGGACTCATGCCTTGGGTGCTTGCTGAGATCTGGCAGGCCACACAACTGACTGCTGTGTCAGAGATCAAGCCCTGAGCCTTTGGAGTGGGAGCACTGACTCCAAGACCCTAGACTACCAGAGAACTAACCCTAGAGGGTATCAAATAGTGAGAATTCACACAAAGGAAGCCACTGGAATACAAGACCCGACATCACCCAACCACCAGTAGCACCCTGTGCAGGATGCATCATCTAAACAACAAAACAAAAACAAAAATACAAACCCAATCATCAGCATACAGGATTACCACTTCACTCAGCCTTGCCCATCAGAGGAAAAACAAACAATCAAACAAAAATTCAGCACAAATCTCACCCTATATGAAGCTAACATGAACCACTGGACCAACCTTAGGAGGGAAGAAACCAAAAGGAAGAAATAATTCAACCTTGAAGCCTGGGAAAAGAAGACCACAAACACAATAAGTTAAAAAGAAATCACGAAAAGGCAGAGAAATACTACACAAATGAAGGAACAAACTAGAAACACAGAAGTCCAAATAAATGAAGAGGAAATGGGAACATTACCTGAAAAATAATTTAGAATAATGATAATAAAGATGATCAAAAACCTTGAAAACAAAATGGAGAAAATGTAAGAATCAATTAACAAAGACCTGGAAAAATTAAGGAATAAACATACAGAGACAAACCACACAATTACTGAGATTACAAATACTCTACAAGGAATCAATAGCAGAATGTTTGAAGCAGAAGAATGAATCAGTGAGCTGGAAGATAAAATGGTGGAAATAACTTCTGAAGAGCAGAATGAAGAAAAGAGAATGAAAAGAACTGAGGATAGGCTCAGAGGCCTCTGGAACAATATCAAATGCACCAACATTCAAATTATAGGGGTACCAGAAGAAGAAGAGAAAGAGTATGAGAAAATTTTTGAAGAGATTATAGTTGAAAATTTCCCCAACATGGAAAAGGAAAGAGTCAATCAAGTCCAAGAGGCACAAAGAGTCCCATACTGGATAAACTCAAGGAGAAACACACCAAGACACACACTAATCAAAGTAACAAAGACTAAACACAAAGAAAGAATATTAAAAGCAGCAAGGGAGAAGCAATAAGTAACACACGAGGGAAACCCCATATGATTAACAACTGGTCTTTCAGCAAAAACTCTGCAAGCCAGAAGGGAATGGCAAGGTATATTTAAAGTAATGAAAGGAAAAAATCTACAGCCAAGATTACTGTACCCAGTAAGGATCTCATTAAAAATTGACGGAGAAATAAAAAGCTTTCAGACAAGCAAAAGTTAAGTGAATTCAATACCACTAAACGAGCTTTACAACAAATGTTAGAGGGACTTACATAGTCAAGAAATACAAAAGAAGAAAAAAGATCTACAAAGTCAACCCCAGACAATTAGGAAAATGACAATAGGAATGTGTGTATATATATATATATATATATCAATAATTACTTTAAATGTAAATGGATTAAATGCTGCAACCAAAAGACACAGACTGGCTGAATGAATACAAAAGCAAGACCCATATATATATGCTATCTACAAGAAACACACTTCAGACCTCAAGACACATACAGAGTGAAAGTGAGAGTATGGGAAAAACATACTCCATGCACATAAAAAACAAAAGATAGCTGGAGTAGCAACCCTCATATCAGACAAAATAGACCTTAAAATAAAGAAGATTACAAGAGATAAGAAAGGACACTACATAATGATCAAGGGATGAATCGAAGAGGAAGACGTAACAATTGTAAATATCTATTCACCCAACATAGGAGAACCTCAATATATAAGACAAACACTAACAGATACAAAAGGAGAAATTGAAAGTAACACAATAATAGCAGGAGACTTTAACATCCCACTCACACCAATGGACAGATCATCAAAGTAGAAAATTAAGTCTTAAATGATACATTAGATAAGATGGATCTCATTGATATCTTCAGGACAATCCATCCAAATACAGAAGAATACACCTTCTTCTCAAGTGTGCATGGAACATTCTCCAGGACAGACCACATCTTGAGTCACAAATCAATCCTCAGTAAATTTAATAAAATTGAAATTCCATCAAGCATCTTCTTTGACCACAACACTATGAGACTAGACATCAATTACAAGGAAAAAAATGTAAGAAACACAAACACATGGAGATTAAACATCACATTTCTAAATGACCAACAGATTACTGAAGAAATCCAAAGGGAAATAAAAAATTTCTAGAAACAAATGACAATGAAAACACGACAACTCAAAACCTATGGGATGAAGCAAAAGCAGTCCTAAGAGGGAAGTTTATAGCAATACAATCCTACAGCAAGAAACAAGAAAAGCACCAAATAGATCACCTAACTTTACACCTAAAACAACTGGAAAAAGAAGAAGAACAACAACAACAACAAAAAAAACAAATTAGTAGAAGGAAAGAAATCCTAAAGATCAGAGCAGAAATAAATTAAAAAGAAATGAAACAAACAATAGTAAAGATCAATAAAACTAAATGCTGGTTCTTTGAGAAGATAAAATTGATAAACCTTTAGCCAGAATCATCAAGAAAAAAAGAGAGAAGAATCAAGTCAACAAAATTAGAAATGAAAAAGAAGACGTTACAACAGACAATGCAGAAATACAAAGGATTGTAAGAGAATATTATGAACAAATACGTGGCAATACAATGAATAACCTGGGAGAAATTAACAGGTTCTTAGAAAAGTTCAATCTTCCAAAACTGAACCAAGAAGAAATAGAAATTATGAACAACCCAATTACAAGCACTGAAATTGAAGCTGTGATTAAAAAAAATCTCCCAAAAACAAAAGCCCAGGACCAGATTGTTTCACAGGAGAATTCTATCAAACATTTGGAGAAGAACTATGCCTATCCTTCTAAAACTCTTTCAGGAAATTTCAGAGGAAAGAACACTTCCATACTCATTCTATGAGGCCACCATCACCCAGATACCAAAACCAGATGAAGACAACACACAAAAAAAGAAAACTACAGGACAATATCACTGAAAAACATAGATGAAAAAATTCTCAAAAATAATTTAGCAAACGGAATTCAGCAACACATCAAAAAGCTTATACACCATAATCAAGTCGGGTTTATTCCAGGAATGCAAGGATTCTTCAATATAAACAAATCAATCAATGTGATACACCATATTAACAAATTTAAAGATAAAAATCATATGATCATCTCAATAGATGCAGGAAAAGCCTTTGACAAAATTCAACACCCATTTATGATTAAAATTCTTCAAAAAATGGGCATAGAAGGAAACTACCTCAACATAGTAAAGGCCATA
The DNA here is from genome assembly GCF_001704415.2 of Capra hircus. Taxonomy (NCBI): domain Eukaryota; kingdom Metazoa; phylum Chordata; class Mammalia; order Artiodactyla; family Bovidae; genus Capra; species Capra hircus. The sequence continues at coordinate 78,840,085 of NC_030811.1, forward strand.
TATGATAAGCCTACAGCAAACACTACTCTCAATGATGAAAAACTGAAAGCATTTCCCCTAAGATCAGGAACAAGACAAGGGTGTCCACTTTCACCACTATTATTCAACATAGTTCTGGAAATCCTAGCTATAGCAAGCAGAGAAGAAAAAGAAATAAAAGGAATTGAGATTGGAAAATAAGTAAAATTCTCACTGTTTGCAGATGACATGATATTGTACATAGAAAACCCTAAAGATAGCATTCACAAAATCACTGCTGCTGCTGCTGCTGCTAAGTTGCTTCAGTCGTGTTTGACTCTGTGCGACCCCACAGACAGCAGGCCACCACGCTCCTTCATCCATGGAATTTTCTAGGCAAGAGTACTGGAGTGGGGTGCCACTGCCTTCTCCATCACAAAATCACTAGAGTTAATCAATGAACTTAGCAAAGTTGCAGGATACAAAATCAATACACAGACATCACTTGCATTTCTATATAATAACAATGAAAAATCATAAAGAGAAATTAAGGAATCAATCTCATTACCTGTTGCAACATAAATAATAAAATATCTAGGAATAAACTTACCTAAGAGACAAAAGAACTGTACACAGAAAATTATAAGACACTAATGAAAGAAATCAAAGATGACATAAACAGATGGAGAGATATTCCATGTTTTGGGGTAGGAAGAATCAATATTGTGAAAATGACTATGCTACCAAATGCAATCTACAGGTTCAGTGCAATCCTTATCAAGTTACCAATGGCATTTTTCACAGAACTAGAACAAAAAATTTCACAATTCATATGGAAACACAAAAGACCCCGAATAGCCAAAGCAGTCTTGAGAAAGAAGAAGGAGCTGGAGAAATCAACCTTCCTGACTTCTGATTATACTACAAAGCTACAGTCATCAAGACAGTATGGTACTGGCACAAAAACAGAAATATAGACCAATGGAACAAGATAGAAAGCCAAGAAATAAACCCATGCACCTGTGGGTTCCTTATTTTTGACAAAGGAGACAAGCATATGCAATGGGGCAAAAACAGCCTCTTCAATAAATTGTGCTGGGAAAACTAGACAGCTACATGTAAAAGAATGAAATTAGATTACTTCTTAACACCATAAACAAAGATGACCTCAAAATGGATTAAAGACCTCAAGGTAAGGCCAGAAACTATAAAATTCTTAGAGCAAAACATAAGCAGAACACTTGATGACATAAATCAATGCAAGATCCTCTATGACCCACTTCCTAGAGGAATGGAAATAAAAACAAAAGTAAACAAGTGAGACCTAATTAATCTTAAAAGCTTTTGCACAGCAAAGGAAACTATAAGCAAGGTGAAAAGACAACCCTCAGAATGGGAGAAAATAATAGCAAATGAAACAACTGACAAAGGATTAATTTCCAAAATATACAAGCAGCTCATACAACTCAATGCTAGAAAAACAAACAACCCAATCAAAAAGTGGGAAAAAGACCGAAACAGACATTTCTCCAAAGAAGACATATAGATGGCTAACAAACACATGAAAAAATGGTCAACATCACTCATTATTAGAAAAATGCATATCAAAACCACAATGTGATGGTTTTGCACTGTTGGTGGGAATGTAAATTGATACAGCCACTATGGAAGATGGCATGGAGGAGATTCCTTTAAAAAAAAACTAGGAATAAAACCACTATATGACTCAGCAATCCCACTCCTATGCAAAAATCCTGAGGAAACCAGAGATGAAAAAGACACATGTATCCCATTGTTCATTGAAGCACTATTTACAATAGCTAGAACATGGAAGCAACCTAGATGTCCATCAACAGATGAATGGGTAAAGAGGTTGTGGTACATACATACAATGGAATATTACTCAGCCATAAAAAGGAAGACATTTGAGTCAGTTCTGATGAGGTGGATGAACCTAGAACCTATTATTCAAAATGAAGTAAGTCAGAAAGAAAACGATTAATATTGTGATCTAATGTAAATATATGGAATCTAGAAAAATAGTACTGAAGAATTTATTTACAGGCAGCAATGGAGAATCAGGGATAGAGAACAGACTTATGGACATGGGGAGAGGGGAAGTGAGGGTGAGATATATGGAAAGAGGAACATTGAAACTTACATTACCATATGTAAAAGAGATAGCCAATGGGAATTTGCTGTATGGCTCAGGAAACCCAAACAGGGGCTCTGTATCAACCTAGAGGGATGGGATGGGGAGGGAAATGGGAGGGAGGTTTTAAAAGGGAGGGGATATATGTATACCTATGGCTGATTCCCATGAAGTGATGGGACCAGGTGCCATGATCTTAGTTTTCTGAATAGATGGGGAAACAATGGAAACAGTGTCAGACTTCATTTGGGGGGGGGCTCCCAAAATTGCTGCTTTTGAACTGTGATGTTGGAGAAGACTCTTGAGAGTCCCTTTGACTACAAGGAGATCCAACCAGTCCATCCTCAAGGAGACCAGTCCTGGGTGTTACTTGGAAGGACTGATGCTGAGGCTGAAACTCCAATACTTTGGCCACCTCAAAGAGTTGACTCATTGGAAGAGTTGACTCATTGGAAAAGACCTTGATGCTGGGAGGGGTTGGGGGCAGGAGAAGGGGATGACAGAGGATGAGATGGCTGGATGGCATCACCAACTCGTTGCACATTAGTTTGGGTGAACTCTGGGAATTGGTGATGGACAGGAAGGCCTGGCGTGCTGCGATTCATGGGGTCCCAAATGGTCGGACACGACTGAGGGACTGAACTGAACTGAACTGAACTGATGGCTGATTCACATTGAGGTTTGATAGAAAACAGCAAAATTCTGTAAAGCAATTATCCTTCAATAAAAACATAAATTAAAATAAAACTTTGCAATAAAAAAACTGATAAAGAATAAGTCTTTCAACTAATTATCCACGCTCAACAGAATTAACACTGAAATGGGTTGGTCCTTTGTCCACTGATACACCATCTGTTGTCAAAAAGAATTAAGCCTCTTTAAAGAAAACAACATTTTCCAGAATCATTATAATTTTTATCAAAAATACTTAGCATCAACTCAAAAATAATGTCAAATATCCAGATTCACCAATTTTTTAATATTTTTTCCTATTTGCTTCATTGCTTTTCTACATCTAATATTTTTCTGAGCCATACATCCTGCATTGTTTACCACTTAATGCTTTAATGCAATTTCTGTAGGAGTAAAGAGCTCCTTAACATAGCCATAGTAAAATGATCAAATTCATGAAATTGAACAGTGGTATATTTTCATCCATATTTCACATCCCATTTTCTTCTCTCACTATATCTTTTCTAGTTATTTTTAATCTGTCTAATGTCATATACTTGAAGCATCTATTAAATTTAATTTTGAGAGGTTAAGTCTAGAACTTTTTTTCCTTTTTAACTTTTCTTTGTTTACCAGGACATTGACTTCTTTGTTTAAGAATATAGGTCTGGTATTTCACATGGATTTTATTCACATGGTTTTTTCTGGTGTTTCCTCAAGTTTAGATTTAGGTTATCTATTTCAGGCCTGGGAAACTATACAGGTTATGCTATGTACTTTTTAATGTATTAATTATACATACATTTGTTCCCTCTTAGTGATAATAATATTTTTTAATCACTTGGTTGATGTGTTGGCTGGTTTATTTACTATAAACTGATTATTTTCCCTTTTGTAATTACTATGTAGTTTTGAGGGAGATAATTTGAGGCTATGTGAATTCCTGTTCTTCATCAAATTTTTCATCTCTAAATTTAGCAATTATTTATTTCTTGCCTGTGATGGTACAAAATAGTAACCTCCTAACTCTATTATTCTTCTATATTTATAAGTGACAATTCTACTATAAGGAAGAATTTTTTCTATTCTCAATTTATTTGTTTACGGATTCATATTTATAGTATGCATCCATGTATTCTTAATTTATTTGATGGGTTATAATCCATTACTGCCTTTATTTAATTAGAAGTTTGAGTTGTTGCAGATTTTGCCAGAGGGATCCCCTTTAAGTTGATTCCTGTCATTTTGGCATGCTATTATCACTTTCTGATTACTTCTTAATTTTCTAGCACAAAAAATTCTTCCTGAGTTTCTCTGTCTAGTCTTGGAATTAGCTATTTCTCCAAGATTCCCTGATGTCTTTTAGTGGACAATGATATTCAGAAAAAAAGGACCTGGTTCATTGTCAATGTCATTGTTCAATGTCATTATTTCAGGGTGTGTGGGGGTCAAGGTGGGGAGAAGATAGACACATACATACATACGCCTAAACTGATTTATTTTGCCTTTCCCACGCCATAGTTTTACTTTCCTTCCTCCCCATAAGAAAAATGGATTCCAACAATATAAATATATTTACTTGTTTGCTCAATATTATAGTATATAAAGATAGTTACAATTGTTAAACCTGTAAGAATTTAAGAACAGATCTAATTTGGAATTCCTTGGTGGTTCAGTGGTTAAAACTCCAGGCTTCCAATGCAGGGGTCATGGGTTCAGTTCCTGATCTGGAAAGTTCTGCATGCCACATAATTCTGCCATGAAAAAAAAAAAAAAGACTTAGATTTAAAAGTTCAAGGTATCTTTAGAGTTGCTTTATTTGTTTTTCACCATCAGCCTAGGGGATATATTTGAAGAACTGCTTTACAAAGTTATTTGGATTCATGGTTTTGTTTTTGTTTCATGTTATTTCATTTCCTTTTAATTTATTTTATTTAATAGAGATTTTATCCGTTACATATATGATTGGTTCATTTGTGTCTATTTGCATTCAGTTTTGGAGTTTTATTTTTCCATTCTTTTAAAATTTTTATTTAGTTATGTAGAGTATTGACATGATTCTAAAATTAGAAACTGTAGAAAATGTTATACTTAATGAAATATTACTTCCTCCCATATTTTTCACTTTCTCTTTTATACTTATAACCAGTGTTATTGTTCTTTTATATGTTCTTACTACATTTCTTATTATAAAATTAGCAAATACTTGAATGTGTTATTTCCCCTTCTGTCTTATAAGAAAACATTATACCATATATACTTTGGACTTTTGCTATTTGCTTTCTAAAAATTGTGTGATATATTCTGGATATCACTCCATACCACCTTAAGGACTACTATATTCTTTTACATACCTACAGAGTATCCCTGTGTGTGTGTGTGTGTGTGTGTGTGTGTGTAATATTAATTCAATCAATTTCTTATTGTGTGGGTATTTACATGGTTTTAAATATTTTGTAATTACAAATAATGCTATTTTGTATTATTGAAACTGTGATTTCATGGTAAATTCATAGATATGAGATGGTAGTGTCCAAAGACAAATGCATAGGTAATTCTATTGATATCACCAAGTTCCCTTCCATGGGGGTTTTGTCATTTTGCATTTCAACCACAATATATACAAGTGTTTCCACGGCTTCATGAATAGAATGTATTATCAAATTTCCAAAGTTTTGCCAGTTTGGTGTATGAGAAATGTTATCTGAATGCAATTTTGATTTATGTAATTTTTTTAACCTATGAAGTTAAATATATTTTTGTATTTAAGGCTATTATATCTTTTATGCAACTTTTTTTAAACTTTTACTTATTTTTTGAAGAGATTTTAGAAGTTCCTACATTTAAAAACTTCTTTACATATTTGAGACATTACTCTTTATATGGAATATATGTTGTAAATATTTTCTTCGAATTTGTCATTTAGTTTTTGATTTGGTTTATGTTTTTATTATTTTCTTTAGGTTTACCTTGCCATGCCAAAGTCTTTTAAAATTATTTCTAGGTAGACCAATTTGGTAAACATTTTCTATTTTATTGGATTTTGAATTCTAATTATAAAACCTTCCTCCATATCCAGGTTATAGAAAATTTAATAATGTTTTCTTCTACTTTGGATAGTTATATGTTTTACATTTAGATCTCTTATCCTTTTAGAGTTAATTCCTGCATATGGTGTAAGGAACAGAATTAATCTTATGTTTGCCCAAATGGCAAACAAGTTGTACAAAGAGCAATTAAATCGACCTTTATCCTTAGGTGTTTGGATGTCAGTATTTTAGTATACTAAATGTCTTCGTATACTTGGCTTTATTTCTGTATCTTTCATTAGATTCTAATGATTGCTATGATTCTTCATGAATTAGCTTGAATCTAATGATCTCTGTGACTTTTCATGAATTGCTTTGATTATAGAGATTTTTATTGTATATCATAATTTATTGTCTAGTTATTCTAGATCTTGTCTGGCTTTAGAAAATGAAAAAAAAACATAATAATGTTTCCATTGTCAGAGTCCAACAATACAATGAGCATTTTCTAATAATTATCCAAATATAATAACTAATTACTTCTATCTAAGCACTATAACTGTTTTATTTTTGCTTGCATTAATTGTTGAGAACATGGACTGGTTTTATTTGGATGCAATTCTTACACTTACCAAATAATCACTAAACTATTAAAACCAAATATTAATTTAAAAAGGTAAAATCCTACATTTAAGATCGAAATTTGAAAACTCTGAAACAAAGATGTGAGTTCAGGGACTCTAGTCCCCCTTGAAGCAGTTTCCATCAAGTGCCAACTAATTGAGCATATTTAATTTCTATTTCTACTTTCTCATAACTAGGAAAAGGAAAGCTTATGCTAAGCTATAATTTGATTTTTAATGCTGTTCATACTTGATATTTAATAATGTTTTTATTTCAAAGAATATATTCAAATCACCATATTACTTTCTTAATTGATTTAATTGTAATGGATGCTAATTTTTACTTTAATCAATTTCTTGGCAGTGGAAAATAAGTTTGTATAAATAGCAGTCTTCCTTAAAGCGTGGGAATATCTTTAGGTATGACACCTATGAAATTAAAAAAATTATTTATTAGTAGCCTTGTAATGCACTAAGGCAATGGCACCCCACTCCAGTACTCCTGCCTGGAAAATCCAATGGACGGAGGAGCCTGGTGGCCTGCAGTCCATGGAGTCACTGAGGGTCGGACAGGACTGAGCAACTTCACTTTCACTTATCACTTCCATGGATTGGAGAGGGAAATGGCAACCGACTCTAGTGTTTTTGCCTGGAGAATCCCAGGAACGGGGGAGCTTGGTGGGCTGCCATTTATGGGGTCGCACAGAGTCGCACACGACTGAAGTGACTTAGTTTTTTAGTGTTAATGCACTAAGAAAATATGGAAATAACAGCAAGAGACCTGGGTTTCCAATCTGAATTTCTAACATACATAGTTTTATGACCATAATGGAGGCACCAGATCTTCAACCCACAATTGTGTTATTTGCAAAATGTAGGAATCATATTTAATCAGTGGTTTCTAATCATTATTTATTTAGTTCAATCTTAAGTAATTTTTATAGAATGAATTACTATTGGAAATATAATAATATTTAAAACCTAGATAAACAAAGACATTTCTACATTTCCCATTTTACAAATTGTTCAGTTTTATAAAGTGTCCCTCCCTTACTAAGTTATAAAGACAAGATTATGTCCAAGTTGTTTAAAGTTTGGATACTAATACTGCACCTTGCATGTACTTAGTGGGCTTCCCTGGTGGCTAAGACGGTAAAAGTTCACCTGCAATGCAGGAGACCCAGGTTCAACCACTGGGTCGGGAAGATTCCCTGGAGAAGGGAATGGCTACCCACTTCAGTATTCTTGCCTAGAGAATCCCATGGGCTGAGAAGCCTGGTGGCTACAGTCCATGGTGTCATAAAAAGTCAGACACGACTGAACAACTAATATGTACTTAGTACTCAATAGATATGTGTTGGCTGGTAAGGATGCAGAGCAACTGGAACTCTTCATACATTGCTGGTAGGCAATTTCTTATCCAGCTAAGAATGAATAACTCTGTAGTAAATGTAAATAAATGTTCATAGATGTTTTATTCAAAATAGCTAAAATCTGGAAATAACCCAAGTATCTTCCAACTGCGTGAATACACTGTGATATACTCATACAGTAGAATACTATTCAACAACAAAAAGAAATAAACTTTAACACACCTGTGATGGCTTGAATGGATCTCAAAGGCATTGTGCTGATCAAAATAAATAAAAACAAATACAAACAACAACATTCTTATCACATAATATAAGATACAATTTGTTTAATATTCGTAAAGTGCTATTATAGGGATAGAGAACAAAAAAGTTGTAACCAGGACTTGAAGTTGGGGAAAGATGGGACTGATTATTAAAGGCTTCCCTGGTGGCCCAGTGGTAAAGAATCCACCTGCCAATGCAGGAGACTCAGTTTCAATCCCTGGGCTGAGAAGATCCCCTGGAGAAAGAAACGGCGATCCACTCTAGTATTCTTGCCTGAGAAATCGCATGGATAGTGCAGCCTAAGTGGGCTATAGTCCATAGGGTAGCAAAAGAGCTGGACAGGACTTAGCAACTAAGTAACAACCACAATAATTATTGAAGAGTAACACCAGGTAGTTTCTTTGTGGTGCTTGAACCACTGATTATGGTGAAGTTTAATCTGTATGTGTGATAAAATTGTGTACAACCATACACCAATAAAGAAATAAAAAGTTGTAAAAGCTGGTGAAATAATAACAATGTCTATATTTGAGTTAATAAGATTTTATCTATATCTATTTCCTCTTTTTGACAATGTATTATGGTTATGTAAATATTGTTTTTAAAAGAATATTATCTTTGTGGGACCTCCCTATACTACTTTTAAAACTGCTTGTGAAATTGAATCCATTTCCAAAGAAAGAGAAAAACATAGATTGAATTACTGAATAAACAGAGCAACAATCCTCACAATATCTTGACCAGGATGTCGTTGTTGTTTAGTTGCTAAATTGTGTCTGACTCTACAATGCCATGGAATGCAGCCCTCCAAGCTCCTCTGTCTATGGGGTTTCCCAGGCCAGAATACTGAAGTGGGTTGCAATTTCCCTCGCCAGGGGATCCTCCCAACCTAGGGGTCAAAGCCATGTCTCCTGTTTGGCATGTAGATTCTGTACTACTCAGCCACCCGGGAAGCCCATTTTGACCAGGATATACTCATGCAAATTGGACTCTGGTGGACAGCCTGGAATTAAATAGATTTATGTTCCTGTATTTCTCCAGATATTTGAAGTACAATATTTTATTACTAATTATTCCTATTTTTCTTTGCCTAAAACTAATCTCAGTTCTACACCAAACCAGTTGGATTCTTGTCCCTTTTTGTTTCTGGACAATCACTTTTTAATGCTCAGCTAGTGACTACTTAAGCTCCATTCTGATTTCTGAAAAAGTATACTTTCATGCCTGGATTGGAGGTACTGCTAACCTTCCATTTGAATCTGTTTTCCTTATAGTCGTTATACAAAGCTCAGCTAGAAATAATGAAAACTTCATTTATATACTTACTCAGTTTTGAACACATGGCATTATGCTCAGCTTGGACTTAACACTTTGAATTTTATCATTTCATACTGTGTTATTTTACTTTTCAGTAAGACTTCCTTTCTGAAGCCTCAGTAATGCCAATATTTGACAATATCATTTAGGTACATCTTAAATCCACCATTTCTATAATAACTCATAATTTTATACTGCCAGCTTTATAAAGAAGAGGTAACAAGGCAAAAGGTCAGCTTTTCAATGATAAGAAAAATGTATTTTTAAAAATATTTGTTCTTGTTTTGTTTTATGAGTGGTGAATTTGAGAATTCTGACGTATAGGAAAGTATCTGAAATCATTCCCTAAAATCTTACACAAATGTTTTACAGATGTGTTCCTATCATTTTACCTGATCTGAATTCAGTTCAGTTCAGTTCAGTTGCTTAGTTGTGTCCAACTCTTTGTGACCCCATGGACTGCAACGTGCCAGGCTTCCCCATCCATCACCAGCTCCCGGAGCTTGCTCAAGCTCATGTCCATCGAGTCAGTTATGCCATCCAACCATCTCATCCTCTGTCATCCCCTTCAGCCCTCAATCTTTCCCCGCATCAGGGTCTTTTCCATTGAGTCAGTTCTTTGCATCAGGTGGCCAAAGTATTGGAGTTTCAGCTTCAGTATCAACCCTTCCAGTGAATATTCAGGACCTGAATTAGGGTCAATAAATTAATAGCACTCATATCTGAATAGAATTTTTTTATTTTTTCATGTGAGAAAATGTCCTACAATGTCCTAGTAAAGTACAATGTCCTATTTTACTATTATCTTCAGTAAAATGTCCTAGTACAATGTCCTACTTTACTATTATCTTCAGTAAAATTCCACTTACCCAGTGTTGTTCTTTATGAATTCTGCTTCATTTCCCTGAGTAAGATATTCTGTGAAGGAGATCAAAGAATATTTTCTATAACCTATGTTCATTCATTTATTTATGCACCCTAGTACCAACTGTATGTCCACTGCTCTCACAAGCACCAAGAATACAATGGGGAAAAAGTGAATGAAGTCTTCTTTCTCATAACATTTGCATCCCAGTGTTTACTTGTTTTGTTTCTAACTGGATTAAAGTTTTGCATTTGCATCTTACTTTTCTTAGTTTTCATCAAAAGTTTCTTATATAAAGATGTGTATTCTCCATGCATGAAATTTAAAGATCTCTTGTGAAGGAACCTACCTTGTATATGAATGTGTTGTCTCGGTGATAGGGATTTGGCAATCTTATCATTGAGATGCTAGAAATGCAGACTTATTTTCCAAAAGTTCAAAGACTTCTACAATAGATCTGTATGTATAATTTAAATTAATCTGAGCTATATAGTCACTAAACACATAGATTTTTATCTGAGCAGGTAATTAGGACTGAAAATGTATTCTTTTAAAAATTAAATAATGACTAAAATAAGACACCAATATTATTAATATTAAACTATAGCTTGTATACCTATACATAGGCATTTATCCAATATGTGTTTTTGGTGCATGCATTTATTTGACTACTATGTTGTTTGAGGGGCCAAAGTTATTAATTTAAAGCAGAATTTTGCACTTTTATTTAGTTATGTTTATAATAAAAATCCCTCTTTGTACTGGTCTAGGCTGCCGTCTATGGGGTCGCACAGAGTCGGACACGACTGAAGCGGCTTAGCAATAGCAATACTTCACTTGCTGCTGCTGCTGCTGCTAAGTCGCTTCAGTCGTGTCCGACTTAGAATGTTAAAAAGAAGGGAGTTGCAAAGTCATTTTCAAAGATCTATCTTAGCGCTGGAGCATAGCAAGTCTTGCAGTGAAACTCAAGATTGGTCAAGAAGAAAAATTATCCTTTAATCCCCAAGGAAAGTAGACTAATATTCATAGAACATCATGGGGAAAGTTGCATGCTATTGCTTCCTTTCCGCTTTGAAATGTATAAAATAAAATGTTTTAACTTTCCTTAGATGTCATGTTTAAGCCTAATTGAAAAAATTGCAGAGCAGTCTAAAAATAATTTATTAACTATGCTCTAGGGTGCTAGCTAAAACCCGCATAAGCATGAAGCACGTTTTACAATATTATATTTAGCTAATCCTGGAGTCTATCCTGCTGCAGGCAAGTCATTTTCCTACATGGAAAAGTGATATTAGAATAAGATGCCAGAGCACTTCTCTGATTTCTTTTTCTCTAAGATCAAATGCATAGGTTTAGTTAGAGAGCTTCTGGGATACTTTTGCCTCATACAAAAGTCGCCACCAAAACATGCCTTAAAAATGTTTATTCAGAAATTCCTGGAGAAATGTACTCATTGTGAATTTAGAAATCAAGAACATGCCTTAAAAGTGAGTATTAAGCAATTGCTGGAGAAATTCACTCATTATGAATTTAGAAATCACAAGCAATTTACCACATATATGATAGTCCTTCCAATTATAAACAAAAGTTTTCCTTTGATAAAAGTCAATTCTAGTTTTTATCTTATTATCTTTATTTGTTCTTATTGGTATTCAACTTCTGAAACAACTCCCAAAAGTGCATGTTCTGTTACACATCAAAGGTTTTCAAATATTGGGATATAGTTATTATGTTCCTTCTAAATATTTTGTCTTCTGGGTGTTATGGACTGCATGTTTGTGTCTTCCAAAAATTCAAACATTGAAAACCTAACCCTCAGTGGGGGTAGTATTAGGAGGTGGGACCTTTGGCAGGTAATTAGGGTTAGATAAAGTCAGAGGATAGAGTTCCCATGATAGGATTAGTGTCCTTTTGGCCATGTGAGCATATAGTGAGAAGGTCACTATCTACAAGCCAGGAAGTAGGTCCTCACCAAACCCTGGATCTACCAATACCTTGATCTTGGATTTTCCAGCCTCCAGGACTATGAGAAATAATGTTCAGCATGTAAGCCACTAAGTCTGATATTTTTGTGATAGCAGCCTGAACTGACTAATATACCGGACTAGAGATTAAGAGTGGGGGCTCTGGAGATAGACAACCTGGGTATGATTTCGACCTTTAGAGCTCATTAGTTGTTTGCTCTTGGGCAGGAGACTCTATGCACTTCAGTCTTCTCATGTGTGAGATGGCATATGATATCTACATAAATGGGCTCTCATGGGATTAATTTAATTCACATACACACACTATACATATACTATATATCTATGAGGTCTTACAAAGTATGTGACACATACTCCATATTCAATATCTGTTAGATATTTTTATTATGTGTATTAATCTAGAAACATTAAATTCTATTAATCTAGAAACATCTATGAACTTATAAAATCATTCTATATGTTATGTTAGCTGCATAATATTGACTCATATATATGGTTACATACACAAAATTAGGGATGAATTTAACTCCTCCTATTTATGCAGTTAAATTTGAGATTCTAGATTCATTACTTTCTATTTATTTCTTTCAAGTTTAATTTTATTTTAAAATAGTATTCTAGCCATTAAAATTTTTTTCTTTAACTACACTGGATATTAGTTGCAACTCTCAGGATCTCCAGTCTTCATTGTGGCATGCAAACTCTTATTTGTGGCATGCAGAATCAAGTTCCCTGACCAAGATTCAAATTTGGGTTTCCTTCACTGGAAGCACAGAGCAGTAGCCACTGGACCACCAGGCAAGTTCCATATTCTAGTCTTCTAATGTCTTTTTCAAACTGATTCTGTATTTCAGAGAGTTCTATATTTCTTTGTCAGCTTTACATTTGATAAACAGACTATGTGTATCTTCTCATTCTTCTAGGGTAAAGATCAGTCAACTTGTCCTAAAAGAAAAAGGTAGAAGTAGTGAGTGTAATGTCAAAGAAAGGCAATGCCAAAAAACGCTCAAACTACCACATAATTGCACTCATCTCACACACAAGCAAAGTAATGCTCAAAATTCTTCAAGCCAGGATTCAGCAGTATGTGAACCATGAACTTCCAGATGTTCAAGCTGGATTTAGAAAAGGCAGATGAACTAGAGTTCAAATTGCCAACATCTGTTAGATCATCAAAAAAGCGAAACAATTCCAAAAAAAATCTACTTCTGCTTTATTGATTATGCCAAAGCTTTAGATGGTATGGATCACCACAAACAAAGCAAAATTATTCAAGAGATGGGAATACCAGACCAGCTGACCTGCCTCCTGAGAAATGTGTATACAGGTCAGGAAGCAACAGTTAGAACTGGGCATGGAACAACAGACTGATTCCAAATCAGGAAAGGAGTACACCAAGACTGTATATTGTCACCATGCTTATTTAACTTATATGCAGAGTACATCATGAGAAATGCTGGGTTGGATGAAGCACAAGATGGAATAAAGATTGCTGGGAGAGCTCCCAATCCTGAACCCCACTCCCACCTCACACCCCATATCATCTCTCTGGATCCTCCCCGTGGGAGGGTAAACTCATGGACTGGGAACTCATGTACACCCGTGGCAGATTCATGTCAATGTATGGCAAAACCAATACAGTATTGTAAAGTAAAATAAAGTAAATAAATAAATAAAAATAGGTTTTGTTTAAAAAAAAAAAATAAACCTGTCTAGCACACCACTTACATATAAAAATAAACACAATACTCTAACAAAAAAAAAAAGATTGCTGAGAGAAAAGAATAACCTCAGATATGCAGATGACACCACCCTTATGGCAGAGAGTGAAAAGGAACTAAAAAGCCTCTTGGTGAAAGTGAAAGAGGAGAGTGAAAATGTTGGCCTAAAACTCAACATTCAGAAAATGAAGATCATGGCATCTGGTTCCATCACTTCATAGATGGAAATAGATGAGGAAACAGTGGAAACAGTAACAGACTTTATTTTGGGGGCTCCAAAATCACTGCAGATGGTGAGTGCAGCCATGAAATTAAAAGACACTTGCTCCTTAGAAGAAAAGCTATGATAAACCTAGACAGCATAAGCGGAAATATTACTTTGCCAACAAAGGTTTGTCTAGTCAAAGCTATGGTTTTTCCAGTGGTCATGTGTGGATGTGAGAGTTGGACTATAAAGAAAGCTGAGTGCAGAGGAATTGATGCTTTTGAACTGTGGTGTTGGAGAAGACTCTTGAGAGTCCCTTGGACAGCAAGGAGATCCAACCAGTCCATAACGAATGAAATCAGTCCTGAATATTCATTGGAAGGACTGATGCTGAAGCTGAAACTCCAATACTTTGGCCACCTGATGCAAAGAACTGACTCATCTGAAAAGTCCCTGACGCCGGGAAAGATTGAAGGTGGGAGGAGAAGGGGACAAAACAGAGGATGAGATGGTTGGATTGCATCACCAACTCACTGGACATGAGTTTGAGTGAACTCCAGGAGTTGGTGATGGACAGGGAGGCCTGGCGTGCAACAGTCCATAGGGTCGCAAAGGGTCAGACATGACTGAGCAACTGAATTGAGTGACAGTTGCTCAGTATTGTCTGACTCTTTGTGACTCCATGGGCTATAGGCTGCCAGGCTCCTCTCTGTATGCATGTCTCTAGACTAGAATACTGGAGTGGGTAGCCACCTTCTCCAGGGGATCTTCTCAACCCAGGGATCAAACCCAGGTCTCCTGCATTGCAGGAGGATTCTGTACCATCTGAGCTGCCAGGGAAGCAAGGTAGTAATAGTTTTTGGTTCTCTGGGTCATACACTGTCTATTGCAACTTCTCTTATCTGCTGTTGTTGAGCAAAACCAGCCTTAGACTACTTGTGAATGTATGGGCACGTCTGTCTTACAATAAAATCTTACTTACAAAAATAGGTGAGGAGCCAGATTTGGTCTTGGAGTCAAATTTTACTAACACCATTTCTTGAGTTCTCCTTGCACCATGATGACCCTATGTAAAGTTCTGCCAAAGGAAGAAGGCATATCAGACTCATATCTATCACTAACATTGCAGAGAAATAGCCACAACTGATTTAGTTAAAATTTTGCTTGCGGTAAAAGAAGTTAAATACTGACTTCCCAAACTGAGGTGGTAACAAATAGAAACATTTATTCCTTGCCAATTAGGAAATGTAAGTGAGCCAGAAATAGCTTACAAGAGTTCTTTAAACTGATGTATAAAAAAACACATAGAAAATTTAAAAATCACAGTTACAGGGGTAAACTAAACTGCTAATTCTAATTTGTGTTTCAAATTGCCTGTTGGATTTAAAAACACTTCTTTTTAATAAGTGTTAAAAACATACAAATGGGTATCATGTGTGTCCCTAGAAACAGAAGCAGGCAGTCATTCCGTTAAGGTATAAACGTGTTTTTAGTGTTCATTTATTCCTTAGTTCCCACACAGAATGAAAAGGTTACTAGATCCTAAACACAGATATTGAGAAGAATAATATTTGTTAAATTTCCTAATCAAGATTCTAAACCAACCAAAATCTATAAATCACTTATTACTTTCCTTTTGTATGTAGTATATTCCTATCTGTTACAGCAGCATTATCTCAAAATAAATATTAGAAAAATGTGTTGCTTGTTTTTTGACTTATAATAAGAAAAAATGAACAAATGTTTATTGTTTTAACCATCATTCCAACTTCTATGTGAGTTCACAAAAACCAATGTTTTATGTTTTAGAAAATTTTATTTTCAAGTTCCTATAAGATGTGCTGCTAATTTTATTTGAAGTATAAAACATACTACTGCTTTGTATTTCAGATATTGTGTTTATCTCCTTTAATCAAAATTTGTATCTGGGCTTAAAAGTACCTCTGGTGACATTTAGTAGAACAATAATGTACTTCCTATTTACAGCTGTATATCAATTCTTTTTCTCTGTTTTCTAATGATCCAGTTAAAATATCCTTATAAGTTTAAAAATATCCTATGGCTCCTCAAAGATATTCATGACCTAATCCCTGGAACTTGTAAATGTTACAAGGCAAAAACAAAGGGGGGGTAGAATTTACAGTTGTGATTAAAGTAAGGAATTCAAAATGAGGTAACAATCCTGGTTTATCAGGATGGACCCTAAATGGAATCCCTGAGTTTATCCTTATTTAAGAGAGTGACAGAAGATTTCACTGTACAGATGTAAGAGAAAAAGGCAACGTGACCACAGAGGCACGGATTAGATAGAGTGACCACAATCAAAAGATGCCGGCAACCTCCAGAAGGTAGAAGAGATGAGGAATGAATTGTCCCCTAGAGCTTGCAGAGGGAGTTCAGACCTCCCAACACCAGCATTTTCCCCAATTATACTGAAGTCAGAGTTTCAGCCTTCAGAAGTACAGGAGAATGTATTTTTGTTGTTTTAAGCCACCAAATTCATCATTAAGTCGTTACAGCAGACACAGGAAACTAATGCAAGAGTCACTAAGTCTTTGTGTACTGTTCAACACTGCAAATGCCATTGATGGCATTTTGAAAATCAGAAAACAATGTACTATTTTTGAGATATTTACAGTCTTGTAGGATATGCTAAGATATTATTGGGCAAAGTGATCTTTCATGAGCCCTGAGCATCTCATATGTTCTTGCTGGGTATTCAAAAAATTCAAGATCCTGACCACTCTTTACAGGGTATGTTTGCAGTAAGCTCTAAGTAGCCTTGAAAGGAGATATGTCTCTCTGCAGCACAAACTACAGGAAGGCTATGCAAGAGGTGGGTTCTCCAAGATCAGTATTCCTCAGCTGCAGTGCCAACCCACCGTGTGCAGCAGCCATCCGCTCAAGACCTTCTGCTTCACCCTCGTGGGATTTGAAGATCTATTGACATTGACAAGGCCTTCCCTGGTGATCCAGTGGCTAAAACTTCCCACTCTCAATACAGGGGTTTTGGGTTTGAACCCTGGTCAGGGAACTAGATCCCATTGCATAACTAAAAGGCTGTGCATTCTGCCATAAAAATTTAAGACCCCAAGTGCTACCACCGAGACCCGGCAAACCAAATAAATACAAAAATATTGAAAAGAAAGAAAAGATCTGATACAAGCATGACACTCAGTCTGCTTTCTATGCTGTTAATAAGAAACTCCTTTGTCTCAGGAGTCTCATGTCTTATGATAGCATTCATAAGTAATAGTAGCCTTCAGTGAAGTATACTGGGGGTTCCTTAGAACACTAGGAAACATTTCTGGATAAATCATGAGCCGAGAGAAATATCAACAACCTCAGATATGCAGATGATGCCACTCTAATGGCAGAAAGTGAAGAGGAACTAAAGAGCCTCTTGAAGAGAGTGAAGGAGGAGAATGAAAAAGATAGCTTGAAGCTCAACATTCAGAAAAAAAAAAAAAAGATACTAAGATCATAGCATCCAGTTTCAAGTGGAAGCAGTGACAGATTTTCTTTTCTTGGGCTCCAAAATCACTGCAGATGGTGACTGCAGCCATGAAATTGAAAGTCTCTTGCTACTTGGAAGGAAAGCTATTACAAACATAGACAGCATATTAAAAAGCAGAGAAACCGTTTTGCCTACAAAGTTTTGTATAGTCAAAGCTATGGTTTTGACAGTAGCCATGTATGGATATGAGAGTTGGACCATAAAAAAGGCTGAGGGCCAAGGAACTGATGCTTTCAAACTGTGGTACTGGGGAAGACCCATAAAGAGTTCTTTGGAAACAAGGAGATCAAACCAGTCAATACTAAAGGAAATCAACCCTGAATATTCATTGAATGTCCAATATTCATTGGACTGATGGTGAAGCTGAAGATCCAATATTTTGGCCACCTGATGCAAAGAGCCAGTTCATTCAAAAAATACTCTGATGCTGAGAAAGTGTGACGGCATGAGAAGGGGATGACAGGGGATGAGATGGTTCGATAGCACTATTGACTTGAAAGACATGAATGTGAACAAATTCTGGGAAATAGTGGAGGAGAGCTGAGCCTGACTTGCTATAGTCCATGAGTCACACAGAGTCAGACACAACTTAGTGACTGAACAATAATAACAACAGAATATTCTCACATTTTGAAATTTGCTAGAATGACTCACAGGACTCAGCATATAGGTGTACTCATGGTGAAGGCTTATTACAAGTTAAGGACACACCACAGATTAGCAAAGTAAGAGACGGGGAAACTGGAGATAGCTATGCCCATATTCTTTGTGCTCTCTCTCCTATAAAAGGACATATTTGAGCAGTTCTTCATCCAGCAATAAAAATGCAGAAGCATATGCAATGGTTTTGCCCAAGGAAGCCCAGTAGAAACTCAACACCTAAGTTTTCTGTTGGAGGCTGATGATGTAAGCACCCTCTGCCTATCATGTACTTAAATTTCAGACTCAGAAGAAAAGCACGTAAGCCCCATAAATTGTAGCATTTGTACAAACTGTCTAGATACAGTGAGTTATTCTTATTAGTAAGGGGACTAGTCAACTGCCCAATTTCCAGGTGTGAGCTAAAAGCCAATCTTGTAAGCAAGATCTTTTAAAGATAGCTGCCTTTGGTCTGTTATAATTAATTTCTTCACAGTGGTTGAATTAAATAGTAAACCCTAAGAGCTTCATCCATGAAGCAAATAAAAATGCAAACACTTCCAAACATAACACAAATGACCACTGCCAAAGGCACACAAATAAAAAAGATATAAACATCTTTGAGGGTATTTTGTGTGGATTATCTGGACTCTGAACCTCCAATACTAGTACTAAACAGCAACAATCTAGAATCTGAGTTGGATCTTGAAAGACTGAAAAGAAGTAGGAAAGCAAAAGCTATATTCCTTTTTATTTAATGCAAATACCAAAAAAGTCAGTTTTAAAGTAAAATCACATTAATGAGTATTAGCCAATAAGAATATTTCCTTTGAGAGTAAGGACTTGAGATGAAAGCTGAATCAGAATGGCTGGCATTTCTCCAAGGTTGAGGAAGATACTGCTGCTGCTGCTGCTGCTGCTGCTAAGTCGCTTCAGTCATGTCCGACTCTGTGTGACCCCATAGATGGCAGCCCACCAGGCTCCCCTGTCCCTGGGATTCTCCAGGCAAGAACACTGGAGTGGGTTGCCATTTCTTTCTCCAATGCATGAAAGTGAAAAGTGAAAGTGAAGTCGCTCAGTTGTGTCTGACTCCTAGCGACCCCATGGACTGCAGCCTACCAGGCTCCTCCGCCCATGGGATTTTCCAGGCAAGAGTCCTGGAGTGGGGTGCCATTGCTTTCTCTGAGGAAGATACTAGTTGTTTTGAAAAAATAATCTCCTGTCTAAAACATTTGCTAGTAAGTCATTGGATGACTAATATAAATTTATGCTACTTTTAAAATAAAGTATCAAATGTAGGCTATACATAGAAAAAAATCAGCTCTTAGAAAGGAAAAGAAGTGTTTCTATTGAAATTCCAGGGGAGATACTACGACACTAAAGCCAGGAAAGTTTAAGCATATTTTAACTTTCCTACCACTAGTGGGGACTGAAGCCATTTTGTATGTACTAGTTTTAATTTTCATGGAGTTTTAGAGGTATCTATGCAACAAAAATATATGGGTGGCAAAGCTATTATGATTGTTATTATTTAATTACAGTAATTTTAGTATTTGGTTTGCATTACATCTATTGACACAGACATATTTTCAATGAACATTTTTAATATTCATGGCGTACCAAACACTGTGTTAGGAAACAAGGCCCAAAATAAAAACCCCTTCCCACAAAGGAAGCAAAAGCTAATGTAACACATTATGACAAGTACTAGTCTAAAAATGAGAGTCAAAAGCTTAGGAAAAATGTATATACACCTAGAAATATATATTGTAATTTCCAATGAACATGTATAAAAAAGGATGTGTACATTGACTGGAGAAGTTAATCTGAACTCATTTCATTCTTCTGTTCCTATTTTCCTAGTGATACTATGACTAGTAGAGTATTAATAACTTAAAAGTGCTTATCACAGTTGGTGTAATGATACGTCATCACCTAATAATGGATCTGAAAAATTAAAAAATGAGATGCACACATAGACACATGCATTACAATATTTATGAAGCACTGTTTACTACTATTAAAACCAACATATTTGCAGCCATTTGTTGTCATTATGTTCTATAGAAATATTTACTAATATTTTGTTCTTAATATCAAGATAAATTAAAAAGCAGATTGTAAAGCAAGAAACACACCATCATTTTATTTTGTAAAAAATAAAGCATATTTATTTATTTATAAAGAGTAAATAAGCTTATATTCTTTGCTCATAAAATTAAGTGGAAATACATGTATCAGAATAGTAATAGAAATTACTTCTGTGTGAGATTTTTGTAACTTTTATTCCTTTGTTTTGTTGAGTCTTTTTAAATTGAAGTGTATTTCAATTCAGTTCAGTCGCTCAGTTGTGTCCGACTCTTTGCCACCCCATGAACCACAGCACGTCAGGCCTCCCTGTCCATCACCAATTCCCAGAGTCCACCCAAACCCGTGTCCATTGAGTCGGTAATGCCATACAACCATCTCATCCTCTGTCATCCCCTTCTCCTCCTGCTCTCAATCTTTCCCAGCATCAGGGTCTTTTCCAATGAGTCAGCCCTTAGCATCAGGTGGCCAAAGTATTGGAGTTTCAGCTTCAACATCAGTCCTTCCAATGAACACCCAGGACTGACTTTCTTTAGGATGGACTGGTTGGATCTCTTTGCAGTCCAAGGGACTCTCAAGAGTCTTCTCCAACACCACAGTTCAAAAGCATCAATTCTTCGGCACTCTGCTTTCTTTATAGTCCAACTTTCACATCCATACATGACCACTGGGAAAACCATAGCCTTGACTAGCTGGACCTTTGTTGACAAAGTAATGTCTCTGCTTTTAAATATGCAGTCTAAGTTGGTCATAACTTTCCTTCCAAGGAGTAAGCATCTTTTAATTTCATGGCTGCAGTCACCATCCACAGTGATTTTGAAGCCCAGAAAAATAAAGTCAGCCACTGTTTCCACTGTTTCCCCATCTACTTGCCATGAAGTTATGGGACTGCATGTACTTCAGTGTACAACATTATGCTAGTTATAGGTGTACAAAATAGTAATTCAGCATTTAAAGACATTATGAAATGATCAGCATGATAAATCTAGCAACAATCTACATTACCCAAAGTAACTTAATTATTTAATAACCAGGTGTTTGTATCTCTTAATAGCCTTCAACTATTTTGTCACTTCATACCCGCAACCCCTCTGGCAACCACAAGTTCATTCTCTGTATCTATAACTCTATTTCTGGTTGGTTGTTTTTTTTTTTTTTTTTGAGATTCCACATATTAGTAAAACCATATATTATTTGTCTGTTTCTGACTTAGTGTTATACCCGCTAGGTCCATCCAAATTGTTGCAAATGGCAAGATTTTATACTTTTTTATTGCTAACACTCCATTTTATATAGAGATACATGTAGAGATGATAGAGATATATAGAGACAGAGATGTGGGCTTCTAAGGTGGCTCAGTGGTAAAGAATCCATCTGCCAAAGCAGGAGACATGGGTTCAGTCCCTGAATTCTTCCAGAGGAAGATTCTCCTGAGCAGGAAATGACAACATACTCTAGTATTCTTGCCTGGAAAATTCAATAAACAGAGGACCTAGTGGGCTACAGCCCATGGAGTCAAAAAGAATCGGACACAGCTGAGCACACACGCATGTATATGTGCTGCGTCTTCTTTATCCAGTCATCTGATGGATATTTAGGTTGCGTCTGTATCTTGACTATTGTAAATGGTGCTGCAAAGAACAAAGTGCATCAAAGTGTTAGTCACTCAGTCATGTCTGACTCTGCAACCCTAAAAACGGTAGCTCACCAGGCTCCTCTGTCTATGGGATTTCTCATTCAAGAATATTGGAGTGGATTACCATTTCCTTCTCCAGGGGATCTTCCCAAACCAGGGATCGAACCCAGGTCTCCCGCATTGCAGGTGGATTCTTTACCACCTGAGCCACCTGCACATATCTTTCAAAATTGGTGTTTCAGTCTTCTTCAGGTGAACCCTCAGAAGTGAAATTGTCGGACAGGAAAACAGTTCTGTTCCCTTCCTCTTACCAATGTCAGTCTGGCTTTTGCTTCCTATCTTTAGTTGTAGAAAATCTTTTCCTCTAGCCTTCATGTCGGTCTCAGAGATAATTTCTCTATATGTAGCTGTAATTTTTCTGTACCCATGGAGCACAGGATCTTCCTACTTTGCCCTCTTGTACTCACCTTTTATTTCTTTATTTGTTATTTCTTTCTTTTTAATTTTCTGTAATACAGCTGTTTTGTAAGCATAAAATAAATATGAAGATCTAAAATTAAAGAACAATTGTCTATGTAGCAAAAGAGATATTGCCATCCTCCAGGCAAGAATACTGAAGTGCGTTGCTATGCCCTCCTCCAGGGGGTCTTCCTGACCCAGGGGTCAAACCCAGGTCTCCCGCATTGGCAGGTGGTTTCTTTACCACTAGTGCCACCTGGGAAGCCCATAGTCATTATAACTACCCTAAATCTCATTTTGATCTTCCAAATATACTTTTTGTATCTCTAATGAACAAATATAAATATCTTTGCATTAAATTCTTTAAAGACCACAAAATTAATGGAAATAAGTGAAATAAATGTCTATGTAACAAGGATTTTTATGCTACTCATTAGAGCTCTGGCACAGTGAGACTCCTCTGGAAAGAAAAGAAATCAGAAATTCCCTCCATTGTGGTCGTCTTCCTACTAGCTTGAGCTAGAGTTGTTAATTTTAATCTATTTAAAATACTATGCTTTCATGTCTTAAAAAAAGAGAGTTTTTTTTTTTAATGTTCTGTGTTATATCTGGTATGGAAATTCACATTTAAAAATGGCCATTTATTTTTTTCATGGATTTCTATGCTTGAAAAGTACCTACTATGTTACAAATGTCCTATTAGATATTGCAAATATAAAGATGACAAGAACACATTCTGCATCTTCAAATGGTTTACAAATTTTGCTTGGTATATACACCTCAACACATTTATAATCAGAAGACTGTCTAAGTAAATTAATAGCATTAGTCACAGAATACTATGAGATCAAGGAGAAAGACAACCGTAGCCTAGGAATGAAAATGCTCCCAAGGAAGTTGTAAGCCAATACCTAAATGCTGGAATTAATAGCTAAGATAAATTTAGGTTTGGGAATCACAAGCAGATTGGTATTAGTTAAAACCATGATTCTGGTTAAGATCAAGGATGGAAGATTATTTAGAGTGAGAAAAGCAGAAAACAAGTATTACAAAGGACAACTTGTAAGTGATGCATAAAGCAAAGGATATAAAAAAGAGAGAAAGAAAACAAAAGTTTGTTAAGATAAGAGAAAAACACTGAGAAGGCAATGCCACACAAAACAAGGTAGTATTAAGAGTTTTTAGTAGCATCAACAGTGTTAGATCAGGAGAATGTTCAATAGCTGATTAACACAATGTCTGATTGGGATGGTGTTAATAACTCAGGAGAATGTTGAAGATGTTACCTCAATGACAAATAAGTGAAAGAACTGAAAGAGAAGACAAGCAAATAAAGAAAACTCAAGTTTACATAAAATGGAGGAAACAGGATGGCAGTTACAGAAAGTATAGGGTGCTGTCCTATTTTTCATCATTCTTAACATATTTACCCTGCTTTCCTATTTCTTTTGGAACTTGCATTTGAACTCTGCTACCTTTATTTTCCTGAATGTTGAATCAATTATTCCTGTATCTTTTCTACAGAAATCTCTGCTTGTTCTGAGCAGTTTTCAGTTTTTCTTTTCCAGCATTTAGCACATAGTACTAAGTACCTGGTTAGGTACACTCATTTTGCAGATATGTTTAAGAATTCAGAGGTAAATAACTACCAGGCTCGTAGGGAACTTTTAACACCGAATAGCATCTTGAAATGTTTCTGTAGTTAAAATGGTAGATATTCTGTGTTGTACATCAATGCATGATGAATAACATATTGACTAACGTGTGTGTAAAATAGGTATTGTTTGCTATGAATTGTTGATAGGATTGCATGGATTTTCCATGATTTTGTTTTACCTAATTTATTAGTAGCTAGTATGCCAACTTTTCTGTCAATGAATAAAGCATAATTTAAATAATTTATCTCATACTGTAGAGAA
Organism: Capra hircus; assembly: GCF_001704415.2. NCBI lineage: Eukaryota > Metazoa > Chordata > Mammalia > Artiodactyla > Bovidae > Capra > Capra hircus. The sequence continues at coordinate 78,864,507 of NC_030811.1, forward strand.
ATTATTTGAGTAAATGTTACTTCTGTCTTAATTAACTTTTATTGAAAGTATTTTGAAAGTATAACACATTGATTTTTGAAATCTATGTGTTATAATTGATAGTTTGTTACAGAACTTTGAAATGATATATCATTCTTAGAAAGGCACTGTACACAAAAGAAGAAAAAAAAACAGCAGGTAATGCTTAAAATGTCATAACTGACAACAGGTCTTTAAAATCCCAGGGTTGGTTATAATAATCAAATTCTAAAAAGGTTTAAAATCATAGTAGAGGACATAGGGAGGATATTATTCAAGTGAGATTTTATATGAAGTGGCATAAATCAAATTTAAACTCCCATCAGGGATTAAAACTCATAAAAGATAACATCTTTATTGTTAGTAACACTTCTTCACTTAAATAGTCACAATAATTGATGAATTCCTATGAATATTTTCATAGGAATATCAGTTGTGCTATACTATATTTCAAATGACCTGATTGTTTTTTGAGAATGAATTTTGTCTTCCCTTTCTTTCTGGTCTTAAGCTTTTAGAAATGAAAATAGGGCCAATGACATTGCTTTAAGGAGGTGACAGAAGAGTGCTTAGCAGATACTACTTATTGTTTCGGTTGGAAGGAGTTTTTTGTTTTTAATTTGACATTTAACCACTGAAGAAGCATAAAGATAACTTTCTTTATCAAAAATTAAGCTAGATACCATTTAATGCATTGCATTTTTCTCTTGAAAAAGATACCATTTAATGCATTGCATTTTTCTCTTGAACAAGGTACAGATCTTGTAGAATAGATTTCCTTTTACATGAACTATACGGGAATTTTAACTTTCTATGGAAGGTACAGCATGATCACTCAGTTTGTTGATCACACTTGTATAAGCCAACATAGGTTTTAATTTCAGTAGGCTAAATTAAATCACAAAAATAAAGATACTATTCAGTAAATTTTAAAAATTAACTGGAGTTCAAAACTCATCCATGCCATCACTTCATCTACTATTTTCCTAATTTCAAACTGGTAATAGGTAACAAGACATGTTCAAATAACTCAAAGGTAAGATTTTATTTTCTTTTATTAATTTTTCTTTGTGCCATGACCTTTTACTAGTTCGATGAGAAATTTCTGTTTCTTTTTCTTGTTTTTTCAGACAGAAAATAGGTAAAGGTAATAAGAAATATTCATTGAGAACATTTAATAAAAACACAAAGCCCTATGGTTTTGCATCTGATGCACATATAATTAGAAAATGGTTGGAGATAAGATATCAATAATGAATTAGAAAAAAAGTGATTTGATAATTTGGTAACCATTATTTTATCAGCCATTGCACTGTTCTAAATATTTTTAGAAATATAAATTCATAATAGCCAGGACATGGAAACAACCCAGATGTCCATCAGCAGATGAATGGATAAGAAAGCTGTGGTACATATACACAATGGAGTATTACTCAGCCATTAAAAAGAAAACATTTGAATCAGTTCTAATGAGGTGGATGAAACTGGAGCCGATTATACAGAGTGAAGTAAGCCAGAAAGAAAAACACCAATACAGTATGCTAACACATATATATGGAATTTAGAAAGATGGTAATGATAACCCTCTATGCAAGACAGCAAAAGAGACACAGATCTATAGAACGGACTTTTAGACTCTGTGGGAGAGGGAGAGGGTGGGATGATTTGGGAGAATGGCACTGAAACATATATATTATCATGTAAGAAACGAATCGCCAGTTTATGTTCAATACAGGGTGCTTGGAGCTGGTGCATGGGGATGATCCAGAGAGACGATATGAGGTGAGAGGTGGGAGAGGGGTTCAGGATTGGGAACTCATGTACACCCATGGCTGATTCATGTCAATGTACAGCAAAACCAATACAGTATTGTAAAGCAAAATAAAGTAAAAAAAAATTTTTTAATTAAAAACTTAAAAATTAAAATATATATATATAAATTCATGAATATAATGTCTTAGTCAACTGTGCACATTGTTGATATATATTTCAACTAAATTCTTTACTTATCAGTTTTAATAGAACTCCTGTTCTTTGTTCTCCTGTGTATGGTTATACATTATTAAGCAAATTGCCAGCAAACATGTTCTATGTATTTATACATAAAATTTAGATGATATCTTTAGATATCTCTGGAGAAGGAAATGGCAACCCACTCCAGTATTCTTTCCTGGAGAATCCCATGGACAGAGGAGCCCTGGTAGGCTACAGTCCATGTGGTTGCAAAGAGTAGGACACAACTGAAGTGACTTAGCAAGCAGGCAGGCTAGATAGCTCAAGTGTAATTGCATAGCACGGTGTTCCTTTTTACAGTATATGTACAGGTTGTGTGACCAAGGCAAGATATTTAACTATACTAGGCCTTGGTTCTCTTATTCATAAAACTGGAAGAATATTTTCCTAGAACTGTCACTGTGCCTTCCTTCTCTACATCCCTACCTAATGGAACCTACCTTAGCCAAATTTTCATCCAGGGAAGGAGAAAATTTTGTGTGTCATGTAAGTCTCTTTCCTTCATTCTGGCCACAGCAATTTAAATATGTATGGGCAAAATACTTTGTTATTCTGTCCCTCATCATCTTCCGAAGTTTGCCCAAGTTCATGTCCATTGAATCAGTGATATCATCCAGCCATCTCATCCTCTGACATGCTCTTTTCCTTCTGCCCTCATCTTTCCCAGCATCAGGGACATTTCCAATGAGTCAGCTGTTTGCATCAGATGACCAAAATACTGGAGTTTTAACCTCAGCATCAGTCCTTGCAATGAATATTCAGGGTTGATTTCCGAAGGACACTCAGGAGTTTTCTCCAGCACCATAATTTGAAGACATCAGTTCTTCCACACATCATCTTCTTCACATCCAGCTCTCACAACCGTACGTGACCACTGGGAAGACCATAGCCTTGACTATATGGAACTTTGTTGGCAGGATAATATCTCTGCATTTCAGCACACTGTTTAGGTTTGTCATAGTTTTCCTGACATGAAGCAAAAGTCTTCTGATTTCATGGCAGCAGTCACCATCCACAGTGATTGTAGAGCCCAAGAAGAGGAACTCTGTGAATACTTCCACCTTTTCCCCCTCTATTTGCCATGAAGTAATGGAACCAGATGTCATAATATTGATTTTTTTAGTATTTAGTTTTAAGCTGGCTCTTTCAGTCTCCTCCTTCACCCTCATCAAGAGGCACTTTAGTTTTTGCATGTCATGTAACTCTGCTCCCTTCATTCTGGCCATGGCAATTTCAACTGTGTATGGGCAAACCACTTAAAAATAGCCAATTCAAATCCAACCCATGACCTTCAGTTTGGAGGTAAAACAAATATATTCTCACTGAAATTTGAAGCAAGAAATACTAATTGGTTAATCCAGTTAGCTAGTAGTTTAGTAACTAAAAGGTTCTAACAAGGAATGGCTTGGAGGACACCACAATAACTCAAGACATTACATACATAAACAAGAGAGAATAAATAAAAGGACATTATAGTCAGCCATCTGATAATGAGGAAGAAAAATGGAAGACGTTCATAGAGGAGCAGTTTAAAAAAAAGTGTCATTATTCCCATTGCTAAAGTCTATGAAGTTTTCTTGGACATAGATCTATTCTCAAGTGCTAGTGAGTGAGACCCATTCTTATTACAATTCTAGTTCTTAGAATTCCACAGAATATGATATTCTCTCTTGCAGTCACTTTTCCTCCATACCCTACTCTATTCGCAAAATAATTTTACATGAATTAAAATTACTGTCCATGTTACTTTACCTAGAATAGCCCCCCTTTCTAGATCTTCATTAATGGTTTGTGTAAGATCAACTAAGCTTGTAAATTGATGAAAATAATTTTTAATGGTTTTAAAATATGAAACTATTTTCCAAGTGATAGTTTCACATCTCTAAGTAAAGATTTATGTTCTCATTGCCATTGTCTTTTCATGGAATTCAAAGTAAAACTATTAATTCAGGCATCTGTTTAACCATTATTTATTGAGGACTATTAAGTTCCTGGCTATTCCCAGAACTAGAAATATAGCAGTGAACAGACACCAAGGTCCCTGCTGTTAAGGAACTTGCATTATAATTGAATGGAACAGACTTAGATGGTTTCCTTGAATATCCACAAGCAGTATAAAATATGTCAGAAAAGTGAAGTGGATGATCTCATTAAATCACTTTTTTAATATTCTTATAATTGTATAGTTTCTCTTTCAACTGCAAGAAAGGAAACTGATGTTTATTCCATTCATTTCTCAGTGAAGTAAAAATTCAAAAACTTTATTAAGATTCAGTTAAAGTTTATGGAAAGGAAATATTGGCATTACGCAATTTGATATGTGACCTATCAAACTGATTTTTTTAGTAGTAGCTATATTGACCCTGCAATCTGAGTCATAAACTGTGATCTAACTGACAGTGTCACTTTGGATAAATCTAGTACTATCAATTTTGGTTTCTTTATTGTAAAATGAGGAGTTGGAATAATGAAGATACCTTCCTGATCTGGCAATCTACATATCTCTAAAACAGAAATTTTATGTCCTTTGTCATATTTCTTATATTTTTCTATTGCTGATGTTACAGCTGCATTTATCTATCCCATCCTTCTCCAAATGCCCCAGTGAAAATAGAAACTAATTCATGATTCATCATCTCTTTTGTAAGCTTGAGTTTGAAATCCTGATAGAGTTACTATCTCTTTAAGGTACAAATGTATTAAGATCTTTTTATAGAAATCATATATTTATTCAAAAATAATTTTCACAAAATTAAGTGCCATTATATCTGACTATGAATCTAATTCTCATGCAATTAACTGAAGTAGAGTTAATAAATTTGTAAAGGCTTATTTATTCCTTTTATTAGAATAAAACATACTCATAATAGAAAACAATTTAAAATAAAAAAATAGTGATAGAGTAGTTTGTATTTTAATATTAAATTTTGATATCAGTTTAAAAGTACTACTTTTTAGAATGCTTAACCAAATAAAATCTGTGTTAGTCAAGGTTCTCCAGGGAAGCAAAACCAATAGGATGTGTTGTCTATGTGTGTGCATGTAGGAACACATGCATATATATGCATAAAACCATCCATTCATTCATTCATTTAAAGAAATGGGCTCATGCAGTTATGGAGGATGGAAAATCCGAAGGCTAAAGGGTGGGCCAGTAAGCTGGAGGTGTAGGAAAGAATTCATGCTGTAATTTAAGTCTGATGGCTATCAAGCTGAAAACCCAGGAAAGGAGTGATGCACTTCAACTATGAAGGTTGTCTGCTGCAGAATTCCCTCTTACAAATTCTCTGAGAAAACACTCTTTTGTTCTATGCAGGCTTTAAGCTGATTGCCCACATTTTAAGGACAATCTGTTTTACTCCAAGTCTGGTCTTTTAAAGGTTAATCTCATCCAGAGACACCCTCACAGAAACATCCAGAATAATGTTTGACTACATGTCTGGGCACCATGGCCCAGTGAAGTTGACACATAAAATTGACTATTGATAAGCCAGTACGATTCATTTATTATAGTATTTAATTCTTGCATTGTCTTTACAGTTTGGTGCCATTGTTAGAAGTCAGCAAATGGCAGAACCAGAAATATACTTAAAGTCTATCAGCCTGTTGGTCCCCATTGTGTGGGTTACAGGCCCCTACACTAAACAGTTCCATTATTTACTCTTATTTCAATTTTCAAGACAATAGCCATCGTTTTTTTGTTGTTTTTTTTAAACTGGATTTGTATTAATTTTGTAAAATGATACACCAAAATTTTTCACTTTGAGATTTTGCATTAAACCACTTCTTTTATTTGAGGAAAAAAGAAATTATTAACTTTGAACCAATCTAGCACCCTTAACATCTCCAGAACTCTATTGATAATCAACATTGCAGTTGCCCTGAATAATGGCCTCTACATTATATATACCACAGTCTTAGAAATCCATTTATCTCTGCTTTCAACCTCCCCTTGCAATTCTACTTGCACCATGATGTTACTCTAGCTTCAGTTCCATAGCCTGCTTCTGATTTTTACCTCCCTTTAGTTCCCTTTTACTGACAGCTTATTTGGACTAACTCTTTTATTTTTGACCCTTTTACTCCCAAATTTGCCTTTGGGATATTATTTAATTCCTCACACCATATAATAAATATATAAATAAGTGACATATATTTATATATAAATATATAAGTATAATAAATACTGCTTTATTTTCATGTTTTAGCTCCAAAAACACTAACCTGTTTCAAACCCAGTAGTCATCAACATAATTCAAAGGGCAAGGATATTGAAAGACCACTAAAACCTTTAATTAAATTCATCAGTATCTAATAACATATTTTAGAATTGGTATGTTTTAAGGCAATGTGATACTGAGGCCTATTACGCAAGTCTGTAAATAATTCCCAACAGTAATATATGTATGTATGTCTTTGGTCGTAAGTGTTTCCAACTCTTGAGTATTTAAACATTATCATTTGAATTTTATCATCAGAAAAAAATGGTGGGGGGCAGTGTCAACAATGCCATGGTCCCCTAGTCAGCTATTTCTTCTTTTAGTAATTTTATTTATTTCTTTTTAGCTGTGCTGGGTCTTAGTTGCTGTGGGGGCTTTTCTCTAGTTGTGGTGAGTGGGGCTGCTCGCTAGTGTGGCACGCAGACTTCTCATTGCAGTAGCTTTTTCTCGTTGCAGAGCATGGGCTCTATGGCATGTGGACTCAGTAGTTAGGACTCCCAGGCTCCAGAGCGCAGGCTTAACAGTTGTGGTGCAGGGGCTAATTTTCTGCGCAGTATTTTCCATCTTTCTGGATCAGGAATCAATCCCATTGGCAGGTGAATTCTTTGATACTGAGCCACCAGGGAAGCTCTTATCATTAGAATTTTTTAAAAACATAACTTTCAAAATATGAATGTTTAGTAACATAAGACAAGCTAGAAAAAAGGAATATAAATAAGGAAAACATATATAAATTATGATTTAATTTCCCCCACCATTTTCTGAATAGGGCATGGTTTTATTTAACAGACTCTGTACTATAATAGGTTTAATCCTACACTAGTCCTCAATATTAAAATATAGATATCTGTAGTATTCAAACACACAGTTTAATCAAACTAAATGATGATGAGAGTAGTTGGAAAATAAAATGTCAAAGAAGCAACACTAAAAAATATAGACTTTTTTTAAAAAACTGAGGTTGAAAATGATTTATAATATCTCTTACATGTATGAAGCAATATTATTAAAGAACTAATTGAATACCTGCCAAATTATTAATTGTTGAATGAAAGAAAACATGTTAAATCTGGCATTATTTGAAATTCATATAGGTGTTAACGTTATAAAAGCCTGAAAGAATTTCCCAAGTCTTATATTCAAGATGGATGAGCAAGCACGTAGTACAAAACATTTAGCCCTTGACCAACCTCACTTGTCTATCATGAGATCAAAACATGAAAGTGCCAAATTATGGTACAAGTATGGTGATGGGGACAATAATACCAGATACGTATGCAGGAAAACCTAAATAGAAAAATCTTACTATACTCAGCAACAAAATGTTGTTGATAATGTAAATATTCTAGGTAAATGAAAGTATTTTTTATTTTATTTTATTTTTTTTTTAAATTTAAAAATCTTTAATTCTTACATGCGTTCCCAAACATGAACCCCCCTCCCACCTCCCTCCCCACAACATCTCTCTGGGTCATCCCCATGCACCTGCCCCAAGCAAGCTGCACCCTACGTCAGACATGGACTGGCGATTCAATTCTTACATGACAGTATACATGTTAGAATTCCCATTCTCCCAAATCATCCCACCCTCTCCCTCTCCCTCTGAGTCCAAAAGTCCGTTATACACATCTGTGTCTTTTTTCCTGTCTTGCATACAGGGTCGTCATTGCCATCTTCCTAAATTCCATATATATGTGTTAGTATACTGTATTGGTGTTTTTCTTTCTGGCTTACTTCACTCTGTATAATTGGCTCCAGCATAACTTCTTATCTACATGTTAGACTGCTTTGCTCCTCCTTTGAGTTTATCTTGCTCTATGTGTTGACTCTTTTGTCTTTGTGATCAGCTTCTCCTGGATGATTTTAACTATCTCCATGGCTGAAACTATCATCTCAAAACAGAAATGGGCAGGTTTCTTCAGAGCTTCATATCCTCACCCGGTGCACATTTCCACTGGATGTTTTGCCATAAATGCAAATTTAAAGTCTAAAAGGATACTTACGTTTCCCTCCGTGCCATATCACACTCGAGAAGTTATTTTCAAATTAGCAAATGCTTTCAGTCTCACAAACAGAAAGCAAATGGATTCATCCTTTTTTCAGTTCAGTTCAGTTCAGTTGCTCAGTTGTATCCGACTCTTTGTGACCCCATGAACTGCAGCATGCCAGGCCTCCCTGTCCATCACCAACTCCCAGGGTTTACCCAAACTCATGTCCATTGAGTCAGTGATGCCATCCAGCCATCTCATCCTCTGACATCCCCTTCTCCTGCCCTCAATCTTTCCCAGCATCAGGGTCTTTTCAAATGAGTCAGCTCTTCACATCAGGTGGCCAAAGGATTGGAGTTTCAGCTTCAACATCAGTCCTTCCAATGAACACCCAGGACTGATCTCCTTTAAGATGGACTGGTTGGATCACCTTGCAGTCCAAGGGACTCTGAAGAGTCTTCTCCAACACCACAGTTCAAAAGCATCAATTCTTTGGTGCTCAACTTGCTTTATAGTTCAACTCTCACATGCATACATGACTACTGGAAAAACCATAGCCTTCACTAGATGGACCTTTGTTGGTAAAGTAATGTCTCTGCTTTTTAATATGCTGTCTAGGTTGGTCATAACTTTCCTTACAAGGAGTAAGATTGCCCTAAATCCAAATTACTTAAAATATTATTTCATTTTCAGTATTTATTCATTTTTTATTTTTTAAATTGAAATGTAAATGACATAACTGTTAATTCTCCCCATGGAACATTTCTTTTTTTTTCTTTTTTAAATATAAATTTATTTATATTAATTGAAGGGTAATTACTTTACAATATTGTATTGGTTTTGCCATATATCAACATGAATCCACCACGGGTATACACGTGTTCTCCATCCTGAACCCCCCTCCCACCTCCCTCCCCGTACCATCCCTCTGGGTCATCCCAGTGCACGAGCCCGAGCATCCTGTATCATGCATCAAACCTGGACTGGCGATTCGTTTCACATATGATAATATACGTGTTTCAATGATAACCCTGTATGCAAGACAGCAAAAGAGACACAGATGTATAGAACAACCTTTGGACTCTATGGGAGAGGGAGAGGGTGGGGTGATTTGGGAGAATGGCATTGAAATATGATGAGCCTTTTATAATAAGCTCATATCCTGACATCTAAAAGAGATCTTTGTATACCATTGGGACTAGATGATTTCTAAAAATAGGTCTTTCTAGAGGTGCTTAAAAATAACTGAGATTTATTTTTAATTTATAGCACTATTTGTACAACAAAATTGTATATGATTCTACAAAATGATGTTCAAAATTTGTCTAAACAGAACTCCCCACTGTGTTCTTTCTCCATGTAAGAAAAAAAAAAAGAATTAACTTAATCTAAATGTTAAAACATGTAAATGGTCAAGGACCTAATTATATGATTATATATAACATTAACTTTTACCACTTACATTTAAAATAATGCTGCATAATAGAATAGATATTTGGATATATTATAACACTTAATAGGGAAATAGTGTCCTTCATAAATCTACAGAGAAATATATCTACATAGGCAGCTGAGATGTTTAGTAGAAATTAAGCTTTGTAACTAATGCTTCTTGTTGTTAATTAACACATATTATTAACCATATGAGTCACAATTTGTACTAGCCACAAAAAATTATGTAATTAGTAATTATAACATAGGACTCCTATGAATAAAAATAAACTATGGCATAATTTTTAATATCAAAAGGAAACAGCAAAACAATATACTTTTTTTCTCCCCAAAGAATTCTTCATTGTAATAATTCTTAACATTTTTGTTTCAAGTAATTATCTAGTCAAATACTATTAAGTGATTATATTTTTTCTGGTTATTTTCAAAATAGTTTTATATGAAATGTCTTTTGATAATTTTCTACATTTGATGCTTGCATATTTTAAATATTAATTCCAAGTTTTAAGGGATAATATGAACAGTTATACAAAGTAATAAACAATTGTATATCCCTAGTATATAAGGGCTTCTCTGGTGGCTCAGACAGTAAAGAATCTGCCTGCAGTGCAGGATCTGTGCCGTACTATGCTTATTCATTCAATCATGTCCCATTCTTTGCAACCCTGTGGGCTGTTCCCTGGTAACTCAGCTGGTAAAGAATTCACTTACAATGTGGGAGACTGGGGTCAGATCCCTGGGTAGGGAAGATCCCTTGGAGAAAAGCATGGAAAGCCACTCCATGATTCTTACTTGGAGAATCCTCGTGGACAGAGGAGCCTGGTGGGCTACTGTCCATAATGTCCCAAAAAGTTGGACTGAGTGATTAAGCACAGGACTGGAGCTCACCAGAATCCTCTGTCCATGGGAACTATCCCGGCAGGAATCCTGGAGTGGGTTGCCATGCCTTCCTCCAGGGGATCTTCCCAAACTGGGATGGAACCCAGGTCTTCCACATTGCAAGTGGATTCTTTACCATCTGAACCACCAGGGAAGCCCAGGTTCAGTCACTGGATCAGGAAGATCCCCTGGAGAAGTAAATGACAACCTACTCCAGTATTCTTACCTGGAGAATTCCATGGACAGAGGAGCCTGGTGGGCTACAGTCCATGGGGTCACAAAGAGTCAGACATGACTGAGCAACTAACACTATAGTTTACAAGTCCTTCCTTTGGATGGTTCAAGTTCTAGAATCACCTTTGGCTTTAATTAAACCTAGAATTTCATTGGTAATAAATTCTTTTTTTAACATATTATTGCTCTTATTTGTCATGCTATCTTAGTTCAGTTAAGGGCATTGCACACTAATTTAACTGTTGTTCATAAGAGCTGATTTTGTCAAGATATCTGGAAGATTATGACCACAGTTCTAGACTGGAAAGATGGCTAGTGATGAGCGTTCAAATCATGCATCATCTAGAAACATTAAAAGAGTTGATAATGCAATCTAATGAAAGACTAAGTTGACTATAAGTCCTTTAACTGGCCCTGGAATTTTGGTCATGAATGTGCCTTAGAATGATAACAATTTTTTTTTAACTTTCCTTTCTTCCCAAAAGAACACTACCAATCAAATTATCTGAGAATGTGCTTTAGTTTCTTGGCATTGAGGGGTGTGAGGCTGATGAAAGGATGAACATTGTTTGCCTAAAACGTGATATTATCCTTAAAGGAGCTTGCTTTATCCTAGAGAGAATAAGACAGAAACATAAAGAACAAAACTGCAAGACAATGTAATGGGATATATCCCAGATTAAAATTCATAGTAGTTACTAAGCATTAGATATAGAAACATCATTTATTCTGGGTCACTAGATAGGGTTTTATAAAGCAGTTAGCATTTGACTTAAAATTTAATGAAGAAACTTTCAACATTCAGATGAGTATGGGATGGAAGTCATCCAAAAGAAAGGAAGAAGAAACAGTAAAGTAGAGGAAAGTTAAGGGAAGAAACAGTGTAGGATGCATCCACATTTGTGGAATGGAGAGTAATTGACTAATATATAGACCACATAATTATACCACATAGGGGCTTAAAAATCAGCTTGAACTTAACACAATAGATCATGAGAAGATGAAAAAATGCTTTCTGAATATTTATTCTAATAATAATGCTAATGGATTATTTTTTTTAATTTAAGGATAAAATATATTTGAATAAGAGCATCAAAAATTATATAAAATACTCAAGCTGGAAAGGATTAAATAAATCATTATGTCAAAATATTGATTTACACTTGGGCAAACTGGATTTCAGAGACCTCGAATAACTTATACAAAATCAAAGAGCTATTTCTATTTGTTTTAACTAGAAATTGCACATAGTTCTTTTTTATTTTTTTCTTGGGAGACCTGCTGATTTTATTTTTTTTTAATTTTATTTATTTTTTTATTTTTTAAATTTTAAAATCTTTAATTCTTACATGCGTTCCCAAACATGAACCCCCCTCCCCCCTCCCTCCCCATAACATCTCTCTGGGTCATCCCCATGCACCAGCTCCATAATTTTGGCTGTATCAATAACTCTAACACTAGAGTTCAATTAACTCTATTGAGAAGAGAACAGAGTGTTTGCTTTGGATGATCATTTTGTTTCAACATTGGTTTGAACTATTATGATTTTTCTCCTATATATAATTATATTTCATTTAAAGTTAGTTTCAGACAAAATTGACATACTTTTAAAAAGTATGAACATCATCGTTTCCTTTCTTTAGCGGTCTTCTCATATACTATTAGGCAATATAACATTTAGCCTATCACTTAAAAAAAATTGTTATCCAGCAAATTTCTGAGGACAAAATGAACTCTTTGTTCTCTCTTAAACGTAATTAAACATAGTCCTGAAGGGAAGGGAGGGCCTCAAATCTGTTGGCTTTTCAAATGAGATAAATTTGGATATACATGACTCATTCCCTAAGAATTTAGACATTTAAAAAAAATATTCAATATGGTGGTGGTACACAGGTAGAAAAGGGGAAAACTGAAAGAAGGACAAGATCAGCATGTTACCTTTTCTGGCATTCTGAATTTCTGGTAGCCTCAGAGATCCACTATCAAGCTCTCTGTCTTACATGATAGACCTCTCCCTAGATTTCTGGCACACTGGGTATGATTTATTAAAGTACTTACATCCCTCTTGCCAACATATAAAACATCTTCTTTAATATATAACCACATTTAACTTTTATTTGTTCTATGTATTCCTCAGCAAAATAAAGTACAACTGGGGGCAGAGGGTAAGGTGTTCTCTGCCTCTAGCAAGGAGAGAAGTGGGCTACTTCATCTGGCCTGGATTGTTTAGGGGAATACATACATATGGGGTTTCAAGATTCCCTGACAAATCCACTCCAATTTTCTCATTCTAATTATCAGAGTTCCATATTCAAAAGCAGAGACATTAGTTTGCCAACAAAGGTCTGTCTAGTCAAGGCTATGGTTTTTCCAGTAGTCATGTATGGATGTGAGAGTTGGACTGTGAAAAAAGCTGAGCGCTGAAGAATTGATGCTTTTGAACTGTGGTGTTGGAGAAGACTCTTGAGAGTCCCTTGGACTGCAAGGAGATCCAACCAGTCCATTCTAAAGGAGATTAGTCCTGGGTGTTCTTTGGAAGGAATGATGCTAAAGCTGAAACTCCGGTACTTTGGCCACCTCATGAGGAGAGTTGACTCATTGGAAAAGACTCTGATGCTGGGAGGGATTGGGGGCATGAGGATAAGGGGATTACAGAGGATGAGATGGCTGGATGGCATCACTAACTCAATAGACGTGAGTCTGAGTGAACTCCGGGAGTTGGTGATGGACAGGGAGGCCTGGCGTGCTGCAATTCATGGGTCACAAAGAGTCGCACACGACTGAGCGACTGAACTGAACTAAACTGCTATCTTTTCTAATAAGGCCATGGCTATAACATAAAAGGAGTCATGATTGAGAAGCCAGTCAGCTTTGAAACTCTTCCATACTTGGAATTTTCTACTCAGTCTGTCTTCCAATTGCTCAAAATAGAGGCCTTTTGGTTTTCACAGTATGATGTGAGGTTTACTTTCTTGTCCCTGTCCTCTTCATTTAAGGTTTCTAGACCACCTTATGGAGAAGGCGATGGCCACTGCAGTACTCTTGCCTGGATAATCCCATGGACGGAGGAGCCTGGTAGGCTGCAGTCCATGGGGTCGCTAAGAGTCGGACATGACTGAGCAACTTCACTTTCACTTTTCACTTTCATGCATTGGAGAAGGAAATGGCAACACAATCCAGTGTTCTTGCCTGGAGAATCCCAGGGACGGGAGAGCCTGGTGGGCTGCCATCTGTGGTGTTGCACAGAGCTGGACACGACCGAAGCGACTTAGCAGCAGCAGCAGCAGTAGACCACCTTACAATGTCATTTAGTTCTTTAAGTAAGTTGACCAAGGGTATTTTAAAACCTGCATTTGAGAATTCCTTTCTCTGAGGTCTGTATGAGTCTAACATTTCTTCTTGTAAGTCTCTGGTTTGTGAGTCTCCTGCTTTTTTCTTATGCATTTTTCTTTCTTAAACTGTCTGGTTTGACTAGTGGTACCTTAGAAATTGGGGAGGACCTTGAGCCCAGAGTTAAGTATATGCTTTTGCAGAGAGGAATTGCATTTTCTTCCACCTTTTGCCTGAGGGGAACTACCTGTTGGAGATGACAGTAAACAAGTTCATGGATTGCAATTCCTTTAATATCTCAGTGTACATAGCTAGAATGAAAAGTTATTACACCATTGTTCTGTGGACATGAGGTTTCAAGAATATTTTTCCTTTCCTTTCTTTTCTGCAAACTATCCTACTGTCTTCTGGGATTAGAGCAGTGGTTATGTTCAAGTCTGATTTGATATTTTCCTGTGGTTGTAGCTCTTATATCCCAGTTTAAGCTGAAGGAGGTTTTGTTTAAGACTCTTAACATTGGTCGAATCTGAGTTTTTACTTCTTTCAGTACAGCAGATGAACCAAAACTTAATTTTTATATATGAATCAGTGCCTTCAAAGTCCCTGGTGCTCTGATATTGCACTTTCATCTGTTACAAACTGTCAAACAAAATTGACCTGAGAGCTCACCACTGTATATTTTACTTCTATAATTTAATAAAGTTTCAAAATACTTATTAATTATTTTTAGAGAATGGGCTAGTGTGGTTAAACCTTTAGAAACAGAGAAGTCCTTTAGAAATAGTGAATCATGGAGAGTCATGATACTGAGAGTCTAACTTATTAATGATCTCTATACATTTCTTCTTCGCCATCTGTGACCCTTCTGCTGTCATCTACAGTGAATCGTGTGAAATCATGCAAAAGAAAATTAGATTGTATTCAAGTTTGGGGTTTTGCCGGAACATGTGTGTTTAAAACATAATGAAAAGGGATTTAGGATATTTCCAAGAGAATGAGTAAAATGGTAGGCTATGGAATCTAAGTCAGCATGAAACAAACTAAGGATGAGGCAAAAAGATGAAGGGGAAAAAAAAGAGAAGCCTATAAACTGGTGTTCCTGGGGAAATTCACAACCACCTAATTCATAAATATTTAAATAGGAAAAGAAGAATAGATGATAGTGGGATTTGGGTGATACAGGACTTTTGGGTGATAATTTAGGGCATTACTATGGAGTGGATAGTGAAGATGAGCTAGAGTTGAACACTATTGATGAGATGAAGTCAAAGCTGCATTTTTTATTTTCTATATGGATTTTGAAACCAACCAGATTGAGCGTAGGAGTTGGAGCAAACAGGAAAAAAATGGACTTGATGTTAATGTATTCAGTAAATGAAAGTGAATAATTAGCTAAATTGGACAATAGTAAATGACAGGAATTAGGAGGGGTAGAGTGTTATAGATGGATAGAAATAGAGCATTTTTCAAAACAGAGATTGGGATCCCATGGATGTAGCAATGGAGAGCCAAAAAGATACTTGTCCCTAGTTATATGAGCTATGAGAGAATAAATAATTTCTGCTAATTTAACTCTTTCATTAAATAAGATCATCAGAGAGTTGTGTGTTTGGACAATGTCATTTTCACTGTTGTCTCATCAGTTCCCAGTTCAATTCAGTTACTCAGTTGTGTCTGACTCTTTGTGACCCCATGAATTGCAGCATGCCAGGCCTCCCTGTCCATCACCAACTCCCAGAGCCTACCCACACTCATGTCCATTGAATCAGTGATGCCATCCAACCATCTCATCCTCTGTTGTCCCCTTCTCCTCCTGCCCTCAATCTTTCCTAGCATCAGGGTCTTTTCAAATGAATCAGCTCTTCACATCAGATAGTCAAATTACTGAAGTTTCAGCTTCAACATCAGTCCTTCCAATGAACACCCAGGACTGATCTCCTTTAGGATGGACTGATTGGATCTCCTTGCAGTCCAAGGGACTCTCAAGAGTCTTTTCCAACACCACAATTCAAAAGCATCAATTCTTTGGTGCTCAGCTTTCTTTATAGTCTAACTCTCACATCTATACATGACTACTGGAAAAAAGATAGCCTTAACTATATGTGTGTGTGTGTGCGTGTGTTCTTTTTCAGATTCTTTCCCCTTACAGATTATTACAAATGTTATTACAAAATATTGAGTGTAGACCCCAGTGCTGTACATTATTAGGCCCTTGTTGGTTGAGAGGTTAATCCCACCCTTCTAATTTATTTCTACCCACCCCTTTCCTCTTTGGTAGCCATAAATTTGTTTTCTATGTCTCTGAGTCTTTCTGTTTTGTAGATAAGTTCCTTTGTATATATGTATTTTTTATATTCTACGTGTAAGTGACATCATATGGTATCTGTCTTTCTCTGCCTGGCTTACTTCATTTAGTATGATAAGCTCTCAGGTCCATCCACATTATGCAAATGACATTACTTCATTCGTTGTGAGGCGGAGCAATTGTCCATTGTGTATGCCTGCGTTTGTGTGTGTACCGCATCTTCTTTATCCATTCAAGCATCCGTCCACATTTAGGTTACTTCTATGTCTGGGCTATTGTAAACAGTGCTGCTATGAACACTGGGGTGCATGTGTCTTCTTAAACTATAGTTTTCTCTGAAGATAAGCTCAGAAGAGGAATTGCATAATCATATGTTAATTCTATTTTTAGTTTTTTTTAAGGAACCTCCATACTGTTCTCCATGGTGACTGTTGCATTCCCACCAAGTGTTCAGTTCCATTCAGTTGCTCAGTCGTGTGTGACTCTGTGACCCCATGAATCGCAGCACACCAGGCCTCCCTGTCCATTGTCAGCTCCCAGAGTTTACCCAAACTCATGTCCATCGAGTTGGTGATGCCATCCAGCCATCTCATCCTCTGTCATACCCTTGTCCTCCTGCCCCCAATCCCTTCCAGCATCAGAGTCTTTTCCGATGAGTCAGCTCTTCTCATGAGGTGGCCAAAGGATTGGAGCTTCAGCTTTAGCATCAGTCCTTCCAATGAACACCCAGAACTGATCTCCTTCAGAATGGACTGGTTGGATCTCCTTGCAGTCCAAGGGACTCTCAAGAGTCTTCTCCAACACCACAGTTCAAAAGCATCAATTATTTGGCACTCAGCTTTCTTCACAGTCCAAATCTCACATCCATACATGACCACTGGAAAACCCATAGCCTTGACTAGATGTACCTTTGTTGGCAAAGTCATGTCTCTGCTTTTCAATATGCTATCTAGGTTGGTCATAACTTTCCTTCCAAGGAGTAAGCATCTTTTAATTTCATGGTTGCAATCACCATCTGCAGTGATTTTGGAGCCCCTCAAAAATAAAGTCAGCCACTGTTTCCACTGTTTACCCATCTATTTCCCATGAAGTGATCGGACCAGATGCCATGATACAGTCTTCTGAATATTGAGCTTTAAGCCAACTTTTTCACTCTCTTCTTTCACTTTCATCAAGAGGCTCTTTAGTTCTTCTTCACTTTCTGCCATAAGGGTGGTGTCATCTGCATATCTGAGGTTATTGATATTTCTCCCAGCAATCTTGATTCCAGCTTGTGCTCCCTCCAGCCCAGCATTTCTCATGATGTACTCTGCATATAAGTTAAATAAGCAGGGTGAGGATATACAGCCTTGACATACTCCTTTTCCTATTTGGAACCAGTCTGTTGTTCCATGTCCAGTTCTAACTGTTGCTTCCTGACCTGCATATAGGTTTCTCAAGAGGCAGGTCAGGTGGTCTGGTATTCCCATCTCTTTCAGAATGTTCCACAGTTTATTGTGATCCATACACTCTGTCTCATACATAATGTTAAGAGGGTAAAGCCTGACTCACTAACAATGTTTTATGAATGGTAGAAAGGAATGACTCAGGGTATACTTCAATAAGATAGAGGCAATGAAATGTAACAATTAAGAGTGGTAAACTCTAGATTGGCTTTAGAAGGAAATTATCTGTATTTCTATTTGTTATATGTTGAAATGTGTTCCCTGAAAAGAGATATGTTGAAGTCTCAACCTCAGAACCTCAACTGTTTGGAAACAAGGTCATCATAGATTTGATTAGCTAAGATGAGGTTATATTGGAGTAGAGTGGGCCCCTACTCTCTTTCTCTCTCTCTCTCTCTCTCTCTCTATATATATATATATATATATATATATATATATATATATATATATGCAAGCTTGTATTTGTATATTTCTCATCTCTCTTACAATCAAGTGCTGATGGGGAATGGGGGTGTAAAGCAACTGCAACTTTGATACATTGCTGATGGAAAAGCAAAATTATACAGCCAGTATGGAAAACCATTTGTTATATATATAAATTATGGGTATGGGATTTTCAGATATAAGCTACTATATATGAAATAGATAAGTGACAAAATAATTCTGTATAGTACAGAGAATTATACCCTTTATTTTGTAATCATCTATAATGGAATATAATCTCCAAAAATGCTGAATCACTATGAAGGACACTGAAACAAGCACAATATTATAAATCAAATATATGTCAATAAAAAAATTAGGACAATCTTATTTCTACAACAAAATCAGCACAGTTTTCTTTGACAGTATTTTTCATGAGTAAGCTGAATAACTTTATAAATTATAAATATGTCATATGAATAATTTATTTTAATGAGAGGTACTAAGTACCTTCAAGATTGTGTACAAAAAAAATCATATGTTGATTCAACCAGCCAATGCATCAAATACTGAGAATTTTGAAATAACATAAAACTCTGAAGATAAAACTGCTGAACCAGAAACCTAGTTTGATGTAGTTGCTATGAATTGGTCAATGTCAAGAACTAGTGTTAAGTCCAGTAAAATAAGAACCCAATAATAAGAAACATTAGATAGAAAATAATAAATAGGCTTTTAACTCTTTAAGATTCACTACAAGTTCTTCCCTCATAGCTCAGTTGGTAAAGAATTTGCCTGCAATGCAAGAGACCCCACTTTGATTCCTGGGTCAGGGAGATCTGCTGGAGAAGGGATAGGCTACCCACTTCCGTATTCTTGGGCTTCCCTTGTGGCTCAGCTGGTAAAGAATCCACCTGCAATATGGGAGACGTGGGCTTGATCCCTGGGTTGGGAAGAGTCCCTGGAGAAGGGAATGGCCACCCACTCCAGTATTCTGGCCTGGAGAATTCCACGGACTGTATAGTCCATGGCCTCTCAAGGAGTCGGACACGACTGAGCAGCTTTCACTTCACTTCACAAAGTGCATTCCAATAGGAATCACTGCTCTCCCCACTCTCTGCCTCTTTTCAGTCCATTTCTAATTCTATGTCAGTTCCTTTCTGTGAACATTCTAAGAAGGGGAATCATCCAGTTTTTTTGGTAATACATACAAGAGAGTGAAGTGGAAAAAGTGTCAAGACACAGAATTCTATATGGAAGGAAAGGAGATAAGACGTAAAGATCTATGTAGAATGATATAAGCCGAGAAGAAATTATGAAACAATCTAATTTCTTATAAGATTTAGTCAAGGTGAACTTCTATTTTCACACGCTGCCCCTCTTTCTATCTTGCTACTTTGACAGTCTAATTAACTGGATAAAATTTAAATGGTATTTAATCAATAACCTCAGATATGTAGATGACACCACCCTTATGACAGAAAGTGAAGAGGAACTAAAAAGCCTCTTGAAAAGTGAAAGAGGATAGTGAAAAAGTTGGCTTAAAGCTCAACATTCAGAAAACGAAGATCAGGGCATCCAGTCCCATCACTTCATGGGAAATAGATGGGGAAAGTGGAAACAATGTCAGACTTTATTTTTGGGGGCTCCAAAATCACTTCAGATGGTGACTGCAGCCTTGAAATTGAAAGATGCTTACTCCTTGGAAGAAAAGTTATGACCAACCTAGATAGCATATTCAAAAGCAGAGACATGACTTTTCCAACAAAGGTCCATCTAGTCAAGGGTATGGTTTTTCCTGTGGTCATGTATGGATGTGAGAGTTGGACTGTGAAGAAAGCTGAGCACCAAAGAACTGATGCATTTGAACTGTGGTGTTGGAGAAGATTCTTGAGAGTCCCTTGGACTGCAAGGAGATCCAACAGGTCCATCCTAAAGGAGATCAGCCCTGGAATTTCTTTGGAAGGAAAGATGCTAAAGCTGAAACTCCAGTACTTTGGCCACCTCATGTGAAGAGTTGACTCATTAGAAAAGACTCTGATGCTGGGAGGGATTGGGGGCAGGAGGAGAAGGGGACGACAGAAGATGAGATGGCTGGATGGCATCACTGATTCGATGGACGTGAGTCTGAGTGAACTCCGGGAGTTGGTGATGGACAGGGAGGCCTGGTGTGCTGCAATTCATGGGGTCTCAAAGAGTCGGACACGACTGAGCGACTAAACTGAACTGAAGGAGAATTTTGAGAAATAAATATGATGAGATTGACAAGAATAATGGAATGTGACTACTGAAATTATGAAGCCTTTTTCTTACAAGCAGTTTGAGAACAAGGAACAGTAATAATTTCCATCATCCTTGTATGCAAAGTATTGGAAAGGTCTTTATCTGCTGAGAGCATGTATATGTGTCATTCTGTCAAACAAACTTCTACCCCAGCTCCTCCCCTGGGAACAAATACTGCACCGCCTAGCCAATTCTTCCCTTCCCTGCTTACTAACCTTGTATTTTCCTAGCTTGTGTTGTTGTTGCTCAGTCACTCAGTCATGTCTGAATCTTTATGACCCCATGCACTGCAGCACACCATTCAACCATCTCATCCTGTTGCCACCTTCTCCTCCTGCCCTCAATCTTTTCCAGCATCAGTCTTTTCTGAATGAGTTGGTTCTTTGCATCTGTTGGCCAAAGTATTGGAGCATCAGCTTCATCATCAGTCCTTCCAATGAATATTCAGGGTTGATTTCCTTTAGGATTGACTGGTTTGATCTCCTTGCAGTCCAAGGCACGCTCAAGAGTCTTCTCCAACACCACAGTTCAAAAACATCAGTTCTTTGGTGCTCAGCCTTCTCTATGGTTCAACTCTCATATACATGCATCACTACTGGAAAAAAACCATAGCTTTGACTCTACGGACCTTTGTTGGCAAAGTAATGCCTCTACTTTTTAATATGCTGTTTAGGTTTGTCATAGGGTTTCTTCCAAGGAGCAAACATCTTTTAATTTCATGGCTGAAGTCACCATCTGCAGTGATTCTGGAGCCAAAGGATATAAAATCTGTCACTGTTTCTATTTTTTCCCCATCTATTTGCCATGAAGTGATGGGACTGGATGCCATGACCTTTTAATGCATGTGTTCTCAATCCTGAGTAATAAGCCAGCTTTTTCACTCTCCTCTTTCACCTTCAATGAGAGGCTCTATAGTTTCTCTCTTTGCTTTCTGCCATAAAGTGGTATCATCTGTATATATGAGGTTGTTGATATTTCTCCTGGCAATCTTGATTCCAGTTTTTGATTCCACTTGTGATCCAACCCAGCATTATACATGATGTACTTAACATAGAAGTTAAATAAACAGGGTGACAATATATAACCTTGATGTATTCCTTTCCCAATTTTGAACCAGTCTCTTGTTCTATATCCGGTTCTAACTGTTGCTTCTTGACCTGCATGCAGGTTTCTCGGGAGGCAGGTAAGGTGGTCTGGTATTCCCATCTCTTGAAGAATTTTCCATTGTTGTAACCCACATAGCCAAAGGCTTTAGTGTAGTCGAAGTAGAAAAAGTGAAGCAAAGAAGAAAAAGTGTAGTCAAAGTGAAGCAGAAGTAGATGCTTTTCTGGAACTCTCTTGATATTTCTATGATCCAACGGATGTTGGCAATTTGATCGCTGGTTCCTCTACCTTTGCTAAACCCAGCTTGAACGTCTGAAAGATCTCGGTTCATGTATTGTTGAAGCCTAGCTTGAAGGATTTTGAGCATTACCTTGCTAGCATGTGAGATGACTGCAATTGTGTGGTAGTTTGAACATTCTTTGGCATTGTCTTGCTTTGGGATTGGAATGAAAACTGACCTTTTCCAGTCCTGTAGCCACTGTTGGCAGGAATTTCCAAATTTGCTGGCATATTAAGTGTAGCACTTTAACAGCATAATCTTTTAGGATTTGAAATAGCTCGACTGAAATTCCATCACCTCCGCTAGCTTTTTCCGTAGTGATGCTTCCTAAGGCCCAAATGACTTGACACTCCAGGATGTCTGGCTCTAGATGAGTGACCAATCATCTATAACCCTAACCATCATGGTTATCCAGGTCATTAAAACCTTTTTTGTACAGTTCTTCTGTTTATTCTTTCCATGTCTTCTTAATATCTTCTGCTTCTGTTAGGTCCATTCTGTTTCTGTCCTTCATTGTGCCCATCTTTGTATGAAATGTTCCCTTGGTATCTCTAATTTTCTTGAAGAGATCTGCAGTCTTTCCCATTTTATTGTTTTCCTCTATTTCTTTCCTTGATTTTACAGCTTTGTTTTTCCTGATATCAACCAAGTCTCAAGGATGCTTTCTCCTGAGGTATTATCCAGCTCTCATTTTGGGGAGAAAATGAAGAAATGGCAATATATAAGGAAGCTGATAATTTCCCAGAAATTATAGAAACATATAAATACACAAATATAGGAAGTAAGATGTACTTTTATAAAGATAGCAAAACTATCTTTATAAAAAGAATGAAGACAATTTTTCAGCAAGAAAATCTTTAATGGTGCAGCATCATTAGAACTTTGCTAAAGTAACTTCAAAATAGGTGCTTCAATATAAAAGGAAATGATAACTGAAGAATGTGAGATACAAGACAGAATGGCGATCAAATAGAATACCAAATATGAAGGTAAGATTAAACAGTGATTTGTGTAAGATTTATAGTACTTAATTTTAAGATTAAAAGAAGTCAGAACTAAATATTAGATAATTAATTGCATGGACAAGCATAATTTTTGTTTCTTAGAAAGTTAAGAAATAATGATCATTGAGTTAATAAAATAAAATCAATGAAATAACAACAACACACACAAAAAATAATGCAAGCTTCTGGAGAAAAAACTCATAACAACTACTGTATAATATTCTCCTTGACATCAGATTTCTCATTAATAACCCTGGAGGACAGAAAGCTATAGAACAATGTTTCTAAGGTATTAGGAAAAATGACTATGAATGTAACAATAAGGTATCGCTATTTAACCTAGATGGGAACTTAACAATAATTGACAAAGTATGAAATAATTATGTAAGTACATTATAAAAAGTTGTACTGCTAAGCAGTAAAATAAATAATTATAAAATTACCAAAATATTGGGAGGAGATGGTGAGAGGTGAAAGATAGTTTAAGTGATAAGAATCCTCAGTTTCCACAGTGATGAGTTAATAAAGTAACATTTACATTCCATATAAGAAATTGGAGAATATATATATATATAATCTGAAATGAGATATGATTAAAAGATTGTCTTTCTTTACATCAGAATAGGGATAAAATGGTGACAAGAGTACAAGGATTACTATTTTTGTTTCTTTACATGAATGTGTAATATTTTTATTGAAGTACTTGATGTTAACCCAGTTTTTCCCAGAAGAAATTTATTTCTAAGATAAGATTTCTATGCCATGTGATATACAGAAATAGTCAAAGACTGCTAATGCTGAGAACAATGGGAAATTTGTTTTATATTTTAGTAAGTTCATATTATTCTTCAAGAGAAATGCCAATCAGTGGAAATAATCAATGCAAATTTCAACACTTTCCAAATATATTTTAATATAGAGTATTGTATATTGATTTCACCCTCAAACACTTGCCTTTAAGAAAGGAATGAGTAGGGATTACTCTATCCCATTATTTTTTTAGAATATGAGTAACAAATATTTTGCTTTTCAGTATGTTGTCTTTTAAAATTTTTTATTTGGGCATTGTTGATTTAGGGGCTTCCAGGTGGCGCTAGAGGTAAAGAACCCATCTGCCAATGCAGGAGACATGAGACCCAGGTTTGATCCCTGGGTCAGGAAGATCCCCTGGAGGAGGGCATGGCAACCCACTCCACTATACCTGCATGGAGAATCCCCATGGACAGAGGAGCCTGACAGGCTACAGTCCATAGAGTCGCAAAGAGCTGGACATAACTGAAGCGACTTAGCACACACACACATAGCTGATTTACAATATTTTGTTAGTTTCAGGTATACAGCAAAGTGAATCTGTTATACACATGCATATATCCACTGTTTTTTGTATTATGTTCACATATAGGCCATTACAGACTATTGAGTAAATTTCCCTGTGCTGTATAGTAGGTCCTTATTAGTTATTTACTTTACATATTGTTCTTCTCTGGTGGCTCAGAGAGTATAGAATCTGCTGGCAATGCAAGAGACCTGGGTTTGATCCTTGGGTTGGGAAGATCCCCTGGAGATGGCAATGGCTACCCACTCCAGTATTCTTGGAGCTTCCCAGGTGGCGCTAGAGGCAAAGAGCCTGCCTGCCAATTCAGGAGACTTAAGAGATGTAGGTTCAATCTCTGGGTTGAAAAAATTCTCTGGAGGTGGGCATGGCAACCCACTCCAGTGTTCTTGCCTGCAGAATTCCAAGGATGAAGGAGCCTGGTGGGCTACCATCTATGGGGTCACACAGAGTCGGACACGACTGATGTGACTTAGCAGCAGCAGCAGCAGCAGAATCCCATGGATAGAGGAGCCTGGAAGACTACAGTCCAAAGGGTCGCACAGAGTTGCGCACAATTGAAGTGACTTCACATACACACAATACACATTTTACATATAATAGCGTGTATGTATCAATCCAAGTCTCCCAATTTATGCCTCTTCCCCTTTACCCCTCAGTAACCATAAGTTTATTTTCTACATATATAATTCTATTTCTGTTTCATAAATAAGTTCATTTGTAGACTTTTTGTAGATTCCATATATAAGCAATGTCATGTGATATTTGTCTTTCTCTGTTTGACTTACTTCACATAGAATGACAAGCTCTAGGTCCATCCATGTTCCTGTAAATGGCATTATTTTGTTCTTTTTATGGCTGAGTAATATTCCATTCTTTATATTATCACATCTTCTTTATCCATTCCTCTGTCAATGGCCATTTAAGTTGCTTCCATATCTTGACTATTATTAATAGCATTTCAATAAATATTAGGGGTGCATGTATCTTTTTGAATTATGGCTTTCTTTTGCACAGCAAAGGAAATCATAAATAAAACAGAAATAAAACCCTCAGAATGGGAGAAAATATTTGCAAATGAAGCAACTGACAAGGGATTAATCTCCACTATATACAAACAGCTCATGTAGCTCAATGTCAAAAAGTCAAGCAACCCAATCAAAAATAGATGGAAAAACTAAATAAATATTTCTCCAAAGAATGCATACTGATGGCTTAAAAGCACATGATTCTCAGCATCACTAATTATTAGAAAAATGCAAATCAAAACTACAATGAGGTAGTTTCACATCAGTCAGAATAGCCATTATCAAAAAGTCTACAAACAATAAATGCTGGAGAGTGTGTGGGAGGGGAAACTAGTAACAGCCACTGTGGAGGACACTATGGAGATTCCTTTAAAAACTAAAGTAGAGCTACCCATATGATCCAGCAATCGCACTCCTGGGCATATATCCAAAGAAAACTATAATACTCTGTCCAACTTATATATTTGCCAGCTTTAATATTCTTCCTAAAACAGTTTCTCTTATTTGAAATTATTATATAAAATTCATGCGAGTCTCTAAAGAGGAAAGAAAGAAAATCTAAATTTTCTTCTGTATAAATTATGGCATATAGAAAACCAGAAGATTGAGATTATGATAATTGTTCTGCCAAATATATTTTTGTGTACTTGCTCCTTAACTTCTCTCATATATTTTAATGTACATAAAAATGTGAAATGTGAGAAGTTAGTTAAAACACAAATAAATCTCTATGATTCACTCATTTTTAATTCTAAAATTTCATAATTTTAAAAAGTATTTTTAAAAAACTATCATTTTTTTCTTGTTTAACTTTCAAATAGTATTTTAAAAGTTGCCAGAATACAAACTGGTTTCCTATCATTCGATCCAGTGGATTTTCAATATCCACAGAGTTTTCAGGTCTCTGAGGTACCAATAAGATCTACTCTGTGGCAATACACAATTTTGTGATGTTTCTTTTTTCTCTTTTGTAAGATGATAACAAATATTGTTTTTGAAAAAATATATATTTTAGAGATCTTTAAGAACCATTTCATCGTTAATCATTCACTGAGACTCAACATCAGAATATACTAAGGGAACTAAATTAGTATGCTCAACTCTAATGGGTCTCTAAACATTTGCTTGTTGTAGCATACAATGCTTGGGAGGAAAGGGTTTAAACTGATGGTTTGTTATTCAGATGGTAAGGGAAAGCCTGTTTTTATTAGCACTTTTCCCCCAAACACTAGAATAAAATAACAATGTGTGAGTTTACATGCTAAAAACTGTGCTGGGTACTGGTAAAGAAATATGTTTAGCACAATATTTTCACTTTGAAATAATATTATTTTTACCCCAGGAAACCAGCTGGAGAGTAAAGCAATATTCTTCTACTCTTCTACTTTGTTACAAAATTACAGAATTCATTTATGTACTGTGGGCAAAGTAAACACACAGTATTCACAGCCCAACATCTTCTTATTCAAGGATGCCCATCAAGCACCCTAATGATGGTGTGTTTATCTCAATGGTTAATTGTTTTTCTCCAACACATCTGAAATATTTTACCATTCAGCTAATCCTGGTAGTTTTTAACCCTATACTCAGAGAGGTGTACTGAGAACTGGCCGCAAAGGCAGTATCCTGGCCTCAGTCCAGGTGCTTCTCTCTGGCATGGGCCCCGCATGTCTCACTAGACCAGTGAACACTGAGCGCAGCAAACAGGCCAGCAAATTTGACTGAAAAAAGCATCATCCAGTGCGTGCTATCCTAACAGCAAAACACTCACCTCCTATTTTTTTCAAGGAATTTCTTTGAAGGAAAAATATATAAGTGCACCAAAACACATACAACCATGTTGCAATGCAAATGATGTATATGAAAATACAAACCCCCAAACTGAAGGTTAATAAAAGTAAATAATGAATGAATAATTGAGGAAATAATTTTGATTAATAAATAGATAACTGAGAAAACATTGCCTGAAATGTTTAGTTGCCTGAGCTTAGTTGTTTGAAACATGAGACATTTAATTAAAATAAATTCTGTGTTTTTTTCCCACAATATCCAAGTCCTTTCTCTTTTTCTAGCTATTAGTTCTCTGATAAGTTTTGATGATCAAAATCCTTTGAAAAAGCAAAAGAAAAACATTTCTAAGTATTGGAAGTCTTTTAAACAAATTATTCTTGGATATAATGTAATAGAAAAATTATTTTTAGAAATTATTTTAATTCTTAAGTATTAAAATGAAATTAAGTCTAGACCTTTAACAAAGACTGATGAAATAGGATGATAATTGATAATGTTTGAAATAATGATTAGGTTAACAGACTTTGAAATAAAAAGTTACATTATGTTCTCTTAGCAAGATAATGTTCAGAATCCTGCCAGTTAGGCGTCAGCAGTATGTGAACTGAGAACTTTCAGATATACAAGCTGTATTTAGAAAAGGCAGAGGAACCAGAGGTCAAATTGCCAACACCTGCTGGATCTTGGAAAGAAAGGAATTGCAACAAAAACCTCTACTTAGCTTCACTGATGACACTAAAACCTTGGACAGTGTGGATTACAGCAATCTATGGAAAATTCTTAAAAGAGATGAGAATACCCGACCAGATTACCTGTCTCCTGAGAAACTTGTATGCAGGTCAAGAAGTAACCATTGGAATCTTACATGGAAAAACGGGTTGGTTCAATATTGGGAAAGGAACACAACAGGCTCTATATTGTCATCCTGTTTATTTAATTTCTATGCTGAGTGCATCATGTGAAAGGCTGGGCTGAATGAATCACAAGCTGGAATCAAGATTACCAGGAGAAACATCAGCAGCCTCAGATATACAAATGATACCACTTTAATGGCAGAAATCAAAGAAGAATTAAAGAGCCTCTCAATGAAGGTGAAACAAGAGGGTGAAAAAGATAGCTTAAAACTGAACATTAAAAACATGAAGATCACAGCATCTGGTCCCATAACTTCATGGCAAATAGAAGGGGGAAAAATATTTTCCTGGGTTCCAAAATGACTGCAGATGGTGACTGCAGCCATGAAATTAACAGATGCTTGATCCTTGGAAGAAAAGCTATGACAAACCTAGACAGAGTATTAAAAAAGCTTACTGAAAAAGGTCTGTACAATCTTACTGACAAAGGTCTGTCTGTGCAATCAAAGCTATGTTTTTTTCAGTAATCATCTGTGGACATGAGAGTTGGACCATAAAGAAGGCTGAGTGCCAAAGAATTGATGCTTTCCCACTGTGGTGCTGGAGAAGACTCTTCAGAGTCCCTTGGACAGCAAGGAGATCAAACCAGTTAAACCTAAAGGAAATCAACCCTGAATTCATTGCAAGGACTGATGTTGAAGCTCCAATGCTTTGGCCACCTGATCGAAGGGCCAGCTCATTGGAAATGACTCTGATGCTGGGGAAGATTGAGGGCAGAAGGACACAGGGGTGACAGAGGATGAGATGGTTGGATAGCCTTACTGACTCAATGGACATGAGTTTGAGCAAACCCAGGGACATACTGAGTGACAGGAAAGACTGTCAGGTGTGCTGAAGTTCATGGGGTCTCAAAGAGTCAGACACAACTTCACGACTGAACAATAATGTTCTCTTATAAGACATCCTTTAAAACTAAGTCAGAAATGAAATAGACTGCAATTTAACTCTGTAACAAAATTTCTTTCACGAAGTATGTTTATGAGTAGGAAAACATAAATATTATGCTTTGATATGTCATACTCATGATGCCCTGTTTCATCAACAAAGATAAAGCAGGAAATTTAATGACTAGCATAATAACTATAGTTGAAAGCTGGAGGTTTAGTACTTTTAAAAAGTACTAAACTTTTTAAAAAGTTTAGTTTTTAAAGAGAATATTTCAAAGATGTATATTTTATGTATCTATATGTATGTACGTATATTTATGTATATATATATGTATGTATTTTACCCCATGGACGGAGGAGCCTGGTAGGCTGCAGTCCATGGGTTCGCTAAGAGTCGGACACAACTGAGCGACTTCACTTTCACTTTTCACTTTCATGCACTGGAGAAGGAAATGGCAACCCACTCCAGTGTTCTTGCCTGGAGAATCCCAAGGACGGAGGAGCCTGGTGGGCTGCCGTCTATGTGGTCACACAGAGTCGGACACGACTGAAGTGACTTAGCAGCAGCATGTATGTATTTTATGTATGTATATGCTGAAGTTGAAACTCTAGTACTTTGGCCACCTGATGCAAAGAACTGACTCATTGGAAAAGACCCTGATGATGGGAAAGATAGAAGGCAGGAGGAGAAGGGGACAACAAAGGGTGAGATGGTTGGATGGCATCACTGACTCGATGGACGTGAGTCTGAGTGAACTCTGGGAGTTGGTGATGGACAGGGAGGCATGGCGTGCTGCAGTCCATGGGGTTGCAAAGAGTCGGACATGACTGAGCAACTGAACTGAACTGAAGCTACTCAGTTATGGAATTTATGGTCAGCTATCATTTCATGTGACTTCGGGTAATATCATATTTGGCATTCTCACCATGCCTAATTCAAGATGAATTGCCTATAATACACAACTCTCAGTATTACCCAACAAGTAGACTTGCACATTAAAGTCTTGAGAGCCCTGTGTTCAGACAATGCCTCTCTCTTTGCTTGTTTATAAGACAATTTATAGTTTATCATCTATAGGCAGTACAGGAAACAACTAAAACAAAATTCAGTTAATTACAAGCTATTTATCCAGTTGGAAAAAAATACTTTAGTCCTTTTAAAGATTCTACCAATTCTGCTCTTTTGATCCATTGATATAATTCTTTGTATTTTGGGATGCCTACTTTTTGGAAATCTTGTTTTGATGGATATCTAATCCCTTAGATAATCTTTTCACACAAATTACATGTTTTGGAATCTATCCAAGAGAGATATTACTGCCTTCTGAGAAAAAGGATTACATTTTTCTATCCTGAAGAGTTCTTCTTCAAATATGACAAAAAAATTTTTTTTCTAAAAAATGAATCATCT
Source organism: Capra hircus (assembly GCF_001704415.2). Lineage (NCBI taxonomy): Eukaryota > Metazoa > Chordata > Mammalia > Artiodactyla > Bovidae > Capra > Capra hircus. The sequence goes on from NC_030811.1 coordinate 78,894,849, forward strand.
CAAAGAAAACAACCATAAAATTTGGATAAACTTTTTCAAAAGATAAAAGTAAGAAAAGCTTGTGTGTGTGTGTTTTGTTTTTGTTTTGTTTTATAAAGGATATGGATGGTTTCCCATTTTTATGACATTAGCTTGAAGGCAGGCCACAGTCCCAGTGTGGCCCAGGGAAGTTAAAACTCTAGTGAAAACCTACATATTTTTCTAGCCTAAGAATCAGAAGATAAAACCAGGTCAATTAGACTCCTAGAAAGTGAGGAGGGAAACCTGGAAAGGAGAAAGCCACAGAAGGAATCCCCAAGTTATGCATATGAACTGTCCTGACATCTCTGGCTAACCACTGAAGCGTACAGTATGGAGAAGACTTAAAAGCAACTTTCAACAAAGGCTAAAAAGAGGAAACTGAGATTTGAGGTGCTGTCTTCAACAGGCAAGAAAATATTTGCAATTTGATCATAATCAAAGTAATTTTTTACTTTAAAAATAAAAACACCCTTTATAGGAATATAGAGAATGCAAGCCCTAACAATACAGCTCTAACAATGTTCAGAATGTAATCCAAAATTACTTACATAAGAAGAACTGAGAAAATGTGATTCATTCTTCTAAGAGAAATTAAACAGGTCAGTTTTGAGATGTCCCTTATGTCAGGGAAATAACATTCCCATTGATTCAATCTGGTTTCTTAAATATTGTAACTCTTAAATCAATCATCCTTAATGATGTCCAGAGACTTAAAAGGGCAATATGGGGATCAGAAACTTAAGGGGGTTTATTTAATCTGGTCCAGGAAAGCTGATGTGTTTGATTGGTTTAATCATGTCAGTGTATGGCAAAACCAATACAGTATTGTAAAGTAAAATAAATAAATAAATAAAATAAAAAACAAAGATCTCCTGGAGAAGGGATAGGCTACCCACTCCAGTATTCTTGGGCTTCCCTGGCGGCTTATATGGTAAAGAATCAACCTGCAATGTGGGAGGCCTGGGTTCCATCCCTGGACCAGGAAGATCTCCTGGAGGAGGGCATGGCAACCTACTCCAGTATTCTTGCCTGGAGAATCCCATGGACAGAGGAGCCTGGCCGACTACAGTCCATGAGGTCACAAAGAGTTGGACACTATTGAGCAACTAAACACACGCACACATAATAATGATTTAATATAAACTTTTTAAAAAGCAAGAAGACAACCTTTATAACACTATAATGCTTTACAATGCTATAAAGCCCTTATTACAGTATCCACTATATAATTTATATACCTAAAAAAAAAGAACTTCAGAAGATGTAAGAAGGACAATTGATTTAAAGGGGGTCATGATAGTTTAAAGGCTGATTTAATCCATGAGAACCACATGATACAAGGGGACTGATGAAACCCTCAGCAGTCCCAAGTTTTAAGGGGGCCAAATGTATTACAGGCAATTAGGTGATTTAAGGGGGCTAATTGGCTGTCTGAGGAGGCCTTACAAATAGCTGTGAAAAGAAGAGAAGCAAAAAGCAAAGGATAAAAGGAAAGATATAAGAATTTGAATGCAGAGTTCCAAAGAATAGCAAGAAGATTAATAAAGGCTTCCTCAGCGATCAATGCAAAGAAATAGAGGAAAACAGAATGAAAAAGACTAGAGATCTCTTCAAGAAAATTAAAGACACCAAGGGAATGTTTCATGCAAAGATGGGCTCAATAAAGGACAGAAATGGTCTGGACCTAACAGAAGCATAAGATATAAAGAAGAGGTGGCAAGAATACACAGAAGAACAGTACAAAAAATATCTTCACAACAAAGATAATCATGATGGTGTGATCACTCACCTAGAGCCAGACATCCTGGAATGTGAAGTCAAGTGGGCCTTAGAAAGCATCACTACGAACAAAGGTAGTGGAGGTGATGGAATTCCAGTTGAGCTGTTTCAATCCTGAAAGATGATGCTATGAAAGTGCTGCACTCAATATGCCAGCAAATTTGGAAAACTCAGCAGTGGCCACAGGACTAGAAAAGGTCAGTTTTCATTCCAATCCCTAAGAAAGGCAATGTCAAAGAACGTTCAAACTACCGCACAATTGCACTCATCCCACAGGCTAGTAAAGTAATGCTCAAAATTCTCCAAGCCAGGCTTCAGCAATACATGAACCATGAATGCCCAGATGTTCAAGCTGGTTTTAGAAAGGCAGAGGAATCAGAGATCAAATTGCCAACATCTGATGGATCATGGAAAAGGCAAGAGAGTTGCAGAAAAACATCTATTTCTGCTTTATTGACTATGACTGTGTGGATCACAATAAACTGTGGAAAATTCTGAAAGAGATGGGAATACCAGACCACCTGACCTCCCTCTTGAAAAATCTATATGCAGGTCAGGAATCAACAGTTAGAACTGGACATGAAACAACAGACTGGTTCCAAATAGGAAAAGGAGGACGTCAAGGTTGTATATTGTCATTCTGCTTATTTAACTTCTATGCAGAGTACATCATGAGAAACACTGGGGTGGAAGAAGCACAGGCTGAAATCAAGATTGCCAGGAGAAATATCAATCATCTCAGATATGCAGATGACACCACCCTTATGGCAGAAAGTGAAGAGGAACTAAAAAGCCTCTTGTTGAAAGTGAAAGAGGAGAGTGAAAAAAGTGGCTTAAAGCTCAACATTCAGGAAACAAAGACCATGGCATCTGGTCCCATCACTTCATGGGAAATAGATGGGGAAACAGTGGAAACAGTGTCAGACTTTAGTTTTTTGGGCTCCAAAATCACTGCAGATGGTGACTGCGGCCATGAAATTAAAAGATGTTTACTCCTGGGAAGAAAAGTTATGACCAACTAGATAGCATATTGAAAAGCAGAGACATTACTTTGCCAACAAAGTTCCATCTAGTCAAGGCAGTGGTTTTTCCAGTGGTCATGTATGGATGTGAGAGTTGGACTGTGAAGAAAGCTGAGTGCCAAAGAATTGATGCTTTTGAACTGTGATATTGGAGAAGACTCTTGAGAGTCCCTTGGACAGCAAGGAGATCCAACCAGTCCATTCTGAAAGAGATCAGCCCTGGGATTTCTTTGGAGGGAATGATGCTGAAGCTGAAACTCCAGTACTTTGGCCACCTCATGCAATGAGTTGACTCATTGGAAAAGACTCTGATGCTGGGAGGGACTGGGGGCAGGAGGAGCAGGGGACGACAGAGGATGAGATGGCTGGATGGCATCACGGACTCAATGGACGTGAGTCTGAGTGAACTCCGGGAGTTGGTGATGAACAGGGAGGCCTGGCGTGCTGCGATTCATGGGTTCGCAAAGAGTTGGACACAACTGATTGACTGAACTGAACTGAACTGATTGTTTAAATGAGGGTCAGGAAATTAAGCAGATCAGTTAATTTAATGGTGTTTAGGAGACTTAAGAAGGCAGAATGACTTCCTGAGCATCAGGAGATTTAAAAAGGCAGGACATACTATGTGTCCTCAAAGGAACTTTGTGTACACAACTGAGGACATACTATAAGTTCATAAAGGAACTTTGTGTACATAATTCATATATATAACTGTGTACCTCTAATTGGGGGGGTGTGCTCATAGAATATCACATTGCTTATCTAAGTAACGTTATATTTTGTTATGATATGAGCTACAGTAAGTTCCTCTTCATCATTTCCTTTTGTGAAATGTCATTGACTATCCTTAAAATTACTTCTCCACATAAACTTAACAACCTGAGAACCATTTTAAACCACATATATATACATATTTATACATATACATATATATGTATATATGCATGCACATACGTATAAATACACACATATCTCATTAGGATATTGAGTGGACTTACATGAGTTTTATAGTTTAATACAGGACAATTAACTTCTTTTATATTGAGCCTTTCCATTTTAGAGCATGATGTTTCTTATCAGACAATTCTTTTCAACATCAATAAGTATTTAGCATCTCTTGCTATGGGTATTTGGTAGTATTTTGTAAGTTTGATGCTATTTTCATTGGGATTTTCTCCACTGCACTTTCCAGTTGCTGATTGTTGCAGTCCAATATCTACAGGAGAGATACCAATTTTTGTATACTATTTTTCTATTTTCCACATTACTAGACTCTTATATTTGTTTAACAATGCTTATTTGGTTTCCAGAAATTTTCTAGAAACATTGTCATTTCTTTTGTAATTTGAGAGTTTCATCTCTTCTTAGTAAATTTTATAATATTTTTTTTTAATTAACTGGCACTTTCAGAAAAGCCCAGCTGTTTTAATAAACCTGAGTCTTTCAGGTTTAATCACAATGAACCATCCCTTTGTAACTGGCTTAGTGAGTGAACTAGACTCAGAACAGTGCAATTCACAAAGCAAGTCCCTAATTTCTATTTTCTATTCATTTTATGGCCATAAAATCTTTCAAGTCAAATTTTTATTTGTTTATTTTAAAAAATATTTTGGTCATTTTTTAGCATTTAAAATCATTTTTTATAGTATCTGTTTTCATATACCCTCAGCTCACTTCAATTCAGTTGCTCAGTCGTGTCCCAGTGGTCGCTTGGTCATGCTTTGTGACCCCATGAACCACAGGACACTAGGCCTCCCTGTCCATCATCAACTCCCAGAGCCTACCCAAACTCATGTGCATTGAGTCAGTGATGCCATCCAACCATCTCATCCTCTGTCATCCCATTCTCATCCTGCCCTTAATCTTTCCCAGTAGCAGGGTCTTTTCAAATGAGTCAGCTCTTCACATCAGGTGGCCAAGGAATGGAGTTTCAGCTTTAGCATCAGTCCTTCCAATAAACACTCAGGACTGATCTCCTTTAGGATGGACTGGTTGGATCTCCTTGCTGTCCAAGGGACTCTCAAGAGTCTTCTCCAACACCACAGCTCAAAAGCAGCAATTCTTCTGTGCTCACTTTCTTTATAATCCAACTCTCCCATCCATACACGACTACTGGAAAAATGATAGCCTTGACTAGACGGACCTTTGTTGGCAAAGTCATGTCTCTGCTTTTCAATATGCTGTCTAGGTTGGGCATAACATTCTTTCCAAGCAGTAAGTGTCTTTTAATGTCATGGCTGCAGTCACCATCTGCGGTGAGTTTGGAGCCCCCCAAAATAAAGTCTGCCACTGTTTCCACTGTTTCCCCATCTATTTGCCATAAAGTGATGGGACTAGATGCCATGATCTTAGTTTTCTGAATGTTGAGCTTTAAGCCAACTTTTTCACTCTCCTCTTTCACTTTCATCAAGAGGCTCTTTTGTTCTTCTTCACTTTCTGCCATAAGGGTGGTTTCACCTTCATATCTGAGGTTATTGATATTTCTCCCAGCAATCTTGATTCCAGCTTGTGCTTCCTCCAGCCCAGTGTTTCTCATGATGTACTCTGCATATAAGTTAAATAAACCGGGTGGCAAAATGTTATATATCTTACCCTGTCTTTTATAACAGAAGACAAGCAAAACTCTTCATAATAATTCTTAAGTGATTGAAACTACTTTTCCATAACAATTTTACAAAGAAATATCATTTTTGGTAAAAATTAACCTCAATGTATTTATAAAATTCACTACTCTCGTTGCCTTATTTATTTTAAAATTTATGATCATATATTAGGAGAATAATAAATCTGTGCTTGTCCAAGATGATAGATATTGTCACCATATTTCAAGTTCTCCATAATCACTTGTGTCTAGCTTCTCCCATGTAGGACAGCACAGATATAAAACATTTTCATCCCTGCAAAATGTTCTTTTGGACAGTACTGGTTTAGAGTATAGAAAAACTACCTTGTGTTTGTTACTTGTAAAACATTGACGACTTTTTTCTTTTAAAATTTAATAGCTTGTAGTAATTTTTATAGAGATTAACTGAATTGTTTGGTTTTATATTGGAAATAATAACTATTTTCAATTTTAGTCCATTTCACAAATAACGCCAGAACTTTCGGGGTAGAAGTTGTTGTAGAGCTACAAAATTAGAATCATCAGGATACAGGGGGAGAAAAAAAAAACATCAGAAACAGACTAGTAAGTCACTTAAAAAAATTATCACATGATATTGCTTCACGAGCTATTTGAATTTCCTCTGCTTCTTCATTCATCTCTTCATTAATTCTACAACTATTCACTGATGATACAGGGAACACACAGAACAGAAATGATATGTCTAAAATGTCATACAGTAATAAGTGCTAAATACAAAGTTTTAATAAAAGAGAGGATGGAGTGGTAGATGCGTTTGGGGAGAATTCCTGTTTTAAATGGCATGGCCAAGTAAGACTCCAGTCAGGTGACACTTGAGTATGGACCAGAAAAACCTACTGTGTTACTGACTCTGATTTAGACTCAAGAGCATTTTTGTTTTAGGCATTATGCTAGGGTTTGGAGGCACAGATAAGAAAAGACCTTTGTTCTATCTTCAGGAAGATCTAGGGACTCTAGGGAAGAAGATAAATGAGAAGATAACCCATTACCACACAATCCGCTAAGTGACAGGCTAAGTGATATGTATATAGAATTACGTTTCCTTATCCACTAGGTAACACTTTTCCCCAGAGACATATTAAACCCTATTAACAGTATTTTTAAAAATTGTCCATTTGTTTCAAAATTAACTTGTAACAGAAAATAATATTAAGTATGTGTGTGTGTAAATCGCTTTGTTGTGTCCAATCCTTTGCAATCCCATAGACTATAGCCCACCAGGCTCCTCTCTCCATGGAATTCTCCAGGCAAAAATACTGGAGTGGAGAGCTATTCCCTTCTCCAGGGAATCTTCTCCAGGGAGTCTTCCCAACCCAGTGATCCAATCCAGGTTTCCTTTGCTGCAGACAGATTCTTTACTGTCTGAGCCACCAGGGAAGCTCTTAATATTGAAAAAGGAATCATAAAAAATCTATTAGCTAAAGTTGGTTTCACTCTGGACAGTATAAAAACTTTTAACCACTTTTCATTTGTTGAAATTAATGCATCTTCCCTTTCAACAGGATAAAATAACATTAATTGGACTAATGAACATAGAATCTAAAATGTAATAAGTGACAAAGAAAAATTTTGTGTCTCCTTTTTTGTCAAGTATTTCTGAATAAATGTGATAAAACATGAATACTTTTTTATAGTAAGTCTTATCCTACTGACAAGATTCATTATTTTTACAACCAACTTAGAAGAAAATCTAAATTGTAATTTGTCTATTATTATCCTTGAATCACTCCAAATACAATATTAAAGTACAATATTAAAAAATTCCTATTTTGAGTTTTAGTTTTGAGCTGAATATTAACAATCTCAAAATTAAGATAGATATAATTTTTCATGTACTTCACAATGGATGCCTTAGAAAGATATACATGAAGAAAGATAAACACTTCTATTTGTTATCTCTAATTAACCATGAAACAAATAAAAGGCAAATGTATGATTGATTACTTAGAAGCTCCAAAGACTTGGATAATGAGACAAAAGTAATGTCATATATTCAGAGTATAATCTAAGAACATAATTTTGTGGATACAAATTGATTGCAAAGCAGTTAAAATTAATATGCCTTTTAGGTAAGAATATAAATGTAGAGTTTTGAAGATAGCAACCATTTGTAAACAAACCACTCATATTATTTTTCATGAGACTATAAGAGAATGTCTTTCTCCGCTATATTTAGAGGCCATTACTTGTTTTCAATGAGACTTGTAAGCAAAAAATGACACTTATTTAAAGCTTGCATTTTAATTAAGTAAAGCTTTTAGTGTAAATTAATTTAGACTAGATTTTAGTCATCTGTAATATCATTCAATTCTATTGCTATTTCTACAGTTCATTAGTTTAAAATTGATTTAATTTATGTTAACAGTTGAGTGATTAAGTAATTTCTGAGGAAATTTTAATTATCACTGTGGTTGTTTTCTCTATGTAAATAAGATCTTAAACACACACAAATTGAATTAAGAAAAAATAACTTTTTAGAAAAGCTATAATCTGTACTGGGAACAAAAGATATTTCTGTTTTATTTAACATTTTTATGTTTAATTCTCCCTATTCCTAAGTCATATATTGGTGTTGAAGTAAGAAAAGGAAGTAGAGGTGTCATCATTTTATACCGATTATTTGGATGATGGCCTTCCACGGGGCCTTTGTACGCTTAGCCTCCAGTTCTCCTTCCCACAATATCAGTGTTTTCTCCCTCACCAAATGGTTAGAAAGGAGATAGAAGCTCATTCCAGAGTAGGAATAAAGTAAGGAGATGAACATTTTAAAGTTACCGGTAATAGTATTTTTTTTTTTCTATTTTGAGTAGTTGTCTATGATCTGAAGTGATTCCCCAAACTAGTATAAAATGTCAAATGAGCAATGTCCTTGATGGATTAAAACCAATGTCAGGTGAATTCTCAACAGATGAGTAAAATAGAGAATACTCAAGCAATTTGAGTTGTATGAACTGTCCTCTTGATTTTGTGTTTTAAAAAGATATTTAAAGTTAAATGTAACTAGTAAAAGAAATAGTTCATTTGGAAAATATGCAAACTTCCCCATCATTAAGTTACTAAACAGATATGCATAAATGGGAAACTTTAGTCAGAAGGAATCGAAGAATAGCTTTCCTTACCAACATTTCAATTTGAAAAGGTACTATCATTGAGAAACAGATCTATCATTACTACCCTATACATTGACCCTTGGGGAGAAAGGGAAAGTTAAGTAAATACGCAAGGTCAAACACTCGACAGTGTGGCCTCGCTAATCTCCTGCTCTTCCTCAGGCTGCAATTCTGTCCCCAGTTTATACTGTCTCCCCTTTCCCAGGATATGGTTTTTATTGTTCTGTTTCCCCTTTGATGGATTTTCTTCAGTGCCATGTATGGTGAATGGGGTTGCAGAGAGTCAGATCGACTGAGCGACTTTCACTTTCACCTTCTTCAATGCCATAGGGACAAAATTATTTGTTGCCCTTACTCCCATGATTAAGGCTTCCCCCCTCCCCACCAGAAACACTAGGCTTTCTTTGTGTGGTTTGGGTATCAGACGAAATATTGTCTCTTCTATTTTCTGGAAGATTTTGCACAGAATTAGTAAGATTTCTTCCTTTAATGTTTGGAAAAATTCACCAATGAAGACAAGCCATTTATTTATTTACTTATTTATTTTAAGAAATTTGGTTAATCATTTTGTACCATCACTCCAAATCTTTGTTCTGACCTGACAAAAACCAAGGAGCATACACTCACATGACGGTACCGTATTCCACACTCTGTATTTGACTTGTTCAACATCCTTCTCTTCTTTCAATTTCCTGTAATTCAATCTGGAAGTTTGAATTTTGGCAAGAAACATTTGTGGGTTATTGTTATCTTTCTGTAACATTACATCATAGGTACATGCAGTCCGGCTTTCCCAAGTGTTTTTAGTTGTCAGCCAATCTGTGCATTACTAAGTTCACCAGTAACGTTTTCTGTGGTTTTTATAGCATCTAGTAAATATTGTATCTACATCCATTATTTAATTTGTGCTTGTAAAATGATTTTAATCTTCTATCATTCTTTCTGCTTTATTAGCTGGACTTCTATGAAATGGAATTAACCTTATCAAATATTTGGCTACCCTGAAACCGTTTATATTATAAAGTGGTATAATTTCTTTTCTTATATTTGCCAATTTGTGGAATAATGAATTATTACATCAGCACTATAAAAAGGCAGCATTACCATATAATTTAACCTCTAAACTGAAACACTTCTGAGATGGGGTGGTATTAATAATTACCCTAGGACAATTAGGGTAGAGACCCTAGAGACTGCTTTAGTAGTCTCTGAGGAGATTCCAGGCAAAGTAACTCATAAGTGATTTTTTTTTTAATTCATGGATTTCTATGTATTTTATGCTTCACTTCACTGTAATTCTTATTTTTGGTTGCCCCAATTGTTTTATCTTTGGCCATGAAAAACCTATTCAAGTTGACTTCTAAGTCCTTTGGAGGTGATCTCAGTAGTCTTGGGCAGATTTCTTGCTTCCTTAGAGAACAAAATACTTCATGGCTGTCTTCTGTATTTCTTTCTCCCAGTTCTGAAAACAATTTTTCAAAAAGAGTCTTATTTCTTTTAGTGAGTAGTTGACTGTGTGGATCGCAATAAACTGTGGAAAATTCTGAAAGAGATGGGAATACCAGACCACCTGACATGCCTCTTGAGAAACATATATGCAGGTCAGGAAGCAACAGTTAGAACTGGACATGGAACAACAGACTGGTTCCAAATAGGAAAAGGAGTACATCAACGCTGTATATTGTCACCCTGCTTATTTAACTTATATGCAGAGTACATCATGAGAAATGCTGAGCTGGAAGAAGCACAAGCTGGAATCAAGATTGCCAGGAGAAATATCAATCACCTCAGATATGCAGATGACACCACCCTTATGCCAGAAAGTGAAGAGGAACTAAAAAGCCTCTTGATGAAAGTGAAAGAGGAGAGTGAAAAAGTTGGCTTAAAGCTCAACATTCAGAAAACGAAGATCATGGCATCTGGTCCCATCACTTCATGGCAAATAGATGGGGAAACAGTGGAAACAGTGGCAGACTTTATTTTGAGGGACTCCAAAATCACTACAGATGGTGATTGCAGCCATGAAATTAAAAGACGCTTACTCCTTGGAAGGAAAGTTATGACCAACCTAGACAGCATATTCAAAAGCAGAGACATGACTTTGCCAACAAAGGTCCATCTAGCCAAGGCTATGGTTTTTCCTGTGGTCATGTATGGATGTGAGAGTTGGACTGTGAAGAAAGCTGAGCGGCGAAGAATTGATCCTTTTGAACTGTGGTGTTGGAGAAGACTCTTGAGAGTCCCTTGGACTGCAAGGAGATCCAACCCGTCCATCCTAAAGGAAATCAGTCCTGATTATTCATTGGAAGGAATGATGCTAAAGCTGAAACTCCAGTACTTTGGCCACCTCATGCGAAGAGTTGACTCATTGGAAAAGAGTCTGATGCTGGGAGGGATTGGGGGCAGGAGGAGAAGGGGACGACCGAGGATGAGATGGCTGGATGGCATCACGGACTCGATGGACATGAGTCTGAGTGAACTCTGGGAACTGGTGATGGACAGGGTGGCCTGGCGTGCTGCGATTCATGGGGTCGCAAAGAGTCGGACACGACTGAGCGACTGAGCTGAATCGATCTGAATGTTTAGATGCTTAAATACTGGTTCTAGTCCATGACTGCTTCTGTGCTGTCATTGCTTTTCTGCATTCTCAACAAGCAGAGCTAGGAAGGATGCATTTTTAAGAGGGAAGATTAATAATAAATTTATGCTGATATTTTCAAATTAAAAGAAACATTACTGGGATTTTATTTAACTTCTTTATATTTGCTTTTCATTTCTCTATTCTAAAAATACTAATTTAATTATTGCTTTGTGTGTTATCTCTATTACCTATTAATATATATTCACTTAATGCCAATATTTTTACTAACAGTGACCAATTCAGTTTCAAATTTCTTTGGTGTTATTTTTCATCTTTAAAACATACCCAATAGCAACATCAATTAAAATACTCTTTTAAAATAATGTTAAAATAATACTGGTCAGAGGAGTTATGTGATCAAATTGATGGATTACTTGGGGTATTTTTAAAATTTTATTTTTATAATGTACATAGAATATTTAAAGTTCTAAATTCAAAACTATAACATATTTTAAGAGTTGTAGCTTATCACTTAACATGTTCCTATTTTTCTAGCCTCCCAAAGATAACATTAATAAAACCAAAGTAATACTGCAATATTGAAACTAGTTTGACTATGTTTACTGTGATATCAACACATAAAGGTAACTTCTGTTATGGAATAACTGTTTTGATATCTCTGGTTTGTTTTAATCATAAGCAAGTTTTTTCCTGTCTCCCTTACTTATTTTTGTATGTTATGCTAATTCACATAAACTGGTCACTTTCGAGTGTCTGTTTTGGTATGCCAATTTCAGGGAAATTGCTACAGTCTTTCTGACACTAGTCCTTAAATTCGAATTATTTCATCGCAGTTCTTTGTACAACTGCTGAGTTCACAAAGCACATTTTTCTTACTTTTGTTATGTCCTATTCTGACCCTATTCCTGTTGTGCAGGTTTGTAGAAAGCAGAAACACTGGATGTATGACTCTCCTGTGAGAGTGGGTGAATGCTGGAGAAGCTGGAAATGCCATTTTTAGAGCTGTTTCATGTGAAGGATCATATACTCTAAAACGAATGTCTCCCAAGAAACCCTCATCCTGAAAGGTTCTGCTGCATAATTCAAAGTAGCTACAAATGTCTGCAATGAAATTCTGGAAGCATGGAGAAGAATCTGTCCCTAACGCACAGCTTAACTTAGTGGCTGAAACTTCGTCCTGTAATATGATTTTTCCAGTTAATTTTAGATGATGGCAAGGAAAAAAAATTGTCTCTAAAATTTATATACATAAATATAATATCTTGGAAATGGTAGTAAATTTCATTTGGCAAGATACTTTAGTAAAGAAAATTATTACATTAACCCACTAATGCTGAAATTTATCTGACCACAGGATTTTTTGCTTTCTTATATCACATATGAATATGCAGAAGAATTATTGTTCTATAGAACACATCTGAGTTTTGTGTTAAATAAAGCTCAACAGGTACATTTATGATAAATGTTTTCAAGGCTTTGTATTTATTACTGTGAATCAGGAATCTTCAAGCTGGAGTATAGTATATGGCAGTGGTGGCTTAGTCACTAAGTCTTGTTCAACTCTTGGGACCCCATGGACTGTAGCACCCCAGGCCTCCCCATCCATGGGATTTCCTAGGCAAGAATACTGGAGTGGGTTGCCACTTCCTTCTCTAGGGGATCTTCCTGACCCAGGGATCGAACCCATGACTCCTGAAGTACAGGCAGTATCCTGTATTGCAGGTGGATTCTTTACTGACTGAGCCAGAGGAAGCCACTGGGCCATCTTCCAATTGTATTTATGTAAGAACCACTTTTCTACATGATACAAACTGTGGAGTATTGCTTGAGAGGTATAATCATTCTTAGCTTTCACAATTTGTATCCCTCTTTCTTACCCAGAGAAGGTCATATATAATTTATCATGAAATGCAGAGAAATACAACTTTACTGCTATTCTTTTGATTATTATGATTACTATACTTAAGATTATGATTAACACTTTTAAATTTTTAATTGAGATATAATATATATACAGAATTCTGTTTGTACCATGAATGAAAATTTCAATGAATTTTCACAAACTGAGCCCACCTATGTAACCAGCATCTAACTCCAGAAATAGAATATTATATACCTATCTGGAAAAGGAAAGAAAATGCAGATTTCCTTGGACCTTCCAGGGCCGTCTCATTTTCTTTAAAAGATAGTAAGCAATGAGGTCAAGAGAAATTTTTACAGATATATTAGTACTTCCAAGTTGTACTAGATGAACTTATTCTAGGTGGCAGAAATTGGACTAGAGATTTTTTCATATCAACTGAACAGATAGCCACACTGTAAATTTGTACACCTCCCCAAAGCTATAGATCTAAGAAACTGACCAGATGAAATGTAGAATAAATAAGTGAAATCCATTCAACTTGTCTTTCTACAAATGTTCCATGCACTAAGGCTATTTCCCTCTGTTCCCAGATCTTTTGCAAGCTGGTGATAGAGTTTGTGATGTAATGAAAATACAAATAGGCTTGTTCATACAGGTGATAATTGATAGGAGAAAGAGGAATGATGGGCTTTCAGTTACAGACAGTATTCATGGACAGTGGTGGAAGTGGCAGACAGATACAATTCTGGCATCACAGGAAGATATAGCTCCTTTGTTTCTTGTGTTTTCTGTAATTGTTTTTTCTGCCTATTTGCATGGTCATTTAAAAATTGATTTTGGATGAGCTAATGAGGTATGGGCAACTGTCACCATCTTAACTCTCTACTTACAATATCTACTGGAGAAGGAAATGGCAACCCACTCCAGTATTCTTGCCTAGAAAATTCCATGGACAGAAGAGCCTGGAAGGCTACAGTCCATGGGGTCCTAAAGAGTCAGGACCCTAATATGTTCCCACCAATATGATTATCCCACCTCAACACTGTGAAGTGGTTATTGTTAGTTTTATTACATTGGTGAGTAAAACCAACAGAGAAACAAAGTACCTTGTCCTAATTTGTGCCGATAATAAATTGAGCCAGATGTACCTATAGATGTAACTATATGAAATAAAGCTCTTTGCACTTCAACATGCATTTTATAATTTCTTTAGGGTCTGTATTGAAAACAACCCTGTGAGATAAGGATAGTTTTCATTTCACGGAGGTGTAATCACTGAGGGCTGATGTTTGAACCCAGGTCAGAAGACCATGGATGTATTACTGTTTCAACTAACCTAATAGCATACATATGTATATATATATTTTTTTTTTAATTCAAATTTATAAAACCACTTTCTGCTAAGAAGTTCAAAGACTTACTATATCAAAGAAAAGGAAACATGCTGCTAACTTTTAATAGAAAATGAAAACTCATGGTTTGAAATGGGGAGAGGGCACTAACATGTTTCTGATTTTTAATGATCTTAGAAGTGTCCTTAAGGTACAGCCTAAGAAATGGTTTCTGAGACAATGAGACAGATTAGACACCAATTTTCATCATTCATCTTTGTTTCTATGATATTAAAATTTCTATTCTGCAGTAAGAGGTGATATTCATTTTTTCAATATTGATAGGTATAAGGAAAAATTAATGAAAATCATTAAATATAAAATTATATCAGTTAGCATTTTTTATCCAAAGATGTATATATATTTACAGAAATTTAAAACACCTTTTAATATAATGATAGAGAAACATTATAGAGTATATCACTTTGGTCAATTGTTTCACTGGTAGTTTCCTCAGACTTCTTGAGGGAACTAGTCTTATAGTTCATTAATTAGTTTTATACTTAATATAGTTAGCAGGGCATAAAAGGAACAGAAAACAAAATTCTACTGATTTTGGACATTAGAAATAATGTATCATTAAGGTATTACCTTAAATGATATACATATATATAATAAAAGTGATATTTCTATAAAACGATTATTTTAGAATTTATTGGTAGACTCTTTCTAAAAAGAGAATTTAAACATAGTGTATTTTACATAGTATGGCTAAGAGGCACATGAAAAGATGCTTAACATCACTAATTATTAGAGAAATGCAAATCAAAGCTACAATGAGATATCACCTCACATCAGTCAGAATGGCCATCATCACAATATTTACAAACAATAAATGCTACAGAGGGTGTGGAGAAAAGGGAACCCTCATACAATACTGGTGGGAATGTAAATTGGTACAGCCACTATGAATCAGTATGGGAGTTCCTTAAAAAACATAAAAAATAGGGCCTTCCTCGGAGAAGGCGATGGCACCCCACTCCAGTACTCTTGCCTGGAAAATTCCATGGACAGAGGAGCCTGGTGGGCTGCAGCCCATTGGGTCACTGAGTCAGACACAACTGAGCAACTTCACTTTCACTTTTCACTTTCATGCATTGGAGAAGGAAACGGCAACCCACTCCAGTGTCCTTGCCTGGAGAATCCCAGGGACGGGGGAGCCTGGTGGGCTGCCGTCTATGGGGTCGCAGAGTCGGACACGACTGAAGTGACTTAGCAGCAGGGCCTTCCTGGTGGCTTACCTGGTGGAGAATCTGCCTGCCAATGCTGGAGTCATGGTTCCATTCCAGTCCAGGAAAATTCCACTTGCCACAGAGCAAGTAAGCCGAGGAGCCACAAGTATTGAGCCTGTGCTCTAGACCCTGTGAGCTACAACTGCTGAAGCCCGTATCCCCTACAGCCTATGCCCTACAACAAGAGGGGCATGATAAGAAGCCCACACACTGGAGCTAGAGAGTGGCCCCTGATTGCCACAACTAGAGAAAAGCCTGCATAGCCCTGAAGACCTGGTACAACCAAAAACAAAACTAGACTAAAAATGGAGCTACCGCATGATAACAATCCCACTCCTGGGCATATATCCAGAGAAAACCATGATTCAAAAGGATAATGCACCCAATGTTCATTGCAGTGCTGTTTACAATGAAGGAACGTAAATGTCTATCAATAGAGGAACGGATAAAGAAGATGTGGTACCTATACACAATGGAATATTACTCAGCAATTAAAAAGAATGAAATAATGTAATTTGCAGCAACATGGAAGGACATGGAGATGATCATACCAGGTGAAGTCAGAGAAGACAAATATCGTATGATATTGCTTATATGCGGAATCTTAAAAAGATGACACAAATGATCTTATTTATAAAACAGAAACAGACTCACAGACATAGAAATGAACTTATGGTTACCAAAGTTGAAAAATGAAGGACAGGCAAAGACTGGTGTTTGGGATTGACATATATGCACTACTATATTTAAAAGAAATAACTAACCAGACCTAGGGTATAGCACAGGGCAGTCTGCTGAATATTCGGTAGTAACTTAATAGAAAAAGAATTTGAAAAAGAATAAATATGTATATATATATATATATATATATAACTGAATCACTTTGCTGTACATCTAAAACTAGCACAATATGGTAAATCAACTACATTCCAATATAAAAATAAAAATATTCCATTCCAAAATAAAAATATAGCATAAATTGCAGTTCTATTGACAGAATTGTGTTATGTCTTGTCAGTGGTTTTAGATGTTTTACAATTTTATCACCTTTATTGAGGTATGAGGCTTCCCAGGTGGTGTTAGTGTAAACAGCCCACCTGCCAATGTAGGAGACACAAGAGATGAAGTTTTGATCCTTGAGTGGGGAAGATCCCCTGGAGTAGGAAATGGTACCCTATTTCAGTATTCTTGCTTGGAAAATTCCATGGACAGAGGAGCCTGGCGGGCTATAGTCCATAGTGCCACAAAGAGTCAGACATAACTGAGTGAATGAGCACTCACTATTGTGACATATTTATATGTAAAAGCTATAGCTATGTCAAGAGTATAATTAATTAATTGTGATAGCTGTATACACTCTAGCTTCCGGGTGGCTCAGTTGTAATGAACCTGCCTGCAATGCAAAGAACCCTTCCGTCTCCAAAGTCAGAAAGAAGGCATAGAAGTGAGATCAATCCTTGGGTTGGGAAAATCTCCTGGAGGAGGGCCTGGCAACCCACTCCAGTATTCTTGCCTGGAGAATCCCATGGAGAGAGAAGCCTGGTAGTCAACAACCCATAGGGATGCAAAGAGACTGAGCATACACAGCATGTATACACTGTAAAACCACTGCCCAAATCGAGGTACACAATGTTTCCATTACCTTCAAAAGATACCTTAAGCCCCTTTAGGGGCCATCCCTCCCTCTGCATCCAAGCAATCACATTTTTTGGTCAGTATAGATTAGTTTGTATTTTCTAGACATTAATATAAATAGAATCAAAGGGTATGAATACTTTAACAGGCTTTTCTCAGTGCAAAGACTTACAAATTTAGACATATTATTCTGTATATCAGCAGTTAACTCATTTTTATGCTGAGCATATAAATATTTAGGTAACAAATAAGTGTTTTAATACTATTTTAAATGGAATTTTAAAAAGCCCTGTTTCAGCCACTTGTGGCTAGTATATAATGCCCAATTGACTTGTACATTCAATCTACCATGGTCTGACCTTCTAAATACACTTAATTCTAGTTGGTTTTTGTGTACTTCTTAGGATTTTCTATATAAGCAATCATACCAGCAGCAAATAGAGACAATTTTCTTTCTATCACTCTAATCCCTATACCCTTTAATTACTTATATCTCCTGCTTTATTTCAACTACTAGGTTCTCCATTGCAATCTCAAATAGAAGTGGTAGGAGTAGGTATCTATGCCTTCCTTCTGACTTTGGAAGGAAGTGTTAACATTTTTATTATGAATTCAGTTCAGTTCAGTTCAGTCACTCAGTCTTGTCCAACTCTTTGCGACCCCATGAATCGCAGCAAACCAGGCCTCACTGTCCATCACCAACTCCCGGAGTTCACTCAGACTCACGTCTATCAAATTGGTGATGCCATCCAGCCATCTCACCCTCTGTTGTCCCCTGCTCCTCCTGCTCCTAATCCCTCCCAGCATCAGAGTCATTTCCAATGAGTCAATTATTTACATGATATGGCCAAAGTATTGGAGTTTCAGCTTCAGCATCAGTCCTTCCAATAAACACCCAGGACGGATCTGCTTTAGAAAGGACTGGTTGGATCTCCTTGCAGTCCAAGGGACTCTCAAGAGTCTTCTCCAACACCACAGTTCAAAAGCATTAATTCTTTGGCGCTCAGCTTTCTTCACAGTCCAAATCTCACATCCTTACATGACCACACGAAAAATCATAGCCTTGACTAGCTGGAACTTTGTTGGCAAAGTCATGTCTCTGCTTCTCAATATGCTGTCTAGGTTGGTCATAACTTTCCTTCCAAGGAGTAAGCATCTTTTAATTTCGTGGCTGCAGTCACCATCTGCAGTGATTTTGGAGTCCCTCAAAATAAAGTCTGCCACTGTTTCCACTGTTTCCCCATCTATTTCCCATGAAGTGATGGGACCAGATGCCATGATCTTTGTTTTCTGAATGTTGAGCTTTAAGCCAACTTTTTCACTCTCCTCTTTCACTTTCATCAATAGGCTCTTTAGTTCCTCTTCACTTTCTGTCATAAGGGTGGTGTTATCTGCATATCTGAGGTTATTGATATTTCTCCCAGCAATTATGATTCCAGCTTGTGCTTCTTCCAGCCCAGCATTTCTCATGATGTACTCTGCATATAAGTTAAATAAGCAGGGTGACAATATACAGCCTTGACGTACTGCTTTCCTATTTGGAACCAGTCTGTTGTTCCATGTCCAGTTCTAACTGTTGCTTCCTGACCTGCATATATGTTTCTCAAGAGGCATGTCAGGTGGTCTGGTATGCCCATCTCTTTCAGAATTTTCCACAGTTTATTGTGATCCACACAGTCAAAGGCTTTGGCATAGTCAATAAAGCAGAAATAGATGTTTTTCCGGAACTCTCTTGCCTTTTCCAGTGGATGTTGGCAATTTGATCTCTGGTTCCTCTGCCTTTACTAAAACCAGCTTGAACATCTGGGCATTCATGGTTCACGTATTGCTGAAGCCTGGCTTGGAGAATTTTGAGCATTACTTTACTAGCGTGTGAGATGAGTGCAATTGTGTGGTAGTTTGAGCATTCTTTGGCATTGCCTTTCTTTGGGATTGGAATGAAAACTGACCTTTTCCAGTCCTGTGGCCACTGCTGAGTTTTCCAAATTTCCTGACATATTATGAATAAATGTTGAATTTTGTCAAATGTTTTTTCTGCATCTCTTGATATGATGAAGGGATCTTTGTCCTTTATTTTATTAATAAAATATTTTATCATCAGGAAATAATCCATTTTGTCTCTTGTAGTACTTTTGTCTTGAAGAATCTTTTATTCTGATTTTATTATATATACTATCATGTATACTCTTGGAATTTCATATCTTTTCCCATCTCTACTTTCCACTTACTTTTGTATGTATGTTGAAAGTGAATCTTTTTCAAATAGTTTATATTTTGGTGTTTGTTTTGTAATTTCATGATTTCATGCATGTTAAATTACTTCAGTCTGTCCAACTCTTTGTGACCCTATCAACTATAGCTGGCTAGGCTCCTCTGTCCATGGGATTCTCCAAGCAAGAATACTGTAGTGGGTTGCCTTGCCCCTCCTCCAGGGGATCTTTCTGACCCTGTTTTCTTTTTGTCCATTCTATTTTTGCTTTACTCTTTTCTTCTATCTCCTTAAATAGTTATTTTGATGATTTTATATATATTTATTAGCTTTATAGGCTTCCCAGGTGGTGCTAGTGGTAAAGAAGCCACCTGCCAATGCAAGAGACATAAGAGATGTGGGTTCAACCCATGAGTTGGGAAGATCCCCTGGAGGAGGGCATAGCAAGCCACTCCAGTGTTCTTGCCTGGGGAATCCCATGGACAGAGGAGCCTGGTGGGCTACAGTCCATGGAGTCATAACAGTCAGACACAACTGAAGCAACTTAGACTGCATACTATAGAAACTCTCTTAATGGTGCATACTAATATTACTGACTTTATACATACAACTCTTTGTAGTTCTAATAAGTTCTTCAAAGGTGTGTATCTTTGTTCATAGCTCAATCAGAGTTAATATTGTACACATTCAGGTGAAGTGTAGAGACCTTGCAGTCATCTACATCCAATACCTCCTGTGATAGCCTTTGTGCTAGAATTTTCACATACATTTAAAAATATTTAGAATATAAAATTTTTATTGAAAGATTCATCCCTACCAGTATTGTCTAGAAATCATTGATGAGGAAAAATGTGTATGTGTTCCCGTATTTCATCTGTGCCATTTTAAATGTCTTCAGCTAAGTTTTGAGTCCTTTGAGACTTCTGAATGCTGACAAAATGAGTTGAAAAGGTAATTCTAGAATTGCAAGGACAACAGATGAATCACAGATTACATATTTCATCAACTGTCATCTCAATTTCAATTTTCCTTCAACACAAATCTTCAAGGAGGTCCACTTGTCTTCATATCTTGACTTTATGACCTCTGTAATATTTGGTATAAAAAATACTTTTTAAAGTATCAGAAAGAAAAAGCAAGTGCAGCTGTAACTCTGTGCACTACCCATAGTATTTGTCCTCACTGCCTTTGAAATCACATTACTTTTCACTACAGTCCACTGACGGCAAAGAGACTACTTATCCCCCAAAGTAATGTATTTTGTACTTCACACATTTAAAAATAACCTAAGACATTAAAAACACTTTTAAAGCACAGTAATTTAACCTAAAACCAAATCTCAAAATACTCCATTATTTGGCTTCTTGAAGAATATCATTAAAGATAGTTAAAGAAACTATCTTTAATTGCATAGTTTCTCAAAGGTGATTGCCAACTATCAACTACATGTGGAAATCTGGGTTGCTAACTATTTGTTTGTTTTTCCATAACTTTAATGATGTTATTCCACTGCCTCTGTCTTCCATGACTTCTGATGTGAAGATCACAATCATTTAAAATATTGTCCCCTGTATGTCATGAGCCATTTTCTCTTGATTCATTTAGTATTTTCCTTGTATCTTTGAATTGTTTGCAATTTGGAAATGATATGCCTAAACAGAGAACATTCACTGCACTTGTTTTGTGTTGATGTTGCTGCACATCTTGCGTATTTAAATTAATATATTTCATCAAATTTGGAACATATTTGTTGGGCAGAGCCAGGACTAATCTACTTTGCAAAATCTTCTGTACAGCACTTTATTCTGTGGAACACTCACCAGTGTCTTTGATAAAGTAAAGATCCCAAGAGTTCTCAAGTCCAACCTGATCAAAGCAGTGAAGGAGTATTGAAAATCTTACTTGTACATTCCTTGTGGTCTTGTAATTAACACACTGGGTCCTCCTCATTACTTGAAGAATGTAGGAAATGTGCTGAATGAACAAAAAAAAGGAGCTTGACAGAGAGAGGCTGAGCTTTTTGTAGGGTCATTTGTGTTGGTGAATGCTGCTTTTGTTCTTTTTGATGATTGTCGATCAAAGAAAACTGAATTTATGGTTGGAGAGACTAGAAGCATCAATAAAAAGCTTAATTCTTAGACAGGCTTGTTGTTGTTCAGTCAGTAAGTCATGTCCAACTCTTTGTGACCCAATGAACTGCAGCATGCCTGGTTTCCCTGTTCTTCACTACCTACTAGAGTTTGCTCAAACTCATGTCCATTGAGTCGGTGATGCCCTCCAACCATCTCATCTTCTATTACTCCCTTTTCCTCTTGCCCTCAGTCTTTCCCAGCATCAGGGTCTTTTCCAATGAGTTGGCTCGTCACATCAGGTGGCCAGAATATTTGGAGCTTCAGCTTCAGTCCTCCCAATGAATAG
Source organism: Capra hircus (assembly GCF_001704415.2). Lineage (NCBI taxonomy): Eukaryota > Metazoa > Chordata > Mammalia > Artiodactyla > Bovidae > Capra > Capra hircus. The sequence goes on from NC_030811.1 coordinate 78,916,776, forward strand.
TCAGGGTTGATTTCCTCTAGCATTGACTGGTTTGATCTCCTAGCAGTCCAAGGGACACTCAATATCTTCTCCAGCACCATAATTTGAAAGCCTCAGTTCTTCAGTACTCAGCCTTCCTATGGTCCAATTTTCACATCTGTAAATGACTGCTGGAAAAACCATAGCTTTGACTGTACATATTGACCTTTATTGGCAAAGTGATGTCTTTTTAATATTCTGTCTAGGTTTTTGTTATAGCTTTTCTTCCAAGGAGCAAGTGTATTTTAATTTTATGGGCTGCAGTCACCACCCACAGTGATTTTGGAGCCCGGGAAAATAAAGTCTGTCACTGCTTCCATTTTCCTCCATCTATTTGTCATGAAGTGATTGGGGCAGATCCCAAGTTCTCAGTTTTTTTTTTTTTTTTTTTAAACATTTTTTTTTTAGTTTTTTATTTTTTTAATTTTAAAATCTTTAATTCTTACATGCATTCCCAAACATGAACCCCCTTCCCACCTCCCTCCCCATAACATCTCTGTGGGTCATCCCCATGCACCAGCCTCAAGCATGCTGTATCCAGCGTCAGACATAGACTGGCAATTCAATTCTTACATGATAGTATACATGTTAGAATGCCATTCTCCCAAATCATCCCACCCTCTCCCTCTCCCTCTGAGTCCAAAAGTCCATTATACACATCTGTGTCTTTTTTCCTGTCTTGCATACAGGGTCGTCATTGCCATCTTTCTAAATTCCATATATATGTGTTAGTATACTGTATTGGTGTTTTTCTTTCTGGCTTACTTCACTCTATTGAATGTTGAGTTTTAGCCAGCTTTTTCACTCTCCTCTTTCACTTTCACCAAGAGGTTCTCTAGTTCCTCTTTCCTTTCTGCCATTAGAGCGGTATCATCTGCATACCTGAGGGTGTTGATATTTCTCACAGCAATCTTGATTTTAGCTTGAACTTCATCCAGCCTGGCATTTTGCATGATATACTCTGCATGTAAGGTAAATAAGCAGGGTGACAATATACAGCCTTGATATACTCCTTTCCTGATTTAGAACCAGTCCGTTGTTCCATGTCCAGTTCTAGCTGTTGCTTCTTGACCTGTATACAGGTTTCTCAGGAGACAGGTAAGGTGCTCTGTTATTTCCATCTCTTTAAGAATTTTCCACAAACAGACTTAGGTTCTACCTTAGTCCTACTCTGTTAAACAAAAATTATTCTGAACTGGTCTAAAAGAAATGTGATACCAATATTGTTTTCTTCCAGCCTACTTGACAGGCAAGTCAGACTCATAAGAAAATTGTGGGCTGATACATTTTTACACTAATTTATAAGATTTATTACATGCTGTGGTTACTAATGTTATTAAGGGAAATAAAAAAAATACCGAAATGAAACTCTTCAGTTAAAAGAGAGAAAAGAAATAGCTCTTCAAAGTACAATTTAGAAGCCTTATTTATTAAATCAATAAAACAGATAAGAAGCAGTGGTGTATATTCATTAATTCTATGGATCAAAGTACACATTGAGGTTTATACTAAAATCTAATTTAAGATAAAACATTTTCTTCTTGCTCTCTACATGATAGGTTTATTTTAAACTATAAATAACTCTAAAGGTATTTGATATTTTTACTGTCAAGAGCTTGATACAGCTTTTTTAAAATTCTATATCAAGCATATAGAAAGCCCACATGGAACTCTAGTTATAATTGGATTGCACATAGCACCATGCATTAAGAGAGTTTACCTTTTCACCTACTGATTTCGGCATTTAGAAATGCATGCCTTCTTCCTCAGGGATAGCATCCCCTGTTTTATTCCATGCTATCTATTGTATTGTTGCCATATTGTTCAAATGACATTGTATCAAATGACTTTTTGTTCAAGAGAGTGCTTGAAATCTTCACTCTCTTGTGTTCTCAGTTCAGTTCAGTTCAGTTCAGTCGCTCAGTCGTGTCAGACTCTTTGCGATCCCATGAATCGCAGCACGCCAGGCCTCCCTGTCCATCACCAACTCCCAGAGTTCACTCAGACTCACGTCCATCGAGTCAGTGATGCCATCCAACCATCTCATCCTCTGTCGTCCCCTTCTCCTCCTGCCCCCAATCCTTCCCAGCGTCAGAGTCTTTCCCAATGAGTCAACTCTTCACATGAGGTGGCCAAAGTACTGGAGCTTCAGCTTTAGCATCATTCCTTCCAAAGAAATCCCAGGGCTGATCTCCTTCAGAATGGACTGGGTGGATCTCCTTACAGTCATAGGATAACATAAAATTATCATCAATCTATAAGGTAATAATGTGGGTCTTTTAAAAAACTTATCATACAATTTAATACCTACTCCCAGGATTAGATCTCCCTTAATACAATACCCTCAGTTTATAGAAGAATAAACAGACCTATGAATTTTTTGAAGCAAATTTTTTGCCCCAAATCATAAATCCAACTATTGGTAGACTCAGAATTAGAATAAGGTCGGAGATTTTTACTCCAAGATGACTTTCCTAAATTACTTCTTTTTAATTTTATTTGTTATTTATTTTCAAAATATAAAAATGTAACATTGTAACATAAGAATAAATCATCCAAACAATCTAGTGTACAAATAAGTACCTAACAGATTAAAATAATTTTCATACATTTCTCATATGTCTATCACATCTGTTGATATGCTTACTAACTAAATGGTGTATTTATGAGAGACAAAGTACCTGATGCTCTGGAAAGTAGGAAAGAAACAAGATTGTTCTTACAGCTACTAAGTTTACAAATTAAATAAAATTAGAGAATAATTTTAAAATGTATCATTAAGTGCTTAAAACTTGTATAATACACTTAGTCAATACTAAGATATCTTAGGATATGCCACTGATTGGTGTTTAGATTTTCAGAAAAATTTTCCTCAAATGCAGAATTTTCCAGAGTGTAGTTCTTGGACTTGCTAAAAATGCAACTTTAAGGTCTCATTTGAGATTTACTGAGTCAGGAACTCTGGGGGTGGGGTCCAGCACTGTGTGGTTGAACAAGCCACCAGTGGACTCTAACATACATTCAAGTCTTGACTGATCAGTGGATGAGGTTTGAGTCACACTTTTGATTATGGACTAGAGGGACTCTAGCAGATACTTAAGGTAGAAAATCACCTTTTAGAGAATAAATTTTCTTCATTCACTCCTGGGACTTATTTAGGATAATATCCAGACACATATGTGTTTAGAATTATCAGCAGTGACACTCTTCAGTAGATATAAACAGAAAATGAAGTATTTCATTTGAGAAGGAAAAAAAAAAAGATTTGATTTTTTAATTAAAAAAATGTAAATACTTCTGCACCTGAAACTTTTTATTTGAAAGAATTATTTCAGATTTGAAATAGTTTGTGTTAAATAGAGATTATACAGGAGGCTGGATTTCATTCAAAATTCAGCTAACTGTCCTTTCTATCTTATACTCCAAAATATGTATTTAACAGAAAGGGTTCACAAAGGAATTTTCAAAAATATACAGGATAATACCATTATAGAGATGTCCAGGGAGTAGTAGAGATTCATTATATATTTTTTTGCATGTTTTATGTCAAACTTTATAGAATTACTACATTATAGTAATGTTTTTAACTGCTGATATTTCTGGAACACTAAAAGAAATCTACTCATCTTTGGCATATATTTATCATAGCATTTTTATTAGGAAAAAATAAGGACTAATCTACCTTAGGAAGATTAAAAAAATATTTCAAGTTAACAAGAAAATTTGGTATACTGGAATCTTATGTTAGAAGGAAAGGATTTTTATTATGTAAATTATAGTATGCATTATGAATTTCAATGATTCTAATAGTTTTTCTATGTATGGTCACAAGAGTAGCCACATCATAGTACTTTAAACAGTTGAAGTGCATAAAAGGCAATTAGCTCTTATCAGTGTGAGATGAACCATATGTTTGAGTTAATTAGTTCTCTTTGTTCCTGGAATGTTTTTTCTAACTCCTTTGTCATGATTTCCTCACACTCTGCTCATTCCTGCACTCCTTTACAGCCCTTCACACAGCTGAAGAAACATATTTTAATGAAATCCAGCTTAAACACCACATTTAAAGTGTTCCATCTGGAAAAAATTAATAAATCGAATTGTTTATGAAGTTGCTATTATGTAATTTTTGGTTAGACGTAACCACTGAAGAATATCAACAATGTTGCAATTTGATTGGGTAACAGTACAATTTACAAATTATGTTTGCACATATATGAATTCAAATGTATTAAAATGTTAAAAATGGAGATGCTTATTGGACCAAACTGTTTTATTTCTCCTAAACAATGTTGTCAATCTAACTATGATATTTTAATTACACCCACTGAATACTTTAAAACCATGGAGACAAACTCATGAATAAATCTAGGTCTGCAGAATCTCATGTGAAGAAATTTTGAGAAGGGCCCAGACTTCCAGATCATTTCCTCCATTTCCTTGCTTTGAGACTTTGGGGAAGTGAGTCTCTATCTAAACTGCAATTTCTTATCATTAGAAGAAAAGAATGACGATAAGCCCCTTATTACATGGCTATGGTGAATAAATGTGACTATGGCTTTAACACACATAAAAGGATGCCTGGTACAATGCATTTTTATAAATTCAGGTACTGCTTTAGTTGTCTAGTTAATAAAAGGTCAATTTGTTCTAAGTTTAGGAAGAGATTCTAATGGTCAGGGAATATTTGGTTGTCACAACTGGATGGGGAAAACAGCCCCGCAGCAAAGAATTATTTTACTTCAAAAGTCAATAGGGCTGAAACTGAGTAAATATATAAAATGACTTGATATTGAGCTCTTCATTGCTTTTAAAAATAATTTTTAAACTTTTATTTTATATTTACTTTTGGCTGTGCTGTGTCTTCATGGCTGTGTGGGTTTTTTCTCTAGTTGCCGCATGCTGGCTTCTCATTACAGAGGCTTCTTATTGCAGAGAATAGGCTGTAGGGTGCGTGGTCCTCAGCTGGGCTGAGTAGTTGTGGATCAAAAGCGCTAGAGCAGAGCCTCGGTTGTAGTGACACACAGGCTTAGTTGCTCCATGGTGTGTGGAGTCTTCCAAGATCAGGGATTGAATACATGTCTCCTGCACTGGCAGGTGGATTCTGAGCTATCAGGGAAGCACTGCACTGGTTTTTTGTTTTTTGTTTTTTAAGCTCTTCTTGAGTTAAGTAATATATGTTTCAATAAATAGTAACTGAATCACAGTAACATTTATTCTGTTGAACAACTTACATATCAGTTATTTTTGATATTTCAGATAAACTGCTGCAGAAAAATCAGTCTACCTAAAGTGGGTCAATCATCATTGTTAAAATTTTAAATTTTTTATTCTACTGTTGACAAACAAGTTTTAATCTGCGTATTTTTTAAAGCAAATCCTTATTTTCCCCCTTAAAAGTCAGAATTTCATAGCAAAATGATATATTTATTATAAAAATAATTCTACCAAGTATGTATAATTTTTATTTTTTAATGTTAATGTAGTAATATAATGGAGGGGAAAGGTTGCTAAAAGAATCCTAACACCTTTCCTCCTCTAACAGAAAAAATTGGTCAGCAAATTGTATAGGCTTAGAAGCTTGACCATTTGTAATAACCTCCACCATTACCACCTTGTTCCAAGCCACCACCATTTCTTGCCTCCTAACTAGTCACCAGCCTCCACCCTTTCTCAATATACCATCTCCAGCAGAGGTATTCATTTTTAAACCCTGCTTTAAATGTTACAATGTAACAAAAAGTAAGTTCCTTTTCTGCTAAAACTCTTGAATTGTATATTTTCTCACCAAGAGCAGAGCAGGGAAGTGGAAGATGTCTACAGTGTTTTACCCTACCCTGTCCTTTACTAGTTTCTCCTTCCTTCCCTATGCTTCAGCCACACTGCCTATGAGAATTTGCTGTGATTTGAATACTCCACCTAAGCTGGGCATCAGAAATTTTGCACTTGATCTTTCCTTTTCTCATCACAGTCTTCCTTCTGACTTTCACATGGTTCTCTCCCCCACTTCTTGGCATGTGTGTTACCTTCTCAGTGTTGCCCTCCCAATTCCAAATGCATGATCTAGCTAGCTTTTTCCCATCAGCAATCCCAGTCCTGGTTTAGTGCCTTTTTTTCCCCCTGTGGCAATCATTCTAATTTGACCTATTACAAAGTTTACTTATTTATTAATATATTTATTGTTTTCCTCTATACATTAGAAGATAAGCTGTTCTAGTAAAATAATTCTTTTTTCTTTCTTGATCATTACTTCTTCTCTGGGGCTGAGAACAACATCTGGCACATTGCAGGAACAAATCACTGAACAAAAAGAATCACTATAGGGGCAGCCAAAGAATGATGTCTGTAATGTAGTAATTTTACTGTAAAAAGAACTGCATTGTTGAACCCTATTTTTTCTTCATTATGAGCACCACTGTCGATAGAAATTCTCTGAGTCATGTAGTTTGTAATATTCTAGTAACAGAAAAAGTAAAAAGAAAAAGGTGAAACCAATTATAATACATATAATCATACTTTTTAACCCAATATGTGTATAATATTACCTTCTGTGTTTTTCCACCTGAAAACATGTCACTTTAGACTGGTCACATTTCCAGTGCTCACACATGTGGTTAGTGGTTCCAGGTTGGACAGTGAAGCTCTAACACAAGAGATAAACTTTATTATTCAGCGGGCCTAAGCTTATGTACACAGGTAGAGAAAACAATGCTGTCATATTCTGATGAATTTTACATGTATGCTTGCATAAATATATTAAACTAGTTTCTTAATGAGATTTATATAGTAGTATATTTTTTTGTTAATTAGAAGGATATATACCAGATTTTACATATTTTAATGCATTTTGGAATTGAGTCAGACTTCAAATTTATTTGCTGAGACCTATGTGTGAAGAATAGATCCCTTCATTATATTTATATTAATATCATTGAACATCTATTTGAGGACCACTAGTGATAGACTTTGGAGAAGGTGATGGCACCCCACTCCAGCACTCTTGCCTGGAAAATCCCATGGATGGAGGAGCCTGGTAGGCTGCAGTCCATGGGGTCGCTACAAGTTGGACACGACTGAGCAACTTCACTTTCACCCGTTGGAGAAGGAAATGGCAACCCACTCCAGTGTTCTTGCCTGGAGAATCCCAGGGACGGGGGAGCCTGGCGGGCTGCCCTCTATGGGGTCGCACAGAGTCAGACATGACTGAAGCGACTAAGCAGCAGCAGCAGTGATAGACTTATATGAAACCATCTTTCCATGCCAATTGTGGACACTTCTACAAGAAAGCAAATTCTTACACATAGTGAATCAAGATCTAGTTTGTAGCTTCATCAAACAGCTCTCAGGAGTTTTCACTGAAGCCAAAAAAAAAAAAAAAAGTGAACACTTTTCCTTGTAAAAGTTGTCAGAGTACTTTAGCATTGAATACAATGGCTATACCTCCTCTTCTTCTATTTAAATAGACTTAGTCTTTGAACTAAGTCAGAGGATGAGATGGCTGGATGGCATCACCAATGCAATGGACATGAACTTGGGCAAACTTCGGGAGATTGTGAGGACAGAGGCCTGGCGTGCTGCATGCAGTCCATGGGGTCACAAAGAGCCAGACACGACTGGGTGACTGAACAACTGGTCTTTTGAACAACTTCGTTTTATGTTTTGTTGATCCCCACCATCACATTTATCATCATCTTCATCCTCTGGATATTCCTGAATTTGCTGATGACCCCTCTAAAATTGTAGGAACTAGAATACAGCACATAATTCAAGATCTCACTCTAACATGCTTTTCTAGTTTTACCATCAGATTCAATCCAGATTTCACCCATCATTTCAGCAATTCTCTTGCCCACATCCTTAATACTCTTGCCCCTTTGTTCTTTCACCCTAATCAGCTTAAAATTCTCCACGCCTAATCAAACTTAACTGTCGACCCACTTTCTAGAGTCAAGCTGCCAAATAATACTGGTTACACAACACAAGAGCCCTCAATGACACTGATGGACACTGTGATATCAGAATCACAAATCTCAGCTGGGTGTTCAAAGTTGCCTTTTAATCTTCCAGTTCTTTGGGAACTATCCTTTCCATTCCCCCTCATTCTCTATTCCAATATGTAAAACTATTTTCAAGGCATAAAGTCAAACCCAACACATTCCACTGCCAGATTATAAAGAATATGAAGACAATCGTACAAATATTTCTCATCCCTGTACAATAAAAACTTTTACCCAATTGGAATTATGTAGATAAAGGAGAAGTAAGCTGCATTCCATTGCTGACATGTTGAATTCAGTTCTAGTCCATTTACGTAGCTGTGTCTCAGTGGTAAAGAACCTACCTGCTGATACAGGAGACACAGGTTCAGTCCATGAGTCAGGAAGACCCCTTGAAGAAAGAAATGGCAACCTACTCAAGTATTCTTGCTTGGAAAATCCCATGGACAGAGAAGCCTGGCGGGCTAGATTTCATGGGGCCTAAAAAAATCAGACATGACTTAGGGACTAAACAATAACAAGCTATTATTAATCGAGATATATATATATATACTTATTCATCAAAACTCCATTTATCTCTAGATAATTGTACTATATTTAATCTATTAGTCATCCCTTTTAAGATATTTTTAACTCTAATTTCAATTCAATGTTGTTACTATCTTTTCCACCTTCTTGTAATCTGGGAATGTGATGATTATACTGAGGATGCCTTTCTTAAATTATGACCAATAGTAGGCAAATAAGTTAGGGCTGTATTAAAATGTCACCAAAACTCTGTTTGGGGCCAATCAAGAGGCAACTTAATGGAGTGGGGTCAGCAGCCTTCCAGGAGTCAGGTGAGCTTGGAATGTTACCTCTCTGTCACTAGATAGTGGGCTCTGTAAGCTTCTCTTGGCGTCAGCCACCATATCACTCATTCCCTCCTTACTGCCAGTCCCCGACCTCCCTAGTCCTATTTCTCTCACTTTTTAAATCTGATAATATATTGAACATTTTGAGTCTCTTAAGTAATGTAAGGTTCAGGAATGACTATCTACTGACCCAAGTTTTGCATTTTTTCCCTGTTTATGATTATTTCACCCACAAACCTAAGTCTAAACATTTTAAGGCTTTGTCGTGATTCCTATGTAAAATACAGATATTTTATAATTAGAATTTATTTGCGATTATTTAAACATGTGAAAATTTTAATTTGCTTTAAATAATGGTGGAATAATGTTCATTACCATAGTCTCATTCTGTGCTATAATGACATTTCAAATGAGCATGTTTATAAAGAAGTATCTTACATGAATTAGATTGATATTGATTGCAAGAGACAGACTTTTGTTTATGACTGAAGGAACTGGCTCATTAGGATGAAACTAGAATGTTTGCAAATTGCGTAGAGCTGAAGAATATTCTGACCAATAGGTTTCTTTAATGTGAACAGTGTTAAAAATTGTTTTAAAAGAAAGTATAGAGCTTTCTAAGAACATTTTCTTTATTAAGGAAAGTGAATTTGTAATAGTTATAATTTATTTTATTTTTTGATTCAATGCTCCCAGGTTCTATTCTATTTCAATATAAGAAAATCAATTGAGAAAGTTAAAAATAACTGTGCATCATCATTTAAAAATCAGAAATATAGAGGGGAAAACAAGATGGTGGAATGTTGAGGTCCTTTAATGGACTGGAACCTGGTGGTCTGGATCGACTGATGAGAAAGTAAAGGAGAGAGAAAGAGGCTGATATTCCTTGGTTTACACAGAAAGGCAATAAAGCCCCTGCATAGGGCTTGCTCTGTTCACAGAGGCCTCAGGCGCCCTCTTGATGGGGTGAAGACACAGAGTGCTTTCTCGAGAGGGTCTTAGAAGCCCAAGCAGGAACGTGAAATGAGAGAGGCTCTGCCCTCCAAAGAAATAGCCTGAGAGAGAGAGAGAGAGAGAGAGAGAAAGAGAGAGAAAGCAAGACACGGGGACCAAAGCTCTGATGGAGCAAAGGTGTTTTAATCAACATTGTGTAGGTATTTATACTGTTACAAGATAGCTATTTTCAGCAGAGATATTATCATATGGTTCCTAAAAACAAAGAGGTTTCTTATCATCATATAGAAAAACTAATGAAGGAAACGCCTGGATTCCTCAGCCCCCAGTAGAGGCTTGCCTCTCCTCTTAATTCCTGAATGTTTAGGAATTAATAAGGAACAGAGAATTCCTGACAGATCCAAAACAGCACATAGGAAGCTTCCTGTTAAATGCTTCCTGACAGCAGAGGAGTAGGTGGACGTGGAGTACATCTCTCTCCACGGGCACATCAGAAATATATCTGCAGACAGAAGTGCACACAGAACACCAGCTGAGAGTGGACAGGAGTACCTGACCAGTGGAAAAGAATATATGGAACCATGCAAAACTCATTAGGACAGAGGAACAAGGGGGAGAAACAGGAGTGTCAGTAGGACTGGACCTGTCTTTGGTGGGTGGGGGAACTGAAGTAGGGGTCCAGTCCCCCATCAGGGCAATTGTCTGAGTCAGAGGAGAAGCATTTAAGGCTGAGAGTGAAACAGCTGATCTGTGACAGCCTAAATGGAATGAGAATCAGACAGTCCTTGCCTCAACCATACATACCTTGAACAGGGACGTAGATCCCCTGGAAGGTGCAGCGGCTGGGAGCTGGAGTTTAGGGATTGTGGAACAATCCCAGAGTGAGGGCTACTGTTGACTGTGGAAGGATGGATTGGGGGGATGTGAGGGAGGAGATTGTGGTGGGAAATGCTTGTGGAGGAAAGCCGGGCAGCCGTGGATGAAAGGTGATACTGATGAGTCACATGTGGGGGTGGAGCCATCACCATAGCGTCTCTCTCCCCACACATGCCAGCACTGGCAGCTGAACAATAGAGACGCTGGCCCGTCAAATTCCTGACCACTGAACTACAGAGTAGGACCCCACCCAAGGTGTTCCTTTAAGTGCCGATCTACAGAGTAGGACCCCAGCCAAGGGGGCCCCCTCTATGTGCCTGACATGCTGAACGACAGAGAAGGACCCCCCAGGCAAGGGCACCCTCTAAGTGCCTGACTTGGTGGACCTACAGAGAAAGACTGGCCAAAGAGGCCTTTTGATCGCCAGCTACAAGAGGCTAGAAAATGACTCTGATAAGGCCAAAATTCCTGTGGCGGAGGCAGTCTGTGTCCCTGCACACTTGGCACTGCCAGGGTCCCTGCAAGCTAAGCAGCTGTGCCACTTTCACACTCAACTCTCACTGGAGCAGAGCTGCCACAGACAAAAATTAGCATGTCCATGCATGCAGGGTCACTTCAGTAGTGTCTGACTCTTTGTGATCCTGTAGACTGTGGTCTTCCAGGCTGCTCTGTCAGGGAGGGGGTTCTCTAGGCAAGAATACTGGAGTGTATTGGCCAAAACTGGTTGTCATACCCTTCTAAAGCACTGTATTTCCTGCTGCCCTAGCGGCTAACTCCCCTGAGTACCTGGTGCTGCCAGAACCCCTGTGACCCAAACAGCTGCACCACCTCCACACCTGGCCCTCACAGGGGCAAACCCACATCCTCCAGGGCAGCGTCAGGAGCAAGCCCCAGTGGATGACCCACATGCAGAAGTGGAAATAAAACCACAATTGAAACCCAGAGGCAGTGTGACTAAGGAGGAAGACCCAAAACCTTCCCACCAGCAGTACAATCTGCAGATTAAGTCCACACGATCAACTAGGCAAACTCTGTGACTATGGAATATATAAAAGGTCATTGAGAGCTACCGCAAAAGAAAACTCTCTCGTTCTGATAGCTGTGAACATTGGAGCAAGAACCCAGAGGAGTAGGACCAGATTAGAATCTGAGCTGCCCCCATAATAGGTCCAGAGATCAGCACAGTGTTGGAGGGCATCCTAGGGAGGTGAGATGGACTGTGACTCCCAGCAAGGGAAAGGACTCTGACAGCAGTGACTCAAGAAAAACATTTATTACACTTATGTTTTGGCTTGTTCTTTATATTCTTTTGGATTTTTTCCCTTTTCCCTGCCTCTGTTGTAGTTGTCTATTTTATTGGCACTATGAAATCTAATTAAGCTTTTGAGCTTTTTTTTTTCCTCAGTCACAATTTTTTCTTGTTGTTATAAACCCCTGCCTCTACGTTGGGCTTTTGAAATTCTGTGGGGTTTTCCTTTTTTTTTTTTTTTCTTTTCTCTTTCTTTAATTTTTTAAACCTATTATTTTTTCTTCATTTATTCCTTTGTGTGCTTTCCCTACTGTCCTTTTTCCCTTGCAGTTAATCTTTAATGTATATAAATCTTCTTCAGCTACCTCTCTTTATCTTTGCATATCTATTCTTTCTTTCTTTCTTTACTCTCTTCTCAATGTACTTGTTAGTTTTATTTTCATTGCTTCATTTCACAGCTGGCACCTTGCTTCAGTTTTGTTTTCCAGTTTGTGAATTAGTAAGTTTTGTTCTGGTAGATATAATTTTTGGTTTCTTTTTTTTCGCTAGGTCAATCTATCATACTCTATTTTTGCTGGACTCTTTTGATTTTGCTTATGGGTGTAAATAAATATTTATATATTCAGTCACACTTTTTATTGTTGTTATAAACCTCTGCCTCTACGTTGGGTTTTTGCAGTTCTATGGAGTTTTCCTTTTTTTCCCCCCTTTTGTCTTTCTTCTTCCATTTTTTCCTTTCCTCTTTTTTATAATTTTAACCTTAAAATTTTTAACCTATTATATTTTTTCTACACTTATTCCTTTGTTTGCCTTTTCTACTGTTCTTTTCCCCTTGCAGTTAATCTTAGTGTATATAAATCTGCTTCATCTACCTTTAACTTTGCATATCTAGTCTTTCTTTTTTTTCTTTCTTTCTTTCTTTTCATCTCCATGTATTTGTTAGTTTTGCTTTCATTGCTTTTTTTTTGCCACTTGGTACCTTGCTTTAGTTTTGTTTTCCACTTTGTACATTAGTTAGTTTTGCTCTGAACTAGTAAATGTGATTTTTTATTTCCTTTGTTCACTGGGTCAATATATTGTACTTTATTTTTGTGGCACTGGTTTGACTTTGCTCATGGGTGTATATGTATATATGCCATTATTCTAATTATTATTTGCCTGATTTTGTAACTGCCATTTGTCTGGGGTTCATCTTTGGTTTCTCATTTTTGGATATTTGTTTTAATCTCACTTAATACAATAGCAAACCATCTAATTAAAGCTATGAATTTTCCAGTAGTCATGTATAGATGTGAGAGTTGGACTATAAAGAAAGCTGAGTGCTAAAGAACTGATGCTTTTGAACTGTGGTGTTGGAGAAGGCTCTTGAAATTCTCTTGGGCTGCAAGGAGATCCAATCAGTCCATCCTAAAGGAAATCAGTCCTGAAAATTCATTGGAAAGATTAATGCTGAAGCTGAAACTCCAGTTCTTTGCCCACCTGATGCATAGAACTGACTCACTGGAAAAGACCCTGATGCTGGGAAAGATTGAAGGCAGGAGAAGGGGATGACAGAGTTTGAGTAAACTTTGGGAGTTAGTGATGGACAAAGAATCCTGGCATGCTGCAGTCCATGGTGTCACAAAGAGTTGGACACAACTGATCAGCTGAACTGAACTGAACTGAAACCACTTGCGGAATCTTTGTTCCTGACCAGAGATCAAGCCCGGGGCCTTTGGAGTGGGCGACCTGAGAACAAAACTGACTCCAAGACCCTCGGGTACCAGAGGGGTATCAAACAGTGAGAACTCACACAAAGGAAACCATTTGAATATGAGACCCAGCAAAACCCAACCACCAGTAGCACACTATGCAGAATGCCTCATCTAAACAACAAACAAAACAAAAATACAAGCCAAATCATCAGCAGACAGGATTGCTACCTCATTCAGCCATGCCCATCAGAAGGAAAACAAACGTACAAACAAAATCTCAGCATAAATCTCACCCTATACAAAGCTTACACAAACCACTGCACCAACCTTAGGAGGGCAGAAACAGAAAGGAAGAAAGAATTCAACCTTGAAGCCTGGGAAAACTAGACCTTTAACACAGTAAGTTAAAAAATAATAATAATGAAAAGGCAGAGAAATACCACACAAATGAAGGAACTAGAAACACAGAAGTCCAAATGAATGAATAGGAAATAGGCAAACTACCTGAAAAAGAATTCAGACGAATGATAGCAGAGATGATCAAACCCTTGAAAACAAAATGGAGAAGATGTAAGAATCAATCAACAAAGACCTAAAAGAATTAAAGAATAAACATACAGAGACAAACAACACAATTACTGAAATTAAAAGTAACTCTAGAAGGAATCAATAGCAGAATATCTGAAGCAGAAAATGAATCAGTGAGCTGGAAGATAAAATCGTGGAAATAACTTCTGAAGAGCAGAATAAAGAAAAGAGAGTGAAAAGAACTGAGGACAGGCTCACAGAATTCTGGGACAATACCAAATGAAGAGAAACAGAAAGAGTATGAGAAAATTTTTGAAGAGATTATAGCAAAAATTTCCCCAACATAGAAAAGGAAATAGTCAATCAAGTCCAAGAGTCACAAAGAGTTCCATAAAGGATAAACCCAAGGAGAAATAGGCCAAGACACATATAATCAAACTAACAAAGAATAAACACAAAGAATATTAAAAGCAGTAAGGGAGAAGCAACAAGTAACATACAAGGGAAATCCCATATGCTTAACAGCTGATCTTTCAACAGAAACTCTGCAGGCCAGAAGAGAATGGCAGGATATATTTAAAGTAATGAAAGGGAAAAATCTACAACCAAGATTACTGTATCCAGCAAGGATCTCATTCAAAATTGATGGAGAAATAAAAAGCTTTTTAGACAAGCAAGAGTTAAGAGAATTCAGTACCTCCAAACCAGCTTTGTAACAAATGTTAAAGGGATTTATATAGTCCAAAAATACAAGAGAAGAAAAAGGGTCTACAATATCAACCCCAAACAATTAAGAAAATGGCAATAGGAACATATATATATATATATATATGTAAATCGATTAAGTGCTCTAATCAAAAGACACAGACAGGCTGAATGGTTAAAAAAACAAGATTCATATATATGCTGTCTACAAGAAACCCACTTAATACCTAAAGACACATATAGACTGAAAGTTAAAGGATGAAAAAATACATTCCATGCAAATGGGAAGCAAAAGAAAGCTGGAGTAGCAACCCTCATATCCGACAAAATAGACCTTAAAATAAAGAAGATTACAAGAGATAAGAAAGGACGCTACATAATGATCAAGGAATCAGTCCAAGAGGAAGACATAACAATTGTAAATATCTATGCACCCAACATAGGAGCACCTCGATACATAAGACAAACACTAACAGACATAAAGGGAGAAACTGACAGTAACACAATAGCAGGAGACTTTAACACCCCACTCATACCAATGGACAGATCATCAAAACAGAAAATTAAGGAAATGCATCTTCAATGATACATTAAATGAGAAGGATCTCATTGATATCTTCAGGACATTCCATCCAAATGCACAAGAATACACCTTATTCTCAACTGCACAAGGAACATTCTCCAGGAGAGACCACGTCTTGAGTCACAAATCAAACCTCAGTAAATTTAATAAAATTGAAATTATATCAAGCATCTTCTCTGACCACAACACTATGAGACTAGATATCAATTACAAGGGGAAAAAAAAAAAAAAACCTGTAAGAAACACAAACATATGGAGATTAAACAACACATTTCTAAATGACCAACAGGTTACTGAAGAAATCCAAAGGGAAATAAAAAATTTCTAGAAACAAATGACAATGAAAACAGGACAACTCAAAACCTATGGATGCAGCAAAAGCAGTTCTAAGAGGGAAGTTTATAACAATACAATCCTACCTAAAGAAACAAGAAAAACATCAAATAGACAACCTAACTTTACACCTAAAACAAATGGAAAAAGAATAACAAAAAACCCCAAAATTCATAAAAGTAAAGAAATCCTAATGATCAGAGCAGAAATAAATGAAAGAAACTATAATAAAGATTACTAAATCTAAAAGCTGGTTCTTGGAGAACATAAACAAAATTGACAAACGTTTAGCCAGATTCATCAAGAACAAAAGAGAGAAGAATAAAATCAACAAAATTAGAAATGGAAAAGGAGAAGTTACAACACACAATGTAGAAATACAAAGGATTTTAAGAGAATATTGTGACCAACTATACGGCAAAAATGGATAACCTGGAAGAAATGGACCGATTCTTAGCAAAGTTCAATCTTCCAAGACTGAACAAGGAAGAAATAGAAATTATGAATAACCCAGTTACAAGCACTGAAATTGAAGCTGTGATCAAATATCTCCCAAAAAACAAAAGCCCTGGAGCAAATGGCTTCAAAGGAGAATTATATCAAACATTTAGAGAGGAGCTAATGCCTGTCCTTCTAAAACTCTTTCAGAAAATTGCAGAGGAAAGAGCACTTCCCAACTCATTCTGTGAGGCCACCAACACCCTGATACCAAAGCCAAACAAAGACAACACACAAAAAAGAAAACTATAGGCCAATATCACTGATGAACATAGATGCAAACAAAATTTTACCGAACACAATTCAGAAACAGAGCAAAAAGCTCATACACCATGATCAAAATGGGTTTATTCTAGGAATGCAAGGATTCTTCCATATACGGAAAACAATGTTATACACCATATAACAAATTGAAAGATAAAAACCATATAATAATCTCAATAGATGCAGAAAAAGCCTTTAACAAAATTCAGCACCCATTTAAGATTAAAACTCTTCAAAAAATGGACATAGAAGGAACCTACTTCAACATAGTAAAGGCCATATATGATAAGCCTACGGCAAACATTATTCTCAATGGCGAGAAAATGAAAGCATTCCCACTAAGATCAGGAACAAGACAAGGGTGTCCACTTTCACCACTATAATTCAACATAGTTCTGGAAGTCCTAGCTACAGCCATCAGAGAAGAAAAAGAAATAAAAGAATCCAGATCAGAAAAGAAGTAAAGCTCTCACTGTTTGCAGATGACATGATACTGTACATAGAAAACCCTAAAGATAGTATAAGAAAATCACTAGAGCTAATCAGTGGATTTAGCAAAGTTGCAGGATACAAAATCAATACACAGAAATCACTTGCAGTTCTACATAGTAACAATGAAAAATCATAAAGAAAAATTAAGGAATCAATCCTATTCACCATTGCAATAAAAAGAATTAAAAATCGAGGAATAAACTTATGTAAGGAGACAAAAGAACTGTACACAGAAAATTATAAGACACTGATGAAAGAAATCAGAGATGACATAAACAGATGGAGAGATATTCCACATTCCTGGGTAAGAAGAATCTACATTGTGAAAATGACTATGCTAACAAAGGCAATCTACAGGTTCAGTGCAATCCCTATCAAATTACCAATGGCCTTTGTCACAGAATTAGAAAAGAGAACTTCACAATTCATCCGGAAACACAAAGACCCTGAAGAGCCAAAGCAGTCTCAAGAAAGAAATGGAGATGGAGGAATCAGCCTTCCTAACTTCAGATTGTACTACAAAGCTACAGTCAAGACACTATGGTACTGGCACACAAAAACAGAAATATAGACCAATGGAACAAGATAGAAAGCCCAGAAATAAATCCATGCACCTATGGGTAACTTATTTTTGACAAAGGAGGCAAGAATATACAATGGGGCAAAGACAGCCTCTTCAGTAAATGGTGCTGGGAAAACTGGACAGCTACATGTAAAAGAATGAAATTATAACACTCCCTAACACCATACACAAAGATAATTCAAAATGGATTAAAGACCTAAATGTAAGACCAGAAACTATAAAACTTTTAGAGGAAAACATAGGCAGAACACTCAACAACATAAATCAATGCAGTATCCTCTATGACCCAACTTCTAGAGAAATGGAAATAAAAACAAGAGTAAACAAGTGGGACCTGATTAAACTTAAAAGCTTTTGCACAGCAAAGGAAACTATAAGCAAGGTGAAAAGACAACCCTCACAATGAGAGAAAATAACAGCAAATGAAACAACTGACAAAAGATTAATTTCCAAAATATACAAGCAGCTCATATAACTCAATGCAAGAAAAACAAATAACCCAATGAAAAAGTGGGGAAAAGACCTAAACAGACATTTCTCCAAAGAAGACATACAGTTAACATATGAATAGATTTTCAACATGGCTCATTATTAGAGAAATGCTAACAAAACCACGATGAGATATCACCTCACATCGGTCAAAATGGCCATCATGAAAAAGTCTACAAGTAATAAATGCCAGAGAGGGCATGGAGAAAAGGGAACACTCTTGTGCTGTTGGAGGGAATGCAAATTGATACACTCACTATGAAAGACAGCGTGGAGATTCATTTAAAAATGGGGAATAAAACCAGCACATGACCCAGCGATCCCACTCCTAGGCATATACCCCGAGGAAACCAAAATTTAAAATCACACATGTATCCCATTGTTCAGTCAGTTCAATTCAGTTGCTCAGTCATATCCGATTCTTTGTGACCCCATGAACCACAGCATGCCAGGCCTCCCTGTCCATCACCAACTCCCAGAGTCCACCCAAACCCATGTCTATTGAGTCAGTGATGCAATCCAACCATCTCATTCTCTGTTGTCCCCTTCTCCTGCCCTCAATCTTTCCCAGCATCAGGGTCTTTTCAAATGAGTCAGCTTTTCTCATCAGGTGGCCAAAGTATTGGAGTTTCAGCTTTAGCATCAGTCCTTCCAGTGAACACTCAGGACTCATCTCCTTTAGGATGGACTAGTTGGATCTCCTTGCAGTCCAAGGGACTCTCAAGAGTCTTCTCCAACACCATAGTTCAAAAGTATCAATTCTTCTGTGTTCTGCTTTATTTATAGTCCAACTCTCACATCCATACATGACCACTGGAAAAATGATAGCCTTGACTAGACAGACCTGTGTTGACAAAGTAATGTCTCTGCTTTTGAATATGCTATCTAGGTTGCTCATAACTTTCCTTCCAAGGAGTAAGCGTCTTTTAATTTCATGGCTGAAATCACCATCTGCAGTGATTTTGGAGCCCAAAAAAATAAAGTCTGACACTGTTTCCCCATCCATTTACCATAAAGTGATGGGAACAGATGCCATGATCTTCGTTTTCTGAAGGTTGAGCTTTAAGCCAACTTTTTCACTCTCCTCTTTCACTTTCATCAAGAGGCTTTTTAGTTCCTCTTCACTTTCTGCCATAAGGGTGGTGTCATTTACACATCTGAGGTGATGGATATTTCTCCTGGCAATCTTGATTCCAGCTTGTGCTTCTTCCAGCCCAGCATTTCTCATAATGTACTCTGCATGTAAGGTAAATAAGCAGGATGACAATATACAGCATTGATGTACCCCTTTCCTGATTTGGAACCAGTCTTGTTCCACGTCCAGTTCTAACTGTTGCTTCCTGACCTGCATATATGTTTCTCAAGAGGCAGGTCAGGTGGTCTGGTATTTCCATCTCTTTCAGAATTTTCCACAGTTTATTGTGATCCACACAGTCAAAGGCTTTGGCAAAGTCAATAAAGCAGAAATAGATGTTTTTCCAAAACTCTCTTGCTTTTTCCATGATCCAGCGGGTGTTAGCAATTTGATATCTCATTCCTCTGCCTTTTCTAAAACCAGCTTGAACATTTGGAAGTTCACAGTTCACGTATTGCTGAAGCCTGGCTTGGAGAATTTTGAGCATTACTTTACTAGTGTGTGAGATGAGTGCAACTGTGCGATAGTTAGAGAATTCTTTGGCATTGCCTTTCTTTAGAATTGGAATGAAAACTGACCTTTTCTAGTCCCGTGGCCACTGCTGAGTTTTCCAAATTTGCTGGTATATTGAGTGAAGCACTTTCACAGCATCATCTTTTAGGATTTGACATGGCTCAACTGGAATTACATCACTACCACTAGCTTTTTCGTAGTGATGCTTCCTAAGGCCCACCTGACTTCACATTCCAGGATGTCTGGCTCTAGGTGACTGATCACACCATGGTGATCACCTGGGTCATGATGATCTTTTCTGTACAGTTCTTCTGTGTATTCTTGCCACCTCGTCTTAATATCTTCTGCTTCTGTTAGGTGCCTACCATTTCTGTCCTTTATCGAGCCCATCTTTACATGAAATGTTCCCTTGGTATCTCTAATTTTCTTGAAGAGATTTCTAGTCTTTCCCATTCTGTTCTTTCCCTCTATTTCTTTGCATTGATTGCTGAAGAAGCCTTTCTTATATTTTCTTGCTATTCTTTGGAACTCTGCATTCAGATGCTTATATCTTTCCTTTTCTCCTTTGCTTTTCACTTCTCTTCTTTCACAGCATTTGTAAGGCCTCCCCAGAGAGGAGAGCCAGTTTGCTTTTTTGCATTTCTTTTCCATGGGGATGGTGTTGACCCCTTTCTCCTGTACAGTGTCATGAACCTCATTCCATAGTTCATCAGGCACTCTGTCTATCAGATCTAGGCCCTTAAATCTATTTCTCACTTCCACTGTATAACCATAAGGGATTTGATTTAGTTCATACCTGAATGGTCTAGTGGTTTTCCCTACTTTCTTCAATTTAAGTCTGAATTTGGTAATAAGTAGTTCATGATCTGAGCTACAGTCAGCTCCTGGTCTTGTTTTTGTTGACTGTATAGAGCTTCTCCATCTTTTGCTGCAGAGAATATAATCAATCTGATTTCGGTGTTGACCATCTGGTGATGTCCATGTGTAGAGTCCTCTCTTGCGTTGTTGGAAAAGGGTGTTTTCTATGACCAGTGCATTTTCTTGGCAAAACTCTATTAGTCTTTGCCCTGCTTCATTCCACATTCCAAGGCCAAATTTGCCTGTTAGTCCAGGTGTTTCTTGACTTCCTGCTTTTGCATTCCAGTCCCCTATAATGAAAAGGACATCTTTTTTGGGTGTTAGTTCTACAAGGTCTTGTAGGTCTTCATAGAACCATTCAAGTTCAGCTTCTTCAGCATTACTGGTTGGGGCATAGACTTGGATTACCGTGATATTGAATGGTTTGCCTTGGAAACGAACAGAGATCATTCTGTCATTTTGAGATTGCATCCAAGTATTGCATTTCGGACTCTTTTGTTGACCATGATGGCTACTGCATTTCTTCTGAGGGATTCCTGCCCGCAGTAGTAGACATAATGGTCATCTGAGCAAAATTCACCCATTCCAGTCCATTTTAGTTTGCCGATTCCTAGAATGTGGACGTTTACTCTTGCCATCTCTTGTTTGACCACTTCCAATTTGCCTTGATTCATGGACCTGACATTTGAGGTTCCTATGCAATATTGCTCTTTACAGCATCAGACCTTGCTTCTATCACCAGTCACATCCACAGCTGGGTATTGTTTTTGCTTTGGCTCCATCCCTTCATTCTTTCTGGAGTTATTTCTCCACTGATCTCCAGTAGCATATTGGGCACCTACTGACCTAGGAAGTTCCTCTTTCATTATCCTATCATTTTGCCTTTTCATACTGTTCATGGGGTTCTCAAGGCAAGAATACTGAAGTGGTTTGCCATTCCCTTCTCCAGTGGACCACATTCTGTCAGACGTCTCCACCAGGACCTGCCCGCCTTGGGTGCCCCAACGGGCATCGCTTAGTTTCATTGAGTTAGACAAGGCTGTGGTCCTAGTGTGATTAGATTGACTAGTTTTCTGTGAGTATGGTTTCAGTGTATCTGCCCTCTGAAGCCCTCGTGCAACACCTACCATCTTACTTGGGTTTCTCTTAACTTGGGCGTGGGGTATCTTCTCATGGCTGCTCCAGCAAAGCGCAGCCACTGCTCCTTACCTTGGTTGAGGGGTATCTCCTCACCACTGCCCTTCCTGACCTTCAACGTGGGATAGCTCCTCTAGGCCCTCCTGCACCCACGCAGCCACTGCTCCTTGGACGTGGGTTTGCTCCTCCCGGCTACCGCTCCTGGCCTCAGACGTGGGATGGCTCCTCTCTGCCGTTCCTGCGCAGTCGCAGCCTGGCACTCTCGGCTGCTGCCCCTGACCTCGGACATGGGGTAACTCCTCTTGGTGGCAGCCCTTCAGGCATGGGGTCCTCCTAGCTTCGGCCCCTGACCTCGGATGTGGGGTAGCTCCTCTCGGCCGCGCTGAGTGCACCGGTCGCAGCCGCCTGCGACCTAGTGTAAGGGACAATGCAAACAAAGAACAAGTAACATGGAGGGATGTATTTATCACTAGCAGATAATATAAACATAATATCTTATGGAGAATCCTAAACAAAATTTTTGGCCCACCGATAGTACTTTATGAATGAAGTAGAAGGTATTTGGAGGATAGAAGTAATAGGTAAGGGTTTCCTTGTTTGTTCGGTTGGTAAAGAATCTGCATACAATGTAGGAGACCCTGGTTCGATTCCTGGGTTGGGAAGATCCTCTGGAGAAGGTATAGGCTACCACTCCAGTATGCTTGCATGGAGAATCCCCATGGACTGAGAAGCCTGGCAGGCTGCAGTCCATGGTGTAGTACAGTCAGACATGACTGAGGGACTAAGCACAGCACAGCAAAGCAATAGATAAAGGTAAACCATTATGGAGAGTGATAATGTCCTGGGAATTTTAGGGTTTAGATAGGGTTAAAAGCTCAGGAATCTGATTTTATTTAGTAGGATAGCGAGAGACATTGACAGGTTGTGTACCTGCTGTATTCTTTGATAATAAGCTACTTCAAAAGCAGAGACATTACTTTGCCTACTAAGGTCCGGCTAGTCAAGGCTATGGTTTTCCCTGTGGTCATGTATGGATGTGAGAGTTGGACTGTGAAGAAGGCTGAGAGCCAAAGAATTGATGCTTTTGAACTGTGGTGTTGGAGAAGACTCTTGAGAGTCCCTTGGACTGCAAGGAGATCCAACCAGTCCATTCTGAAGGAGATCAACCGTGGGATTTCTTTGGAAGGAAGGATGCTAAAGCTGAAGCTCCAGTACTTTGGCCACCTCATGCGAAAAGTTGACTCATTGGAAAAGAGTCTGATGCTGGGAGGGACTGGGGGCAGGAGGAGAAGTGGACGACCGAGGATGAGATGGCTGGATGGCATCACGGACTTGAGGGACGTGAGTCTGAGTGAACTCCGGGAGTTGGTGATGGACAGGGAGGCCTGGCATGCTGCAATTCATGGGGTCACAAAGAGTTGGACATGAAATGAATGGAATTGAACTGAAATACATTCAATATATCTACATTTCTAGTACTTGTCACAATTTACATGCTGCTGCTTCTGCTGTTAAGTCGCTTCAGTTGTGTCAGACTCTGTGCGACCCCATAAACGGCAGCCCACCAGGCTCTGCCTTCCCTGGGATTCTCCAGGCAAGAACACTGGAGTGGGTTGCCATTTCCTTTTCCAATGCATGAAAATGAAAGTGAAAGTGCAGTCGCTCAGTCGTGTCCGACTCTTCGAAACCCCATGGACTGCCGCCTACAAGGCTCCTCCGTCCATGGGATTCTCCAGACAAGAGTACTGGAGTGGGTTGCCATTGCCTTCTCCGCTAGACTAGCATGCTGCTGCTAAGTCACTTCAGTTGTGTCCGACTCTGTGCAACCCTATAGACAGCAGCCAACCAGGGGGATTGTAATCACTAAATAGTTTCTTAATCAAAGATTAGAATAATGGCAGAAAAGAAAAATGCATAAAAGTATGGATTGAGTGATGTGTGAATAAACAGGAAGTGAAATGCCCAGATAGGCAAAACCAAACCCAAACAAAAGAGTTTGCATTATGCCAGGTAAAAATGGGTGTAACCAGTCATTGATCCTGCATGTACAAACCATCTGCTTTAGAAAAATTTCTGTCAGCAACTCTTGTTCTTTTTAACCTTTAAAATTTTGGAAAATTGAATTTTACAATGGAAAATAATTAATTGGAGGTAGAAATGAAATGAATTAAAGGTGTCACATGCTTCACTACAAAATTTTAACTGTCAGAAAAGGACAGCAGTGTTTGCTGATATATTTAATTGAAGTGAAATATTTGAAGTTGCATCTAGAAGTTTTAGCTATTTCTCTTATTGAAAGGGAAAAAGTGGTCATAGAACTGTGCTGATCAAATTCAGTTTTCCACAGGCTTGCTTACATTCTTGTTTTCCATTTTTGAAAGTACACATGCACTTTCATAATTTTGTAATAGAAATAGAAATGATAATTTTAGGAATTTATTGGTAGAAAGATAATCAGTAATGGCTCTCTAGGAGTATAATTTATACATACACAAATATTTTAAATTACTATTAATATATACAGTCATGAAATGAAAGGTCTTCATTAATCAAAAAATGCAACATTACACATTCCAGTGATTTATATACTGTTTGTGTATAAATGCAATGATGTATATATTTATGTATATGTATATGTATTTAGTGATTTATGGATTTGGAATTTTCATCATTCTAATTTCCTTTTGACAAATGCATTCATTTATCTTTACCCAATGAGATTATCATTAGGCAAGAGGCCATCACAGTTGCTAGAACACAGGTACTTGCTGAATGAGACAATATTTCAGGAGAAAAAAACAGCAGAATTACAGAATTACATGGCTTGTGATCAATGATATCCCACAAGCATAATTTTTATGCTAATATGTAAGTTAATTAATTGCGTGAAAAATATTCCGAAAGGCAAAAATACAAAATATTCCAAAAAACAAAAGACCTTCAAAGAGAATATTGAGAAGAAGTAGATCTAATCAAGTCTATTGCCCTAATAATGTTTGTGTTTTGTGTAGCAGTGAATGACTTCAAAGAGTGCGGTTAGACAAAAGAATTCTCAAGAGGCTGCGCCCAGGGCCCTGCTGCTTTTTCATCTCTGCTTAATATGCATGTACTTATTTATGCTTATTTACCTCAAAATCAGTATGTAACCTTTGGTATTGCATATTCACTTGATGAATTGAAACTTTATTACAAATAACATGTTCCTTTTTTTTCATTTTTGAAAATAATACATTGTTTTAAATCATATATTTATATATATATACATATATATATACATATATATATATGAGAAGGAAATGGCAACCCACTCCAGTACTTTTGCCTGGAAAATTCCATGGACAGAGGAGCCTGGTAGGCTACAGTCCATGGGGTCGCAAAGAATTGGACACGACTGAGCGACTTCAATGTCAATGTCATATATATATATATATATATATAAATGAAATAGTTATAAGACTTTTAAATAGTTTTATTTTATTTGTCTAATTTTAGCTTTCCATCATGCAACTACTTCCCTATGAAGAATTTTGTGTCTCAAGACCAAACATGGGATATAGCTATTGAAATAAAAATTATTGATAAAACATAATTTCTTATAACACTTATTTCATTTTTCATTATCTATTTCCCTTTTAAAATTTAGCTACCCAAAATTTACTGATAAAAAAAAGACCTATCTCAACACTCATAGGTTGTATGTTAAACAAGTTATTTCAGAAAAGTGTAGGTAGCTATTATGCTTGTAATTAGAGGATTGTTTACTTTTTATCCATAAAATAAAATATATTTTCTAGAACATTTTCAAATTTTAGAAAAGTAAAACCAAAACAAAAAAATTCTGATGGCTTACAATTATCCTTTTTTCATACAACAATTGGGAAATAGATGATGTTTAATGACAAGAAAGAAATTAGATAAAGATGCAAAATATAGAGTCTAAAGCAATCAGTTGTTTTCCCCTTTATATCAAGTTGATACACAATTGGGCTTCCCTGGTACCTTAGATGTTTAAACAATCTGCCTGCAATGCAGGAGACTTGGGTTGGGAAGATCCCCTGGAGGAGGCCACAGCAACCCACTCCAGTATTCTTACCTGGAGAATCCCCATGGACAGAGGAATTAGTAGAATACATGGTGTGTAGATATCATTGTGAGTGACAATTCTTGTATCCAGACTGTGGGTAGATGCCCAAGGCTATTCTAGGTAAGAGAGATGGGCTGACACACATGTCAAATTAAATTAAACAAGGCATTGTACTAATTTATTTACTCTACTTTTTAGATATTTATCACTATGAACAGAATCTCTTTAGCTGGATATAGACCAGTGTTGTTATTTTTTTAAACACTCAATTATCCAACTTAAAAGGTCAAAAACTGTTACATGTTAAAGTTGACAGTTTATTCTTCAGTTCAGTTCAGTTCAGTCACTGTCATGTCCAACTCTTCACGACCCCATGAATCGCAGCACGTCAGGCCTCCCTGTCCAACACCAACTCCCAGGGTTCACTCAGATTCATGTCCATCGAGTCGTTGATGCCATCCAGCCATCTCATCTTCTGTTGTCCCCTTCTCCTCCTGTCCCCAGTCCCTCCCAGCATCAGAATCTTTTCCAATGAGTCAACTCTTCACATGAGGTGGCCAAAGTATTAGAGTTTCAACTTTAGCATCAGTCCTTCCAGTGAACACCCAGGACTGATTTCCTTTACAATGGACTGGTTGGATATCCTTGTTTATTCTTATGTATTCTAAAATAATTTTTAAAGTACATGTATTGTTACTTCAGCTCTGCATTCTAGCTTTTTAGAGTTGAAATTATTAAATATATTAGAAGTCTTTTTCAAAAATATCAACTCAGTCTGCATAGATATTTAAGAAAATTTGTTTATTCACAATATTTATTGACCCGCATTGCTATATTGTAAGGAAAATATACTCTCACAGAGAATCAAAGATTCAGCCAACTGAGACATTACAGATCTCATGGCCTAAATTTCAAACCTTCTGCTAGAGGATTGGCAGTTGGCAATGAGGACTTCAGGTATAAAGTTGAAAGTTGGCATTTTCATTATTTGTAAATATTTCTTCCATTCTAATTAATTTTTAGGCCTTGATATATTTCAATGGATTTACTGTAGCCATTTATTCAATATTCATTTATTTTTGTTTATTGCTCATTCCAATCTCTGTCCCCTTTCCCACTCCGTTTTCATCATTATTTTTAATTTTCATTTTTTAAAGAACATAAATTTCCATTAAAAATGAAATATAGAAGCTAGTATAATGAGCCTTTACAGAATAGTTAATCTGAATTCATCTAATGAAATTAATCTAAACCATAGAAACAATTAGATTCCTTATTCTTGAGGTATTTATTACACTTATCTATTGAATAATGTGAGACTTTTTATTGCATTTTCCCTGTTATTCATCTTTTCATCGTTTTATTTTTAGGCAATTTGATAAAAGCAATGTAAAAAAAGGTAGTGAAAATAGATACTATCATTCTTTATAATCATTATAAAATGCACTATACTTCTAAAAAAAAAGTAAAGCTAATACAAGGCAAGAAACCTAGATGTCAAAGTTATTTTGATCCCAATAATTCTAGTCAAAAATACAGGTAGTATGCACTCCTGATAAGTATTAAATTAAAGCAATTTCCCCTGACACTTCATGTAAGAGAGCTATTCAGTTAGGATGACATACTTCCTATTTAAGAATATATTGTTTAACTGTTGTTAGTGTTTACCTGAAACAGGGGATGAATGCAATAACTTTCGTTCAACATTCTGAACTAGAACTCTTTTTCATAAGAGGGACCACTATCAGGAGAAAATGTTGCATATTAATGTTGTTCAGTTCAGTTGCTCAGTCGTGTCCGACTCTTTGCAACCCCCTGAATCGCAGCACGCCAGGCCTCCCTGTCCATCACCAACTCCCGGAGTTCACTCAGACTCACATCCATCGAGTCAGTGATGCCATCCAGCCATCTCATCCTCTGTCGTCCCCTTCTCCTCCTGCCCCCAGTCCCTCCCAGCATCAGAGTCTTTTCCAATGAGTCAACTCTTCACATGAGGTGGCCAAAGTCCTGGAGTTTCAGCTTTAGCATCATTCCTTCCAAAGAAATCCCAGGGTTGATCTCCTGCAGAATGGACTGGTTGGATCTCCTTGCAGTCCAAGGGACTCTCAAGAGTCTTCTCCAACACCACAGTTCAAAAGCATCAATTCTTCAGCGCTCAGCCTTCTTTACAGTCCAACTCTCACATCCATACATGACTACTGGAAAAACCATAGCCTTGACTAGACGGACCTTAGTCGGCAAAGTAATGTCTCTGCTTTTGAATGTGCTATCTAGGTTGGTCATAACTTTCCTTCCAAGGAGTAAGCGTCTTTTAATTTCATGGCTGCAGTCACCATCTGCAGTGATTTTGGAGCCCCCCAAAAATAAAGTCTGACACTGTTTCCACTGTTTCCCCATCTATTTGCCATGAAGTGATGGGACCAGATGCCATGATCTTTGTTTTCTGAATGTTGAGCTTTAAGCCAACTTTTTCACTCTCATCTTTCACTTTCATCAAGAGGCTGTTTAGTTCTTCTTCACTTTCTGCCATAAGGGTGTTGTCCTCTGCATATCTGAGGTTATTGATATTTCTCCTGGCAATCTTGATTCCAGCTTGTGCTTCTTCCAGTCCAGCATTTCTCATGATGTGCTCTGCATATAAGTTAAATAAGCAGGGTGACAATATTGTTGTAGGAATGTGATTTAATAATTTCACATCTTAATTTGTAGGCAAATATTTTAATTGATATTTAAAAGCATATGGAGTTTATACTTTAAGGTATTTAGAATTTTTCATTTATATTCATTAAAATTATATAATTTTAGTGTTATGTTTCCAATATAAAAATAATGGCATGAATAATCTACTTATTTTTTGATGTAATGGAAAAAGGAAGAATTTTGGAGGTCAAATGTCAGTCAAAATTCAAAGTTAAAAGTTTATAATTCTGATTGTTGTTATAGATATTAATATAATGTAAATTATAGTGGCTAACAAATAGTACTACAATTTACAATATATTGCTTCCTTCATTAAATGTTTCACATTATAAACTCTAAAATATAATAAATTATATTATTTATATGAATATTTCTGACTAACACTTTTAAAATAATGTATTGTTTATATTATATATAATATATGCATATGTATATACAGTAAGGTAACTGAGAACTTCCAGATGCACAAGCTGGATTAAGAAAAGGCAGAAGAACCAGAGACCAAATTGCCATCATCTGTTGCATCATGAGAAAAGCAAGAGAATTCCAGAGAAATATCTACTTCTGCTTCATTGACTACACTAAAGCCTTTGATTGTGTGGATCACAACAAACTGTGGAAAATTCTTAAAAAGATGGGGATACCAGACCACCTGACCTACCTCCTGAAAAACCTATATGCAGGTCAAGAAGCAACAGTTAGAACCAGACATGGAACAATAGACTAGTTCAAAATTGGAAAAGGAGTACATCAAGGCTGTGTATTGTCACCCTGCTTATTTAACTTATATGCAGAGTACATCATGTGAAATGCCAGACTGGGTGAAGCACAAGCTGAAATCAAGATTGCCGGGAGAGATATCAATAGACGCAAATATGCAGATAATACCACCCTTATGGTAGAAAGCAAAGAAGAACTAAAGAGCCTCTTGATGAAGGTGAAAGAGGAGAGTGAAAGGCTTATTTAAAACTCAACCTTCAAAAAACTAAGACCATTGCATCTGGTCCCATCATTTCGTGGCAAATAGATGGGTAAATAATGGAAACAGTGACAAACTTAATTTTCTTGGGCTCCAAAATCACTGTGGATGATGACTCCAGCCACCAAATTAAAAGACTTGCTGAATGTGGAAGAAACCCCATGGACTGTACCCCACCAGACTCCTCTGTCCATAGGATTCCCCAGGCAGGAATACTGGAGTAAGTTGCCATGCACTCTGGGTCTTTCCTTGGAAGAAAAGTTGTGACAAACCTATACTGTGTATTAAAATAGCAGATATCACTTTGCCAACAAAGGTCCATATAGTCCACTCTATGGTTTTTCCAGTAGTCATGTACAGATGTGAGAATTGGACCTAAAGAAGGTTGAGTGCTGAATAACTGATGTTTTTAAACTGTGGTCTTGGAGAAGACTGAGAGTCCCTTGGACAGCAAGGAGATCAAAGCAGTCAGTCTTAAAGGAAATCAACCCTGAATATTCATTGGAAGTACTGATGCTGAAGCTGAAGCACCAATACTTTAGCCAACTGTTGTGAAGAGCTGACTCATTAGAAAAGACCCTAATGCTAGGAAAGTTTGAAGGCAGGAGGAGAAGCTGGCCACAGAGGATGATATGGTTGGATGCATCACCAGCTCAATGGAGATGAATTTGAGCAAAGTCAGGGAGATGATAAAGGACAGGGAAGCCTGGCGTGCTGCAGTCCATGGGGTCTCAAAGAGTCAGACATGACTCAGCAACTGAACACCAACAACATATACTGTATTATTTATATTATCTACTCTATAAAATCTGACTCAGAAATAAAATATTTCATTAATTTAATTAAAAATATGTTTGGTTTTTTTTTTGGATAAGGCGTTTTTCGGGTTATGCAGTATTTTGCCGGGAGCATTTATGCCAAAACACAGGTTATTTTTTAAGTATTAAAGTAACAGAAACCACTATGGAACATTCATTTTGAACAAAATCTACTCACTTTATTCTATAAACTGTAATTCAATTGTTAATTTTTAGATAATTTACTTGAAGCTTAGCATTGCAACTTCAAATCCCTATTTTTTTAGCCCAAAGTAGTAAGCTTATTGAGAGTCAGAACTCAAGTGTAGTCATGAAGATCTAAGCACTTAAAGTAGAGTAAGCTTTCCAAATCCACAGTAAGAGAAATCTAGAATTTGTTAACTCTGTTCTGTCAGTCAAAGACTGGTCATTCCATCTGTCTAAAGGTGACCTAGACAGTTCTATTTTTATCTTTTCTTAAAAAAACTTTAATACTATAGATGTATTTGAATGTGTGTCTGTGGCATAGCTAAGTAAATATCCATAAGGGAGCAGGCCACTTAGTAAATTCATTAATCCTCAATGTACAAATAAAAAAAAATTATTACTATTTACCATTTGAGTACAAGAAACTCTTTTTATTTATATTTTAGTCATTTTATAAAAATTTCTCGAACATGCTTAGACTCCAATTGAGAATAAGCCTTTTCCACTTTAAAGTTTAAAAATTATTTTGTCAGTTTTATTCAGCAGCCCCAAAGAGAGTAGGCTTATTTGTTTTATTCAATAGTATATTTCAAGTACCACCATAATTCTTGTCATTCAATATCTATTTGTTTAGTTTATGTATATGTATTAATACACTTTAGGTTAGGTAGATGTTGTATTATTGAAAAAAGGAAGATGTAGTACACTATTCTGATAGAATTTTGAATTCCAGATTTATTTGTTAGCATTTATAAGTAATCAGATATCTTTTTTTAAGTAATTAAAGTAATTTTAAGTTATTACTTAATTTTCAGTAATCAGAACAATATCTTGTTTTTTAAAAAAACATTTGGCAAAATTAGATATAAAAGGAGATACTATGTATTTTCAATGTTCGCTTAGAGTCATTGGGTAAACAGAGTTTCAGACATCATCTTGATCTCATATATTAATTTTCAATACTTAAAACTATGGCATTTTTGTCTTATTATATAGGTCATAGTAACCTAAAAACAACAACTTGTTCAATATTTTTTTACTTGATGAAAAATAGCTTTACCGTGTTGTGTTGATTTCTTCCATACAACAATGAGAATCAGTCATATTAAATACATATCTTCTCTCTTTCGAGCTTCCCTCACCACCCCCATCCCACCACTCTAGGTCATCACAGGGTGCCAGACTGGGCTCTCTGTGTTATATAGTAACTTCCTGCCAGCTATTTCACACATGATAGTGTATATTTGTCAATGATACTTTCTCAATTTGTCATAGCCTCTCCTTCCCCCACTGTGTCCACAAGCCCATTTTCTACATCTCCATTCATCTAGGTCTCCATTCCTTCCCTGAGATAGGTTCATCAGAACCAGTTCTCTATATTCCATATATATGAACAATGTACAATATTTGTTTTTCTCTTTCTGACTTACTTCACTCTGTGAGAGGCTCTGGGTCCATCCACCTCACTGCAACTGACCTGAATCCGTTCCCTCTTATGGCTAATAATATCCCACTGTATGAATGCACCACAGCTTCTTTATCCATTCATCTGTCCACGGACATTTAGGTTGCTTCCATGTCCTGGCTGTTGTAAATAGTGCTGCAATGAACATTGGAGTACATGTATCTTTTAGAATTGAGGTTTTCTCAAGGTATATGCCCATTGGTGGAACTGCTGAGTCACATGGTAGATTTCCTGGAGAAGGAAATGACAAACCACTCCAGTATTCTTGCCTGGAAAATTCCGTGGACAGAGGAACTTGGCAGGCTACAATCCATGGGGTTGAAAAGAGTAGGCCATGACTGAGGACATCAGCAGACGGTAGATTTATTTCTAGTTTTTAAAGCAATCTCCATACTGTTTTCCATAATAGCCCTATCAGTTTACCCTCCCACCAATAGTGCGGGAGGGTTCCCTTTTCTCCATGTCTTCTCCAGCATTTATTGTTTGTAGGTTTTGGATAATGGCCATTCTGAGAGGTGATATCTCAATGTAGATTTGGCTTGTATTTCTCTAATAATGAGCTCTGTTGAGAACCTTTTCATGTGTTTATTGGCCATCTATATGTCGTCTTTGTAGAAATGTCTGTTTAGGTGGTTTTCTGGTCATTTTCTGATTGTATGCTTTTCTGATATGGAGCTATATGAGCTGCTTATATATTTTGGAGATTAATCTTTTGTCAGTTGCTTCATTTGCAATTATTTTCTCCCATTCTGAGGGTTATCTTTTCATCTTGTATATAGTTTCATTTGCTGTGTAAATGCTTTTAAGTTTTACTAGGTCCCATTTATTTTTGTTTTTATTTCCATTAATGTAGGTGGTGGGCCCAAGAGAATCTTACTGTGAATTATGTCAAAAAAGGCACTGCCTAAAAACAACAACAATTCTAAGGTGACTGGAAAGTTCCACAATAACTCTTATAGACAAAACCATATATCTTTAGTTTTAAGGCTATTTTTTCCCTTTAATTCTGAAAGCCCAGATCTCTTGGACACACTCTTTGTGAAACTTCACTATGTGGCCAGCAATTACATTATATTTAATTTATACTTTTCTTTTTAATAAGAAAATCCATGAATGTTAATAGCCAACATATGCATCTGTTATTTGGCCTTTATAAAGTTCATCAGAAGCACTTATATTTTATGTGTCAGTTGGGACCATACCACATTAGCACTGAATTACAGGTATTATTTATCAAAGATAACACCTGCTTCAGCAAGAATATCACATAAGGTCACTTTATATTCTGTTGCAAATTTATTTGTTTTATAAAGTTTTTACTAGGATTTTTATTAGTTTTACCATTAGTATTCAGTGGGATATGAATCTACATGTTCATTATGATTAAAGGAATTTAAGCATATATGTTTGCATGTGTGTGTGGTTCTGCGTGTGTATTTAAGTTTTTCCTGGCTTTGGATATGTGTACTTAGTGTATCTATCCATATATTCTGCAAGTTTTATAGCACAGCAATTTTGAATGCAGGTGCTGTGAGACTGGCTAACATGAACCATTTTGGGAGTTATGTCATAATGAATATTTACTGGATATTATTATATGGGTAGGAGCACTTTGAGCTTTTTTTATAAGTTTTTTCTTTTTTTTTTTTTTACTTATAATACATGAGTAAGATTGTACTTACATATTAATGTTAGATACATCCTCGAATTTTGCTTTACAGAGATAAAGTTGCAGATGTTTAACATCTTCAGGGTAAAAAATTTAAATGAATTAAAGAATTAAAGGGAATGTCTTTAATAAAGTTTCCATGGTTGATGGAGTGTGAGGATACCTCTCCTAGAGAAATGGTGCTACAGTGTATGTAGCCCAGAGGCATTGTAGTCTGTTGACTGGGAGCCCCAACCCAGAAAAAATGTATTACTCTTTTAGTGTACCTCGTTGTAACACTTCCTCTCTAAATTGGGTTGTATTGACTGTCAATAACTGTCAAGAATCTATGATTTTACCCTCTTTGCAAACTAAAAAGATAACTTTTACCCTCTCATGGATTCTGGTAGAAGACAGCAGTGCATGTGTGCAAGCTAAACCACTTCAGTCATGTCTGACTCTTTGCAACTCCATGAGCTGTAGCCCACCAGGCCTCTCTGTCCATAGGATTCTCCAGGCAAGAATACTGGGCTAGGTTGCCATGCACTCTGGGTCAAAATAAAAGGAATGTACTGTTCTCTACATAGCAAGAAGCAAAAACCTTATTTTCGTACCAATTCTCCTTGTCCTGTGAGCCAAGGTGCTAATTGAATCCACCTGAGCAACCCCCAAAGGAGACGGCACCTATGTACACAGCTGCACGTGCGTGTGTGCTAGGTCACTTCAGTTCAGTCACTCAGTCGTGTCACACTCTTTGTGACCCCATGGACCAAACCACGACAGGCCTCCCTGTCCATCACCAGCTCCCAGAGTTCACCCAAATTCATGTCCATTCAGTCAGTGGTGCCATCCAGCCATCTCATCCTCTGTCATCCCCTTCTCCTCCCGCCTTCAATCTTTCCCAGCATCACGGTCTTTTCAAATGAGTCAGCTCTTCGCATCAGGTGGCCAAAGGATTGGTGTTTCAGCTTCAACATCAGTCTTTCCAATGAATACTCAGGACTGATTTCCTTTAGGATTGACTGGTTGAATCTTCTTGCAGTCCAAGGGCCTCTCAAGATTCTTCTCCAACACCACAGTTCAAAAGCATCAGTTCGAAAGACTGTTCTATACATCTGTGTCTCTTTTGCTGTCTCGCATACAGGACGACCCAGAGGGATGGTACAGGGAGGGAGGAGGGAGGGGGTGTTCAGGATGGGGGAACACGTGTATACCTGTGGCAGATACATGTTGATGTATGGCAAAACCAATACAATATTGTAAAGTAATTAACATCCAATTAAAATAAATAAATTTATATTTTAAAAAAAGCATCAGTTCGTCAGTGTTCAGCTTTCTGTATGGTCCAACTGTCACATCCATACATGACTACTGGAAAAACCATTGCTTTAACTAGACAGACCTGTGTTTGTAAAGTAGGTTGGACACAACTTTCCTTCCAAGGAGTAAGTATTTTTTAATCATGGCTGCAGTCAACATCTGCAGTGATTTTGGAGCCCCCCAAAATAAAGACTGTCACTGTTTCCACTGTTTTCCCATCTATTTGCCATGAAGTGATGGGACCAGATGCCATGATCTTCATTTTCTGAATGTTGAGCTTTAAGCCAATTTTTTTCCACATTCATCAACAGGCTGTTTAGTTCTTCTTCACTTTCTGCCATATGGGTGGTGTTATCTGCACTTCTGAAGTTATTGCTATTTCTCCCAGCAATCTTGATTCCAGCTTGTGCTTTATCCAGCCCAAACCCAGTTTCTTATGATGTACTCTGCATATAAGTTAAATAAGCAGGGGGACAATATACAGACTTGATGTACTCCTTTCCCAATTTGGAACCAGTCTGTTGTTCCAGGTCCAGTTCTAACCATTGCTTCCTGACCCGCATACAGATTTCTCAGGAGGCAGGTCAGATGATCTGGTATTCCCATCTCTTTCAGAATTTCCCACAGTTTGTTGTGAACCACATAGTCAAAGGCTTTGGCATAGTCAATAAAGCAGAAATAGAAGTTTTTCTGGAACTCTTTTGCTTCTTCAATGATCTAGTGGATGTTGGCAATTTGATCTCTGGTTCCTCTGCCTTTTCTAAAACCAGCTTGAACATCAGGAAGTTCACGGTTCACATATTGCTGAAGCCTGGCTTGCAGAATTTTGAGCATTACTTTACTAGCGTGTGAGATGAGTGCAATTGTGTGGTAGTTTGAGCATTCTTTGGCATTGCCTTTCTTTGGGATTGGAATGAAAACTGACCTTTTCCAGTCCTGTGGCCACTGCTGAGTTTTCCAAATTGGCTGGCATATTGAGTGCAGCACTTTCACAGCATCATCTTTCAGGATTTGAAATAGCTCAACTGGAATTCCATCACCTCCACTAGCTTTGCTTGTAGTGATGCTTCCAAAGGCCCACTTGACTTCACATTCCAGGATGCCTGGCTCTAGATGAGTGATCACACCATCGTGAGTATCTGGGTCGTGAGGATCTTTTTTGTACAGTTCTTCTGTGTATTCTTGCCACCTCCTCTTAGTATCTTCTGCTTCTGTTGCTGCTGCTGTCACTTCAGTCATGTCCGACTCTGTGCAACCCCATAGATGGCAGCCCACCAGGCTCCGCTGTCTCTGGGATTCTCCATGCAAGAACACAGGAGTGGGCTGCCATTTCCTTCTCCACTGCTTCTGTTAGGTCCATACCATTTCTGTCCTTTATTGAGCCCATCTTTGCATGAAATGTTCCCTTGGTATCTCTAATTTTCTTGAAGAAATCTCTAGTCTTTCCCATTCTATTGTTTTCCTCTGTTTCCTTGCACTGATCACTGAGGAAGGCTTTCTTATCTCTCCTTGCTATTCTTTGGAACTCTGCATTCAAATGGGTATATCTTTCCTTTTCTCCTTTGCTTTTCACTTCTCTTTTTTTCACCGCTATTCGTAAGGTCTCCTCAGACAGCCATTTTGCTTTTTTGCATTTCTTTTTCTTGGGGATAGTATTGGTCCCTGTCTCCTGTACAATGTCATGAACCTCTATCCATAGTTCATCAGGCACTCTGTGTATCAGATCTAGGCCCTTAAACCTATTTCTCACTTCCACTGTATAATCATAAGGGATTTGATTTAGGTCATACCTGAATGGTCTAGTGGTTTTCCCTACTTTCTTCAATTTAAGTCTGAATTTGCTAATAAGGATTTCATGATCTGAGCCACATTCAGCTCCTCATCTTATTTTTGCTGACTGTATAGAGCTTCTCCATCTTTGGCTGCAAAGAATATAATCAATCTCTTTTCAGTGTTGGCCATCTAGTGATGTCCATGTGTACAGTCTTCTCTTGTGTTGTTGCTTCAGTTGTGTCCAATTCTTTGTGACCCTGTGGACTGCACCCTTCCAAGCTACTCTGTCCTTGGGATTCTCCAGGCAAGAATACTGGACTGGGTTACCATGCCCTCCTCCAGGGTATCTTCCCCAGTCAGGGATCAAATTCATGTCTCTTATGTCTCCTGCATTGACAGGTGGGTTCTTTACCACTAGCACCATGTAGAAAGCCTACAACTGTTTATATGTGTACACAAAGGAGTTTTGGATACGCAAAGCATATATACAATGATGGACATACTATGTGTCCATACAGGAATTTTGGGTACACAATGCATATACAAAGCAAGGGCTGTCCCTCATGTGGAGACACAGGCCCCTCACAGGGGACAGCATCCTCCTTGAGTATGTACTTGAGAAAGTTGCTTAATTTCTCTTTGTCTCAGCCATTTTCATCCACAAAGTGTAGATGTTTTTAAAAGTATTTGTGAGACATTTTCTGTTTCTGTTTTATCAAAAAATTTTTTAAAAATTTCAATCCTTAGTAAAGAATAATTGACAAATAAACATATATATATATATATATAAGATGTTCAATGTGATGCTTTAACACATGTACACATTTTAAAGTGATAACCACAATCAAGGTAATTACAATATCCATCACCTTACATAGTTACCTTTTAGAGGTTGTTGTTTTGGTGGTGACAACACTTAAGATGAACTCTGTTAGCAAATTTCAAGCATATAATTCAAGATTACTGACTCTAGTTACCCATCATTAGTTCTCAAGAACTTACTCATCCTGCATAACTGAAACTCTATCCCTTGACCAATATCTCCCCCACTTCCCTCACTCCCTAGCCTACATGTGGAATCAAAGAAATCAAACTCTTGAAAGCAATAAGTACAATGGTGGTTGTAAGACAATACTTAACCTAAGTATGCTTTAAGCATATTTCTTCCCAACCCTACTTCTCCGTGAGGCACCTCTGCCACCCCAGTATTTGCCACCTAGTAGGACTCTTGTCCAAGGGCTTCCCAGGTGGCACTGGTGGTAAAGAACCCACCTGCCAATGCAGGAGATGTAAGAGAGCCAGGTTCAATCCCTAGGTTAGAAAGATCCCCTGGAGGA
Source organism: Capra hircus (assembly GCF_001704415.2). NCBI lineage: Eukaryota > Metazoa > Chordata > Mammalia > Artiodactyla > Bovidae > Capra > Capra hircus. Next base: position 78,954,846 of record NC_030811.1, read on the forward strand.
GGGCCCAGCAACCCAATCCAATATTCTTGCCTGGAGAAGCCCTTGAACAGAGGAGCCTGGAGGGCTATAGTCCACAGGGTCACAAAGAGTCAGACACTACTGAAGTAATAGCACACAGAAACCCATGCACTCTTGTGCGAAGCGCCCCTATAGCTCTTACTAAAATGTATTGTAAAGGTGTGCTTCCTACCCTCTAGCCTCTATAAGCAAACCAACAAATAACTTTAAAACTTCAAGGGTAAAGTCATTATTTAATTTCTCTTCATAACTCTAATACCCAGTTCCCAGCACTTAAGAAGTGCTGACCCACAATTTGCATTAAATATTTGCTTAAAAAATCAAATAATTCTTGGTGGTAAAGTCACTAAGTTTTGCTAATTTGTGGAAGATGCAGATTTGATATTTAGGATCTTGTAGAATTCCAGTACTCTTGCCTGGAAAATACCATGGAAGAAGGAGCCTGGTAGGCTGCAGTCCATGGGGTTGCTAAGAGTCAGGCACAACTGAGCGACTTACTTTCACTTTTCACTTTCATGCACTGGAGAAGGAAATGGCAACCCACTCCAGTGTTCTTGCCTGGAGAATCCCAGGGACGGCGGAGCCTGGTGGGCTGCCGTCTATGGGGTCACACAGAGTCGGACACGACTGAAGCGACTCAGCAGCAGCAGCAGCAGAACATCAATGAAGGGCTCATTGGCTTGGTCAGTGTGGCATTACAACCGAATCAGGGACATATGTTAAAAGGAAATGAGCTTCCCATGTGGGTAAAATAATCATGAATTAATGTACATAGTAAACCAGGCATAACATGACTTGTAAACTCCCTGCAATATAATTATAGTTTTTAGTGTAATCTCCTTTTTGCATTTAGTGGCATCATTGTGTAATGTGGCCTGGAATAATTTAATTTTAGAATATCTAAAGTATGCTTTCAGGGAAAATTTTGGAAGAACTGACATTGCCAACTAAGCTTTTCTCCTGAAATCTAAATCATTACAGGGAAACATTTATTTTTGTTTCCAGAAAGTAAAGGTAGTCAGGATGGCAAATTAGCCATAATTAATGAACTGAACAGAATAAAAAGATTTTACTATCTTCCTTTATTTAAAGAAAAACTATACTAGGAGAAATATTTGTATAAATGACATGTTTACTGAATAAGATTTTAAATGTCTTGTTTGCATGTAAAGAAGTATTTTTACTTGCAGTGATTATTTCCAATTGGAATAAGATGTAGAAGTAGAATTGTTCTTCCCCTGAAATGATGCCAAATGTACATTGGTATTGAATAAATTGTATTTTTCTCATTGAATCAAAATGATCAAGGTATTTTGACATTATGCAACCTTTGTTGGAGGAGGAGATGGCAACCCACTCCAGTGTTCTTGCCTAGAGAATCCTGTGGACAGAGGAGCCTGGTGGGCTGCCGTCTATGAGGTCGCACAGAGTCGGACACAACTGAAATAATGACTTAGCAGCAGTAGCACCAGCAGCATGCAACCTTTGTTAGCTTTATGTTCAAACATTGATCCATCGACCATTTCAGTTCAGTTCAGCTCAGTTCTGATGGACATGAGTTTGAGTAGACTCCAGTAGTTGGTGTTGGACAGGGAGGCCTGGTGCTGTGATTCATGGGATTGCAAAGAGTCGGACACAACTGAGTGACTGAACTGAACTGAACTGATACATTTATATAAATACAAATCTCCTCCACATCAAGTTATGTGTCAGAGCTGGATTCAGCCTCAAATATCCTTACCTGAAATTCCTCTCAATTCAGTCAGTCAGTTCAGTCGCTCAGTCGTGTCCAACTCTTTTTTTTTTTTTTTCATGTCTAACTCTTTTCGACCCCATGAATCGTATCACGCCAGGCCTCCCGGTCCATCACCAACTCCTGGAGTTCACTCAAACTCAAACCTGACATTCCAGGTTCCTATGCAATATTGCTCTTTACACTATCGGACCTTGCTTCTATCACCAGTCACATCCACAACTGGGTATTGTTTTTGCTTTGGCTCTATCCCTTCATTCTTTCTGGAGTTATTTCTCCACTGATCTCCAGTAGCATATTGGGCACCTACTGACCTGCGGAGTTCCTCTTTCAGTATCCTGTCATTTTGCTTTTTCATACTGTTCATGGGGTTCTCAAGGCAAGAAAACTGAAGTGGTTTGCCATTCCCTTCTCCAGTGGACCACATTCTGTCAGACCTCTCCACCATGACCCACCCATCTTGGGTGGCCCCAGGAGCATGGCTTAGTTTCATTGAGTTAGGCAAGGCTATGGTCCTAGTGTGATTAGATTGACTAGTTTTCTGTGAGTATGGTTTCAGTGTGTCTGCCCTCTGATGCCCTCTCACAACACCTACCGTCTTACTTGGGTTTCTCTTACTTCGGACATGGGATATCTCTTCACAGCTGCTCCAGCAAAGCACAGCCACTGCTCCTTACCTTGGACAAGTGGTATCTCCTCACCACTGCCTCTCCTGACCTTGAATGTGGAATAGCTCCTTTAGGCCCTCCTGCTAATCCCTTCTAAATGCCCCTAAACTCTACAATATTACTTTTACTAATAAGCTTAGCTCTTTGTGGCCCTAAATCTCTTTTTTTGCCTTGTTTCTGCTTCCCTCCAAAACGTCATTATTGATATAGAAGAAAATATTGTGATATTCCACCAACTCTGTGAAAAAGCTGGCTTCAAATATCACCCAGTCTCTACTCCATTCTTTCACTTTTTGCTCTTGGCAATGCAATAATGAGTCTAATGGACAATCTGGTAACTGAACCACTATTAAAGAGCTGACACTTTTGTAGAAAATTATTCAGAGCAATAAATCATGCTGCTGTTAAGATTTTTAGTAGTAGTGTAGTAGGCTTTTTGGTCACCACAAGCTCTTATTAAATGTCTCTACATACATATAGAAGGTTTTCCTATTCAGAATCATTTGTCAGTGAATTCCCCTTGAAGTTTTAGGATTTTGCCATTCTCACTCTTATTCATCATTATCAGAGAGTACTTTGTCATCTACATTTTGCATTTTTCAATAGGCCGAGATTCTTCATAGACAATGTTTCATGGAACTACAATATTCTTCTGTGTAGCCAAAAAAATGGAAATAAAGACTATTAGCTATTGAGGACAGGTAAAAACGCGCTGCTCAGACTCACAGCATCATTGACAACATTGCAACAAAATCTGAAATTTCTGATTCCTGGCATATCCTGGTGGTGCCAATTTGACTATTAAAAAAAATTAATCTGGTAATAATTTTTAAATGCTGAAGGAAGGACAGACTGGACTATGCTTCTACAACATATCTTTCTAAATTTTTCTCACCTAAAAAATAAAGCAAAACCAAACAAAACCCAGAGAAATCAAAAAAGAAAATTCTATTCCCTGATTAATATTTTTTGAAATTAATTTATAGGTAATCAAATAATTCAATACAAAAGAATTTGCACATTTTTGACATTAGAATAACCCTCTTTCTGTGGATTTCATTTATAGCTGAGACTCACGTCCCTGGTATTCCACAAAGATTAAATGGCAGCAAGTATTAGTGTGTCTAGACTTTTATTGCAACATGCAAACTGTTTGATCCACTTTTAGGACAAATAAATGGCTAAGAGGATGAGACAGTGTATAAAGGAATGGGTTCCAGACATCAGATACCTGTGGTTATAAGGAGAGGAGCAGATGGTGTGCTTCAGGATTCCCCACAAAATAAGGAACGTGCCATTTTATGTGGATCCCAAAAACATGCTCTTAAAATCCTTAACAAGCCTAATACTCTTGCTTGCGGCTCTTCTATCATCAGTGTGTAAAACAATAAGGCCTCCTTAATGAGGGGAAGGTGAGTCCTTAGCCTGTGTTGGTACACTCTGACAAAATCCTGAATGAGTTTATAAGTTAGATGTGGATATTAAAGTCGATTAACGTATAATAAAGAGCCCCAAACCAAAAATAGTCATCAGCATTTCTTTCTTGCCTCCAGGACTCTTTGGCCTTTCTCGCCTGCTTTTCCTTAATGCTCTGTTGCTGCTCCATCTGCTCCATCTGTTTATGTCCACTTAACACTGCAGCGCTTGTCGGTTTAAGAAAAAACAGGCCAAACTAAAGGCTTCCAATAAGTGATTTTTCTGCTTAACACATAAGGTAATTTGTAGAGCCATCAAAATCCAATTTTTTAAAAACTCTTATTCGTGTGTGTGTATACTTGTGTGTACATATGCTATTGGGGAATGCAATCCAGCAAGAGAAATTATATGGTTTTTCAAAGAGTCAATGATGCTGCTTGAAAAATTGTTAAGAAAACATTCACAAAAGGATTGGAAGACAAGTTAACTACTTAATAACTAACTTCTTTTTAGATGCACTTTAATTGTGCTCGCTTTGCTCACAGAGGTAAATGGGCTACTGTGAAAAGACATTGATCTCAATTGCTATTTGGGTAGAAAAATGGTACTCTTTACACTGCCTGTATTGATTTTCCAAAATAATATGTGAGATATTTTTTCAGACTACTTAACTGTCTTGTTTTCAATTTAGGGAAGAACACAGAAAAGATGCATTTCTAAAACTGAAGAAATAAATCTTATTATTACTAAGAGTAGAAATTTTGTGTAATGGAAAGAATATTGACCTAGTAATCACGACTCTCTGAGCTCTAATCCTTACTCTGTCACCACCAAACTTACTTTCCTTCCGGCAAATATAAGTTCTCTGGGTGTCACTTTTCTAAACTGTAAAATGAGGGCTTTGGACTTAATCTCTAAAGTGCTATCAAATTCTAAAATTATTTTTATCTGCCTTAATGCTATTAAGTGTGTCCCTCAAGTATGATTTCATTACTTTCCTCAAGACTAGCTTCTCTCTTGAATTTTCCAAAGATAGGATACAGACTTTAACATAGGGGCAAAGGAAAGTAACCTTTGTTGTTGTTGTCTAGTTCCTAAGTCGTGCCCAACTCTTTTGCTACTCCATGGGCCATAGCCCGCCAGGCTCCTGTGTCCATGGGATTTCCCAGACAAGGAATACTGGAATGGGTTGCCATTTCCTCCTCCAGGGGATCCTCCTGACCCAGGGATTGAACTGTGTCTCTTGCATTGGCAGGCAGGTTCTTTACCACTGAGTCACCACGGAAGCCCAAAGGTAACCTTAGCAGTGGTTATCAGGTATGCAGGGAAAGCTGAGTGGCTTTGCTCAGCCCATTCCAAAGAGGGCTCTCCCTCCACACAGCAGCCTGGGAAAAGTGTGCGGTCTCTCCAAGCCTCCTCCTTACTCCTTGGGGCTCATCACCAGTTCTGTGCCTGTGCTACTGTGTTGGAGGGAAGGACTGCTGGTTCTGCCTTTTCCTTGATTTAGGTAAATGCAGTTTAGAATTCAGAATCTCCATTATGAATTATAAATTCTAATTTTATTAAATTCTCAGCCTTTTTGCCATTAAAAATTTAAATTGGTACCCACTGGCCACTCCTGAACTGATTTTAAGTTATGTCCTCCATATGTAATTTTATAAATTAAAGGTAATATTGTTTATAAAATATTAAAGATGTTCTTTAAGTAAAAAAAAATTAAATATTTTGAAAATCCATAGTTTAACCAAGTGAAGCAAGAGATAATTTAGTGAATGTATAAGCAATGAGCAGATTCTTCTGTCAGTCTAATATGTATTTTAATAGTAGACTCAAAGAATTTTAGAAATGACAGGTGTATGTACAAAGAATCAGAGAAAGTAAAAGACTTCTTCTGTCTATGCTCTTGCAGTTCTATTATAGTAAAATTTACATACAGTAAATTGTTATAGAGTACAGTTTTACTTTTTGACATATATATATACACTGTGAATGCCTCATCAAATCAAGATAATTTTTCACCCCCAAAAGCTTCTCTGTGGTTCTTTAAAACTCTTCCCTACCCTCCTTCATCCCAGTCAAGGATTCACTTACTTTCTGTTTCTGTATATTACTTTGCTTTTTCTATAATTTTATACAAATGTAAAGATATAGTCTATATCTTTTTTTGGTCTGACTGCACTCACCCAGCATTTTGATATTCATCCACATTGCTACTATTGAAAAGCAATCCTCTGTGAGTGTCCCATGTTTTCTGCATGTCTTGTGAACAGGAGTCACTGACATTATTTGTATTGTCTTTTCGGGATGTTTGTATAGAGAGGAGACAGGAAAGATAGAATGTCTCACTCCAGAGCAAAAAATAGGTTTGTATACTGTCCAGTATGACAAAGATATTTGTCTTCCTATAGGGCAAAGGTTAAGGTTAAGAAGGCTTATTGCCTAGTACAAATATTTGCAACACTGAGTTTGAGATTCTTGTCCTGTAACATGATGCATTCCATGTACCCTCTTCACATTTCCCTATTGGAAGTGGGGCATAGGGAACCCGTGCTACCCAGGCTACTGCTACTGTACGTAAGCAAGTCCTTTGTCACTGACCTAAGGCACTCTGCCATCATCCATGAAACTGTGCCAGGTAAAACTGCTAAAGTAAATAGAGTTAAATCTCAGATCCTTCACAGTTCTTGATAGCTCATTTCTTTGTATTATTACTAATTTACTTTATGGATACACCTCAATTTATTAACCCATCCATTAGTTAACAGACAGTTGTTTCTGGTGTTTGGCAATTGTGAGGAAAAAAGCTGTTATAAACATTCACGTACAGGTATTTTTGTACACTGTACTTTCATTTATCTTTGGTAAATACCTAAGAGTAGAATGGCTGGGACATATAAAATTAAGTGAATTTTTAAGGAAACTGGTGCATAATTTTACTAAGCGATTGTGTCATTTTACTGTCCCGCCAATAGTGTATGAGATTGCAGTTGCTTTTTGGGAGGTGGCGGGTTTGTTTGTGTATGTATGTATGAGTGTGTGTGTATATGTTTGTGTGTATATGTATATATACATGCATGTGTGTTGAGTGCGTATGTTGGTATACATGTGTATATATATATATATCCCACACCCAAAAAAGCAATATATATATATAATTCATATATATATATCTCCAATTTTTCTGTCATGTATTTAAAAAGCTCTATTGACTGTTTAGCTGAACTTATTTTTTCTTTTCTGTTTTTCAATGATTGCCCTAAAAATTGCAATAAAATTGCTACAGTTTAAAACACTAGCCATAAGAAGTTTGGGCAAGGGTGTGGAATAACTGGAACACTCACACACTTCTGGTGGCAAGAAATAAATGGTACAGCAAGTTTGGAAAAAAATTTGGCTATTTCTTAAAAATATAAACATATAACTTCTACAAAATCTATTTCACTCCTAGGTACTTACCCAAGAGAAATAAAAATGTATGTCTACATCTCTTCACCAAAATGGTCACAGCAGCTTCATTTGTAATAGACCAAAATTACTATAAAAACTCAAATGTCTATAAAGAGATGAATGCATAAGAAAATTGTGTTCTATCCTAACAAAAGAATACTCTTCAGCAATGAAAAGATACAAGCTACTTTTTCCAGTTTTACTGAGAAATAACTGACATTTAACATTGTGTGAGTTTAAGATGTTCAATAGGATGATTTGATATAGTATACATTGCAAAATGATTACCACAATAAGTTTAGATAACTTAGTAATCTCCCCCCCATAGCTACATTTTTTTTTCCTTTTTGTGATGAGAACATTCAGGATACACATTGTTAACAAATTTCAAATATACGATACAGTGTTGTTAAGCATAGTCACCATTCTATACATTCAGTTCAGTTCAGTTCAGTTCAGTCGCTCAGTCGTGTCCGACTCTTTGCGACCCCGTGAATCGCGGCACGCCAGGCCACCATGTCCATCACCAACTCCCAGAGTTCACTCAGACTCACGTCCATCGAGTCCGTGATGCCATCCAGCTATCTCATCCTCTGTCGTCCCCTTCTCCTCCTGCCCCCAATCCCTCCCAGCATCAGAGTCTTTTCCAATGAGTCAACTCTTCACATGAGGTGGCCAAAGTACTGGAGTTTCAGCTTTAGCATCATTTCTTCCAAAGAAATCCCAGGGTTGATCTCCTGCAGAATGGACTGGTTGGATCTCTTTGCAGTCCATCTCCAGAAATACCCTTTGACCAACTTCACTCCTTTCCCCCACTCTTCTCCCACCCTAGCTAGCACCAATCTATTCTATTTCCATTTTTTTTTGTTTTTTTTTTGTTTTTTTTTTTTAGATTTTATCAGTACATAAAAGTGGTATCTCAGAGTATTTGTCTTTTTCTGTCTGACTTATTTCACTTGGTGCAATGCCCTCAAGCTTCATCCATATTCTCACAAATTGAAGAATCTCCTTCTATTTGGTTCTTGAAAAAATATTCTCTTGTATATATTTCCCACATTTTCTTTATCCATTCATGCATCAATAGTCACTTAAGTTGTCTCCATCACTTGGCTATTTAAAAAAATGCGGCAATGAATAAGGAGATACAGATATCTCTTTGAGATAATGATTTTACCTCCTTTGGGTATATACCCAAAAGTGAGATTGCTGGATTATATAATAATTTTATTTTTCATTTTTGGAGGAAACTTCATACCGTTTTGTATAACACTACAAATTTACATTCCCAATAACAGTGCACAAGTATCCCCTTTTCCCCACATCCTCACCAGCACTTGTTACCTCTTGTATTTTTGGTGATAGTTATTCTATATCTCACTGTTGCTTTGATTTGCATTTTCCTTATAATTGGTGATGTTGAGCATCTTTTCCTGTACCTTTGGTCACTTGAATATCTTCTTTGATGATTGGTGGCTCACTTGGCCATTTGAATATCTTCTTTAGAAATATGTCAATTCAGATCCTTTGTCCATTTTTAAACTGGATTATTTGGGTTCTCTGGCTGTTGAATTATATGAATTCCTTGTATATTTTGGATATTTAACCACTTATCAGACATATGTTTTGTATATTCTGTAGGTTGCCTTTTCATTTCGTTCATGGTTTACTTTGCTATGCCAAAGCTTTTTAGTTTGATACAGGCCCACCTGTTTATTTTCGGTTTTGTGTCTTGTATTTTAGGTGTCATATCCAGAGATGCATTGCTTTGTTTGTGAGTTGGTTGAGCTCCACTTTGGGGCAAAGCCACTATCAGGGCTCTCTGATTGAGGGTATCCTCTAGCTGTATTCAACAACTGGGGGGATAAGGTGCATCTTGAGTGGGGATCATAGTCCAGGCTCCCTATTCAGGTGGGGCTACAGGCTACATTCTCTACAATGGGGCTGAGTCATTGACAAGGCTCCTTGCCTGGGCAAGGCCACTGGGTGTGTTTAGTGATGTGGCAGAGTCCTAGGCTGGGCGGAGTTTTATTTTAAAACCGTGGAGTTTTATTCTGGAGCTGCCCAGGCCTCTCTTCAGGCTCCCTGGCTATGTGAGGCCAGAGACCATGCTCAACAGTTGGACGGGGCTCCTGGCCTGACTCTCAGACCAGCCAGCACTATAGGGTGTGCTCTGCGGCTGCCCAGAGCTTGGTTCTCTGACCAAGCTTCTCTGATTTCAGGCTTTCGGGATGCACAGGAACCGAGACTGTCTGTGTATTTGCTTTCTCGTTGAAGCATCGCAGTGGAATGAGCTGGTAGGGCCCTTTGACTGGAGACCAGATCAGTCAGAACTGCCAGACAGCCGTGTTCCCCGGCCAGACTGGCAGCATGACTGCGATCTCTGCTCTGGGTCTGGCACACGGTAAGGCGGTCTGCGGATGTCTGAATGCTAGTTGCTGCAAGCCCGGCACTCTCTGTCCCAGGGGTGGTGCTCTGCTGGCTCCCCAAGTGATCTCTTTGAAGCAACTGAAACCCGAACGGGCCTCCCTGAAAACGCATTCCGAAGTGTTGGGAAGGGTTCTTTAGGTTCTCGTTTCCCCACTGGAGAAACTGAAAGTCGGGGTGAGGGAGGGGAGCCCCTCCAGGCAATGCTGTGCGGGCCTGGGGTAAGGTCAACTGGGTCAGAGTGTAACGTGCCTCTTAGCTTCCAGTATAGTCCTTCTCAGTCTCTGTGATCCAGGGAGTGCTTCAGTCTTACCCCTGCTCTCTTACGTTGTCTTAGTGGTGTCCTGTCTATGGGAGATGCTGGCTGATCTTCTTGTGTGCCCGGGGACGGAGTGAGGGCGGTGGGGGGTGCAGTTGGAGGTATGTCACCACCTGCTGGCGTCTCTTTGGAGAGGATGCTGCCACAGGTCCAGCTGGGGCACGGGTGGCAAGCTCTTGATGGTCCAGAAAGCTAGGTTGATGATGGCGGTATCTGCAAAGACTAAAAAGAAACAAGCTATTGATACACACAATAGTATGAATAAGTTTCAGGAGCATTATGCTAAGTAAAAGAGGTCAAACACAAGAGGTTATTTCCATCTGATTTCATTTATATGAAATTCTAGAAAAAGCAAATCTTTCATGATATAGAGCAAATCTGTGCTGCTTAGAGTTAGCAATTGGGAAAGAGTATTCATTTTAAAAGGGCCCAAGGAAACTTTCTGAGGTAATTTAAATGTTTTATAATATATTGTAATCATGTTTACACAGCTGTACACAAGTACCCAGACTCAGCTCATTGAACTGTAATACTTAAAATGGATGGATAAGGTATGTAATAAATATCTTTGTAAATGTAGAAGAGAGAACAGAAGAATTGAGAGAGAATAAGACAAGGGTAGCCAATTCAAGGGGAAAAAAATGTACTTCCCACTTATTTGGTTTGCCAGAAGAAAACGGACAAAAAGATTAGTAAAAAAGATCTCTGCTAGGACTTCCCTGGTCCAGTGGCTTAGACTTTAGACTCCCAGTTCAGAGCACTAGGGTTGGATTCCTGGTCAGGGAACTAGAATTGAATGCTGCAACTAAAAAAGATCCTGCATGCTGCAACTAAGATCCAATGCAGCCAAATGAATAAATAAAAGTATTTTTTTTAATTTAAAAAGAAAAAAATGAAAAAGATAATTTCAGATATTTTTTTTTTTTTTTTTTAAGATCTGACCAAATTCCATATGAATTCCATGTAAACTGGCAGGATCCATCTGGCACCCAGAAGGTTTAGCTGCACGAAAATCTAGTAAGCATAGATTTTAGTTTGATAACCTCTAAGTTACAAGAAGAAATACTAATAGAGGGATGGTGTTTGAAATGAGTGGGTAAATAGCATCTATGAAATATTACCTGAAATTTCTAATTGATTTGTAGATAATAATCTTTATCAGTTGCAATATCTTGTACATTTATATCGATAACTTTTTGTCTTTTGGTGAATGGAAGCTTGTAAGCTGGCTATGTTTCTCAATGTTATTTTTATTATTTGTGTTTATGATATATAATATGAGCAGTCTTCCACTATCCCATGTTCACCATTGTTATCCTCTATTGTCCTTTTTTACATTTTGGGCATTTTGGTCTTAGAATTTCTTTATTGTATTTGTGTATGATTTGAGGTGAGAACTCAATTTCATGAAAAAGCAATGATCCCATCTCTATTGAAACTGTTTCCCTACTATCCTCAAAGCCACATCTGCCCTATGAACATTGTTTGTTTCTTGGTACTTTAGACTGTCCTCCTAGCTGGTTTCCTCAGAAATATCTTAGCTATCCTTGGCCTTTCATCATTTTCAGTAAAGTTTAGAATTTGACAGTTTAGCTTATCAAAATCTGAAACAAACAAAATCTTAAAAGTGTTAATGGTATTAAATCTGTAGATTTATTTGGGGACAATTGGCATCATTAAAATATTTTCATCTTACAAACCAAGAACATCATATATCATATATATCTCTCCAACCTCTCATTATTATGATATATCTAATTTTTTATGTCTTTTCAGTATATTTGGACATTTAGTTATTATCATAGAGCTCTTAAAGACATATTTATTAATGTTATTATTTATTGTTATAATTTATTAATATTTTATATATTGATACATTTGTAAATATTAGTTTTAAAATAGATTCTATTTAAAATGCAGTTGCTTTTTGATAATAATCTTCTATTCAACAATAATAGTAAATTCTCTCAGTAGTTCTAATAATTAATTTGTACTTTCTCATCTGTTTCATAGAAGGAAACTTGTATCATGTGAATATCATGAGTGATTTATGGCCTTTCCTCTTCTGTTCTAACATGTACTTTATTTGATACTCAAATATCTGAATAATTTTTAACATTTTGACCAGGCTGTCTGGTTTCTGTTTCCCTTATTAGACCTAAAATTTAATTTGTTGTTTCTTTTCTGGTTCATGAGTTTCATCAGAGGTTCATATTCCTTAGAATTTTTTCTGTGAAGCCTCTGAAATCTGGCTTAAAGATAGGTTTAAGGCTTCTCCAAAAAGGATCTGAATTTGCTTCTTGTTAGGTTCATGAGGGTACTATAAACTGTAAATACTTTAAGCTAAAATGTCTCCAACTATAGTTATAGTCCTGTGGGACACAGGAAAGCAAGATCCCTGGTACCAGGCCCAGGCAGTCAAGGAGCATCCCCTGGGCGGCAGCTGCAAAAACAGGGGCACCTGATACAAAAACCTGGGCACCGAATGCCTGTAGGCCATGTGGGAGACACTGGCACTCTGGAACACAGCAGAGGAAAAGTACAAAGATAGCACCTACTCTCTAAGGTTTCTGGAAAGGCTAACAGTCAAACTTTAGGTGTGTGCTTTGTGAGAAGTCTAACCTCAGTCTGCAGCCATAAGCTAATAGGCTTCTTTCATAGAAAGACCAAGCTCCTTGGTCTGTTGCTTCACACCATGTCCTGGGAATAGTAGCTGCTTAACAACTCTTCCTCTGTTGGTTACAGGTCTGTGTGACTCTTGAGTGTAAGCCACACTGGCCACCAGAGCCAGGCCATATAAAGATGTTCTTTGCAGCCACACAAATTGGCACTCCATACAAAGATATAAGCTCTTTTCTGGAAGACAGTGGAAAGCTGGCATGAGGCAGAGGGTGAGCTCAAAGACTGTGTCCACCAGCCTCCATTCTCTGATAGCAACTTCATAGGCCCTTAGATGTGTGCCAAACCTGAAGACTGCCTCTCAGGTCAAAACTCTTGGACAAGAAACTGAAACTCAATCACAGAAAGACCCTGGGTTATGTTTCAGTCTGGACTCTATGCAGTGCTGTGAGGGTAACAGACCTCCCAGGTGGCACTAGTGATAAAGAACCTGCCTGCTAATGCAGGTAGACCTAAGAGATGCACATTCTATCCCTGGGTCAGGAAGATCCCCTGGAGGAGAACATGGCAACCCAGTCTAGTATTCTTGCCTGGAGAACCTCATGAACAGAGGAGCCTGGCGGGCTACAGTTCACAGGGTTGTATAGAGTTGGACATGACTGAAGCTACTTGGCACACCCACGTGGGGGTAACAGTCTGTTAAGATATGCCTATCCCACTGTTAAAACACTATGGGACCGAGGAACACAACCTCCCCTGGCTTTCAGAGCTAAGGAATCAAAAGGTGTTCCTTGGGTGGCAGCCACAAGAACTGCACACCAGATGTGTGTAAAAGTTCCCTTCTGGAAGGTACTGGCACTCTGGAGCATGGCAGACAGAGGGCAAAGATGGTGCCCGCCCCACTGTCTCTTCTGGAAAGTGTTCCAGCAGGCTCCTGGATGTGTGTTAAGTTAGAAGCCTACCCCTCGAGCTGATGCTCTAAGATTGCGATAGGCTGCTTCAGCACTGAGCCCTGGGGCAGGCGCGTCAAAGTGTGCAAGCCCTTTAAGGGTTAGGGTTAGGGTTAGGATTAGGGTTTAGGGTTAAAACTGACTTTCTATTAAATTTGATAAGACTAGGGTTCAGAGTTTATACTGAAATGAAACATTCACTACTACAGTCATTAGAATATATAAAGAATGGTAGAAAATACAAATATAAATGGAAGGGCTGATTCTCAGCTTGCTTTAGCCTATGGGGTCTCTTGAATATACGTCCCATTGGTTGTCCAAGCTAAATACTTTAGGGTCTCATCTCTCAGGTGTAGGTCTTAAAAGTTAGATTGCTCAATGTGGGTTTCAAACCCCTCACTTCTCAAGAAGAAGGTATGCATTTTGAGTTCCCTCCTAATGATGCATCATTGAGCTAGGGGTGAGTTTACGGTGAGATTGTGTCCTAGCTTCTCCTGCTGCTTCCATGTATTTTTTTTCTTTCTCATTTGTGCAGTGTGTCGTTATTGCTTATCCAGCTTGTACATGTTTTTCAGAGGAAATTGTTCCATATGTATTTGTAGTCACCATGTATCCATGAGAGATGAGCTCAGGATCTTCCTACATCCCCATCTTGAACCAGAACCCAGAAGTGCTTAATGAAATGACTATCTAAATTCTGTATTTGAGAGGTCCAGGAAAAATTATTTATAAATTTTCAAATATTATAAGAGTAAGATGATTTTGAAGAGTTGGACATTTTTATAGCAATGAACAGACTTGAGTATGTACTTGTTTCAAAGCCTATTAGCTAGGAGGATAGTCATATCTAACAAAAAAATAAATACATCTCTACTTTTTGTAAAACTGTCACTACTTTATACATGACCGTACACATGTAGAAGACAAAAAAGTACCAAAAGCTCTTAAGAAATACAGATGAAAACTAAGTGTTTTTTCCATTAGGAAACATTTTCTATCATGACTGCATTCACTTGAGTATGAATCTAGTGATGTACTTTTTCCTTCTCTAGAAGAATCAGTCAGACTCTAAAATGGTATTAAAATGGAAAAAATATGAAATATTTCCATCCCTTCCATTTATATTTGTATTTTCTCCCATTCGTTATATATTCTAATGACTTTAGTAATGAATGTTTAATTTCAGTTTAAACTCTGAACCCTAGTCTTATCAAATTTAATAGAAAGTCAGTTTTTAAGTACAATCTTTGGGTCTTAATGATGCATACTCTCTGTTTCCCAAATTTCTGCTTGGGTACTTTCATCCAACTTACCACTGATGAGGCTAAGAATCTATCTGTGGGTTGTCTATTATGTAGATAATATGTAGAATCAGAATATAATATGTAGATAATACATCAACCCTAAATATTATATAGATAATATGTAGAACCAGAATATAATGTGTAGATAATATATAGATATATTATGTAGATAATACATCAACCCTAAGTCAGAGGGTTTTACTATTTCTTGAACTATTTAAACTGTGTGGATTTCATAGAAATACAACATAACTGCATCTCAACAGGAAATGCAGATAGGCTTTAGATTATCAAACTACCATACTATGCTCCAGAATGGTCCAGATATTCCTTCCAGGGAGAATGCTATCTTTATATTGATTTTATCTTAAAACTTATACCAAAGATCCATTTTAATATCATTGATTCTTTATAGATTTGCCATTCAATTTTATGACTTTTAATATAAAATTTTGGAGAAGATATTAATAGAAAATATTGCCTAAATTTGAATATGATCTATGAATTTGAGTTCCTTGCAAGAGAACAAAGAAGAACAACAGCAACAAAAAATAAACCAAAGACCAAAACTCAGAATAGAGTTTAGGAACAAAGCATTCATCTTACATGTCTTTCAGAGGACAAAAAATACCAGTTGAGAAAAATGAAACAGCCCTTATGTAAACTGTATGACAGATCTTCCATATCTCAAGGAATTTGACAGCACAACCTCATTTCTCAGATAGTTTGAGGAAGTCTTAGAGATTATTTGAATAAGATATTTAAAATTAAGAAGCATAAACAGTACCCCATATTTCAAATATATATCTTGGTGAGGTTAGATAAAATATTTCTGTGAATGTATACTCCAATAAAACCTCAAGTTAAAGTACCAAAATACAAGCAATATAATTCTCCCCAAAGCTCCTTTTCATAAATGCATATCGTAAAATGTGAACGTCAACAGCCTCATACTTCACAGGGAACTTTTTGTTGTTGTTGCTAACCGGATTTGATTGAAATTCATGGGGGCACAGATTACTAAAAGCTAGATTGAATGCATGTGCTTTTCCAGAAGCAAACTCATCTGTGAAGCTGATAGAAAATATAGTCAAATGTTAAATGTAAATGTGTTATAGGGAGGATGGCATAAATTATGACCCTGCTGGTGATGAAGCCCATTGTCTTGTATCAAGACTGTTTCAAATATAGCAAACAATAAATTCATTATTATTACTGGACTTTAAATCCAAGTAAATCTCTAATGAAGCATAGTAAAGTCATGCAAAAGATATCAACCATACTAGCTCTGGTAATGCCTTTCTGATGAAATACTTCAAATTGCATACTAATCATAATATAAACTGCACTTAAAAGGTTAGTGACTATAGCTCTTCTGAGGACAACAGTGAAGTATTACCACCATATCCCATTTCAAAAGGGAAAATAAATTGAAGGTCATGAACCAGATTTCTTTCCAGTTTTTAGCAAAATGGATATGGATTTTTAATATATGACAAAACAGAGTAATAGTTTCACTTTCACTCTGAAGTGAAACGTGTTCTCTGTATTCCGCATCCTCATAAACTATAATCTCCTAGAGGTGAAAAGTAAGCATGTAGTTCTACCTGGCAACCTTCAAGTAGGTGAATGTCTATACATTTCTGCTTCTCATGGCATCAATTGGGTTGATTTGATTGATGGTCTCACTACCTGTAAGGGGGCTATGTTGGTACAGTCTGTAGGCTGGAGGCTCATCTGAAGCTGTTGAAAGAGGCCTTATCTCTCCTCTGTGAGATTCTTCCCCTGGTGAGGTTGAGGTTTTCCTGGCATCTTGATCTCAGAGTAGCTGAATTTCATGCATGATGGCACACTGTCCCCAAGTGTCAGTGCTTCTTAAAGCTTAAGGCCAGAACTTCCAGAACTAGCAAAGTATCCTGTCATTCCTACCATATGGTATTGTTTAGGTAATAGGTTCCCATTTAAGAGGAAGAGCAACACAGGATATAAACGCGGGGAAATCTCATAACAGATTACCATGTACCTCAGTACACAGATGGTACCAATTGAATATTTCTTATATGAATGAATTACAGATTATTTAAATTATCTGATTTCAATGTTTTGTTACCGTGACTGTTAAGAATTTCCTGATAGCTAAAATTTCTATTGAATAATTTTTCTAAGTTGAAATTACTACAATTTTTAGTTAATAAATGGTCAACGGCATCTTCAGAAAACAGGTTTTCGCTGAAAGACAAGTGTTAAGTTAGGGAGTTATTTCCTGTCTTTCTGAAAAACAAATTCATTTAGTTACTATGTGGGAAATAGAAAAGATAGTTAAATGCCTGGAAAAAAAGAGTTAATGACTTGTGCTTAGAAAGTAGAAGAGTTTCTTTGAATTAAACATAAGAGGCTCTGAGTGCTTTCCGGGAACCATTTAAGGAAAATCCAGGGCAGAGGAACAATTTCATCCTTTAATGATGTGAATGGGTCCTGAGCTATAAATTGAGATTCCTAAATTAAGGTCCTAGTACTGCCACAATCAAGAAGTAAATCTCCAACCAGCCTTTTTGTCTCCCCCAAAGGTCTGATTTTTCCCTTATAAAATGAGAGGACTGTCAGTTCAGTTCAGTTCAGTTGCTCAGTCGTGTCTGACTCTTTGTGTCCCCATGAACCGCAGCACACCAGGTCTCATTGTTCATCACCAATTCCTGGAGTTCACCCAAACCCATGTCCGTCAAGTTGGTGATGCCATCCAACCATCTCATCCTCTGTCGTCTCTTACTCCTCCTGCCCTCAATCTTTCCCAGCATGAGGGCCTTTTCAAATGAATCAGCTCTTTTCATCAGATGGCCAAACTTTGGAGTTTCAGCTTCAACATCAGTTCTTCCAGTGAACACCCAGGACTGATCTCCTTCAATATGGACTGGCTGGATCTCCTTGCAGTCCAAGGGACTCTCAAGAGTCTTATCCAACACCACAGTTCAAAAGCATCAATTCTTCGGTGCTCAGCCTTCTTCACAGTCCAACTCTCATATCCATACATGACCACAGGAAAAACCATAGCCTTGAGTAGACGGACCTTTGTTGGCAAAGTAATATCTCTGCTTTTTAATATGCTTTCTAGGTTGGTCATAACTTTCCTTCCAAGGAATATGCATCTTTTAATTTCATTGCTGCAATCACCATCTGCAGTGATTTTGAAGCCCAGAAAAATAAAATCAGTCACTGTTTCCACTGTTTCCCCATCTATTTCCCATGAAGTGATAGGACCAGATGCCATGATCTTAGTTTTCTGAATGGTGAGCTTTAGCCAAAGTTTTCACTCTCCTCGTTCACTTTCATCAAGAGGTTCTTTAGTTCTTCTTCACTTTCTGCCATAACGGTGCTGTCATCTGCATATCTGAGGTTATATAAAGCAACAAAATAAAAATTCTTGGGAAACTAATATATGTAAAGGAACATATCTACCTCATGCACAATAAATTCCAGGTAAATTATACATCTATATGCCTTTGATGAAAGTGGTAGAAAATATTTAATATTTAAATATGTTTAAATATGTTTATACTATTAGTTTCTGGATATGCTGTGTATTCATTTTATTTTTCATTTATTATATGAGCTCTAAACTACTCAAATTGTTGTTTAATGGAATGTGATTTTTTTCTGTGAGGTCAAGATATCACTGCTCTGTCTTTCAAAATGCTCATTTTTTGTCTCATATAACCTATTCATCATCTAGATTAATTATATTTAAATATTATATAGTTATATTAATGGGAATTATATTAAATCTATGGATTAATTTGTCTGTACTCCATAAATGTGGCTTATATCTGTATTTATTCAGTTATTATTTTATTCTTCAATAATTTTTTTTTCTCAGCATAGCTCCATCAGTCTTGGAACATTTTCTTATTTTTGAGAACAGGTTATTTCAGCTCACTCTCTTATTTCTCTGCCAAGGCTCTATAATCAGGCATTTCACTGAAAAAAAAAACCCTCATTCCTTTCAGTGGAGAATGATAATTAGAAACCAGTATCTGAGCATAGGTGCCCTCTCATTGACTTACTGGGATCGCTGGGTGGAGGGAGAGAAGCTACATGGTAGAGGCATGGATTACTGAAGCTACAGGTTCTTGGTTAAGCCCACTTCTCTCTAAGGCTAAACTGTGCATTTTAATTTAATTCTTTTTAAATTGTATCTTTGCTGTCTTTCAAATATTTTCTAACTGCTCAGTTTTTTTTTCCAATCTGATTATGTATTTTAATCAAGAGTTTTTCCAAAATCTGAAGAAGATTCCATTTTGTCATAGTTCTAGAACATTTATATATTAAACATGTATTAACATATCAAGGCTACTTAATTTTTCCTGGATGCTAATAATTTAAGGTGCAATATTTCAAATCATTAGGCAAAGAAATCATTTCCTTTTAGAATACAAGAACATTTTTATACCTTTATCAATAAGGGTACCAACTTATCCTCTACTTTTGATACACTTCAGTTCAGTTCAGTTCAGTCGCTCAGTCGTGTCCGATTCTTTGCGACCCCATGAATCGCAGCACGCCAGGCCTCCCCGTCCATCACCATCTCCTGGAGTTCACTCAGACTCATATCCATCAAGTCCGTGATGCCATCCAGCCATCTCATCCTCGGTCGTCCCCTTTTCCTCCTGCCCCCAATCCCTCCCAGCATCAGACTCTTTTCCAATGAGTCAACTCTTCGCATGAGGTGGCCAAAGTACTGGAATTTCAGCTTTAGCATCATTCCTTCCAAAGAACACCCAGGGCTGATCTCCTTCAGAATGGACTGGTTGGATCTCCTTGCAGTCCAAGGGACTCTCAAGAGTCTTCTCCAACACCACAGTTCAAAAGCATCAATTCTTTGGTGCTCAGCCTCTTCACAGTCCAACTCTCACATCCATACATGACCACAGGAAAAACCATAGCCTTGGCTAGAAGGACCTTAGTCGGCAAAGTAATGTCTCTGCTTTTGAATATACTATCTAGGTTGGTCATAACTTTTCTTCCAAGGAGTAAGCATCTTTTAATTTCACGGCTGCACTTACACATTACACTTTTGGAGTTCCTTTTGATGTCCTTAAATTCTTGTGTTGTCTAACATAAGTGACTTACCACACTTTTATGATTTCCTGTCCATTCACTTCTCATATCTTTCCATAGTAGGCTATGATTGCCTTTTCTTTGATATTTTCCCCTGAATATTTTAACATTAACAAAATGTTTAAAGTGCTGTTTGTATTTCAAGGATGTAAGAATATCCTCTCTTTGAACTTAATATTTGAAAAAAGTGGCAATAGCACTTACTGAAGCCATATTTTAGGATGGCAACCTGCTTATAATTCCCAGCCTCATACTGAAGATGGTAAGGAAGGTTTTCATAGTAACAAATTTTTATGACTAAACCAATAAAGCTTAAGGTCTTAAGAAAGACCAAAGAAGGGAGGGAAGAAAAAAGACCAGGGCTGGCATAAATGTTTCATGCTTTAGTTTACCATACACTCGGAACTGAGCAGCCCTCTGGTTCCTACCTCAAGAAAATATAAACCAGGGCAAAAATACAGATGTAAGAAGGGAAAATATAAAGAACAATGTACAGTATTATTTCATTTGTGAAGGAAAACTAATTTGCCCTTATAATGAGTAAATGTCCGCAGTTAGGAAGCTTTCAAAAGTTTTCTAAATCAAAAATTTTCAAACTGACTTCATTTTTATATTTTTTTAGATCTTCAAATATGCATGCTAAAAATTATAGCATGTCTGAGGCAATGTTTGGCTTAAAAATATTCTAATTTTAATATTATCTATAATAGCATAGCTCAGTGTTTAAAATATTTTAGGCGTAGACTATCATGACAGAATAATGCTCAGCAGAAGTATCAATCTTGTGAGAGAAATCTTAAAATATATTAAAATACTGTTATCTTTGCATTCCTGAGACAGTTCCCTTAGGTGGTTCAGTAGCTCTACCAGAGTAGAGTGAAGTGAGAAGTGATTTTTTTAAAGAAAAAAGAGTAACAAGAAATATTGAGATGAGATTCAACTGCTGACATGAAAAATGAAATAATGCAGAAGGACAGAACATATGAGTCTGGCTCTTTTCAGACTTCTGGCTCTTCTAAGTCTGGAGACTGAGCTATCATTATTTTGATGGACATTTTTAAATGTCAGAATGGGTTGAATAATTTGAAAACAGGTACTTGACATAAAATAAATTTCAAAGGTAGAGAATAAAACAGAACAAATATTAAAAATCCATGAAAATCCCATTAAAAATGTGTAACAATAAATATTGAAAACTACATTCTACATTTCAGAAAATAGACCCTGAACAGCTAAGATAGTAGCATGTTTTGATACATCTATTTTATTTTAAGAAAAAGAAAATAAACTCTTTGGGCACCTAAGCAAAAAGACCAAGTCATGTATAATGGTAAGAAAATATAACTTTCAGCTACACATTATACCAAAAGATAAATGAGCAATTTATTTGAGAAATTCACAAAAAGAAAAATATGTAAGCCAAGAATTTCATATCCAGTCAAACACAGCCTCAGAAATAAAGATTGTGGACTAACAGGAATAAGTAAGAACTCAGAGTAGTCCTATAATCCCTTCATAAGGAACTTACTAGAGACATAACTCAAGCAACCAACATGAGTAGTGATAAGTACTGTCATTAAACAAAAAATTATATTTACCTAACAAAGTAAGATGGACTGATATAAGGAAAGCAGTATAGAATGTAAGGGCTATATGCAATGACTATGTAGATACAGTATATTAGAATAGACTTGCCAATTGTCATAGATATTAACAGAGGATTTAAGAAGAAGGAAACAAGGAAAGCAGATAGATTTCTTTAAATATAATATATCTTGTAGAGTTTATTTTGGACACATTAGTATTTATCATAATTTTAAAAAATAAACTGAATTTTTATTTTTATTTATTTTTTTTAGTTTTTTATTTTTTTAATTTTAAAATCTTTAATTCTTACATGCGTTCCCAAACATGAACCCCCCTCCCACCTCCCTCCCCATAACATCTCTCTGGGTCATCCCCATGCACCAGCCCCAAGCATGCTGTATCCTGCGTCAGACATAGACTGGCGATTCAATTCTTACATGATAGTATACGTTAGAATGCCAATCTCCCAAATCATCCCACCCTCTTCCTCTCCCTCTGAGTCCAAAAGTCCATTATACACATCTGTGTCTTTTTTCCTGTCTTGCATACAGGGTCGTCATTGCCATCTTTCTAAATTCCATATATATGTGTTAATATACTGTATTGGTGTTTTTCTTTCTGGCTTACTTCACTCTGTATAATCGGCTCCAGTTTCATCCATCTCATCAGAACTGATTCAAATGAATTCTTTTTAACGGCTGAGTAATACTCCATTGTGTATATGTACCACAGCTTTCTTATCCATTCATCTGCTGATGGACATCTAGGTTGTTTCCATGTCCTGGCTATTATAAACAGTGCTGCGATGAACATTGGGGTACATGTGTCTCTTTCAATTCTGGTTTCCTCGGTGTGTATGCCCAGCAGTGGGATTGCTGGGTCATAAGGTAGTTCTATTTGCAATTTTTTAAGGAATCTCCACACTGTTCTCCATAGTGGCTGTACTAGTTTGCATTCCCACCAACAGTGTAGGAGGGTTCCCTTTTCTCCACACCCTCTCCAGCATTTATTGCTTGCAGATTTTTGGATCGCAGCCATTCTGACTGGTGTGAAGTGGTACCTCATTGTGGTTTTGATTTGCATTTCTCTAATAATGAGTGATGTTGAGCATCTTTTCATGTGTTTGTTAGCCATCCATATGTCTTCTTTGGAGAAATGTCTATTTAGTTATAATTCCAAAAATCAAAAGCAAATTTAAAAAAAGAGAACCTAAATATGTGCTGAACAACCACAGAGAGGATTAGTGCTACAAATGAACTTAAACCACAATGATTTGTCTGTGTATTCTTTATGAGATTATACTCAAAAGATGAAGAGAGAATGCCTATTAAATCTTAAGTTGATTTTTATATCCATATTGTTGGGGATAATGCTGGTTTTACAATTCTGAAATTATTTTCTATGTTGTTATTCAGCTGCTCCCTCATGTCCGACTCTTTGCAACCCAATGAACTGCAGCACACCAAGCTTCCCTGTCCTTCACCATCTCCTGGAGCTTGCTCAGATTTATTTCCATTGAGTCAGTGATGCCATCCAACCATCTCATTCTCTGTCATCCCCTTTTCTTTCTGCCTTAAACCTTTCCTAGCATCAGGGTCTTTTCTAATGAGTCAGTCCTTCACATCAGATGGTCAGAGTATTAGAGCTTCAGCTTCAGCATCAGTCCTTCCAATAAATATTCAGGGTTGATTTCCTTTAGAATTGATTGGTTGGATCTCCTTGCAGTCAAAGGGACTCTCAAGACTCTTCTCCAACACCACAGTTCAAAAGTATCAATTCTTGAGCACTCAGCTTTTTTTATGGTCCAACTCTCACATCCATACATGACTACTGGAAAAACCATAGCTTTGACTAGAGTTTTGACAAACCATACCTTTGTCAGCAAAGTAATGTCTCTACTTTTTAATATGCTGTCTAGATTTGTCATAGCTTTTCTTTCAAGACATCTTTTAATTTCATGGCTGCAGTCACCATCTACAGTGATTTTGGAGCCCAAGAAAATAAAATTTGTCACTGTTTCCATTTTTTCCCCATCTATTTTACATGAAGTGATGGGATGGCATGCCATGACCTTGGTTTTTTTAATGTTGAGTTTTAAGCCTACTTTTTTACTCTCCTCTTTCACTTTCATCAAGAGGCTATTTAGTTCCTCTTCACTTTTTGCCATGAAGGTGGTGTCATCTGCATATCTGAGGTTATTGATATTTCTCCTGATAATCTTGATTCCAGCTTGTGCTTCATCCAGCCCAGCATTTCTCATGATGTACTCTGCATATAAGGTAAATAAGCAGGGTGATAATATACAGCCTTGACGTACTCCTTTCCTGATTTGGAACCAGTCTGTTGTTCCATGTCTAGTTCTAACTGTTGCTTCTTGACCTGAATGCAGATTTCTCAGAAGGCAGATAAGGTGGTCTAGTATTCCCTTCTTTTTAAGAAGTTTCCACAATTTGTTGTGATCCACACAGTCAAAAGCTTTGGCATAGTCAATGAAGCAGAAGTAGATGTTTTTCTGGAACTCTCTTGCTTTTTCAAGGATGCAATGAATGTTGGCCAGAGAAGGCAATGGCACCCCACTCCAGTACTCTTGCCTGGAAAATCCCACGGACGGAGGAGCCTAGTAGGCTGCAGTCCATAGAGCCGCAAAGAGTCAGACAGGACCGAGTGACTTCACTTTCGCTTTTCACTTTCATGCATTGGAGAAGGAAATGGCAAGCCACTCCAATGTTCTTGCCTGGAGAATCTCAGGGACAGCAGAGCCTGGTGGCCTGCCGTCTATGGGGTCGCACAGAGTCGGACATGACTGAAGTGATTTAGCAGCGGCGGCAGCAATAAATGTTGGCAATTTGATCTTTGGTTCCTCTACCTTTTCTATATATTCCTTACAATAAATCTCTTCATATGTATGTTTGAAGAGATTTATTATAAGGAATTGGCTCACAAAATTAGAGAGATTGAGAAGTCTCATGATCTACCAATGACCAGCTCAAGACTTAGGAATGCCTGTGGTGTGATTCAGTCTGAGTGCAAAGGCCTCAGAAACAGGAGAGAAGATGATGAGGATGAAGAGCACCAAGGCAGAAAATGGATGTCCCAGCTCAGTAATCCGGCATAGAGGGCCAAATTTTTCCTTCCTCCACCTTTTTGCTATACTCAGGCCTTTGATTGATTGGATGATGCCCACCCACACTGGGGATACAAACTAACTTACCAACTCCACAAATTCAAATGCTAATTTCATTCAAAAACACCCTCACAGACACACCCAAAAATAATGGTTGCCAAGTGTCTGTGATCCAGTCAAGGTGAAAATGAAGGTGAAGATGAAAGTTGCTCGGTCCTGTCTGACCTTATGGACTATAGTCCACCAGCCTCCTCTGTCCATGGGATTCTCCAGGCAAGAATACTGGAGTTGGTTGTCAATGCCTTCTCCAGGGGATCTTCCCAATCCAGGGATCAAACCCAATCCAGTCAAGTTAACATGTAAAATTATTCATAACAAATATATTTAAGAATAAGAATATAAACTCTAAGAAATACCATATGATTGCCCTAATTAGATGGTGGATGAGAAGGAAAGAAAAATAAAGAAGTGTTACTAAATGAATTTTCTATTTGTTCATAAGGAAAATGGAGAATGAGATGTTCACATAAAGGTAGACATTGGTAATACAAGATGTATGTTTTTCTAATACTAAAAGAAACAAAAAATAAATGACAGTGAATATCTAATTACTAAACGTGTACAGACCTAACTCACCTACTTAAAAAAAAAGTTCAGATAGACTGACAGTAAAATGCAAAGTTATGTTATATATAAAAAGACCACCTTAAAAAATGTTTCACAGAGGCTAAAAGTCAAAAGATAGAAAAAAGAGTATAGCAAAAACCGAAAAGAAAGCAGAGATAACAACTTGATATCAGACAAAGTATAATTCAGACCAAAAGCTATTAAATGAGAACAAAATGTATATTTTGTTATATCTTCACAGTAAAGATAAAAGAGTTATGACTCTCTAAACACCATATAATATACCAACAACTTTAATAAAGCAAAACCTACAGAAGAGGAGTTATGCACACTAGTAATAGACTTTAATTGTCTTCATCCAAGGCAAGTCAAAGGCAAAAAAAAATGATTATGTGAGGATCTAGACAGACCATGTTTATGTCTATATAATTTATTGAGACATATATCCCAATATTAAGGAATATAATGTCTTGGCAGTTGTATATGAAACTGTCTTAAAGGTTAAAAATCATTTAGGTCATAAAGAACACCTCAACAAACATACAAACAGTTGAAGAGCAGACAGTATTCTCTGACCACAATGCATTGAATCAAAACAACAAAATTAAACTAAAATAGAAGTTTTTACTTGCAGTAAATGGCCTTAATAAAATACTTAGGATAGAAGACAACAATTATGCAATTTTTATAAAAATTGGTACCAAAAATGTTTGAAATGTATATGCATTGCTTTCTGAAATGATATAATTATACTATACTAATTGCCTTTATTAGATATTGAAAAGAAACACCAGACTATAAAACAGTTGGAATGTATATAGAAAAAAATAATGAGCACTCATATCTCCACACCCATATCTGGTTTAAGACCTAGGCATTTATAAGACTTTTGAAGCCACCTGTGTGTGACTTTCACCTCTTCTATCTCCTTCTGTCACAATCTTAACTGTGAGTTCTGTGCATCTTACTACCACTTTCCTATATTTGTGCTTTACTTTTTAATATTGTAAGCAATACTTACTCATTTTGCAGGTTTTTAAAAGTTGCCCAGATAGAATCCAATATATTGGTTGTGGTTTCTTTTTTTGAATAAAATTATTAGTTTCTCTAAAGGAGAATGACTGTAGGGGAGTACTCCATAGTTAAGAAACATAGAAAATGGATATATTAGCATGAATCATGAGATGAGGGTTGATGGTTAGAAAGTTACAATTCTTAGCAATGTATGTATGCTTGTTAATAATGACATGATTTTAGATTATTTGAAGTAAATGTAATTCAGCACTCAAATAATCCATACTATGCTTTCTTTCTAGTGTGTTTGCAAACATGGATTTTTTATGGTTTATTAAAGATTAGCCTTTTTATATTGTGTTGCAACCATCTCTATCTATTCTCCATTAGAAGATGAAGGATACCATAGTGTAAAATGTACAGTGAACATCTAAGTGGAGATGTTTGGCATTGCTGTGAAATATCCTGGAGGTTGCCATGCTGTAAGTGATCATTTAATCTTTCCATGAATTAAAGTAAGACAGAAGTTGGTTATAAGGTTTCAATAGATATATACTTGATTTGTAAGAACACAAGGACAGTTCACTGCAATATTGATGTATCTTTATAATATCAACACAAGTCATGATTATTACTTGACAATGTTGAAATAAAGACAGTGGTAACCTAGAAACGTTGGAGAAGGCAATGGCACCCCACTCCAGTGTTCTTGCCTGGAGAATCCCAGGGACGGGGGAGCCTGGTGGGCTGCCGTCTATGGGGTCACACAGAGTCGGACACGACTGAAGCGACTTAGCAGCAGCAGCAGTAGTATAAGTAACATATATTAGAATTTATGGAATACAGTTAAAATAGTACTCAGAGGAAATTCAAATCCAAAAATACTCATATTACTAATATTGAAAGAATGAAAATAATACATTAAATATCTAACCAAAATGTTGCTGCTGCTAAGTCGCTTCAGTCGTGTCCGACTCTGTGTGACCCCATAGACGGCAGCCCACCAGGCTCCCCCGTCCCTGGGATTCTCCAGGCAAGAACACTGGAGTGGGTTGCCATTTTCTTCTCCAATGCAGGAAAGTGAAAAGTGAAAGTGAAGTCGCTCAGTTGTGTCTGACTCTTCGCGACCCCATGGACTGCAGCCAACCAGGCTCCTTCATCCATGGGATTTTCCAGGCAAGAGTACCGGAGTGGGGTGCAATCGCCTTCTCTTAACCAAAATGTTAGGTAGAGCGAAAAGAGAAACCAGAAACAAAGCAGAAGAAACTCACAAAGGCAAAGCAGGAAGTAATGAGTTAAAAGAATAATAAATAAATTATTTAACCCTTTAAATAAGGAAAAAGAAACATTTCACCACACAACTATATTAGGAAAAATAAGAGAACAAAGAGCGCAAATATATAAAATAACAAAACAGGCAAAGAAAGGTAAAATAGCCAACAAAACAATTATCTTTTTTAATTCTGAGAGAAGTGTAGCTCTACCCGTCAATAAAATTTTAAGTCTACATGAAATGGATAATTTTCTAGGAAAGAAAAATTACTTAAACTGATCTTATAGTGATCAGTTCAGTTCAGTCGCTCAGTCATGTCCAACTCTTTGCAACCGCATGAATCACAGCCTCCCTGTCCATCACCAACTCCTGGAGTTCACTCAGACTTGCGTCCATCGAGTCAGTGATGCCATCCAGCCATCTCATCCTCTGTCATCCCCTTCTCCTCCTGCCCCCAATCCCTCCCAGTATCAGAGTCTTTTCCGATGAGTCAACTCTTCGCATGAGGTGGCCAAAGTACTGGAGTTTCAGCTTCAGCATCATTCCCTCCAAAGAACACCCAGGGCTGATCTCCTTCAGAATGGACTGGTTGGATCTCCTTGCAGTCCAAGGGACTCTCAAGAGTCTTCTCCAACACCACAGTTCAAAAGCATCAATTCTTCAGCGCTCAGCCTTCTTCACAGTCCAACTCTCACATCCATACATGACCACAGGAAAAACCATAGCCTTGACTAGACGGAACTTTGTGGGCAAAGTAATGTCTCTGCTTTGAATATGCTATCTAGGTTGGTCATAACTTTCCTTCCAAGGAGTGAGCGTCTTTTAATTTCATGGCTACAGTCACCATCTGCAGTGATTTTGGAGCCCCAAAAAATAAAGTCTTACACTGTTTCCACTGTTTCCCCATCTATTTCCCATGAAGTGATGGGACCAGACGCCATGATCTTCGTTTTCTGAATGTTGAGCTTTAAAAGCCAACTTTTTCACTCTCCTTTTTCACTTTCATCAAGAGGCCTTTTAGTTCCTCTTCACTTTCTGCTATAAGGGTGGTGTCATCTGCACATCTGAGGTTATTGATATTTCTCCTGACAATCTTGATTCCAACTAGAGAATCTATTTTCCTAAACAAAATAAAGCTATAAAAAAATCTATTTGTACAAGAAGCAATAGAAAATTATGGGCTTATAGTCGAATTTTCCCAATCAATAAAGACCAGAGAATCTTAACAGTATGAAAAACTGCCCCAGACCAAAAAAAGAAAAAAGAAAATGAAAGCTTTCAAATTATTTTTAAACAAATACCAAAATCTGATAAAAATTGTACAAAGAAGAAATAAAAATTCATTCTCACATGTGAACATTGATGTGAAAAAATCCTGAGTAAATATTCAAAATGTAACAGTATATAACATAAAATAGGAGTGTAAGTACCCTTCAATATTGTATTGTTATTAAAATTATTGCTCATATTAATGGATCTAAGAACAGATGCCTTGAAAATATCTCCTAAGATGTTGAAGATATATTTGACATATAAAAATGATATTCTATTCTTGATGAAAAAACGTCATTAAATGAGGCATTAGAACACATACCTTGAACATGATAAAATAACTCTTAGTCTGCAGATCAGAATCTTAAAGAATGATAAAACACTGGAGGTAATTTAATCAGAAACAAAACATAAACACCTGCTGAGTAAAACAGGACTTAAGAGACTTAGCAGCAGCAGCATTGTCATTATTATTATTGATAAAAATTGGATTAATAACATTATCTATCAATAGCTAAAATAAGAGAAAACTAGTAGAGGCATAGGAATATGAAAAGACCTAAAACTACTTGCAGATAGTGCACATAAAAAACAAGAAAATCAAAAGAAATATTAGGTAAACAATAAAACTATTTAGTGCTGCAGTCCATGGGGTTTCAAAGAGTTGGACACAACTGAGCAACTAAACTGAACTAAACTGAAAACTATTTAGTAAGCTAGCATAGAAAACTGACATGCCAAAATAATTACCGTCTTAAATGTAAATGATAAACAATTAGGAGATATAATAGATGAGAAGAACCTATTCAGAACAGATTTTTCATGAAAGGTAGCAAAATATAAAAATCTAAATGGGGATAACTTGAAACATTTCTGAAAAACACTATAGTAGGCATAAACAAGCTGAACAATCATGTTCTTCGGGAAGAACACTCAACATAAGTGTTCAGTTCTCGCTTAGTTAATATTGAAACTTAACATGATCTTAATAAAAATGCCACCCACCAGTTTTAGTACAGGAAATACCATTTGTATTACCCCTGTTATACCCCAATTTAGTATGTCCATTTCTCTTGTACTCTAATACAATCAGCATGTCCTAAAATTTTAATTCCAAAATGTACCTCAATTCCATCACTGCTTTCCTTCTCTAATGCCGAAATACAAATCTAAACTATCATGTCATGTTTGGACTTTGTGATAGTATCCTGAGTGGCTCTCCTGTGTCTTCTCTTGCTTTCTTCAATCCCTTTTCCACACAGCAGCAAGAGTAACCTTTTTAGAAATGTAAATCACATTTTCTTTCACTTTATGCCTTCAAAGGACCTGTCATTGCAATTATAACCAAACATCTGACCTTTCCCTAGCTTTTCATGTTTATCTCACAATGTCTCCCTTTTAAAAATATGCTGTTCCTCCTCTGTGACAGGCCCTCACCTATTCCATGGTTCATTTTACTTCCTTGTGTCTGCTGAAACCTCCTCTTCCCTTGGCTATGGCCTAGCTGCTCTCTTTCCCTCAAAGATGTATTTCTGATTATCCCATGTCCAGCTTTCCCCTTCCACTTATATGTCTACCCCACTGTCCCATTTATTTTTTTCATGACACTTACGAATCTAGATTTATCTGTTCATTCACTGTTTATTTTAGTATATACATATCTTAATGGCTCAGAATATTTGTCTTGTTCATACCTGTTTCTTCAGCTTTAAAACAGTATCATCCATAGTAGAAACTCACTAACGTGTTTACTGAAATGAAATTTCTTTGTCGTCTTCAGCTAGTTCTTAGATTTGTGGGAAGCCTAAACCTGCATTGAATAGCTATTGAATTCAGGTTTTCTGAAGCAATTTGGTGCAGATATCAGGAATGTTGTATTAAAGGGGAAAAATTCCGAATACTTCAAGATGGTGTATGCATGTCATTCTCTGGGTCATGATTCCTGTCTATAGATATCGTTGGTCATAAGACAGAAAAAACAAAATACAATAGAAATACCACCACCACAGAACTAAACAAATCAATTTTTTGTCTAGTGGCATCAATACACAAAAAAGCATAATATTGTGAAAAAGAGTCTTGAAAAGAGGGATTATATAAGAAAAAGTGTAGCTATTGGCTAAAATAAAAGGATAATTTTTGGATTTTAATTAAAAAGGACAATCTCCACATCTGTCTAAAATGATTTTAATAATAACTAAATATAAGTAGGAAAATGTGATTTAATTTGGCATAAGCAGTAAGGAACACTCTCCACTCACAAATGTGCTTGTGCAGATCTAAGAAATGGCTGAATCCCAGCTTCTGAGTCTGCCAACCTTGTTGTCACATTGCTGAGTTCAGCGCCTCAGTTGTAGAAGACAAGAAAAGATGTTACCTCTCTGGTCATTCTCATTTAGCAGAAAGAAAATTCTTTCTCAGAAGCTTCTCTCAACTGTTATTTTCTTTTATCTCCTATATCCAAATTGGCTCACATGTTGTCAAAGAATGCCAGTATCCATTCATTAAGTCTAGTTTCCTGGCTAAGTCATTGGTCCTAAACTACTGAAGCCTCCACTCTAAGAGCCCAGGATGGAAGCAATTTCACCTCATACACAAACGCTGCATGGATGAGGTCTGAGGAATTAGGCATTTTTGGAAGGAAAAATGGATGCTGATTTAGGAACCAACATTTTCCTGTGACGTCTGTATTAATAAAAATCCAATATCTGATTCCCAATGTCATAATTTCTTTCCACACATCCCATTGCTAGTCCACTGAGGTTCATGTTTGTTTGATATTTCATAACTATCTCATCCATTCTAGTGAGGCTTCCTGTTAAAATACTCCCAAGTGTTCTCTGAAAATTCATGCAAGACTAACTCATAAAAAAGTCATATAAATGAAAGCTTCGAAACCTATTGCTCTTTCATAAGGATGGATGATCGAAACTGTTTGAGAAGTAAGCATTCAGTCACAATGGCTAAAAGAATAAAGACTATAAAGTAGGAATGGCAACAGTCCAGAGTTTATTCCAGCCCCAATTGTTTCCTGAGTATTTTGCCATATCTGTTTGCAAAGCAGTAACTGGCATTGTTTAGAAGAGACAAATAATTTGCCTTCCTCTAAGCAGCTTCAAGGAGAAGACAATGGCAACCCACTCCAGTACTCTTGCCTGGAAAATCCCATGGACGGAGTAGCCTGGAAGGCTGCAGTCCATGGGGTCGCTGAGGGTCAGACATGACTGAGCGACTTCACTTTCACTTTTCACTTTCCTGCATTGGAGAAGGAAATGGCAACCCACTCCAGTGTTCTTGCCTGGAGAATCCCAGGGACAGGGGAGCCTGATGGGCTGCCATCGATGGGGTCGCACAGAGTCAGACACGACTGAAGTGACTTAGAAGTTAGCAAGCAGCTTTAAGTAGGGAAAACCACTAGACCATTCAGGTATGACCTAAATCAAATCCCTTATGATTATACAGTGGAAGTGAGAAATAGATTTAAGGGACTAGATCTGATAGATAGAATGCCTGATGAACTATGGAATGAGGTTCATGACACTGTACAGGAGACAGGGATCAAGACCATCCCCATGGAAAAGAAATGCAAAAAAGCAAAATGGTTGTCTTGGGAGGCCTTACAAATAGCTGTGAAAAGAAGAGACGCAAAAAGCAAAGGAGAAAAGGAAAGATATAAGCATCTGAATACAGAGTTCCAAAGAATAGCAAGAAGAGATAAGAATGCCTTCTTCAGCGATCAATGCAAAGAAACAGAGGAAAAGAACAGAATGGGAAAGACTAGAGATCTCTTCAAGAAAATTAGAGATACCAAGGGAACATTTCATGCAAAGATGGGCTCAATCAAGGACAGAAATGATCTGGACCTAACAGAAGCAGAAGATAGTAAGAAGAGGTGGCAAGAATACACAGAAGAACTGTACAAAAAGATCTTCCTGACCCAGATAATCACGATGGTGTGACCACTCACCTAGAGCCAGACATCCTGGAATGTGAAGTCAAGTGCGCCTTAGAAAGCATCACTATGAACAAAGCTAGTGGAGGTGATGGAATTCCAGTTGAGCTGTTTCAAATCCTGAAAGATGATGCTGTGAAAGTGCTGAACTCAACATGCCAGCAAATTTGGAAAACTCAGCAGTGGCCACAGGACTGGAAAAGGTCAGTTTGCATTCCAATCCCTAAGAAAGGCAATGCCAAGGAGTGCTCAAACTACCACACAATTGCACTCATCTCACACACTTAGTAAAGTAATGCTCAAAATTCTCCAAACCAGGCTTTAGCAATACATGAACCATGAACTTCCAGGTGTTCAAGCTAGTTTTAGAAAAGGCAAAAGAACAGAGATCAAATTGCCAACACCCGCTGGATCATCAAAAAAGCGAGAGAGTTCCAGAAAAACATCTATTTCTGCTTAATTGACTACGCCAAAGCCTTTGACTGTATGGATCACAATATACTGTGGAAAATTCTGAAAGAGATGGGAATACCACCTGACCTGTATCTTGAGAAACCTGTATGCAGGTCAGGAAGCAACAGTTAGAACTGGACATGGAACAATAGACTGGTTCCAAATAGGAAAAGGAGTACGTCAAGGCTATATATTGTCACCCTGCTTATTTAAATTTTTTTTTAAATTTTTTTTAAATTTTAAAATCTTTAATTCTTACATGCGTTCCCAAACATGAACCCCCCTCCCACCTCCCTCCCCACAACATCTCTCTGGGTCATCCCCATGCACCAGCCCCAAGCAAGCTGCACCCTACGTCAGACATGGACTGGCGATTCAATTCTTACATGACAGTATACATGTTAGAATTCCCATTCTCCCAAATCATCCCACCCTCTCCCTCTCCCTCTGAGTCCAAAAGTCCGGTATACACATCTGTGTCTTTTTTCCTGTCTTGCATACAGGGTCGTCATTGCCATCTTCCTAAATTCCATATATATGTGTTAGTATACTGTATTGGTGTTTTTCTTTCTGGCTTACTTCACTCTGTATAATTGGCTCCAGTTTCATCCATCTCATCAGAACTGATTCAAATGAATTCTTTTTAACGGCTGAGTAATACTCCATTGTGTATATGTACCACAGCTTTCTTATCCATTCATCTTCTGATGGACATCTAGGTTGTTTCCATGTCCTGGCTATTATAAACAGTGCTGCGATGAACATTGGGGTACATATGTCTCTTTCAATTCTGGTTTCCTCAGTGTGTATGCCCAGAAGTGGGATTTTGCAGAGTACATCATGAGAAACGCTGGACTGGAAGAAGCACAAGCAGGAATCAAGATTGCCAGGAGAAATATCAATAACCTCAGATATGCAGATGACACCACCCTTACGGCAGAAAGTGAAGACGAACTAAAAGGCCTCTTGATGAAAGTGAAAGTGGAAAGTGAAAATGTTGGCTTAAAGTTCAACACTCAGAAAATGAAGATCATGGCATCTGGTCCCATCACTTCATGGCAAATAGATGGGGAAACACTGGAAACAGTGTCAGACTTTATCTTTTTGGGCTCCAAAATCACTGCAGATGGTGACTGCAGCCATGAAATTAAAGGACGCTTACTCCTTGGAAAAAAAGTTATGACCAACCTAGATAGCATATTGAAAAGCAGAGACATTACTTTGCCAACAAAGGTCTGTTTAGTCAAGGCTATGGTTTTTCCAATGGTCATGTATGGATGCGAGAGTTGGACTGTGAAGAAAGCTGAGCACTGAAGAATTGATGTTTTTGAATTGTGGTGTTGGAGAAGACTCTTGAGAGTCCCTTGGACTGCAAGGAGATCCAACCAGTCCATTCTAAAGGAGATCAGCCCTGGGTGTTCTTTGGAAGGAATGATGCTAAAGCTGAAGCTCCAGTACTTTGGCCACCTCATGTGAAGAGTTGAGTCATTGGAAAAGAGTCTGATGCTGGGAGGGATTGGGGGCAGGAGGAGAAGGGGATGACAGAAGATGAGATGGCTGGATGGCATCACTGACTCGATGGACATGAATCTGAGTGAACTCCTGGAGTTGGTGATGGACAGGGAGGCCTGGTGTGCTGCGATTCACGGGATTGCAAAGAGTCAGACCCAACTGTGTGACTGAACTGAACTGAACTGAAGCAGCTTTAAAATAACAAAACAATATCCTACAAGACCTTGTTTTTCTCTAAGTTCATTTCTTGTTGAAACTAAATGTCTATTTATATTTTTTAGTCATATAGGTCTTCAAACAATGTCTAATCACTGGCTTCTGAAATACTATCTATAAAATACCACCAAGGTTTCTAAATACTTGAAGTTATTCTTGACATTTATCTCCAAATGATAATTGTATCTTCAGTTTCCTAGCATGTCATATATCTTTTAAAGCCATAATGCTGAGTGCCTCTATATAAATAATTGACCCTGCATGGAAACTAGCCAATTGAATATGGCAAAGTTTGGTGTTTTTCAAGTTTTAAAATAGCCACTGTGTTAAGACTAAAAACAAATGAACAAAGAACAAACCATGATTCAGGACAATATTAGACACTTCCTGGTCAACTGTTACCTTTTAAGTATAATATAAGGAATTTATAGTATATAAATATAGGAGGTTATTCACTTACAATCTTATATAACAGCATATTGGATAAAACACATTGTCGCAAGGAAAGAATTGAGTAAAGTTTGTTTTGTTTGTCTTTTTTGTAAGGAAAGTGGTTTTACATTGAGCTAGTTCCTATGTATGGGACTTACCCTATAAAACACAGCATCAATAAGGAGGTAACTCTGATATATTTTTGAGTGCTGTTTGATTTTTTTAAGTGAACTTGTATACTTTTATAAATAAAATTTTAATGTGAAGAAACTCCATAAATTAATAATAAATGTGATGAGTAATGAATAAATGCTATGAAGATATGAAAAAAATAACTAGTAATATATTTGGTTGCTAAGTACAAGAGGTAATATTTGAGTTGGGTTTTACAGGATGAATAGGAAGTTACCAAGCATGAAGCAGAAATCTGGGGTTAGGGAGGATTGTATGCATGTTGATTATTAATATAACTAAAAATGTCTTGTGTGAAAGGAAAAAAAAGACTTTGAGTTAATTAATAGAACTAGAATATGTGAAGTCAGTGAATTCAAGGGAAAACATCTCCAAGACATTAGAGAAAAGCAGATAAGACACACCAAACTCAATTTGACACAATGGAAAAAAGAATGTTAGGCCAGCCAATCACACCTTGAGGAAGCTCAAAAGAGGCATTTGGAAGGAGCTGCTGCTGCTGCTGCTGCTAAGTCACTTCAGTCATGTCCTGACTCTGTGTGATCCCATAGATGGCAGCCCACCAGGCTCCCCTGTCCCTGAGATTCTCCAGGCAAGAACACTGGAGTGGGTTGCCATTTCCTTCTCCAATGCATGAAAGTAAAAAGTGAAAGTGAAGTCGCTCAGTTGTGTCCGACTCTTCACGACCCCATGGACTGCAGCCTACCAGGCTCCTCTGCCCATGGAATTTCCAGGCAAGAGTACTGGAGTGGGGTGCCATTGCCTTCTCCCATTTGGAAGGAGAGAAAACAGTAAATAGCAGAGTAAATGGTTAATGGGATGGATTGTGGGCTTGGGTGAAAATGTAATATTGTGCCTCAAGGTATCCAGAAACACTTAGGGTTCTGCAAGCCTATTGTTATGTAAGAGAACACAAGGTACCAAGATGACTCTTTTAGAGGAATGATGAAAAAATAGAGAATAAGCATGTATTGACCTTACCCACGAAGTAATGCTATAGAAAAATTATTCAGAGTCTAGTTTGGATTTTTCCTTTGAAGATTTTTCCTTTTCTGGACTCTAGAGTACAAAAAGTTTTTCTACCATTTTAAAAAAATAAATTTTGTTTTAAAAAATTCAACCACAGAGAAGCATGACTAATAGTAGATTTGACTGTTCATTTATTTATCAATAGATTTAGCAATTATTTTAGAAAATAAGAATATAGTTCTTATTTGTAAGAAAACCTGCTATATAGGAAAACAACAAAAAACATGGCAAAATTATAATTATGATTTTTTTCAAGCCTATAAAGATTTCAAATAGGCTTATGGCACATAATCTGTTTCTAATCATTTTTTTTCAAAATCAATATACCTGAATTCATGCATCCACAATCTTTTCATAAAATTACAAACAAAATATTACTTTAGAAACCTAGGAAGGTATGAATAACTTGTTGACATATTACAGTTAGAAGTGTACCTCACTGTTTATACCCTTGATGTTAAACTAGTTATTACCTAGCCTTTATAGGTTAGGAACTTTTGTGCCTGCAGGAGAAGTTCACTGAATAAGCTTCAGTTAATTATTGAAACATATATGACTAAATAGCAAAATGTAGCATATACCAAATTGCAGAATAAATGTGCCACTTCAAGTCTTTGGTGATATTTATTATTTTTCATTTATCAAGATACTTGATATTTTATAATATTAATAAATTATTTTTCAACAATCTCCTAGATATTAGCTGTTCTGTAGCCATTTATGGCTTGTTGATCCAAATCACCTGACCAACATATAATGTTGAACAATACATCTTTGCCTATTATATGCCTCCCTAGGAATCAGTTCAGTTCAGTTAAGTCACTCAGTCATGTCCAGCTCTTTACAAACCCATGGACCGCAGCACGCCAGGCCTCCCTGTCCATCGCCAACTCCTGGAGGTTACTCAAACTCGTGTCAGTTGAGTCAGTGATGTCACCCAACCATCTCATCCTCTGCTGTTCCCTTCTCCTCCCACCTTCAATCTTTCCCAGCATCAGGGTCTTTTCAAATGAATCAGTTCTTCCCATCAGGTGGCCAAAGGATTGGAGTTTCAGCTTCAGCATCAGTCCTTCCAATGAACATTCAGGACTGATTTCCTTTAGGATTGACTGGTTGGATCTCCTTGCAGTCCAAGGGACTCTCAAGCATCGTCTCCAACACCACAGTTCAAAAGCATCAGTTCTTCAGAGCTCAGCTTTCTTTATAGTCCAACTCTCATATCCATACGTGACTACTGGAAAAACCCATACCTTTGACTAGACAGACCTTTGTTGGCAAAGTAATGTCTTTGCTTTTTAATATGCTGTCTAGGTTGGTCATAACTTTCTTCTAAGGAGTAAGCATCTTTTACATTCATTTAGTAGATTTCATGAATTTACTGAAGATAAAACAATGATGTGGTGATGATCTGCTTTGTTAACTCCTTAAAGCCCTTCCAATGGGTTTTGATATTCAAATACCTGAAAACTATTGCAGAATTAAACATTTAAATGAAATGATATTTTTATATAGAAAATCCAGATATTATAGTTATTCTTCCTTTATATGGATATCTCCTCTAACACATTTGTAAATATCAGTTACAAAATATTTCATATATATGTTTTTGCATAAAATTATAAAGAAGTTTCTTTCATTCTCCTCAGACCTCACTCCAATTTAGCTCATTTCACTTTGGAAAACACCTTTAATTCCAACATACATTACATTTTTCTTTCTTAAATTTAAATAACAGTGTTAAATACATTTTTATGCACTGTCTCAGGATTTTGAGTTTGGAAGAAATGAATATAAGGTATCTCACAGAAGGTGTCCTTAATAGTTTCTGTAGTCTGGGAATTTTAATTAAAGTGGAAAGAATTTGGAAGCATAATCATGCCTGTGCACCAGTCTTCATTCAACCGATAGGACCCTGACGCATAGTTCTTTTTTGTTGTTTTTTTTGTTTGTTTGTTTGTTTGTTTTATTTAATTTTTTTTAATTTTAAAATCTTTAATTCTTACATGCGTTCATGGCTTAGTTCAGTTTAGAACCAGTAGTTTGCCATGAAGGAGGCAACCCACTTCATTATTTCCCCTGGAGGGGAGGCATGGCAACCCACTCCAGTATTCTTGCCTGGAGAATTCCATGGACAGAGGAGCCTGGGGGCTATGGTTCATAAGGTCACAAAGAGTCCGACACAACTGAAGTGACTTAGCACGAATGCACACATGCATTGTCTACCATGAAAGGAAATGAGGTAGAACCATAATTTAGCTAATGTGTGCTAAGTCACTTCAGTCGTGTCTGACTCTTTGTGACTGTATGGACTGTAGTCCATCAGGCTTCTTTGTCCATGGGATTCTCCAGGCAAGAATACTGGAGTGGGTTTCTGTTTCCTCCTCCAGGGAATCTTCCTGGCCCAGGGATCAAATGTAGATCTCTGCATTGTGGGCAGATTCTTTAACAATTGAACCACGGGGTTCCATGTTAATATACTTAAATAATTTAAATTTGACTTAATATTCAACAATGTATTTCCTAGAACTAACAGAAGCATTGAAAAAAATTTGAAAATTTCATCATAGTAACCCCACTCTATACTTTGAATCTACCTGAATTTTTTAACCTAATTTTTATTTTATATTGGAATGTAGTTAATTTAGTCTTGTCCTAGTTTCAGGTATACAGCAAAATGATTTAGTTATACCTGTACATATATCTATTCTTTTCCAGATTCTTTTCCCACATAGATTATTACAAAATACTGAGTAGAGTTCCCTGTGCTATACAGTTAAAGTCCTTGTTGATTATCTGTTTTATATATAGTAGTGTATGCATGTTAATCCCAACCTCCTAGTTTACCTCTCACTCTCCCTTTCCCTTTGGTAACCATAAATTTGTTTTCTAAATCTGTGAGTCTATGTCTGTTTTGTAAATAAGTTCATTTGTATCATCTTTTTAGACTACCCATATAAATATCGTGAGATATTTGTCTTTCTCAGTTTGACTTACTTCATTTACTATGATCATATCAAGGTTCATCCACGTTGCTACAAATGGCTTTATTTCATTCTTTTTTATGACTGAGTAATATTCCACTGTATGTATATGTACACATCTTTATCCATTCCTCTGCTGATCAACATTTAGGTTGCTTGCATGTCTTGGCTACTGTAAATAGTGCTGCAATGAATATTGAGGGGCACATACCTTTCAAAATATGGTTTTCTCCAGTTATATGCCCAGAAATAGGATTGCTGGATCAAATGGTAGTTCTATTTTTAGTTTTTAAAGGAACCTCCATACTATTTGCCATACTGAATATACCAGTTTACCTTCACACCATCAGTGTAGGAGAGTTCTGTTTTCTCGACACCCTCTCCAGCATTTATAGTTTGTGGACATGAAACCAGCAATCATTTATGAGTACAAGGCCATAGGCCCTGGAGAAAAGAATGGCAACTCACTCCAGTATTCTTGCCTGGAGAACCACATGGACAGAGGAGCCTGGTGGGCTACAGTCCATGGGGTCTCAAAGAGTTGACAAGGACTGAGCAACTAAGCATACAAGGTCATAGGAAACAAATGCAGTTTAGTTGTGTACCTGAGCCAAATTCAAAACGATAGCCTATAGACAGTGTTGACATGAAAAAGAATATTAAAAATTCAATACTTTTCAACTTCCAGAGTGTTTGTGTGGCAGAATAGAGGAGCAAGGCTAAGATGGCAACCAATTCTGCAGCTGTGAATGACAGTCATATCAGTTCAGTTCAGTTGCTCACTAATGTCCAACTCTTTGCGACCCCATGGGCTGCAGCACATCAGGCCTCAGTGTCCCTCCCAGAGTTGACTCAAACTCATGTGCATTGAGTCGGTTATGCAATCC
This sequence comes from Capra hircus, assembly GCF_001704415.2. Taxonomy (NCBI): domain Eukaryota; kingdom Metazoa; phylum Chordata; class Mammalia; order Artiodactyla; family Bovidae; genus Capra; species Capra hircus. The sequence goes on from NC_030811.1 coordinate 78,995,427, forward strand.
AACCATCTCATCCTCTGTCGTCCCCTTCTCCTCCCACCTTCAATCTTTCCCAACATCAGGGTCTTTTCAAACGAGTCAGCTCTTCACATCAGGTGGCCAAAGGATTGGAGTTTCAGGTTCAGCATCAGTCCTTCCAATGAATACTCAGGACTGATTTCCTTCAGGATGGACTGGTTGGATCTCCTTGCAGTCCAAGGGACTCTCAAGAGTCTTCTCCAACACCACAGTTCAGAAGCATCAATTCTTCTGTGCTCAGTTTTATTTATAGTCCAAATCGCACATCCATACATGATCACTGGAAAAACTATAGCCTTGACTAGATGGACCTGTGTTGATAAAGTAATGTCTCTTGCTTTTTAATATGCTGTCTAATTTGGTCATAATTTTCTTCTAAGGAATAAGTGTCTTTCAATCACCATCTTCAGTGATTTTGGAGCCCAAAGTAATGAAGTCTGCTACTGTTTCCACTGTTTCTCCACCTATTTGCCATGAAGTGATAAGACTGGATACAATGATCTTTGTTTCCTGAATGTTGAGCTTTAAGCCAACTTTTTCACTCTCCTCTTTCACTTTCATCAAGAGGCTCTTTAGTTCTTCTTCACTTTCTTCCATAAAAGTGGTGTCATCTGCATATCTGAGGTTGATATTTCTCCCGGTAATCTTGATTCCAGCTTGTGCTTCATCCAGCCCAGCGTTTCTCATGATGTACTCTGCATATAAGTTAAATAACCATGGGGATAATATACAGCCTTGACGTACTCCTTTTCCTATTTGGAACCAATCTGTTGTTCCATGTCTAGTTCTAACTGTTGCTTCCTGACCTGCATACACATTTCTCAAGAGGCAGGAAAGGTAGTCTGGTATTCCCATCTCTTTCACAATTTTCCAGAGTTTACTGTGATCCACACAGTCAAAAACTTTGGCATAGTCAATAAAGGAGAAATAGATGTGTTTCTGGAACTCTCTTGCTTTTTCGATGATCCAGCAGATGTTGGCAATTTGATCTCTCATTGCTCTGCCTTTTCTAAAGCCAGCTTAGACATCTGGAAGTTCATGGTTCACGTATTGTTGAAGCCTGGCTTGGAGAATTTTGAGCATTACTTTACTAAGTGTGTGAGATGAATGCAATTGTGCAGTAGTTTGAGCATTCTTTGGCATTGCCTTTTTTAGGGATTGGAATGAAAACTGACCTTTTCCAGTCCTGTGGCCACTGCTGAGTTTTCCAAATTTGCTGGCATATTGAGTGCACCACTTTCACAGCATCATCTTTTAGGATTTGAAACAGCTCAACTGGAATTCCATCACCTCCACTGGCTTTATTTGTAAGGACCACTTGACTTCACATTCCAGGATGTCTGGCTCTAGGTCAATGATCACAGCATCATGATTATCTGGGTCATGAAGATCTTTTTGTATAAGTCTTTTACGTATTCTTGCCACCTCATCTTAATATCTTCTGCTTCTGTTAGATCCATACCATATCTGCCCTTTATTGTGCCCATCTTTGCATGAAATGTTCCCTTGGTATGTCCAATTTTCTTGAAGAGATCTCTAGTCTTTCCCGTTCTATTGGTTTTCCTCTATTTCTTTGAACTAATCACTGAGGAAAACTTGCTTATCTCTCCTTGCTATTCTTTGGAACTTCGCATTCAAATGGGTATATCTTTCCTTTTCTCCTTTGCTTTTTGCTTCTCTTCTTTTCACAGCTATTTGTAAGGCCTCCTCGGGCAGCCATTCTACCTTTTTGCATTTCTTTTTCTTGGGAATGCTCTTCATCCCTGTCTCCTGTACAATGTCACAAACTTCCATCCATAGTTCATCAGGCACTATCAGATTTAGTCCCTTAAATCTATTTCTTATTTTCACTGTATAATCATAAGGACTTGATTTAGGTCATACTTGAATAGCTTAGTGGTTTTCCCTACTTTCTTCAATTTAAGTCCAAATTTGGCAATAAGGATTTCATGATCTGAACCACAGTCAGCTCCTAGTCTTATTTTTGCTGACTGTATAGAGCTTCTCCATCTTTGGCTGCAGAGAATATAATCAATCTGATTTTAGTTTTGACCATCTAGTGATGTCCACGTGTAGAGTTTTCTCTTGTGTTGTTGAAAGAGGGTGTTTGCTATGACCAGTGTGTTCTCTTGGCAAAACTCTATTAGCCTTTGCCCTGCTTCATTCTGTGCTCTAAGGCCAAATTTACCTGTTACTTCAGGTGTTTCTTGACTTTCTGTTCTTGCATTCTAGCCCCCTATAATGAAGAGGACACCACTTTTGGGACTTGATTCTAGAAAGTTTTGTAGGTCTTCATAGAACTGTTCAACTTCAGCTTCTTCAGCATTACTGGTCAGGGCATGGACTTGGATTACTGTGGTATTGAATGGTTTGCCTTGGAAACGAACAGAGATCCTTCTGTCATTGAGACTGCATCCAAGTACTGCATTTCAGACTCTTTTGTTGACTATGATGACTATTCCATTTCCTCTAAGGGATTCTTGCCCACAGCAGTAGATATAATGGTCATCTGAGTTAAATTCTCCCATTCCAGTCCATCTTAGTTTGCTGATTCCTAAAATGCCATCATTCACCCTTGCCATCTCCTCTTTGACCACTTCCAATTTACCTTAAGTCATGGACCTAACATTCCAGGTTCCTAATGCAATATTGCTCTTTATAGCATTGGATCTTGCTTCCATCACCAGTCACATCCACAATTGGGTGTGGCTTTTGCTTTGGCTCCATATCTTCTTTCTTTCTGGAGTTTTTTCTCCACTGATCTCCAGGAGCATATTGGGCACCTACCAACCTGGGGAGTTCATCTTTCAGTGTCCTATCTTTTTGCCTTTTCATACTGTTCAGGGGGTTCTCATGGCAAAAATACTGAAGTGGTTTGCCATTCCCTTCTCCAGTGGACCACATTTTGTCAGACGTTCCACCATGACCCATCATATGGGTAGGAATAAAACCTAACAAAACAAAACAAAACACACATATACATACAAGCACATCACATAAGATCCAATGTACCTGCTCACCTCAAAGGAAATAGAGAACTCAAAGAGAAGAGACTCTTCTAAGGGCAGAGTACCCAGTAGAGGTAAGAAGATAATGATCAGAAAACCATGTTTAAATCCAAGCCTCATGCTGATTCTGCAAAGTCCTCAACCTCTCTCCAGCACTAAACTTCAGTTAGAAGCTGGTGCAGAATGAATTCCGCCATTTCAAAGTAGATTAATAATTAAAATGAAACTAACATGCGACAATTGCTGGTTCCCTACCAGCATCCATTTCCCTATTTCCAAGTGCTACCCTGCATTTTTCCTAAGTAACCTTAGCCTATGCATCTCTCATATTAGTGTACGGCTATATTACCTTATCAGTGCTAGGTTCAGCGATCTGTCATATGTAGCTATCAACTTCTCCTACAAACACCAGTGTGTTCAGCAATGGGCATGTGACACAATTTGAATCAATGACATGCAAAGAGAAGTTTGGTAAGAGTATTGGAAGAATTATTACCTATCTCCTGAGGGACTGCTGCTAAAAGAGAAAAGAGCTGTTTCTCTTCCTCTGGACATTATAATTTTATATAGATGTGAAGACTGGAACTCTTATAGCCATTTCCAGGCACAAGGGTAAAGAATGATAAATGGGAAAATTGTGATTTTTCTAATACTGGAGCATATTCTACATCTGCCTTTCTACTTATATCAGCAATTTCTACTGGAGAGTATTTCGGGAAATACAGCATTGATGAATATAGCCTCTTTTGACAGTAATAATTAATAATGAATTTCAGCCAAAAAAGAAAGAAAGAAGCAAGAGAAACCATTGAATAAGAATTTAATTCTTTCAAATATAGACATAGAACCAAAATAGTAGAAAGGCAAACAGTAAGAGTAAGAATGTTACAGAAAGACAAAAGAAGCATTCAAGTGACTTCCCTGGTGGTCCAGTGCTTAAGGCTTCACCTTCCAATGCAGGGATTGTGGGTTCGATCCCTGGTTGTGGAACTAGGATCCCATACGGCTTGCAGCCAAAAAACCAAAGCAAAGAACAGAAGCAAAGTTGTAGCAAACTAATTAAAGAGTTTTAAAAAATAGAAACCTTCAAAAATTCTAATACAAATATGAAAACAGACCAGAGATCAAGTATATCTGTCATTACAATCAAGGAATAAACATTGAAACAAATAGCAAAAACAAATTTTATGCCCTGAAAAGTAATAATTTACTTTTTCTTCAAGCATGCAGGCATATTAACAGACCACATTTTAAGGCAGGAAGGAAATCTTAACTAATTTCAAAAAGTTGACATCATTTGTGCTTAAAATGAGCTAAAACTAGAAATTAAAATAAAAAATACAAGTAGTAAAACACTCAGACTTCCCTAGCAATCCTAAAACTCCCTGATTAAATCCAGTGCTCTGTGACAATCTAGAGGGGTGGGATAGGGTGGGAAGTGGTACTGAAATTCAAGAGGGAGGAGACATACATATACCTATAGCTTACTCATATTAATATATGGCAGAAATCAACATAGTATTGTAAAGCAATTCTCCTCCAATTGAAAAAAAAAAAAAAAAAAAAAAAAAACCTCCTTGCTTCCCCTGCAGAGGGCAGAGGTTCAGTTCCTTAGTCAGGGAACTAAGATTCCACATGCTTCTCAGAGCAGCCAAAGAATAAATAAAAATAAAAAAGCAATTATATACTTTGAAAGCCTGATTTATATATTATATGGATTACATCTCAATAAAGTTTTTTTAAACTCAGTATTAAATGAGCAAACTGAAAATAAAGATGTTTCAAATAGAAACAAAAGGCATAATGAAAATAATTATAAGGAATATACCGTATATTAGAACTTGTGGCATACAGTTTAAAAGGCTCATAAGAAAATATAGAGACCTAGTGGCTGTATTACTAACAAAGAATATGAAAATAATTGATTTGAATATTTAATAGAAGTAGTTAGAAAATTATTCTGAGGAAAAGTATCCAAAGGATTGAACAGTGACAAAGAATTGAGAATTAGAAAACAAGAAATTAGTAGAACCAATAAATAATAATAAAACCATTTATTAAGTAAACTAATGAAATTAATTAACCTCTAAATAATGTAATAATGTAATATTTTAAAAATCATATACAGAAGCACACATAAACACTAAGGAAATAAACATATATATAATATTTAAAATAATAAAAATACTTCGGTCCTTTTACAAAAACTATACAAAAGAACTGAAAAACTGTATGAAATTGATAATTTTTCAGGAAACAAAAATGATCAAAATTCACCCCTAAGATGTTAAAAACTTCAACTAGATCAAGGGCTATTGAATGAATCACACATTAACTCCCCCAAAATGGACGAGGTAGGTAAATTGTACTAGATAGGTAAATTATATTGATCCTTCAGAAAATAGATTTTGCAATATTATTTAGACTGTCCCAAAGAAGAAAGAGAAAAAATTCATTATTTAACTTATATTTACCTAGCCATCAGGATGGGACTTCCCTGGTGGCTCAATGGTAAAGAATCCACCCGCCAATGCAGAAGGTGCGGGTTCAATCTCCGGGTCAGGAAGATTCCCTGGAGGAGAGAATGGCAACCCACTCTAGTATCTTGTTGGGAAATCCCATGGGTAGAGGAGCCTGGCGGGCTACAGCCCATAGGTTGCAAAAGAAGTCAGACACAACTTAGCAACTAAACAACAACTACAGGTGATCATGATACTATTACCAAAATGAAGATTTCCCTCAAAACCCAATTTTGGGTCAATTTCAACACATAACTGATCAGAACTACAAAAATTAACGTTCACACTCTGGCATCCTTGATTTTAGCCTGGAAAGATTCTAAAGTAGAACTTACTAATGTCCATCAAAGCCATAGAAAACCTCAGTATATAATAAATTTTTATCAGATCATCTTTGTGAACCCAAGATGATAAGTTAGTTATAACATTAAGTGGTTAGGAATCACTGAACACATGCCATTTTTAAAAAAATGATCATAGAGCAGAAACTATAGGGGATGAATATCTGGAATATCTTTAATTTTGAAAGAAGTAGAATCATAAAAAATGTGTTGGTTTTTTTAAACAATAAAATTATCCTCTACTCTTTTAAAGGACAAAGATTTTCAGATTAGTGTAAGAAAAATATGCATCAGGGACATAAATATGTTTTTAATGTGATTGAAAAAAACCTTTTTAACCTAAAATCTAACTTGAGAAGTTAAAAAAGAACAGCAGAAGATCCAGGGTATCTCCCTGACCCAGCGATCAAACCTGGGTCTCCTGCATTGCAGGAAAATCTCTAAATATAAAGCAATGACCTAAAATAAAGTGACTATAGTAGGAAAAGAAATTAATATACAAAACCACCTTATAGTAAAAATATTTTTTCTGAAATAAATTGTTTAATATAAAATTATTTCTTAAAATTTTTATAGAATTTATCTCTAAAGGACTCTGTTTTTACTTCAATTTCTTAAACTGTATTAATCTTTTTACATTTTCCATTTCCACTTGGAACATATTTGGCACTTTTTAATCTTTCTAGTATTTCTCCTTTTCTTTCTAGTATTTTAACATTTCACTCAGTTTTTCAGACATATTACTTGGTTCATAATCCTTCCTTTAAAAAAATAAATGTCCATCTCAACAAGTTATATATGTTTTAAGTGAGGATTTCTTTCACAGTAAAAAATACTAGCTTTAGGAGCTACTGCTTCCAGTAAGTTATTAAAATATTTCCCAGCAAAAATTGCGATTAAATGCTGAGTAAATTGTAAGCAATCCATTTTAAAATATTTCTGAGTCTGTAATAAAAGAAGAACAAATTCATATGAATGTGTAAAGTAAGTCTTTGCAAGATGTTCTTCAAAAATTTATAGGGTAACACTGAAAGAACAGAAATAGATTATGTAGCTTCCAAAGTATTGTGTGCTCAGTTGCTCAGTAGTGTCCAACTCGACCACCCCTTGAACTATAGCCTGCCAAGCTCCTGTGAAAAAACAAATAAAAGAAAAAAATGGTTAATCCAAAAGAGAACAAGAGAAAAAGAAAGAAAATATAAAAAGCAGGGAAAAGGAGAAACATTAACATATTAAGTATGAACTGAATGACGAGCAGTCATCATTAGTATAAATGGACTTAAGAAAGAAAGTTAAGTAGCTCAATTGTGTCCGACTTCTTGCAACCCCATGGACTGTAGCCCACCAGGCTCCTCCGTCCATGGAATTTTCCAGGCAAGAATACTGGAGTAGATTGCCATGTCCTTCTCCAGGGGATCTTCCTGACCCAGGGATTGAACCTGGTCTCTCTCATTGCAGGCAGACGCTTTACCATCTGAGCCACCAGGGAAGCACCTAAATGGACTAAGCACTAATTAATAGTTGAAAATTGAACTAAGGATTTTAAGAACAACATCCATATACTTGCAGTGCATGCCTGGGGGCTAAGTTGCTTCAGTCTTGTCCAGCTCTTTGCAACCCCATGGACTGTATGTAGCTCACCAGGCTCCTCTGCCCATGGGGTTCTTCAGGCAAGAGTACTGGAGTGGATAGTTGCGCCCTCCTCCTCCTGACCTAGGGACAGAACCTGCAGTCTCACACTTCCTGCACTGGCAGACGGATTCTTTACCACGAGGGCCACCTGGGAAGCCCAGTGAAAGTGAAAGGGTTAGTCGCTCAGTCGTGTCCCACTCTTTGTGACCCCACGGACTGTAGACCAAGTTCCTCAGTCCATGGGATTCTCCAGGCAAGAATAGTGGTGTGGGTTGCCATTCCCTTCTCCAGGGGATCTTCCCTACCCGGAAATCAAACCCAGGTCTCCTGCATAGCAAGCGAATTCTTTACCATCTGAGCCACCGAAGCCCGATAAACATGATTAAAACAAAAAGAAGAAATGTCGACACCAAAATGGTGTAAAACAGAAAATACTACGGAAAAGTCCTAGGTTCCAGTTTTATTCAATGAAGTTGTTCTGAGACTTAAATTATTATGCGAGAACAAAAGAAAGGGTAACTACCTCATACTACAAGGTAAGAAACTGTAATATTTTATGTATGATAAAATGATTTCAAAATACTTTAAAAGTCCTACAAGGAAAAATTGAGACATTCATAGTAGCACATTTTAATGAACTTTTAAGAAACAGATGGCTAAATCTGTTTTTAGAAATATCAGCAAAGATAGAAAATATTTAAACAGTTAAACTTTATCTAATGGCTACATACCAATTATTCATAAGAGCTGAAAAATATGCATCAGGGACATATATAATTATATGATTTTAATGTGATTCAAAAAAAATTTTTTAAACCTAAAATCTAACTTAAGAAGTTAGAAAAAGAACAGCAGAACTAGCCTAAAAGAAGTAGAAAGAAGGAAATAAAAAAGAAAAATAGTGTGGCACTTCCCAAGTGGTCCAGTGGTTAAGGCTCTGTGCTTCTAATGCAAGGAGCAGGGAACTAAGATCCAACAGGCTGCACAATGCAACCAAAAGAAAGAAAGAAAAAGAAATATATATATTTATGGTAATTAATTCTGAAAAGATAAAAATAAGCAAAAATGCTAATAGGTAATACTTCAAAATGACTAATGAATTTAATAAATATCTCAAAACAGATTAGAAAAAGAGATAAACTATATTAACACTGAATAAGTAGAATAATATACTAGCAATAAATAATAAATAAATATTTGATATTTTACCAATAAGTAAATAAATTAGAGAAACAATAAGAAAGCAGTGGATCAGAAATACATTATAGGTAAGCTATATCAAATATTTAAGAAATGATTAATTACAGCCTTATACAAACTCAGAGAATTGAAGAATTATCTCTAAATGGTTTTGTGAAGTGTGATAAATTAAATTCTAAAATAGCTTCCCAAATACCCCAGGCTCTAATCTCTAAAAACTGAGACGTAATTACAATACTGCTTGCCCTTAAAATAGGAACACTGTTTTGAATTATTCAGATGGGCCCATGCCATCACATAAGCTCTTAAATACAGAAGTGAAAGTCAGGGAGAGCCAATAGAAGAGAAAGTCTGATCTTCAAGGATTGAGAAAGCACTGAAGGACTTCATGAGCTTTTTGCCAGGTTTGAAGATGCTGCTGCTGCTGCTCCTGCTGCTGCTAAGTCGCTTCAGTCGTGTCCGACTCTGTGCAACCCCATAGAGGGCAGCCCACCAGGCTCCCCCGTCCCTGGGATTCTCCACGCAAGAACACTGGAGTGGGTTGTCATTTCCTTCTCCAATGCATGAAAGTGAAAAGTGAAAGTGAAGTCGCTCAGTCGTGTCCGACTCTTAGCGACCCCATGGACTGCAGCCTACCAGGCTCCTCCGTCCGTGGGATTCTCCAGGCAAGAGTACTGGAGTGGGGTGCCATTGCCTTCTCCGCTGAAGATGCTGGAGACCATGAATCAAAGAAGCAATGAGAATGGGTCTTTGCCCACAGCCAGGAAGAAAACAGGGGCTTTAGTCCTGCAATCACCTGAATTAGCCTGAAAGCGAATTCTACTCCAGAACCTCCAGAACCTCCAGATAAAAGCCCAGGGTGATTTTTCATCCAGTGAAAACCGGGGCAGAGAATCCAGTACTATCATTCCTAAATTTCTGATCTATAGACTGTGAGATAATAAATTTGTATTGTTTTAAGCTCAGATCTAGGCCTACCCTGAGGCAAAGCAATGAAAAAATTGTAAAACAAAGGAGGAATTCACACCCAGATGAATTGTTTCTCCAAGTCTGGGTTTCCCTTCCCAGTCTGCCTGATTTTGTTTATTTTGCAGAGTCCTCAGGTTATTGTTTTCTGTGTTTTATATAGAATTTTTCATTATAACAGTGGGGAGCACAAGAGCTAGTAGACTGTCTGTCTTAGTCATCACTGAAAACCATTCTGTCTATTCTTATTAAAGGCTGATTGGACTTTCTCATTCAATTGTTAATATATCTTAATTTCTTTTCAGTGTTTCCCATATCCTTCTTTTTCTAAATTGCAAATTCTGGTTAATTTATTCAGATATTTCTTTAGGTCATAAATGTCCTCTTTTTAACTCATTCTTTAGATTTAAAATATCACCAATAATGTTTTGCATTTCTAAAAGATATTTATTTTTTAACTACCTGTTCTTACCTGATTTTATTCTAATCTCTGAGGTTTCATCTTTTGTTTATTTAAACATTCTTACTTATTTGTTCTGTATTCTATAGCTGTCAATTCTAATATACGTAGTATGTGAGTACCTAGATCTGGTATTTATTATTTCTCTTCTGCCTCCTCACATGGTTGGTGACTTTTGATTATGAGTTCATTGGCTGATCTGACCTATAAGAAATCTTGATTGAGAAGGTTTTTGCTCCTGGAAGGAATGAGGGAACGGGACCAATCTGGAATGGCTGTGTAGCTCCCCAAAGGTCTTACCTCAATATGAAAAGAAAAATTTTTCAACCACTTTATCATTTATTGCCCTAGTTCCAACATCTGGTTCTGTGTTGATATTAGCTTCCAACTTCATGGAATCTTTGCTTTTCTAATCTACTTATTGCTCCCAGCATGAGCCCCAGAACACAGATTTCTTTTTTCTTCTTCTACTTTTTTGGCTATTTTTCTTTTTGTTTGTTTGTTTGTTTTACCAGAAAGAGACATTCTTGAAGAAATTCAGCAATCCATTAAAAAAGACTATCATATCAAAAAATTTAATGTTTTCATTATAGAAAATTTTTCTCTGAGTAATTCATGTCATGTTGCAGAAAGCTGAGTTTTATCCAAGTTCTCTCTATCTTCCATAATTTTTCATCTGTCATTTCTTCTCTTGTTTATTTTTTACATCTGTTGAATTTATACTTTTTACTTTCTTTGTTGTTCAGTCTGACAGATTCTTTGTGATCCCATGGACTGCAGCATGCCAGGCTCTTCTGTCCTCTGCTATCTCCTGGAACTTGCTCAAATTCATGTCCATCGCGTCAGTGATGCTAACTAACCATCCCATGCATGCTCTGCCACCCCCTAATCCTTTTGGCTTCAATCTTTCCCAGCATCAGGATCTTTTCCAATCAGTTGCCTCTTCTCATCAGGTGACCAAGGTATTGGAGCTTCGGCTTCAACATCAGTCCTTCCAATGAATATTCAAGGTTGATTTCCTTTAGGATTGACTGGTTGGATCTCCCTGTAGTCCAAGGGATTCTCAAGAGTTTTCTCTAACAACACAATTAAAAAGCATCAATTCTTCGGTACTCAGCATTTTTTATGGTACAACTCACACTCATGCACGACTGCTGGAAAAGCCATAGCTTTGACTATATGGAGCTTTATTGGAAAAATGATGATGTCTCTGCTTTTTAATATGCTGTCCAGGTTTGTCATAATTTTCCTTCCAAGGAGCAAGCATCTTTTAATTTCATGGCTGCAGTAGATTTTGGAACCCAAGAAAATAAAATCTGTCACTGCTTCCACTTTTTCTGCTTCTATTTGCCATGAAGTGATGGGACCATATGCCAAGATCTTAGATTTTTAAATGTTGAGTTTTAAGCCAGCTTTTTCACTCTCCTCTTTCACCCTCATCAAAAGGCTCTTTAGTTCCTCTTCAGTTTCTGTCATTAGAGGGGTATCATCTGCGTATCTGAGATTGTATTTCTCCTGGCAGTCTTGATTCCAGCTTGTGTTTCATCCAACCTGGCATTTCACATGGATGGTGCTAGTGGTAAAAGAATCCTCCTTCCAACGCAGGAGACACAAGAGATGTGGGCTTCATCCCTGGATCAGGAAGATCCCCTGGAAAAGAAAATGGCAACCCACTCCAATATTCTTACCTGGAAAATTCCATGAACAGAGGAGTCTGGTGGGCTACAGTCCATGGGGTTGCAAAGAGTTGGGCACAGTTGAATACTCTGCACAGAAGTTAAATAAGCAGGATGACAATATACAGCCTTGTCATACTCCTTTCCCAATTTTGAACCAGTCTGTTGTTCCATGTCAGTTCTAACTGTTGCTTCTTGACCCACATACAGGTTTCCCAGGAGACAGATAAAGTGGTCTGGTTTTCCCATGTCTTTAAGAATTTTCCAGTTTGCTGTGATCCACACAGTTAAAAGCTTTCTTGTAGACAATCAAACAGAAGTAGATGTTTTTTTCTGGAATTCCCCTGCTTTCTCTATGATCCAACAAATGTTGGCAATTTGATCTCTGGTTACTCCTCCTTTGAGGCTTCCCTCAAAGGAGGCTCAGCGCTAAAGAATCTGCCTGCAGTGCAGGAAATGCAAGAAACACTGGTTCATTCCCTGGGTCAGGAAGACCTCCTGCAGAAGGGCCTGTCAACCCCCTCCAGTATTCTTACCTGGAGAATCCCATGGACAGAGGAACCTGGCGGGCTATAGTCCATAAGATTGCAAAGGGTTGGACATGACTGAAGTGACTGAACACACAACACACACATACACATACTCTGCCTTTTCTAAACCCAGCTTGTACATCTGGAAGTTCTTGGTTCATGTACTGCTGAAGCCTAGCTTGAAGAATTTTGAGCATTACCTTGCTAGCACGTAAAATGAGCACAATTGTATGTTAGTTTGAACATTTTGGCATTGCCCTTCTTTGGGATTGGAATGAAAACTGACCTTTTCCAGTCCTGTGGCCACTGCTGAGCTTTCTAAATTGGCTGAAATATTGAGTGCAGCACTTTAATAGCATCATCTTTTAAGATTTAAAATAGCTCAGCTGGAATTCCGTCACCTCCACTATCTTTGTTCATAGTAATGCTTTATTATACCCACTTGACTTCACACTCCAGAATGTCTGTCTCTAGGTTTATTTCCTTTACTCTTATTTAAAAATTGCAATAGTAGGGCAGTGATAAATGAAAAAAAATCATTATGCTATTTTTAACAGGAGGCTTATTTTCTTATATTACTTTTTAGAAATTCTACAAGTGCACATGCATGCACACACTTTCACCAAATAATTGCGTATGCTTTATTTTCAGCTTAACTTTAATTCATGAGTATTTCCTGTTATTGAAAGTATTTGTAAACCTAAGACTCATGGTGCAAAATTCATTTTAGAGCATCATAAGTATTATTGTTGGATACTTAAGATTTTTTTCCCTCATTAAGTAGTATTTACTACAATAAATACAATGAATACTTTCAAGCAATAATCTTTGTGATTATCACTTATTAATTTTTATTACAGAATTCTCAACTGTTTTCAAAAATGGTTGAATAAAATTCATATTTCTGCCAATAGTAATAGCTCTTCCACTGTATTCTCCTTAACATTTAGTTTTATTATTAAAAAAAAGTATATCTGATAGATTTTTTATGTACATATATACATATACATACATAATATATATATGTTCATGTGTGCATACATTATTTTATATTACTTTGCTTATGTTTCAGAATTTTTCTGGACTTTTGGATTTCTATGTAAATTACATATCACATGTTTAAGGAGTATCCCAATTTCAATTTCTCACCATACGTAGAGATAGAGTGAGTTAGAAATATGTTATATTGCACACAATGACTCTTTAAAAGTAAAAATCTTTCAAAAATATTATTAATAAATCAAACTGAAAATTTTCATTTGGCATCTGCTTTGGGCCATAGAAACCTACATGTAAAATATATTCCTTCTGCTTTCAAGTGCTGTGGAATACATCAGGGGCTAAACATAACAATAAAGCTTATGTGTCCAAATCATTATGGAACACAGAGGCATATGAGTGCCTAACTGAGACCCTAGAGTTTAAGAAAAGCTTTGAGAAAAATAGAACATTTATTTATTCTGAGTTTATAAGATTCATTTTGGCTATGTGAGTATTAAAAAGCTAATTTGAGGGCAATACTTTATTTTTAGAAACAGACAAAACCAGCTGCTTATAACCTTCTTACTTTGAGCTCACATACGCTAACTACGCCATACAATCAAAAATGGGGATACAATTTCAAGTCAAACTAATTATACTTGATTTTTTTAACCTAATGTGTAAACTGTTGTTGCTCATACCCATTCATTTCTGTGGACAATCACAGAAAAGTGCATATGCAAGATAAAAGAATGATTCATCAGAAAAAAAAACAAAAATTCTTATTAAAATTTTAGCTCCATCACAGAATTTCACAGTGCTGAATACTAAACAAAATTGATTTCTAGACATAATTCAGCTATTTAGTGGGTTTGGGTTTATGTTTGTTTGTACATCTGATATATATATAAAATACTCTCTTACATTGCTTTACCATAAATCTCTTTTGATAACTAATTTGTGTTCCTGAGCATTTGCTTTCTCCAAGGGAACAATTTCCAAGAGTTGTGCTGACAGGAGATTTGAAGTTTCCTGTTTCTTTCTGGGGAAGCCTTGATTCTGGTCTCTTTATTGCTTATGATCTCAGTAGAGCCACAGAGCAGCACTGAATAGCTGTGGCTGTGAATGCACATCCCATGTGATCTCGAGTATATAGCTAAACTCTTACTTGTGTAGAGCAGCAGCCAAATGCAGCCCATTCTTTGCCCATTTTCACTCAGTCAGGATAATTTTATAAAATATAATCTTAGTAGAACTTCATTAGGCACAATTCTAAAGACCACTACAAGCAGAAGCCAGTTTAGAAAAAGGCATTTCTTGTCTTATGGTGACTTGTGATTTAAGAGATCAAGAAACTAGAAAGAACATTCTGAACTTATGTTTGTATCCTCTTAGTGTGAGTCCATTTGGACCACACATATTAATGTAAACTTTACCCACATAGAGCCAGAAATGGATTTCTGACAGAAGCATTCATTCAGCCAATAAATGTTCTGAGCATTCCCAGTGTATTGGACAGCATGGTGGATGAGGTAGATACATATTTAAGGAGCCAGCCACAGTCCCAAATCTCATGACTAGTCAGGCTTGGGAAGTGGACAGGCAACAAAAAAACAGAAAATGATACAGATATAAACAAGCAAGCAGAATAATGATACATGATATAGAGAAAATGAATATTTTTCTGTGATAGTAAGTATAGGGAGAATTAGTTTGGATATATCTGATAAAAACAATTACTTAGGCTGATGTAAAACTCATGATGATATAGTGAAGAATGGAGTGAAGAAGAGTGATCTTAGTAAGAACATGTTCAAAGGCCCTGGGGTTGAATATAGGAAGTAAGAGAAGATCTGTATGACTGACTAATGGTAATCATGGGGAAATGGGAAAAAAAGAAGAGAATGGAGAAATAACTTTTATTCTATTGGAGCTGGGGGCATCATGTGCTTTGTAGGCCTCAATAGCGTTGTATAATTTATTTTAAATGCTAGGAAAGCCACCGAAAGATTTAAGGCAGAAAAATGAAATGATCAAATTTGCGTTTTAAAAACATCACTGTGATCACTATGTGGAAATTAATTGAATTGATTAGAAATGTCAATTGGGGAAAAAGTCAGAACTGATTGCTTATGCTAGAATGTAGTGATAGATATGAAGGGAAGTGGATAGATTTCAAATATATCTTGACACTGTTAACAGGCATCATGGCTTTGGATTGAGAGATGACCATGAGGATGGTGTGGGAATAATTAGAATGAATCCCAAGCTTGCAGCATGAAAAGCTATGGAAATGATATTGTCATTCTTGGAAAAGAATAGACTTGAGAGAAAAATGTTTATATAAGGGAATTACAGGTAGAAAAAAAAGTTTGGTTCTAGATAGCTTATGTTTAAGATATTTATAAAACATCTAAATACAACTGTTTGGGATAATCAGAGAACATATGGATATTGAGTCCTAAAGAAAGTGATACATTACAGATGTGTATTTGTATCTGAAGCTATGGAAATTAGTGTGATCACTAAGGTAGAATTAAAACTAAATAAGAACCTAGATTTTTGGATGAAAAATTTGCCCAGATGTCTCAAAAACTGTTGACAAGTTTCCACTGGACTTGGAGATCACTGATGATTTTGACAACTGCAGTTTTAGAGGATAAATGATGGCCGAAGTGAGATAGAAGTCAGCTGCAAAGTGAATGGTAGCTCAACAAATGGATTCCCAGCTCTTGAGAACTTTGTTCTGTGAATGGCGATCTGACAAAAGGGATAAGAGTGGGAGTCTACAGGATCTTGGTTTTAAAATGGAAGCTATTAAAGCACATTTATAGGCTCTTTGTACAATTCTAGTATATTTAGTGGCATCACTGTTGCAGGAAAGAGAACAGATGACTGAATGAGCAAAGTCCTTTATAAGTGAGAGAGGGGACGTCTCTAGTGGTCCAGTGGTTAAAAATCTTCTTTGCAATGCAAGAAACACTGATTTGTTCCCTGGTGCAGGAAGATCCCAAGTGCTGCGGAACAACTAAGTCTGTGTGCCACAACTGCTGAGTCCACACACTGCAACTACTGAAGTCTGCGTGCATAGAGGCCATGCTCTGCAACAAGAGAAGCCTCCACAATAAGAAGCCCACACACCACAACAAAGAGTAGCCCCTGCTCACCGCAACTAGAGAAAGCCCGCAGGAGCTACCAAGACCCAGCACTGCCAAAAAATAAAATAAGTAAATAAATCTTTTCTTAAAAAGTGAGAAAGGATAGAAATTAGAGCAAAAATAGAAACATGGAATTTTTTCAGTAGAGGATGAACACTTTCTTCACTACATTAAAAGAAAGGAAGATGGAACAAAAGAAAACAGTACCTATAAAGAGAGGTGAATGAAACATGGTACAATTTAAGACATTTTGAAAGAGAATTGGCAAAATGTATCGGCAAATGCTAAAGAAAATATCACTGGAGAAGATAAGCAAACAAAAGTCTATTTTATTCTGGTAGTATTCCAAGCGATGAGGAGAGATGACAAATCAAGTTCAGACACTCATCTCTGGGATGAAAGGTGGAGGTACCTTGTACTTCCTAAGTTGTTGTTATTGTTTCATAGCTAAGTCCTGTCAGACTCTTTGTGACCCCATGGACTGCAGTACACAACACTCCCCTGTTCTTCACTATCTCCCATAGTTTGCTCATATTCATGTCCACTGAGTTGGTGATACTATCTAACCATCTCATCCTCCATCACCTCTTTCCTCTGTTGCCTTCAATCTTTGCCAGCATCAGGGTCTTTTCCAATGAGTCATCTCTTTCTATCAGGTTGCCAAAGTATGAAGCTTAAGCTTCAGCCTCAGCATCACTCCTAATGAATATTCAAGACAAATTTCCTTCAAAATTGACTGGTTTGATCACCTGAAGTCCAGGGGACTTTCAAGAGTCTTCTCCAACACCACAATTCAAAAGCATCAGTTCTTTGGCACTCAGCCTTCTATATGGTCCCACTCTCACACCTGTACATGACTACTGGAAAAGACATAGCTTTGACTATATGGACCTTTGTTGGCAAAGTGATGTCTCCGCTTTTTAATATGCTGCCTAGGTTTGTCATAGCTTTCCTTCCAAGGAACGTCTTTTAATTTCATGGCTGCAGTCACTGTCCACAGTGATTTTGGAGCTCAATAAAAGAAAATATGTCACTGTTTCCACTTTTTTCCTTCTGTTTGACATGAAGTGATGGGACTGGATGCCATGATCTCAATTTTTTGAAAGTCGAGTTTCAAGCCAACTTTCTCATGCTCCTCTTTCACCTCCAAGAGTCTCTTTAGTCCCTCTTCACTTTTTGCCATTAGAGTGGTATTCTCTGCCTATCTGAGGTTGTTATTTCTTCCAGCAATCTTGATCCCAGTTTGTGATTCATCCAACTCAGCATTTTACATGATATATTCTGCATAGAAGTTAAATAAGCAGGGTGACAATATACCGCCTAGTCGTACTCCTTTCCCAATTTTGAACCAGTTCATAGTTCCATGTCTGATTCTAACTATTGCTTCTTGACCTGTATAGGTTTCTCAGGAGACAAGTAAGATGGTCTGGTACTCCCATTTCTTTAAGAATTGTTCACAGTCTGTTGTGATCCACACAGTCAAAGGCTTTAGCATAGTCATTGGAGAAGTAGATGTTTTTCTGGAATTGCCTTGCCTTCTCCATGATCCAACAAAAGTTGGCAATTTGATCTCTGATGGCTCTGCCTCTTTAACACCCAACTTATAGATCTGGAAATTCTCAGTTCACATACAGCTAAAGCCTAGCTTGAAATATTTTGAGCATAACCTTGCTAGCATGTAAAATGAACACAATAGTAAGGTAGTTTGAACATTCTTTGGTGTTGCCCTTCTTTGGGATTGGAATGAAAACTGAACTTTTGCAGTCCTGTGGTCCATGGCTGAGTTTTCTAAATTTGTCAACATAACTAGTGCAGCATTTTAACAGCATCATCTGATAGGATTTTAAGTAGCTCAGCTGGAATTCCATCACCTCCCCTAGCTTTGTTTGTTGTAATGCTTCCTAAGGCCCACGTGTCTTCACCATTTCTGGCTCTAGATGAGTGACCACACCAAAGTAGTTATCCCAGTCATTAAGACCATTTTTGTATAATTCTTCTGTGTGTTCTTATCACCTTTTCTTCATCTCTTCTGCTTCTGTCAGGTCCTTACTATTTCTATCCTTTATCATGTTCATCCTTGCATGAAATATAAACTTGATATCTCTAATTTTCTTGACAAGATCTCTAGTCTTTCCCGTTGTATTGTTTTATTCTATTTCTGTGCATTGTTCATTTAAGAAATCCTTCTTATCTATCCCTGATATTTTCTGGAACTCTGCATTCAGTTGGATATATCTTTCTGTTTCTCCCCTGCCTTTCCCTTCCCTTCTTTCCTCAGCTATTTGTAAAGTCTCCTCAGACAACCTCTTTGCCTTCTTGCATTTTTTTTTCTTTGGGATGGTTTTGGTCACTGTCTTCTGTACAATCTTACAAACCTCTGACCATAGTTCTTCAGGCATTCTGTCTATGAGCTCTATTCTCTTGAATCTCTTCATCACTTTCACTGTATATGCATAAAGGATTTGATTTCAGATATTCAGTTATATCTGAATGGCCTAGTGGTTTTCCCTACTTCAATTTAAGCCTGCATTTTGCAATAAAGAGTTCATGATCTGAGCCATAGTCAGCTCCAATGCCTTATTTTTACTGAATATATAGATTCTTCCATCTTCAGCTACAAAGAATACAATCAATCTTATTTCAGTATTGACTGTCCACTGATGTCCATGTGTAGTTGTCTTATGTTGTTGGAAAGGGGTGTTTGCTATGACCAGGGTATTCTCTTGATAAAACTGTGTTATCCTTTGCCCTGCTTCACTTTGCACTCCACAGCCAAACTTGCCTGTCATTTCGGGTATCTCTTGACTTCCTACTTTTGCATGCCAGTCCCCTGTAATGAAAAGGGCATCTTTTTTAGTCTTAGTTATAGAAGGTCTTGTAGGTCTTGTAGGTCGTCATAGAACCAGTCAATTTCAACTTCTTTGGCATCAGTGATTGGGACATGTACTTGGATTACTGTGATGTTGAATGATTTGGCTTGGAAATGAACCAAGATAAGTCTGTCATTTTTGAGATTGCACCCCAGTACTGCATTTCTGACTCTTGTTGACTATGAGAGCTACTCCATTTCTTCTAAGGGATTCTTGCCCACAGTAGTAGATATAATGGTCATCTGAATTCAATTTGCCCATTCCTGTCCATTTTACTTCACTGATTCTTAAGATGTTAGTGTTCACTCTTGCCACCTCCTGCTTGACCACCTTCAATTTACCTTGATTCGTGGACCTAACGTTCCAGGTTCCTATGCAGTATTGTTCTTTACAGCATCGGACTTTACTTTCACCACCAGCATCATTTCCACTTTTGGCCCAGCTGCTTCATTCTTCCTGGAACTTTTAGTTAAGTGTCCTCTGCTCTCCCCCAGTAGCATATTGGATACCTTTGAACCTGGGGGACTAATGTCTTCTTTTTTTTTTGTCTTTTCATAGTTTCATGGGGTTCTCCTGGCAGGAATACTGGTTTGCCATTCCCTCCTCCAGTGGACCACATTTTGTCAGAACTCTTCACTGTGACTCGTCTGTCTTGGGTAGCCCTGCACATCATGGTTTCTAGCTTCACTGAGTTACCCAAGCCCCTTTGCCATGACAAGGCTGTGATCCATGAAGGGGATTTCCTAAGTAGCTTTATCCAAAGGAAAAGTAAACTTTCTCTTCCCTTCGTGATAGGAGTTAGTTGTGGGGTTTTTCTTTCTTTTTTTTTTTTTTCTCGAGTGGTTGATTAACAATGTTGTATCAGTTTTAGGTGTACAGCAAAGTGATTCAGTTATACATATAAATATACCTATTCTTTTTTTTCAAGTTCTTTTCCTATTTAAGTTATTACAGAACATACAGCAGCGTTCCTATACAGTACTTATACAGTAGGTCCCTGTTGGTTATCTGTTTAAGTACAGCAGTGTGTACATGTCAGTCCAAAACTCTAAATCTGAGCCTCCTCCCTGACCCTTCCCCCTGGTCACCATAAGTTTGTAGAAGGACATGGGCTCTTCTTCTGTGAGAGCTCCAAAATTACAACTCGCTGCTGAACAACTGTTGACAGGATAATGTTGAATCCCACCAAAAAAAAGATACCCCATGTCCAAGGACAAAGGAGAAGCCCAAGAAGATGGCAGGAGGGGTGAAATCAGGTTTAGAATCAAACAAAACTTTGTGCACACCAGGAGACTCCACAGGGACTGAGGCAGACCTGCCTTTGAGTGTTCAAGCCTCTCCTCCAGCAGTGGCCTGCCACAAAGGCAGGGGCTCTGGGTGCAGCAGACCTGTGTATAGCACAAGGCCTCTTGGAGGAAGCCGCCATTAACCCCACCATAGAGCAGCCAGAACTTACATGGGACTGGGAAAACAGACCTTTGGAGAGCACAAACAAAACTTTGTGTGCGCCAGGAACCAGGAGAAAGGAGCAGTGACTCCACAAGAGACTGACCCAGACTTGCCCGCAGAGGTGTGAGTCCACGGTGGCCTGCTGCAGGGTCAGGGACACTGAGCGTGGCAGTGTGTGCACCAGATCTTTTGAAGGAGGTCTCCATTATCTTCATTACCTCCACCATAGTTTGGCCTCAGGTCAGACAACAAGGAGGGAACACAGTTTTGCCCATCAACAGAAAACTGGGTTAAAGATTTACTAAGCATGGCCTCACCCATCTGAACAAGACCCAGTTTCCCCCTCAGTCAGTCTCTAAGCTTCTCTACCAGAGGGCAGACAGAATGAAAACCAAAATCACAGAAAACTAATTACACTGATCACATGGACCACAGCCTTGTCTAACTCAATGAAACTATGAGCCATGCCCTGTAGGGCCACCAAAGATGAACGGGTCATCATGAAGAGTTCTGACAAAATGTGGTCCACTGGAAAAGGAAATGGCAAACCACCTCAGTATTCTTGCCTTGAGAAACCAATGAGAAGTAGGAAAAGGCAAAAAGATAGGACACTGAAAAATGAACTCCCAGGTCGGTAGGTGCCCAATATGCTACTGGAGAACAGTGGAGTAACAACTCCAGAAAGAACAAAGAGATGAAGCCAAAGCTAAAACCACACCCAGTTGTGGATGTGACTGGTGATGGAAGCAAGATCCGATGCTATAAAGAGCAATATTGCATAGGAACCTGGAATGTCAGGTCCATGAATCAAGGTAAATTGGAAGTGGTCAAACAGTAGATGACAAGAGTGAACATTGACATTTTAGGAATCAGTGAAAAAAAAATGGACTGGAATGGGAAAATTTAACTCAGATGACCATTATATCTACTACAGTAAGCAAGAATGCCTTAGAAGAAATGGAGTATCCCTCATAGTCAACAAACGAGTCCAAAATGGAGTTCTTGGATGCAATCTCAAAAACGACAGAATGATCTCTGTTCATTCCCAAGGCAAACCATTCAATATCACAGTAAACCAAGTCTATGCCCCAACCAGTTTTGATGAAGAAGCTGAAGTTGAACAGATCTATGAAGACCTACAAGACCTTCTAGAACACCCAAAAAAGATGTCCGTTTCATTATAGGGGACTGGAATGCAAAAGTAGGAAGTCAAGAGATACCTAGAGTAACAGGTGAATTTGGCCTTGGAGTACAAAACAAAGCAGGTCAAAGGCTACCAGAGTTTTGCCAAGAGAACACACTGGTCATAGCAAACACCCTCTTCCAACAACACAAGGCTCTACAGATGGACATCACCAGATGGTCAATGCCAAAAGCAGATTGATTATATCCTTTGCAGCCAAAGATGGAGAAGCTCTATACAGTCAGCAAAGCCAAGACCAGGAGCTGACTGTAGCTCAGATCATGAACTCCTTCTTGCAAAATTCAGACTTAAATTGAATAAACTAGGAAAACCACTAGACCATTCAGGTATGAACTAAGTCAAATCCCTTATGATTATACAGTGGAAGTGACAAAAAGATTCAAGGAATTCGACTGACAGAGTGCCTAAAGAACTATAGATGGAGGTTCATGACATTGTACAGGACCCAGTGATCAAGACCATCCCCCAAAGAAATAAATGCAAAAAGACAAAATGGTTGTCTGAGGAGACCTTACAAATAGCTGAGAAAAGAAGAAAACTGAAAGGCAAAGGAGAAAAGGAAAGATATACCCATTTGAATGCAGAGTTCCAAAGAATAGCAAGGAGAGATGAGAAAGGCTTCCTCAATTATCAATGCAAAGAAATAGAGGAAAACAATAGAATGGGAAAGACTAGAGTTCACTTCAAGAAAATTAGAGATACCAAAGAAACATTTCATAGAAAGACAGGCACAATAAAGGACAGAAACGGTATGGACCTAACAGAAGCAGAAGATATTAAGAAGAAGTGGCAAGATTACACAGAAGGACTGCACAAAAAAGATCTTTATAACCATGAAGGTGTGGTCACTCACCTAGAGCCAGACATCCTGGAATGTGAAGTCAAGTGGGCCTTAGGAAGCATCACTACAAGCAAAGCTAGTGGAGGCAATGGAATTCCAGTTGAGCTATTTCAAATCCTGAAAGATGATGCTGTGAAAGTGCTGCACTCAATATGCCAGCAAATTTGGAAAACTCAGCAGTGACCACAAGACCAGAAAAGGTCAGTTTTCATTCAATCCCAAAGAAAGGCAAGGCCAAAGAATTCAAACTACTGCACAATTGGACTCATCTCACATGCTAGCAAAGTAATGCTCAAAATTCTTCAAGCCAGGCTTCAACAGTACATGAACTGAACTGTGAATTTCCAGATGTTCAAGCTGGTTTTAAAAAAGGCAGAGAAACCAGAGATCAAATTGCCAACATCTGTTGGATCACTGAAAAAGCAAGAGAGTTCCAGAAAAATATCTACTTCTTTACCGACTACACCAAAGCCTTTGACTGTTTGGACCACAACAAGCTGTAGAAAATTCTGAGAGAGATGGGAAAAACAGACCACCTGACCTGTGTCCTGAGAAATCTGTATCCAGGTCAAGAAGCAACAATTAGAACCAGACATGGAACAACAGACTGGTTCCAAATAGGAAAAGGAGTAAGTCAAGGCTGTATATTGTCACCCTGTTTATTTAACGTATGTGCAGAGTACATCATGTAATATGCCAGGCTGGATGAAGTACAAGCTGGAATCAAGATTGCCATGAGAAATGTCAATAATCTCAGATATGCAGATGACACCACCCTTATGGCAGAAAGCAAAGAACTAAATAACCCCTTGATGAAATTAAGAGAGGAGAGTGAAAAACCTGGCTTAAAGCTCAACATTCAGAAAACTAAGATCATGGCATCCAATCCCATCACTTCATGGCAAATAGGTGGGGAAACAATGGAAACAGTGACAGACTTAATTTGTGGGAGAGGGCTCCAAAATCACTGCAGATGGTGACTACAGCCAAGCTGTGGCCAACTTGGACAGCATACTAAAAAGCAGAGACATTACTTTGCCAACAAAGGTGCCTCTAGTCAAAGCTATAGTTTTTCCAGTAGTCATGTATGGATATGACAGTTGGACTCTAAAGAAAGCTGAGCACCAAAGAACTGATGCTTTTGAACTGTGGTGTTGGAGACAATGCTTGAGAGTCCCTTGGAATGCAAGGAGATCCAACCAGTCCATCCTAAAGCTAATCAGTCCTGAATATTCACTGGAAGGCCTGATGCTGAAGCTTAAACTCCAATAATTTGGCCACCTGACTCCCTGGAGAAGACTCCGATGCTGGGAAAGATTGAGTGTGGGAGGAGAAGGGCACGACAGAGGATGGGATGGTTGGGTGGCATCACCGACTCAATGGACATGAGTTTGAATAAGCTCTGGGAGTTGGTGATGGACAGGGAAGCCTGGCGTGCTGCAATCCATGGTGTCACTAAGAGTCTGACACAACTGAGCAACTGACCTGAACTGAACTAATTTGTACAATTTTTTTAGTTTCCAAGAAGCAATGTCATGTATTTGTCTTTCTCTGTGTGACTTACTTCACTTAGTGAGATAATCTCCAGGCCCATCCATGTTGCTGAAAATGGCGTTATTTCATTCATTTTAGTGGCTGAGTAAAGTCCATAATAACAACTTCAGTATCTACTCATTTGTCAGGGAACATTTAGATTGCCCCTGTGTCTCGGCTATTGTAAAGAGTTGCCTGAAGTTTGGGGTGCATGTATCCTTCCATGTTTTTCTCTGGATATATGCTCAGGATATATTTCCAGATATAGTCCCAGGAGTGGGATTGCAGGGTCATACACTAGCTCAATTTCTAATTTCTTAAGGAACCTCCATACTGTTCTCTACAGCGGTTGTACTTACATTGCCACTGACAGTGTAGGAGAGTTCCCTTTGCTCCACACCCTCCCCAGCATCTATTGTTTGTAGAGATTTTGATTATGACCATTCTGACTGGTGTGAGATTATATATCATTGTATTTTTGCATTTCCATGGAGATTTGCATTTCTCTAATAGCAATGTTGAGAGTCTTTTCATGTGCCTCTTGGCCATCTGTATAAGGAGTTAGTTATATAACTTTGAGCAAGCTGCCTACAGAAGTTAACCTCCTTCTGCAGACTTCTTTGTTTGCATTTGCTAAATTATATTGTAATTTTGTTTATATGTCTGTCCCCTCCACTGCAGGGTAACTCCTGGTACTTCAGCATATTCTACATTATTTTACCAGTGCTTAGCAGGGTGCTAGGTATATATTAATAGTTGCCAATGTTAAAGTAACCTTCATTTTGTCGATTCCATTGATTCACACACTCACTAGGTGCAACAACCAAACTCTTTTGCTTTCTTCTGGGCAGATTCCCCTCATCTGGGAGCCCTCACACTTTCAACTCCATTTTCAGATTTATCCCCAGTTCTTCTTTGATCCCAAGGTGAACTCCATTTTGCCCACCTGAATGTGTCATTCTGGTTGATATGCCCAAGGAAATGTATCTCCAGCTATGGCAGAGGAAGTGATCGCCTTCTGATCTATGTCAACTTAAAAAATAATATAGTCACAACCTGAAAATTGAGAGTTATATTTTTTTCATCAGGAATTTTTAGGACTTCAAGTCTGGAAGGCAGTATCTCCAGTTACCCTGTATCTCCATCTCTGAGGAAGTGAGGAGGAGAGTGAGGATATATAGGAGTTTTTCAGGGAAGGGCAGGTAGTCAGAACATCAAAAGATTACTGTTAATTAAAGAAAACCAGAAATCCCAAGTTAAGAAATTTAGCACTTTTCTATGTATCGGAAGATGCAAGAGTCTGGGCTCCCTGAAATCATTTCTTTGATATGCACCTCAGTTATCTCAGCACCCTGTGTTTTCACATCCCAAGTTTCCTCAGGGATCACCTTACAGAGTGGCTGCAGTCTGCTGGCTGATAGACGAGAGGTACTCTGTTTCCTTCCCAAGTTCCCTAAGGGCTCGCCAGCTCACCTTGGGTGGTGGCTGCATGGCTGCAATCCTGATGACTATTATATCCTTTATTTACTGATATGCTTTGTCTCTTGCTTTGTCAGCACATGTGTGTCCTTGGACAATTCATTTCCAAGTGTTAGACAAGAGCCCATTCTAGGATCCTGGAAGGGGTTCCCCTTCTGCCACAATATTGCAGAGATATTAAGTAACTTGCCCAAAGTCATTTTTGTGTGCCTAGTTGCTCATTCATGTCCGACTCTTTGCAACCCCATAGACTGTAGCCCGCCAGGCTCCTCTGTCCATGGGATTTCCCTGGGCAAGAATATTGGAGTGAATTGCCATGCCCTCCTCCAAGGGATCTTCTTGACCTGGGACTCGAACTGAGGTCTCCTGCATTGCAGGCAGATTCTTTACCAGCTGAGCTACCAGGGAAGCCTCAAAGTCATTTTTAGTGAAAACCAGTGAAGATTCAGTGAAAATGCGACAATTCAAAGCCAAGCAGTTTGAGACAGCAACATGTAAAAGAATAAAATTAAAACACTTTCTAACACCATACACTAAAGTAAACTCAAAATGGATTAAGACTTAAATGCAAGGCCAGAAAATATAAAGCTCTTAGAGGAAAACATAGGTAGTACACTCTTTGACATAAATGACAGCATAATTCTCTCAGATACACCTCCTAGATTAATGGAAATAAAAGCAAAATTAAACAAATGGGACCTAATAAAACTTAAAAGCATTTGCACAGCAAAGTAAACTATAAATAAGATTAAAAGACAATCCTCAGAATGGGAGAAAATAATTGCAAGTGGAGCAACAAAGGGTTAATCTCCAAAATATAGAAACAGCTTATACAACTCAATATCAGAAAAGCAAACAACCCAATCAAACCTGGGCAGAAGACCTAAACAAACATTTCTCCAAAAAAGACATACAGACTGGCAATAAACACATGAAAAGATGCCCAACATTGCTCATTATTAGAGAAATGCAAATCAAAACTACAATGAAGTATCACCTCACACCACTCAGAGTAGCCATCATCCAAAAGTCTACAAACAAATTCTGGAGAGGATTGGGAGAAAGCTTATATGGCCATGATGGAAAACAGTAGGGAGACTCCTTAAAAAACTAGAAATAAATCTACCACATGACCCAGCAAGCCCACCACTGGGCATATACCCAGTTAGTTAGTTATTGTTAGTCACTCAGTCATGTCCAACTCTTTGCGGCCCTGTGGACTACAGCTCGCCAGGCTGCTCTGTCCATGGAAATCTCTGGGCAAAATTACTGGAGTGGGTAGCCAATCCCTTCTCTAGGGAATTTTCCTGATCCAGAATCAAACCTGGGTCTCCTGAATTGCAGGCAGGTTCTTTACCACCTGAGCCACCAGGGAAGCCCTATGAGAAAACCACAATTTTAAAAGACACATGTACCCCAGTGTTCACTGCAGCACTATTTACAATAACAAAGACATGAAAGCAACCTACATGTCCGTTAACAGACAAATGGATAAAGAAGTCGTGGTTCATTTATACAGTAGAATATTATCATCCTGAATATTCATTGGAAGGACTGATGCTGAAGCTGAAACTCCAATACTTTGGCCACCTGATGTGAGAACTGACTCATTGGAAAAGATCCTGCCTGATCCTGGGAAAGACTGAAAGTGGGAGGAGAAGGGGACAACAGAGGATAAAATGGTTGGATGACATCACTGACTCGATGGATATGAGTTTGAGTAAGCTCCAGGAGTTGGTGATGGACAGGGAAACCTGGTGTGCTGAAGTCCATGGGGTTGCAAAGAGTCGGATATGACTGAGCAACTGAACTGAACTGATATTATCATCCATAAAAAAGAATACATTTCAATCAGTTGTAGTGAGAGAACCTAGAGCCTCAGAAAGAGAAAAACAAATCTCGTATCAGTTCAATTCAGTTGTTCAGTCGTGTCTGACTCTTTGCAACCCCATGAACTGCAGCATGCCAGGCCTCCCTGTCCCTCACCAACTGCTGCATTGCAGTCTACCCAAACCCATGTCCATTGAGTCGATGATGACATCCAACCATCTCATCCTCTGTTGTCCCCTTTCCTCCTGCCTTCAATCTTTCCCAGCATCAGGGTCTTTCAAATGAGTCAGCTCTTCGCATCAGGTGGCCAAAGGATTGGAGTTTCAGTTTCAACATCAGTCCTTCCAATGAACACCCAGGACTGATGTCCTTTAGGATGGACTGGTTGGATCTCCTTGCAGTCCAAGGGACTCTCAAGAGTCTTCTCCAACGCCACAGTTCAAAAGCATCAATTCTTCAGCACTCAGCTTTCTTTATACTCCAACTCTCACATCCATACATGACCAATGGAAAAACCATAGCCTTGACTAGACGGACCATATGGCACTTATGAGCCTACTAGAGAATGGACTGGTGGACACGGCAGGGGAAGGCAAGGGTGGAACGAACTGGGAAGGTAGCATTGACATATATACACTATCATGTGTAAAACAGATAGTTAATGGGAGGTTGCTAAATAACACAGAGAGCCCACTGACTCTGTGATGACCTAGAGAGGTGGGTTGGTGGGAGGGGAGGGAGTTTGAAGAGGAAGATATATAAATATATAAATATCTATATTTATATAGATATATAAATATATTTATATATATTTAAATACATATATATATAAATCAGTCACATACATATGACTAATTCCCATTGTTGTATGGCAGAAACCAACACAAAATTGTAAAGCAATTTTCCACCAATTAAACACTAATTTAAAAAAAAAGCAGTTTGGCAATTAAGCATGAGTTTTAACCACAGTTCTACATTGCATTTCCATAAGAAATGTACCATTTTAAGAAATTTAAAGGAAAACTATGATGTGTGATTTAGTAAGCATAAGCACTTACTTTCTAAACGCCAATAAATCTCTAACTATACTGGGGAAAAAAAAGAAACAAAGCAAAACTGACTAGTCAGTCACTACAGATTATTTTTTGATGTAAGCCAGGGTTTTTCTCTTAGCATCAATTCTTATATATAATAACCCATTTAGTATTATTTATTTTTAAATATATATGTAGATCATTAGAAACAATATAATCTTTCTAATCAAAACTTATATGTTATCGGACTTCACATTCCGTTCAGTTCAGTTCAGTTCAGTCGCTCAGTCATATCCAACTCTTTGTGACCCCATGAATCGCAGCACTCCAGGCCTCCTTGTCCTGGAGTTTACTCAAACTCACATCCATCGTGGCGGTGATGCCATCTAGCCAGCTCATCCTCTGTCATCCCCTTCTCCTCCTGCCCCCAATCCCTCCCAGCATCAGAGTCTTTTCCAATGAGTCAACTCTTCCCATGAGGTAGCCAAAGTACTGAGGTTTCAGCTTTAGTATCATTCCTTCCAAAGAACACCCAGGGCTGATCTCCTTTAGAATGGACTGGTTGGATCTCCTTGCAGTCCAAGGGACTCTCAAGAGTCTTCTCCAACACCACAGTTCAAAAGTATCAATTTCTTTGGCACTCAGCCTTCCTCACAATCCAACTCTCACATCCATGCATGACAACTGGAAAAACCATAGTCTTGACTAGATGGACCTTTGTTGGCAAAGTAATGTCTCTGCCTTTGAATATGCTCTCTAGGTTGGTCATAACTTTTCTTCCAAGGAGTAAGAGTCATTCAATTTCATGGCTGCAGTCACCATCTACAGTGATTTTGGAGCCCAAAAAACTAAAGTCTGACACTGTTTCCACTGTTTCCCCATCTCTATTTGCCATGAAGTGATGGGACCAGATGCCATGATCTTAGTTTTCTGAATGTTGAGCTTTAAGCCAACTTTTTCACTCTCCTCTTTTACTTTCATCAAGAGACTTCACATTGGCTAGTTGGAAACAATGAGTCACTAAAGAATGAAATATTTAACAGTAAGAAGGAAATGTTAAAAAAAGAAAAAAATTAAAAAGAGGAAATGTAAGGGCCTTTGGTGGGCAGAAAAACAAATTAATTGTTACCAAATTTACAGTATTTAAACTGTATCTTACAGTATTTAAATTGTGTTTGTTAAAATAGTTCTCCTTTTTCTTTGTAGCTCCTAGTTAGATTTTTAAGCTGGCTGTAAAAAGCCTTTGAGGACTAGATCAGAGTGGAATACAAAGCATGAAGGAAAGCCAGAGCCAGTGAGGAGCAAATGGGTTATAAACAAGGTGGTTGGCAAAATCTTCATTTTCCTTTCCTTTCATTGACCTCCTGGAAATGAAAAGCCCTCCCAAAGACAGGTGGTCCTGAAAATCTAGATAATTTAGCAAAATGAGGCTTGTTGACAGCTTGGCATGAAATGTGATTCTTTAATTACATTTTAATGACAGCTCTTATTATTTTACATAACTGTGTTAGGTGGTAACATGAGGTTAGGGACTACTAATGCAGATTGAATTGTTTTTCTCAACATTTATAACATTCAAGTAATAAAAACACATTTATTGATTAAATGGATAGTAGATATCCCTTTCATATGTGGAACAAGTCTATTTATCATTTTTACTATTAATATCTTTCATAACACTTATATTTTTAAAAAATATTATTACCTTGTTTCAAGGATAACTAACTTGGAACCATGTGCTCCAGCTAAAATCATGTCTAAAATCAGTTTGATTAGAATCCTCATTAATATTAAGGGGCCATATTATTTTTGGGAAAAACACAAATTACAAAGACCTTTAAAAGTTTCTTTATAGGTTTTACTTAACTTCATTGTTTAGAGAGTTTTAGTTCTGCAGCACCTTAAAAAAGATTTATAATTACTGTTTGTGTTTGTTTATAAGCTTAGTGATTTAAATTACCAATAAACTTACTTTTGAATTACATGTGAATTATTCTAAGCAGCTTATATAGATGAACATGAATCCAAGCTTTTCCCAAAGTGATTGCAACCATCTGTGAAAATATTGTACCATATCATATCCATTCATTTATCCTACTTAAGTCTTTTGTAATACATCATCTCCTTGTCCAGTAAAAGTGCTATGATTTTTTTTCAAGCAAAAGTCATATATTCCAAGGTATTGACATGAATATAACTTAAATGTTGTTGTTCAGTCACTAAGTTGTGTCTGACTCCTTGCTACTCCATGGATTGCAGCATGTCAGGCTCTTTTGCCTTCCACTATCTCACAGTTTCCTCAGATTCATGTCCATTGAGTCAGTGATGCCATACAGAAATCTCATCCTCTGTCTCTCCCTTCTCCTCCTGATGTTAATCTTTCCCAGCTTCAGAGTCTTTTCCAATATGTCGACTCTTCACATCAGGTGGCCAAATGGAGCTTCAGCTTCAGCATCCATCCTTCCAATGAATATTCAGCACTGATTTCCTTTAGGATTGACTGGTTTAATCTCCTTGCTGTCCAAAGGACTCTTAAGAGTCTTCTCCAGCACCACAATTCAAAAGCATCAATTCTTTAGTGCTCAGCTTTCTTCATAGTCCAACTCTCACATCTATACATGACTACTGGAAAAACCACAGCTTTGACTACACGGACCCTTGTCAGCAAAGTGATGTCTCTGCTTTTTAATGCACTGTCTGGATTGATCATAGCTTTTCTTCCAAGGAACAAGCATCTTTTGATTCCATTGCTGTAGTCACCGTTTTCAGTGATTTTGGTGATCAAGAAAATTAAATCTATCACTGTTTCCATTTTTTCCCCATCTATCTGCCATGAGGTGACGCTACTGCATCCCGTGATCTTAGGGTTTTGAATGTTGAGTTTTAAGTCATCTTTTTCACTCTCATCTTTCACTCTCCTCAAGAGGCTCTGTAGTTCCTCTTCATTTTCTGCCATTAGAGTGGGATCATCTGCATATCTGAAGTCACTGATATTTTTCCCTGCAGTCATAATACTGGTTTGTGATTCATCCACCCTGGATATTTGCATGATGTACTCTGCACAGAAGTTAAATAAGCAGAGTGACAATATACAGCCTTGAAGTACTCCTTTCCCAATTTTGAGCCAGTCAGTTGTTCCATGTAAGGTTCTAACTGTTGTTTATTGAACTGCATACAGGTTTCTCAAGAAGGGTAAGATGATCTGATATTCCCATCCCTTTAGAATAGTCCACAGTTCATTGTGATCCACACAGTCAAAGGCTTTAGCATAGTCAATGAAGCAGAAGTAGATGTTTCTTTTGGAATTCCCTTGCTTTTTCTATGATCCAGTGTATGTTGGCAATTTGACCTCTGGATCCTCTGCCTTTTCTAAAAACAGGTTGTACATCTGGAAGTTCACATACTGCTGAAGCCTAGCTTGAAGGATTTTGAGCATAATCTTCCTGGCATGTGAAATGAGTACATTTTTAAAGTAATTTGAACATTCTTTGGCATTTCCCTTCTTTGGGATTGAAATGTTCCAGTCTTGTGGCCATTACTGAGTTTTCCAAATTTCCTGACATATTGAGTGCAGCACTTTAACAGCATCATCTTTTAGGATTTGAAATAGTTCAGATGGAATTCCATCACCTGCCCTAGCTTTGTTGATAGTAATGCTTCCTAAGGCCACTTGATTTCACACTCCAGGATGTCTGGCTCTAGGTGAGTGACCACACCATCGTGGTTATCTGGCTCACTAAGACCTTTTTTTTACAGCTGTTCTGTGTATTCTTGCCCCCTCTTATTAATCTCTTCTGCTTCTGTTAGATCCTTGCCATTTCTGCATTTATTGTGTCCATCTTTGCATGAAATGTTCCCTTTGTATCTCCAATTTTCTTGAACAGATAATAGAAATCTATGTTCCCTTTTCTTGGGTAAATCATAAGTGAATATATACTATTTAGTGTTTTAGTTCAAGGAAAGCTAAGTTTAGAAAACATAAGTTTATTTGGTGCTTAGCAAGATGGGTTGCAGGCATCCCTGGTGGCTCAGATGGTAAACAATCTGCCTGCAATGCAGGAGACCGGGGTTCAATCCCTGTGTTGGGCAGATTCCCCGGGAAAGGAAATGGCTACCCACTCCAGTATTCTTGAGTGGAGAAGTCCATGGACAGAGGAGCCTGGGCGGGGGAGGGGACGGAGGAGGAGGAGGCGGAGGCGGGGGAGGCGGAGGCGGGGGAGGGGGGGGAGGCGGAGGAGGCGGAGGCGGAGGCGGAGGCGGAGGCGGAGGCGGGGGCGGGGGCGGGGGCGGGGGCGGGGGCGGGGGCGGGGGCGGGGGCGGGGGCGGGGGCGGGGGCGGGGGCGGGGGCGGGGGCGGGGGCGGGGGCGGGGGCGGGCTACAGTCCATGGGGTGGCAAATAGTCAGAAATGACTGACTCGACTAACACTTCCATTTTCAAAATGGGTTGCATTTGTTTTTTATTTTTCTCCTGATTCTCAAAGTATATAAATTGTAACAAATTGGCTAATCATTTTTCCAAGAGAGAAAACAGTCACATTAAACTGCACCTGTTCAAAATGGAGCTCAGGATTTTGCCTCTACACCTGGTACCCCATCAGTGCTTTCCATCTTGGTAAATCACACCTCCTTCAACCATTTGTTCATGCCTGAAACTTAACTAATTCATCTTTCTCCCCTCAAATCATATCCACTAGGAAGTCTTTTTTATTCTATCTTCTAAATGGATCTTAATTATATTCACTCTTCTCTATTTCCACTGGTCCCAGTAATGTTCCAATATTTGATTTGTCTTATCTACTTTTACCTATTGCCAAGTCCTTCTCTAGCCTTACAGGCAGCATTATTTTTAAAACTATTAAGCTTGTGATACAATCTCTTTGAAATAAAGTCTGACTTTTAAGAAATAAAACTAAGCATATACTTAATACCATGACTAAGAAATTCAATCCTAGATATTTACCTGAGAGTAATAAATATGTCTGTGTGTATATATATATATATTTTAAATAAAAGCCTTATTTTAAACTGTCCATGAGAGCCAAAATTGGAAAAAGCTCAGGTAGCCACCAACAGGAAATGAGTAAACAAGCTGTCATATATTTATACAATAGAATATTTTAATAATTTATTATTTTAATTAATTTTTATTAGAATATACTTGCTTTACAATGTTGCATTAGTTTCTGCTGTACAGCAGAGTCAGTTACACATATACAAATATCCCCTCTTTTTTGGATTTCCTTCCCATTTAGGTTACCCCAGAGGACTGACTCGTGTTCCCTGCGCTGTACTGTAGGTTCTCATTAGTCATCTACTTTACACATAGTCGTGTATATATGTCGGTCCCAATCTCCCAATTCATCCCATCCCCCTTCCCACCGTGGCATCCATAAGTTTGTTCTCTATATCTGCATCTCTATTTTCGCTTTTCAAATACATTCATCTGTACCATTTTTCTAGATTCCACATATAAGAGATATTTTACTTTTTTTTTTTTCTCTTTCTGACTTACTTCACTCTGCACGGCAGTCTCCCTCCTCATGAGTCTATGCATGTCTATGGAAATGTCTCTATCTCATTTCTTGTCGTGACTGAGTAATATTCCATTGTATATACACGCCACATCTTTTTTATCCGTTCTTCTGTTGATGGACGTTTAGGTTGCTTCCATGTCCTAGCTATTGTAAATTGTGCTGCAGTGAATATTAGGATGCGTGTATCTTTTTATAGGCTTAGAGACTGAAAAACAAGAAATAAAGTTTCTGTATGCATGGATCACTCCCTGAAACTTAAAGTCTCGTAGAATGACATTTATCTTCATATAACATTATGTCTAATCATATTTTTCTTTGTCAGTTCTTACAAAGTTAATAGATCCTTCTTCAAAGGGGCCTTGTAATTAATAATGGTATAAATAATTATGTGATTATCTGACTCCTCCAGTAGTTTTTAAAAACCATTTGACCATGATCAATTAATGTATCTCCAGTCTACTGCCATGCTCAGCACTTGGCCTGAAGAGTACCCAGTAAATACCTATCAAAATTCATATGAAAACTGACTAAAGAGATAATCTCCTGATTCATTTCAATGTAAGTCATGAATTGTTTGTGTGGTCTAACTATTGATTTTTTAATATCCCCTCATTTCTTAAAAGGGTAGCAATTTTTTACAGTGAAAATGAAACCATGCTAAATGAGACTTAGAAAAAAAGTATTGTTGAAAATGTTCAACTGGCAAGTATCCCAGGTGTTTTACCTGATTATGGCAAAATAAATAATTCCAACAAGCATTGCAGCTGATTATAAACAATTGTTTTAATAAGTAAATGGGTGTGTTGACTCAAGTAAACATTAATTTTCATTCCACTTAAATTTAGTTACTCATAACATGGCATAAGAAAACAACAAATGTACATTTTGACATGAAATAAAACATGTTATTTTTCCAGTGATCTGGTAGGGAATAGGAGATTAAGAGTATCCCTGTCTATTAGAAGAGCTATAAAACTTTTCCTGTCATAGAATTGGAGGCATTATCAGGGTAATAGTTAATTTAAATTGCTCTATAGACAAGTCTCTGTGCTACTGGAACTGATTAATCCTCTAGTGATATTTACCATTAACTCAGCTAAGAGAAGTAAAGAGAAAAAAGTCTCCATTGCCCAGTTTTAAGATATGTATATTAGAAAATTAAGGAGGCAGATATTTATTAAAAAAAATAATAACCAGAAACCACAATAAAAAGTATTGATAAAAGAGACACTATGAAGTAGTCTTTCAGTTGACATGTGTGAGAAGATAAAGGCAGCTTTGAGATTATGTATTTATATGTGAGGAGGTTTTCCTAAGCCCTATCAAATATGAGAGATTAATATTTTGTAATATGTGTTAAAATCTTTTAATTTATAATATCACAAATGTTGGATTAGAGGGAAGAAAAAAGGCAGAAGAAACTTTTTTATCTCACTCAGGAAGTCCCCACAAAGAACTCACTGTTGAAAGTATTAAAAAGTTATACACACTTTAATTTGCATTACAATTACTGTGATAACTACATATATTTCCACTGGATGAAAATAAGGTCCAGGGAGAACCTGTAAGTTGAACACTTAGCTCTGCAGCCTCAGTCCCAACAGATTTCATTCGGACCCGCATAAATGAGCCAAGGTTACCTGGTGACTCTGAATGAGGGACACTGAGAATTGCATTTGCAAGATTTAAGAACAGAGTATAAGATATTTACCCAAAGTAACTTCCATTTATTCCTCTACTTTGCCAGTATTCTGAGAAGAAAAAAAATGCAATGAAGGAAGACACCAATTCTTAAGTGAATAATCCCTTTTGTAAAGCATAATAAACATGCAGCTAATAGCGAAACGGGGGGGGGGGCGCTAAATTTACTTTCTTCTTCTCAAAACAGGAAAAATACCCTCACTCAAAACAAGATTAGTATCCTCATTAAAATCTTATATTGAATATGTTGCATTTTGAAGAGAAGAAAATAGAAAACTAGGAGATTTCCCCAGCAAGTATTTTGTACTGGTCTACCAAAAATCTCTCAGGGTAGCATTTAAGAGGTGATTTCATTGCAGTCTGAATTTCATTGAAAATTCTTTGCCTGAAAATCAATTGTGTAGTTCCTCAGATGTGATCAGACCAGGGGATGTTAACTTACTCTAAATTAAATTAATGAGAGGCTGGAATGTAAACCAGAATACCAATTTATTCATTTGCAATAAGAATTATTGCTTTATTCTGACCAGAATGTATACATTGCCATGATCAAAATATGCTTTCTTTATGGCACAATTACATGAAAACTAAAACAGAAATTTGCTTGTGATCTAAGGAACAAGCGCTAGGAATGTGAATGATTCTAAACAGCTTCTGAAAGACACAAACTTGCCGGATAGTATTACTCCTGGTCATTGACAAAATATTCTCTCTCCTATTGAACACTGAGCACATAGACAATTTTTTTTCCTATTCGTTGTCTTCCAAAACCCTATGATGAAAAATGAACCTTTATTCAAATATACTTATGAAGTTTATTTGACCCTGGTTCAGTCTATAACCGGAGAAGGCAATGGCACCCCATTCTTGCCTGGAGAATCCCGTGGATGGAGGAGCCTGGTAGGCTACAGTCCATGGGGTCTCTAAGAGTCGGACATGACTGACGCGACTTTGCAGCAGCAGCAGTCTACACTAACAGTCACTAAGTGTGACTTTATGTGTCTTTGATTTCATCCACTAAACGCTGAACTCTTTATTTTTACTCAAAATCTACCTGATTTTATTTCCCAAATCATATAAAAAGGAGGACTTGGAAGGATCTCTTATACTCCCTGCACCTGTCATCATCTATAGCCACGTGAAAATCCTTTAGTCCCTATAATCAGATTTAGTTTGGAATATACTTTGTTCTTAGCTGCTATTGGCACTGCCATTTCTGACTAATCTTACTCCATGGAAGCTTCAAGCATGCCAAAGAGAGTACTTTTAGACCAAAGCAGTAGTTTGAATTGTTGAAAAGATACTAGGTTTGGCAAGAGAGCAAGATGAGGTTTAATTCTCTGCAAGAAACAATATTTCTGCAAGATATTAACAGTTGTCTTTTATTCATAAGGTTTCAGAGTCAGAATCATGGAAAGCCTGCTTAAACCACAGCTACATGATTTTGTGTGTGGGTGTGTGTCTGTAACTCGCTAATCAAAGGCAAAGTATTGTCACATAATATGTGACCTACCTGACCATGTTTCATGTAGAGCATCCACTAACAATCAATAGAACTAAGGTTTGGAAGATGCAGCTAAGAGCAGATATTCTATTATAAAAATCAGTTTGCAGTAATCTGTAAACAGCATTGGATCTTCTTTATCACTGTTCTCTCATCTGGGAAAATTATGGAAAGTTGATTGGAGGAGCTTTCCATAGGTGACTTGTAATTATCCTCATCACCATCACGAGGAGGAAGAGGGGGGAGAATTGGTTATCAAGGGGAAGTCATAAGTCAGATAGTAGTATTTCTTCAAGTATGACATCTAGATTACCTATATCAAAATCTTCTTGGCTATTTTACAAAAAGATGTAAATTCCCAAGTTCCCCTGAAGACCACTGAATTAGAATCTCTAGAGACGGACCCAGAAATGTGGATTTTAAGTGGAAGCACCATGAAATCTGTATGCACATTTCAGTTTGAATATCTATTTAAGTTAGGAAAAAAGACATTTAGTCCCAAAACATCTTATGAGATTTGATAGACCAACTGGCATCTACTAAGCCATGGGATTAAGCCAATGTCTCTAGTTAAAAAAAGAAAAATAAACTTTTGCAAAGATTTTATAAATGCCAATATATAGTAGTTTCTCCAGTATCCCTCTAATTCTGTCAGTCATATTATATCTAAATAAGACAGGGAAGACTTTCATTGCATAATGATACACCCCAAAATCTTAAACTAGGGACATTGTATAAATATACCAAAAATAAATAAATAAATAAATAAATATACACATTCATATTTCTTCCTATTTTCTATGTCCATAATTCACAAGAGAACTATAAGGACCTCGAATTTTCAAACTTGATTATTTGAGAATAAAACAGGACACAAATGAATTTCTAGCCATTAAAGGATAAACTAGGAAAAAATGAAGCATTGTCCAATTTAAATATTTTATTTCAGTATTTACTTCAACCAAACAGGTTTTGCACCTCCTAGTATTAATATAAAGTTCTGTAACCTCAGCTCTTATAGACATAACTTCATATGCATGTCTCAGGAACAAGTATGTCCTTTACCATTCCCTTCACTCCTTCAAATACTTACAGACATTAAAATATTACAAATGTTTCAGCCTATGAGATCTTTTTGTTTTGTACTCAGAAATTTTGTGGTTTTTTTTCCAGTGATGGGTATTTAGATCTGACTATACCTATTTTCTATCTCTTTTCAACCCCTTAACTGATTATTATTAGTTTTTTAAATATCATTGAAATAAATTGTCTAAAATAAATGTTCTATAGTTCTCCACACTAAAAGAAAAAAATAGCACGTCTGAGAAATATTAGTTAAACTTTACATTTTAAACTAATATATAGATGACTTACAGTATTGTATTAGTATCAAGTGAGCAACATAGTGACTCAGTATTTTTAAACACTACAAAATAATCACTATTATGAATCTAGTTGCCATCTATCACAATACACAGTTTTTATAATACAGGCTGACTGTATCCCACATGTTCTACATTAAATCCCATGCTTCCTCATTTCATAACTGCGGGTTTGTACTTCTAAACCCCCTTCACCTATTTCGCTCACCTCCCTACTTCTCTCCTCTCTGGCAGCCACTACTTTATTCTCTGCCTCTGTGTATCTGTTGCTTTTTTTATGTTTTCTGATTTGTTTTGTTCTAAAAAAGTGAACTCAAACAGCATTAGTATTTCACATTCTGAGTTGTTTCACTTAGAATAATACCATCTAGGTCCTACCATGTTGAGACATATTGCAAGATATCTTTTTCTAATAGATAGGTAATATTCTATTACATATAATATAATATATAACTATATCACATTCTTTATCCATTCATCTGCTGATGGGCACTCACACTGATTTCATATTTTGGCTATTGTAAATATCACTGTGATGAGCTTTGGGGTGCATATATCTTTTGAAATTACTATTTCTCCTTTCTTCGGGTGATGACACGGAAGTGGAATGCTGAATCAAATGGTAGTTCTGCCTACAGTTTCTGATGAATCTTCGTATAGTTTGCCCAGGAGTTATACCATTTTACGTTCCTACCAATAGTGTTGGCAGCCTCTGTTTCCTCCACAACTTCCCAGACATTTATTATTTGTAGATGTTTTCACAACGGTCCTTCTCACTAGTGGGAGGTGACATTTCCTTGTAGCACCATTACAGTCTAGCTTTGGGACCCAAGGGTGCAAGGGCAACAGGGATGTGACATCAGACCATACCACAAAGCAGGATGAGAATATGATAGTCATTGCTTCTAATTTGCTATTTATGCATTAATTTCATTTTGATTTTCGGTTGGAATATACTTGATCAACAATGCTCTGTTTGTTTTAGGTA
Organism: Capra hircus; assembly: GCF_001704415.2. NCBI lineage: Eukaryota > Metazoa > Chordata > Mammalia > Artiodactyla > Bovidae > Capra > Capra hircus. The sequence goes on from NC_030811.1 coordinate 79,035,262, forward strand.
TACAGCAACATGATTCACTGATACATGTACACCTATCTATTTTTGGTGGGTTTTTACGAATAGAGGATATTGCGGTGTTGAGTACACACAAGAGAAGACTACACATGGACAACACCAGATGGTCAATCCTGAAATCAGACTGATTATATTTGCAGCCAAAGATAGAGAAGCTCTATACAATCAGCAAAAGCAAGAACAGGAGCTGACTGTGGCTCAGATCATGAACTCCTTATTGCCAGATACAGACTTAAATAGAAGAAACAAGAGAAAACCACTAGAACATTCAGGTATGAACTAAGTCAAATCCCTTATGCTTATATACTGGAAGTGACAAAATGATTCAGGGAATTCAATCTGATGGACAGAGTGCCTAAAGAACTATGGATGGAGGTTCGTGACATTGTACAAGAGGCAGTGATTAAGACCATCCCCAAGAAAAAGAAACACAAAAAGGCAAAGATGGTTGTCTGAGGAGGCTTTACAAATAGCTGAGAAAAGAAGAGAAGCCAAAGGCAACAGGGAAAAGGAGAAATATACCCATTTGAATGCAGAGTTCCAAAGAATAGCACAGAGGGATAAGAAAGCCTTCCTCAGTGATCAATACAAAGAAACAGAGGAAAGCAATAAATGGGAAATACTAGAGATCTCTTCAAGAAAATTAGAGATACCAAGGAAACATTTCATGCAAAGATGGGCACAATAAAGGACAGAAACAGTGTGGACCTAACAGAAGCAGAAGATATTCTGAAAGAGATGGAAATACCAGACCACCTGACCTGAGTCCTGAGAAACCTGTATGCAGGTCAAGAAGAAACAGTTAGAACTGGACATGGAACAACAGACTGGTTTCAAATAAGAAAAGGAGTACGTCAATGCTGTATATTGCCACCCTGCTTATTTAGCTTACATGCAGAGTACATCATGAGAAATGCTGAGCTGGATGAAGCACAAGCTGGAATCGAGACTGCTTGGAGAAATCAATAACCTCAGATATGCAGATGACACCACCCTTATGGCAGAAAGTGAAGAAGAACTAAAGAGCCTCGTGGTGAAAGTGAAAGAAGAGAGTGAAAAAGTTGGCTTAAAGCTCAACATTCAGAAAACTAAGATCATGGCATCTGGGCCCATCACTTCATGGCAAATAGGTGGGGAAACAATGGAAACAGTGACAGACTTTATTTTGGAGGGCTCCAAAATCACTGCAGATGGTGACTGCAGCCATAAAATTAAAAGATGCTTGCACTTTGGAAGAAAAGCTGTGGCCAACCTAGACAGCATACTAAAAAGCAGAGACATTACTTTGCAAACAAAGGTACATCTAGTCAAAGCTATGGTTTTTCCAGTAGTCATGTATGAATGTGAGAGTTGGACTATAAAGAAAATTGAACACCAAAGAATTGATGCTTTTGAACTGTGGTGTTGGGGAAGACTCTAGAGAGTCCCCTGGACTGCAAGGAGATCCAATCAGTCTGTCCTAAAGGAAATCAGTCCTGAATGTTCATTGGAAGAACTGATGTTGAAGCTGAAACTCCAATACTTTGGCTACCTGATATGAAGAACAGACTCATTAGAAAAGACCCTGATGCTGGGAAAGATTGAAGGCAGGAGGATAAGGGGGGGACAGAGGATGGGATGGTTGGATGGCATCACCAAATCAAAGGACATGAATTTGAGGAAGCTCTGGGAGTTGGTGATGGACAGGGAAGCCTAGCGTGCTGCAGTCCATGGGGTCACAGAGTCGGACACAACTGAGCGCTGAACTGAACTGACAGTGTTGAGTAGAGTACCTTCTCTAGACTGAGATTGCTAATTATGTTTTATATATATACACATGCAAATATATATATAAATACCAATTGATATATATCAATTATGTTTTATATGTTTATACATACACATATATGTGTGTGTGTATATATATACATATATATGTGTGTATATATATATATATATATATATATATATATATCTCAGTCCCAAGCTTCTATTTATCCCTTATTCTACCTTCCCCCTTTGTTAACCATTAGTTTAATTCTATGTCTTAGGGTGTTTTTCTGTTTTTTTAATCAGTTCATTGGTATCAATTTTGGGATTCCAGCAATAGGTGATAACATATGCTGTTTACATTTTTCTTCTTGCTGACTGCATTTACTTTGATCCTCACTTTGACCCTGAATGTCACAGAAATTGGCATTATTCCTATTTTCTCTTAGCTGAGTAGTATTTCAAAGTACATATGGAACACAACATCTTTCTCCAAAATACAGAGGATGGACATTTTGTTGCTTTCATGTCTTAGGGATTGTAAACAGTGCTGCAATGAACATATGGGTGGATCTGTCTTTTCTATGTAGGATTTACCCCTATACACAGCGGAGTGTAAGATTGCCCAATCCTAGGGTAGATCTGTTTGTAGATTTAAAGGACCCTTTCTTCTGTTTTTTATCACCTTCATTACCAATTTATATTTCTGCCCATTTATATATTCCGCCAGTACATCTGCAATTCTTGCAGGGATTGTTTGTAGACATTTTGAGGATGTCCCTTCTGTCTGAGGCAAAGTGAGACTGGTAGTGCTTTTGATTTGCATTTCCCTAATCGATATTAATGTGGAGCATCCTTTCCTCTCCTTTTTTCCCTTTAAACAGTGCAAGGAAAATTTACCACTAGAAATGGACATCTTGACGCTTGCCCAGTATTAAATTTGATTTCCATTACCTATTTCAGGACATTGATTGAGGGCAGCTGTCATTGACAGCCTCTTAATCCTCATTGACTCCTACAGGCCCCTGAACGTGAAAGTGTGAAAGTCTCAGTCCTGTCTGACTATACGCGACCCCATGGACCGTAGCCTGCTGGGCTCTGTCCAAGGGGATTCTCCAGGCAAGAATACTGGAGTGGATAGGGCCAGTTTTTAAGTTGTTGTTCCAGAAAACGATCACAAGGCGGCAGCATTTCTACACACACGCACACGCACACGCACACGCACGCGCACACACACACATCTGGCTTGTAAATTAGAAGATACACCCAAGGGCTGGTATTTCGATCCTTCATCTTCCTTCGTCTGCTGCCCAGAATAATCCCACTCCCCTCAAAACCGCTCAGCTGTGGATGCGGTCCTTTGTACTGCCAGGACTGGGAGGAAGCTGGCTGGAAGGTGGGAACCCCACCGCTAGGAGACATGGAAACCAGGTAACTTTTCAAAGCGCCTCCAGCCCAGAAAGTCGAGCAATTTTGGAGTGCACTAACCTTGGTTTAGGTGAAGCTGGGCCTGCGTCGATTCGGATACTGTGGTTTCATCTAGAGGGGAGCAGGCAGTACAGGTCCAAGGAGGGGCTTCTTCGCCCGCACATCCTTGCCAGCTTCCTTGGCCCGAATCCACCCAGCCTTGGGATCAAGGCCGCTCAGGCCCCATGGATGTGACACCCGCCCAGCTCCCAGGGGCGTTAGCTGAATATTGCAGCATTGCTTTTGCAGTTTTATTTTCTTCTTTGAATTTTATTTGTTGATTTTCTTTTGGTTCTGCTGCCTCTCCCTTGCTGTGCAGGTTATTCTCTCATTGCAGAGAGCAGGGGCTATTTTGGTGGCGGTGCCCAGGCTCCTCCTTGCAGGGGCTGCTCTCACTGTGGAGCACCGGCTCCAGGGTGCAGGCTGTTTCTCAGCAGGCTGGCTGAGTAGTTGTGTTTCAGACTCTAAAGCACGCGCTCTGTAGTTGCGGCGCCTGGGCTTGGTTGCTCCTGGGCAGGTAGACGTATTTTGGATCAGAATGGGAAAAGAGTCTCCTGCGTTGGCTTGAGGATTCTTTACCTCTGAGCCACCAAGGAAGCCCTTCTTTTTCATTTTTTTTCTTCTATTTTTAAATTCACTTTTTCCCTTTAATTGAGGAGAAATGATTTACAATATAGTGTTGCTTTTAGGTGTAGAACAGCCTGGCTCAGTGATATATATGCACCTGTCTATTCTTTTTGAATTTTTTTCCAATAGAAGTTATTACAGACAGTTGAGTACAGTGCCCTGTCCATCCAGTAGGTGCATGTTTATTATCTGAGTGATACATACATTCATGTGTACAAGTCAGTTGGAAGCTTCTAAAATATCCCTCCTTTTGGACTTTTTCCTTTGGTAACTTTCAGTTTGACTTCTGTGACTGACTGTGAGTCTGTCTCAGAAGTTGTTTCATTCCTATTGATGTTTAATATCCTACTGATATCACCTGTAAGTGATATCATATGCTCATTGTCTTTCTCCATCCAACTGAATTACTAGTTATGACCATGTTTTGGTGCATCCATGTTGAAGCAGCTGGCAGCATTTCCTTGTTTTCTTAGCTGAGTAATATTCCATTGTACATGTGGAACACAATTCTCCATTCCACACAGGATGGATATTTTGGTTGCTTCCGTATATTGCATGTTTTAATCAGTGCTGCGTTGAACGTGGGGCTGGATGTGTCTTTTTGATGTACGGTTTTCTCCAGGTATACAGCCAGGTGTGTGAGTCCTCAATCATCAAGTAGCTCTATGTGCAGTTTCACAAGGACCCTTTTTCTTGATCTTCACTGTGATCATTACCAATTTACACTCCCACTGACAGTGCAGGAGACTTCTGTTTTCTCTCCACTCTCTCCTGCAGGGAGTGTTTGTAGACTTTTGAGGATGTCCCTACAAACCGGTTCAAGGTCAGTCTCATGGGACTTTAGACTTGCTTTTCCCTAAGCCTCACTAATAAGGAGCATCGTTCCTCTTCTTCTTTTTCACTTAAAACAGTGCCACAAAAATTTACCACGTGAAATGACCCTTTTGTGGTCAACTCTGCTTTAAATTTGTTTTCCATTATCTATTTTGGACTCTTCTGTTGACTATGAGGGGCACTCAAATTCTTCTAATGGATTCTTGCCCACAGTAGTAGACATACTGGTCATCTGAATTAAATTCACCCATTCCCGTCCAGGGAAGGGACTTCCCTGGTGGTTCAGACAGTAAAGAATATGCCTGCAATGCTAGAGACCTGGGTTTGATTCCTGGGTTGGGAAGATCCTCTGGAGAAGGGAATGGCTACTTACTCCAGTATTCCTGCCTGGAGAATCCCATGGGCAGAAGAGCCTGGTGGGCTATTGTCCATTGGGTCACAAAGAATCAGACATGACTGAGCGACTAACACTTTCACTTCATTTTCTTTTATTCCCGTCCATGTTAATTCACTGATTCCTAAAATGTCCATGTTCACTCTTGCCACCTCCTTCTTGACCACATCTTTTTTACCTTGATTCATGGACCTAACATTCCAGGTTCCTATGCAATATTATTCTCTACAAAATCGGACTTTACTTTCACCACCAGACACATCCACAGCTGAGTGTCCCTTCCACTTTGGCTCCGCCTCTACATTCTTTCTGGAGCCATTTCTCCACTCTCCCTCAGCAGCATACTGGATAATGAACAGCACATGAACCAAGAACTTCCAGATGTATAAGCTGGATTTAGAAAAGACAGAGGAACCACAGATCAAACTGCCAACATCTGTTGGATCACAGGGAAAGCAAGGGAATTCCAGAAAAACCATCTATTTCTGCTTCATTGACTACACTAAAGCCTTTGATCGTGTGGATCACAACAAGCTGTGGAAAATACTTCAGTTCAGTCGCTCATTCGCTCATTGCTTAAAGAGATGGGAATACCAGATTACCTTACCTATCTCCTGACAAACCTGTATGAAGTTCAAGAAGTAATAGTTAGAACCAGGCATGGAACAATGGACTGGCTCCAAATTGGGAAAGGAGTAAGACAAGACTGTATATTGTCTCCTTGCTTATTTAACTTCTCTAAAGAATACATCAAGAAAAATGCCAGGCTGGATGAATCACAAGCTGGAATCAAGATAACCAGGAGAAATATCAATAACCTCACATATACAGATGATACCTAATGGTAGAAAGTGAAGAGGAAGTAAATAGACTCTTGATGAGGGTGAAAGAGGAAAATGAAAAGATGACTTAATCTCAATATTTAAAAAACTAAGGTCATGGCATCTAGTCCCATCACTTCATGGCAGTGGAAGGGAAAAAGTGGAAACAGTGACAGATTTTAGTTTCTTGGGCTCCAAAATCATGGCAGTCAGTGACTGCTGCCATGAAATTAAAAGATGCTTGCTCCTTGGAAGAAAAGCTATGACAAACCTAGACATCATTTTAAAAAGCAGAGATATCACTTTGACAACAAAGGTCCCTAAAGTCAAAGCTATGGTTTTTCCAGTAGTCATGTGCAGATGTGAGAGTTGGACTATAAAGAAAGCTGAGTGCCAAAGAACTGATGCTTTCAAATTGTGTTGTTGGAGAAGATTCTTGAGAGTGACTTGGACAGCAAGGAGATTGAACCAGTCAATCCTAAAGGATATCAACCCTGAATACTCACTGGGAGGACTGATGCTGAAACTGAAGGTACAGTAATTTGGTCACCTGATTTGGAGAGCCACCTCATTTGAAAAATCCCTGATATTGGGAAAGATTGAGGGCAGGAGAACAAGAGAGCAACAGAAGATGAGATGCTTGGATGGCATCACTGACTCAGTGGACATGACTTTGAGCACTGAAGGACAGGGAAGCCTCATGTGCTGCAGTCCATTGGGTTGCAAAGAGCTGGGCATGACTTAGGGACTGAACAACAACAATGTGCTAAGTCGCATCAATCGTGTCTGACTCTGTGCGACCCCATAGATGGCAGCCCAACAGGCTCCTCTGTCCCTGGGATTCTCCAGGCAAGAATACTGGAGTGGGTTGCCATTTCCTTCTCCAATGCATGAAAGTGAGAGTGAAGTAGCTCAGTCGTGTCCGACTCTTAGCGACTCCATGGACTATAGCCTACCAGGCTCCTCCATCCATGGGATTCTCCAGGCAAGAGTACTGGAGTGGGTTGCCATTGCCTTCTCCAGTAGAAAAAAGCTCAAATTTATGGCCAGAGTCAGAGCAGGCATTGTTAATTGGCCCGGTGAGGGGATCCCATCTAGTAATATCACAGTGACCTGAATAAACAACCTATTTCGGAACACTGCCTAAGGGCAGCTGTCATTGATTGTCTCACAGGCCTCTTGACTCTGAAGGGCCCCTAAGGACCAGGTTTGATATTGTAGTTCTGGGAAATGGCCACGAGGCAGCAGCATTTCTTCACGCCCCACTCTGCTTCCAGGGGCAACAGGAGCCTTCCTGAAAAGTCCTGTGTCCCAGGTTGTAAATTAGAGTGGAACATGCCAGAAGACATGCAAGGGCCAGTGTTTCATCACTTCTCACTTTGTCTTCTGGCCCCAGAATAATTCCGTAATTCCGGCACCCTTAGACTGCTCGGCTGTGGGTGCTGTAGTTTGTAGTGCAGGTGCTGCAAGAAAGCTGAGTGGAGGTAGGACGCCCATGGCCAGGAGATGAGGAGACCAAGTGACTTTTCCAACCTCTCCAACCCTGGTTCAGTTCAGTTCACTTGCCCAGTCATGTCCAACTCTTTGTGACCCCATGAACTGCAGCACACTAGGCCTCCCTGTCCATCACCAGCTCCCAGAGTCCACCCAAACCCATGTCCATTGAGTAGGTGATGCCATCCATCCATCTCATCCTCTGTCGTCCCTGTCTCCTCCTGCCCTCAATCTTTCCCAGCATGAGGATCTTTTCAAATGAGTCAGCTCTTCACATCAGGTGGCCAAAGTATTGGAGTTTCAGCTTCAACATCAGTCCTTCCAATGAACACCCAGGACTGATTTCCTTTAGGATGGACTGGTTGGATCTCCTTGCAGTCCAAGGGACTCTCAAGAGTCTTCTCCAACACAACAGTTCGAAAGCATCAATTCTTCGATGCTTAGCTTTCTTTATACTCCAACTCTCACATCCATACATGACTACTGGAAAAACCATAGCCTTGATTAAATGGATCTTTGCTGACAAAGCAATATCTCTGCTTTTTAATATGCTGTCTAGTTTGGTCATAACTTGCCTTCCAAGGAGTAAGTGTCTTTTAATTTCATGGCTGCAGTCACCATCTGTAGTTATTTTGGAGCTCAAAAAATAAAGTCAGCCACTGTTTCCAGTGTTTCCCCATCTATTTGCCATGAAGTGATGGGACCAGATGTCATGATCTTAGTTTTCTGAATGTTGAGCGTTAAGCCAACTTTTTCACTCTCCTCTTTCACTTTCAACAAGAGGCTCTTTAGTTCGTCTTCACTTTCTGCCATAAGGGTGGTGTCATCTGCATATCTGATGTTATTGATATTTCTCCCAGGAATCTAGGAGGTCAAACAATTTGGGGGTACAGGAAGCTTTGTTTGGCTGAAGCTGGGCCTGTGTTGATCTGGACATTGCTGTAGTTTAACTTGAATGGAACAGAGATACAGTTAAGTGGGGCTCATTTAGGTGGGTGCATCCCTGCCAGCTTCCTTGGCCCCATTAGAGTCCAACTTTGGGACCAGGGCTGCTCAGGCTCCATCAGTGTGACATCACTCCAGCTCCCAGGGGCCTGAGGGGAATATTTGAAACATATCTATTTCATTTTCTTCATTAAAAAAAATTTTTTTTTCATTTAAAATTTTTTTATGTCTTTATTTTTGGCTTTGTCGGGTCTTCATTGCCGCTCTGGCCTTTCTCCCTTTGCGCAGAGCAGCTGTAGCCTTTAGCTGGGGTGCCATTGCCGTGGCTTCTCTTATTGTGAAGTATGGGCTCTAGGGTCCAGGGACTTCAGTACTGGGGGCTGGTGAGCTCTAGCAATTGCAAAATTGTTGTGGCTTATAGACGTACTTACTTCAGGGCATGTGGGAACATTTTGTTTTGGGATGACCCGTGTCTCCCTCATTGGCAGGGGTATTCTTTACCACTGAGCTATGAAAGCCCACGTTTTCAGGGATTTCTTTTTTTTCTGTTCTTATTTCACTTTTTTTTCTTGAATTGAGGAAGAAAGGATTGACAGTATTGTGCTGGCTTGACAATACAATATTCTATAAGGTGTACAGAGCCTGATTCAGTGATACATATGCACCTGGTTATTCTTTCTGGAATTTATTTCAGAGGTTATTACACAGCTGAGTACAGTTGAGTACCCTGCCCATACATTAGGTGCTTGCTGATGATCTGTGTGATACATATACATTGGTGTCTACATGTCAGTCCAAAGCTTCTAAAATATACCTCCTTTTGACCTTTTCCTTTGTTAAGCATAAGCTGGGTCCATGACTCTGAATCTGTTTCAGAAGTTATTTCATTCCTATTGATGCTTAAATTCCACCCATGGGTGATATCCTATGCACATTGTCTTTCTCTGACTGACTGACTTACTAAGTGTGATCATGTTTAGGTGTATACATGCTTCAGCAACTGGCAGTATTCACTCTCCTTTTTAGCTGAGTAATATTCCATTGTGGAGCTTCCCTGGTGGCTCAAATGATAAATAATCTGCTTGAAATGCAAGAGACTCAGCTTCCATCCCTGGGTAGGGAAGATTCCCTGGAAAGGAAATGGCTACCCACTCCAGTATTCTTCCCTGGAGAATCCCATGGACATAGAAGCCTGGCAGGGTACTGTCCATGGGCTCCCAAAGAGTTGGACATGACTGAATGATTAACCACACACACACACAATATTCCATTATACATGTGTAACAACTTCTTTCTTCATTCCACATTGGATGGATATTTTCCTTATTGCCATATGTTGCAGGTTCTAAATGGTGCTGTCCATGGAATTTTCCAGGCAAGAATACTGGAGTGGGTTACCATTCACTTCTCAAGGGAATCTTCCCTACCTGGGGACTGAACCCAGGTCTCTGCATTGCAAGCAGATTCTTTACCATCTGAGCCACCTGCCTGGTTCTGCTGCTGCTGCTAAGTCACTTCAGTCGTGTCCAACTTTGTGCGACCCCAAAAACGGCAGCCCACCAGGCTCCCCCGTCCCTGGGATTCTCCAGGCAAGAACACTGGAGTGGGTTGCCATTTCCTTCTCCAATGCATGAAAGTGAAAAGTGAAAGTGAAGCTGCTCAGTCGTGTCTGACTCTTCGCGACCCCATGGGCTGCAGCCTACCAGGCTCCTCCGCCTATGGGATTTTCCAGGCAAGAGTACTGGAGTGGGGTGCCATTCACTTCTCCAGGGGATTGTCCCTACCTAGGGAATGAACCCAGGTCTCTACATTGCAGACAGATTCTTTACCATTTGAGCCAACTGCCTGGTTCTAGAGTAGCTCTATTTGTACTCTTACAGGGGTCTTTTTGTTGTTGTTCTTCTAGTCTTTATCATAATCATTACCAACTTAAAATTCCACGGACAGTTCAGGAAAGTTCTGTTTCTCTCCATTCTCTCCCTCAGGGATTCTTTGTTGACATTTTGAGGATGTCCCTTCTGACTGGGGGGAAGCGAGTCTGGCGGTGCTTTTCATTTGCTTTTCCCTAATTCTGTTTATTCCTGTCTTTCTTTTTGGCTGTGCTTGGTCTTCACTGCTGCTCTGGCTTTCTCCTTTTGCAGAGAGGGTGAGCTGCCTTTCAGCTGCAGTGTCTGGTCTCCTCGCCGGGGTGGCTTCTCTTATTGTGAGGTACGGGCTCTAGGATCCAGCGACTTCAGTTGTTGCTGGGGCCAGCGTGCTGCGTAGTTGTGGCTCCTGGCTCTCAAGCAACAGCGCAGTTGTTGCGGCTTAAGGGCTTGCTTACTCCCAGGCATGTGGGAACATTTTGGTTACGGGGCGACCCATTGGTAGGGGCATTCTCTACCGCTTACTCACCAAGAAAGTCCCTCTTTTTCATTTTTTTTTGTTTGTTTGTTTGCTTTTTTTTTCTTGGATTGAGGTGGAAAGGATTGACAATATTGTGTTGGTTTGACAGCACAATATTTTATAAGGTGTACAGCAGCCTGATTATGTGAATCATTTGCATCTGGTTATTCTTTTTCAAACTTATTTCAAATAGAGGATTTTTACAGATAGTTGAGTACAGTGCCCTGTCCATACATTAGGTGCTTGCTGATGATCTATGGGATGCATATACATTGGTGTCTATGTGTCGGTCCGAAACTTCCAAAATATACCTCCTTTTGACCTTTTTCCTTTGTTAAGTATAAGCTAGATTTCTGTGACTTAAACTTAAACTTCTGTGTTTCAGAAGTTATTTCATGCCTATTGATGCTTAAATTCCACCAATGAGTGATACCGTATGCTTGTTGTCTTTGTCTGACTGACTTACTAAATGTGATCGTGTTTAGGTGTATGCATGCTTCAACAACTGGGAGTATTTACTCACTTTTTTAGCTGAGTATTATTGCGTAGTGAGGCTTTCCTGATGGCTCAACAATAGATAATCTGCTTGCAAATCAAGAGACTCAGGTCCAAGCCCCGGGAAGGGAATATTTCCTGGAGAAAGGAATGGCTACCACTCCAGTATTCTTTCCTGGAGAATCCCATGGACAGGAACCTGGCAGGGTACGGTCCATGGGATCTCAAAGAGCTGGACACAGCTGAAGCGACTGAGCATGCGTGCACACATTTTTCCATTATTGGCGTGCAACACAACTTCTTTCTTCATTCCGTAACGGATGCATATTTTCATTGCTTCCATATGTTTGGGGGTCCTAAACAGTGCTGCATTAAACCCTGAGTGGGACGTGTCTTTTCATGTCCCACAGAGGTACAGCCAGGTGTGGGACTGCCCAATCGTATGGTAGCTTTATTTATACTTTTCCACGGATCCTTTTTCTGGCTTCACAGTGATCATTACCAATTTACCCCTCCACCAACAGTGCAGGAGACTTCTGTTTACCTCCATTCTCTCCCTCAGGGATTGCTTGTAGACTTTTTGAGGAAGTCCCTTCTGACTGGTGCAAGATGAGTCGGCTGGTGCTTTTCATTCACTTTTCCGCAGTCATCACTAATAAGGAGCATCGGCTCCTCTCCTTTTCTTAAACAGTGCAATGAAAATGTACCAGGTGAAACGGATTTCTAATCCACGACTCTATTTTAAATTTGTTTTCCATTTTCTATTTTGGGACATTGCTTGATCGACAGGCTTTTCAGGCCTGAAGGGTTCCTAAGGAACAGGTTTGGAAGTTGTAGTTCCTAAAAATGGCCACAAGGCAGCAGCATTTCTTCATGCCCCACTCTGCTTCCAGGGGCAACAGGAGCCTTCCTGAAAGGCCTGTGTCCGGGGTCGTAAATTAGAGCGGAATGTGCCAGGAGACACCCTCAACGGCTTGTGTTATGTACTTCTCCTCGCTTCATATTCTTGCCCCAGAATAACCCTGGAGCCCTCAAACAGCTTGGCTGTGCATGCTGCTGTTTGTAGTGCAAGGACCAGGAGGAAGCTGTCTGGAGGTGGGAATCCCATCACCAGGAGACAAGGAGACAGGTGAATTCGAAAACCTCTTCCACCTCAAGCAATTCTGGGGTGCAATAAGCTTGGCTTCGCTGAAGGTGGACCTGCGTTGATCCTTCGTCCCGAGGGGACAGGCGCTGCTGGTTCAAGGAGGTGCTCCTTTGCTGGCACAGCCTCGCCAGCCTCCTTGGGCCCATCCCGTCCAGCCCTGAGACCAGGGTTTCTCAGTCTCGTGGATGTGACACCAGCCCAGCTCCCAGTGGCCTGAGGGGAATATCCGGAACGTTTCCATTTGAGTTTTATTTTCTTCTGAAAGTATCTTTACTAATGTCTTTATTTTTGGCCCTGCTGGCTCTTCGCTGCTGCCTGGACTCTAGCTGCAGAGACCAAGCGCTGCTTTCTGGCTGCGGTGCTCAGGCTTCTCACCGTGGTGGCCTCTCTTAGGTGGACTGTGTACTCTAGGGTGCGGGGAGGTGCTTCAATAACTGAGTCTCATGGGCTACGAAGTTTCGGCTCGAGGGTTCCAGAGCACAGGCTCATTAGTTGTGACCCAACAGCTTAACTGCTGCTCTGCATGTTGGGTCACCCCAGATGACGGATGCCACCCGTGTTTCCCGCACTGTCAGACTGATTCCTACCACTGAGACACTGGGGAAGCCCCTCACTTGCAGTATTTTCTCTTATTTGAATTCAGCTTATCTTTTTACTTCCATTGATGAGGAAAAGATTTACAATACTGTTTTGGTTTTTGGTGTAGAGGAGTCTGATTCATTGGTAACTGTGCACTTATCTATTATTTTCAAATTTTTTTCTGATAGATTTTATTAGACAGTTGAGTACAGTACCCTGTCCATATAGTAGGTGTTTGCTGAATATCTCTGTGAGACACATACATCAGTGTCTACTTGTCAATTTGACGTTTCCAAAATATCCCAACTTTTGACCTTTTTCCTTTGGTAATTATAATCTTGATTTCTATAAGATCATCTTTAGCTGCATCCACGTTGCCTCAACTGGCGGTATTTCCTCGTTTTATTTTTCACCTGAGTAATATTCCATTGTATGTGCAGAACACTACTTCTGTCTCCATTCCACACTGAATGGATATTTTCATTGCTTCCATATGTTCTGTATTCTAAACAGTCTTTCATTGAACAACAGACTGGATGTGTTTTTTCAACGTTTGGTTTTCAAGAGAGACACAGTCAGGTGTGGGATTGCCTGATCATGGGGTAGCTCTATTTCGGACCCTTTGTGGTCCCAGATCTTGATCCTTTATCTTGATCCTTACCATTTTACACTTCCCCAACAGTGCAGGGCTTCTTGGTGGCTCAGCTGGTAAAGAATCCACTTGCAAAGAGGGAGATCTGAGTTTGATCCCTGGGTTGGGAAGATCCCCTGGAAAAGGGAATGGCCACCCACTCCCGTATTCTGGCCTGGAGAATTCCATGGACTGTATAGGCCATGAGGTTGCAAAGAGTTGGACATGACCGAGTGACTTTCACTTCACTTTCACTTTTTCGACAGTGCAGGAAAGTTGTGTTTTCTCTGACATCTCTTCTGCAGGGATTTTTTGGAAATTCTTTAAGGATGTCCATTCACACTGGTCTAAGGTGAGTATAGTGGTGATTTTCATTTGCTTTTCCCCAATCTTAATATGGAGCATCTGTTCCTCTCCTTTTTCCCTCTAAACAGAGTGACCAAAATTTACCATTTGAGACAGACCTCTAGTAGTCGGCTCTGTTTTAAATTTCTTTTCCATTACCTGTTTGGGGACATTGCTTGAGGGCGACTTCATTGACAGCCTCGCAGGCCCCTTGACTCAAGGGCCTCTTAAGGGTCAGATTTGAAGTTGTAGTTCCAGAAAATGGCCACGAGGCGGCAGCATTTCCTCATGCCCCACAGTGGGTTACAGGGGCAACAGGAGCCTTCCTGAAAGTCCTGCGGCTTAAGTTGTAAATTAGAGTGGAAAGTGCCAGAACACTCACCGAAGGTCTTGTGTTTCATTACTTCGTGCTTTGTCTTCTTGCCCCAGAATTACCCCCCCGCCCTCACGTGGCTCGCGGTGGGTACTGTTGTTTGTAGTGTCAGGACTGGGAGGAAGCTGGCTGGTGGTAGGACCCCCACCCTTAGGAGACAAGGAGACAAGGTGACTTTTCAAACCTCTTCCACCCCAGGGGCTGAGCAATTTTGGGGCGTAGGAAATTTGGTTTCACTGAATCTGGGCCTGTGTCGATCTGGACATTGTGGTTTCATTTCGAGGGCAGCAGGCAGTACAGGTCCAAGGAGGGGCTCGTCTGCTGGCACGTTCTCCGCAGGCTCCTTGGCCCCACACTCGTCCAGTCTTAGGACCAGGCCTGCTCAGTATCCATGCGTGTGACAACAGCCCGGCTCCCAGAGGCCTTAGCTGGACATTGGAAACATTTCTCTTTCCAGTTTTATTTTCTCTTTTTATTTGTTTGTTTTTTGGTTCTGCTGCATCTTCCTTGCTGTGCAGGTGATTCTCTCAATGCAGAGCAGGGGCTATTTTCAGTGGAGGCTCCTCATTGCCCTGGCGTCTCTTACTGTGGAGCAGGGGCTCCGGGCTGCAGGGGCTTCAGGGTCACAACAGGCTGGCCAAGTAGTGCTGGTTTCAGGCTCCGGGGCATAGGCTCAGTAGATGCATGGGCTTGATCGCTCCTGGGCAGGGAGCATCGTTTTGGATCAGGGATGGGACAGGTGTCTCCGCATTGGCTTGGGGATTCTTTCCACTAAGCCGTAAGGGAAGCCCCCCTTTTTCAGTTTTCTTTTTCTATTTTTATATGAATTCATTGTTTTCTTCAGTTGAGGAGAAAGCATTTACAATGTTGTGTTGCTTTTAGGTGGAGAGCAGCCTAACTCAGTGATACATATGTACCTGTTTATTCTTTTTCAAATGTTTTTCCAATAGAGGTTATTACAGACAGCTGAGTACAGTGCCCTGACCATACAGTAGGTGCGTATTTATTATCTAAGTGATACATATGCATCAGGGTGTATGTTCCAGTCAGAAGCTTCTATAATATCCCTCCTTTTGAACTTTTTCCTTTGGTAACTTTAAGCTTTGACCTCTGTGACCGAGTCTTTTTCAGAAGTTAATTCATTCTATGGATGTTTATATTCCACCTGTAAGTGATATTATATGCTCATTGTCTCTCTCTGTCCGACTGACATACTCGTTATGACCCTCTTTAGGTGCATCCGTGGTGCAGCAACTGGCAGTATTTCATTGTTTTCCACTGAGTTATATTCCACTGTACATGTGGAACACAACTAGTTTCTTCATTACACATTGGATGGATATTTTCGTTGCTTCCATATGTGGGGCTTTCTAAGTGGTGCTGCATTGAACACGGGGCTGGATGTGCCTGTTGGACGTATGGTTTCTCCAGATATGCACCTAGGTGTTGGACTGCCTGATCACAGGGTAGCTCTGTTTCTAGTTTTACAGGGATCTTCTTCGGGTCTTTATACTGATCATTACCAATTTACACCTCCACCAACAGTGCGGGAGCCTTCTGCTTTCTCTCTGCTCTCTCCTTCAGGGAGTGTTTGTTGACTTTTTGAGGAAGTCTTTTCTGACTGCTGTGAGCTGAGTCTGTGGTGGTTTGATTTTCTTTTCACCAGTCATTACTAATAAAGAGCATCCTCTCCTCTCCTTTTTTTCCCATTAAACCGTGATGAAAAGTTATCATTTGAAATGGACCTCTTTCAGTTGGCTCTGTTTTAAATTAGTTCTCCATTGTCTACTCTGGACATTGCTTGAGGACAGCTTTAGTGACAGCCTAGCAGGCCTCTTGACTCTGAGGGGCCCCTAAGGGCCAGGTTGGAGGTTGTAGTTGTGGAAAATGGCCACAAGGCGGCAGCATTTCCCAGTGCCCCACTCTGGTTACAGTGGCATCAGGAGTCTTCCTGAAGGGCCCATGTCCTGGGTTGTAAATTAGAGTGGAATGTGCCAGGAGTTACACCTAAGGGCTTGTGTTCTGTTACTTCTCCTCGCGTTGTCTTCTTGCCCCAGAATAATTCCAACGCCCTCAAACGGCTTAGCTGTGGGTGCTGTTGTTTTTAGTGCCAGGACTGGGAGAAAGCTGGCTGGAGGTAGGAACCCCATGGACAGGAGATGAGGAAATCAGGTGACTTTCCAAACCTGTCTCACCCCGGGGTTTGAGCCATTCTAGGGCACAGTAAGCTTGGTTTAGCTGAGACTGTACCTGCCACTGATCTAGACATTGTGCTTTTTTTTACTTGCGGGACCACACACTGCAGGTCCAGAGTGGGGCTCATTTGCTGACACATCCTTGCCAGCTTCCCGGGCCTGTTCCTGTCCAGCCTTGGGACCAGGGCAGGCTCCACAGATGTAGTACCAACCCAGAGGCTTGAGGGAAATAGTCCAGACATTTTATCTCAGTTTTATTGTCTCTTCAGATGTTACTTACTGACGTCTCTGTTTTTGACTCTGCGGGGCTTTTGCTGCTGGGTGGGCTTTGCTCTAGTTGTGGAGAACAGGTGATGTCATACTTTCTAATTGACATATTCAGGGTCCAGTCTTCTCACTGTGGTGGCTTTTCTTACTGTGGAGAATGGACTCTGGGATCCAGGGGCCTCGGTTTTGGTGGCTGATTGGCTAGGTAGCTGTGGCTCCAGGCTCTGGAGCACAGGCTCAATAGTGTTTTCCGGGGTCTTAGTTACTCCCAGGTATGTGGGATCACTCATTCTGCATCAGAGATCAGACCAATGTCTCCTGCTTTGGCTCGGGGATTCTTCACCACAGAGCTATGATGCAAGACCCTCTTTTTCAGACTTTTTTTCCTTTTTTTTTTTTCCTTCCATTGAGGAGGAAAGAATTTGCAATATTGTGTTGCTTTTAGGTGTAGAGCAACCTGATTCAGTGATACTTATGTAGCTGTCTATTCTTTTACGGATTTTCTTACGTTAGAGGTTATTATAGAGAGTTGAGTACAGTTCCCTGTCCGTACAGTAGGTGCAGGCTGAATATCTACGTGAGACACACACATTGGTGTTTATATGTCAATAGAAAGTGTCTAAAAACTTTTTCTCCCTTTGACCTTTTTCCTTTGGTAGCTATAAGCTTGATTTCTGTGACTGTGAGTTAGTTTCTGAAGTTATTTCATTACTGTTGATGTTTAAATTCGACTTATGAACGACGTAACATTCTCATTGTTTGTGTTTGTCTGACTGAGTTACTAAGTAGGGTCAGCTACAGGTGCATCCATGTTGCAAAACAGGCAGTATTTCCTCCTTTTCTTACCTAATAATACTTCATTGTACATGTGGAACACTACCACTTTCTGCATTCCACATTGGATGGATATTTTTGTTGCTTCCATATGTTGGGGGATCCAAACAATGCTGCATTGAACATGGGGCTGGATGTGTCTTTTCGATGTCCGGTTTTCAACTCAGATACAGCCAAGTGTGGGATTGCCTGATCACAGGGTAGCTCTGTTTTACAGGGGCCTTTTCTTCTAGTCTTTTTATAATTATTACCAGTTTATGCTTCCGCCGACAGTGCACGAAACTTCTGTTTTAGGGATAGTTTGTAGACTTTTTGAGGATGTCCCTCCTGATTTGTGCAAGGTGAATCTGGTGGCACTTTTCATTAGCTTTCACTAATCATTACTAATATGGAGCATCCACCCCTCTCCATTTTCCCCTGTAAACAGTGTGACCAAAATTGACCACTTGAAATGGACCTCTAATAGTCGACCCAGGTTTAAATTTGTTTTCCTTTAACTATTTCAGGACATTGCTTGAGGGCAACTTCACTGATAGCCTTGAAGTTTCTTGACTCTAAAGGGCCGGTAATGACCAGATTTGAAATTGCTAGAGGCTTCCCTGGTGGCTCAGATGGTAAAGAATCTGCCTCCACTGTGGGAGACCAGGATTCAATCCCTGGATTGGGAAGATCCCCTGTAGAAAGGAATTCAACCCACTCCAGTACTCTTGCCTGGAGAATTCTATGGACAGAGGAGCCTGGCGGGCTACAGTCCATGGGATCACAAAGAGTTGGACACAACTGAAGCAACTTAGCAGCAGCCGCAGCAGCAGCAGAGATCTCTTCAAGAAAATTAGAGATACCAAGGGAACATTTCATGCAAGGATGGGCTCAATAAAGGGCAGAAACGGCAAGGACCTAACAGAAGCAGAAGATACTACGAAGAGATGGCAAGAATACCCAGAAGAACTTTACAAAAAAAGGTCTTAATAACCCAGATAACCGTGATGGTGTGGTCACTCACCCAGAGCCAGATGTCCCGCAGTAGAGTAGCTCTATCGGTACTTTTACAGGGACCCTTCCTTCTGATCTTCACTGTCATCCTCACCATTTGTATTTCCACTGACAGTGCAGGAGACTTGTCTTCTCTCTCTTGCAGGGAGTGTTTTTAGACTTTTTGAGATTGTTCCGCATGATTGGTGAGTCTGGTAGTACGTTTGACTTGCATTTCCCCACTCTTAACTAAGCACAGCACAGTGGCTCAGACAGTAAAAGGTCTGCCTGCAATGAGGGAGATCCAGATTTGATCCCTGGGTTGGGAATATCCCCTGGAGAAGAGAGTGGCAACCCACTCCAGTATTCTTGCCTGGGGAAATCCCACGGACAGAGGAGCCTGGCGGGCTACAGTCTGTGGGGTCATAAAGAGTCAGACACCACTGAGCGACTAACACAAAAAACAGACACACACTCAAATCTTGCCTAATATGGAGCAGCCTTTCCTTTCTTTTTATCCTTTTAAACAGTGAGATGGAAATTGACCACTTGAAATGGACCTCTTGGCTCTCATTTAAAAGTTGCTTTCCATTACCTATTTGGGAACATTGCTGGCGGGCAGCTTCGTTGACAGCCTCACAGGCCTCAGGACTCTGAAGGGCCTCTAAGGACCAGGTTTGAAGCTGTAGTTCCAGAAAATGGCCACGAAGAGGCAGCATTTCTTCATGCCCCACTCTGCTTACTGGGGCAGCAGGCACCTTCCAGAAAGTCCAGTGTCCTGGGTTGTAAGAGTGGAATGTGCCAAGAGACACACCCAAGGCTTGTTTTTCGTTACTTCTCGCTTTAGCTTCTTACCCCCAGAATAATCCTGATGCCCTCAATCCGCTGGGCTGTGGGTGCCTTTGTTTGTAGTGCGGGGACTGAGAGGAAGCTGGCCGGAAGTGGGGACTCCGCCACCGGAAGAGGAGACCAGGTGACTTTCCAACCCTCTTCTACCCCTGGGTATAGAGCAGTTTGGGGGTGCAGAAAGCTTGATTCTGCCGAAGCTGGGCCTGGTTTGATCTGGATATTGTGGTTTCCTCTCTAGGGGACTAGGCACTGCGCGTCCGAGGAGGGGCCCCTTTGCCGGCTCGTCCTCCACGCTTCCTCGTCCCCATTCCCGTCCAGCCTCGGGACCAGGGCTGCTCTGGCTCCAGCCCAGTTCCCATAGCCTGAGGGAATATTCGAAACATTTCTAATTTCAGTTTATTTTCTTCTTTAAAATTCAGTTATTTATAAATGCCTTTATTTTTGGCCCTTTTCCATCGTCCTTACTGCTCAGGCTCCGCTCTCTTGGCGGAGGAAGGCGGCAGCTCTTCAGTTGCGGTGCCCCGTCTTCTCTCTGCGCTGGCTTCTCTTACCGTGAAATGAGGGCGTATGGTCCAGGGGCTTCAATTGTTGGGGCCAGTGGGCTATTAATTACCGCTCCTGGCTCTAAAACACAGCTCAGTGGCTCATCACAGATGGAGTTACTCCTTGGCACGTGGGATCATTTCAGTTCAGGGGGTACTCTTGTTTCCTGCATTGGCACGGGGCTTCTTTACCACTGATCCATCAGAGAAGCCCTTCCTTTTTAGTTTTTTAATTTTTTTTCTTTGATTGAGGTGGAAAGAATTTACAATATGTGTTGGGTTTAGGTGTATAGCAGACTGACTGAGTGGTACATAGGCATCTGGTTTTTCTTTTCATATTTTGTTTCCAAAGGAGTTTATTGCAGAAGGTTGAGCACAGTGCCCTGCCCATATAGTAGGTGCTTACTGAGTATCTACGTAATACATATACAGCGGTGTCAGTATGTCAGTCCTAAGCCTCTAAATACTCCTCCCTTTAGCCTTATTCCTTTGGTAACTGTTAGCTGGATTTCCATGACTCTGTTTCAGAAGTTATTTCATTCTTATGGATGTTTAAATTCCACCTACAAGTGATATCATATGCTCACTGTCTTTCTCTGTCCGACTGACTTACTAAGTATGAACACCTTTGAGTGCATCCATACTGCTGCAGTTGGCAGTGTTTCCTCATTTTTTTACCTAAGTAATATTCCATTGTACATGTGACGCACTTCTTTCTCCATTCCACACTCCAATGGATATTTTCATTGCTTCCGTCTGTTGGGGGTTCTAAACAGAGCTGCACTGAACCCCGGGTGGGATGTGTCTTTTTATGTCTGGTTTTGTCCGGAGATACAGCTGGGTGTGGGATTGCCCAATCATAGGGCAGCTCTGTTGGTGCTCTTGCAAGGACCCTTTCTTCTGCCCGTCGTTGTGATCGTTACAAATTTATGTTTCTACCAACAGTGCAGAAAAATTTTGTTTTCTTTCTGCTCTATCCCACAGGGATTCCTGCAGACTTTTTGAGGCTGTTCCTTCTGATTGGTGCAGGGTGAGTCTGATGCAGTTTTTGATGATCATTTCCTGAATCATCGCTAGTATGGAGCATCCTTTCCTCTCCTTTTCTCCCTTCAAACAGTGCGAGGAAAATTTACCACTTGAAATGGACCTCTAATAGTTGGCCGTGTTTTAAATTTGTTTTCCATTAACTATTTCGGGACATTGCTTGAGGGTAGTTGTCATTGACAGCTTCGCAGGCCTCTTGACTCTGAAAGGCCCCTTTGCTCAGTCACTCAGTCATGTCTGACTCTTTGTGACCCCATGAACTGTAGTCCACCAGGCTTCACTGCCCATGGAATTTTCCAGGCAAAAATACGGGAGTGAGTAGCCATTTCCTACTCCAGGAGATCTCCCTGACCCAGGGATGCAACCCTCATCTCCTGATTTGCCAGGCAGATTTTTTACCACTGATCCACCCAGGAAGCCCTGAAGGGCCCCTGAGGACCACTTTGCATTTCTTCATGCCCCACTTTGGTTATAGGCAACAGGAGCCTTTCTGAAAGTCATTTCCTGTTTGTAAATTAGACTGGAAGGTGCCAGAAGACACACACAAGGGCTTGTCTATCATTACTTCTTGCTTTATCGTCTTGCCCCTGAATAATCCCGATGCCTTCAAACAGCTCCACTGTGGGTGATGTTGTTTGTAGTACTGAGACTGCAAGGAAGCTGGTTGGAGGTGGAAACCCCACCGCCAGGAGACGAGGAGACCAGGAGGATTTTCAAAGCTCTCCAGCTCGGGAATGGAGCAATTTTGGGGTGCACTAAGCTTGGTTTACCTGACGTTGGGCCTGTGTCAATTTGGCTGTTGTGGTTTCATGGAAAGGGGACCAGGCAGTACAGGTTCAGTAGGGATTCATTTGCTGGCGTCCTTGTCCCCATTCCTGTTCAGTCCTGGGACCAGGGCCGCTCAGGCTCCATTGGTGTGACACCAGCCCAGCTCCCAGAGGCTTGAGGGGCATATTAGAAACATTTATTTTTCAGTTTCACGTTCTCTTTTAAATTTTATTTATGTCTTTATTTTGGCTCTGCTAGATCTTCATTGCTGCACAGGCTTGTCTCACGTTGCAGAGAATGGAGGCTACTTTTTAGTCAGGGTGCCCAGGCTTCTCATTGCAGTGGCTTCTCTTGTTGAAGATCACCGGCTTCAGGGCACCGGTGTTTTGGTAGTTGCAGCCGTGCACTAAGTATTTGTGGCTCCAGGTTCAAGAGCACAGGCTCAGTGCTTGTGGCCCACAGCTTAGTTACTCCTCTGCATGTGGGATCACCTGAGATCAGAGGTGGGACTCGTGTGTCCTGCATTGGCACAGGGATTCTTTACCACCAAGCCAACCCACCCCCCTCTTTTCAGTTTTATTTACTTTTTTCTTCAGCTGAGGAGGAAATGCTCTCTTGGTGTTAGGTGTACAGCAGCCTGCCTCGGGGATACATAGGCACCTGTCTATTCCTTTTTCAAATATTTTTTTCTGTAGTGGTTATTACAGACGGTTGAATACTGTGTGCCCTGCCTGTGCAGTAGGTGCTTGTTGATTATCTACGTAATACATAAGCGTTGGGGTCTACATGTCACTCTGCAGCTTCTAAGAGATCCTTCCATTAGACCTTTTTCCTTTGGTAACTATAAGCTTGTTATTTGTGACTGAGTCTGTTTCAGAAGTTACTTCATTCCTATCGGTGTTGAAATTCCACCTGTATGTGAGATCATGTGCTTGTCTTTCTCTGTTCACCTGGCTTCCTAAGTGATCACAGGTGCAGCATTTTTGCAGCAGCTGGCAATGTAATATTCCATCGTATGTGTGGCATGAAACTTTTTTTTCTCTATTCCACGTTGGGTGGATATTTTCATTGCTTCCATATGTCCATATATTTGGGGTTCTAGATGGTGCTAGGGGCTTCCCTGATAGCTCAGCTGCTAAAGAATATTCCTAAAACTCAGGAGACCCTGGTTCGATTCCTGGGTCGGGAAGATACGCTGGTAAAGGGATAGGCTACCCACCCCAATATTCCTGGGCTTCCCTGGTGGCTCAGTTGGTAAAGAATCCTTCTGCAATGCAGGAGACCTGGGTTCAATTCCTGGGTCAGGAAGATCTGCTGGAGAAAGGAAAGCCTATGCACTCCAGTATTCTGGCCTGGTGAATTCCAAGGTCTGTGTAGTCCATGGGGTCGCAAACAGTCAGACACAATTGAGCTACTTTCAAAAAAAAAAAAAAAAAGAAAATGGTGCTAAATTGAACACAGGGCTGGATGTGCCTTTTTGCTGTGTGGTTTTCTCCAGATATACAGCCAGGTGTGGGATTGCCCGATCATAGGGTAGCTGTGTTTTTAATCTTACAGGGACCCTTTCTCTGGTCTTCATTGTGATTTTTACCAACTTATGCTTCCACCGACTGCAGGAGACTTCTGTTTTCTCTCTGCTCTCTCTCATGGGGATTGATGGAGACTTTTTTAAGGCTGTCTCTTCTGACTGGTGCCAGGTGAATCTGGTCATTGTTTTAATTTGCATTTTCCTAAGAATTACTAATGGAGAAGGCAATGGCAACCCACTCCAGTACTCTTGCCTGGAAAATCCCATGGACAGAGGAGCCTGGTAGGCTGCAGTCCATGGAGTCTTGAAGAATCGGACACAACTGAGCACCTTCATTTCACTTTTCACTTTCATGCATTGGAGAAGGAAATGGCAACCCACTCCAGTGTTCTTGCCTGGAGAATCCCAGGAACAGGGGAGCCTGGTGGGCTGCTGTCTATGGGGTCGCACAGAGTCAGACATGACTGAAGTGACTTAGCAGCAAGAATTACTAATATGGAGCATCTTTTCCTTTTTTTTTTTTAAATGAACTGTGTGAGTAAAACTTACCTCTCCAAATGGACCCTGATGTGTGGCCTGTTTTGAATATTTTTTCTAATTCCTACCTGGGGACGTTTCCTGGGTCAGCTGTCATTGACAGCCAGGTGCCTGCTAAGTCACTTCAGTCGTGTTCGATTCTTTGTGACCCTACGGACTGTAGCCCGCCAGGTTTCTCTGTCCATAGCATTCTCCAGGCCGAAATACTGGAGTGGGTTGCCATTTCCTTGTCCACAGGATCTTCTCAACCTAGGGATCGAAGCCCCTTCTCTTACGTCTCCTGCACTGGCGGGCAGGTTCTTTACCACTAAAAGCCAGGTGGTCAGGCTGGCTCTTCACTGCCCCTCAGGGCCAGATTTTTAAAGTTTTTACATGAAATGGCCGCTAGGTGGCAGAGGTCTATGCTCAACTGTGGTACTGTTCAGTTCAGTTCAGTTCAGTCACTCAGTTGTGTCCGACTCTTTGCGACCCCATGAATCACAGCACGCCAGGCCTCCCAAATGGAAGCCTGGGTTCCTGGTTTGTAAATTAGAGTGGAGTGTGATGGTAAAGATACCCAAGAGCTTGAGCCTCATCACCTCCTCCCCCTCTGGCTTCTTGTCTCAGGCACATCCTAACCCCTCTAAATTGCTCAGCTAAGAGTTCTTATCCGTAGGCAGGGACTGAGATTAAGCTGTCTGGGGGGTTCACCGCATCCACAGGAGATGTAGAGACCAGATGACTTTTCAAATCTTCTAGCTCAGAGGCTCTACCATCATGTAGATGTTTTTTGTGATCTCAGAATTATCATCTTTAGGTAGACAATGTCTTCATGCTTTGTTTCACATGGTTTGGGACACATCTGTATTAATACCTTCGCAGCATCCACACCGGAGAAGGCAGTGGCACCCCAATCCAGTACTCTTGCCTGGAAAACCCCATGGACGGAGGAGCCTAGTAGGTTGCAGTCCATGGGGTCGCTGAGAGTTGGGCACGACTCAGTGACTTCACTTTCACTTTTCACTTTCATGCATTGGAGAAGGAAATGGCAACCCACTCCAGCGTTCTTGCCTGGAGAATCCCAGGGACGGGGGAGCCTGGTGGGCTGCCGTCTATGGCGCACAGAGTCGACTGAAGCGACTTAGCAGCAGCAGCAGCAGCATCCACACTCACTTTTTTGGTCAAGGTCCCCTTTTTCAACTTTTGGTTACAGGAATGCATGTCATGTAGAATACAGTGAAGGTTATTCCCAAAGTGTCTAAAATCAGCCCTTCGTAGTTTGTGTTATAAAAATTGCAGTCTGCAGCGCGTGACATAGAACAGAAAGTAATACAAGGTTTCATGAGATTTTCTTGCTGTAACAGCCTCTTCCTGAGTCAGAATCACTCTCTTGTCTGTCTTTCATTTGGATTTCGCTCTATTTTAGTCAGCTTGTCTTTCAACTCTAGAACCCCAAATGAAACATCTATTAAGGAATTACTAAGGAGATTTACAAATGCTTTTATTGTTTACTGCAATCAAACACTTTTAGTAAATAAAGCACTGGGTTATCAATCTATAGATTTAACAAAAAATGTATCAGCAATTCCTGCCCTAGAAAAAAAGATTTCTATTTAATGGAAAAACGTGGCATATTCACACACAAAAACAACACAACCTGTTTAATATAATTTAATTTAAGACAGCTTACTAAGTAACAAATATCTGGACAAGCCAGAAAATTATCTGTTGTTCAGGTGAGAAAGAAGTCACTTACTATGAGATTCATAAGGAAGGTTTTATTTTATAAATAGACTTCAGCTCAGTTCAGTCACTCAGTCGTGTCTGACTCTTTGCACCCCATGAATCGCAGCACACCAGGCCTCCCTGTCCATCACCAACTCCCGGAATTCACTCAGACTCACGTCCATTGAGTCCGTGATGCCATCCGGCCATCTCATCCTCGGTCACCCCTTCTCCTCCTGCCCTCAATCCCTCCCAGCATCAAAGTTTTCTCCAATGAGTCAACTCTTCACATGAGGTGGCCAAAGTACTGGAGCTTCAGCTTTAACATCATTCCTTCCAAAGAAACCACAGGGCTGATCTCCTTCAGAATGGACTGGTTAGATCTCCTTGCAGTCCAAGGGACTCTCAAGAGTCTTCTCCAACACCACAGTTCAAAAGCATTAATTCTTCGGCGCTCAGCCTTCTTCACAGTCCAACTCTCACATCCATACATGACTACTGGAAAAACCATAGCCTTGACTAGACGGACCTTAGTCAGCAAAGTAATGTCTCTGCTTTTGAATATACTATGTAGGTTGGTCATAACTTTTCTTCCAAGGAGTAAGCATCTTTTAATTTCATGGCTGCAATCACCATCTGCAGTGATTTTGGAACCCCCAAAAATAAAGTCTGACACTGTTTCTACTGTTTCCCCTTCTATTTTCCATGAAGTGATGGGACCAGATGCCATGATCTTCATTTTCTGAATGTTGAGCTTTAAGCCAACTTTTTCACTCTCCTATTTCGCTTTCATCAAGAGGCTTTTTAGCTCCTCTTCACTTTCTGCCATAAGGGTGGTGTCATCTGCATATCTGAGGTTATTGATATTTCTCCTGGCAATCTTGATTCCAGCTTGTGCTTCTTCCAGTTGAGCTTTTCTCATGATGTACTCTGCATAGAAGTTAAATAAGCAGGGTGACAATATACAGCCTTGACGTACTCCTTTTCCTATTTGGAACCAGTCTGTTGTTCCATGTCCAGTTCTAACTGTTGCTTCCTGACCTGCATACAGATTTCTCAAGAGGCAGGTTAGGTGGTCTGGTATTCCCATCTCTTTCAGAATTTTCCAGAGTTTACTGTGATCCACACAGTCAAAGGCTTTGGCATAGTCAATAAAGCAGAAATAGATGTTTTTCTGGAACTCTCTTGCTTTTTCGATGATCCAGCAGGTGTTGGCAATTTAATCTCTGTTTCCTCTGCCTTTTCTAAAACCAGCTTGAACATCAGGGAGTTCGCAGTTCACGTATTGCTGAAGCCTGGCTTGGAGAATTTTGAGCATTACTTTACTAGCATGTGAGATGAGTGCAATTGTGCAGTAGTTTGAGCATTCTTTTGCATTGCCTTTCTTTGGAATTGGAATGAAAACTGACCTTTTCCAGTCCTGTGGCCACTGCTGAGTTTTCCAAATTTGCTGGCATATTGAGTGCAGCACTTTCACAGCATCATCTTTCAGGATTTGAAATAGCTCAACTGGAATTCCATCACCTCCACTAGCTTTGTTCATAGTGATGCTTTCTAAGGCCCACTTGACTTCACATTCCAAGATGTCTGGCTCTAGATTAGTGATCACATCATCATGATTATCTTGGTTGTGAAGATCTTTTTTGTACAGTTCTTCCGTGTATTCTTGCCACCTCTTCTTAATATCTTCCACTTCTGTTAGGTCCAGACCATTTCTGTCCTTTATCGAGCCCATCTTTGCATGAAATGTTCCCTTGGGATCTCTAATTTTCTTGAAGAGATCTCTAGTCTTTCCCATTCTGTTCTTTTCCTCTATTTCTTTGCATTGATCGCTGAAGAAGGCATTCTTATCTCTTCTTGCTATTCTTTGGAACTCTGCATTCAGATGCTTACATCTTTCCTTTTCTCCTTTGCTTTTTGCCTCTCTTGTTTTCACAGCTATTTGTAAGGGCTCCCCAGACAGCCATTTTGCTTTTTTGCATTTCTTTTCCATGGGGATGGTCTTGATCCCTGTCTCCTGTACAATGTCACGAACCTCATTCCATAGTTCATCAGGCACTCTATCTATCAGATCTAGGCCCTTAAATCTATTTCTCACTTCCACTGTATAGTCATAAGGGATTTGATTGAGGTCATACCTGAATGGTCTAGCAGTTTTCCCTACTTTCATCAATTTAAGTCTGAATTTGGCAATAAGGAGTTCATGGTCTGAACCATAGTCAGCTCCCGGTCTTGTTTTTGTTGGCTGTATAGAGCTTCTCCATCTTTGGCTGCAAAGAATATAATCAATCTGATTTCGGTGTGGTCAAGCAAGAGATGGCAAGGGTGAACGTTGACATTCTAGGAATCAGCGAACTAAAATGGACTGGAATGGGTGAATTTAACTCAGATGACCGTTATATCTACTACTGTGGGCAGGAATCCCTCAGGAGAAATGGAGTAGCCATCATGGTCAACAAGAGTCCGAAACGCAGTACTTGGGTGCAATCTCAAAAACAACAGAATGATCTCTGTTCGTCTCCAAGGCAAACCATTCAATATCACGGTAATCCAAGTCTATGCCCCAACCAGTAACGCTGAAGAAACTGAAGTTGAACGGTTTTATGAAGACCTACAAGATCTTTTAGAAGTAACACCCAAAAAAGATGTCCTTTTCATTATAGGGGACTGGAATGCAAAAGTAGGAAGTCAAGAAACACCTGGAGTAACAGGCAATTTTGGCCTTGGAATGCGGAATGAAGCAGGGCAAAGACTAATAGAGTTTTGCCAAGAAAATGCACTGGTCATAGCAAACACCCTCTTCCAACAACATAAGAGAAGACTCTACACATGGACATCACCAGATGGTCAACACCGAAATCAGACTTGAGCTAGACACATTTAAATTTTAAAAGGGAAATGACATGAACAAAATCATAGAAGCTGAAATGCACAGTTCTTGTCCTGGGTGTAGTTAGAAAATCAGTTTATGTAAGTGGTATGAGAGACAGTACTTCCGGGTGAAGATTGGCCACATGAAATGCTCACATCCTGGGGGAAGACCACGATGACCCAATAGATCATCTCATTGATCCAAGAGACCAATACCATGACTTCTTGTGTTCCCTTTATCTCATTATTTAAATTTATGCTTAAATGTATGTTTTACAACATATAGAATATTTTTATAGCCCTCTGTACATACTTATGGTATGCATCTATTGGGGATGCTTCAATGTTTTTATTTAGGAATAGATGCTCAAAAAGTCTCAGTCTTAATACAGTCTCCATAAAGTTGCCATAAAAATCATCCAAATGATTTATTGTAATACCATAACGATTTTTTAAGAAACTAAAATATTTGTTTACTATTGCTTTCAAATTTCTGCCTATTCTTGACCCAATTTCATTTCTATTTTTATATTTTTTCAATATACCCTATTCTTTGCCCTACACTTTTAATGCAGTTTCCTATCTCTACACCAGTCCCCAACAATTACTGTTTATATTCTTCCTTCTTTTTTTCTTCCCTTCCTTTCTCCCTCATTCTTTCCTTCCTTCTTTTCTCTTTTTGTCCTTTCTAAATAGATTTTTATTACTAAAAATGTACCAAACACTGTTTTAGATACTGAAACCAAAACATGAAAATGCAATCCTGGGTTAATAATCTTATGGTCTAGTACAAGAGCTCATAGTCATCCAGTGTTTCCTGTCCCATGGTCTCCTGTCAAAAATTTTCCTGTTCCTCTTAATATACTCATGCATTATGAAACCCCGTTGGTCTCCATGCATTTTGTTTGCATCTGTAGTTCAGAATTTACATTCTCTCTTGTCTCTTAACAGGATATTATATCACTATTTCCTCTAGTAGATCCCATCTCTGTTCATTCTTTCCTTTATTCATTCATCATGAAATCATTGATATCTTACTCAATTCTGTGTGCAATAATGAATTACTGTATAATCAGAGCAGGGTCAACTTTAGAGCTCCTACAAATGTGGGGTAAGGAAAAAAAATAAGAAAGAAAAAATGTTTATGCAAAAATGACATTTGATGGTTCATTTTGAAACATTGTAGTCAATATATTGAAAATCAGATTTTTTTTGGATTCCCTAACACCTATCTTATAACTTAGTGATAGTTTTGTTTTGAATTATATAAGAGAAAGACAGCATATTTTCACTTACTTTGTCCCGCTAGTATTTTTTTTTTAATGTCCCTTACCTTCTTTACAGAAACCAGCGACTGATTCACTGTAGCCACTTTTTAAATGCTATTGTTCTGGACCATTTGGTAAATCAATAACAGCAAGTTACTGTCATTCCCTCCAAAAAAAAAACAACAACAACTATATATATATAGGCATGGAATAAAAATACGAGATGCCATTAAATTTGAATTTTAGATAAAAAATATAGTTTATGGGATATACTTATACTAAAAAGTATTTGTTGCTTATCTGAAATTAAAATTTAACTTTGTGTTCTATTGTTTTGATGGAGAAGGTAAGGGCAACCCACTCCAGTATTCTTTCCTGGAGAACTCCATGGACAGAAGAGCCTGGTGGGCTACAGTCCATGGGGTCACAAAGAGTTGGACACAACTGAGTGACTAACTTTTCTATGTTTTGACTGATAACCTAGAGGTAAATATTGATTGAATACCATAAATTAAAGCTTCTTTTAGGAGCAAATTTATAATCTAGGCAACAGAAACTGTGCCTTTGTAAATTTCCACAGAACACATAGGTATGTGTTTAAAAGGACAGGACAAGTGGTATAGTGGAATTTGGGGGCAGGTAAGTGTGTCCTGTGAGAAAACAGACCACACGTGCACTGGGTGAGTCAGCTAGATTTTATGATAGGAGTAAAAGTTAAAATGCAAAAGCTGATCATTCAAAGCGGGAGTAATTATTCATTTTGCTATAGAAGCCTTATAACTGCATGGTGACTGAGTTACACTTTCTTCATACCTCAGATTCCTTCCTGGGTTCCACAGTGTTCTTATATTTCTCTCTTTGTTTCATGATCAGTTATTTGCCACTTCCCTTTCTAATCTCTGCTTTCACCCAGTTCCTCCAAAGTGGTTTTTTCCCCCTGTCGTTTAAATATTGTAGTTAAGTTAATGCCTCATTTTCACATTTTTGCAGTTTTTACGCAATGCTTTTTGCATGTACTCAATTAGTATAGAGACTAGTATAGTATAGCAGAGATTTGTAATTAAAATTTTTTAATTTGTAATTAAAATTGAAATTATAAGAATAATATTTACTAAACATTTGTTCTTCTTAACTTTACACTTATATTTCTTGAATCTGCCCGAAACTCTACAGGACATTCATCTTTTCATTTTAGTAATAAACATGATATGTTTTATCAAACCAATATGAGTATAAGGACAGGGAATAAATATAATGCTGAAATCACCTAAGTGTTTAAATGTATTCAAAGACTCAAATTTCAACTATACTTTGGTGTTGAACTAGTGAAGAGTACAGTTAAGCAATTTGGTCTTGAGGACCAGTGGTTTGAATCATAAATGAGTGAATATGAAATAGATTGCTTGTGTAAAATGTTACAGGTTCTACTGTCAAATGCGATTTTGAAAGTAAATTTTAATAACAACTTAAAGGAAGAGTTTAAGTTATAGTATTTGGGCTCTGACATGTCAGAAATATATCATCCCGGAAATCAAAACAAATTTTTACTCATAATGCCTCCTTCCACAACCCTTTAATATCTCAGTATTGTTTTTTAAAAGATGACAATTAAGACTTCTTTTCTTTCTTTGGGCAAAGTCAGTTTGCTCTTAAGTATGTAAAACGTTCTGCTGAATGAGCCTGGCAGAAAATCTATCTATTTGTAATTAGGCTTTCTCCTTTCTGTGATTGAGGACAATTTTGAGGTGAAATTAGAAAGTTCAGAACCTAAGTGGAAGAATCATAGAAGGACGTTAATTGAAGCCTGTCACCTCTAAACTTCTACACAGTGTAGATTAACAACAATTTAAATACACACTCTTCTAAGAGCTCTATGGTATATGAAGTGAGTTGATGTTCTCAACTAATTTCCTAGTGAAAAAGTGTATCCTTTAATAAATACCAGCATTGTCAATACTATGTAAAAGTCCAACGCATGAGTGAGTGAAAGTTGCTCAGTCGTGTCCAACTCTTTGCGACCCCATGATGAAATTTTCCAGGTCAGAATACTGGAGTGGGTAGCCTTTCCCTTCTCCAGCAGATCTTACCAACCCAGGAATCGAACCCAGGTCTCCACATTGCAGGTGGATTCTTTACCAGCTGAGCCACAAGGGAAGCCCAGGAATACTAGAGTGGGTAGCCTATCCCTTCTCCAGTGGATCTTCCTGACCCAGGAATCGAACCAGGGTCTGCTGCATTGCAGGCAGATTCTTTACCAACCGAGCTATGAAGGAAGCCGCTATAAGTCCAAGGAAATTACTTTAAATTTACAAACTGTATTTAGTTTTTCATCTTCAAGGTTTACTGTAGTATTATTTTTTTAAGTATTTATTTTTTATTGAAGGATAATTACTTTACAGAATTTTGTTGTTTTCTGTCAAACCTCAACATGAATCAGCCATAAGTATACATGTCTCCTCCCTTTTGAACCTCCCTCCAATCTTCCTCCTCATTCCACCCCTCTAGGTTGATACAGAGCCCCTGTTTGAGTTTCCTGAGACACACAGCAAATTCCCGTTGGCTATCTATTTTACATATGGTAATGTAAGTTTCCAAGTTACTCACAACATGCATCTTACCCTCTCTCCCCTTCTCCCTATGTCCATCAGTCTATATTAATGTAAAGTGTGAAATAGAGTGTCATTATGTATACCGAGTGCCATGTCCTTTCAGCTATCACTGACCGCTGGATTAGCTATAGCTTATTCCAAAGACTGCACAATTATTTCACATGCAAACCATTTAGTCATGTGGTAGCCAGCCTCCAAGATGACCCACAGTGATCCTTGCCTTCTGGAATTCACGCCGCCTGTGTTTCCCTCACAACTTGTACCGTGGTCAGTCTATACACCCTCTAGAATATGTCAGAAGTGATGATATGCTGTGTCAGAGGTTTCTCCTTTGCTCTCAGTCACTTGTTCTGATGGAGGCCCGTTGCCATGTCACAGGGTCGATCAGGTGGCCCAGTAGAGAGGTCCATGAGACCAGGAGCTGAGGCATTTTTCATTCATTTCATTTTTGCTTCAAATCTTGATATTAAAATCCTGCCCTTGTTAATAGCTCAAAAACTCTCATTTACTCATTATTATCCTAATGGAATATTTATTGCCACTGTACATATTTGAGAACTGCCCTCAACACATTAAATTCAGTTTGAAATTTCATTGCCTGTCATAACAAAAATTGTACCTCCTAGTTAAATCTAACAGCCTATAACCCTAAAAATATATTAATATATCCTTAAATTGTAAAACCTCAGTCTAAAATTCTTTTAATGTGTGCTTTGAATCAAAATATTCAAGTAAATGTTTGTGCATTATATTATTAATTAATTTAAAAGTAGGTTTGATCTAGTAATTCCTTAAACATTTACATTAGTTGCAATTCTAATAATGTTATCATGAATATCAAAAATTCATCTCAGAATCAAACAATTTAAAAATTAATCTGGCTTCAACTTGTCAAAAATACGTTTGCCAAGCCTTCTTTGAATTCATAGCTTAGCTCTGGTAACATCAATTATTCTATTGGACTTCACATAAAGCATGCGAACATCACCATATAACTTCCTGAAGAGCGAATGCCAATACATCGGCAGGCCTTCCTGATAAAGCCCCACAGGGATGGGGGCGACTATCATGATACTCCCCATGAGAGCATTTCCTGCTAGGTGCTTCCTCCTCCTCCCAGAGACCGTTCTTAGAACCAGCTCCAAAGAATCTCCAGTGAGGCCTCTCAAGGGGAGTATTATAACACTCAAGAGGAGTATTTAATATACTTTTTAAATGAATTTTGAAAGCTGCCGAGTTCTAGTACTTGACTCTCTGTCACCTTCATGTCAGTTGGCCTCTGGGGCACTTAAATGAAGCAAGCAGAGGATTAACCCCAAGTTAGATGGCACAGTAAGAGATGGCTCTCGAGCAGCTAAGAATGTGCAGGGGGCAGTAATGAAATGGGCTTATGCTGCTTAGGAGAAATTTCTTATCTCATTCACTCAGTTAACTAAGAAGCAGAACAGAAAAATTAAGTGTATAAAAGTGTTAAAGTATTATATCTCTATTGTTACTAGGCTTGGAACTAATTTTGTTAGTTAATAGCCTTTGTTTTTTAGAACAATTTTAGGTTTACAGAAAAATTAAGCAAAAATTACAGAGTTCCCATATTACTCTGGCTGCAACATATGGAGTCCCCTCTACTATTGACATCTTTCACTAGTTGGTATAATGCTACAACCGATGAGCCAGTGCTGATATGTTACGATTCACTTGTATTATGTTTTTTGTTATCTTGTGTTCTGTGAGTTTGAAGAAACATACAGTGACATGTGGGCTTCCCTAGTGGCTCAGACAGTAAAGAATCCAATGCCGGAGACCTGTGTTTGATCCCTGGGTCAGGAAGATCCCCTAGAGAAGGGAATGGCTACCCACTCCAGTATTCTTGCCTGGAGAATTCCGTGGACTGAGGAGCCTGGTGGGCTACAATCCTTGGGGTCACGAAAGAGTTGTGCATTACTGAGCAACTAGCGCTTTCACTTTTCATAGTGACATGCATCCATCATTAGTTTCATGCAGAGTATTTTCACTGTCCTAAAAATCCACTGTGCTCTCCCTCTTCATCTCTCCTCACACTCCAACCTCTGCAACCATTTTGTGTATTTTGAATTATAGTCTTTATAGATACGTGTTTTGTAAAGATTTCCTCCCAACTTGTTACTTGCAGAACTACTTTCTAAACTGTTTTATCTATTTTTTAAACATATTTCTCTATTTGGCAGTATTGGGTCTTAGTTGCACATGTGGGATCTTAGTTCCCCAACCGGGAATCCAGCTCAGGCTCCCTGCATTGGGAGCTTGCAGTCTTAGCCACTGGACCACCTGGGAAGTCTCTAAAATATTATGTTTTAAGTTTTTATCTTTTGCTTTCTAGGGAGATGTAAAATATGTGTTTCTAAGAGTCATAAATTATAGATTTTATATAACTAAAGACAATAACTCACCAAGTTTGATCAAATGGTAATTATCAAAGACAAAGAATCTGGCATATAGCAAGTATTACATAAATATAACATACAGGTGTATCTTTATATAAGCAAAGCTTTTCTCATAATATAATTCTCATCAGACACAAATAAAATTAATAAACTCAATGTGATATAAAGTACTTCCATTTTAGGAAAATGTCTAGATGTGACATTTTGAATTCAAACTTTACAAAGAAACTCATCTCATAATTGCTAATCTGACATAAATAATGTTTCACTTAGATTTAATTGGGTAGTTATGTCCTTTTGTAGTTCATGAAGATCAAGCAGAGATCACACTGTATTGCCAAGCAAAAGTGTTTATGAACATCAAATCAATATATGATTTAAAAAAAAAAGCCAAGTTCACATATTTCATTTGTAAATTATCCACAAAGAGTTTTATTTACTTTTTTATAAAAGCACTTTTGCCTTGAAAAAAATCAATATTTTGTCATTTAAATGCTTATCTTCTAGTTGCCTGTGACCTCAATTTATTTCTGAGTGTTCCTGTTAATACAGATGTTGAATGAGAAAACACCAAGAAATAAAATTCTTTCTGCTGGAGAAAATTATAGTTCCATTGTTTGGAAACTGACCAGTGGGGTCAGTTTCTCCCAAGTACTATGAGGACCCCTGTGGCAAAAAGCCTGATATACCATCTTTGTTTGGAAAACTACAGTAGTTTTCTGTAGGTTACAATACAGTACCTTTCAACTTTTTGTGGAATAGAGGTATATTCCTCTACTCCTCTGGTATATTTCAGAGGTACTGAAAATGTATGCTAAGGCAGGCTGTGGAAAGACATGCCATACTAAGAAGTTCTGGACATGATCTTAAATCAAAGCAAGAGCCAGGGAGTGTTTTTCAGTAGGTAAGCAACATCTTCAGTCCTTCATTTAGAAGAGTATCTTGAATATCAGTTTACAGAATTTGCTAGAAGATGTCCATAATGAAGAATGAGAAAACAGTTAAAATAATGCTCCAGTATTAAAAACCAGAGACATCACTTTGCCTACAAAGGTCCATATAGTCAAAGTTATGATTTTTCCAGTAGTTATGTACAGATGTGAGATTTGCACCATAAAGAAGGTGGAGCGCTAAACAATTGATGCCTTTGAATTGTGCTGGAGAAGACTCTTGGGAGTCCCTTGGACACGAAGGAGATCCAACCAGTCCATACTAAAGGAAATCAATCCTGAATAATCATTGGAAGAACTGATTCTGAAGCTGAAGCTCTAATACTTTGGCCACCTGATGTGAAAAACTGACTCACTGGAAAAAACTCTGTTACTGGGAAAGATTATGGACAGGAGGAGAAGGGGATGACAGAAGATGAGATGGTTGGATGGCATCACTGACTTAGTGGACACGAGTTTGAGCCAGTTCTGGAAAATGGTGAAGAACAGGGAAGCCTGGCATGCTGCAGTCCATGGGGGTCACAAAGAGTCAGATACCACTGAGTGACTGAACAAAAAACAACAGCAATCAACTCCGGGGCATTGCTGCCTTCAGCTCCCAAGGCAGTAGCGGTAGAACTTAGAGGAGGTGACAGGTCAAAGACATATGAAGTATGTGTGAAATTTCCTAAATTTGGCAACTGGTTGGTTGATTATGAGGGAATGAGAAGAGAGGAAATAAAGGTGATTCTAAGAGTTCTAATATGGGCCACTGTGTAACCAAAGTTGCCAATCACTGTATTGATAATAAAACTAACACCAGCAGTAAAAGAAGCACAGTTTTGATGATAACATATTTCAAATCCCCAAAATGTTGCAATGTATTTGGAATATAAACCATTAGTTATTTTCCCTTTTTATTTTGTAAAGTTTGAAGAAGAATTATTCTTAAGGACCTAAGAATTTTTCTGTGTACAATAGGAATTGTTAACCTAAGCTGAGCCTAATGAAAAGATTAATTAGCAGACAAATGGATAAAGTAAAGCGGTAGCAAATTTGGAACACTCAGCAGTGGCCACAGGACTGGAAAAGGTCAGTTTTCATTCCAATCCCAAAGAAAGGCAATGCCGAAGAATGCTCAAACTACCGCACAATTTCACTCATCTCACACGCTAGTAAAGTAATGCTCAAAATTCTCCAAGCCAGGCTTCAGCAATACGTGAACCGTGAACTCCCAGATGTTCAAGCTGGTTTTAGAAAAGGCAGAGGAAACAGAGATCAAATCGCCAACACCTGCTGGATCATTGAAAAAGCAAGAAAGTTTCAGAAAGACATCTATTTCTGCTTTATTGACTATGCTAAAGCCTTCGAGTGTGTGGACCACAATAAACTGTGGAAAATTGTGAAAGAGATGGGAATACCAGACCACCTGACCTTCCTCTTGAGAAAACTATATGCAGGTCAGGAAGCAACAGTTAGAACTGGACATGGAACAATAGACTGGTTCCAAATAGGAAAAGGAGTATGTCAAGGCTGTATATTGTCACCCTGCTTATTTAACTTATATGCAGAGTACATCATCAGAAAAGCTGGACTGGAAAAAGCACAAGCTGGAATCAAGATTGCTGAGAGAAATATCAATAACCTCAGATATGTAAATGACACCACCCTTATGGCAGAAATTGAAGAACTAAAGAGCCTCTTGATGAAAGTGAAAGAGGAGAGTGAAAAAGTTAGCTTAAAGCTCAACATTCAGAAAACTAAGATCATGGCATCCGGTCCCATCACTTCATGGCAAATGGATGGGGAAACAGTGGAAACAATTGCTGACTTTAGTTTTTGGACACCAAAATCACTGCAGGTGGTGATCGCAGCCATGAAATTAAAAAACGCTTAATCCTTGGAAGGAAAGTTATGACCAACCTAGACAGCATATTCAAAAGCAGAGACATTATTTTGCCAACAAAGGTCCATCTAGTCAAGGCTCTGGTTTTTCCAGTAGTCAGGTATGGATGTGAGAGTTGGACTATAAAGAAAGCTGAGTACTGAAGAATTGATGCTTTTGAACTGTGGTGTTGGAGAAGACTCTTGAGAGTCCCTTGGACTGCAAGAAGTTTCAGCCAGTCCATCCTAAAGGAGATCAGTCCTGGGTGTTCATTGGAAGGACTGATGTTGAAACTGAAACTCCAATACTTTGGCCACCTGATGTGAAGAGCTGACTTATTTGAAAAGACCCTGATGCTGGGAAAGATTGAGGGCAGGAGGAGAAGGGGACGACAGAGGATGAGATAGTTGGATGGCATCACCAACTCAATGGACATGAGTTTGGGTAAACTCCAGGAGTTGGTGATGGACAGGGAGGCCTGGCGTGCTGCTGTTCATGGGGTCGCCAAGTGTCAGATGCAACTGAGCTACTGCACTGAACTGAACTGAAAGTGGTAGAACCTCTGTCCAGTTTCTGCTAATTTCTCATTCTTAAAGCTAGAATTTAGAGCTCAGAATAATTCATCTTCTCTCACTGGACCTAATGTAAATAAAGCATAGCCTTTCCACTCACTCCCAACCCTGATCGTTGCATTGAGTGAACCCAGTATGTATTTAAAAACAAAACAAAGCAGAATTAAACATCTTTGTTACTTTTTCATATTCTTATGTTGGACAGAGATGACAGAAAAGTTTATACAAACTATGCATGTAATTTCTAAAAATCAATGATTCCTTTTTAATATGTACCCTCAAAATATCCTTTCTGATTACCCTGTGTTATTGTCTCATAACCTTAATAAGCATAAAAAATGTCTACAGGACTTGTGATAATACATGTTCCTGGGCCCCTGCGTTGTCACATTGTGATTCAGTAAGTCTTACGTGAATACAGGAATCTGTACTATGGTAAGTGCCTCAGAGATTTCCAAAGTATGTGTTTCCAGTATAACAATAGAGCAAGGACCTTAAAGAATCACTTTACCATGCTTTAACCCTCTCTGTTAGCTTTCTGTTTTGAAGCTGTAATTTGAAGTTGGAATTTAACAGATGTTCCCGTGTATTTTTGTTATGCTTTCAGTCTTGCACCTATTTTTATTGTATATTTTCTACAATATTTCTTTCCGTGACTTATGACTGGTACTTAATGCTCAAACTAAATTCAGGATACTTGTGGCCTGAGGCATACTACTGTAATACCATGTAGCTGCCTGAACATGTCCCCAAGGTAGCAAAGATATACTCTTCTTGTGAAGAGTATATCAAATTGGATAAAATAGTCATGAAAAATTGGAGAGACTGCAGTCATTATTTTACTCTGATGTAGCTTTTAAATCTTAATATTTGCCTGAAAGTTTTTTGTTTCCAGTGAAAGCAAAAAAAAAAGTGAATGCATTTCTTTTCAGATATATAATGATTTATTTAGGAGGTAGACAACAGCAGTGTCCACCTATTCAGATCCTTCTGAGTAAAGAGCCATTGTAAAGAAGCAATTTACAGAAGCATTCACAGTAACCTTCCTGGTTACCTTGATGAGTGCCTTTCAAAAACCTCTATTCTTTCATCACCTTTCTTAGCATATATATCTCCCAGAGAAATGTGTGCTGCTAAAATGCAAACGAAGTAAGCTTGCCACATAGTCACTGGAGACCTCAAGCTTGAACATGTTCCTAGCTCTGTGATTCTCTGTGTATTTCCTGAGCAGGTGCAGATTTGCTCTGACTCATGAGACTGGCAGTTAAAAAGCCTCAGTTGATAAATACCAACACCCGCCTCTGTCATTAACAGTGGCTGCTAGACTAATGGCACATCTGGCATCTTCCGTCACTGATTACAAGTCATCCCAAAGTCCTGTTGCTCAACCATGAACATAAAGACCTGAGCCCATACTTTTTTTTTTTCTTTTGGCCCATATGTTGCAGATTCTGGGACATTCTTTTGGTGAATTTGTGAAAATAGGGATCAGGTTAAATGATTACAGACTTTTTATATTCAACCAGAAGAATTAAAACAAATTTGAAAGTGGTTTAATTACTAAGAAAAAATTCTAGGGTGAATATAACTGTGCTAAGAATTTAAGATGTGAGAACAATATCAACAACAAATCAATAAATTTAACATATTCTCATATCAAGTTAAAACTTTGTATAAAATATGTGCACAAATTTTTAAGAATGTTATATAAGAAATTAGAAGCAAGAGAGTTCTATATCGTACTTCTTTAATTACTAAGTAACAGATTGTTGGTAAACTGAAATGTGAACATTTTCCAAAGAGAATTAGTAGTTTCTGAAATATTAAAAAATATAATGTTCATGTCTAATGGGATGCTAAAAGACATACTTGAAAGACTCTTTCTTATTTCTCTTGTGAATTAAAATTGCTAGTAGACTTAACATTTTGAAAATATAATGAAATTTAGTGTATGTAATAGCATATAATTCATTCAAGAAAAAATATCCAAACCTTAATTCCAGGGTAATGGAATTTGAGCTCTCTGTTATAGCCCAGGAAATGAATCAGAGATTGACTGAGAATATTATGTTAAACTTTCAATGAAGCACGACAACTGGGATATAGTTGGGACTTTGGAAAGGAAAAAATATATATATATATTTCCACCCGTGTACAAACATATGCTTCTACACTTGAAAAACCTGAATCCTGCTCATCACTCCTTATAAGAAATAAGAGGATTGGAAAAGAAATAGAAATGAAAGATGATGAAGAAAAGAATTTAACAGAGGAACACAATTTCATTAATAGTTAACAGAAATGTTAAGTGCTTTCCTACATGCAAAACCAATGAATGAGAGGCTAAATTATTTTAACTTTGGAGTATAGACAATAATGTTGGGGTGGTTTCAGGTGGACAGCAAAAGGACTCAACCATGTATATACATGTATCCATTCTCTGCTGAACTCCCCTCCCATGCAAGCTGCCACATTATATTGAGCAGAGTTCCCTGGGGAATACAGTAGGTCCTTGCTGGTTATCCACTCTCAATATAGCAATGTGAGCATGTCACTCCACTCCCTAACTATGCTTTCTCCCCATCCTTTCCTTCTCCCCCATAACCTAAAGTTTGTTCTCTAAGTCTGTGAGTCACTATTTCTTAATGAATTCGTTTCATTTCTTTCTTTCTTTTTTTTTTTAAACTGGAGGATGTTTCACAGTGTTGTGTTGGTTCCTGCTGTGTAACAGCATGAATCAGCCACAAGTATACATGTAGCCCCTCCCTCTCGAGCCGCCCTCCCTTCCCGCCCCTTCCTAGCCCTCTAGGCCATCATGGAGGCCAGGCTGAATTCCGTGAGTATGGTGCATGTATGTCAACGCTCCTCTCTCACTTTGCCTCACCCTCTCCTTCCCTCACTGTGTCACGAATCCATTATCTACATCTGCGTCTTTATTCCTGCCCTGCAACTAAGTTAGATTTTGCATATGAGTGATATCATATTTCTTTCTCTGTCTGACTTACTTCACTTAGTATGACAATCTCCAGATCCATCCACGTTGCTACAAGTGGCACTGTTTCTTAATGGCTGAGTAGTATTCTGTTACTACTTCTTTATCTTCTTTATCCATGCCTCTGTCAGTGGGCATTTAGGTGGCTTCCACATCTTGCCTATTGTAAACAGTGCTGCAGTGAACACTGGGATTCGTGTAGCCTTTCTGACCATGTATTTCTCCTGATATATGCCCAGGAGTGGGATTGTAGGGTCATATGGTAGCTCTGTTTTTAGTTTCTTAAGGAAACCTTCATACTGTGTTCCATAGAGGCTGTACCAATTTACATTCCCACCAACACTGTAGAGGGTTCCCTTTTCTTCACACCCTCTCCAGCATTTATTGTTTGTGGATGTTTTGACGATGGCTATTCTAACTGGTGTGAGGGAATAGCT
Source organism: Capra hircus (assembly GCF_001704415.2). Classification (NCBI taxonomy): domain Eukaryota; kingdom Metazoa; phylum Chordata; class Mammalia; order Artiodactyla; family Bovidae; genus Capra; species Capra hircus. The sequence continues at coordinate 79,076,786 of NC_030811.1, forward strand.
CATTGTAGTTTTGATTTGCATTTCTCTAATAATTAGCAGTGTTGAACATCTTTTCATGTGCCTCTTGGCCATCTGTATGTCTTCTTTGGAGAAATGTCTATTTAGGTCATCTACCCATTTTTTGATTGAGTTATTTTCAGATATTGAGCCACATAAGCTGTTTGTAAATTTTGGAGACTAATCCTTTGTTGGTCACATCATTTGCAAGTATTTTCTTCCAACCTATGGGGTTTCTTTTTGTTTTGATTATTGTTTCCTTTGCTGTGCAAAAACCTTTGAGTTTAATTAGATCCCATTTGTTTATTTTTGTTTTTATTTCCATTAGTCTGGGAGATGGGTCAAAAAGTATATTGTTGAGATTTATGTCAGAGACAGTTCTGCTTATGTTTTCAAGAGACTAGACTATTTAAGATAAATCATGAAAGAAATAGCCAGGACAAACCTTTCCTCTTTGATGCTAAAATTATTTTTAAAAACCAACTTCATATTTATAATTACAAGATGTATATTTTATAGAAACATTGTAAATTCTTAGTTAACATTAAATAATAGATCTTTACCAAAAATTAATAATAATGTTTGAATTCATAGCTAAAACTTTCTGATGAATCATCAGAGGTAGAAGCTGAATTGTGACAATGTGACAGTTATTATGTACCTGATATTTCACTTCTGGACAGGTGACTAGTCAATTATTCAGTGATAAAAATTAGGAGGAAAATGGATAATGCTCTCTTTATATATCAGAGACTTCCAAAATTTGTGCCATGGAAACTAGTTCCATTTGATATTAATATCTGTTGTGGGAACCTGAAAGGACTCTGTGACAAGCTGAGCAATTCTGAGATAAATAGGTTGGTAGCTCAGATGCTAAAGAATCTGCCTGCAATGCAGGAGACCCAGGTTCAATCCCTTGTTGGAGAAGATCCCATGAAGAAGGGAGTGGCTACCCACTCCAGTATTCTTGCCTGGAGAATTCCATGGACAGAGGAGACTGGCGGGCTACAGTTCATGGGATCACAAAGAGTCGGACATGACTGAGCAACTGACACACACACACACACACACACACACACACACACACACACAGGAAAACATAGCACTCTAAATACACTAAAATATATTTTATATCTCATATAGTGTCTCCTGTGCATAGTTATTTTTAAACTTATTGATTACAAAAAGCACTGTTTTCTCAGGTATCCTTTAGAACTGTTTATCCAAAGCACAGGTTTTAGAAAATCTCATTCAGAATTATAAGCAAAAGTTCTATATTATAAAAATATTTGAAAATTTCAAAAGATTGCTAGCACCAATAATGAATTTATTGCTGTTCCTGAGACTAAATGTTATTTACCACCTTTTAAGGGAAAAAATAGCCCCACCATGTCCATTGTAGACACATCGCGATGATTTGTTAATAATTATTACAATTGCCAGAGATTTAAGTATGTGTCCCACAAAGTATTAATAAATTACAATTTGGGGGATACTCCTCACTTGTTCACTGAAGCAAGGAACATGGAAGAACTACTGAGCTTCCCACTGTCTTTTTGAAATAAGCTTGGAAACTCAATGAATTTCAACTGCTGTAATTCATCCCATTTAAAAAAAATCTCTAATATGAGACCTATCCACTTGACAATTTTAAGTGCAACACAGCAGTGCTAATGGTAGGCACTATGTTTTACAGCAGATAGATCAGGAGAACTTGTTCACCTTGTGTACCTTTATCATTTGAACACCCACTCCCCATTTCCCCTCCTCCCAGACTCTGGCAACCACCATTCTGTGTTCTGCTTTTAAGAATTTGACTGTTTTTGATAACTCACATAAGTGCAATCATACAGCATTTTTCCTTCTGTGACTGGCTTATTTCACTGATTATAATATCCTCCAGATTTATTCATGTTGTTACAAACAGCAGGATTTCCTTCCTTTTTGGGAATAAACAATAAATAAACTTCGGGGATAAATAAATATTCCATCATGTATATATGCATGTGTTTCTGTGTGTGCGTACAAATCAGACATTTTCTTTGCAGGCTTCCCAGGGGGCGCACTGGTAAAGAATCTGCCTGCCCATGCAGGGGATGTGGGTTAAATCCCTGTGTTGTAAAGATCCCCTGGAGAAGGAAATGACAACCCACTCCAGTATTTCTTGCCTGGAAAATCTCATGGACAGAGGATCCTGGTAGACTACAGCCCATGAAGTTACAAAGAGTTGAACATGACTGAGCATGCATGCAACATGTTCTTTATTCATTCTTCCGTTGATGGATATTTAGGTCGTTGCTTCCATATCTTGACTATTGTAAAAATTGCTGCAGTGAACAAGGGTGTGCAGATATCTCTTCAAGACAGTGGATAGTGACTTCCTTTTCTTTGGATGTATACCCATAAGTGGAATTGCTGGATCACATTATAGTTCTATAGTTTTAATTTTTTTTAATTAAAAATTTATAATTCTGTAGTTTTAATTTTTTTTTGATGGAGCTCCATGCTGTTTTTCATAGTGGCTGTGCCATTTTTAAATTCCTACCAACAGTGTACAGGATTTCCAATTTCTTCACATCTGTGAAGAAATGTTCTTACTACAATAGAAAAACAACTCCCCAAAACCTCTCTGGTAAAGAATCCCTTTAAACACATAAATCATAGCCTAAAATTAAACAGTATACCTAACTGATTTAGGAGGCTGGAGGAAGATAAATTAGGGCTCTAAAGTTTGTTTACTGTCTACATTTTTCACTATTTTTTCCATCATTTTACAAACAAAATCAAATAAATATTGCATATGTTAATTCATCATTTTTAAACTTTTGGTTTAGGGGATTTCAGTCTCAAAGAACTTGTATGATAAAAGCCTATGTACCCATCAGCAGCTTTTACAGTTACCAACATTTATCCATCTAGTCAGTAGTTTCACTTAGGGGAAAAAGTCCATCTGAAGATGTTCTTAAAAACTTCTTGGAAACCTTGTAGTTACACATTTACTTGATAAATATCCTGAAATCCTCAGAGTTTACTGACAGATAATGTTTAGCAGATTATAGAGCCTTAAAGCTTTAAAAGTTATAGTAGAATTCAGCTTTTCCCAACATAATGAAATATAATGTCTACTCTTGTGCTGATGGACCAATTACTTAGAATAATTCCTTTGTGCCCTGCTTGAAAAGTGTGAGGATCACATGCAGTAAAGCTTTTTTGTTTTTGGAATAACACTTCCGTTAAAAATCTTTCTAGATTTTAGTGTACCATGTATCATGCGTGTGCTGTGTGCTAAGTCACCTAAGTCATGTCCAACTCTTTGTGACTCCATGGACTGTAACCTGCCAGGCTCCTCTGTCTGTAGGATTTTCCAGGCAAATCCTGGAAAGTGAAGTGAAGTGGGTTGCCATTTCCTACTCCAGGGGACCTGTGCTTCTTATGTCTCCTGCATTGGCAGGAGGCATCAAACTGCCATCCAGGGATCCAGGGATCCAGGGGTCGAACCCATGCCTCTTATGTATCCTGCATTGGCAGGCAGGTTCTTTACCACTAGCGCCACCTGGATAATATCTGTAAGCAATCTTCTGCAGTATTGATTTTTACATAGATCCTAAAATCTTTAGTTTAACTGTGAAAAATTATCTTAAAACTTTTTAATTACAATAAATCTTTAGGCTGACAAAATATTTTTAAGTATGTCACGTATAATCATGATGAAGAATGACATTTGAATACTGTACAGAAGATATCTGAAAATTTTAATGAGTATTATTTATTACTCTGCAAAAAATGCTGATAAAGCTTATTACTGTGATTCCTGTGGTAACTAAAACATCTAATTAACTTTGACTAGAGATGCATGCTACTATATTATCCTCTCCAGAAGATGAATTTCATAGCATTAATTTTCTAGTGTGTATTTCTGTAAAATATGACTTGGGCACTGTCTGTATGACTATTAACTTGAAAACAGTTACTTCCCTTATCCTTATCATTCATAATATATTTCAGCACAGCCTATGTAAACTAATAGCATTCAGTTAGACGATTTAGAGTTTTATGTTTTATGTTCATAAAGAAAAACTTGGAAACAACTGACTAATAATAATTTAGAAATTTAGAAGCAACCATGAAATAGTAAAAATATCAAATTTTTAAGAACTTCATTATCTTAACAACTGTAATGAGTTAACCATTCTGAATTCACTCCCTATTAGCCTTAAGAAATTGAAGCTATTAAGTGATTTATGTAGAGTTACAGATAGTAAGAAACAAACTAAAGTGTATACCCAGGCTGTGTGATGCCGAAAGTCAATACCTTAGTTGCTCATTATACTGCTTCGGCTGTCAGTAGTCCTTACATTAATCAGGACAGGCTGCAACCCACATTTCAACTGAACACAATTAACATTTATTATGTACCTTTGTGATTGTCTGTGGCAGGGAGAATTCTCTTCTGTGAATGACTATTCAGAGACACAGAATTCTTTTGTTTAATGTCACCATCATCTTCAACATGAGGCTTCCCTCCAAGTGTGCCATGGAAGGAGAAGGATGAGAATCTCTATGGAAATTTTTATTGCTAGGCCTCCTACAACTTATGTGCATAATTTCCTGCCCAAATAGCATCCAGCATTTGCCAGAGCTTAGCCACATGTTTCCTACCATGATTGTCTGAGGAATATAGCTTAGCTGTATGGAAAAGATAAATGAATTAACAAAATGTAATAAACTATATATATATATGTATGTATATTCAGCCTTTTAAAAAAGGAAATTCTGACATTTACAACACCATGAATGAACCTCAGTTCAGTTCAGTTCAGTCGCGCCTTCGTGTCTGACTCTTTGTGACCGCATGAATTGCAGCACACCAGGCCACCGTGTCCATCACCAACTCCCAGAGTTCACCCAAACCCACGTCCATCGAATCGGTGATGCCATCCAGCCATCTCATCCTCTGTCATCCCCTTTTCCTCCTGCCCCCAATCCCTCCCAGCATCAGGGTCTCTTTCAATGAGTCAACTCTTCTCATGAGGTGGCCAAAGTACTGGAGCTTCAGCTTTAGCATCATTCCTTCCAAGGAAATCCCAGGACTGATCTCTTTTAGAATGGACTGGTTGGATCTCCTTGCAGTCCATGGGACTCTCAAGGGTCTTCTCCAACACCACAGTTCAAAAGCATCAATTCTTTGGCGCTCAGCTTTCTTCACAGTCCACCTCTCACATCCATACATGACTATTGGAAAAACCATAGCCTTGACTAGATGGACCCTTGTTGGCAAAGTAATGTCTCTGCTTTTGAATATGCTATCTAGGTTGGTTATAACTTTCCTTCCAAGGAGTAAGCGTCTTTTAATTTCATGGCTGCAATCACCATCTGCAGTGATTTTTGGAGCCCAATAAAATAAAGTCTGCCACTGTTTCCACTGTTTCCCCATCTATTTCCCATGAAGTGATGGGACCAGATGCCATGATCTTCGTTTTCTGAATGTTGAGCTTTAAGCCAACTTTTTCACTCTCCTCTTTCACTTTCATCAAGAGGCTTTTTAGTTCCTCTTCACTTTCTACCATAAGGGTGGTGTCATCTGCATATCTGAAGTTATTGATATTTCTCTCAGTAATCTTGATTCCAGCTTGTGCTTCTTCCAGTTGAGCTTTTCTCATGATGTACTCTGCATATAAATTAAATGAGCAGGGTAACAATATCCAGCCTTGACGTACTCCTTTTCCTATTTGGAATCAGTCTGTTGTTCCATGTCCAGTTCTAACTGTTGCTTCCTGACCTGCATATAGTTTTCTCAAGAGGAAGGTCAGATGGTCTGGTATTCCCATCTCTTTCAGAATTTTCCACAGTTTGTTGTGATCCACATGGTCAAAGCCTTTGGCATAGTCAATAAAGCAGAAATAGATGTTTTTCCGAAACTCTCTTGCTTTTTCAATGATCCATCAGATGTTGGCAATTTGATCTCTGGTCCCTCTGCCTTTTCTAAAACCAGCTTGAACATCAGGGAGTTCATGGTTCATGTATTGCTGAAGCCTGGCTTGGAGAATTTTGAGCATTACTTTACTAGCATGTGAAATGAGTGCAATCATGCAGTAGTTTGAGCATTCTTTGGCATTGCCTTTTTTTGTGATTAGAATGAAAACTGACCTTTTCCAGTCCTGTGGCCACTGCTGAGTTTTCCAAATTTGCCGGCATATTGAGTGCAGCACTTTCACAGCATCATCTTTCAGGATTTGAAATAGCTCAGCTGGAGTTCCATCACCTCCACTAGCTTTGTTCGTAGTGATGCTTTCTAAGGCCCACTTGACTTCACATTCCAGGACGTCTGGCTCTAGGTGACTGATCACACCATCGTGATTATCTTGGTCGTGAAGATCTTTTTTGTACAGTTCTGTGTATTCTTGCCACCTCTTCTTAATATCTTCTACTTCTGTTAGGTCCAGACCATTTCTGTCCTTTATCGAGCCCATCTTTGCATGAAATGTTCCCTTGCTATCTCTAATTTTCTTGAAGAGATCTCTAGTCTTTCCCATTCTGTTCTTTTCCTCTATTTTTTTTGCATTGATCGCTGAGGAAGGCTTTCTTATCTCTTCTTGCTATTCTTTGGAACTCTGCATTCAGATGCTTGTATCTTTCCTTTTCTTCTTTGCTTTTCACTTCTCTTCGTTTCACAGCTATTTGTAAGGGCTCCCCAGACAGCCATTTTGCTTTTTTGCATTTCTTTTCCATGGGGATGGTCTTGATCCCTGTATTAAGTGAAATAAGCCAGGCACAGAAAGACAAATACTGCATGATCTCACTTACTGATACATGTGAAATTGAAAATAACCAAACTTGTAGAATAGAGTAGAGACTGGTAGACGGGGTAATGGGGAGATTTGGGTCAAGGGTACAGAATTTCAGTTATTCAAGAGAGTTAATTAATGGACAGAAACATGACTCTGGTTAACAGTACTATTAATATATTGTATACTTGAAATGTACTAAGAGAGTAAATCTTAAGTGTTCTCCCCACACTAGGAAAAAAAAGAAAAGAAAACGCTAAGTATGTGAGGTGATTTGTTGTTATTACTCAGCTGCTAAGCCGTATCCAACTCTTTGCGATCTCATGGACTGCAGCACACCAGGCTCCCCCGTCCTTCAGTAACTGATCATGGTGACTCTTTTACCACATGTATGTATATCAAAACATCAAGTTGTACATCTTAAATATATATAATTTTTATTTGTCAATTATACTTCAGTTAAGGTGGAGGGGAAAGTAGATAATATTACACATTTATATTTCAAATATCCAAAAGCTAGTTTAAAGTGAACTTTTCAGATTTATAGAACATTGATTATCTGAAAACTAGACTTTTTAAAATTTATTTTTCATTGGAGGATAATTGCTTTACAGCATTGTGTTTGTTTCTGCCATACAACAACATGAATCAGACCTAAGTATATATACTTATGTATATATATAGCCCCTCCTTCGTGAACCTCCCTCCCACTTCATCCTGCACCCCACCCCTCTAGACTGTGACAGCGCACCACGTCGAGCTCCCTTTGTTATACAGCAACTTTCCACTAGCAATCTGTTTTATATATGTGCTGTGTAGGTTTCAATGCTGTTATCTCAATTTGTCTCACCCTCTTCTTCCCACATTGTGTCCACAAGTTTGTTCTCTATCTCTGTGGTTCTATTCCTGCCCTGCTAATAGCTCCATCAGTACCATTTTTCTAGATTCCATATATGTATGGTAATATATAATTGTGTTTCCCTTTCTGACTTGCTTCACCTTGTATAACAGGCTCTAGGTTTATCCGCCTTAGTCCAGCTGACTCAAATTCGTTCCTTTTTAAGGCTGAGTAATATTTCACTGTGTGTGTATTGATATAGCCACTATAAGAACAGCATGGAGATTCCTTAAAAATCTAGGAATAAAAAGACCATGTGACCCAGTAATGCCACTACTGGACATACACCCTGAGAAACCATAAATCAAAAAGACACATGTACCCCAGTGTTCATTGCAGCAGTATTTACAATAGCCAGCACATAAATGATTTTTTAATTAAGTCCAGTTTTAGGTCCAAGTTGATAAAAGTTCTGTTATTTATTTCAGTTTTTCATATGTGCAGGTAAATTAGTTGAATTGCAATATTCAGAATATAACACTTTACTGCTTCCTTACTTCACACTGTCTCTTTTTCTAGGGAAAAAATGCATATATAAAAGAGACAAAAAAAATTATAGTATGATCTGGAATTAAAAAACATCCTAGAGACAGAAGGTTATGAAAGTTTGAAAATAATTCAGAATAAAATTTAAAATGGAAATCATGTATCCCATAAGCATGAGGGGAGTAAAAAAAAATCAAAGAGCTTGTACAATTCATCAAGTTTCACTGCACTGAGTTCAGTGAATCAAAGTTAACTATATATTATACATTGAAACTTAACTGTCTTAAGGCAGAAGGAGGGAAGAACTAAATTCCTTTGATTCTTCTGCCAACCTGAAAGCTCTCTGTTTGATAAGCTCTGCAGCCCTGGGCATCTGTTCATTAAGTGCTAATACATGGTCAGACGTTCTCATCACTCATCCTTTATGTTTATGTCATCTCAAGTGATCATACTCAGTATTAATTTACAGAGAGCAATTTTTCAAAATTCTTAGTTGAACCTCTGTAACTATCTTGTATTTGCATGAGAAAACAGAACTAGTCTTTGTTTTAAATGTGCTTCTAATAAATGTATTTCTAAATGCTCATAGAAAATCTAATCTTAATATGAACTTTGAATTCATGAAAACTATGTGTCATCTTTCTTCAAAAATAAAATCATTTTTCACATATAAATAGACAGTCCTTTCAGGTTTAGAATCTAGGTATTGTCAACTGTTTCTATCAAAATAGTTTAAAAGTTCACATTTTGAAAAGTTCACCACAGGTCTGTATGGAGTATTTTATGTTCATTAGTCTTCGGTTCTTTGTCAGTTCCAGCTGACAGCGACGGCATGGCTCTGCTCTCATCTGTAGGGATGGAGTTTGAGTTTGCATGGACTTGCTGCCTGTGATTTAACACCTGATCCCTGTGGCAACTCGGCAGAGTAATGTAATAAGGGTTATTATCCTTGTTCTTTTTCCATAGTATCAAGAGTGAATCTGAGGCATTTCAGTACTATTAAAGCATGATTAGACCTTTAACCACCCTTTACCCCAAAAGGCTGGTCCAGATGGATAATTCTATCTCAAACTATAAGAGCTCTGGCCAGCCACACATGGTAGGGGAGCCTCTTGGATAACTCACTGGCTAGAATACAGCTACAGAGATGATGAGTGACAGAGATCGAGAAGTAAGGCACACTACAAATCCATGTTCAACTGGAACCAATCTCTCAGAAGCTCTTTAGTTTCCAAGTGTGAAAGAGAAAACTCACTTTATAAGTTCAGTTACAATATTCTTGCTTGTCCCAAAATTACAGGTGTATATTGCATTTATTTCTAAAATTATGTTTTCATTTAATTTGTCCATCTGTAATTTTTTTTCCTTTTTTTGTATGTTATGTAAGTGTCTGATTCTTACTTTCTCCCAAGTGAGAAGTAGTCAGTTATGCTAGCATAACTTATTCAATAGAATATCCTTTCCCACTCAATTGAAATACCAGCTTTTATATATACTAAATTTCTGTAAATATCATGAGCTTTTTCTACTACATTGAACAATTGGTCCACTTCTGTTACATTACCACATTGCTCAATTACATTATCTTTGAAATGATTTAATACACAGTAAAACAAACTCCCTCACCATTAAAAAGAAAAAAAAAAAAAAAAAAGCATAACAGACAGCATTCTTGTGAGCTGAAAGCCAAACAAATTTACAGTCACATTACCTAAAGTCAGGAAAATATAAAACTTTTCTTGGCTGGTGCTGACTAGCTTTCATGTTTCAAAAGGCCATATGGCATGAAAAATGTAAAAATTGCAGGTGAGCCAAATTCTGCAGATTAGGAGGCTGTGAAACAATTTTTATAATATCTGTTAAATATAACTAGGAAAAGGGTTATAATGAAGAGAAGTGTTTCCTTGCTGATGAGACTTGCTTCTTTTTTTTTTGTATGTATCTTTGTTTAAACTTATTTTTATTTTATAGTATTTTTATAGTAAGTCCTTGTTTATTTTTTAATATTTATTTTTATTTATTTATTTGGGTGTGCCTGATCTTAGCTGTGGCACTAGGGATCTTTGATCTTTATTGTGATATGCGAACTCTTAGTTGTAGCATGAGGGATCTAGTTCCCAGACTAGGGGTCGAAATTGGGTCCCTGGCATTGGGAGTTCAGAGACTTTGTCACTGGACCACCAGGGAAGTCTCTTGGTTATATGTTTTAAAAATAGCAGTGTGTACATGTCAATCCCAAACTCCCATTCTGTTCTCCTCTGTCCTCCCCATGGTAACCATAAGTTCATTCTGTAATTCTGAGTCTGTTTCTGTTTTGTAAATAAGTTCAATTGTATTATTTTTTTTAGATTCTGCATATAAGCGATATCATAGGACATCTGTCTTTCTCTGTCTGACTTATTTCACTTAGTATGACACTCTCCAGGTCCATCCGTGTTGCTGCAAATGGCGTTACTTCATTCTTCTCAATGGCTGAGTAATATTCCATGTTGGGGTTCCCTGGTGGCTCAGTGGTAAAGAATCTGCCTCCAATACAAGAGACACAGGAGACACAAGTTCAGTCCCTGGGCCAGGATGATACCCTGGAGGAGGAAACGGCAACCCATTCCAGTCTTCTTGCGTGCAGAATCCCATGCAGAGCAAGCCTGGTGGACTACAGTCCATGAGGTTGCAGAGTCTCACACAACTGAAGCAACTTAGAACACGTGTCCAATATTATATTGTATATATGTACCACTTCTTTCGGAGAAGGCAATGGCACCCCACTCCAGTACTCTTGCCTGGAAAATCCCATGGACGGAGGAGCCTGGTAGGCTGCAGTCCATGGGGTCGCAAAGAGTTGGACACCGCTTCTTTATCTGTTCCTCTGCTGGTGGTCCTTTTTGTTGCTTTCATACTTGGTTATTGTAAACAGTGCTGCAGTGATCATTGAGGTGCATGTATCCTTTTGAATGATGTTTTTCTGCTGATACATGCCCAGGAGTGTGATTGCTGGATCATATGGTATGTCTATTTTTAGTTTTTTAAGGAACAGCCATACTATTCTCCATAGTGGCTATACCAACTTACATTCCCACCAACAGCATTAAAGGGTTGCCTTTTCTCCACATCCTCTCCAGCATTTGTTGTTTGTAGATTTTTTTTTTTATTATTATTATGGCCATTCTGACTGGTATGAGGTGATATCTCATTATAACTTTGATTTGCATTTTTCTAATAATTAGCAATGTTGAACATCTTTGCTTGTGCCTCTTGGCCATCTGTATGTGTTCTTTGAGAAAATGTCTATTTAGGTCTTCCACCCATTTTTTGATTGGTTGTTTGTTTTTTGGATATTGAGCCACATGAGCTGTTTGTGAATTTTGGAGACTAATCCCTCATTGGTCACATCATTTGTGAATATTTTATCCCATTCTGTAGGTTGTCTTTTTGTTTTGTTTGTGGTTTCCTTTGTTTTGAAAAGCTTTTGAGTTCAATTAGGTCCCATTTGTTTATTTTTGTTTTTATTTCCATTACTTTGGGAGATGGATCAAAAAATGTATTGCTCTGATTTATGTCAGCAAGTGTTCTGCCTATGTTTTCCTCTAAAAGTTTTGTAGTACCCACTGAGACTAGTTTCTTTAGTAAGGACCTTGGCAAATGAACCTATATCACACAGATAACCTTCAAAGTACCTGGTTATAAAATATTCAAAGAATATGCAGTTAATAATTTGTAAAAAAATATATATGTATCTTAAATCATTCAATAGTATCATTCAATAGAAACACACAAAAACACACAGAAAAACACAAATAAAAAAGATTATGTATTGGTTGATTGGTGTAAAGCTTATGAGCAGAGGTTCCCTGGAACTTCTTGTGTTTTGCAGCAGCAGAGGTGATATATGAACTACTTCAGTGTTCCTAGACACTGTATAGAACCTCAGTCAGTTCAGTCGCAGTTGTGTCCGACTCTTTGTGACTCCATGGACTGCAGCACACCAGGCTTCCCTGTCCATCATCAACTCTCTGAGCTTGCTCAAACTCATGTCCATCAAGTCAGTGATGCCATCCAAACATCTCATCCTCTGTCGTCCCTTTCTTCTCCTGCCTTCAAGCTTTCCCAGCATCAGGGTCTTTTCCAATAAGTAAGTTATTCACATCAGGTGGCCAAAGTATTGGGGTTTCAGCTTCAGCATCAGTCCTTCCAATGAATATTCAGGACTGATTTCCTGTAGGATTGACTAGTTGGATCTCCTTGCTGTCCAAGGGACTCCTGAATCTTCTCCAGCATCACAGTTCAAAAGCAACAATTCTTTGGTGTTCATTTATCCATACATGACTACTGGAAAAACCATAGCTTTGACTATACAGATTTCTTTGGTAAAGTAATGTCTCTGCTTTTTAATATGCTGTCTAGGTTGGTCATGGCTTTTCTTCCAAGGAGTAAGTGTCTTTTAATTTCATAGCTGCAGTCACCATCTGCAGTGATTTTGGAGCCCAAGAAAATAAAATCTGTTACTGTTTCTATTGTTTCCTCATGAAGTAATGGGACTGGTTGCTATGATCTTCATTTTTTGAATGCTGAGTTTTAAGCCAGCTTTTTCACTCTCCTCTTTCACTTTTATCAAGAGGTTCTTTAGTTCCTCTTCACTTTCTGCCGTAAGGGTGGTGTCATCTGCATATCTGAGGTTATTGATATTTCTCCCAGCAGTCTTGCTTCCAGCTTGTGCTTCATCCAGCCTGGCGTTTCACATGATGTACTCTGCATATAAGTTAAATAAGCAGGGTGACAAAATACAGCTTTGACCTACTCCTTTCCCAATTTGGAACCAGTCTGTTTTCCATGTTCAGTTCTAACTGTTGCTTCTTGACCTGTATACAGATTTCTCAGGAGGCCGGTAAGAATCTGTCAATAATAACAAGAGTAAAGTGATATCTGTCTTTATCTCTAGTTGGTTTTGAGATATTATTTCTCTCTTTTCTTGTTTGTAGATTCCCTAGCTATATTGGCATAGCGTTTTACTTATGTGATTTGAATCTAAGGACTCTTTCATTCATTCTGGCAAATTCTCAGACATGATCTCTTCAGATAGTCCTTTCTCTTAGTCTGTTTTCCTCTTCTAGGATTACAAATGCATATATTTTGGACCCTCTCATCCTTGCTTGTCTTCTAAACTCTTTTACACTTTTTCCTCTTCTCTTCCTGCCGCATTCGGAGTAATTTCTGTTATTCAGTGTTTGAGCACACCTTTTCCTCTTCACCTGTTTCTTTCCTTTTTTTGGCTACACCTTGAGGCTTTGTTGTTCAGTCATGTCTGACTTTTTGCAACCCATGGACTGCAGCCCACCAGGCTTCCCTGTCCTTCATCATCTCCTGGAGCATGTTTTCCTGCCAGCTGTATTCAAAATGGGGTACCCACCTTATGTTAATTGTTAGGCTGGTGGTACCTCAGCCAAGTATAATGAGTATAAATTTTAGTCTTAATCTTTGTGATGACAGGATGGTGAATATAAACTCTCAGAGGAGGAATTTATCTACACGTATGGCTTGAGTCAGGCAAATAAGTTATCTTTTAGGCAAACTTCTCTGTTGAGCACACTTTCTTTTTTAAATACATATTTATTTGGTGTGCCAGGTCCTGGCTGTGGCATGTGGGATCTTTAGAAGTGTGACTTAGTTGTGGCATGTGAGATCCAGTGCCCTGGCCAGGGATTGAATCAGTGCCTCCTGCACTCAGAGTGTGAAGTTTTAGCTACTGGATGACCAGGGAAGTCCCTGGACGCATTTTCTTAATCCAGGCTTTCATCATGTAGGTCTTCGTGGGTGCCAGCTTTATCCAGGGTTTTCAGTACAAACATGAATCTATCCTAAACCTAATGCTTTGTTTCCTGGCTCTCCATGGTCAACGAAACAAAGGCCTCTTCTTTACCAATGTGAGTGAGTACCTCCAGAGCAAGAGATACTTTTTAAGTTTTTTAATCAGTCTTTTCTTTGTTTTTGGTCCTAGGGATTTACCTTTATTTCAGACTCACATCACTTACAAGAATGCTTTACAATTTGTCCAGCATTTGAATACTTTCTACTGCAGTTTTCGGTAATGTTAGGCTGCCATGTTACTGGAAACAAAAGCCCTATCTATTCTGTACTTGTTTTGATCTAATAGATTTGTCTAATGTTGTTAGAGGTGTATTTAAAACCACCCATAATAATTGCTTTTTGTGCTATTTTTCATTCATGTACAATAATTACACTACATATTTGACTGTTCTATTTCTGGTGCAGTAAGATTTTTTCATACACCTTTATCATAAATTGTTCTTTTTACCATTCTTTCTCTTTTGTCACCTTAAATTTTACATTTTATACTATCTTGTTAGTGGTTTCTTATTTTACATATTGTTGCCTGAAATAAATTTGCCCATCTCTTTATTTTGAAATGTTGTACATTTCTTGGCTTAAATATGTTTCTGATAAACTGTGGTCCAGCTTTGTATACATTTTGTGCAGCAGTCAACTTGAAATACATCCTTGGCTGTGGCCCTGAATCATTTTGAATACGAAAGAAGAACTATTTAGTTAATGAGGTGTAGCTTTTGATGTCTCAACAAAAAATGTATAAGAACTAGGATAGCAAAGGAAAGTTGAAATTCCATGTAATATTCAAGGAATGTGACGACTAAAGGAATAATGCATTCTCATTGTTTATCTAAAACTAAAAAATAGTCCATCGTCTCTTTCAAGCTGATAACAAATATCATTTCCATACTTAGGACAAAAAGTCAGAGAGAGAATATTACAGGCCCATTATCAGTTATCTTGGAGCAGTTGTTTGTGCACTTCATGGACTGTGGAATGAATATAGAATGCTGTGCTCTACAAATAAAAATCAAAGTAAAAATACTACCCTTCCCTTTAAATTGGTGTATGAAATTGGAATATAAACTTACAGTTTCTTTGCCATAATTAATGTTTAGAAACATTTAGAAATTTTTTCAGTCTCAGTCTTAATCTAATTTCAATTTTTCTCAGGTTCTGCTGATTGTTTTTTTGTTTCTCCCTTTGTTCTCATAGGGCTTCCCTGCTAGCTCAGTTGGTAGGGAATTCACCTGCAATGCAGGAGACCCCGGCTAGACTCCTGGATGGGGAAGATCCACTGGAGAAGGGATAGGCTACCCACCTCCAGTATTCTGGGGCTTCCCTTGTGACTCAGCTGGTAAAGAATCCACCTGCAATGTGGGAGACCTGGGTTTGATACCTGGGTTGGGAAGATCCCCTGCAGAAGGGAAAGGCTACTTACTCCAGTATTCTGGTCTGGAGAATTCCATGGACTGTATAGTCCAAGGGGTCACAAAGAGTCGGACAGGACTGAGTGACTCACTTTCACTTTCATCTCATTCCCTCTACCCAGTGTTCTGACTGGGCGCACTCTTGGTTAGGAACTATTGTCATCTTGGTGTTACTTGGTGTTACTTTCTGCTAAAGTTTGCGTGATAACTTTGGGATGGTCTCTTTCATGTCCAAGGGTTGTGCACATACCTAAGTTTTCCTCCTGTTCTTTTCTGTCTTCTACCACTCCCTGCCCCTGGACTAAATATGGAAGATTAAAGAAAGGAAGATTATGCATACTAAGTAGGGCCCAGGCTAAACTGATTCCTCTGCTTAGCTCTGGACAAACATTGTTACAATAAGAATATCCAGGTGGAACCCTAAGGTGCTCCAACCCCATCCTCCACCACTGCCGTACTGAGGGCTATCTCTGTTTAACTGTTTCACACCAAATGTCATAGTTACATGAAATATAGAGAGATGTTTTACCAATATTAGAATATTGTAGATTTTTAATCTAAAAATGAAAACAGATATCAAAACATTAAATATAAATTAGTTCCGTTTTACCGCACTAAGACATTCTTGGGAATAATTAGAAACAAAATTGTGAAAAAGGAATGACATTAAAATTTAGCGCTCTTTACCAAAAGGCTCAGCCACTCATAACTACACCTTTTTCCCAGGAATTGTTGCTAACCTTGCATTTTATTTAAGCAAATAATGCCAGGTGATTTTTTTTTTCCAGTGAATAAAAATTTATCAGATTTTCTTGTTTCCACACTGAAAATAATCTTTTATACATCAGAATCTCTCTGGGTTATAGGCAGACTTTTAAAAGCATAAATTAATGCATTTCATTCATTAATGATCCCCAAGTGCCAATCACAGTACCTGAAATATGAGACAGTCAATAAATTTTTAAATTAGTAGCAACATGAATATTTTTATGTAGCCTATTTTATGACCAGAGGGAAATAGTTTCCAGGACAGCTGGCCTGCATAGCACTAAAGCCTGTGGTAAAAGGATATTTTTCTCTGAACAATAATAACTTCCCTATATGGATTTTTATACACATCTCTGGCTAAGCAGGATGTCCCCTAAAATAAGTATTGTGTTCTGTTCAATCAAGTCTTATTTTCTTTTCCTAAAACCCCCAAATCTAACTCTATGCCTTGCAACTAGGAGTATAATAAATAAGTGAAAACATATAGTAAAGCATATCAATGAATATATAATAAAGACAATGTTCAAAACTGCTAGTGCTTACAATATAAATAATCCAGGGTAATGCCTGCTTAATAAAGAAAAAAATGTGGGTCTCATTTGAATAATTTTAAGCAGTGACTCAAAATTTGGCTATGTGTTGCAATTACTGAATATCCAAGGATTGGTCCTTGTTTGAGAAAGTGTCTTAATAAGAGCTAAGTATAGACTAGGTCTTTTTCTGTGGAGAGAGACCTGTAAGGAGGTAGCAAGCATGTGTTTAGGATGTGGCTGAATGAATAGCAGGAGTAATCTCAGAAGGATTAGAAAGACTAGGGGACCAAACCCATCTTTCCTTCTTTCGTGCCTTTTTTTTTTTTTTTTTCCTTCTCTCATCTGACATTTATAGAATTTCTAAAAGGATCCTGGCACCATATTAGATTTTGAAGAGAGAAAGATTAATGTAACTCAATCCCTCCCTTCAAAGAAGTCCCTGCCAGGAATGTTTGACTGGAAACCTGAAAGAAATCAGTTTATTGCTAAATATACAATATTTAAATTTTTTATGCCCTGTCTTAAACTGTCTGTATTTTGGAGATGATAATATAAATGGTTCATCCTGAGCTGATGAAAGTATTTGATAGTGTGAACAGGAGCAGATCCATGAGTCTTTGAGTGTGTGTTGGGGTGGGGTAGGTACTGTGTTTATCTCTGTGTGTGCTCAGTTGCTCAGTTTTGTCCAACTCTTTGGAAGCCCATTGACTGCAGCCCACCAGGCTCCTGTGTCCATGGAATTTTCCAGTAAAACATACTGGAGCAGGTTGCCATACTTATGCCAGGGAGCCTTCCAGACCCAGGGATCAAGCCCCCATCTCTTGCATCTCCTTTATTGACAGGCGGATTCTTTACCATTGAGCCACTTTGTTGTTGCTGTGCTCAGTCATGTCTGCCCCTTTGCGACCCCCTGCCAGACTCTTTTGTCCATGAATTTTCCAGGCAAGAATGCTGGAGTGGGTTGCCATTTCCTTCTCCAGGGTATCTTCCCAACTCAGGGATCAAACCTGCATCTCTTCCATCGCCTGTGTTGGCAGGCAGATACTTTCTCCACTGCACCACGTGGGAAGCCCTATACTTTTACTTTTTGTAGTTGAAAGACAAAAATCAAATAGTACTCTGCTTTGGATCAGAAATGTTAGAGATATGCTATGTAATCTTCAACAATTACCTTGGCCACTTTAATATAAAGATTTGACTAAAATTATCTGATAGGTGAAATTCTGTAATTCTACTTTTGTAAAATTATTGGGACATAATTCATTTTGTATGAGGGTCTGAAAGTATGAAGTGCACAGTAAGATCATTACTAAGGCATTGGCATTTTCTTCCCTATCTCTTATAGTAATGTTTAAGTATCTGCTTGTACTCTGTGGGAAATTATCTCTGTGCAGTTTCTGGCATAGATCAAGAGGTTCTTTTTATAGATCCTAGAAGGAAAAATAATTGAGTAGTAACTCAGAAGATATGTAAGGAAATATTTTCTCCCCACCACTGACCCAATTTGCTTACAAACAGCCATCCCTTAGCAGTGCACAGGCTCACCCAGGATGGAAGGTCCTGGCTGTGAAAGCTTAGGTGTGTAGAAGTTGGCAAGCTATGATTACCCAGTCAAAAAGATCTTCAGTGCAACGGGAAAGTGCTCACACTGATCCATGGACAAAAAATGTTTGCCTGACTCCCATCCTCTTCTCAGAGACAGATTCTCAATCTTTACCTTCTGAGGCAGCTTGAGGGAAATTTTCTCTAAGCACAAAGAACTTTGATTAATGTAGAAAATAAATTTTAGATTTATTTATTAATTTCAGGGAGCTGTCAATATCAATGCTATTCATCTTCACATATTTATCATTCAGATATTAAAAATAATATTTTCTTATGGGCAATCTGATTTCTGAATTTACTATATTTTGCACATATTTTATTTTACAGGCTCAGTAAAACTGGGATATTCTGTTAGGAGAGAGAAAATAGTAACTTTTAAGAAACTAAAAATCAAGTTAGAGTTGAATTTGACTAAACTTTATGAAAAAAGTAATGAAACAAATTTAAATCGAGTGTCCATGATATATTAAGTACTGTGTATACATAAATAATCCCATTGAATTAAATTTATCTTTTTTTCTTTCGTGCACATGGAATCTTAAAGTTGGATTGATATGAATAATCGTAATTCTATGTTAGTGACATGGAATCAGCTAACTCACTTACTATTTTATGCCTCATTTATCCCTTTTCCCCGTTCTTTTCTCAGCCCATAGACACTCACTATCTTACGTTTGATTTGTCCTTCCAATACTATACTTGCCCTTTCAATATAGCATTTTGTGAGTTTATGCATTTTTAAAAGTACATAAATAATTTTACAATCACGTTTTCCAATCAATGTGTTCTTAAGATGTAAAGGATATTGTTTACATTTTCCATTTATTATTATATGATAGCTTGTATATCCTTTTATTTTCCAAAGTAAATGAAGATTATTTTGAAGTTCTTTGATTTAGAAACAGTTCTTGAGTGAATTTTCTAGTAGTTTGCATTTTTTTTTCTTTATATAGATGAAAAACTTTATGTAAAGTATATACCTAAAAGAGAATGGTTGGATCATAAATTACACACCATTTTAATAGTTTACTGTTAAATTTCTTTCCAAATTACCTGTACTAATTAATATCTCAGAGTCCCTTTCCAAACATTCATATTTAAATATTCTTACCCAACCTTTTTAATCTGAAATTTTAGTTTTTAGGAATCTGATGGATGGAGAATTTTATTTCATCGTGTTTTTTTGTTTCTCAGATTGGGCAACACTTCATAAATCACTGAACTTTTGTGTTTATTTTTTGATTAATTTTCTGTTCAAATAATTTGCTAATATTTAAAAGTATACTTTAAATACTGACTTGTAGATTTTCTTAATATAGTTTCATAATATCTCTTTGCTATGTATTCCATGAATACTTTTCCTAGGACATTGCTTAACTTTCAACATACTATTTCTGGGCTTCCTTGGTGGTTCAGTAGTAAGAATCTGCCTGCAATGAAGGAAACGTGGGTTCAGTCCTGGGGTCTGCAAGATCCTCTGGAGAAGGAAATGGCATCCCACTCCAGTATTCTTGCCTGGGAAATCCCTTGAAGGAACCTGGCGGACTACAGTTCACTGGGTCACAAAAGAGTTGGACACAACTTAGTGACTAAACAACAGCAATATTTTTTCTAATTTAATCAGACGTGGACTTTTGTGATTTTTCATCTTTATTTTTGTTAAATCTCTGCCAACTCTAAGATCTTAAAGGTCTCCTTCTATGTGTTCTTCTAATAGTTTTAAAGTACTCGCAAAGTTGTGTCTTCAGAATCGCAATCGAGGAGTGTGACAGATGTACGCCCTAAACATCACCGACTCTAGAATCGCATATATTTACAAGCAAATGAAAACAGTTTCTTAATATAATTAAGCAGTCCAAAATCATAAAGATTGATCTTAGGCCTATAAGATTAGCTAATCTAATTCATTCTCATAACTATTAATCCAACACAGGTAAAACTAGAGAAGCATAGTTCTTTGGACAGGTTTTGAATGTTTTCAACCAGAAATAAAGGGCCAGCAAGTCTTTATAATTAGTACACATATTTGACTAGACATTTTAAGAAAAAAAAACATTTTTACAAATAAGTGTACATAAACACTTTTAAAATGGAAGAAAGAAAAGCATAAAGTTCTATCTGAACTAAATTAAATACATTTTTAAAAATTTACCAAAATACATTTATTCATAAAATAACATTTGTATGGCACTTCAGCTTATGAAATTCTTAGATATCATTTCACATAATATTTCAACAAACTGAGGAGAAAGTATTTTTTCTTAATTTACACATGAGAAAAATAATTTTCTGAGAGATAATATAATTTGTTACAAATTACACATTAGTAGAAGGTGAGGAGCAAGTACTGAACTTAAGCTAGTAATCCCTTGTTTTCTTCCTATTCCATCATGTTAAACATTTTAAGCATAGGATAGAAGAAACAGTGCAATTTAAGTGTGAATGTAAATAAAACAAAGATGTGCTAATCTCAGAATTTATAGAATATGGTTACAAAATACTCAAACAAGGAATATGATTATTAAACTCTACTTAGATTAGAGTTTACATAAGAAAGATTAAGGGGAAAATATTTGATGCCATTTAATAAAGAGTTGGAAAGCAGAAGGATATTTTTGTTTTGTTCTAATGTGTGTGGGTGTGACTAGACTTCATATATACAGACACTCAGTTTTGAGAAATAGATTTTTTTCTGTTTGTTTTTGTGTTTGTGTATACACACACACACACACATACACACACACACACGAAAAATGTTCAGAGTATGTTCAGAGTACATATGTAACTTTTAAGGAGAGAAAAATGACAACTACTTCCATCTTTTTAAGTGTTACTTAGAAAACTCGGATATTCTGTTAGAAATATCCAAGTTTCATTTAGCAGGAGCCAAATAATGGGTTGGAACAGTAAAATTGAGACAACATGGTATGTCTTAAATTGCACCACTGTCTAATGCTTATCTTGCTCATTATTGCCTATTTAATTGTTAATGAGGAGCCAAATACTTTGATAAGTGTTCTCTTTGGAGAGTGGATATCAGGTGGAAGTCCCTTTTAAAAAAAAAATTATTTCAACATTCTGTGCTTTGTGCTAAGTCGTTTCAACTGTGTCCGACTCTGCAACCTCATGGACTGTAGCCCGCCACGCCACTCTGTCGATGGATTTTCTAGGCAAGAGTACTGGAGTGGGCTGCCATGCCCTCCTCCAGGGGATCTTCCCGACTTAGGGACTGAATCCACATTTCTTTGTCTCCTTCATTGGCAGGCGGGTTCTTTACCACCAGCACCACCTGGGAAGCCCCAGCATTCTGTAACCAAATAGTATTTAGGTATTAATTGGTGACCTAATCAAATACCCAAATAACAAGGATTTTCCAAACTTCATTCATATAAGTTAACACCTTCTTTGTATTTCCTGAGTACTGTTTTTACTTAACATTTTCTTGCAGACATCGCAGTAAAGATGCTAATTAACAGTATCTGCCCATGCGTTACCTAAAGTCATTTTACCTGAAATCATGGGAATGCAAAACATACTTTGGGAAACCCTATAGTTACTTTTTTTTTTTTTTTTTAAGCAGGTTCTTGGTTGAAGCTGATGCTATATTAATGTGTTTCTTTTACATCCAGCCGTTACTCATAGACAAATTACAGGCCTGGTAGGAGGAAGACTTTCAGAGTTGTTACAGCTGGTCTTTCAATATTCAGTTCCCTTATTCAATAATGAAAGCAAGATGGATTATCCCTTGTTACATGTGACAGGCATGATGAAATAAGAATTATCATAGCTCTTTACTACTTTTAAAAGAAGAAATGTGATAGGAAATGAAACTGCTCAATGTGATACTTTAGAAATGTTGATCAACAGCACCTCATAAAAGTGTCCATTGAAAATGCCTGAAATAATTCTTCCCAAATGCGTTTACTTTAATGTTACTTGTAGGATATAAAACTTTTACCCCTTTACTATGTGCAAACGTCCCCAGTATTTTATTAAAAGTGATTCCGTAATCTACTGAGCTTTTTCATGGAAATAATTTTATTCCTCCTTTTCTGATGTCATCTCACTTAATGTTAGAGTTGAGAGACGGGCTAGTTAATGACATAGTTTGTGACATCTCATTAAATAATAGGGCATCCTGATCTAACATTCTTAGGAAACACAGACAGAGTGATCTTACACACTGCAGTGGGTTGCCATTTCCTTCTCCAACGTATGAAAGTGAAAAGTGAAGGTGAAGTCGCTCAGTCGTGCCCGACTCTTAGCGACCCCATGGACTGCAGCCTACCAGGCTCCTCCATCCATTGGATTTTCCAGGCAAGAGTACTGGAGTGGACTGAAAGTATAGTGAACATTAAAAGTAATATTCAGCTAATTTGTATATTTTGAGAAATAAAGCCTAAAGTAACTGAAAAGCTTAAAATATATATAAAGAATGTAACTTGTCAAAAATGTGACTAAAAGCTACATGAGTGTAAATTTTTTATTCATTAACTTCTATGCATTTATTCATTCAACAAATACTAATAAACAGTATATGTTAGACAATTTTCTAGATTCTTGGTATAGCGCAATGAACAACAGATCAGAAAAAAAAAAGCTTACTGTTGTGATGATTACTTTCTAGTGCATGGAAAGATACAATAAAATAAGTAAATAAAAATAAAGCAGGGTAAAAGGATTACCAGCAAGAAGAGAGCACTGTGTGTTTTATTTTTATTTTATTTACTTATTTGGCCACATCAGGTCTTAGTTGTGGTACGTGGGATCTTCGATCTTAGTTGCAGCATGTGGGACCTTTAGTGTTGGCACATGGAATCAAGTTCCCCAACCAGGAATCAAACCTAGGCCCCCTGCACTGAAAGCAGGGAGTCTTAGCCATTGGACCAGGGAAGTCCCGAGCATTGTGATTTTTAAAAGGATGATCAGGAATCCTCACTAAAATGATCCTTAAAATCTTGAGTGAAGATTTTAAGAGAGTGAGAAGAGTGAGCCTTGAGTATATGGAGGAACAGCATTCCTAGAAATAGAAATTAACACGTGCAGAGTCCCTGAGATAGGTATGCAACAGGAATATTTGAGCACAGCCTAGAAATCGAGAATAGCTGCAACAAAGTGCGCAGTAGGGAAAAAGTACGAGACAAAGACAGAACATTAAGGGAGAAAGATCACACAGGCCTCTTAAAATATCATAAAGATTTTGCTTTTACTCTTACGAGATATGAAGCCTGCAGTTTTGAACAGAAGAGAGAAATAAGCTGACACTGCTTTAAGAGTATCACTCTGGTCGCTGCACTGAGACAAATATTGGATAAAGGTGGTAGCTGGAAGGCCAGTTAGAAGGCTGTTTCACTAATCAAGGTGAGAAACCATTTTATTTGAACCAAGATGCTAGGCAGTAAAGTGGTCAGACTGTGGATATGTTTTGAAGGTAAACCAAGAGGGTTTACTAGTTGAATATGTGGTAGAAAAAAAAAAAATAAAAACAACAGAAAAATTAAGTATGACTCCAAGGTTTCTGGTCTTAGAAATTAAAGTTCCCATTAACTGAAATGGCAAAGATTTTGGAAGAATCATGGTTGGAGAAAATGGGGAGTTCAGTTTGGGACACGCTAAATTTAAGATGGTGGATATCCAAGTAAGAATGTCCAGTCAAAAATTAGATGTAGGAATCTGTAACTCTGGGGAAGGTGCTATAGTTGAAGATATAAATTTGGTACTCATCAAATATAAATGCTATTCAAAGCCATAAACCTGGATAAGATCATCAAACATCCAGATATTCGTAGATATGAGAAGGAGCCAGAAAGTAACACTTAAAAAGACAGCCAGTGAGGAAGGGAAAAAACCAGGACATGTTTTCTTGGAAGGTACATTTTAAGTGTATTTCAACGAGGAGGGAGTGAATGATTGGTCAACTTCTGCTGATAAATAAAATGAAGGCTAAAAATAACCATTGGATTTAGTAACATGGAGAAGTTTTAAGGAAGTTTGAATTTGAAAGTGCAATTAGGGTGAATTTTAATACAGAATAAATAGAAAGAAAGTGCAGTTAGCATATATGCTCAATCGCTCAGTCATGTCCGATGCTTTGTGACTCCTTGGACTGTAGCCCGCCAGCCTCCTCTGTCCATGGAATTTTCCAGGCAAGAATACTAGAGTGGGTTGCCACTTCCTACTCCAGCACATATAGATAACGCTTTTAATGAGCTAACCTCTAAAGAAAAAGAGCAGCTGGTAGGAGGGGGATGGGGAGATAGAAAAGGTTTTTTTAATCTGTTTGGGTTTTTAAAAAAATATCTATTTGCTTTTTTATTTCTCTGGCTGTGCCAGGTCTTAGTTGTGGCATGTGGGATCTTTAGTTGTCGTATTTGGTATCTAGTTCCCTGACCAGGGACCAAACCTGTGCTCCCCGCATTGGGAGCATAGTGAGTCTTAGCCACTAGACCATGAAGGAATTCCCTCTCTTTGGTTTTTAATGGGAGGAATAATATATTTGCATGCTGATGTGAATGAATTAGTAGGAGGGAAGAAGGGATGATGCAGCTGAATTAGTAATAGGAAGAAAAGGAGGATTTTGTTGCAGATGCTGGTAGGTGAATAAGTGTTGTATAAGAGCTTAAGGGATTTCTCTCCTGGTTGCTTCCCATTTCTCAATGAAATAAAAGACTAATCAATTGAGAAAGCAATGTTTAAACAATGAAGAGAGATGAGAAGGTAGGAAAGAGGAACGTGGGATAGTGCATGAATTAAGGCAATGGAAAATGCACTGCAGGCAGCAGTGAGAGCCAACTTAAAGATTTCAGTGAAAGATTTACAGTGAGACCGCTTTGCATGAGTGTGTTTCTTCAGCCACGTTTCAGGTGCAAGGGAGAAGGCGCTGAACAGAGGGGAATTAGACTTGACAGGGCTTGTTGCTTTTCAAAGCAATTATGATGACATAGGTTTCCACAGAATTGGAAAACAACCTCAACAGTATAAACCCTTGAATGTTTTCTTAATCTTTCTCCAAAAAAGGCACTCACTTCTCAGATTAGTTCTGTTAACATTCTGCTAACAAAGTCAGAAAGCCTGGCAGTGATGGACTCAGATCACAGGGGTCTCAGTGACGGTGGACTATGAACGGGCACTGATAGGGCTACCTTACCGCCAAGGCTGGAGGGGGACAGCTTCGCAGGGGATCCCCGGATATGACCAGGGTATCATCAGAAACAAGTGCCGGGGGTAAGAAAGCTGGAAAGAAAAGACAAAGCTGGACATATGATGCCAGCTACATTATTTCACTTATGCGCAGCCATACTTAAGACATGAAAAGGTAGTTCAAGTAGTAAGCTATTATATTCTGTAACACTTTGCTCAGAAGGTCCTTTGGGATAGAGAAGCCATGAATCCATTATACTTCGTAGATGGAACACGATGTAATGGAGTAATACCTGAAATCAGGCACTTAATTGTGAAGTTTCCCTAGTGTCGTGGTCACAGTTCCTCACATCAGATAAGAATTAGTAATCATTAATTAATCAAGGATTGTTTCATTAACAAGGTACCTTTTAAAATAAACCAAAAAAAACTATATTTAAGAAGTAAGATAATAAAAAATTGCTAAAAGAGAGTCAAGAATAGGTTGCATTCAGGACCAGCAACTCCTGAGGACTGCTTCCAGAACTGATGGTTTCCAGAAAGATTTAACTGTTGGAATGAGGCTAGAATTGTTCTCTATCAACTTTCAGTGTCAGTTATTCTGCTGAGATTTTAGGCTCAAGTGGGCAACTGTTTAAGGCTTTGTCTTGATATGAAAAAGTGAAATTCATTCATTTTTTCCATTCATTTATGAAATAAATATTTATTATTTACTAAGTAACCAACATCATGCTAAGCACTGGAAATATGCAGAAAAATAAAATACAGTTCTGTCCTTTTTTAATGAGTTCACATTCTAGTGAGAAAGTGTTAGCTGCTCAGTCGTGTCCAACTCTTTGCGACACGATGGAACGTAAGTGTTAGCTGCTCAATTCAGTTCAGTTCAGTTCAGTCGCTCAGTCGTGTCCGACTCTTTGCGACCCCGTGAATCGCAGCACGCCAGGCCTCCTTGTCCAACACCAACTCCCGGAGTTCACTCAGAGTCGCGTCCATCGAGTCCGTGATGCCATCCAGCCATCTCATCCTCGGTTGTTTCCTTCTCCTCCTGCCCCAATCCCTCCCAGCATCAGAGTCTTTTCCAATGAGTCAGCTGTTCACATGAGGTGGCCAAAGTACTGGAGTTTCTGCTTTAGCATCATTCCTTCCAAAGAAATCCCAGGGCTGATCTCCTTCAGAATGGACTGATTGGATCTCCTTGAAGTCCAAAACATTCTCAAGAGTCTTCTCCAACACCACAGTTCAAAAGCATCAATTCTTCGGCACTCAGCCTTCTTCACAGTCCAACTCTCACATCCATACATGACCACTGGGAAAATCATAGCCTTCACTAGACAGACCTTAGTTGGCAAAGTAATGTCTCTGCTTTTGAATATACTATCTAGGTTGCTCATAACTTTTCTTCCAAGGAGTAAGCATCTTTTAATTTCTTGGCTGCAGTTACCATTTGCAGTGATTTTGGAGCCCCAAAAAATAAAGTCTGACATCTGAATGTTGAGCTTTAAGCCAACTTTTTCACTCTCCTCTTTTACTTTCATCAAGAGGCTTTTTAGTTCCTCTTCACTTTCTGCCATAAGCGTGGCAGAAAGGTGCATATCTGAGGTTATTGATATTTCGATGGACTGTAGCCCATCAGACTCCTCTGTCCATGGACTTCTCCAGGCAAGAATACTGGAGTGAGTAGCCATTCCCTTCCCCAGGGAATATTCCTGACTCAGGGATTGAACCCAGTTCTCCTGTGCTGCAGGCAGATTCTTTATCATCTGAGCCACCAGGGAAGCCCCCTAGTGAGAAAATAAGCATGTAAAAAATCATTAAATTACATGGTAGGTGGAAACATGAGGTCACAACCAATCTTCAAATGTATAGGACATTAAGGATCACAGATAGAACCACCTAATCCCACTTAATTGGTCCAGGCAATTTTCCTAGAGGAGAATACACTGAAACTGAGCCTTACAAAATGAATAGGCATTACTGCAACAGAGAGAGAGAAGGACACTCCCTTACACGGATATCGTATGGAAGGAGTAAATATTTCCAGCAGTGGGAAAGTTACCACTGATGTTTGCTGCTAGTGGAGAGATGCCTTAATTTCAAAACACTGAACACAGACCACAGTTAAAATCCTTGTTTTTAGAGTAATGTGAAACCAAAAAAAGAGAGAGAGAAATGTAAGAATATATACATACTTTTCAATGATTATTTTTTACTGTTTTAAGCTTATTTTAGAATAAGTCTCTTCTGTAGTCACTTCAGTGTATAAGTGACTTTGAGGTTAATGGTTGGCAGTAATCTAAATAGTCATTGAAACTGTTTTCTGGATTAAATGAGGTGTGTCTAATCTGTACTGCCATGTTCATCACAACATTATTCACGGTAGCCAAGGTACAGAAACCACCTAATGTCCATCGACAGACGGGTGGATCAAGACAATATGGTGTGTGTATGCCCTGAGCTGCCAGGGAAGCCATGAGATATGTACATATGTACATATACATCTAGATATGTGTGTATATATTACCAGCAATAGAATATTATTCAGCCTGGCAAAAGGAAGAAGCCCTGTCATTTGCAACAACGGGATGAACTTGGAGGGCATTACAGTACATAAAATAAGCCAGATGGAAAGAAAATGATGTCACCTATATGCGGAATCTTTTTTAAAAATAATGTTGAACTCAGAAACAGAGTAGAGAAGTGGTTGACAGGGGTTAGGGATGGGGGAAATAGGGAGAGCTTGGTAGAAAAAAAAAAGGACAAACTTTCAGTTATGAGTAAAGTCTGAGGACCTAATATATAGCATGGTGACTATAGTTGATAGCAACACTGTATTATTGTGTGATTAAAATTTGGTAAGAGAGTAGAACTTAAATATTCTCATATACATACACACAAAGAAGGTGACAGACTTGTTGTTAACTCCTTTGAGGAGGATCTTTCCACAGTATGTATGTATGTATATTAAATCCTGAAATTGTATTCTTCAAATATCTTACAGTTTCATCTGTCACCTATACCTCAATACAGCTGGAAAAACTAAGTGTAGAATGTCTAGAAAACTTACACCTGAAATAATTTTAAACTTCCAAGAAAACTTTACAGTAGAAAAAATTATGGAAGATTATGGTATTGTTTGATCAGTTTATTCAATGAGGAGGCGCATTTTTTGATAAGGTGTATGTTTTACAAGCACACAGTTTACACTTCCCATGTAGTGACTAGCCCTCTGGAATAAATGAGAGCAGTATGGCAGAGTGCCCAGAGGCAGAATATAACAAGTGCTTTAAAAAATAACTCCCCATCACCGCTTCATTTCCTGCCGCTGCCACCATATACTCACATTTGAACCTGGGTATATTATACACTGTGTATGTCGCCGCAAACCTGATTATTTGTTCACGTGCACACTCGTGGTTGCTTATGCTGAGTTGCCTGCCCTTTCCACGCCCTGGATTACTGAGGATAAATTGTACTAAATTTGCTTTCTGCTCTGGCATATGTGACAATGTTTCTCACAGTTACATAGTTTATACAAATGTTTTGGGGGTTTGAGTATTGAAATTGTTAATTCGTTAATTGTTTTTATTAAAGTTGGCCATTCCAACTGTGTTTAACATATTCAAATAACTGTTCCTGCTTTGTAAAAAAGTTGGAATCTTAATGTGCCTTAAAAACTTAACATCTATCAGAAATCATATTAAAGTACAATAAAAAATTATTTATCCTTGGGATTCGTGAGATCTTATGAAGCAGTAAGGCCCTATTAAGAGGACATCTTCTTGGGAATACATAGGGAAATTAAAAACTCCTGAATTTTTCCAAGATATGAAAAGATATAAGTGCCTTACTGGCTAAAGAACAACAGCATACATTGGCATTGATCCGACAGCTTCTTGGCTAGTAATAATAGGAATCTAATTCTGGAGGACATGAGAATCATTTGAGAACATGTAATATTGAAATAAAATGCCTAGGTAGATCAATATCACAGTTATTAGAAGGAGACTAATTGAAGCATTGTGAACAATTACTACGAAGTATTGTCTCAATGCATATTTTTTCACCTCTATTTTGTCTATTAGGTACTGTGAATTTTCTCCCAGTAGATTATGGCTGAAAGGATTGGGCCCACTGGAAATCCTCAAAAGCTATCAGCTGAAACTAACCAGAAGCCAGAAGACAAGGCAACCCACAGATGCAGCTTATTCATTCAGCCCCAACAGAGCAGAACAAATAAGGCTGAAGAGTAGGTGTGCACTCACACAGAGAATACAGCTGGCACAGTGAGTGATGTGTGTGTGTGTCTGTGTGTGTGTGTGTATTTCTGTATCTAGCGTATAGACATTTCTATATTTGTCTAGCATATATATACATTATATATGCACTATGATTTTATATATTATTTACCAAGTTGGTTTGGGGTGGTAAAGCTCTTGACTAACCATTTCTGAAATAGTGTGTAGCTATGTTTGCCAGTTTTCCTCTAAAATGAAAGAAAAAATGAAATGAATGAAAGATCTAAGTCCATTTCATGGACTTGAGATGATCTGTCTAGATGGTATCTGTTTATTTGTCGTTTTTATTTTGGCTGTGCTGGGTCTTTGTTGCTGTCCGTGGGCTTTCTCTGCTTGCAGTCTGCGGGCTTCTCCTTGTAACGACTGCTCTGTTGCAGAGCGCGGGCCCTAGGCACGCAGGTTTCAGTAGCTGTGGCTCGGGGACTATAGGACACTGGCTCAGTAGTTGCGGCACATAGGTTTAGTTGCCCCACAGCATGTGGAATCTTCCCAGACCGGGGATCAAACCTGTGTCCCCTGTATTGGCAGCAGATTGTTGACCATTGAACCACCTGGGAAGTCCTAGATGGTATCTCTTAAAATAATTATTTTGAACTTCCAATAAAATACTTAAGATGGAGGGATACATACTGTTCAAAGTAAAATCAGAAGATGTTAATGATTTCCTGCTCTCTGCTTTGAGTGGTTTTGCTTAAATAGAAATAATCCTCCAGTGTCAAATCTATTGGATATTCATTTTTCCCTCTTATTTCTATTGTCCATTGTAGCCAGAAAAAGTTCAAATAGCAAGTGGTTAATTCATATCTGGTTACACATAAGATGGTGTGGGTGAGAATTATTCCTCTCAAACATTTTTGATGTAAGTGTGAAGTACATCTCAGTTTTTAAACATGTCAGCAAGAAGAAAATGTTAAAGTTCCTGTCTTAAAGTGCCCTTAATTAACTCACCAGATTAGCAAGCTTTAAAAGAACATTTAAAATCTTTTTCTTTTTCCTTTGTAGAATTATATATTAGATTTTAATTTTGACTTGATGTAATGTGAGTGTATATATTAAATGGTGTTTTAATGTTTTAGCAGAATATATGAAGTACTTATAGAAATGCTAGTCTAAAAGACCATTGGTCTGTAGTGGTTTTTTAAAAAATAATGTTTATCTCTGATTGCAAAGCAGTATATATTACTTTAAAAGGTTTTTGAACATGTTATTTTAGGGTTTTATAGAAAATAAAATTTTATGATCACATTTCTTTACAACATTCCCTTGAAAACATTCCTCAAACTATTATATTATAATGAATCCTGTTATTTCTGGAACTCCTAAATATTACATTTTTTAAACTGTTTATTTTATATTGTGATATAGCTTATGGTGTGATAGTTTCAGATGGACAGCAAAGGGACTCAGCCATACATACACATGCATGTAGTTGTTTTTAAGTGTTATCAACTGACATCCTGATCTTGTATTACACTATCTTTGCCTGTTAGAGAAAAAAAAAAGGCATGATATTCCTTTTTGATAAAAAATAGAATAATTACTTCAGAAATGTACAAAACAAATTTAAATGTGAATTCCATTTAAACACAAATGGTGTTCGGCAGTGATGCTAGCATTCATTTTTAATCAAAGAATATAGCTAGTCAGTACTGTTTGCAACAGACATCATAGAAAATTATATTTGTTCCAGATAACCATGCTTTTTATTTGTCTAATTCATGTATATGATCAATTGTTAATGATATTTTCCAGGTAATGCATACTGATAAGAAAGATGTAACATAGTGAATTTTTATATTATATAATTTTTAAATTGCCATGTAATCCAGTGGACTTTAAACTTGAAACTACTGTCAAGTTTTACTAATCCTTGAAAATTTTAAAACAGAAAAATGAGTAAAATATGGCTAAAGATGACACAAACATCTGGATGTCACATTTGAACATTAATAACTTATGAAACTTACTGAATAAAATAAACATTATACTTATTTCCATGTTACATCTCTTCTCAATTTTCCCTTTAAGTGCTTGCAATCAGAAGGTAAGCAGTAATTCATATTCAAGATAATTAACAGATGCATCAATTATTAACTGATATTTTACAGACTACAGAGGTTTTATTGTTAAGCCATAATGTAGGTTATAGACACCATATAAAGAGATTAATTAGATTAGTCTGTAGTTTTGCTACCTTGTCTCTTGTATGAGAAAAGTACTTCATTAAAACCAAGGTTTTTTCTAAGTTATATTTTTATCTGTTTGTATTCATTATATCAGTTGTACTGCAGTTGCTTAAATTTCAAATATGTATATGCTTTAAAAAGTTCCATTCTCAGAACTTACTTAATAGAAGAAAAAAGTCACCAGGATATAAAGATACAAGTGGATGATATTTATTACTATATTTTTTGTGTTAACAAAAAAATGTGAAAATAAGCTAAGCGTCTATCAATAAGGGAATGTTTCACAAAATAGGGAGTACGCTTTGCTTAGCCTGGGTCTTCTGTAATGCAGAAGGCAAGGATTTCGTTAGGGGAAGTGCATATAGGAAGGAAAATTGGGAGGGAGCCTGATAAGGCTGTAAGAGCCATCAGGCTGCAAAGCAAGTGTGAGCCCAGTATGGAGAGAGGGAGAGATGATTGGATGGAGGCATCCTAGACTGCCATACAGTCTAAGAAACGTTCAACAAGGTCGTCAGCATTTTCAAGTCAAGGTCAGCCATCAAAGGGGCCATGTCAACCAGGAAAAAACAAAACAAAACTATCTCTGCCACACTCAGTCACTGGCTGAAAGCAGTTCATAGGGAACATGGCCTGCATGCAAACCTGCTGATGAATTTCAAGACACTTGCTGTAGCTGATGGACTATAGCCACATCCACATAGTCATGGCAGGCATCCCAGGCCACCTCTAGAAAAGCAAGAAGATATTTATTTAGAAGGATTTCTGTAATATATTGTTTAATAATTTCCTTAAGTTATACTGTAGTATTTCTATAGCATCTCATACAATAGAGATAATATAATAACCCAGATAATATATTATAATATAGACTATATAATAAGTCTATATTATAGACTTATAGTCTATATATGTCTATGTTATAGACTTATAAAGTCTATATAATTATATTAAAGTCTATATAGTCTATATTAAAGTCTGTATAGACATATTATAGTCTATATAGACATATTAAAGTCTATAATATGTCTATTTTATAATATAATATATTAATATATAATATATTGTATATTATATTATTAATATATAATATAATAACCCAAATAATATAATATAATAATATAATCACCCATATAATAACCCAGAACAATTAATAAGGATCTATTTTAATTAAAATGTAAGACAATGAAAGAATGAAAAAATAATTCTGATGCCTGATATCAGGCAACACAAATGGACAGGGCTTGTAGGTATAGCAGGGATACCTAGCTTTTCACTGGTTTAGTTTTTCAGATCTTTCTATGGTGATTTCTAGCCTGGAAATCTTCTTAGATCCATCTCCATTCTCTGCCCCTCCTTGTCAGTTATTCCTCCCTTTCCCAAGGCCTCTTCCACATGTCCTTCTCACTTTTGTTTTTCATCTCCTTTATATCCCTTCATCATCTTCCTATTAAAATACAAGTGCATCCATTTACCCATTCATTTGTTTGCTTATCCTTTTATTTCTGAGAATGGAAGTTCTTGTTTTGATAGTGTATGAACCAAGTGGACTCTGGAAAACAAGTGTTTGCCTAATTTAATAAGTGAAATCAACTGTCATATAGCCCTTGACAGTTTTTGGACCAAAGAGAGAGAAGAGTTTTATGTTTTATTTTGTTTGTGCTTTTTCAAATTTCTTAGTCAAAGAGAGACAAAGTGACAGGAGCGAAGAAGACAGTGTACCCCCTTGGGATGGAGCACCTATAGATAGGAAGACACTGACAACCAGAAGAGCGAATATGTTTTCAGAATTCTTTAAGAGAATTTGGAGTTCAGGTGAAAATCTTTTCCCATAAGAGACGAAAAGGCAAGTATCCCTTCTTAGCATGGAGCCAACACAGCTAGGTTTGCAAGTAGTGCATTTGAGAGATAAAAGAGGCAGAGACTTCAATACAGACAGCAGTGAGCCCTGAGGCAGTGCACATGCCTTTAAATTTGGAGCAGAAGACTTAAGCTGAAAGGCATGTGGCTGGGCGGGACTAGATTATAACTGAGAGACCCATTTATCATCAAAAGGAGGGATCATAGAAATCATGGACATTTCTTACTGATAGTGGTCTACATGTGTTTCACAGGCTGCTGAAATCTGGAACGTAATACATAGCACAGTCGCATATCAATGTTTACCTTGCTAAGTTTACCTCCTGCTCTTTTTTGTGTAAACTATTTACAAATGAACTGAAGATTTGGCAATGTCACATTCGTCTCCAAGTTTTCCTACCTTTATGACTGGTGGCACCATTCTCTCTACCAGGATCCATTTCTGCATCTACAAACATAACCCACCCAGCAGGGTCCAGCTCAAAGGTTACTCGTATCCTTGCTACTTAGAGTGGTCCCTGCACAGCAGGCTCACCAGGTGAGGCAGAATCCCAGCCCACATCCCCGATCCCCTCCTCCTAAGCCAATTAATAAGATCGATCCTCAGGTGATTCATAAGCAGTTTGAAGTTTGAGAAGCACGATTCTACTCTATAAAGGCTTTTTTAAAATTTCTTCAATCTAAAGTAACTTCCTGATGTCTAAAAGTGCTAAACATTTATTTTCTTTTTTAGTGGGTTACTCAGCTCTCTAAGTGATAATTCTCAAGTAATTTGTCTTTACGCCAAAGTTGGTCCTTGGGACTTTTGTGAAAGCTGGCTTCTGTCAAACTTTGACTTACACATCAGGAGAGTGTCCATTGAAAAATTGTACTTTAATTTTTTTAGAAAAATCAGAATGTCTAGCAATATGGACAGAATGGCTGCCAGGGGACAGTCTCCCTTTAGCCAGGCTTGTGCTCTCTGCTAGGTCACAGTCCACACAGTGTTCACATCGGCTCTGGTCCCTGACAGTTCTACCATTCATGTTGTCTGTCTGGCTCTGACATCTGAGTTTGCAATTGCTGCATGCCAATAAACCTGGGGTTCCTGCCTGGAGGAAAGTCATGTGTTTGTCCTATTCAATGTCCTGTTTATAGCAAATATCCAATAGCCTTTCAAAAAATCAATATTGCTATTATATTAACATTTTTAAAGGTGATATGAGACAGTACCTGGCCACAAAAAATTTATAGCCTTAAAATTACATTCAACACCAAATGCTAGTGAGGTTTCTAAGAATATAGGTGATCATTGCTAGCATAGATGACAAAAAGGTATGCCCACTCTGGAAAGAGTTTTGCAGTTTCATACTGAACATCCACTTACCATATGCCGCACAGTCATTGAATTCTTGGGTATGTATCCCAAAAGGATAGAAAGTTATGTTCACATGAAAGCTGTACAGCTCCGATAAAAATTTTTTTAAAATAAGAAACCTGCACAGAAGTGTTCATAGCAGCTTCATTCAGCACTGTCCAAAATTAGAGACAATCCAAATGTCCCTCAAATGGTCAGTGAGTAATCAAATGGTGGTGTTCCCACACCTTACAGTGCAATACAGCAATAAAAAGGAAGAATATACTTAAAATGCAAAAACTTGGTTGACAAGTTACACTGCATGAAAAAAGACAGTCACGTATTACATAATAATCTTGAAATAACAAAACTATGGAGATGGAGGCAGTCAGAGATTATAGTCTCTACAGAGAGACTTGTGGTGATTGAAAGAAAGTTCTGTATCTAGGTCATGGTGGTGGTAACAGTGATTCAATATTTTTACATGTTATGAGAGCACCACAATAAGCCTAGTTACCATCTGTCACCATAAAAAGTTTTAAAAATATTTTTAACTGTGTTCCCTATGCTGTACACGATATCCCAGTGACATTTATTTTATAACTGGAAGTTTCATCACCCTCCCCTATTTCACTTATCCCCTCATCCACCTCCCTTCCAGCAACCACCAGTTTGTTCTCTGTTTGCATGAGTTTGTTTCTGTTTTGTTACTTTCGTTCACTTGTTTTGTTTTGCAGACTCCACGTGTAAGTGAAATCATACGGTATTTGTCAGCAACCTATTTCACTTAGCAGAAAAGCCTCTGGATGCTGCCATGTTATCATGCATGGCAAGATTTCTTTCTCTCTCTCTCTTTTTTAATGCTGAGTAATAGCCCAGTGTGTGTGTGTCTTTGTGAATATATTAGATAAGATCAGTTTAGTCACTCAGTCATGTCCGACTCTTTGTGACCCCATGGACTGTAGCACGCCATGCTTCCCTGTCCATCACCAACTCCTGGAGCTTACTCAAACTCATGTCCATCGAGTCAGTGATAAGATATATATGTGTGTGTGTGTGTGTGTGTGTGTGTGTGTGTGTATAATATACATATGTGTATATTACATCTTCCTTATCCATTCATCTGTAAATGGACACTTACATTAATTTCATATTTTGGCTATTGTAATAAGTACTTCAATGATTGGAGTACATGTATCTTTGCAAATTAATGTTTTCATTTTCTATGGATAAATTCTCAGTAGTAGAATTTCTAATTCATGTGATACTTTTATTTATAATTTTATGAGGAAACTCCATTCCGTTTTCCAGAATGGTTGTAACAATTTACATTCCCACCAATGGTGTACAGGTGTTCCCTTATCTCCACACCCTTCCTAACACTTTTTCCTGTCTCTTTGATAATAGCTATACCTACAAGACCTTCTAGAACTAACACCCCAAAAAAGATGTCCTTTTCATTATAGGGGACTGGAATGCAAAAGTAGAAAGTCAAGAAACACCTGGAGTAACAGGCAAATTTTGCCTTGGAGTACAGAATGAAGCAGGGCAAAGGCTAATAGAGTTCTGCCAAGAGAATGCACTGGTCATAGCAAACACCCTCTTCCAACAACACAAGAGAAGACTCTACACGTGGACATCACCAGATGGTCAACACCAAATCAGATTGATTATATTCTTTTCAGTCAAAGATGGAGAAGCTCTGTACCGTCAGCAAAAACAAAACCAGGAGCTGACTGGCTCAGATCATGAACTCCTTATTGCCAAATTCGTACTGAAACAGAAGAAAGTGGGGAAAACCACTAGACCATTCAGGTATGACCTAAATCAAATCCCTTATGACTAAAGGGTAGAAGTGAGAAATAGATTTAAGGGACTAGATCTGATAGACAGAGTGCCTGATGAACTATGGATGGAGGTTCATGACATTGTACAGGAGACAGTAATCAAGACCATCCACAAGAAAAAAAAAATGCAAAAAAAAAAGAAAAATGGCTGCAAATAGCTGTGAAAAGAAGAGAAGCTAAAAGCAAAGGAGAAAAGGAAAGATATACCCATTTGAATACAGAGTTCCAAAGACTAGCAATGAGAGATAAGAAAGCCTTCCTCAGCGATCAATACAAAGACATAGAGGAAAACAATACAATGGGAAAGATTAGAGATCTCTTCAAGAAAATTAAAGATAACAAGGGACCATATCCTACAAAGATGGACTCAACAAGGACAGAAAAGTTATGGACCTAACAGAAGCAGAAGATATTAAGAAGAGGTGGCAAGAATACACAGAAGAACTATACAAAAAAGATCTTCATGACCCGGATAATCACGATGGTCTGATCACTCACCTAGAGCCAGACATCCTGGAATGTGAAGTCAAGTGGGCCTCAGAAAGCATCACTATGAACAAAGCTAGTGGAGGTGATGGAACTCCAGCTGAGCTATTTCAAATCTTAAAAGAAGATGCTGTGAAAGTGCTGCAGTCAATATGCCAGCCAATTTGGAAAACTCAGCAGTGGCCATAGGACTGGAAAAGGTCAGTTTTCATTCTAATCCCAAAGAAAGGCAATGCCAAAGAATGCTCAAACTACCACACAGTTGCACTCATCTCACATGCTAGTAAAGTAATGCTCAAAATTCTCCAAGCAGGCTTCAGCAATACATGAACTGTGAACTTCCAGATGTTTACGCTGGTTTTAGAAAAGGCAGAGGAACCAGAGATCAAATTGCCAACATCCGCGGGATCATCAAAAAAGCAAGAGAGTTCCGGACAAACATCTATTTCTGCTTTATTGACTATGCCAAAGCCTTTGACTATATGGATCACAATAAACTGTCGAGAATTCTGAAAGAGATGGGCATACCAGACCACCTGACCTCCCTCTTGAGAAACCTGTATGCAGGTCAGGAAGCAACAGTTAGAACTGGACATGGAACAACAGACTGCTTCCAAATAGGAAAAGGAGTACATCCAAGCTGTGTATTGTCATCCTGCTTATTTACCTTATATGCAGAGTACATCGTGAGAAATGCTGGGCTGGAGGAAGCACAAGCTGGAATCAAGATTGCCAGGAGAATTATCAATAGCCTCATATATGCAGATGACACCACCCTTATGGCAGAAAGTGAATAAGAACTAAAGAGCCACTTGATGAAGTGAAAAAGGAGAATTAAAAAGTTGGCTTAAAGCTCAACATTCAGAAAACGAAGATGATGGCATCTGGTCCCATCACTTCATGGAAAATAGATGGGGAAACTGTGGGAACAGTGGCTGACTTTAATTTTGGGACTTCAAAATCACTGTAGATGGTGACTGCAGCCATGAAATTAAAAGATGCTTACTCCTTGGAAGGAAAGTTATGACCAACCTGGACAGCATATTAAAAAACAGAGACATTACTTTGCCAACAAAGGTCCATGTAGTCAAAGCTAGGTTTTTTCCGGTAGTCATGTGTGGATGTGAGAGCTGGACAACAAAGAAAGCTGAGTGCCAAGGAATTGATGCTTTTGAACTGTGGTGTTGGAAAATACTCTCTTGAGAGTCCCTTGGACTGCAAGGAGATCCAACCAATCCATCCTAAAGGAGATCAGTCCTGGGTGTTGATTTGAAGGACTGATGTTGAAGCTGAAAGTCCAATACTTTGGCCACCTGATGCAAAGAGCTGACTCATTTGAAAAGACCCTGATGCTAGAAAAGATTGAGGGCAGGAGAAGAAGGGGATGACAGAGGATGAGATGGTTGGATGGCATCACTGAGTCAATAGACATGAGTTTGGGTGAATGCTGGGAGTTGGTGATGGACAGGGAGGCCTGGTGTGCTGTGGTTCATAGGGTTGCAAAGAGTCGGACATGACTGAGCAACTTGACTGAACCGAGCTGAACAAGTCTGAGATGATACCTCATTGTGGTTTTTATTTATATTTCCCTGGTTATGTCAAGCATCTCTTCTTGGGCCTATTAGCCTTGTGTCTGTCATCTTTGGAAAAATGTCTGTTATGGTCTTCTGCCCATTTTTTAGTATGATTGTTTTTATTGTTTATGACTTCTTTATATAGTCCTAATATTAACCCCATATTGAATATATCATTTGCAAATATTTTATCCTATTCACTAAGTTGCTTTTTCATTTTGTTGTTTCCTTCACTATGCAAAAGCTTTTTAATTTGATACAGTTCCATTGTTTCACTATGCAAAAGCTTTTTAATTTGATACAGTTCCATTGTTTATTTTTGCTTTTGTTTGTCCTTGCCTGAAGATAGAGGTTCAAAAAATATTGCTCTGACTTGTGTCAAAGAGCATATGGCCTGTTTTTACTTCTAGACATTTATCATTTCAAGTCTATATATAAGTCTTTAATCCATTTTGAATTTATGTTTGTATATGGTGTGTCAATAATAAAGTGGTATTGTTTCTTTCTTTTTGCATATAGCCCAGTTTCCCCAATACCACTTATTGAAGAGACTTTTTCCTCATTGTATATTCCTGCCTCCATTGTCCTAGATTAATTTATCATATAAGATTATTTATTTCTGGGATCTCTATTTTGTTCCTTCAATCCATGTGTCTGTTTTGTGCTAGTACCATACTGTTTTGATTACTATAGTTTTGTAGTATATTTTTAAATCAGAACACATGATGCCTCCAGCTTTGTTCTTTTTCCTCAAGACTGCTTTGATTATTTGAGGGTTTGTTTTTGGTTTGCTTTTTTTTTTTTTGGTGGTTTCATACATAATTTAGGATTTTTGTTCTAGTTCTGTGAAAATGCCATATGTATTTTGACAAAGATTACTTTGAATACTTTGGGGAACAGAGGTATTTAACAGTATTAATGCTTCCAATCCATGAGCATGGTGTAGCTTCCCATTTACTTGTGTCATCTGTAATTTCTTTCATCAGCATCTTATAGTTTTCCAAGTGCAGGTCTTTCACCTCCTCAGTTAAATTTATTTCAGGAATTTTTAAATTTATGATGCAATAGTAAATGGGGTTGTTTTCTTAATTTCTTATTCTCTTTCTGATAGTTCATTATCAGTGTATAGAAATACAAAATATTTCTGTATATTAACTTTGCATCCTACATCTTTAGTGAATTTATTAGTTCTAATAGATTTTGTGTGCTTGTGTGTGAAGTCTTTAAGTTTTCTACATATAGTCTCATGTCATCTTCAAATAACTAGTTTTTCTTCTTCTTTTTCAAGTTAGATGCCTTTTTTTTTTCTTGCCTAAGTTCTCTGGGCAAGACTTCCAATACTATGTTGAATAAAATTAGCAGGAATGGCATGCTTATCTTGTTCTAAATCTTAGAGGAAAACTTTTCAGCTTTTCACCATTAAGTATAATATTAGCTTTTGGACCTGTCATATCTGGACTTTATTATGAAGCATGTTCACTCCTTACCCACTTTGTTGAGAATTTTTATCATAAATGCTTGTTGAATTTTGTCAAATGCTCTTTCTATGTCTATTGAGATAATCATAGACTTTTGATCCTTTGTTCTCTTAATGTGGTATCTACCAGTGATTGATCTGTGAACACTGAAACATCCTTGCATCTTGAAATACATCCCGCTCGATCACACTGTATGATCCTTTAAATGCATTATCAAATTCAGATCGACAATATTTTATTGAGGATTTTTACACCTATGTTCATCAGGGATACTGGGCTGTACTTTTCTGTCTTTCTTATACGTTGTCTGGTTTTGATATTAGGGTGATGATTTCCTCAAAAAATGTGGAATCATTCCTTCACTCTTCAATTTTTTGAAATACTTTGAAACGAATTGTGTTAACTCTTCTTTAAATGTTTGCTGGTATTCATGTATAAAGCTGTCTAGTTCTGGACTTTGGTTTGTTGGGAGTTCTTTTTATTACTGATTCAGTTTTATTAGTAATAAATCCCTGTTCATATTTTCTACTTGTTCTTGATTCGGCCTTGGAAGATGTGTATTTCCGTGAATTTATCCATCTCTTGTAGATTGTCCAGTTTATTGGCATATAATTTTTTTAAGTAATCTTTTATGATTCCTTCCTTGTATTTCTATGGTATGATTTGTAACTTTTCCTGTTTCGTTTCTTATTTTATTTATTTGTGCTATCACTTTATTTTGAGAAGTCTGACCTCCAACCCCGGGGATAGTTCCAGCAGTTCCGTGCTCCTTTGGCAGATGCACTAAAGTTAGTAAATGGTTTCCTTCATGTGTAGTTTAGATGCCCTGCAAACTACTTGGGTTGTGTTGTTTTACTGGCTTTTTGTAGT
Organism: Capra hircus; assembly: GCF_001704415.2. NCBI lineage: Eukaryota > Metazoa > Chordata > Mammalia > Artiodactyla > Bovidae > Capra > Capra hircus. The sequence continues at coordinate 79,118,198 of NC_030811.1, forward strand.
TTTTCTCTCTTACTTTCTTTTTCTCTTGGTCTTTTCACTTAGAGAGTTTGATAATTATCTGAAACAACTCTGTGTGTGGGCCCCGCAGGGATATCCCTCCCTGCAGTTATAGGCAACAGGGTGAGGTTTCCACTGATACCTTATCTCTGTCTCTTCTACCTATCTCTTTGGGGTCCCTCTCTCATTTGTTGTGCATAAGTTCTTCAATTAGCCCTCAGTTCATCTTCAGGAGGAATTGCTCTAAATGTAGGTGTAGATTCAGTGTCTTTGGGAGGAAATGAGTTCTGTGTCTTCCTAAACCACCGTCTTGAACCTTATAGCCTGTCTGGCACATTTTTTTCAACTTCCTGTGGTGATGTAGTATTTCATATTGTGTGTTAGTCACTCAGTTGTGTCAGACTCTTTGTGACCCCATGGACTGTGATCCACCATGGAATTCTCCAAGGATGGAACCCAGGTCTCCTGCATTGCAGGCAGATTCTTTATCTCTGGCTCAGATGGTAAAGAATCTGCTCGCAATGTAGGTGATCTGGGTTTGATCACTGGGTCGGGAAGATCCCCTGGTGGAGGATATGGCAACCCATTCCAGTATTCTTGCCTGGAAAATTCCTGGGATAGAGGAGCGTGGTAGGCTACAGTCCACAGGATTGCAGAGTCGGACACTGATGAGCAACTAACACTTTCACTTTCACTATATATCTAATATATGAGCTCTATGTGTCAGTACAAAACTCACACCCTGCTTTGAAAAACTACCATCAATGTGACAATTGTTTCTGGGGAGCCACAACAGGGTGAAGTGCTGCTGAGAATGTTTATTAGCACATATTAACATTAGATGTGATTCATGCAGCTTGTGGAGAAGGAAATGGCAGCCCACTCCAATACTCTTGCCTAGAGAATTCCATGGACAGAGGAGCCTGGTGGGCTGCTGTCCACGGGGTCGCACAGAGTCAGACACAGCTGAAGCGACTTAGCATGCATGCATGCATTGGAGAAGGAAATGGCAACCCACTCCAATATTCTTGCCTGGAGAATCCCAGGGACAGAGGAACCTGGTGGGCTGCCATCTATGGGGTCACACAGAGTTGGACATGACTGAAGTGACTTAGCCGCAGCAGCAGCAGCATGCAACTTGAGAAAAGCTGAGGCAGTAAAGCTTCCTCAATTGAAGCGAGACAATGGAGTTTAAATATTTACTGTATCATAGCTGATGACAAAGTCCATATTAGGTATGAATGGTATATTTGGATATCCTTCTTTCAGCCAGTGTAGTATGATTAGTTATTATCAGTGTATGCTTAGTCAGCATACATACACTTTATAGCTATAATATCAGCACAGATTTATAGTATATAAGGTAGCTTACTACAAATCCTTATGACTATAGTTTCCAGTTTAAAAAAGTTAAAGCCCCAAATTTCTGAATAATAAAAGTGACTTTAATATCGAATACCTAGTAGATCAATGATAACCCATATGGTGAGGGTTTGGACACCTCTCTGAGATGTTGCCATATTTCACCATGTTCTTAAGAAATCAAACTCACAAGTAAAATAGGGGAATAGTTATTAAACTGAGATATCTAAATTTTTATGACCAATTTTATCACCATCCTTGTGCAATTTTTCAAGTCTATATCTTTTGTTCTAAGTTTCCTTCTTATAAAAAGATTAACTTATTGTTTGTGTAAAGTTATTATTGACTAACAGAAGAACATTAAACAGGAAGTTTTTATTTCAACAAAGCATCCGGTGGGGCTTTAATAGACTTCTATAACAAAAATTTGCCAAAATTTATATGTTACCCACAAAACTTGTTTCTCCTTTAGTGTTCCCTTAACAGCAAATGGTACCACCATCTACCAAAATTGCTTTTGCCCAGGAGCCATCACTGAGTTCTCTTTCTCTTTCACTTCCTATACTGAATCAGTCAAAACACCTCCCCAATATACATATAATTGTCTCTCCATCCCCATTTTGGGCTTCCCTGATGGCTCAGATGGTAAAGAATCCACCTGCAATGCAGGAGACCTGGGTTCAGTCCCTGGGTTGGGAAGATCCCCTGGAGGAGGGCATGGCAACCCACTGCAGTGTTCTTGCCTGGAGAACCCCCATGGACAGAGGAGCCTGGCGGGCTGCAGTTCACGGGGTGGCAAAGAGTTGGACACGACTTGAGCAACTAAGCACAGCGCAGCACATCCCCATCTCCTCTACCACCACCTTTCCTGAATCCATTATCTTTGGCCCGGGGCACTTCTGTAGCCTAATTTTCACATCCATTATTGTCCTAATCAATCCAGTACATTGCAACAAGAAAGAGTGCTTCAAAATGTGTGTCCTACAATGCTTATACTTTAAAACATTTTTCCTTTACATTCAGCTTCACTCTAAAGTCTTTGACTGCCACATAACGTCTCCAGGACAGGATTTCTCCTCACCATTCCAGTCTCGTCTCTGCACCACTTACTTGCTCAGTTGTCTCATGCATGGCTGAAAAGATTGTGGATGCATTTCCTGGTTACTCAACACTTTCTCCCACTCTCCTGAATAACACCTCTGTGTATCTCAGAGCTTAGCTAAATGTCAGTTTCTCAGGGAAGCCTTACCCAGTTAGATCCTCTGGCATCTTTAGTATTCTGCAACCTCTTTCAGAATAAATACACATTTCTATAGATTTTATCTATCTTTTCACCTAGACTATATATAAGATTCATCAGTTCAGAAACCATGTAAGTCTACTTCTTGTATCTCACTTAGTCCAGATGACAATTTTTCTGTGGAGTAAATGCATTAATAAATAGAACTTTAAGACTTCTCTGCCATGTGAGGCTAGTGACATAGAGAGCTTGAGTTGGGTAAGGTAATCTTTGATTCTCAACAAAGTTCAAAGACCAGGAAGTCAATAAATAGAAAAACATCTATCTACTGCTTCTAGTGAAGAAAACATTGCAAATGTCACATTTTGGTGACCACTGCTATTTTGTTTAGTAGAGAATGGAACATCTACAGCCTCATTTCTTGAATTGTGATCCACAGACCAGCAGCTTTGGCCACGCATGGAAAGTTGTTAGAAATGTAGGCTCTTGAGCTCCCCACACCAGACTTGCTGAATCATAATCTGCATTTTAACAAGGTCCTCAAGTGATTCAGAAGCATATTTAAAAAATTGAGAAGCACTGATCCATTGTATCTTCATATTTATGCTATTAACTATTTAAAATTGTTTTAAAATTCTCGATATAACAGAGCACATCCCTGGAAAGAATAAACAGACATTTGATTTCTATCACCCTCCAATGGATGCCTCTTATAAGGAAATGTATATACCATTTTTGGCAACCCTCATGATCAGGACATGATCTGGTTTTCTTCTTGAACAAAAAAGAAAACCTTCCAAAGTCAAATCAATAGAGAAAGCAGATGGCAAACAACCTCACAGTTTAACATTCATTCTGCAAGCCCATTTTACGTGATAATGTTTAACACCAGCAGCCAGTTTGTAGCCTGTCATTGGAACCCACCTGCAAAACTGAAATTTCTGAGAACCGTTTCATTTCAGTGGCTGAGTTGCTGTGTGCAACTGCAGTTATTGAGAGTGATTTCTAATTATTTTGACTTCCTTCCGGTGAATTACAAGAGAGAAGTCTAATTTACCATATGGATAAGTGATACGCTAATATTCACAAGCCATCTTAGGTGCAGTTAATCTACAGTCAGGTGCTTTGTTTGTTCAAGCGTATTGGAACAACTACTGATTAATATCACTGAAGAGAATGATTAATTTTATTAGCCACTAAGAAGTCTACTGTGGATAATCTTGTTTGCTTCATGTGAACATTTTATACCAGAATGTGTATCACAGAAAATAGATTTTCAGTGCAGGCTCCCCTTGAAACTCATACCAACACTGGTAATGGAATTGCATGAAAGGTACAGGGCTTTGTGCGGAGTTTGTAATCTGGGATTGAGGGATTCATTTGCCCCCACTATGTTTCTGCTACTATTTTTTATTAAGTGTTGCAGTATAGTCTGTCAGCCTCAGAGGAAAAACAGTAATCCCTCCCCCACCAGGATTTAGAATCTAAGCCAGTCTGACAATACAACTCACACATATTTCTAATAGCCATTTAGAAGCTCTGTGACAGAATTCTTTTTCCATTTGTCAAGAATTGTACACAGGCATTTTGATCATTGTCACAATTTAGAGAGCAGGGAACAATGAATGTGCTGAGAATCCCCCTCCTAGATTCAGTGATAGATTCTGTTTGAGGCGCAAAGGTTTAATGCAAGCAGAGAGTTTGAATGGAGAATACATTTTTCTGTGTCCCTCTTGCTCACCCATAAGCTTCCCTCACCCACCCATTGTTCTGCTTTCCCTGTGATCCTCTATAGCTTCTATTTTTCTTTTTCCCGAAATAGAGTAATATAGGCAGGACAATTTTAGAAGAGATATCATTCTAAATACACATGCCTTGTTTCTTTAGAAGCCTCTTTACTTTAAACATTGTGAGCACTTTTTTCATGATTTTGCTACATTGTAAATTGTTGCCTATAAGAAAAGAGATGATATTCTGGGGAGATTTTAGTTATTTCTCAGTCATCAAATACCTAAATTTTTGCTCCATATTCCATGTATCTTGCTGTTGTAATAATTCCCTGGGCTCTTTGAAAACATCCGCAAGAATGGAAAGAAATTTAGAAATTCAGTTTGTGTCTATCACTAATATATGAGGTGCTCATACAAAATAATGGGAATGATTCTGAAACTTACACAAATCTTTCTTTCAATGCACCCTACCTGTGTTTATGCATAGATGCAACAAATATATCGTATGTGGAGAGATTGTTAACAGATCTGAGTACAATGCAGTCATCCTTAAGAGCGCATACTGGGAGGTACACAAAAATGAGGATGAGTTAAATTCATTCCTTAGCACTGTGACTGCAGTTGAAACACTTTAATCTCTAGGCATCCTGTTTTCCCACCATGCTGTGGGGGTGGAGTGGGGTGGGATAAGAGCTCTGTTATAAAACTTTTATTAGAATTAAATGAGAAAACACACCTATAAAGCTGTTAATGCAGTATCTGGCTGTCAAAATAAATACTTAACAAAATATAGCTATTGATATTATTTGTAAAGATATATTTTGAAACAGAAATGACTTTATATACCCACATTCAACACAACCTAGTTTGTCCCTATGCATACTTACTAGTCATTGAATTCAAGCAATAGCTTATTTGGTGACCAAAATAAAAGTTTATTTTGGAAGCAACAAAACCACCCACAAGAATAATATTGAGGTTCTGAGATACACACAACACTGCTTCATGTTTTGATTGAAGGATGCAATGGGAATATAAAAACAGCTCACAGCAAGTTTTACTGCACTTTTGTGTATTCAGGATTTATTCCTGAAAATAAAAGAATAATAATTACAATAGTTGATTTTTAATTTTTATAAATTATTTCTATAAAACTGAGGCAGTATATAATTATTGAAGTAAAAAAGACCAGTAGGCTAAAATCTCATTTCATAATTTTTAATTGAGGAAAGAATTGCTGTATAAGTGATACCAAATATATATATAATATATATATATGTATATATACTGAAAACAACTTGGTACCAAACCTTAGCAACAGGCACATTTCCACCTGTCACAAGTAAGAATGTTTGAGAGATAACTGCAGTTTCTTCTGTCTTTATTATCTGGTATCCATTTTTTAAATATATGTCAGTTTTCCCCCTCAGTACTTTCATGCAAAATTAATATTCTTCTTCAAAATCAATACGCAATGATGGCAAAGTAGTCATTTTAAAATCCAAGAATTATTTTGAGAAATAGAACTATGTGAATCATTAAATTTTTTAACCTCACAATATACAACGTAGTGTTCCACCTGATCTTAAAATGAAGGATTACAAATGCAATGATTCTGAAAGATGTTTCTGATTTTCAAATTCCTTTGTGTATATTCTTGTGGCCATTCAAAGATATTATAAGCATTAAGCATTAATACTTACCACTTGCAAAAAATACCAAAAAAGTTTGGCTTTCCCATTCTGGTAATTGTTGAAAACTACAAATTAAAAATATAATTGTATGTGTTTGTTGGATTATTCTAATCCTGTTTACTGCATGAAATGGACTCTTGAGTAGCAGTAATCAGAGGTACATACAATTTTTCTGAAAATAATTAGTACTGGGAGACTAAGAGATCAGACCCATTATGTTTATTTTTCCTTCTTTACACATGATCAGAATAACTTAATTTTATTCCTATCACAGTTTTATTTAAAATTAATGTACCTCAACTAATTTTTAATTATATATAATACAGTCTGTTAAGGTGAAAAATAATAATTATGGATCAAAACAGTTTTATGAAATTTCCTGAGTCTTTTTTTTTCTGAGTCTTTACTCAACAATTGTGCTATCATTTTTCAGTGGATGGTAGAGAAAAGAATAAATGAGCTATGTTAACATCTGTGTATTTTCACTCTCTTAAAATAAGGTTTTAAATACTGCAATTTAAGAGAGTTTTTTTTAAGTGAATGAGATAGTAATCAGTTATATCTAAAATAATTTATATTTGGTGAGTATTTTTTTAAAATGTGTTTTAGACCAAGTAATAGAGCTGTTTCTGGAGACATTAGAATCATGTTTCACTACAGGTCACAGTAGGGAGGGGAGAGAACTAAGGATTGGGCACAGGGTTCTGGCTGAAAGGGAAAGTGTTAGTCTCTCAGTCCTGTCTGACTCTGTGCGATCCCATGGACTGAAGCCCGCCAGACGCTTCTGTCCATGGAATTCTCCAGGCCAGAACACTGGAGTGGGTATCTGTTCCCTTCTCTGTGGATCTTACTGACCCAGATGCTAGGTCTCCTGTATAGCAGGCAGATTTCCCTTGTGGCTCAACTGGTAAAGAATCGGCCTGCAATGCAGAAGACCTGGGTTTGATCCCTAGGTTGGGAAGATCCCCTGGAGAAGGGAAAGGCTACCCAGTCCATGGGTTCACAAAGAGTCTGGCATGACTGAGTGACTTTCATTTTCACTTTCAGTTCATTACTGTCTGATCCACCAGGGAACCCATGTTCTGGCTGGGGAAGTAATAAATACTTGTGCTTTGAGAAGTGTTCAGGCCTATAAAACTGCAACTTCTACTAACTGCTTGAGATAAACAGTCTAATTTTTCTCAGATTCCGTAAGTGTTGGCTATTATAATGCTGAAATTAAACCTGTGCTTGTAAATTGCCAATGTTCCTTTATACTGAATATCCCTTTATACTTTATTCCATTGATCAGCTTTGATGCTTCAATGGCCTTGGTTGTAGGGATGACTAGAGGGATAGTTTCTTTGTTGACTTTCTCCCAAGAAACTTCATAGAACCATACGTTCCTTGGCCTTTGGTTTGAGATGCTATTTTGTAGCCTCGAAAGTTTGGTTTTTGTCATCACATAAAGGATGATTTGAACAGATTCACACAACCTCACTCATATGAAATGAACTATAACTAAATTGCCTCATTTATTAACATATTGAGAAGTATTTCTGCCAGGAGGATAGGTGATGAAGATATGCCTCCTCTGGTAAGAATGTTCCCTTCTCACAAGAAGCCAGATTATCACCAGAAGGTAGCTGAATGATCATGCCATCAGAACCAGAAAAGTACGTAGTATGTTTAATGGCGTCAGGCCATACCCAGAGATAGCAGTCTTCATACTTTACATACTATCTGTCACTGAGATAGAGTCAGTCTTTGTCAGGATCGTCTGTCTCCTGGAGAAATAAACTTATCTGACTGGCACTCTGCCTGCATCCATTCTTCTGAATGACCCAGTCAGACCCTAGGTTTGGTCTTGTTTTGCTGTGCTCATAAGGCCAATCTGTGTTTTTAAGTTAGTTTCAAGATTTTATGTTTCTCAGATTAGGCTCTTTCCATAATTTTAGAGTGAAGAGCCCTTCTGTTTCCATGCTGTCAAATTCCTGGGGGCATATTCTTTACACCCGGCAGAGACTTACTGAGTAGATGGGCAAAATCATTATCACTGTCTGAAATGAATTCATCAGTGATTCATTTAAATGAAAAAAAAAATTTGAACAACACTTTAAAACCAGCTTGTTTTTTATTAATGTATTATCTCATGATAAAATGGCTTATTTCTTTTTTAACAGAGAGAAGCCTGGGTAGAACAAAAAAATGTAACAGTAGTGGTCAGTGCAATAACAAAATTCAAGAAAGGAGATAAAATGGTTATTTGTTGTTTCCACATTAACTGAACACCGAGAGGAATCTAATTTAAGGCAAAGGTACATTATACAGCAGCATGAAAGCTCTTTCAGATACATTGTTCTTTCTATCACAGAAAGTATTGCTACATTTGTCCTAGATTTTTGGCTTTCATTTTCACTCTAATTTTGTGTTCTTTAATGTGGCAACCATGGACAAAGCAATCACTTGATAAAGAATATTGTCATTAGAATTCTCTGAGAGGCCATTACAATCCCAGGCAATAGGCACAGCACTGTGAAGAATAATTGTCTAGAATTTGCAATCAGTGCGAGGGGCAGTTGCCTTTAGCTTAAGGGAAATCACTACAGAACAATTATGTGCAGCATGTGGGGAAAAGCATTGCTTGTAGAACGGAGCAAAATTAGTAAAAACCAGAAGTATATGTCAAGGACAGTGGAGACCTTCCCACTTGGTCAAAGGCACTCAGTCAACTGGTGATTGCCGTTCTTCTTATCATTCATATAGTAGTTACACATACCATTTATTAAATTCTTCCCCTTTGTCAGACACCAAGACTAGTATTTTAAATTCATCATGTGACTAATTTAGTCCCTACAACAATTGAATGAGAAAGATAGTATTTTGATTGCCAACAGGGAAAGTAGTGTTTTTTAATTTTTCATAGACTTGCTGCTGCTACTGCTGCTAAGTCGCTTCAGCTGTGTCCGACTCTGTGTGACCCCAGAGATGGCAGCCCACCAGGCTCCCCCATCCCTGGGATTCTCCAGGCAAGAGTACTGGAGTGGGTTGCCATTTCCTTCTCCAATGCATGAAAGTGAAAGTGAAGTTGCTCAGTCGTGTCCGACTCCTAGCAACCCCATGGACTGCAGCCCACCAGGCTCCTCCATCCATGGGATTTTCCAGGCAAGAGTACTGGAGGGGGTTGCCGTTGCCTTCTCCGTTCATAGACTTAGGAGGACTCAGATCTGCAGGATTCTTCTCATTTCACTCCATGACATCTCTTTGGGTGTTTGCTTCTAATCTCATTGCTGTAGACTGTTGAAAGCTCTTCCCCCAAAAAGCACACCTCATGTTTTTGCCTAAGATTCAGATTTGTGGCTCCATTCTCCCACCGGACATCTCCACTCAGATGTCCTGCCAATGCTAACCACTTACCATTTCCAAACTGCTCTCCTTTTTCTTTTTCATATGTAATCCTGCTCCAACTGACATATTCCTGACTCTATATAATAGTGTCACCATTGGTACATTCTCTCAGTAAAATGTTCAGTCATTTTCTACCCTTCTCTATATTTCAGTTCAGTATTCACTCTGTAACCAAATCTGGTTTATTCTATCTCAGAAGTATTTTCTGTATTTTACCTCTGTTTTCCTATGATGCTGCCAGTGTCTGACCTAGCTTCCCTCCTACAAGTCTTACCCTACTTTATCATATCCTATATATTCTACTTAAATGATCTTCAAAGTAGCCAAATCCCCAAAAGATAACCTTTACCAGAGACCTTTACCACCACCACCTGCAGTAACATTTTGGACTACAAGTGAATCACACACACACACACACACACACAGACACACACACACAGAAACAGCTACTGTTAATCACTTTAATACACAACTCAGTAATCTTTCTGGCCCATATAGATCCAGCTTCTGAAATTATCTTGCAAAGTCCTGTGCTCTCAATCATTGTTGCACTGAATTTGTTATTCATCAGTTTGCGTACCTTAAAATGCTTGGAAAATGACAAGTCACTTTATAGCTTGAACTCAGATAGTAGCATTGGTTAATGCTCCCAGCTTCTGTTATTATACTTCTATCAGCATTCATCATATGGACCACAATTGTGATTATGGTAACTACATAGAAAAAATTCTCCAGGACTAAGACCATGTGATAAATTAATATTTAGCTAGTGTCCTACAGTTCTTTAAACAAATTATGTTAAATGAATGAAAGAATTAGGTTTTCATACTAAAAGTTTATAACTAAGAAAGAAAACAACCAGTAATTAGAATTTCTCTTTTCTCCATTTAAGTAGACATAATTGAATAAATTATTTTCTGAGAAAACTATTTATAAATTTGCATCACCCAAAATCTTCCCCAGTATCTTAATGTTAAATAGTTGTTTCTCATTTGTTTGTTTTCTAATGACATCTGAGGCTAGAGTACATCTTCTTTGCCTATTTCTATAAGTTTCAAATTTTTAAAAGTACTGAGATAAGCTTTGCCATGCACTGTTAAGCAGCAAGATGGAGAAAGTAGGTCAGGTTACTGACCTGTTTGTCTTGCTTTAGTTGCCTTCTTAGTCAAAGGCTCTGGCAGGCATTTAAGATGCAGATATATGAATAGAAAGCACAAAGCAAAATCTCTCTCCATTTGCATCTTTTCATTGTTTTCACAGCAGGATGGTTTTGACAATGTGTTGTACACAAGAAAAAATAGTTTAAATTGCTGCTACTAGCTTGAGGTTCATATAAAATAGACCCAGGACTCCAGGTCTAAGATATTTTAGTATTCCTTTCCCATTGAGATTCAACCAAATAATCACATAAAGTGCAATTGCTATTCAGAAATCATGATTCTTTTATTCTAATAGGAAATATGTAGGAACCATAACATAATTAGTCTTCATCAATCTCTTCAGGTACTGTTCATGGAGCTAAACCACTGAATCTTAAGTTGTCAGTTCTTCTAGGATGGCAAATTTTTGTCACTTACATTATTCATGTAACTTTTTATATATAGTCATAGATATATATAGCTACTTACTAAATTATTTTAATGATGATAGTTGTCTTAGAATATCTAATATAATGCAAACTTGATTCAAAATAGAGTCCAGAGTACACAGTTTTTTCTTACATGTTATTCTAGGCTCAAATATATATTACACGCCTTGAAATATTGACCTGTCTTTTTTGTATTTGTTGAAGATATGAGATCCTTAATGCTGTTTAGGCAGCTTCTGAGTGCTCAAGGGTCTTGCTTATAGTATTTTTGGCTGAGAAAAAGAAAAATCACAGCTTTAAAATCTACACACCCAACTTGGGTTATCATCATTGATTGGGCATCAGCATAGATTGAGGAGGTTTTATTTTAAGATTAGAAAGATTTCATCCAGCATATACATGTCTGAGCCTTTTTATTAGGTGACCTAAGTCTTGCAGTGCTGTGTGTATTCCTAATTGCTCAGTAGTATGTGCATCTTTGTGACTCCCTGGGCTGCAGCCTGCTAGGCCTCTCTGTCCATGGGGATTCTCCAGCCAGAACACTGGAGTAGGTAGCCTATCCCTTCTCCAGGGGGTCTTTCCTACCCAGGAATCGAATGGGAATCTCCTGCATTACAGGCAGATTCTTTACCAGCTGAGTTGCCAGGGAACCCTAAGTCTTGATATAGTCTTTCAAATTCTGCTCCCCATCTCCTTTTAGAAGTCTTATACCGCTTTCTTGAAAATCTATGTAAGTTTCAAAATACTTAACTATTTAATCTGTTCATGTTGATGTCTAGCATGAGTAAAGCTAATTGTGTCACCAGAACTTATTGCAATGGGTTCTATGCTCCAAACATACGCACTTACTCCATGGATGCTCAAGTCTTAAAGCTCATATATTTTAGGGTCATCCTTTAGCCCAATATTCAGAAGAATGGAGTTCTTAACATTGAGCAGTGCCTAGAGATCATAATTCTAAATTTCTTACAGATAGAGATGTTCAAACATTATCATACTTTGTTTTTAGGTAACATTATATATATCCTTTAAATATCAAAAGGAGAACTAAGTCATACATGTATTATATATGTGCATTTTAAACCTAGAATTTTATAATAAATTCACAGACATAAGGATTGGTACCTAAGATAAAATATAGAGATATAACTATATTTGCCTTTTTAAAATAATGTTTTTAAAATGACCTACTTTTCTGTGGTTCTGGAGCCTTCTAAGGGCTTCCCAGGTGGCACCAGTGGTTAAGAACCCACCTGCTAGTGCAAGAGACATAAGGGATGCAGGTTCGATCCCTAGATGGGGAAGAACCCCTGGAGCAGGACATGCACCCCAATCCAGATTTCTTGCCTGGAGAATCCAGGACAGAAGAGGCTGGTGGGCTACAGTCCATGGGATCACAAAGAGTCGGACAGGACTGAGGCTACTTAGCACACACACAAAACCTTCTAAACTATTCTTCTTTAGAACTATACAAGATTCCTCTTACTGTCATTTTCTTCTTATTTTAATAAGAGGAAGTAACACAAAAATGATGTTTATGGTGCTAATAATTTAGGAAACATTTGTTCTCGATATTAAAATCTCAAGCCTTAAGGTGACATTTTCCAATTCAGTGAATTTACATCTTCTCAAATGTAGGGTTAGAATCTGCACTAACAAGTCCTACCCTTAAGGAACAATACAGATTTTATATGGGTAGATTGGAGGGTTAATGCGAGGAATAAGCGTGGTTGCTAGTGGCAGTAGCATAAAGATGCTGAGAGGACTGTAAAGGTGTTTTGCTTTTTCAACTTAATCACTGTTTATGTGCACTTGCCTGAATTTTTCATGTGTCTTATTTCATTTCTATATTTTATATTTATATTTTCAATTCTGAAGTTACCTTTGACATTCAGTTTCTTCTAGAGTTTTCTCTACATTGATACTGAAAGAAATACCTTCTAAACAAGTCGTTTTGCTTCATTCAGTTGATATTTAAAGAACTAAATTGTTGCTCTTGGTGTGCATTGTAACAGAGAGCATAACTTGTGCATCCTTCCCTTTCATCTTGTCTGTCGTGAGCACTGTTCGATGGGAGACATCTGAGAGAGCTGCGAATGCAGTGATTTTTTCAAATTGTGTTCCACGTTCCCACAGGGGCCTGGGAGACAGACACAAGGGGAGGCAGAGGGAGTGGACACCAGGACAGCCAGTACCGCCTTCCCTCAGCCAGAAAATGTCAACCTCTATCTGTTTCATTTGCCTGGGATTTCTCTTTCACAAGGAGAAAGAGCCTTGTGACTAAAAATTTTAGAACAGCTGCTCTTCTCCAGTGTGCTGTCTTTCACTTAAGGAGATTAAATAGCTACTGATGGTGATAGAACTACTTATGACTGAATCAGAACCAGGATTTGCATCTCCTAGTTTCCTAACTAAAGTTTCTTCCATATTGTTAGTTGTTTTCCAATTTCATTTCTCAGAATGAATAATACAGTGATCACTGCAAAGAAATAGAAGGAACCAATAAAACTGGAAAGACTAGAGATCTTCTCAAGAAAATTAGAGATACCAAGGGAACATTTCATGCAAAGATAGGCACAATAAAGGACAGAAATGGTATGGACCTAACAGAAGCAGAAGATATTAAGATGAGATGGCAAGAATATACAGAAGAACTATACAAAAAAGATCTTCATGACCCATAATCACGATAGTGTGAACACTCACCTAGAGCCAGACATCCTAGTATGCGAAGTCAAGTGGGCCTTAGGAAGCATCACTATGAACAAAGCTAGTGGAGGTGATGGAATTCCAGTTGAGCTATTTCAAATCCTAAAAGATGATCCTGTGAAAGTGCTGCACTCAGTATGCCAGCAAATTTGGAAAACTCAGCAGTGGCCACAGGACTGGAAAAGTCAATTTTCATTCCAATCCTAAAGAAAGGCAATGCCAAAGAATGCTCAAACTACCACACGGTTGCACTCGTCTCACACGCTAGTAAAGTAATCCTCAAAATTTTCCAAGCCAGACTTCAACAGTATGTGAACCATGAACTTTCAGATGTTCAAGCTGGATTTAGAAAAGGCAGAGGAACCAGAGAGCAAATTGCCAACATCACTGGATCATCAAAAAAACAAAAGAATTCAAAAAAAATATCTATTTCTGCTTTATTGATTTTGCCAAAGCCTTTGACTGTGTAGATCACAACAAACTGGAAAATTCTTGAAGAGATGGGAATACCAAACCACCTGACCTGCCTCCTGAGAAATCTGTACGTAGGTCAAGAAGCGACAGTTAGAACTGGACATGGAATAACAGACTGGTTCCAAATCGGGAAAGGAGTACATCAAAGCCATATATTGTCACCCTGTTTATTTAACTTACATGAAGATTACATCATGTGAAATGCCAGGCTGGATGAAGCATAAGCTGGAATCAAGATTGCTGGGGAAAATATCAATAACCTCAGATTATGTAAATAACACCACACCTATGGCACAAAATAAAAAAGAACTAAAGGGCCTCCTGACGAAAGTGAAAGAAGAGAGTGAAAAGTTGGTTAAAAAAAAAAAAACCTCAACATTCAGAAAACAAAGATCATGGCATCCAGTCCCATCACTTCATGGCAAATAGTTGGGGAAACAATGTAAACAGTGACAGACTATTTTTTGGGCTCCAAAATCACTACAGATGGTGACTGCAGCCATGAAATTAAAAGACGCTTACTCCTTGGAAGGAAATTATGACCAACCTAGACAGCATATTAAAAAGCAGAGATATTACTTTGTCAACAAAGGTCCATGTAGTCAAAGCTATGTTTTTTCCACTAGTCATGTATAGATGTGAGAGTTGGACTCTAAAGAAAGCTGAGTGCCGAAGAATTGATGCTTTTGAACTTTGATGTTGGAAAAGACTCTTGAGAGTCCCTTGGACTGCAAGGAGATACAACCAGTCCATGCTAAAGGAAATCAGTCCTGAAAGGACTGATGTGCTGAAGCTGAAAGTCCAATATTTTGGCCACCTGATGCAAAGAACTGCCTCATTTGAAAAGACCCTGATGCTGGGAAAGATTGAGGCCAGGAGGAGAAGGGGACAACAGAGGATGAGATGGTTGGATGGCATCCCCAACTCAATGGACATGAGTTTGAGTAAACTCCGGGAGTTGGTGATGGACAGGGAGGCCTGGCATGCTGCAGTCAATGGGGTCACACAGAGTTGGACACAACTGAGCGACTGAACTGAAGTAACCAAACTTGCTCCTCAAAGAGACAACAGTCAGGCTCAGTGATTTCAGTAGACATAATTTTGATGATTCTCAGGGGTGCCTAGTTATTGCTATTGGTAATCATCTGAGAGAGTCCAGCAGCCGAGGAACATGGTGCTATGTACTTTGTGAACATATGATTGTGGGCAGACCTTCGGAAGGGTGAATATTAATGTACTTATAAGTCGTACTTAACCCAGTAATGGAAGAACAAGAGTTCTTACCAGTGAGCAGTGCTTAGAGAGCATAATCCTTATTTTCTCATAGATACTTGTTATTAGCTGGGCTTCTTCATGAAGCACAACTCATTTGGAAGATTCAGGGTTTTATTGTTCAGGTAAAGTCATCACAGGAAAATTTCCCAGATGCCGTAATTATGGTGCAAAGCACCTCTGATGTGTGTTAGTGGACTCAGTAATTTTGTTTTGGTGAGAGATGGGAAGAAAATGAGAGCATAATAGTGGATTAGTTTTTTTTATTGCTGCTGGAACAAATTACCACAAACTTAATAGCTTGAAACAACACAAATTTATTGTCTTACAGAGCTGTAGTTAACTAACCCAACCCAAAATGTCCTTCACTGACTAAAATCAAGATGTTGGCGGGACTCTGTCCTGCCTGGAGTGTCTAGGGAGGAATCTGTTTCTGTGCCTTTTTCAGCTTCTAAGGGGCACCCATGTTCCACGGTTTGTAGCTTCTTGGTATGCCTTCAAAGCCAGCAATAGTGGGCTAAGTCCTTATGCTGCCATCTCTCTGCTTCTCTGCTGCCTCCCTCTTTCCCTTTTAGTAACACTTGTGGTTATATTGGTCCTACTTTGGTAATCTGGGATAATCTTCCTATTGTAAAGTCAGCTGGTTAGTAACCTTAATTCAATCTGCAACCCTCGCTCCTCTTTGCTATGTAATGTAACATATTCACAGGTTCTGGGAATTAGGGCATAGAACTCTTTGGCAGTGTTTGAAAGGCTCTGCCTTATCAAACTTACTTACTCTGTCTGCCACAAATTGTATGGGCACAGATTGGGAAACCGACATAACTGGATTATGCTGCTGCTGCTGCTAAGTCGCTTCAGTCGTGTCCAACTCTGTGCGACCCCATAGACGGCAGCCCACCAGGCTCCCCCGTCCCCGGGATTCTCCAGTCAAGAACACTGGAGTGGGTTGCCATTTCCTTCTCCAATGCAGGAAAGTGAAAAGTGAAAGTAAAGTCACTCAGTCGTGTCTGACTCGTAGCCACCCCATGGACTGCAGCCTACCAGGCTCCTCTGCCCATGGGGTTTTCCAGGCAAGAGTACTGGAGTGGGGTGCCATTTAACTCAGTAATAATTTACTTGATTTTACTACATGTGTCTTATGATGATAGTATACTACCTGTGTCATTAATTTATGTAATTTAAAAATAAATCTAAACAGTTTTAGCATGACACAAAATAAGCTTTCAAAAGGAGCTTCCCAGTTGGCACTAGTGGTAACTCACCTGCCAATGCAGGAGACACGGGTTCAATCCCTGGATGGAGGTCCCCTGGAGGAGGAAATGGCAACTCACTCAGTATTCCTGCCTGGAAAAGCCCATGGCCAGAGGAGCCTGGCAGACTACAGTCCATAGGGTCTCAAAGAGATGTGACTAAAGTTACTAGCACATGCACACACACAGACACACAGACACACACAGACACGTTTTCAAAACTGTTAGCTAATAATAAAATTTAGTAATCTGGTTAATACTTAAGTTTTTTGACAAATCCGTTGAATAAAAATTATTTCTTATTTTAAATATGATGGTAATGAATAGCTAAGTTGTTAAGTTTTTGAAAAGGAAAAGCCAAATTGTATAGTTCAAGAAATAAAGATATTTTGAAATTTGGCACTTCTAATGAAGAATATTCTGAAAGAGACTTAGTGTCTTTGCTTCGCCACGTTGCCCTTTTAAGGAAACCAAAGTTCTCTTAGCATTGTCACTCACAGAAGTGTGAACTACGATATTTATTGACCCAGAACACAGTTGTTACAACTACAAAATAGTGCCTATGTTAAACTCTGGAACTCTCCCTTCTTGTTACAGAAGAAATTTCATTTCATAAATACTTTGTAGTGGTTCTGAAATACTTTATATATAGCCAGAGTCTCCTTCCAACTTCAGTACCCAAAGTAGGATCTTCCCAGGTGCATCACTTATTTAATATAGAGGAAATTGGGGGGCCAACTTTAATCTGTAACTAAACCCCACAGCCAGCTATTCTTCTTGCATGTGGCTGTGTATCCTCATAGTTCCACAGTCTCTAAATCCCCTTACTTGTTAGACTCCCCATTCATGCTCCCAGACTCAGCTTTCTCCATGATGTTGGGGAAAAGAAACTATTCACTTCCCTGGTGCCCATGTTCTTGGCCTGTCTTTGATTCCTCAGCACACATAACGTTAGCCCCCTGTATCCATGGGTCCACATGAGAGGATTCAACCAATCTCAGATCAAAAATATTAAAAGAAGAAAAAAAAAACAGAAAATTCCCAAGCTTGTATTTTCCTCATGCTGGCAACTATTTAAATAGTATTACATTGTATTTACAACCACTTACATCATATTAGGTATTGTAAGTAATCTAGAGATCATTTCTCTAGATCATCTTGATTGCTTTAACCAGGGCCTAGAGCTGGGGACTGATAAGAGAGTGAACATCTATACTGACTCTAAATATGTGTACTTAGTCCTTTAGGCTCATGCTATCTGGAAGGAAAGAAACTTAAAAACCTCAGATGGCAGTCCCATTAAAATACTACCAAGATATTATGCGCTTCTTAGATGCAATAAAACTACCCAAAAAAGTGGCAGTAATACACTGCCAGGGCCATCAAAGGGATGATTCTGACATAGCAGAGGGAAATAGGTGAGCCGACCGATATGTGAAAAAGGCAGCCACCCAGACTTTTAATATTCAGGCTCCCCTCCTCTGGGATAAAATCCCCACTGACTTAAAACCCTAATATTAAACCTAAGGAACTTCAACCCTCTCTTTCTCATGGAGATAGGGTACTCACCTCTGGATGGCTTTAAGCAGAAGATGAAAAACTTGTCCTCTAGCACCCAATGGAAAATTCTTTAAGCTCTACATCAAACTTTCCATTTGGGAATTGAAAATGGTTACCAACGTGCTAAGAGTCTTTTAAGGGAAAAGGATTAATAAAAGCTATAAGCCAAATTGTTACAGGATGTGAAGTCTGTCAAAAGAGTAATCCCTGTAACAACCAGTCAGCTCTCCCAGGCTTATAGAATACAGGAAGATATCCTGGAGAGGGCTGGCAGGTAGAATTCATTCATATGCCAAAGCCTTCACCAGGCTTCCCTGATGGCTCAGACGGTAAAGAATCTGCCTGCAATGCGGGGAACTTGGGTTCGATCCCTGGGTTGGGAAGATCCCCTGGAGGAGGGCATGGCAACCCACTCCAGTATTCTTGCCTGGAGAATCCCCGTGGACAGAGGAGCCTGGCAGGCTGCAGTCCGTGGGGTCACAGAGTCGGACAAGACTGAGTGACTAAGCACACAGAGATCACTTCACATGTATGGGGGGGTGTGTGTGGGTTGTATGCCAGTACACACCGTTTTATATAAAGGACTCGAGCATCCACAAACATTGTTATCTGCAGGGTGTCTTGGTACCAATCCCCCATGAATGTCAAGGAACAACTGTATGTACTTTAGAAATTTTCCCTTCCATTGAATTCCATCTACTTTATAATTTTCAACAATTCATCAGTTAGCTCTGCCACACTAGCAACATCTTATATTTTCCAACAGTGCTATAGATACTTCTTATTGTTGTTTCTTTTATCATTTGTATGGGATTTGGAGAATGTGAGCTCTGTCCATCATTGAATCAAATGTCTAAACCTTTACATTTGATTACCATATAAGTATAAGGTAACACTTTATTTGCAACTAGTATGCTCATACATTTTTTAAAATGAGCAACTTTTTTTCATTGATGTAATTTAATGACAGCACTGAAAGTACAGTGTATATTAAAGAATAATAATCCTTAATAATAATTTTTCAGACATCATTGCTGAAAGTGTTAGTTGCTCAGTCATGTCCAACTTTTTGGGATCCCATGGACTATAACCCATCAAGTTCCTCTGTCCATTGGATTTTCCAGGCAAGTAAACTGGAGTGGGTAGCCACTTCCTTCTCCAGGGGATCTTCCTGCTCCAGGGATCAAACCTGGGTCTCTTGCATTGCAGGATGATTCTTTACTGTCTGAGCCACCAGGGAAGCCCAAGTTATTAACTGTAGCTAAAATTTACGAGATAATTATTTATTTAATTTCACAAAGAAAAATGCCAAATCAGAGTGGGACAACACTCAGAAATACTTTATACTGTAACAGTGACTTTTTGCCTCTGATTTTTCCTTTTGGGGTGATTTAGTGAAAGCTGTTATGAAACATAAAATTTTTAAATTGTTCAGGTTGTATTTCGTATTGAGAGCATCCAAAGACTTATACTGCTATCTAGTGGCTACAATGAGTAATTTAAAATTTTTAGCTGCATAATTCCTACTCAAATGCATAATACTACAGCATTGTCACTATATGTTTTAAAATCACTAGGGTTGACTTATTGTTAAACCTCTAAACACCAATTTGTATGTGCTTATAGATGTCAAGGGAAGAATTCTTCCATTGTAAATACAGTATGCTTTATGAATAAACATGTATTATTTTGATAATAAATAAAATGCCTCAGAGTTGGAATACTAAACAAAGGAATTTTCAGGTAAACATGGGAGTGATATTTAAATAATGATTCACTAGATATTATACTTAAGTAATAAAATATTACTTCTGAATATGTAATAGATTCTCCCTGATTTAGAAAAATTCTGAGGACTTTCATTCATTTATTTCATCCAGAGACTTTTAGTGGCAGTACAAGCTGGGTTACATTTTCCTTTTTTTTTTGGCCGTGCTAGGTGGCATATGAGATCTTCCTTCTCCAATCAGGGATCCAACCCACTCCCCTCACTGGGAGCACAGCCTTAACCACTGAAATGCCAGGAAAGTCCCTGGATTATATTTTAAGCCAAGCTCTCTACAGGACATGGAAAGTCAAATAAATCCCAGATGGAATTTCTTAAAACCTAATTTATTTACAGTTATGGAGAAGAAAGAGAGTTGCCATTTTCCTTCCTTGGTAACAAAGGTTAGATCAAAATTGAAAAAAAATATAGTGGTTAGTTGGGCCAATCTTTTTTAATGGTTGTGCTATGTCAATACTACCAGAAACATCACTCTGCAAAAAAACTATTGGTAAGGAAAACAGTGTATTCCCCTAAATTTGAGATTTGATAGTTTCCCACAATAGAAAGGTTCCAGGCAAGTGTTCATGTCCTATTGTTAATGGTTAGAAGAACAGTTTCACTATTATATTTTGCTACTAAAACATGTCCCCTACTCACAAGCAATGAACACACACACACACACACACACACACACACACACACACACACACTGTGCACAGACTTAAAGCTTGGATTGTCATCTAGGCTAAAAGGAAAATGTTTTGTTTCTCTCCTAGGGTAGTTTAACCTTGATTACTCTGACAATAAATTAATTCCTAAGATCTGACATTTTCTGGAGATACCTCTGTGATGTTTATAAATATTTTAAATGGTACATAATTCATACCTTGCTCTATACAATGTGAGTATATATTCTATTTATAACTTTTATCCATAAATATTAAAATGTGTCATGCTTATGATTATTATGTTGGATCCCTCATGGAACTTTCCTTAAATTCAATCAGTGGATTTAAATTATGGTTTGGAGTTTTTATACTTTCATGCTTGCAAATCATTAAGGTATCATTCCTTGACATTATTCAACAATAAGGCAATTGTACAGTGTACCACAAAGAGGATTCTCTTTTATTTTCGTTAAGACCCAAGTCATGCCTGTGTAGAGAAAAGCTTCATAATGCTATTAATAATTGAATTACTCTGAAAATACTGGAATACACCCCAAGTCATGTGTAAATGGTTGCTTCATCAAACACAATGATATCAGAATAACTATCCCCAAACATTCTGAGGTACAGGCTAACAGAAATTGCTTACTCAAATCTTGTGGAAAATATTTGTTGGACCAAAAGTGCAAAATGTGACAGATTGTGTGCTAATGTGAAATGCCAACATGTGTTCATTTCAATTAAAGACTTGCTGACTTCACCTCACCTTTTGTGAACACCTCACAGATAGGGAAAGTAGTTCTGAGCAGTGGTACTCAAAATGAGGAGTTCTGAGACAGATTTATAATGACTTGTTATATGTATGTCATTTTTATTCATATATGAATTAATAAGTTACCTTTGGTTAAAAGAATGATTAAAGAAGATAGTTTAGTTGGTACAAACAAATCTTAACGCTTCATAAAATAGACAATCTCCTTTTTGAGAACCAAAAAATGGGGCACAAGACAAGAAGCCTTTATAGGATGGAGAATATAGAACAAGGAGACAAATAGAAAATAATCTGCTTTGCTGAGGCCACATAGTCAGCTTTGTCTGAAGTGAGTTAGGGTGGCATCTGGGTTGACTGAATATACTGTATTTCTGCTCTGAGTGCTTACAGGAACACAAAAATTATCTCAGCTTTGGTTCTGTTGATGTGGTACCCTTGGCAGAGTTGGCTTCATATTGGTCATATAAAGTTATTTCAAGTTTCCTTTTTATGATCATTCTCTTGACCATTCAAGACATTTGACCAGACATATTGGTCTTACTGTGACTCTTGATTACCTTTGCTTCTTTGGATCTTGGTGTGTCATCCACAAGAGATGATGTCAGGCTCCTATTCTTAGAGCTGGTTACATTTTTCTGTTCTACTTTTTCATTCCAGTCAGACGGAAACCGACTGTAGGCTGATCAATGGCTGCCTTCATGCATTTAAAACTTTTGAGAGAATGTAATATATTAGGGAGACAATAATAATTATTAGGAATAAAACCATGCCTGTGGTTTAGAGAGCATTCCTGAGCCAGAGTCCCAGTGACCCAAGCCAGCTAGAATCAAGTAAGCCAAGAAATGATCCCAGACAGGAGCTACTTCTCTAAGCCAGTTGGCCTGTTTATGTGTTGTGTGTAACCATATCTCTATTTCTCCATAATTGTTTATACATAGAGCGTATTCCAGACAAACTGAGGCATTAGAAATCAGGGAGTAGTTTATCACTGGCAGAGAGAACTATAGGATCGCCAACATAGTAGTGTGTCAGTTGGAGGTTAGATTACTCTCCTTTGTATAGCCAGAGATACCTGAACAGCAGCATTATCCTTTCAGGCCAGGGCAAGGAAAATGAAACTGTTAGTCACTCAGTTGCATCCACCTCTTTGTGACCCCATGGACTGCAGCCCCCCAAGCTCCTCTGTCCATGGAAGCTTCCAGGCAAGAGCACTGGAGAGGGTTGCCATTTCCTTCTCCTCGAGATCTTCCTGGCTTAGGGATTGAACCCAGGTCTCCCACTTTGCAGGCAGACTTTACCAACTGAGTCACCAGGGCAGACCAGGGCAAGGAAGAAGATGGCAGACAAAGAATTATAAAGACCTGCACAGTATAACAATTAAGAAAAAGAGGGTCAGAAAGGGAAGAGGGAATAGAAAGCAGCATTGTTGATCCTCTTTATCTGATGTCTTGGGAAGAAGCAGTCTGCCTAGATGTGGGCTACTTCTCTTCTTAGTCAGTTTGATTTTCAGATCTTCAGCATTTGCACAGATTCAGATAGAAAGTGGAGCCTTCTTCAGCTGTGAAATATGCACTGAAGGCTTGATACCTTGTAAACTGGCAGCAGTGTCAGTGGTCGAGAATACCTGGTAGGTCCTTTCCATAAATCTTGCTTTGGCAAAAGAATCAGGATACATTAACAGTCTGTGAATGACAAAAGACTCGAAAATTTCCATTGTTAAAGATCTATTAAGAGTTTGTGGCAATGGAATTGACAAGGGAATTTACTTGTTTCTGTAACACACATTTTAAGATAACTGGAATTATGACTGATAACATTATACTAGGAAATAACAATTTTAGAAACGTTATATATTTTTGGAAAACATATTAATAACATATACCTATAAAATATGATTTAAGAAGATTAAACATCACTTAATTTAACATATCAAATAAACCAAATTAGTTTAGCAGGGTAAGAGACAAATCCTTTGATATTTTCCAGGGGCCCTCTGGAAAATCTCAAAATGAGTTTAAAGTCAAAAAGACTGTTTAGAATTTGATTTGGGGAAGTAGTCAAAATGTCAAAAAGTGTATTTGATCAATAGGATCATAGGTCATTATGAGATAATACTTAATTATCTATTTAACTGTAGAAAAAATAAAAGTTTTAAAAATACAAAAAGTTATATAGGTGTGAACAAATTTACCTTTTTGTTAGCATATGTCTGAATGCTTAATGCACAGTGAGACCAAACAAACCAAAACAAAGGATTTTGGAGAAGAGAATGATTTATTGCAGAGCCAAACAAGAAGAATGGGTGGATCATGTTCCAATACCCAAACCCCCCTGATAGTTTTGAGAAAAAGGTTTTTATAGAAAAAATTTGAAGTGAGGGCTGCAGGATATTGTGACTTTTTTCTGATAGGTTGGTGGTAATACAGTGGTGTTCCAGAAATCTTGTGCTCAGCCTGAAGTCACCATCCTCCACTTGGGTGGAGGCCTTAGTTCCTACAGAATAGTTCAAAGATATTGTTATGTATATTCCTTGAGGAGGAACCAGGACCCTGCCTCAAGGTTGTGCTTTTTTTTTTTTTTTCTTGACTGATCCTCCCTTATTTCTGTATTCCCTCCATTCCCTCATTTGTTGTTGGTGGTGGTTTTCAGTAGCTAACTTGTGTCCCACTCTTTGCAACCCCATCGACTGCAACACACCAGGCTTCTCTGTCTTTTACCATCTCCTGGAGCTTGCTCAAACTCATGTCCATTGAGTTGGTGATGCCATCCAACCATCTCATCCTCTGTTGTCCCCTTCTCCTCCTGCCTTCAGTCTTTCCCAGCAAAGAGCTTGAATCTGTTCTTTGGAAATCAGGGAAGGTCAAGGAGGCTGAATGAAGCTCATTTCCTACAAACAAGTGGGAGTGGAGGACAGAAAGACATTTATGCCCAGGAGGGCCTGATGGGGTCCTGTTCAGTTTCATAAACATACAGAGGAAAACACTCAAAAAAGATCTTACGGCTTTCAGCTTAAAATTGTAGCCACGAGACAGGTATGATAATGCAAGACTCACTAATTTATTTTTTTAAGGTTGAATCCAAGTTGTGTTTCTAGTAGATGGAATAAGTTAAGGTTACCTGCTCAGATGACTTAAACTTGTTACCTGCTCAGATGACTTAAACTTTTTACTAATTTTGGTAGAGAAGACCTAAGGTTTTTAATTGCCTAGTTTCTTTTTTCAATTAATTATTTTATTTACTTGTTCTTTATTTTAGGTTTCCCTGGTCTTGCTGCACACAGGCTTTCTCTGGTTGCGGCAGGCAGGGGCTTCTCTTGTTACAGAGCACGGGCTCTAGGCTTGAGGGCTTCAGTAGTTGCAGGACTCCAGCTCAATAGTTGTGACGCAGGGGCTTCGTTGCTCTGAAGCACATGGGATCTTTCTGACCAGGGACTGAACCCATGTCCTCTGCACTGGCCGGTGGATTCTTAACCATTGGGCCACCAGGGAAGTCCCTGGATAGTTTCCAAATTACATTTCCCCTTCTTCTCCCTTCTGATAAGAATGACCTCCCTGAAGTTTGCATTTCAAAGAGAGAACCCTCATTTCTATAGAAGACCAGGTAGAATATTTGCATCTCAAAAACACAAAGAAAGAATGCTGGTTCTCCAAGAACTTTTGTTTCCTAAGGCTAGAATTTATACAATACCTACAAGCCTTTGTAATGAATAGGGGAAGTTTAGGATTGGTATCACAACATCTGTGGAAAATTCTTAAAGAGATGGGAATACCAGCCCACCTGACCTGCCTCCTGAGAAATCTGTATGCAGGTCAAGAAGCAACAGTTAGAACTGGGCATGAAACAATAGACTGGTTCCATATCAGGAAAGGAGTATGTCAAGGCTGTATATTGTCACCCTGCTTATTTAACTTATATGCAGAGTACATCATGAGAAACACCAGGCTGGAAGAAGCACAAGCTGGAATCAAGATTGCTGGGAGAAATATCAATAACCTCAGATATGCAGATGACACCACCCTTTTGGCAGAAAGAGAAGTACTTAAGAGCTTGATGAAAGTGAAAGAGGAGAGTGAAAAAGTTGGCTTAAAACTCAACATTCAGAAAATTAAGATCATGGCATCTGGTCACGTCACCTCATGGCAAATAGATGGGGAAACAGTGAAAACCGTGACAAACTTTATTTTGGGGAGGCTCCAAAATCACTGCAGATGGTGACTGCAGCCATGAAATTAAAGGATGCTTGCTCCTTGAAAGAAAAGCTATGACCAATAGACAGCATGTTAAAAAGCAGAGACATTACTTTGCCAACAAAGGTCCATCTAGGCAAGGCTATGGTTTTTCCAGTAGTCATGTATGGATGTGAGAGTTGGACTATAAAGAAAACTGAGTGCCAAAGAATTGATGCTTTTGAAATGTGGTGTTGGAGAAGACTCTTAAAGAGTCCCTTGGACTGCAAAGAGATCCAACCAGTCAATCCTCAAGGAAATCAGTCCTGAATATTCAATGGAAGGACTGATGCTGAAGCAGAAGCTCCAATATTTGGCCACAGATGCAAAGAACTGACTCATTGAAAAAGACCCTGATGCTGGGAAAGATTGAAGGCCAGAGGTGAAGGGAACAACAGAGGATGAGATGGTTTGATGGCATCACCGACTCAGTGGACATGAGTTTGAGTAAGTTCCGGATGTTGGTGATGGACAGGGAAGCCTGGCGTGCTGCAGCCCATGGGGTCACAAAGAGTTGGACATGACTGAGTGATTGAACTGACTGAAGGTTGTTACAAATAATAAGGAGAATTTTTAATTGCTTCTGGAGCCACACCTCTGGTTCTATAAAAGAGAAGAACAGCTGTTTCTAATTTCTCAAAGAATAGAATTGCAGCCTGAATGATTCCAAGGCACTGATCCTTCCATCTAACTACGTTATCTACAATTTGCTTCTTTATATCAGGGGCATCTTCATTAAGATAGAAATAAAATATTCCTATGTTCCAAATTTAGAACCATTTGTCTTGGAAAAGGTTTTGTTTCCCTCTGGTTACATAGTTTCATTTAGCCTAGGGAAGAAGGCCTTAAAAATGTTTCTATCAGTCTCTAGAGTATCACCTTCCAATTTTACTAACTCCTCACTATAGAGCTATTGAAGTTTTTTTAAAAATTCTTTCGAATATCCTATCAGATTTCAGCTGGTAAACAAATAGTAAACATTCTTGGCAGCATTGAATGCCCCCATGGATGAGACAGGCATTCCCAGAGAGGATGCAGAAGAAACTATCCTCCCAATATCCAGATCTACTCCCAAAGATAGCCAAAAGGAAGACAGACTTAGATCCCTAAAGAACTGGCAGCAGTTGATAGGATGCTGGCTGGAAATGTAGTTAAACCTACATTTCTGTCTAGCCATATTTTTGGGCCCCTCACACTTGCAGCTGAGCTGCTTGCATATGCAAGAGCCAAAAACCTGCATGCCCCAAGCAGACAAAAAGGCAAGCCAAGTACTCAGGACACAAATGAGATACACAGGAAGACAATAGCTTCCCTTGGGATAGGAAGGATTAACGATTAATGGGAACCCCAGAGGAAGGGGCAAGGTGAAATTTTACCTCCCATCAAATGACAAAACTAAAACAATTTCATAACAAGTTTGACATCCTATTGAAATGTGCGTGAAACCTGAGTTCTATTCATGGAGCCAAAGTATGAATTTGAAAACTCACAAACACTCACACAGGCAAAGTTTATTTTAGAAGACAGAGACATAAAGCCCTCAGCATAGTCACTGAGAGGAGGTGAAGAGCCCCTGAAAGGCGGGGATTACAGCAGTTTTATATCTTTAATATTTGTTGGAGGAGTGTGTGATTTCCTTGGTTCTGTCTCGCCGTAGCAAAAATTTGAAGCGACGTATGGACCAGTGTTACAGGTCAGTTACAGTTCAGATTAAATGGCAGACCCATGTTACAGCTTGGTTACAGCTCAATTTTATTTGGCAAGCAAAGGAAAATACATCCTTGAGGCGTGAGGTTGGGCTGACCCAAAAGAAGCAAAGAGAAGAAGGCAGCTTAATTTTGTCTCCTCTTTGTATATGTTTTTTCTCCTCCCCCTGAGCCTGCTCTATTGAATTGGATTAGCCAGGAGGGCTGTTTGTCTCACCTGAGGTTCTCTGGTCCTAGACCTTCCTTTGTTCTATTTTCATGGGCCTTTTCCTTTCTTTGTCTTTTAGTCACTGCTAGTTTGGACTTTTTTTTTTCTTATTCTAACTACCTAACGTATTGATCTGTACATTTTTGGTTGGCTCTTGACTTTAATATATGTCATTTTTGACCAATTAGTTTAAATGTTGCAAAAGTCCAGTTTGTCAATTTTATGACTTTCTTGGATCCCTCACTTTCTCAGTTTCTCCAGACATTGCAACACCATCTCTTGACACTTTTTCAAGACTCCAGACTATTATTTAGGGACCAAATGTATGTTCTAAGAGCTATTGGTCTTCTTGGAGTTTTTTTTTTTTTTTCCTTGATAAACTGAACAGCAGTTAATGATTGTTTTGTCCTGGGACTGAATGTTTTATGGTCCTCCAGACCAGGGCGGCATGCATCTGAATGCCAGGAAATTGGAACAAAGAGTGAGATGTTTATTTGAGAAGAGAAAAATTGAAATTAAAACAAGGAATTGAGTTCTCAAAGTCTTATACTGTCTAGCAGTTTCTGCCTCACTTCTTCTAAGGGAAAGCAATCCATGAACTGGGGCCGTAGTGTCTCACAAGCAGTGGAGCACTCTCCCCTGGGGATTTTGGGCAAGAGCCAGTGTTGTAAGTGTGGAAGAGGAAATGCATAACAGGGCATGACTGGCCAGGAGGTGGGGGATTTCCTTATAAGGCTAGCAGATCCTGTTTTCCAGGGTACCGGGAGCTAGCTTAGCTGAGCGGGAGTACTGTGATTGGTGTATGTTAGGATTCACTGACAGGTATTTCCTAAGTGCAGGCTGACTTGGGTTTAGTCTTGTGATGTAGACTGGACCACTGGGCCAGCCTCCATTGTATGGGTTCCAAGATACTGACTAACCTTATCATCTCCTTTGTCCACCAACCCTGCAGAGCTCCATCAGGGCTGACTCTGGTAAGAATTCTCACCCTTCACTGACTTCACCCAGTTTTCTCAGGATCTCATCTGTAGGCTTCCAAAGCTAGCTGGATGTAAAGCAGAGAGTGTAGCCCTGGTATCTACCAGGATTTGGTGAGATTTTCCATTACTTTTAATTTTTTTCCCCTTGGCAATTTAAGAATATCTGGTAGCAGTTCATGGGGAAATCCCTGAGTCCCATGAATACTGGGAGAGACCCATATGAGAGCCCTTTTTTGAGGGTAGATATATATGGAAACATTTGTATTGGTATGAAAGAATTTGACAAAATCTTTTTAGAACTTTTTTTTTTCCCAATGTCTCCATTGAATGCAAATGAGGCACTGGTCTTTGGGCCAGGATTTAGATGGCAGACCCCAGGAGGGTGCAGCAGGGGAGTCCCAGGTGTTTTAGATTTCTGGTCTTGAAGCTGCTGCGTTTGTCAAGCCACTAACTTGGTGGACTTTTCTTCATTATCTTTTGGTCTCTTTGAGGTAGAAAGGCAATTCAGACAGAAGATAGAAGGAGGGTAGAGGCAAGTGGTAGCAGTCACATCAGTCTTAGTCTTTTGTTTTAGATACCTCTTCTTTAGTTTTTCTTAAGCCTTTTGCAGTGAATCTATCAATGAAGCTATTTTGGAATTTTTAAGCTTTTCAGTGGCTTTTGAATGTCAATTAATTTGCTTGTTCATTTGAAAGCCCTGCTTTCAAGTGCATTTCTTAAATGAACAATTTCGTCTAAATGGAACATTCTCCATAATAGCCATATAAGTTTAGGTTTTCTTTATAAGATTTTACCATTTCTGTGGATATCTATAGCTTCTGTTACCACAGTTCCTAGATATAAAATAAGGACGTGTGCCAGAAGGTGGCATGCTCAGTTCTTTGAAACTTAAGAACCCTATTTTCTTGGCTAAGTGTTAGGTCTCTGAGCCATATTAATACCTAAGAGGGATGAGTCTCTGAGTTGGAGGTTTTGTGATGTGATGGAATCCCAGCTGAGTTATTTCAAATCCTAAAAGATGTTGCTGTAAAAGTGCTGCACTAAATATGCCAGCAAATTGGAAAACTCAGTAGTGGCCACGGGACTGGAAAGGTCAGTTTTCATTCCAGTCCCAAAGAAAGGTAGTGCCAAAGAATGTTCGAACTATTGCACAATTGCACTCATCTCACACGCTAGCAACTAATGCTCAAAATTCTCCTAGCAAGGCTCCAACAGTATGTGAACCAAGAACTTCCAGATGTTCAAGCTGGATTTAGAAAAGGCAGAGAAGCCAGAGGTCAAATTGCCAACATTCATTAGATCATCGAAAAAGCAAGAGAGTTCCAGAAAAACATCTACTTATTTATTTATTTATTTATTTATTTATTTATTTATTTATTTTAATTGGGGGCTAGTTACTTTACAACATTGTAGTGGTTTTTGCCATACATTGACATGAATCAGCCATGGATGTACATGTGTTCCCCATCCTGAACCCCCCCTACCACCTCCCTCCCCACCCCATCCCTCAGGGTCATCCCAGTGCACCAGCCCTGAGCCCCCTGTCTCATTCATCAAACCTGGATTGGTGATCTGTTTCACATATGATAATATACATGTTTCAATGCTATTCTCTCAAATCATCCCACCCTTGCCTTCTCCTGCAAAGTCCAAAAGACTGTTCTATACATCTGTGTCTCTTTTGCTGTCTCACAAAAAGGGTCATCATTAACATCTTTCTAAATTCCATATATATGTGTTAGTATACTGTATTGGTGTTTTTCTTTCTGGCTTACTTCACTCTGTATAATCGGCTCCAGTTTCATCCACCTCATTAGAACTGATTCAAATGTATTCTTTTTAATGGCTGAGTAATACTCCATTGTGCATATGTACCACAGCTCTCTTATCCATTCATCTGCTGATGGACATCTAGGTTGCTTCCATGTCCTGGCTATTATAAACAGTGCTGCAGTGAACATTGAGGTACATGTGTCTCTTTCAATTCTGGTTTCCTTGGTGTGTATGCCCAGCAGTGGGATGCTGGGTCATATGGCAGTTCTATTTCCAGTTTTCTAAGGAATCTCTGCACTGTTCTCCATAGTGGCTGTACTAGTTTGTATTCCCATCAACAGTGTAAGAGCGTTCCCTTTTCTCTACACCCTGTCCAGCATTTATTGTTTGTAGACTTTTGGATAGCAGTCATTCTGACTGGTGTGGGTTGGTACCTCATTGTGGTTTTGATTTGCATTTCTCTAAAACATCTACTTCTGCTTTATTGACTACACCAAAGCCCTTGACTGTGTGGATCACAACAAACTGGAAAATTCTTCAAGAGATGGGGATACCAGACCACCTTACTTGCCTCCTGAGAAATCTGTATGCACGTCAAGAAGCAACAGTTAGAACCAGACATGGAACAACAGACTGGTTCCAAACTGGGAAAGGAGTACATCAAGGCTGTATATTGCCACCCTGCTTATTTAACTTATATACAGACTATACCATGTGAAATGCCAGATGGGATGAAGCACAAGCTGGAATCAAGATTGCTGGGAGAAAAAAAAAAGATTGCTGGGAGAAATATCAATAACCTCAGATACGCAGATGACACCACCATTAATGGCAGAAAGTGAAGAGGAACTAAAGAGCCTCTTGATGAAAGTGAAAGAGGAGAGTGAAAACGCTGGCTTAAAACTCAGCATTCAAACAACGAAGATCATGGCATCTAGTCCCATCACTTCATGGCAAATAGATGGGGAAACAGTGGAAACAGTGACAGTCTTTATTTTCTTGGTCTCCAAAATCACTGCAGATGGTGACTACAGCCATGAAATTAAGACACTTGCTCCTTGGAAGAAAAGCTATGACCAACCTAGACAGCATGTTAAAAAGCAGAGACATTACTTTGTTTACAAATGTCCGTCTAGTCAAAGCTATGGTTTTTCCAGCAGTCATGTATGGATGTAATGGTTGGACCATAAGAAAGCTGAGCACCTAAGAATTGATGCTTTTGAACTGTGGTGATGGAGAAGACTCTTGAGAGTCCCTTGGACAGCAAGGAGATCCAACCAGTCAACCCTCAAGGAAATCAGTCCTGAATATTCATTGGAAGGACTCACGCTGAAGCTGAAACTCCTATTCTTTGGCCACCTGATGGGAAGAACTGACTCACTGGAAAAGACCCTGATGCTAGAAAAGATTGAAGGCAGGAGGAGAAGGCGATGACAGAGGATGGGATGGTTGGATGGTATCACCGACTTGAAGGATATGAGCTTGAGCAAGCCTCAGGAGTTGTTGATGGACAGAGAAGCTTGACATGCTGCTGTCCATGGGGTCGCAAAGAGTCAGACATGACTGAGTGACTGAACTGAGCTGAACAGTGTACCTTACTGCATGGAAATTTTCTTCAAGTTGTGGAGTGACCTAGTGTTAACCTCGCCTCTTCCATGACCAATTTGTCTTAGCTCAGGAGCCTTAAGTTTGGGTAACCAGTGTGCTTAGAGCTTTTAAGCATCTGACTCATGCCCACCACTTTGCAGCTTTGGCTGCAAATCCCCATTAGCAGCACACCTGTTATTCCTTTCACAGAAAGATTTCTTCATTTTAATAGTAGCAGATACCTTGATGGCTTTTAATAGTCTGACTTGTACCTACTTAGATTTTTATTTTGATGGTCAAAACAGTCCAAATTTCTTGTCTTATTTTCCCAAGTTGTCCAGCGGCTTAAGCTGTGGATTTACTTCAAAACTTTTTGAGTCCCCCATAGCTGCCTTCTGTTGTGTAGTAGTATTTCCAATATAACAATCCCGGCCCAATTCTGGTGGCCAGATCCTTTCTGGGAACTTTAATAAATCCTGGGATTTTTTTCCAGAATCTTGGTACCTTTCTGAGAACTTTCACAAACCCTGGAGCCTTTCGAGGAAAGAAAGAAGAATCCCACCTCCCTCTGAGGAAGAGGGAGTGACTACTCATGAAGGTGTCTGTATGAAACACCACTACTCTGATCAGATAATTGAACAGAAAATTTACCATTTCACTTTTATGTTTTTTAAAATCTTGGAGGTAGAATTTATAAACTTTTCTTTCATAGTATACTCAGCATCTTCATGCTATTGTTATAAAAATTCTCATCACTCCGCTGCTATTAAAATTAGTATAAAATCTATGCTAAGATTTCAGTGGGTAAGTAGAGCCTTTCAAGTGGGAAAAAAGTGTATCAAATATATATATATAATTATGATTATTTTATTTATAATTTTCACTTAATAATCATGGGGAACAGCACTGACTTTCAGTATTTGGGCTTGTGAGAACATGAGTGAAAATACAGCATGTATTTTTTTCCCCATGTGTCATTCCCCTTTATCTAATAGTACTTTGCCAATCATAATATGGTAATCACACCAAGGTCACTGTTAATATTTTTTAGCAAGTCCATATTTTTAACTTTTTTCTTATTACTCAAACATCACAAATAAATCCTAAAGTTATGATTTCACTAACATATCAGCAGTCTATTTTCAAAGATGAGGGTGCTTAGGTAATGAAATCATGGCTTGTTTCTTCATCTTTCAGAAAGTATTATGCCCATATAGTAAGCAATGGACTTACCATTGTTTAAGTGTATGAAATATACTTCATATACTTAAGAGTCTTTATATTTTTTATTTTGTTTAGCAAATCACATATTTAAAAGCATTTCATAAAATAATAAATATGCTAATGCTTCTTTTCTATTAAAAGAGGAGCACTTCTATTTTAAAATTTTTATAATTATTAGATATTTTTTCCTTCAGAGCAAAGCAAAATAAGATAGACAGTATTTCTGAAAAGTGAAAGTGAAAGTCGCTCAATCCTGTCCGACTCCTTGGTGACTGCATGGACTATACAGCCCACGGAATTCTCCAGGCCAGAATACTGGAGTGGATAGCTATTCCCTTCTCCCGGGGATCTTTCCAACCCAGGGATTGAACCCAGGTCTTCCACATTGCAGGCAAATTCTTTACCAGCTGAGCCACCAGAGAGGCCAAATATCCAGTATTTCTAGATAATCTTAATCCAGTGGGAGGAAGTAATGATTTCACAGCAGAATACCTGACACGTGCTTATAATTTAAAAATATACCTGGGGGCAGAGGAGATATACCTTCTATCCCTGCTGCCTGTGATCACCTTATACCATCCTTGTAGTTAGTTTCTCCATTCTGTGCTCCACTCAAACCCCAGATTTCCTCAAAATTTAGCACTCTATGCATGTTGGTTGACAGTGACCCAATAAAACTAGACACTCACACCAAAGCCCGTGTTCAGTTTAGCATAAATGAACACTTAACACACCATTAAGTTACCCATTAAGGCCACCTGTTTTCTCTGCTTCACTGCTTCCTAACCCGCCAGGCAAAGGTTCTGAAGTGCTTCCAGGGAAAGCAGCACATCACAGCAGCCGCAAAGCGATAGTCAAGAGCAAGCAAGAGCTTCCCAGGCTGGTTGCTAGGTTGGAAACGCAGCTGGCCGCCCTAAATGTTCTCTGATTCTGTTTGAGAGCAAGGTTCAGAAAGAAAAATGTATGCATAAGGATGGGCAATGAATAGAAAGTAAATATTTACATATGTCTTTCCTTTTCTTTTGTGTCCAGAAGTGCTCTGTTAGCGTTTTCTCTGTGATCAAGTTGGACTTAAGAGATGTAAATTCCAAAAAAGTTGTATTTTGTGTGAGGAAATGTGAATGAAAATATATCCAAAAATTTTTTTACCCCTATAGTCACTATAATAGGGTCTATAATAGTTTGGTAAATATAGCAAGAAAATTAATAACTACAGTAATAAGTTAGCTCCCTGACACTAGGCTAAAAAAGGTCTATGATTTGACTTATTAAATGTTTGCAAAAATTATTTTTTTATTTTGCAAATTAGAAAATTAAAATTCAAATATATGAAGTAAGTTTATCTGAGTTACCAGAACTACACAGTGGATGAACACACTGTGGAATTTTGGAGAAGTTTTCTTCTTTGAAATAAAGTGTTTCTTTTTGAAACACTTTGAAAGAAGAACACAGTGGAATTTTGGAATAAGGTCTCTCTGATGTTATTCCCTAAAGTATCTAAATTCACTTGGCATTCCCTTGTCTCTATTAAAAATGTGTTGTTTAACCTGATAGCTGTGGATCAAGTTGCCTTGTCTGCTGAGATCAGATGTTAAGTATCCACAAACATATTTAATTTGAAATCGAGCTTTGGTGATTTCATCATTCAGTAGTAACTTTATTGAGATAGATTTCACATGCCATTCAATTCACCCATTTAGAGTTTACTATTCAATGATGTTTACTATATTCACAGTGTTGTTCAATCATCACCACAATTTTAGAACATTTCTATCACACCAAAAGGAAACCTCAGATTCTTTTGCAGTCACCCCATTATTTCCACAGCTTCCCAACTAGTGCTGCTGCTGCTAAGTCGCTTCAGTCGTGTCCGACTCTGTGCAACCCCGTAGACGGCAGCCCACCAGGCTCTCCCAGGCTCCTGGGATTCTCTAGGCAAGAACACTGGAGTGGGGTGCCATTTGCTAGATAACTATTAATCTACTTTCAGTCTCCATAAGTTTGCCTATACTGGACATTTCCTAGAAATGGAATTTTTAAAATGTGACCTTTTGTGGCTGGATTCTATCACTGGACATAATGCTTTCAAGGTTCATCCATGCCGTTGCATGTACCAGGACTTCATTTCTTTATTGCTTAATAAATTCTTCCTCTGTGTGGCTATGACACATTTTGCTTTTCCGTATTTCAGTTAATGGATGTTTGAGTTGTTTCCACTTTGGGGCTAGTGTGAAGAGTGCTGATACGAATGCTCATACACCAGTGTTTATTTGAATATCTGTTTTTATTTCACTTGAGTATATACACCTAGGATTAGAATTCATGTGAACTCTAAGTTTAACCTTTTGATGAACTGCCAAACTGTTTTCCAAAGTGGTTGAGCTCCTTTTTCATTCCTGATTCTAATCATTGAGTCTTGTCCCCCGATTTTTGGTCACTCCAGCTAAAGGTTTATCAGTTTTGTTTTGTTTGGTTTGAAGAATCAGCTTTGGTTATTGTTGATTTTCTTGTTTTTCTCTATTGTTTTCCTGTTCTCTATCTCATTAATTTATGTTCTAATTCTTATTATTTTTGCTTGCTTTAAGCCTGTGTCTGAAGATGGAAGGTCGTTAAATATTTTGATTGTTTACATGACTATCTTCTCATAGTCTGGATTCAGCCTTCTAGAAATCAGGATCCATGATTATTTAACTTTGTGTCAATTGCCTAACATAGCCTTTGATCCAAACGACTACTAAACATATGGATAAACTATTGAAAACACATTGTTAAGTGCTTTGAGGAATTAACAAGAAAATAAGGGCTAACCAAGGCCAAAATTTAAGTCAAAGCAGAAAGCAATAGATGATTTTAGAATGCCAACCAAGTAAAAGTGAATCAGGCTCCAGTTTCTACTCACCTAGGGAGTGAAGCAAAACATGGCCTGATTTAGGGAGTCTAACAGGGTACCCAAGGTTGATTAGCAAAATGTATATAAGCCTGCTTCCCTTGGGTTAAAATAAGGAAATTACCCATTACTAAGGGGAAAACATCCAGTATAAATGTACCTACATAACATTAAAGCATGTCAAACATATGTTTGATCATACAAACATGTGTCGCCAAACTATGAGGACAAACAAGGGAGTGTAATCTCTAAATTCACAGTAATATTTCCTCTGAGCACAAAGAGAAAAGGAAGGGAACATTTAGGGACACATGGAGACTTTAAAGAACATGGTAAAACATTTTTACAAACTGGATGGTAGATGCAGGTTTGCATCATAACATTATTCTTTGTATCTTATATATTTTAACCAAATATTCTTTGATATTTGTATAATAACATTTGAAGAATTAGATACATATAAATGGAAGGAAATTCACAGGTCATTTTTCAAATAAAATTAAGCCCGGAGAGGTTAGCTAAAAGCTAAACAGCTTCTTAAGTCAGAATGAAGCTATTCTTTCTTTAATAGGTAACCAAACAGCTTTTAAGAGACATCTACAAAATAGTATGATAACACTAGAAAAACAAAATAATGGAATTGACCATAATCTGCTTAACATAAGTATTTAAATCAATTAATTCTTATTAAATCTCCTAAATAGCATGGCTACAATAATTTCCACTAAAATGTATACATTGTGGCTCATTTGCTGCACATTTGTAATCCCAGGTTTACTTATCCTGTTGGGGAAAAAAAAACACTAATAAAAAGATGTATTCAACTATCTTATATTATCAAGCTATATAAATAAATTTTAGAATTAGAAAAATAGTATCAAAAACTCATAATAAATGTAATCCCTTTGTGTGGTTAAAAAAGAATACCCACACAGAGATGTGAATACAAGTTGTTGTTGCTGTTCAGTCATGTCTGACTGACTCTTTGTGACCCCATGGACTGTAGCCCAGCAGGCTCCTCTCTCCATGAGATTTCCTAGTTAAGAATACTGAAGTGGTTTGCCATTTCCTCCTCCAAGGGATCTCCTGACCCAGGAGTCAGACCTGTGTCTCCTGCATTGGCAGGTGGATTCTTTACCACTGAGCCACCAGGGAAGCCCATGAGTACAGGTACAAATACATTTTTTTCTTTATGAGGAATCACAAGATTCTGGTAGATGTCATGCTATTTTACCACATTTAAAAAAAAAAATGATTTTAGTCAACCGTGGAAGCTTAAAGAAATAGGTAATAAAAGAAAACTCAAAAGGACAGATGATTTGAGTTTAAAAGGAAAACTTTACAATGTACTTTATGTTGAAGGGGCAAAGGCATGTCTTCTGTGTCTGTTTACCAATTAACAGACCGATATGCACAGTTGGTTTACTGCTCTGTACATTTGGGAAATCAAATAAAAAATTTGGAAGCCAAGTTAGAGAGGCAAATGGGAAAGGCTTAAACTGAGGGATATTGCTTGGGAGAGCCTAGTCTGGGAGCAGAGACACAGAGTGTGTCCTGGAGAATTGATAACACTGAAATGAAAACATTTGAATTAGGAAGAAGCCCTCCAATAAAAGGTACTGTTTATGGAAATAAAAGGGTGAAAATAGTAGCACTTAACTGTTTATGAAGCACTGGTTAAAAGTACTTGATTTTACTTTGCAAACATTTTGTTTCTTAACCATAATAAACCACAACATGGTAGTGTAGAAAGCAATGCACAGAGGTACAAGGTCATGTAGGGATGTCGCCACCTGAGAAGTAAGGCCTTTTGGGCTCCACTCCAAGTTGTCTTTGTAATAATCAAGTTCATGAGATTCATGTGAAGGAATAAACGTCAGTTTGTTAATCTCAGATCAAAATGTTCTCAAAGAAGACTAAATTTGTTTTCATGCAACAGGATCAAAGTGTTTTATTAACTATAAGCATTGTGCATGACAAATTAAATGATAGTCAGGAGTTTCCTTAAGAAGTATGGATTCTAATAATTTGAATATCTGAAACATCAAGCCACATTCCACATCTCATAATAAGAATGATTTTTCTAATGAGATTGGACTAGAGTCTGTAAGGATCATAACTAAGCTATCTGATAGCTGTCAAAGGAATGGTTCTCAATAATGGATGCA
Organism: Capra hircus; assembly: GCF_001704415.2. Taxonomy (NCBI): domain Eukaryota; kingdom Metazoa; phylum Chordata; class Mammalia; order Artiodactyla; family Bovidae; genus Capra; species Capra hircus. The sequence goes on from NC_030811.1 coordinate 79,156,431, forward strand.
CCTTAAAATCATCTGGGTAATTTTTTTAAAGCATCAATGTGCAAATTCCACCTCCAGAGATTTTAAGTTGGTTTGAAGTAGGCCCAGGTTGGTTTCCTGTATAGATGCAGACACAGAACCCGTAGATATGGAGGCCTGACAGTACTTATTATTTGTGCCTTGTTACTTACTCTAGTTTCAAATCATGAACCTATATTTAAACAATACTTATTGCAATAGTCCTATGTAGAGGGAAATGCGCAAAGCAGAGACAGAACTTGTTTAATGTGCAGGAAAAAAAATTTTTAATGGCAGACAAAATATCTATAGCTCTCTTATATAATGATTATCTGATCAGGTTCTATGAAGGCTATTCTCTACACTATAAAATGCAGATAGCTGAAATGCAAGACGGTTATTATCTGTAGTCATGCAAATTCTGTCTGAAAGATCTACTGACTTCCTTACTCCACTGTCGAAGAAGCTACTTTTATAGAAGAAGCTACTTTTACCTCCATTTGCACAGTCATTTAACTATAAATGTGTCATTTTTCTACTTTTCCCTTGAACTAGTTGTTAGATCTCACCAGTTTCATCATTGAAAAAGTGAAAGTGAAGTCGCTCAGTCGTGCCCGACTCTTTACGGCCCCATGGACAGTAGCCTGCACCAAGCTCCTCCGTCCATGGGATTTTCCAGGCAAGAGTACTGGAGTGGGTTGCCATTTCCTTCTCCAGGGAATCTTCCCAACCCAGGGATCAAACCCAGGTCTCCCGCATTGTAGGCAGACACTTTACCATCTGAGCCACCAGGAAGTTTCATCATTAGGTTAAATCAAATTGACACTTGTTCATTTTTATGTCTTTATAAGAAATGATCTTATCACTCTCTAAAAGTTATTTTTTAATAATATGAGAGTTTCTATTTAATCTATAAGAATAGTTTGCAAGAGGCATCTTGTAAAGGAACATTTGAGCTAAAAATTTTAAATTGTACTAGTTTGATGTTCAATAAAAACATTTTAGATACTATGTTCTTACCAAGGTATAACACAAAAAAATATAAATTGAATCATTCCTAGAATCATTTTATCCTAAATATAAATAAAGTAGATATCTTATACTTTAAATAGTACATATTTCATATATTATTTTACAGAGACAAAAAATATTTTTAAGATTTGTTAGGAAAATATCAGAACCAACCACTAGGTGTCAGAGTAGCATTTGTGATGTCAAATACCAAGACAGGCCTAATCTTGTTCACTGTTACTGCAATCAAAATAAAGCTGTTGACTGGGTTCTAATTTGTAACATTTAAAAATTTTTTTCCCTTATTTGAGTGATCCTATCTGTAGTTAATATTTTCAAAGAAAACCAATCTTCATAATAAATTTTTTTAATAACACAAAAAGTTAAAAAAAACTGCCTTAAACCATCTATTTGAGCTAAACTTAAATTTAAAATGATTTTTTAACATATGATATAACAAAATTCTCAAATTGAAAGGGACTTTCTTTATCACCTAGACTAAGCTGATTCTTTATGCTGAAACTGATTTAAAATATTATTGATCATTCATTATCCACACTCCTATTAAACATTTTCACTTAGAGAAAATGCACTATCTCATGAGGCAGCATAAGTATACTGTTTTCTGGGTTTTTTCTTTTAATAAATTAGAGATGTTTTAAGCAAACAGCACTTGAAAAAATAAGTAATGTCCATTTACACTCTACTCAAAATTTTTGAAAATAATAACACATATGGAGTAGAACTCTGAGGTCCAAAGCTTCAGCAAAAAGAGGCCCGTGACCTAAAATTCTAAAGGAGAAATCGTTTCATGATCTTTCACAGTAAACAATGGAGGTAGCATCTAAAAGGTATCAGCATGTCCTGTAAGCATGTATCTGTAGTAAGTCAATATATTTCCACTTCCCACCTGAAAACAACCCCCCCCAAAAATCCACAAAATATAGTTTCAGTGAAATTATAGACTCCATATTGGTAAAGGCTCTTAGAACCCTCTGAGTTAATTCAAAAACAAAGCAGGAATAATGGAAGTGATAGAAGAATCCGGCTCTATCCTAAGCATCTGTCTTTCTTTCATTAACATTATATCTTGGGGGTTTGTGTTCCAGTTTGCTTTTTATTTTTCATTTTCTTTTTTATTTCAATTTTTTTTAATATATCCTTTCTCTTCTGTGTTATACATTGTTTGACATAACATCAGTCTAAATCTATTACTCTTCTTAATAGGAGAACGATGGGGACTTTTCCGGGACTTCCCAGGTGGCTTAGTAGTTAAGAATTCACTTCCCAGTGCAGGAGATGCAGAAGACATGGGTTCCGTCCCTGGGTCAGGAAGATCCCCTGGAGTAGGAAATGGCAACCCACGCCAGTATCCCTGCCTGGAAAATTTCATGGACCGAGGAGTCTGGCGGGCTGCCATCCATGAGGTTGCAAAAAGTTGAACACGACTGAACACGCACACACAAACAAAAAAGCAACATCTTCACTAAATGCAGGAACAAAATATGATGTCCACTGTATTCGTTATCTATTGCTTAGTAATAAACTACCACAAACTTCATAGCTTAAAGCAGCATACATTTATCACTACACAAGTGTCCAGGCTTGTCCAGTCCTCTGCTTAAGGTCTCACAAGGTTGCAATGAAAGTGTTTTGAGCGTAGACATTTTTTTATTTTTTGGCTGCACCCAGAAACTTGCAGGATCTTAATTTCCCAACAAGGGATGGAACCTGTGCCCCCTGGAGTGGAAACAAGGAGTCCCAACTGCTAGACTCCTAGGGAATTCCCTAGACAGTTTAATTTGTTCCAATTGTAGCAAAATCACAAGCTTGTGATCCCCCCTTTTTTTTTTAAACAATGACAAACAGAGTGGCTGCTAAGATCACTGATACAAGTTATAATTAATCTAAGAATATTATATGTAAAGTTCCAAAACACATTCTTAACTCATGAGAGACAAATTTCAGTAAGATGATTGGTAAAATCCCTCTCTGGTTCTCTCTCTCTCTCTCTCTCTTTATCACACACACACACACAATTACTTTCCTGATTATGTATACATTATGGTTGTAATTGGTGGTGTTCGCCTCACTACAGCACGCTGGACCCATCCTCAGTGGCTGCACTCCTGCAAATGGTACAGTTACTCTTGTTATTTTGCTGAGGACAGAGAACCAGAAAAACAACTGAAAACTCCTAACGTTCACTTTCAGCTCTCCCTACCGAGACTCCGCTGGAATACAGAACATCAGCATTAAGTGAGAGGACCATCCAGTGTCAGCAAAAGGCACTAGTTCACCAAAACTCAGCAAAATGTACACTTAAAATAGCTGAATTCTATTGTATGGAAAATATACCTCAATATATCTGCTACGAAAAAAAAAAAAAAAAAAACCCTGGGTATTGGACACACAAAAATACATAAAAGAATTCTTAAAAGTCTAAGAATTTGAACATAGTAGTGTATGTTAACAGATCAAGAAGGCAAAAGTAAGCAAGAATAAAGAACAGAAAGCTATCCATGTAGTTATATACTTCTAGCATCAAAATAACACCATCTCAAAATGGTGACAATATTGTTTCACCAATTTAGTACTTGTTGCTATAGAGTGATTGCTAGTTTTATTTATTTGCTTTGTAGACAGCCACCCAGTGTAGATACTGTGGGACTGTAAATTCACCTTTGAAATTCTAAAACTTCACAAAGTATGTTAAGTTCTGGGGTTTTGTTAATGTTACAAACCACATAAATCTAAATACTAACATGTTTTTTCAACTCAGAGCAGTCATTTTCTTTTGTGCTAAATGGAAACTGCCACTTTGTCCACTCTGTCCTCACTGCTGCTGTTTAGCCGCTAAGTTGTGTCCAACTCTTTGGGATCCCATGGACTGTAGCCCTCCATGCTCCTCTGTCCATGCGTTTTCCCAGCAAGACTGCTGGACTGGGTAGCCATTCCTTTCTCCAGGGGAATCTCCTGACCCAAAGATTGAATCCATGTCTCTTGTGTCACCTGCATAGGCAGGCAAATTCTTTACCACTGAGCCACCAGGGTCATTGCTGTGCCTTCTAATATATGCGTACCTCATTCTCTGGATCTGTGTCATAATTTTTCTTCTATTATTCTCACCTCTGTATTCTTTTTCATAAGCTCTTTGAAAATTTCTCACTGATATCTTCTACTTTGCATCTAACATGGTATCGACTGTTTCCATTGCACTTTAGAAAATAACTCTGGCTAAGACCCTGATGCTGGGAAAGACTGAAGGCAGGAGGAGAAGGGGACGACAGAGGATGAGATGGCTGGATGGCATCACCAACTCAATGGACATGAGTTTGGGTAAACTCTGGGTGTTGGTGATGGACAGGGAGGCCTGGTGTGCTGCGATTCATGGAGTCGCAAAGAGTCTGACATGACAGAGCAACTGAACTGAACTGATTCTGGTTTTCATGTCCTATATAGTATATCAGTAATGATCTCTCAGACTAACTTTGTTTCAGACTGAGATATTTTCTCTAATTCCTCATATAAATCTCATATTGTGAACACCAGTATCTATTTCAGTGTCTCACAATTGCTTTTGCTTTTTCTGAACTGGCATCAAGAGGTCTGGGCTGGCTTTTTGTTAGAATCTGTAATCTGTAACCTGTCAGCCAGGGCAGAATCCCTTTTGAATCTTCCAGGTCCATACAAAGGGAAAGGTGATCCTTTGCCATTCTTGTTAAAGGAAAGCATTCGATATAATGAGAAGCAAAGAACACTGCCACTGTTTCTTTCATGAGTTCAGTAAAGCCTAAAATTAGTCCGGGATGTGATTTCAGCGTTTGCCTCGTACAGTTGTCCTCGTTCACAGCTAGTGCAGCAGTCCTCCCACGTTTCTCTCATAGGGCCACCTGCGCCGATGCACGCATTCCTACATCCAAAGGTCTGCAAGACTGCCGAGTTAGGTGTGTCTTCTCTCCAGAACAAGAAGGTGGAGGAAAGGGAGATGAAAGCCCCCTATTTCCTACTTGACCAGAGCATTTCTAATAAATAGGTGCTTTAAAAAAGTTTAAGAATGCTTAATTTGAGCATCCCATAATGCGGTTAAAGAAGCATGGGATAAATTCTCCTTCATATTGGGAGAGTCAAACCCCTTTCATTTTGCTTCATAAAGACATAGGTTGAATCCCCTTGTAAATAGTAGACCAGAATCAGACAGAGCAAGGGGATCCTGGAGCCCAGTGAAAAGCTACTGGCATTGCAGTGTCTCCTATAATCTGAACCAGGATTGAATTCGAGCATCATAAAGCAGGTCACATGTGGGGATTTCATGACTTCCGCCAGTCTACTGGAAGACAGGCTTTACTATTTACCAGATACTCTGTTCCAGAGCCAGTGACCTGTCTGACATACCTCTAGTTGCCCAATCCAGAGGTCAGTGTGGAACACTGAGGTAGTCAAGGACATATCTTCTAACATAGATCTCTGTAAGCAAAAAATTATTTATTCACAATCAGAAAACAGTTAATCCACCTGCTCATGACATACATGTCATATGGCCTCCTGATTTTTGCTAGATTTATATTTAAAGAAATTAGGGGGGAGGGAAAGATGGCGGAGGAATAGGACGGGAAGACCACTTTCTCCCTCACAAATTCCTCAAAAGAACATTTCAACCCCGAGCAAACTCCACAAAACAACTACTGTAGGCTGGCAGAGGGACATCAGGCAACCAGAAAAGCAGACCATTGTCTTCAAAAACAGGTAGGAAAAAATATAAAAGACGAGAAAGGAGACAAAGGAGGTGGGGAGGGAGCTCGTCCCGGGAAGGGAAGCCCGTCCCAGGAAGGGAATTTTAAGAAGAGAGGTTTCCAAACACCAGGAAACACTCTCCCTGCCGAGTCTGTGGCGAGCCTTGGAAACACAGAGGGCAACATAACAGGAAGGAAAAATAGATAAATAATTATAACCAACAGATTACAAGCCCAACAGTAACTCCCCCAGCGGAAAAGCAGCACAGACGCCTGCATCCGCCATTGGGAAGTGGGGGCAGGGCAGGGACGCGCGGGAGGCGCGGGCTGCAGAGCTTTGTAAGAATCGGGCAGGAACGCCCCACGCGCAACCAGAACGATCTAACTTGGGCTAGCAAACCAGACTGTGGGATAGCTACCATGCGAAAAGCTTGAACATAAGACACCGCCAGGACCAAGCACAGAACAAAGGACGGAATGGAAAAAGCCGGCTGCAGACCATCCCCCGCCAGGGACAGGCAGCCAGAGCCGTAAGGTCTGGAAAGGGGCAATTGCAGCCCCGGAGAGACTTTACTTACCTAACTGCAAACAGGCTCCTTTGCTAAGACTTCTGGGGGTGCTGGACAGTCACAATCTGCCTCACGGGGTGCACCAGCGGTCCACCCAGAAAGCTGAGCAGCAGCAGCAGAAAAGGTGATAAGCCGCGGCGATCTCGCTCGCCAAACCCCTGAGTTACTCGGACCTGGGAAGGGCACAAAGCGCAGTCCCAGCCGAATCTGTGCCTCTGAGGGCTGCCTGAGCGCCGAACCTGAGCGGCTTGGACCAGGGAAGTGCACGCAGCCTAGGGCCGGCCCCAGACGGTTCCCGGCTGAGCATCGTAGAGCCGGAGGGGTTTGTGCGCCGCGAGAAAGGACAGGTCAAGTGGGGCTGAGATGCGGTGTGCACACAACAGTGCTATTTGTTGGCAGCATTCCCCCTCCCCACAGCGCGACTGAACTAGTGAGCCTAAAAAACCAGCAAACAGAAGAAGTTAAACAGGGAACCACCTTGGAAGTGATCCCACACGGCCCACAACATCAGAGAAGGGCCAGAAATATTTTTACTATTTTTAAAATCATTCCTTTTTTTTTTTTTTTGCTTTTTTGTTTTTTGCTTTTTTTCTTTTTTCTTTTTTTTTCTAACTTTTTTTTAATTGTTAAGTCTTCTATTTCTCCTCTAATTTTTATTTCTATAACCTATTATTACTATTTAAAAAAAAAGAAGACTTTTTTTTTTAAGGCAAACACCATATATAGTCTTTGGGTGGTTGTTGGTGTTTTTTTTTGTTTGTTTGTTTGTTTTTTAATCTTTTTTTTCTTTCTTCCTTTTTCCTTCTGCTTTTCTTTAATATTGTATCTTTGAAAATCCAACCTCTACTCTAGATTTTTAATCTTTGCTCTTAGGTTTTTGTTGTCAATTTTGTACATTTAAGAACCCAAACTTCACTACCCAAGTTTACCTGAGAGCAAGATTACTGGCTTGACCACTCTCTCCTCCTCTGGACTCTCCTTTTTCTCCACCAGGTGGCCTCTGTCTCTTTTCTCCCCCATCTCTTCTCTATCCAACTCTGTGAATCTCTGTGTGTTCCAGACGGTGGAGAACACCTAAGGAACTGGTTACTGGCAGGATTTGTCTCTCTCCTTCTCATTCCTCTCTCTGATCCTCCTGGTCACCTCTGTCTACTTCCTCCCTCTCCTCTTCCCCGTATAACTCTGTAAATACCTCTGAGCGGTCCAGACTATAGAGCGCACATAAGGAAGTGACTACTGGCTAGCTTGCTCTCTCCTCTTATGATCTCACCGCATCTCATTCCAGTTACCTCTAACTACCGCCTCCATCTTCTCTTCTCCTTGTAACTCAGTGAACCTCTCTGAGTGTCCCTCAATGTGGAGAAACTTTTCATCTTTAACCTAGATGTTTTATCATCGGTGCTGTATAGATGGAGAAGTCTACAGGCTACTGTAAAAATAAAACTGAAAACCAGAAGCAGGAGGCTTAAATCCAAAGCCTGAAAACATTAGAGAACTCTTGAATTCAGGGAACATTAAGCAATAGGAGCTCATCAAATGCCTTCATACCTACACCGAAACCAAGCTCCACCCAAGGGCCAACAAGTTCCAAAACAAGACATACCACGCAAATTCTCCAGCAACACAGGAACACTCCCCTGAGCTTCAATATACAGGCAGCTCAAAATTATCCCCAAACCTTTGATGTCTCATAACCCATTACGGGTCACACCACTCCACTCCAGAGAGAAGAAACCCAGCTCCACCCACCAAAACTCCAACACAAGCCTCCCTAACCAGGAAACCTTGACAAGCCACTGATAGAACCCCACCCACAGTGAGGAAGTATAATAAAGAGAACTCCACAAATTACCAGAATATAAAAAGGCCACCCCAAACGCAGCAATATAACCAAGATGAAGAGACAGAGGAATACTCAGCAGGTAAAGGAACAGGAGAGTTGCCCACCAAACCAAACAAAAGAGGAAGAAGTAGGGAATCTACCGGAGAAGGAATTCCGAATATTGATAGTGAAAATGATCCAAAATCTTGAAATCAAAATGGAATCACAGATAAATAGCCTAGAGACAAGGATTGAGAAGATGCAAGAAAGGTTTAACAAGGACCTAGAAGAAATAAAAAAGAATCAAAATATAATGAATAACGCAATAAATGAGATCAGAAACACTCTGGAGGCAACAAATAGTAGAATAACGGAGGCAGAAGATAGGATTAGTGAAATAGAAGATAGAATGGTAGAAATAAATGAATCAGAGAGGAAACAAGAAAAACGAATTAAAAGAAATGAGGACAATCTCAGAGACCTTCAGGACAATATGAAACGCTCCAACATTCGAATTATAGGAGTCCCAGAAGAAGAAGACAGAAAGAAAGATCATGAGAAAATCCTTGAGGAGATAATAGTTGAAAACTTCCCTAAAATGGGGAAGGAAATAATCACCCAAGTCCAAGAAACACAGAGAGTTCCAAATAGGATAAACCCAAGGCGAAACACCCCAAGACACATTTTAATCAAATTAACAAAGATCAAACACAAAGAACAAATATTAAAAGCAGCAAGGGAAAAACAACAAATAACACACAAGGGGATTCCCATAAGGATAACAGCTGATCTTTCAATAGAAACTCTTCAGGCCAGGAGGGAATGGCAAGACATACTTAAAGTGATGAAAGACAATAACCTACAGAAAAAAGAAAAAAAAAAAAAAGAAACAGAAAAAAAAAAGAAATTAATTTTAAGGACCAAGTAATGAAATGTGCCTTATATTGTGCTTAATAAAATCAGGGCACATTTTAAGACCTTATGAAATATTTATTTGTTAAACTACTTGTGGAAAACAGTTGTTTTCCATTTGAGTCCAGCTGTTTATTCTTTTGTCTTCTTCCCTCCACCCCATTCATTCTGTCTCTCTCAATCTCTCTTCATTTCTGTCTCTTTTTCTCTCTGGCTTGGAAAAATATGTCAGTGATACACTTGCCATAGAATTATAAAATATTCTATACCTGTGTGTATATATATATATATATATATATATATATATATATAGAGAGAGAGAGAGAGAGAGAGAGAGAGAGAGAGAGAAACAAATGCCAGAATTAAGTCTATCATATTCTGTAACTTCTAATATTTAGCCTGGTAAGATTTTCCACATAAATCACTATTTGAAGATGGCTTGGAGACATTTTCTAAGGGAAAGTTCAGTAGGTCTCTATTAGTAATATAAACCAAATATACCTGGAATTATTTTAATAAAAAATTGAAAAACAAAATATAGCAGTTCAAATCAGATAGATAAGTTTGTCCCTTTGACCTGTATAATACAATTATAATAATTAATACAAAGGAAAACTATGGGAGTTATGAGATCTACTGGAGAAAAAAGATCTAATCTGTGAGAATTATCAACATCATTGTCAACAAAGTTGTATTTGAGATTTGGTCTGAAAATAAATGGTTTGTAAGTGTGGGGTGGGTAGGATAAAAAATGCCAAATGATACATACAGTACATGCAGAATCTTCAAGCAGAAAGAGGCAGTGTAGGTTCTAAACAGCAAGACAAGCCAGTGTGCCTAAGGAATAGTGAAGGAGGGAGAGAGAAGGTAAGAATTTGAGAGAGACTTGGAAAAAATGTCACCCTGAGTCTGGATGCATTAGATCTGGTGGTGTTCAGAAGAGACAGGTATTGAGGATGACTCCTGAATTTCTAACCTAGCGACTAGTTGGATGATCATGTAGTTTGCTTTGAAAAAGAACACCAGAATGATCCCAGGCTTACAATGGAGGAGCGAGGGAAATTTCTCTTTCAGGTATGATTATTTTTATTTGCCTGTTGAAGCTATTAGTGGTGACATTGGGAGCTCAGGGAAGACATGTGATGGGCATATAATTTAAGGGCAGCTCTACAGATAACAATTTCCAGATGCCAAGGAGTAAAAGCAGCCAAAGGAAGGAAGCCTTTCTAGATGCAGGAAGTGATTAACAGCCCCAATTTCATCTGACATATCAGATGGAATAATAACTGAAATATATCCCTTTGAATTATCTATATGAAGGTCAATGGTACATGCAGACTAAATTACTTCAAGCTCTAAACCATGCCAGTCAGGGGATGGGGAGGTGGTCTGGGAGCAGCCATATCATGTGACATTCCTGACTGACTGACCTCCACCTCAGGGCAGTTAAACACCTTATTTCTCACTGCCCTTAACTATCAGTGCCCCTCAGAAATACTGCCATTCATTCAAGCCCTAATCCAAATTCTTCCCCTCAATGCACCTTGCACTTCGTGTTTTAATTGGCAAAACTCACCACTTTTAATGTGCCTTGTGAATTAAAAAAAACTTAAAAAAAAAACAACACAGGAAAAAAATATGCGTATTGTGGTTTCTGTACATCCTTATCTCTCCCTATAGAGACATTAAGACAAAGATCATATTTTGTTCATCTTTGCTTCCACAATGATGCACATGGGGAGCAAATATGTTTACTTGTATTTTCTTAATTTTCTATTACTCATGCATTTCTTTCCAATGGATTTTTCATTATCCTGTTCCTCTTTTTTATATGTGTCTCTAAAGGAAGCTGACAAGATGTTTCCGAATGAGCTTTGCCAGGTGTTGGCACATTTGTGGGATCACCATGGATACAAGTTCTGCTCCTCAATTTTTAAGGCAAGAATCTTAATTTCACCAGTTATCTAATGGTAGCCAAGTTCTACTTACAACACCCAAACTTACCAAGTTTAGAATATACATACGTACAAACTTACTGTAAAGGTGATATCCATTCATATGTTATATTTTCCCAATTAAAGAATATTTTGCATGACTTGAAATAGAAAAAATAATAAACACACTAATATTCAGCTTTTACATGACTTCCATATTTGACGTTTTGACAAAGGAAAGAGAAGTAAAAGAGAAGCAAAAGGCTATGTGATGAAGTGGGAAGAATGTGGTGTTTTTGAAATCAAACAGCCCAGAGTACCAATTTCAACTATACTTGTCATAACCTTATTTCTCTATGAACCAGGGATGACAGGCCTACTAGAGTTATTACGAGAATCAAGAAATCAATTTATGAAAAGTTCCTAGAGTGCTACCTATAACATTATATAAAATATAAGTTTGATTCTATTTCTTTTTTATATCAATATATCATTTTTTTGTCCCAATTCTTTATTTATATGAGAAAATATATAATATTTAGTCTTTATATGTTATTTTTCAGCTGCACCACTATTTTATTTATCAGCATTTTCTAGAATGATTGAAATAAGAGATTCTGGAGACTCAACTAACTGGAAGGGAAACATTACCTTCTACATTCCAAATCAAATGTAAATATACAACCAACTGACCCAACTTGACCTCCAAGCTCAGATCATCAAAGTGAGTGTTGCTCAGTCATGTCTGATTCTTTGCAACACCATGGGCTATACAGTCCATGGAATGCTCCAGGCCAGAATATTTGAGTAGGTCAGTTCAGTTCAGTCACTCAGTGGTGTCTGACTCTTTGCGACCCCATGAATCGCAGCACGCCAGGCCTCCCTGTCCATCACCAACTCCTGGAGTTCAGTCAAACTCACGTCCATCAAGTCAGTGATGCCATCCAGCCATCTCATCCTCTATCGTCCCCTTCTCCTCCAGGCCCAATACCTCCAAGCATCAGAGTCTTTTCCAATGAGTCAACTCTTCGCATGAGGTGGCCAAAGTTCTAGAGTTTCAGCTTTAGCATCATTCCTTCCAAAGAACACCCAGGACTGATCTCCTTTAGGATGGACTGGTTGGATCTCCTTGCAGTCCATGGGACTCTCAAGAGTCTTTTCCAACACCACAGTTCAAAAGCATCAATTCTTTGGTGCTCAGCTTTCTTCACAGTCCAACTATCACATCCATACATGACCACTGGAAAAACCATAGCCTTGACTAGACGGACCTTTGTTGCCAAAGTAATGTCTCTCCTTTTGAATATGCTATCAAGATTGCTCATAACCTTCCTTCCAAGGAGTAAGTGTCTTTTAATTTCATGGCTCCAATCACCATCTGCAGTGATTTGGGATGCCCCCAAAATAAAGTCTGACACTGTTTCCACTGTTTCCCCATCTATTTCCCATGAAGTGATGGGACCAGATGCCATGATCTTCACTTTCTGAATGTTGAGCTTTAAGCCAACTTTTTCACTCTCCTTTTTCACTTTCATCAACAGGCTTTTTAGTTCCTCTTCACTTTCTGCCGTAAGGGTGGTGTCATCTGCATATCTGAGGTTATTGATATTTCTCTCAGCAATCTTGATTCCAGCTTGTGTTTCTTCCAGTCCAGCATTTCTCATGATGTACTCTGCATAGAAGTTAAGTAAGCAGGGTGACAATATACAGCCTTGACATACTCCTTTTCCTATTTGGAAAGAGTCCATTGTACCATGTCCAGTTCTAACTGTTGCTTCCTGACCTGCATAAGTTTCTCAAGAGGGAGGTCAGGTGGTCTGGTATGTCCATCTCTTTCAGAATTTTCCACAGTTTCTTGTGATCCACACAGTCAAAGGCTTTGGCATAGTCAATAAAGCAGAAATAGATGTTTTTCTGGAACTCTATTGCTTTTTCCATGATCCAGCGGATGTTGGCAATTTGATCTCTGGTTCCTCTGCCTTTTCTAAAACCAGCTTGAACATCTGGAAATTCACGGTTCACGTATTGCTGTAGTCTGGCTTGGAGAATTTTGAGCATTGCTTGACTAGCGTGTGAGATGAGTGCAACTATGCAGTAGTTTGAGCATTCTTTGGCATTGCCTTTCTTTGGGATTAGAATGAAAACTGACCTTTTCCAGTCCCGTGGCCGCGGCTGAGTTTTCCAAATTTGCTGGCCTATTCAGTGCCGCACTTTCACAGCATCAGGTTTTAGGATTTGAATTCCTAAATGTCTGGAATTCCATCACATCCACTAGCTTTTTTCATAGTGATGCTGTCTAAGGCCTACCTGACTTCACATTCCAGGATGTCTGGCTCTAGGTGAGTGATCACACCATCGTGATTATCTTGGTTGTGAAGATCTTTTTTTGTACAGTCTTCTGTATATTCTTGCCACCTCTTCTTAATATCTTCTGCTTCTTTTAGTTCCATACCATTTCTGTCCTTTATCGAGCCCATCTTTGCATGAAATGTTCGCTTGGTATCTCTAATTTTCTTGAAGAGATCTCTAGTCTTTATCATTCTGTTCTTTTCCTCTATTTCTTTGCATTGATCAGTGAGATAGGCTTTCTTATCTCTCCTTGCTATTCTTTGGAACTCTGCAATCAGATGCTTATATCTTTCCTTTTCTCCTTTGCTTTTTGCTTCTCTTCTTTTCACAGCTATTTGTAAGGCTTCCCCAGACAGCCATTTTGCTTTTTTGCATTTCTTTTCCATGGGGATGGTCTTGACCCCTGTCTCCTGTACAATGTCATGAACCTCATTCCATAGTTCATCAGGCACTCTGTCTATCAGATCTAGTCCCTTAAATCTATTTCTCACTTCCGCTGTATAATCATAAGAGATTTGATTTAGGTCATACCTGAATGGTCTAGTGGTTTTCCCTACTTTCTTCAATTTAAGTCTGAATTTGGCAATAAGGAATTCATGATCTGAGCCACAGTCAGCTCCTGATCTTGTTTTTGCTGGCTATATAGAGCTTCTCCATCTTTGGCTGCAAAGAATATAATCAGTCTGATTTTGGTATTGAACTTCTGGTGATGTCCATGTGTAGAGTCTTCTCTTGTGTTGTTGGAAGAGAATATTTGCTATGATCAGTGTGTTCTCTTGGCAAAACTCTATTAGCCTTTGCCCTGCTTCATTCCATATTCCAAGGCCAAATTTGCCTGTTACTTTGGGTGTTTCTTGACTTCCTACTTTTGCATTGCATTCCCCTATAATGAAAAGGACATCTTTTTGGGGTGTTAGTTCTAAAAGGTCTTGTAGGTCTTCATAGAACCAATCAACTTCAGCTTCTTTGGTGTTACTTGTAGGGGCATAGGCTTGGATTACTTTGATATTGAATGGTTTGCCTTGGAAATGAACAGAGACCATTCTGTTGTTTTTGAGATTGCATCCAGGTACTGCATTTCGGACTCTTTTGTTGACCATGATGGCTACTCCATTTCTTCTAAGGGATTCCTGCCCACAGTAGTAGATATAATGATCAGCTGAGTTAAATTCCCCATTCCAGTCCATTTTAGTTTGCTGATTCCTAGAATGTTGATGTTCACTCTTGCCATCTCCTGTTTGACCATTTCCAATTTGCCTTGATTCATGGACCTAACATTCCAGGTTCCTATACCATGAAATTAAAAGATGATTACTCCTTGGAAGAAAAGTTATGACCAACCTAGATAGCATATTCAAAAGGAGAGACATTACTTTGCCAACAATGGTCCATCTAGTCAAGGCTATGGTTTTTCCAGTGGTCATGTATGGATGTGATAGTTGGACTGTGAAGAAAGCTGAGCACCGAAGAATTGATGCTTTTGAACTGTGGAGTTGGAGAAGACTCTTGAGAGTCCCATGGACTGCAAGGAGATCCAACCAGTCCATTCTAAAGGAGATCAGTCCTGGGTGTTCTTTGGAAGGAATGATGCTAAAGCTGAAACTCCAGAACTTTGGCCACCTCATGCGAAGAGTTGACTCATTGGAAAAGACCCTGATGCTGGGAGGGATTGGGGGCAGGAGGAGAAGGGGACGACCGAGGATGAGATGGCTGGATGGCATTCACTGATTTGATGGACGTGGGTTTGGGTCAACTCTGGGAGTTGGTGATGGACAAGGAGGCCTGGCGTGCTGCAATTCATGGGGTTGCAAAGAGTCGGACACAACGGAGCAACTGAACTGAACTGAACTGAGGTTCATTCATGGTGTTGTAAATGGATACAATATTGCTCTTTATAGCATTGGACCTTGCTTTTATCACCAGTCACATCCGCAGCTGGGTATTGTTTTTGCTTTGGCTCCATCCCCTTCATTCTTTCTCGAGTTATTTCTCCACTGATCTCCAGTAGCATATTGGGCACCTACCGACCTGAGGATTTCCTCCTTCAGTATCCTATCATTTTGCCTTTTCATCCTGTTCATGGGTTTCTCAAGGCAAGATTACTAAAGTGGTTTGCCATTCCCTTCTCCAGTGGACCACATTCTGTCAGACCTCTCCACCATGACTTGCCCATCTTGGGTGGCCCCACACGTCATGGCTTAGTTTCATTGAGTTAGACAAGACTGTGGTCCCTTGTGGCTCAGACAGTAAAGCGTCTGCCTACAATGCAGGAGACCCGGGTTCGATCCCTGAATCAGGAGGGTCCTCTGGAGAAGGAAATGGCAATCCACTCCAGTACTCTTGCCTGGAAAATCCCATGGAGGGAGGAGCGTGATAGGCTACAGTCCATGGGGTTGCAAAGAATCGGACACGACTGAGCGACCTCACTTCACTTGGTGGTCCATGTGATCAGATTGACTAGTTTTCTGTGATTATGGTTTCAGTGTGTCTGCTCTCTGATGCCCTCTCTCAACACCTACCATCTTACTTGGGTTTCTCTTACCTTGGATGTGGGGTATCTCTTCATGTCTGCTCCAGCAAAGCGCAGCCGCTGCTCCTTACATTGGATGAAGGGTATCTCCTCATAGCCACCCCTCTTGAGCTTGAACATGGAGTAGCTCCTCTCGGCCCTCCTGTGCCCGCACAGGCGCTGTAGTCATTCCCTTCTCCAGGGGTTCTTCCCAACCCAGGGATCAAACCCAGGTCTCTGCATTGCAGGTGGATTCTTTACCTATTGAGCCATAAGGGAAGCCCAAGTATACTGGAGTGGGTAGCCTATCCCTTCTCTAGCGGATCTTCCTGTCACAGGAATCAAACCGGGGTCTCCTGCATTTCAGGTGGATTCTTTACCAACTGAGTTATGAGGGAAGCCCAGATCATCAAAGCATGTTACAATATTCAGAGGTTAACTCTGGGTGAGAAAACTATGTATGCAAATCAATATTCTAGACTCTGTTTACATAGAGAGGCAGAATTGGGGAGCATATGGTTAGAGAAGACATGTTAACATGAATCTCTCATTCTCTGAGTTTTGCTCACCTACTGTGATGTTTAATTTTTTTTGTGTAAAACTGACTGGGCCACTGGATGCTCAGACAGTTGATCAGACTTCCTGAAGGTGTTTCTGACAAGATTAACATTTGAATTGGCAGGAGTGAGTAAAGGACCTTGCCCTCCTTAATGTGGGTGTGTCTCAGTTAGTCATCTGAAAGCCTGAATAGAACAACATCTGAGCCATCAGGACCCTTAAGCTGGAACAGCAGTCTTTTCCCACCTTCAGACTCAACCTGAAACATTAACTCTCTCTAAGTCTCCATCCTGCAGCTTTCTTTTCTGGGTCTCCAGCTTGCTAACTGTAGGTCTTGGAACTGGTCAGTCTCTATAATCATGTAAACCAATTCCTTGTAACAAGTCTTTATATGCATAGATAGATACACATAGGATATATGTATATGTTTGCTTATGTATATCTAAATCTACATATAGTCCTCCTGGTTTTGTTTCTTTGGACAACTCTAACACACACCTATCTTAGAGAAACTGGGAGAAAGATCCTGGCGAGGGTTTTCCCTTTAGCACAGCTATATGATCAATCTTACTGTAGGTTATCTTCAATATCTACTGTCCCCAATGTCTCCAGCTATCTTGATTGGTGTAGCATGATAAAAAGTATACACTTGCTATAAATATTTAGAAGCCTTGAACAGGTTTTGAATATGTTCTCAGATACTCACGTAAACAGATTTCTGAATTGTTTCTGCAAAAATATATATTGCAGATTTTTTCTTCTTAACATATTTAGTAGTAACTTGATTATTTTTTTTACATTTTTAAGGAAATGTTTAATCCATTGTGAGAGTATTTATTAAAGACACTGTAGAAACTAATGCATGCTTTTTGAAATTCAGTGATTTTTGAAATGTCTCTCCAAGTTCTCTTACTCTCTGCACACCTGGGCTCACAATACTTGTACCTTCTGTAAATGTTTAGATGAAAAAAGGACCATCATATTTTATTTATAATGAACATATATGAATCAGATTTTATTGAAAATAGTTTGAATTTTAGTCAACCAGCTGCTGTCAAACTCTGCACACTTTTTTTGTCCAGGTAGCTTATTTTTTGTTGAATTCTTTTTTTCTATAGAAATTGAATAAAATTCTATGGTTCATTTTGCACACTCTTGTGGAGTTTTAGCAACAAATGAGCTCTAGAAGCAAAATAAATTAAGACAACTGTTCATTATTATACATAAAGGATTCAAAAAGTAATATAATCCTTATTATAGAATTAACTTTCTGATGTGACTCTTCTTCTAATAGGACTGGATAAATGAGAAACTTAAAAAAAAAAATTGTTTCTTTCCCTTATGTTTAAGGAAAACAAATAAATGTCTATTTGTCTTTATTAACAAGTAATTTTCAAGAAAAGTAAAATCATGATTATCATACAGGTATAAAAATGTATGATAAATTAATACCTGTATGATACATTACTACCTTAGTACCTGTATTAAGGATGTTATTTTTCTCATAAGCAGTGATAGAACCGGGCAGATGTTATAACTCATTCAGATGGGAATCCAAAGCTTCGACCCATTTATACATCAGGAATGCTGAAGTGAATATGTAGAAAAATGTAAAACTAGTTTTCTATGAAAGGGAAAAGAGAAAGTTCAGCTAAATGTCTACCAGACGGGAAAGAATGTGCATGCAAAACAAATTCTTTTGCATCGTTGTCAGCTAATATTTGCACAGTTGCAAAATAGCTTCCACAGAATCAAAATGAAATAACCCAAAAAGGTACCCTCTAGGATCTGGACAGTCCATAGTTTTCCACTAAAGCATACACTTTTCTTTACATTCGAAAGTGTAAACTTACCATATTGCCCATAGTTGTTGATGAGCAAAGCTCTTGGCATTTAAATCTGTTTTGATTGTTTCGACATATACCAATCAGGAATTTCACAGAGCTTCAGAGGAACCCCTTGTCTAAAGTCTCATTCATCCATTTCAGCCTGAGGAGTGCAGCAATTTAAAGACTGAGAATAAGTGTGAAAAAAGAAACAGAAAAAAAAAAAAGAAAAAAGAAAGCAAGAAAGGAGATAATCTTGTGAGGTTGGACTTGTAGAAAGGGTAGGGGTATCTGATGAGATATCTGTTTGGTTGCAGACAAACAGAAAGGAGGGAGATGATGGTACTTTATCATTTCCTTAGCTCATAAATTAATTCAATATTCTAAAAATTAAAAAAATAAATAAGGGCTTCATTATTTGGCACAGTTATATTCCTACAAGAATCCATTGCTTCTGTACTCAGTATTCTAATTTTTTTTTATTGTGGTAAAATACACTTAATGATTTCTTAAAAAGGGCATGGCAACCCACTCCAGTATTCTTGGCTGGAGAACCCCATGGAGAGAGGAGCCTGGTGGACTACAGTCCATGGAGTCACAAAGAGTCGGACACAACTGAGCAACTAAGCACAGTACAGAATAACAATTTACCATTTCAATCATTTTTGACCATACAACTCAGTGGCGCTAAACACATTACCATGTGCAACCCTCGGCCAGTCACGCATTTTCATCCTAGATGCCTGTGGACCACGTCTAAGAGGAAACAAGGTAGGGAAGACGAAGGAGCTATAATATGATTGACATAAAGAAATCTTCTCCTTGTCAACATGTATATTTAAAAAATCCATCATTTATACATTAATAATTACATCCGTGAAATTTCCTGTATCCATTAAAATTGACCCCCCACAAATCTGAAACTTTGAAAAATTATGACAGACCTGAGATCTGAAACTTGTGTGCAACTGAAAGTTCCTCTATAAGGCCACCTTTTAAAAGACACGCCAACAAGTCTTTGGTCTACTAATGTGAGTGAAGTGAAGTGAAGTGAAGTGAAGTGAAAGTCGCTCAGTCATGTCAGATTCTTTGGGACCCCATGGATGTCCATGGAATTCTCTAGGCCAAAATACTGGAGTGGGTAGCCATTCCCTTCTTAGGAGATCTTCCCAACCCAGGGATCAAACCTAGGTCTCCCACATTGCAGGTGGATTCTTTACCAGCTGAGCCACAGGGAAGCCCAAGAACACTAGAGTGGGTAGCCTATCCCTTCTCCAGTGGATCTTCCTGACCCAGGAATTAGACTGGAATCTCCTGCATTGCAGGCAGATTCTTTACCAACTGAGCTATCAGGGAAACCCAATTAATATAAGAAGATGAGCATATTACTATACAATAACAAAAAGTAGCTAAGACTCCATAACAAAAGAGAGTGTCTGTGTATAACATCTGCCTTAGCGCCATTTCCTACAAACCTAAGAAGATCACAGTTAGGACCTGCCATCATACCTAAGGGATTTCCTACTTATAGTTTCTTCAATATGAGTAAATCATTTTACCAATTCCTAGGTGATCTCCCCAGTTTAATTCTTTGTTACCTTATTGCAGCCCACTACTTATGAAGCCACTTATAATCAAATTCATAAAATTCTTTTAAAACAACTAATAGTAATAACTTAAATAATATGCTAAACAGTCTCACAACTTATTGAGCATGCAGTATATTAATAATGTACTTGACCCCTGGATTGGTTAAATAATTGACATTTGTCATGAAGCTGTTAAGGGTTTGAATTTTAACTGATTAAAATTTTTTTGTTTCTTCACTCTGGCGTTTATAAAATATTGCAGGTGGACACTGACTAGATGTGAGAACCAAGAAATAAAATGTAAGAGTTCAGGTCTTATGTAGCTCAGTTGTGTGTAGAGTCAAACATGTTTAGTCAGGTACCTGATGGATCTGGACTAGGAAAATTGTAGTTTGAGAATTTTATAAGCAGTTTTTGCCCTTCACCATAGATACTTAAATATCTTCTTCTTCTTTTTTTTTTTTTTGGTGCTCAGCATTCAGCATCTTAGTTCCCTGACCAGGGATCAAACCCATGCCCCCAGGAGGAGAAGCACAGAGTCTTAACCACTGGTCTATTAGGAAAGTGCTGATACTTAAATATCTTTCAGTTTAGTTCAGTTGCTCAGTCTGACTCTTTGCAACCCCATGAACTGCAGCATGCCAGGCCTCCCTGTCCATCACCAGCTCCCAGAGTTTACTCAAACTGACACCATTCAACCATCTGATCCTCTGTCGTCCCCTTTTCCTCCCGCCTTCAATCTCTCCCAGCATCAGGGTCTTTTCAAATGAGTCAGTTCTTTGTATCAGGTGGCCAAATATTGGAGTTTCAGCTTCAGCATCAGTCCTTCCAATGAACATTCAGGACTGAATTCCTTTAGGATGGACTGGTTGGATCTCCTTGTGGTTCAAAGGACTCTCAAAAGTCTTCTCCAACACCACAGTTCAAAACCATCAATTCTTCAGCTCTCAGCTTTCTTTATAGTCCAACTCTCACATCCATACATGACTACTGGAAAAACCATAGCTTTGACTAGATGGATGGACCTTTTTTGGTAAAAAGTCCAACCTTTGTTGAACTTTTGTTGGTTGTTTTTTAATATGCTATCTTAAATTGTAAGATTAGTGTCGTTAAAGACTTGATAACCTCAGTTTTGGATGTGTAATCTATGTTGTTTTATGTGTCTTGATTAGTTCACAATGGTGAGAGTACATACCTGGAAGGAAGAGGCCAGACCTACTACTAGTCACCCCAGGGCATCCCATGCCCTGGACTCTAGTCCAAAGGGCATTTGGGCCTAAATTTGTACCATGTAGAAATGCCAGCAGCTTCATGTGGGTGGGAATTGACCCTCATTCTGTGTAGGGACTCTGCATGTAGCCTTTGTCCCTTGGATTCTAAGACTCACTAGTATTTCCAAAGAGTGTTCACTCCATGTGACGTACTCAGGCTATTACTAAGCCTTCTATAAAACTTCTTTAAATTTCAAAGTCCAGTTTTATTTGTACTATGGGGAGCAAACAAAGGTGCTTTTCAGAAAGACAGAATGGGAATGTCTACAGAGACCACCATCAAATTTTGGCTGTCCCTACAGAGAAGTCAATCACAGCTTGTATGTGCTTCTTTCATTTGTATATTTTGTGATGGTTATTCACTTATGCTTGTCTATTTAAATCTTTATTACCATTCTCCCCTGACCAGACTTTCAAGGTCCTTGAAAGAAGGAACCATTCATGTCTGGCTTGCCTAGCACAGTGACCAGTACAGAAGAGATGCTGCTGCTGCTGCTGCTGCTGCTGCTGCTAAGTCGCTTCAGTCGTGTCCGATTCTGTGCGACCCCATAGACGGCAGACCGCCAGGCTCCCCCCGTCCCT
Source organism: Capra hircus (assembly GCF_001704415.2). Lineage (NCBI taxonomy): Eukaryota > Metazoa > Chordata > Mammalia > Artiodactyla > Bovidae > Capra > Capra hircus. Next base: position 79,178,093 of record NC_030811.1, read on the forward strand.
GGGATTCTCCAGGCAAGAGCACTGGAGTCAGTTGCCATTTCCTTCTCCAATGCATGAAAGTGAAAAGTGAAAGTGAAGTCGCTCAGCCGTGTCCAACTCTCAGCGACCCCATGGACTGCAGCCCACCAGGCTCCTAGGTCCATGGGATTTTCCAGGCAAGAGATGCTAAAAAAAAAAAAAAAAAAAAAAAAATTCTTAAATGAGTGAAGCAATTTTATTTACAGCAGAGATGGCAGCAAGATGACAAGAAATCAGCTAGAGGAAGAGAAGAAATCTCAATTTAAAATCAAGTTTAATTTTGGAACTGAAATGGAAAAATGCCCATAGGGATTTCAATTACCAAAAGCAAACAAATCAAGTCACAGATCAGTATAAGTTCACAGGCACGTGCAAGGAAGGACATAGTTCCACTGAGCAGATTTAAAGGGGTGGTGGGAGTTCCAGTGATAAAGCTGCTTTATGATTACATTGCTTGAAATAGGACAGTTCACGGTGCTTATGATAAACATGCATATGTGTAAGCCAAAAAAGTTCTTACTCCTCATAATATATACTTATTCTTAAGTCATGGGCCATGTTAATCATCATAATTAGTACATATCGTGAACTTGGTGATTTAAGATAATACATGTAATTTAAGGTTTAAAGGAAGAGACTTCTCTAGAAAGACAAACACCATATGATATCACTTATATGTGGAATCTAAAATATGACACAAATGAAACTATCTATGAAACAGAAACAAACTCACAGAGGGACACTGAGAACAGACTTGTGATTGCCAAAGGGAGAAAGGGGTGGAGTGGGAGGTTGGGGTTTGCCAGATGTAGGTTTTTATATGCACAATGCATGAACAACAAGGTCCTACTGTGTAGCACAGAGAACTATGTTCAGTATGCTACAATAAAGAATAATGGAAAAGAATATTTTAAAAAGGGTATGTATATATATATGTGTGTGTGTATATGTATATATATAATGTTTAAATGAATCACTTTGCTATACAGCAGAAATTAGCATTGTAAATCAACTATATTTCAATAAAACAATAAAAAAAGAAAGGACTTTCAGGAGGCTTTCCACTCTAGTATGAGATAATAACTAAAATCCATTATTCCACGGTTTTGAAGACTAGAGTTATATTGTAGCTATTTCTGTACTTTAAAGCAAACTGGAAATACTTTGCAGTCTTATTTATTTCTGGCTGCTATAATAAAATAAAATAAAAATGGACACTGGGTGGCTTATAAATAATAGATATTTATTTCTTACATTTCTGAAGGTTGGAAGTCCAAGATCAAGGTGCCAGCATGATGGGGTTCTGATGGGGGCCCTCTCCTGGGTTACAGACTGCTGATTTCTCTTGTATCTTCACCTGGGGAAGCGGGCAGTAAATTGTCTAGGGACTCTTTCATAAGAAAGAGCGCAGTCCCCTTCATGAGGATTCCACCCTTATGACTTAATAATCTCCCCAAAATATCTCCAGATACCATCACCTTGGGGGTTAGGATTTCAACATAAGAATTTGGGGCTGGACACAAGCATTCACACTATAGCACTTGGTGCTGTCAAATAGGAGGATTGCAAAAGCAAAAAGAATCAGAGCGATTTAGAATAGTCAACAATATTTCACAACCCAGTTAAGAGCCTTCTTGATGTTTTCATCAGTAAGAGAATCAGTCAACAAAAATGCGTCATCTGAGGTCAATGCAAGGATGCATCACATACCAGCATGTTAACCCTCACAGTGAAACTACAATGACAAATTCTAGCGAGATTGTTTAGCCATGAAAGTTACTGATTTAACAAATACATATTAATCTAGAATAAAGTTTTTTGCTTTGTGTCTTGTGTTTCAAAATCTAGCATTTTGAGTATTTCCATTGTGGATTTAGTTGTCAGTGTCTGAGGAACAGCAGTGAGAAATTCATTTTGAAGTTACAAAAACATGAATATAAAGATCAAGTCTTGTCCTCTGATCTCCAAGGTGTTTCTGAGAGAAAGATAACTATGAGGGAATTAATATCCAATACATTTATTTCTGAAGTCTTTAATTCATCTTCATTGTTGGAGGCTATCTGGTAAACTAAATGGAATGCACAGGTTTCTGCTTCTTCAAGTCTTGACATGTTGGAGATCTTCTGGAAATAGCATCTTTATTATCTTCATTTTACCTGTCTCTCTCTCTCTCTCTCTTTTTTTTTTTTCTCGTACCTATTTGTCATCTCTCCAGTAATCAATTGTGCCTTTCAGGGTGTATACCCTTAATCAAGAAATATGATTTGGTAGATTACCCAAATAGATTGTAGAAGTTTGCCATCCTCCCCCACTCCTCACTTAATAGATTTTTCAAAAAAAGTCATCCCAAAAAAGCATTTCTCTTCTGTGGCTTAATCTTAAGGGTGCCATCAGCATTCTCAATAATTACCACATTCTACTTACTTGTTTGATTGCCTTTTATGCTCTTTGAGAAAGAACAATACAGCCTGTTTTCTCTTGGTGTTTTCTGAGAGCAATTTTATATCTTTAGAACAAGATTCCAAATATCTACTTTGATACAAAGAACTCTATTCTTTCATTCAATGTGAAAGGATTGTACAAATAACCACACATACACATCACTGGATTGTGAGGAATAAATAGCACCCTTAAAATATCAAACACATCATTTAAAATTATTCACATCAATCATTTACAATCTATTGTTACACTTAAAACATTCGAATTAGAAAGTGTAAGCATTAACATAAAATATTAATGAAATATCCAAATGTACTATTCCTCACCTTATAAAATTTACTATTCAAGTCCACAAATTTCCAGAAGTCTTTAAATTTTTCTCTAAAGGTTTAAATTTATACTTCAAAAAAATTTTTCCCGAAAGGTTTAAATTTATACTTTAAAAATTTATAGTTTATACAAAATTTATACTTTAAAAATTAAACATGAAAATGGAAACTTAACAGAACCTGACTTCATTTGTGAATTTGTAATAATATTGCAAGAAACAAATGAAATGGGGCCTGAAGAGATGTCTGCTGCTGCTGCTAAGTCACTTCAGTCATGTCCGACTCTGTGTGACCCCATAGACGGCAGCCCACCAGTCTCCCCTATCCCTGGGATTCTCCAGGCAAGAACACTGGAGTGGGTTGCCATTTCCTTCTCCAATGCATGAAAGTGAAAAGTGAAAGGGAAGTCGCTCAGTCGTGTCCAACTCTTCGCAACCCCATGGACCACAGCCTACCAGGCTCCTCCATCCATGGGATTTTCCAGGCAAGAGTACTAGAGTGGGTTGCCATTGCCTTCTCTGGAAGAGATGTCTAGGCAGACATAATTTTTTATATTTCTAAACCTCCTTCCTAGGTTACCCACATACTGACAATATTATTATAGATTGTGTATCTATGTTCCATATTTTCTGTTTCAGTCAATATGTAATTCAGTATGTATATATAAAAGACACTAAGTTTGATCATAATATTTTTCTATTTATTTGTTCAAATGAGCCTGCTTAGGTTTATATAAAAATTTCTGTTGGTAAAAAGCTTATGTTTATTTATTTATAAATATTAGACCAAATATTGATTATGTTTGATATTCAATTATAGGGACTCATTTACAGTCATTTAAGGTTATTAAATGTTTCTTGTTATTTAATCCATAACTGTTTGAAAGTTTATAAGAAGCATTTTTAGCTATCTATGTGTGTGCTAAAAGCCCAACAGAATTTGATGACTAAACATTTCTTTTGAAAGCAAAAGGGAGGTGAGAAAGAAAGCACTTCTATAAAAATTTTTTATTTATTTACTTATTTTTGGCTGTGCTGGGTCTTCGTTGCTGTGCGTGGGCTCCGCTAGCTGCATCAAGCGGGGGCCACTTTCTAGTTGTGGTATGCCGGCTTCTCATTGCAGCGGCTTCTCTTGCTGCAGAGCATGGGCTCCAGGAGCACGGGTCTCAGTGGCTGCAGCTTGCAAACTCTAGAGCACAGGCGCAGCAGTTGTGTTCACGGGCTTAGTTGCTCCACAACATGTTGAATCTTCTAAGACCAGGAATCAAACTCATATCCCCGGCATTGGCAGGCAGATTCATATCCACTCTGCCACCAGGAAAGTCCACAGAAAGCACTTTTGCAAATAAGACATGTACTCCAAAAAGGTGTGTTTCAGTGGCAAACTATGTATCTTCTGCAGTATATTCTCCCAAGCTGTTAGATTCCACCTCTGTTCGTTATCTTTGAGATATTTTTCAATTCTTTATAAATTGTGTAGCTGACAAGTATATGTGCTATCTTCTCCAGGAGTGATTTAATTGATTCCTTCCACCATGTGGAAAAGCTGGTTTTCTCTCCATTTGCAATTTATCGACATACCTTTTTCCCGCATTGTTTTGTACCGTCTTGACTTCTACTTTGAATCAGGAATCAGTTGTAGCCTCTGCCTCATATCATAAGTAAAACAGGTCCTTTAATATAAAATCACTTTTACATCTATATCAGGGTCATAATTTTACCATTTTCTGGAAATAATCTTTTGACAGAGTTTTTCAAACCAAGCTGAATGCCTCAAGTTGACACAAGCCAATGCTGAGGCAAAGACGGGGGTATTAGATGTTTGTTAGAGATTAATCACTGAAAGGGAAAGAAAGGAAGTAGAATGGGGCCAAAGAACAAGTAGAACTGCAGAGCAAGCCTGATTGCCTCTGCTTTATTACGTCGCCCTTTATAGAGCCCTGCGGAGGCCACCTACCTCCTGGGCTTCGGTCACTGGGTGCAGGCTGTCCTGAGGGTGTCCACCAAGGAGACTCTTTGCCACTAAGGCAGACCCTGCATCAATCCTTCTTCCACATGCATAGACTTGACCCAAAGGCATCTACATGTCACCATACAACTTTTGATCTGCTTTTCTGGGGTGTTTTCCAAGGCTGGGTGAGTCCGCATAGGAGGTAGCTGGAAGCCACTTCTACACGAAACTGGTAGTGAACAGCAGCACAGCTGCACTTGGAAGTGACTCTGAAACATGTAAATACAGGCCACTAATGCTCTCGCTGTATCCCCTTAGCCAGATTCTAGAAATGCCTGCAACTTCCCCCAGACCGTAGACACTGGAAAATTACAAAGTTGAAAGTGAAGAGGAGAGAAATATGACTTATGCAACTAAATCTTATGTTTGCCAGTTTCACAGAAACATTTAACATGTGGACATGTGGTAGTATCCTCCCTATGGCTTAAGCAACTTAAGCATCATTCTCGTCGCAGCCAATCTATTTCTGAGTGTGCGTATGCAGTGTCGTATGAAAGCACTGAAGACAGTACTAAACCTGTCTGAGGGGATAAGAGGAAAACTTTACCAAGGAGATATTTGATCTTGCAGGCAGAGAGGAGAGAGCAGGTGGAGAGAAATATTGGTCTTAAAAATCACCAGGAAACACTTATAATGGGTGTGACTTTAAATATCTGGCATGAGTAAACATTCTGAATTTGAATGTTTATCTCAACTAGCTGCTTTCTGAAAACCAACTATGTTTAACAAATAAGAATGTAAACATTCTGAGAATAGACTCTTTAATTAGATTGTTACTTCCCCTGTGAACTTTTGCCTGAAGAACACTTGCTTTGCCTCACAGTAAGGATGAGGCCGTGAGTATTTAGGTCAACTTTTTTTTTTTAAAGGAGACACAATTTATCAATAATGTTCTCTTTGTAATGTTGACCAGAGAAATTGATTCCTCTCCCAGACTCTCTTTCCTTTCCTGATCTTGCTTCTTTACTTCCTGTTCTTCATGTATTTCCTTCTTTCATAATATATACCATTTACTACAAACTGAGTGTTTGTGTCATCCCCAAAATTTGTACCTTGAAATCTAATCCTCAGTATGAGAGTATTTGGAGGTGGGACCTTTGGAGTTGATTAGGTCATGAGAGGGGAGCCCTTCTGAAGGGGATTAGTACCCTTGTAAGAGGCCCTGAAATTAAAAGACCTTGCTCCTTGGAAGAAAAGCAATGACAAACCTAGACAGGGTATTAAAAAGCGGAAACGATACTTTGCCTACAAAGGTCCATATAGCCAAAGCTATGATTCTTCTAGTAGTCATACATGGATGTGACAGCTGACAATAAAAAAGGCAGAGTGCCAAATAATTGATGCCTTCCAACTGTGGTGCTGGAGAAGACTCTTGAGTGTCCCTTAGACAGCAAGGAGATAAACCAGTCTGTCCTAAAGGAAATCAACCCTGAATATTCACTGGAAGGACTGATGCTGAAGCTAAAGCTCCAATACTTTGACCACCTGATGTGAAGAGCTGACTCGTTGGAAAAGACCCTGATGCTGGGAAAGATTGAAAGCAGGAGAAGAAGGGGACGACAGAGGATGAGATGGCTGGATGGCATCACCGACTCAATGGAAGTAAGTCTGAGCAAATTTCAGGAGATGATGAAGGACAGGGAAGCCTGTTGTACTGCAGTTCATGGGGTGGCAGAGTTGGACCCGACTGAGCGACTGAACAGCAATGACATTTGTTTTATGGATGAGTATCAAACTGCAGAATAAAGCTACCATAACTCTTAAGTAGAGTATGTGATATTATATATAAGAAGATGGATCAATTGAACAGAATAGCAAATGCAGAATTCCTGTCATATTCTTCAGTATTTAATATACAGAAAATATGCTTTCTATGAATGAAACAGGTTATAAGATAAATAAAACTGAGACGAATGTAAACTATCTGAATATTTACATTAAACATTTTTGTGCTTAAAAAAATATTTTTTTTTCTAATTGGATAGGAATCCCCACTCAACACACTTCTGATCTGCCAATGTATTGTACTTCTTTGACTGCAGAAATGACTTTTTTCTGCCCTGGGTCAGGCTCTCCCTCTCCACACACTCAGGGTTTTTACTCTTTCCATTTTATTTTCTTCCCCTAGAACTTTCAGACTCTGCCTCTCCTGACTTCCTCAAGAGTTAAAGGCTTAACATGAAGGTTCTGAGTCAAAATGCCTGGGTTTGAATCCAGTTCTAACTTTTTCTACTTAATTTAAGCAAGTGTCTTAAACTTTCTGTACTTTCCGTGGCTTCTCTCAATAACAAAGACAGTTATCTCATTGTTTGTGAAGTGTTGGCACAATGTCTGATAAGTAGTACATTTTTTATAAAAATTACAATTGAAATAATATTCCCAATTCTCTTGATCTAAACACATAAAATGTACCCAAGCTTATATTTCCCTTCAAAATCAAGCTTTTTTTTTTTTTTGTCAGTGATAATTACTCCTAATTTGGGAGGAGGGGACCTTATTTCCATTCTATACATTTGAATGAGATAATTCTCTCCATGCTGCTTTGTAACCTTTTTGCATTTATTCATTTATGAACATTCTTAATATCTGAATATTCTTAAGCATTCTACATAATATATAATGTAGAGAATATTTTAATGGGTGCATATTATTTATCTCATGGAAATACTATACATTATTTTATCAAAGCCACATTGTTAAACATTTGGGGTTGTTTGTTATTTTTTAGCACTATTGATGTAATGAACCATGTACCCGTGACCCACCTTCAGTAATTATCAGCTCATGGTCAGTTTTATTTCATCTATAGCCTCATTCATTCCCCAGTCTATCTTTAAAGGATAGGACCCTTTTTCTTTTTGAAGCATTAACACAATAGTATTATCACACCTCAAAAAATTTAAAGTAATCCTTTCATATCATCAAATATCAAATATCCAAGTAATGTTCAAGTATCCTTGATATTCTCCCTCACTGCCTTTTCTGATCCTGCCCCCCTCTCCTCTCCTTCACCTTCTTTCCCTCTCTCCAAATTGTTCACATCAACATCTAAATAAGTTCCATACACAGCAAATAATCAGCAAGTCTCTTTTAATCAGCAGATTCCTCTCCATTTCTCTTCTTATTCTCTTGCAATTTATTTGTTGAAGGAAAAAAAGCAAATTAAAAATAAGTGAATGGATCTATAGTATTTCTCGTGTCTTGGATTTTGCTGATTACATTATCATGGTAACACTTAACATGTGCCTTCCTGGTGGCTCAGAGGTTAAAGCGTCTGCCTGCAAGGCGGAAGACACGGGTTCAATCCTTGGGTCGGGAAGATCCCCTGGAGAAGGAAATGGCAACCCGCTCTACTATTCTTGTCTGGCGAATCCCATGGACGGAGGAGCCTGGTAGGTTACAGTCCATGGGGTCGCAAAGAGTTGGACACTGAGCGACTTCACTTTCACTTTCACTTTATCAACTGTAAGTAAGTACTTAGATCTAAGGTTTGTTCAGATCCAGTTTCCGTGTTTTGGCAGCAGTATCTCATGGCTGGTATGATGTGCTGCTCTCACATGGTACATAAAATTGTATTGTCTCTTTTTCTGATATTGTCAGCCATTGATGATCAGTGCCTACATCTATTAATTTATGGGCATTTTAAAATGATGACACTCTAGTTATTTAAAGCAGTCTTAAATAGCATACAGTAGCTAAATAGTACACAGTGGGAATCCTACGGTGGCACTAGTGGTGAAGAAGCTGCCTGCCAGCACAAAAGACATAAGAGACATGAGTTCAGTCCGTGGGTTGGAAAGATCCCTGGAGGATGGAATGGCAACCCACTCCAGTATTCTTGCCTGGAGAATCCCATGAACAGAGGAGGCTGGCAGGCTACAGTCCATGCGGTTGCAAAGAGTCGGACGCAACTTGGTAACTAAACCACCACCAACCTAGCTTAAATTTTACGTTTGGCCCCTGTAATTACTGCCTTGACTATATTCATTCTGTATCCCTTTCCCATTTGTTTTGTTTGCATGACTAGTACATGTTGTTGTTTAGTCGCTAAACAACAGGTTGTTGTTTGTGTCTGACTCTTTGCGACCTCATGGACTGCAGCACTCCAGGCTTCCTTGTCCTTCACTATCTCCCAGAGTTGGCTCAAACTCCTGTTTATTGAGTTGGTGATGCTATCCAACCATCTCATATTCTGTCACCCACTTCTGCTGCCCTCAATCTTTCCCAGAATCAAGGTCTTTTCCAACGAGTCAGCTCTTTGCGTCAAGTGGCCAAAATATTGGAGCTTCAGCTTCAGAATTGGTCCCTCCAATGAATATTCATGGTTGATTTCCTTTAAGATTGACTGGTTTGATTTCCTTGCTGTCCAAGGGACCCTCAAGAGTTTTCTCTAGCACCACAATTTGAAAGCATCAGTTCTTCAGTGCTCAGCCGTCCTTATGGTCCTGCTGTCACATGTATGCATGACTACTGGAGAAACCATAGGTTTGACTGTACAGGCCTTTGTTGGCAAACGGATGTCTCTGCTTTTTAATACACTGTCTAGGTTTGTCAAAGCTTTCCTTTCAAGGAGCAAGCATCTTTTAATTTCATGGCTGCAGTCACCATTCAATGATTTTGGAAGCTAAGAAAATGAAATCTGTCACTGTGTCTGCTTTTTCCCCATCTATTTGCCATGAAGTGATGGGACTGGCTGCCATGATCTAATCCATACCCTTAGTTAAAGTCTACTGCGTGTAACTCCATAGCTGACCATAACTAGAGAAAAATATGTAGTCATACTTACCTGTGTCACTTTAAATTCACAGACACCAACCCCAATTTTTTTTCCCTCCTTTTTCCCCCTTGTCATGTCACACATCACGTGGGATCATAGCTCCCTGATCAGGGATCAGACCCATGTCCTCTGCAGTGAAAGCATGGTGTCTTAATTACTGGACCACCAGGGAAGTCTCATGTAATAATTCTTTCAATTAAAAACATAGACCTACTTTAGGCCTGCAAGTTTCAGATAGTGCTTACACAGTCAAGAACTTTCTTTAAAAAAATGATTAATATTCACCTCCCCTGGGTTTTTTAATGTAAATTTTATTTATGTATTAATGTATAAATTTTACATTAAAAAAAAACTAGAGAGTGTGTTGAAAAGCAGAGACATTACTCTGCCAATGAAGACCACAGCCTTCCCAGTGGTCATACACAGTTTTGAGAGCTGGACCATAGAGAAGGCAAAATGCCAAAGAATTGATGCCTTCGAACTGTGGTTCTGGAGAAGACTCCTGAACATCCCTTGGACAGCAAGGAGATCAAACCAGTCAATCTTAACGGAGATCAACTCTGAATATTCACTGGAAGGACTGATGCTGAAGCTGAAACTCTAGTATTTTGGTATGTATGGATGTGAGAGTTGGACTATAACAAAAGCTGAGCACCGAAGAATTGATGCTTTTGAACTGTGGTGTTGGAGAAGACTCTTGAGAGTCCCTTGGACTGCAAGGAGATCCAACCAGTCCATCCTAAAGGAGATCAGTCCTGGGTGTTCATTGGAAGGACTGATGCTAAAGCTGAAACTCCAATACTTTGGCTACCTCACGTGAAGAGTTGACTCATTGGAAAAGACTCTGATGCTGGGAGGAATTGCAGGCAGGAGGAGAAGGGGTCGACAGAGGATGAGATGGCTGGATGGCATCCCCAACTCAATGGACATGAGTTTGAATATACTCCAAGATTTGGTGATGGACAGGGAGGCCTGGTGTACTGCAGTCCATGGGGGTGCAAAGAGTCAGACACAACAACTGAACTGACTGACTGACTGATGTGGACAACTCATTGGAAAAGTCCCTGATGCTGGGGAAGATAGAGGACAGAAGGAGAAGAGGGCATCAGAAGGTGAGATGGCTGGATGGCATCACGGATGCAGTGAACATGAACTTGGGCAAACTCTGGGAGATGGTGAGGGACAGGGAGGCCTGGCGTGCTGCATTCCTTGGGGTGGCAAAGACTGGGTGGCTGAACAACGACAGCAATACATGTTATACATATACATGTCTTCATATACAAATCATAAGTGTGGAGCTCAGTGAATTTATACCAAGTGTAACTAGTCTTCAGATCATGAAAAAGGCTATTAAAGGGTCTCTGTGTTTTGTTTTTTTCTAAGTAAACATGAACCTAGGTGCAAATATGGATTTGCTTATATTGACATCCAACACAGCTCTGAGTTTATTTCCAGTCAGGATAATTTAAAATCATTTTCATAGTTAGAGCACAGTGGCAGTGAAATCTGAGTTCCACATGTAATGGTCATATGTGTGAACAGATGTTCTCAAATGAAAATAAAACCGCTGTGTTTGAAAGCATGTGTATGTGTGTGTGTGTGAGAGACTTTGATAGAAAAACATATTCTATTGTTAGTCACCAATTTATTTATGTAAAGAAGATAGTATTTTATTTGTCTTTTCTAAACAAACTTTGTGTACATTATGTGTATTCGTTGCTCAGTAGTGTCTGACTCTTTGTGACCCCATGACTGCAGCCTGCCAGGCTCCTCTGTCCATGGAATTCTCCAGGCAAGAACAGTGGAGTGGACTGCCATTCCCATCTCCAGGGGATCTTCCCGACTCAGAGATCGAAGCTGGGTCTCCAGAATTTCAGACAGATTCTTTACTGTCTGAGCCACCAGAAAAGCCCTGGTATATACTTTACTTGGTCATAATAAATAAAAGATAATATCAGCATCTTTCTTCTGATATTGAAATTTAAGAAAGTTCAAAACACAGACATGTTGTGGTCAGGTTTACAGACTGCTAGGCAATAATGTGTAAAAAAAAATTTTTTGTTATACAATTAATATAAAGTAATAAAACAGCTTACATTACTCTTTCCTCCTATACAAATAAAAAGGCATAATTTATAACTTCCAAAGGTGAACCACTTTTTGTAGGTCTTTGTTCTAATTTGGGGCTTTTAGATGTTTCAAAAATAATTTATCTATTTCAGTAGCAGTAAATCATTACCACCATCTACATATAAGGTTCTACATTAGAATAACTTCTTTAGTAAGGAAAATAGCACTGTAGACATTAGGCAAGCACTCAGTTGGAAAATAAAAGATTCATTTAATATTGCTAAAGTTTGAATCCGTAAAGCAGGTAATATCAGTAAACCTCAATGACAAGTGAACCAGCTCTAGGCAGCTAGTGCCAGATGTAAACTAAGAGCAAAACCAGGTTAGAAACAGCTGTGAGGAGCATTTGTGAAGGCACTACATGCCACTGTTTTGTGAAAAACATTAAAAGATATAACTGATCTCCAGTTTATTTCTTTCTCTTTTTTAAGTCTTACATTGAATTGGGATATTGGCATCTCATAGTTCTAAAATGAGTTTATTCCTTGTCTTGGATTACTTAATCTCACACCAAAATAAATAATGCAATATTTGAAAGAAGCAATAAAGCAAAACAATTACCATTATCAATATAAATCTTTGACTGTTAGAGCTGAATCATCATTGATCAATAATCAAAGGACTTATAAACTGAAAACTTACATAATTTGGGTATATGTAGTAAGATAGCTGCATAAGCATTTTTAAACTGTGGTATATGGCTTGGTTCCAAAATATTTTCTTTTCCTGCATGATTGCTTTTAGAAAATTAAAAAATGGGATCACATATAAGTTAATGTAAGAAAATTATCTTTAAAGCAATTCTCCTTAATCTATTAATTGGTATTGACCTAAAATTGAATATAAATAGGCCCACATCAAAACTAAAGTGATTGAAATTAACTTCAGAAGTAATCAACTCATGGATAGTCAAACATGGAAGACTCTTTTATTATAAATATGCTAAATTATAAGGGCTGACTCTATTTGGTCCCCAAAATAAACCTAAATAAAATCACTATTGCGATCCCTTAGTGTCAGGTAGAGTTGCTACCCTTTTGCTATGGCATAAAACATGGTATTTTGATGTCTATGGAAGTCTAGTAGAAAGTTACAAGTAGATGAGTTTTTATATTTTCCAAATAACTCTGTAGTCCAGTCTAGGATATGTATTGTGTCTCTTAAAGTGATTAAAATGCGATGACTATTAAGCTATCATCTGATTATTAGACAACTAGTTTAATTTTTGAATATTCAAAGTAATGTTGGTAATAGTACAAAGATACTGATTTCATGGAGTCTGAAAACAGAAACAGTGAGTGGATTCTGTCATATCTTTATACTATCTAGGTAGTTTCCTTTACTAAAAGGAGTAAATAAGTGACTTAGGATATAATAGATTGATGAATTCTTTCCCTACCATGACTCTTTATTACATGCAAATAATAATCTTGGCAAAGTGATGATCTATTTCAAGCCTATTCAAATATATGCCTTTTTCTGAATAATGTTATAATTCCTGACAAGAGCTCTTAAAATGAGTGTTGATCAGCTTTATTTCTTAGTAGACTAGAATGTCAGGGAGATCTGGCTGTGTTATCTTTTGTTGATTTACTCCATTGATTGGAATGTTTTTCACCATTTGGGTGGGTGCCTTCCTTCCTAAGCTGTGACCTGGATGGAAGCAGATCATATTTCTAGAAAGTGCCTATGAAAACTTTTATTTTATTCATCTCTAGTTATCCATATGAAATAATTTCCAAAGATCCTCATAATCTCTGAGTAACCTGATAAAATTATGACTTTGACATATATTAGATATAATAGCTTTGTGGAGGGCTTCCCAGGTAGCATTAGTAGTAAAGAACCCACCTGCCAATGTAGGAGACATACGAGACACGGCTTCAGTCCCTGGATCAGGAAGATCCCCTGGAGGAGGGCACAGCAACCCACTCCAGTATTCTTGCCTGGAGAATCCCATGGACAGAGGAGCCTGGAGGGCTACAGTCTACATGGTTGCAAAGAGTCAGGCACTACTGAAGTGGCTTAGCATGCACACAGCTCTATGGAAGGACTGACTAAACATGCAAACCTGAGGACCAATTTGACTGTACATACCCCGCTTCCTTATCTCTTAAAGGACCTTTAACATCCTTTTAGAACATCCGCGATGCTTTTTGTTTATTTAAGAGTTGCTATGGTTTTAGAGGATATCTCAACATTAAACATCTAGTTTTCCCATTAGCCCCTGTAGTACACGGTATGAATATGGGAGGTATAAGCGCAGTTCTGTGGTCTCCTAAGAAAAGGTGTAGGCCTAGGCCTAAAGGATATCAAAGTCAGTGGGGTAAAATGCAGTGGAGGAGACAGAATTTACAAAGACAAATTTTTAAAAAGGAGTGGGGGAATGTGAATAAGCTATGTTGCACACACAGGAGAAACATACACACACAGAGGGCTGCCATACTTGTGTGTGTGTGCATCAGCTTCAGGTATAGCATTGCAAATCAACATCTGTATACACTACAGAGTGATCGGCACCACAAGTCTGGTTACGTCCATCACCACGGCATCAACCTTTATCCATTTTGCTCACCTTTAACCCTCTTCCCCTCTGGTAACTACTAACCTATTCTCTGTATCTATGAGTTCGTTTTATATTATCCGTTCCTTTGTTTTGTTCGATTCCACGTATGAGTGGAATCATATGGTATTTGTCTTCCTCTCTCTGACTGGGTGAGGTCTATTTCTTTGTCTTCCAGTTTGCTGGTTTGTCTTCCTACTTCATGCATTTTTCAGTTCAGTTATGTTCGTTTCTTGGTGCTTTATCATATTTTCTGTCTCTTTGTTGAAGGTCTTATTCATCCGTTCTTCTCCTGTGATTGCTGAGCATCTTTATGGCATACTCTGAGCTCTTTATCAGGTGGGTTGTTTCTCCATATCATCAAGGCCTTTTCTCTGGGATTTGTCATATCCCTCCATCTCCTCATTTTGTCTGACTCTGTGATTTTGTCTATATGTATTAGATAAAACGTCGGCCTTTGGCAGTCTTGAAGAAGTGGTCTTGAAGGGTAGGAGTGCAGAAGATGAACCATGGGGTCTAGAGTACTGTCCTTCCCACCCCCTAGAGCCAGGTGCTCAAAGGTCATCCCTTGTGCGGTCTGCAGGTCCCCGTTGGCGATAGTGGAACCTCAGTTCCTGCACAGGGAGTTGGGGTGTGATGCAGTGCCCCTGTGCAAATGTGGCCTGGCTGTGGCACAGGGAAGTTAAGCGTACAGGCCATACACCTGGTCTCCAGATGGTGCAGCTGCTGATGCAGGGTGGGCTGGATGCAGGGAGCTTGCCCAGCTGTGCTAGTGTGTGGGGAAGGCAGGGCTCAGTGCACTTGCCAGAACTTTGGTCGTGGCAGAGCTGCTGTGTGGGGTGGGTGGGGCCTGGGGCACATATACCACGCTAGCAGGCTAGAGGGAGGCACCAAAAATGGCTCCCACCATCTCTGTCAACTGCAAGTTAGAATGAGAATGCAAAAATGGTGCCCATCAGCTTTTTCATCCCTGGAGAAAGTCATTTCAGTATTCTCCCTCTCCTCTGTCAGCCACTTTAGGATTAGTAACTGGATTTCCCTCATGTACTGTCTGGGTGTTTTTCAAGCTCTTGCTTTTTGATGGATCTCAGGTCAAGTCAGTCTGTGGTTGAGCCCTTTAAAGAGCGGGTTCTCGGCAGCTGTGTGGGGTGGGTGGTGTGCAGAGAATGCCCACTGGTGCTACCAGGCTAAAAGGAAGGCTCCAAAAATAATGCCCACTAACCTTTCTGTCCCTGGAGAAAGTCCCTGTGTGTTCCTGCCTCTCCAGGGAGGGGGAGGAATATTTGTGTCATTTTACAGCCGCTTCATGGACTGACAGAGGCAAATGCCCCTTCTCCAGCCATCCTGAAGTTGCCTTCTCTTCATAGAAGCAGCTAGAAAAAGATTGTACCACTACTCACTGCAGGCAAAGACCCTCAAAAGTAAAAGTACTTTAATTTGACTGGGTCCCAGGTGGGAAACTGGCAGTATCAGCTTTGAAAATTAAAGATGCCACTGGTAAACTGATGTAATTATCTTCGTTTTAAAAATGTGTTTATTTGCTTATTATTTATTTATTTGGTTATGGTGGGCCTTAGTTGCAGCATATGGGATCTTAGCACCTTGACCAGGGATCAAACCCTGCACCCCCTGCATTGCAAGGCATATTCTTAACCGCTGGACCACCAGGGAAGTCCCTTCATAATTTTTTTTTTAATTAAAAAAAGAAAAAACATGATTGTCTGTATCAAGGGTGATTCTTGAAAACACACACATACAAATATAATTTATAGTTTTAATTATGCTGTTGCTGACTATGGGAATATAAATTATATAAAGAATTTGTAAGCTCAATTTCTTCCTCTACAAAGAACACTTTCCTCACAGTTACCTTATATATTGTTTCATATTTTATTTTATATGCATTATATAATATTTTTGTGAGTTTCCACAAAATGGAAAGGTGTAACCTTCTTGGTTATCATATTCTAGCCCTGTTACTTTTCTTTGAGCTCATTTGTAACCTTATAGGTGGTAGATAACTAAGAGAGAAATAATTCTGACAGTGGTTTAATTGACTTCCTCCTGTCCATGAAAAACCAATTTTGTTTCCATTTGCAATTCATCTGAATATTCCTCTTTTCCATAATAATTCATGCTGTTCTGACTTCTCCTTTGAACCAGGAACCCCTGATAGTAACTGTCCTTTCTCTTCGTCCAGTGTGGATGGGCTGCCCTCCGGGCTGGCTGCACGGCTACTGGTGCTTCCCTTCATTGTCATCCTCAAAAATTCTGTCATTTCTCAAGAGCTGATCCACAGTTTACTGTATACTATATCTGTCTCTTTTCTTAATTTGCATTCATCTTTGTTCAAAGATATGCTCTAGTAGTTGCTTCCATTAATGAGTGACTGAACAGTGTGTGTATATGTGTGTGTGTGTACATAGATATATCCTTACATACCTAAAAATGTCCTCATTTTACTCTTTCTCTTTCTCTCTTTTTTTTTTTTTTTTGTCGTACCATATGGCTTGCAGGATCTTAGTGCTCCAACCAGGGCTTAAACCCAGGCCCTTGGCAGTGAGAGTGCAGAGTACTAGCCACTGGACCACAATTTACTCTCATTCTTAAACATTAGCTTGTCTTGAATATAAAATTATTCACTAAATATCACTTTTGTAAAACTTTTGAAGACATTGCTCCAAAATGCTTTAGTAGGTGGACTCGGAATCCTCATAGACTTATCTACTAATTTTATTTTCTATACTTCCTGTTTTTCCCCCCTCTTCGTGTTTTGTTTTACTTTGGGTCCTTGGATTTATCTTTCAATTGTTTTTATAATGCTATTTATTTCTATCATTTTTGTCCTCCAGTTGTTTTTCTTTTCATAGCATCCTATTTGTATATCTATTGGACAATATTAGAATATTTTCACATTGAAAAATATTATCCCATATGGTATCTCTATTTTCAGTGGTTTTTTTCTGGTGTGGTATGGGTTTTTTTTATTGCTTTATTCATTCCTTTACTATTGTTTTAGTAAGGTTTGAAAAGGAAGAAAAATAACATGTGATAAATAATTTGATTAGAGAAAGACATCCCTTTTTAATTTTCCAGAATACTGATTTTGGGTTTTCTATTTGTACTGAGTTGAATAGTCTCTCCAAAACAAGTGCTGAACCAGTGAATGCGGCCTTATTTGGAAATAGATCTTTGCAGATGTAATCAGCCGAAGATGAGGTCATACTGTGTAGGATGTGTTCTAAATCCAATATATCTGATGTCTATATGTGAAAGAGAAAACTTTGGCCACAGAGGCTCACGCAGGGGAGAAGGGACCTGAAGACAGAGGCAGATGTTAGAGTGATACGTGTACAAGCCAGAGGCCACCAAGGATCACCAGCAGAGATAAGAAGCTGGAAGAGATAAGAAAGGATTCTACCCTGGAGTCTTCAGAGGGAGTATGGCTTGCTGACCCCTTAATTTTGAACCACTAGCTTTCAAAATCATGAAAGAATAAATTTCTGTTGTTTTAAGTCACCCAGTACTTTGTTATAGCAGCCCTAGGAAACTAATACATCTTTCCCCATTAAGATGGATTTATATTTTAGCAAAAACAGAAAGACTAAGTTACTTTTGAAAACCTTGTCTCAGACTAGTTCATTCTAACCTTCCTTTTTGAGAAATACAAAATGCAGACAGGTAAAAATCTAAACCTCTTCCCTATAATCATACAATGTTGAAAGAATTAGTGTTGTCTTTTCCTTCTTAGTGGTTTCTCCTGGTCAGGTCAATTCAAGCACCCAGTGATAAGTGCCTAGAATAAAACAGTTTTTCCCGTGCTAACTGCAGGTAAAATTATAGGTTTATACCCAAGAATTTCTTCAGTTCTATGCATAGTTTTATTTAAATATATTTTAGTTCAAGACTAATGAGAGATAGAGGGAAATGTATAAACAAAAAGTACAAGCCAAGAAAGGTATGTGTTAAGGAAGAGAAGAGTCAGTTCTATCAGATGCCACAGACTCCAGCATGGGGGAAGTTACTGACATTTTTGGTGCCTAGAGGGGTTCTCAAGCAGAGACTAAATTCCAATAAGACTGTGATTGAACCAGAGGTGAAGAAATGGAGTAGGGAGTGCTCTTTTCTATGGAGAAGTTTGGTTTGCAAGGAAGGAAAAAGAGGGGCAGTTACAGGATGTTAATTTTAGAATAAGAGATTCCAAGTGTTTATGTTTAAAAGGGAAGGAGTTTGAAAGGAAAACCAGGTGGAACTGAAGTTGGAATACAAGACAGAAGGAAAAATGGAGGTGAGATAGGAATAAGGAGGGAAAGGTTGGGGAGGGAGGAGAGAGAGAAACAGGGAGACAGCGAGGTATGATGAGAGGCAGGGGAGAAGATAAATAGTAGTGATGTTTTCTTGAGCGAAGGGGACACTAATATCCAAACAATGGCATATATTAGCTCTAGCTTTGAACATAGAAAAATGACTAATGTGATTTTAAGGAGTTAAGTATGGAGGGGACAAGAAATTAACAACTCTTGATTTTCTATGAAGTTAGAAAGCAAAATCATATATTTATAGAAAGAAACTAAATTGAATAAACTAAAATTATTCTTTTATTTCAAAGTCAAAATGGTAAAAAGAAAAAAAAAAAAGAATGACTACACAAGTGTTTTGAAAACTCTCTTTAAAACAACAGAGGAGGATCACTGAGTAACATCAAGTGTCCTAAACACAGGGCTTCTTAGGCCATTAACAGAAATTATAGATTTCACACAGCCCGTCAACCTTGTATATTTAGCTCATTTACAAAACAATAAATGACAGGTACAGACTGTGGTTTCAGATGCTAAGAGACTGGTAGGTTCTGCTGTTTTATCTCTGAAGGCTCTAAGTATCCTGTTTCGATTGAAGAAAAAAAAAAAATGCTTCCTCTAGAAGGAGGATGTGGTTTTATGAAACATACTTTTACTTTATTTGCCTAAGTGCTCTCTTCACAGGGTGTAAGGAAAAGCTGCATGGAAATTGTACTTGACTTCATCTGGTAACACTGCCTTATTTCAGGAAAAAAAAAAAAAGAAGAAAACTGTTAATTAAATGTTTAGTTCCTATAGATAAACTGTAAGTTCCTGACACAAATTTCAAAATCAGTCAAATATAGATAAGTGACTGACTGAAGTACTTTATGTCAATCTGCTTATTTAAAAAAGAAAGCACTTTCATCAGCTAAGCATATAATTTATTCAGTCTTCTCAATTAAATGAACACGTTCATAATTAAACATGACACAAATGTTTGCTAGAATGCCAAGAGGCACCCAGAAAAAGACTCTTGTTTGAAAAAAGTTGTACAGAGATATTTGTGAGGCACACAGCTCAAGGAAAAATTGTATCTTAGTATTGCTGTTCGTATCCATGCCGTTTCTCTTTGCTCTTATCATTTATGTTTATGGAAGTAATCTAGACCAAAAAGGAGAGTAATGGTGCAGGTAGACTTTCTGTGTTCAGCTTGGGCACATGGTTACTTGTAGCTGAATCCATTTCCAAGTGAAATCACACAGCATTTGATAGGAGCCAATCCTAACTTGTATGAAAATGATCTCTATTTCTAACAAATTATTCAACACTGCCTTTATTGTGAACTACTTTGTGATACTTTTCTTCCTGCATGCTGGGTTAATGATGAAAGAGCAGAGCAGCTTTGAATGTGGTGCCTGTTTCTCGGTTTTTTCCTTTTCTATCAAAGATTTCTCCTTCAGAATGGATTTTAGTTTTGCAAATAGTAGGACATTGTCAGGTTCAAGAAGACTAAGGAAAGAGAAAAAATATGGAAATGATCCTAGCCACACTTAAAAACATTTATTGTACTCATGTAAATGAGACTGCTTTAACTCAAAAATCAGAAAATGAGGGGTCTTACTACCACAGAAATAGAATAACTGAGTTTGTTTAATGCTTCTTTTCTTAATATAACAAGCCATTTTGAGGTTTATTGAGAGGTAGAAGAAACACTTTGTGGTTGGAAAGATCTTATATACTTCATTTGACATATAATTAATTGATAAAGCATTACATTCATGAAATTTTACATTTGGCACTTTTATACTTTTATTTTCCTATGAAAGGATGAAACTTATTTTAAAAACACATTTATGTTATACAATAGAAATTTTATTGTAAATATAGAATAATTCAACTAGGGGAAAAGTAACAGATGTTAATAAAAATATGTGAAATAGTTTGTAATAGAATAATAGCAGATACATAGGATGTGAATAATGCTATTGTTCTCAAATTCTTGATTATTTTTTATATTTTAAAAAGTTTCCACAAGCATGGTATGCAAACTGAGTTTTGCATTTGCAATTAAGAAATCGAGATAAGCTATGAAATTGTCAGTTTTACTGATTAACCTAAATCAGTACATAACTAAATATTAACCTAAATTGTACATACCTAAATATCTGATAATACATAGAATGATTAACATAGTGATTTGCAGTAATTTGGGTAAAGTCTCAGTCTTTAAAACAAAAGTCTGATTTCCATGGTTCTGCTTCTCTGGATATTGTTGGGCCTAATGCTTAGACCCTCAGGACCCATCAATATCACTGTTTGTTTATTGCAATTTGTATATGTTCTTATTTGTAAGAACTGTGTTTTCTTTATAAAACACTCTGAGTTATTTGTATCCTGGTCTGTCTTTTAGGGCCGTATTATTCAAATGTGGTATCTACATCTGGAGGCTTGTCAGAATTGTAGAATCTCAGGCTCTACTGCTGACCTGCTGAAGTAGAATTTTAATTTAACAAGACTCTCATATGTTCTGCTTGCACATTAGAATTTGAGCAGAAATGCTTGAGGGAGTAAAAACCTAGTATGCTAGAAGGTTTAAAGGTCCCAGGTGGTGTGGAAAGAAAATTCATTCCAAAGAAATATAGCTCAAATTATATTCACCTTTACTTTTTCACATCTTGGGTTTTCTTTAGAATCTGTAAATTTTAAGTAGATCATTTAAGTGAGTCAGTTTAAATGAATGGGGATAATTCAGAATTGAGTAGAAATAAAAGATTTTATTTGCATAGTACTCTAACTTGGAAACTTTTTTAAAATAAAAAAAGTATATCAAGTAATTATTAGTGATATATTTTTCTGGTTAATTTCCTCATTATTTTAAATCATAACTTCAATAATAATATGGCCCTGAACTAAATATAAAAATCCTTAAATATTCAAGTGATTGAGTATTCTATTCACTTTCTTTGCATGACTTGAAAAGATTTCCAAATCTAAAGAAGCTACAATAGGGAAAGCGCACATGAGTTGGTCCTATTTTGGCAATTCATTGAATGTGTATGCGGGGAGGTTTTCTCCCTTCACGTTGAGTCCTCTACAAACATTTATTGAGGGAATGAATTGTTGTTGAATTGGAGACAAAGACTGTTCTTTCAAGAATCTGTTGTACCAGGAAAAGATATAGGGCAATATCCAAAAGGAAGATACATTTAGTGTTTTTGTTTGATTATTTATAAAACCAGAAAGACAATTTATTATTTAAAGATAAGAATTATGTTATCAAGAGGAAAGAATACTCATGTTTGCTGATCAGCACTTTCTCTTTCTGGTACAACTATGGGTGGGAAGCAATATTATAATCAGACAGTTACTGTGAGTCAAAGACATTTGATGGGTGATTATAAATGCTATTGCCATCAAGCCTGAAAAACTGATACATAGTTTTTTACCATTGTTCAGTCACTAAGTCCTGTCTAACTTTGCAATCCCATGGACTGCAGCACACCAGACTCCTCCAGCATATTAAATCCGTAGAATGGATATGTGATTTACTGGGTTCAGGGTAAATCTTTGTCTGATTAGTACAAGAGACATTTTATTACTATTTCCTCTACATATTCTTCCTTTTCATTTTCTTTCTTTTGGAAAAATGCTTAGGATGGCAGAAAGAATGGATTGAGGGAAGCCAATACAGTTAGGAGCCTGTTATTCTACTGTGTGTGTGCTTATATGTGTACATGTTTATCTGTGTCCCAGTTTAGCTGGAACAGGTCTCATTTACACCTGTTTAACATATTGTCACCCTACTTATTTAACTTATATGCGGAGAATATCATGCGAAATGCCAGGCTGGATGAAGCACAAGCTGGAATCAGGATTGCCGGGAAAAATATCAATAACCTCAGATATGCAGATGACACCACCCTTATGGCAGAAAGTGAAAAAGAACTAAAGAGCCTCTTGATGAAAGTGAAAGGGGAAGAGTGAAAAAGTTGGCTTAAAACTCAACATTCAGAAAACTAAGATCATGGCACCTGGTCCCATCACTTCATGGCAAATAGATGGGGAAACAGTGGAAACAGTGTCAGACTTTATTTTTCTGGGCTCCAAAATCACTGCAGATGGTGATTTCAGCCATGAAATCAAAAGACACTTGCTCCTTGGAAGCAAAGCTATGACCAACCTAGACATATTAAAAAGTAGAGACATTACTTTGCCAACAATGGTCCATCTAGTCAAAGCTAAGGTTTTTCCAGTAGTAATGTATGGATGTGAGAGTTGGACTATAAAGAGAGCTGAGCACGAAAGAACTGATGCTTTTGAACTGTGGTGTTGGAGAAGACCCCTTGAGAGTCCATTGGACAACAAGGAGATCCAACCAGTCAATGCTAAAGGAAATCAGTCCTGAATATTCACTGGAAGGACTGATTCTGAAGCTGAAACTCCAATACTTTGGCCGCCTGATGTGAAGAACTGACTCATTGGAAAAGACCCTGATGCTGGCAAAAATTAAGGGCAGGAGGAGAAGGGGACAACAGATGCTGAGATGGTTGGATGGCGTCACCGACTTGTTGGACATGAGTTGAGTAAACTTCCGGAGTTGGTGATGGACAGGGAGGCCTGGCATGCTGCCATCCATGGGGTCGCAAAGAGCCATACACGACTAAGTGATTGAACGGAACTGAAACTGAACATTTGTCCACGATTTTTTATTTTTATTAAAGAATCAGTATTTATATGGGCTTTGCAGGTGGCAGTAGTGGTAAAGAACCCGCCTGCCAGTGCAGGAGACATAAGAAATGTGGGTTTGATCCCTAGGCCGGGAAGATCCACTGGAGGAGGGCATGGCAACCCACGCCAGTATTCTTGCCTGGAGAATCCCATGAACAGAGGAACCTGGTCGGCTATAGTCCATAGGATCACAAAGAGTCGAACACAGCTGAAGCGATTTAGCATGCTGAGTTATTAGATCTACTCTTTGTATTCACAGGTCTGACATCATCTGTCAGGAACATGGTTGTATCTTTTAAAATAACCTTTAATAACCACTGACCTTTTCCTGGGGCTTCCCTGGTGGCTAAGATGGTAAAGCATCTGCCTGCAATGCAGGAGACCTGGGTTCGATCCCTGGGTTGGGAAGATCCCTAGAGAAGGAAATGGCAACCCACTCCAATATTCTTGTCTGGAGAATTCCATGGACATAGAAGCCTGGTGGGCTTTAGTCCATTCAGTTGCAAAGAGTCAGACTCAACTGAGTGACTAACATTTTCAGGTTCTGGGCCTTAGTGAACTCAAAATAATGAAAAGCCCATTTAATGAAAACTTTAGTATTAAACATCTACATTTCAAACAAGTGGATATAATGTGAACTTGCACAGAAAGCTTATCAATGGATACCATTCACCACAGGAGCCAGAGTAAAGCTAATACTAAGGGAGAAAACACATTCTCTGAAAAAACATTGTCTACTTGAAAAGTTAATACTTATCTTAAGAAGAATGTTCCCAATGACAACTAGTAGTACATGCAGTTAATACACTTTGTTCTGAGAAGCCTGAGTTTTCATTTAGATAAAATGAATGTCTTTCTAAATAGCTGTATTTATTTTCAATCCCAATTTTTCTTGGGCACATATGGAAAGTGAACCAGTATCTCTGATGTCAGTTTTATATGTGTCTTTAGATGCTTTGAATAAGATTTCATTTGAATTAATTCCAATAATACTTCAGGTTTTTTTTCTACCAGCTCAAGGAAGCAAAGTAAAATTTTGGAGGTGATACATCTGACATTTACAACATTACATAAAAGTTGTAAATTCAATTGAAAGGTTCACCATGTAAGATACAGTTATTTTTACACTGATAAAATGAATGCAAATTTTGTTTGGGCAAGCTTTATGGTAGAAACACTGTTGTGGCTAATTTAAGAAACCTATTTTATCAATTAGCTATTGTCACATTAATGCTGCTTAATAAATCATCCCCAAATTCAGTGGCTTAAAAAATTACTTATTTGTGTGAATATGTGATTAGTTGGCAGTAAGAAGGTCAGATAATGGATGAGTGCAGTGACCAAGAGTGAGATGACAGTGGCTCAAGCTAGGATGATAGGAGTGAGGACTCAGGGAGAGGTAAGAAGTGACTGAATTTAAATGTTATACATGATCAGCTTTGCGTCAATGACTTGGGCTATGTTAGGTTGCTACTTTATTACATCTCTCTCTCATCCTTCCTGTGGACCCAGTAGAATAGACAAGGACCTGTTCTTCCCATGGTTATGGGAAAGGTTCTGGAGAGCAAGCAGAAATGCTGCAGACTCCTTAAAGCCTAAGGTCAGAACTAACACACTATCCAATCTATCCATATGCCACTGGCCAAAATAAGCCAAGGGCTGGGGAAGTAGATTCTGCTCAGGATGACAAGCCTATGGATGAAAAAAAGCTTTGGGCCCGTCTTTCAATCTACAAACCCTTTTTTTGTTTTTAAGCCATGCCCTGTGGCATGCAGAATCTTAGTTCCCCTCAAGGATTGAACCCGTGTTCCCTGCTTTGGGAGCATGGAATCTTAACCACCAGACCACCAGGGAAGTCCCTCCAAACCCTTCTGAAAGCAATAAATATGTAAACAAATAAATTTGGAATTGCTGTGGTCATACATAATTGACTGCATCACATAAGGTACAGTGCTCCATAGTTAAAACAGAGGATGTAGATGTCAAAATTTATGCTTTTTAGTATTTTCACCGAGAATTAAACTACAAAATTTGGGGGAATAAAGCTAATGTTAAATAAACATAAAGGCACTTCAGCATTGAAGTATGTGGTTTTTCTCTTTGCTGCTCTTCATCAATTTGATTTTTAAAAATATCTGAGACTTGGGAGACATAATTTGTAAAACAACCTAGAAGGCCTACAGTGGAATTGAACTTCTTTAAAAAAACTAAAAGTTTCTGAGTTTGGGTTGCATTTTGTTCAAAATTAAAGTTGAAATATTTAACCAAAATATTCTCCAAACAAAACAATAAAAAATTACCTTTTAGGAAAGAAAAAGTATTTAAAACAATGCTAAAATCCAGAAGACATTAGAATATATTTGTTTAAAAGCAAAGGTGGTCTGGTATTCCCATCTCTTTCAGAATGTTCCACAGTTCATTGTGATCCACACAGTCAAAGGCTTTGGCATAGTCAATAAAGCAGAAATAGATGTTTTTCTGGAACTCTCTTGCTTTTTCCATGATCTAGTGGATGTTGGCAATTTGATCTCTGGTTCCTCTGCCTTTTCTAAAACCAGCTTGAACACCAGGAAGTTCACAGTTCACGTATTGCTGAAGCCTGGCTTGGAGAATTTTGAGCATTACTTTACTACCGTGTGATATGAGTGCAATTGTGTGGTAGTTTGAGCATTCTTTGGCATTGCCTTTCTTTGGGATTGGAATGAAAACTGACCTTTTCCAGTCCTGTGGCCACTGCTAAGTTTTCCAAATTTGCTGGCATATTGAGTGCAGCACTTTCACAGCATCATCTTTCAGGATTTGAAATAGCTCAACTGGAATTCCATCACCTCTACTAGCTTTGTTCGTAGTGATGCTTTCTAAGGCCCACTTGACTTCACATTCCTAGATGTCTGGCTCTAGATGAGTGATCACACCATCGTGATTATCTGGGTCGTGAAGATCTTTTTGTACAGTTCTTCTGTGTATTCTTGCCATCTCTTCTTAATATCTTCTGCTTCTGTTAGGTCCATTTCTGTCCTTGATTGAGCCCATCTTTGCATGAAATGTTCCCTTGGTATCTCTAATTTTCTTGAAGAGATCTCTAGTCTTTCCCATTCTGTTGTTTTCCTCTATTTCTTTGCATTGATCGTGGAAGAATGCTTTCTTATCTCTTCTTGCTGTTCTCTGGAATTCTGCATTCAGATGCTTATATCTTTCCTTTCGTCCTTTGCTTTTCGCTTCTCTTCTTTTCACAGCTATTTGTAAGGCTTCCTCAGACAGCCATTTTGCTTTTTTGCATTTCTTTTCCATGGGGATGGTCTTGATCCCTGTCTCCTGTACAATGTCACGAACCTCATTCCATAGTTTATCAGTCACTCTATCTATCAGATCTAGTCCCTTAAATCTATTTCTCACTTCCACTGTATAATCATAAGGGATTTGATTTAGGTCATACCTGAATGGTCTAGTGGTTTTCCCTGCTTTCTTCAATTTAAGCCTGAATTTGGTAACAAGGAGTTCATGATCTGAGCCACAGTCAGCTCCTGGTCTTGTTTTTGTTGACTGTATAGAGCTTCTCCATCTTTTGCTGCAGAAATGATGCTAAAGCTGAAACTCCAGTACTTTGGCCACCTCATGCGAAGAGTTGACTCATTGGAAAAGACTCTGATGCTGGGAGAGATTGAGGGCAGGAGGAGAAGGGGACAACAGAGGATGAGATGGCTGGATGGCATCACGGACTCGATGGACGTGAGTCTGAGTGAACTCCAGGAGTTGGTAATGGACAGGGAGGCCTGGCGTGCTGCGATTCATGGGGTCGCAAAGAGTCGGACACGACTGAGCGACTGAACTGAACTGAACTGAAAAGCAAAGGAGAAACTGAATTAATTAAGGTTGAGAGCTCAAACATAGAACACAATTTAATTTTTGAAGTGTAAGATTGCACTTTGGAATATCTCAATTGGAGGTGAACCTTTTGACAGAGACCTTATTCTTAATAAATTTATAAATTTCTCTAAAAATTGTAAAAAAGACCTACACTATGTTGAAATATCAAGACAATAATAACAGAAGTAACTGACAAGTTTTTTCTTATAAAATGTACATTAAAGAAAGATTTTCTGAATGGAAACAAAAAGAAAACCTGTCAAAATATTTAGGTCAAATACTTGCATATTTGAATGGCAAAAGTAAAAAAGAAGAACTGGCAATATCCTCCAGTTAGCAAAATTTGTTCAGATCTTACCAGGCATCTTAATGTCTGTAAGAGATTATATGTTTAATTAAAAATACAGTGGTCCACAAAGAAATATTGCTATAAATTACCAACAATCTCAAGTTTGGTAAACATAGAATACAACCTTGAAGAATATTGTAGGTAACTGTATAAAAACAAATAATTAAGACTTTTTTAAGAAAATCTGCTGAAAAAATATACTCTTAAAAATACTATATAATAGTAATATGTAACAAACATATAATACAAAATAGTATTATATGCAACAACTGATTAAAGAACATGAATATGTGGCAAGATTAATTTTATGCTTATAATTTTTAATGTTTATATAATCAATGTACATAATTGTTGAAATTTTTGCTTTAACAATTACACTATATTTACTTTTGAAATCTTTTATAGTTTCAGCATTATAACAAATAATTTTGGGAATAAAGAGATAAACATTTTTTAAAACTATGCAATTTTTATATCCTTAAAATAAATTAATTAAAAAATTTATAAATTTAAATTTAAATTAAATAAAAAATTTTTATTGAAGTATAATTGATTTACATTGCTGCATTAGTTTCAGGTGTAAAGCAAAGTGATTCAGTTTTATAAATACACATGCACATACATACACACACGTATATATTAAATCTCTTTCAAATTTTTTCCCGTACAGTATACTAAGTAGAGATTCCTGTACTCTACATTATGTCCTTGTTGGCTTTATACTATATACTATATTATATATATACTATACTAAGTGAAAGTGAAGTCGCTCAGTCGTGTCCGACTCTTTGCGACCCTATGGACTGTAGCCTACCTGGCTCCTCCCTCCATGGGATTCTCCAGGCAAGAGTACTGGAGTGGGTTGCCATTTCCTTCTCCAGGGGATCTTCCTGACCCAGGGATCGAAGCCGGGTCTCCTGCATTCCAGGCAGACGCTTTAACCTCTGAGCCACCAGGGAAGTATATACTATATATTTTTTATATATAGTAGTACATTGTATGTTAATCCCAAACTCCTGATTTATTCCTCCCTGCCACGTTTTCCATTTGGTAACCATAAGTTTGTTTTTTATATCTGTGAGTCTGTTTCTGTTTTGTGAATAAGTTCATTTGTATCATTTAAAAAAATTAGATTCACATATGAGTGATATCATAGGATATTTGTCTTTCTCTCTGACTTACTTCACCTAGTATGATCATCTCTAGGTCCATCCATGTTGCTGCAAAGGCATTATTTCATTCTTTGTAATGGCTGAGTAATATTCCATCATACATATGTACCACACCTCCTTTACCCATTCCTCTGTCCATGGACATGTAGGTTGCTCCATATCCTGCCTGTTGTAAATAGTGCTGCTATAAACATTGAAGTGCATGTATTTTTTGGATTATGGTTTTCTCCCGGATAAGCGCCTAGAGGTGAGATTGTTGGATTATACGGTACCTATATTCTTAGTGCTATTTTTTGGGCTCCAAAATCACTGCAGATGGTGACTGCAGCCATGAAATTAAAAGACGCTTACTTCTTGGAAGGAAAGTTATGACCAACCTAGATAGCATATTCAAAAGCAGAGACATTACTTTGCCGATTAAGGTCCGTCTAGTCAAGGCTATGGTTTTTCCTGCGGTCATGTATGGATGTGAGAGTTGGACTGTGAAGAAGGCTGAGCGCTGAAGAACTGATGCTTTTGAACTGTAGTGTTGGAGAAACCCTTGAGAGTCCCTTGGACTACAAGGAGATCCAACCAGTCCATTCTGAGGGAGATCAACCCTGGGATTTCTTTGGAAGGAATGATGCTAAAGCTGAAACTCCAGTACTTTGGCCACCTGATGCGAAGAGTTGACTCATTGGAAAAGACTCTGATGCTGGGAGGGATTGAGGGCAGGAGGAGAAGGGGATGACTGAGGATGAGATGGCTGGATGGCATCACTGACTCGATGGACGTGAGTCTGAGTGAACTCCAGGAGTTGGTGATAGACAGGGAGGCCTGGCGTGCTGCGATTCATGGGGTCACAAAGAGTCAGACACGACTTAGTGACTGAACTGAACTGAACTGATACTGTTTTCCATAGTGACTATACCAGTTTACATTTCCCCCAACAGTGTAGGAGGGTTCTCTTTTCTCCACAGCCTCTCCAGCACTTATTGTTTGTACACGTTTTGATGATGGCCATTCTGTCCAGTGTGAGGTAGCACCTCATTATAGTTTTGATTTGCATTTATTTGATAATTAGGGATGTTGAGCATCTTTTCATGTGCTCTTTGGCCATCTGTATGTCTTCTTTGAAGAAATGTCTTACCTTCTGCCCATTTTTTGGTTGGATTATTTGGTTTTTTGACATAGAGCTGTATGAGCTATTTATATATTTTGGAGATCAATCCTTTGTTAGTTGCTTCATTTGCAAATATTTTCCTCCATTCGTTGGGTTGTCCTTTCATTTTAAAACTGTGTAATTTAATTTGATTCTTTCATTCTCCAAATTGAGTTTAAATTATACAAAACTGAAATTTAAAATAAATGGTCAAACCTACATTTTAGTAGTATAGGCCTGACATGATAGTCTGAACTGAGCAGATGCTAGTTGTCAGACAGAAATGTGGATAGAGTTTAATTATATTTAATTAAAATTAATTGGAGGTGAAATAGACATATCTAGATTTTATATTTTGATTAGTGGACTTAGTATAGTTCGTTGATTAGTGGAAGTCACTTATTAGTGGTGCTGGCCTACATGATGTTAAAAAAGAAAAGACAGAAATACAGTTTGATAGGAAACTGTTTCCAACGAGGAGGATCAAGAGATAGTGAGTCTTGGTGGTTGGCTGAGGCCTCAGAGATGAGGTTTTGATACATTGAAGGGACAACATTATTGCTAAGTGATCATATCAAAGTCATGTGTCCTAACAAATGTACTGAGTTTTGTTCATTTGAAGCCTTTGAATGTAGTTATGTGTTTTGAAACAGTATTAGAATAAATAATACATTTTATGTATTTATGTTGGTATGACAGACTAACACAATAAAAATAATACTGTTGATATATATTAATTTTGTGTGAGACCTAGTCAAATCAATTAAGAGTGCAGTAAGATAGGGAAAGGTAATTACATATTTTCATTTACCCAGTAAACATAATGCATAATTCAACTAAAAATAAATCTATTGAAATTCAGTATACTAAGGAAATTAAAAATTAATATATTTGCATTCTCTATTGATTTATTTGATTACTCTTTAAAAAATAGTTT
Organism: Capra hircus; assembly: GCF_001704415.2. NCBI lineage: Eukaryota > Metazoa > Chordata > Mammalia > Artiodactyla > Bovidae > Capra > Capra hircus. The sequence continues at coordinate 79,208,836 of NC_030811.1, forward strand.
TGTTATATACAAGTGGACACACAATCATATACTGAAATCACAGCCCATTTACTGAACTAGTTGATAATGTACAGGTACAACATACAGGAAACAACTGTTTCCACTGTTTCCCCATCTATTTCCCATGAAGTGATGGGATGCCATGATCTTTGTTTTCTGAATGTTGAGCTTTAAGCCAACTTTTTCACTCTCCTCTTTTACTTTCATCAAGAGGCTTTTGAGTTCCACTTCACTTTCTGCCATAAGTAAGGGTGGTGTCATCTGCATATCTGAGGTTATTGATATTGCTCAATAACACAAGCGCGACCAAGAGGAGCTACCCCACATCCGAGGTCAGGGGCAGAAGCCGGGAGGACTCCATGCCCGAGGGGCAGCAGCCAAGAGGAGCAACCCCATGTCTGAGGTCAGGGGCGGCAGCTGAGAGGAGCTACCCCACGTCCGAGGTCAGGGGCAGCGGCCGAGAGGAGCTATCCTGCATCTGAGGTCAGGGGCCATGGCCTAGGGGAATTACCCCACATCCGAGGTCAGGGGTGGTGGCCTAGAATGCCAGGCTGCCACAGTGCAGGAGCAGCCGAGAGGAGCTACCCCACGTTCAAGGTCAGGGGTGGCGACTGGGAGGAGCAACCCCACGCCCGAGGTCAGGGGCAGCGGCCAAGAGGAGCAACCCCACGTCCAAGGAGCGGTGGCTGTGGGGGCACAGGAGGGCGGAGAGAAGCTACTCCACATTCAAGGTCAGGAGGGGCAGGGGTGAGAAGATACCCCTCATCCTAAGTAAGGAGCAGCGGCTGTACTTTGCTGGAGCAGCCGTGAAGAGATACCCCATACCCAAGGTAAGAGAAACCCAAGTAAGACGGTAGGTGTTGCAAGAGGGCATCAGAGGGCAGACACACTGAAACCATACTCACAGAAAACTAGTCGATCTAATCACACTAGGACCACAGCCTTGTCTAACTCAATGAAACTAAGCCATGCCCTGTGGGGTCACCCAAGACAGGCGGGTCATGGTGGAGAGGTCTGACACAGTGTGGTCCACTGGAGAAGGGAATGGCAAACCACTTCAGTATTCTTGCCTTGAGAACCCCGTGAACAGATTATTTTATAGTTTATCTTATTTACTTATTTGAATATTTTAAAATAAATTTTCATGTACATGCATATGTATATATTTTAGGAAATCCTATGGAAAATATGATGTAGAACCCTTCAATATTATAAAATATGGTATAGAATCTACCATTAATACTACAGTAAATGGTAGTTTTAAGACATTCTATCTTAGGAACTCTATTTAAACATCACTCTGTTGAAGACATTTAGTCTGGCCAGGTGTCAGCAAATGTAGATAATCAAGTGCTTTCCAGATCACTAAAAATGAAACAGAAACTCGGTGAATGAAATGAAAACAGAATCAGTTAGATTCTAACAAATAGTTAGAAAGCTAATTCTAAAGTTTATGTTCAGTTCTGTTCAGTCACTTAGTTGTGTCTGACTCTTTGCAACCCCATGAACTGCAGTACGCCAGGCCTCCCCGTCCATCACCAACTCCCAGAGTCCACCCAAACCCATGTCCATTGTGTCAGTGATGCCATCCAACCATCTCATCCTCTGTTGTCCTGTTCTCCCGCCCTCAATCTTTCCCAGCATCAGGGTCTTTCAGATGAATCAGCTCTTCACATCAGGTGACCAAAGTATTGGAATTTCACATCAGGTGGCCAAAGTATTGGAATTTCAGCTTCAACATCAGTCCTTCCAATGAACACCCAGGACTGATCATAGGACCTTGTTTTCCTGAACCTTTAAAAATATGTGAGTCATATTACTTGATACTCTCATCCTCATGTCTTGAAACATAACCCATTCATTATGAATGACATCAAAACACAACAGAGGTTGTGCATCTGTTGTGAAACATCCCCTCCTTCTCCTAGTGAGAATGTCCCTCCCCAATTAGTTCCCTGTTCACCCCCAGTTAGTTCACTGTTGCTCATATCATCCATTCACGTGATACTTGCCCTCCCTCTCCCACAGTCTTTAACTCTCCACTGAGGTACACTGCACCTTATTGCTCACTGAAAAAAGTTACTGCAGGGTGGCTCCCTCATATTCCCAGCAGATAGTCTATTCATTTTCTCTGAACTCCTACTTGGAGTAGGAATGGAGTGTCCAATCAAGTCTATTCTTGCAGGCACCAGCCTCCTTCCCCTCTTGGCTTATCAAGGACTTCAGTTCCTCAGCTGTGCCTCCTCCCTACCACTTCCTCAATCTGTTCATCTGTCATCAGTCTCTTCCACTGTACTGGCATAATTCCATTAGCATACGGATATTCTCTACTAGTTCCTTAAAAATAAAAAGGCTGCGTCATGAGGTTTGCAGGATCCTAGCTCCCTGACCAGGGATTGGATCCATGCCCTCAGCAGTGAAATCGTGGAGCCCTAACCACTGCAATGCCAGGGAATTCCCTGCTATTTCCATTTTTAAATTCCTTCCCTAACCTCATCGTTTCCCCCAGTTGCTGTCCTGTTTTTCTACTCCTCTTCCCAGAAAATGATAGTGGCTTTATGTACTCTCTCCAACTTCATTTCTCCAATCCATCCATCAAACTACACATATCTGGCTTTATTCTCCCTTCCACGGACTCTTCTTTTGAAGGTCACCAGCTACCTCACAGTTGCCAATTCCAACAGAAATTTCTCTGTATTTAACCTACATGGCCCCTTGACAGTATATTCAACATGACAGGAATACTGTTCTTCTGGAAGCCTTCCCTCCTGGACTCCTTGACCTAGTAGTTTCAGTTTTTCCTCATGCGTCACTATCTCCCCAAGGTCTGCTTCTGATGTAGATCTGACTAAATGCCGTCCTGGTGTGTCTCTTACTCTTTACTATCTACATCTTCATCTCAGGTTGACTTTTTTTTTTTCCTCATAGCTTTAAATAGTATTCCTGCTCTCCCACATTGCAGGTCTATTTCTCCATGTCAGATATGTCTTCTAGGTCTGAATCCTGGCTCTTGAAGTCTAGACTCATGTATTCACCTGCCTACCTGACATCTCCTAGATACCTAACTGGTAGGAAATGTTCAAAAGGGAGCTAATGATTCTCTCCACTAACCTACTTCTTCCTCTATTCATAGTAGTTCCATTTTTTAATTTTTTGAGGAACTGCCACTTTGTTTTCCACAGAGGCTGTATCATTTTATACTCCTACTTTATGCAATGACTCTGCCAGTTATTCAAGTCAAGAAAAAAAAAAAAACCCTAAAACTAAAAATCATAGTTGATTCCTTTCTGTTCCATACCATCATCCATAAATACAATTGATCACCAAGTCCTGTTGGTCTAATTAATTGTAAAATATGTCTTGAATTTATCTAAAAGATGTCAGTTGTCTTTCTGAACTTCACCAGTCCTAAATCATCTTCATTGTGTTGTGTAAAATATCACAAAAACTTCTTAATTACAATCCCTGCTCTTCTCTGTTTTGTTGTTGTTCAGTCTCTAAGTTGTGTCTGACTCTTAAAGACGATAGCCCACCAGGCTCCCCTGTCCATGGGGTTTTCCAGGCAAAAATACTGGAGTGGTTTGCCATTTCCTTCTCCAGGGGATCTTCCTGACCCAGGATTGAACCTGCATCTCCTGCATTGACAGGCAGATTCTTTACCTCTGAGCTCTGTTTGCTTCCCAGGTGGCACTAGTGGTGAAGAACCTGCCTGTCAATTCGGGAGACATAGGAGATGTGGGTTTGATCCCTGGAAAAGGAAATGGCAAACCACTCCATTATTCTTGCCTGGTTTATTCTCCTCCAATTGTTCCCCATAGCATCTTTCCAAATACAATCAAGCTCCTATTTACCTCTGCAAATACAGATCCCCTGTATTACTTCTCAGTTAACAGCCTGTTCTTCAGTCAGCTGCTCTTCCAGTATCCACGTTGGCTTTCTATGGAAGGAAATGACCTTCCTTCCACTCCTAGCCTTCCATTGGCTTATTCTCATCCTTCATATTTCAGCTCAAATATCGTCTGTTTTGCAGAGTCCTCTCCTCCCCAAAACCATTTACGGTAGCCTCTGCCCACCACTCTTTATTTTCTCACTCTGCTTATTTAGCCCTACACCTGTCTATCACCACCTGAAAACATCCAATTTGGTTTCCTTCCTCTGTTTTTGGCATGTGGGATCTTAGTTCTCCCAACCAAGGACAGAACCCATATACCTTGTGTTAGGAACATGAAGTCTTCCTTAACCACTGGACCAGCAGACAAGTGCCCTGATCTGGTTTCTTCTTCACTCTTTATCCATTTGAATATTCATTTGAATGGAAGCTCCTGGAGAACAGGAACACTGACACTCTGGATCAGTTTCTTTTTTTCTTTTTTTTTTAAGCCTAGGTCAGTGTCTGCCCTCTATAGCAATTGATAGCTAACTGGTGAGTAAATGTAGGATTAAATGAATAGATTATTTATAAAGTATGTTTGTTATATTAAAAAGGTCAGAGTGTGAAATTGGATGACTTGACAATCTAACCCAAACTCAATTGTCTAGAAAATTCAAAAAATATAAATAATCCAAGAATATCTGGAGCAACAGCACAGCTGAGAGAATAAAAACAAAACAAATATACTAAGTTTAGAGAGACACATTTTTTCTCTTTTGAAAACTTACAAAGAAATGTATATGTAATTGTAGAAATTTAGAAAAATATATAAGGAAAAATAATGTAAGTATACCTGTCACCCCATCAACATGTCAAAACCTCAACTAATATTTTATTAAATAACTTCCATATTTTTCCCAGGATATCTACATATGGTCATTGAGCACTTGAAACATGGTTAGTGCAAATGAGGAACTGAACTTTTAGTTTACTTATTTATTTGTGTTGTTGTTTAGTTGCTCAGTCATGTCTGAATCTTTGCAACCCCATGAACTGCATGCAGCATGCCAGGCTTCCGTGCCCTTCAGGATCTCCTGGAATTTTCTCAGACTCAAGTCCATTGAATTGGTGATGCCATCCAACCATTTCATCCTCTGTCGCCCCTTCTCCTCCTTCCCTCAATCTTTCCTGGCATCAGGGTCTTTTCCAATGGGTTGGCTCTTCACATCAGGTAGCCAAAGTATTAGAGCTTCAGCTTAAAATTGAGGCAGCATAAAATTTTTTTTTTCTTAAAAACCACTTTATTGTTTGGTGTGACTGTGTTTTGCTTGATTGAAAATACAGTGTCTGAATTGAGATGTGCTATAAATGTAAAATATATGCTATATTTTTAAAGCCAACACAAAAAATTCAAAATCATCTAGTAATAACTCTTACAGATTATATGTTAAAAATATTAGTATTTTGGATCTACAAGATTAAGTAGAATATTTTCATCTAATCTACTTTTATTTTTTGGATATTTTTATTTCTTAAATTGGCTACCACAAAATTTCAGTTACATTCATGGCTTATATTATTACTTCTATTTAATATTACTTTATACACATAAATCTATATTTATATATATAGGGCTCAATAAAGGACAAAAATGGTATGGACAACAGAAGCAGAAGATATTAAAAAGAGGTGGCAAGAATACACAGAATAACTGTACAAAAAAGATCTTCATGACCAGGATAATCACAATGGTGTGATCAGTCACCTAGAGCCAGACATCCTGGAATGTGAAGTCAAGTGGGCCTTAGAGGACATCACTACGATAAAAGCTAGTGGAGGTGATGGAATTCCAGCTGAGCTATTTCAAGTGCTAAAAGATGATGTTGTGAAAGTGCTGCACTCAGTATGCCAGCAAATTTGGAAAACAGCAGTGGCCACAGGACTGGAAAAGGTCAGTTTTCAGTCCAATCCCAAAGAAAAGCAATGCCAAAGAATGCTCAAACTACTGCACAATTGCACTCATCTCACACGCTAGTAAAGTAATGTGTAAAATTCTCCAAGCCAGGCTTCAGCAGATGTTCAAGCTGGTTTTAGAAAAGGCAGAGGAACCAGAGATCAAATTGCCAACATGTGCTGGATCATTAAAAAAGCAAGAGAATTCCAGAAAAACATCTATTTCTGCTTTATTGACTATGCCAAAGCCTTTGACTGTGTGAATCACAATAAACTGTGGAGAATTCTGAAAGAGATGGGACTACCAGACCACCTGACCTGCCTCCTGAGAAACCTATATGCAGGTCAGGAAGCAACAGTTAGAACTGGACATGAAACAACAGACTGGTTCCAAATAGGAAAAGGCGTACGTCAAGGCTGTATATTGTCACCCTGCTTATTAAACTTATATGGAGAGTACATCATGAGAAACTCTGGGCTGGAAGAAGCACAAGCTGTAATCAAGATTGCCGGGAGAAATATCAATAACCTCAGGTATGCAGATGACACCACCCTTACTTATGGCAGAAAGTGAAGAGGAACTCAAAAGCCCCTTGATGACAGTGAAAGAGGAGAGTGAAAAAGTTGGCTTAAAGCTCAACATTCAGAAAACGAAGATCATGGCATCTGATCCCATCACTTCATGGCAAATAGATGGGGAAACAGTGGAAACAGTGGCAGACTTTATTTTTCTGGGCTCCAAAATCACTGCAGATGGTGAATACAGTCATGAAATTAAAAGACACTTACTCCTTGGAAGGAAAGTTATGACCAACCTAGACAGCATATTCAAAAGCAGAGACATTACTTTGCCAACAAAGGTCCGCCTAGTCAAGGCTATGGTTTTTCCAGTAGTCATGTATGAATGTGAGAGTTGGACTGTGAAGAAAGCTGAGTGCCGAAGAAATGATGCTTTTGAACTGTGGTGTTGGAGAAGACTCTTGAGAGTCCCTTAGACTGCAAGGAGATCCAGTCAGTCCATTCTAAAGGAGATCAGCCCTGGGTGTTCTTTCGAAGGAATGATGCTAAAGCTGGAAACTCCAGTACTTTGGCCACCTCATGCAAAGAGTTGACTCATTGGAAAGGACTCTGATGCTGGGATGGACTGGGGGCAGGAGGAGAAGGGGAAAACAGAGGTTGAGATGGCTGGATGGCATCATCAACTCGGTGGACCTGAGTTTGGGTGAACTCTGAGAGTTGGTGATGGACAGGGAGGAGGCCTGGCGTGCTGCAATTCATGGGGTCCCAACGAGTCAGACACGACTGAGCTACTGAACTGAACTGAATACATAGATATATATAGGGTTTTATAAAACATCTTCTTCTAAAAACTACTTCCTTGAATTAGTGATATTGTACAAACATCCTCTGAAGTCAATGAATATAGATCTATATTTTGTTTATTTGACTGAGTGCTTAGTATTTCACTGTGGAATATTAGATATATTTTTTATTACTAAACATTTAGATGATTTCTATATTTTCACTCTTATATACAATGCTAGGGGCATAATTTAAGTAATGTTCATGCATGAGGCATGGTTATAAAGACCAAACACCATCAGTGCTAAATTTTAAAGCAATTAAAGAAAGCAAGGAGAAATTTTTAGAAAAATCACTGAAGTAATGAAAATAACAGAGAGCAAAAGCAATAGTGGATTATTATACCGAAGGGTGAAAGAATTGAGAATCAGTCACAAGGAGTTCCAGGAGGAACACAAGTAGTGACAAGAAGTGTTTTCATGACAATGAGAACAGGAACAAAGACAAGACAGAAGTGACTAGAAGCTGGGGCATCAGAGCTGTCTGAAGACATTCGGTCTAAATGACCTTACCCAATTCCTACAGATATTGTTCTAATAGAAGACGCTCCTAAGAAGAATAAAAGAGAGTTTAAGTTTCATTCCTTCTGTTCATTAAGGCAGAAAGTAAATAACATATTGTGAAGATTTATATCAATAATAAATTATGTTTTAAAATTCTATTTAAGATGCTTCTAATTTTCTGGAAAAATATGTTATATGATGATTTCATCTCTCTGAGAACACTTTAAAAATAATTTTAGATAAATGAAGCACTGTCTTTTTATTTATTTTTTCAAGTAATGGTAATTCTTTTTCTAATATTTATTTTTAATTTATTTTGGCTACACTGGGTCTTGGTTGTAGCATGTGGGGTCTTTTTAGTTGCATGCCAAATCTTTAGTTATGGCATGTGGAATCTAGTTCCCTGACCAGGGATTGAACCCGGGCCACCTACATTGGAAGCTTGAAGTCTTTAACTGGTGAACCTCCAGGAAAGCCCTTCTATTTTAAAAAATAGAATACAAGCTCATGGATTTAAGAGGCTAAAAGCTGTGGGCTACATATGTCATTTTTGCCTCACTCTAGAAAATGCTATGAGCACGTCAGAAGACAAAGAGCCTGTATGGACAGGTATACTGAACCAGCCCTCTGGAGAAAGTGTGTGTTATCTCTTTTCTGATAACACATCAGAATTTACCCACCTAAGGCAGCCTCAGGGGTTTGCCCAGGGAAGGATGTGGAATGGAATGGTTCTCAGACCAGTTCAAGGAGGTCTGTATCCTTTGTGCTCCAACTTGTTAGATCTGCTCTAGGTATCCAGAATCAGTAACAACATTGTCTCTAGAGAACTTCTAATACATTTCACATTAGAGGAGACAAATGGAGTAGGACTGTCTTGCTTTCCAAGAGGTTTGAGTCCACTCAACCCATATATATGTTCAGTGATTCAGTATTGTATGAATTACAAATTCCAGAGCTCTCAGGCCACTGACAGGTTCCTAGACAACAAAAGATTAAAACCTAATGTAGAGAAAATTGTAGACTTTTATGGTATTATATGGGAATAAATTTTAATACCATATTTAGCATTGCTAGAAAAAGTCTTTTAAAGTTTGAATTAGTTATGCTACTTACTCCATAAATAAAAACATAAGACTTTCTTGGTTAAGAGCAGTACAGTTACATTTTTTCAATCAGCTTATTTCAGGAAGGGTTTTGTGTCCTGTGTCCCACATTGGAATTTTATTACAATCTCACTTGACTTAAATAGATAATAAGTGGTATCTGGCATTGTTACTGGGTTCCCAGGTGGCTCAGTGGGTAAAGAATCCGCCTGCAATGCAGGAGACACAGAAGACACAGGAGACGTGGGTTCGATCCCTGAGCCGGGAAGATGCCCTGGAGGACAGCATGGCATCCCACTCCAGTATTCTTGCCTGGAGCATCCCATGGACAGAGCAGCCTAGCGGGCTACAGTCCATAGGGTCGCAAAGAGTTGGAAACCACTGAAGTGACTGAGCACAGCTCAGGCATTGATAAATTTCCAACAGTTACAACTTTTATATAAACACACTGTAATTCAATTAGAAGCCCCTCCTGTCTGTCTCATTTCTACAGTGTCACAGAAACACCAGGAGGTCTGTCATCTCTGTCACTTACTGATTATTTTACAAGGGTATGTAAGTTAAACTCTGAAAGTTAACTTCCTCGTATGTGATATGAGGACAGTAAATCTTGTGCTACCTGCTTCATAGGATTATCATAGGAATCAAATGAGGCAAAACATACAAATAACACTTTGAAAACAAAAAGAGAGATTATTCCTGGAAACTTAGAAAAATTTCAATAGTAACAAGTCCTCATTTTGTAAATATTTCTTTTATTAGGAATCTTTTGATTGCAAGCAATAAAAATCAACTCAAAGAAGCTTAAGTAGGGGGCAAAACATGGAGAAAGGATTGTATTATAAGAATGCAAAATCATCTCTTGGTATATCAAACCAGGAGCATATCAAGATCTTAGGAGAAAAACAGAAGCCAGTTAACTTCCCTCTTCTCTGTTGGCCTGAAGCTTTTTTTAAAAAATTTTAATCTAAAGATAGATTTCTTCTGCTTTCCCATGAATGAAAATGTGACTACCCACAGATCCAGAGTATATATTTTACAGATCCAGCCACCTGAAGACACTGGTCTCTCTTTCATATCCAACTATAAATTCACAGGGAATCTGGTTATGCTTGGATGACGTGCCCACCCATGCCTATATTTCCATGAATGATGAAGAACAAGATAGACAAAATGGCTATTGGGTGAATCGTTCTCACTAGACTGGAAAGAGAAACGCTTTTTCCTTCCCAAGGAAAGGGGTGGTCAGACAGATCCCTTGGTAGCCACGAATCCCCTTAACTTTCCAAAGCATTTTCACATGTGAGCAAGGTGAAAAAATGTATTAAGATAATACACAACAGATAGAATTTCTCTGAGGGATGAAACTGTTTTTGTTGAGGAGAAAAAATACTTTGGAAAACTATTTGAAAGAGATGTGATATCTTGAGGGCGTGGGTGCCTCCTGAGTCCCAAGAACAAAGGAGTGCTTGAGGGAACTCTGTTCCAGAAAATGAAAGGTGTCGGATTTGGCTCCTCAGAGACTAGGGCAGAGAAAGACGAGAGGAGACAGGGAGGCCAAGAGACCAAGACATGCTGTGTGTCAGAGCTGCATGGAGTAAAGAACTTGTACAATCTCCTGGGTGGTAGGATAAGCCTCAGCCTCCATCTAACCCAAAAAAGTCCTTTAAGAAAAAAAAAAAAAAAAAACCTAATGTGATTTTTAATTGGCTCTTTGTAATTTGGTTTCTATGTCTGCTCTGTAGACATTATGTAAATGAGGTAAGAGTGTGTGTATGTGTGTGTATGTGTGTGTGTGGTGTGGGGGGGTGTAAATTAAATATGTCTGGATGGCATCAGTAAGGATCAGAAGAAATGTATGCAGAAGCAGAGGCAGAGCACACACCGCCTCGGGCCTCCAGAGCAGGGAGGCAGCAGTGAGTCAGGGTTATAAATGTCTTATTTCCTATGACCTGCCCAACAACTTGTTGAGTGATTAAAACATATCATTACTGTAATAGATGAGGAAGCTAAAAATCATTTATCCAGTGTCTTATAGCAAATTAGTCTCAAGGCAGGATTGAAGCCGGTATGTTTTCCTAAGCTCATCTTACTGCACTGAACTTAACTGTTATGACACCAACAGAACAGGGGTGAGCATACCTTAGTGGCAAGAATCAAGAAGACACTGCTTTTCATGCTTTTTAATGCTTTTAATGAAATCACCAAGATTACCACTTATTCATTTGTCTACTCGTTTATATATACTGGTTGAATTCCTAATCTGTGACCAGCACTAAAGTAGGTGATAGGATGGCCCTTTGTCTATAAGTAAGAATAGTTTGACAAAGTGAATCTTAAAATTATGAAAGGAAAAGACTAAATAGTAATGGAAGACCATGCAGTTCACAATGTTCTCAATTTCTTTCCCCCCACTTTTTTTAAAGTCCTCTTTGAAATTGCAGTGTCACACAAAGCCTGATTTGGTGTCAGCAGCAGAACTGAATAGTTAAAATTTCAAAACTAACCACATCAACCATCACACACTGCTGGCAGGAATGTAATGGTACAGGCCCTCTGGAAAACAGCTTGGCTGGTGCTCAACAAGTTAAACATAGAATTATCATATGAAGTGTTAGCTGCTCAGTCATATCTGACTCTTTGCAACCCCATGGACTGTAGCCCATCAGGCTCCTCTATCCATGGAATTCTCCAGGCAAGAATACTGGAGTGGGTAGCCTTTCCCTTCTCCAGGGATCTTCCTGACCCAGAGATCGGACAGGTTTCCTGTATTGCAGGCAGATTCTTTACTGTCTGAGCCACCAGGGAAGTCCAGAGTTATCATATGACCCAGCAATTCCACTCCTAGGTGAAGTGAAATGCTGAAGGTATGCTATGCTGACGATAGATGAAAACATGTATTCAAACAAATACTTATGAACAAATATTCATAGCAACAATATTCATAATAACCCCAAAGTGGAAACAACCCAAATGCCTACCAACTGATGACTGATGAAAACTGATGAATGGAAACTAAACATGACATACCCATACAATGGAACAATATTATCAACAAGAAAGGAAATGAAGATTAATACAGGCTACACCATGGATGAAACTTAAAAACATTATGCTAAATAAAAAAACCATCCCAAAGGATCATATGTTGTATGATTCCATTTTTATGAAATGTCTAAAATAGGCAAATACAGAGTCAGAAATTAGATTAGTAGTTGCCAAGAGCTGGGGTTTCCCTGGTGGCTCAGTGGTAAAGAATCCACTTTCCAATGGAGGAGACACAGGAGATAAGGGTTAGATCCCTGGTTCGAGAAGATTAGAGGACTGCATGGCAACACCCTCCAGTATTCTCACCTGGAAAATCCCATGGACAGAGGAGCCTGGTGGCCTAGAGTCCATGGAGTGGCAAAAGAGTCAGACACAACTTAATGGCTAAATAACAACAATAAGGGCTGGGGTGGGTACGGAACTGGGAATGACTGCTAACGGGTGTGAGGACTCTTTTTTTGGCATCATAAAAGTGTATTGAAATTAGTGGTAATGGTTGTACAATTTTATAAATTAAAAACTATTGAATGGTACACTTTAAAATGGTGATTTTTATATGTAGATTAGATCCCAATTAAAAAAGAAAACCAATCACATCACATTTCTCAGTTCAGTTCAGTTCAGTCGCTCAGTCGTGTCTGACTCTTTGCGACCCCATGAATCGCAGCACACCAGGCTTCCCTGTCCATCACCAGCTCCTGGAGTTCACTCAAACTCAGGTCCATCGAGTCGGTGATGCCATCCAGCCATCTCATCCTCTGTTGTCCCCTTCTCCTCCTGCCCCCAATCCCTCCCATCATCAGAGTCTTTTCCAGTGAGTCAGCTCTTCACATGAGGTAGCCAGATTACTGGAGTTTCAGCTTTAGCATCATTCCTTCCAAAGAACACCCAGGGCTGATCTCATTTAGAGTGGATTGGTTGGATCTCCTTGCAGTCCAAGGGACTCTCAAGAGTCTTCTCCAACACCACAGTTCAAAAGCATCAATTCTTCGGCACTCAGCTTTCTTCACAGTCCAACTCTCACATTCATACATGAACACTGGAAAAACAATAGCCTTGACTAGATGGACCTATGTTGCCAAAGTAATGTCTCAGCTTTTGAATATGCTGTCTAGGTTGGTCATAACTTTCCTTCTAAGGAGTAAGTGTCTTTTAATTTCATGGCTGCAATCACCATCTGCAGTGATTTTGGAGCCCCCCCCAAAAAATTCTGCCACTGTTTCCACTGTTTCCCCATCTATTTGCCATGAAGTGATGGGACCAGATGCCATGATCTTCGTTTTCTGAATGTTGAGCTTTAAGCCAACTTTTTCACTCTCCTCTTTCACATTCATCAAGAGGCTTTTGTGTTCCTCTTCACTTTCTGCCATAAGTAAGGGTGGTGTCATCTGCATATCTGAGGTTATTGATATTTCTCCCGGCAATCTTGATTACAGCTTGTGCTTCTTCCAGTCCAGCGTTTCTCATGATGTACTCTGCATAGAAGTTAAATAAGCAGGGTGACAATATACAGCCTTGATGTCCTCCTTTTCCTATTTGGAAGCAGTCTGTTGTTCCATGTCCAGTTCTAACTGTTGCTTCCTGACCTGCATACAGGTTTCTCAAGAGGCAGGTCAGGTGGTCTGGTATTCCCATCTCTTTCAGAATTCTGCACAGCTTATTGTGATCCACAGAGTCAAAGGCTTTGGCATAGTCAATAAAGCAGAAATAGATGTTTTTCTTGTGCATAAATAATGTGATAATAAATGAACACTAACTCCACTGAAGTCACTGCTTCCATTACTGCCTTTTCCTCCTCCGTGTTTTCCTATGCTCTCCAAAATCTCCTGTCAGCTACTTTATGTTAAAAAGGAGTCTTAATAATCTGATGAACTTCTGAAAAAGTTTTTTGTTAAGATTTATTATATATATTTTTATTTTTTTAATTAATTTTACTTTACAATATTGTAATGGTTTTGCCCTACATTGACTTGAATCTGCCATGGGTGTACATATGTTCCCCATCCTGAACCCCCCTCCCTCCTCCCTCCCCATACCATCCCTCTGGGTCATCCCCGTGCACAAGCCCTGAGCATCTTGTATCCTGCATCAAACCTGGACTGGCGATTTGTTTCACATATGATGTTTTACATGTTTCAATGCCATTCTCCCATATCATCCTGCCCTCACCCTCTCCCACAGAGTCCAAAAGACTGTTCTATAAATCTGTGTCTCTTTTGCTGTCTCACATACAGCGTTATCATTACCTTCTTTCTAAATTCCATATCTATATGTTAGTATACTGTATTGGTGTTTTTCTTTCTGGCTTACTTCACTCTGTATAATAGGCTCTGGTTTCATCTACCTCATTAGAACTGATTCAAATGCATTATTTTTAATGGCTGAGTAATACTCCATTGTGTATATGTACCACAGCTTATCCATTCATCTGCTGATGGGCATCTAGGTTGCTTCCATGACCTGGCTATTATAAACAATGCTGCGATGAACATTGGGGTACACGTGTCTCTTTCAGTTCTGGTTTCCTCAGTGTGTATGCCCAGCAGTGGGATTGCTGGGTCATAAGGCAGTTCTATTTCCAGTTTTTTAAGAGTCTCCACACTGTTCTCCATAGTGGCTGTGAAGTGAAGTGAAGTCGCTCAGTCGTGTCCGACTCTGCGACCTCATGGACTGTAGCCTATCAGGCTCCTCCATCTATGGGATTTTCCAGGCAAGCGTGGTGGAGTGGATTGCCATTTCCTTCTCCAGGGGATCTTCCCAACCCAGGGATTGAAGCCGGGTCTCCCGCATTGCAGGCAGACACTTTACCGTCTGAGCCACTGTACTAGTTTGCATTCCCACCAACAGCGTAAGAGGGTTCCCTTTTCTCCACACCCTCTCCAGCATTTATTGCTTGTAGCCTTTTGGATCGCAGCCATTCTCACTGGTGTGAAATGGTACCTCATTGTGGTTTTGATTTGCATTTCTCTGATAATGAGTGATGTTGAGCATCTTTTCATGTGTTTGTTAGCCATCTGTATGTCTTCTTTGGAGAAATGTCTATTTAGTTCTTTGGCCCACTTTTTGATTGGGTCTTTTATTTTTCTGGAATTGAGCTGCAGGAGTTGCTTGTTATTTTTGAGATTAATTCTTTGTCCGTTGCTTCGTTTGCTATTATTTTCTCCCATCCTGAAGGCTGTCTTTTCACCTTGCCTATAGTTTCCTTTGTTGTGCAGAAGCTTTTGGTTGTAGTGGTCTTTGTTGCTTCATGCAGGCTTTCTCTAGTTGCAGTGAGTGGGAGCTGCCCTCTTGCCTTGTGCAGGCTTCTCATTGTGGTGGCTTCTCTCGCTGCAGTCGCAGCTCATGGGCTCTAGAGCACAGGCTTCATCGTTGTGGTGCACGAACTTAGCTGCTCCGCATCATGTGAGATCCTCCCAGACCAGGGATCCAACCGGTGTCCCCAGCATTGCAAGGCAGAGTCTTAACCATTGGACCACCAGGAAAGCCCTGAAAAAGAAGTTTTGAATTTTACTTTCAAGGACTAAGAAATGCTTTGAAGGTGCTCCACCAACATAAACACTCTTCCTCAGCCAGGTGTTTAGAAGGAGCTGTTTAGGAAAAGAACACAAGCGTTTTGTGAATCAAAGCGCCACTCTGCAAGCAGCTGTGCAAGGAGAACTTGGTTAAAGGATGAGGGTGAACTTGTGGTGGAAGCCTGAGAGCTAAGCAGCACTTTTCAGTCAACAGATATTAAATATTTGTGGGCCAACACACTTAGCTTGCTTGGGCAAAACAGTGTACCCCAGGCAGACCTTGAGCCCACGTACCCACCCAGAGTGCATCAAAAGACAGAGAAAAGCTTTGCTGAGGCCAAGACTGCATCTGCCCACCCCAGGACATGCAAGGGTAGCATGGATCCCTAGGAGGAAACCAGTGTACCAGCCCTCATGCTGTTCCTGAGTGACTGAATTTATCTTCCTGGGTTTTTGGGGTATAGTAACAGTAAGCTGGGAATAAAGGGGATAAGGATAGGCCAGGCCCAGGGAGCAGTGGCCAGAGATTTTCTGCCAATACATATATTTTATCCCAGTCACTATTCTCACAGGAGACAAAGTCTGATCTTTAGCACTGACTAATTGACTCTGTTTTACTGTGGTTGTGTGTATGGAAAACCTTCAAAATTTCATGCCTTAAAGTTCCTCAAATATGCTTTTTTTCCCCCCATTCAGTGACCCTGAACTCTTACAAAGAACTCAGTTCTTAATATGTTAATATAAATCATATTTTGTGCTTTTTAGCCCCTAATCCATACATAGCCTAATAACGTGTTGGTATTTTGCTAACTTCTTTATTACCGTGATTTGACGTAATATTGCTGTTACCAGTAATTGGGACAGAAAAACACTCAGTGCTTCCCTGAATCCCCTTGGCCTGGCTCCTAATTCCAGTCCTGATCAACCCTTCTGTTGCAGTTCCTGCTGAGCTGAATAAGAGACACACATGCGGGTTTCACAGTTTAAAGAGAGAGCTACCGGGAAGAAAAACAGCTGAGCCAGCAGGAAGCAAACACTGCAGGGGAGGTGTCAATACAACTGTTTTTTTTTTAATCCAATGTAGTAAATAAACACGTAGGCTTTAATAAAGCCAGGTAGCTTTCTGGAAGAAGCTCGCTTATGCTTCAAGCTTGGCCCAAGGTTTGCTCAATCCTTTTTTAGAATAGCATGTTGAAATTTTGGTCAGGTTAAACAAATAAATGTGAGGGGAAAAAACAAAAAAAGACATGACCTCATTCTTAGGCTTACTCTCACGAAGAGAAGCATGAAATTTAAGAAGCAGGAAAAGACAAGGCAAATAGGAAGCACAAAAACCAAATCATTTAGCATTGTCCACCAAAATACAAATAGACACCATATCATGAATTTTACTATTCTGTAGTTTCTTCTCTCTAGATCTTACTCAGATCTTACCCAGACCCTCATCTTGGCCCTCAGCATCCTCAATTGTTCTCTCCACCTAATTTTCTGTTTCATATAACAGTGAAATACTTAAACTCTTGGGTCTGACAAAGCAGAAAGAAAAAGTACAATAATTAGGAGCATATGACGTGCCAGGAACTGTGTTATCCTTGATGTTATTTAATCATCAAAACACATCTGCTGATATATCCAGTTTAGCAGAGGCTCACAAATTCCAGTTTAGAATAAAGTTAGAGTAAATTCTGACCACCTGAGCATGGTCTGCCCCACTGTGCAGGATCTGACTCCATCTCCTTCTCAGCCCCCATCTCTCTCACCCCTACCCTTCTCACCTTCACTCTTACGGTTCAGTCAAACCAGTGTTTGGGTTCCTTGATTAGGCCAACCTCAGTTCTATCCTGGGGATTTAGTACTGGCACTTTACAATGACACTGGAATCCTCTTCCCCCAAATCAGGTCCCCTCTTCTCCTCCAGTTCTCCGTTCAAAAGGGTCACCTCCTCAGACTGATATCCCTGAACCCTCAGTTGAAAGTAATTCCCCCTGAACCCTTGGTTGGAAGAACAATTACTTTCTGCTTGCTAGTTACAATAGTCAGAGTAACTCCCTATTATGGCCACGAGAGCGTTACACTCGGATCCCACTTTAGGGGAGCGTAGTTGGCTGACCACCTCCAACTGCCCCATCTTTAGGTCCACTGCAGTGATCCCGTCTGAGGCTGCCCAAAGTCCATGACAGAGCAAGGTGGGGGTCCTAGACCCTGGCTGTTTCTGCCCAAGGCAGGGTCTGTCTAGTGAGCAGTACTTACTGGGGAGTAGGGAAAGGGAGCCCCTACTTACTGGGGAGCAGTACTTACTGGGGAGTAGGGAAAGGGAGCCGGGAGTAGGGAAAGGGGGCCCCGTAGGCCTGGGCAAGACTTTCTCAGAGTCATACCTAGTCTGAGACTCTTCCTGCGCAATTCTTCTCTCTCTCCTTCCCCAGGTGTCAGAGCTGCATCCCCTTTGAAAGTTTGCCCCATCTCTTTCTGTTCCCATCTCACCTTTACCCTTCAGAGGCATTTCCCCCAATAAATCTCTTGTGCCTAACCCTGTTTTGGAGTTTGCTTCTCAGAAGACCTGAACTGGTGTATTCTCTAGTAAAACACTTTGTTTCTTTATCTTCAGAGCACTTACAAGTATTTTTAATTGTATCATGTTTAATTGCTCCACTTACCTAATTATTTAACATCTCTCTTCTACCACTGCCCCTAACCCAACATAGTAAATCTTATTTACCATTTCATTCCCAGTGCTAAGAGCATTATCTGGTTCATGACAGGTCTTTCATAGTTGAGTGAAAGAATCAATGGTTCAGAAGGTTAGATTCATACTCTAAATCCAGGTCTTCATTTGTTTACTATGGGCATTTATGTGCTAGTGATTGGAGATAAAACAGTAAACAAAAGAGATAAATTCTCTGCTCTTTTGAATTTATGTTCTAGTGAGAGAAGACAGGGAGTAAATAAGTCACAAAAATATGCGTGTGATGGGATAAGTTATAAAGAAATGGCAGTGCCTAGTCAAGGAATGGAGTGACAGGTGGGTGGTTAAGCAATATATCTCCCTCTTAAGATGCCATTTAACTGAGACTGGACTGATGTATGAGCCAAGCAGATAAGTAGAGGAAGAGTGTTCCAGGCAGGGTGAACAGAAGTACAAAAGTCCCATGACAAGTGTGTTTGGCAAGTTCAAAGAGTAGCCTTCATGTTAGCGAGGCTGAATCACTGAAGGCAAGGAGAGTGGTAGGAAGTAATATTGAGCGTAAAAAAGTGAGCCTGATAAACCAGCAAATCTTCGTCGTCATAAGAACTTGAGGTGGGAGTTTTCTCTAAGTAAGGTGGAAAGTGAATGGATGGCTAGTTCCATGTAAAGAATGACCATTCTGAAGGATGACTGTTTGCTGGGGAGAAAATAGGCAGGGATAAGGGGCAGAGAGAGAGGGACAAGAAAACAGGCTATTGTGAAATTGCATCAATCTCTCAAACTGGGATATATCAGTGGATGGTGATATTTGGCCAAATTCCGAATGTATATGAAGGCAGAGTATACAGGATTTCCTCAGGGGGCTGAGAGGAAGGGAGGAATCAAAGATGGTGCCAGCTTTGTGGCCTGAGCAAATGGAAGGGCAGAATTGCTGATCACTCTGTTTTCCTCCAGTCAAGCTGCTGTGCAGGTACAGACACAGATAGGCTAGGAGTTGATTTAACCAGATTTGAGGGTTTTCTGTTGAATCCAATGGTGTGGTTTTCTGGGAGGTTATCTGCAAAGCAATGATTATCCTGGTACAAGTTGCATAAGTTGCCTAAGGAGAGACATGATCAAGACATAAGGGACAGGGAAGAGGCATAAGGGCAATGGATGCAAGGTGGGTGGATTGAAGAATTGATGGTGATGAGATTTCAGACAGCATAAAATGGAAAAATCAGAGGTAGAGATCAGAAATTGGGACAGCCACGTTCCTTCCTTGGGGTGGTAACAATTTCCTTTTCTACCCCTGCCTAATATTTGGGAAGAAGAGTCATGGCTTAAAGGAAACAATAGCATATCCCAAACCTACCTCTCCGTCTACCATCCCATGTGTCTACCATTCTTCGTGGTTAAACATTCTGGAAAATGTCCTCATTAATCTCTGCATTTTCAGTACTTACCTCCTTCTTGATTTTACATGGTATGGCTTCCTCACTGCAGTCCATCAAAATGCTTTAGTTTATTTGCCAACTCATCTCTTGTTGAAATGGTAGGCTCATAGGAACCCAGGATTATTGGTATCTTGCTGATGATCAGATTCAACATACTCACTTTTCTAGGTAGGGATATTTTAAAGGATATTAGTTAAGGGACTTTCAAAGACAGATACGCAGTTGATAATAGAGCTTTGAATTGCTCCAAGGTTATTTGATTACCTGCTTAGAGCTTCTTCTACCATAATACTATTTCCAATACTCTTTTCTTTATTCTTATCCCTGGGAGTATTTTTGATGCCTTTGAAATACTCTATTACCTCTCTCTTTTTTCTTAAACATCTTCCACCTTTGCTTATGTACTGTTATATTCCTCAATGCCCTTGGCCTCATGGACAATGACTCAAGATGTACCCTCTTCAGTAAGAAATTAAGTGTCCTAATTGGCATCATGTTCATACATGCTCACAAATGAGTCTGCTGGTTGAAATCACTGCCTCTTTTCTCTCATGTTTTCCCTCTTCTTTTCCCGTTCCTTTCTATCACGGCCACTGTCTGTGAAGCTAAGCAGGGGAGACTTGAGCGTTGCCAGTGGTGCAGTGCCCATTGGCAGCATGTGAACATCCACACCCAAGTGCTGTCTCTATACGCTTTCAGTTCATCAACTCGCTGGTGCCTGAGCGGTGGTATGTTCTATGCAGAGACGACGGCCTTACGTTATCATTTTCTCTGCCCCACGGTACTGTAAGTTGCAAACCAAAGGGTGCTGATTGTCTTTTAGAGTCTTTCAGTAATTATTCCATGAGCTCTCATATTTCAATATTTGCCCAGATTCTCACATCTCTAATAAAAATGGTTTTGTTTTGGGTGTTTTTCTATCTCTAACTATAGACAGGTATGGATGCCATGCTAACCCCTCTATTCTGTGTGTATAACCTGTCTCCAAACCAGACTCTCTTCTTCTTAGCAGAACTCTCAATGTAAACAATGGAAATGTGTCCACATGTCACTTCTGCTTCCAGCTCAGCTAGACAAAGATACACACTGCCTTTTCTATTGTGTCTTTTTGTCTCCTCTTACCCTGGTGCCATGTGTGAGTGTGTGTATGTGTGTGTGTGTGTATACACATCAGGTTGTCCTGACTCTCTCCTTTGGTTCCTCCATATCCCCACACTAATCTGTCCACACACTAAGCCAACATGTCTCACATAAACTCTCCTTTCCCACTTTTGCTTGTGTATTGATGGCAGGATGAGTAGGAAACGAAGTGAGGCCAGAAGGAATTTCTGAATTTTAATATCAGTTCTCACACTAATTCCATTTAACTTCTGAATGATACGTAATCTCAAGGCTGCAAGGGATTTCAAAAGCATCACTCTCTAGATCTTCCCCAGTATATGATCACCCAGTCTAGATTTTTACATCCTAGCTGAGTATAAATGAGTTTCTGAGGTTCCTTATTTCCTTTTGGGGAAATTATCCACTTTTTTTTTTTCCCCACTTCAAGGTACAATTTATTGGCTTTCTTCCAATAGTTCTTAAATCTACCACCTTGAATCCAGACAGAAAATGTCTGTTGCCTCTGGTTTATGATATTTCTTCAGTCATTCATAAAGAGCTGTCATGCCATTTTATATCTTCTCATTGCTGCATTAAATATCCCCAGTTTCTTTGATTATTCCTTATGACACAGTTTGGAGTTACTTTAAGACCCAGATGCTCTCAGCTGAATGTATCCCAATTCATCTTTTAACATTGCCTCTGATTCTCTTAACATGTGATGATGAGTATTATTCAGCAGTAAAAAAAAAAAGTATGAAGTATGAAATATGCTACAACATGGATGAACCTTGAAAATTTTATGCTAAGTGAAAGAAGGCAGTGGCAAAAGACCACGTATATGATTCCTTTTATATAAAATGTCCAGAATGGGTAAATCCATAGAGACAGAAAGTAGATTATTGGTTGCCTAGGATTGGGGGTAGGAGGGACAGTGGAAAGATTAGGGGAATAATGGCTTTAGGGTATGGGGTTTCTTTTGGGGGTTATGAAAATGTTCTATTAGAGTTAATTGTTGTGATGGCCACTCAACTCTGCAAGAATACTAGAAGCCATTGAGTTATATACTTTTTTAGTGGATAAAATAAATGCAATGTGAATTATATCTCAGTATAGTTGTTTAAAACAGATGATGGCCAGAAGGTAAAACAGTACTCTGAAGTAGATTGCTTTAACCTCTGTATTTCAGTTTCACTCTCTATAAAATAAATGAGTTGATACTATCTGTTCCACCTGCTTGATGAGGTTGTTGAATCATGTTTTTCAATGTCATAATTATGTAAATTATTAATTTGAATGATTTTTATCACCTTATATCTGCACTACTAACAAAATCCTCTTGCTGGTAACATCATTTGTTTTGTTAAGTAAAATCCTTTATTTCCATCATATACTTTGCACTTAACTCTTTTAACTGGTTATTCCTCTTAAACAAAACATACCCTGTTATGAAGTGAAAGTTTGTGTCCCTGCCCCTGCCATTCATATGCTGAAGCCCTCACTCCAGTATGATGGAATTTGGAGTTGGGGCCTTTGGCAGGTTATGGTGGGGAGGGGGTGTCCCATGATGGGATTAATGTCCTTATAAGAAGAGTTAGAGAGATTAGAGCTCTTTCTGTCTATAGGTGAGAGCACAGCAAGAAGGTAGCCATCTGAAAGCCAGGAGCAGAGTCCTCAACAGGAAACTAAATTGGCTGGTACTTTGATCCTGGACTTCCCAGCCTCCAGAGCTGTGAGAAATAAATTCCTATTGTTAGCACACACTGATGTGTGCTAAGATGCTTCAATCAAAAGACTCACAGATAATACAAAATTGTAATATGCAAACACTATGTTGAAAGCTCACTCTGTCAACTTTAATTCCATAGTTTCTGATGAACATCATTTATACTGCCAAGAAATACAAAGAGGGTAAAGGTGATTCATTATAATTCAAAGCTTGCTCCTTTTTGCTGATATCTTGCAAAAGACCATAGGAAAAGCTGAGGCAGTTCTTGAAATGGCAGTTCTTGAGCCCAGCATGTTTGACTACTGCAGAACAGGAAAGGGCATGTCCAATTAGGAGGAAACTGGCAATCTCTCCCAGGCCGCAGGCCTTCCTTAGGAGACCCACTCTAAGGCTATCCTTCCTGTAGCATCAGCTCAGCCTTACCTTCTTGGAAAACTCAAGCCCAGTTTTTTTAAACAAACTTTTTATTTTTATTTTTAGAAAATAAGACATAAATGGTTGCTCTTTGGTTTCTGTTAGAGCAATTACCTAATATAACACATCAAAGAAGACGTTTTTCTTTGCTACCAACCCAATCTTATAATCAACCAACATTTCCTGTGATATCTGTAAGGAAAAGTGTAGTAGAGCAACTGACAGAGAACAGATCTTAAGCCTATGCTCATTGATGACACGCTGGGTGAGATGCCTCCAACGCCCACAGAAGTGATTTCTCCCAGACCAGGTAAAGCTGGAAGGATGGAGGATAGTGTGGATCAGTTCCATCTCATTTTATGGTTCAGGAAGCCAAAGCCTGCAATAAAGAATGACATGCCCAGTGGCTTCTGATTTACTAACATGGTCATGAATATTGGTGCAGAACTTGGCTTGGAAGCTTCTATGTCGCCCCAGAGGAGGTCAGTTACGGTGAGGAGCGGGTTTGTTTGTGTGGGTGTGTTGGCTCTTATTTTAAAAATATACTCTTTGATTCTTTGTCTCATATTTTCTCAGGTTTGAGGAAATCCTTCAAAATGTTTTCTGCTTGTGGAAAGGAACGTGAAAATGGATGGTAGGAGGGAGGAGAGAAGGAAAAAAAAAAAAAAAAGGAAGAAAGTTGACCTCTTGTCCTCCCGGGACTTTCTGTTCCGCACTTCACCTGCTCGGCTTTCTCCATGGCTCCATTCGCAAACCAGCTCTCTGTATCTCCCACCGCCATGAAGGCCCGCTGACACGGGTTTGCATTTTGAAAACCCTCGCGCGCCCGCCCGAGCTGGGCATGCTCAAACGCCCAGGACTGGTTTTTTTTCGGTTTCCAACTTTGGCAGCTCTCCCACCCGCACCCCAAGGGGCAGGTCCGCACACATCCCTGGGTGTGAGTAAATGGGAAGAAATTATCACACTCTCGAGGAGGAAGCCAGGTAGAGGAATTCCCCGAGAGGTTTGGGGCTCCTTGGCCGCTTCCCAGGGGCGCTTCCCACGGGCGCGCGCGGGTGGCCGGCCCTCGCGGGCTGTGCGGCGCCGGGGTTCGCGGCAGCGCGGGTGCGCGCGCCCATCCGAGGGGGCGAGGTCCGAGGGCTCGTGCGCGGGCGCGCGCTCTGGGAGTGGTCGCGGGGCGGCGGGCGGGGCGGCAGGGGCGGGGACGCGGCGGCGCGCGGACGCCTCGGCGAGCTGGGCTTCTTAGAGGCTGCAGCGCGGCCACCAGTAGGAGGCCGCTGGCAGCTGCTCCCAGAGCCTAGGAACCTGGTCTTAGGGGGCGCCTAGGGAGGCGAGGAGTAGAGCCTGACTGTAGAAAAGAGCTGCGCGGTGCTGCTCGCCCTTCGGCAGAGAGCGCTGCCCTCGCTCAGTTTCGGAAGGAGGTAGGGGTGGCGTGGCCGGCGTCAGGAGGAATTCGAACGCCTGCATCCAGAAAGAAAGAATTCACCTGTGTTTCGAGGCAGCGCGCCGGACTTGGAGGGAGCGGCAGCCAGCTTTCGCTCCTGGCACAATGGGCTGTACGCTGAGCGCCGAGGACAAGGCGGCGGTGGAGCGGAGTAAGATGATCGACCGGAACCTCCGCGAGGATGGCGAGAAGGCGGCGCGCGAGGTCAAGCTGCTGCTGCTCGGTAAGGGCGGCCGGGCCGGGTTGGGCGCCTGGTGGGCCTGGAACCCGGGGTTCGGGCGGCAGAGCCGGCGCGGCTGTGCTGGGCTCTTTGGCGTTGGGAAACCCGGAGGGGACGTGCCAAAGCGGCGGAGGGCGCATCGTGTAGCGTCCGAGGATGGTTTCGGAGCGCGAGCTTGTGCAGCGCAGAGCTGAGGCGGGGGCCCCTCTCCTCGGTCCCCTTCTCTTTGCTCCCTTGGCCGCGGAGAACTCGCCGGTGGCGCGGCAAGACTTCACTCGCGTGCCTGGTGTGAAATTTCACCAGGAGCCCAGGAGCGGTTCGCAAGGAAGCCCCCTTCTTTTAAGTTAGCTCAGCTTTATGAAAATGAAAGGGCATTGGCGAAAAGGAAAGAAAAGCACCCCCCGCGCTAAAACCCTGCGTACAAGGCATCGTATCGCGGTTGTGGTTTCCTCGAGGATGTCAAGAGTGCCACGTTTTGTGAAATCAGTACACCTTTTGTGGGGCCTCCTTAGGGTTGAATTGTGTCTTTCTGGTGAACTTCCTATGGCGACTCAGTAAGTGTTAAAGGAGCACTGATTACATTTACCTTGCGTAGGGGAAGTAGGCTATGCTGGATTTTTTAAAATAACTGTGGGGATATGAGAACCACCAAAGTTGGGTAACTGGCTTCAGTAAAACCGATGTGAAAGGTGTGAATGGGTCACACGGGACAACAGGATTCTCCTCTGCTGCCAGGGCTTCTGGTGAACGAGATTTGCCAGGTCGACGCAAGGCTTTTATTTGTTCTTAGTATTGTTCTGGTGGTAAAACGCTCTGCGGAGGTCTTTTCCAGCTGTTTGAAGGAAGGGAACGTGAAAAGAGTAATCCAGGATTTTGATTGAGGGATACATTTGGAAAATATTCACAGTTTAAGATTTTTGATCTGTGAGTTAGGATTTTCTTTTGTTTGCCCCGCCCCCCCACCCCCGCAAACACACCACACACCCTACCTATAGGTAGCAAAGTAGGTGAAAGATTTCTCAGAATCTTTATTTGCACTGCAGCGACTGCTTTTGTTTTTGTAACAGTTATAATAAAATAAATACTATTGCACAAGCCTATTTTCAGTAAGCTTCTGTTTCATTGGTTTAATGAGTGCAGGAAAAATGGTGGTTTTTTTTCTCCATTACTAGTAGGCTTAGAAGCTGCAAACTTGGCATGACTAAAAGTAATAATGATCTGAGTCATTCTACAAGTAAACTGTGAAATAACTTTGCATTTTAGAGACCTGGTGGTTTTTCCACACCTCCCCCTACCCAAAGTAAATCTTTCTCAGTTCATACTGTTTACCTAAGTTTTTACATTAATAAGAAATAGTCTTTTGAGGAAGGCAATATATTTTTAGTATCTTGAACACAGAAGGGACATACCTTGGTATGGGAACATATAGGTGCTCCTCTTTCAAATGGAATGTGCTTGAGACAAAAATGGAGAAAGGATTGAAAAGTTCTCTTCAGCAGTTTGTGCACTCCTGCTCTGATGTATTATTTCAGTGTATTGTGTGACGCTCATTTTGAGCCAGCTATCCACCATGTTTGTTTAAAGCCTTGAAAAATGAGTCCTCTGGTATGGTAATATGCTTTACATAGACGTCTATTAGAAATAGACAAGGATAAGGGTCCAAGGAGTTAGTGTTTGCTTATATTCAGAAGAGATCAGTATTTCTCAAACTTAGCACTACTGGCATTTTGGATGGAATATCTCTTTGTTGTGAAAGCTGTGTTGTGCCTTATAGGAAGCTTAGCAGAATCTTTGGCCTCCAACTAATGTCTCAAACATGCCCTAGGGGCAAGTTTAATCTCAGCTGAGAGTAGCTCTTCTAGAGTGAAAAATATATACTGAATATGTAGGGTAGAAGCTGAGTTTGGATCTCTACCATGAACTGTAGTGAGAACTCTGAGGGAGGTGTAGCAGAGCTACGATTTTCAGAAGAAATTAAGGAGTTTTGTTTCTCCATACCAATAACATTAGAAGGCTTTCAAAATGACTTAAAATCTTTAGGTAGCTAATTTTTTTCAGCTCTCTTTTCTAGCTTTAGTCTTGTGCTGTACCCACACCTTTTCTCTGTAGAAGTCCCATCACAGCATCATATTATTGGCCCAGTGAATTAGGCCTTACAAAACAGAGGACCTCCTCGTCTGTCTTACTCCCATCCTACCCTCTACCCTTTTGCCCAGAGTTCCAACATTCTAGTTCCTTTAAACAGAATGTTGGCTTATTCTTGGAATGTTTGAAAAAATATTTCTTTTTCCTAGTTTGACTTTAGCAGTGAAGTGTTGACCTTTGGTTCTTTTGGGGATTTTTTTTTTTTTTTTTAGTTCTTAGTGTGTAAAGAGCTCAATTAAATCATTCCATGTAAAACGCAGCAACTGAATCATGTAGAAATATAAAATGGTGTCTAGGTAACCTATAACCAATGTCAATTCCATTTACATCTCGTTTTCTGTTTATCTTTTTTTTTCCTCATCAAATGATTTTTTTTAATTTAAGGCGTAAAGCACCTAAGGTACCTAAGGTACCTTTAAGATGGTGTAGTAAATAGTCCATTATATTTCATTTTTTATTAAGGCAAGAATTATATTTTAGACATTATGGTTGAGAGATTCAGGTATAAGACACACAGGAGTAAAAAGTTTTTGGTACTGGATGTCTGTGTTATTGGGAACAAATATATATATTTTAAACTCAGAGGTATTTCACTATCCTTATTAGGAGCAGTGAATTAGGCCTTACAAAACAGAGGACCTAGTCTAATTGACCTAAAGAAAATTAGGTCAGGGTTTAAGTGGTTCGACCTTTTAGATTTAGCTTTCAGGCTTTAGTATTAGAGTGATAATCCTAAAGAAAGAAACTTATTTTAATAATGAAAGTTTTCTTTACATTATATGTGACTTTCTCAAGGGAAAATCTTATTGTTATATCTTTGAGGATGTTACAACTTACCGTCATCATTAAACCTGTTTCAGTGAGACTATATTGTACATATGGATACTTATTACATATTTTATGATAATTTTCAATGATATATGAGGGTAGAAAATATGCCAATAAAATTTTTACAAATTGTTTTTAAATTATTTGATTCTGAAACTTTGAGCTGTTATTCTCTCTCACTCCACCCATTATCCTTCCCTCCACCAGAGTCATCTCCACAAACAAACAAATACAAATCCACACCTTTTATCTTCTTCTTTAGCTTCTTAAAATGATGTGAGGAACTGGATCTCTTCTACTTGGTGAATATTTTTCCATTCCTGCCACTGACGAGCTATTTGAGAAACTATACCGTTCATCGCTTTGCTTTCTTTAAGCTTTTCCCGTGACTCCCCTAGTTGAGAAATTATGGCATTGCAGAACTTTTGATTTTGCATTGCTTTAGCTATTTGCTTAGAGTTGGCTCAGGATCTTAGATGTCAGAAAGTTCCTTGAGTGAGTGAGTGGATCTGGTATTTCAACAGAGGTTGTGTCTCTCTTCCTCACCTGCTTTGTATTAGCAGTTACTGTAATAGAAGCCACAGGTGGTGGGGATTTATGTTTTGAAAGTGCTGATGTTTCTGTATCTTCCCTTTTTCGTTCTCATTTTTTGTAGTTCAGGTTCTACTCTGCCTCTGGCAGCCCAGTTGCAGTAGGCTTTCCTGCCTTTGCTTTTCATTCACCTCTAGCCTGCAGTAGATATCATGCTAACTCCAGAAAACCATTCTTGACTTCTCCTTTCCTGTAGAAGAAAAGCTTTCTTGTAGACCTAGCTTCCCTCTGTCCTCGTGCTCTTTTCCTCAGGGCACCATTCTTCTCCAAACAGGAATGCTTGGCATATGGTGAAGCATATTTGCACTCTGGCTTCCAGAGTGATTTCGCCTTATGCCCTATCCGCTTCCCAAACTATTGTGAAACTTCAGGAACAGAATCTTTGTAAGTTGTCCTGACAAACCTTTTATTTTGTCAAGTCCATATTTAGTTCTTAATTATGTTAATATCTTCTGTAGGACTAGAATTCACCTGCAATATAAACCTTATACTTTGCCATTTTCAGTATTGATGGGAATGTAAACAGAAAGGAAACAGTAAAAGTAAATGACAACCAATAAGTGCATGGTATCTAAAAGCAAGTTGATTGCACAGTCATTATGTTTACTTGACACATTAGGTAAATTCAAGAAAATGACAATGGATATCTGAGGAGGGTCTTTTATGTTATTATACTGTAGTATTATTCCTTAAAATTATTTTTTTGTATTAAGCCTAGATCTCATTTTTTTACTCTTTATTTTTACACTGTTAGTTATAAAGAACATGAAATTAATTTGTCAATGATAGTAAGTCAGTTCAGTTCAATCACTCAGTCCTGTCTGACGCTGCAACCCCATGGACTGCAGCACGCCAGGCCTCCCTGTCGATCACCAACTCCCGGAGCCTCCTCAAACTCATGTCCATCAAGTCCACAATACGATCCAACCATCTCATCCTCTGTCATCCCTTTCTTCTCCTGCCCTCAATCTTTCTCAGCATCAGGGTCTTTTCAGATGAGTCAGTTCTTTGCATCAGGTGGCCAAAGTTTTGGAGCTTCAGCGTCAGTCCTTCCAGTGAATATTCAGGACTGATTTGCCTGAGGATTGACTGCTTGGATCTCCATGCAGTCCAAGGGACTCTCAAGGGTCTTCTTCAACACTACAGTTCAGAAGGATCAATTCTTTGGTGCTCAGCTTTCTTTATAGTCCAAGTCTCACATCCGTACATAACTACTGGAAAAACCATAACTTTGACTAGACAGACCTTTGTTGGCAAAGTAATGTCTCTGCTTTTTAATATGCTGTCTAGGTTGGTCATAGCTTTGCTTCCAAGGTGCAAGCGTCTTTTAATTTCATGGCTGCAGTCACCATCTGCAGTGATTTTGGAGCCCCCCCAAAATGAAGTCTGTCACTGTTTCCATTGTCTCCCCATCTATTTGCCATGAAGTGATGGGACCAGATGCCATGATCTTAATTTTCTGAATGTTGAGTTTTAAACCAACTATTTCATTCTCCTCTTTCACTTTTCATCATGAGGCTGTTTAGTTCCTGTTTGCTTTTTGTCTGTCATAAGGGTGGTGTCATCTGCATATCTGAGGTTATTGATATTTCTCCCGGCAATCTTGATTCCAGCTTGTGTTTCATCCAACCTGACATTTTGCATGGTGTAGTCTGCACGTAAGTTGAATAAGTAGGGTGAGAGTATACAGCCTTGACACCCTCCTCTCCCTATTTGGAACCAGTCTGTTGTTCCATGTCCAGTTCTAACTGTTGCTTCTTGACCTACATACACATTTCTCAGGAGGCAGGTCTGGTATTCCCATTGTTAGAAGAATTTTTCACAGTTTGTTGTGATCCACACCGTCAAAGGCTTTAGCATAGTCAATAAAGCAGAAGTAGATGTTTTTCTGGAACTCTCTTGCTTTTTTGATGATCCAACAGATGTTGGCAATTTCTTATTCCTCTACCTTTTCTAAATCCAGCTTGAACATCTGGACATTCACAGTTCACATACTGTTGAAGCCCAGCTAGAATTGTGAGGATTAGTTTGCTAACATGTGAGATGAGTACAGTTGTGCAGTAGTTTGAACATTATTTGGCATTGCCTTTCTTTGGCATTGGAATGAAAACTGACCTTTTCTAGTCCTGTGGCCACTGCTGAGTTTGCCAAATTTGCTGGCATATTGAGTGCAGCCTTTTCAAAACATCATCTTTCAGAATTTTAAATAGCTCAACTGGAATTCCATCACCTCCGCTAGCTTTGTTCGTATTGTCTTTGCATTCTAGGATGTCTGGCTCTAGGTGAGTGATTACACCATCGTGGTTATCTGGGTCATGAAGATCTTTTTTGTATAGTCCTTCTATGTATTTTTGCCACCTCTTCTTAATATCTTCTGCTTTTGTTAGGTCCATACCATTTCTGTCCTTTATTGTGCCATCTTTGCATGAAAAGTTCCCTTGGTATCTCTAATTTTCTTCAAGAGATATCTGTAGTCTTTCCCATTCTGTTGTTTTCCTCTGTTTCTTTGCATTGATCACTGAGGAAGGCTTTCTTATCTCTCATTGCTATTCTTTGGAACGCTGCATTCAAATATGATACCCATATTATAGGATGTGGTGGAAGATATTATTTAAACCTTGAAAAGAGTGCTAGGATTTTTAAGACAACAATTGAGTGTCCAACCACAGTCTTGATTTGTATTTTGTTATGCACTTCTTTCTACCTTGGAAAATTCAGTATACCACAGATTTACATCGGAGGACCTGATGTATTTGTCATATTTCTAAGTTGTATTTTTTGGTCACATGTTCTGGCTTGTAGTGACCCAATGTCTGGCATCCCAGAGTGTGACGCTGGACCCCAGATGGCATCTGAGTTGAATAAACTAAAGTCAGCGGCACCTGGTTTTGTAATGCTTAGGCTGTATTCTGTTATAATTTGTTAAATACTAATTAAAACCTGTAACAGAAGCGGGGCTAAAAATCTTAACAGAAATGGGACGAAACAATTTTAAAAGGAACGTTCATTACCATAAACTCAGTGGCTTGAAACAATGCACAGTTTATTACCTTTACTTTCTGTAGGTCAGAGCCTTATGCCAAACTCAGATCAAGATGTTGTTAGGGCTACTTTTCTTCTGGAGGTTGTGGAAGAGAATCCAACCTCTGTCTAGAGACTACCTGCTTTCATTGGCTCCTAGCCTCGTCTTCATCTTCAAAGCCAGCAGTGGCGAGTGGAGACTTTCTCATGTAGCATCACTCTCTTGTCTCCCTCCTTCACCTATAAGGACCTTTGTGATCACTTTGGGCCCACCCAGATAATCCAGGATAACAGGCTTATCTCAAGCTGAATCTTGAATCACATCTGCAAAGTTTCTTGTTTTGTAGGATAGCATGCTAATAGATTCCAGGGGCTGGAGGCGTGGGCATCTTTGGGGACTGTTATTCTGTCTGCTATAATCTGCCCTCTGGCTCCCAAAGATTCATGTCTGTTCCACGTGCAAAAACAGTTGTTGCTATTCAGTCACCAAGTTTTGTTTGACTCTGCACCCTCATGAGCTGCAACACGCCAGACTTTGGAGTCCTCCACTGTCTCCTCGAGTTTGCTCAAATTCATGTCCACTGAGGTGGTGATGCCATCCAACCATCTTATCCTCTGTCACACTCTTCTCTTGCCCTCAATCTTTCCCAGCATAAAGGAAGGTCTTTTCCAATGAGTCGGCTCTTCACATCAGGTGACCAAAGTGTTGGAGCTTCAGCTTCAGCATCAGTCCTTCCAGTGAATATTCAGGTTTGATTTCCTTTAGGATTGACTGGTTTGATCTCCTTAAAGTCTCAGCCCCTTACGGCATCAACTCAACACCCGAAATCTCATCCAGATCTCAGAATCTACTTCTGGTAAGGGGGAGAATCTTCATATAATTCATACTGGAACCAAATTTCTTTTTATCTGTGAACCTGTGAAACTAGAAAACACGTTATCTGCTCCAAGAATATAGTAAGAATGCACAGCTTGTGAAATAGGCATCAGTTCAGTTCAGTCACTCAGTCGTGTCTGACTCTCTGCAGCCCCATCAACTACAGCACGGTAGGCTTCCCTTTCCGTCACCAACTCCCAGAGCTTGCTCAAACTCATGTGCATCGAGTAGGTGATGCCATCAAACTATCTCATCCTCTGTCGTCCCCTTCTCCTCCTGCCCTCAGTCTTTCCCAGCATCAGGGTCTTTTCCAGTGAGTCAGTTCTTCGCATCAGGTGGCCAAAGTATTGGAGCTTCAGCTTCAACATCAGTCCTTTCAGTGAATATTCAGGACTGACCTGCTTTAGGATTGACTGGTTTGATCCTCTGCAGTCCAAGGGACTCTCAAGAGTCTTCTCCAACACCACAGTTCAAAAGTATCAGGATACCAGTCATTCTCATTCAAAAAGGGTTAAAGTGGAAAGAAAAAGACCTGTGTATTCAGTCTCATACACTTTGCAAACTACTTTGGGTTTCAAGCCTACGAACACTCTTGGTGACTCTGCTTCACTTTCTGGCCTCTGGACTCCGCCCTTCAATTTTCATCTTTTCTTTTCAAGGAAAGGCAGCACCGTTTTATCAGCCTGTTTCTTGTCTGTATGATGGTGATCTGACAGCATTCTTTCATTTTGTACTTTTTTCCTCTCCCATTTTCCAATAACCAGTAAGAGAAAAACAGGTTGCACCTTCAGCAGTTTGCTTGCCAACCTCCTTGTCTAAATATGCAAGTTTATAGTTCAGAAGCTCTGCTTTCCACACAACTGCAGGACATAATTCACTGATGCTTTGCCATGACATAACAAGGGTTCCCTTTCCTCTAGTTTCTAATAATACGTTCCTCCTTTCCATCCACATCCTTAGCAGCAGCACATGTTATGTTCGCCTGTTTATTGACAGTCTGTTCGTGATGGTATTCAGTTTTCTCTACCATCTTCCTCACTTTCTTCTGAGTCTCACCAGGGGAGCCATTAATATCTATATTTTAAAAAGCATGTCCAGGCAAATCTTGGCTTTTTTTTCCCCTGCTCCTGAAAATTCTTTCAGCTTCTACCCATTGCTTCATTCTAAAGCCATTTCCGCATTTTTAGTATTTGTTGTAACAACACTCTACTTCCAGATACCCTCACTGATATCTCATGTTTAACTTTAGGGATGCATAATGTTAGTAATTTTATATCCTTTGGTCCCTTGTAATTTACTGAACTGTTAGACTAACAGCGAAACCACCAGTTTCTGGTGCTTCATATTGAACTTGCAGTATTTCACTGGAGACATAGTGTGAATGAATGACTTTTCCTTTGTTTGCCTCCTCTTCAGTGAAGCTTTTCTGGACCGTTCAGTCTAAATTAGTCTTCTTTCCTCTCCCTTCCAAGTTACACCATTTTGTGTGTTTTTTTTTGTTTTTTGTTTTTTTTTTTAATTTGTTTTTTTTGTTTGTTTTTTATTTATTTATTTTTTATTTTTTTTATTTTTTAAATTTTAAAATCTTTAATTCTTACATGCGTTCCCAAACATGAACCCCCCTCCCACCTCCCTCCCCACAACATCTCTCTGGGTCATCCCCATGCACCAGCCCCAAGCATGCTGTATCCTGCGTCAGACATAGACTGGCGATTCAATTCTTACATGATAGTATACATGTTAGAATGCCATTCTCCCAAATCATCCCACCCTCTCCCTCTCCCTCTGAGTCCAAAAGTCCGTTATACACATCTGTGTCCTTTTTCCTGTCTTGCATACAGGGTCGTCATTGCCATCTTCCTAAATTCCATATATATGTGTTAGTATACTGTATTGGTGTTTTTCTTTCTGGCTTACTTCACTCTGTATAATTGGCTCCAGTTTCATCCATCTCATCAGAACTGATTCAAATGAATTCTTTTTAACAGCTGAGTAATACTCCATTGTGTATATGTACCACAGCTTTCTTATCCATTCATCTGCTGATGGACATCTAGGTTGTTTCCATGTCCTGGCTATTATAAACAGTGCTGCGATGAACATTGGGGTACATGCAAGTTTCACCATTTTGAAATCATCTTGTCCATTTACTTTTGTGTTTCTCGCATCTCTACACGCAGATTGGTTTCATCGGAGCGCGAACCCTGTACGACTTAGCACCTACTGAGGAGACACATACTGTCTTTTCATAAGCATTAATTAAATGAGTAACTAGTTAAATGATTCATTTTGAGTAATAGTCTTTAAAAGGGAAAAAGTCAATATATTATCCTTGTGCTTTGGGTAAATTAGTGAATTTTGGCCCATTGTATCCCTATTTATGTTTAATACCTTGCTAGTTAAGAGTAACTAGATAGAACCTACTATGTTATTTCTAACAGAGTTCTAAAAAATAACATAGAGGACCAAATTCTTGTTACATGATCAGAAAAATATTTTGACTCTTGGTAAGTGGTGGAGTAAAATGTGATTGTTTATTTGTATATTCTGAATACATTTTTTAAACTGTTTTATACTGAAGTATAACCAATTTACAGTGTTGTGATAGTTTTAGGTGGGCAACATAGGGACTCAGCCATACATATACATGTATCCATTCTCCCCCAAAGTCCCCTCACATCCAGGCTGCCACATGACAATGAGCAGAGTTCCCTGTGCTACACAGTAGGTCCTTGTTGTGAACACATTGTTTTTAACAAGATTGTTACACTGCTACTTCACATACTATTTGAATGCTTTGTTTTGAATGCTTTCTTAAAATGCATACAGTAATGCAACAAGACATTAAATATACTCTCACAACCGTATCTGGCCTACAGGATGATGCCCCGGTGGGTAACTTTGGCTTGCAGGAGCCAGCAGGGCTGCTCAGAAGCTCATCAGTTCTTTATGTCTCGCTGGCCTTCGTCTGGTGAGAATTGTTATTGGTGGCATTTGTAAATGTGGTTCATATTTTTGGTATTTTTCCTTAGGTTTGCTAACTCCTTGGGAGAATTTACAGTCTCCTTAGGGAAAGAAAAGTGGTATAAGAGACACCGGGGGAGGGGACTGCTTTGTTGATCTTGTGAGATGAGAGTGGATGCGGCATGCATCTCAGAAATCAAGTGGTCACAGATCTGCCCATTGCCTTCATGTAGTTCTGAGGGACTGTTGGATTCTGTCAGCTGTAAGCGTGGTATTGTACCTGAACCTACAATCTAGAAGAGACTTTGCCATCTGTAGTTTACTTTCTTACTTTTTCCATGTATAAGGACTTTTATTCCTCCAAGGGTTTGTTGTTGTTGGTCTGTAGGAAGACTCTCCACTTGGGAAAGGTGGTTGACCCAGAACTTGGGCAGTAAAATGTTTTCTTTAAGACCTTGGGCAGGTTATCCAGTTCTGTAAGCCTCAGTTTTCTATAAATTCCAGACGATAAGCATTGCTATCCTATAGGGCTGGGAGACAAAGTAAAGTAATGTATCTACAGTACGTAGAGCAGTTGTTCATGGCACACACATCTTAATAAGTATTGATATAAGCTGTTATTATAAATACTTCAGAGACTCCATGGAGTCAGCCCTCGCTCCCTGCCTCCTTGCAGTTTGATCCATTTATGGTCACAAATATTAAATCTTTTTGTTGACTCTTCTTAGCAAAGGGTGTGTACATAGCTGAAGAAGTATAAAATCAGTCGTAATTACTAGTTTCCAATCCCACCTCAGCTTTGTTCTGGGACTTGGATTTCTGTTAACAGACTCCCCACTGGGAATAGACCAGCTAAATACCTGTGCTAGGTTAAGAATTCTGTAGAGAGTGAATTTTGAGTAAATAGAAAACTTTACAAATGATTTAGAGGTAATTTTCTCTCCATTTTATTACCCGTTCATAGAATAAATGCAGCAATTTCCTGCAAACTTTCCTTTTGTCTTTCTTAAAAATAAAACATAGCTGTTAATATAAATTATGAAACATAATTTGAGTTGATTCAAATGAATATGCCATTTATCACTGAAGTTTATGATTATTTCCCACAAATTTTAGAACTTTTCTGAAACTTCCTGTATTGCTAACTCAAATAGATTCCTAACAAAACTCCAGAATTAAAATGAATTTACTTTTACGAGAGAAGCAGCATCTCTTGAAAAGTGGTCATAACCTTGAAATAAAAACAATGAAGCTTTGAATTTGTTATAGTACTTATTTTAATAATTTTTCAAAGACGTCCCTTAAGACTTAACCTTGAATTACCTGGAATTGTTCTGTTTACCATGCCTATTTAACCTATTTAAGGTTTGTACCAGATTTTTTTTTAATCCGGGTAATATACTTATCTAATCTACAATATATTTTTTCTTGTTTGGGCACATGTCTTTAATTTATTTCAGAAGCATGGAACCTGTAAGTAAACCATACAAGATCAATATAATGTAGTAGGAGAAGAAAACTGTCTCTGATTAGTAGTGTTGAAGTTAATCTTCTGAAGAATAACATATTTCTATGCAATTTAAAAATTTGACCCACTGAATTTTTACAAACTGAGCACGTCAGTGTCCCTAACAACCAGATCAAGGCATACCTGCCAGGGATGCTTTGTGACAGTAAAGTGGTGATGCCGGTCCCTGGAGTTGCTGGAAGTGAGGAGATGGGGCTCTCCCAGCTCAACGCCAGTGCACTGCGCTGGCTTCAATGCCTTCATCCTCTCTGGGCACACAGGACGTTCCCATCCTCTTCACACTTCCCTAAAGTCTCCTGTGTCCTGTTCCATAAATATTATCAAGTCATGCCTGGCATTAAAAGTAATAGAATCCGGACAAAAATTTAAAGTGATAAAATCATACACTCCTTTAAAAATGTTTCATCCCATATTTTGTCATCTAAGCTTTTCAAAATACTAGGCTATATTCCCATCATTTTCATTTTTAATTCAGTAGTTAAGCTGCTTTATGTTTTAAAATTGTGGACTTTTCTAATGATACAGAATTATTGGAAACTATGCAAACGCTCATGGAATGCACACCAATATCTTTTTAAAAGAGATAATGTCTTGTGACTTTGCTCTGTTCACTGAAGTTTCTTTTATAATTAGTATGGGTTTCTCATTCTAACTTCCACATCTCTTAACCTCTCTCCTGTTTTTTTTTTTTTTCATCCGTTTTTGTATGCTACTTAGATAATCTAGTTTACTTTCTCAATTCAGTAATAAATTAATGTGCCTTCTAACATAAGTGGTTTTTTTTTACTTCTCATGGTGACAATTTTGTTTCTAGAAACTGTTTCTAATCTTTTTTAATAGTTTATTACTCTATTTTTTTTTGTCTTAAATCGCTTTTATTAATACTAACTTCATAGTCTCTTTGCAGCTACTTGTAGTGTCTTGATTGTATCTCATGGTAAGTAGATTGTACTCTCTTGTAATTTTTTTGTCTGAGTGTATATGAACCAATACATGGCCTGTGTGAATTCTGGGCACCCTGTATTGGCTGCAGTTTTCCTCTGTTTTGCGAACTGAGGGCAGAGGACAGGTTTATTTCTCGTTTACCTAACATGGTGTTCTAAAACTGAAAGCATCATCTCTCCTCCACTCACTAAACCACTTTCTTCTTCTTCCTGTTTCCTTCTTACTTCCTGTCACCACCAATCCTTCACTTTTTATTTATTCTCACACCTAATTAGTGAAAATCACGATTGACTTTATTTTCTAAGTATTTTCCTGCCTTTTTTTTATGATCCAGCAACCTTGAATTTGAATATTTATGGTTCCTTTCACTCATGTGCTCTCTCTCTCTTTTTTTTTTTTTTTGCTTCCCTCTACCCTCCACTTGAGTTGACTCACTGGAAAAGACTCTGATGCTGGGAGGGGTTGGGGGCAGGAGGAGAAGGGGACGACAGAGGATGAGATGGCTGGATGGCATCACTAACTCGATGGACGTGAGTCTGAGTGAACTCGGGAGTTGGTGATGGACAGCGAGGCCTGGCGTGCTGCGATTCATGGGGTCGCAAAGAGTCGGACATGACTGAGCGACTGAACTGAATTGACCCTTCCCTTACGCGGTCTCTGGTTAGGTTGAGAGGTGTGTGTGTGTGTTCATTCATGTGCGCCTGTGTGTGTGAGAGGTGTGTGTGTGTGTGTGTGTTCGTTCATGCGCGCCTGTCTGTGTGAGCCCAGTGGGGAGGGTCTTCTGGGGATCCTCATTCACTTCCACTGTGCCCGTGACCCTGGCAGACAGCTTGTTTCCTGTCTACTGGCACCCACTGCTGAAGTGGGGGTGTCCGTGCTGGTCCATTATGTCTCATTTAATCACAGCCAGGACCATCTGTCTCACTGCCGTGGCTGTCCTCTGTCTCTAGTGGTGCTCTGGGTCTCCTGGTCTCCCCCTTTCCAGACAGCCCTTTGTTGCAGAGCCAGAATGTGGTAGCCAAGCTGTGAGCCCCCTGAGAGCTCTGCCTTCTCTAGTCACTTCAAGCAGGTGGAAGGTTCTGTGTGGCATCGATGCTGCGGAGAT
Organism: Capra hircus; assembly: GCF_001704415.2. Lineage (NCBI taxonomy): Eukaryota > Metazoa > Chordata > Mammalia > Artiodactyla > Bovidae > Capra > Capra hircus. The sequence continues at coordinate 79,247,219 of NC_030811.1, forward strand.
GCCAAGGTGCTGGAGGGAGATGAACTTGCGTGTTCTCTCTGCAGAGTCACACCACCAGGCTGCCTGGATGTGTTGCTGCCTTAGGCGACTTTCTTCTCCCATGATCCCAAATAGACTGCCTTTAGCAGTCTCTTCTCTGACGTCCCATTCACGCCTGAAATGTGGGCTCAAACAGAAGATCAGCATAGAGATGACTGCATACCTCCCTTGTCCACATGTGCCTTTTGCAGTTGCTCCCAGACCACTGAGTGCCTTGTGGCTGCCAGGGTTGCAGTCTCTGCTGTGTGATACCTAGAAAGTATGCCATGTGTATTCACCCATTTCTGTCTTGATGACACTAATGAACCCTTTTCTACCTCTTTCCCATTACTCATGTAAATGTGAAAGAGAAAAAAAAACACAAAAAATTTAAAAATATTTCTCACATTACATTCTCTGTTGTCCTTTACCTTCCTGCTCTGAAGCTGGTTTTTTTCCGCTACTGTCCTAATTGTGAGTTCTTGCTGCTCCATGTGTGCTCACCTTTATTTTCCTAAAGCAGCTCTTCTTAAGCACAAAAAGGTAAGTCGGAATCTTTTAAAATGTAGGTTCTAATTCAGTAGGTCTGGGATGGGATCTGAGTTTCTGCATTTCTCACAAGCTCAGAGGGGATCCCTTGGCTGCTGATCCACAGCCCAGGCCACACTTGAGAAGCAAATTCCTTGAGTAGGTGATCCTCCTGGGTTGTTCCCATTTATCCATTTGTACACATTTTGCAAGACTTATCCTGTCTTTGCCACATTCTTGAAGCCTCCCATAACCTTCTCAATAAAGTATTTAAAACAGCACTTCGCTCAAAGTAAGCACTCAGTATGTTTTATGCAGTCACATATATGTACATACATGTAAAATGCTTGTTGTTGTTTTATCGCTAAATCGTGTCTGACTCTTTTGCAACCTCATGGACTGTAGCCCACTAGGCTCCTCTATCCATGGCACTTCCCAGGCATGAACACTGGACTGGGTTGCCGTTTCCTTCTTCAGGGAATCTTTCCGACCCAGGGATCGAACCCACGTCTCTTGTGTCTCCTGCATTGACAGGTGAATTCTTTATCTGTGAGCCACTAAGGGAGTCCTGTATAATTCTTACCACTTATCATTTTATTGTCAACTTTTAATGTTAATCTGGAGTCTTGTTTTAGTAATGCATTTTGAAAAAAAACTACTTGATACTATCTTGCATGGAAGCATGCACTTCCTGGAAAGTGATCAAAAACTATAATTAATGATAATGAATCTTCTGTGTGTTTAGCAAGAATTTTTACAGTGGATTTCTTCTTTTGATGATATAATTGTTCAGGTCAGGTTGAATGTGACCTTATAATTTTTTATGAACATTTTCATCTGGTAAAGTTCATGATGAAATTCCTTTGTTAGAAGTAAATAAAAGACAGTTATAAAGTCTGAGGAAGTTTATAGCCATTGCCACTTTTATAACCTCAGCTTTCCTAATCTATGTGCACATACAATGCATTTTCCCCTGCCCTTAAAGGGAGTTCTGGTCTTAGAAAACTTATCTGTCACATTAATGTTTACTGACTTGCACTTACAAAATGTGATTAAATATAGCATAAATGTTCAATGACTTCTGTTTTCATTATAGTATCGTTAGCTGGCTGGGCTTACTTTAAGTTAGCTATGACATCTGGTTCTTATGAAACATATGTAAATTCATTCAACGAATATTTATAGAATGCCAACCCTATGGCCTGCATTGAGGTATCTGGGAATGGAAAAATCTTTGGGAAGCTGGTATTAATTACAGTAGAGAAAGCATTCTTTAAGCATTTTACCATTAGATAAGAACAATATGGTTATTTTTGGCTTGTTATAAGTTTAAGTATTAAAAACTGGGTTCTGGGTTTTTTCCACTCTGACATTTGTCTTACCCTTTGTAGTAGAGATCATTTTAACTTTGCTCTGGATGATTGCATTTTATACGTCAAGTTGGATTTTACTGCTTTTTGCCAAAAGCTGTTCAAAAACTTTCAGAGCAGAAAATATGTAATGAGCTCCACAGTGACTTATACTGTACCCATGGTATTTCAGAACTAATTCCCAGAGAAGTTGTCAGTCTGCAGATGTAGCCCATTGTAGTTCTTACAGTCACATCCAAAGTAACTGAAGCTCTAATCTAAGAAGTAAGCAGTATATAAAGAATGATTCTGAAAAATACGAAACTCTTAATAGACTCTTCATAGTGGCTAGCTTTTGACAGTCAGTCAGCAGAACTTAAGCTTTGTGTGATTCATAGACTTGTGTAGAGTTTGAATTACATTTGGGTGTGTTGGATGTTTTTGTTCATTAGTGGACAAATGTTATTTTAAAAAACAAAAGTGTTAGAAAATTCATCAGAATGAGTCTGTCAGGTATGCAGTTTATTTTTTCTGCATAAACATAGCCATGAAGAATTTCTAAAATGGGTTCCTATACATGGGGGAATAAGTTGAGAGTTGAACTTTATTAATTTAAGAATCATAATATTCTAAAAAAATAATTTGGCGTAATGATTTTGTCTGGATTCTGAAAGTTAAGATTTTCTGTGTGTGTGTTAGTCACTCAGTTGTGTCGGACTCTTGTAACTCCATCGACTGTAGCCCACCAGGCTCCTCTGTCTATGGTATTCTCCAGGCAAGAATACTGGATTGGATTGCCATTTCCTTCTCTAGAGTAATCTTCCCGACCCAGGATTTGAACACAGGTCTCCCACATTGCAGGCAGACTCTTCACCGGCTGAGCCACCTGGGAAGACATCTAAGTTAAGATTAGATGTTTAGATTTTTTGATATTTCTAACTATTAAATACTATGTGGGTAAGTTTCCAGTCAAGTTAAATCAGCTTATTTGCTAGAATATTTCAAGTTCAAATATAGGGGTGTAATTAGTTGTCATGTGTTTTCCATATAGATAGTATGATTGAAGAGAAGTTGGTTTTTAATTGTGTATAGGTATCCTTTTTATACTGTTCATTTACATTTGTTGTGATTTCAAGCTTTAGTTTACTATAATTAAGTTTCTAAAACTTGATGTGTGGCCTTAAGGAAGCATTTAGCCAGAGCATTTGTGGTATTAGTCTTTTGAATACATTTCTTCTATTAATAATGGATTATATGATATAGATCCATGGTGGTTTCATACTTCAATAGAGTCTGCTGTTACAGCTTCAGTAAAGAGACTTCATAAAAGACACATTCTTCAACTTTCTTGGACATAACATTCACAGAGTTTTTTCTTCCTTTCTAGCTCTCTGTTTCTCTTAATTTTATATTTAATGATATATCTCATTCTCTTAAATGTAAACTGGCATCTGTGCTGATAGATACGGTAAATATCTGACATGATAAGTATTTGAAGAACATTTCTGTTGCTAGGTGGGGCTCTTTATTGGCTAGGAAGAGATACTCCTCAAGCTGGCTCTGACAAAAAGGGCATCATTATTACAAGAGGCTCAGAGGAAGCCCAAGGCTGAAACTCTTTAAAATGGCAGGTGGGGAATCAGGGCTGGAACCTTTGGTTCTGGCTTGTGTATAGCATTGCCTCCATGATTTCCATCCAGCCTCTGGTTTCCACAGCCATGAACTTAAAGTTCACATTGCACCACTCACAGCCTCAAACCCTTAATTCAGTACAGTTCAGTTCAGTCACTCAGTTGTGTCCAACTCTTTGCAACCCCCAAAATTACAGCACGCCAGCCCTCCCTGTCCATCACCAACTCCTGAATTCACTCAGACTCACGTCCATCGAGTTAGTGATGCCATCCAGCCATCTCATCCTCGGTCGTCTCCTTCTCCTCCCACCCCCAATCCCTCCCAGCATCAGGGACTTTTCCAATGAGTCAACTCTTCGCATGAGGTGGCCAAAGTATTGGAGTTTCAGCTTTAGCATCATTCCTTCCAAAGAACACCCGGAACTGATCTTTAGAATGGACCGGTTGGATCTTCTTGCAGTCCAAGGGACTTTCAAGAGTCTTCTCTAACACCACAGTTCAAAAGCATCAATTCTTCAGCACTAACCTTCCTCACAGTCTTAACTCTCACATCATACATGACCACTGGAAAACCGTAGCCTTGACTAGATGGACCTTAGTCGGCAAAGTAATGTCTCTGCTTTTGAATATGCTATCAAGATTGGTCGTAACTTTCCTTCCAAGGAGTAAGTGTCTTTTAATTTTATGGCTGCAGTCACCATCTGCAGTGATTTTGGAGCTCCCAAAAATAAAGTCTGCCACTGTTTCCACTGTTTCCCCATCTATTTGCCATGAAGTAATGGGACCAGATGCCATCATCTTCGTTTTCTGAATGTAGAAATTTAAGCCAACTTTTTCACTCTCCACTTCACTTTCATCAAGAGGCTTCTTAGTTCCTCTTGACTTTTTGCCATAAGGGTGGTGTCATCTGCGTATCTGAGGTTATTGATATTTGTCCCAGCAATCTTGATTCCAGCTTGTGCTTCTTCCAGCCCAGCGTTTCTCATGATGTACTCTGCATAGAAGTTAAATAAGCAGGGTGACAATATACAGCCTTGACGTACTCCTTTTCCTATTTGGAACTAGTCTGTTGTTCCATGTCCAGTTCTAACTATTGCTTCCTGAACTACATATAGGTTTCTCAAGAGGCAGGTCAGGTGGTCTGGTATTCCCATCTCTTTCAGAATTTTCCACAGTTTATTGTGATCCACACAGTCAAAGGCTTTCACATAGTCAATAAAGCAGAAATAGATGTTTTTCTGGAACTCTCTTGCTTTTTCCATGATCCAGTGGATGTTGGCAATTTGGTCTCTGGTTCCTCTGCCTTTTCTAAAACCAGCTTGAACAACTGGAAGTTCACGGTTCACGTATTGTGGAAGCATGGCTTGAAGAATTTGAGCATTAGTTTACTAGCATGTGAGATGAGTGCAGTTGTGCAGTAGTTGGAGCATTCTTTGGCATTGCCTTTCTTTGGGATTGGAATGAAAACTGACCTTTTCCAGTCCTGTGGCCACTGCTGAGTTTTCCAAATTTGCTGACATATTGAGTGCAGCACTTTCACAGCATCATCTTTCAGGATTGAAATAGCTTAACTGGAATTCCATCACCCCCATAAGCTTTGTTCGTAGTGATGCTTTCTAAGGCCCACTTGGCTTCACATTCCAGGATGTCTGGCTCTAGGTGAGGGATCACACCATCTTTATTATCTGGGTCGTGAAGATCTTTTTTGTACAGTTCTTCTGTGTATTCTTGCCACCTCTTCTTAATATCTTCTGCTTCTGATAGGTCCATACCATTTCTGTCCTTTGTCAAGCCCATCTTTGCATGAAATGTTCCCTTGGTATCTCTAATTTTCCTGAAGAGATCTCTAGTCTTTCCCATTCTGTTCTTTTCCTCTATTTCTTTGCATTGATCGCTGAGGAAGGCTTTCTTATCTCTTCTTGCCATTCTCTGGAACTCTGCATTCAGATGCTTATATCTTTCCTTTTCTCCTTTGCTTTTTGCCTCTCTTCTTTTCACACCATTTGTAAGGCCTCCCCAGACAGCCATTTTGCTTTTTTGCATTTCTTCTCCATGGGCATGGCCTTGATCCCTGTCTCCTGTACAGTGTCTCGAACCTCCGTCCATAGTTCATCAGGCACTCTGTCAGTCCGATCTAGTCCCTTAAATCTGTTTCTCACTTCCATTGTATAATCATAAGGGATTTGATTTAGGTCTTACCTGAATGGTCTAGTGGTTTCCCTACTGTCTTCAATTTAAGTCTGAATTTGGCAATAAGGAGCTCATGATCTGAGCCACAGTCAGCTCCTGGTCTTGTTTTTACTGACTGTATAGAGCTTCTCCAACTTTGGCTGGAAAGAAGATAATCAATCTGAGTTCAGTACTGACCATCTGGTGATGTCCATGTGTAGAGTCTTCTCTTGCGTTGTTGGAAGAAGGTGTTCACTATGACCAGTGTGTTCTCTTGGCAAAACTCTATTAACCTTTGCCCTGCTTCATTTCGTACTCCAAGGACAAATTTACCTGTTACCCCAGGAGTTTCTTGACTTCCTGCTTTTGCATTCCAGTCTCCTATAATGAAAAGGACATCTTTTTTGGATGTTAGTTCTAAAAGGTCTTGTAGGTCTTCATAGAACTGTTCAACTTCTGCTTCTTCAGCATTACTGGTTGGGGCATAGGCTTGGATTACCGTGATATTGAATGGTTTGCCTTGGAAATGAATAGAGATCATTCTGTCGTTTTGAGATTGCATCCAAATACTGCATTTCGTACTCTTGTTGACGATGATGGCTACTCCATTTCTAAGGGATTCCTGCCTGCAGTCGTAGATATAATGGTCATCTGAGTTAAAAACCCATTCCAGTCCATCTTAGTTCGCTAATTCCTAAAATGTCGACGTTCACTCTTGCCATCTCTTGTTTGACCACTTCCAATTTGTCTTGATTCATGGACCTAACATTCCAGGTTCCAATGCAATATTGCTCTTTACTGCATCGGACCTTGCTTCTATCACCAGTCACATCCACAACTGGGTATTGTTTTTGCTTTGGCTCCATCTCTTCATTCTTTCTGGGGATATTTATCCACTGATCTCCAGTAGCATATTGGGCACTTACCAACCTGGGGAGTTCCTCTTTCAGTATCCTATCTTTTTGCCTTTTCATACTGTTCATGGGGTTCTCAAGGCAAGAATACTGAGTGGTTTGCCATTCCCTTCTCCAGTGAACCACATTCTGTCAAACCCTTAATTAGTTTTCGAAAATTAGACAGATCTGATCTGCCTGTCACAGCTTTTGCCTCAGGCTCTGGATTCACAGGTCTTTGGTGGGTGAAGATTGGGCCTCCTGTTGGTCCAGTGCTTACTCTTTTCAGGTCCAGGCAACTGTGGTCTGAGAGGAGTGCAAGGTCACTGAGCCTGTTTCTCGGTAAAGCCAAGAGGAGGGCTGTCAGACTGTTGAAGAAATATATGACATTGCTTCTGAATCCTTTATATATATCCAGTATAAGAAAATTATTTATGCATTTCAGACAACAAAACTGCTTTCTGTTAAGCTTTCTATCAGTCCTATTCATTGTCTCCTGTGTTCTGAACTGTTCAGTCTTGAGATTGATACAGTTCAGTTTAGTCACTCAGTCTTGTCCAACTCGTGTCCGACTCATTGCCACCCCCATGAACTGCACACGCCAGGCCTCCCTGTCCTGCACCATCTGTCAGAACTTGCTCTTCCCTTGTGACTCAGCTGGTAAAGAATCCTCCTGTAGTCTGGGAGACCTGGGTTCGATCCCTGGGTTGAGAAGATCCCCTGGAGAAGGGAAAGGGCATGCACTGCAGTATTGTGGCCTGGAGAATTCCATGGACTGTATAGTCCATGGGTTCTCTAAGAGTTGGACACAACTGAGCCGCTGTTGCTTTCAGCCTTCTTTATGGTTTAGAATTGTTTATAAATTGTTAGACCGTGTAAACTGTGACTTCATATTTTATATTCACTTAGTTATATGTGCCTTCAGGATACACAGCTTGAGAACTTTTAACAGAAGTAGAGAAGACTTTCTTATACAAGAAGAAAAAACATTGCAAATTGTAGTGGGCAAGATTGATTAATTCATTCATATTAACATTGATGACATATGCACTCTAAACACAGTGGGGAGAAAACATAGCATATGTTTTGTGGAAGTGCAAATTAAAACGAGACACCATCTCACACTTATTAGAATCAGGCAACACCAGATACTGAGCTGGACAACTTTCATACACTGTCGGTGGGAGCATCAAGGCAGAACCATTTGGGGTAATGTTTTGTCCATATCTAGTAAAGATATACATCCCTCAGACCAAGCAATCCCACTCCTAAGTATGGACTCCAGAGAAAGTGTTAACACTTATATCAAGAAAAATATTTCCTGTAATATTGTTACTAGTAAAAGCAACATTTGGAAATAATGGAATTATTCGTATTCATGTGGCACCCCACTCCAGTACTTTTGCCTGGAAAATCCCATGGACAGAGGAGCCTGGTGGACTGCAGTCCATGGGGTCGCTAAGAGTCGGACACGACAGAGCAACTTCACTTTCACTTTTCACTTTCATGCATTGGAGAAGGAAATGGCAACCCACTCCAGTGTTCTTGCCTGGAGAATCCCAGGGACGGGGGAGCCTGGTGGGCTGCCATCTTTGGGGTCGCACAGATCAGACATGACTGAAGCGACTTAGCAGTAGCAGCAGCAGCAGGAGTAAATGAGCAGGAATAAAGTAATAAGAGTTTATATTAAAAATGAAGTACTATAAACAACTCTACAAATGAAATACTCAAAGAGAAAGTGGATATATGATAAATCTCAGTGCCAATGTTAAGTTACATATGCAGTTTGTAAATGATATGCTCTATGGCACACTCAGGGCTTCTCTGATTGCTCAGCTAGCAAAGAATCCACCTGCAATGCAGGAGACCTGGGTTTGATCCCTGGGTTGGGAAGATCCCCTGGAGAATGGAACGGCTACCCACTCCAGTATTTTGGCCTGGAGGGTTCTGTGGACTCTATAGTCCATGGAGTTGCAAGAGTCAGACACGACTCAGCAACTTTCTAGTCTATGGCACAATCAAGTAAAGTTAAAAAAAATCTTAAGAACTATACCATATGTTTATAGGTACAAATGTATATAGCAAAAGTATAAAGAAATGCATGGAGAGGATAAACATCAAATTCAAAGTGCTGGTGATTCCTGAGAAGAGAGAGAGGGAATGAATGAGGGAGGGCTATCCAGGGTGCTGTAGTGCTTTATGTCTCAAGCAGTGTACTGGATACACCACACAGGTGTTGATTCTCTTATTTTCCAGATATTTGTTTGACTGAAATATTACATAAGAACACTGAAGTATTGTTACTCTTCACTAATTCTTGTCAGTTTTGGCATCCTCATTTTTGGGTGTGTTTCACATCTGTTACTTCCCAAGCCTTGTTTGCTAATAATGTCCATTGTCTTGTTCATCATCTTTTTTTTTTTTTTTTTTGCATTTTCATGTTAGGTTGAACTGTAGTAATTTCTTCCTACCAGAACTTCTTACCTACACACTTTCTGCCCTTCATTCTAAATTAATGCTTCTGAGTGACAGCCTTGATCCTAGCAGTAACTACTCAGAAGTATGTAGTAGTTGTGATTACTTACAGAAAATTACCATGTATATGACTTTTGTAATCAAGAACCTCTGTGGTTTGGCGTCTGCCCTGCCTTTCCATATTTCCCATGATGATCCCTTGTCTCTCTCTGAACACTGCACGTGCTTTCCCCATGGATACCCTTCCTCATGCGGTTCCTCTTTCTAGGAACACCCTTCCATCCTTCCCGATTTCCAGTCCTGCCCAAGAATGTTCATGAGTAGAGAGAGTTTGGAACAACCTTCATCCAAATTGAAATATCTGGATCCTTAATAAAGAGAAAACAATTCTTACAGATTCCTAGTACTGTTTTAAATGTATTGCAATATCACTTGATTATATATAGTTGTGCAAACATGTAATTAGGTTTAAAAAAGTCATATATTTCTTACTCCTAATTAGCTACAAAGCCAAAAAAATTACGAAACTACTTATACAATTCCCACTAACATTTATTCTGTGCTGGTTGTGTTATGAGTCAGGTATACATTGCTTTTGCTTTTGGCATGCCTGTACTAATAGGCAAAATGCCCCAATTCTCTCCTTCCCTTTCTCTAATTGAGTTATTCAAACCCCTCATTCCTATGGTGTCACTGTCATTGGAATAAATGCCCACTGAGGCATCATCTGTGATAGCATGAATCATAAGGCTCAGTGCTACACCCACCAAGTAACCTGATTTTGTGCATGGGGGAAACAAGGTATATTTGGAGATAAATGCAGATTCACTAATAAATAGTAAAGTGACTGCCATAGCAGATGCCACACACATCAAACATGGTCTTACTGTCAAGGAGTTTGAATTCAGTTGCTCAGTCATGTCTGACTCTTTGCATCCTGATGGACTGCAGCATGGCAGGCTTCCCTGTCCATCACTAATTCCCAGATCTCACCCAAACTCATGTCCATTGAGTCGATGATGCCATCCACCCATCTCATCCTTTGTTGCCCACTTCTCTTCCTGCCTTCGATCTTTCCCAGCATCAGGGTCTTTTCCAGTGACTCAGTTCTTCACATCAGGTGGCCAAAGTATTGGAGCTTCAGCATCATTCCTTCCAGTGAATATTCAGGACTGATTTGACTGGTTTGATCTCCTTGCTGTGCAAGGGACTCTCCAATAGTCTTCTCCAACACCACATTTCAAAAGCATCAAAACTCAAGGAGTTTAGTGGTAACATAAAGCAAAAGGAAACATTACAGAAGAAAAAATGCTGGAGGTGGTATTTGAGCATATACAGGGAGGCACCAGGATTTCAAATTCAGAGCTGGTCACTGTTCAGTCCTTAAGCTATTAACGGATACAAGCAAAAAAAAATTAGGTCAGTGTGTTTCATTTTGAATTGATTTCTCTAGTTCCATATTTATTTTCTTCATTCTGCTTCCATTGCTGCTGCTGCTAAGTTGCTTCAGTCGTGTCTGACTCTCTGCGGACCCCATAGACGGCAGCCCACCAGGCTCCTCTGTCCCTGGGATTTTCCAGGCAAGAATACCGGAGTGGGTTGCCATTTCCTTCTTCAATGCATGCATGCTAAGTTGCTTCAGTTATGTCCGACTCTGCGACTGTCTGGACAGCAGCCCTCCAGGCTCCTCTGTCCACAGGATTCTCCTGGCAAGAATACTGGAGTGGGTTGCCATTTCCGTCTCCCATTGGAAGGTTTAAGAGTATCTAAAATTTAAATATTAAATCTTTCACAGGAACTTTTTTTTTTTTTACATGAAATGTACTTCCATTGCCTCTCTTCTTTTTCACAGACCTATTCCCTTCAGTTTTCTAGAACTAAGGAAGGTGATGATAATGCCATGTTACAAAGTAGGAAATAGAGGCTTAGAGTTGTGTGTAATTTGCCCAAGGATAGACAGCTGCTGAGTGGCCAGGCTGGGCCTTTTATATACATCTCTTGATTAAATTCCAGGTTCTTAACTCTCTTGGTATACTGCCTGGTCAGTACTTTCTTAAGCTTAAATCTGGAGTAATCTACTTTTCTGTTGTTTCATGTAGGTTTTTTTTTTGCATCTGTGAAATTAAAGGGTGTATTAGGGTGAAAGGGCTTGGTACAGAATAGGCATTTTCTAAATATTGCTTGAATAAATTAACAGTTGTGTCTTATGTTGAAAGAGCAATAATTTAAAACACCAATATTAGCTGATGCATAATGAGATGTTTTAGCTAGATGTTTTTTAAAGGGAAACTGAATGATACGTTAAAATCGTTCAATGTTAGGTCTGAGAAATCAACTTCAGAATCTAATCTGAGGTTAGTGTAGATTTAATACCGTCTCTTCCATCTCCAGATCTAGGGCTGAAGTATTTCAAATGAGACATGAAATTTATTGTTTAAAAAAATAGTAAAATTGAATATCCTGAATCTTTGAAGAAAGAGTTAATTATACCTGAAAGTGAAAGTGAAGGCGCTCAGTCGTGTCTGACTCTTTGTGACCCCATGGACTGTAGCCTATCAGGCTCCTCTGTCCTTGGGATTTTCCAGGCAAGAGTGCCATTTCCTTCTCCAGGGGATCTTCCCGACCCAGGAATTGAACCTGGGTCTCCCGCATTGCAGGCAGGCACTTTACCATCTGAGCCACCAGGGAAGCCTGTAATTTATAATCACTATACTATATTTGGCCCTCAGTGTGGCTCAGATGGTAAAGCATCTGCCCACAATGTGGGAGACCTGGGTTCGATTCCTGGGTTGGGGAGATCCCCTGGAGAAGGAAATGGCAACCCCTCCAGTATTCTTGCCTGGAAAATCCCATGGATGGAGGAGCCTGGTAGGCTACAGGCCATGGGGTCGCAAAGAGTCGGACACGACTAAGCAACTTCACTTTACGCTATATTTACCATAGGAAAAAATTATGAACTATTTGATTTTAGAACAGCTGTTTTCTATATCAGTGACTTTCCCATTAACCAAAGTAACTAAAATACTAAATTTTAAAGATAATGCCACAATGTAAAAATAACCCTCTCAATGACAAACTGATAATGATGGAAACTGAGGACAGATTAAATTAATCAAGCTTGTCAGGTCTAATATACACTTTATGAAAAATCAAAATATTTTCTTTAACTTTGAATTCTTTTTTCTTTGACATAGGCATAATAAGACAGTTTTATATTTTTGGTTTAAGGGTTTGATTGTAAAATGTATGTCTTAAAATTGGTAAGCATAATTAATGCTTATATTTTTCTAACTTTGTAAGTATATTTGAACAGTGGTATGTCTAATTATCAAATTGGAATTAAAACATTTCCATTTCTACAGGTGCTTTTGCTCTGATTCGCCATAGGAAAAATGTGAAGTTTTAAGTGAGAGATTAGAAAGTTATCCTATTAATAAGATAGGATGCTTATTCCTTCAGGAATGCTAAAATACTGTAAATGTATAAAGAAGTGTTTCTGGTGAGCTTATCTGAGGGGTCATTTTAATTGTCTGAAATACGGCCATAGATACTTTACTCAGCTCAGTTCAGTTCAGTTGCTCAGTTGTGTCTGACTCTTTACCACCCCATGAACCACAGCATGCCAGGCCTTCCTGTCCGTCACCAACTCCCAGAGTTTACCCAAACTCATGTCCATTGAGTCGGTGATGCCATCCAGCCATCTCATCCTCTGTCATCCCCTTCTCCTCCTGTCTGCAAGCATTCCCAGCATCAGGGTCTTTTCCAATGAGTCAGCTCTTCACATCAGGTGGCCAGAGGATTGGAGTTTCAGCTTCAACATCAGTCTTTCCAATGAACACCCAGGACTGATCACCTTCAGAATGGACTGGTTGGATCTCCTTGCAGTCCAAGGGACTCTCAAGAGTCTTCTCCAACACCACAGTTCAAAAGCATCAATTCTTTGGCGCTCAGCTTCCTTTATAGTCCAACTCTCACATCCATACATGACCATAGGAAAAACATTAGCCTTGACTAGATGGACCTTTGTTGGCAAAGTGATGTCTCTGCTTTTTAATATGCTATCTAGATTGGATATAACTTTCCTTCCAAGGAGTGTCTTTTAATTTCTTGGCTGCAGTCACCATCTGCAGTGATTTTGGAGCCCCCCAAAATAAAGTCATCCACTGTTTCCATTGTTCCCCCATCTATTTCCCAAGAAGTGATGGGACCCGATGCCATCATCTTCGTTTTCTGAATGTTGAGCTTTAAGCCAACTTTTTCACTCTCCTCTTTCACTTTCATCAAGAGGTTTTTTAGTTCCTCTTCACTTTTCTGCCATAAGGGTGATGTCATCTGCATATCTGAGGTGATTGATATTTGTCCCAGCAATCTTGATTCCAGCTTGTGCTTCTTCCAGCCCAGCATTGCTCATGATGTACTCTGCATAGAAGTTAAATAAGCAGGGTGACAATATACAGCCTTGACGTCCTCCTTTTCCTATTTGGAATCAGTCTGTTGTTCCATGTCCATTTCTAACTGTTGCTTCCTGACCTGCATACAGACTTCTCAAGAGGCAGGTCAGGTGGTCTGGTATTCCCATCTCTTTCAGAATTTTCCACAGTTTATTGTGATCCACATAGTCAAAGGCTTTGGCATAGTCAATAAAGCAGAAATAGATGTTTTTCTGGAACTCTCTTGCTTTTTGATGATCCAGCGAATGTTGGCAGTTTGATTTCTGGTTCCTCTGCCTTTTCTAAAACCAGCTTGAACATCTGGAAGTTCACGGTTCACGTATTGTTGAAGCCTGGCTTGGAGAATTTTAAGCATTACCTTACTAGCGTGTGAGATGAGCGCAATTGCGTGGTAGTTTGAGCATTCTTTGGCATTGCCTTTCTTTGGGATTGGAATGAAAACTGACCTTTTCCAGTCCTGTGGCCACTGCTGAGTTTTCCAAATTTGCTGGCAGATTGAGTGCAGCACTTTCATGGTTGACAACACATTTCAGTTATATAATTTTTAAGGTTATTTTCTTTGTTATAGTAAAGCAAATCGTTGGTGCATTTTATATTTAAGAGAAAACTATAAAATATCTCTTGATAATGGTGTTTTCTGCAAGTTGGAAGAATTTACAAAGATTTCAATTATTGTAACTAGAACTTTGGCTTCCGGAATAGCTTTCTGGGCTGCGTTCCAAAATTATAGGTGGAGTCTAATTGTGAAAGATTTGGACTTGTTTATTAGGTTATAGATATAGTATTTTTAAAGTAGATTATTTTTATAAAATATTGTTTCATCTTTAATTAGATATACTGCTGTAGAAGAAATACCTATTATATATTATGGGGAAAATTAAATAACATGCCAGTTATTCTTTATTTTGTCTTAGCCTACCTTTGAATTCATTTTTAAGTGCATCGTCTATAAATGTTGTATTTCTAACTAAAGTGTAGAGATTTTTTAAAATTACTGACTTAGTGGGATTATACAACATTTGTTTTATTGAGCTTTTCTTAGTAAAAGGAAAAGTTTAATGTTTTTAATAGAATCTCATTAACTTGAATAAGGACAAATGATTCTGAGAGTTGATATTAAATGAATACATGGGTTGTTTTGTGTTTTTAATATTTTAATCATAATTGAATTGCTTTTTCCTGCATAAAAAAGGAAATAAAATTTTCTTTGCTAGTATTATGAATTTCAGATAATTTCTAATTCTATATTTCTATCAGATAATACCTGTATATAGCATAAGAATGATGTTCTTTTGGTATATACCAGATCTATAATAGTTAGACTTCATTGATTTCAGAATGTATTTTTTGGTGTGTGTTTTTTTTTGTTCTGAAATAAAATGATTTTGTCAAGGTTAAACAAAAACTCATATGTGCTTACATTCCTTAAATATATTTTATGTAGTCTGGTGTTCAAGACTTTGCACTCTTAGTCATTAAGGTGTCAAAGTCAGCGAGTAGGCTGGTGTCTTTATTATTAAAGATCAGTGATTATAATTGAGGTTTTGAAATTTTAAGTAGCAATGGCATTCCAGAAAGAATGATAACAGAGTTATTCAGCTAGATGTTTAAGAGAATGAAATCCAGTGTGTCACTGAGCAGACTATTAGAAAGTGAATGTACAGATGAGCAGGCAAGTTTGCCTGTCTTCCAGATGACATTAAGATCAGAGCTGTTGGAGCAGGCCTGAGTTGTGGAGGGCACCATGCTTCTTTGCATAATTCTTCGGAACACTTTCCCCCTGTCTTAAATATGCTGTGTTCACTAAGCACTTACTGTGGGCTTATCGTATGCCATGCATCCTCTTGGAGGCATGTTGGAAGCAGTAAAAGAAAATAAGGCAAGAGAAGGCTCTTGTACCCTGGATCTAGTGCTAAGAGGTTTAAGACTGGATCTAGAGGTGAGAGAGTTAAGATGCTCTTTTAGGTGAAACAAACCCCCAAGTATAAGTATACTTTTTTAAAAGGAGGGCTTTTGAGTACAGAAATGAAATCATTTTTTTCAAATGGCAAAGCTTTTAATGAGGTTCACGTGCTGAATAAGCATACTAATACTTAACAGTGTTTCTAGACATTTCATTAAACTTTTCTTTCCCAAAGAGCGACCTTCAGATAAAAAGTCACAGTGAAAAGGGCAAAGCACTGTATTCTCAGGAGGTTCCAAGCTGCTCTTGCCAGCCTAAGGATATCCATCCTTTTCAAATTCCTCCAAGTCCACCCTGAGATTTGTGCTGCTGCTGCTAAGTCACTTCCGTCGTGTCCGACTCTGTGCAACCCCATAGACGGCAGCCCACCAGGCTCCGCCGTCCCTGGGATTCTCCAGGCAAAAACACTGGAGTGGGTTGCCATTTCCTTCTCCAGTGCATGAAAGTGAGAAGGGAAAGTGAAGTCGCTCAGTCGTCTCCAACTCTTACCGACCCCATGGACTGCAGCCCACCAGGCTCCTCCGTCCATGGGATTTTCCAGGCAAGAGCACTGGAGTGGGGCGCCACTGCCTTCTCCATGAGATTTGTGAGGGAGACTCAAATCCCTCGTGTCTCTTTTCTTGGCTTCTGCATGAACTCTGTTGTTTTCCAGTGTTCTGGCTACAGCTCACAGTGGTGATGTCTTCTAAGGCTGTTGAGATCAGAGATATCCTAGCTTTTGCCGTGTCTCATTGCTCACACAGACACACTGGGACTCTTGGTGCCCTGGCTTGAGCTTGCTTGTCTGTCTCGTAGTCTCTCCAAGTCTCTTGTCGTGGTTCCTGTGTCAGGTTGAGAGCACTGTCCTTGGCCCCAGCTGCTGGCACAGGTTCCAGAGCCTTGTGCTCGCACAGTCCCATGGAGAGTTTTGTGAAACACTTCTGTTTAGGTTTGACTGGCTTGTTGATTGCAGTGCCCTTGTACAGGCATAGCTGTCTGACATCATGCTAAGAACCGTAGCTCTGAGGCGCCATCGTTCTTTGTTCTTGAGCCAGTCTGTGTGGATTGACTGCTCACCACCCCCAGCCCCCAATTTCTTTCGATATAGTGTCTTCTAGTGTTTAGAAAAGCCTTAAATCCTAGGTGACCACAGCTCAAGTTCAAGAAATATACTCGGTGGGTGGTTCTTAGCAGACATTTGAGACGTTTCTATTTACTGTCTTCTTTTTCAGCAAACTGTTTTCACATTTTGAATTACGCTTTGCTTCCCATTTGGGTGGCAGAGAATCTTTAGCCGTAGTTGTCTCCAGGTCGATTTTTTCCACTTCACTTTTCTATGATGAAAGATCCTAGTTTTCAAGCAGGCAGAATTCAGTTTCCATCTTAACATCAGCACTTTAACTGTTGGAGTGACTATGATGCATTTCTACATTTCTGGGAAGCTTAATCTCCTCATCTGTGAATTTGTAAGAAAATATCTGTCTTACAGGGTTTGTTGTGAAGTTTAGATATATATCAGGGGCTGTGCACATGCTGAATGCTTATTATGTGGTAGGTAATGTTGACCTTCCTGGCTTGGTTGGATCATTCATTAACCATCAGTAAATAAATGAATCTTTCCTGTTACTTTGCTTCATAGATCTGTGCTTAACAGGCAGCTCTACTGCAAATCAGTTCTCTGCAGCTTCTCTGGAAAATGACTGCTTCTTTTTAAATGATCTCACCAATCACCCCAAAAGTGACTTATATGTTGTTTATTGGTAGCTCACTGCAGACAGTTTTCCTTTAAAATGTGAGGGGAAACATTGGGACTGTTTGCACATGATGTAAGCATATGACAGTCAGCAGAGTCTAGATTAAAACGCAACAGCTCACAGAGCCCGGCGTTTCTGCAGTTCTCTGGACCACAGTCTGGTTATTTTTACAGATGGGAGGAAGCAACCAGGTGATCTTTGAAGAGCTTCTCCATGTTAAAACAATCTGTTACTGTCTAAGACAAGCTCTGTTATGCTCAACTTTGTATTTTAGGCTAGAGGTTTCCACATAAGTACGATGTATTCTGATATTCCTATCCTGGAATAAGTAGATATCCAGGATAAACCTAATACAAGTCAGAGTTTGGAAATAGATCCAACAGCTTCCAGCCCTTTTGGTTGTGGCCTTTGATGATTTTCATTAAGTTTTAAAAATAGATAGTACTTATGATATCCATTTGCAAATCAGAGAATTAATTTCAAGTTATTTGCCAATGTATTATTTGTAGTGATTTTACCAGTTAAGGAAGAATATTACCTTGAATTGTTATAGCATATTATATTCTTGAGAGCAATGTGAAAATCTGTTAAAGAGGATATTTTGATAAAACAATTTGAGTGTTTTCTAAAGAAGGCAGTAATTAATATTTTTTATATTCCTTCCATTTTGTGATTGTTTAGTCGCCAAGTCATGTCCAGCTCTTTGCCACCCATGGACTACAGCACACCAGGCTTCCCTGCCCCTCACCATCTCCCGGAGTTCGCTCAAGTTCCTATCTCCTTCCATTTAGTAATACTGTTTTTCAGGAAAAAAAATTTGATAGCTGACATCATAGTTGATATTTTATGGTTTATTTTGCAATAGTTTTCTGAATTTCCATAAATCAAGTAGAATGGTTTCTTAGTTCTCATTACCTCTAAGAAGTACTGAGTTAGTCTTTAATATGCTTATGTTCATTGTGTATATCCTTAAAGTAGGTATGGTAAGCACCTTATTATACTATACAGCTTGGTATTCACAGAACGCCTATTGGCATTCTTCATATTAGTGTTCCAAGGATAGTTTGTGAGAAACTCAGTCTTGTATAATTCTTAGCAGTTTATGAAGTACTGTTCATGATTACCTCCTTTGATTTTCATGACTCTGTTAGGTATTGTTTTACTAGTCAGATGTATGAGTATTGGAGAAACTATGGCTATATTACAAAGGCGCATGTTTACTTAGCTGGAGATTTTATATTGAGAAGGAAATTTGATCTTAACCCAGCGATGGTGTGTTGTTTTAAGAAGTATTTGCGAAGTTAATTCAGTACAGCTTTGGTGATTAAAGGGAAATATATTAGAAGACATTGATTTAGGGAATGAGAGTTTAAGAATGTCAACTATTTACCACTGGGCGTGCGAGTGAAATTTTCCACTCCTTAATTATGTTTGTGTCAATAAGAAAGAATTTCTTTCAGTGTTGTACGTTTTTAAAAGTACATTATCCCTGATGCTGGAAAAGATTAAAGGCAAGAGGAGAAGGGGATGGCAGAGGATGAGATGGTTGGATGGCATCACCAATTCAATGGGTGTGAACTTGGGCAAACTCTGGGAGATGGTGAAGGTCAGGAAAGCCTGGCGTGCTGCAGACCATGTGATCACAAAGCGTCAGATACAACTGAGCAACTGAACAGCAGCGGTGGCTCTGTAATATAAACTCCTTGGATTCTTATTAACTTAAAATTTAAAGTACGTGTTAATCTCTAATGCTATTGTTTGCTAAGGCTGCCTGTGTTTGTTTCTAAAGTGGGAGCCCCACAGTCAAAACCATTGGATCATAGACTGATAGGAAGTTGTGTTGAAAGAGATTTTCTGTGTCCCTTAGTCCATCCTTCTCTTCTAAAAGCTGAAATGATCCCTGCACCATTCCTTCTGGATCATGGAATCATATAGCACGATTGATAATCACTGGAAAGATGCTCAGTTTTATTTATTAGCAGGTGCTTATATATTGCTTAGCATTTTCCAGACAGTGTTCCAAGGGACCCATAAATATCAGCTTATTTCATTAATTGTTATCGAGTGTCTGCTAATATGCCAGGTACTTTGCTTGGTTTTTTGAGTTATTTTATTAAATTTTACAGCAGCTGACTGAAAATTTGTATTATTATACACATTTTACTCTTCTCATGCATCTCAAACTGAGACGACACACCTGGATACCAAGGTTAATACCAAAGACAGGAAAAGAACTCTGCTACCTCTTCTGGAATTGGTTTTTTTGATACCCAAGCAGAATCAGCAGATGTTAAAAATAACATGTGGACCTGGGTTTGTTTTTTAGTCCAAGTACTAACTGCAGTTTCGTGGGGAGACTCAGAGCTGGCTTGCTGAGATGACCCAAGGGAGGCTGACACCCCTAAGTTCCAGGCTTGTCTGTGGTCCCTGTATATATTTCCCTCTGGCAGTATACGTGTCACTTCTCTTTTATGTAGCATCTGAAAGGGTTTTAGATGATTAAAGGAGAGAATGGCCCCTTCCCCGAAGCCTCCCACTCTTTTGTATAAGTTAAATAATTTAAGCTCTATAATCCTTCTGTGAGCATTATTCTCAGACACCTTAGCATCAGTAGCCCTGCTGTAGGCAGGCCCACACCTGTTTGCAAACTCCACATACATTTATACAACGGCAAGGACTTAGAAACTGCTTGATCTCTGCACGTCCTCTAGTAGTATGTTGTTTAGAGTAGATTCTCTGTCACTGTTTGGTGTTCAGCAAACTTCTCTTTACTCTTGGCATGTTAATTATATCCCACTGAAATTCATTACATAACTACTTAACTCAAACCGGTAACATACATTTGAAAAATTGAAATTTTGAGTCTACGTTCTGTTTCCTACATCCATTTTAACATATGTGGAAACAATTTGTCCTTGCCCTTTATTACTGAATTTTGAGATACTAAGAGATGCTGGTATTCCTTCTATTTTTTTCCTCCTATCTCATGATAAAAGAATAAGTTTTATAACTAATTATTCACAGATAGTAATTCATTAAACCCATTATTTAAATAGATACCAGATACACACCCACCTAAACTAGAGCTTAGCATTGTTTTCTTGTATTGAGCACAAGGATATTATGGGATATCTGTTAAAGCCTTTCTGAAACTAAGCTACTTTTGGGCTCATGTGTAGTCATGCCTTTTTCTCTGTCTAATAATCTCATCAAAATAGTACTGACCTTTTTTAGTGAACCTGTAGCTACTTCCTCATGCCAGGGATTTGTGTTCTAAATGCTTACAATTTACTTTTTGTAAGTTGTCTTCAAAGTTGTCAGCAGTTTATTCCAGGCTTACCTGATTTCTTATTTCTTTTCTTCTCTAGCCTTCACGATGTCTCAACTTTCATTTGATGACTTTACAAAGATACCAGCAATTGGAGAAGCAAGAGTGATGGCTTACTAACAGTGGGTTGACATTTGAGAGCATGAGAAACCACCCACTTCCTCCCCTTGGCCTTTTATGAGGAATGGAGAGAGATCAGAGAGAAGGATTTATAACAGATTAGAAAATAAACCCTAATGAGAAAAAGCTAAAGATGGCATATCTGTGTCCCCCCCACCCCAAAAAAGAAAGCTAAAGACTTTAAATGTAGTGTGATGGCCAGCTGTTTTGCACATTCCATGAAGACCATACAAAAGGAAATGGACTTAAGCAGGATTATTCAAGGATTTATATTGAGTATAAATAGAGGTTTGACTCTAAATATTGTTCATCTCTGGGGTGACTTTTTAAAGGAAGTAGGATATTTTCCCTCCCTTCTAATGTCTAAAAATAACAGATTTTCATCTCTCAGTAATAGTGTAGCCTTGTAGTGCTCCCCAAGGCTAACAGAGATACTAGGTGACCTTTACAAATCCTTTCTGGTCCAGTGATTCTGTCTTTTCACAAATCTCACCTCACATCTACAGATCTGATGCCTTAGAGTCACTCCAGTTCTTTCTCTTTCTGTCATTTAAAATGCTGTGAACATTCCTTCATGAAGCTGCTAATGGAAAAGTGACTAGGCAGTTTAGTGTGCTGTTCTGTATAAAAATAAAACTCAATATGTTTATGTAAAATATAAATGCTTCCTATAATGTTTTGGTAATTTAAATGGCAGGTGATATGATTAATTGTTTTTAATGATGGTCTTTGCTTTTCAGTTCACCCTAAGAGTTTTGGCTGAAGATTTTTTCTGTCTATTGTGAAACTGAATATGCTAGCATTTATTTTTACTTGATATTTCAGATATTTCATTACTAGGTAGTTCTTCTAGCTAAACTATTTTATAACTGGGGGTGTTTTTCACTGTAGTACTTCTTAGAAACTAGATTACTCTTAAGCTGGTCATGTTATCTATCTCAGAAGAACAAATGCTGTTTGGGAACATCAGTTCTTAATTTTCTCTGTTTTGGAAATAAAGTTAATTACAGATATAATCAAAATAACAAAGTTCAATCTGTAAGTTATTTCCATAACAGTTATTGCATCCTTTTTACAGGAGATGCCATCCTGTTTGCCCTTCGTTACTTTGTCCTTCATTGAGAATTAGAGGCAGAGAAGGTGGTTGTTCAGTCGCTCAGTCATGTCGGAGCCTTTGTGACCCCATGAACTGCAGCATGCCAGGCTTCCCTGTCCTTCACCATCTCCTGGAGCTTGCTCAGGCTCAGTGTCCATTGAGTCGGTGATGCTGTCCAACCATCTCATCCTCTGTCGTCCCCTTCTCCTCCCACCTTCAGTCTTTCCCAGCCTCAGGGTTTTTTCCAGTGAGTCAGTTCTTCGCATCAGTTGGCCCAAGTATGGGAGCTTCAACTTCAGCATCAGTCCTTCCAGTGAATATTCAGGGTTGATTTCCTTTAGGATGAACTGGTTTGATCTTGCTGTCCAAGGGACCCTCAAGAGTCTTTTCCGACCAGTTTGAAAGCATCAATTCTTTAGTGCTCAACCTTCTTTATGGTCCAACTCTCACCTCCGCATGACTACTGGAAAAACCATAGCTTTGACCATATAGACCTTTGTCAGCAGAGTGATGTCTCTGCTTTTTAATATGCTGTCTTGGTTTATCATAGCAGAGAAGGTAGATTAACATAGAATCTTTGACTTTTGGATCTCTACTTGCAAGGGGTGTGACCTTGGGCAATTAGTGTAATCCAGGTTAAGCTTCAGTTTTAGTATTTATTATATAATATAGTAATGGTCATGCTTATTAAGACAGAAAAAAATAATGCAAAATGCTTAGTATAGTGCTTATCACATAGTAACAATTATAAAGGTAGCTATTTTCATACATTAACAGAAACAAATGCAGTTTGCTTACTGCTGTTCACTAGGCATTATGCTGGGTGCTGAACAGATAAGAATAAAAATATTTTTTTAAAGGGTGCTATTTAGATCATTTTCCTGTGTGCAAAATAACATCAATACATTGCTGTTGTAAATAATCATAAAGTTAGTAGTAATACATTTGGCATTTGCTTGACTCTAAGTGACTGCTTGTAGAGCACTGTTGGAGGAAGTAAAGTCTCACAGTTAATTCTATTGTGAATATTTGCATATTGATATTAGTTTAGTGTTCTGTGTTGACTTTATGATTACTCTGATTGAGTGCCCATTTTAATATTGTTGCTTTAACTATAATAATTTAGTTTTAGTCTTTTCAAACTATACAGGAGTTTTGAGCAATTATATATATATATATATTTATAAAATTATTTTCAGTCTCATTTTTGTTCCCCCTATTTTTAATGTCAGTGTTTGGGGATAGAAATGGATCTTCTTCTACACATAGTGCTCTGTAAAATATATACCTGTGGTTTTTAAAAGTGACTTGGTACAGTTGTCATCATTGAGGTCTATCACCTGGGGCATTATGTTGCCTGTGAAAGCCTTTCTAGGACATTTGGTCCTATTTAAAACATCCGTGAGCGTATCGGGCCCATGCCAAGTAGTTTTGGACAGGACCAAATATCAAGAACGTTTTGGTGTGGATAAAATGTCTCATGGACATTTTAGACAGGACCAGATGTCTGCTAGTCCTGAGACCTTGACGAGGTGGTTGGTTAACATCATTATAAACAACAACCATTGAGAATGAGTGGGTTAACGAGTTGCTGTTTCCTGGGGTTTGGTAACTTAAACTCACCTTAGAACTATTGCTAGTTTCATAGACTTTTTGAAGTTAGAAAGAAACTTGGGGTTAACTCTTGTCCAGCCTTCAGCTAGTGTAAGAATGACCTGTATCATTCTGCATCCCTGACTGATGGGCATCCTGCCTTTGAGCACTGCTCCTGGATGGGTGGAAACAAAAGAAGAAGGTCTTTCTTGCAGTGCTTGGTGTTCTGGGGAAAACAGACATTTACAATATCAACAATGGACGGCAAGAGTCATGTGGACTTAGCTTTTCTTTTCTGTACTTCAGAATGGAGGTTAGTGTTCTGAACTGAAGGGAAAGTGTCTGAGAAAGGAAAAGTGGTCCATATTTTACTTGTTCTAGATCAACGCTTCTCATCCTTATCAGGCCCAGTGCCCCCTTTTGTAGAAGAAAAAATTTTAACGTGCCCTCTAATATTTCAAAACAAGATTGGTAGATAAAAATAACCTATAATTATAGACATATTAAAAAGCAATCAGTGTAACACTTTGGGCTTCCCTTGTGATTCAGCTGGTAAAGAATCCACCTGCAGTGCAGGAGACCTGGGTTCCATCCCTGGTTGGGAAGATCCCCTGGAGAAGGGAAAGGCTACCCACTCCAGTATTCTGGCCTGGAGAATTCCATGGACTGTATAGTCCATAAGTCAGGCATGACTGAGTGACTCTCACACTATAACAGTTTAACTACAAGGTATTATGAGAAATAAAGCAATTTGTGTTTTTCCATTTATGACTCAACCACAACTATAGGTCATTATAAAACTCAGATGCTTGTTCTGTGTATGGAATCTGTGTAGTTTGCTACACATGCAGACTACAGCATGTGTTCTACTGAGAATGTGATTATCAGAAATGGAACTCAGTTTTCTTAAAATGTCTAAATGATAAGAACATATTTACCCCATTTTTGCAGCAGTTGCATTCCCGGAAAAATCCAGCATATACTAAAACTGCAAAAAGGCCTTTGTGTTTATATGAGAAATGGGGTTAGTTTCTAGACTTAGATCATGAACTTTTTTTTTTTTTGAATGATAGGGATCTCCAAAGGATCATTTGAAAATTGTACAGCACACAAGACCAGTGCCTCATTGATAGGATTGTTTTGTATATTGCAGTAAACCACCCAACCACCCCAACAACCAAAAATGCTCTCATAAATTTCCTTTACACTGCTCATGAGGCTGTACCATCTGTCTTGAAAATCACTGCCCTGTGTTGATTCCAGTAGAACTTTACCAGCACCTTGAAGCCCAGGGAACTTCCTTAGGTCAAAAATTTATATAAACCTGTGCCTGTGAAATGTCTTGGTAGAAATCTTTAGTCATAACTTGCTAGATTTTATTTTTAAATTACTGTGAAATTTATTATAAACAAGCCCCCCCACCCCATGCATACTAAAGCCATACCTAGAACATCATCAGTTCAGTTCAGTCGCTCAGTCGTGTCCAGCTCTTTGCAACCCCATGGACTGCAGCATGCCAGGCCTCCCTGTCCATCACCAGCTCCCAGAGTCCACCCAAACTCATGTCCATTGAGTCGGTGATGCCATCCAACTGTCTCATCCTCTGTAGTCCCCTTCTCCTGCTTTCAATCTTTCCCAGCATCAGGGTCTTTTCCAGTGAGTCAGCTCTTAGCATCAGATGGCCAAAGGATTGGAGTTTCAGCTTCAACATCAGTCATTCCAGTGAATATTCAGGACTGATTTCCTTTAGGATGGACTGGTTATATCTCCTTGCTATCCAAGGGACTCTCAAGAGTCTTCTCCAACACCAGATTTCAAAAGCATCAATTCTTCAGCTCTTAGCCTTCTTTTCTTTTTTTATATCATCCCAAGCTGATACTCTGTGCTTATTAAACAATAGCTCCACATTCTTAGACCTTAGCAATAATTGTTCTGCTTTCTATCTCTATGAGTTTTGACTATTCTGTATACCTTGTATAATGGAATGACAGAATACTTGTATTCTCTCTCTGGCTTATTTCTGGCTTAGCATAATGTCTTCAAGGTCTACCTGCTTTGTTCCCCGCACAAAATTTCCTTCCTTTTTAAGACTGAATAGTATTCCATTGTTTGTATATACTACAGTTTATTCATTCATTAATATACATTTCAGCTGTTGATGCCTTTTAACTACTGTAAATAATACTGCTGTGAACATGGCTGTATAAATATCACTTTGAGTTGCTGCTTACAGTTCTTTTGGGTATATACTCAGAAGTGGAATTGCTGGATCATATGGTAATTCTGTTTTTTTAATTTTCATTTTTTAGAATTAACATTTCTGTTTTTAAATTTTCAACTGCCATACCATTTTCCATAGTGGCTACACCATTTCACATTACCATCGAATGTGTTCAAGGGTTCTGATTTCCCCACATCCTACCCCAAACTTGTTATCTATAGGTTTTTGTTTGTTTTTTGACAAGTAGTCTCCTAATGGTTGGTATCTTATAGCTGTTTTGATTTGCCTTTTCCTAAAAATTAGTGAGGTTGAGTGTGTTTTCATGTGCCTTTTGGCCATTTGTATATCTTCTTTGGAGAAAAGTCTATTCAAGTCCTTTTTTTCAGTTTATAATTGGGTTATTAACAAGATAAATATCTTGTGAAGTCGTAGGAGTTTTCTGTATGTATTCTGGATGTTCACCTTTTATCAGATATTTAATCTGAAAATATTTTTTCTCCTATTCTTTGAGTTGCCTTTTCATTTTCTTTTTAGTCTTTAAATGCACAAATTTTAAAGTTTGATGAAGTCCCATTTAGCTGTTTCTTCTTTTGTTATTTGAACTTTTGGTATCATATCCAAGAAATCATTGTCAAATCCAATATCATGAAATTTTCTCCTATGTTTTCTTCTAAGAGTTTTATGGTTTTATCCCTTATGTTTAGACCTTTTATCCATTTTGACTTAATTTTTTTTGTATGGTGCAGGGTAAGGATCCAACTTCATTCTTTTACGTGTGGATATCTACTTTACTAGGTTTTCAACTTTTTACTTTCAAAATTGTTGTTTATAATTTTAGCTGTCTTACATTATACAGTCTTGATCTTCTTTCACATAAAACTTTTTTTGCATTTTTTAAAACAATCTGTTTATTTTCTAATTTATGTTATACTGTTATTTTTATTCTTAAATATGAGCATGTTTTGTTTCTTCAGTTTTTGCAATTATTTAGCTTTGTCCTCTTTTCAGTCTTTATTATTTTTAACCCGGATATGCCTTAATCTCTTTTTGCACTTGCCTGCTTGATACATTATTTATTTGGTTTGAGTGCTATTTTTCCATTTTTATTATAAAGTGATATTTGATTATTAGAAAATAATTTATTAGCATATATAAATTATAAAATGAAAAAGCATTTCATTATCCTTGCCTCAAGAGGTAATAAAATTTCATGTATATTCTTCTAGATACTGATTGTATATGTGTATATTCCAACACACATATTTAATCTGTTCATATACTCTTGTAGCCTGTTTTTTCCCACATAACATATCCTGAACATTTTTCTATGTTGACTCATATAAAGCTATCACATTTTAATGCTTTTATAAAAACACTTTTGTATGTCTATCATGATGTATTAAATCAGCTTCCTACTACTGGTCGCTTAGGTTGACTATACTCTTCATATTGTTAAAAAATGTATAAATATGCTTAGGACAGATCTCTAAAAAGGATTGTATGGTTTGGACTAGGGTACGTATTAAGGCTTTTGAAATGTATTATCTGTTGTCCTCCGAAAGGTGGTAACCATTGTACTTTCAGGAATAGTATGACAGTATACTCACTTGCACACCATTTCTTATACCATATTGATTGAGCTAAAAATATTTCATTACTTTTCTTTTTAGTGATCAGTGAGGTTGGCTGTCTTTTTATGTTTATAGGGCTTATATATTTCCTCTGTTGCCAGTTCCTGTGCTTCATTTTTTATTTCTTTATTGTTGCTTACTTTGTATTAGTTTATTGGTTTCATCTTGTCTAGTTTAAGAATTTTAAATAGTAGTTTTCTCATTACCCTTTTTCCGTAGTTATTTTCCTGGTTCTTTTAGTTTTGACTATGTTGTTGTCTGTCGGAATTTTTAAAATTATGATTTTCCTCTTTTTAAGTATTCCTGGATTTAAGAGGAGGAGCAAGAATCATGACTTAACAGTGGTAATTTTAGGGCAATTCCACATCCTGCCCTACATCTGGCACTAGGGGTGGCCTTTCCCATCCCCTTGCTCCTGTAGGAGCTTTCTGAAGAGCTCTCCTTAATGAAGTTCTAAAATGACTGAGTGGCCTAAAAGCTTTTAACTTTTGCAAATCTGGAGACTTAAAGGTTAAAATTTCTTCCTCAGGGAATATTTTGCTAGTTCTGCATTCAGACTAAAGTTGCAGAAATACATCATTCTCTCATAACAAACACCACTAGTCTGCTAGGTATGAAATCTTTGGACTTCTCCTTTAGGTAAAATCACTAGTCTTTCAGCAAATTGTGTAGTCAGAAAGTCTACATGACAGAAGAGGAGATATAACAAAGATGCCATTTAGAAAAAGTTTGGTCTTCTGGGAGCAAAGAAACAAGCATTAGTCGAGGTTCAAGACAGTTTCATAGGAAGGAGGTAAATGGAATGTTTGTAATCTTTTTAAATAATCTGTTTAAAAAACTTGTTATTAAACCACAGTTTACTTACAGCGTTGTTAGTTACTGCTGTGCAGTAACTAGCACAGTCAGTTATATATATACATGCATTCACTCTTTTTTAGATTCTTTCCCATATAGACCATTACAGAGTATTGAGGAGAGTTCCCTGTGCGATACAGTAGGTCCTTATTAGGTCTCTGTTTCATAGTATTGTGTATGTCAATCAGTCTCCCAGTTTACCTCCTTCCTTGCTTTTCCCTGAGTAGCCATAAGTTGCTACTAAAATATTCTTAAAATGATTTTTTAATTATAGTCTATCAAATTTTCACTAACTTTTGAAACATCTTTATTGAGATATAATTCCCCCACCAAACACTTTGCCCTTAAAGGGTACAATTCAGTGTTTTTTAGTATAGTCACATTGTAGTGCAGCCATTACTGTAATGAATTTTAGAACATTTTTATAACCTCCCAAAAAACACTCCTGTATCCTTGACCAGTTGCCTCCTATTTCCTCTAAACCCCACATCCCCATCCCTGGCCTTAAACAACCACTAATCTGCTTCTCTCTCTATGGATTTGACCTTTCTGGGCCTTTACTGTGAATAGAATCAAACGCTGTGTGGTCTTTCTGTTGACCTCTCTCGCTTCTCATGACGTTTGTAGCTTCTGTCAGTACTTCATTGCTTAAATGGCCAAATAATATTCCATTGTATTGATTTGCCACATTGTGTTGATCTCTTCAGTAGTTGATGGATACTTGGGTTGTTTCCATTTGGGGGCTATTATGAATAATACTGCTTTGACCACTGATTACAACTTTTTGCAGGACATGTTTCATTTCTCTTGGTTAAATACTTAGGAGTAGAAATATTGACTCAAATGGTAACTTCCACTTAACTTTTTGAACTTCTGAGGATTCCAATTTATTCACACACTTAGCAACACTTGTTACTGTCTCACCTTTTGGTTCTAGCCCTCCTGGTATATGTGAAGTAGTATCATCTTACGGTTTTGATTTGCATTTCCCAGATGACTACTGATGTTGAGTATCTTTACATGTTTACTAACTCCTATTTAACTTTTAAAGTTTAAGTATACTAAATCCCTAATGGAAACTCTAATCTGGCATTTACTCCATTAGAGAGAATGAATCAAGACATGTATTTCATTAATTATCTGATACACATATTTTGGAAGATTGCTGGAGAAGGGAGAGGCTACACACTCCAGTATTCTTGGGTTTCCCATGTGGCTCAGCTGGTAAAGAATCTGCCTGCAATGTGGGAGACCTGGGTTCAATCCCTGTGTTGCGGAGATCCCCTGGAGAAGGGAAAGGCTACCCACTCCAGTATTCTGGCCTGGAGAATTCCATGGACTGTATAGTTCATGGGGTCGCAAAGAGCTGGACATGACTGAGCGACTTTCACTTCACACATTTTTCACATTTAACATACTGAAATCAGCACATGTACATCTTAAAATAAGTATAATCTGGTTTATAGTAAAGACAACTTGAAAAAGAAAGCCCAGTTGGCATTTAAGAAGTTTACTGAGGCTTCTGGTACCATAGTCCTAGAGCAACTGATTCATCTAAAAATTAAAGGGTTCTCAGATTAGGACTTAGTACTAATAATTCCTTCTCTTACAGATCACCGGACTAAATTTTTAAGTAACTTGGGATGTGAGGTCTCTTTGCCTCCACAATTCTTTTCTGGTTAGCTCACTGATACTTGCCAACCTATTTTATCATGTCCCCACCAATCATGAGGGATTTGATGCAGTATATATCCTTATTTTTAATAGGTTGTTTTCCTTATTTCCTTATAAAATTATTGGCTATTTACTGAAGAATTTTGTTTATTACTTATAAATTTAAGTGTTCTGTATTTCAGTTTACATGGAGTACAGGAATTTAGTTAAAGCTGTTTCATCACTGATCAGTTTTAGACTCACTTTTGTTTGGTGAAGAGAGCTGATAAGAAAAAGCAAAGGCTTGTGTTTTATTGATCCCTATAGGACTTTGACCCACTACAGAAACTGGCTATGGCCAGAATGTATGAATTCAGCATAGTCTTTTTTTTATTATTGTTTGTATGAAACCTACAGTTTAACATGACTGTATAAAGCAAGGTAGTACAAGTAGTTTTGATGATTTCTGGTAGTATTGTCTAGAGTTCTGTACTGCCCCATTCCTTCCACCACCCCTTTTATTGTGGTAAAAATACCTAACATGAGATCTGCTGTCTTAACAAAATGTCAAGTGTACAGTTTTGTTAACCATGGAAAATCAGAAGGTTGCCTCATTTCTTTTTAACGTATCTTAATGATGTAAAATGACGTCTAACAAAACTATATATATGACTCCTACTAAAATGAACTCCCTCAGTCGATAAAAAATCTGCCTGTAGTGCAGGAGACGCAGGTTGGATCTCTGGGTCAGGAAGATCCCCTGGAGAAGGAAATGGCAACCCACTCCAGTATCCTTGCCTGGAAAATCCCATAAAGAGAGGAGCCTGGAGGGCTACAATCCATGGGGTTGCAAGAGTCAGACACGACCTAGTGACTAACCATAGCGTAAAGAACTGAGGAGAATAACAGTCTTATTCACAGATTCTGGCATCAGTTTGTTAATAGCTTATTCCTTGTACTGAGGTTTGCTTCTGTGTAATTTGTTATTGATCCTAATTCAGCCTTCTTGAGTGTCACACAGTGCAGCTTCCCTTCCCATGTAAGGTCTCAAGCTGTTTAGCATACACCCTGCCTTCTCCTAGTCTTTTTTCTAAACATTCCTCCCTCCCTCAGCCTTTCCTCAAA
This sequence comes from Capra hircus, assembly GCF_001704415.2. Lineage (NCBI taxonomy): Eukaryota > Metazoa > Chordata > Mammalia > Artiodactyla > Bovidae > Capra > Capra hircus. The sequence goes on from NC_030811.1 coordinate 79,278,051, forward strand.
TGAAGTAGTTTAGAGTCCTCTGTACCTCCTCTCTGAACATAATTCTGTTTTATCTGCATTCTTCCTAGAACTGTGGCTAGAGGACATTTTAGACATTATTGGACCAGTGAAAAATATATTAGGGTTGTAGTTCTTAGGAATTATATACTTGTAGATGTTTTGTTTTATAGTAACTTTCTACTATCATTTTCTTCCTCTCATTAATTTAGTTCTTCCACTGACGTACTAAGTACATTAGCTTGTTAAGATCCATTAGTAGCAGTTATATTTTAAGTAAACCATCTGCATGTATTTATTAATCACCCCTCTAAGTAGCCCTTCCTCCCCACACGATCTGAAGTGTTTCCTGCCACCTGTTCCTCCCCCTCATGAGATGAGGACACGCAACTCTTATTCCCAATCATTCTGTTCTCAATACCCAGAGTTGTACCTGCCAGACAGCAAGTACTTCATACTTTTTGAATGAAAGAAAATATGTTGAAATTGTTCATTTTCTTGACTGTCTCCTTTGATTCTAGATACAACTTTTATAGAGTCAGGACCTGTGATTTATTCAACGTTGACTTGGTTGTGTAGTGTGATCCTTGACACACAGATGCTGGAATTCTGGCTGAGTAGATTTGATAGATTATTTTGAAGACTTCCATGGCTAGAGAATGCTTGGAGGTATATGAAAGAGGTGAGGCTGGAATACCTGTGGGTCCAAATTCCAGCATCCTTGGAATGTCATGCTCAGAAGTTTGTGTTAAAGAACTGATACATGTGTAAACATTTTAAAAGAATGTTTGTGGGAGGATTATAAAAATTAGAAGATAAAGGTAATTAAGTTCTGAATTTGTTGACACGCAGGGGAAAGTTTCCTTTGTAGAATTTCTCTGTATTGATAGGATCAGAATTTACTGGTCTTATGGGTAAAAAAATATATATACTCTTGTAAAATAACTTAAATATTCTTTTTTAGTTGAAAACATAAGTATAATTCTGTTCAGCAATCTTTTGATGTACAATTTTGATCCCTTTTTTAGGGGAATATGATTCACTGATGATATAGTTCATAGTTGTCTGTTTTGCATAGTTAAAATGATCCCCTTATTTCCAGTTTCTTTCCTTTTTTTTCAACTAAAGATACTTGCAAAGGAATCTGAGTGAAGAATCCTCTTAGATTTTTTTTTTCCTCCTCTCTGTTGAAGAGTTTCTCACATTGATCTAATTCAGTGGCCATTTTTAGCAGCTTGCTTTATTGCGTTTTTCCAAGGCATCCAACTTAGTTTTTAGAAGGAAACCAAAGCAGATAAAAAACAAAACACAACCCGTTTATTTTATATATTAATATATTGACTGGCATAATGTTTCATTAAAAAAAATTTTTTAATTCAAATATGAAACAGACAGGACAGGAAAGAAAAGAATAGGCCTATGGGATAAGCAAAAATGTCTGGTTATTCTCCATTAGCCGCTATCCCTTGATAGGACACATTGCCACACAGATAGTGATGATTATATTTCCCAGCTCGACTAGCATGAAACTAGAAAGATAAATTCTGCTCATGGGGATATGAAGGGAAATAAGATACAGCTTTGGGGTTGTCCCCTTAAAGGGAAAGCACATTCCCTCCACTTCCTCTACTTGTTGTTACCTCCAGTGACTGCAAGTTCTTGTACCAGTGAGTTCCTGAACAGATACCTATACCTGAGTAGGAAGCCTTGTCATGAAGGTGGCAGAGCAATAACGTAGAAGGTGCTCGGGCCTCTCAGTGCAGGCCCTGGATGACTCACATATGGACTGCGGAGTGGAAGAATGATGGAATTCTTTCTGTCTTGTTTAAACCACTTCCATTTCCTGAACCAGAATCCTCGTTAGAACTTTAAGGTACATGTGTACATGCCAAAAGCTTGGTGCCCCACGGAATTGATTTATCTGAGTCGATAAAAGTAGAAAAGGTAGTATGTGCATTGCATTATGTACTAAAGGGAAGTGTTTGAAGTGGTGAAAGGATGGAGTCAGTTCACATCAGATGTGAGACATGTCATCCTAGTCAGATTTATGATTCCTCTGAACAGGCTGTGAAGATACTGTATAAAATTTGGGATGTTTGATAGGGGAAAGTATAATATCCATGTCTTTTAAAAAATATGCTTAAAGATTATTGCCTATAAATTGAGTAACAAAATCCACAGTATTTTATTTAATCTAAAATCAACTTACTTCCTGCTGATTAGTAGAGAATATAATAAAATGTTCAATGTTGCTTAAGCTTTAGTCCAATCTGATTATTTGAACAATCATTTATGTAGTGTTCAGATAAAAATGTTTCATCCTTTGCCATCCTTCTTCCCTGCTGTTCTCCCTAATTGGTAGGGGGGCAGTGAGTGGGCTGGGAGGGAAGAGTGACTTCCTTCTGGTCCCTTAGATTTAATATGCTCAGCTCTGCTTCCTCTGGTCATGGAGGTGATAGTTTTCACCTTGGTGCTCCTGGCATCATAATTGAAGTCTCTGGTGCTATAACTCAGCCTGCTTAGAGCCTGGCTGCTCTAGATGCCTCTTAGTGCAGCCCTGAGTCTCTCTCCTGGGTCTTTGTAGAGCCGTGGTCTTAGTGATTTTCTTGCCTGCCATATTGGGCCATGGAGCAGGCCTGGCATATCTCTGCTCAGTTTCACACTCCCTGGGAATTAGCTGTGTTTTGGTTGGAAAAGTTCAACCCCAGTTGCTCCCTGCCTAAATATGGCGTGGTCCTTTTTATTGCCGATGTTAATAAGGGGCTCCACTTGGGAAAAAGTCTGGGGGAGGAATGGAGCAGGCATGATCATGAAACTTTTGGAAGTAAAAGTGATTTGGTGTGATTAGAATGTGAGATTTATGTGCATGAGTGATGAGATTGGAACGTGGGTTGAAGCAAAGGAGATTAAAGAACATGATGTTATTCAGCTTTAATCATAGAGATATGACCAAATTTTTCTAAATAAATTGCATCATTTTGATTCATTCCTACAGTGTAAAAAATTTGGAATTACACTGATATTTGAGACATAAAATTGCATTATTCAGATACAAACACTTCTCAGTATATTTCTTTTAAGGTACTTTTTTTTTGGTGTGCATGCTCAGTTGTGTCTGACTCTTTGCAACCCCATGGACTGTAGCCCACCAGGCTTCTCTATCAGTGAAATTTTCCAGGAAAGAATACTGAAGTGCATTGCCTTTTCCTTGTTTGGTATGAATATATGTATATCTAGAGTTTAAAACTACTACATATGTTTGATTTTTCTCTGTAAGTTGTGTTTGTATCCTTTGTTTTTAGAATATTGGTATTTTTCTTGTCATTTAATGTTTAATCTATTATGAATTTTAAAAACATACAGTTTCTTTTTCTCTGATGTCTTTGTCTGGTTTTGCTATCAGGGTGATAGTGACCTCATAGAATGAGTTCGGAAATGCTCCTTCATCTGCAATTTTTGGAATAGTTTCAGAAGGATAGCTGTTAACTCTTCACTAAATATTTGGTAGAATTCACCTGTTAAGCCATCTGGTCCTGGATTTTTGCTTATAGGGAGTTTTAAAATTACTGATTCAATTTCAGTTATGGTAGTTGTCCTGTTCATATTGTCTGTTTCTTCCTGGTTCAGTTTTCAATTTCAGAGAAATTGAACCTTTCTAAGAATTTGCCCATTTCTTCTGGGTTGTCCAACTTATTAGCCTATAGTTGCCCACATGGTGGTATTAGTCACTAAGTTGTGTCCAACTCTCTGCGACCCCACAGATTGTAGCCCACCAGGCTCCTCTGTCCATGGGATTCTCCAGGCAAGAATACCTGAGTGGGTTTCCATTCCCGTCTCCAGAAGATGTTCCAGGGATTGAACCTAGGTCTCCTGCATTGCAGGCAGATTCTTTACTGTATGAGCTACAGTGAAGTAGTCTCTTACTTCTGTGTGTCATTTGTAACTGTTTCTTTTTCATTTCTTATTTCATTTGGGCCCTTTCTCTTTTATCTTGATGATGCTAGCTAAAGGTTTATTGATTTTGTTAATTTTTTCAAAGAACCAACTGTTAGCTTCATTGACTTTTTCTCCTGTTTTTATGGTCTCTGTTTCATTTATTTTTGTTCTGATCTTTATGATTTCTCTCCAGTTAACTTTGGATTTTTGTTTGTAATTCTTTCCTTGGTAGCTTTAGGTGTAAGGTTAGGTTGCTTATTTGAGATTTTTCTTGTTCTCTGAGGGCAAGTTTTGTATGGTGTAAATTTCTTCTTAGAACTGCTTTTCCTGCATCCTATAGGTTTTGGATTATTGTGATTTCATTTTCATTTGTCTGTAGATATTTTTTGGTTTTCTCTTTGAGTTATTCAGTGGTTCATTGCTTGTTTAATAACATATTGTTTAATCTTTACGTGTTTGTACTTTTGCAGTTTTTTTTTCCTTGTAGTTGGTTTTTAGCCTCCTAGTATTATGCTCAGAAAAGATACTTCATATGATTCCAGTATTCTTATATTGGGTTGGCCAAAAAATTTGTTCAGGTTTTTTTGTTAAATGTTTCCCAGATGAACTCTTGGGCCAACCCAGTATTTACCAAGGTTTGCTTTGTGGGCCAGCATATGGTCTGTCCTGCAGAATGTTCCATGTGCGTGTGAAAGGGACGTGGATTCTGCTGCTTTTAATGAGATGCTCTATAAATATCAATTAAGTCCATCTGATGTAAATTTGTCATTTAAGGTATGTGTTTTTCCTTATTGATTTTCTATCTGGGTGATCTGTCCATTGATGTAAGTGGAGAGTGTTGAAGACCCCTGCTATTATTTTGTTACTGTTAATTTCTCATTTTATGTCTGTTAACATTTACCTTATATATTGAGGTTTCTCCTTTGTTGGATTGGAGATTCACACACAAACACACAATTGTTATATCTGCTTTTTGTTTGATCCTTTGATTATTAAGTAGTGTCCTTCTTTGTCTCTTTTTTAAAAATTAATTTATTTTAATGGAGGCTAATTACTTTACAGTATTGTGGTGGTTTTGCCATACATTGACATGAATCAGCCACAGGTGTACATGTGTCCCCCATCCTGAACCCCCTGCCGCCTCCCTCCCTACCCCATCTCTCTGGGTTCTTCCAGCGCACCAGCTTTGAGTGCCCTGTTTCATGCATCAAACTTGGACTGGCGATCTATTTCACATATGGTAATATACATGTTTCAATGCTGTTCTCTCAAATCATGCCACCCTCGCCTTCTCCCACAGAGTCCAAAAGTCTGTTCTTTATATCTGTGTCTCTTTTGCTGTCTCGCATATAGGGTCATCATTACCATCTTTCTAAATTCCATGTATATGTGTTAATATACTATGTTGGTGTTTTTTCTTTCTGACTTACTTCACTCTGTATAATAGGCTCCAGTTTCATCCACCTCATTAGAACTGATTCAAATGCATTCTTTTAAATAGCTGAGTAATGTTCCATCATGTATATGTATTATAACTTTCTTTGTTTCTTTTGACAGTCTTTTAAAGTCTGTTTTGTCTGATATTAAATATTGCTACTCTGACTTTCTTTTGATTTTCATGTGTGTGGAATACCTTTTTCCATCTCCAATTTCAGTTTGCATGTGTCTCTAGATCTGAAGTGGGTTGCTTATAGGCAGCAGGTATACAGGTCCTGTTTTTTTGTATCAGGTTGTACTACAAAGTTACAGTAATTAAAGCAGTGTGGTACTGGCACAAAAACAGATATATAGATCAGTGAAATAGGATAGAAAGCCCAGAAATAAACCCATGCATTTATGATCAATTAATCTGTGATAAATTAGGCAAGAATTTATCAACACAGTGGAGGAAAGAGAGTCTTCTCAGTAAGTTGTGCTGGACAAGTTACACGCTAGTCATAATGGGCATCAGTCTACAAACAGTAAAGGCTTGAGAAGGTGTGGAGGGAAAGGAACTCTCCCACACTGTTGGTAGGAATGTAAATTGGTATAACCACTATGGAAAACAGAATTCAAAAGGATACATGTACCCCAATGTTCATAGTAACACTGTGTAATAGCCAAAAAATGAAAGCAATGTAAATGTCCATTGATAGATGAATAAAATATATGGTGTTATTACTCAATCATAAAAAAGAATGAAATGATGCCATTTGCAGCAGAATGGATGGGCCCAGAGATTTTCATGTTAAGTGAAGTAAGTCAGAGGAATACAGATATCATATGATATCACTTATATGTGAAATCTAAAATAATATATTTGAACTTATTAGCAAAATAGTAATAGACTCAGATATAGAAAACAAACTTACGCTTACCAGAAAATAACCAAAGGGGGAATAGTGTGGGGAGAGGGAGAGAAGGAGCCAAATTAGTAGTTGGGGTTAACATATACAAACTACTATATAGATAACAGATAAACAACAAGGACCTACTTATTGTATAGCATAGGGAACTATATTCAGTATCTGTAATAACCTGTAATGGAAAAGACTCTGGAAAAGAATATGTGTTGGGACTTCCCTTGTGGTCCATTGATTAAGACTCCAAGCCCTCAATGCAGGGGATGTGGGTTCAATCCTTGACTGGGGACTAAGATCCAGTATGCCAAATGATGTGGTCAAAAAAAGTTCAATTAAAAAATTTTGTATGTGTGTTTGTGTAACTGAGTCATTTTGCTGTGTATCTGGGGGAAAAAGAAATAAATCTACATTTGATATTCAGTAATTACTGATAGTTTTCCCTATTCTATAGTTTGCCTTTTGACTTAATTTATGGTAATTTAAGAAAAGCAATGCCAAAGAATGCTCAAACTACTGCACAGTTGCACTCATCTCACACGCTAGTAAAGTAAGGCTCAAAATTCTCTAAGCCAGGCTTCAGCAATACTTGAACTGTGAACTTCCAGATGTTCAAGCTGGTTTTAGAAAAGGCAGAAGAATCAGAGATCAAATTGCCAACATCTGCTGGATCATCAAAAAAGCAAGAGAGTTCCAGAAAAACATCTATTTCTGCTTTATTGACTATACCAAACCCTTTGACTATGTGGATCACAATAAACTGGAGAATTCTGAAAGAGATAGGAATACCAGACCACCTGACCTGCCTCTTGAGAAACCTATATGCAGGTCAAGAGGCAGCAGTTAGAACTGGACATGAAACAACAGACTGGTTCCAAATAGGAAAAGAAGTACGTCAAGGCTGGATATTGTCACCCTGCTTATTGAAGTTATATGCAGAGTACATCATGAGAAACGTTGGGCTGGAAGAAGCACAAGCTGGAATCAAGATTGCTGGGAGAAGTATCAATAACCTCAGATATGCAGATGACACCACCCTATGGCAGAAGTGAAGAGGATCTAAAAAGCCTCTTGATGAAAGAGGAGAGTGAAAAAGTTGGCTTAAAGCTCAACATTCAGAAAACTAAGATCATGTCATCTGGTCCTATCACTTCATAGGAAATAGATGGGGAAACAGTGGAAACAGTGTCAGACTTTGTTTTTTTGAGCTCCAAAATCACTGCAGATGGTGATTGCAGCCATGAAATTAAAAGACGCTTACTGCTTGGAAGGAAAGTTATGACCAACCTAGATAGCATATTAAAAAGCAGAGGTGTTACTTAGCCAACAATGGTCCATCTAGTCAAGGCTATGGTTTTCCAGTGGTCATGTATGGATGTGAGAGTTGGACTGTGAAGAAAGCTGAGTGCCAAAGAATTGATGCTTTTGAACTGTGGTGCTGGAGAAGACTCTTGAGAGTCCCTTCCACTGCAAGGAGATCCAACCAGCCTATCCATCCTAAAGGAGACCAGTCCTGGGTGTTCATTGGAAGGACTGATGCTGAAGCTGAAACTCCAGTACTTTGGCCACCTTATGTGAAGAGTTGACTCATTGGAAAAGACCCTGATGCTGGGAGAGATTGGGTTCAGGAGGAGAAGGGGACAACCGAGGATGAGATGGCTGGATGGCATCACCAACTCAATGCACATGAGTTTGGGTGAATTCCGGGAGTTGGTGATGGACACGGAGGCCTGGCATGCTGTGATTCATGGCGTTGCAAAGAGTCGGACATGACTGAGCGACTGACTGACTGAACTGATGGTAATTTTTTAAAACATTTATAGATTTTGGGACTTTTTAGTTTTTTTTATTTATATATTTTAAAAAAATGTGTGTGTATATATATATATTTGCTTGTATATTTATACCTAGATAGCTTTTAGGAGAAGACAGTGGCAACCCACTGTAGTATTTTTGCCTGGAACATTCCATGGATTGAGCAGCTTGGCAGGCTGTAGTCCATGGGGTCACAAAGGGTCAGACACAATTGAGTGACTTCACTTTCACTTTTCACTTTCATGCATTGGGAAAGGAAATGGCAGCCCACTCCAGTGTTCTTACCTGGAGAATCCAGGGATGGAGGAGCCTGGCCGGCTGCTGTCTATGGGGTCGCACAGAGTCAGATACGACTGAAGTGACTTAGCAGCCACAGCAGCAGACAGCTTTTAAGAATTAGTATAAAAGGCTGTTTCAGAATCAGAGAAACCTAACCTGACCGTGGCCTAAAGAAGATAGGTGTTTAGCTCTCTCGTATAATGGGATTTAAGGTTAAGTAGTGCTGGGGTGCTCTGCCTCGCATGACGGTTCATTACCCACATTCCTGCCTTCTTACTGCCCTACCATCCTTGGACATTGTCTTCATTCACCCAGTTGGAAGAAGACCACAGGGAAACCTATTTTCTGGCTTATACGTAGGAGTCTGAATGATAGAGTCCAAGCCTGCATTTTCCTTTTATATGCATATTGACTTGATGAGAAATGTGGGGAAATGGCTACACCCAGCAGCAAGTAAAGATGAGCAAGGTGGTCTCCTGCTGCCGTGCTCTCAGCCACTGCTCTTCCTGTAATAGAAGAAGAAGAGAACCTGCTTTTTCTTTCTTTATGAACCTGTTATTAATGGTCAGTCACAGGCTTCCACTCATTTCTTTATTTTGTCTTCCAGCAGAATTCTGTTCTCCCTTTCCATGGTTCATATAAATACTCAGTTACATTTTCTTATGCTTTCTTCATGTTGTGTATTCTTCTTCCCTTCTACTCCCTCCCTTTCTGCCATCCAGCCAGTGAATAAATGTGTTCCTGTTATTAGGGATGTCATGATGACAAAAACCAAGTGCTCTCTTCCCTCATAGCTCACAGTCCAGCGGGTGAGAAAGACATTAAATCTGTGGTTTTAGGAGGGATCAGTGGACTCTGGAGACCCCGAGACCATTTTCATAATACCAAGTTATTATTTGCCTTTTCTGTTGTGTCATTTGGTCTGATGGTACCAAAGTAATAATCGGTCAAACTGCTGAATCACGTCAGTAGCACTGGGTTGTACCAATGGTCATTGTATTCTTCACTACTATGCACTTCTGATTTAAAAATGTTGAAGTCATAAACATTATTTTTATTAAATCTTGACCATTGAGTAAATACCTCTTTAATATTCTATGTGACCAAATGGAAAGTACTTCCAGACTGCTGTTGCACGTGGTGTCTTGAGAAAGAGCAGTTGTGTGATTGCTTGGGTTGTGAATTGAGCTAGATACTGTTCTCCTGGAATACCATTCCATTTTCACTTGAAAGACAGAAAAATTATGGTTAATCCAACTTGGGATTTGGCAGTTAGTCAGTTGTCACTTCTAGGAAAACAGCAAACAGTATTTGTTGGCAATAATAAAATGTGAGCTTTCAAACAAAAATAAATAAATAAATAAATTGAAATTTTATAACCTTGTCCCTACCACTGGGAGCTTGATACCATTTCACCTAAAGCTTTTCCTGGTGAAATTATGTGTAATATTACAGTAAAGGCAATGTAAACATAAATGCTTTTTTAAAAAATTGAAAATAAGTTGACATTCAGTTCTCTGTAAGTTAGTGAACTAATTTCCACATCAGACATAGATAGAAGATCCGTTCCAAGTACAAGATAGACCAATGGATTTTAAGCTACCTAAGTATAAAAAGTCCAAAGAAATGCATTATAATCAAACTTTAAGCTACTCTTTTCAAATTTTGCTATAGAATCAATGAAAACTATCCACAGTTGTCTGCAAATGTTATTTAAATGCTCTTTCATTTTCTAACTTCATTATTATGTGAAAATGGATTTTCTTCACTCAAGCAAAGTAATATATTATATCACATTAAATGCAGACATAGATATGAGAATCTAGTATTTGCAGAAAAGTAAAAGAATATTACTTGTTTCAGTTATAGGAGGAGGAGGGAAATAGAAATATTTCATAAAAATAATAAGCTTTTTATAACTGATCAGCAACTTAATCACTGTAATTACTCTGATCACAAGAAAAAAGAGGTGAGCTTTCTACCTAACTGGTTCTCAGTCCCTAGCTTCTATTAGAATCACTTGGAGGGGTTGTTAAAACATAGATTCCTGGGCCCCACTCCCATAGTTTGAATCACTAAGTTCTGGGTAGGACTTGAGAATGCACACTTCTTTCTTTTTTTTAACTTTTTACTTTACATTGCAGTATAGCTGATTAAAAATGTTGTGATAGTTTCAGGTGGACAGCAGAAGGACTCAGCAATACATAACCGAAGTATCCATTCTCTCCTAAACTCCCCTCCTACCCAGGCTACCACAGGACATTCCTGTCGGCGGACATTTAGGTTGCTTCCATGTCTTGGCTATTGTAAGCAGAGAATGCATATTTCCTAAGTGTTGCTGATACTGCTGGTCTTTAGATTGTAGTTTTAGAACCACTATTCTAGCTCTTTATTGGACAAGCTGATTGAGCTGCCATTTGAGGAAAGGAAAAAATAAGATAAGTGGTACAGGTGTAAAGATAATGGCTGGAAGTGTCCTTAGTTCAGTCGCTCAGTCATGTCTGACTCTTTGTGACCCCATGAATTGCAGCACGCCAGGCCTCCCTGTCCATCACCAACTCCCAGAGTTCGCTCAGACTCACGTCCATCGAGTCAGTGATGCCATCCAGCCATTTCATCCTTTGTCGTCCTCTTCTCCTCCTGCCCCCAATCCCTCCCAGCATCAGCGTCTTTTCCAGTAAGTCAACTCTTTTCATAAGGTGGCCAAAGTACTGGAGTTTCAGCTTTAGCATCATTCCTTCCAAAGGACACCCAGGGCTGATCTCCTTCAGAATGGACTGGTTGGATCTCTGTCAGAAATTTGGGAATTAACTAAAAATTAAGCAGAAGAGCATGTCCAGAATGATTCAGTACCTGAGACTTTACCCTGCTAACATGCTAATATAACGAGTTAGCTTGCCCCAGTTTTGTTTTTCTTTGTGTGTGTGGTTTTTGTTTTTTTTTTTGCCAAGCCTTGATGCTTGTAGGATCTTAGTTCCCCCACCAAGGAGGGTACAGGCTCTTGGCAGCCCTAACCACTGGACCACCAGAAAATTCCCACCTCAGCTTCATGGTTACTGGCCAAAGACTTAAGAATCTTGGTTCAGAGACAAAAATGACTATATTACAGCAATTGGAGTTGCCTTTATGGCAATTTACCAAGCCCTGATGCCCTAAGGCAGCAAGAAGAAAGCCATGGCTCTCTCTTACACAGTCTGTTAGTTATGTTGCAGTAGAGGAGCCCTGAAGTTAGGGATCCTCAGTATTTTTTTCATAATGTGCAGTGCCTGGGAATTTGTCCCAGAGGATATGTTATCTTTATTATACTGGACAGCAAAGAGACTTGCTCTTGGTTCCAGAGGAGAGCCTTATCTCTGACTTGAAAGACTGTTCTCTACATAAACATCCTTGAAAAGATGGTTGAGACCCCATGAACGTACAAAGGCTCATGTACGTTCAGAAATGTGAGAGAGACCCATGGAGAGTTGCACAGCAACATAGGAGGAGTTGCAAGTTTGTGTATTATATTACTCAGTGGTCCTACTAGTAAACAGCTAAGCAAAACCTGAGAGCAGTTAGACTTGAGTTTTAGAAAATGCGATGTCTGACTCCCTAATAAAGGAAATCTTCCCCTTCTGTGTGGTACCAAATCATTTTCACAAATGTGTGTAACTGTCATTGGGAACAAAGTTCTCATGCTTTACAGGTCTTCTATGAACTATAAAATCAAACAGTTTTATGAAATGAACATTTAAAAGGTAAATATGAATTTAGTTAGACCAATAGTGATGCATTAGTCACAGTAGATGGCACTTACAGTATGACTCTTGGATTAAGGCATACCTCTTCTACAGTGGGCTATATGATGACTAATTTTCCCACATCTTTTTCTCTCTCTAAACTTCTTTAACTTTTCTTTTTTAAAGGATCCAGTAATTATCACTTGACCTTTACTTGCTGCAAATGCATCATTAACCTCCTTTGTTTTCCCCTCATTAGCTAAAGATAATTAAAGTAATAACGTTTGGCACAGGGTTAGTCCAAAACTCTTTTCAGGTCCTTGTGACAGAACGCAAACTCATAACTGACTCATAGCTTGGAAACGGAGTTGAAATTGCCTTCAGTTCTGACTAGAGTGGTGTCTTTTCTCCTTCTCCCAGGTCAGTCCTGGTTTGTGCTTCTGCCCCCTTTAACTCTCAGCAGTGCCCCACTTCCTAAGGTCATTTGTAATGTGATTCCCTAAATGTGACTAAAGGCTCAGGGATGCTTCAGGCTTTTCTCATCCTAGCTCTCTCTTAGTGCTGCTTCCCTCTGTTCTGACCCCATCCTTTCATAGTGTTTTCCATGATCTGATCATGGAAAATGACTTCTATGGACCAGATTTCACATTATCATTTCCTGTGATTTCTTTCTTTAACTTTCACATAAAAGACCAGGGAAGATCTCCGGCACCTAGATCTCATTCCTTCCTTGGAGGCGGGGGGGAAATCACTGCATCCAAACTGATTTTTTGTTAAGCTTTTAGTATATATTATGTATATCCTATATGGATATATTTACGTATGTTTCTAAAACTTTTTTGATGGTTTGTAAATGATCTATAAGAATAGGGAGTATTATTCTCAGACACAACTGTGATTAGCCTGCTGGAAACACATCGTCCTTTCTTTGGATAAGGGGTTCTAGTGATTGACAGCCAAACTGGATAGAGTCATGCTTAGACACCTTCTCAAGCAAGGTACAATGTTTGGCACTTGCTTGAGTATCTTAGGGCTTCCCTCATGGCTCAGAGGTTAAAGCGTCTGCCTCCAATGCACGAGACCTGGGTTCAATCCCTGGGTCAGGAAGATTCCCTTGAGAAGGAAATGGTAACCCACTCCAGTATTCTTGCCTGGAGAATCCCATGGACGGAGAAGCCTGGACCTGTAAACACAAGCTCAAATACAGATCCTGAAATTCATCCATATAGAGGCATTCAGATGACTCAGGATTTCTTAAAATATTCTTGTTACACAAATACAAAACAAAACACTGAATTAATTCTTGCAGAAAACTTGTAAACTCTCAGGAGTTTGCTTGTAGCACCAGTCCTTTATCCTTCCTCAGCCTCACCTTGGATTCTGCAGACTTGACTATTTGAAACAAACATTGATCCCTCAGTTCAGTTAGCTACTTTGTGGTCTCTTTGACTAGCCTGCCAGGAAAAAGTTTCCTGTGTTGCCCACAGTTCTCCTTTCTTTTGTCCTCCCTTTCTGTGCTGTCCTTGCATGTGTAATCATTCTTGCTTAGTGTTACAGTGTGAGCCCTATTTCAGACATGAATGGCTTGGGGAGTGATTTTATGGGGAACTAATATTTAGAGAAAGAGGATTACCTGGGGGCAATCTATAGATTCTGGTGTTTACAGTCACTATTTTTATATCTCAGAATATCAGGTAATCTCATAAAATGTATGTATTCATATAAATGTAAGTCCAGCTTACTGCTACATAAGAAAAGTTTCTAGATTATTACCTATGTTGGGGACTTATAATTAAAAACAAAGTCTTCTCTCAACGCAGAAATCATCTTCACGACAGTAGTGGAGAAAGAAAACTTTTTCTTTTTTGATTGAATGGATTGCATCACAGGCATTCTATTAAGAGACTGCAGAGACAGAAAGGTGTCTCACCGACTTACGTAGCCAAGCTGATACAACCTATTACACACATGTTTTCAAGATAAACAACTAGTTTCTAAATGACAGGCTTTACAACACCTTATGTAATACACAGTTCATCATAACTTTACTGGGTAATTGCAATAATCATCATTTAGCTAATTGGCCTTGTCTAGAAGAGAAACAAGCTTATCTTGTGATGAGGTAGTTTTGCAACTTGGAGCAAGATATTCAACCAAGTTAGACTTCTGCCCGCCTGCAGAAACGGGCAGTTAGGGGTGCTATCTCCCTGCTGGTTACCTTTCAAAGAGATGATTTTCAGGTCCTTGAGAAAAGACATTCTCCATCATAAAGCTGACAAAAAAGGCCTATTTAGTTTTCCAAAGGGAATACAGTTGTTCTTGGGTATCTGAAGGTGATTGGTTCCAGGACCTGCCACAGATTCAACCAACCTGAGAGTCTTTGTGTAGTACTGTGTGAATTTACTCGAAAAAGAAAAAAAAATTCCATGTGTAAGTGAACCCATTCAATTCAAACCCAGGTTGTTTGAGGGTCAACTGTACATACATTTCAAAGAGAGGGGAAATTTTACTTACATTTAAAAGTATTATAAGTAAATGTCCTAAGAAGAAGGGAAAGAAATTTTACTTTATTTCCATCAGGGATAATTTAAGCCTCTTTAATATGTATTTGCCCTTTGCTGTTGTTCAGTTGCTAAGTCATATCCAACTCTTTGCAAACCTATGGACTGCAGTGTGGCAGGCTTCCCTGTCCTTCATGATCTCCCAGAATTTGCACAAATTCATGTCCACTGAGTCAGTGATCTCATCCACCCTCTCATCTGTTGTCACTCCCTTCTCCTGCCTTCAGTCTTTCCAGGCATCAGGGTCTTTTCCAGTGAGTCAGCTCTTCGCATCAGGTGGCCAAAGTATTGGAGCTTCAGCTTCCGCATCAGTCCTTCCAGTGAATATACTGGGTTGATTTGCTTTAGGATTGACTGGTTTGATCTCCTTGCAGTCCAAGAGACTCTGAAGAGTCTTCTCAAACACCACAGTTCGAAAGCATCCATTCTTCAGCGCTCAGTCTTCGTTTTGGTCCAACTCTCACATCCATACATGACTACTGGAAAAACCATAGCTTTAACTGTATGGACCTTTGTTGGCAAAGTACTGTCTGCTTTTTAATACACTGTCGAGATTTGTCATATTTGCCCTTGCATCTTCTTTGCTTCTGTCTTAAAAATAAGGACCTTGATTTTCTTAATCTTATAGTAGCTTTTTGATTAAACAGAAGTGACTTTAAATGCACTTATAAATTTGGTTTTATTACAGTTTAAATTATTATTTAGTCTTATTCAGTATAAAAATGGTTTAATTGGGACTTTTTTAAGTGGAGTGGTGGTGTTTTCATAGTCAACAAAACAGTCCAAAATGCAGTAATTGGATGCAATCTCAAAAACGACAGAATGATCTCTGTTCATTTCAAAGGCAAACCATTCAATATCACAGTAATCCAAGTCTATGCCCCAACCAGTAATACTGAAGAAGCTGAAGTTGAATGGTTCCATGAAAACCTACAAGACCTTCTACAACTAATACCCCCAAAAGATGTCCTTTTCATTTTAGGGGAGTGGAATGCAAATGTAGGAAGTCAAGAAATACCTGGAGTAACAGGCAGATTTGGCCTTGGAGTACAGAATGAAGCATGGCAAAGGCTAATAGAGTTTTACCAAGAGAACACACTGGTCATAGCAAACACCCTTTTCCAACAACAGAAGACAAGACTACACATGGACATCACCAGATGGTCAGTACTGAAATCAGATTGATTATATTCCTGGCAGCCAAAGATGGAAAGGTCTATACAGTCAGCAGAAAAAGGACCAGGAGCTGACTGTGGCACAACATAAACTCCTTATTGCCAAATTCAGACTTAAATTAAAGAAAGTAGGGAAAACCACTAGACCACTCAGGTATGACCTAAATCAAATGCCTTACAATTATACAGTGAAAGTGAGGAATAGATTCAAGGGATTAGATCTGTTAGACAGAGTGCCTGAAGAATTATGGACGGAGGTTCGTGACATTCTACAGGCGGCAGGGATCAAGACCATCCCCAAGAAAAAGAAAAGCAAAAAGGCAAAATGGTTGTCTGAGGAGGCCTTACAGATAGCTGTGAATAGAAGAGAAGCAAAAGGCAAAGGAGAAAAGGAAAGATAACACCCATTTGAATGCAGAATTCCAAAGAATGGTAAGGAGAGATAAGAAAGCCTTCCTCAGTGATCAGTGCAAAGAAATAGAGCAAAACAATAGAAACGGAAAGACTAGAGATCTCTTCAAGAAAATCAGAGATACCAAGGGAACATTTGATGCAAAGATGGGCACAATAAAGGACAGAAATGGTATGGACCTAAAAGAAGCAGAAGATATTAAGAAGTGGCAAAAATACACAGAAGAACTACACAGAAAAGATCTTCATTACCCAGATAATCATGATGGTGTGATCACTCACCTAGAGCCAGACATCCTGGAATGCAAAGTCAAGTGGGCCTTAGAAAGCATCATCACGACGAACAAAGCTAGTGGAGGTGATGGAATTTCAGTTGAGCTATTTCGAATCCTGAAAGATGATGCTGTGAAAGTGTTGCACTCAATATACCAGCAAATTTGGACAACTCAGCAGTGGCCACAGGACAGGAAAAGGTCAGTTTTCATTCCAATCCCAAAGAAAGGCAATGCCGAGGAATGCTGAAACTACCCACCCACTTGCATTCATCTCACACACTACCATAGTAATGCTCAAAATTCTCTAAGCCATCCTTCAACAGTATGTGAACTGTGGACTTCCAGATGTTCAAGCTGGATTTAGAAAAGGTAGAGAAAGCAGAGATCAAATTGCCAACATCCGTTGCATCATCAAAAAAGCAAGAGAGTTCCAGAAAAACTGCTACTTCTGCTTTCTTGACTATGCCAAAGCCTTTGACTGTGTGGACCACAACAAACTGGAAAATTCTGAAAGAGATGGAAATACCAGACCACCTGACCTGCCTCTTGAGAAATCCATAGGCAGGTCAGGAAGCAGCAGTTAGAACAGGACATGGAACGACAGATCAAGGCTGTATATTGTCACCCTGCTTATTTAACTTCTGTGCAGAGTACGTCATGAGAAACACTGGGCTGGATGACACACAGCTAGAATCAAGATTGCTGGGAGAAATATCAATAACCTCAGATAGGCAAATGACACCACCATTATGGCAAAAAGCAAAAAAGAACTAAAGAGCCTCTTGATGAAAGTGAAACAAGAAAGTGAAAAAGTTGACTTAAAACTCAACATTCACAAAACTAAGATCATGGCATCTGGTCCCATCACTTCATAGCAAATAGATGGGGGAACAGTGGAAACAGTGACAGACTTTATTTTGGGGGCTCCAAAATCACTGCAGATGGTGACTGCTGCCATGTAACTAAAAGACGCTTACTCCTTGGAAGGAAAGTTATGACCAATGTAGAGAGCATATTAAAAAGCAGAGACATTACTTTATCAACAAAGGTCCGTCTAGTCAAAGCTATAGTTTTTCCGGTAGTCATGTATGGATGTGAAAGTTGGACTCTAAAGAAAGCTGAGTGCTGAAAAATTGATGCTTTTGAACTGTGGTGTTGGAGAAGACTCTTGAGAGTCCCTTGGACTGCAAGGAAATTCAACCAGTCCATCCTAAAGGAAATCATTCCTGAATATTCATTGGAAGGAATGATGCTAAAGTTGAAACTCCAATCCTTTGGCCACCTGATAGGAGGAACTGACTCATTTGAAAAGACCCTGATGCTGGGAGAGATTGAAGGCAGGAGGAGAAGGGAACGACAGAGTATGAGAGGATTGGATGACATCACCGACTCAATGGACATGAGTTTGCGGCAACTTTGGGAGTTGGCGATGGACAGGGAGGCCTGGCGTGCTGCAGTCCATGGGGTCGCAGAGTTGGACATGACTGAGTGACTGAACTGAACTGAGTTTTTCAGGAGCTCAGCATAAGATGACTTTGGCTAAATCACTATTTTCATGTTGAACAGCCTGTGATGCTGGTAAGTTATATAAATATGCACCTAAGCAGAGAATCGGACAAAGAACTGTTGGTTAGTTGCTAAGTCTATTGCTTCTTTTGCGATTCATGGACTGTAGCCTGTCAGGATCCTCTGTCCATGGGATTTCCTAGGCAAAAATATGGAGTGCCTTGCCATTCCTTTCCAGAGGATCTTCCCAACCCAGGGACAGGACCTGCATCTTTTCATGGGCAGGCAGTTCTTTACCATTCAGGCACCAGGGATGTCCTGGACAAAGAATATTGGGGAAAAGACAAGTTTGTGTTCTGAGGTTGGAGGTCTTTTCTTTTACACTTCACTACAGTTAAAATTCCTAACTTCCCTAGACAGCCTCTCAACAAACATCGGGAGTAAGTACTATATGCTTATCACTTTTAGAACTGTAACTTACATAATTCTATTCATGACCTTAGAATCTAGCCTTGGTGACTTGACTTAGACCTTTATATGATTTTAGTGTTTTCCCTCCTCTTGTTTCTCCTTGTCAGCACTTGATGTGCTGTTAATGAGCAGGCCTGCACACGTGGCCGTGCCTGCAGGTGAGTCCCTGTCCACGTCACTGTGGTGGTGTGCCCTTACTCTCCCATCATCTGTGTGGTGTGTTACCAGATGCCGAGCTCCACTTCACACAACTGCTGGGTGCAGTGTTGCTCACAGACTTGCAGTTTTCCATCTGCCACTTCCTTTTTAAAGAGAGGCCTGGGGGATCCCCCTCAGTGGCCTTATGGTTCCTGTGGCACATTGCACAAATTTTTGACCACTACCCTGAAGTCTCTCATTTCACACCGACCAGCTTGTCGAGAGTTACTTTAGAGGCCACCTAATCACCTTGACTGGGTCAGCTTTGTGACTGCAGGAGTCTGTGACTAGGATCTCTCCTGAAGATAGGTGTTACATATTCCTTGTGTCTTCTTGAAAGAAGAGTTCTCTCACTCTAATCTCACCTATGGATAGAATTGAAAAGTGATAGCTGCCTAGCAGAGTCCTGCTAGGAAAATTTACCCTTTTCTCCTTTATCCTGCCTCCATGACCTCTGAGGTTTGTTTTTGTTTGTTTTTATTTTTTAATATATAAACAATTGCTTCCTGTCCATCTCTCAGACAAGACTGTGCTGAGATTTGTAGAGAACTAGTCGGGCAGGAATCCCTTAGAAGAAATGCAGTAGCCATCATGGTCATAAAAGTGTCCAAAATGCAGTACTTGGATGCAATCTCAAAAATGACAGAATGATCTCTGTTCATTTCCAAGGCAAACCACTCAGTATCACAGTAATCCAAGTCTATGCCCCAACCAGTAATGCTAAAGAAGCTGAAGTTGAATGGTTCTGTGAAGACCTACAAGACCTTTTAGAACTAACACCCAAAAACGACATCTTTTTCATTATAGGGGACTGGAATGCAAAAGTACAAAGTCAAGAAACACCTGGAGTAACAGGCAAATTTGGCCTTGGAATATGGAATGAAGCAGGGCAAAGGCTAATAGAATTTTGCCAAGAGAACGCACTGTTCATAGCAAACACCCTCTTCCAACAACACAAGAGAAGACTCTACACATGGACATCACCAGATGGTCAACACTGAGATCAGATTGATTATATTCTTTGCAGCCAAAGATGGAGAAGCTCTATACAGTCAGCAAAAACAAGACCAGGAGCTGACTGTGGCTCAGAACATGAGCTCCTTATTGCCAAATTCAGACTTAAACTGAAGAAAGTAGGGAAACCACTAGAACATTCAGGTATGACCTAAATCAAATCTCTTAGGATTATACAGTGGATTGAGAAATAGATTTAAGGGGCTAGATCGGACTGACAGAGTACCTGATGAACTATGGATGGAGGTTCCTGACATTGTACAGGAGACAAGGATCAAGACCATCCCCATGGGAAAGAAATTCAAAAACACAAGATGGCTTTCAGCGGAGGCCTTCCAAATAGCTGTGAAAAGAAGAGAAGCGAAAAGCAAAGGAGAAAAGGAAAGATATCAGCATCTGAATGCAGAGTTCCAAAGAATAGCAAGAAGAGATAAGAAAGCCTTCCTTAGCGATCAATGCAAAGAAACAGAGGAAAACAACAGGATGGGAAAGACTAGAGATCTCTTCAAGAAAATAAGAGATACCAAGGAAACATTTCATGCAAAGATGGGCTCGATAAAGGACAGAAATGGTAGGAACCTAACAGAAGCAAAAGATATTAAGAAGAGGTGGCAAGAATACACAGAAGAACTGTACAAAAAAGATCTTCATGACCAAGATAATCACGATGGTGTGATCACTTACCTAGAGCCAGACATCCTGGCATGCAAAGTCAAGTGGGCCTTAGAAAGCATCACTACAAACAAAGCTAGTGCAGGTGATGGAAATCCAGTTGAGCTATTTCAAATCCTGAAAGATGATGCTGTGAAAGTGCTGTATTGAATATGCCAGCAAATTTGGAAAACGCAGCAGTGGCCACAGGACTGGAATAGGTCAGTTTTCATTCCAATCCCAAAGAAAGACAATGCCAAAGAATGCTCAAACTACCACACAATTGCACTCATATCACACGGTAGTAAAGTAATGCTCAAAATTCTCCAAGCCAGGCTTCAGCAATATGTGAACCGTGAACTTCCAGATGTTCAAGCTGGTTTCAGAAAGGCAGAGGAACCAGAGATCAAATTGCCAACATCCACTGGATCATGGAAAAAGCAAGAGAATTCTAGAAACACATCTATTTCTGCTTTATTGACTATGCCAAAGCCTTTGACTGTGTGGATCACAATAAACTGTGGAACATTCTGAAATAGATGGGAATTCCAGACCACCTGACCTGCGTCTTGAGAAACCTATATGGAGGTCAGGAAGCAATAGTTAGAACTGGACATGGAACAACAGACTGGGTTCCAAATAGGAAAAGGAGTATGTCAAGGCTATACATTGTCACCCTGCTTATTTAACTTCTATGCAGAGTACATCATGAGAAACGCTGGGCTGGAAGAAGCACAAGCTGGAATCAAGACTGCTGGGAGAAGTATCAATAACCTCAGATATGCAGATGATACCACCCTTATGGCAGAAAGTGAAGAGGAGCTAAAAAGCCTCTTGATGAATGTGAAAGTAGAGAGTGAAAAAGTTGGCTTAAAGTTCAACATTCAGAAAACTAAGATCATGGCATCTGGTCCCATCACTTCATGGGAAATAAATGGAGAAACAGTGGAAACAGTGTCAGACTTTATTTTGGGGGGCTCCAAAATCACTGCAGATGATGACTGCAGCCATGAAATTAAAAGACGCTTACTCTTTGGAATAAAAGTTATGATGAACCTAGATAGCATATTCAAGAGCAGAGACATTACTTTGCCAACAAAGGTCCGTCTAGTCAAGGCTATGGTTTTTCCTGTGGTCATGTATGGATGTGAAAGTTGGACTGTGAAGAAAGCTCAGCACAGAAGAATTGATGCTTTTGAACTGTGGTGTTGGAGAAGACTCTTGAGAGTCCCTTGGACTGCAAGGAATTCCAACCAGTCCATTCTGAAGGAGATCAGCCCTGGGTGTTCTTTTGAGGGAATGATGCTGAAGCTGAAACTCCAGTACTTTGGCCACCTCATGCAAAGAGTTGACTCACTGGAAAAGCCTCTGATGCTGGGAGCAATTGGGGACAGGAGGAGAAAGGGATGACCGAGGATGAGATGGTTGGATGGCATCAAAAACTCGATGGATGTGAGTTTGGGTGAACTCCAGGTGTTGGTGATGGACAGGGAAGCCTGGCATGCTGCAATTCATGGGGTCACGAAGAGTCGGACACAGCTGAGTGACTGAACTGAAGTGAGTCTCCTATATGCTGTATGGAAAGAATAGCAGTGTTTAGAATTTTGGAACCGTAACCAGGCACCATTTTTAATTTTCCTATTAAGAGTCTGTGTGGAACTAGGAATTGAAAAATAATTACATAAATCTTTAAATTTTGAAAGATCCCTCGCCCCCAAGTGTTTCTGCCTCTGGGGTATCTATTCCACAGAGGGTACATTGTATCTAGCAAAAAAATCATTAAACATTCAACCAATAACACTGCCACCCCTCACTCTTAAATGTTTAACATATTTCAGGATTTTTTTGAACTGCAAAGCATTGACTAGATTCTCTATTGCTCATACAATAATTGATGACATGGGAAGTGAATTTGAATGTAAAAATAATGTCCAGCATTAGGAAAACTTACTTTTTTCTCATTAAGATTTTAAAATTTTCATCTCTATACACGTAGTTTAGCTAGTAACTTTTCTGTTCTTTACTGTTTCATCTTATGCTTACTGTTTCTGATTTTTTTCACTTTGTGTGGTTCTCAGACCTCATGGACTTGTGTCACGTAAGCCTTTCTCTGAGCCTCTTAGTTGTTTCACTAACAGAGTGGGGGTGTCTCCACAGCTCGCCTGCTGCTGAGTCAACGTGCAGGGCCCTGGAAGCTCAGAGGTCCCTTGGAGATAGCTCTGCTGGAAACTTTTGATGGTGTGTGACTTGGGCAGACCTCTCCTGAATTACAGAAATGTGTGAGCCATGATGCCCACAATTGTGCTTTTCATAGAGCCAAGTATACTGTTGCTGATTAATGAATAATGGTTTGTTTATCTTGGAGTTGTTTGTATTGGCAGATGCCCTCTAAAATTCAAAGGCTGTCTGTAAACGAATAATGACCTCATTGTTTATTCAGTGCCTGCTTTTCTATTTAATATGCAGCTATCTTGGAGAAATTTCTTGAATATCAAATCACAAGTAAAATGTAAGCAGTTTTTTCCCCCAGATTTCCAAATAGGCCATTTAACTGTGACTTATTCTCAGATGCTCTGATGATCTGGTTGTGTACATGTGGCTGAGGGAGAAGGGCAAGGGAACGAGGCCCAGAAGTTTGCCATCTACCACATCCATCACAGATAGCTTAAATAAACTCAGGTACATTTCTGGTTGATGGTGTGTCTAGCACAGGTTAGCTGCTGAGCTTTCAAGTGGAAAGTGTGGAAAGGGACAGGCAGCAGGGATCACAGCGGGAGTGGGTCGGGAAAGGCTGCTGAAGGAGGTAGGCTCGATGGCTGATAAAGCATCACTGGTGTGGCACGAGGAACACTTGGCAGGAGAAACAGTGTGTTTGAAGACTTGTGGCGTCATCAGCAGTAGGCGTTCTGGGAACTGAAAGTTCAGTGATACTGGAGCATAAAGCGCTGTAGGAATGGCCCTGGGAAAATGGGAATATGAGGCCCAGATGATGAAAATCCTGAACCCCGTCTCCCTAACAGGCGTGATCGCTCCATGATGTGTAGCTCTGGCCGAAGACAGCATGAAACTGTCACACCTACCTTGTTCTGTGTGCTATGCTCAGATGTTCTCAGTATCTAGAGGGCTCTAATTTTATAAAGGGCTGTTTTGTGATTAATATTTTCGTGTTGTGATGGCATAATTCTAGAGACTCAAATGGTGAGGAGATCGTGCATGAGTATAGAGGGTCAGGGAGAGGTTTTTGTTTTTTTTTTTAGGGATAGTTTTGAGACTGGGTTTATGACTCAGGTGATAGGGAATATGGAAAAACATGGACAGAGATATTTCTTCCTGCATACCTTTGCATCCTTACTTCTGGCAAAGTGTGTTGGCTCTCTGTCATTTGTTTAATAATGGTAGTTGACTATATATAATGCATGAGACATTGTTATTTTAACATAATATTTAAAAATAATTTTCATGGTTTCTTGGTACTGCTGGCTTTCTGTTTCACGAGAGGCAAAGGTTAAAATTATGATAATTGGCCAAACAGTTCAATGTCTTCCAGTGAGGGGCAAAATCTTGAATAAAATTAATTTATACTGCTTCAGTGTAAGTCATAGAAGAAGAATTTTTTTTAAGTGCTTTAGGGAATACATAAAAACAACAATGAAAGCATTTTTTTTTTCAGTTGAGTTTTAAGTATTATGGTGTAATAAATATTTGGACTTATTTTTAAGAAATTTTCGGTATTTTGGAAACCAGTAAAGACCATTTTGATATAAAATTTAGTCACAGATGTTAAAAAAAATGGTTGCCAGGGTAAAAGGGGTAGACTGGGATTGATATATATGTGTGTGTATATATATGCACACTACTATATATATAATTGATAACTGATAAGGGCCTACTATATAGCACAGGAAACTATACTCAATACTCTGTAATGATCCTATATGGGAAAATATATTTTTCATATATGTGTGTATATAACTGATTTACTTTGCTATACAGCAGAAAGTAATACAGCAATGTAAATGAACTATAAGTTCAGTTCAGTTCAGTCGCTCAGTCGTGTCCAACTCTTTGTGACCCCATGAATCACAGCACGCCAGGCCTCCCTGTCCATCACCAACTCCCGGAGTTCACTCAGACTCACATCCATCGAGTCAGTGATGCCATCCAGCCATCTCATCCTCTGTCGTCCCCTTTTCCTGCCTTCAATCTTTCCCAGCATCAGGGTCTTTTCCAGTGAGTCAACTCTTCGCATGAGGTGGCCAAAGTATTGGAGTTTAAGCCTCAGCATCAGTCCTTCCAGTGAACACCCAGGACTGGTCTCCTTTAGGATAGACTGGTTGGATCTCCCTGCAGTCCAAGGGACTCGCAAGAGTCTTCTCCAACACCACAGTTCAAAAACATCAATTCTTCGGCGCTCAGCTTTCTTCACAGTCCAGCTCTCACATCCATACATGACCACTGGAAAAACCATAGCCTTGACTAGATGGACCGTTGTTGGCAAAGTAGTATCTCTGCTTTTTAATATGCTGTCTAGGTTGGTCATAACTTTTCTTCCAAGGAGTAAGCATCTTTTAATTTCATGGCTGCAGTCACCATCTGCAGTGATTTCAGAGCTCAAAAAAACAAACTCTGACACTTGAGGTTTAAGCTCACTTTTTCACTCTCTTCTTTCACTTTCATCAAAAGGCTCTTTAGTTCTTCTCCATTTTCTGCCATAAGGGTGGTGTCATCTGCATATCTGGGGTTACTGATATTTCTCCCGGCAATCTTGATGCCAGCTTGTGCTTCTTCCAGCCCAGCATTTCTCATGATGTACTCTGCATAGAAGTTAAATAAGCAGGGTAGCAATATACAGCTTTGACGTACTCCTTTTCGTATTTGGAACCAGTCTGTTGTTCCATGTCCAGTTCTAACTGTTGCTTCCTGACCTGCTTACAGGTTTCTCAAGAGGCAGGTCAGGTGGTCTGGTATTCCCATCTCTTTCAGAATGTTCCACAGTTTGTTGTGATCCACACAGTTAAAGGCTTTGGCATAGTCAATAAAGCAGAAATAGATGTTTTTTCTGGAACTCTCTTGCTTTTTCCATGATCCAGCGGATGTTGGCAATTTGATCTCTGGTTCCTCTGCCTTTTCTAAAACCAGCTTGAACATCTGGAAGTCATGGTTCACGTATTGCTGAAGCCTAGCTTGGAGATTTTGAGCATTAGTTTACTAGCATGTGATATGAGTGCAATTGTGCTGTAGTTTGAACTATAACTCCAATTTAAAAAAATGTTTTAAAAAAATTCAACTGTGAGAATGTGTGTGTTTGGGAGTTGGATATACATAAGTGATAAAACTAGAAATCCCTTAATTATTTTATTTCACATTTTTTAGGTGCTGGTGAATCTGGGAAAAGTACAATTGTGAAGCAAATGAAGTAAGTAGATTTAAAACATTTTTTTTTAATGTTATTTAAGTATACCATTCCCTCAAAGGAAGTAAGTATTCTTTTTTTTCCTTTTGTCTCCTTAGAATTATCCACGAAGCTGGTTATTCAGAAGAGGAATGTAAGCAGTACAAAGCAGTGGTCTACAGTAACACCATCCAGTCAATTATCGCTATCATTAGGGCCATGGGGAGATTGAAGATTGACTTCGGTGACTCGGCTCGGGCGGTAAGTTACTAAAGTCCTTGCAGCAGACCAGAAGAGTAAAAAAAAAAGAAAGCTTACATGATAACACCATACTGTATTTATCAGCTGTCTCAGGACCAGAAGAATAGTAGTGAATGAAGTAGGTCAGAAGCTTTAGAAGTGAGTAGAGTAAGAATACACAGATTTCATAATCTTCCCATGTAGCCAGAATGCATTCCTTATCCGTCAGATGGTTTGGACCACTCAGTAACCATTACCGTGTTTTCTGTATAACACAGTATACTGACTACCTCTGAATCTCCATCATGGTTTTGAGTAGTTACTACCGAGTTCAGTAAACTGCCTACACTGGCATTCTTCAGAATTTGTTTATGTGATTTGGAATGCTGAAATGATCTAAATATTTGTGTTCATGCCCAGACTAAAAAGCAGTCTAGTCTCAGATGATGAAAACAGTATAAATAAAGTTTGCTTATCTTTGGAATCAGAAAATACTTGCTATTAGAAAACATCTTTCAGAATTTCAGAGCTAGAAGGACAAGGACCTTAGGAGACAGGCTAGTTCCATCACTTCGTTTTGGCAGTAAAGGAACTGGAAACCAGGACATCCCATGATAGGAAAGATTGCCCCAGGGTGGTGAGCAAGGCAGTGTGCCTGTGCTTCCTTATGTGACCCAGTATGTAACTTGTTTGCAGTTTGATTGGAAACAGCCCCAGCCTGGCCCATCTATTACGTTTTCCTCTTTTCTCCCCAGTCCTGGGTAGCTTGCTTAATCTGTTTTAAGTTTTTTTAATTTGTGTATGGTTTATTCTTCACTCATTCTTTTTTTTAAAATAACATGGTAAAACTTGATGTTTCTAGAAACCTTTAAGTAAGTCTCTAGATTAGTTTTTAATATTTTGGTACAAAGTAGATGTATATTATTACTACTGTTACTACTACTACCCTGTTTTATAGTTCCTTTTTATTTTTATGTGTTCAATATGTGTGTTATCTCCCTAATAATACTATAAAGACTTTTTTGTATGGAGACCATAACTTTTTATCTTCTCACATCTGCCAGGTTTTTAATTTTATATACAGGCTCAATTTGTACTTAATAGGAAAAAAAAATGAATGAAAGCATCATTAGAAAACATATATCGGGGAAATCTGTAAAAATTTATTTTGTATAATAAGTCACTAAAATTTCTTTATAAGTTGCGGGCCATATTAATTTACTAAGCTTTTCTTTTTAAATAAGGAATATTTTCAAAGACTTCAAGATCATTTTTAATAATAATTCATAGCATTCTTCTAACTTATCTTTTCTGAAACAGCGTTTGATCATATCCAGACAATTTTTGCCTTATCTCCTATCCATTCAGGCTGTAACTTACTCATTTATCGTTATTCATTCAGGAAATGTTTTTGAGCTCTTAGTCATACACAAGAGAGCTACCCTAAGATAAGGAATTGAATAAATTGTACTTTACATTAATTCCAATTCACATGCACAGTATTATGCATTCAGATCTTACATGTGATTATTAAAGAGAAAGGTTTTGTAGCCTCCATTGTGTGAGGTAATGAAGGGTCAATGCAAGCTGCTTTTTTATGAGGTCTTTTTATTTTCATATTTTTCTCAAGAAATATTTTCATTTTCTGTCCTCTGGGGGGAGATTTGGGCTTAATTTCAGGACTGACTGGGCTTCCCTGGTGACTCAGCTGATAAAAAATCGGCCTGTAGGGCAGGAGACCTGGGTTTGATCCCTGGGTTGGGAAGATCTGGGAAGGGCTACCCTCTCCAGTACTCTGGCCTGGACAATTCAATGGACTGTATATATAGTCCATGGGATGGCAAAGAGTTGGACACGGCTGAGCAACTTTCAGAGACTTTGTTTCAGGACTGACTGGGAATAACTGCTCCTTCACACAAGGTGTTTTTTTTTTTAACTGGTTTTCTGATGCTTTGGAATCTACATGAGGGCCTGCAGTGGTCAGTTCTGTTTCACCCACTCTTTCTAGACTCTCTAGCTGTATCCTAGTAACTTATTTTCTTCCTTCCTTCTGCCTGTTACCTCTGCTAATGTTAGCCACTGTCAGTCTTTCGCACAAATGTCTTCAGGCTGTCTCATTGGTTTTGAGTGGTCTCCTCCATGTCTTTGCAGCCTTGCCTCTATGCAAGTTTTAAAATACTGTGAGGCTCTGGAAATTGTGCTCAGGAATACAAAGATGAATTAAAGACAGCTTGGACTTTGAGCTTGATAATTGGAGCATGTGTTAAGAGTTTTCTAGACCAAAACAAGGGAAAAAAGCATTCTAGAAAGAAGAAACTGTATAGTGAAAGGCTGCATATGTTTCTTTTTCTAAGGTATCAATTCTAGTGTTAGCCTTAAGTTGAAGGATAACCAGATATTTAAGTGTGAAGGTACTATAGTGTTTTCTGTTCTCAGAAAAAACACAAAGTGAATAATCTCTTCTAGCAACTGTGCATCAGTGTCAACTCAGTCTCATTAACTTAGATATGTCAACATTTGAATTATTTAGTATCTTTTTTGGTAAGTTTATTTGGCTTTACTGGGTTTTTAGTTGTAGTGTGTGGGATCTAGCTCCCTGACTAGGGATCAAACGCAGCCCCCTGCTTTAGGAGCCAAAGAATCTTAGCCACTGGACTGACCACCAGGGATTGTTCCGAATTTGTTAATATCTTAGTGAAAAATTACTCTCTTTTTTTCTTTACTGGCTTTTATTTTCTTGATTTTTACTGAGGTTGAGAATCTTTCTTTTTGTATCTCTTAGTATTGAACTTGGTATTTGGACTCGTCTTAGTAGTCTTTACTCAGTTCTGTTTAATGCCTTGTCCTTTTTCACGTTAAGTCTCTTAGAATATTATTCAGGATATTTCTTTTATTGTTTTAAAACAGTATTTTTCTTACGTTAGAAGTCGTTTCCGTCAGGCGATTCTGACTTCTGTGTTTTGTGCCTTTAGATGTTCATCATCTTAAAATTATTTTTAAAAACATATCTTCTTTTTCTAGAATAACATGTCCACTCATCTGGAAATGTAATTTGTGTCTCCTGCTAGGTGGAATCTAAGTATGTTTTATAATTTGATCATCTCTTGCCTTACAAACCATGTATTAAGTAGTCTGTTCCTGAGTGACTTGAAAATGCTACCCTTAGCATTCTGTTGAGTGTTTTTAGACTCCGTTTTTTTTTTTTTCTCACTGATATATTCTTTTTTCCCCAGCTCAGTCACATTTTCATCATAAGATGGAAATAATAATAACATCTACCTTTGAGGGTTGTGAGGAATAATGACAAGACTTTACCACATGCCTTGGTCATAAGAGATTTCAATAAATGTTTATTACTGCTACTGTCATTTATAATGACTATACTACTATTATAATTTTTGTCAGAGTAACATTTAGTTTCTCTTGATTTATAGGACATGGGTATTTGCTAGGGTGAGTGCATCCATTCCACTATTTTTTAACCAAAATATCAAGGCTACTATCCATTTCTCTTCCAGATGAACTCAGGAATCATTGTAATTCCCCACATCCCTATTGAAATGAAAAAGCCTATCAGTGTCTTAACTGGAATTATATTTTAATATGTAGGGTAACTGGGTGAGTGAGAACTGATGACAAAATGTATTTTAAATTTTAAGAGATGGTGACTCATTTGCTGTGGTTTGCTTCATATTTGGCAGCTAGTGAATTTGCAAAGCAGATTACACATTAGTTATTTAAAATGAGAGGAAACAAAATTGTTTTCAAGGCTGGCATAGAGCAATCAAATTTTGTACCTAATATACTTTCAGAACTCTCATAATGAGTGTAGTTAATCTGTGGATGACAATACTGATAAATTAGATTATTTTGTTTTTAATAATGTGCAGTTAGGGAAGCCTTGAATAGGGGCCTGTAAACATGTCTTAGGCACTGCACACAAGCATGTACACAAGTGAGCACAGAGGAAGGGGAAGTAATTAGACAGACTTGCAGCAATTGACAAGTTAATAAAAATGTATTATGTCATTTAATTAATTTCCAGTAGAATTAGTATTAAAATGTTAGAAACAAAAGAAGATAAAACACAGGGCTGATCTTTCATCCAAGAAAGCTTGAGAAGTACTTCCTTAGAATAAGCTGGGCTATAAGGAACAGAAATCCTTGCCTTGAATTGACTTAAGCTCCCTTTCTCCCCCAGGCCTCAGCATGCTCCTGCACTGCTGCTGCTGCTGCTAAGTCGCTTCAGTCGTGTCCAACTCTGCGCAACCCCATAGACAATAGCAGGCTTCTCTGTCCCTGGGGTTCTCCAGGCAAGAATACTGGAGTGGGCTCCTGCACTATGGCCACTTTCTTCTTCCTCTGATTTTTAAATTTATTTCATTAGTTAGTTACATTATATCTGTCTGCCAAATTTGCCAGATTGCTTTTGAGAGAGGCTATATCAATGTACTTTTCTAGCAGCAGCGCTGTTTCTTAGCAGCCTCAGTAGCCAAAATCTTGCAGTCTTAAATTTTAAAAATATT
Organism: Capra hircus; assembly: GCF_001704415.2. Classification (NCBI taxonomy): domain Eukaryota; kingdom Metazoa; phylum Chordata; class Mammalia; order Artiodactyla; family Bovidae; genus Capra; species Capra hircus. Next base: position 79,308,556 of record NC_030811.1, read on the forward strand.
GGTTAATTTAAGTCTTACTTCAATTTAATTTGCCTTTTCAATTTTTAATACAACTATGCATTTTTCCATATCTTCATTGACTCTTTTTCTCTATATTTGTCACCTATTTTATCCTGTATTCATTTATTGATTAGAGTATTGGTGTTTTGATTTATCTCTTTGCTTGTTTGTATATATATGGGATTCCCAGGTGGCTCATTGGTAAAGACTCTGCCCTGCCAAGCAGAAGATGTGGGTTCAGACCCTGGGTCTGGAAGGTTCCATGGAGAAGGAAATGGCAACCTACTCCAGTATTCTTGCCTGGGAAATCCCATGAACAGAGGGGCCTGGCGGGCTACAGTCCATGAGGTCACAAAGAATGGACACAACTTAGCCAGTAAACAACAACAAATGTACATATATAGTAACTCTTGGTCCACTCATGCATACTTCTCTCACTTTTGGCTTACTGCCTTTCATCTTAGGTTTTCATTTTAAAAAAAATCCCCTATTATTTATTCCATTATGTTTAAATTTAGATAGTCTTCTCTCAACCAAAGGTTTACTGAATATTTATGATATTTTAAGAGTTTTTTTAGGGAGTAGATTTCAGCATTGTTTCTATGCTAGATCCTCAAATCCCTCTGAAACTTTGCTGTATGCATGGAATAAGGATCTACACTATTTTTTTTTCCTCTTCAGATGGCTATCTAAATATTCACAAGTGTTTTTTAAGTAATTGCATTCTTTCCTGATTTATCTTGCCAACTTTACCATATGAGTTCAGATTTGGGACTCCCCACCCCTATTGATCTTAATACCAGATGTTCTACATACTGTAGACTTTTAATATCTGATCATTTCAGCCCTCTGTCCCCAGTATTCTTTTTCAAAATGTTTCTAGGTATTTCTGCTTGTTATTTTCCCAGATCAGTATTTGAGTTATTTATAGTAGTAGTCTGGTTTATATTTGAGAACCAGGATGATGAAGAAGTTATATTGTTTTTGAGTCTGAGAAATAATGATTTATATATGTGGAAAGTGATACTTACCTTAATTTGAAATATATTATGTCCCTCCAGCACAGTATTTTTCTACTTTACTCAATTCATGTATCATTCATTACATATTTAACTGTCTTTTGACAATAGGTTCTATTGTCCATACAAAGAACACTTAAGTATTTATTTTATTGATTTGATATTTTAAGATACATACATTTGTAAAATTAATAAATACATGTTATATTTGTGTAATATATTGTAATTTCTTTTTTTGACTTAATGAAGCTCATGCTTACTGCAATTTAGTCAAGTTTTGGCATCTGCAATTTAAAATTAGATTATTTTATTTTTAGCACACCCTCCCCCCATTTCCTTGTCTCAGTCATTTTTACTTTAGTTACAGTTCTGTTTTTAGAGGGGAAAAAAAAAGTTTTATGTTTATTTTTTAATCAAAGCAATTCTTTACTGTCTGGGATTAGCACCAGGAGCTGTGGAGAGGTGATTTCACTATTCTCAGTATTTCCTATTGAGTACACTAACTTTGGTAAAAGCTGTATAGTCGTTTTAAATTTATAGGAGTGATTTATGCTATAGAAATGTGGTAGATTAAATATAGGAGCATTTCTCATTGTATGTGGTGTTCAGTGTTGTTAACTAATATTATTAATGAAAATAATTATTCAAAACCATTGAAACAAAGGATTTCTATGTGTATATCCATCATGACATCAATATATTGATATTTTCCCTGCAGCCAAAATTTTGAAGGTGTCACAGTTTTTTAACACTCCTTGAGCATATTATTTAGCTTCTATCGTAAAGGGCTTTCTGATGATTTCTGTTTAAACTCTCCTTCTGATTGATAAATTCTGTCTGCTAGATCACAATAAGCAATCATGTAGCCTTTGCTTAAAATTTCAGTCTTTCCCTCTCCCTCTATTTCTTGTTTTTTAGGTGGCTTTGGTTGTTAAAAAGTGCTTTTATTGAATTGAAATCTGCTCTCCTTTGCCCTAAGAATTCTTTTTCTGCTCTGTGTCTAAGCACAAAGTCTACTTCTTCCCTTTAATGAACCTTGATATATCAGAAATCAGAAAACAGCCGTATGTATTGTCGCTGAGTAACAGGTGCTCGCTCATCGTCAGTGTGGGAAAAGAGGCTATTATGCGTCTCTTGACATGATAGCAGATAGCATTTCTTATCTCTTTTCTGAGTTCCCCAAATGCCCAGTTTGTATGAACTAGAACTTCCATTCTTCAAACCATCTTATTTGCATTTAGTTCTTAGTCATTTAAAAACATACTAACTTGGCTACATTCACAGATTTTTTTCTTGATACTTGCAAGTAATTGCCTGATAAATAAATTTCTTCTTAACTTCACAAACAAGAGTCCTTACAAGCTGTTTTACTTACCTGTAGCCCTTCAGTAATACCTATCAGTTTTCTACTCTGCATCACACTGTTTTGGTGCACTTGAGTTTTTCTTTCTTAAATGTTCTTAGTAATGTCACTACCTTAGTCGTGTCCGACTCTTTGCAACACTGTGGACTGTAGCCCACCAGGCTCCTATGTCCGTGGAATTCTCCAGGCAAGAATGCTGGAGTGGGTTGCCATGCCTTTCTCCAGGGGATGTTCCCTACCTGGGGCTCTAACCTGGTCTCCTACATTGCAGGCAGATTCTTTACCATCTGAGCTACAGGGAAGCCCTAAATGTTCTTAAATAACATTCTACGTGAATCTTCTTTTTTTTTCTACGTGAATCTTGAAAAGACTTCAGTTGATGATAAGATAGGACTCGTCACCATTCTGCAATTTTCAAATGTGTCTTATCTTAGGCGGTGGCTACTTAGTAACTATTGACTAATATGTGTGATTGGGTGAGGTGACTAATTACCTGTGGAACTCCAGATAAATTGCGCAGTCTTTCTGTGCATCGGATTCTTTTTATATAAAACCTAAAGTAAGAATAATTTTAAAAGTATCTTCCAGCTTATATTTATTCCTTAAAGCTCATCTATAGACATCTGAATATCCTGCTAATGGCGTGGGAGTATTCCAGTTTATTTATTAAGGAAAAGAGACTTCTTAACATTTTTGTGAAGAGGAGACATTTTTGAATACTACAGAGAGAATACAGTTTATAAATAGAGTTTCCACAGTTTCCCAAGTCTTTTCTTCAGGCTTCATGCCTGGTAGGTTTGAAGAGAATGTGATCTTATGACCCCTACCAGTGGGCATTAGTCTTTTCTATCAAAAAATTTTATGGAAATTGAATAAATACATCATAATGAAAGATCATTTAAGTGAAAAGCACTTTTCTAAAATGGATAGAGAAAAGTATGTTTGATGTCACTTGGTTAAAAATAAAAATGACCAAATTTAGAAATTTCTTATATGTAAGTCATTATTTGGAAAACTGAGTAACTATTTACTGGAATAAGGTAAATGGTGCTAAGAACGACTTGAAATCGTGTTTTGTTGGAGTTTATTAAGGATCTTGTACACGTGTTACTTGCTTGCATGCATTTCTCCTGTGATTTACTAAAAAGGGAAACATATGCTTGAATAATATGTTCCCATGCTGAGTGACTTAATTATTTCTCATGATGGGTTCCATCTGAAAAGAAAATGTTTCTCAAATTGGCAGTAGAATGAATTTATATTGTCAGTTGGTACCCGCTGCTAGCCTGTGTCACCAAATGCTTCCCTTCTGTACACCGTATCCTGAGATGTGCCATCACTTTGTAAAGAGCTACTACACCAGGCTGGAAAGATGCCCCTAGAGAAGAGGTAGGAATGGTCTACCCAGCTAACATAAGCTGCAAATCCCAGCCCAACAATCTTTGTGACGATGGTATCCTCACATCTCCCTTATTTTGTGTTAACCATGTGATTACCCGAAGACTAGAATTGTGTTGTAGAGCACTGTTACCACTACCTGTTTGTGGCTATTGAGTGTGTGAAATGTGCCTGATCGGAATTGGGATGTGCTGTCTGTATAAAAGAAATACCAAGTTTCAAAGAGTAAATATCTAAGTTTATATTGGTTAAATGTTGAAATATATTTTATATACAGGTGATATAAAGTATTGTGGAAATGAATTTTACTTTTTTTTTTTACACTTTTTAAAATGTGCTGTTAGAAAATTTAGAATTCCATCAGTGGCTTAAATCTCTTGGACAATCCTGACTTAGTGGGTTTTATTACCTATAGATCAGAATAACTGTAACTGTTGTAGACTCTGGGCTTCCCAGGTGGCGCTAGTGGTAGAGAACCTGCCTGTCAATGTAGAACAGATAAGAGATGGGGGTTTGATCCCTGGGTTGGGAAGATCCCCTGGAGGAGGGCATGGCGACCCACTCCAGTATTCTTGCCTGGAGAATCTCATTGACAGAGGAGCCTTATGGGCTACGGTCCATGGGTTCGCAGAGTTGGACACTACTGAGGCGACTTAGCACACATGCGTTGTAGGCTCAGCACTTAAGTAGAATTTAATTTTATGTTCAGTATTCCTCCTTTTAAAAACTTTTGCATGCTATCTTCTGTATGCATCATGAGTTATTTCTACTTCAGAGCTGTGTTTGTTTGGATTAGCAAACACCTATCCCCACTTCTGGACCCACTGATGTTAATGTATACACACTTGAAGGTATTCTGAAATCTCAGACCATTCTGTCGAACTATTCTTGCTTTATTCCACATTACTTCTTCCTTATCTGAGTTTATTATGCCTCTACAAAGTATATCACAGAGCTGACAATTCAATTCTGAAAATAACTTCTAATGGTGTCATGTGTTTTTTAGATTAGAAAACATTTTGGTGATGGGAGGCAAAGAATACAATCTTCTGTTTGGTCACAAGTGATCATCTTCCATGCACGGCCCACTGTCAGTGGGTAGTTGGTTAATATATTCCCTCATGAGCTGTCTCGTCATTGTTTGAGCTTTCTGGTGCCTTGATAGCTGTTACTAATATCACAAAACATGGACACATGACTTAAGATTGTGCTTTTTTGATTAAGCCAATTTTTAAAGTGGTATTTTAGGGAAATCCAAGTTATGACACCAACAGACAGCATAAAGGAAATTCATGATTGTACCTTTTGTAATCAACAATGTATTTTATCTGTAGTGTCTTTTTACTTTTTAAATAAAAATGGCCTTTGAATGTTCAGGATGATGCCCGCCAACTCTTTGTGCTTGCTGGTGCTGCCGAGGAAGGTTTTATGACTGCAGAACTTGCTGGAGTTATAAAGAGACTGTGGAAAGACAGTGGTGTACAAGCCTGCTTCAACAGATCCCGAGAGTACCAGCTTAATGATTCTGCAGCATAGTAAGTAATCATAACTTCATGATCATGAATAGTTACTTGCAAGTCAAATATACCTCCAAGTCAGTTTTAATGCAAAATTGTCTGACACGTTCTTGTACAATTCACGGTATTCAAGATGACAATATTTGAACACTTTTTCTGTCTCTGTGTGTGTGTGTTTGCAGGTAGCAAGGCTCATATTTCTTTTGTGTTCAAAAATTGTCTCAGGGGACTCATGCTTATGTAACTAACTCGAATCATGCGGCATGGAACTGTTTCCAGTATACTTCCAAGAAAGTATTTGGGATTTCCCAAAGTTTACTCTGAATTTGGGTAGACCTCTAGTTTGCCTGGGACCAGCCAAAGGGAAGGGTAACTAATGTGAGTGCTCTTCATTTACTAACATGCCTGGGAAGTCACTTGTCCAGTGACAGGCACCTTGAGTCACAGGCAGCCTGTTTGAAGGGGTATACAGTGATAGCATCAAGATATTCTTATTGATGAAAATAAAGGAGCTGTAAACTTGACAATTGTCAAGTATATGTGCTGTGTTGCATTAGACATTGTTTATATTAATAGATATCAAACTGCAGTTTTTAGAAGAAAAATTTGCCCCAATTTTCTAGGTGGTGGCCTCAGAAAGTCTATAAAGTAAGTTTTGATAAAACCTAGTCAGGGAGTTTTCTGTTTGGTGATCTGCATAGGGAAAAAAAAAAAATCAAGAATTTATTTCCATTATTTGGCACACATACTCAGCAATGTCAAAGATGATACTCTAAATAGAAACAAGTGCCTTATGCTTATTTATTTTCCAAAGTTAGTTTTCTTGACAGAGGTCTTGGCTCTCAGGGTAGAAGATGCCAAGTATTAGAAGGTCTAATTTTGCTTTTCACTTTGCCACAGTGAAAAGCAAATGGGTGTGTCTGCTGAGAACCTAATTATAGTATCGTCATGTGTTGCACGTCAGTATACTCAGCATTACGTTAATGATTTAGTGTGAGTGAAGAAGTAATACAAGATATTGTGTAATCTGTCATAATTTTTATAGCGCTATATTTTTTAACATGTATTTTTAGTGTTTTACAAGTGTATAAGCCATATGTATTATTACATGGGTATAACATCTTATTGACATGTAGTTCATCTCTCCATCTGGTGTCCTGACTTTTTACAAGGAAATATTCTTTGACTCAGTGGGTAGGCCTTTGTCTCCATGCTGTGTACTCATGATCTGCGGTATTATTTTTCCCTAGCTCTCACAGATTTACACGTATTTTGAGGTAATATTATTTATACTTAACATTGAGGACTATTTGATTTTCTTTTTTAAATCTGTGCCACTAAACTGTAAACTCAGTAAGGTCTGTTTGCCCAGTATTCTATCTCCATTACCTGATACATAGTCATCACACAGTATGCCCTTATATTAATAAACCAAACTTTCCAGAAGCTAGAGGAAAAAATTAGAAAAAAATTTTCTTAGTGCCAAACACTACTCTTGGTCCACAGTACTTGCTTTGGCACCACCAGAACCTACAGAAAGATCAAAGCGGAAATTACTTATGGTGAGTAACTTGCTCTGAGCTGAGCCCAGCAAGAGGAGCTATTTGAATAATTAAGGGATGCTTCTCAGGGACAGTAGATTAAAGTTCACTTCCCCCTATCTTCCTGGATGGATGTCCCACTTCCTGCCAAGTATATTTGCCCAGACCCCCTGTGCTGTGCACAGTGCTTGGAGTCACTTTGGCTGTCCGCTATTTCATTACTAATAGTTCTGATCTTAAGATGGCCAAGATGGAGCCATTTTTCAAGAATGAAGGCAGTCATGAAACTCATTATTCTCCTTGGTAGTTATAAGGCATCTTGATTTCTGAATTCTTGACTGGAGATAGAGGGTGCTGCCAAGTTGCCCAGTAAGACCACCTAAGCATCCATCTATGAAAAATTTGTGATCTTTTAAAACAACTGGAGTTTTTCACAGTGCCCACTTTTCTTGTTTGTCTTGTTGAAATATAAATGTGCATTATTTCTAGAGGCTAGTAGAACTATAGCAGTGTTAAGCAAATAAATGTTTATATGAGTAATCAGAACATAGTGTAAATAAGAACAGCTCATTATTTCAAAGGGACAGTTAGAAACTCTTGTCATGGCCTGTTGTAAGTCAGATTTTATTACAGTAAAGTGAGCTTTAATATATGTGGAACTAAAAACAGATAAAATAGGAGATTGTCAACAATGCGGTAATACATTATTTTAAAATACAGATAAACTATCATCTCTGTGTATTCTAGTATCAACATCACATACATATACTTGTCTATAACATTTTGATTACTAATTCAGCAGATAGCTTTCCAATTCCATCTCCACAAATCATATTTATTGAGCTCCTTTTGTGGATAAGTCCCCATTCTGAATGGCTAAAGAACACTTTGAGAGGGCAGCATCAATTAAAGTTGCAAAAGTTGGTGCTTCTGTAATGAACCCTGAGGTGTTTGCTAAATTATCTTGAACTGTTCCATTCTAGTATTAGAAAACACTGCAGTCATGCTCCCCACATTCAGGTGACCTTAGGGTTAATTCCATGCATAGCCTAGTAGTGGACTTACGTTCCAAGATACAAGATGTAACTGTTCCTACCTCCTTACTACGCTTTTTCTGATGTGAATAACTTTCCCTTTTATCCATGTACCTTTCAGATTTCTGTTACACTCCTCACCTCACTCTCCAATAAGCCCTCTTCTTAACCACTCAGGTTCACCTTAATCTCTCTATACCTGTACTGTGTGTAACATTATTGATTCTACTGCATAATTGGACACAAAAGAATTGCATAGTATGATACCACTACATTTTTATAGCACGACATATTCTGCATTATTGGCAGAGTGAGTTGAATGAGTGGCTGAAACCAGAAATAAAATATGAAGGTTGATTCATAGAGCCAGTAAAATGTAGAGTACAGGAGCATGTGTAGTGTTTTTCTGTGTAAAACTTATGGCTAGTTGAAAAGGAACAATACTGAATTCAGCCTTTGGCCAAGGGTTTCCTCACTACTTTCTCAAAAAGGAAGGCTTTCTACAATAACTCCTCAGCAAAAAAATGTTTAGAAAATAAACACAGTGGTACATCAAAAAAATGTAATAAAGAGTTTTTAGAGACAAATTCATGGCTTGCAGTGAGTTCGGGTGCTTATGGAGTTTTGGGCCTGGAGAAGTATAAACATTTTCATTTCAGAGAGAGTTGTGTAAGAGACAGATTTAAATTGGTCAAATTACATCATTACACAGAAAACTTGCACTGATCTGTAATACTTTATGCATCAAATTTTGCTCTTTGATTTAGATGATCTTTATTGATAATGTTAACCATTAGCATATTGTTTATTTTTCAGCTATTTGAATGATTTGGACAGAATTGCACAACCAAATTATATTCCAACTCAACAAGATGTTCTCAGAACTCGAGTGAAAACCACAGGAATTGTTGAGACCCATTTTACTTTCAAAGATCTTCATTTTAAGTGAGTAGCTTCAAAGCATATAATATATGAATTGAGATATAGAATACGAAATACAATGTTTAAGGGAAAAAGGTATAAAAAAGTTTAAAATTTAGAGTTGGAAATTACAAAAAATGTTTTTCAGGTCCAAAGAGGGATATTTTTATTTAAGAAAAAGTAACCATGCAGATTTCTTTTGCCTGTGTTATTCACAGTGGCTTAAATAAAAATAGATTTTGGTTTTTATTTTTAAATATCAACTACTTTTCTAATACTGTATATTTTGGAAAAGTGTTGCCATCTATTTTTAGGTTTTACTGATAGAACATATGCTGATTTATGGAAATGTTTTTAAAAGCTACCTTTTAAAATTTTTTCGCAAAGATTTTTACGCACACTTACATTTCTACTATTGCGTGATGAAAAATGTTCGTTTAACTTACAGTGTACTGTAACTTATTGAGGTCTGAACAGAGAAGCATTGAATGGTAGCCTGTAGAATGAAAGGGACCCTGAAATTCATTTTGTCTTGTTTGCTCATTTTACAATGAACCAAGTTCAGGGGAGTTCAGTTAAACATTGAAGATTGTTACTTATTGAAAAAAGAAAAACAAACTGTGAGAAAAAGTGCTGAATTTTGCTCCAGTTAATTCCAGTGCTCTGAAACAGTATGATAACAAATCAGAATTTCTGAAACTATCTTAAAAAGAGGTTTCTAGTCAGAGATTAAAAAGAAATATTCGTCAGCTCACCTCAAAGAAGCTCAATATTACACACCATGGGGAGCACAGCTAAACATGCAACTATACCTCTGAGTCTCTCCGTAAGTATTTTAAATATAATACATCTGTTACCAGCATTCATCACTACATTATCCCACATTCAGTGATTCATGTAATTGAGTTTTCCAGGAAATTAAAATTTAATTTCAGTTTTCCATGGCAGTTTCTCTCTCAGAAGCAAACACTACCTTGCTTTCTTAAACAGAGATACACATTATAATTAGTTTATCTGAGCATGTAACTTTTGGTACTATAATATGGTACTGTTTTGTATTTGCTTGTAATTTTTTTCTCCTCTCCCTGCTGGTATTATCTTTTATTTACTGAAATCATTTGCCTTATTTTAGTTTGCTTACTATTTGTAGAATATTACATAGCCAAACTCAGGAACATTAAAATAGCATTATTTTAAATCATCTGATTTGTCTTGATTACTACTGCTGGATTTATTTTAAAATTATGAAATGATTTTAAGTATAAGGAAGTTCAGTGTTTGACTTGTAAGATTTATTGCATTTTTTAAAAATCCTAGTACACCTTAAATTCTGATTTAAAAAAAAAATTTCTTTTTAACCTTGCTTTACGACCGTATTTGGTAGCAATCTTAAATTATGTTCAGATCATCACTTTATTCTAACCGTGAAATCTGAGGAAAAAGTAACTGGGGTTAAGGTTACCAAATAAGGATTCTGGACTTGCCCTTCCTAGGTAAAGGCAAACGTGTTTAAGATTCTTAATAGATTGTTCCAATCTTGTCCAGTGTCAGAGGTTTATACATAAAATGGGTTATTATCTGTGAAAGAAAAACATGGAGGTGACAGCTCTGTAAATGATGGGAAATGGCAAAGGTAAATATTACATCAGTTATTTGGTGCTTCAGGCAATCTGTGTTAGATTCAGTCATGTTCTTGGGTAGATGCACTATAAATACTTCCAGACCATACTCATCACTTCCAGCCTCGATTTCCCGAAGTTGTCATTTCAGCATCAGGTAGGTTGTCTATTCTCATGATCCTTCCAGGAACCTTGCTCTGTTTAGTCTTCTTGGGTGACGTAAAGTTTCACAGGATGTTTTTAGTCACTGTTTTCACTTGCTGACTTAAACGTAGGTCTGTCAGGAACTTCAAATAAACTTTGTCTTATTTTGGATTTGAATTGTTAAATTACTATCATTGCTAACATATGGTTCCAAGTATGCTTTTTATATATTTTAAGAGTCTCAGAAAAATGAAGACAAAAATGCGCTTAGAACAATTCTACTGGAAACTCCTGTGTTTTATTCTTTTGTGGGTTGTGTGGTATAAATTCATTGTCCAATTTTTTAACTGCTGATACAGAATTTTAGTTTCACTTGGTTTGTGGTATGGGAATTAACAAATTTAAAATGAGGCAACAAAGCATTATACTTAGGAATATATACTATCACCTCTGTGACTAGGCATTTATGGACAGTGTCTATGAGGATTATTTTCCTTTAAAGAATCAACAGTTTTTTTGGTATTTTGTTACATTTTTGTTGAAAATAGAATTTTCTAATAGAAGGGATACTTTATCATTGTAATATGTTTCTGTTCCTTTTCTATAGTCATGTAAATGTGCAGTTGGTTTTGGGGTGGAAAGTCATTTAGGGGGTAGTGTTCATGTATAGTCAATTAGCATTGCCCCAGTCTTGGTCACAGTGATAGCAAGTAACAGTCTTGAGAGTAAGTCAGCACAGTTCAGGATCTTCAGTACATTCCCTTCCATCTTCCCTCCCTCCCCCTGCTTCCCTAAAGAAAGAAATCTAAGAAAGCTCAATTTCACTCCCTGTTTAATACTAGTCAATAGTCTCTTCATATGAAGGAGAACATATTATAATCATTTTTTGTTTTGGGTTAAATAGAAATTCAGCATTTGAAGATAATTTTAATACATGTGTGAAACAATGAATAATGCTCTGTGCACAGTCTGATCCTTCTTTGTATTAGTTCTTAGTCATTTTTGCTCGAGTTAGGGCAGTGATTCTCAAAGTCCAGTCTGCAAATCAGCAGCATCAACATCACACACAACATTTGAGAAGCACTGGCTTAAAGAGTCTTTGTTTATATTAGGCTTTGCTGGTGGCTCAGATGGTAAAGAATCCACCTGCAATGCAGGGGATCCAGGTTTGATCCCTGGGTTGGGAAGATCCTCTGGGGAACAGAACGTCTACCCACTTCAGTATCCTTGCCTGGAGAATTCCCATGGACAGAGAAGCTTGACAGGCTATACTCCATAGGTTCACTTATGATCAATAATGAATGACCCTCTTTCATTCATAAATTAAATTGAAGAGATTGTTTCTGTATTCATACTACTTATCAACTTAAAGCTCTTTTATATTTAACATTCCCAGAGCATAACTGGAAGGTCTGTATCTTTAACATGTTAAAATTAGTCTGTTATTGATCCATATATAATATTAGAGAATGCTCTAATTTCACTCTTTTTACATGTAGCTGTCCAGTTTTCCCAGCACCACTTTCTCCATTGTATTTTCTTGCCTCCCTTATCTTAGATTAACTGACTGTAGGTGTGTGAGTTTATTGCTGGGCTTTCTGACCTAGTCCCTTGATCTGTATTTCCGTTCTTGTCCCAGTATCATGCTATCATGGTATTTTGAATACTGAAGCTTTGTAGTATAGTCTGAAGTCAGGGAGTCTGACTCCTCCAGCCTCATTTTTCTTTCTCAAGATTACTTTGGCTATTTGGGATCTTTTGTGTTTCCATATAAATTTTAAAGTTTTTTAGCTCTAGTTTTGTGAAAAATAGCATTGGTAAGCACTAGTCTATTACTGCTTAAAAGTGTTTTAAAATACTCTGTAGACACAGTTCATTGTTTCATTCAAGAAATACTTATGCATTACATTTGTTCGTCCAGTGGAGGCCAAAACAAAGTCTTTGTCTTTACATCATTGTAGGGTTGTGGGATGAGAGGAAATGAAATACATGTTTAGTATTCAGAGGGTGGTAACTGCTATGATGAGAAAAGCAAGATGGCATATACTAGCTAGCTCCCTAAAGCTTCTGTAACAAATTACCACAAATTTGTGGCATAAAACAACAGAAATTTATTCTGTGATAGTACTTGAAGCGAGAAATTAGTTTGTTAGCAGGATTATGCACTTCCTGAAGGCTAAAAAAAAAAAAAATCTAATTCTCATCAAAATCACTTTTAATATCTGTATTTCTAACCAACCATATTTCAAGGTATTTTGGACTTTTTCTATCAAATTATTCAAAATTCTTCCAACCTTTCTCTACTACCCACATCCAAAGCCACATCCACAGGAGTATTTGATTTACTGGATTACCCAAATCTGGGTACTAAACATGTGTCACTTAGGGTTCTCGATGAAACAGCCTGTTCAGTTTAGTTCAGCTCAGCCGTGTCTGACTCTTTGCAACCCCATGAACCGCAGCACGCCAGGCCTCCCTGTCCATCACCAACTCCCAGAGTCCACCCAAACCCATGTCCATTGAGTCAGTGATGCCATCCAACCATCTCATCCTCTGTCGTCCCCTTCTGCTTCCACCCTCAATCTTTCCCAGCATCAGGGTCTTTTCCAATGAGTCAGCTCTTCACATCAGTTGGCCAAAGTATTGGAGCTTCAGCTTCAACATCAGTCCTTCCAGTGAACACCCAGGACTGGTCTCCTTTAGGATGGACTGTTTGGATCTCCTTGCAGTCCAAGGGACTCTCAAGAGTCTTCTCCAACACCACAGTTCAAAAGCATCAATTCTTCGACACTCAGCTTTCTTCACAGTCCAACTCTCACATCCATACATAACCACTGGAAGAACCATAGCCTTGACTAGACGGACCTTTTTTGGCAAAGTAATGTCTCTGCTTTTTAATATGTTGTCTAGGTTAGTCATAACTTTCCTTCTAAGGAGTAAGCGTCTTTTAATTTCATGGCTGCACTCACCATCTGCAGTGATTTTGGAGCCCAGAAAAATAGTCAGCCACTGTTTCCCCATCTATCTGCCATGAAGTGATGGGACTGGATGCCATGATCTTAATTTTCTGAATGTTGAGCTTTAAGCCAACTTTTTCACTCTCCTTTTTCACTTTCATCAAGAAGCTCTTTAGTTCTTCTTCACTTTCTGCCATAAGGGTGGTGTCATCTGCATATCTGAGGTGATTGATATTTCTCCCGGCAATCTTGATTCCAGCTTGTGCTTCTTCCAGCCCAGCATTTCTCATGATGTACTCTGCATAGAAGTTAAATAAGCAGGGTAACAATATACAGCCTTGACTTAGTCCTTTTCCTATTGGAACCAGTCTATTCCATGTCCAGTTCTAACTGTTGCTTCCTGACCTGCATACAGATTTCTCAAGAGGCAGGTCAGGTGGTCTGGTATTCCCATCTCTTTCAGAATGTTCCACAGTTTATTGTGATCCACACAGTCAAAGGCTTTGGCATAGTCAATAAAGCAGAAATAGATGTTTTTCTGGAACTCTACTGCTTTTTCCATGATCCAGCGGATGTTGGCAATTTGATCTCTGGTTCCTCTGCCTTTTCTAAACCCAGCTTGAACATCAGGAAGTTCACGGTTCACGTATTGCTGAAGCCTAGCTTGGAGAATTTTGAGCATTACTTTACTAGCATGTGAGATGAGTACAACTGTGTGGTAGTTTGAGCATTCTTTGGCATTGCCTTTCTTTGGGATTGGACTGAAAACTGACCTTCTCCAGTCCTGTGGCCAGTGCTGAGTTTTCCATATTTGCTGATATATTGAGTGCAGCACTTTCACAGCATCATCTTTCAGGATAGAAATAGCTCAACTGGAATTCCATCACCTCTACTAGCTTTGTTCATAGTGATGCTTCCTAAGGCCCACTTGACTTCACATTCCAGGATGTCTGGCTCTAGATGAGTGATCCCACCATCGTGATTATCTGGGTCGTGAAGATCTTTTTGTACAGTTCTTCTGTGTGTTCTTGCCACCTCTTCTTAATATCTTCTGCTTCTCTTAGGTCCCTACCATTTCTGTCCTTTATTGAGCTCATCTTTGCATGAAATGTTCCCTTGGTATCTCTAATTTTCTTGAAGAGATCTCTAGTGTTTCCCATTCTATTGTTTTCCTCTATTTCTTTGCATTGATGGCTGAGGAAGGCTTTCTTATCTCTCCTTGCTATCAAGAACCTGGCTTACCTGACAGTGGGTGTTGGTTTGCAGTGCAGGACAGCAGGCTTAGGTAGATATTAATTTTGCAGTATTGAGGCAGAATTTTTTTCTTCTATGAAACTTCAGCTTTTGCCCTTAAGGCCTTTCAACTCAATAGATGAGGTCTGCCCACATTATCAAGGATAAACTCCTTTAGTGAAAATCAACTGATTGTAGATACTAAGCATAACAATAAAATACCTTCACAGCAGCACCCAAATTAGTGCTTGATTAAGTAACTGCATATGCTAGCCTAGCCAAATTGATACATAAACCAACCATCAACAGAGGGAAAATGTGGGAGAGGGAGGGTTCTGTTGTTATTTTACATGGAGTGGTATATGACATATGATCAGAGAAGTTAGCTAAAATATATTATTTTTTTTGTAATGTAGTCTTCAAATTGTGTTCCTTGGCAGTTTAACAGATGGGTAATCATTTTAATTTTTTTTTTGTTTGATCTTCGTTACCAGCTGTCCTTTTTGCATCTTACCCATTTTAATTTAGTGTGTAGTAGAATCATTTTGTTATATAGCATACTTAAACTTAATGAACAATTTACCAGGTAGACTAATAGAATACCACTTAAATGATGATAAAACTAACTAGTATTGTTACTTTTATATTGAGTACAAATCTGATGCACTTGGATTTGGTTTATAGGCCAGTCCTACTCTACTGGGAAAATTCGTTTTGCCTGAGAATTAAATAGGGACTATTTTAATTAGTGCAGTATCTAGATAAATGGAGTCTTTTAAAATGTACCAGTTTGCATAGTGTTTCTATTATGTAAGCGGCTATTTCTAGATTACATAACAATTTATGTGAATTTCAACTTTTGCTTAACTTATACTCTTAGAGGAGAAAGCAGAAAACATCATTATCTTTATATTGTTTGTGTTACTGCCTTGTATAGCAACTTAGAATAGAATGGTCTCCTACTGCATATCATTTAAAAACTCCTAGTATTCACACTATTCAGTAGGCCACCCATTTATCTCCTCTCTTTTTTTCTGTACCTTGGTTTTATTTTTTGATTTAGGCAGCCTGTTTGCCCCTATTTAAATATGACACCTTTCTTACCTCTAATGGTTTCTCCTTTACATTTAAGTCCTGCTATATTGCTTCAGAGAAAAAACATTTTGTAGTTGGACAAGGGGACCATGTTCTCTGCCTCTAATGTTCTGTGACTCTGGTGAATTGAATATATTCTATTATCTCTGCATTCTCTAGATGTTTCCTGTGACTTCTCTGTTTAAAACACACAAATGAAGGGGCTGAACTATGTGTAATGTTCTTGTTCTAATGTGGTCTCATATGTTAATGAATTTAGGTGTGTTTTTTTTTTTTTTAAGGTATTTTGGGTTTTTTGTGTTTTATTGTGAGAGACCTTCCCTTCTAGTAGACTTTTTCTCCCTTAAAGTCCTTTTCTCCTTACCTTCCATCCCACATTCTCCATGCGATTTAGAGCTTTTTTGTTGTTTTTTTCATAGAATTCCTTGGTGTGTCTGAGCATTCAGGGTGATGTCAAACTCATTTTTCCTCTTACAGAATGTTTGATGTGGGAGGACAGAGATCTGAGCGGAAGAAATGGATTCATTGCTTCGAAGGAGTGACTGCCATCATCTTCTGTGTGGCGCTGAGTGACTACGACCTGGTTCTAGCTGAAGATGAAGAAATGGCAAGTAGAACCTCTTTTAAAGATTGAACATGGAATAGGAAGAGTTGGAGTTGTTGCCAAGAATTTTTCTAAGAAAACGTCTTGAGAAATTCTTGCTAATGCCTGAATAATGTGAAAGTTCAGGCACTTTTCTCTAACTTTTCTATTTAGTACATTTCCCTCTTAGTATGCAAAGAAGCATACTTTTTATGATTGATCCTCATAAAAAGGAGAAGACAAAGAGTTCAACCCTCGATGCTTAACTAGGCATTTCTGAGATCTGGTATCTACATACTGAATAAAAATAAAGTTAGCTCCATTATAGTCCAAGGCTTATATTTCTTTCTTCTTCCAGCTTAGTAATCCCTGGGCTATATTATACTATATTATACTTCGCGGCTGTCATGTAATTGGCACATGTGTTTCAATGTACCATTAATCTGGGGGAAATATTTTTAAATATAAGAGCTATAAATGTTTCTTTCTTTTTTTTTTTTTTTAAGATAAGGTATATACAGTTACCGTTCAGTAGGTGTAACATACAGCATTCATTTCTGTCCTTCTGGTGCTCTATAATATATCAGTGCCCTTTTTGAAACCACAAATACCAGAAGGGCAGGAAACAGGAATTGGAGGTTTCCTTCCTTCATACACTATTATATAGGGTATTGGTCTAATTGTATTCAGCTTTTTCAGTTTATTAATCTTTAAAAACCTCTACTTACCTTTTAATGGAAACTTCAGTTCACTCTGTAATGATGAGGTCTCCTCCGAGATGTCTGCACTTGCCATTTCTAGATCACAAGCTCCTGCAGTACAGTGACACACCGCGGGCACTCAGCGAGTGCTGGATGGATGCAAAAGCGTGATGAGTGATGCAGATATTCGTCTCGCCTAAAATCGTCACGTGTGCTTGTTCTTAAATGGCAGAAGTGCATTTTTGTGATAGGTTATCTATTTTTCGGCTGACTAAGCTCTATTGTACTGCCACACTTTTTTTACCAGACACTCATTATTTTTTAAAAGTAATATTTCTCAGAATCTTTGCCCTTATGACACAGGCTGTTTTCTATTACAGAACCGAATGCATGAAAGCATGAAGTTATTCGACAGCATATGTAACAACAAATGGTTTACAGATACATCTATTATACTTTTTCTGAACAAGAAGGATCTCTTTGAAGAAAAAATCAAGAAGAGCCCTCTCACTATATGCTATCCAGAATATGCAGGTATTTTACTTTCTCTGTCAACTCGTAGATTTCTAAGTGAAAGTTCCCCTAAGCCAAGATTTCAGTTGTTGATTTGAATCTCTTGGCTTCGTAGTTCTTAACCTCTAAGCAAAATTATTTAGCAAACTGCATTCAAGGCCAGCTTGCTTGGGCTAGCTCCTTGAGGTGTGGAGGATTAAAAATAACATTCGTTTTATGGAAAAGCTGTTAGATAATTTTCTATGGTGACCCTGAGTCTTTGCAAACATAAGATACTGATTTGTTCATGCAGTTAACAGATCTTAGGTGTTGTGTGATGCACAATAAATAAGACGTGTCTCTATTCACTGACTAATCTCTAAGACAGAGATACTCCTAAGGAAACAGATAATACAACAACAGTGTAGCATGTGGCTACAGAGGAAAATGAACAGTAATTGTAAGGGGGGAAAGATGAGAAAGGAGTCTGAGGTAGCTAACTGCTCAGGGGAATGGGGGAAGGGTTCACAAGAAATCCAGGCTTTGGTAATGAGACCTTAAAGCTACTTCAATTTTACTGCTGTGGAAAACGGTCTGCTTTGAGAAGAGGAAAGCTGAGTTGCAGTCCTGGCTTTCCCATAATTTGCTCTTTGATCTTGAATGAGGCAGTTAATTTCCCTGTCTCAGTACTCCATCTGTGAAATCAAAAGTTAGGCAAGAACACTGCTTTAGGTCTTTGGAACACTTCCCTGGCTACTACTGGAAGTGGGCACAAGGAACACAGATATTCCACCCCTCGCCCCCCAGGTCCCCTCCACAAAGAGTCGAACGTGATAGAAAAAAACAACCCTTGCTCCATCCTAATTATTTTAAGAATTTTTTTCTTATAAACAAAATTTTAGTTTTGTATTGAGTAAATTATGCAAATATTTACTGCCTTTCCATGGGCAGTGTTAAAACAACTGTGTGCTATGGATGCTTTTGTATCCCACTAACGCAGGTGAGAGCACTGGGAGGAATGAAGCAAGAGAGTCCCAAACCAGATCCAAGTCTGCTGCACCTGCTGCGTCCAGAACATGAACAGTCAGAATACATTTAATTACATTCTCACTGGAGGCAAAGCAGAGGGTTCTTCAATCAGTGTGACCCTACTGCTCTTTACTACAGCCCTCTGTGTAAATCACAGAGGTATCAGTTCAGTTCAGTCGCTCAGTCACGTCCGACTCTGCACCCATGGACTGCAGCGTGCCAAGCCTCCCTGTCCATCACCAACTCCTGGATTTTACTCAAACTCATGTCCATTGAGTTGGTGAAGGCATCCAACCATCATTAGGGTCTTTTCAAATGAGTCAGTTCTTTGCATCAGGTGGCCAAAGTATGGGAGCTTCAGCTTCAACATCAGTCCTTCCAGTGCATATTCAGGACTGATTTCCTTTAGGATGGACTTAGTTGGATCTTCTTGTAGTCCAGGGAACTCTAAAGAGTCTTCTCCAACACCATAGTTCAAAAGCATCAATTCTTCGGCACTCAGCTTTCTTTACAATCCAACTCTCACATCCATACACGACTACTGGAAAAACCACAGCCTTGACTAGATGGACCTTTGGTCATAGCTTTTCTTCCAATGAGTAAGCGTCTTTTAATTTCATGGTTGTAGTCACCATCTGCAGTGATTTTGGAGCCAGAAAAAATAAAGTCAGCCACTGTTTCCCCATGTATTTGCCATGAAGTGATGGGACCAAATGCAATGATCTTAGTTTTCTGAATGTAGAGCTTTAAGCCAACTTTTTCACTCTCCTTTTTCACTTTCATCAAGAGGCTCTTTAGTTCTTCACTTTCTGCCATAAGGGTGGTATCATCTGCATATCTGAGGTTATTGATATTTCTCCCGGCAATCTTGATTCCAGCTTGTGCTTTTTCCAGCTCAGTGTTTCTCATGATGTACTCTGCATATAAGTTAAATAAGCAGGGTGACACTATATAGCCTTGACTTAGTCCTTTTCCTATTTGGAACCAGTCTGTTGTTCCATGTCCAGTTCTAACTGTTGCTTCCTGACCTGCATACAGATTTCTCAAGAGGCAGGGTAGCCTTTCCCTTCTCCAGGGAATCTTCCCAACCCAGGGATTGAACCCCAGGATTCCCACATTGCAGGTGAATTCTTTACCAGCTAAGCCACAAAGAAAGCCCACAGTTATACTTCAATTCAAACTAATTTCACAGAGTTAACTTGTTTTTAGTTTAATTTTTGAAAGTCTTAGTATCCTAAGTCACCTTACTCAAATATTTTTCGTGCTTTATTGGGGATAGAATCATTAATAGTTCTGATTCCAAGATTGAAGATATCTAGAATCAAGGCAATTCAGTTTTGCCTTTACTTTAAGGTCATATTCATTTTCTGTAGTGAAGTAAAGGCTTCCCTGCTGGCTCAGCAGTAAAGAATCTGCGTGCAAATCCAGGAGATGTGGGTTTGATCCCTGGGTTGGGAAGATCACCTGGAGAAAAAAGTGGCAACCCACTCCAGTATTCTCGCCTGGGAAATCCCATGGACAGAGGAGCTGGCAGAATACAGTCCATGGGGTTGGGAGAGTCAGACACAACTTACGGACTAAACAACAACAACATTGTAAAGTAGCCCTTTTGTCAGAGGACCCAAGTAAAAAAGTACAAGTGTTAGTCACTCAGCTGTGTCTCTTTTGCGATCCCATGGACTATAGCCCACCAGGCTTCTCTGTCCATGGGATTCTCCAGACAAGAATACTGGACAGCTTCCTGACCCAGAGGTTGAACCAGGTCTCCTGCATCACAGGCAGATTCTTTACTGTCTTAGCTACCAGGGAAAGTCCCAGAGAACCCAGATCACTCCTCAAATATTACATACCTGCAGAGATTTCAGAGCCACCAAGAACATACTTGTGAGCTCTTTTTTTTTTTTTTTTTTGGCCAGGCCAGGTATACATTTTTTTAAAGTTAGTAATAATCACTGATCTAAGATTCTTTTAGCAAAGAGTATTATAGAATTCTTGATTCACCTGATTCAGATTCTCTGATGCACCTTCAATTCTTAATTCCTGTTCTATACTGTTTGCTATAGACGATGACATGTAGCCTGCAAGCTCCTCACTTGGTTTATCTCCTACCTCCCTCTGCTCCTGTCTTCTCTTTTTATCTGTATGTTGGCATTTCACCAAATTCTGTCTGCAGTCTTATAATCTTCCAGCATTCTATTCTTTCATAGGCATATTTATTCTCAGCATGATACATTCTGTTGTCAACTCTAATTTCTCTGTGGAGACTCAGGCTTGCATTTCCAACTGCTTGCTGAGCATATCTGTGTTTTTTAGCACCTGAGACTCAAATTGAACTCACGCTATTTTTATTTTTTTTTTCCAAATCACCTTTATCTCCTTTTGAATTGTATCACCAGCCTCCCATTCTCCAGTCTTGAGCCAGGCTATATCATCTGTAATAAACCTTTAGTCAAGACAGTTCTATTACGTTAGAAACTAATGTCATCTTCCACCACTCCTTCCCTCAGTCAGTCATTCTTTACCAAAACTTAAAATGAGGTTTAATACTGTACTTACTAGTTCATTCATGTATCTTGTAGTTCTGGAGATTAAGTAATGTAACTAGTTACCTGGAATATATGCAGCAGATTGAGGAATACACACAGGGCAAGCTGTTTTCTCAAAACATATTTTTAAATTAGAGGTTGCATTAGCTTCTGTGAGTCAACAGGACATTATTTATTCCTTTATATTTCAGTGTACCAACCTGATTATGATTTAATAAACTAAAATTTAATTTGTAGAGTATATGGCTATCTGCTATTGACTTGAGATAAAACATAAACTTATTTTGACAACCTAGAGAAAATTTCCTAGAAACAATCAACCAAGTTTGAATCATTAAGAAATAGAAAATCTGAATAGACTGATTAGTAAAGAGTTCAATCAGTAATCAAAAACCTCCCAGTAAATGAAAGTTCATAACCTGATGGCCTTCCTGGTGAATTCTGCCAAACACTCTGAGAAGCACTGCTAGTAATTCTTCTCTAACTCTTCCATCACTGATTTTACCAGGCCAGCATTACCTGTCACCTAAACCAGGCAAATATGTCACAAGAAAATTCAGTTCAGTCGCTCAGTCATGTCCGACTCTTCGCGACCCCATGTACCACAGCACGCCAGGCATCCTTGTCCATCACCAACTCCCGGACTCTGCTCAGACTCACCTCCATTGAGTGATGCTATCCAACCATGTCATCCCCTTCTCCTCCTGCCTTCAATCTCTCCCAGTTATATCAGGGCCTTTTCCAAGGAGTCAGCTCTTCACATCAGGTGGCCAAGGTATTGGAGCTTCAGCTTCAACATCAGTCCTTCCAATGAACACCCAGGACTGGTCTCCTTTAGGATGGACTGTTTGGATCTCCTTGCAGTCCAAGGGACTCTCAAGAGTCTTCTCCAACACCACAGTTCAAAAGCATCAATTCTTCAGTGCTCAGTTTTCTTTACAATCCAACTCTCACATCCATACATGACTACTGGAAAAACCATAGCCTTGACTAGCTGGACCTTTGTTGACAAAGTAATGTCTCTGCTTTTTAACATGCTGTCTAGGTTGGTCATAACTTTCCTTCCAAGGATTAAGCGTCTTTTAATTTCATGGCTGCAGTCACCATCTGCAGTGATTTTCGAGCCCCCAAAAATAAAGTCAGGCACTGTTTCCACTGTTTCTCCCATCTATTTGCCATGAAGTGATGGGACCGGATGCCATAATCTTTGTTTTTTGAATGTTGAACTTTAAGCCAACTTTTTCACTTTCCTCTTTCACTTTCATCAAGAGGCTCTTTAGTTCTTCTTTACTTTCTGCCATAAGGGTGGTGTCATCTGCACATCTGAGGTTATTGTTATTTCTCCCAGCAATCTTGATTCCAGCTTGTGATTCTTCCAGCCCAGCGTTTCTCATGATGTACTCTGCATATAACTTCAATAAGCAGGGTGACAGTATACAGCCTTGACTTAGTCCTTTTCCTATTTGGAACCAGTCTGTTGTTTCATGTCCAGTTCTAACTGTTGCTTCCTGACCTGCATACAGATTTCTCATGAGGTAGGTCAGGTGGTCTGGTATTCCATGCCCGATTAGAAGAATATTGTTAGAACGGTCCATGCTACCTACAGTTGTCTAAAAGACTCAGTGTAATCCATATCAAAATTCTAATTGCAGTTTTCACAGGAAGAATAAATAATCCTAATAGTTTTAAGTCATAAAAGATTCCAAAAACTAAAGCAGTCTTTAAAAGGAACAACAAAGGTGGAAGCACCGTGCTCCCTGGTTTCCAACAGCTAGAGTAATCAAAACAAGTGTGGTGTTGGCATTAAAAACAGAACTGAGGAACAGAATAGAGAGCCCAGAAGTAAACCATGCATACATGATCAAGTAATTTATGACAGAGGACTCAAGAATACACAATGGGGAAAGAGCAGTCTCTTTAATAAATGTTAGGAAAACTGGACAGCCACATGCTAAGAATGAAACTGGACTGCTCTCTCTACCATCCACAAAAATAAACCCAAATAAAGATCTGAGTGTAAGAAATGATAGAACTCCTAGAAGAAAACATAGGCAGTAAGCTGGACATCAGTCTTGACTGTAAACTTTTAGGTTTGACACCAAAAGCAAAAATAGACAAGTGGGACTACATCAAACTAAAAAGCTTCTGCATGGCAAAGGATATCATTAACAAAATAAAACTGCAGCCAAAGGAATGGGAGAAAATATTTGCAAACCATTTATCTGCTTAGGGGTTAACATTCAAAATATCCTTTATTGAGCCCATCTTTGCATGAAATAGTCCTTTGGTATCTCTAATTTTCTTGAAGAGATCTCTAGTCTTTCCCATCCTGTTGTTTTCCTCTGTTTCTTTGCACTGATCACTGAGGAGGGCTTTCTTATCTCTCCTTGCTGTTCTTTGGAACTCTGCATTCAAATGGTATATCTTTCCTTTTCTCCTTTGCTTTTCACTTCTCTTCTTTTCACAGCTATTTGTAAGGCCTTCTCAGACAGCCATTTTTCTTTTTTGCATTTGTTTTTCATGGGGGTGGTTTTGATCACTGACTCCTGTACATTATCACGAACCTCTGTCCATACTTAATCAGGCACTCTGTCTATCAGATCTAGTCCCTTAAATCTCTCTCTCACATTCACTGTATAATCGTAAGGGATTTGATTTAGGTCATACCTGAATGTTCTAGTGGTTTCCCTACTTTCTTCAGTTTAAGTCTGAATGTGGCAATAAGGAGTTCATGATCTGAACCACAGTTAGCTCCTGGTCTTGTTTTTGCTGACTGTATAGAGTTTCTCTATCTTTGGCTGCAAAGAATATAATCAGTCTGATTTCGGTGTTGACCATCTGGTGATGTCCATGAGTAGTCTTCTCTTGTGTTGTTGGAAGAGGGTGTTTGCTATGACCAGTGAATTTTCTTGGCAAAACTCTGTTAGTCTTTGCCCTGCTTCATTCCGCATTCTAAGGCCAAATTTGCCTGTTACTCCAGGTGTTTCTTGACTTCCTACTTTTGCATTCCAGTCCCCTATAATGAAAAGGACATCTTTGGGTGTTAGTTCTAAAAGGTCTTGTAGATCTTCATAGAACTGTTCAGCTTCTTCAGCATTACTGGTCGGGGCATATTGCATTACTATGATATTGAACGGTTTGCCTTGGAAACGAACAGAGATCATTCTGTCATTTTTGAGATTGCATCCAAGTACTGCATTTCGGACTCTTTTGTTAACTATGATGGCTACTCCATTTCTTCTAAGGGATTCTTGCCCACAGTAGTAGATATAGTGGTCATCTGAGTTAAATTCACCCATTACAGTCCATTTTAGTTCACTGATTCCTAAAATGTTGACGTTTAGTTGTGCCATTTCCTATTTGACCACTTCCAATTTGCCTTGATTTATGGACCTGACATTCCACGTTCCTATGCAGTATTGCTCTTTACAGCATTAATCTTGCTTACATCACCAGCCAAAGTACAACTGAGTGTTGTTTTTGCTTTGACTCTGTTGTCTTCATTCTTTCTGGAGTTATTACTCCGCTGATCTCCAGTAGTATATTGGGCACCTACCGACCTGGGGAGTTCATCTTTCAGTGTCCTATCTTTCTGCCTTTTCATACTGTTCATGGGGTTCTCAAGGCAAGAATGCTGAAGTGGTTTGCCATTCCCTTCTCCAGTGGACCACATTCTGTCAGACCTCTCCACCATGACCTGTCTGTCTCGGGTGGCCCTACACGGCATGGCTCATAGTTTCATTGAGTTAGACAAGGCTCTGGTCCATTTGATTAGAGTGGTTAATTTTCTGTGATTGTGGTTTTCAGTCTGTCTGTCCTCTGATGGAGATGGATAAGAGGCTTATGGAAGCTTCATGATGGGAGAGACTGACTGAGGGGGAAACTGGGTCTTGTTCTGGTGGGCGGGGCCATGCTCAGTAAATCTTTAATCCAATTTTCTATTGATGCCTGGTACTGTGTTCCCTCCCTGCTATTTACCTGGGGCCAAACTATGGTGGAGGTAATGAAGATAATGGCGACCTCCTTCAAAAGGTCCCATGCCTGCACTGCTGCACTCAGTGCCCCCAGCCCTGCAGCAGGCCACCACCAACCCACGCCTCTGCTGGAGACTCCTGGACACTCACAGGCAAGCCTGGGTCAGTCTCCTGTGGGGTCACTGCTCCTTTCTCCTGGGTGCTGGTGCACAAGGTTCTGTTTGTGCCCTCCCAAGAGTCTGTCTCCCAGTCCTGTGTAAGCTCTGGCAGCTCTATGGTGCGGTTATTGGTGACCTCCTCCAGGAGGACTTATGCCAACCCAAGTCTGCTGCACCCAGAGCCCCTGCCCCTGTGACAGTCCACTGCTGACTGTACCTCCACGGGAGATGCTCGAACACAGTTCTGTTTCAGTCTCTGTGGGGTCCTTGGGTCCTGGTGTCCACACGGTTTGTTTGAGCCCTCTTAGCATCTCCGGTGGGAATGGGGTTTAATTCTAAATGCGAATTCACTCCTCCTACCATCTTGCTGGGTCTTCTACTTTGCCCTTGGTCGTGGTATATCCTCACAGCCTCTCGCCACTCCAGCGCCGCACAGCCATTTCTGTAGTGCAGTGTGCTCATTTCTATAAAGGACAGAAGTGGTATGGACCTAACAGAAGCAGAAGATATTAAGAAGGGATGGCAAAAGTACACAAAAGAACTGTACAAAAAAGATCTTCATGACCCAGACAATCACGATGGTGTGGTCACTCACCTAGAGCCAGACATCCTGGAATGTGAAGTCACATGAACAAAGGCATCACTGTGAACAAGGCCAGTGGACGTGACAGTCTTCGGTCATCTGATGAAAGTGGCGGTCATTCTGTCATTCACTTTTTTGTAACCTCATAGCCATATACCACATTGTAGACCACTATACAGTTTTTGAATAAAAAACTGAGAGATAAATGCTAGTTAATGTATTGAATGTATATAGGAAGTTGAATAAAAATGGCTTCCTTTGTGGCTCAGACAGTAAAGAATCCGCCTGCAATGTGGGAAACCTGGGTTCGATCCCTGGGATGGGAAAATCCCCTAGAGAAGAAAATGGCAACCCACTCCAGTATTTTTGCCTGGAGAATTCCATGAACAGAGAGGAGCCTGGCAGGCTACAGTCCATGGAGTCGCAAGGAGTCGGACAAGACTGAGCAACTAACACAACACTTTGAATAAAAATATACCAGTCAGTACTCAGTCAGCATTTCTTGATCAGCCACTATAGGCTAGAAGTGTTATAGGAAGCCACATCAGACATTTGTGTAAGTTGTTGCCATGTTAGGATGTAGAGTGTAAGGGGTAAAAGCAAAAAGAGGCTCTGACACTTGGAGATTGAGGCAGGAACAAAGATCATGGGGTACATGGAATACCATGCTTTTGGTTTTGTTTTTTTTTTCTTTAAGGGTAACTTATAGTCATTAAAGGGTGATTAACAGTGAGTATTTTTCACTTAAAGTTTATCTTATTCTCAAATGGCAAAGACAATTATGATGGAATCTACATATTTTATACCTATGAAGCCTATTTCTGTATTTTAAGGTCCATGTTGCTTACGTTTCTTTCCATTTCCCTTCTCAGGCTCAAACACATATGAAGAGGCAGCTGCATATATTCAGTGTCAGTTTGAAGACCTCAATAAGAGAAAGGACACAAAGGAAATATACACCCACTTCACATGTGCCACAGATACCAAGAACGTGCAGTTTGTCTTTGATGCCGTAACAGATGTCATCATAAAAAACAATCTAAAAGATTGTGGTCTCTTCTGAGTTTTGGCAGTAAATGGTAAAATGCATTTTCAAACCAAATGAGTACTTACATGTGGATCTCTCTAGACTAGAGTCTTGCAGCAACACCAGAATGTAGTATATGGCAAGTGCATCTGGGACCTGACCAAAGCTGTTCTATTTGTTTTTTTAAACTGAAAGTAATGGAAGGACCTTTCTTAAATGTGAGAGGTGGTCCTGCAGTGTGAAACTAAGGGCAGTGTTAAAGCTGGGCTCTAGTGTACTGATGACTTCTACATACGTGTAAATATGCAAATGTATGTATACATGTATTTATGACTTTAGTTTTCCACATTACTTTTAGGTATTTAGTAAGTGGCAACTTATAATTTTAGCGTGATGGCTTTGGAAATAACAGAAATATTAAGTACTTTGTACTGAATGACAGACTATTGTCATGTTTGCCAGTTCTAAACAGCTTTATTTATGTTCCTGTCCTATAAACTTTTAAGTACGATGATTAATATTAGGACACATTGCAGCTCTTGTCTTGATTATATGTAGTATACTTGTAATCATAAATGTTATTTGTACAAACATTGCACAGACTATTTTAATAACATGATTCCTTCTTTAAATTTATGTGTTTTTTTGAAATGTTCTTGAAGATGACTATACCTGCCTTTGGATCAGTTAAACATTGTATGCGTTTCAGTTTTTCTTTTAAGGGTGCATGCTAATCTGGTTCTATGTTAGATTTGGTTTAAAAACTGTAAAATTGCAGGTTTCTGAGGGTATACATATAGACTTATAAACAGTTAATTTTTATTCAGTTGGTTTGTTTTCACTTTGAATTTTAATATTTGGATGGTATTCATGCATTGCCTTAAAGGTGATGCCAAGTTAATTTTTATAAACTTCAAATAACTACGTTTTTATTTATAACTCAGTTTAGGTGGGTGCAAGAGCATTTTTGTGGGTAAAAAATAAGTCAGCATAATGAATTTTGAGACATTCATTTGTGTATTTCCTTTGGGAAATCCTTTGTACGTACCATACATGACCGCTCCTTGTTCAGAAGGTAACAGGAAAGACCTCTGAAGATTCTGCTGCTGATAAAATGCAAGCTTTAAATTCACATATGTAAGTAACTAGTTTCAAATTTAATTATCACATTATATTAAAATTACTTTTTTCCCTGAGATTATTCAAATTTCCTCCACTTGCTTGAGTTTGTATTATTTCTTTAAACTGTGCTATTATCTCTGAGAATGAAATGGGCAGTTACACGTAGGAAAATGAGTAATCGTATTTAATTAAGTCAGCAATTGTATGTATTCTCAAGTAAGTATTACATTTTCGCTAGATATTAAACTTTTGATAGTCACTGTTGTTTTAATTATTCACAGTATCTCTCTATGACCTTGTTTTCAGCAAAGTGAACAGCATTCCATACCCTACTTCTCTTTTTTTACTCGTCTTAAAAACATTTATGTAGTGTTTCAATAAGCTTTGTGGGTAAGTAGTTTCTAAATTTAGCTGTGTGTTATCATTTTGTTGAGGTCTATTTGTTGCAGTGTGTGTGTGTTTGTGTGTGTGTGTGTAACCAGAAACTACATTTACATCTGTTTCATTTGGGGATTTTTCTTTTTTGTAATGTAAAGAAGTTCAAAGTTATCAAAATTCTTTAAATAAATGTGTTAGTTTAGATTCTTTATGTGCCTTTCATGAAAGATATGTTTTCATTAATTTTATGGATGGAAGACCTGTTGTATTCATCTTATGAAGCTATGTGTGAAATTCAACTGTCCTGTGAATCGATTTGAATCATGAGAAATAACAGTTTAAAAAGCCACAAAGAAGCACATATTGGTGACCACCATTGATGAATTCCTGAACTTTATTCTGTGTAATTGTGTTACTAATAAAATCTAATAAATTCGAATTTTTAAAATTTTACAAACCTCTTGGCTAAATACATGTTTTTGTATTAGCACTTATCAGTCTATAGTTCATTTCTTCTTTACCTTTGTGTTTGCAATTTCATCTGTCCCCAAAGCTTGACTTTTTCCTGCCCTAAGTTTTCTCACACGATGTGGTGCCACATTTGGAATTTCCTGCTCCAACTCAGTACGCCCAAACCAAATTCATCATCATTTTCCCCGTCAACCAGTTCTCACCCTCTGTCTAGGCCACTGAACGGCCATTCACGTAAGCCCTTAGCCCTCATCTCCATCTCTGATAAGCCGCTATTTGCATACAGGTCTCCTTCCCAGTGCCTTACATGTGGTTTTTGTCTTATTTCTCTTTCCCATTCCCACTACCATCTGCTGAATTCAGGTCTTTGTTTAACTTCCAATTAAAGTGGATTATTAATTAAATTCCCCACTTGCTTCCAGTTTCTCCTTTCTTCAGTGCAGGTTACTTATCCTAATCTAGAACTGCGCCTGTGTTCCTTTCTGTGCATTTGCTCTGACTTGTCAGTAAAATGAAATCTACTTAGCCTTCCATTCATGCTCTTCATCATATGAGCCCACTTCACTACGTCCCCTCCCCCTGCCACCTTCCACACATTCTAACAGCGCTTTGTGCATAGCCCGGGCTTTCCTTCAAGCACTATGCTACATACTGCCTGCAAATGCTTAAAACAATGCCTGGGACACAGGAAGTGTTCCTTTATGTCTATTAATGTTATTGTTATTTATTAGCACTGTTTTTGGTGGTTTCTTTTTTTAGATCAACTGGCATCTTGTCTTCCATCTGCCCTACATGAAACTGCATGGTTCTCATAGGGCTGCCAATCACAGTTCTCACCTCCCTGGCCAGAGGCTCAGTCTGATCAGCCCTCATCCCCCTCACTGGGAAGCAGCTCAGCTGAGCCAGTCATAGAGCCAGTTCTCATTTCTCAATTTCCTAAAGCTCTTCTGGCTGCTAAAGTCCCTTCATTTCATTTATTTCAGTATCCTTTTAAAAAATAACACTTTGTGTCATTCATTCAGGTTCAGACTTTTTTTTTTCTTTTTTTTCTTTCTTTCTTTCTTTCTTTATTTTTTTTAAATTTTAAAATCTTTAATTCTTACATGCGTTCCCAAACATGAACCCCCCTCCCACCTCCCTCCCCACAACATCTCTCTGGGTCATCCCCATGCACCAGCCCCAAGCAAGCTGCACCCTACGTCAGACATGGACTGGCGATTCAATTCTTACATGACAGTATACATGTTAGAATTCCCATTCTCCCAAATCATCCCACCCTCTCCCTCTCCCTCTGAGTCCAAAAGTCTGGTATACACATCTGTGTCTTTTTTCCTGTCTTGCATACAGGGTCGTCATTGCCATCTTCCTAAATTCCATATATATGTGTTAGTATACTGTATTGGTGTTTTTCTTTCTGGCTTACTTCACTCTGTATAATTGGCTCCAGTTTCACCCATCTCATCAGAACTGATTCAAATGAATTCTTTTTAATGGCTGAGTAATACTCCATTGTGTATATGTACCACAGCTTTCTTATCCATTCATCTGCTGATGGACATCTAGGTTGTTTCCATGTCCTGGCTATTATAAACAGTGCTGCGATGAACATTGGGGTACATGTGTCTCTTTCAATTCTGGTTTCCATTTTTCACAGAACTAGAACAAATAATTTCAAGATTTGTATGGAAATACAAAAAACCTCGAATAGCCAAAGCAATCTTGAGAAAGAAGAATGGAACTGGAGGAATCAACTTGCCTGACTTCAGGCTCTACTACAAAGCCACAGTCATCAAGACAGTATGGTACTGGCACAAAGACAGACATATAGATCAATGGAACAAAATAGAAAGCCCAGAGATAAATCCACACACATATGGACACCTTATCTTTGACAAAGGAGGCAAGAATATACAATGGAGTAAAGACAATCTCTTTAACAAGTGGTGCTGGGAAAACTGGTCAACCACTTGTAAAAGAATGAAACTAGATCACTTTCTATCACCGTACACAAAAATAAACTCAAAATGGATTAAAGATCTAAATGTAAGATCAGAAACTATAAAACTCCTAGAGGAGAACATAGGCAAAACACTCTCAGACATAAATCACAGCAGGATCCTCTATGATCCACCTCCCAGAATTCTGGAAATAAAAGCAAAAATAAACAAATGGGATCTAATTAAAATTAAAAGCTTCTGTACAACAAAGGAAAATATAAGCAAGGTGAAAAGACAGCCTTCTGAATGGGAGAAAATAATAGCAAATGAAGCAACTGACAAACAACTAATCTCAAAAATATACAAGCAACTTCTGCAGCTCAATTCCAGAAAAATAAATGACCCAATCAAAAAATGGGCCAAAGAACTAGATAGACATTTCTCCAAAGAAGACATACGGATGGCTAACAAACACATGAAAAGATGGTCAACATCACTCATTATTAGAGAAATGCAAATCAAAACCACAATGAGGTACCACTTCACACCAGTCAGAATGGCTGCGATCCAAAAATCTGCAAGCAATAAATGCTGGAGAGGGTGTGGAGAAAAGGGAACCCTCCTACACTGTTGGTGGGAATGCAAACTAGTACAGCCACTATGGAGAACAGTGTGGAGATTCCTTAAAAAATTGCAAATAGAACTACCTTATGACCCAGCAATCCCACTTCTGGGCATACACACCAAGGAAACCAGAATTGAAAGAGACACATGTACCCCAATGTTCATCGCAGCACTGTTTATAATAGCCAGGACATGGAAACAACCTAGGTTCAGACTTTAAAAAAAAAAAAAAAGCTGACTAAAATGCACAAGTTCTTACTAAATGCCAGCAGTAACTGTGAGATAGATTAAAAATGTCTCAGAGAGGTTAATCAACAACCAAGATCAACATTACATTTCAAACCTGTGACTTCTGACTTCACATCGGTTTAATGCTACCTTATTTCCAGAAAATACCTTAAGTATTCTTTTAAGCACCCCCATTGTCACCTTCTGAGTTTATCTGAATCATATTTTTTAGACTAAAAATACATAAGATAGAAATTATGGAGCATGATGTGTCCTGCTTTGTACTAACTATACTAGAAAGCTGTAGTAGAGCAGTGTTCTATCGGCATAAAAACGTGCACATAGATCTGAGAAAAAGAATAGAGAGCCTAAAAATAAACCCAGACATATATGGTCAATCTATGAGACAGAGCCAAGTATATACAACAGGGGAAGAACAGTGTCTTCAATAAATGATGTTGAGAGAACTGGACACTATGCAAGAGAATGGAACTGGATCATTATCTTATACCACACAAAAATAAACCCAAAATGGATTAAGGACCTGAATGGATTAGGGACCTGAAACCATGAAACTCCCAGAAGACAGAGGCAGTAATAAGCTCCTCTGCACTGGTCTTGGTGATAATCTTTGAGATTTGACAGAAAAAGTGGGACTACATTCAAACTAAGAAGCTACTTCTGCACAGCAAAGGAATCCATCAACAAACTGAAACAGCAACCTGTGGGACGGGAGAAAAAACTGCAAATCATATCTTATAATCCAATAGTTAACATCCAAAATATACAACTCAAAAAAAAAAAAAAAAAAAACCCTGATTTTAAAATGGCCTGAGAACATATTTTTTTTTTTTCCCCAAAAAAGACATGGATAGCCAATAGGTTCACAGTAAGTTGCCTAGCATTATTAAGTATCAGGGAATTACATAATCAAAATCACAGTGAGCTATCACTTCACTTCTGTTAGGATGACTATTACCAAAAGAAATAACAAACGTTGTAAGGATGTGCTGAACCAGGAACCCTTTTACCCCATTGGTCAGAATGTACACTGGGGCTGTCACTATGGATGAAGGTTCCCCAGGATGTTAAAAGTAGAATGACTATATGATTCAGAAATTCTACTTTGGGTATTTATCCAAAAAGAGAGTGAAAACACTGACTCAAAAAGACATGCACCCTCATTTTCACGGCAGCACTATTTACAGTAGCCAAGATAGGGAAACAACCTAAGTGTCTATGCACAGATGATAAAGAAAATGCAACACACCCAGACACGCATGCATGATCACCAGCCATAAAACAAACAAGATCTTGCCATTTTTAACAGCATGGATGGGCCCTGAGGAGGACATTATGCTAGATGAAGTAAGTCTGAGACTGCCAAATAGGGGGTATCACCTATATGTACAATCAAGAAAATTCAGCTCATAGATGCAAAGAACAGATCGGTGGTTGCCAGAGGTGGTGTGTGGGTGTGGATGAAATGGGTGGAGAGAGTCAATAATAAAGAAACTCCAGCTATGAAATAAGTCATGGGGATATAAAGTATACCATGCTGAGTACAGTTAATAACAGTGTAGCATGTTTGGGAGTTACAAAGAGTAAGTTTTTAAAGTTCTCATTGCAAGAAAAAATGTAACTGTGTGGTGATGGATGTTAACTAGACTTACTTTGACTATTTTGCCATATATATAAACTCATTCGGAGAAGGCAGTGGCACCCCGCTCCAGTACTCTTGCCTGGAAAATCCCATAGATGGAGGAGACTGGAAGGCTGCAGTCCATGGAGTCGTTGAGGGTCGGACACGACTGAGCAACTTCACTTTCACTTTTCACTTTCATGCATTGGAGAAGGAAATGGCAACCCACTCCAGTGTTCTTGCCTGGAGAATCCAAGGGACGGGGGAGCCTGGTGGGCTGCCGTCTATGGGGTCACACAGAGTTGGACATGACTGAAGTGACTTAGCAGTAGCATAAACTCATTAGTGTACACACGAAATGTTATATGTCAAATATATCTCAAAAATGCATAAAAGCTTAAAAATACGTACACTTATATCTTGTATCAAAGCTATTTATGATAACACCCATTAGATGTGAAGATTCTTAAGGACACAATCAGTTACAGACACTTTTACGTCATTTATTGTTAGCAGACTCGCCCATGGTGCCTTGTGTGAAGGGATTTAATAATGTAATCTGCATTATAGATGTTAGCATTGTCATTGCTCAGTGTGTTATTTTAGAGAAAAGTTGAAAGTGGTGGGGGTGGCCTAGGCACTGGTGTTATGTGAGTTTAAATCCTGGCTCTAGTTCTTATTGATTGGGTAAACTGGGGCAAGTTATTTAATTGTACTCGGTCTCCTTTTTATCTGGGAAAAAAAATAGGGATTAAAAAATCAGGCCATTAAATTCACAATGCATGTTACACACTTAGAAGTGAGTCTGGCATGTGGTAAGCACTTGATAAGTTGTACTGCTACTTGACTATAAAGACTTTAATTTGGGGGTGCCTTTAAAACCCTAATCAGTGCTTAAATAATAGTTGTTGATACTATCTTTGAATAAAATGTCTCAAAACAAGTATCATAGTTCATCTTTATAGATGAAACTTCTGAATGTCTCACATTGATGATGATATTGGAAAATGTCAGAAGAAAAAATATGCATTTCTTCATTTTCAGGACACTTGTTATTTTTATTTATTATTACATTATTTAATGTAACCAAAAATACGGACATTTATCTAATTTTAAAGTTTGGGAAATTTTCTCTTGTAATTGCTTCTGGAAACCTACATCTTAATAATTAAAATGTCTTTGTATCAAGAGTTTTATGTTTTACTACTCCATTGGCCTGTTTCCTGGGCATTTCTCCCTTAACCAATAGCTGCTTTGCTTTGGTGTCTGTTGTGATGTGTTCTATTATTTACTTGTATTTTTCAGTTACTTTAAAAATTATGAAACGCATTTCGTCAAGTCCAGAAACACCCAAATGTGCACAGGCAGGGATCTGTTGTAATCATGCAGGCCAGGGCTGAGGAGGCCTGACCCAGGACAGTTCTCTGCTGTGTGCGCTTAGTCGCTCAGTCGTGTCTGCCTCTTTGCGACCCCATGGACTGCAGCCCACCAGGCTCCTCTGTCCATGGGGATTCTCCAGGCAAGAGTACTGGAGTGAGTTGCCATGCCATCCCTCCAGGGAATCTTCCCAAACCAGGGATCGAAACCAGGTCTCCCATGTTGCATGCAAATTCTTTACCACCTATGTCACTAGGGAAGCCTGAGAATACTGGAGTGGATATCCTATCCCTTCCTACCACATTATAACTCTCGAGCACCATATACAAGTTCAAATATCTCTGACTTTGATTTACTGGCCATCTTCCTGGGGTTCCATACTGAATGGAAACATTGCCGTTGCCAAAGGATAGTTGTTCAAAGTAAGAATGCATTGTAAATGATTACAAACTAGACACTAGTATTAGCAAACCATGCAGAGATGATAAAGCAGGTTTTAACTACCAAATACTACTTTAGAAAGCGAGTGCCACTTTTAGCAAAAGAAGATACCATACCCTGAATTGCACAGTGCCTCACCGAAAACACATGGAGTAGGCCTCTTGAGAACCTAAGAACCCAAACAAAGAAATTCTTTTTCCAAGAGAGATGTACAATTTTGCATTTTTAACTTAATTGATATATTTGTACAGTTTCTTTGTAAAGCTAGTCTTACAAATAAGCCATTGTGAAGATTGGATATTACCTGGAATTTTCTGTTATGTCTTCTTGAATTTTCATTATTTTCTTTGAAAATAATTTCAGCTTTGATCCTTTCCTTACTTTTAAAAATAAAAAATGAGTAAGGTCAAAGCTACTTCTAAACAATTCTGTCTTTAATTTTCATGAAATGAAATCAGTGGGTTGTATTTCAAAAGGGTGGTATAGAAAAAGACCCTAAACTCACCTCCTCCCAGACACACTGCATTTACAGCTACAGGTGAAACAACTCTTTCTGAAGAAAGACCCAAAACTAGCTGAGCGACTCCTCTGCACTGGGCAAACGAGAAAAGCCACATCGAAGCAGGTAAAAGACAACACAATCTCATCATAAAACCCACCGCTGGCACAGCAACTCAAAATCAGGAGAGAACTCAAAACTCCCACTTCTCCTTGGGGAGGAAAGAGTTTGAACCCCACCTTGGACACCCCAGCTCTTACGGCCTGCACCTAAGGGATGAGCACCCCAAACATTTGGCTTTGAAAGCTAGCAGGCTCACATCCATGAGACTCTCAAGATTACAGCAAACAGAGCCACTTCTCAGAGGAATGGAGCCAGCCAGGCCAGGGACCAGCAAAGAGGCAGCCAACTGAAAAGCACACAGCTCTGTGAAAGAGGCTTACCTGTCTATCCCACAGCATGGGCCCGAGAGGCGGGCATCTAATATAACACATCGAGGGATTGGGGGCAGGAGGAGAAGGGAACGACCGAGGATGAGATGGCTGGATGGCATCACTGACTCGATGGATGTGAGTCTGAGTGAACTCCGGGAGTTCGTGATGGACAGGGAGGCCTGGCGTGCTGCGATTCATGGGGTCGCAAAGAGTCAGACACAACTGAGCGACTGAACTGAACTGAACTGAGGGCCTGCTGAAAACTCTCCAGGGACGGAGGACAGCAGGCCCCTCCACCTTGCTCCAGGTCACATGTATCTCCTGGAAAGGACTTTCACTCTCATCTGGTGCCCCAACTTTTGCAGCTGCTGCCCAAGGACACCTCTAGAAGTCCTGGCTCTGGTGCCAGTGGGGCTGAAACTCACAGTCCCCCTGGGACTGTCACCAACAGAAAGAGTTCTTAACAAACTCTAGCCCCAGGGCTCAGTGAGAGACAGGAGGCTGTGGTGCCCGGTCTTTCTGTGAAAGCGATGCATCAGCTCATCTTCACAGCTGCAGCCTGAGGGGCAGGCTGCTTATTAAACACACATCGAAGGGCCACCCCAGTTCTCTCCAGGGACGTCAGAGGCTGACACTATCTTCTCATTCTCCCTCTGCTGTGCTCTTGAGTGACAGTACCCGCCAGACGGGAGCTCTGTACCTATGTCTCGTGGCTCAGTTTTTCTCTGTCAACCAGAGGATATCCCTTCATCTCCTGTCCCTGGTGGCCAGTGGAGCTTTCACTGATGAGTGTTATGGGACTGTAGCAAATGGAGAGACAGTTCTGAGCTGCTTACCGCCCCTGGGAAACAGTGCAGATGGTAGACTGAAGTACATACACCCCAGTCTGTATGTAGAGGCCTATTTCCTTGTCCTGGAACTGCAGCCTAAGGGGTGGGCTTCTGACATGAAACAGGTCTAGAGGTCAACTGAGCTCTTCTCTGGGGAGTGTGGCCAGGGGGACACCATCTGTGTGCTCCCCGTTCCTTGCTCCAGGTTGCTAGTACGTTCTGGGAAGGGGCTCAGGCGCTCATCTGATGCCCTAATGTTTGCAACCACTGCCTAGAAGATGCCTCCAGATCACCTGGCTCCGATGCCAATAGGATTTATGCTTGTGATCCCATGGGACTATATGTATTTTTATACTTTAAAAGCTGTGGGCTACTAGAACTAATAAGCAAATTCAGTAAAATTGCAGGATATAATTGTCAATATACAAAAATCTGGTGCCTATCACTAATAACAAACAATCAGAAATTAACAATCCATTACAAATGCATCAAAATGAATAAAACTGCCTAGGAATCAATTTAACCCAAAAAGGTATACACTAAAAACTATAAGACACTGATAAAAGACACTGAAGAACACACAAATAAATGGAAAGATATTCCGTGCTCATGAATTAGAATTAATATTGTTAAAATATCCATACAAGTCAATCTAAAGATTCAATACAATCCCTATCAAAATTCCAATGACATTTTTCATAGAAATAGAACAAACAATCCTAAATTTTATGTGGAACCACAAAAACCTCTGAAAGCTAAAGCTATATTGAGCAAGAACAAACCTAAAGGCACGCTCCCTGATTTCAAACTTTATCACAAAGTCATAGTAATCAAAAAAGTTATGATAGTGGCATAAAAACAGACATATATATCTGAGGAATAATAGAGTCCAGAAATAAATCCACATAGGCATGGTCAATTAATTTACCACAGAGGATCCCAGAACATACAGTGTTGAGAAAACTGGACAGCCACATGCAAAAGAATGAAACTGGACTGCTGTCTTACACCACAAAAAAAGACTTAAATACAGACTGATTCAAGACTTGAATTTAATACTGAGGCCATAAAACTCTTAGAAGAGGAAAACAGGCAGTAAGCCACTTGACATCTGTCTTGGTGATGATTTTTAGACTCGATACCAAACACAAAACACAAAGAGACAAGTGGAACTACACTAAGCTAAAAAAAGATTCTGTAAGGCAAAATAAACCTGCAACAACCTGAAAAGGCAACCTTTGGAAACAGAGAACAATTTTTCAAGCCATATATCTGATAAGGGGAGAGGTTAATACCTAAATATGTAAAGACCAAACGTATAAAGAATTCATTACAACACATTAGCAAAAAATACAGTCTGAGTTAAAGATGGACAGAGGATCTGAACAGACATTTTTCAGAAGACATATAGATGAAAAACAGGTCCATCAAGGTCACTATCAGGGAAATGAAAATAAAGAACAGAATGAGCTATCATCTCATACCTGTTAGAATGGATTTTATAAAAAAGACAAGAAATCACGAGCACTGGTAAGGACACGGAGAAAAGGGAATCCTTGTGCACTATTGACAGAAATACAAATAAGTACAGCCACCATGGGAAATAGTATGGAGGTTTTTCAAGAAGTAAACACCAAATGACCTAGAAATTCCACTCCCAGGAATATATCCTAAGAAAACAAAAGCACTGTGTGGAAGAGTTATCTGTGCCTTCATATTCACAGCAGCCTTATTACAACAGCCAAGACATGAAAGCAACCTAAGCGTCTGCTGATGGGAAAATGGATATGGAAGAGGCGGCATCATATGCATGCATGTGTATCATGTCATGTATACATTTGTATATCAATATGAGATGTCATTTTAACATATATATATATATGAAACATCACATACACACACAATGGAAAATTATCTAGCCAAATAAAAGAAATCCTGCCATTTGCAACATGGATGGACCTTAAGGATATTATAATAGTGAAATATGTCAGACAAAACAACGACCGTATGATCCCACTATATACAGAACATAAAAACAACAACAAAAACCCAGCTCATCGGTACAGACAACAGACTGGCGCTTGCCAGGGGCTGGGGAGTGGGAAGGTGGGGGAAACATGGGAAGGTAGTCAACAGGTACAAACTGCCAGTTACAAGAAAGGTCATGAGGATAATTTAATGTACAGCATGTAACTATAGTCAATAGCACTGTGTTGTATATTCGAAAGGTGCTAAGAAAATAAATTTTAAAAGTTGGCATTACAAAAGAATGTTTGTAGCTATGTGTGGTGATGGACCTTAACTAGGCTTACTGAGGTGATCATTTTATAATGTACACAAATGCCAAATCATTAAGTTGTGCTCCTGAAATATGTCAATTATATCTCAATAAAAAATAAATAGAATAAGGAATAGATGTGTGACATCTTTCCAGCTTTAAAATTCTATTTGTCTTTGAATAAAAATGTACCCAAGGAAAAAAAAATACTGAATTGTCAATTCTGTACCTTGTGGAATGTGGACCATCCCAGCACCAAATTCTTC
Source organism: Capra hircus (assembly GCF_001704415.2). Classification (NCBI taxonomy): domain Eukaryota; kingdom Metazoa; phylum Chordata; class Mammalia; order Artiodactyla; family Bovidae; genus Capra; species Capra hircus. Next base: position 79,348,017 of record NC_030811.1, read on the forward strand.
TAGTGAAATTGTGCTGCACATTGTGCCTCATGCCAATAGAATATAATGTTTCTCTTTTTAAACATAAGTAATTTGTTGTTACAAGTGACCATTTCGCATAGCAACCTACTTCACTTCAAGGCAATTAACTTTAAATAAGAGGATCTCTTGCAGGCTTGGATATACATTTTGCTCCGTTCCTAAATTCCCTATTTTAGATTACCAACTAGTTTTAACTGTGTATGTGTTTCTTCAGAAAGAAACTCATCCTAATGTCTAATGATTAAAGAGTTCTTCTGGCTGAAGGTAGAGAGGAAAGAAAGCATGGAAGCAGTATAAGTCACCCTTTCTTCTCTCTGAGACTCCACCTCTGATCTCTTGCACCTAAAGCTTCTAAGTGCAGATTTAAAATAACATAGCTTTTTGTCTATTTTATTTATAACAGGCAGGGAACTATATTCAGTATCTTGTAAAAACTTAGAATGGAAAAGAATTGAAAAAGAATATAGCAAGCTGGGTAAATAGATGTGTGTGTGTATAACTGAATCACTTTGTGGTACACTTAAAAGTAACACATTGTAAATCAATTATACTTCAAAAATATGCATATATATATTTATATATAAGGAAAATCAACATAGTTCTAAATTGAGTCCTTCGAAAAATTTTACTAACAGGATTCATTCAACACCATAAGCTCAGGATAATGTTCAAATATATTTCAGATAATCTGTCCCTTCTAATAGCACAACTATACATAGAAAATGCATATGTACCACATTTCCTAGGTATCTACTATGTGCCAGAACTTCTCTCAGTGATTTACTAATTCCCAGTTAGTCATCAGAGCAGCCCTTCAATGCCACTGGTCAGTTTCACTTTTCAGATATGGCGACCAATTAAGAATGGTTCAGTGTCTGGTATAATGCTGAACCCCTGGTCACCAGCAGAGTGGGAGTGAGCACAACCCAGGACTGAGTCATTTGTTAGCCATGTCTTCAGAATCCAGTCACATCAAAGGTTATTCCCTCAGAGTGCTGCAGAATATCAGGCAGTGTGTCCCAAATGGAGTTGCCTAAGCAGATGTGCTGAACATATTCAGCAATACATTAACCATGAATTTCCAGATGTTCAAGCTGGTTTTAGAAAAGGCAGGGGAACCAGAGATCAAATTGCCAACATCCACTGGATCATGGAAAAAGCAAGAGAGTTCCAGAAAAAACATCTATTTCTGCCTTATTGACTATGCCAAAGCCTTTGACTGTGTGGATCACAATAAACTGTGGAAAATTCTGAAAGAGATGGGAATACCAGACCACCTGACCTGCCTCTTGAGAAACCTATATGAGGTCAGGAAGCAACAGTTAGAACTGGACATGGAACAACAGACTGATTCCAAATAGGAACAGGAATATGTCAAGGCTGTACATTGTCACCCTGCTGATTTAACTTCTATGCAGAGTACATCATGAGGAACGCTGGGCTGGAAGAAGCACAAGCTGGAATCAAGATTGCCAGGAGAAATATCAATTACCTCAGATATGCAGATGACAACCACCCTTATGGCAGAAAGTGAAGAAGAACTAAAGAGCTTCTTGATGAAAGTGAAAAAGGAGAGTGAAAAAGTTGGCTTACAGCTCAACATTCAGAAAACTAAGATCATGGCATCCAGTCCCATCACTTCATGGGAAATAGATGGAGAAACAGTGGAAACAGTGTCACACTCTTTTTTGGGCTCCAAGATCACGGCAGATGGTGACTGCAGCCATGAAGTTAAAAAATGCTTACTCGTTTGAAGGAAAGTTATGACTGACCTAGATAGCACATTAAAAAGCAGAGACATTACTTTGCCAACAAAGGTCCATCTAGTCAAGGCTATGGTTTTTCCTGTGGTCGTGTATGGCTGTGAGAGTTGGACTGTGAAGAAAGCTGAACACCGAAGAACTGATGCTTTTGAACTGTGGTGTTGGAGTCCCTTGGACTGCAAGGAGATCCAACCAGTCCATCCTAAAGCAGACCAGTCCTGGGTGTTCATTGGAAGGACTGATGCTGAGGCTGAAACTCCAATACTTTGGCCACCTCATGCGAAGAGTTGATTCATTGGAAAAGACCCTGATGCTGGGAGGGATTGGGGGCAGGAGGAAAAGGGGACGACAGAGGATGAGATGGCTGGATGGCATCACTGACTCGATGGACGTGGGTGTGAGTGAACTCCAGGAGTTGGTGATAGACAGAGAGGCCTGGCGTGCTGCGGTTCATGGGGTTGCAAAGAGTCACACACGACTGAGTGACTGAGCTGAACTGAACTGAAACAGATGTGATCTTCCTGACGCAAATAACCACAATGGTGTGATCACTCAACTAGAGCCAGACAGCTTGGATTTTGAGGTCAAGTGGGTCTTAAGAAGCATCACTACAAACAAAGCTAGTGGAGGTGATGGATTCCAGCTGAACTATTTCAAATCCTAAAAGACGATGCTGTGAAAGTTCTGCACTCAATATGCCAGCTAATTTGGAAAACTCAGCAGTGGCCACAGAACTGGAAAAGGTCAGTTTTCATTCCAATCCCCAAAAAGGGCAAAGCCAAAGAAGGTTCAAACTACAGCACAATTGCACTCATTCCACATGCTAGCAATGTAATGCTCAAAATCATCCAAGCTAGGCTTCAACAGTACGTGAACAGAGAACTTCCAGAAGTACAAACTGGATTTAGAAAAGACAGAGGAACCAGAGATCAAATTGCCAAGCTCTTTTGACCAGAGATCAAAAGCAAGAGGATTCCAGAAAAACATCTACTTCTGCTTATTGACTATGATAAAGCCTTTGACTGTGTGGATCACAACAAACTGTGGAAAATTCTTAAAGAGATGGGAATACCAGACTACCTTACCTGCCTCCTGAGAAACTTGTGTGTAGGTCAAAAAGCAACAGTTAAAACTGGACATGGAACAATGGACTGGTTCCAAATTGGGAAAGAGGTATGTCAAGGCTGTATATTGTCACCTTGCTTATTTAACTTACATGCACAGTGTATCATGTGAAATGCTGGGCTGAATGAAGCACAATCTGGAATCAGGATTGCCAGGAGAAATATCAGCAACTTCAGATATGTAGATGGCACCATCCTTACTGTAGAAAGCAAAGAGGAACTAAAGAGCCTCTTGATGAAGGTGAAAGAGGAGAGTGGAAAAGCTGGCTTAAAACTCTAGAATAAAGAAAACTAAGATCATGGCATCCAATCCCATCACTTCATGGCAAATAGATGGAGAAATAATGGAAACAGTGGCCGCCTTTATTTTCTTAGGCTCCAATATCACTGCAGATGGTGACTGCAGCCATAAAATTAAAAGACACTTGCTGCTTGGAAGAAAAGTTATGACAAACCTAGACAGTGTATTAAAAAGCAGAGAGATCACTTTGCCAACAATGATCTGTATAGACAAAGCTTTGGTTTTTCCAGGAATCATGTTTGGATGTGAGAGTTGGACCATAACCAAGGCTGAGCACCAAAGAATTGATGCTTTTGAACCATGGTGTTGGAGAAGACTCTTGAGAGTCCCTTGGACGGCAAGGAGAGCAAACCAGTCAATGCTAAAGAAGATCAATCCTGAATATTCACTGGAAGGACTGATGCTGAAGCTGAAGTTCCAATACCACAGCACCTGTTGTGAAGAGCCAACTCATTGGAAAAGACCTGATGCTGGGAAAGATTGAAGGCAGGAGAAGGGGACAACACTGGATGGCATTAGCAGTTCAATGGACATGAGCATGAGCAAGCACCAGGAGACAGTGAAGGACAGGGAAGCCTGCTGTGCTCAGCCCATGGGGTCACAAAGAGTTTGACACCACTGAGCGACTGAACATCAACAACAAAGCAGATGTGAAGTGTGTCTGGTGTACACAGCCTGTCGATGGCCTTGAAAAGTCCTGCAATAAAGAAGCTCCCGTGTGTGCTAACCTGCTGTTTTACAAGCCTAGAGCTGTGTTAACACAGCAGCCACCACTGATATACTACTCTGCTACTGCTGCTGCTGCTAAGTCACTTCAGTCGTGTCCGACTCTGTGCGATCCCAGAGACGGCAGCCCACCAGGCTCCCCCGTCCCTGGGATTCTCCAGGCAAGAACACTGGAGTGGGTTGCCATTTCCTTCTAGGAGCCCAGAAATGTAGCTGGTCCAAACTGAGGTGTGACATGAGGGAAAAAGACACAGTGGGTTCTAAGAATGTACATGGTAAATGAGTATTTTGGATATGCTGGGTTAAATGAGATATATCTTTAAAATTCCACCTATTCCTTCTTACATGGTTTACCTGCCTGGTGGGAAATATAAACAATTCAAGCATCTTGCATTGTCTTTCTACTTGGAAAGTGAAACACTGTTTATTTTCCTTCCACACACCTCCATCTGCATTCCATGGAACAGTTTTCAAGCTTAGGAGAACCACATACCATGGATAAAAAGCTAAGACCTGAAGACTATTCCAGTTATAAAATACAAAGGTTTGGTTTGACACAATATGGCCTTTACTGTTGGGGGAGGAGTAGCTCTCTCATTGTCACTTCTACGTTGTCAGCTCTAATAAAAGAGAGCAATACACATTTTAAATCCATACTCTAGAAATGGATTTTTTTCAAATAGCTATATCTTTAGTTCCAATACATGGAACAGGAATAGACCCATCCGGGCACTGGAAAATTACTAAATCCTGGTTTACAAACCCATGTCTTAATAGCGTTCTTAAGCCAAATCACAACATTAGTGGTTATTTTTTTAACATTGTTATTGTGTTGTGTTTTGTTTTTTAATATGTTTCAATTCCCCTGGCCAAATTCCTTTCTTCCTCCATACCTCCCACAGGCCTGGGCTGAGCACAGTCATGCTTTATAAAAGCTTCTGAACTTTTTTTCAGAAACAGTAGCTCCCCGGAGGTGTGGAGGAGGACAGGAATCTGATATTCTAAAGGGCTTAAACCAGGATAGGATATCACATATTCCAAGGCCTTAGATGCACACTTTTCTTTTCATAAAAACAGAAGACAGCAATAAAATCACATCTGTTTATCTGCATAAGTGAAACTTTCTAGATTCTTAAAGTTCCCTCAGGATTTGAGTTCATTAGTTTAACAGTAGCAGTCTGAGAAAGGTTATTTTACATATATGCATATTTTTGCTATGCTTTCAATTAGAATATACTACAAAAATCATTCCATGAGAAATATGTTTTCTCAGTATAATGCGTACCAAATAAAACTATATTGGGATATGTGAAGAATTTTACTTGTAAATAGTTGAAATTATCAAGACATATTTCACAAATATGTCTAATTTGGGGCTTTTAAAAGTTTGGAATAGCCTAAATGATTAAACAGCTTCCCTGGTGGCTTAGTGGTAAAGAATTCACTTGCCAATGCAGGAGATGCAGGTTTGATCCCCAGGTCAGGAAGATTCCCCGGTCTTAGAGTAGGAAATGGCAACCCACTCCAGTATTCTTGATTGGAAAATTCCATGGGCAGAAGAGCCCGGCAGCCTACAGTCAGTCTATGGGGCCTCAAAAAGTCAGACAAGTCTGAGCGACTGAGCACACAAAATGATTAAAGCTGATTTAAGTTTCTCTAATAATTGTAAGAATAAAAAGAATAGGTTTCATATACACTTAATTATCATAGAGTTAAATGATAATATATTTATTAAAGGCATTAACATTCAAGTAAACTTATATTCCTTTTTTATATCAAACAATCTAATGTTTGAATCAAAGAATCCATCTTTAGAAAATCAATTCATGCTCACACATAAGTCCTATCTTCATTCTGGTAATTCTGTTTCCACTCTTCATATTACTAAATCAGTAGATTGCATTTATCTTTACTTAAATACGTCATGATTCACACTGGAAGCAGTATTTTCCCTAAAAAGCAGCATAAATCCTCTACTGAATTTTAAAGAGTACAACTTTATTTTTTAGGCCTGTGATTTTTCTTGGCATTAGTATGTGGATAATCAAAATCAATGGTTATTCTGTTTATTAACCAGTAGAAGACTTCACACACTTGGCTGGCAGTTACAGTTGAGAGCTCTTTCTCAATATGACTCACCTGAAATTTGGCTCATATAAGCCATATACAAGTTCCATATTTTCTAACTAAATGTTACCTCTTTTCCTTGAGCCTTTGGCAAAAATATTCTTTCTTTTTAGTGATTGTGAAGGGCAGGTGAGAAGCATTTGACCTGTTAAACCAGATTAATTTATAGACACTATGGTTATTTGCTAATCAGAAAGCAATTCGAAATGCAGGAGTGCTGTCACCAAGATGTCAACATACCTGATCCTGATTTTGCTCCCCAACGGGAGGAAAACTGACAACTGTTCATGGACAAGACATGACTAGGAAGATCCTACAATGCAGGAGTGAGACTGAAGCACACCCTTCTTGCATCACAGAGACCAGGACAGCTTGCATTCGAAGGGTAAGAGGAGCCACTACAAGCTGACTGCACCACCCCTCCCCTAGGCTGGCCAGCTCCCTGACTCTATGGTTCTTCCCCAGAGGAAAAGAGCCCAGGATGGATGTCCTCCAAAATTGTGGGTTATTTCCTGGGAATTCCAACTCTAGTCTCACCCCACAGAAGTAGCCTGGGGGACCTTCGGGGCTTGACCAGTTGGAATCTGACTGTCATGGAGAAGGAAGGAGGGGTTTGCAACAAGGCAGCACTCAGGTCTTGATAGGCTGACTCCCTATATCCAACACGCAAGGAGAAGACCCAACCAGGAGCTTTGCTCATCTAAAGAACCAAGATGGTGGTGCAGTCACTCCAGGGAACTTGGTGGGCTTGCAGGTCTGCCTGATTTGGGTGTTCAAATAAGGACCTTGCTGGCTCTTGATCCTGGTTTGTATCTATCCAGGTTGGCAATGGGGAATGGAGGTTTGAGTCCTAGCCCAATGAACTACTAAATATAACTCCCAATCTTGCCTGCCCAGAAAGCCTAGATATGGTAATTTGTACAGCGCAGCAACACTTGAGAGAGTCTGGCAGGCAGAGCCAACCGTTCACAAAGCAAAGCCAGTGGCCTGGTTTGGGCAGAAAACCTGGTACATGGGTCAGCTTGAGTCAAGACCACAAACAAAGAGCTCCAGCCTTGGAGCCTATTTTCCCACTCAAGCTGGGAAGGGAAACTAAATCATGGCCTCACCCATTGCTGAAGATAGCTTTCAGCCCATCTGATCATCAGGCTTAACTAGAGCACATGAAACACTGCACAGCCCATCCAACATCCTTGTTTACAGCGGTGCCTGAACAGAGCGCTCAGCCCAGGGCTTTCTCCCTTTGCAGAGAGAAACAGCCAATTTCATCAGGCCAGGGAACTCAATGCATAGTCTTGCTTGACTCAGCTCCCCAAACAATGAGCCACACAGGCTCATGGCCCCTTCTGCTATCCCACCAGGGCAGGGAAGCTTATTCATACTCCTACCTTCTACTGAGTGTAGTACCCAGTCCCAACCATCTAGTAAGCCTGACCAGAGAACCCTCACCACTGCAGAACCCATCGTACAGCCTTGCTTGGACAGGGAACCAAGTCAGCCGTTAATCAGAAAACCGACTCTTCTCAGCCAATAGCACTACTCCCAACCTCATAGCTTAGGCAGTGGCCTCACCCCAAAACAGACCCTAACAGCAAGCTGCATCTGCCCAAGGATGTTACAAGTGGACACAATCAAAAGCTCAAGCTGAGCTGACTGGTGAAGAACTATCTCTGCCAAAGTGAAGCTGTAAAGAATCTGGAAGAAGAGAATACTTACTCAAATGTGCTCACACCAACATAAGTAACCAAGGATCACAAAAAATCAGGTAAACATGACACCAGAGGAAACTAACAAAGCTCCAAGAACCAACTCCAAAAAATAGAGGCCTATGAACTGTAACATGAAAAATTCAGAATATTTCTCCTAAAGAAGTTTAGTGACCTACAAGAACACACACACAACTAACCAAAATTAAGGGGAAAAAATGCATGAACAAAAGAAGTCCAACGAATAAATATTGTTGTTGCTCAATTGCTCAGTCATGTCTGACTCTTTGGAACCCCATAGAGTGGAGCATACCAGGCTTCCCTCTCTTTCACTATCTCCCAGAGTTTGCTCAAATTCATGTCTATTGAGTTGATAATGCCATCCAACCATCTTATCCTCTGTGCCTCCTTCTCTTCTTGCCCTCAAAATAAATAGAAACCATCCAAAATCTGACCAGAGATCCGAGAGCTGAAAAATACAATGACTGATCTGAAGAACTGAATAGAGTTTCAAAAGCAGACTTTCCATGAAGAAGAAATATGTAAGTGGTGGTGCATAATTCATTTACAACTCAAAGTTAAAAAACAAATGTAGCAAAATAACTATAATTATAATAATCTATATCTGGATAAACAATATTAAAATATGTAAATTGTAACATCAATAACATAAAATGTGAGGGGAGGGGGAGAAATAAAAGTATAAAGCTTAGGAATGTCATCAAAGTTAAGTTGTTAACTGCTTAAAATTGGGTGCTGTATCTCCAAAATATTTATGTAAGCTCCATGGTAACCACAAGGGAAAAATATCTGTAGTAATTACATAAAAGAACATGCTAAAGTCGTCAAAGCATACTGATACTGAAAGACGTGAAATACAAAAACAGACAGCAGGATAAGAAACACGAAAAATGAATCTATAAAACATTCTGAAAAAATGTAACAAAACTACAATAGTAAGTCCTTGGTGGGTTCTTTACCACTAGCGCCACCTGGGAAGCTGAATAAGTCCTCACTTATTAATGATTACTTTAAAGGTACATGGAACTTTTGAATGGATTAAAAAAAAAAAAAACAAGATTCAACCATATGCTGCCTACAAAAGACTCACTTTAGACTTAAAGATAAGACACAGACAGATTGAGAATGAAGGGATAAAAAAAGATATTTCAAGCAAACAGAAACCATCCCCTCCAAAAGCAGTAGTTGCTATACTTAGGTCAGAAAAGTGAAAGTGAAAGTGAAGTCACTCAGTCATGTCTGACTCTTTGCGACCCCATGGAGAGTGTAGCCTACCAGGCTCTTCCGTCCATGAGATTTTCCAGGCAAGAATACTGGAGTGGATTGCCATTTCCTTCTCCAGGAGATCTTCCCAACCCAGGGATTAAACCCAGGTCTCCCACATTGTAGGCAGACACTTTACCATCCGAGCCACCAGCATGAAGGTTATGTCAGAAAAGATAGACTTTAAACTGAAAATGGTAAAAAGATACAAAGAAGATAATTATATAATGATAAAGGGGACAATCAAGAAAATTTAACAACTTTAAATATTTATTTACCCAACATTGGAGCACCTAAATAAAGCAAAAATGAACAGAGCTAAAGGAGAAATAAACACAAATACAATAATAGTTGGGGACTTAGATACCCAATTCTCAGCAATGAATAGATCATTCAGACAGAATCAATAGAGAAATAACAGATTTGAACAACACTATAGATGAAATGGATCTAATAGACATATATATTCTACTCAACAACAGCGGAATATACATTATACTTAAGCGCACATGGAGCATTATGTATTACAGATCACAATGTTAGGTCACAAAACAAGTCTTAGTAAATTCAAGAAGACTGAAGTCACACCAAATATCTTCTTTGACTACCATGGGATGAAATTAGAATTCAGTAACAGGAGGAAAACTTTCACAACTCACAAATACATGGAAATTAAATAACACTCTCCTGAGCAACCAATTAAAGAAGAAATTAAAAAGGAAATTACAAAGCATCTTGAGATAAATGAAATTGAAAACACAACATACCAAAACTTATGGGATGCAGAAAAAGCAGTTCTAAGAGGGAAGCTCGTAGCAATAATCACTTACATTAAGAAAAAAGAAAGATCCAAAATAAACAACATAACCGTATGTCTCAAAGAACTAGGAAAAAAATAAAAGACCCAAAGTCACCAGAAGGAAGAAAATTAAAAATCTGCACAGAAATAAGTGAAATCAAGAATAGGAAAACAGCATAAAAAGATCAAAACTAAGAGTTGGTTCTTTGGACTTCTCTGGTGGTCCAGTGGTTAAGAATACACTTGCCAGTGGAGGAGACACGGATTCAATCCCTGCTCTGGGAACATTCCACAGGCCACAGAGCAATTAAGCCCATCACAACTACTGGGCCCACTCTACAGCCTACAAAACACAACTATTGATCCCGTGCAGGTAAGAGCCTGTGCTCTGCAACAAGAGAAGTCTGTGCAACACAATTAGAGAGTAGCCCCCACTAGCCACAGCTAGAGAAAGCTTGCACACAGCAATGAAAACCCAGCATAGCCAAAAACAAATAAAACTATCTTTTAAAAATCGTCCAATAAACAAAAGCCCAGGGCCAGATGGCATCACAGGCAAATTTTATCAGATGTTTAGGGAACAGGTAACATCTATTCTTTTAAAACTCTTCCCAAAAATTGCTGAGGGAGAAACAGACAATCACAGGCCAGTATCACTGATCAACACAGATGCAAAAATCCTCAACAAAATACTAGCACAGAATCGAACAACACATCAAAAGAGTCATACACCATGATCAAGTGGGGTTTATCTCAGGGATGCAAGTATTCTTTGATATATGCAAATTGACCAATGTGATATACAATATTAACAAACTGAAAGATAAAAATCATGATAATCTCAATAGATGCAGGAAAAGCATTTGACAAAATTCAAAACCCATTTATGGAAAAAAAAAAAAACTCTCCAGAAAGTGGGCATAGAGGGAACCTACCACAACATAATAAAGGCCATATATGACAATCCCACAGCAAACATTCTCAAACATGGTGAAAAACTGACAGCATTTCCTTAATATCAGGAACAAGAGAAGGGTGCTCACTCCTGCCACTATCATTCAACATAGTTTTAGAAGTCTTAGTCACAGCAATCAGAGAAGAAATAAAAGGAATCCAGATTGAAAAAGGGGTAAAACTGCTACTGTTTGCAGATGACATGATACTGTACATAAAAAATCCTAAAGATGCCACCAGAAAACTACTAGAGCTAATCAATGAATTTAGTAAAGTCACAGTATACAAAATGAGTATACATAAATCTCTTATACATTAACAATGAAAAATCAAAGGAGAAATTAAAGAAACAATTCCATTCACCATAGCTACAAAAAGAATAAAATACCCAGGAATAAACCTACCTAAAGTGACAAAAAGACCCATATGCAGAAAACTATAAGACATTGATGAAAGAAATCAAAGATGACATACACAGAGAGATATAACATGTTCTTGGACTGGAAGAATCAACACTGTGAAAATGACTATACTATCCAAAGCAATCTACGGATTCTATGCAATACTTATCAAACTACCAACAGTACTTTTCACAGAACTAAAACAAAAAATTTCACAATTTCTATGGAAATACAAAAGACTCTAAATTGCTAAAGCAATCTTGAGAAAGAAAAACAGTCAGGAATCAGCCTCCCTGATTTCAGACTATAACACAGAGCTACAGCAATCAAAGAGAGTATGGGACAGCATACTAGCACAAAACAGAACACAGATTAATGGAACAGAGAGAAAACCCAGATAAACCCACACACCTAAAGTCAAAGACAAAGGAGGCAAGAATATACAATGGAGAAAAGACAGTCTTTTCAATAAGTGGTGCTGGGAAAACTGGACAGCTACATGTAAAAGAATGATATTAGAATAATTCCTAACACCATATACAAAAATAAACTCAAAATGGATTCAAGGCCTAAATGTAAGGCCAAACACTATAAACTCTTACAGGGAAACACAGGCAGAACATTCTTTCACATAAACCACAGCAAGATCCTTTTTGACTCACCTCCTAAAGTAATGAAATAAAGTAACAGGAATAAACAAATGGTACCTAATTAAACTTAAGAGCTTTTGCACAGCAAAGGAAACCATAAATAAGACGAAAAGACAACTCAGAATTGGAGAAAATATCTGCAAATGAGACAACTGATAAAGAATTAATTTCCAAAATATACAAACAGCTCATGCAGCTCAACATAAAAAACAAACAACTCAATCCAAAAATGGGCAGACTATCTAAACAGACGTTTCTCCAAAGAAGACACGCAAATAGCCAACAAACACATGAAAAGATGCTCAATATCATTCATTATTAGAAAACCACTACAATTATTAGAAAAAAGCTACAATGAGATATTATCTCACATAGGTCAGAATGGCCATCATCAAAAAATCTACAAACAGTAAGTGCTGAAAAGGGTATGGAGAAAAGGGAACTCTCTTACAATGTTGGTGGAAAGGTACATTGATACTATCACTATGGTGAACAGTACAGAGGACTCCAAAGAATAGCAAAGAGAGATGAGAAAGCCTTCTTAAGTGAACAATGCAAACAATTAGGAGAACAAGAGAATGGGAAAGACTAGAGATCTCGTCAAGCAAACTGGAGATATCAAAGGAACATTACATGCAAAGATGGCATGATAAAGGACAGAAATGGTAAGGACCTAACAGAAGCAGAAGAGATTAAGAAGAGGTAGCAAGAATACACAGAAGAACTGTGCAAAAAAAGGTCTTCATGACCCAGATAACTACAATGGTGTGGTCACTCATCTAGAGCCAGACATCCTGGAGTGTGAAGTCAAGTGGGCCTTAGAAAGCATCACTACAAACAAAGCTAGTGGAAGTGATGGGATTCCAGCGGTGTTATTCCAAATCCTAATATATGATGCTGTTAAAGTGCTACAGTCAATATTTCAGCAAATTTGGAAAACTCAGCAGTGACCATAGGACTGGAAAAGGTCAGTTTTCATTCCAATCCCAAAGAAAGGTAATGCCAAAGAATGTTCAAACTAATGTATAATTAGGCTCATTTCACATGCTAGCAAGGTAACACTCAAAATCCTTCAAACTAGACTTAGCACTATGTGAACTTCCAAATGTACAATCTGGGTGTAGAAAAGGCAGAGAAACCAGAGATCGAATTGCCAACATTTGTTGGATCATAGAGAAAGCAAAAGAATTAAAAAAAAAAAAGAAAAACCCATTTACTTACTTCTGCTTCATTGACTTCATTGATGCTAAAGTCTTTGACTGTATGCATCACAAAAAACTGGAAAATTCTTAAAGAGATGAGTATACCAGGCCACCTTACCTGTCCTAAGAAACCTATATGCAGGATAAGAAGCAACAGTTAGAACCAGAAATGGAAAAACTGACTGGTTCAAAATTGGGAAAGGAGTATATCAAGGCTGTATATTGTCACCCTGCTTATTTAACTTCTATGCAGAGTACATCATGTAAAATCCTGGGCTGGATGAATCACAAGCTGGAATCAAGATTTCTGGGAAAGATATGAACAACCTCAGATATGTAGATGATACCATCCTTATGGCAGAAAGCGAAGAACTAAAGAGCCTCTTGATGAAAGTGAAAGAGGAGAGTGAAAAAGCTGGTTTAAAATTCAACATTCAATAAACTAGGATCATGGCATCTGATCCCGTCACTTCATGGCAAAGAAGAAGAGGACAGGACAAATTGAGACAGTAGCATTGACACAGACACTATCATGCATAAAATCAGTAGCTGGTGAGAAGCTGCTGTATGGCACAGGCAACCCAGCCAGGTGTGCTGTGGTGACCTCAAGGGGTGGGCTGGTGGGTGGGAAGGAGACACAAGAGAGAGGGCGTATACACCTATAGATAGGAGATTTCAGTGTTTCCCAGATGGCGCTAGTGGTAAAGAACCTGCTTGCCAATGCTGGAGACATAAGAGATGTGGGTTCAGTCCCTGGGTCACAAAGATCCCCTGAAGGAGGGCATGGCAACCCACTCCAGTATTCCTGCCTAGAGAATCTCATGGACAGGGGAGCCTGGCGGGCTACAATCCTTAGGGTCGCAAAGAGTCAGACACGACGGAAGCAACTTAGCAAACATGCATAGCTGATTCACATTGTTGTATAGTAGAAACTAACACAACATTGTAAAGCAATTTATACTCCAATTAAAAAAAAAAGAAATGCAAAGGAACAAGTAAAATTGTCTCTATTTACAGATGACATGGTTTTATATATAGAAAATCCTAAAGTCAGTGCTAAAAAATAAACCCTGTTAGAGCTAACCAACTAATTCAGTGAAGCTGCAAAATACATAAAATAAGCATCCAAAAATTAGGAGCATTTCTACGCAGTAACAATGAATTATTTGAAAAAGAAATAAAATGATCACATTTACAGTAACATAAGTCAATAAAATACTTAGAACCAACAAATTCACTAATGTTGCAGAATAAAAAATAAGCATACATAAATTAGGAGCATTTCTATGCAGTAACATGAATTATCTCAAAAAAGAAATAAAATGATCACATTACAATAGCATTAATCAATAAAATACTTAGGAATAAATTTAACCAAGGAAGGTAAAGATTTCTATACTGAAAACTGCAAGACATTAGTGAAAGAAATTAAAGACACAAATAAATAGAAAAATATTTTCAATGTTTTCACTGATGGGAAAAATACTGTTAAAATGTTCATACTACTGAAAGCCATCTATTTGTTGTTGTTATTGAGTCCCTAAGTCGTGTCTGACTCTTTGTGACCCCATGGACTGCAGCATGTCAGGTTCTGCTATCCTTCACCATCTCTTGGAATTTGCTCAAATTCATGTTCATTAAATTGGTGGTGCCATCCAACCATCTCATCTGCCTCCCCATCTCCTTCTGCCTTCAATCTTTCCCAGCATCAGGGTCTTTTCCAATGAATCAGCTCTTTGTCATCCATAAATTCAATGCAATTCCTATCAAGACTCCAATAGCATTTTTTAAACAGAAGTATAAAAACCAATTCTAATATTTATATGGAACCACAAAAGAACCCAAATAGCCAAATCAGTCCTGAGAAAGAACAGAGTGGGAGACATCACACTTCCTGGTTTCAAGCTATACTATAAAGCTATAGTAATCAAAATAAGGTACTGGCTAACCAGAACTGGCTACTGTACAGCAAAGAGAACTCTGTTCAATGTTATGTAACAACCTAGATGGGAAAGGAATTTGAAGATGAATAGATTCAAGTGTGTGTATAACTGAATCACTTTGCTGTACACCTGAAACTAACACAACATTGTTAATCAGCTATACTTCAATATAAAGTAAAAAATATGGTACTGGCATAAAAATAGACATACAGGTCAGTGGAGCAGGATAAACCCATGCATATACAGTAAACTGGGTTTCCCAATTGGTAAAGAAATTACCACCACCTGTGGGAATTGCATTCCCACCTGCAATCCAGGAAACCCAGGTTTGATCCCTGGGTTGGAAAGCTCCCTTTGAGAAGGAAATGGCTGCCCACTCCAGTATTCTTGCCTGAAGAATTCCATGGACAGAGGAGCCTGGTGGACTACAGTAGACCATGGGGTTGCAGAGAGTAGGACATGACTGAGCACCTAATACTTTCACTTTTATACAGTAAACCAACATTTGACAAGGGTGCCAAAGAGACTCCACAAAGACAGTCTCTTCAGTAAACAGAGCTTAGAAAACCGAATATTCACATGTAAAACAATGAAACTACTGATAGATTGCCTATCTTACAGCACTCACAAAAACTAACTCAAAATGCATTACAGACTTAAATGTATGACTGGACAGAACAAAACTCCTAGAAGAAAATATAGGCAAGGGGAATCAGCCTTAGCACTGATTTTATACATATATATACACACACACATATATATATATACACACACATATAAATGATACCTAAAGCACAGCAACAAAATCACAAATAAACAAGTAGGGTTACAACAAACTGAAAAGCTTCTGCACCGCAAAGCAGTCAACAAAATGAAGACAACCTACAGAATGGGAAAAAACTATTTGTAAGCCATATAACAAAGAAGCTAGTAACAAAAACATGTAAAGAATTCATACAATTCAATAGCAAAAAATCAAACAATTCAATTCAAAAATGGACAAAGAAGCTGAATAGACATTTTCCCAAATAAGATGTATGAATACGAAAAGGTGCTTACATCACTAATCAGCAGGGAAATGCAAATCAAAAATCTCAATGAGATAACATCTAAAGATTGTTACAATGGCTAGCATCAAAAAGACAAGAGATAAATGCTAGAGAAGATGTGGAGAAGAGTCCTATGTACTGATGGTGGGATTATAAATTGGCGCAGCCAGTATGGAAAACAGTATGGATGTTCCTCAAAAAATTAAAAATTTAACTACCATGCCATGCCATGCCATGCCATGTCACTTCAGTCAAGTCCGATTCTTTGAGATCCCATGGATGCTAGCTCACCAAGCTTCTCAGTCTATAGGATTCTCCAGGTAAGAATACTGGAATGAGTAGCCATTCCCTTCTCCAGAGGACCAATTCCACTTGTACGAACATATTTTAAGGAAATGAAAACACTATGTGGAAGAGATATCACTTGCACTCTCAAGTTCATAGCAAGCATTATTTACCACGGGTTGGAAGGAAGTAACCTAACTTGTCCATTGATGGCTAAATGGATAAAGAAAATGAGATACATAAACACAAGATAGATATTAGTCGGCCATAAAAGAAGGCAATCCTAAAATCTGAAGCCTTTGAGGTTAATTAGGATAAGTAAGTTAAACAGAGGAAGACCAATTTTATATAATCTTAGTTATTTGGAGAAACTAAAAACCCACAAACCCTAACCAAACTCATGGAAAAAGAGATCAGATTTACAGTTATCAGAAATGGGGGAAACAGGGTAGATAGAGGTGATCAACAGGTATAAACTTGCAGTTAAAAGATGAATAAATAAAAATCACTATGCACAACTTGGTAACTGCAATCAGCACTGCTGTGGAGTATATTTGATAGTTGCTAAGAGAGTAGATTCTAAAAGTTCTCATCAGAAGCAAAACATCTTTTTTTGTTGTTGTTTCAATATGAGAAGATGGATGTTATCTAAACTTATTGTAGTGATCATTTCACAATATATGTAAGTCAAATCATTATTCTGTATACCTTAAACTCAGAACTGTATATCAATTATATATACCTCAACAAAACTGTAAAATAAATAAAAATGCATTTGTTCCCTCCAATAACTCTTATTTCCCTGAATTAATTCTAACAAGTTTAATTTATCAGAAGACCAGAGGCAACATTCTGTGTGGAAACCTGTTTTGTTTTTTTAATATCTGTAATAGACATAAGACAGATTATTATTATAAGTGAAATTGTTTATTTCCTAAACCCTTTCCTCTATTAAAATTTAGAATTAGGGGTGGAAGCATGTGAATCCAGGGATCCCTTACTTTTCAAATGACTATTTTACATGTTCTCTGTGTAAAGTCCTATTTGAGGGCAATGGTAATAAAGAAGTCAAACTGTCTGAAACTGAATCCTGACCCCACTGCTCCCTACTATGTGGCCCTGAGCATGTGAGCCTCTCTAAGCTTCAAATAATTTCTCTCTAAAACAAGGATAACATAATGTCACCTTCCTATAACTGTTGCAAGGATTCAGTGAGTCATTATACATAATGTGACTATGTACCTGACACGTAGTAAATGTAACGGAAGATTCAGCTATTGTAATGTGAGGATAGCGATGGTGGTGCTGCTGCTGCTGCTGGCGGTGATGCTGCTGCTGCTGGCAATGATGACATTAGATGTATTACAGAGAAAAGAGCTAAAGAGGAAAGCTTCCCTTACCTCTAGCGGAAGAAGGAAGGAGATGGGGAAAAGGACAAGTATTTATTCATAATTCAAAAACAAAATGGGTACTGTAGTAGATATGTAAGTAGGGGGACCATCTACCCCAGCGGTATTCCAGTTTGTCTCTGTTGTGGCATAATTGTTAACTTCATTCCACTTCACCTTCAGAATTGATCTATGGTCACTGTAAATAAAGACAAGCTGCTATGAGAGGCTAGGAGATAGACCTCAGGACTCAAAAGAGGAAAAGACTTCTGACCTGACCCATAAAAGGAATGGTTAGGAAAGGAAAGCCATTTTTGTGAAATGGAAATGGGCAGGGGAGGACTAACTTTTCCTTGAGTTTTCAGCAAAGCACAAAGGATAAAAATTCTGTAAGATCTTTTTTTAAATCCACCTCCTAGAGTAGTAAAAATAAAAACACAAACAAACAATTGGGACATAATTAAACTTACAGATTTTGCTCAGCAAAGGAAACCATAAACAAAATAAAAAGACAACCCTCAGAATGGCAGAAACTATTTGCAAACGAAGCAACCGACAAGGGATTAATCTCCAAAATACAAACAGCTCATGTACCTGAGGATCAGAAAGGAAACAACCAAATCCAAAAATGGGCAAAGTTCTGATAGACGTTTTACCAAAAAAGACATACAGATGGCTCAGAAGCACAGGAGGAGTGAGCCAGCAAGGGAACCTGTTGTTCGCTCTTGCTTCCCCGATATGGGGCCCCGGCAGCAGGGGCCCCATAAAACCTTGCCTGAATTTCCTCTCTGGCCTCTGATCACTTTTTACTGATGAAGGAGGAACAAGAGCCCTGGTTGGTAACAAACTTAGTGGTGCCTGATGCAGGCCTTGTCAGTTTAGAGAAAGGATCTGGACACCTCTAGAACCACTGAACATAGCTTCCCCGTGGGTGACAAACAGCCACCTGAGCCTCTTGTTTCCGAGTCACAAGGTAAGTCTGCCTTCCTGGCCCCTGGGGACTGAGAACCCTGCTTCAGGCACTGCTTTCTTTCACTCTCCCTCTGTCCATCTTCTCTCACCACTTTCTCTTGCCCCTTTGCCTCCTTCCCTCTCCTAAAATCTCTACTTCTCCGCTCTCTGTCCTCTTCCCCTTCTGTCCTGTCCTGAGGGAGTGGCCACGGGGCAGCTGCAGCCTCATTTCTCTCAGCCTGTGACACCTGCTCCCTCTGGCCAGCAATGGCTCATGCTGACAGGTGACAGGACAGGTGGGGGAGGCTTGCCTCACACCATGGCATACCTTGGTCCAGCAAGCTCTCCCTGGCCAAACATCTGTGAGAATGATAGAGGTTCAAACTATTAGGCAGAACGTTAGCCATGAGCAACGAAAGGCGGCCCTATTGATTGAATGTCCAATAGCTGCCCAATTTTGCCAAGCTATTCGCCAACCCTGTCCCAAACATGCCCCCATCAGTATTCTAAAATGGTCAGGGGCCCAGGAAAATTCCCCACTGGCCAATTGGAAGGACTTTCCCCACTCTGGTACATGCACACACTTCATGCTATTGTGTCCTTAGATATCCTTTGGTGGCCACTGGGCTCATTAAATGTTCATAAATATTCTGTGAGTACATCCAATTATAACAGACTGAATTATGGGTAAGACATGCACACCAGTCTCGTTATACAACCTGTAGCTGTCAATTAAGACTGTCAAACAACAGCCTCCTGGATAATGGAAAAACTTTACCTTAAAAATTCTACACCCCTGTCCTTTAGTGCCATTGCACTCCTTGGCCAGGCCCACATCTCTTCTGAGGTGCTCTCTCTGTCTGTCCTTATTGTCAATAAACTGTCTCACAATAGGTAAGACCTCAGATTCATCTCTGCGTTCTCACCAAGAACTGAGGACCAGGAAAGAAGGGCTTTGCAGAGTCTCTTCTGCTAACAAAACCTCATATAGTGTCGTGGCTGGAAGTAAGATCATCTCAGTATTCTCACCGTTATTTTCTCTGCCAGTAAGAAAAATCCTACTGAGAATGGGCTGAAGTGGCAGATTCTATATACTGGTGTTCACGTGGGTGAGAGTCCCACCTGTGGGTAGGGGACCCACAGAAAACATACAACTGCCTGGTTTCCAGGCTTGATCACTCCTGTGATTCACTAGTGTCTTCTGGAAGCACACGGGTGGTGCCTGAATAGAGACCCACAGCAGGGCGGTCTGAAACAGCGATCTCTTTCTTTCTCTTTTTTGTCTCTTTTGTGTCCCTCCTCTTTTTACCTCTCCCCTGGTCCTCATTCCTGCACTCCTGCCCCGTTTACCTTGAAAATTTGTCTGGGTCTTCAAGTTTTGTGGTTGGCATCTTTGTGTTGCAGTTTTGTGTGTCCAACTGCTCCTGCAAGTCTCTGCCAACACTGTGGGCACGATAGAGCACTTCAGCCTTGAAATACACAGCCCACGCTGCCTGAGACTCCAGCCTTGGGTCACTGAGTGGAATGGGATTTTAAAGAAAAGGCAGGAGCTTGAACATTTCCCTCCTCTGCTCTTGCAGTGAGACTATTCTGCCTGGGCTCTTAGGACTGCCTGATTCATCTCCAGTCCCCCAGACTGAGGAAAAATAAGAAAGAAGGCCATTTTGAATTCAAGTAGGAAGGCTTGATAGAATATTGGAATATTAATTGCTAAACAGGTCTCAATTTACTTACTTTTGTCTTCGTGGGAGAGAGAAATAAAGCTGTTCGGTGCTGCCTTGAGGTGTTCTCTTACCAGTTTACAGAATGTTAATGTGGAAAGCAGTTCATGGAAAGTGGGATGCATGTTTTCAGAAAAGAAGGTATGAAGAGTAGAAATACAGTTTGTTGAAAGGAATAGGGGTGATTTAGTCTCAGTGCTGGCTATTTCTGAATGTGGAAAGAATAAGGGACAAAATACAGCTATAGGAAGTTGCAGAAGTTTTATAGAAGACAAACATTGAGGAAAGAATTTTGTATGTGCCAGTATTTTCTATGGTTAGATTAAATTTAAGTAGGTAAACAGATTTTATTAAGAGTAGGATGATGCAAGACTGGATTTGATTTCTCTCTTGTAAGAGAACAAGTTTTCCTGGAATGCTGCTTTTGGTGGCAGATTGTGTGAGTTCCTATGTCTTTTAGTGATCTTTATGTCATGGTTACTCTGGCCCTCTGTTGCACCCCAGATGAAAAGGAAGGTATACTGAGAAAGGGTAGGGAGCAAACAGATGGCCTCCTGGCCACCAGTCCACACCACATTTATCAGCTGGGTGGAGGTGCAATGCCAGAACGTGACCTCCACTGGAACTATGAAGATCGAGTAAGCCAGTTAGGATGAGATATGATATTACTTGTCATCAGAAGGAATGAAAAGGCATATGATGAAGCCTATAAATTATGATTAGATTTGTGAGGTTACACAGGAAAAACATGAAAACCTAGCAGTCTTCCTGAGCTGGGTGACAGAGACATTCCGGAAGGACACTGATATACATCCTGAGTCCACAGGAGGGAGGGCACTACTGGCCATGCATTTTATCACCCAGACTACTCCTGATATCTGGAGAAAATTTCAAAAGCTTGAGGCTGGACCCCAAATCCCACAGTCAACCTTGGTAGAGGAGGCCTTCAAGGTCTCTAACAACCAAGATTTAGTGGCAGAGACCAATGAGGATAGGAGGCTAGTGAAGAGAATGCAGCCTTTGGCTGCTCTGATTCATGCACCACCTTAAGGAAACCTTGGAGTGCCGAGGCAGGACAGTCTACCAAGAAGCCACCTGGGCCCTAACCAGTGAGCCTTCTGTCAGAGGGAGGAGCACTGGCAGGGGGAATCCCCTGAGCACCCTCCTGTGGGATGCCCAAGAGAGAACTCCAACACGCCCTAGTTCCTTGCAAATCTCTCGGATGAGGGATTCCTTTGACTGACAGGGTCCTGCCCAGCTCCAGATCCATCATCATTACTCCAGTGGAGCCTCAGGTCACCCTAGATGGAGCAAGCAGAAAAACTGAATTTCTTGTATACCTTGGAGCCACCTGCTCTGTTCTGGCTTAGCCAACTAGCTCCCTTTTCCAACTGTGACTGTATTGTGACAAGAGTTGATGAACAGTCAAAGGTAAAGTGATTTAGATCTCCCCTTGCTTGCAGAATTAGGTCCATCATTATTACTCACTCCTTTTTGTGTATACCAGAATGCTCTGTTCCCCTCCTTGGAAGATATTTGCTAAACAAGTTAGAAACCAGTATACTCTTAGGACAGGGTGCAATCCAAGGAAGTAAAGAATCTGAACAGACAGATGTATCTGTCTGTATATGTATCTATTGTACCTATTGTATCTATTGTACCTATTGTGTCTATTGTAATCTAAAAGATCCACTGGTTGGCCATCAAAATATTCCCTAAGATGAAAGTGAAAGTGTTAGTCACTCAGTCATGTTCAACTCTTTGCGACCCCATGGACTAGAGCATACCACGCTCCTCTTGGGGATCTCCCAACCCAGGGATTGAACCTACAGGCTGATCAAATTACAGGTAGATTCTTTACCATCTGAGCCCTTAGGGAAGATATCCCTAAGATACTCTCCAAGAAATTAGAGAACAGGTAGCTCCTACAGTTTTGGACACCTTGGTGCAGGAAGGGCAAAACATCCTTCCCTAATAAAAATACAGTCAAGGCCTGGGGAAATGCCCTTGGAAAAGATGATATCCTTTAAAGTCTGAAGCCCTGAGGGGTATCGAACCATGGCTCAGCAAATTTCAGAAACACGGACTCATTAGGCCCTGCCAATTCCCTTGCAACACCCCAATTCTTCCTGTGCGAAGCCTAGTGGGGAGAATCAGTTTGTGCAAGACTTAGGAGCCATGAATGAGGCAGTCACCCCTATTCACCCACTTGTGCCAAACCCATATACTCTCCTCACCCAAGTGCCAGGAAGTGTCCAGTATTTCTGTTTTGGACCTCAGAGATGCATTTTTCTGTATTCCCCTACACCCAGGCTCTCAATAGCTTTTGGCCTTTGAGTGGAGAGACCCTGACAGCCTGGAGGCTCCCCAATATATACCAGGACAGTGCTTTCACAGGATTTTCAGGATAGCACCCACTTTTCTGGAAATGCATTAACAAGGGAACTGAGGGAACCGAGCCTGGAGAATGGATCTCTGCTACAATATGTTGATAGTTTATTGATAAGTAGTAAGACCAACTAAGATTCAGATCAAAATACTGCTACAGTCCTAGATTTTCTGGACAAAAGGGATATAAAGTCTCTCCAACCAAGGCTCAGCCCTCACAGCAATGGATTCAATATTTAGGATTTGTTTTGACCCCTAGGGGTATGAGCCTTGGCCATAGATAGAAAAACAGTAGTTAGTGTATTACCAACTCCAACCACAAAGAGGCAGCTCCAAGACTTTCTTGGGTATCTTGGGATGGCTGGGTTCTGTCACATCTAGATTCCAAATCACAGCCTTACAGCAAAACCCTCTATGAGGCTCTAAAGAGAGGAGAAAAAGAATCCTGTCAATGGAATAGGGACACCCATGGGACTTCAAGACTCTAACGACTGAATTGAGCAGACACCAGCACTGGGGCTTCCAAATTTGGACAAAACCTTTTCCCTATACATTCACGAGCAATCAGGAACAGCACTAGGAGTCCTGACCCAAAAGTTGGCTTACTTTTCAAAACAACTGAACTTAGTGGCCCAGATGGCCAAGCTGCCATAGGCAGTCACAGCCACAGCCCTGATGGTAATGAGGCTTCCAAACTGACCCTGGGACAACACTTAGGTGTATGAAACCTTCATCAGGTACAGTCTGTGCTGGAAGTCAAAGGGCATCATTGGTTGACTGGAGGAAGGATAATGAGCTAGCAGGTGCTCCTAATGGACACTCCTGATATTACCTTAAAGGTGTGCCAAACCCAGCAACCCTCTTTCCAGTGGTCAAGGGTGGAGACTTACCGCATCAGTATATAGAGACCACAGAACAAACTTACTCTTCCAGATGAACCTCCTGACAGTCCTGAGATGGAATGGTTCACTGATGGGAGCAGTTTTGTAGAAATGGGAACCCGAAAGGCAGGGTATGCCATAGTTAGTCTAGACGAAGTCTAGAAGCCAAGGCCCTGCCACCCCAGACATTGGCCCAGAAGCCTGAACTAATGGTATTAATGAGAGTTTTGCAATTAGGGAAGGATAGGAAATTAAATATTTTTGCTGACTAAATGTGGGTTCTAGTGTTACATGCTCACGTTGCCATATGGAAAGATAGACAAATGTGAACTGCTAGAAATTCCCTCCTGAAATATAAAGATTTGATTCTGGCTCTTTTAGAAGTAGTACAGCCTCCCACCAGGGAGCAGTAATCCACTGTAGAGGCCAGAGAGGGAGGGATCTTTTGTGAGCCAAGGGATCAGGAAAACTGATTAAACCGCAAAACAAGCAGCTTGACTGCAGGAGCCTAAACAAGTTATAGCTCTAGTGATTGGCCTCCCTAAACCCCCTAGTCTTCCCCAGTATTCCCCACAGGAACAACAAAATGCTGAAAATGGGGCTATGAGAAGGGAAGCACAGGCTGGTATAAAAAGGAGGATAATGTTCTAACCCCTGAGTCCCAACAGTGGAAACTCACTGAGAGCTTACATGATGCTGCCTGCTATGGGAGGGATGCACTGTGGTACTCGATGCAAAAGGCCATTTCTCCCCCCCAGGGAAGGGGCTTAAAAGAACAGTAAAACAAGTAACACACGCCTGTGGTTTCCGTGCCTATAGTAAACCACAGACTCATCTAATTTCCCCTTCATTACTCAGGTCAATTCAATGCCAAGGGACATATTCGGGGGAAGATGGTCAGGTTTCACTCAAATGCCTCCACAATCAGAATGTAAATATCTTCTGGTATTTGTAAATACTTTCACAAGATGGGGTGAAATCTTCCCTACCTGTTCTGAAACAGCTACGGACGTCTGTAAGTCCCTTTTAAAAGTAATTCCTTGGTTTGGACTTCCAATGTTCATCCAGAGCACTAATGGGCCCTCTTTGATAGCCAAAATCAGGCAAGGGCTTACAGCGGCCCTAGGGATAGACTACAAGTGACAAGTCTCTTGGCACCACCTGTCTTCAGGGAAGGTAGACAAAATGAGCCATACTTTAAAGAAAACTTCAGCAAAGCTCTGCCAAGAAACTCATGAACCTGGGCCAGCTTGTTTCTTCTGGTACTCCAGAGGGTCTGTGTAGCCCCCAGGAGTGGTCTGAGACTTAGCCCACTTGAAATGACCTATGGGAGGCCTTCTCTTACTATTGACATTCTACAGGATAAGGAAGTGAGCCAGGCCCTGAGACATATTAACCTAGGACAAGTTCAGAACGCAATCCAGGTCTCAGCCCACAAGGCACTGCCAATTCCCACTAAAAACTAGAGGAAGGAACAGTTCCTTCACAAATAAACCCTGAGGACAAAGTTCTTCTTAAAAGCTGGAAAGAGGGGATCCCCAAAGATCAATTATTGCCAAAGAGAAGGGTCCCTATAAAGTGATTTTAACCAACTCCACTGCTGTCAAGCTGTTAGGAATATCTAGTTGGGTACATTTGTCCTAACAGGCAAGATGGCGGGGTAGAAGGACGTGCGTTCCTCTTACCTTCTGAGAACACCAGAATTGCAACTAGCTGCTGAACAACCAATGACGGGAGACTGCTGGATCCCACCAAACAAAGATACCCGATGCCCAAGGGAAAAGGGGAGCCACAACAAGACAGCAGGAGGGGTGCAATAGCATTTAATATCAAACCTCACAGCCGCCAGAGACATTTAGAGGGTGCAAACAAAACCTTGTGCACACCAGGACCCAGGGAAAGGAGCAGTGACCTCCACAAGAGACTGAGCCAGACCTCGTTTGAGTGTCTCAGTGTCTCCTGTGGAGGCACAGGTCAGTAGTGATCAGCCACAGGGACAGAGGCTCTCGCTGCAGCAGACCTGGGAAATGTGGTGTGGCATACGTCCTCTTGGAAGAGGTTGCCATTAGCTCCATTATAGAGCTGCAGAGCAAGCAACCCACAAACTGGAGAACAATTATAACAAAGAAGTTCTTACACTGTTGCAAAAGTTCTAGGTCCCACAATAGATTTACCAACCTGGAGATCTGGCAAAGGGACCGAGAACCCCAAGGGAATTTGACTTTGAACACCAGTGGGACTTGATTACAGAACTTCCACAGGACTCGGGAAACAGAGACTCTTGGAGGGCACAAACAAAATCTTGTGTGCACCAGGACCCAGAGAAAGGAACAGTGACCCAGAAGAGACGGAGCAGACTTGCCTGTGAGTGTTCAGGAGTCTTCAGTGAGACCTGGGTAGACACTGGCCTGCCTCGGAGTCAGGGACACTGACTGCAACAGTCCTAGGAGGTATGGCATGCTGCATAAGGCCTTTTGGAGGAGGTCACCATTACCCCTACAATAGTTTCACCTCTGGCACACAAATGGGAAGGAACACAGCCCCACACATCAGCAGAAAATTGGATTAAAAATTTACTGAGGATGGTCTTGCCCATCAGAGCAAGACCCAGTTTTCTCCACAGCCAGTCCCTCCCATCAGGAAGCTTTCATCAGTCTCTTATCCTTATCCATCACAGGGCAGACAGAATGAAAACCAAAATCACAGAACACTACTCAAACAGATCACATGGATCACAGACTTGTCAAATTCAATTAAACTATGAGCCATGTCATGAAGGGCCACCCAAGACAGACGGGTCATGGTGGAGAGTTCTGACAAAACGTGGTCCACTGGAGAAGGGAATGCCAAAGCACTTCAGCATTCTTGCTCTGAGAATCCCATGAGCAGTATGAAAAGGCAAAAAGATATGACACTGAAAGATGAACTCCTCAGGTTGGAAGGTGCTCAATATGCTGGAGAAGAGTGGAGAAATGGAGAAATAGCTCCAGAAGGAATGAAGAGGCTGAGCCAAAGAGGAAACAATGCTAAGTTGTGGTGGTGAATGTAAAGTCCAATGCTGTAAAGAACAATATTGAATAGGAACCGGGAATGTTAGGTCCATGAATCAAGGCAAATTGGAAGTGGTCAAATAGGAGATGGCAAGACTGAACACCAGCATTCTAGAAATCAGGGAACTAAAATGGATGGGAGTGGGCAAATAATTCAGATGACCATTATATATACTACAGTGGGCAAATATCCCTTAGAAGAAATGGAATAATCCTCATAGTCAACAAAAGAGTTCAAAATGCAGTATTTGGATGCAATCTCAAAAACCAAAGAATGAGCTCTGTTCATTTCCAAGGCAAACCATTCAATATCATAGTACTCCAAGTCTGTTTGTCCCTCCACTAAAGACAAAGAAGCTTAAAGTTGAACATTTCTATGAAGATCTACAAAACCTTCTGGAACTAACAACCAAAAAGATGTCCTTTTCATCACAGGGGACTGGAATGCAAAAGTAGGAAGTCAAGAAGCATCTGGAGTAACAGGAAAATTTGGCATTGGAGTACAAAATGAAGCAGGGAAAATGCTAATAGAGTTTTGTCAAGAGGACACAATGGTCATAGCAAATGCCCTCTTCCAACAACTCAAGGGACAACTCTACACATGGACATGACCAGATGGTCAATACTGAAACCAGACTGATTACATTCTCTGCAGCTGAAGATGGAGAAGCTCTATATAGTCAGTAAAAATAAGCCCTGAAGCTGACTGTGGCTCAGATCATGAACTCCTTATTGCAAAATTTAGACTTAAATTGAAGAAAGTAGGGAGAACCACTAGACCATTCAGGTATGACCTAAATCAAATCCCTGATGATTATACAGTGGAAGTGACAAATAGATTCAAGGGATTAGATCTGATAGACAGAGTGCCTGAAGAACTATGGACAGAGGTTCATAATACTATACAGGAAGCAGTGATAAAAATCATCCTCAAGAAACAGAAATGTAAAAAGGCAAAATGGTTGTCTGAGGAGGCCTTGCAAATAGCTGAGGAAAGAAGAGAAGTGGAAGGCAAAGGAGAAAACAAAAGATACACCCATCTGTATGCAGAGTCCCCCAAAACAGCAGGAGAAATAAGAAAGCCTTCCTAAGTGAGCAATGCAAAGAATAGAGGAGAACAATATGAATGGGAAAGACTAGAGATCTCTTCAAGAAAATTAGAAAAACCAAGGGAATATTTCATGCAAAAATGGCACAATGAAGGACAGAAACGGTATGGACCTAACAGAAGCAGAAGATATTAAGAAGAGGTGGCAAGAACACACAGAACTATACAAAAAAGATCTTCATGACCCAGATAACCATGATGATGTGATCACTCACCTCAAGCCAGACATCCTGGAGTGAGAAGTCAAGTGGGCCTTAGGAAGCATCACTATGAACAAAGCTAGTGGAGGTGATGGAATTCCAGCTGAGCTATTTTAAGTGCTAAAAGATGGTGCTGTGAAAGTGCTGCACTCAATATGCCAAATTTGGAAAACAGCAGTGGCCACAGAACTGGAAAAGGTCAGTTTTCATCCCAATCTCAAAGAAGGGTGATGCCAAAGAATGTTCAAATTACTGCAAAATTGCACTCATTTCATATGCTAGCAAGGCAATGCTCAAAATCCTCCAAGATAGGCTTCAACAGTATGCAAACTGAGAACTTCCAGATGTACAAGTTAGATTTAGAAAAAACAGGGGAACCAGAGATCAAATTGCCAACATCCGTTGGATCATAGAAAAAGCAAAAGAATTCCAGAAAAACATCTACTTCTGCTTCATTGACTACATACAGGAAACACTTAGACTATGTGGATCACAACAAATTGTGGAAAGTTCTTAAAGAGATCGGAATACCAGACCACCTTTTCTGCCTCCTGAGAAACCTATATGCAGGTCAAGAAGCGATAGTTAGAACTGGACATGGGGAGGCGGTCCTAAGATGGTGGAGGAATAGGACGGAGAAAGCACTTTCTCCCCAACAAATTCATCAAAAGAACATTTAAACGCTGAATAAATTCCAAAAAACAACTTCTTAATGCTGGCAGAGGTCATCAGGCACCCAGAAAAGCAGCCCATTGTCTTCAAAAAGAGGTAGGAAAAAATACAAAAGACAAGAGAGATAGGGACAGAGCTCCGTTCCAGGAAGGGAGTCTTAAAAAGAGAGAAGTTTCCAAACACCAGGAAACACTCTCACTGCCAAGTCTGTGGCGAGCCTCGGAACCTCAGAGGGCAACATAACTGGGAGGAAGAGTAAATAAATAATTAAATCCCACAGATTATGTGTCTAATGGTAACTCCCCTCAGCAGAGAAGCAGCACAGATGCCTGTACCCGCCACCAGCAAGTGGGGGCTGGGCAGGGAGGCGCGGGCTGCTTTGCTTAGAGTAAGAACCAGGGCTGAATGCCCCGAGGGCAATCAGAGGAAACTAACTTGGGCTAGCAAACCAGACTGTGGAATAGCTACCACAGGAAAAGCCCTAACCTAAGACGCAGTCAGGTCTGCTCACAGTACAAAGGACTGAAAAGAGATAGCCACTGCAGACCATTCCCCTCCGGTGACAGGCAGCCAGAGCCAGAAGGGGGCAATCACAGCCCCAGAGAGGCATTATCTACAAATTGCAAGCAGGCTTCTTTGCTAACTAAGACTTCTTGGGGTTCTGGATGGTCAACATCTGCCAGAGAAGGCACCCCAGTTGTACACCCAGAAAACCAAGTGGCAGGGACGGGGGAGGTGATAAGTCGCAGCAACCGCACTCGCCAAACACCTCATCACCTGAGCTGCTCGGACCTGGGAAGGGCACAAAATGCAGGCCCATCCGAGTCTGTGCCTCTGAGAACTACCCGAGTGCCTGAACCTGAGCGGCTTTGACCTGGGGAGGTGCATGCAGCCCAGGGCTGGCCTCGGACGGTTCCCGGCGGAGCAACCTAGAGCCTGAGCAGTGTGGGCAGGGAGGGCACACGTGCCGTGAGCAGGGGCAGGCCCAGTGTGGCTGAGACACAGCGAGCACGCACCAGTGTTATTTGTTTGCAGTGTCCCTCCCTACCCACAGCACGACTGAACAAGTGAGCCTAAAAAAGTGCCCACCACCACCCCCTTGCATCAGGGTGGAAATCAGATACTGAAGAGACCAGCAAACAGAAGAAGCTAAAACAGAGGGAACCATCTTGGAAGTGACAAGTGCAATAGATTAAAACCAAGTATTTAGTACCAACTACATAGGATGGGGTCTATAGATCTTGAGAAATAGAAGCCAGACCAAGGGACTAGCTGAAAATGAACTGACCCGACACTGCCCACAACAACACCAGAGATAGTCCTAGATATATTTTCACTATTTTTACTATCATTTTTTAAATTTTTTAAAATTTTAAGTCCTCTATTACTCCTTTAATTTTCATTTTTATAACCTACTATTACTCTGCAAAAAAAGAGACCCTATTTTTTAAAGCAAATTTCATATATATTTTATAATTTTTGTGACTTTTTTCTTGTTTCTGTTCTTTAATATTGTATTTTTGAAAATCCAACCTCTTCTCTAGATTTTTAATCTTTCCTTTTTGGTATTTGTTATCAATTTTGTACCTCTAAGAACCCAATCTTCAATGTCCATTTTTACTTGGGAGCAAGATTATTGGCTTGACTGCTCTCTCCCCCTTTGGACTTTCCTTTTTCTCCACCAGGTCACCTCTATCTCCTCTTTCCCCCTTCTCTTCTCTACCCAATTCTGTGAATCTCTTTGTATGTTCCAGACAGTGGAAAACACTTAGGGTATTGATTACAGGCTGGATCTGTCTCTCTCCTTTTGATCCCCCTCCTCTTTATCCTCCTGGCCACCTCTGTCTCCTTCCTCCGTCTTCTCTTCTCTGTATAATTCCATGAACATCTCTGAGTAGTCCAGACTGTGGAGCGCACATAAGGAAGTGATTACTGGCTAGCTTGCTCTCTCCTCTTTTGACTCCACCTCATCTCATTTGGGTCACCTCTAACTCCCTCCTCCCTCTTCTCTTCTCCATGTAACTCTGTGAACCTCTTTGGGTATCCCTCACTGTGGAGAAACTTTTCATCTTTAACCTAGAGGTTTTATCAATGCTGCTGTATTGATGGAGAAGTCTTGAGGCTACTGTAAAAATAAGACTGAAAACTAGAAGCAGGAGGCTTAAGTCCAAATCCTGAGAACACCAGAGAACTCCCGACTCAAGGGAACATTAATCTACAGGAGCTCATCAAACACCTCCATACCTATACTGAAACCAAGCACCACCCAAGGGCCAACAAGTTCCAGAGTAAGACATACCACACAAATTCTCCAGCAACACAGGAACACAGCCCTGAGCTTCAATATACAGGCTGCCCAAAGTCACTCCAAACCCACTGACATCTCATAACTCATTACTGGACACTTCATTGCACTCCAGAGAGAAGAAATCCAGGTCCACCCACCAGAACATCGACACAAGCTTCCCTAATTAGAAAACCTTGACAAGCCACCTGTACAACCCCACCCACAGCGAGGAAACTCCACAATAAAGAGAACTCCACAAACTGCCAGAATACAGAAAGGCCACCCCAAACACAGCAATATAAACAGGATGGAGAGACAGAGGAATACCCAGCAGGTAAAGGAACAGGAGAAATGCCCACCATACCAAACAAAAGAGGAAGAGATAGAGAATCTACCTGATAAGAATTCTGAATAATGATAGTGAAAATGATCCAAAATCTTGAAATAAAAATGGAATCACAGATAAACAGCCTGGAGACAAGGATTGAGAAGATGCAAGAAAGTTTTAACAAGGACCTAGAAGAAATAAAAAAGGGTCAATATATAATGAATAATGCAATAAATGAGATCAAAAACACTCTGGAGGCAACAAATAGTAGAATAACGGAGGCAGGAGATAGGATTAGTGAAGTAGAAGATAGAATAGTAGAAATAAATGAATCAGGAATAAGGAAAAATGAATTAAAAGAAATGAGGACAATCTCAGAGACCTCCAGGACCATGTTAAATGCCTGAACATTCAAATCATAGGAGTCCCAGAAGAAGACAAAAAGAAAGACCATGAGAAAATACTTGAGGAGATAATAGTTGAAAACTTCCCTAAAATGGGGAATGAAATAATCACCCAAGTCCAAGAAACCCAGAGAGTCCCAAACAGGATATATCCAAGGTGAAACACCCCAAGACAAATATTAATCAAATTAGCAAAGATCAAACACAAAGAACAAATATTAAAAGCAGCAAGGGAAAAACAAATTAACACACAAGGGGATTCCCATAAGGATAACTGCAGATCTTTCAATAGAAACTCTTCAGGCCAGGAGGGAATGGCAGGACATACTTAAAGTGATGAAAGAAAATAACCTACAGCCCAGATTACTGTACCCAGCAAGGATCTCTTTCAAATATGAAGGAGAAATCGAAAGCTTTACAGACAAGCAAAAGCTGAGAGAATTCAGCACCACCAAACCAGCTCTCCAACAAATGCTAAAGGATATTCTCTAGACAGGAAACACAAAAAGGGTGTATAAACTTGAACCCAAAACAATAAAGTAAATGGCAACAGGATCATACTTATCAATAATTACCTTAAATGTAAAAGGGTTGAATGCCCGAACCAAAAGACAAAGACTGGCTGATTGGATACAAAAACAAGACCCCTATATATGTTGTCTACAAGAGACCCATCTCAAAACAGGGGACACATACAGACTGAAAGTGTAAGGCTGGAAAAAGTTATTCCATGTAAATAGAGACCAAAAGAAAGCAGGAGTAGCAATACTCATATCAGATAAAATAGACTTTAAGACAAAGGCTGTGAAAAGAGACAAAGAAGATCACTACATAATGATCAAAGGATCAATACAAGAAGAAGATATAACAATTATAAATATATATGCACCCAACATAGGAGCACTGCAATATGTAAGACAAATGCTAACAAGTATGAAAGGGGAAATTAACAATAACACAATAATAGTGGGAGACTCTAATACCCCACTCACATCTATGGACAGATCAACTAAACAGAAAATTAACAAAGAAACACAAACTTTAAATGATACAATAGACCAGTTAGACCTAATTGATATCTATAGGACATTTCACCCCAAAACAATGAATTTCACCTTTTTCTTAAGTGCACATGGAACCTTCTCCAGGACAGATCACATCCTGGGCCATAAATCTAGTCTTGGTAAATTCAAAAAAGTTGAAATCATTCCAAGCATCTTTTCTGACCACAATGCAGTAAGATTAGATCTCAACTACAGGAGAAAAACTATTAAAAATTCCAACATATGGAGGCTGAACAACACGTTTCTGAATAACCAACAAATCACAGAAGAAATTAAAAAAAGAAATCAAAATACGCATAGAAATGATTGAAAATGAAAACACAACCCAAAACCTATGGGACACTATAAAAGCAGTGCTAAGGGGAAGGTTCATAGCAATACAGGCATACCTCAAGAAACAAGAAAAAAGTCAAATAAACAACCTAACTCTACATGTAAAGCAACTAGAAAAGGAAGAAATGGAGAACCCCAGGGTTAGAAGGAAAGAAATCTTAAAAATTAGGGCAGAAATAAATGCAAAAAAAACCACAAGAGACCATAGCAAAAACAAACAAAGCCAAAAGCTGGTTCTTTGAAAGGATAAATAAAATTGACAAACCATTAGCCAGACTCATCAAGAAACAAAGGGAGAAAAATCAAATCAATAAAATTAGAAATGAAAATGGAACAAAAAAGGGGTACAGCCATCACCATCAAATCTCCAGAACCAGACCAGGAGGTGAAGGCCTATGGCGTGAGACAGCCATCAGCACAGAGGATTCAAAGGCTGACCCTGCCTTGGAAATTTCCAAATGTGAGACAGCTGAGGCCCACTTTCCATAATCAAAGGGGAGAACTGTTCTCTCGAGCCAATTATAGAACACGTGATAATGGTAAAAATGTTCCTTTTTACCTTGTTAAATTGTGAGGTAACTTCCTTTCTGATTGCATGATTAACCTTGGAATGACAGTAACTTTATGAGATTTGTGATACAAAGTGTCCCTTCTAATAGACAGTGGCATAAAAAAAAAAAAAGAAATGAAAATGGAGAGACCACAACAGACAACACAGAAATACAAAGGATCATAAGAGACTACTATCAGCAATTATATGCCAATAACAGGGACAACTTGGAAGAAATGGACAAATTCTTAGAAAAGTAAAACTTTCCAAAACTGAACCAGGAAAAAATAGAGAATCTTAACAGACCCATCAGAAGTACGGAAATTGAAACTGTAGTCAGAAATCTTCCAGCAAACAAAAGCCCAGGTCCAGATGGCTTCACAGCTGAATTCTACCAAAAATTTTGAGAAGAGCTAACACCTATCCTACTCAAACTCTTCCAGAAAATTTCAGAGGAAGGTAAACTTCCAAACTCATTCTATGAGACCACCATCACCCTAATACCAAAACCTGACAAAGATGCCACACAAAAAAGAAAACTACAGGCCAATATCACTGATGAACATAGATGCAAAAATCCTCAACAAAATTCTAGCAATCAGAATCCAACAACACATTAAAAAGATCATACACCATGACCAAGTGGGCTTTATCCCAGGGATGCAAGGATTCTTCAATATCCACAAATCAATGTAATATACCACATTAACAAATTGAAAAATAAAAGCCATACGATTATCGCAATAGATGCAGAGAAGGCCTTTGACAAAATTTAACATCGATTTATTATAAAAACTCTCCAGAAAGCAGGAATAGAAGAAACATACCTCAACACAATAAAAGCTATGTATGACAAACCCACAGCAAACATATCCTCAATGGTGAAAAATTGAAAGCATTTCCCATAAAGTCAGGAACAAGACAAGGGTGACCACTCTCACTACTATTATTCAACGTAATTCTGGAAGTTTTGGCCACAGCAATCAGAACAGAAAGAGAAATAAAAGGAATCAAATTTGGAAAAGAAGTAAAACTCTCACTGTTTGTAGATACATGATCCTCTACATAGAAAACCCTAAAGACTCCACTAGGAAATTACTAGAGTTAATCAATGAATATAGTAAAGTTGCAGGATATAAAACCAACACACAGAAATCCCTGGCATTCCTATACATTAATAATGAGAAAATAGAAAGAGAAATTAAGGAAATAATTCCATTCACCATTGCAACGAAAAGAATAAAATACTTAGGAATATATCTACCTAAAGAAACTAAAGACCTATATATAGAAAACTATAAAACACTGGTGAAAGAAATCAAAGAGGACACTAACAGTGGAGAAATATACCATGTTCATGGATTGGAAGAATCAATATAGTGAAAATGAGTATACTACCCAAAGCAATCTATAGATTCAATGCAATCTCTATCAAGCTACCAACGGTATTTTTCACAGAGCTAGAACAAATAATTTCACAATTGGAAATACAAAAAACCTCGGATAGCCAAAGCAATATTGAGAAAGAAGAATGGAACTGGAGGAATAAACCTGCCTGACTTCAGGCTCTACTACAAAGCCACAGTCATCAAAACAGTATGGTACTGGCACAAAGACAGAAATATAGACCAATGGAACAAAATAGAAAGTCCAGAGATAAATCCATGGAGCTACAGATACCTTATCTTTGACAAAAGAGGCAAGAATATACAATGGAGAAAAGACAATCTCTTTAACAAGTGGTGCTAGGAAAACTGGTCAACCACTTGTAAAAGAATGAAACTAGAACACTTTCTAACACCATGCACAAAAATAAACTAAAAATGGATTAAGGATCTAAACATAAGACCAGAAACTATAAAACTCCTAGAGGAGAACATAGGCAAAACACTCTCCAACATAAATCAGCAGGATCCTCTATGACCCATCTCCCAGAATATTGGAAATAAAAGCAAAAAATTCAAATGGGACTTAATTAAAATTAAAAGGTTCTGCACAACAAAGGAAACTATAAGCAAAGGGAAAAGACAGCCTTCAGAATGGAAGAAAATAATAGCAAATGAAGCAACTGACAAAGAATTAATCTCAAAAATATACAAGCAACTCCTGAAGCCAAATTCCAGAAAAATAAACGACCCAATTAAAAAATGGGCCAAAGAACTAAACAGACATTTCTCCAAAGAAGACGTGCAGATGGCTAACAAACACATGAAAAGATGCTCAACATCACTCATTATCAGAGAAATGCAAATCAAAACCACTATGAGGTACCATTTCACGCCAGTCAGAATGGCTGCTATCCACAAGTCTACAAGCAATAAATGCTGGAGAGGGTGTGGAGAAAAGGGAACCCTCTTACACTGTTGGTGGGAATGCAAACTAGTACAGCCACTATGGAGAACAGTGTGGAGAGTCCTTAAAAAACTGGAAATAGAACTGCTATATGACCCAGCAATCCCACTGCTGGGCATTCACACTGATGAAACCAGAATTGAAAGAGGCACATGTACCCCAATGTTCATTGCAGCACTGTTTATAATAGCCAGGACATGGAAGCAACCTAGATGTCCATCAGCAGATGAATGGATAAGAAAGCTGTGGTACATATACACAATGGAGTATTACTCAGCCATGAAAAAGAACATATTTGAATCAGTTCTAATGAGGTGGATGAAACTGGAGCCTATTATACAGAGTGAAGTAAGCCAGAAAGAAAAACACTAATACAGTATACTAACGCATATATATGGAATTTAGAAAGATGGTAATGATAACCCTGTATGTGAGACAGCAAAAGAGACACAGATGTATAGAACAGTCTTTTGGACTCTGTGGGAGAGGGAGAGGGTGGGTTGATTTGGGAGAATGGCATTGAAACATGTATAATATCATATATGAAATGAATCACCAGTCCAGGTGTGATGCATGATACAGGATGCTTGGGGCTGGTGCACTGGGATGACCCAGAGGGATGGTACGAGGAGGGCAGTGGGAGGGGGGTTCAGGATGGGGAACACGTGTATACCCGTGGCAGATTAATGTTGATGTATGGCAAAACCAATACAATATTGTGAAGTAATTAACCTCCAATTAAAATAAAAAAATTAAAAAAATTAAAAATGAAACAAACAAACAAAAAAGAACTGGATATGGAACAATGGACTGGTTCAAAATTGGAAAAGGAGTATGTCAAGGCTATATATTGTCACCCTGCTTATTTAACTTGAGAGTACATCATGTGAAATGCTGGGCTGGATGAAACACAAGCTGGAATCAAGAGTACAGGGAGAAACATCAATAACCTCAGATATGCAGATGACACCACCTTTATATCAGAAAGCAAAAAAGGAACTAAAGAGCCTCTTGATGAAGGTGAAAGAGGAGTGACAAAACTGGCTTAAAACTCAACATTCAAAAAATGAAAATCATGGCAGCCAGCTCCATCACTTCAAAGCAAATAGTGGGGAAACAATGGAAACAGTGACAGACTTTACTTTCTTGGGCTCCAAAATTGCTGTGGACAATGACTGCAGCCATGAAATTAAAAGACGCTTGCTCCTTGGAAGAAGTTATGACAAACCTAGACAGAGGATTAAAAAGCAAAGGCATTACTTTGCTGACAATGGTCCATATAGTTAAAGCTAGGCTTCCCTGGTGGCTCAGTGGTAAAGAATCCACCTACAATGCAGGAGATTTAAGAGACACAGGTTCAATCCCTGGGTCAGGAAGATCCCCTGGGAGAGGGCATGGCAATCCACTCCAGTATTCTTGCCTAGAGAATCCCACAGACAGAGGAGCCTGGCAGGCTAAAGTCCATAGGGTCACACAGCAGTGGTCACAACTGAAGTGACTGAGCACACACATGATTTTTCCAGGAGACATGTACTCCTGAGAGTTGGATCATAAAGAAGGCTGAGTGCTAAAGAGTTGATGATTTAGAACTGTGGTGTTGGAGAAGACTCTTGAGAGACCCTTGGACTGCAAGGAGATCAAACCAGTAAATCCTTAAGTCTATCAATCCTGAATATTCACTGGAAGGACTGATCTGAAGCTCCAATACTTTGGCCACCTAATGTGAAGAGCTGGCTCATTGGAAAATACCCTGATGCTGGGAAAGACTGAAGGCAGAGGAGAAGGTGACAACAGAGGACAAGATGGTTGCTGGCATCATCATCTCAAAGGACATGAGTTTGAGCAAGTTCCAGGAGATGATGGATAGGAAACCTGGTGTGCTGCAGTCCATGGGGTTGCAAAGAGCTGGATATGACTGAGCAACTGAACAGTAACATTTGCCCAGACTAAAGCTTTTACTCTAGAAACCTCATAGGTCACAACAAAAGAACAAAACATGAGATACCTATTCAAAAGATGGCACCATGAACAGGTAAGTAAAATTATATGGTGGGTTGGGGAAGGATTATCTGAAATCTTAATGAGACTTGGAACCATTCTTGTATCTTTGGCTGATGTGTCTCTTGACAACCATCTGACCCTTGAGTTCCTTCTGGCAGAACAAGGTAGAGTTTGTGGGACAACTAACGCTTCCTGCTGCACCTGGATCAATGTGACAGGACATGTTAAAATTATTATTAAGGAAATACAGACCCAGAAAGAGTGGCTTGATAATTTTGGCAGGGTTGATATTGCCTCCCTCCCTTGTCCAGTCAACAGTTAAAGGAGCCAAAGTTAACCTAGTTCCTTCCCTTTCTAGGCCTTTTAAGGGCTATTGTTGCTCCTCTCCTTTTTTGCTCTTGTTTAACCTTTTGGTTAAGTTTGTGTTTTTTAGGCTTCAACAGTTTGAAGTAAGGCTCATAATGGCTCAAGGAATTCAGCCCATTATAGTGGAAAGTGGCCCAGGTCTCTATAGGTCCTCAAACAATCAGCAAGGGACTTTTACACCTCTAGAGTGGGCTAGGGTCTATGGCCCCTGTCCAGTAGGAAGAAGTTTCAGAAGAAGAGGCCTTTGGCCCCTTACCCCTTAAGAATAAAAGTGCAGAGTTTCTCGGGGCGGGGGGGTGGGGGGGTGGGGGTGGGGATGAAACAGGATGGGATGTAGGACCCTTTGTTGCAAGTGTGGCAATGCTTGCACCTGGACACAACTCTCCTCAAGCAACAAAATACAAAGAAACTGCATGCATGAGAAGTTGAGGCAAATTCTGGTCAAAAGATACAAAGAAGCCAAAAATCCAACTGCCACTTTTGAAAAGCCCAGAGCAAAAGCAGGGAGTCAGGAGTAAAATCAGGGTCCTGGGGATGCCCACTACACACAATTCCACAAGGAGCGGGCAAACAACTAGGCCAACCCTCCAGCCCGCCCCCTGGGAAGACTCCTACGTTCACCCCATATAAGGAACAAGTTCGTCCACCTCTCAGGGAGTGAGTCAACCAGGGACTGCGTTAGTTCTTGCCCTCCCTCTGCTGTAGCAGGGGCCTTGCCTGAAAACAAACAAACAAACAAAACACATGAAAAGATGCTCAACATCACTAATTATTAGAGAAATAGAAATCAAAACTACAATAAGGTATCACTTCACACCTGTCAGAATGGCCATCATTAATCAGTCTACAAACAATAAATGCTGGAAAGGGTGTGGAGAAAAAGGGAACCCTCCCATATTGTTGGTGGGAAAGTAATTTGGTACAAACACTATGGAGAACAGTATGGAGGTTCCTTAAAACACTGAGTGGAGCTGCCATAGGGCTTCCCACATGGCTCAGTGGAAAAGAATTAGCCTGCCAGTGCAGGGGATGTGGGTTTAGTCACTGGGTCAGAAAGATCCCCTGGAGAAGGAAATGACAACCCACTCCAATATTCTTGCCTGGGAAATCCCATGGACAGAGGAGCCTGGCGGGCTACAGTGCATGGGGTCGCAAAGTCGGACACAACTTGGTGACTAAACAACAAAGCTACCATATGATCCAGTAATACCACTCCCAGGCATATACGCAGAGAAAACCATAATTCAAAAAGATACATGCACCCAAATGTTCACTGCAGCACTATTTACAATATCTAGGACATGGAAGCAACCAAATTGTCCATCCACAGAGGAACGGATAAAGAAGATGTTGCGGGGGGGGGGGGGTGTATAAAATGGAATATTAACAGACATAAAGAGAATGAAATAATGCCATTTGCTGCAACATGGATGGACCTACATACTGCCATACTGAGTGAATTCAGACAAAGAAAAACAAATATCATATGATATCACTTATATGTGGAATCTAGATAAAGGATACAAGGCGGGGGCAAATTGGGAGACTGGGATTGCCATATATACACTACTATATGTATATGTACACACACACACACACACACAGTTCAGTTCAGTTCACTTGCTCAGTCATGTCCGACTCTTTGCGACCCCATGAATCGCAGCACGCCAGGCTTCCCTGTCCATCACCATCTCCCGGAGTTCACTCAGACTCCTGTCCATCGAGTCTGTGATGCCATCCAGCCATCCCATCCTCTGTCGTCCCCTTCTCCTCCTGCCCCCAATCCCTCCCAGCATCAGAGTCTTTTCCAATGAGTCAACTCTTCGCATGAGGTAGCCAAAGTACTGGAGCTTCAGCTTTAGCATCATTCCTTCCAAAGAAATCCCAGGGTTGATCTCCTTCAGAATGGACTGGTTGGATCTCCTTGCAGTCCAAGGGACTCTCAAGAGTCTTCTCCAACACCACAGTTCAAAAGCATCAATTCTTTGGCGCTCAGCCTTCTTCACAGTCCAACTCTCACATCCATACATGACCACAGGAAAAACCATAGCCTTGACTGGACGGACCTTGGTTGGCAAAGTAATGTCTCTGCTTTTGAATATACTATCTAGATTGGTCATCACTTTTCTTCCAAGGAGTAAGCGTCTTTTAATTTCATGGCTGCAATCACCAATTGCAGTGATTTTGGAGCTCCAAAAAATAAAGTCTGACACTGTTTCCACTGTTTCCCCATCTATTTCCCAGAAGTGATGGGACCAGATGCCATGATCTTCGTTTTCTGAATGTTGAGCTTTAAGCCGACTTTTTCTTCTTTCACTTTCATCAAGAGGCTTTTTAGCTCCTCTTCACTTTCTGCCATAAGGGTGGTCTCATCTGCATATATGAGGTTATTGATATTTCTCCCGGCAATCTTTATTCCAGCTTGTCCTTCTTCCAGTCCAGCATTTCTCATGATGTACTCTGCATATAAGTTAAATAAGCAGGGTGACAATATACAGCATTGATGTACTCCTTTTCCTATTTGGAACCAGTCTATTGTTCCATGCCCAGTTCCAACTGTTGCTTCCTGACCTGCATACAGATTTCTCCAGAGGCAGGTTAGGTGGTCTGGTATTCCCATCTCTTTCAGAATGTTCCACAGTTTATTGTGATCCACACAGTCAAAGGCTTTGGCATAGTCAATAAAGCAGAAATAGATGTTTTTCTGGAACTCTCTTGCCTTTTCGATGATCCAGTGGATGTTGGCAATTTGATCTCTGGTTCCTCTGTCTTTTCGAGAACCAGCTTGAACATCTGGAAGTTCATGGTTCATGTACTGCTGAAGCCTGGCTTGAAGAATTTTGAGCATTACTTTACTAGCATGTGGGATGAGTGCAATTGTGCAGTAGTTTGAGCATTCTTTTGCATTGCCTTTCTTTGGCATTGGAATGAAAATTGACCTTTTCCAATCCTGTGGCCACTGCTTACTTTTCCAAATTTGCTGGCATATTGAGTGCAGCATTTTCACAACATCATCTTTCAGGATTTGAAACAGCTCAACTGGAATTCCATCACCTCCACTAGCTTTGTTTGTAGTGATGCTTTCTAAGGCCCACTTGACTTCACATTCCAGATGTCTGGCTCTAGATTAGTGATCACATCATCATGATTATCTGGGTGGTGAAGATCTTTTTTGTACAGTTCTTCCGTGTATTCTTGCCACCTCTTCTTAATATCTTCTGCTTCTGTTAAGTCCATACCATTTCTGTCCTTTATTGAGCCCATCTTTGCATGAAATGTTCCCTTGGTATCTTTAATTTACTTAAAGTGATCTGTAGTCTTTCCCATTCTGTTGTTTTCCTCTATTTCTTTGCACACACACACACACACACGCACACACACACACACACATATATACATACATATATATAAAACACATAACTAACAAGAAACTTCTGTTATAGTCCAGGGAACTCTATTCAATACTCTATAATGGCCCATATGGGAAAAGAATCTAAATAAAGAATAGATATATATATATAGCTGATTCACTTTGCTGTATACCTGAAACTAATACAACATTGTAAATCAATTGTAGCCAATAAAAATTTTTAAAAACTCCAGATGAAACTGTATTGGTTTCATCTTGCTGCTGTAGCAAATCATTACCAAATTAGTGCCTTCAAGCAACACAAATATATACTCTTAAAATTCAGGACATCAGAAGTCTAAATTGGATCCACAGGATTACATATCATCAGAAGGCTCTGAGGAGACTGTTTCCTTGCCTTTTCCAGCTTCTAGAGGTTGCCTGCATTTCTTGCCCCATGGCCCCTTCCTCTAACTTCAAGACCTGCAGCCTAATCTCTTCTCTCTGAATTCAGTTTCCATCCTTACATTTTCTAAATATAGATGTTCTGACCCTCCTGCTTCTCTCTTTTAAGGACCTTTGTGATTACATGGGGCCCTATCTGGTTAATACTGGATCCTCTCCCACATTTTAGGATCCCTAATGTAATTACATCTGCAAGTTATTTTTATCATGTAAAATAAAATGTTGGCTCCAAGGATGAGAACACAGGAGCCATCATCATTTGCTGTTTTCACTGCTTTGGTGCCAAGAGCATAGTGAGTGGTTGTGATTTAGTTGCTAAGTCATGTTCAACTCTTGTTACCCCATGGACTATAGCCTGTCAGGCCCCTCTGTCCATGAGATTTCCCAGGCAAGAGTACTGGAGTGGGTAGCCATTTCCTTTTCCAAAGGATCT
This sequence comes from Capra hircus, assembly GCF_001704415.2. Taxonomy (NCBI): domain Eukaryota; kingdom Metazoa; phylum Chordata; class Mammalia; order Artiodactyla; family Bovidae; genus Capra; species Capra hircus. The sequence goes on from NC_030811.1 coordinate 79,390,643, forward strand.
TCCCGACCTGGGGATTGAAACTGGATCTCCTGCATTGCAGGTGGATTCTTTACCTTCTGAGCCACCGGGGAAGCCCCTCAAGAGCATAGTACTTGGAAATAAATATAATTCTATTAAAGATGAAAGATTAACTGTTTTAACAATCTCAGGCACATGGCTAAGTCTACTAACTCTAATTTTCAAAACCAGAATCAGGAACTCATTTGAGAAAACAGGGCTCCAGACTTCAGTGTGACTTTGAGATGTATGCTTTGACTAAGAGAACACCAGTGTAGGAAATCTTCATTATCTGAGTATAACTGACCATTATATTAAAGTAAAAGCCTTTAAGATATTGTTTTTGTAAGATTATGAATTTTCCTCATAATAAATAGTGATAAATAAGGCTGGCTGGATGTTTTCTTGACAGATGAAATGGAAAATTCTAAAACTATACATGTTTAACAAAATTTAGATTATACTTCAATTGTGTTCTAGTTTGTTGAACAAAGAGTAAAGCAAAAGAGTTGACTCCTGATATAGCATATTTTGCAAAAAATGCGTTAGAGAGTTAGAGTATGACTGCCTTTCTATATGGCTTTTGTGGATAATCTTAAAGAATCCTTTTTAAAAACATATTTGACAGTATACTGAAATTTTCAAGCATCTCTCTTAATAATTCATGCCTGAATAATCTATTTTGTTACTCATATTTTCCTTTATTTGCGAACAATTCTTTTCTGCCAGATTTTCATTTTTTTTACAAGGATTTGTTTACAGTATTTTTCCAACATTACTTTCATCAATTACATTAAGTCTCAGACTAAATGACATTGGTATTTTTATTTCACAGTTTGAATCATATTGCATAGAACATCAGATCATAAAATACAAATGTGAAATTAAAAGCTTGAATGGGTAAGGATATTGCTGTCATTGGTGATCAATGTAGTCCTATTAAGAGAAGAAGGAATATTTGGGCAGAGACTAACTGCATCAAAAGTTCTAAATGAAATTTTCATCATATGATAACTTTTCCTTCCCTAAGCAATATTTTACTAAGGGGAACTCAAATACATAATGAACACCCAGGCTTTACCTGCATAAAGTTGCAATAATTTTGAAAAATATACCTGGGATTAAAAATCACATTCAGGTTGCCTTTGAAACTTTTGCTTCTTATTTTATTATTATATTAAGTACATTTAATAGAGGGATGATTAATTTATAATAATTTTTCTTACAAATATTTTCCATAAGATTGCTAATTATATCTAAGTAAAAGTTTACTACTGTGTCCCTAGCACTTAGATTCAGAGTAGGAACTCATTCAGTATTGGAGGAGAAAGCATGATATAACATTTTAAAAAGGGGATTATGTACTTCACTAAATTGCAGAATTTGCCATAAAGAATTTGTGTTATCCATATCGACAAAGAATCCATTGTAGAAAGTAGGACAATCCAATTCAAATATTTAAGACTAATGTGTAATGCAGAAAACATATGTTTAACTCCTTTTCTGTGAGAAATTCTTGGTCATAATTCAAACTCAGTATTTTCCATAATTTTTCCACTGAATATAGCATTATCCAAGACAGACATTTACAGGGAAATTTCCTATCAAGCAAATTTGGAAATAAACAATATACTATAATCTTCCTCTTAAGAGTGTCAAGAACTCTGATAAATCCTGCTAGAAAACAAAACACTTTTTCATAATAACTGTTATACTTTATTAAGGGAAGTTAAGCAAATGCCTGAAAAGACAGTATGAGTACATTTAGAACTTAAAAAAAAAATTATTTCCTTCTCTTTTTCTCTTCCTTTGTACTTGACCTTTCTCTATTACTTTGAGCTTTGAGATGTGGCAAATAGAGAATGAAAAGTTAAAAAAAAAAAAAAGGAAATAGGTGAAAAAAGGAAGAGAGAAAGATAAAAGCTGGAAGAGTACAAATGTTCAACAAATACAGAGCTGATGGGTAAGCCTCTTACTATACTGTATAAAGTCAAAATATATTTGGAGCTTCCCATATGCCTGTCTTCGGTCACAGCATTCTCCATTCCCTCAAGTGTGAACTAGGATTCTGAAGTTTGTGTTTATTATTCCCTTGTGTTTATGAAGTTACTGCAAATGTACATATCCTTTAACTGCATGTTGCTTGGTTTTTCATATTTTTGAAATGATGTATATGGCCTCAAACTGCATGTGTTCTTCTATGACTTGCCTTTGTAATTGTTCAACATCATCTGTGAGATTTATCCGTGTTGACTTGTGCAGCTCTTGTTCATTTATTTTCACTGCTGAATTTTAATCCACTCTGTGACCATATTACAATTTATGTAGTCATGCTCCATTACTGTACATCTCGACCATTTTGCCTGCTTTTGCCAACACTGTCATGAACATGCTCTTCTTGAGTATATACTTAGAAAATGGAATTTGAGTACAAGCAAATTCCTGAACTTTGCTAGACATGAAACTGTTTTGCAAGGTGGGTGTAGCAATTTGTACTCCTACCAGAATTCTATAAAGCTAACAGATTATTCACATCCTCAGAAACACTGGGTATTGTTAAACTTGAAACTAATTTGCAGCAGGGCAGCAAAGTTTATTTCATGATCAGCTGCTGGGAGGTGGAGCTTGTGGAATTTTGAGTACTCCCACTAAGAACATCTCTGCACTCTTGCTCCCTTGTGAGTCAGCATGAATTCAGACCCAGCCACTGTGGTAGAGTGTCCTGTTTTAGGAAACAATGTCTGACAAAATATTTATCTAAGATTTGTATCCTTGATTCTCAAAGATAATCCCACCTCTATTCTGATCAGATATCAGGACTAACAAGGGCACCCCTACAGGAGGGGAGAAACATCATTTGTCTGGGTGAAATGTCTGTGACCAAACCAATGGTGGATGCAGAAAACATATGTTTAACTCCTTTTCTGTGAGAACATTCTTGGTCATAATTCAAACTCAGTATTTTTCAGAGGACTGTATAGTCCTCTCTTCTTGTCTGGTGTCTGGAAGCAGAACTAATCTACTTTGTATTGGGTAAGTCCCTTGCTTCTCAGACAAATTAGTGAGTGGTTGGGGCAGGAATGTAGGGGGATATCTTAAAAAAAAAAGAAATAGAGGACCTTATGCTATATAAGGAAATGTGAAAACTCAAATGACTAACTGGAAAATAAGAAGTATGATTTTACCTAGATTGAAAATAAGTTGAATAAGTATAAAAACCCCTCCAGTTACCTCTTATTTCATACTAAACCAAATGTAAACTTCTCTGACAAGCTGTACTTCATAACCTAGTCTTCTTGTAATTAGCCAGCCTTATTTCTCACAACCTTGTCCAAAGTTTCGCCTTGTGTAATCAGCTTGATATTCTCAAACCTTATGAATACACCAAAGTTTCACTGGCAATATTTTCCTCTTCCTGGAATTGCCTTTCCTCACACTTATTTCTCAATTTAAGTAGTCTGAAATTACACTTAAAACTGTATCTTAAATCATAATAGCAGTACTACCCACTGCTCGTGCTCATAGAAATTTCAGTATTTGTAAGACAATCACTTTTATAGAAATTTCCAACATTTGCTTGCAAAGATATACACATTTAAATGCAGAGTTCCAAAGAATAGCAAGGAGAGATAAGAAAGCCTTCTTCAGCGATCAATGCAAAGATGTAGAGGAAAACAGTAGAATGGGAAAGACTAGAGATCTCTTCCAGAAAATTAGAGATACCAAGGGAACATTTCATGCAAAGATGGGCTCAATAAAGGACAGAAATAGTAGGGACCTAACGGAAGATGAAGATATTAAGAAGAGATGACAAGAATACAAACAAGAACTGGCTCAGTGGTAAAGAATCCTCTTGCCAATGAGGGAGACTCAGGTTCAATTCCTGATCTGGGAAGATCCCACAATCCGCACAGCAACCAAGCCTGTGCAACACAACCATCAAGCCTGTGCTCTAGAGCCCAGGAGCCACAACAACTGAAGTCTGCATGCTTTAGAGACTGCTGAGCAACAAGGGAAGCCACCACAGTGAGAAGCCTACACACCACAACTAGAAAGTAGCAACCACTCACCACAGCTAAAGAAACGCCCGCACAGCAACAAAGACCCAAGACAGCCAAAAATAAATACAGTTATCAAAAAACTGTTTACACAAAAAGAAGTTACAGTGAACACCATGAAAATACAAAGGATCTTAAGAGACTACTACAAGCAGCTATATGCCAATAAAATGGATAACTTAGAAGAAATGGACAAATTCCTAGAAAGGTACAATCTCCCAAGACTGGACCAGAAAGAGAAAATATTAACAGACCAACCACAAATACTGACATTGAAACTGTGATTTTAAAACTCCCAACCATCTAAAGTCCTGGATGAGATGGCTTTACAGGTAAATTCTATCAAACATTTAGAGAAAAGTCATCACCCATCCTTCTGAAACTGTTCTAAAAAAATTGCAGAGGAAGGAAAAACCCCAAATTCATTCTACGAGTGAATGAATCATTCTATTCTATAGAATCATTCTAGTCTATGATTCATTCTATGATACCAAAACCAAAGATGACACAAAAAAGAAAATTATAGGTCAATATCACTGATAAACGTAGACGGAAAAATTCTCAACAAAGGACTAGCAACCCAAATCTAACATTAAAAGGATCTTGCTGTGCTGTGTGTGCTAAGGCAATTCACTCTAACTCTTTGTAACCTTATGGCCACAGTCCACCAGGCTTCTCTGCCCATGGGATTCTTCAGGCAAGAAACTGGAGTGGGTTGCCAGGCCCTCCCTCCAGGGGATCTTCCTGACCCAGGGATCGAACCCACATTTCTTATGTCTCCTGAACTAGCAGGTAGGATCTTTACCACTAGCAGCACTACCTAGGAAGTCCCAAAAGGATCATATACCATGATTGAAGTGAAGAAGTGAAATCACTCAGTCATGTCTCTTTGCAACCCCGTGGACTCTAGCCTACTAGGCTTCTCTGACCATGGGGTTCTCCAGGCAAGAATACTGCGGTGGGTTGCCATTTCCTTCTTCAGGGGATCTTTCTGACCCAGGGATTGAACCCAGGTCTCCTGCATTGCAGGCAGATACAATGATTAAGTGTGATTTATTCCAGGGATGCAAGGATTTTTCAATATCTGCAAATCAGCCAGTTTCATACACTACAACAAACTGAAGGATAAAAACTATATAATCTCAATAGATGCAGAAAAAGCTTCTGACAAAATTAAATACCAACTTATGATAAAAATTCTCCAGCAGGTGGGTACAGAAGGAACATACCTCAAGATAATAAAGGCCATATATGGCAAACCTACAATTAACATACTCAGGGGTGAAAAACTGAAAGTATTTCCTCTGAGATCAGGAACCAGACAAGGATGTCAATTCTCACCTACCACTTTAATTCAACATAGCTTTGGGAGTCCTGGCCACAGCAATCACAGAAGAAAAGGAAGTTAAAGGAATACAAATTAGAAAAGAAGTAAAATGGTCGCTGTTTGCAGATGACATGATACCATACAAAGAAAATTCTAAAGCTGCTTTACCAGAAAACTACTAGAGGTTACCAGTAAATTTGGTAAAACTGTAGTATACAAAATTAATGCACAGATATCTCTTGTATTCCTATATACTAACAATGAAAAATTAGAATGAGAAATTAAGGAAACAATCCCATTTACCATTGTTATCAAAAAGAATAAAATACCTAAGGAGACAAAAGACCTGTACTCAGAAAGCTATAAGACACTGATGAAAGAAACTAAAGTTGACACAAACAGAAAGATGTACCATGAGCTTTGATTAAAAGAATCAATACTGTCAAAATGACTGTACTACTCAAGGCAATCTACAGATTCAATGCAATCCCTATTAAATTACCAATGATGTTTTTCACAGAACTAGAACAAAAACTGTTTAAATTTATAGAGACACAAAAGACCCCCAAATAGCCAAAGCAATCTTAAGAAAAATGGAGCTAGAGCAATCAGGCTCTCTGACTATAGATTGTACTACAAAGACAGTCATCAAAACAGCATGGTACTAACACAAAATTGGAAACAGATCAATGGGACAGGATAGAAACCCAGAAATAAACCCACGCACCTATGGTCAATTAATCTATGACAAAGGAGGTAAGACTACATAATGGAGGAAAGATAGTTTCTTTAGTAAGTGATGCTAGGAAAACTGGACAGCTCCATGTAAAAGAATGAAACAAATACAGTCTTTAACATCATATGAAAGTGAAAGGGTTAGTTGCTCAGTCATATCCAACTCTTTGCGATCCCATGGACTATATCCTGCCAGGTTTCTCTGCCCATGGAATTCTCCAGGCAAGAATACTGGAGTGGGTTGTCATTCCCATCTCCAGGGGGTCTTCCTGACCCAGGGATTGAACCCAGGTCTCCTGCATTGCAAGCAGATTCTTTACCATGTGAGCCACCACAAAAATAAACTCAAAATGGATTCAAGATCTAAATGTAAGATTGGACACTATAAAACTCTTTGAGGAAAATATAGGCAGAACATCCTTTGACATAAACTGCACCAATATCTTTTTTGATCTGTCTCCCAGAGTAACGGAAATAAAAACAAAAATAAAGCAAACGAGACCTAATTAAACTCAAAAGCTTTTGCATAACAAAGGAAACAAAAAACAAAACAAAGCAAAAAATCCCCACTGAGTGGGGTTTTTTTTTTTTTTTTTTTGCAAGAATACTTGCAAACAATGTGACTGACAAGGGATTAACCTCCAAAATTTACAAGCAGCTCATATAACTCAGTATCTAGAAAACAAACAACCCAATCAAAAAATGAGCAGAAGACCTACATAGACATTTCTCCAAACAGATGGCCAAGAGGCCCATGAAAATATGCTCAACATTGCTAATCATTAGAGAAATGCAAATCAAAACTACAATGAGATATCACTCCACACCAGTCAGAATGGTCATTATCAAAAAGTACACAAATAATAAATGCTGGAGAGGGTGGGGAAAAAAAGAATCCTTATTCACTGTTGGTGGGAAAGTAAAACTGGTACAGTCACTACGGAGAATAGTATGGAGGTTCCTTAAACTAACAGTTGAGCTACCATATAATCCAGCAATCCCACTCCTGGACATATATCCACAGACAACCATGATTCTTAAGGACATATGCACCCCAATGTTCATTGTAGTAATGTTTACAATAGCCAAGACATGGCAGCAACCTAAATGTCCATATAGAAGGAATGAAGGGATGCATAGAGAAGGTGAAGTACATATGCACAATGGAGTATTACTCAGCCACTAAAAAAAATTGGGAGAAGGAAATGGCAACCCACTCCAGTATTCTTGCCTAGAGAATCCTGTGGACAGAGGACCTGGTGGGCTGCCATCTAATGGGGTTGCACAGAGTTGGACGTGACTGAAGTGACTTAGCAGCAGCAGCAGCTGTATGCCTGAAACTAACACAACATTGTTAATCAACTACACTCCAATATAACATAACAATTTAAACAATAAAAGGGAAACCAAACACAAATTCATGCTGGTATTTGTAAGTAAGCAAATGTTTCTTTCCACTGTTTCATGAGTGTATTCAACTCATGAAGCACTCAGGTAGATCCTGCTTGGGTTGCACATCCACCCCTGAACTATTACCCCTGTTGACTAGGCAGGTAGACTATCCTGATGAGCTAGGCTAAAACTGAGCCCAGCCTTGTTGCTAGGCAACGGCGGACTACGAGATTGATAGACCCTCTCAGAACCACATGGAATGGAAGGGGAACAGTTCCCAGTGGAAACAGCAGTGATGAAGCATGAATACATGTGCACACATGCCCACGTAGGTTCATGCACACACACACCAAACTTCTACTAGGCCCCTCTAAGCCAGTCCCAGTTAGGGGCACTACACCAACAAGTCCCACGGCCCCATGTGGGGGCACTACACCAACAGGCCCCACGGCCCCATGTGGGGGCGCTACACCAACAGGCCCCATGGCCCCATGTAGGGGAGCTCTTCAGTGGCTCTCTGTTACAGCACTCGACAGTCTCCCGATGTCCTCTCAGCCAGAGTGGCAGCTAGAGAGGTTCTGGAATTCAGTGCACAGTGGGGCTGAAATTCACTTCCCTCACATTACTTAGACTTTGGCATTCAGTATTGTCCACTGGCCCAGCTTCTGCTGCACAGAATCTCTTTTTGAGGAACTCAGGCTTGAAAACGGCAAGCTTCACTCAGCCAGTTCCACTTTAATCAATCAGATACACTTTTACACCTTTAAATCACAGCCATCAAGGTGTCAGTACCATTTCTCCCAGAAGCTCCTAGGTCTAAATGCATTCAAGAGGGAGCGGCATACAGTAAATTCAAAGACTAACTTTGGAAACAAAGGATGCCTCATTCTACTGTTCAACATATCTGACCCCCCTGACTCCAAGATTCCAGAAACATCCCACATTATCTTCTTTCAGGGCCCACTTAGTTTCCTCCTTTATCTTTGTTTTCCTTTTCTCTTTCAGCTGACATTGCCACACTTTTTCTCTAAGCTACTGTTTATTTATAAAATTCACAATTAAAAAACATAAGTACCACAGTGAATTGTATGATCAACAAGAATATCACAGCTGAACATACCAAGAAAAATCAGTATCTAATACTTACCATGTTGTGTTCTGTACACAATAATGTATACTTTCAAATAGTCTTAAATATATATATATATATATATATATTGGTCACTTTTTAAATTGGTCACACACATGTATACATTTTTTTTCCCCTTTTTGGAGTTCATTAAGTTTACAGAGTTCAGAAAATAATTCTGATCGATTAGCTTCCTGAAGAAATGGAGAAAATTATTAACACCCCCATTCCTGTTTTCCTTTAACTTTCTTGAAGTAAAACATTTACTGATAGTTTTAAGCTAAGTAGTTTCTCAAAGTACTTCAATAAATTAACAATTAATTCTGAACATGTCCCTCAAAATATTTCAAAGAAATATTATTTTTTTCTTTTAGAGATTTACAAAGCATATTAGCATAATAAAGATCCTGAATGAGTTGCACTAAAGAAAGCTGCTTAACTTTATACCTCCCAAACTCATTCGACTACAGAATAATTCTATACAAAAAACTAAGGGGTGTGGACATCTCTTTAATAACACAACAGCATCTCTGAAATGTTCTGTCAGAAAACACTTACTTTCCACAAGATGCAAAATAAAAGATTAAAGTGTCTGGATGGTTTAAGAGAGGGGCTTCCCCGGTGGCTCAGTGGTAAGGAAACTACCTGCAATGCAGGAGACTCAAGAGACGCAGGTTCAATCCTGGGTTAGCAAGATTCTCTGGAGGTAGGACACAGCAACCTACTCCAGTATTCCTCCCTGGAGTATCCCATGGACTGAGGAGCCTGGCAGGCTATAGTCCATAGGGTCACAAAAGAGTCAGACATGACTCAAGGGACTGAGGACACATACGCACACATGGTTTAATACTCCTGATTATTCAGTTCAGTCACTTAGTCATGTCTGACTCTTTGCGATCCCATGGACGGCAACATGCCAGGCTTCCCTGTCCATCACCAACTCCAGGAGCTTGCTCAAACTCATGTCCATCGAGTCGGTGATGCCATCCAACCGTCTCAATCTCTGTCATCCCCTTCTCCCTCCTTCAACCTTTCCCAGCATCAGAGTCTTTTCAAATGAGTCAGTTCTTCACATCAGGTGGCCAAAGTATTGGAGTTTCAGCTTCAGCATCAGTCCTTCCAATGAATATTCAGGACTGATTTCCTTTACAATTGACTGGTTAGATCTCCTTGCAGTCCAAGGGACTCTCAAGAGTCTTCTCCACCACCACAGTTGAAAAGAATCAATCCTTCAGTGCTCAGCTTTCTTTATAGTCCAACTCTCACATCCATATGTGACTACTGGACAAACCATAGCTTTGGCTAGACTGACCTTTGTTGGCAAAGTAATGTCTCTGCTTTTTAAAACACCGTCTAGGTTGGCAAAAGCTTTTCTTCCAAAGAGCAAACATCTTTTCATTTCATGGCTGCAGTCACCATCTACAGTGATTTTGGAGGCCAAAAAAATAAAATCTGACACTGTTTCCACCGTTTCCCCATCTATTTCCCATGAAGTGATGGGACCAGATGCCATGATCTTCGTTTTCTGAATGTTGAGCTTTTAGCCAACTTTTTCACTTTCCTCTTTCATTTTCATCAAGAGGATCTTTAGTTCTTCTTCACTTTCTGCCATAAGGGTGGTGTCATCTGCACATCTGAGGTCACTGATGTTTCTCCAGGCAATCTTGATTCCAGCTTGTGCTTCATCCAGCCCAGTGTTTCTCATGATGTACTCTGCATATAAGTTAAATAAGCAGAGTGACAATATACAGCCTTGACCTACTCCTTTTCCTATTTGGAACCAGTCTGTTGTTTCATGTCCAGTTCTAACTGTTGCTTCTTGACTTGCATACAGATTTCTCAGGAGGCAGGTCAGGTGGTCTGGTATTCTCATCTCTTTAAGAATCTTCCACGGTTTGTTGTCATTCACACAATCAAAGGCTTTGACGTAGTCAATAAAACACAAGTAGATGTTTTTCTGGAACTCTTTTGCTTTTTCAGTGATCCAAAGAATGTTGGCAATTTAATCTCTGGTTCCTCTGTCTTTTCTAAATCCAGCTTGAACATCTGGAATTTCACAGTTCACATACTGTTGAAGCCTGGCTTGGAGAATTTTGAGCATTACTTTGCTAGTATGTGAGATGAGTGCAACTGGGTGATAGTTCAACCATTCTTTGACTTTGCCTTTCTTCGGGATTGGAGTGAAAACTGACCTTTTCCAGTCCTGTGGTCACTGCTGAGTTTTCCAAATTTGTTGGCATACTGAGTGCAGCACTTTAATAGCATCATCAACAAATAATTGGATTAAAGATTTACTGAGCATGGTCCCACCCATCAGAACAAGACTCAGTTTCCCCTCAGTCAGTCTCTCCCATCAGGAAGCTTCCATAAACCTCTTATCCTTATCCATCAGAGCATAGACAGAATGAATACCACAACCACAGAAAATTAATTAAACTGATCACATGGACCACAGCCATAACTCAATGAAACTATGAGCTATGCCATGTTGGGCCGCCAAAGACGGACAGCTCATGGTGAAGAGTTCTGACAAAATTTGGTCCACTGAAGCAGGGAATGGCAAACCACTTCAGTATTCTTGCCTTGAGGACTCCATGAACAGTATGAAAAGGCAAAAAGATAGGTCACTGAAAGAATAACTCCCCAGGTCAGCAGGTGCCCAATATACTACTGGAGATCAGGGGAGAAATAACTCCAGAATGAAGAGACAGAGCCAAAGCAAAAACAACACCCAGCTGTGGCTGTGACTTGTGATGGAACTAAAGTCTGATGCTGTAAAGAACAATATTGCATAGGAACCTAGAATGTTAGGTCTATGAATCAAGGCACATTGGAAGTGGTCAAACAGGAGATGGCAAGAGTGAACATCGACATTTTACGTATCAGTGAACTAAAATGGACTGGAATGGGTGAATTTGACTCCGTTCAGTTCAGTTCAGTCTCTCAGTCAGGTCCAACTCTTTGCGATTCCATGAATCGCAGCACGCCAGGCCTCCCTGTCCATCACCATCTCCCGGAGTTCACTCAGACTCACATCCATCAAGTTTGTGATGCCATCCAGCCATCTCATCCTTGGTCGTCCCATTCTCCTCCTGCCCCCAATCCCTCCCAGCATCAGAGTCTTTTCCAATGAGTCAACTCTTCGCATGAGGTGGCCAAAGTACTGGAGCTTCAGCTTTAGCATCATTCTTTCCAAAGAAATCCCAGGGTTGATCTCCTTCAGAATGGACTGGTTGGATCTCCTTGCAGTCCAAGGGACTCTCAAGAGTATTTTCCAACATCACAGTTCAAAAGCATCAATTCTTCAGCACTCAGCCTTCTTCACAGTCCAACTCTCACATCCATATATGACCACTGGAAAAACCATAGCCTTGACTAGACAGAACTTTGTGTGCAAAATAATGTCTCTGCTTTTGAATATGCTATCTAGGTTGGTCATAACTTTTCTTCCAAGGAGTAAGCGTCTTTTTAATTTCATGGCCGCAATCACCATCTGCAGTGATTTTGGAGCCCAAAAAATAAAGTCTGACACTGTTTCCACTGTTTCCCCATCTATCTGCCATGAAGTGATGGGACCGGATGCCATGATCTTCGTTTTCTGAATGTTGAGCTTTAAGCCAACTTTTTCACTCTCCTCTTTCACTTTCATCAAAAGGCTTTTTAGCTCCTCTTCACTTTCTGCCATATGGGTGGTGTCATCTGCATATCTGAGGTTATTGATATTTCTCCTGGCAATCTTGATTCCAGCTTGTGTTTCTTCCAGTCCAGCGTTTCTCATGATGTACTCTGCATATACGTTAAACAAGCAGGGTGACAATATATAGCCTTGATGTACTCCTTTTCCTATTTGGAAGCAGTCTGTTGTTCCATGTCCAGGTCTAACTGTTGCTTCCTGACCTGCATATAGGTTTCTCAAGAGGCAGGTCAGGTGGTCTGGTATTCCCATCTCTTTCAGAATGTTGCACAGTTATTGTGATCCACACAGTCAAAGGCTTTGGCATAGTCAATAAAGCAGAAATAAATGTTTTTCTGGAACTCTCTTGCTTTTTCCATGATCCAGCAGATGTTGGCAATTTGATCTCTGGTTCCTCTGCCTTGTCTAAAACCAGCTTGAACAGGGAGTTCATGGTTCATGTATTGCTGAAGCCTAGCTTGGAGAATTTTGAGCATTACTTTACTAGCATGTGAGATGAGTGCAATTGTGCGGTAGTTTGAGCATTCTTTTGCATTGCCTTTCTTTGGAATTGGAATGAAAACTGACTTTTCCAGTCCTGTGGCCACTGCTGAGTTTTCCCAATTTGCTGGCATATTGAGTGCAGCACTTTAACAGCATCATCTTTCAGGATTTGAAACAGATGACCTTTATATCTACTACTGTGAGCAAGAATCCCTTAGAAGAAATGGAGTAGCCCTCATTGTCAACAAAAGAGTCTGAAATGCAGTACTTGGATACAATCTCAAAAATGACAGAATGATCTCTGTTGGTTTCCAAGGCAAACAATTCAATATCACAGTAATCCCAGTCTATGCCTCAATCAGGAATGCTGAAGAAGCTGAAGTTAGATGGTTCTATGAAGACCTACAAGACCTTCTAGAACTAACACCCAAAAAAGATGTCCTTTTTATTATAGGGCCTGGAATGCAAAAGGAGGAAGTCAAGAGATACTTGGAGTAACATGCACGTTTGGCCTTTTAGTACAAAATGAAGCAAGGTAAACGCTAACAGAGTTTTGCCAAGAGAACACAATGGTCATAGCAAACACCTTCTTCCAACAACACAAGGGACAACTCTACACATGGACATCACCAGATGATCAATTTCAGAAATCAGATTGATTATATTCTTTGCAGCCAAAGATGGAGATGCTCTATACAGTCAGCAAAAATAAGACTGGGAGCTGACTGTGGCTCAGATCATGAACTCCTTATTGCCAAATTCAGACTTAAATTAAAGAAAGTAGGGGAAACCACTAGCCCATTCAGTTATGACCTAAATCAAATCCCTTGTGATTATACACTGGAAATGACAAACAGATTCAAGAGATTAGATCTGATAGAGTGCCTGAAGAACTATGGATGGAGATTCATGACACTGTACAGGAGGCAGGGATCGAGACCATCCCCAAGAAAAAGAAATGCAAAAAGGCAAAATGGTTGTCTGAGGAGGCCTTACAAATAGCTCTCAAAGAAGAGCAGCTAAAGGAGAAAAGGAAATATATACCCATTTGAATGCAGAGTTCCAAAGAAGAGCAAGGAGAGATAAGAAAGCCTTCCTCAGTGATCAATGCAAAGAAATAGAGGAAAACAATAGGATGGGAAAGACTAGAGAACAATAGGATGGGAAAAACTAGAGACTTCAAGAAAATTAGAGATACAAAGGGAACATTTCATTCAAAGATAGCCACAATAAATTACACAAATGGTATGGATCTAACAAGCAGAAGATATTAAGAGGAGGTGGCAAGAATATACAGAACTATACAGAAAAAGGTCTTCATGACCCAGATATCCACGATGGTCTGATCACTCATCTACAGCCAGACATGCTGGAATGCAAAGTCAAGTGGGCCTTAGGAATCATCACTACGAACAAAGCTAGTGTAAGTAATGGAATTCCAGTCGAGCTACTTCAAATCCTAAAAGATGATGCTGTGAATGTGCTGCATTCAATATGCCAACCATTTGGAAAACTCCTGATTATAGATTACCTTTTAAAGAAAAATTTTTGTTCATGATTTGTTTACTTTTAATTAGCTATTTCGTTTTGTTATCTGTGTTGAGATTATTTTAAAATAATCCCTTCATTCACTCTATAAAGATTTATGGAAAACTTTTATGGATAGGCTCTGGGCTAGATGTAGAAATAAAAATTCAGTGATAAAATATGAAGAATAACTTCTTTAGTTTTCCAGTCTACTGGGAATTTCAGAGACATAAGCAAGTTATAACAGTATTGAAATAAAGATTTCAAGGTTCCTCAAAGAGTGTTCTCTCAAGCTTGGATAATCAGTTCAGTTTTCTTGGAAGTGAAAGTGAAGTTGCTCAGTCATGTCCGACTCTTTTTGACCCCATGGACTGTACCCTACTATGCTCTTCTGTCCATGGGATATTCCAAGCAAGAGTACTGGGGTGGGTTGCCATTTCCTTTTCCAGAGGATCTTCCAGACCCAGAGATCGAACCCAGGTCTCTTGCACTGTAGGCAGATGCTTAACCGTCTGAGCCACCAAATAATTCCTTTCTTGGAAGAAATCATATCAAAGACTTGGATGAATGTGTGATGGTGAGATGACCATCTGTCAGGGAGCAGTGTTCCAAGAAAAGAGAATAACATGTTCTATGATAGGAGGAGAGAGAAGACAAGCTTGGTCAAACTAACGTACTAAACTAAACATTAGAATGGCTACAACACAAAAACACAAAAGGAATTTGGGGAGGATATAGTGGATAGACAAAACAGAAGTTTATGCACAGCCTTGCAAGCCATTCTTAAGAGTCTGGACATGATCAGATTTGCATTTTAGAAAGATAACACTGAATATAATGTGGAGAGTGGATTGAAAAGGTTAAGTCCAAGAGCAAGGGAATCAGTAGTGGAGTCTTTAATAATCCAAGGGATAGTGGGTTGATTTTTAAATTGAATACAAAGGTTCCCACATGGAAATAAGTCTTATCTAAGCTACACTGGCAGTTAATCCACATCCTCTTTGGCCCATGTATTTCAGCCAATGCAGTAAAGCAGAAAAGCAGGGTCAACAGGAAAGGCACAGGAACAACCACAGTTTAGTCTATGGTAAACCTGCACTAAGTTGCTGACCTGCAACAGCATCTTTCCATCCTGCTGCTCATCAGCACCACCAGAGGACTTTTAAAATGCAGATGCTAAGGCAGATTCAGATTTAATTGATCTGAGCTGAGGCCTTGAAAACATCCCCAAGAGGGATCAGCAGGCAAGACTGAGATCCAACAAGGACCAATGAGTCTACCCAGAAATTCAGGCCTATCTATTTCAGCTTGTGTATTTAGGTTCCAGAGTCAAAAGTGGTTGATCTCAAACTTTAGTAGGCATCAGAATTCCATGGGAAGCTTGTCAAGACCGTGATGGGCTCCACTTTCAGAGTTGCTGATTCAGTAGGTCTGGGTGGGACTGGAGAATCTGTTTTAAGTACTGAATCTTTACTCTAGAATCTGTACTTCTAAGTATTAAGGTGCTGCTGCTGTTCCAGAAACCAGATTCTGAGAAACAATAGTCTAAACCAATCATTTAGGAAATCAGAATTTTAAAGAATGATTTTTGCTGGAGAAACTAACTTTTCTTATTCTTTAGTTAATTAAGGAATGTGGGGTCTTTTTAGTTTCACACCTTGTATGTAAAAACACTAAAAAATAAACAAAGGTGAAGAAACTATGGCACACTTTTATTTTATTGTATATGTGAGAAGTAAATACAAACTTTTGAAGAATTTCCTCTAAGTACTTTTTGTGGTGATCTTTCTGCTTTTTAAAATTTTTATTCTGATTCAAATAAGGGAGAAAAACCATATTTTCAGAACAAGGCATATACAATGAGAGAATGCAAAATAATCTGATGGTCTGCTATTGTTCATGATTTAGAAAAAACTTATCCTCTGTAATCATGACTGACCTATGCTTCTGTCTGAAATGAATCTGTAACTTATGACAAGCCCAGGACCTGGAGCTGGTCAGCTATCTCATAACTCGGAGTCAGAATCAAGTACATCTTGCTCTGATCCTCCTGACTCATTATTCTTTATGTGGCATGATTGTTCTTTCAATTTTCTAGGAACATTGGTTACTTTACAAAATACCTTTTTTCTTCCAGCAAAATATTACCAAGGAAAATTTGATTTTATAGTCAAGCCTGATGTGCTTCTCAAATACACACAAATCATTTCAAAGTTCTTGTTAAAAAGTAAAATCTACTTAAAAAAAAACAAACTTTGCATTGTTTAATCATATCAAACATAACTTACCATAGGAATTTAATTTTTTACATACAGTAACTTTTATTCTTTAAAAAACACTCAGGTCCCACAATGTCAAAGGTCTTAATACTATTCTTTCTGCTTAGCACATGAACATTTCTTACTTCTTATGCCAGCTGGTGAATAAATTTTTGGAAAGCAAGGAATTTTTATATCGAGTAATTTACAAAAACTACATGTTTTAAAATGTTTGGCATGTTTTATACAAGCATATATTTTATTATACCAGTATTATCTTTAACAGTATCAAAATGAAATCTACTCAAAGTTCAAAAATATAATAATCATCATAGAATTTTATTAATAAAAATGTACCAATATAAAAGGAGAAGGCAATGGCACCCCACTCCAGTACTCTTGCCTGGAAAATCCCATGGCTGGAGGAGCCTGGTGGGCTGCAGTCCACGGGGTCGCGGAAGAGTCGGACACAACTGAGCGACTTCACTTTCACTTTTTGCTTTCATGCATTGGAGGAGGAAATGGCAACCCACACCACTGTTCTTGCCTGGAGAATCCCAGGGATGGGGAAGCCTGGTGGGCTGCCATCTATGGGGTCACACAGAATTGGACAAGACTGAAGTGACTTAGCAGCAGCACCAATATAAAAAAGTACCAAAATCAAACATCACCAGAATTATGAATATAAGAGTAAAACCATCTAAATTAAATAATGCAATTTTGAAGTTAAGGAGATGACTGACTTCAATTAGGAAAAAAATCTGGCTAAACAAATTGGATCCTGAACTGAACCCTGAAGTGGAACAGATTTGGCTTTGTTGGACCATGACCACTGCCATGGCTCTGCCCTTTCTTTGTCAGTAACTCAGAACATTTTACCAGACTGGAATACTCCAGAAGTAAGGTAACTCTTAAGTTAGCTTGGGGGAGCATCTTTAAAACAGACAGGAAAAGTCAGCAAATCAACACTTTTTATTCATCATTCAAGATTAAGTCACCAAACAATGTAAGAACTCTTAATCAAATTTATGTGGTTAATGGATTTTTCCTTACCCCAATTTTTATTGATCACCTGCATTCAATGACATGGTCCTTGCATGTATCAAAATCACAAAAGAAATAATGCGGTTTCTGCTGTAATCTCGCAGTTGCCACTTTCATGTCCTTAAAACTCTCATTTATCCAGAGCAATTTTAGCATTTCAGATAATGGGAAATTATTTTAAGATACGTTAAAATTATAGACAAAAGACCTAAAGCATCTGTAAGCCCATAGAAGGATTTACTATTTACTATTCAAGTCATGCAAAAAGGTTTTTAAAAATCATCATTTGTGCCAGAAATAATTGGCAAAGGAACTAATCACCATTCAAGAAACATTTAGTAAATACTAAGGCAAGACATGGTATTAATGCTGCTCAACGCAGGTTTAGTTTCTCTTCAAGAGTATACATTATCATCACTTATTCATAGTACAATATAGGACACATTTTAACTCAAAGCAACAATAAAAAGCCTGAATGGTTAAACATGTATTCATGTTAACCATTAATATAGATTGTATTTTAACAGCTCATTCAATTGAACAACAACAGAAACAAATAACCCAATCAAGAAATGGGCAGAAGACCTAAACAGACATTTCCAAAAGAGATCTGCAATCACACCAAAAGATTTTCAGCATCACTAATTATTAGAGAAATGCAAATCGAAATTACAGTGAGGCACCGCCTCAGACCAGTGAGAATGGATAGCACTAAAATGTCTACAAATAACAAGTGCTAAAGAGGGTGTGGAGAAAAGGGAGCCTTTCTACACTGTTGGTGGGAATGTAAGTTAGTGCAGCCACTACAGAAAACAGTATGAAGGCTTCAAAAAATCAGAGTTGCCATATGATCCAGCAATCCCACTCTCAGGCATATACCCAGACAAAACCATGATCTGAAAAGACACGTGCACCCCAATGTTCACAGCAGCATTATTCACAATAGCAAATACATGGAAACAACCCAAATGACCATCAGCAGAGGAATGGATAAAAAAGATATATACAGACAATGGAACATTATTCAGCTACAAAAAAGAACAAAATAATGTCATTTTCAATAAGATGAATGGACCTAGAGATTATCATACTAACCAAAGTCAGTCAAAGAGAAAGCTAAATATTATATGATATCACTTGTATATGAAATCTAAAATAAGACACAAGTGAATATATCTATGAAACAGAAAGAAACAGACTGACAGATATACAGAACAGACTTGTGGTTGCCAAGGGGAAGGGAAGTTGGGAGAGGGAAGGACTGGGAGTTAGGGGTTAGCAGATGCAAACTATTATTGATACATCGATATATAGGATGGATTAATAGCAACATCCTACTGTACAGCACAGGCAACCTCATTCAACGTCCTGTGACAAACCATAATAGAAAGGAATATGAAAAACAATGTGTGTGTGTGTATATATATAATAATCACTTTGCTGTACAGCAGAAATCAACACATTGTAAATCAACTATACTTCAATAACATTAAAGATATATATAGACTGTGTTTTTACAATAAAGAATACTTAGCTAAAAGCAGACATTGAATTAAAACTGAATGTTTTTGTATATTATTAACTTGGTGATGTTGTACAAATTTAAATGTTTTCGTCTGGAAGCAAAATCTAAATCAGTCATCTTGTAAGACTGTTCAAGAATGTGGTCATCATTTTAAAAATATTTAGGAAAAAAGTAATAAATTTGTAAGAAGTGGATCAGAGTATGAATGAAGTATTTATAGCACTCCTCTTTCTCTTACCCCTTTGTTTTGCACCAAAAGGGTGCAAAATTGAGATAAAATTTTATCAAATTTTAAAATAGAAATATCTGCCTCTAGCCAATGCAGTAAATGATGTGGTCATCAGAAGGCCCAAGGAAAACCATAAAAGTTTGGAAGTAGCTATGTGTACAGGTTGATAAATACCCAATTTCATCAAAACACTTTAGAACAGGAAGAGAAATTAGAAATAATCTTGTTCCACACCCTCATCTACCAATGAATAAACTAAAACCCAGAGTTAATAGTAGGACTCTTTGTAGGTATCCATTGCCCGAGTTTGCTTGCAGTATAGCTAGCACATCTGGTGATACATGTGGTCTAATGTGGTCTACTATAAACTAGGGGGAAATTGTTTGGTGGCTCTCAAAATTTTGGGGTGCTGGTGTGTTTGTTGAGCATGCCCCATTCTCAGGGATCCAATTCAATAAAGTCTAAACGGAGTCTAGCTGTCTGAAATTCTAACGGTGACTGTGATAAAGTCATCCTTGGTTAGTCTGAGTAAGAGTGAGAAATATAAAACCTACAACTGCAAGTTTTTAAAATGGATGTTAATGCTGAGTAAGCAGGTTTTCCAAACAAGTTACAGCTTTTTTTCATTAAATATAACTGTTTTTCCCTTCCATTGACACTATAAGGAAAAGGGAATGGTGTTTAAACAAGGAACTCTAGAGACCACAAAGCAATACTTGACCAATTTTCCACAAATGCAGAATCACCACGGATGCTTGTTAAGACTATACACATTGACGGTGGACTTTCTTGGCGGTCCAGTAGTTGAGACTCCGCTGCCTATACAGGGGGCACCCCCTGGGTCCCTGGTTGGGGAGGTTGGGAAACTAAGATCCCATATGTCGGGCAGTGCAGACAAAATTATATACAAGTATATATTCACGGGGCCTTTATCTGGAGAGTCTTACCAGGTTGATATGTAGTGAGACCCAGGAATGTGTAATTTTCAGAATAACTCCTGGTAATTCTGTTAACCAAACCCAGTTTGCAAACTCTGTCATGATCTGTTGTATGAATACCAGTTTCGACGGTTCTCAACCAGGGAACTCAGGAAAACGCTTACCTCCAGAGCTTCTGGATGGGTCGGTCTCAGTAGGTCTGAGAATTTGTACTGTTTCAGGCTCCCAGGTGATGATGATTCCCTGCGAACCTCTGGGCTAGACTGTGCTCTGCAAACCGAGGCAGAAGATTCACAGGAAAATGCCCAGAAGCCCCTGCAATTTCTCTACTGAAACCCGGGCTTCTGCTCCTGCTGCCTGAAGAACAAGAAAATGGTGGCCGCTGCTGTTTTCAAGCCTGGAGCAGGTGTTTCCAATTCCCGAAACCTGGACACAAACTTCCTGGGTGAGATTCTGGCCCATGGAGTTCCCAGGCCTCTGGGGGGAGAAGGGGCAGCATGGCCAGAGTGGAGAAGAGCTGCGGATGGGAAGCAGGAGAGGGGAAATCCTGCTAATTGCAAACACAAAAGATAATGCAAATATGCAGATACGTTTTAGTAGTAGTTTGCCCCCAAATTGTATAAACTAGTTAATCCATGATCATGTTGGGAACAGACACAGGGACTTCCTTGGTGGTCCTATAACTAAAACTGCAGCTCCCAGGGCAGGGGGCCCTATTCAGTCTCTGGTCTGGGAAGTAGAACCCGCATGCCACAACTGAGTTCGCATGTGATAATGAAGATCCGGAATGCAGCAAAGAAGACAGAAGATCTCGCAAGCTGCAGCTAAGACCTGGTTGCTGCTAAGTCACTCCTAAGTCACTTCAGAAATGTCCGACTCTGTGCGACCCCATAGATGGCAGCCCACCAGGCTCCCCCATCCCTGGGATTCTCCAGGCAAGAACACTGGAGTGGGTTGCCATTTCCTTTTCCAATGGACGAAAGTGAAAAGTCAAAGTGAAGTCACTCAGTCGTGTCCGACCCTCAGCGACCCCATGGACTGCAGCCTACCAGGCTTCTCCATCCATAGGATTTTCCAGGCAAGAGTACTGGAGTGGGGTGCCATTACCTTCTCTGAAGACCTGGCACAACCACATAAATAATTTTTTTTTAAACACAAAATTACCTCATCTTTCGTGGAAGTTATGAATACTGTAACATGCTACCCAGATAGCCCTCAGAACAGGCACACTTACTTCCTCGCTCCTGGGGTTGTTGCTGAGAGTGCTGCCAGGAATTGCATCAGTTGATGTGAGTCACCTGGCCTCAGGCTCTGCCCCGCTTCAGGAATAGCCAGAATCCAGTGACTGGACATCTGAGGTCCCTGCCAAAACTCTGAAAGGATCTTATAAGCTTTAGCGCTCCATGTAGGTTGCTAAGGACTTTATGTGATTGCTTTATCCTTACTACATAGCAATCCACCTTATCTTTCTGCTCAATCTTATTTCCTTCTCTTCCCTTCAACAGGTATTGACTCCAAGAGCACTACTCCCAAATCCTCTTGCACTCAAATCTTTATCTCAGAAGATGTTATTGTTGTTTAGTCACTCTGTCGTCCCCAACTCTTTTGCGACCTCATAGACCGCAGTCCACCAGGATTCTCTGTCCATGTAATTTTCCAGGCAAGAATACTGGAGTGGGTTGCATGTCCATCTCTAGGGGCTTTTCCTGATCCAGGGATCAAAACTGCGCCTCCTGCATTGGCAGGTGGATTCTTTACTGCTGATCCTCGGGGAAGCCCCATCTCAGAGAATAATATAATAGGTTTTAGCTAATAAGGTTAATAAGAAATAAATTAGATATAAATTGTTGAAAAAAGAAAATTGCTCTCTGAAAAAAATCTAAGTGAACAAGTGCAAAAACGTGTAAAAATTTCATAGAGGGATTAATAAAAGATCAATACAATAAAATCTATAGCCCTCTTCATCTCAACAACACAAATATGAAAATACAATGTAAAAATTCTGTCTTGCAACAACAAAATAATACATCCTGGAGGTAAACCTAAAAAGCAAAGTAAAATTCATGATATATATGACAAATTTTGAAATATTTAAAAATATTTCAGGGCACTGAGGCAGATGGTTTTGTCCTCCCATTTATTGAAATGTCATATAAACTGTAGTAATTGTATCAATTTAGTATTAGATGAGAAATAGAAAAAGTTATGAAATGGAAGAGTCTAAAGACAGGCTCAGGACTATATGAGGATTATTTTGTGAAAAAAGCAGCAATTTATATAAATATGAAAAGAACGAACTAGTCAAAATTAGTGCCGAAATGAGTGACTAACCATTTGCAAAAACTTAAGTCAGATTCATAAGTCATACAGTACACTACATCAAACCAGACAGTCCTAAAAGAAATCAAGCCTAAATATTCATTGGAAGGACTGATGCTGAAGCTGAAGCTCCACCTGATGTGAAGAGCCAACTCACTGGAAAAGACTGATCCTGGGAAAGTTTGAGGGTAGGGAGAGAAGGAGACACAGAGGATGAGATGGTTGAATGGCCTAATCGTCTCAATGGACATGGATTTAGCAAACACAGGGAGACTGTGAAGGACAGGGAAGAGTGGTGTGCTGTAGTGCATGGGTTTGCACAGAGTCGGACACAACTGAGTGACTGAACAACAATGCACTAAAACAAGGTTAACTCGCGCTACTTAAGCCTTTGATTTTCGTCCTTCCTTTCACCTCCACAAATTCAATGCTCATTTTCATCATCTTTAGGGTATGTTCCTCTTCTCCCTCTCTTTTCTGTCAAAAATGAGGCATACTTAAGGCTTAAACAGCCAGTAACAACAGAAGAAAAAACTCTCAACCCCACCTGCTTCTTGGAGCTACCGCCGCATTGGTTTCCTTGATGGAAAGAGCTGCCACTGTTACCGTCTGTGCTTCTTCCCCTCCGGCTCCCCCTCCTGCAGCAGCCTGCCTTTAGACCTCAGGACTCACACTGGGCCTCTGGAAACAGAATCTGTGACCAGAGAATTCTGGACTAAAGGGGTTTGAGGATGTTCTCTCAGGAGATGCACTAGTAAAGAAGTGAAGGGGCAGGATTGAGCAGATGCAGAAAGTGACCCACAGTGTATTAATAGTTCCTGCTGAGGCCCCAGTTGATCCTGTGGGGAGCACTGAATCCTTCCAAACTCACACGAGAAGGCCGGGCCTTTAAAACCCCACATCAGTTGCTGGGCTGAGCTGCTTTATGTGGGTGGTGTCCTGCAACTGAGGACAGCTGCCTATAGGGATGGTGACCCTTGGCTGAGGATGGAGTGACTGGCCCTACAGCAGGGACCTGGGTGGAACCACAGTATCCACTCCATTTCTGAGGGGCTCACAACCACTTGCTTTCTAGGTAATTTCTCCCCATCAGGGAAAAGCTTTGCCAGGATTCTGGTCGGCCTAGTTTCCTGGAGGAAATTTGTGTTTTCACCCACACAGTGTAGATTCCACAGACTTAGAAGCTCTGGTTCCCAGGAACGGCAGCACTGACATTTATACTCTTGCTGCCACCTAGTCGTCCAGGATCCTCCTGTCATGAGGCCAGCAGGGAAAGAAAGGAGCCACGCTCCCGGCACTGGTGACGGATCCCATCTTCAGGGCGAGGCAGGGCAGCTGTTACCCAGGGCAGGAGGGATGAATGTGTCTGGCCCTTAGCTGATCCACTGGGATGCCTGTGGCACTGCCATGCCTGGTGTCAATGGCGTGTAGAGAAACAGCCACAGCCTGGAAATGGCGCAGTGACCAGGGGCTCCAGAACTTCAGAAATGATGGTGTAGCTCACATCCATACAGGCAAACTGCCTGGACCAGAAGAAGTGTTGGCTAAGGGAAGCAGGAGTCTGGAATGGGTGGTGAAGGAGAGAGATGGTGAGTATCAGTTTTAGTTCTGAGATCAAACTCTGCAATAGGGGCTGTAGTTCATCCTACCAACCCTTCTCTCACAAAATTTCCTTCCAAGAAATCAGGTTAACCAGACCCCTAGCTAAGCTTTTCCCTGATGGGGAGAAATCACCTAGAAAGCAAGTGGTTGTAAGCCCCTCAGAGCTGAGATGTGGCAGATACTGTGGTTCCACCCAGGTCCCCACTGTAGGCCAGTCACTCCATCCATAGCCAAGAGTCACCATCCCCATAGGCAGCTGTCCTCAGCTGCAGGGTACCACCATGCACAAGGCAGCCCAGTCCAACGACTACTGGTTATGATCCATCCTTGTGGGAGGACATCCTAGTGACTTCCCTTTGTTGCCATGATGAATGCAAAATTCTTATAGAATTCCCTGGTCCCTTTATTATTCAGACACTCCTTATCCTTGCAGGCTCATTTCTCACCACTCTTCAATTTCCACAGTTTCTCTTTGCACCTACCCTTTGACTAGATAATCTCATCTTAGTTCTTATGTCCTAGCCAATACTCACTGTTGAGGCAGTGCTATCAAACATAGTGAAATAATGTAGTATGTAGATTAACAGAGTATGTCCTGAAGCCAGACTTCCATTAGTCTGTGCATTAGCCATGAGTCCTTGGACAAGTTACTAAATGGGTACAAGATTTTTGTTCATAGTTTTTGGTAAGAATTAAATGAGGTAACATATAAAATATTTAGATTATATGTGACACATAAAACATTGAATATGTTAACTATTTAAAAAATTTCCTAGGTTCTTTAATTACTCCTGCCAAACATCACAGAGAGCATTGCAATCACCTTTTCTCCCCATTTAGATACTTCTCCAGATTATAAATTCTTTGGGAGCCTAATATATTCTCTGGCCTAATCAAGAATCTAGGAATAATTACTCAAAGTCTATGCAGAATGCAATGGCAATGAGGGTGTGTAAATCATTCTGTGGGTCAGGGAGTGTTCAAAGAAGGAAGAAGGACAACTTGAACTCAGTTCTGCAGAATAAACAGGAGAGATCCAAGCAAGGAAGGAAGAAAAGGACAACCCCTGTATAGAAAACAGAATTAGTGAAGGATTAGACTCAGTAATGAGCATCACAGCAAGGAGGTGATAAGACTATTGCAAAAGGGCGAACAGGAAGGGGTGGGAGGCGAGACTGGCAGCTGGTAGTGAAGAAATGATTATACAAATGGAGCCTTTGTTTCCCAGATAATGCATAAACTTTTCAGTTCAGTGTGACCCTAGGAAGCAGGGAGCCCTTAGGAAAGCAAAGACTGGATTTCCCGACATCCTGGGGGTATTTACTCATTCTTGAGTCTATCTTACACCCAATAATTGGTACCATCTCCTCCCCCTCCCCATTGGTAACCTCTACTGTGTTCTCTGTATCTATGAATATGTTTCTTTTTTGTTATATGTACCAGCTTGTTGTATTTTTTTAGATTATACATATAAGTGATATCATATAGTATTTGTCTTTCTCTTATTTCACTTTGCATAATGCCCTCCAAATCCATCTATGCTGCTGCAAATGGTAAAATTTCATTCTTTTAAATGGCTGAGTAATATTTGATTTGTATCTATACCACAACTTCTTTATCTGTTGATGGACACTTAGGTTGCTTCCATGTCTTGGCTACTGTAAATAATGTTGCTATGGACACTGGGATGTGTGTATCTTTATGGATCTGTGTTTTTTGTTTTTTGATATATACCCAAGAGTAGAATTGCTAAAAACTATTTTTGGTTCTGTAAGAAATCTTCATACTGGTTTCCACAGTGGCTGCATTACATTCCAACCAACAGTACATAAGTATTCCCTTTTCTTTGTATCCTTGCCAGCACTTTTTATTTGTGTTCTTTTGGATGAGAGCCATTCTGACAGGTATTACTCTTACTGATAGAAAATAAGAAATGTTACCTTTTTTCCATGTGTGTGTATCTAGCTATGAAGTCACACCTACCGAGCATTTCAGTGAAATATTATTAGTTTCATTTTCTTGGGTTCTAGATTAAATTTAAGCTGAGCTAGTGATGATAGTAGCCAGTATTCCTTCTTCAAGAAGGTGTATAACAAAATATAGAAGAGAGATAAGCAGTTAATTAAGGATTAAGATGGGATATAGGGCAAGCTTTTTTTGTTTAAGGAGGCTGGGGCTTGTTAGTGTTTGAATGTTGCTCAAAGAGGAAATCAGAGATCACTGATGAATCATAGTTTCTGTTAAGCACAAAGCAATAAATCTAAAGAACATGAGGAAGAATTAGCCTTGATCTGATCCATTAAGAGGGAATCAAAAAAGGAAGTCTACAAATTGAATTATTTATTAATTTTTTTTACCTGGGGTTGAGGAAGTTTAAGTACCTGAGAGGAGGAGATAAACAGAAGTAGAGGGAGGACACTCATGAAGAAGAGAAAAACCTGGGAAGCTCCCTGAAGGGAAAAGAAAAATGAGTGGATTGGAGATATTTAGAAGTATCCCTGGGTAGCCTTGAGGGTAGGCAAAATATATTGACACAGTAAATATCTTAAAGAAAGAGATTCTTGAGAGTGGAAGAGTGATGGTTTGAAACAGGAATGGAAGGCAAAAAAAAAAAGAGAAAAATCATGGTGTCAATTATTATTCCCTTTAACCTTTCAACATTAACATTGTCTACTTATTTTCTGTCCTACTTAATTGCCAGGCTGTAAAATCTACAGAGACAATGAGCATGTCTTTTTATGTTTTCCTGTCCTCAGCACTAGAACAGTGTCTTCCACATAGTAAGTGATGAAAGGAACTGACCTTTAGGGAGATCTGCCTGCAAAGGGAACATTTTATTAAAAAGGAAAAAAAAAGGTTGAGGGTACATTTCCAGTAAAATAGGGGTTTCAGGAGACAAGATGGCAAAGATGTAATCAAAAAAGTAAGTTGTGGATACTGGGATGGGTGTACTGTAGGAGAGAGGGCCTGAGGGATTGGCCTTGAGGACAGTTCGCTAGGACAAGGGTGAGAAGCAAAGCAGGCTGACATGGCCTCAAGCTGAAATTCTGGCCTCAAGTCATTAAAATATTACAACAGCCAAAGAATCTTGAGCTCTTTAATGCCAGATTGTGTGTTTTGTTTGGGGCCAGCAATATGCAGGCTTTACTTGGGAATATAAACGGAATAGTGGGGAAAATTTTAACTGATCTCTCAGTGCCTAAATCATTATCCTGGAATATAGTGAATTTATTTGAGTCACTTCAGTGTCATCTCTACCTGTGCCTTCCCTTTTCTTGACTTTTTTCTTTTCACTTTCTCTCTCTTTCTTGCTTCCATCCTTTTTTTTCTCCCCTGTTGTACCTCTCTCTCTTATTTCCTTTTTTATTATCAACCCTTTATTTTTCTCTTCCTAATCATTTCTCATTTGTGAGGAAGTGGGAACATTTATCAGATGGGAGTGAAAACAGAAAAAATAAGATGAAGGAAAGAGAGGGGTTTGGAAGCACAATGAACATGTCTTTCTGTTCCTTGTTATAAAGAAAAATGCTGTGTTTGATTATGCATCATTTGTCCAAGGTGAACAGTGGGCAAGAACGTAGGAAATTTGAGATCAAGGGCAGTACTGAACCTGAACTCAGAGACACTCGCCCTTTGATTCTAGCTTTGCCATTTACCATCTGTGTGATTTATGACAAGTTCTTTATCTTTTCTGAGTCTCAACTTTCTTATTTCCAAAATAGGAATGTTATTATCTAACTGTGGTTAGCAGAAATATAGCCCTCATGATTTTTTGTTCCCGGGAGTCACACCCTCTGACGTGATGAAAAGGGACTTTGTGGCTATAATTAATGTGCCTATTATGTCAAGTTTAAGATTGGGAGATGATCCTGGATCATCTAGGTTGGGCCACATGAAACCTTAAAAAGAAAAAAGGCGAAAGAGCAATTCAGAGGGATCTGGAGCCTGGAAATGTTTGATGATGGAGGGGCCCATGGAAAACAGGAGAAGGAGAGAGTTTCTGCAATGGCCAGCTTTATTTCTAGAGGATCTGGAGTCCAGGTTGAGGGCTGCAGCTCCAGTCAGTACTTTGATTTCATCACGGAGACACTGAGCAGAGAATTCAGCCACATTGTGCTGTGCTTCTGACCTACAGAAATGATGAGATAATCAATTTGTGTTGTTTAAAAGTGCTGTGTTTGTGGTTATTTGTTATAACCACAATGGAAACTAACAAGAGTACCAATCATATTGCAAGAGTTAAAGGAGTTGACATATGGATTAGGACTCCAGGGAGTCAATAAATCACATCCCTTTCATCTCCAAATATAGAAGCATCTGAGAAATAAGACACAAAAGACAAGTGGAAAACTAAAAGCTAGTGTTATTGCTGATAAAGGCTGACTTGGTTGATATGGCCTCAGTGTGTGCTCACCATGGCCTAATTCTTCACTCAGGAAATAAAGTCATATTTTT
This sequence comes from Capra hircus, assembly GCF_001704415.2. Taxonomy (NCBI): domain Eukaryota; kingdom Metazoa; phylum Chordata; class Mammalia; order Artiodactyla; family Bovidae; genus Capra; species Capra hircus. The sequence goes on from NC_030811.1 coordinate 79,419,355, forward strand.
AGTCATCCACACAGTAAAATGACCTGAGCGCCACCACCCCCCAACCCCCTTTGTAGGGGCAGACACTAATCACACAGTTGAGGTCACAGAGTTGCTCTGTCCAAAAGTTGGCAGACCTACAAGACACAGAGACTGCATATCTTTTGGGCTGAGCATGACTATCTCCTCCTCACAAAATCACTAATTATATAAGTCATGCTTGTCCAGTGACTAGAAGGAGACTAGAAGGGCTATTCCAGCTAAAAATACTTCCTCACTAAAAGACAGCTCAGGAGCATGAGATCCTTGACAAAGAATCTGGCATGAAATAAATGCCTCCTATATTGTTTCAAAAAAGCGGCAATGATTTTGCTTTCCTGACACATCCCATTCAACATGGCTCTTTTTCCAGAATGTGGCCCTACTTCCTGCCCTGAACCAGGGCCCAGGGGCCTTCATATTGATACCTGGCTGAGGCTGGTATCTCTTGTTTGTAACCCCTCATGGGACTGCCCAGCTCCCTTCAGCTCCTGTTCTGCTGCCCTTTTGCACGGACGGGTTGAATATCATGATCACAGGGCCATCAGATTCTCCAGGTTCCCTGCATTCACCCTGGGAACTCTAAAGATCTCTTACTGAACTTGACTATTCTTAGACTTAATCCAGTAGTGGCAGTCTTTTTCCTAACTCTAGAGGCAGATGAAACTGATAAATCAAATTTTATACTTTTAACCTCTTATGACCCTGCTAAAGTGAAGTGAAAGTTGCTCAGTCATGTCTGACTCTTTGCGACCCCGTGGACTATACAGGAGCCAGAATATTTCTAGGCCAGAATACTGGAGTGTGTAGCCTTTCCCTTCTCCAGGGGATCTTCCCAACCCAGGGATCAAACCCAGGTCTCCCACATTGCAGGTGGATTCTTTACCAGCTGAGCCACAAGGGAATCCCCATAACCCTGTTAAGGATGTCATAATCTAGTGAGCACAAAATCATTGCTGTAATTTCATGGTTACTATTAATCATAATTTATGATGCTACACAATGAGCATAATTTCTATGCCTTTTATCAAAACAAATTTGATTTAAAAGTGATATAACATAGAATGATGTTGGTGGGAATTTGAGATTAGGTAAGGAAAGGTGTAGGTGTAGTTCTCTGGTGAGGATTCTGAAGAAGCCTCAGAAATCACAAACTTCAATAGTCACTGTCTTTAAATCTAGGCTGGCTCTGACTGTAATACTATTTTATGCTCCTCTTTCCCATCCAATTAAAATTCCAGCAATTACATGGCATTCCAGTTGTCTATTTTTACTATTTGCGTAAAGGCAGGCAATCATCTTAGAGTCATAGGATTTGGAAAGGAAGTGAGAATAGTACAAACTCCACTTAGCTAAATCAAATGCACTTTTTTTGAGCTTCATAAAAAGAAAAATGTATATTTATGTCATGGCACTATCAAGATGCAGGGTCAATCCAAAACATTTGTGAATATTGGTATGTTCATTAATAAAAGCAAAAATAAACAAATGAGACCTAATTAAACTTAAAAGCTTTTGCACAACGAAGGAAACTATAAGCAAGGTGAAAAGACAGCCTTCAGAATGGGAGAAAATAATAGCAATTGAAGCAACTGACAAAGAATTAATCTCAAAAATATATAAGAGGCTCATGCAGCTCAATTCCAGAAAAAATAAATGACCCAATCAAAAACTGGGCCAAAGAACTAAACAGACATTTCTCCAAAGAAGACATACAGATGGCTAACAAACACATAAAAAGATGCTCAACATCACTCATTATCAGAGAAATGCAAATCAAAACCACAATGAGGTACCATCTCACGTTGGTCAGAATGGCTGCTGTCAAAAAGTTTATAAGCAATAAATGCTGGAGAGGGTCTGGAGAAAAGGGAACCCTCTTACACTGTTGGTGGGAATGCAAACTAGTACAGCCACTATGGAGAACAGTGTGGAGATTCCTTAAAAAACTGGAAATAGAACTGCCTTATGACCCAGCAATCCCACTTCTGGGCATACACACTAAGGAAACCAGAATTGAAAGAGAAACGTGTACCCCAGTGTTCATTGCAGCACTGTTTATAATAGCCATGACATGGAAGCAACCTAGATGTTCATCACAGCAGACGAATGGATAAGAAAGCTGTAGTACATATACACAATAGAATATTACTCAGCTTTTAAAAATAATGCATTTGAATCAGTTCTAATGAGGTGGATGAAACTGGAGCCTATTATACAGAGTGAAGTAAGTCAGAAAAAAAAAACAACCCACGAATACAGTATACTAACACATATATATGGAACTGAGAAAGATGGTAATGATGACCCTATATGTGAGATAGCAAAAGAGACACAGATGTAAAGAACACACTTTTGGACTATGTGGGAGAAGGTGAGGGTGGGCTGATTTGAGAGAATAGCATTGAAACATGTATATTATCTTATGTGAAATAGATCGCCAGTCCAGGTTTGATGCATGAAACAGGGTGCTCAGGGACAGTGCACTGGGATGACCCTGAGGGATGGGATGGGGAGGGAGGTGGTAGGGGGGTTCAGGATAGGGGACACATGTATACCCATGGCTGATTCATGTAAATGTATGGCAAAAACCACTACAATATTATAAAGTAATTAGCCTCCAATTAAAATAAATAAATTAAAAAAATCTTTTGTTCTTGCTGCATTTCTGTAAAGTACCTGTGAAAAATCTATGGGGTCTTTGAAAGGTTATTTAACTTCTCTATGCCTCAGCTTCTCATCTGAGAAAGATCAATTTCATAGGGTGTTTCTGAGTGTTAAATCAATCACTCTCTTGCTTTTTCTCCTTAGACTCACACACACATAGAGCTTAAAATAAAGCCAAATATATGAAACTATATAAACCACTGCTGTTGTTCTTGTTACCTCTTAACACTGTTTAAATTGAATGTCATATTTGCATCATATTTACCAGTAATTTCTATTTGTGAAGTGTTTTTATAGTTTATGAAGTTTAATCTTGTCCTATATAATTAGGCCAGGTAGAATTATACCCATTTAATAGATGAAAAAAATGAATATTTAAATTATAAGAATAAAAATAGTTAGATTCATAATTAAAACTTATATTGTCAACCTCCAGCCAGGATTATTGCTATCATATAGCCATATGAAAACTATATGAATCTTAGAATAAAATGTTTTGAGTTTTTTCCTTCTCATGGAAGTTCTACTCAGTACAGTAAATGTACAATTATCTTCAAAAGAATAAAATTTAATTGCAATTTACTCTGAAGATGTTTCATTCTCAATAGTCAGTAGTTTTGATGGAGTAAAAGGAAACACATTTCTGTGTTCTCTGAGGCATGAAGTGAAAAGTCACTCAGTCGTGTCCGACTCTTTGCAACTCCATGGACTGAATTCTCTAGGCCAGAATACTGGAGTGTGTTCCCTTTCTCTTCTCCAGGGGATCTTCCCAACCCAGGGATCAAACCCAGGTCTTCCGCATTGCAGGCAGATTCTTTACCAGCTGAGTCACAAGGGAAGATATGAAGCGGTAGATATTATTTCTCAACTTATAACAGGACTCCTTGGCAACTGGTTGCTAATGAAAATGTTTACAATCCCCAAACTGAGAGGAAACATTCTTTAGAAGAGCAGAATTTAAGTTGTTTCAGTAGAGCAGTGATTACATTGACCTTTGCAAAATGCTCTAAAGTTGATTATAAGAAACTAGACACTTCAACAAAATAAATAAATAAACTTTAAATGGTAACAAGAAATTCCCAAGAAGGCACAGACAAATCAGAGCAAATCATACAATGAAGGCCAAAGAAATCACAAATTTCTCTGGAAATCAGCCAGTGAGGTAAATATGAAGGAAATATGAAATACATGATGGGATGGAGAACATCCAAATGCGGTTCTTCTCCCTCAAGGCCAAATGGACACAAATGTGCTCACCAAACAGAATTCTAGCTCCTTGGCTCCAGTAAATCCCTGGGCTTCTCCCATGCTTTACTTTTGAGTTAGTGTAGTCTCTGAAACTACACTTTCAATGAACACCATATCAGATTCTAAGAGTACTAAATTTAAGAATAACTGTTCTAGCTTTGGCTTCAAACTTTTCTTAATAATTTTTTGTATCCTAAGGGTGGATTCTGAGTTGGAAGAAAACTGGGGGTGCTGTGCACCTTGGGAAGACAGCAGAAACTTCCACTGAACTGGTTAGTAGGATAGAGCCTCATTAGCTTGGAGGGAGTTTGGACACCAGGAAAAAATGATTAAACATTACCTGAGTCAGTATTAATCAAGCATTAGAACTAAATTTTGTCTATTCTGAGCAAATATATATAAGAGGGGAATTGGAGGCTCAAAATATTCTTGATGGCCTTGGGGATTTGATTTGGGAAATGAACAAAGGCCAGAGGGGTTCTAAAAAGCTAGTTAATGGAAGAATGACAAGGTTATATGGCAGTAAGGGACTGGTTCAGACTGCCACTGACGTCAAAATGGGCACTCCTGAATCACGTGCTGTCTCTTAGCTCTACTGGAATGAGAAATATCACCCCCTTTGGTATCTATGGAGCTGATCTTTCATCAAAGCTACACAAATGGGGACATTGAAAACAGGGAGATAAGATTCTAACAGGAAGTAGAAACTTAAATGCTAGGCAACATGAAGAAAAACATTAAATATCTACTAGAGCTCTATCAGGAGAAGGCAGTGGCACCCCACTCCAGCACTCTTGCCTGGAGAATCCCATGGGCAGAGGAGCCTGGTCCATGAGGTCGCTAAGTCGGATGTGACTGAGCGACTTCAGTTTCACTTTTCACTTTCATGCATTGGAGAGGCAAATAGCAACCCACTCTAGTGTTCTTGCCTGGAGAATCCCAGGGACAGGGGAGCCTGGTGGGCTGCTGTCTATGGGGTCTCACAGAGTTGAACACAACTGAAGTGACTTAGCAGCAGCAGCAGCAGCAGCATACCCCATTCAGCCAGGTTTAATAACTACTGATGGTAGAGAGCATACATTCCCCAGCTCTTTCTAGTTTACCCCTGCTCCCATTCACTTTTGGACTTATATATCTCTGACATATTTTTCTAATCAGAACTTTCTCCTTCCTTGTGCTCAGTATCTTGTCAGTACAACCACTCAGTATTTCCCACTTATTACCTACTAGGGTTATATAATTTTCTGAACATGTTTGAACAGGTTGAATACAACCTGGCTCATTTCCTTTATTGAATACTATCTGGTTTTGTTAGCAATACATTCTGAGGACAGATATTGGCCAAAAGTAAATTGTCAAAATTCCCTATTTTGCTTCATTGCAAAGGCTGTCGTTCTAGCAGGAGTATACATTCAGCACATACATGACATAAAACATGTGTGTGTGTGCATGTGTGCATGCTAAGTTGCTTCAGTCATGTCCAACTCTTTGCAACCCCATGGACTGTAGCCCACCAGGCTCCTCTATCCATGGGATTCTCTAGGCAAGAATACTGGAGTGGGTTGCCAAGCCCTCCTCCAGGGGATCTTCCAGACCTAGGGACTGAACCTCTGTCTCTTATGTCTCCTGCATTGGCAGGCAAGTTGTTTACCACTAGAACCACCTAGGAAGCACACCTCAGAGATATCATGGATTTGGTTCCAGACCACCACAATAAAGCAACTATCGCATACAGTGAGTCACATGAAGTTTTTGGCTTCCCAGTGCATACAAGTTATGTTTATACTGTACTCTAGTATAAGTGTGCAATGGCATTATGTCTATAAAACAGCATACGTATCAAATTTAAAAATACTTCATTGCTACAATATGCTAATCACTATCTAAGCCTTCAGCCAGCTGTGAATTTTCTTTTGCAATAGTAACATCAAAGATTGCCAATCACTGATCACTATAACAAACATTGTGGTTTAGTCGCTAGTTGCTAAGATGTGTCCAACTCTTGCAACCCCATGGACAGTAGCTTGCCAGGCTCCTCTGCTTATGGGATTTCCTAGGCAAGAATACTGGAGTGAGTTGCCATTTCCTTCTCCAGAAGATCTTCCTGACCCAGGGATCAAACCTGTGTCTCCTGCATTGCAGGCAGATTCCTTATCCACTGAGCCACCAGGGAAGCCCATAACAAATATAATAATAGTGGAAATGTTTGAAATGTTGCAAGAACTAACAAAATGTGAGGACAAGTAAGCAAATGCTTTTGAAAAAATGGTGCCCATACACCTGCTTGACACAGGGTTGTCACAATCTCAATTTGTGTTGTAAAAAAACACATTATCTGCAAAGCCCAATAAAACAGAGCAGAATAAAATGAGTTATGCCTAGTTGTTGAAAGTTGAAATCGAGTGCAGTCAATAAGAACTGGAGAGTTAAGCCATGTTTTCCACATAAAGACAAAATTGCCCTGGTTAGTTCATTTGTAACTAGGCATTGTTTCAGCCTTATTACGTCCTTGTCTGATAAGCTGGCCTATGCAGTAATAATCAGAACTTTCTCTTATTTTTCTTCAGCTCTATCTGCTTGTATTTATCACTTTCGAATGTTTGGTTGTTATTTGATTACTGATGTTAAATGTGCAGACAATACCTTTAGTGCTAATACGTCAAGAGAACAAAGGTCTACCTAGAAACTTTTAGGTGATCATCAGCAGATATAAAAAGTCACTTTATTCCAAAACTGATAATGTTTTCGAGAACCTATCTCTGAAGTTGGAACAAAGGTGGAACTGATGTGTTCTCTTCTCCCTTCTCCATGGAGGAAGCAGAACAATTTTGACATGAAAATTGGATGTTAATCCTTTGCCAAAATTCTCTAGCAGCGTCTCATTTTATTTTCAATAAAATGTAAATTCCATATCTTGGTCCACAAGGTCTGAATGCTTTGTACTCGTTTCCTCTTTTCTTAATGTGCCATTTTCTCTCTTCCTTACTATACTGCAACCACACTGAACACACTCACCGCCCAGGTACACCAACATCATTTCAAACTTAAGAAATTTGTTCTTGTCAGTCCCACTACTTGGCATCCTCTTTCCCAGTCTCTTGAAATACCGTCTTTTAATGAGGCTTCAATTTAACATTTCACAACATCAGCAAATCTTCTCTGATAGGTGACTCAATCTATAATTGTCTCTCCTTTGTCCAATTTACTGTCACATCATCTTAGTTTTTTTGATGGCACTAAAAATATCTCATTTATGTATTAATTCTCTTCATTGAAATAGAAGTTCTGAGAGGGCAGGGATGAGGTTTATCTTGATCATGAATGAATCCTCAGTGTCTTAATATCATTTGACATAAAAACTGCCAATGGAGAAATGTTTTGAGTGACTAGTGCTGACACATTTGTAGTAGAAGAGACATTATAGAGGCAGTTACAGAGGGCTCACCTATGATGATGATAAAAAAGTAATCTTATATGTCTTATCAAGGCTTGTTTGAGGTATAGTTGGGTCATAGTACCACCTGCATTGCAGCATCTCTTGATGGTGACAGTTAACATGAGATCAATTAAATTATTGAATTCTGGAATCCAGACCTATCTCTTCCTTTTCTTTTTTTAATTCCATGACTACGAGGTCTATAGTCACTAAGAAGAGGAAGTTCTTATAATGGTAACATACTAGATGTGGGAAGGAAAAAGAAATCTATGGAGAGAAAGCAGCGTTACCTTGAGTGTAAAGACATAAAAAGAAGAATGTTAAGACTTTCTGACCAAAGTGGGTATTGTTTAGGGCAATTATAAAACATAAAATTCTTTGCAGGAAGGTTAGAGTATTGTTAGGATAAGGTTAAAGAGTAGATCATAAATCCTGGAATAAGAGTATAGACCTGATACAAAAAACTCTTGGGGACAAATGTAGTCTTTGTACAGGGAAGTGGCCCAAAGACAGCAACATTTATGAAGTGCAACCTGTCAGTTATAAATTGGGCAAATTCCAAATGGGGGGAAAGAGAGGTTAGGATACTTAAGTTGCACAATTACTGTTTCAATACTTGCCAAGAAGCTAATTGCTTTTACTCAGATAAATCTAAACTTTAATATTGGTTTGAGGTCCTTTGCCAGAAGAACACTGACTTCTCTTAACTGCATAAATTATTGGGATTTTGTTACTTAGAGAAAGAATAAAACAGTAGTAGTTCTTCACAACTGTGTAGAGAGAGAATAGCTGATATGTTGGTCTGAACTGATTTTTTTTCTTTTCTTTCCTTTTTTCTCTTTCACATATCCTATCTCCCATTCTCATTGTCTTTCTTTTAAGAAGACATTTTAGAGAGCTTTTAATGTGTGTTCAGCAAGATGCTAGATATCATGGGGATGTGTGAGAAGAAGACAGCTAGACTCAGTTTAAGACTTTGGAGGAGGAAGTGATGAGTGTGGGCTGATGCTGGAGGAGGAGCCACAAATGTGTGACTGACTACAGGTCTGCTTTGACTTGCTCACAGGCGCGTTTCACTTTTTAAGGGCAGGGATTTCTCTCATCTCCTCCCAGTTGGAATTTAGTAACCCCAAGAAACTACGCCTCAGAATAGTTTAGAAGAGAGAAGAGACAGAATTTTTCTACTCAGTTTCCTCCCATCTCTCGATTCCCATTAGTCAAGAGCAATGCCCTGCTTTACTGGATGTTACTGGTCAGCACCTTGGTGGTCAATAATAAGGACGACAAATCCCACACTCCCATTTTTTATTGCAGTATGCAAGTGGATGGGGATTGGTTTGTTGGACACGAGAGACGTAACGGTCTGGGACCTCAGCTTGACCACCAGCCAGCAGAGAAATCTTGGCAAGGGGAATGGCAAAGGCAGCAGCAGTGTGACCCACAGGGAAGAAGGCATCTTTGTAAATGAAAAGGTGGCCAAGGGACTTTGAGGAGACACAGAAGATTTTTGTCTAACTATACAGTAGTGAATGAGTAGGACACTGGATATATGAGTCTAGTTTGGGAGAGTGATCTGATCTGGAGATAGATAGGTTGGAGTTATCCGCCTATAGATGCTGATTAAAGCTTTGAGCCGTCTGAGATAACTAAGAAGGTGAGTGCAGCTGGAGAAGAAAATAGCAGCAGGGGCTGAGCCTGGGGCTACTTCAACCTTACACCACCAGGAAAGAGAAAACCACAGTGCAGAATTAGGAGCGAACAGTGGCAAAAGAGAACAAAATAGAGTGTGATGTCCTTGAAAGCCAGTAAACAAGTTATATTAAGAAAGAGCAATCTTTAAGTGTTTACTTTGACATGCATGCATAGATCATCCCTAAAGCAGGTACCTAGAAACAGAAAGACTAAGTTATACAGTGTGCACCTTTCATATTTTAAGAAACTCAAGTTGCCCTGAAAACTGTCTGCCCCAGTGTAAAATCAGTACTCTGAGAAAGTTTTCCAAGACTCAAACATTTAAACCATTGTTGACTTAGGAAAAAGTAAATTTCATGAGTGAAAAATGATATACTCCTATTCTTTCAAATCACATTTATTTAATTATTACTGTCTTTGGATACTTTTTAATATATTTAAAAGTCAACTGTTTTAATTTTTTGAAAAACTGTCCTTTCCCAGTATCCTAGTTGTTTGCACCTTTCTTACTGACTTATAGATGTTCTTTATGCTATGTACTAGTCCTTTATTTTGTAATATATATTTTGTATATTTATAATATCTTATAATTTTTTCTTCCAGCTTTTCTCCATCTGTTAATTTTGTTGGTGCTGTCTTTTGTCAATGATTATTAGCACTTTTGAGATAGCCACATCATTTTTTCAAGCTTTCTTAAACTAATTTTACCTTGGAAAAATTTTAATTAAAGGGCTCAATATCATAGAGACTGTTTTCTTTATTAAAAGTCATGTTTCTCTTTTTAGATTTATTCATCTGGAATTTGTGTTTGAGGTAATTAATAAAATAAATGCATTCTATTTAAATATATTTGTCCGTGTGGAGAACTAGAACCAATAATAATTAATCATTCCAACTGCTAATTTGTCATACAACTTCCAAACACGTCAAATTCCCACTTATGCTTGATCTTCAGAATTTTCTATTTTGTTTGTCTCTACTGCCTTGAAAATCCTTCTATGTTGAATATCCCCAAGACCATCCACAGGTTTGATGATTTGCTAGAAAGACTCAAGAGAACTTGGAAAAGCTGTTTTACTCAGCCACAGTTTCCTACACCAAAGGATACAAATTAAACTCAGTCAAGGCAAAAGGTGCAAAGGCCAGGGTCAAGAAGAGATTAGGAACAAGCTTCCAACTGTTCTCTTTCCTAGAGTCATTGAATAGCATTTAATTTCCCAGCAACTTATGTGTTAAGGTGTATGAACTTTTGTCAAACAGCCTATTTCATAGGAGTCTTGGTGTCAAGGTTTCTATTAAGAGTCGGTCAAGTAGACATGGTTTATTGTCTAAGTGGCTGACTTTGGTTACTTATTTTCCAGCAACTCCAGAGGTCAAACTGAAAGTATGGTCCAAGCACCCCACCATGTCACATTATTAGCAGAACTATTTGGCATGCCCCCAAGACCTCATGTATGTACATACACTCTTAACAGAAAGGGTATTTTAAAGACTTTTCACTCAGGAACCAATCCTTTCCTTGGAATGTGACAGTTTTGAACACTCCAAGCCTGTTGGTTAACGCTTAACTGCCATTTTCAGCTTTCTCTTTCCATTTTGAATGCTGTCTATACTTTTAAGTTTTCCTTGGTGGGAAGGTTGGTCCGAAACCATTAGTGAGCAATTGCAGAAATATAACTCTGCCTCAGTAACTTGGAAGTATTGCTCTATTGATGTCATGTATCGAACAAACCTCATGTCATGTGTCTAATAGCTCATGAAAATGGATTTTTACACTTTATTATATTGCTTTTCCCCTCTGATGACTTTCAAAGTTTCCCTTTATCCTTAACATGTGGAAGCTACTCTACCACATGTTCAGGTGTGGTTTCATTTATTTCTTGCTTTTAAAATTTGTTTTTATTTGCTTTGCATTAAATGGACTTTTGTAATGTGTGGAATCATACATTTCTATAATTCTGAGAAATTATTTCCCATTATTTCTTCAAATATTGACTTTCTTTGATTTTTCTCTATTACTTTACTCTGAAATTCTATTGAAATTAAAATTTGAACTTCTGGATTTATTCTCCATGCTTCTGAACATTCTTTGACACTTTCTAGAATCAACTCATTTTTTTCCCTTTAATTTTCTTTATTTCCACAGTTTAAAAAAATGAAGCACATAGACAAATGGTTTTTCATAACAGATTACAAGTGGGTCCATTCAGACCTGCTCTCAAGGTGCTGTCAGCCTCCAAGGGGCTGCCCAGCTAGCAGCTATTATTCATGTGGCCAATGGGTTGATCTGGATGCAAAAGCATGCAGCCCTCAGGGTGGCAAGTTCCCCCTCCTCTGGTCTATTCAATTAGGTTAAATGGCATCAGCGTCCATATTTACAGATGTGAGGTGTGGCTATTCTAAGCAGTTCTCGGAGTCAGCAATGGGTACCTGGACCTGGGGCCAAGGAGGAGGTCGGAGTGACTCTGCCACCACTGTGAGCTTGTCTCCCTCCTTCCTAAGGGGACGAGGGGCTGTGCCTGCAGTCAGACCCTTCCAGGAGGGTTAAGCCAAGTAACTGTATGTGTCCTTTTCATCACCCACTCGCTCCAAATATTCTTTCTCGATCAGAATGTCAATGCATTTCTTAATCACTGAGATCTGAGGCTTGAATATTGAGGACAACTGAGTCACTACTTCTCCAAGTAACTGCTGGTGTTTCACAACCTTCCTCATTTTCATTATTCTCACAATAGCCGCCTGGATCAGCAGTTTGCGATCTTCCTCAATGTTTTTGTACATGGTTTCTTGTTCCCGCTTCTGTTCAATTTTCATTGGCAAGCTGATATTAACCCTTAATTTCTTACTTTTATAACCAAAATGTAATTTTATTAAGGTGTCTGGCTTCAATTCCACCTCATCAACATTTGCACTTTTGTCTTCCAAAACCAGTAACTTAAACTTCAATAAAATCTGTAAGACTTGTACCAAAATGTCCATTTTGATCTGAGTGCTGTCTGTCAACTGTTGAACGGTGTAAGCATCTTCCATGTTGTACTGGAGCAGGACAGCCATCTGGAATGTAGATGCATGCAAAGTGTAGTTGTTTTTGAAGTAGTTTGTTACTAATTCTCCTTCAGACAGTTGATATGCCCATGACAACTTTCTGTCACTGTAATAGCTGGCATAAAATGCTGTGAAGCGCTGATAACATGGTTCCAGCTCTGATGGCAAAAGGACTGTACAAGATTCCTCAAAGGGCCACCATCCGTAACTCAGAACGTGAATACTGAAATCTAAGTCCAAAGGCTCTGAATCCATCAGGTGCTTTTTGAACTGCGCATTCAAAGCTTTGCTTACACCAATGTCTTGAAACATCCGCTGAAGTTTGGAGGTATACTCAAAACCACAAGCTTGCTTTAACTTTGAGATCATGCTTGCTTCAGCATCGTCACTTGCACTGTTCTGACGGACAAGCCTTTTGGCCAGCATTTTCGTGTAGAACTTCTGAACCACATCTTTGTCGTCCATATACTTGAAGACTGTCATCACGTGGTTAAGTGTGTCTTCTAGTTCTGCTTCTTCTGGGTTCTTGGAACTCTTCTTCAACAAGGAGTCACAGTATCGAGCCAGCAACTCGGGGGATTTGCTGGATGTCTGAGCCATTTTGGTAACTGCATTGTTGTTTATGAAGCCACTGCAAGCCTTGTCCAGTGCAGCCATGAAGTCAGCATGGTTCCTGAATGCTGATATCACCAGGGTATTGTATTTTTTATGGATATTCAACACTATCTCTACATACATTCTGGGGTCATTTAAAGCAGCTTCTCCACACTTCTCAATTGCTAAAAGACCCTGATTATGAATGTGTGTCTCCAGGAGTTTTTTAAATTCTCCCAGGCCATTCTTGATTCTATATGTGAGCTTATACATGCGACCCAAATCTTCACACTTGTTGGCGTTCAGTAAATTCTGAAATTCTGTGAGGAAAATCTCTAAGTGTTTCTCCACAAGCACCTGCCTGCATTTCCTGACTAGCTTGCCCTTGGTGCTCTGGTGAAGGTAGGCCTGGGCCCTCCGCCGCTCCTCCAGCAGAAAAGCCTCCACCTCTTTCATATATTCGGTAACTGGGTTCTGCTGCAACAATTCAGTACTCTTTCTGGTATAGTATCTCTCTGTTTCAGCCAAAAACTGAGATTCAAAGTCTTCTTTGTACACTGTTAGCAAAGGGCCCTCCTCAAACTGATCATCTTCATTCACCCCCAGTTCCATGTAAGACTGTATAGCCCCACTTATCAGTCTTGTATTGATGGATTCACCATTTCTTTCCTTTTCAATCAGTTTTAAAACAGCCTTTGTTACTTGTTTATTCAATGGCCTGAAAAGACAATCTCTCCAAGTCACCATTGCAAGAGAATATATTTCACAAACTTTGTGTCCTTTATTTGTCATATTAAGTAAATGTTTATTGAGGCGGGCACAAATCCCATTCAACACTTTGCTCGAAAACCGGTAATCTTCCCATTGTTGAGTATAGAACTTCAGTATTCCTATATCCATCAAATCTTCTCCATCCTTAGGAAGATTTGTCAAGTGATTCTTCAAAAATTCTTTAATTCGTTTGTATAATTCAAAGCCAACATTCTCATCTTCCCTCGGCTTCTGCTCCTTTTTTGATTTAGTCTGGTCTTGAGGGGACGCATATAAACAGTGGTTATAAAGAAGAGTGTAGAGTTCTATGTATCTGGATTTCACCATACTTTGTCTGGAATACACTTGCTGGATTCCCGCTCTGATGTTATCCCAGAGCTTGTCAATGCCAACATGATTCAGTTCACTGGGATTCTGGCTCCAGTCCGATGACATTGTGAGTAATTGTATCAAGTTGTCCACAGTTTTTATTCAAGGTACAGCTAATTCTCCATTAGATGAAGATACACAGTATCACTGAAAATTTATTCACAGCAGCTCAGAAAGGATGTTCTTTAATTGTAGAGAATGAAATCTCACCGCAGCACAAACCTAGAAGGGAACCTGCAAGTAAAGCAAACACCAAAGTGATTCCAGCACTGAACTGAATAAGCACAAACACCTTGCTTGGAGGTGGGCTCTCTGTTTCTATTGTCTTTTGTCTTCATAAACAAATCCACTGCATTGTAAATATCAATACATGTGAGCTGCATTTCCCAGATGCCTAAGTGGCTCCTGTGATAGACATCTCCACCTGGTCAATGCACCCAGCCCCAGTAAAATCCCCATCCTGCCAAGGTCCTGTGGAGTCCCTCAGCCTCCAGGCTTGGCCGGCCACCAAGATCCCGCTTCCTCCTCCTCCATGCCTGCCCATCCACCCAACTCTTGTTATTCCTGGTAATATACTGTATAAAGTCTTTGGGAATCTTGAATTAGCAATACTGAGCAACTGTTCGTAGAGGGAAAGATGCAGATTTTACATGTGTGAACTACTTTGTTGTTTAGCTAGGTTCAGTTTGTTATTTAACCTGACTATAATGAGTTTCTTTCTTTCCTTTTTTTTTTTTTTTTTACCAATTTCCAACAAGTTGGCATTTCTGTGATCTCTAAGTTCTTTTTCCACAACTGTAACTTTTTATTTTATAGCTATTTACTTTTGTGTCATGAGTGTATTTTTATTTATTTCTTTATGAATAGGAACTATATGTATTCTAATTCCTTTTGATATTTTTATATTATCTCTATGTTATTGGATATAAATCCTTTGATTTATGAATTTGTTGCCTCAGAATTTGTAGCCTTTCTCAGATGCCTGATGATTCTTGGTGGGTCTTGATTCTATGTCCTCAGTTATGACCACCAGCTGACACCATGGCTTTTCCTAGCAGTCACCTTCTTGGTGATGTCGTTGGTTTATGTCTAGGAGTAGCAGCAGCCTTTGTCCATTACTTCACTGACAACAAAATATTTTATCCCATCTCCCTCTCAAGGTAATTATATATTAATATTTATTTACTTTTATAAACTTTATGTAGTATCTGTATTAAACTTACGCTACAATGTCAGTTTTGAAGAGGAGCCAGAAATTTTGACATAAATATTCAGTCCACTTTCTTGAAACTAGAAGTCCCATAGTGCTGATAGAACTCGACGGAAGATAGAGCCATGGAAGTAAGACTCCCTGAAAGAACCTCGACCATAAAAGCAGTACAGGCGTAATCAACACCATCTCAGGATGAAAGGGGCAAAGGGAATAAATGCTTTAGACTCCTCCTTTCTCTCATTGCCTGACAGTGCCTTGTGGGACCAGACTCAATCATAAGCCAGACAGCAGGTGCAGCCAGGAGTACAGCCCATTGAAAAGTTTAAAGCAGAGGTGAGAGGAAAAGTTAAATGGAGAAAAACCAATACATCAAACTACTTTTAAGGATGAGTTTTCCCACATCCTGCTTTAGTGCATACAACACAGTGTTCAATTGACTATGAATTTATAACTGAGGGCCAACTTCTTATGTTAACCAAAAATGTTTCTGTTATAGTATAATCTCTATGCCCTACTTATGTTTTATCTTAGTTAAAATTTTCACTAATTTTTCAACATCTATAAGTTAGAATATATTTATATATAAATATACAGATTTGATTGGGACTGAAGATGCTCTTGCTCTGAACAGGATCATTTAAATTTCTTACTAGGCCTCCTTAACTCATCATTTTTTAAAGAGGGGAAAGCAAAGGAGTTAGGGCAAATATTTGACATGCTCAATAAACAATGTTCTGATGGGTGAATTTTTTCTAATCAGGACAGCCAAGGTCAGCTAAGTTAATATACCATTAGGCAGAAAATAGATGTATCATCAGGAATACAACCTACTAATTTACTGATCATTGTTGAACACTAGCCAGTAGGTAGTAATAATGGCACCACAAATAGATGTTAACTGGGTTATATTAAGTGACACTGTGCAATTCTTTTTCAACTCTGTGCTTGATTGTAATATATCATCTTTGGGTTTTCTCATTACTACTAAGTTTACCACAGATATTATGATAAGAATTGCATAAAACATATATTTTTCATCTGATCAAATCTGTTCCAAAGTCATTTTTGCAGTTATAATGCAATAGAAGTGACTCATTCCCTCAAATTAGCCTAATTCTAATTTAATGACTATTTCTAGACATATCATGTGCCAGGCACTGTGGTAGGGACTAGGAATATGAGGATGAAAAATCATGGTTGCTATGCTCAAAGAGTCATCATATGATAGAGGAAAAATTCATGAAAATGAATAATAATGTGTAGGACAATAGGTAAGGCAAAGTCTATAGATAAAATAGGTGGCATAGTAATAAGTCAGAGGGAATGTGATTATGTCTGAGAGGTTCATAGGTCCCTTAGAGAATTTGGGATCTGAATTGTGTTTTATAGTAGATTCAATAGCCTCCTTCAAGATGTGATCTTACACGAGCTGGTGGCAGATCGGGACATACCAAGGCAAGAAAAGTGTCCCCTTTGGTTGAACATTTCTCTTAAAGCAGCATGATTTATAAGTTACGGACTATCATTTATACTCTAATTGTGGAATTAAAAAAATCATGGAACTGTTAACTCCAAATCCAGATAGAAGAATCAATCGGATTCTGTCTATTGCATTTATTGTACTATCAACATTATTGAGGACCACTCAGTCAAAAATGCCAATGATATAGGCTGGTAGAAGATACACAGATGCACAGTAAATCCTTCTTTAAAGTACTCAAAGCTAGTAAAAGAAGTAGTGTGTACATACACAGGAGGTACCCAAGATGATGATAATATAATAATGACACTAGTGCAAATAATATAGGAAATAACTATAATAAAGTACAAAATATGAATGGTATCGTTTATGTTTTTGTAGCATTTAATCACTTATACATGTTTCCTGCATTAATTTAATGTTCACAAAAACTCTGAGATTGATATTGCTGCTGCTGCTGCTAAGTCACTTCAGTCGTGCCTGACTGTGTGCGACCCCATAGACGGCAGCCCACCAGGCTCCCCCGTCCCTGGGATTCTCCAGGCAAGAACACTGGAGTGGGTTGCCATTTCCTTCTCCAATGCATGAAAGTGAAAAGTGAAAATGAAGTCGCTTAGTTGTGTCCGACTCTTAGCGACCCCATGGACTGCAGCCTACCAGGCTCCTCCATCCATGGAATTTTTCAGGCAAGAGTACTGGAGTGGGGTGCCATTGCCTTCTCCAAGAGATTGATATTAGTATTCCTATTTTATTGATGAAGCAAAATAGGTATAGAGTGATAATAAATATATAGGGAATAAAATTAAAGAAAAAAATCAGGGCCAGAGTGAAAAAAGAAAATAGGGTTTTAAAGATGAATTTGATTTAAAAGTCTTGAGAAGAAGCTGGTGAAGGCACATGAAATTGATGGAAAGAAAAAGACTATGTAGAGAGAAAAATACTATATACAATCGTGAAATCTTTAAAAAAAATTAAGAAAAAATGTTCACCAATAGAGAAATGATTAAACTATTGTGTGTGTGTGTGTGTGTGTGTGTGTGCACGCGCATTTATACTGGAATTCTAAGAACTATTAAAATGATGTAAACGATCATCTAAAATCATAGTAATGGCGAAAATAATTGACTTATATAACCAACTTGTAAAAATAATTAATAAATGCATAAGGCACAAAATTCAGAAAATATGAAAGGGTTTGTGGTGAAAAGTAATCATCCATTCTCAATACCCATTTCCTCCCCCATCAAGGGACACCATGATTATAGATAACTTATATCTCTTTCTCCTGGAGAAGGGCATAGGCTATCAACCCTCCAGTATTTTTGCGTGGAGAACTTGGTGGACAGAGGAGCCTGGCAGGCTACAGTCTTTGGGGTTGCAATCCGGACACGACTGAGTGACAGACAAACACCTATATCTTTCTCTAGCTGTAATCTATGCATATACAAGCATATACACACATAAGCACTAAAGCACATATTCATTTTTATCTATAGATTAAAAATTCTTGGTTTTTAACCTTGTTTTGAAAATTTAACAATGCGTCTTTGAAACGGTTTCATAGTTTATACAGAGCTACCATTATATAGATGTACTATAATTTATTGAAGATGGAAATCTTTTCACATTTAAAAGACATTTATATTTCCTTTTCTGGTGAATGATTTATCAATATCCTTATTTTAATTGGGTTATTGATTTTTTTTCTGTTAATTTTAGAAGCTCTTTTAAGTCTAATTATTTCTATAATCATCTGTTACAATCATTATTATTTTTTTACAATTTTGAATTTATCCTGACTATATCCAGGATATTTGTGCTCTGTAGTTATGTCTTATTTTTGTGTAGTTGAGTTGATCAGTCATTTTTCCAGTCTCCAGTTATTTCATATTTTCTTCTACAACTTCTATCATTACATATCCTACATTTATATCTTTGATCCCTTTGGCATTTTAAAAAAGGCAGGAGGGAGGGATCCTCTTTCGTTATCAGCTCTTGTTTGTCATTTCCCTAATGACATGAATTACCCTTATCTTGCAGTAAGGTGATATAATTTTAAATCTATTTCTGGTGACTTTTATTTATTAATCTGTGCAAATATTCTTTGCCTATCATTATCTAACTTATTTTTAAAGTTATATACCATCAATCACTGTAATTATTTGAATTACATTTATTTTTCAAAAAATTTGTAAGATACATGCCATGTTTAATATGCAAACATTAATAAAACAATTCCATTGGTATGGGTGCTGGATACCTAGTTTATTTTCAGTACCTTCAAGGCCCTCCATAAATCTTGTATGCTTCTACCTTGCAGCAGGTGGAAGACACTTCATAAATGAACAGGCTGAGCAGTCCTGGATAGAAGGTATAGGGTTCCTACTTCTTCCCTTCCCAAGTAAAATTGGATAAAACTTGTCTTTCTGCCTTGTAAAGGGCATAGTCCATTACTGGAGTACTGAAGGCAGAGCTGTTATGCCAGAGAAGAATAAAATAATTTAGCAACAGAGGAGAGAACCTGTGTGTCTATGTGTGTGCAGAAATAAGATGCATATATATTTTTCTTGATATTATTTTCAAAATGTGTAGTGAAGTAAATATTACTATGGAGAACATTTAAGTACATTCAGTTAAACATGTAAATGTCATGTGACCCCATCCTGGAGGCAGAATTGCCTCTTTGGTTTAATTTGATTCTATAAAATCCCAATTCTTTGTTCTAAACAATGTATATAAGACTATGCAGTGTTTGTAACATAAATGACTTACTAATTACATGCAGATTAGTTCTAAAGGCATGAGACGTTTTCTTTCAAATTCTAGTAGTGGGAAGATGTGAAAGTATCTTAGCAATTGACTTAATGCCAGAAAAACTCCAATTGACTCATCCTCCTTAACTGCTTAATCTAAGTGATTTCTCTACAGTAGTTTCATGAAGATGGTGTTGAGTCTTTTTCTAAAGGATAAAAACAAATATTAATGGCCTATTGTAGTTTCACAAATTAAGAAAAAGGAAATACTAGCTGCCTCATGCAATAATAACATTCAAAGATACTACTTTAAGACAAATATTCTCAATGGAAGCAATATCTCCTTTAATGGAGCATAACTTAGTTCTTGGGGAAGGAAAAATATCTGTGTATAAATGATAGACATGCATGCTATGGAGCCCTATACCAAAGGTATGGAGCCCTGTACCAAGGTCACAGGATAAAAATCTTCGGAACTGACCAAGCCCCTTAGCAACAGTTGCCATGAGCCTCTGGATCTAAACCAACAAGTTTCCTGACCCCATATACCCTACTATCCACCCTATAGCATCCTAACCAATCACCTAATGCCACCATTCCAGTAAGAATTTTCTGTCTTGAGGCTACAAAAATTGGTTGCAAGCCTGCAAAAGCATTCAGTTCTCCTCTGAGCTGACCCACTGTTCTAACAGCATCTCCCACTCTAATAAACGCCATTCTTCTCTCATTTTGCCTCATGTCTGGAAATTCCTTTCCCAACCCACGCACAGACCATGATACATAGAATAAAAACACAGTATATCTGTGGCATTAAAATTTCATGGGAAGTGGTTAGGGAAAAATGGCTAAAAAGGTAAATAAAAAGGACTGATAAACACCACTTTAAAGCATACTTCCTGTATCTCAGCCAGCAAGTTTCTGCCAAGTGATTAGTCGCTAGGTGAAGAATATAGTTTATGCTCCTTTCCCAGGAGTATCCCTCCTGGAAGCCAGTGATAAAATGTATCACTGCTATCTCTAGAGCGGATCTGGATACAAAACTACAGGCAATAAGGGACCTGACAGGCTTTCTTCCCCTATGTCCTTTTCAGCACTCTGCTAAGGTAGGTAGTTGCGTGTGTTCTGTGCGTCAGAGTACTATGAAGCATAGCGAGAGCCTCCATACATTGTTTACCATAACTAACCCTAACATTTTTTCTATTCCTTTCAAACACTCCAATCAAGCACAAGAGAATGAAAAGACAAAGAGACTGTGGACTTATTTCTTGGTTGCATTTGGAACATTGTAGATTGAACTTGAAGATATTTGGTAGGGCCTGCCCTGGACAAATCACGATCTTTCCATTTTACCAATTTCCTCCTTTGACCTTATACTCCACTGTGATCTCTCCGATCATCCTTCACCACAGAACCCCCTGCCCCCCACCACACAAACATATCCTTTTCATCTTCCTATAATTATCAGAAGATTTGATATTATTTTATTTTATTATAACATGAATTTTATTCAATATTTAATTTTCCCAAGGGATGTACACATTATAATATTTGCCTCTAATTAATTACAAAATGAAGTGTTTTTTTCCCTACTAAAAACATTTCAAATATGAAATATAGAGAGGAAATATTTAGAGGAGATCTCCCAGCTCCCTAAACTAATTTTGTATAGACTGTCCTCTGGTCTTTACCCTGCTTAAGTGTAACGTCAAGCTTGCTTTTAAGAATTCTTTCTTTATTGAACTCATAGTCTAAAAGCTGCAAATTACTAAAGGAGAAAACTGGCACATTTTCTTTTTTTGCATCTTTCTCAATTTCTTCTCTTATCTCTGGTTTATTCTTCTAGAATCCCTTTCCTCCAAGTTTTTAATATAATTTCCTCAATTTACTCTTTTGAAGAAGGATCTTATAATTCATATTTTATCCCTATCAATGAGAGTTAAGACCTAAATTCTGGGCAACTCCATCCTTATACCTTCAAATTTTATAAATAAAAACTTGGAGTAACAATTGTTCATTAACATGCAGATTAAGCAACGTACAGAGGAAGGAAGCCCTTTCTGTGAGTGAGAACTGAGATATAGAAGCCTATTTTCCTCTCTAAAGCTTCATTTTTCATTTGCCTTTTTGCTCTTTCCCTTCATCTGTATTTTAAGTGTCTAATTACTGATCCAATAATACCTCCCAGTTTCGTTCTTTTCGTAAAATGTGGAAAGTAAAAAGAAAATTCTACTTTCAAATTCAATATAATAATGCTTGCTTTAGTAAGTGACATATTTCAATATAAACTTATATAAAGAAGCAGCAATCTATATCCCCTCTCACCCCCTTCATTTCTACCTTTAAATGCAAGAGTTTTCCAATTTGGCTGTATTCAGGAATCTATCAGGGACCTTTCAATATAGAATCTGTTGTAAATAAATCTAAGGATGTATTTGAGTACTCAGTAAGATTTTATAGTTTTTTAATTTAAGATTTAAGTTTTTCTAAAACTAGGCATAGTCAGGTATATTTCTAGTCCTTTTATATCTTTCACTGATTCTAGGATGCCATGCACATCACTTTCACATTTTACCGTCTCCAAACCCAGGTGGGTCAGTGGTAAACCAGATAAAATGAATTATAGTTTTGTTGTTACTGTGAATGGAATACTTTTACCCTAAATTTATTAAAATTTACAATGTTTGCATCTTTAATCAATAGTCAAGTTAGTTCATAGATTTTCCTGTTCGTATTGCTTTTATCTTAAGATATTATAGTAAAGTTAAATTAGGAATCATTCCATTTATTAAAAGATCTGGTTTATTTAAATGCCATTGCAATTATATTTTTATCAGAAGTTATATTGCAGTTAGTTTTGAGTACAGATGGTTATTATTATTTTACTGAGGTATAATTGACCTATAACATTGTTTTACTTTCAGGTGTACAACACAGTGATTCGATACTTGTTTCTCTTCTGAAATGATCACTGCAAGTCTAGTTAACATCTGTCACCCTGCGTGCTCAGTTGTCTCCCCATAACATGATGCTTCAGAAGACTTTGACTTTCCAAAGCTTGTATTCTGAAGCTATCTCCTTACCATCAAAATGCAAACTGTTCTCTACCTAGTGACTTCTCAGGAATTTATAAAGGAAATACATCATCTCATTATTACGCTAAAAAGGGACATAACACCCATATCATAGGCTAAACGCAGTGTTACATACATCACTACCTATTGTGGTTTTGCAACTATTATTTGAAATCTAGGATATTTGAATCTATATAATTTCAAGTCATGTTAAAATAGTATCTTTGGTGCTTATTTGATTTCATTGAACTTACTCACAAAATACATTGTAGCCATATAGCTAATTTACAGTTTTATTGTAACTGAATATTTGGGAATTGAAAAGTTTTATGTGAAAAGGAAGATTTATGACTATAAAGAAATATAATGATTTTTAAGGAAAATTGTAACAAAATATTCATATATGTTTTATTAAAGGGGAAGTGGCTGTCAATTCACTATATCCCCATATCCTAAGCAAATAATTTAGAGCCCATTAAATTGAAGTACTTTTATAATTACTTTTCCGAAAAATGATTTTAGTTAAGCGAATCTATTTACCTAAGCTATTTGCATCTATGCATGTGTGCATGCATGCTCAGTCGTGTCCAGCTCTTTGTGATCCATGGACTATAGCCAACCAGACTCTTCTGTCCATGGAATTTTCCAGGCAAGAATACTAAAGTGGGTTGCCATTTCCTGCTCCAGTGGACCTTCCCAACCCAGGGACTGAACCTGCATCTCTCGTGTCTACTGCATTGGCAGGTGGATTCTTTCACTGCACTACCTGGGAAGCCCCTATGTGAATGATAATGGGTCTGAACATCATGAAGGTAACAGAATATCAAAGGATTATATTTCATGAATTGAAAAATCCTGTAACAATTTTTTCATGTAGTACTTTTTATTCTGGAAGCATTAATTTTTATAAATTCTAAATAATTATACTTTACGTGTTTATTCTTTATAGGAAATAAAACATTCAACAATACATAGTATGAGGCTAGTTTCTAATAGGTTTGACAATTTTCTAATGGTACCATAGGATTATATACTTTTTCAGCAAATATTAACTGATCACTGGAGCTTCCCAGGCAGCTCAGCTAGTAGAGAATCCACCTGCAATGCAGGAAACCCCAGTTTGATTCCTGGGTCAGGAAATTCCCCTGGAGAAGGGATAGGCTACCCACTCCAGTATTCTTGGGCTTCCCTGGTGGCTCCGATGGTAAAGAATCTGCCTGTAATGTGGGGGACCTGGGTTTGATCCCTGGATTGGAAAAATCCTTTGGTAGATGGCATGGCAACCCACTCTAGCATTCTTGCCTGGACAATCTCCATGGACAGAGGAACCTGGTGTGCTACAGTCCATAGGGTCATAAAGAGCTGGACACGACTGAGCGACTAAGCACACTGCAGCATAAACTGATCACTTATTGTGTGCTAAGGACATGTATTGGAGTGAATACGATGGAGTCTCCTATTCCAGGAGCATATACAGTGTTTAGAGGAAAAAACAAAAAACAAAAAACTCAGAAGTCCAAAGAACAGAGCAGAGTGGTCACATGGAAAGAACTCAGATCTGGAGAATTTGGGGCTTGAGTGAAGTTTGGAAGTTTTGACATATTACAAATTGGGAGGAGGGGGCAGCAATGGGCCATTTGTTCCAGGCAGAAGTATCAACAAATGAAAAAGCAGAGAAGTTTGGAAAAACATGATACATCAAAAGAAATGCAAGTCATTTTTTATGACTGATGTGACAAGTGTATTGTGACAAGCATTTTGGTCAGCATAGGAGAATATGGACAGAAAAATCGACCAGACCCGTCAATGAAGGACATCATGTATTAAGCCAACAGTTCACATTTTGGCCTCAGGATCCCTTTACTGAGGCCTCCAAAGAACATTTGGTCACATGTGTTACATATCTTTGCTAGTTTCATATCAGAATTCAAGTGAGGGAATTTTAAAACTGTTTGTTAATCTATTGGAAAATAACAAGAACCCCATTTCATATTACATAAACAAATTTAATGAAAAATAACTATATTTACCCCCCCAAAAAATTGTGGGGTAAGTTTTACTCTTTTGCAGATCTCCTTAATGTCTAGCTTGGCTTCGCTGGTGGCTCAGACGGTAAAGCATCTGAAATACAGGAGACCTGGGTTTGATCCCTGGGTTGGGAAGATACCCTGGAGAAGAAAATGGCAGCCCACTCCATTGGAAAATCAGGTGGGCTTGCCTGGAAAATCCCATGGATGGAGGAGCCTGGTAGGACATGACTGAGTGACTTCACTTTCACTTTAATGTCTAGCTTGTGGAAAATTCTGAAAGAGATGGGAATACCAGACCCCCTGACCTGCCTCTTGAGAAATGTGTATGCAGGTCAGGAAGCAACAGTTAAAACTGGACATGGAACAACAGACTGGTTCCAAATAGGAAAAGGAGTACATCAATGCTGTATATTGTCACCCTGCTTATTTAACTGATATGCAGAGTACATCATGAGAAATGCTGGACTGGAAGAAACACAAGCTGGATCAAGATTGCCAGGAGAAATATCGATAACCTCAGATATGCAGATGACACCACCCTTATGGCAGAGAGTAAAGAGGAACTAAAAAGCCTCTTGATGAAAGTGAAAGAGGAGAGTGAAAAAGTTGGCTTAAAGCTCAACATTCAGAAAACAAAGATCATGGCATCTGGTCCCATCACTTCATGGGAAATAGATGGGGAAACAGTGGAAACTGTTGGACTTCAATTTTTCGAGCTCCAAAATCACTGCAGATGGTGACTGTAGCCATGAAATTAAAAGACGCTTACTCCTTGGAAGAAAAGTTATGACCAACCTAGATAGCAAATTAAAAAGCAGACACATTACTTTGCTGATTAGGGTCCGTCTAGTCAAGGCTATGGTTTTTCCTGTGGTCATGTATGGATGTGAGAGTTGGACTGTGAAGAAGGCTGAGTGCCGAAGAATTGATGCTTTTGAACTGTGGTGTTGGAGAAGACTCTTACGAGTCCCTTGGACTGCAAGGAGATCCAACCAGTCCATTCTGAAGGAGATCATCCCTGGGATTTCTTTGGAAGGAATGATGCTAAAGCTGAAACTTCAGTACTTTGGCCACCTCATGCTAAGAGTTGACTCATTGGAAAAGACTCTGATGCTGGGAAGGATTGGGGGCAGGAGGAGAAGGGGATGACAGAGAATGAGATGGTTGGATGTCATCCCCGACTCGATGGATGTGAGTCTGAGTGAACTCCAGGAGTTGGTGATGGACAGGGAGGCCTGGCTTGCTGCGATTCATGGGGTCGCAAAGAGTTGGCTATGACTGAGCGACTGAACTGAACTGAACCAGGGGAATACAGCTGGATTCTCATGTATGTTTCTAAATTCACTGATTTATTATGGCCAAATTAATGGAGAAAATTCAGCCTCACAACATAAATATTTGGAAAAGGAAGGAGTCTCTTATTAGTCTTTTCATAACTACTTCAGATAATTGCAGATATTCTTTTTGGGGACTACATAAAAAACTCAATAATTGGATGGGAGGACTTAATACTATCAAGATGGCAATATCTACCAAATTGATCTACAGATTCCACTCAATTCCTATAAAAACTACAGCTCATTTCTTTGTTAAACTTGACAAGCTGATTATAAATTCATAAGGAATTGCAAAGGACCCCAAACTAACTAAAATGATCTTGAAAAACAAAGTTGGAAGACTAATGCTTCCTGAGTTCAATACTTCCCACAAAGCAACAGTAATAAAGACAGAGTGATACTGGCACAAGGTAGACCTAGAAATCAACAGAATATAACCAACAGTCCAGAAGTCAATCCATATGGTTATGGTCAGCTGACACTCAACAAGAGTGCCAAGATCATTCAGTGAGAGAAAGAATGGCCTTTTCAACAAATGGTACTGAGACAAACCACATGCAAAAAAAAAAAAAAAAGGAAAGAAATTGGACTCTTGCCATACCATATATGGAAAATCAAGTCAAAATGGAACAAAGATCTAAAAGTAAGCACTGAAATATAAAACTCTTAGGAAAAAAAATAGGGGTAAACCTCATGACTTTGGGTTTGCCATGAATAATGCAACATCAAAACGTGAGTAACAAGAAAAACTGGAAAAATCAGATTTCATCAAAACTATAAAAATTTGTGCTTCAAGTTCAGTCAGTTCAGTTCAGTCACTCAGTCATGTCCGACTCTTTGCGACCCCATGAATCGCAGCACGCCAGGCCTCCCTGTCCATCACCAACTCCTGGAGTTCACTCAGACTCACGTCCATCGAGTCAGTGATGCCATCCAGCCATCTCATCCTCGGTCGTCCCCTTCTCCTCTGCCCCCAATCCCTCCCAGGATTAGAGTCTTTTCCAATGAGTCAACTCTTCGCATGAGGTGGCCAAAGTACTAGAGTTTCAGCTTTAACAAAGACACTATCAAAAAAGTGACAAGTACCCCACAGAATGGAAAAAATGTTTACAAATCATGTATCTGATAAGACCTGGTATCCAGAATATATGAAGCACTCTTACAACTAAATAAAAGGAAATTTGAAATAATTTTAAAATGGACTAAGGATCTGGACAGACATATCTGCAAATAAGATACAGAAGTGGCCTATAAACACGTGAAGAGAGTCTTGACATTATTTGTCATCAGGGAGATGCAAATCAAAATCACAATGAGATACTACTTCACATCCACTGGCGATAATCAAAAAGACACATAATGAGTGCTGACAAAATGTGGAGAAATTGGAACCCTCAACCTGCTCATGGAAATCTAAAATGACACAGCCACTTTGGAAAATTGTCTGACAATTCCTCAAATAAGTAAGCCTAAAGTTACCACATGACCCAGCAATTTCAGTCCTAGCGATATACCCAAAAGTAAACATATGTTCACACAAAAACTTGTATATAAATGTTTATAACAACATTATCCAGTTATGTAAATGTTTATAACAATGTTTATAACAGCATAATCGTTAAGAGGTATAAATAACTCAAACATCCATTGATGTATGAATGAATAAATAAAATGTGGCATATCCATACAATGGAATATTATTTGACCATAAAAGGGAATGGGGTATTAATATATGCTATGACATGTATTCACCTTGAAAATATTGTTCTAAGTGCAAAAAAGCCAAATATGAAGGGTCACGTGTATGATTTCATTTATATGAAATTTATATGAAATGTCTGCAATAGGTAAATCTATTGAGACAGGAAACACATTAGTGGTTGTTTAGGTCTGGGTGAATGGAACAAAACATGGTACTAGCTAAAGGGTATGAGGTTTCTTCTTGCAATGATTGGAAGTATTCTAAAAATTTACTGTAGAGGTGGTTTCACATATCTGTTAATATACTAAAAGCCATTGGCATATACACTTTTAATATTGGAATTATAGTATGTGCATTGTATCTGTGAATAAATCTGTTTGAAAAACACAAGTGTTAGTTCCTTAAAGATTAGTTGTAATGTGGAATCTGAAACCATTTCAATAAACATTTCTTAATCTGCAGCATAAAATCCATTACTCTATCTAGAACTCTGAATAGATCTTTTACCTATGTATGATTTTGGTCTTGCAGATACCCTAAAATTTTCAGACAGTGACATGTTCCCAGACTACATTTGGAGAACTGCTGGGTTAGGTTAGAATCTGAACTTCAGAGAGGTGCAAACAAAACAGAACAGCCGCTCCTCGAGAGACTCCCCTGATGGTCCGATGGCTAACACTCTACACTTTCAGTGTCAGGGTTCGGGCTCAGTCTTGGGTAGGACACTAGATTCCATATGCCGCAACTAAGGGTTTGCACTCTGCAACTAAAGAACCTTCATGCCGTAACTAAAAAACCACATGCTGCAACTGAAGAACCCACAAACTGAATGAAAATCCTGCTTGTTGCAACTAAGACCTGGTGGAGCCAAATAAAGAAATAAAATTCTTTTAAAGCCACCTTTCTGATTTTGTGAGCTTTGGGAGTAAGCTGCCTTAAGCTAGGTCAAATCAAAGTACAAACATTTTATGGGCAGAGTATATACACATTTGTAATTCTGTTGGCCTAGTAATAACAGTGACAGACGCATGTGAGATTCAAGTCAATTAAGGAGACTAGTGAGCCTGGAAAGGAAGATTTGGGGGAAAAGTACTGACTGATTTTATAGAAATTATGAGGGCACACATGAGATAAAGCAGTTAATAACATAAGGAAGCTGTCTGAGAGATGTCCAAGCTGTCTTGGCAATCTGAGGAATAGTGTCAGAAAAAGGAAAAGAGAGTACAGTGTAATTCTGCAGGCAGAGCCCAGGGAATTCCAAGTTCATGCTACTTAGGCAAAAGGAAATGGTTTCCTCAAGAAATGAAGGAAGAGGTTTGGGGCCCAAGGAAGTAGTCTGGCCATAAATTAAAGTTCTTTCTTACCCCAAAGAAATAAACAATTCTTACTTATGGTCAAAGCTTGAATTAAAGGTGAATTTTTATTAACTTTTAACATAGTAAGCTATCAAATTTTATGCTTACATAACAACAAAATTGGACACAACACAGGTAGTGTATGAATACATTTTCTTGGGGAGATAGGGCAAAAGATGGGTGCTATAAGGAAGCAGTAGATATTTGGAGTAGTGGTCATACGCCAAGTCTTGATCACTCAGGGGGCAAACTCCCCCAACTGCTTTGCCAGAAACCCAGTGTCCCAGGTGCCTGTCACTGTCCTCATGTCCTATTTCCAAGTTGACCTTACTTATTTTGGTGATATTTATTCACTTTTTCAAGTCACTGTATATTACCCAATGACTAGGCCTTCAAAGTGCATTCAAACTTAATTCTAGTATGTGCTTGTTTGATCCTGGTATAAAAAACTTAAAGATAAATAAGTTAAAAATAACTTAATTTAGGTTTTCATCTAGATTTCATCTTGTTACTTGAATTTTTTTCTTAGTGACTCATTTTTTCAACAAATGTTTACAGCCTATTTACAGCTTGTTAGTATAAACAACAAACTCGCTCTTCTTCCCTTAATAAAACACACTTGTAAAACTTTTATATTAGGGTAATACTAAAATTTGTGGATATACATTCTATAAATAGGTATGCAGAACAATTTTTAACTGCAAAGATAATTGCTAGATGAGAGGAGATTTTTATTGAAAAAAAGCAGTACACTGAACACATTCTAGAACATAATGATTCTCATAAAATAACTTTTAGTATGAGATCAATTATTCTTGGGCCACAATACAGAAAGGATTAATTTAAAAAGTAAGCAAGGATATTTATTATATAGAACTCTAATTTATAAAGATGAGGACGAGATTTGTGCCTGAAGTCTGATGCTCTGATTTTCAAAACTGATTCATATTAACTTTAGTTTTTCCAAGGTAAAGAAACAAGATTTTGCAACATTGAACAATGTTCGTTAGCTTCTATAGGTTTTAATTTCTTGTTTGAACTCCGTATGCTGGTGTTCTGGATTCAATAGCTAGTTAATGAACTCTAGTTTGCATCTTATATGTTTTAATTTCTTGTATGAACTCCGTATGCTGGTGTTCTGGATTCAACAGCTAGTTAATGAACTCTAGTTTGCATCCAGCCTTTACATTTGATGCTTCTGTTGTCAAAGTAGAGACAAATTTTTTAAAAATTCAAACAACAAAATAAACAGGTTAAATGTGTTTTTCTGAAATCAAATACTATGCTTTTCTGAAAAGTTATTGGGGAGTGACTGAATGTGTTATGATAATTATGACATTACTATTGTTAAGGTTGTTCCAAGAATGCAATTTCAGGTTTTTATGGATATTAATCTTTATTGCATTTGGCAATGTTTTTTAGAAGAGTGCATTTGGCTTCTTATCTACTTGGTATGATAATAATATTTTACTGACATTGTGAAAAGTTGTGATATCAAGATTTTAATGAAAAGTAAATAAAGATATTTCAGGAGGTAGCTCATTTTTTCTTTGGTTTACATGGTCAAAACTAAAAACAGGACTACAAAACAGAATCTAGGCTAGTGAAATGCTAGACAGAAACATACACATCACGCACTAGCAGTAACTTACACTGAGGGAGTGAACAGCACCATGACATGTTCTATGTCTCTTTCATTTGTTTCATCAGTTCATTGCTCAGTCATGTCCGACTTTTTGTGTCCCCATGGACTGCAGCACGCCAGGCTTCCTGTCACTCCCAACTCCCAAAGCTTACTCAAACTCATGTTCATCAAGTCGGTGATGCCATCCCACCATCTCATCCTCAGTCATCCACTTTTCCTCCTGTCTTCAATCTTTCCTAGCCTCAGGGTCTTTTCCAATGAGTCAGTTCTTTGCATCAGGTGGCCAAAGTATTAGAGTTTCAGCTTCAACACCAGTCCTTCCAATGAATATTCAGGACTGATTTCCTTCAGGATTGATTGGCTTGATCTCCTTGCAGTTCAAGGGACTCTCAAGAGTCCTCTCCAACACCACAGTTCAAAAACATCAATTCTTTGGAGCTCAGCTTTCTCTATAGTCCAACTCTCACATCCATACATGACTACTGAAAAAAAAAATCATAGCTTTGACTACATAGACCTTTGTTGGCAAAGTCATGTCTCTGCTTTTTAATATTCTGTCTAGGTTGGCAATAGCTTTTCTTCAAAGGAGCAAACATCTTTTAATGTCATGACAGTGGTCACCACCTACAGTGATTTTAGAGCTCAAAAAAATAAAAATAAAAATAAATAAATAAAGTCTCTCACTGTTTTCATTGTTTCCCCAGCTGTCTGCCATGAAGTGATGGAACCAGATGCCATGATCTTCGTTTTCTGAATGTTGAGTTTTAAGCCAACGTTTTCCACTCTCCTCTTTCACTTTCATCAAGAGGCTCTTTAGTTCTTCACTTTGTGCCATAAGGGTGGTGTCATCTGTGTATCTGAGGTTATTGATATTTTTCCCAGCAATCTTGATTCCAGCTTGTGTTTCATCCAGCCCAGCATTTCCATAATGTATTCTGCATATAAGTTAAATAAGCAGGGTGACAATATACAGCCTCACATACTCCTTTCCCAATTTGGAATCAGTTTGTTGTTCCATGTCCGGTTCTAACGCTTGCTTCCTGACCTGCATACAGATTTCTCAGGAGGCAGATCAGGTGGTCTGGTATTCCCATCTCTTTGACTTTTCCATAGTTTATTATGATGCACACAGTCAAATGCTTTGGCATAGTCAATAAAGCAGAAGTAGATGTTTTCCTGGAACTCTCGTGCTTTTTCAATGATCCAGCAGATGTTGGCAATTTGGTCTCTGGTTCCTCTGCCTTTTCTAAAACCAACTTGAACATCTGGAAGTTCACAGTTCACATATTGCTGAAGCCTGGCTTGGAGAATTTTGAGCATTACTTTGGTAGCATGTAAGATGAAGGCAGTTGGGTGGTAGTTTGAACATTCTTTGGCATTGCCTTTCTTTGGGATTGAAATGAAAACTGACCTTTTCCAGTCCTGTGGCCACTGCTGAGGTTTCCAAATTTGCTGGCATATTGAGTGCAGCACTTTCACAGCATCATCTTTCAGGATTTGAAATAGCTCAGTTGGAATTCTATCACTTTCACTAGCTTTGTCCATAATGAGGTTTCCTAAGGCCCACTTGACTTCACATTCCAGGATCTCTGGCTCTAGGTGAGTGATCACACCATCGTGATTATCTGGGTCATGAAGATCTTTGTATAGTTCTTCTGTGTGTATTCTTGCCACCTCTTAATATCTTCTGCTTCTGTTAGGTCCATACAATTTCTGTCCTTTATTGTGCCCATCTTTGCACGAAATATTCCCTTGGTATCCCTAACTTTCTTGAAGAGATCTCTAGTTTTCCATTCTATTTTTTTTTTTTCCTTCTATGTCTTTGTACTGATTACCTAGGAAGCCTTTCTTATCTCTCCTTGCTATTCTTTGGAACTCTGCATTCAAATGGGTATATCTTTTCTTTTCTCCTTTGCCTTCTTTGGTGGCTTCCCACCAGGGCTTCCCTGGTGCTCAGCTGATAAAGAATCCGCCCGCAATGCAGGAGACCTGGGTTTGATCCCTGGGTTGGGACAATCCCCTGGAGAGTCGAACAGCTGCTTGCTCTGGTATTCTGGCCTGGAGAATGCCCTGAACTGCATAGTCTATCGGATCTCAAAGAGCCGAACACGACTGAGCAACTTTCACTTGCACTGTCTTTTCTCCTTGCCTTTAGCTTCTCTTCTCTCAGCTCTTTGTAAGGCCTCCTCAGACAACCATTTTGCCTTTTTACATTTCTTTTTCTTGGGGATGGTCTTGATCCTTGCCTCCTGTACAATGTCGCGAACCTCATTCATAGTTCTTCAGGCACTCTGCCTATCAGATCGAATGCTTTGAATCTATTTGTCACTTCCACTGTATAATAGTAAGGGATTTGATTTCGGTCATACCTGAATGGTTTAGTGGTTTTCCCTACTTTCTTCAATTTAAGTCTGAATTTTGCTGTAAGGATTTCTGAATATATATGCTCATACCTGCAAAGTGGAATATGAACTAGAATCATAATATCGTGAAGTTCAGATTTGGAACCTTTTAATTTTAACAATGGGAACCCCAGACTAGTTTGTCAGTGTACATATTTTTCTCAGTTAAATTTATAAAATTTTAAATTTCCTCATGCTAACATACTTTTACTGATTTTATTAGGGTGTTGTACAGCAGGATGCCAAATTGAATTTCTTTTGTAATAAAAACTTTTATTGACCTTTTAATTTTTATCTTAGGAAGGAAATGATTTATAAAACTATCTGAATGAATATGTTTTCCTTTGTAACTATGTTATTGATATTGTTTTATGCCCTAGGGAGGGAACAAACTACTATCTCAGGTTTTTTTTTCCTGTTTTCCCATTAAATGATTAGATTAGCCATCAGCAAAGCATGCTTATCAATTGCTTGTTGAAGAGTTATCATTTAGGATAGTTAGTAAGATTAAGCACTGAAATTGTGGAACTGCTGCTGATGCAACTCTTGCCTCTGAAGATGCCTGCCAGAAAATATGTTCAAGGTTGTTCCATAAATAGTAAATCTTCTTCCTGCACAGTCTTTAATAGGAGCTTAAAATGGATCTTTAGAAGGCTGTGTGGATTGAGTAACCGGAAATTTTAACCAAGTCATTAATAGCTAATGATGTAAACTGTGGGCCACTATCCATGATCAGTCAGAAATGAGTGGAGAGAAGAGCTGCAGCAAGCACGAGGATGAGACAGCTCTTAATGCAGCAGCTTCTCACTTCTTGCCCCTGGTGTTTTTTATTTTAATGATAGACTTAATTTACTGGCTCAATGACTTTTCTTTTGGTTTGTTTGTATACACAGATGCACAAATACATATATGTATGCATAGACAAAGATATACTTATATATTATTTCTAATAAACACTTTTCAAATTTATTGTTGCTTTCCTGTTTTGCATTATTTTAAATAAACACAAAATCTCCTAAATATTTCTCTTTCCACTTAAGGCAGGCAAATATTTGTTGAAATATACCCTACTAAGAATCAACAATTTGTATTTGGAATATATAAAGAACTCTCAAAACTCAGTAATAAGAAAAAAATAGTTCAATAGAAATAGTCATAATATTTGAAAAGATACTTCATTAAAGAAGCACATGAAAATATGCTCAACATTATCAGCCATTGAGAAAATGCGACTAAAACCAAAAGAGATTATCACTAGGCTATCTACTAGCATGTTTAAAATTTAAAAGATCAAGTGTTAGGGAGAGTGTGGAGGAAGTGGAACTCTTGTGAACTGCTAGTGGGAATGTGAAACAGTACAACCACTTTGCAAAACTGTTTGTCAGCTTCTTAAAATTACTAACATATACCTATTATATAATATAGTCATTGCATTCCTAGGCATTTAACCTTAGAGAAATGAAAGCTTCTATCTATACAAATACTTGTATAAGAATGTTTATAGCAGCTTTATTTTTAATAGTCGTAAACTGGAAAAACCCAAGAAGCCTTCAAAGGTAAGTACATAAACACATCATAGTATAATACATCTACACAACTGATTACTACTCAGCAATAAAAGGGATGCTCTATTGATACCTGCAACAACTTAAATAACAATCCAAATGATTATTTCAAGTGAAAAACATGATAGTATATGTTGTATGATTCTGTTTATATAATATTCTGAAAAACGCAAATGAATGTACAGAAAGGAAACTGCAGACAAGGGTGAGGGATGTAAGGAACGGCAGGGTAAAAGATTGCAGTGGGACACTCGTCAATGGAACATAGGTAAGACTTTTGAGGGTCACATACGTTCATTCACTTGGTTGTGTTGATGGTTTCATGGATCAATATACAAGTTAAAACTCATCGAATTGTACAAGTATCCAAGTTATTTTATGTGAACTATATCAACTATATCTTATGAAGTTTTAAAGAATATATGTTTCTTAATTCAAAAAGCATATTTTTGTGAGTAAAAATATCTAGACAATCAATCATAGATCTGGAAGAGATTAAAGACTCTCATGTTTGGACTTTGTCCTCAGATTGATTTGTATCAAGGCTTTCTCAGAGGGGTCTCCTACTCCTCCTCTTTCTCCCTTTTTCTCCTTTTCTTCCTCCTCCTTCTGCCCTTCTTCTCTTCCTATTTCTCCTATCTTTCTCTTTTCCTCTTCTTCTCTCCTTTCCCATCTTCTCTTTCTTAATCTAAAACATTTCCAACTTAACCTCTTATATATCCTTAGTGACATTTCCTTCCCTCCTCTTTCCTTCTTTTTCTCTTTCACTTTTTTTCTCAGCATCAGCTTTGCCTGGGGACATGCTTGTATTTCTTGGATTTCTGTAGCCACATGAACTGTGTTGCATATGGTGTTATTGCATGTCAGATCTGAATCAAAATACTAAAAATACTCACTGTTGGATTTCAGCTTATTTATCACGTCTTCAAAGAGCTCTTTTCTCACCTAACACATATGGTTTCCCAGTTCTCTGTTCCACTAAACCCTTTACTCCATCTACTGTAATACTTTTTATTCTTTATTATAATTATTTGTTAAATATCCATTTCTCCTTTTGATCTGTAAGATCATTGAGGGAATAAATTATGTTACTCTATTTCCTGCCTGCTGTAAAATAGCCACTAGCATTTTATTTGACTGAACTGAAAGAACACCTGTTAGATTAGAACCCTCTTATCTAGACATCATCTAATGTAAAATATAAACAGAAACCCAGAGAAAAATCTTCCTATTTCAATATTCACCTACTATGGGGTAATCATATAGCAAAACCATGTGTTCTTTCATTTTCTTATTAAATATTGATTACAAGGTACTATTACATTTTGCCTTGAGAAATCCCAAGACTGAATAAACCTTTTACGTTTTCTTAAGTTATTTAGAATAAAGTCAAAGGACTAAAATTTACAAATGATAAGGTAACTAATAATGCAAAGACTGCAGAGGGAAATGTGAGGTATTCTTTGAAAACTGAGTATCAGGAAAGTTGAGTTTTGGTTACTAGTTTTAAAGACTCAAAGAGGCTTAAACACAGAAGAGTTATGGCCTAGGGTGAAAGAAGTTTAGAAGTTGTGACCCATGTGGTTGGGATTATGGTTCCAGTTAATGTTTCATGAAGTCATTAAAGCCCATGATTTCTGTCCTTTTTTCTTCTCTGCACACATAATTTCTATCCTTAAATTTTCTTTCTGGTATCATGTGACTGCTGGAGCTCCAGCCATCACATTAAATTCTAAAAAGCACTAGGATATAAGCTGAATGTGAGAGCTAAGTTTTTACTATTTTGTTCTCTAGCATACAGAACAATGCCTAGAACAGAATGAAGAAAGGAAGGATGGAAGAAGAAAATGCAGGAGAGCAAAAGGGATATATTTATCCATTGGATCTAATTTCTGCATATATCTGTTCTTTAAGGAGCTGCCATAGACACCCCGTGGCACTCTTCTGCTAACAACTGACAGGACAAAATTTAGTCTCATGGCCACATCAGGCTACAGAAGTGACTGGGAGATGTAACAATTATATCAGGTGAGAAAGGGCTCGGACAAGATGTACAAAAGTTAAAGGGGAAAATGGATATTAGGAAGCTATCAACATGTAGGTAGAAATAACACGTGAAAAAAAGGTTTGTTTCAGGTTTTGAAGGGCCCTGAATGCTAACCTAAGCAGCTGGAACATAGCTACTAAAAATCTAGCGCAATGTGTTTTTGGGACGTAATGAAGTGAAGAAAATAATCTTTTAGGAATATTAATCTTGCCTTGTTCTCATATAAGAAACTTGGAAATTGTCACTCCATGCTACCAATAAGTAAAAAGTTTAGTAGAGTGAAAAATCAGTTCTTCTAGGAACCATAAGAGAGAGGAAAACACGTGGAAAATTTCTGTCCCCAAGATTGGAAAGGCAGACAAGTGAATACAAGAAGTCCCAGCTTAGCAGAGCAGAGATTCAGGGGCAGAAACTACTACATCAACCAGAGCCAGAGAAGGAAAACCTGCACTGGCACTGAAGAATTGCTGGAGGGTCAGTGTCGACAAATCTGAGATCTATTAACTCCAGGGGGAGGCATATGCGAGGCTGCTACAGTACTGTGAGATTTATCTCCTGGAGCTTGACTAGGTTACCACAGTAAGTATCTGAGAACAATCCCCTTCTGCTTCCTGAAGGGGGAAGTGAAAAGTAATCATTTTGAAATATATCAGAGCACTCTGTTCTTCTAAACAAGGCCTGCCTTCAGGAGAAACCATGTAACCATAGCCTAACCTGCTAGGGTATTCACAGCCAGATAATAGGGACCTGGAGAAGAAAATTACCCAATTCTAGCCTTTTTGTCCTACTCCTAAAGGACAGATGGAAGAGAAAAAACTGAAAAACACTTGTTAAGTTCACATTGTAGAGGCATGTTTTCACTGAAAAGACTGAAGTTTAATCAGAAAACTATAAAATGCTTCCCTTTTCCTCATATCTCAGTATCACATTACAAAAGGCCTATCTACCTCCTAAATGGCTTTTGTCCAGTACACCAGGCCTGCCCATCAAAAAATAAAAATTAAAAATTAAAAGGCACACCAAAGGTGGAAGAGACAAAATGAGTATCAGGACCAGACATGACAGAGATGTTGGAATTATCAGATTGGGAATTTAAAACAACTATGATTAATATGCTAAAGACTCTAATGAATAGCATAGCAGCATGCAAGACGATAAGGCAGAAAAAGAGTGGAAGACATATAGGGACAAAAAACAGGAGCATCAGATGGAAAATGGGAACAAATATGGTAGCTATAATTCAACTAGAGCAATGATTACTTAGAATGTCAGTTTCTAAATGTATCATTTAAAAGCCAGTTTATCAAAGTGGTTCAATTTAGTTCAGTCGCTCAGTCATGTCTGACTCTTTGCGATCCCATAAACCACAGCACGCTAGGCCTCCCTGTCCATCACCAACTGCCAGAGTCTCTCCAAACCCATGTCCACTGAGTTGGTGATGCCATCCAACCATCTCATCCTCTGTCATCCCCTTCTCCTCCTGCCCTCAATCTTTCCCAGCATCAGGGTCTTTTCAAATCAGAGTGGACTAACTCTAATACCTGTTGTCTACAAGTAACTCACTTTAGATATAAAGAAATTATGGATTAAAGATAAATAGATGGAGAGAAATATACCACACTACCCCTAAAGAACATAAAGCAGAATTAGTTACATTAATTTCAGACAGAACTTCAAAAGTTATCAGGGACAAAGAAGTACATTACTTATGACAAAGGGCTCAGTTCTCCAATAAGAGATAAACAATTATATCCAGGTAGTAGGATACAAGGTTAATACACAAACAGCAGTTGCTTTCCTATATTCTAATAATAAACAAATAGAATTTGAAATTAAAAATACAATGTCATTTACATTAGCACCTCAAAATTGAAATAATTAGATATATATCTAACAAAATAGAAATGAGATCTATATGAGAAGATATGTATAAGGAAATCTATATAAGAAGATGAGAAAAACTGAAAAACTTGAGATCAGCAAAGAACTAAATAATTGGATAATCATTAGGTAAATAAAAAATAATTGGAGAATATTCATGGATATAAGACTCATTTTCAAGATATCAGCTTTTCCCAAACTGATCTATAGATCAAGTTGCAAATCCAATAAAAATTTCAGTGATTTATTTTATAGATATTGAAAAGCTGATTTTAGGATTTATGTAGAGAGGCAAAGACCCAGAATAGCCAATTCAATATTAAAGGAGAAAAACCAAGTTGGAAAACTGATATTATCCACCTTTAAAACTTTCTATAAAGCTATTTCTATTCAAGAAGCATGGATTAATGAAAGAACAGAGATTAAGAGAACAGAGTAAAGAGCTCAGATGTTGTCGTTTAGTCGTTAAGTTGTGTCCAACTCTTTTGTGACCCCATGGACTGTAGCCTGCCAGGCTCCTCTGTCCATGGGATTTCCCAGGCAAGAAATGCTGGAGTGGGGTGCCTTTTTTTTCCAGGGGATCTTCCCAACTTGGGGATAGAACCCACATCTCTTGTGTCTCCTGCATTGACAGGCAGATTCTTTACCACTGTGCACTACCTGGGAAGCCCAGAAAACTTGTAAGTAAAGATACCAAAGTGTCTTTAAGTAGGTGAATGGATGAATAAGCTGTGTTATACCCAGATAATGAAATATTATTCAGTGCTAAAAAGAAATGAGCTATCAAGCTATTAAATTAAAAGACATTTAAGCATGACTAAGTGAAGGAGGCCTATCTGAAAAGGCTACATATTG
The DNA here is from genome assembly GCF_001704415.2 of Capra hircus. Lineage (NCBI taxonomy): Eukaryota > Metazoa > Chordata > Mammalia > Artiodactyla > Bovidae > Capra > Capra hircus. Next base: position 79,458,531 of record NC_030811.1, read on the forward strand.
TGTGATTCCATATGGAATGGATTCCATATGCAATGTATGGATTCCATATGGAATTCCATACAATTTCATATAACATTCTGTAAGAGGTGAAACTGTGCAGATAATAAAGATTGGTGGTTGACACAAAGGAAGGGAGGGATAAATAGGAAGAACAGAGGATTTTAGGACAATGAAAACACTCTGTAAAATATGCATAATGATGGATGTATATCATAAGACAGTTGCTCAGACTCAGAATGTACAGCACCAAGAGTGAGCCCGAACGGACTTGGATGATAGTGATGTGTGAATGCAGGTTCAGCCTTGATCGCAAATATACCATTTTTTAATGTGATGTTGATAACAGAGGAGGTTGTGTATGTGTGGGGCAAGGAGTATATGTAAAATCTCTATATCACCTTCTCAATTTTGTTGTAAACCTAAAACTGCTCTGAAAAACAGTCTTTTTAAAAAATATATTAATCTTGCATTAGTATGCAGTACACAATTTGTAAGACTAAGAATCAGGGAGATAATTGTGGAAAGCAGTGAAAGTCTAAACACGAGACAGATCACACTCAGAAAGAAGAGATAATAATGGAACAAAAGTTGCAATTATATTCAATAAACTGAAGAACCAACTAACTTCATGACCCAGTTTGGAGTCATGGAAGTCATAGGGAGGAGACTATAGAATGGTATAATTTAAGTTGATTTTTCAGTCTTGGATGAACTAGTCAGTTATATTCACTAAAAGGGCCTTCAAACAAATCAACCAAATTTTGCTTTAATTAACCAATAATTTGAGCAAATTGAGTATGAATTTTGTTAAATTGTACACAGGTACTTGAGTAGGTATCTGTTTTTACTTTTACCAGAGTGTGGTAAAAGTAACTTGAATTTCTCAATTTTATCAAAAATAATAATTTTCCCCAAAATTATCCCAAGAATTTTGGATTTTCAAAATCAGAATAATATGTAAGTGAAAAAATTTAGAATGCAAAAATGTGGAAATCCATAGTTATTTGATAAATAATTTAATGTAATAGTTACATGGCCAAAGTAATATAATTTTTTATATGTCATTTACACTTGATAAAACTTGAACAAAATCTGAATCCTGACGGTTTCTTTTAACTCAAGTATTCTTTTGTAGAGTACCTATACATGGCAATAATTGTACATCAATGAAGAATTTTTACGTTTCTTTTATTGTTGCTGTTCTCTAGTTATGTAGGTACAAATATTTTTGTGTTAGAATTCTTCTATTTTTTTTTTAAGTAATGACAATAGGTCAGTTACTTTGATTATTAGTTAATTGAGCCTAATGTTTGTCAGAGCATTTTTGCTGTTTATTTTCTTTGGTTAAGACACAGAATAGGAAATAATAAACATTCTCCCTTTCGCTTTGAGTAGAGTTTCACTGCATTACATAGTGTCTTCAAAGGCAAAGCTAGACTGTAAGCTCAATTCAGTTTCAAACTCTTTGAAAACTCATGTCACTCTGTTCTTTACTGTCTGGCAATTGACCCAGCAGTGGCCAGATAAAAGGGCTTGACATCTGAGTAATTTAGATCACATCTGTGAAACTCAGATGTACACTCTGCATGCATCATAAGCTTTTCCTAAAGTGGAAAATGAAATACACAGAGATAATTATTGCTGCTGAAAATTTCAATGCTCTCCAAGACAGATTTTATTTTGACTAGTGCATATTACAGTACATTTGTGGAACAAAAGACAAGCTTAGTTTTTAGAGCTTGTCTTCACATTCTATGTGCCTTGAATATTTTCCAACCTAGCACAGTCAAATGTAATTGAGTGTTTCTCCTTCCTCTGTTCACTTCACTCTTCCAGATTAACAACACAGAAAACCATCAGGACTATTCTAATTTCCTTATCCAACATTTGACCATTGATTTTAGCTACTTAACCTTTCCTCAACAGTGGTATATAAGGAAAAGAGACCACCACAACAGTGCAGAATCTTTTTATTTTTTTTAATTCACGACAGAGGTAAAACTTAGCTTGATCATACCCAGTGTTGGTGAGGTATGCTCAGACAGTCCTGGTAGACATGTAAATTGTTTCAACCTTTCAGATCTTATTTAATAATCTTATCAAATTTTTAAGTGCGTATAAAACTTAGCCCAGAAAATCCACTACTAGCAATCTGCACAAGTATTCAATGGTACCAGGTGGTTTACTGCAGTATTGATGGTGCTAGCCAAACAATGAAACCAAACTAAATGTTCACTTGTAGAGGAATGGTTAGTAGTGTTAGTCGCTCAGTCGTGTCCGACGCCCTGCGATCCCACAGACTGTAGCCCGCCAGGCTACTCTGTCCATGGGATTCTCCAGGCAAGAGTACTGGAGTGGACTGCCATTCCCTTCTCCAGAGGATCTTCCTGACCCAGGGATCAAACCCGGGCCTCCTGCATTGCAGGCAGATTCTTTACCATTTGAGCTACAGGGAAGACCAATTCATGAGGTAGTTGTCTGTGTGCTACTAAGGACAGGTGGCTGTGATGGATAAGCCCATATACATATATATTGATGGGGCTCCAAAATATGACCCTTTGACATATTAAATACCTTAAGTTGAAGGACTTTGACAAAATGACAGAAGTAGGAAAGTCATTGTGACCTCCAGTCCATCATAGTTCTTCCCTGAGTCAGGCCAAGAAACAGTCATGTGTGAGGAACTCTACCTATACCCAGAGGGAAGCAGCATCCTTATCTCTGAAGACAAAGATGCTGAGAAGAATCCTAACCAACAGGTCTTGTTGTTTCCCCATTTACTGAAATAGCCTCACATTTTGTAAGTTATCAGATTCCTCCACTGCCTTGCACTTCACCAAACCTGGCAGAAAATGCTCAGGTATAACTATTCCTTTGGGACTTCATTTCCTCACGCAGGCTCTCATGTCACATAAAATATATAAATTAGTATACTTTTCTGCTGTCAATCTGTTTGTGTCAGTTTAATTTTCAGACCCAGCCAGATATCCTATGACTGTTGAACAGTGTATCTTCCTCTACAATACACATATGTATATGCTTGTCAACTCATTGATATTTTCTTAAGGGTACCCGTGGAACAGTCAACACTGGCTATTCTTAGAGACAAAGGAGTTATGGAGATGAAGCCTTTTACTTTTCATATTATTAATCAATTATTTTTGTTTACCCTGAGCATGATTACTTTTAAAATCACAATAAATATTCATCAAAAGAGTGCTAAAAAGACATAAGATAATTCATTCTTTGGAAATGTTCAAAAGCAAGTGTATTTCAGGTTTCAAGATTCTATGTTTTCTTAGCTTAAAATTTCATAAGTAAAATTGCTATCATTTAATATATACAGAAGCAAAATATTGACCATAACCATTTATATAAACTTCTAGAAAACAATAACAATATTGTCTATTTCAATATTAGGGTATCCTAATATTCATATGCTTTTAAGAAAGCAAATGAAATGATTCATCTATTACATTTAAATATCCATGGTGATAAGTTTCCCAGAGACATCTGAACAGCTCAGTAATAACCTCATTGGCAACAGAACCTACGAGCTTCGCAGTGATGTCTCTGTTGGGCACCTTAGGAGGACATCAGCTTCCACTCACTTTAGGCAATACCTAGTTTCCCTCTTTCTCCAAAGCAAGAACTTAGTTGGTTATATCTGACAGAGATTGTGGAGCGAAATGATAGGAGAATGATGGAGGAAGGGGATAAACAATCATGAAAACTGTTTCAGAAAGTTCCTTCAATAAATCAGGAGATTATACAGAGTGAAGTAAGCCAGAAAGAAAAACACCAATACAGTATACTAACACATATATATGGAATTTAGGAAGATGGCAATGACGACCCTGTATGCAAGACAGGAAAAAAGACACAGATGTGTATAACAGACTTTTGGACTCAGAGGGAGAGGGAGAGGGTGGGATGATTTGGGAGAATGGCATTCTAACACGTATACTATCATGTAAGAATTGAATCGCCAGTCTATGTCTGACGCAGGATACAGCATGCTTGGGGCTGGTGCATGGGGATGACCCAGAGAGATGTTATGGGGAGGGAGGTGGGAGGGGGGGTTCATGTATGGGAATGCATGTAAGAATTAAAGATTTTAAAATTAAAAAAAAAGAATTATAGAGGGAAAAAAAAACATTTAACCCATTCGATGCAAAAAAATAAAAATAAAAATAAATCAGGAGAAGGAAGGAAGGCAGGAAGGCTTTCTCTTGAAAGGGGTGCTTAACAGACAAAGAGCTCAAATACTAGCAAGTCAGCCAAGGGAAAACTCAAGAGAAACAGTTATAGAAACTTTGGCAATCAGTTTAAAAAATATTTGAAGATTTTTAAATTTATCTATTTTATTAGGACAGGGGACACATTGTAGCAGGATATGTTGAACTGATTTACGTGGTAAATAGAGTCAAATGCTTAGGTGATAGGTATCACAAGAGATTAACATCTAACTGAAGCTTTATTCCTGAGGTAATACAGAATTCCTCAGAAATTCTGAGCAGAAATTTGGAAATTTTACTGTTATTACTGAGCTGTTGAGATGTCTCTGGGTATTAAGCACAATGGGTACTTAAATGAAATAGATGAATCATTTCATTTACTATCTTATTAGTTATGATACTTGGGATTGTCAAATGACAAAGTTAACACATTTAGTAATGAGTTTGATGTCTTTTATTCAGTGGAAAACAGCCCATGGATAGAGGACTACAGAGCCTCACAAACAGTGGAGTGCTTTTATCTGGGGATTTTGAGCAAGAGAAAATTCTACAGAAGAATTCCTCAGAAGAGGCAGACTGGAGACAAGGGCATGATTGGTCAAGAGTTCAGGCATTTCCCTTTAAGACTACTACTACTACTACTACTACGTCACTTCAGTCGTGTCTGACTCTGTGCGACCCCATAGACGGCAGCCCACCAAGCTCCCCCATCCCTGGGATTCTCAAGGCAAGAACGCTGGAGTGGGTTGCCATTTCCTTCTCCAATGTATGAAAGTGAGAAGTCAAAGTGAAGTCGCTCAGTCGTGTCTGACTCAGCGACCCCATGGACTGCAGCCTTCCAGGCTCTTCCATCCATGGGATTTTCCAGGCAAGAGTGCTGGAGTGGGGTGCCATTGCCTTCTCCACCCTTTGAGACTAGCACATCCTATTTTCTTGGTAAGGTGAGCTACCTTAGCTGAGTTGGAGGATGGTGAACGATGTCCATTAGGATTCTTTGACAGCTGTTTCCTGTCAGTGCAGACTGATTTAGTTTCAGATTTCCGACAATGGGCTAAACATGAGGTCATTGGAGTGGCCTCCATTTTGTAAGCCCAATATATGAATTAATATTAGAATAATATGAATTTTTACCTTTCTTACTGGTAGTAAGACAAAATAATTTACAGACATAATTTCTCACACGTGACAGATGTTCATTAAACACATAGTCAACGTCACTCAGTCGTGTCCAACTCTTGCGACCCCATGGACTGCACTCCACAGGGTTCCTCTATCCATAGGATTCTCCAGGCAAGGATACTGGAGTGGGTTGCCATTTCCTTTTCCACACTAAACACATGTTGGCTATTAAATTAATAAGCCTATATAAAGATATTCAGTTCTAAAATTAATATCTGATCCATGACTTTCTGCTTATGGCAACAACTATCAAAGATTTCAGTTGAGACAATGTTCAAACCACTATTAATAAGGCATTTAATTTAAAAAGAAGGGGCAGGGCAACTTGTAGCAGGATATATTGAACTGATTTATGTGGTCAATAGAAAGTGCTTAGATTATAGGTATCACAAGCGAGATTAACATCTAACTGAAGCTTTATTCCTGAGGTAATATTGAATTTTGAGCAGAAATTTGGAAGTTTTACAGTTATGTGTAACTAAATCATATGAGCAACTGTGTTCAATTTTTCTTTAAAATGATGTAATTTTAGTTTAAATGGTGAAATTAGTTTTCAGTCACAAGTCAGTCTTGAATGAGTTTGGGTTTTAGAAGCTTTTTCTAGGGCTTAATGTTGTTTTTCCTAGGGCTCATACATGAGGAACCAAGCAGATTGCCCTCAGGAGAAAATGAGAATATTTTTTTTCTTTTTTATGCATATCAACTACTATGCTTTTGTGAAACAAAAAAAGTGGTTCCCTGAAAGATTGGCAAAAGGGCCCATGAGTTTGTGCCATCAGTTTGTACAAACAAAACTAGAAAACAAAGACAAATACAGATTTTTTTTTTTTTACCTTACTCATATCTATGTGAAGTGGAATAGCAATGGTCTTTTCACTTGTGGCAAGTGAGAAGCTTCCTTCCTTCTTTCTTTCCATCCTTCTGTCCCTCCGTCTTTCCCTGATCTCTCGAAGGAGCTTTCTGAAATAGTTTTCATAATTGTATCTCCCCTTTTCTCAGTCGTTCCCCTATCATTTTACTCTATCATCTCTACCAGATAAAACCAATTAAGTTCTTGCCTTGGAGAAAAAGGGAAACTAGATATTACCTGAAGTAAACGGAAGCTGGGATCCTCCTAAGGTGCCCAACAGATACATCACTCTCAAACTTGTAGGTGCTGCTGCCGCCAAGGAGTTTACTACTGAGCTGTCGAGATATCTCTGGGATACTTATCATAATGAGTGTGTGCCTCAGTGCACTCTAAGTTGCTTCAGTCGTGTCCCGATCCTATGGACTGTAGCCTGCCAGGCTCCTCTGTCCATGGGATTCTGTAAGCAAGAATACTGGAGTGGGTTGCCATGCCCTTCTCCAGGGGATCTTCCTGACCCAGAGATTGAAACCAGGTCTCCTGCATTGCAGGCAGATTCTTTACTATTTGGGAAATCAGGGAAGCCCAATATTGAAACAGTAGATAATGTTATTGTTTTGTAGAAATTTATGTATATGGTCTTTGCTAATATAAAATTTATACTGTAGATATGTTTTATTTATTCATCATTATTTGGGCATTTTGAAGGACAAAGTAGGATAATTTCAGCAGAAATAAGTATATCACTTTCCCAGCTTAATTAAGATATGACTGACAATAATTGTATTTACTGAAGGTATATAATGTGATGTTTTGATAAACGTATGTAACGTGAAATGATTACCACAATCAAGATATCAGCATACTCCTCACAGCACATAGTCACCATTTTGTGTGTGGGTGGTGAGAACACTGGGATCTTCTTTGTTACCAAATATCAAGTATACAGTACATTATTATTAACCATAGTCCCCATGCTATAAATTATGCCTTCAGAACTAATTTATTCTGAGATTGAAAATCTGTACCCTTTAATCAACATCTCATTTCCCCTATCCTTCACTATTCCCCCTTCCCCTGGTAACAATCATTCTATTCTCTATTAATATGAATTCAAATTTTTTATATTCCACATATAAGTGGGATCATGCCATATTATCTTTCTGTATAGGGCTAGAATATATCTTACTTGCTTCTTATTATAATGCTGATTACTGTATCTATTAATTTATCTTTGAAATAAATTTGACTTTAGAAAATTAATGTTGGTTCAGAATCATTTGATCTTTATAAAGACAAATACTTGGTGTTTGAGACATGATTTTTCTAGTGCATCATGCAACCCAAACTGGAGAGAAACCCAGCTATTATCCATGAACAGGTAGGGCATTCCATACTTGCAATCATGACCACAAAGAACATGAAAATCCCATAGTCTTGCCAATTTTCTTAATTTGACAATGAGACATGTACACTATAGTGATATTCAAGTACCACAGGGAAAATATAGCAAATAAGTACCTTTGGTTGGCACACATTAACAACCAAAATAAAATGCCATGATTTCATAAATATATTCCTTAAACATTAAAAAATAGATAACAGGCCTCAATTGTGTCACTTGTGCTAAGCTCACCTCACCAAACCCAGGCTTAATATCTAACGTAACAGCAGTGTCAGCCTCTCCCAGGAGTGAAATCTTAACCAGTCAGTCTGACATTTCCTGATCAACACTAGTGAAGTAATCTGCCTGATAGACCCTGCTGTTCTCCCAAAAGAAAGTGACCTTGCCTGAAACAATCTACTCTTTGCTAGCAATTTCCTTGTCGCACCTGCCTCTGCCTATGAAAGTCCATCATTTTGTAGAGCTCTCTGGAGTTCTTTTTATTTCCTAGGTGGGATGCTGCTCTATTCATGAATCATTGAGGAAAGCCAATTAGACCTTTACAATTTACTCAGTTATTTTGCTTTTTAACAATAGAAACCAAACAGTGAAGTAAGCCAGGCTTCATAAGAGTTTATAACTTAGTAAAGGAAGTGTGATATCTGTTTTTTAGGTGACTGTGTTAAGTTCTGACCATGACAGCATCAAACTTTTTCAAGATACTTTCATGCTTGGCATTATTAGAAAAATTCCTACAGAATATAAATGTGATCGTGGTCAAAGGACAGGGTGGTTGTGCAAAATTTCAAGCAAACGTTGAGACACATTTGAAAGGATAAGACAAATGAAAGAATTCCCCAAATGAAAGCTATAGTAGGCTAATAAAATACATGCCTATACTCTGCAGCTCTGCTTGCTTTTCATAGTAATAAAGACACACTCGGTGCATTTATTAGGTCAGGGAAGTGTACGTGTTCTTGATAATGACATTATTTAGAGACAACTAAGAAGTAACAGCACTGTTTTGAGACCAGACCTACCCAACTCCAGAAACGTTTAGAACACCAATCAATATTCAAAACAGAACTAAACATGATAAGCATAATTTTATGAGTCAGTTTGGTCACAGAGAGCAATGGACCATCAGAGGAAGCACAGTAGACACAGCAGCTTACTATAGTGGTTTTGCTTTCCCTGCAAATAAATATAACTTAATTTCTTTGAAAATGTCTACCTTTTAGCAAATATTTCCTGAATCTCTACCATATGTCAAGTAGTTAAGTTTCTTGGTAGAGAATCTAGTAAGCATGAAATAAGATGACAATATAACATTGTAAATTTTGAAGGTTTGGGTGATCTTTTCCCAGCCACAGACTATTTAAAATTTCCCTGGATAACTTGGAAGCCACTTTATCTCCCCCTTCAAAATCATAGAGATTGTGAACATCCATCAACTCAGACTTCTGATAATTCCTCTTATTCCTCGGGAGCATAACGTCTGCTTTATGCCTTTGCCATCTCTACCAGAAATCCCAGAGAGGTTTTAAGATACAGAATGAAGGAATTCCCTGGTGGTCCAGTGGCTAAGATAACATACAGGTCACTACCAAGGGCGTAGCCTTGAATAAGTGCTCAGTCGATGATAGATGCTACTACCAACTACTACCATTATACTTTATTCTGAAGTCTCAGCATAATGGTATAAAAAGTATAATGGCAGTAGTTTGTAACAGCATCCATCATTCATTGACCACTTCAGTTCAGTTCAGCCACTCAGTCGTATCCGACTCTGCGACCCCATGAATCGCAGCACGCCAGACCTCCGTGTCCATCACCAACTCCCGGAGTTCACTCAGACTCATGTCCATCGAGTCGGTGATGCCATCCAGCCATCTCATCCTCTGTCATCCCCTTCTCCTCCTGCCCCCAATCCCTCCCAGCATCAGAGTCTTTTCCAATGAGTCAACTCTTCGCATGAGGTGGCCAAAGTACTGGAGTTTCAGCTTTAGCATCATTCCTTCCTAAGAAATCCCAGGGCTGATCTCCTTCAGAATGGACTGGTTGGGTCTCCTTGCAGTCCAAGGGACTCTCAAGAGTCTTCTCCAACACCACAGTTCAAAAGCATCAATTCTTCGGCACTCAGCCTTCTTCACAGTCCAACTCTCACATCCATACATGACCACAGGGAAAACCATAGCCTTGACTAGACTTACTCAAGGCCAAACCCTACAGCAGTAGCGTGTACATTATCTTATTAATCTTCAAAACAGCTGTGTAGAATAGGTATTATTAGCCCTACTTTACAGATTAAGTGTGCTAAAATTGCTACCCAAAGTACTCATAAAGCCAAGAGATATTCAGACACAATGTGTGAGAGCTACTTTCCTATCTCTAGAAAACACTAGAAGATATAGTAAATTTTCAGAAGTTGCTGATGGAAGTCTTGGAAAAACTGTGCCTAGTTGTGAGACATGGAAAAAGGGAGTGGTGTACCATTAAGTCAATCTCAGCTATTCATATATGGTGAGTCACTAGTCATTAAAGATGGTTGTCAGACAAATCATCTCCCAGCTGAGGCAATTATACCTGATCTGCTCATCTTGCTTTTCCCCTTTTACTTCTTCCCAAACACTTGCTAAGCAATAAATTCATTTCCAGCTCCAAATTTATTATTGAAATGATATAATTTTGATTTTGACCCTTACATTTCCACAAATCATAGCTCACATTCTCCAGGGGAATTCAAGTAAACAGTTGACTGAAGCTGACCCCAGGATTCTTGCACTCTCACATCTCCTAGCCTGACAAATGACCTTCTATAGAAGGAAAGTGGGTCATTTCTCTATTTGATGAAAGTGGGACTAGGGAAAAATGTGGGAAATTTGTAGTATGCATGGAATGCAAATCTATTCTAAAAAACATTTTAAAAATATGTTTTAAGCCTAATTCTCATGCTGAATTCTTTGATGAGAAATAAAAAAGGTTCATCTTAAGTTATTCAAAAATTGTTTTTGCTTACTAATAGAACTTCCAGCTCCAAGTCATGAAGTAGAACAAATTAGATATACAAAAGATACCAATCCAGTTTGAAGAAAACAAGTGATTCTTTTCAGGCTCTGTATTCACTAGGCACTGCAATGTTCCTTTTCTATTATCAATCATGTTTTACAGAAATATGAAAACAGGATTCCTAAAAGATGTAAATACAGCACTTATATCAAACCATCTCTCTTAAATACCTATCTGAATTCTCTTTTTAATTTCCCTTTCTCATCTCAAGGAACATTCACTAGCAAATTATGTATCACCCTTTTTTGCCAGAGAGTTTTATGCATGCTTAGATTAGTCACTTAGTCATAGCTTACAAAATTCTAGTGAGGAAAGTCTACTTATGTCTTTGTTATTGTCTGGTGATAATATCATCTTCAGAAGTATATCATCTTCAAATTCACCCTCTGAACTTTTGGAGCCCTCAGAAAGGACACACTGGTTGTGATAAGATCTGTGTCTCAAGACAGGCTAATATGGAAATTGTGGGTACTATACTGGAAACTTCATAAGATTTTTTCCAAAAGTCATGATAAAGTGCTGTTCTTTACTGTCAGTAGAGGATGATGGAAAGAACACTAGACTAAGAGTTCAGGAGATGAGGTTAAGATGAGTTTAAGAGCACTGGACTAAGAGTCCAAAGAAATGAGCTATGCCTGCAGTATCAACATGGATAAATTATTTCACAGCTTTGGGATTTGGCTTGCTTAAATTATCTAGGGGGTTGGAATTGTCATTTTCATCTCTGAAAATTTAAACAAATATGATAGAAGATGGTCCTTTTATCAATTTGTCTTTTGTTTTAACTTTTAACCCCTTATTTATCAATTTATCGTTTTCCTAAACATTTTGAAGAGCCCTCATAACACTCCTACTCACCACACCTTCTACTCAAGGTCATTTTTTTTTTAGCTATCTAAACTTTTATTTCTCAGCAATTTTGTTCAACATGTTCTGGCTTTGGGATCTTTGCTGTGTAATGCATGGTAAAATTTGGATTGTAGAGATGGGACATTCCAGTGGGCATTTTAAAGTTTCCATGACCTGACCTTCTCTTTTAACACTCAGCTACTCTCATTTATATCTAAGGCTGCTGTGAGTTTGAAGAGAGAGAAACAGGACACCTAACTATTCTTTCTTCATGCTGGTTCAGCTGTAATAAACATAATTAAACTTTGGATAATTTGGTGTCTAAGGGCACATATTTCAGGTTTTCCCATTGCTTGTTCTCAGCCTTAAAGGAAGGGATGACCATAGTACACACTCACTGAACAAAGCTGGCCCACCTTGGACATGTATGAAGTTAGAGACCAGATGGTTTAACTCAGTCTCATGGGCAAGGCTCCTTCACAGACTGTCTCAGGAGGTTGATCAGAGCATGTGCGTGTTTCATTCTACATATGAATAAGTTCACAAACCTATACCAGAATATCTGCTAGTATCTGGATCACACTGTATAAAATGTCCAATGACAATTGTATAACAATTTGTTGCTATTGTTTTGCATTTTTTGAGGTTTCCCTCAAGTTTATTCACTCCTCTTTACTCAGAAACAAATGGATGTACAATCTTGGTATGGTAATTTTCCCAGAGTGGAAAATCCCCCACAGAATATGACCAACTATAAATAATAACTGTTTCCTATGATGCTATTCATATTCATAGGTTAGTATATAACCTCATTTATATTTGTACTTTTCATAGCAATTTTAAATTCTCCATCCCATAAGATGTACATGACTCTGTGTCCTTCCACCTCCCAAAGGAAAAGAGTAGAGACTATCACTCCATGTTATAGTCAGAATGGGCTTCGTCTAGATGTCGAGTGCTATGGTAGGGAGGGAGAGGGCTTTTTGTGCTCCAGCAGTTTATTGACTCTCGGATGATGAGTCAACCATCTCAGACTGTTGGAGGGGAAGGGCCACCTACAGGAGGAAATCACTACCTAGTCATCCTCAGAGGGGCTTCACATGTGGTGCGCTCCCTCCATGAGAGCCTCTGGTCTCTCCTTCTTGCTGGAAAGAGTCCTTTTGTCTCACAAGGACAGAGGGAGAAAAGGACTGTCTGCATATTCTAGAAACTTCTGTCCAATGTCAAATAGAAGAAATGAAAAGGAATCTTGAAAAGTCTTTAGAGAAGATCAAAATGCACTGGCTCTTTTGACTCAGAGAAACAAGCAGAAGTTTCTGTTTCCATGGAGCCTGCCTAAATGCTCTCCTCAGAGAAGAGGAAGCAGCAGCCTTATGGGCTCCTAAAGGTGGCCAAACTCCAGCTTTAAGGAAAAGCTAACCTAGAGGGCCCCTTTTGGATGGCAGCTGAGATGTATTTTGCTTTGGGAAACTTTTCCAGGTCCCTGGGCTGGGCAGCTCTGACCTCCTAAAGTCACACGTTACACTTTGCCAAGGCATGTGTAGGTCTTTGGGGATCCCAAGGAGACTCACAAGTTTTATCCATCCTGACACTCTCAAAAGTCTAGGTCTAGCAGAGCTCCATTCATATGGAGAGGAGCTTGTGAGGTTCCTTTTCGTTTTGCAAGCCAGCAAACCAGGTGAGGTTAGGACAACCACAGAACAAAGAGAAGCCTCACGAGACTTAAACTCATGACCTCATTTCCATTAGCACTAATTCAGCCCAGTGCACAGGCAACACAGTGTTCCCAAACAGAATTAACTCATGACTGTTTTTATAGTAGATTCTTTGTTTTTGAAGAGTAACCTGTGGAAATACTATATGAGTGAGTGAAAGTCGCTCAGTTGTGTCCGATTCTTCGCGACTCCATGGATAGTCCGTGGAATATACCAGGCTATAATACTGCAGTGGGTAGCCTTTCCCTTCTTCAGGGGATCTTCCCAACCCAGGGATCAAACCCAGGTCTGCCACACTGCAGGTGAATTCTTTGCCAGCTGAGCCACAAGGGAAGTCCAAGAATATTGGAGTGGGTAGCCTATCCCTTCTCCAGGGAAACTACTATATAGAGAGATGGTTTCTTGATTGGTCATAGAAGTAAAGATTCTTTTGTTATGCTTCTCTGGATTAAGAAAAAGAGAGAGCAATGTTATAAAATAAGATGGCCGCAGTGATGTGTTTAGGTCACCCCATGACAGGCAAATGAATAGGCAGTGGAGTAGGGTAAGTATAGACTATGTGTAATTTACGGCTAGTTATTCCAAGCTATGGAAGTATTTTCTTTCCATTTTGGAAGAGAAAATAAAGTTCTTATTTCTTTGGGCTTCCAGAGAAACATCCTATTTAGAACACAGCTTGAGCAGCCGTGGAAGCAGGAAAGACTTATAATTTGTGTTGCCTGCTTGCTAGTCTTATTTTCTTCCTTGCCTGCTTGTAAAGGGTGTGAATGTGAGGCCCCAAATTTCCTGTCACTGCTAGAGCAAAGTGTTTGGATAGTGTCTAAGGTGTTAGGAACTCAATATATTTAAAAGAATAGCTCATTCATCCTCTTGGGAATAGTTATGACAGAAAATTAATAAAATAGATGGAAAGGACCATGCTTCACACACAGGCAAGGGGCAGCATTCCTGGTATTTGTCAAATTATGTCATGTGAAAATACAGCATTTTAACAGTAAAAATCATGATACACACACACACATATAATTTCACTACTATAACAAAGTATACATAAGCAAACAGGAAGACAAAGAGAAAAATGTCTTGCATGATGGAGCTGTATAAGTTTTTCTTTTAAACTTCTTAAAAAAGATATAGATGTATAATTATTTATTTTTTGTACACACACACACACACACACGATATCTGATAGAGCCTAAAACACCAAAGATCAAGGTATCCTGGCAGTAAGAGGAGGAGAAAACTAGACTTTTGGTGGCATTATGTTTTTTTCTCACTCATCTAACCTGCATTACAGCAATAGCTCTTTGTCCCTTCTTGTGGCCCAGAGTATGGTAACCTTTGTCTCTAAGGGTTCCTGAACTGGGATGCCTGATATAGTCCACCTAGCAGAAATACTGCTTGCATAATGCTTTTGACATCTGTACTCTTCTGTAATTTAATTAATCTCTTCTACTTACAAACACACAAATCCACAGAAAACCTGGGTGGAAATTGGGTGGTGGTGGTGGTTGGTAGCGGGGTGTTATTCTACTAATCTAACAAAATCCTGAAAGGCCAAATCAGTAATTCAACAGCAGACTCAAAAATAAATAAATAAATAAGTGTGATTTATAGGCATTCTCATCTCACACCATTTCCTGTCAAAGAGAGTAATAGCTATTGGGTACAATAAGAACCAAAATATTTTGATTCAAAGAATGATGAAAATGGCTGGAAAACCTATTCACATTCAAGTAAATCTGTGGATTGGAATAATCCTAATCTAACCATATCCTCCTTTATGCATAAGATCCAGAATAACAGCAAATGTTTTCAATGTGTTAACCATAGGCCAATTTAGTAATTCAGTCTTTCATATGTGGTGACTCATATAAACCTCATAACACCACAAAGTAGCCAGCACTATGATATTGATATTAAATACAATAAAACAGATACAGGAAGGTTAACTTACTTGGCTAAGATCACACAACCGGGCGGTGGCTAGAACTCAGACCTGGGCTGTGCTTGTAAAATCAGTCACTTTTTTTTCCTGAAGATGAATGGATTCCTTTTTCTGAAAAAGAACAGAATCTGTCATTTGTCTCATGTCTATGAAAAAGAAATTTTCGGTGATTTAAACGTAATAGCTGACATTTATCAAGTGCTCCCTCTGTGTCAGGGAACTTTTAAGCTCTTTGCTGAAATATCTCACTATTGGCTGCAATAATCCTTTGAGGTATTATTAGCTCTGTTTTAAAGATAAGGAAACTGAGGATCAGAGAACGAATAACTTGTCTAAATTACAAAAAGTAAGAGGAACACAGGATTCAGGTAGTTAGATTCCAGGGCTCATATCCTTTACCATTACTTTCCATATTCAGTGAGTTAGTCAACCACCCATATTTACTGAACACTCAGCTCAGAGTACTTGCAATGCAGGAGATCCAGGTTCCCATTCCTGGGTTGGGAAGACCCCCTGGAGAGGGGATGGCTACCCATTTCACAATTCTTGCCTGGAGAATTCCATGGACAAAGGAGCTAGATGGGCTACAGTCTATAGGGTTGCAGAGTCGGACACAACTGAGCAACTAACACATGAAGTTTAGAGTTAAACTGAAGGGTATCTCCCCTTGGGATGTTATTACTGTCCCCTTGGATGTAGAGTTTGTCTGATACCATGAAGCATGAAGTCCAGGGAGCACCATTAATTAGGACCATTTAAAGCCCATGGAGATTGACTATCAGATGATAAGTTCTTTCCCATGTATTCTGACTAGCTGCAGATGTGAATCCTGCACTCTCTGCCAAAGCATTCTGGGACTTATTATTAATGTTTGAGTATGCCAAGACATGCCAACCTTATATGAGTAACTATCCCTGTCTTGTAAATTGGTAGAGTTGTTACTATTTCTCTGTGATTACATTCTGGGCAGGAAGATGACATCACATTAACTAGTAAAATTTACCTGTGAACTTTGTTCAACATGGTATTCTTGATGTATTCTTTGTAGAAAGGGGAGAAGCTAACAACAGGAATGAATAAATTAAACACCTACATTTCAGAAAGAGAGTAGACTGATAGCTGATTGTCAGGGACTTTACCACCAATAATCTGGATGACCTTACATTTCCTGTAATATTTAAAATCCAGAATTATGTATAATGGTGGGGTTGGGTTCAATGATCTATAGAAGAGACTATTTCTAATATTTAAGTGCTTTATAAATAAGAGGTATATTGTAAAGGAAGATTGGGGGGATTGAGAAGGATGGTGGTGATAGTTTGTGGATATGGACATACAATGAAAAGGCAATTTATAAAGTAAATGAAGTCATTAGAAACAATTATATTAGTAGTCTAGGGATGCCAAGTTGCTGAGTCTGACACTGCAGTTTACGTTTGATCATGCCCTAGCTAATCACAGTTAGCATGTTAATTCATCCTTAGCAGTTTTTATCTATCAGGTCTGGACAGGGTAGGTGAAGACAGTTTATGGGATCAAATTAAGATTGTTGTAATCAGTGTTAAAGCCAAGAGTTGAGAGACTATGGGTCAAGTTGAAAAGGCAAGGCTAGCAGCTAAGGCAGAAGATATGGACTAAGACTTCAAGTTCAAATGGGTTAGTAAATATCAGATCCTGTGTAAGTATTTGGTCGCTGTGTCAGGCTTCATTCCTTCTAGGCCCTACAGTCTCCTGACACCAAGTTAGTGAGCAAGTCTGATCAAAAGCACCCACTGCTGAGAAATAGAAAAAGCATCTGATTAAAAACAAAGCAAAACAAAAACCTAAGTTCAAATCCTGGCTCCAATATCACTGTCACAATAGAAAGGTTAATTAATTTCTCTGAAAAGCAGTTTTTTTCCAACAGCAAAATGGGGGTCAGCTTCCTCCAAGAGAGTTTAAGTATTACATTAGAGCTGTACATGAAATTGCCCCCAAACTAAAATATACCACACACAATGAAAATCGGCTATGAATGCTACATTTCAACTGACAACTCAGACAAGAACTCTTTCAGGAGATGGAGTCTCTTCCCTTTCTGATTTACATGATGCCTAGACACTTGAAAGTTAGCTAGAATCTTCAAAGTCCTATTAAAAATCCCTGTTATAGAAAGGTCATTCATAAACACTCAGACAGTTGAAAGAGCTTAGGATAAGAGTATGCTAAGGACTCAGTGTGGAATTAATAGGAAGATTTCAGCTGTGCAAAAAGATCTCAATACATACTGAAGTTCTATACGACCAGATGCGAGCAGACTGTGTCCTCTGAAGACCAGAGCAATTACTTTCCACCATAGTAATCAGTGTGGAGACTCAGGGAGGCGGGGGTGGTGGATCTCAAACAGCAGCAGCTGGCCACAGAGACAGAGAGGGGCAAAGGCCAAGAGCACTGGACCTGGAAACAAATGACCTACCGAGTGCTAGTGATGACTGTGCTGCTCATCTAATGTGACCTTGCAGACAAGTTTAGTGCCTTTACTACACTTGTGAAGTGAGGGCTGGGACCAGGTGACCTCTAATGTTTCTACCGGTTGTAAGACTATGATTCTGCAAATTGACTGTGCCTAGTATTTGTCCATCAGGTTCCACTGTTCAAAGCATGTTCGTAACTGTTAATCATTGATCCTATTTGGGACAGGCATGGCATATATTTTTATCTTTTTTTTTTATGGATAGAGAGGTAGACACTTGGAGGTTGCGGTACCCATCAAGTTTCATTTTGGGGCCTGAGTCAGGATCTAGATTCAGAAACACTTAGTTGATCTTTTTAAATTATGTCAGAGTTGGATATGTTTCCCTTTAAGGATTCTTGGCAATTATAAATTATTTTGAACTATCATGTGATATGGTGGCTGCTATGGAAACTGCATTAATACATGAAGCATGCAAAGCTTGTCACCACATCAGATGTTGCTGCCCTTTGGCTATGCTAACTTACTCATCTGGCTTTAAAAAAAATTTTTTTTCTTTCTTATTTTTTTCCAAATGCATGCACATTATGCTTATAACCCAAGAAATCTCATTTTGAAGTGACTCATTCTTATGAAATGTATTCAATGACTTGGAACAAAAGATTCTGGTAGAAACACAACCTGGAAAAAATATTCTATTTAAAAATATATACATAGTATTCACTTTGTATTTCTGTGGCTCAACTAAAATGTTGAAGCTATGGAAGAAAAATTAATGAGCTGGCATAATGTTTATATTAAAATTGAAAAGGAAAGCCATGCATTAGTTTAACTATGATTGTTTTTCAATTTAAATAATATATAAAGATATTTAGTATGTCTGCGTTCTGACCAGGCTATGCATTTTTAAACTTGACATACATTTGTGAAATACTGGCATTTATAGGCATCAATGAATCTTAAAAGAGTAGTCATTGCTTTTATATCTGTATAGACTATTAAATATAAATATATATTACATATAGGCATATAATATTTATAATATCTATAAATAGTTACCACCTGCTATAGACTATTTGTGTTCCTCAGAATTCACATATTAAAATCTAACCCCCAATGTAATGATATATGAAGATGGGGCCTTTGGGAGTTAGTGAGGTCATGAAGATGGAACCTTCATAAATGGGATTAGTGTTCTGTTAAGAAGAGACCCCAGAGAGATCCCTTTCCCCTTTTAGCATGTGTGGACAAAGAGGAAAGACTATAGTGTGTGAACCAGGAAGGAGGACCTCTCCAGATACATAATCTGCTGGCGCCTTGATCTTGAAGGGCCCAGCCTCCCAAACTATGAGAAATAAATTTCGATGATTTACAAGCCACTCAGTCTACAGTAGTGTTAGAAGCAGCCTGAAAAGACTAAGACACCACCTACAAGTGCTCCAAAGCTTGATATTCGTGTTTTGAATGCTAGAGCACTCTGTCTTAAGTGTGATTTAATTGTTTTGAAATTGCCCCTGTTCTACCCCTCAAACTAGTGGAGAAGTGGATCCATAAATTATATGGACCAATAGTATTTACTTTCTCCTGCATTCACTGCTTTCATGCAAACCCTTGTATCCTCATTTCTTGGGCCTCTTACTTGCTACCTTCTGATGCCAACTTTGGTTGAGGTGGTAAATAGTCAGTCAGTACTATGTATTTCTTGGTGCCAATTTATAGGCTATTCTCGGAAATTGTCAAGCTTTTATCTGTGGCCAAGTTATAGTGGAGGTAATGAAGATAATGGTGACCTCCTTCAAAAGATCCCATGCGTGTACTGCTACACTCAGTGCCCCCAGCCCTGCAGCAGGCCACCACTGACTCACACCTCTGCTGGAGACTCCTGGACACTCCTGGGCAAGTTTGGGTCAGTCTCTTGTGGGGTCACTGCTTCTTTCTCCTGGGTCCTGGTACACATAAGGTTCTATTTGTGCCCTCCAAGAGTCTATTTCCCAGTCCTGCTAAGTTCTGGCAGCTCTATGGTGGGATTAATGGCGATGTCCTCTAAGAGAGCTTATGCCATACCCAAGTCTGTTGTACCCAGGGCCCCTGTCCCTGTGGCAGTCCATTGCTGACCTGTACCTCCACATGAGATGCTCAAACACAGTTCTGTCTCAGTCTCTGTGGGGTCCCTGGGTCCTGGTGTGCACAAGGTCAGTTAGAGCCCTCTGAGCATCTCTGGAATGGGGTTTGATTCTAAATTCAAATTCGCCTGTCCTACCTTCTTGCAGGGGCTTCTCCTTTGCCATTGGGCAAGGGATATCTCCTTACAGCCCTACAGGTAAATGGCAGGGAGGAAACCCAGCCCTACCCTTCAACAGAAAACTGGATTAAGGATTTACTGAGAATGGTCCCACCCATCAGAACAAGACCCAGTTTCTCCCTCAGTCAGTCTCTCCCATCAGGAAGCTTCCATAAGCCTTTTATCCTTCTCCTTCAGTCTCCTTTCAGACAGACTGAAAACCACAAACACAGAAAACTAAACAATCTGATCACATGGACCACACAGCCTTGTCTAACTCAATGAAACTATGAGCCATGCTCTGTAGGGCCGAGATGGACTGGTCACAGTGGAGAGTTCTGACAAAATGTGGTCCACTGGAGAAGGGAATGGCAAACCACTTCAGTATTCTTGAGAACCCCATGAACAGTTTGAAAAGGCAAAAAGATAGGAGACTGAAAGAGAAACTCCCCAGGTCAGTAGATGCCCAATATGCTACTGGAGATCAGTGGAGAAATAACTCCAGACAGAAGGAGAGACAGAGCCAAAGCAAAAACACCCAGTTGTGGCTGTGACACGTGGTGGAAGCAAAGTCTGATGCTGTAAACAGCAATACTGCATAGGAACCTGAAATGTTAGGTCCATGAATCAAGGTAAATTGGAAGTGGTCAAACAGGAGAAGGCAAGAGTGAACATTGACACTATAGGAATCAGTGAACTAAAATAGACTGGAATGGGTGAATTTAATTCAGGTGAAAACTATATCTACTACTGTGGACAAGAATCCCTTAGAATGGAGTAGCCCTCATAGTCAAAAAATGAGTCTGAAATGCAGTACCTGGATGCAATCTCAAAAACAGACTGATCTCTGTTTCCAAGGCAAACCATTCAATATTACAGTAACCCAAGTCTATACCCTGGCCAGTAAGGCTGAAGAAGCTGAGGTTGAATGGTTCTATGAAGGCCTACAAGACCTTCTAGAAGTAACACCAAAAAAAGATGTCCTTTTCATTATAGAGGACTGGAATGCAAAAGTAGGAAGTCAAGAAACACCTGGAGTAATAGGCAAATTGGGCCTTGGCATACAGAATGAAGCAGGGCAAAGGCTAATAGAGTTTTGCCAAGAGAATGCACTGGTCATAGCAAACATCCTCTTCCAACAATACAAGAGAAGACTCTACACATGGACATCACCAGATGGTCAACACCGAAATCATATTGATTATATTCTTTGCAGCAAATGATGGAGAAGCTCTATACAGTCAGCAAAAATAAGACTGTAGCTCAGATCATGAACTCCTTATTGCCAAATTCAGATTAAATTGAAGAAAGTAGGGAAAATCACTAGACCATTCAGGTATGACCTAAATCAAATCCCTTAGGATTATACAGTGGAAGTGAGAAATAGATTTAAGGGATTAGATCTGATAGAGTGCCTGATGAACCATGGACAGAGGTTCATGACATTGTACAGGAGACAGGGGTCAAGACCATCCCCAAGAAAAATAAATGCAAAAGAGCAAAATGGTTGTCTGAGAAGGCCTTACAAATACCTGTGAAAAGAAGAGAAGTGAAAAGCAAAAGGGAAAAAAAGATATGATCATTTGAATGCAGAGGTCCAAAGAACAGCAAGGAGAGATAAGAAAGCCTTCCTGAGTGATCAGTGCAAAGAAACCCAGGAAAACAATAGAATGGGAAAGACTAAAGATTTCTTCAAGAAAATTAGAGATACCAAGGGAACATTTCGTGCAAAGATGGGCTCAATAAAGGACAGAAATGTTATCAACCTAACAGAAGCAGAATATATTTAGAAGAGGTGGCAATAATACACAGAAAAACTATATAAAAAAGATCTTCATGACCCAGATAATGATGATGGTATGATCACTCACCTAGAGCCAGACATCCTGGATTGGGAAGTCAAGTGGGCCTTAGGAAGCATCACTATGTACAAAGCTATTGGAGGTGATGGAATTCCTATTGAGCTATTTCAAACCTTGATAGATGATGCTGTGAAAGTGCTGCACTCAATATGCCAGTAGATTTGGAAAACTCAGCAGTGGCCACAGGACTGGAAAAGGTCAGTTTTCAACCCAATCCCAAAGAAAAGAATGCCAAAAAATGCTCAAACTACCGTCCGATTGCACTCATCTCACATGCTAGTACAGTAATGCTCAAAATTCTCCAAGGCAGGCTTCAATAGTACATGAACTGTAAAATTCCAGATGTTCAAGCTGGTTTTGGAAAAGGCAGAGGAACCAGAGAGCAAAATGCCAACATCTGCTGGATCATGGAAAAAGCAAGAGAGTTCCAGAAAAACATCGATTTCTGCTTTATTGACTATGCCAAAGCCTTTGACTGTGTGGATCACAACAAACTGTGGAAAATTCTCAAAGAGATGGGAATATCACACCTCCTACCTGCATCCTGAGAAATCAGTATGTAGGTCAAGAAGCAATAGTTTGAACCAGACATGGAACCATAGACTGTTTCCCAATAAGGAAATGAGTACGTCGAGGCTGTATATTGTTGCCCTGCATATTTAACTTATACGCAGAGTACATCATGAGAAACACTGGGCTGGATGATGCACAATTGGAATCAAGATCACCGGGAGAAATATCAATAACCTCAGATATGCAGATGACACCACCCTTATGGCAAAAGGCAAAGAACAACTAAAGAGGCTCTTGATGAAAGTGAAAGAAGGAAAGTGAAAAAGTTGGCTTAAAGCTCAACATTTAGAAAACTAAGATCTTGGCATCCAGTCCCAACACTTCATGGCAAATAGATGGGAAACAGTGGAAACAATGACAGACTTTATTTTTTGAGCTCCAAAATCATTGTATATAGTGACTGCAGCCATGAAATTAAAAGACGCTTGCTCCTTCTAAGAAAAGTTATGAAATTAAAAGATGCTTACTCCTTGGAAGAAAAGTCATGACCAACCTAGACAGCATATTCAAAAGCAGAGACATTATTTTGCTGACTAAGGTCTGTCTAGTCAAGGCTATGGTGTTTCCTGTGGTCATGTATGGATGTGAGAGTTGGACTGTGAAGAAGGCTGAGCGCCAAAGAATTGATGCTTTTGAAGTGTGGTGTTGGAGAAGACTCTTGAGAGTCCCTTGGACTGCAAGGAGATCCAACCAGTCCATTCTGAAGGAGATCAGCCCTGGGATTGCTTTGGAAGGAATGATGCTAAAGCTGAAACTCCAGTACTTTGGCCACCTCATGTGAAGAGTTGACTCATTGGAAAAGACTTTGATGCTGGGAGGGATTGGGGGCAGGAGGAGAAGGGGACGACAGAGGATGAGATGGCTGGATGGCATCACTGACTCATTGGACGTGAGTCTGGGTGAACTCTGGGAGTTGGTAATGGATGGGGAGGCCTGGCGTGTTGTGATTCATGGAGTCGCAAAGAGTCGGACACGACTGAGTGACTGAACTGACTGACTGATGACCAACCTATACAGCAGATTGAAAAGCAGAGACATTACTTTGCCAACAAAGGTTTGTCTAGTCAAGGCTATGATTTTTCCAGTAATCATGTATGGATGCAACAGTTGGACTATAAAGAAAGCTGAGTGCTGAAGAATTGATGCTTTTGAACTGTGGTGTTGGAGAAGACTCTGGATCTCCCTGCAGTCCAAGGGACTCTCAAATCAGTCCATCCTAAGGGAAATCAATCCTGAATATGTGTTGGAAGGACTGATGTTGAAGCTGAAATTCCAATACTTTGGCCACCTGATGTGAACAGCTGACTGATTTGGAAAAGATTGAAGGCAGGAGAAGGGGAAGAGAGAGGCTGAGATGGATAGATGGCATTGAGTTTGAGTAAACTCTGGGAGTTGGTGGTAGACAGGGAGGCCTGGCATGCTGCAATACCTGGGGTTGCAAAGAGTTGGACACAACTGAGGAACTGAACTGAACTGTGAAGCTTTTATTTGTATTTCTCTGATTATAATGAGTTGGATTTTTATATATCTATTAATTATATGACAAAATAACTAGTCGCGTTTGGCCATTTTGCTTACTGATTTATATTAATGATTTAGATGTAAAAGGAATTAAACATTTTAATAGAATGGAAAATGTTAATATTTGATATATTAAAGGTTTAAATTGTATGTAATAGGCAAATCTATTTTGTCTTCATACATATTATAATAATTTCATTCTTAGAAGGTTCTTATCTTCCACACTGAAAAATCTGCATGTATTTTATAGTTTTAGATGCTACTTTTAAACTTTTCATCATTTCAATATGTTTAGATGTAATGCCAACTGAGAATTGGCTTTTGTTTTCAAAATAATTTTTCCAACACAATGTTAAGTATAATACATCCTTTTCTTATGGATCTGTGACATTTTAAACCCTATATTGAGATTCTAGTATTTACCCTAGGGTTTCTCTAGTATCTGTCTCTCACTTCTTTAAGACACTACCTGACTATATTACCTATTGCATCTTCAAAATAAAGTTTATAATCCAATAGCATAGTTCCTTCCTTAAGATGATTCACAAGTCTCATTTAATTTTTCCAGATAAGCTCAATAAATCCTCACCCCCCATCAATATTCCCAATGTTTTTTTCCTGTTTCATTTCTATTTACTTTATTTGTTCTGCCTAATTTTTAACATTTATCTCAAACTTGTAAGAAGTCATTATGTTGCCAGAAATAGTACACACTGAACTGAGAAATTATAGCACTGTTTGTACAGAGCACCTTAGATGAATACGAGTTAACATTGGGCAGGAGTTCAGAAAGACATTGCAAAAGTTGTTCTGTGTTCATGCAACTTGAAAAATGGACAATTGAATACAGATTTTTTTCTTTAAAGCAAGAGTGGTAGCAATAAAGAATTAATATCTTATACTGGGAAGACATGAAATGTTTAACTGGTAAGTTCAGATATATTACTAATTCAAGTATTCTTAGCCCCAAGAGCAAGAAATTTCTTTACCTGGGGAAATTTGCTTGCGATTACACTAACATGGTATAGAATATTTGCACTGAACAAAGTTACAAGCAAGACTCATGTCTCTAGCAGTTATGGCATTGCATGCTTTCATAGGAATTACAAGACCAATGGAATTACGATTTGAGGTCTTTAATGGAGGAAAGAAATCGATATTTTTTAAAATGTCACATTTATGAGGCAGTGAAGTATCACAGATAAACAAAGATTTGAAACCAGATTCCCCTATGTACTGGTGGTTTGATGATGGACAGTTCCTGAGCCAATCTGATTTTAGTTTCTTCATTGAAAAAATATTTTGTAAGGAATGTAAAAAAGATCAAAGGACATAATGCAGTGATCTACAAACTAGGAGCACTTGAAACACAGTACTAATAAATGTTAATAATTATGCATTACAATTAATGAGAAATTTTTAAGCAAATAGAAACTCCTAATACTAGGACATCAACAAATCACTGTTACGGGTTATAAAAACATAGAAAACACAGCTCACAGACAAGAAAAGGTAGATCTAAACAGAATCAGGACAGGGACAACTCTAACTGATCCTTTCTAAGGAATTTAATGTATTCATAGAAAGATAAACATTGAAACATTTAATCTTATAAAAGATAGGACTTCTTGTAAATGGTGCTTGACTCTAGAACTTTGTTTGAATTAAACTGTTTGAAACTGGAAATGTAACTGATTACATTTGTTTGAAACAAAGGCCACGCCTAAAAATAATAGGAACAAAAAGCTGTATATATGAAAGATCACCAACTGTGTGTAAGGGAGACAAAGTATAGGGAAGCGGTCATTTTGGACATACACCCAAGAACATCAAGACAGAGACAAGTTCAGAAAACAAAGAAATTCATTTGCCAACAGAAATATCCTCAATCTAAAGAAATTTGTTTTCTGTGTTGGGAAAGTATAAGCTATATCATTAAATTTGTCCCCAAGACGTATCACAAGTTCCATAACATTTGAGGTGAAACATGCATTATGGACTGTAGAAAAAAGAGGTCCTAAGTTAATAACCAATCAGATAATTATGGGAGAGAAATGGAAAAATTGGAACTTATTTTAAACTTATGGCCTGATTAAAAACCTGAAGAAACAAAACAAAAAACAGTGCTGTGACCATTTGTCTCCAGTGATACAGAAGTAGTTGAAGTAATTTCTGAACAGATTAATAGCAGAAGTCCATACAGAAGGTATAAAATGTACCGTAACTTTTTCAGATAAGTTATCAACACCCAAGGGAAATTTATAACCCTACTAAGAGAGTTAGAGAATTATCAGAGTAAGACAACATCCTGAAAAGATAAGAGACAGAAAATATTATTGAGTCTGTGTGCCTAAGTTCTAAATATACTCACAGACAATAGCAATTTGTTGAAAAATGTTTGGACATGGGACTTCATTTTCTGTAGAACTGACAATTCTGTTCTTACATATAAATTATAATAGAAAAAAATCACTTAAAAAAAGATTGAAATTAAGAAAATGATGTTCCTTAAAATGTAAACAGTAAATTCTTAGACAGGACATCTCATCAGGTGATATTTCAAGAATGTGTAAACTCCTTTGATGTCCACAGGAGTTACCAGGATTGATTGACCTTATGACATTGCCACTCAAATACATTTCATAGCAGAATGAGATACTAAGAAGCAGAAAATAAGTAAGAAGAAGTAAAGGGGGCAGGGAGGGGAAGAAAGAGAAGTTAATGAATTCATCAGTTGTGATACTCATCAGATGACCAAAATACATTTCTCAGATATATTTGGTCTTCATTCATAGTTCTTGCCACACAGCTCCCAAAACCCTTGGGTTTTCTCCCATCACAATTGGGTTTATGTTAATGAAGGTGACTTTTGGATCCCACCCCCGGGTGGCTGGTTGCCAGGAGAACCAACCATGTGAATAGAGGATTAGAACTTTCAGTCCCATCACCTGATTTTCCAGGAGGGGAAAGAAAGGCTTGAGGTTCAATCAATGACTTAGTCAGTCATAACTATATAAGCATGAAATATCAATCCATTCCAGTATTCTTGTCTGGAAAATTCCATGGACAGAGGAGCCTGGCAGGCTACAATCCATGGGTTGCAAAGAGTTGGACATGACTGAGCACGCACATGCATGCGACTATATAGTGTAGCCTCTATAAAACCCAAAAGGACAGCTCTTTGGCCCTTTTCAGAGAGTTTCCACACTAGGGAGCC
Organism: Capra hircus; assembly: GCF_001704415.2. NCBI lineage: Eukaryota > Metazoa > Chordata > Mammalia > Artiodactyla > Bovidae > Capra > Capra hircus. The sequence continues at coordinate 79,485,666 of NC_030811.1, forward strand.
AGAACACTTCCACTTGCCACTGTGCTGAGCCCCAGCTTCCACAAGGATGCACGATTCTTTGTTTGGGACCTATGTATCTCTTTACCTGGTTGTTGATTTGTATAATTTAATACCCTTTTACAATAAATTGGTTACTGTATGAGCAAATAGATTTTCTTAAGTTTCTGAGTGAGCCATTCTAGCAAATTAATTGAACCCGAGGAGAGGGTCGAGGAGACTACTGACCTAGAGCCGGTACCTCAGAAGCACAGGTAAAAACCTGGGCTTGCAACTAGCATCTGAAGTGAAGAGTGGTTTTGTGGAATTGAGGCATCTAGCTGTGGAGTCTGACTCCATCTCTAAGTACAGTGTCAACACTGAGTTCTCCAACATCCTGCTGGCATCTGAGAATTGCTTGTTGGTGTGGAAGCCTCCAAACACACATGTTGGAATTGGGTTCAGGAACCCTTTCATCCATTCATTTATTTTTATCACTAATTTAGCAAATGTTTACCAAGTGCCTGCTTATATTCCAGTCAGTGCTCTAGGTGCTGGTGATACAATAATTAATGAAGCTGTCATCCTCTCAGGTTTTATGGTAGCAATGAAGATGTGCAGGCATGTTCAATTGTGTCTGACTCTTGGCAACCCCATGGGCTGTAGCCTCCTTTGTCCATAGGATTATCCAGGTGAGAATACTGCAGTGGGTTGCAATTTCCTGTTCTAGGGGACCTTCCTGACCCAGGGATCAAACCCATGTCTCTTGTGTCTCCTGCATTAGCAAGTGAGTTCTTTATCACTCTGCTACCTGGGAAGCCCACAAAGATGTGACTGCACGTAAATTAATTTATAATATTAGATAGTACTAAGTGCTATAAAAAGTATAGAGTACCAACATCCACAATGTTAATGAAATCTCAGGAGGTACAGAGCAGGCCCAATGTAAATAACCTGGAAAAGTAGGCTGAATGTAAATAACCCAAATGAATGTCGCCAGGAGAATCCCAAGGAAGTTAAGGAAATTAAGTCAGTATCTGTGATAACTCACAGTGTGGCAAATTCTGCAGCTCCCTGCCCAGGGCTGACTTACCCCTCTCCAAGTTGGTAGAGAAACAAAATTCCACCACCGCACAGTGTTTCTCACTCAATGTTATATATCCTCGGAGCAGGTGCAATGAATGACTGAAGAGCGAACACATAGGCCCAGCCCTTCACATCAAATAGAGACAACTCTGAAAGGCCATCACAGCTCCAGATCTCCAAGTGAGATCAGCTGAGGCCTTGGCCGTAAATGCGCGATTGGTCAGCTCCTGCCCCTTGTTGCCTCCACCCTTAATTCCTTACAGGTGTGTCTCCTGAAGACCCTTCCTGGTAAACATTCTGCCCGAAATTCTCCATCTTGTAATGCATTTCCAGGGATCCAGTCTAACACAGATATACTGAAGGAAGTCGAGTGATTACCTAAGAAGCTTGGTGAAAATTAAGTACAGACTTTTTTTCTTCATGTACTAATTGGCTATTTGTATATCTTCTTTGGAGAAACATCTATTTAGATTCTCTGCCCATTTTTAAAATTGGATTCTCTCTCTCTATTTTTTTATTATTGAGTTGCAAGTTTTCTTTATATATTTTGGGCAAAAACTCCTTTTGAGGTACATGATTGGCAGATATTTTTTCTCATTATGTGGGTTGTCTTTTCACTTTTAAAAAATTTGATTTTTACTTGGAGGATTATTGCTTTTCAGTGTTGTATTGATTTCTATCATAGAACAGTGTGAATCAGCCATAAGTATACAATGTCCCCTTACCTCTTAACCTCACTCCCACCCCATCCCACCCCTCTAGGCTGTCACAGAGCATTAGCCTGAGCTCCTTGTGTTATACAGCAACTTCCTGTGATCTATTGTACATACGGTGATATATATGTTTTGATGGTACTCTCTCAACTCGTCCCACCCTCTCCTTCCCCCACTGTGTCCACAGTCTGTTCTCTATGTCTGTGTCTATTCCTGCCCTGCAAGTAGATTCATCAGTACCATTTTTTTTAGATTCTATATATACACATTAATATACAATATTTTTTTCTCTTTCTGAACTTACTTCACTTGGTATAAGAGGCTCTAGGTTTATTCACTTCACTAGAACTGACTCAAATTCGTCCCTTTTATGGTTGAGTAGTATTCTGTTGTATATACGTACTACATCTTCATTATCCATTCATCTGTCGATGGATGTCTAGATTGCTTTGGCATCCTGGCTATTATAAATAGTGCTGCAATGAACTTTGGAGTACACGTATCTTTTTTTCAATTATGATTTTCTCAGTGTATATGCCTGGGAGTGGAATTGCTACATCATATGTTAGTTTTAATCTTAGCTTTTTAAGGAACTTCCATACAGTTCTCCATAGTGGCTGTATCAATTTACATCCCCACCAACAGTGCAAGAGTGTTTCCTTTTCTCCATATCCTTGCCACCATTATTGTTTGTAGATTTTTTGACCATGGCCATTCTGACTGGTGTGAGATGATACCTCTTTGTTGTTTTGATTTGTATTTTTCTAATAATGACAATGAGCAGTTTTTCATGTTTATTGGTCATCTGTATGTGTTTGGAGAAATGTCTGTTTAGGTCTTCTGCCCGATTTTTATTGAGTTGTTTCACTCTCATTTTAAAAACCTTTATTTTTTATTTAAAAATTTTAAATTTTATGCAATTTTAAGGTTACTTTCCACTTACAATTATTTCTTAAGTAAAGTTTTTATATGAAAGGAAATAAGTACAAAATTTGGGGGTAAATTTTGATGCTGAAGAAATATGAAACATGCAAATAACATTCACTGAAAACTTAGAAACTTGGGCTCATGTCTGTTTAAAAAAATACTTAAATTTTTTTTCTTTATGCTTGAAAGGGCTATCTACAACTCCTTATCAAGACCTTTTAATGATGATCTTTTCAAATTACTGATAGTCACCATCAAGGAAAACCTTTGTTCATGCAGATATATGAGATACAATTTAAATATATTTAAAAACTGTTTAAAAATTCAAAACTATTGAATTTATGTGTAAAGCTATTAAATAGATTGTTTCCTTCATTAATACTTTAATGATAAAATTTCTTATAATAACTGTAGTAGATTTCAAATTCATTCAAACTTTTTCAAATCAATAATTTCAAAATAAGGTGGCTATTTCAAATATAGAATACAAATACATTGCTAGGACTGTAACCTGGCTGCTAGCTTAGATGACTCTAAATTTGCACTTGGATTGCAAGAGGAACATAATGTATGTAAAGACAGTTTAAGATACTAGCCCTGTTGCTGCTGCTGCTGCTAAGTCACTTCAGTCGTGTCCAACTCTGTGCGACCCCATAGACGGCAGCCCACCAGGCTCCCCCATCCCTGGGATTCTCCAGGCAAGAACACTGGAGTGGGTTGCCATTTCCTTCTCCAATGCACGAAAGTGAGAAGTCAAAGTGAAGTCGCTCAGTCGTGTCCCACTCAGCGACCCCATGGACTGCAGCCTACCAGGCTTCTCCGTCCATGGGATTTTCCAGGCAAGAGTACTGGAGTAGGGTGCCATTGCCTTCTCCGTGCTAGCCCTGACCTTGGCCTATATATCATGCTCTTTTGTGTGCCTGGAACATACAACATGCAGCAGCTCAATGGACTGCACACCCAGAGTGGCTGCTGATATAGATGTCCCAGTGGTAGAGGATTTACACTCTTATTATAGAGCAGTACCTACTGGAGGTTTTATGTGTTCACTGTTCACAGGGATGCTGGGCACACTTTCTGGCTTGTTTGCTCTGCCTGGACCATTGTCTGAGAAACTCAGGGAGAAAGGACTTCAGTGATCTATATTTCACGGCACACCCAGAACTCTTCTGTGGCAGCACATGCTGTGCTACATACAAATTGGGTAGCTCAGGGATATACTTCTAGGAGTACATTCTCAGATGACCAATAAAGGATCTCAGGGAAATATGCAGATCTTAAGCAGTTTAACTGGGATAAAGGAAGTAAGACTTATAGCCTCAGCAATTCGTGACATTTACCAAGCCAACAGCAACAAAATTTGCAAGCTGGAAAACAGATGGACTGGCTGAGCATACCTGAAAAAGAGGAATCCTAAGGAAGCGGTGTTCTGAGGCCTGAGAAGCCTCCTGATTTAAAGCAGAGAATTATCAAAACAGTCAGGAGCAGGTAACACCACATGCCTCCAGAAATAAAAGTGAAGCGAGAGAAGCTAAAATGAAGAAAACTGGGGGAAACTACAAAGTAGTTGGAACTCTAGTCCCTCTTCCCTGCTATCCCACTGGATAGAAGACAAAGGACTCATTTCCCTGGAAAAGGTAAGACTGAGGATCCTCGGAATGAGCATCAAGTGCATTGAATGAAAATATTGGTATCACATAGACAGTAGGAGATGCATTGACTAGATGCATCTTCAGGCTGGGTTAAAGTCCCCAGCTTTTTTTCTGCTGAACTACCAGAATTCTTATAGCTAGAACTTTACCCACCAAGTAGGAGATGAAGAGAACACTCTGGGGAAGGTGACCAGCTCAAAAGAAGAGGAATAAAGGCTCTAATACTTGTGATTCATTCACCTAGTCAAACTTTAAAGTCAAAAATCCCACACACATGCTCAGTGTTTCCACTCAAAATTTTGGATCATCTCCTTCCTTCATCTGTGGGTTCTCAACTCTAGTTTTCTCTGCTATCTGGTGACAACTTTCCAAATTAAAGTTTCTATTTCTTCATCTACTGTCATTACTTGGCAGTACTGGGGACAAAAATTGCCCTTTTTCCTGCCCTTTCCCCTGAAACCTTGAGGCTGAAGCTGGAGCACTTGATATAAACTTCAAACTAATCACAACAGATCATATATGAACAACCCTCAGGCCTGCTACTATGTGGGCAACTCAGAAAGTTTAGCGGAACAACCAATGCCATCACCAAAGACATTCAAACTGCAAACCAGGAGATCCACTGGTTGGCCACTGCTGTCTCTGAGTCCAGCATCCAGAAATCTCAACTGACTGTGCTCTGGACTCAGAAACTGGCTTTCCAATTATTAATGTTTGCTCTTCTTCTATTTGTATAGAAAATGCTTTCATTAAATGCTTGACTGGTAGTATCACCCAGCATATATCCTCTGCTAACAAATGCCAGCAGATGCTTCAGTTGATCTTTATGGATAAAATTCAACCAATGAGAAATGGTCTTAAGTTAGAAGAGACATTCTTCTTTCCGTGAACAAGAGGAGAGACTGACAAGGATTCACTCCTTCACCAAACTTTAGTCTAGTTCTTCTGAGCCAGACAAAGCCCCATTCTTGGGCATGTTGCCCAACAGCCCGATTTTACCCAGAACCCACTGACCCTTGGTATCTGATCACCCTCGATAGTTGATGTCTGGTCACCCTGGCTGCTGGCTGACTTCACTGAGAATCCTGTTAGATGGGTTTAACCAGAATCCCTTTTGCCTGTCCTGTTTCCTCTTAGTAAGTGTCCACTCCCACTACCTTCCTTCCATCTTCTCTTTGGCTGGAAATTCCCACTTTTTCTTGCATTCAGAATTGAGCCTAGTGCTATACTGAGGTTTCTTTTCTCCTATTGCAACGGTTCTGGAGTGAAATCTTTGTTTTCACTATTATCATCTTAACGACTATCAGACTCTGGTTTTTCTTTGACAAAGGGAGCCATCTGTCTACCAAAACTAAGGAAAGAGATTCCACAGGACTGCTTGGAAGAAATTATTTTATTGGTGAAAAGTTAAGCCTGTGGGAAGCGTCTAGTTTCTCTTTCAGAATTTTTTTTTTTACATTTTTGACTTTAAGAAAGCTAATTGCTATTACATATTCTATTGTCTTATATTTGGTTGATCACTGGGGTCAGCATCAAAAGAAATGTATTATATAACTTTTTATTTCTGAAATTATGTTGTAAAATTAATTCAACTACTGTATTCTATGAAGGAGAAATAGAATGAAAAGAGATTAAGGGTTTTTGTTGCCATTGTTGTTTGTTTCTTTTCATTTTTTTTTTTTATTCTCAGCAGCCAAGAATAATCTCTAAGCCAATAAAAGATTGTGTGATGCTAATGATATTGAGGGAGATCTTATTGATAGTAATCTGTGATTAATTGTAACACAGAAACTAGTTTATGAATGGGTGGCAAAGGACATGTAATTAAAAGAAAATCACAGGCAGTTTGCCAGTATCCAAAGTCTGTGGAGAAAATGAGAGTGATCCCATGAAGGAAGTATGAAGAGAATCCTGAATTCATATGAAAGTTTATAATGCCTCTGATGTATGGGTTGGTGCCAGTGGAATTTGACTCAGCAGGAATCAAGACCAATATCCTAGGAAATGATGCTTCAGAAAGATGAAAGCACAAGGTAAAAGCTTAGACAATTAGGTGCTCTCATCTACAAAGGAGGCTTGAGAATCATGCCTAAATTTTCTGAAAACAGGAAATCTACCTTTCAGGGAGAACAACAGCCATGCTGTTTCGATACTGACTATCCTAGATCAGCAGCATTCACTTAGTAATGGAACCCTTTTCAGATTACTATATTTTTTTAAATTAACTCATATAAAAGAAAGCAGAGAAGAATTAGATTCTATTTCCCAAATTGTGCAACTCTTCCCCTCAGGCTTGGAACTGAGAAGTGCCCTGACCCAACTCCTACCACCCCCATGCTTAAAATCTAGTATTAACTAAGTTAGAAGTAAAGTATTCTTTAATACGATTGCTTTAGCATCTTCAAAGAATTTTAGATTGCTTAACACAGAGAGTAGGTCTTGCTTAACACAAGAAAGATCTTGTTTGTGATCGTGTAGATTGCTTGGACAAAGTGTTATTGTTGTTTTTAGAATAAAATCTTCATCTAGTGAGGCATCTACAGGCTTCCTTCATTGCTCAGTTGGTAAAGAATCTGCCTGCAATGCAGGAGACCCCTATTTGATTCCTGGGTCAGGAAGATCTGCTGGAGAAGGGATAGCCTACCCACCCTAGTATTCTGGCCTGGAAAATTCCAGGAACTATATAGTCCATGGGGTCGCAAAGAGCTGGACACCACTGAGTGACTTTCACTTTCCCTAATCAGTACACTCTGTCTCCTTTAACTACCTCCGCATGTGCAACAGCTGGGCATGTCCTACATATACTGAAAACACAACACCATACAGAGGAATTTCGCTGTTAATGTTGCTTATATCATACAAATAATATATAAATACATGTAACAGAACCTTCAGGTATGAGCTAAATCAAATCCCTTACAATTATACCATGGGAGTGACAAATAGATTCAAGGAATTAGATCTGATAGAGTGCCTGAAGAACTATGGACAGAGGTTCATGACCTTGTACAGGAGGCAGTGATCAAGACCATCCCCAAGAAAAATAAATGTAAAAAGGCAAAATGGTGGTCTGAAGAGGCCTTACAAATAGCTGAGAAAAGAAGAGAAGTGAAAGGGAAAGGAGAAAAGGAAAGATATACCCATTTGAATGTCCAAAGAATAGCAAGGAGAGATAAGAAAGCCTTCTTCAGTCATCAGTACAAAGACATAGAGGAAAGCAACAGAATGGGAAAGACTAGAGAACACGTCAAGAAAATTAGAGATACCAAGGGAACATTTCATGTAAAGATGGGCTCAATAAAGGACAGAAATGGTATGGATCTAACAGAAGCAGAAGATATTAAGAAGTAGCAAGACTACACAGAAGAACTATACAAAAGTGGTCTTAGCGACCCAGATAACCATGATGGTGTCATTACCCACCTAGAGCCAGACATCTTTAGGGTTTTAGCCAGACATTTTTAGGGTTTCCTTAGGCTTCCTGTGGTCAGCAAAACAATATACATGACTGGGACTTAAGATTGTAGTACACTCTGGCAATATCTTTTGGCTTCTTTGAGTTATCTTATAAAGAAATGTCTTTACGTTTTTCATTATCAATTCTGGAGTAGAACAGGCCTCAAAAGTGATGTTTTACGCCATGATTAGTATCGTCTATGGTTTTTCCAGTGCTCGTGTATGGATGTGAGAGTTGGACTGTAAAGAAAGCTGAGTGCTGAAGAATTAATGCTTTTGAACTGTGGTGTTGGAGAAGACTCTTGCGAGTCCCTTGGACTGCAAGGAGATCCAACCAGTCCATCCTAAAGGAAATCAGTCCTGAATATTCATTGGAAGGACTGATGCTGAAGATGAAACTCCAATACGTTGGCCACCTGATGCAAACTGATTCCTTGAAAACTTTGAAAAGACCCTGAGGCTGGGAAAGATTGAAGGCAGTAAGATAAGGGGATGGCAGAGGATGATATGGTTGGATGGCATCACTGACTTGATGGATATGTGTTTGAGCAATCTCTGGGAGTTAGTGATGGTTAGGGAAGCCTGGAGTGCTGCAGTTCAGGGGGTCACAAAGAGTTGGACATGACTGAGTGACTGAACTTAACTGATAATATGTATGTGCATGTGTATGCAAAGTTGCTTCATTTGTGTCTGATTCTATGTAACCCTATGGACTGTAGCCAGCCAGGCTCCTCTGCCCATGGGATTTTCCAGATAAGAATGCTGGAGTAGGTTGCCATTTCCTTCTCCAGAGGATCTGCCCAACCCAGGGATCAAACCCATGTCTCTTATATCTCCTGCATTGGCAAGTGGGTTTTTACCATTAGTGCCACCTGGGAGATATATATATGTGTGTGTGTGTGTGTGTATATATATATATATAGCCAATGGGAGGTGTATATATATATATACATATATATATATTTAGAAAAAAGTAGAAAATAAACTAAGAGGAAAAATCACCTATTTTCTAAACACTCAGAAAAATAACTAATACCGTTTTGGTGTAAAGACTTCATATTTCTTGAGGTATGCCTGTATTGCTATGAACTTTCCTCTTAGCACTGCTTTTATAGCGTCCCACAGGTTTGGGGTTGTTGTGTCTTCATTTTCATTAGTTTCTATGCATATTTTGATTTCTTTTTTGATTTCTTCTGTGATTTGTTGGTTATTCAGAAGTGTGTTGTTCAACCGCCATATGTTGGAATTTTTAATAGTTTTTCTCCTGTAATTGAGATCTAATCTTAATGCATTATGGTCAGAAAAGATGCTTGGAATGATTTCGATTTTTTTGAATTTATCAAGTTTAGATTTATGGCCCAGGATGTGATCTATCCTGGAGAAGGTTCCATGAGCACTTGAAAAAAAGGTGAAATTCATTGTTTTGGGGTGAAATGTCCTATAGATATCAATTAGGTCTAACTGATCTAATGTATCATTTAAAGTTTGCGTTTCTTTGTTAATTTTCTGTTTAGTTGATCTGTCCATAGGTGTGAGTGGGGTATTAAAGTCTCCCACTATTATTGTGTTATTGTTGATTTCCCCTTTCATACTTGTTAGCATTTCTCTTACATATTGCGGGGCTCCTATATTGGGGGCATATATATTTATAATTGTTATATCTTCTTCTTGGATTGTTCCTTTGATCATTATGTAGTGGCCTTCTTTGTCTCTTTTCACAGCCTTTGTTTTAAAGTCTATTTTATCGGATATGAGTATTGCCACTCCTGCTTTCTTTTGGTCTCTATTTGCATGGTATATCTTTTTCCAGCCCTTCACTTTCAGTCTGTATGTGTCCCTTGTTTTGAGGTGGGTGTCTTGTAAGCAGCATATAGAGGGGTCTTGTTTTTGTATCCATTCGGCCAGTCTTTGTCTTTTGGTTGGGGCGTTCAACCCATTTACGTTTAAGGTAATTATTGATAAGTGTGATCCCGTTACCATTTACTTTATTGTTTTGGGTTCGAGTTTATACACCCTTTTTGTGTTTCCTGTCTAGAGAATATCCTTTAGAATTTGTTGGAGAGCTGGTTTGGTGGTGCTGAATTCTCTCAGCTTTTGCTTGTCTGTAAAGCTTTTGATTTTTCCTTCGTATTTGAATGAGATCCTTGCTGGGTACAAAAGTCAAATAAATAACCTAACTCTGCAACTAAAGCAACTAGAAAAGGAAGAGTTGGAGAACCCCAGAGTTAGTAGAAGGAAAGAAATCTTAAAAATTAGGGCAGAAATAAATGCAAAAGAAACAAAAGAGACCATAGCAAAAATCAACAAAGCCAAAAGCTGGTTCTTTGAAAGAATAAATAAAATTGACAAACCATTAGCCAGACTCATCAAGAAGCAAAGAGAGAAAAATCAAATCAATAAAATTAGAAATGAAAATGGAGAGATCACAACAGACAACACAGAAATACAAAGGATCATAAGAGACTACTATCAGCAGTTGTATGCCAATAAAATGGACAATGTGGAAGAAATGGACAAATTCTTAGAAAAGTACAATTTTCCAAAACTGAACCAGGAAGAAATAGAAAATCTTAACAGACCCATCACAAGCACAGAAATTGAAACGGTAATCAGAAATCTTCCAGCAAACAAAAGCCCAGGTCCAGACGGCTTCACAGCTGAATTCTACCAAAAATTTCGAGAAGAGCTAACACCTATCCTCCTCAAACTCTTCCAGAAAATTGCAGAGGAAGGTAAACTTCCAAACTCATTCTATGAGGCCACCATCACCCTAATACCAAAACCTGACAAAGATGTCACAAAAAAGGAAAACTACAGGCCAATATCACTGATGAACATAGATGCAAAAATCCTCAACAAAATTCTAGCAATCAGAATCCAACAACACATTAAAAAGATCATACACCATGACCAAGTGGGCTTTATCCCAGGGATGCAAGGATTCTTCAATATCCGCAAATCAATCAATGTAATTCACCACATTAACAAATTGAAAAATAAAAACCATATGATTATCTCAATAGATGCAGAGAAGGCCTTTGACAAAATTCAACATCCATTTATGATAAAAACTCTCCAGAAAGCAGGAATAGAAGGAACATACCTCAACATAATAAAAGCTATCTATGACAAACCCACAGCAAACATTATCCTCAATGGTGAAAAATTGAAAGCATTTCCCCTAAAGTCAGGAACAAGACAAGGGTGTCCACTTTCACCGCTACTATTCAACATAGTTCTGGAAGTTTTGGCCACAGCAATCAGAGCAGAAAAAGAAATAAAAGGAATCCAAATTGGAAAAGAAGAAGTAAAACTCTCACTGTTTGCAGATGACATGATCCTCTACATGGAAAACCCTAAAGACTCCACCAGAAAATTACTAGAGCTAATCAATGAATATAGTAAAGTTGCAGGATATAAAATCAACACACAGAAATCCCTTGCATTCCTATACACGAATAATGAGAAAGTAGAAAAAGAAATTAAGGAAACAATTCCATTCACCATTGCAACGAAAAGAATAAAATACTTAGGAATATATCTACCTAAAGAAACTAAAGACCTATACATAGAAAACTATAAAACACTGATGAAAGAAATCAAAGAGGACACTAATAGATGGAGAAATATACCATGTTCATGGATCGGAAGAATCAATATAGTGAAAATGAGTATACTACCCAAAGCAATTTACAAATTCAATGCAATCCCTGTCAAGCTACCAGCCACATTTTTCACAGAACTAGAACAAATAATTTCAAGATTTGTATGGAAATACAAAAAACCTCGAATAGCCAAAGCAATCTTGAGAAAGAAGAATGGAACTGGAGGAATCAACTTGCCTGACTTCAGGCTCTACTACAAAGCCACAGTCATCAAGACAGTATGGTACTGGCACAAAGACAGACATATAGATCAATGGAACAAAATAGAAAGCCCAGAGATAAATCCACACACATATGGACACCTTATCTTTGACAAAGGAGGCAAGAATATACAATGGAGTAAAGACAATCTCTTTAACAAGTGGTGCTGGGAAAACTGGTCAACCACTTGTAAAAGAATGAAACTAGATCACTTTCTAACACCCTACACAAAAATAAACTCAAAATGGATTAAAGATCTAAATGTAAGATCAGAAACTATAAAACTCCTAGAGGAGAACATAGGCAAAACACTCTCAGACATAAATCACAGCAGGATCCTCTATGATCCACCTCCCAGAATTCTGGAAATAAAAGCAAAAATAAACAAATGGGATCTAATTAAAATTAAAAGCTTCTGTACAACAAAGGAAAATATAAGCAAGGTGAAAAGACAGCCTTCTGAATGGGAGAAAATAATAGCAAATGAAACAACTGACAAACAACTAATCTCAAAAATATACAAGCAACTTCTGCAGCTCAATTCCAGAAAAATAAACGACCCAATCAAAAAATGGGCCAAAGAACTAAATAGACATTTCTCCAAAGAAGACATACGGATGGCTAACAAACACATGAAAAGATGCTCAACATCACTCATTATTAGAGAAATGCAAATCAAAACCACAATGAGGTACCACTTCACACCAGTCAGAATGGCTGCGATCCAAAAATCTGCAAGCAATAAATGCTGGAGAGGGTGTGGAGAAAAGGGAGCCCTCCTACACTGTTGGTGGGAATGCAAACTAGTACAGCCACTATGGAGAACAGTGTGGAGATTCCTTAAAAAATTGCAAATAGAACTACCTTATGACCCAGCAATCCCACTTCTGGGCATACACACCGAGGAAACCAGAATTGAAAGAGACACATGTACCCCAATGTTCATCGCAGCACTATTTATAATAGCCAGGACATGGAAACAACCTAGATGTCCATCAGCAGATGAATGGATAAGAAAGCTGTGGTACATATACACAATGGAGTATTACTCAGCCATTAAAAAGAATTCATTTGAATCAGTTCTGATGAGATGGATGAAACTGGAGCCAATTATACAGAGGGAAGTAAGCCAGAAAGAAAAACACCAATACAGTATACTAACACATATATATGGAATTTAGGAAGATGGCAATGACGACCCTGTATGCAAGACAGGAAAAAAGACACAGATGTGTATACCGGACTTTTGGACTCAGAGGGAGAGTGAGAGGGTGGGATGATTTGGGAGAGTGGGAATTCTAACATGTATACTGTCATGTAAGAATTGAATCGCCAGTCCATGTCTGACGTAGGGTGCAGCTTGCTTGGGGCTGGTGCATGGGGATGACCCAGAGAGATGTTGTGGGGAGGGAGGTGGGAGGGGGGTTCATGTTTGGGAACGCATGTAAGAATTAAAGATTTTAAAATTAAAAAAAAATAAAAAATTTAAAAAAAAAAGACTTCATATTTCATATATATACATAACTATAAAAAATATATACATTTTTAATTGGATATTGGAACTAAACCTCCTTTCATTACCTACTACTAACAATCCTCTACCATGAAGACTGTGCCATTCCCTGTTGACACATGTTTATTTTCATTCTCAATGATACATAGAATTTCAATATGTATATTTATTCATTTTTACTCAATATCTGTTAATGGGCATTTTTAGGGTTCTGCCTGATTTTTCACTAATAACTCAACAGTGGCCATTATCCTGAATATACATATATACACACACACACACACACACACACACACGTATATTTGCCAACATGTACCATTATTTCTTTATAGTATTAGAATTAGAATTTCTTGGTTAAACAATGTGAAAATGTTGACTTTTTGTTTATGTTGCTAAATGTCCCAGTATAAAGTCTATATGAATTTAAAATCAGAAGTATGCTGGGAGAATGGAAACAAGAAATTCTACCACTCTAGGGCAAGGAAAAGGTCAAAAAAATATCCATTCTTGAAATATTATATATTTTGATGTGTACTGCTTTGAAAAAATTCATTTTTACTCAAACTCAAAAAAGTTTTCAGTTATTTCAGAGAATCTGTTCCCTACTCCTTTACATTTAGCATGACAAGCAGTTTGTGCAAATATCTTTCACATTTAAGAAATAAAAGGAGAATCACAAAAACAGTTTTCTAAAAATGTTGCTTAGAAGAAATAAAATTATAGAAGACAACTAAGAAACTTATGAAAATAAGGATATTTCAAATAAATGTGCAATGTAACTAACGTCATAATTAGTTTTAAAATCAGAGAAGGCAATGGCACCCCACTCCAGTAATCTTGCCTGGAAAATCCCATGGATGGAGGAGCCTGGAAGGCTGCAGTCCATGGGGTCACTAAGAGTTGGGCATGACGGAGCGACTTCACTTTCATGCATTGGAGAAGGAAATGGCAACCCACTCCAGTGTTCTTGCCTGGACAGTCCCAGGTACGGGGGAGCCTGGTGGGCTGCTGTCTTTGGGGTCACACAGAGTCAGGCACGACTGAAGTGACTTAGCAGCAGCAGCAGCAGTTGTAAAATACCTAAAGCATTCAACTTAAGGAGTTAGGAAAAAACGATAAAGAAAAATTCCAGTGGAGTAGAGTCAATGTATATTTTTGCTCATAATTTTAAACTCAAAGCCTAATAGAGCATAAGAATTTCATTATTCAATGAGTCTATAAATTATACATTGTGATTGAGAATTTATAAGTGAGGATTTAATAAAGATGAAAACTTTCTGCATTGCAGGAGAGACGGATTCAATCCCTTGATCCCTAGGTCTGGAAGGAAATGGCAGCCCACTCCAATATTCTTGCCTGGGAGATACCATGGACAGCGGAGCCTGGTAGGCTACAGTCCATGCAGTCACAAGAATCAGACAGGACTTAGGGACTAAACCAACACCAAAAGATAAAATTAATGCTGCTGTTGCTAAGTCACTTCAGTCGTGTCCAACTCTGTGAGACCCCAGAAACGGCAGACGACCAGGCTCCCCTGTCCCTGGGATTCTCCAGGCAAAATTAATGAGGTATGAAAAAAAATGAACCAAAAATCTGAAATATTCTTTTTAATATTTGTATTTTTTAAAAAGCTGTTAGATGATTTTTTTAGCAAGTTTATTTATTTTTGCTTGTTTCCCACCCCCCCCACATCCCCCCACACCCCGCCCCCGCACCCTCACCCCCCGCCACCTGTTTTGTAGAAACAAAGATCCTCCTATGAGATATGACCTTTGGTATCAAAAACTGAAAAGATCTGAAATTTTCCCTACTTGCATGTTGACAAATTAGCCTGCCTTTGTTTTATGCATGGTACTTTAGTCGTTAAGCCATGTCCACTTCTTGGAGCCCATGGACTGTAGCCTGCCAGGCTCCTTTGTCCATGGGATTTCCCAGGCAAGAGTACTGGAGTGGGTTGCCATTTCTTTTCCCCAGGGGATCTTTCTGACCCAGGGATTGAATTCACGTCTCTTACATCTCCTGCATTGCAGGCAGATTCTTTACCTACTGAGCCACCAGGGAAGCATCCCTCTGTTCTATAGGAGCTGGTAAAAGACATCAAACTCCTGGGTCAGTGATGAAGGACTTTATTATTTAGAGCAACAGGAAAAGTTAGAGAATAAACATTTGCATTGGTTCCGCCAGACACAAATCCCACAGGACAATGAAAGGAGGGCTGGGTGATACCTGCATACACAGTGGAGTAGATTAAAGGAGTGGAGAAGGCAATGGCACCCACTCCAGGACTCTTGCCTGGAAAAGCCCATGGAGTGAGGAGCCTGGTAGGCTGCAGTCCATGGGGTCGCGAAGAGTCGGACACGGCTGAGCAACTTCACTTTCACTTTTCACTTTCATGCATTGGAGAAGGAAATGGTAACCCACTCCAGTGTTCTTGCCTGGAGAATCCGGGGGACGTCGGAGCTTGGTGGGCTGCTGTCTATGGGGTCGAACAGAGTCGGACACGACAGAAGTGACTTAGCAGCAGCAATAGATTAAAGGAGAGTAACTCTGAATTTTGACGAGATCTCTAGTCTTTCCCAATCAGTTCTTTTCCTCTATTTCTTTGCAATGATCACTGAAGAAGGCTTTCTTCTCTTTTCTTGCTATTCTTTGGAACTCTGCATTCAGATGCTTATATCTTTCCTTTTTTCGTTTGCTTTTCGCCTCTCTTCTTTTCACAGCTATTTGTAAGGCCTCCCCAGACAGCCATGGTCTTACAAACATGGGCTCGATAAAGGACAGAAATGGTATGGACCTAACAGAAGCAGAAGATATTAAGAAGAGGTGGCAAGAATACACAGAACTGTGCAAAAAATATCTTCACCACCCAGATAATCACGATGGTGTGATCACTCATCTAGAGCCAGACATCCTGGAATGTGAAGTCAAGTGGACCTTAGAAAGTATCACTACGAACAAAGCTAGCGGAAGTATTGGAATTCCAGTTAAGCTATTTCAAATCCTGAAAGATGATGCTGTGAAAGTGCTGCACTCAATATGCCAGCAAATTTGGAAACCTCAGCAGTGGCTACAGGACTGGAAAAGGTCTGTTTTCAATCCGATCCCAAAGAAAGGCAATGCCAAAGAATGCTCAAACTACCGCACAATTGCACTCATCTCACATGCTAGTAAAATAATGCTCAAAATTCTCCAAGCCAGGCTTCAGCAATACATGAACCGTGAACTCCCTGATGTTCAAGCTGGTTTTAGAAAAGGCAGAGGAACCAGAGATCAAATTGCCAACATCCGCTGGATCATCGAAAAAGCAAGAGAGTTCCCGAAAAACATCTATTTCTGCTTTATTGACTATGCCAAAGCTTTGACTGTGTGGATCATAATAAACTGTGGAAAATTCTGAAAGAGATGGGAATACCAGACCACCTGACCTGCCTCTTGAGAAACCTGTAAGCAGGTCAGGAAGCAACAGTTAGAACTGGACATGGAACAACAGACTGGTTTCAAATAGGAAAAGGAGTATATCAAGGCTGTATATTGTCACCCTGCTTATTTAACTTCTATGCAGAGTCCATCATGAGAAATGCTGGACTGGAAGAAACACAAGCTGGAATCAAGATTGCCGGGAGAAATATCAATCACCTCAGATATGCAGATGACACCACCCTTATGGCAGAAAGTATCCGGTCCCATCACTTCATGGGAAATAGATGGGGAAACAGTGGAAATAGTGTCAGACTTTATTTTTGGGGGATCCCAAATCACTGCAGATGGTGACTGCAGCCATGAAATTAAAAGACGCTTACTCCTTGGAAGAAAAGTTATGACCAACCTAGATAGCATATTCAAAAGCAGAGACATTACTTTGTCGACTAAGGTCCATCTAGTCAAGGCTATGGTTTTTCCTGTGGTCATGCATGGATGTGAGAGTTGGACTGGGAAGAAGGCTGAGCGCCGAAGAACTGATGCTTTTGAACTGTGGTGGAGGAGACTCTTGCGAGTCCCTTGGACTGCAAAGAGATCCAACCAGTCCATTCTGAAGGAGATCGGCCCTGGGATTTCTTTGGGAGGAATGATGCTAAAGCTGAAACTCCAGTACTTTGGCCACCTCATGCGAAGAGTTGACTCACTGGAAAAGACTTTGATGCTGGGAGGGATTGGGGGCAGAAGGGGATGACGGTGGATGAGATGGCTGGATGGCATCACTGACTCGATGGACTTGAGTCTGAGTGAACTCCGGGAGTAGGTGATGGACAGGGAGGCCTGGCGTGCTGCGATTCATGGGGTCGCAAAGAGTCGGACACGACTGAGCGACTAAACTGAACTGAACTCTGAATTTAGAGCAGTAATCCTATCTGGTCTTTGCCCTGAAGCGAGAGCGGATATCTGTCTTCAAGGCTCCTTGCCAGCTGGGTGTGTGCATGGTGTGTGGGGGAGTGCTGTCACTCAGTCCTATCTTACTGTTTGGTACCCCACAGACTGCAGCCCACCAGGATCCTCTGTTCATGGAATTTTCCAGGCAAGAACACTGGAGTGGGCTGTCATTTTCTTCTCCAGAGGATCTTCCTGACCCAGTGATTAAACCTACGTCTCCTGCATTGACAGTAGGTTCTTTACCACTAAACCACCTTGGAAGCCCTCTTGCCACATAAACATCCTTAAAAAGATGGCCTAGAATAAAGTCAGTCAGTACCTTTATTTGCAAGATGTACTGAGATGCTGGAAACCCATGGAGAATCATCTCCTGCCAGGAAGAGGGAAAGGAACCACTGTTATTGAATGAGCAGCAGCAAATAGGTTTGTCAGATTATAAAAGAACAGATGGATATTTTTACCAATATTTTCTGTTGGATCACCCATTTTAATGCTAAAGGCAGCTAGGAAACAAACAGCAGTTTCTTGCAATTCCTCACTTCACAATTTCTGAAGTCTAGCAGTTCATTGCTAACCTCCTCATCCTAGATTTTCAAATGTTTTGTATCTAATTTCTTATATGAAATGCCTCCTGTTTATAATACTTAGTGTGCTTTCTGTTTTCCTGAGCAAACTCTATCTGATTCAGTATATAAAAACATGGATCCAGGATACAGACTCTCACACATGGGAACCTGGGATTAGTCAATGGAAGGTTATATGACTGTCATCAGCAGAAAACAGAAGAGTCCATAGAAATGGTAATTAGGAAATAAAGTGCCTACTAAAGACAAGCTTATGGCATGATCGGAGAAGCAAGATCTTTTTATTATTACCCTTAAAAATATATTTTTAAGTAACTTAGTAGATACACCTATAAGTACAGAACCAGAAATAAGATTTGGTCTTGTAAATTGCAGATTTACAAGGCAAATGGAATTTTTAGCTTTGCTTTGCCTCCTGCAAAAGATGGAGTACTGGTTAAGAATGAGTAGAACTGGAATAAGAATTTTCCAGTGGATTCCAGTGAGTAAGAGGAGCTTACACTGCTTACTTTCACTGATCCTTGGTTTCCATCAGAAGCAGTGTTATCTTTCCCTATCCCGGGATGTTAGCCTCACTTTGCTTGATGATTCTGAATTGCCTCAATGAAGCATCCCCTTGTAAGGCAATGCCAATTCTCTTTAAGACCCACCCCCACTCTTCTCATTGCTTCCAAACATGTAATCAGAAGCTGAGCACAGGATGTGGGGGATGATTACAAATGCAAATCCAGGAGGAGTTGGCACCATACGCTGAAGCAAAAGCAATGTTTTCCAAATTTATATTCACAGAAATCAGGGCATAATGTTGGTAAAAATAATTCTAAGGGGTTTATAGCAGGACAAAACAAATGAATAACAACAATTAAAAATACATGTATAAGGCTGGTTTATTGAAAAGGCACCCTTATCAGACATCCTGGAGTAACTGTGTTGCCACAAGCAGCTAGGAGAGACTTCAATAGTTTACTCAGACTGCTGACTTAAATCTTAACATATCAATGACCTAAATTAAATAAGTATGAGGTGCCAGGATTTCTTTAGTATGATGTTGACTGAAATATCTGAAAGCTTGGAAATAAGATCAGAGAATATTAATTATGGGAAACTTTTACATCTATGGCCTTACTGTATCCCTTAGAAGAGTTTAGAGAATAGTCCCTTCACCAAAGCTTTGATTGATGTGGCATCTTAGAAAGAATAGAGCTAGCTCTTTACTGCAGGCTGGAGACGACTGTGAAAGATAGTGCCACTGAAATGTACTTCTCAGTTTTGAAGAGTGAATGGCAGAAGCCAGAGACAAGAAGGTATTCTGTCTCTCTGTAGATGGTAAAGGGTGGAGCAAAGTAACTTGACTCTGATACTCTAGGTTTTGATAGTTGAGCAACCAACTAAAATTTTGCTTGATTCTTATAATGTCTACTTGACCTGGTTTCATTAAAAATACAAGGTTGGTCTTCCCTGGTAGTCCAGTGGTTCAGAACCTGCCTGCCTCTGCCTGCCAACACTGGGGACACAGGCTCGATCCCTGGTCCAGAAAGATGCTACATGCCACGGAGCAATGGAAGCCCGTGCACCACAACTGCTGAAGCCCACGTGCCTAGAGCCCGTGCTCAGCAACAAGAGAAGTCACAAGGAGAAGCCTGGGAACCACAGGAAAGAGCAGCCTGCTCATGACAACTAGAGAAGGCCCACGAGCAGAAATGGAGACCTAGCTCAGCTGAAAGTAAATAAAACGCCAAGGTTTAGTAAGCAGAGATCTGAAAGGAGACATCACTCAGTGACTCAGTGGAGTCATAACTGGATCATGCCCGGTTTGATCCAGTTCACAGAAGCTTTTGAATAGAAGTGGCAATTTCCCTTATGGAAATTCCCCACAGAATTGCCACAAGTGTATACTGTAAATGTTTGTTTCAGTCTTCCACAGAGTGACCTGAGGATATTTGCCAGAGTGACCATATAGTAAGGGGGATGGCTCAGATTTATAAAATATTTTTGAACCTTGGTCCCAAACAACCACCAATACACAAGGCTTCAAAATGTCTCAGTATGAATTTGGTTTTACTGTGTTCAGAAAATAGAGTTTTAGCCAATGTCCTTCTGACACCCCGTGATTATTATTCCAGAATATTATTAATTTTATGAATGCATATTTAGGATAGACATAACTACTGGCAGAGTCCCCACATTGGTTTTCTGATGGCTTTCTATCAGAAGAGGACCACTATAGTAGGATGGGAAAATTTAGAAGCCGAGGAAGTACTTCTCTTACCATAGCAGAAAGTGAAAACTCATGTCAACTCTGGAGAAGGCAATGGCAACCACTCCAGTACTCTTGCCTGGAAAATCCCATGGACGGAGGAGCCTGGTAGGCGGTGGTCCATGGGGTCGCTAAGAGTTGGACATGACTGAGTGACTTCACTTTCACTTTTCACTTTCATGCATTGGAGAAGGAAATGGCAACCCACTCAGTGTTCTTGCCTGGAGAATCCCAGGGACCAGGGAGCCTGGTGGGCTGCTGTCTACGGGGTCACACAGAGTCGGACACAACTGAAGTGACTTAGCAGCAGCAACAGCATGTCAAATCACGGGCAAGTGCAAAACTTATTGCCATCACTAACTACTTGAAAGATATAGGATGCATTTTAAAAATCACATTCTAATTTAACTCACCTATTTTTTATGCAGAAGACATATAGATCTTTCAGAATATTAGTTGATTTTCATGAAATTAATCAGTTGGTGACTCAAATTTCAATTGCTGTCCCAGTTGGACTACATTAGAGTAAATCAACTCAGCACCTAGTATTTAGTACACAGCTATTGAGCAGAGTCTTGTCATCATCCTTCCTCAGGGTTGTATTGACTCTTGCTCTCTGTTGCCTCAGGTTCTGTAGGGAACTATTACATAGGATATTACATTTGTTTGTCCACTACATTAGTGACATCAGGCCAATTGCCTTGTTAAGACATATGTGTCCTAGAGGGTGCAGAAAATTCTCATGGAAATTCAGGGATCTTGGTTGATTTACTAGGGGGTCCAATGGGCATATCAAGGTATCTCATCTAGAACTTTTACTGTGCTTTCTATTACCACCATAAAAAGAGTGATAGCTCTTGGGAGGAGCTTTGGTTCTAGAGACAACATATATCACATTTCAGGATGTTCTAATCCACTTACCAAGTAATGCCTAAAGCTGCCAATTTTTAATAGAGCCCCAAAGAAAAGAAAGTGCCCTTGTTGTTCTGGGTTGCAGAGCAACTGCTTAGCCTCTTGGAATTTACGAACCAGAAAATTCCATGAGTGCCCATGATATCTGTGGAAGATAGGTTTGCTCTGTATCACATCAGGCAAGCACTGATAGATATGTGATAGCATGTATCCCTGGTGGTGGTGGTGGTGGTTTATTTGCTAAGTTGTGTCCAACTTCTACAACCACATGGACTATAGCCTGCCCAGCTCTTCACTCCACAAGACTCCCCAGGCAAGGACATTGGAGAGGGTAGCCATTCCCTTCTCCAGGGGGTCTTCCTACCTTAGGGATTGAATCCGTGTCTCCTGCATTGCAGGCAGATTCTTACTGGGGAGCAACCAGGGAAGCCCAGTATATATTCCTAAGATTTTTTAAAAGTACAGTTAACCGTTCTCCTTTTTTCAAAAAAAATATTTTTAAACTTCTTTGTATTGAACTATCACCGATTAATGAGTTGTGATAATTTAAGGTGAAGCGTGCAGAGACTCAGCCATACATATAATGTACCCATTCTCCCCCAAACTTCCCTCCCATCCAGGCTGCCACATGACACTGAGCAAAGTTCCATACGCTATACAGTAGATCTGTTCTCCTTTTAAGAAATTGTTACTGGCTTGCTTTTCAGCCCTGACAGTGATAGAAAGTGAAAGGGAAGTTGCTCAGTCGTGTCCGACTCTTTGCGACCCCATGGACTGTAGCCTACCAGGCTTTTCTGTCCATTGAATTTTCCAGGCAAGAATACAGGAGTGGATTGCCATTTCCTTCTCCAGGAGATCTTCCCGACCCAGGGATTGAACCCGGGTCTCCTGCATTGTAGGCAGATGCTTTACCGTCTGAGCCACCAGGGATGACTCCCTAAAGGATATAAGTTGCTCATGCTGCCTAAGTTTCCCATCACAGAGTGTTGACTGATCTTAGTCATAAAGATGAGCATGCTCATTATCACTCTTATTGTCAAATGGCAGTGATATGCAAGAAGCCACGTCCTAATAAGTCATAGGAACAAGTTGCATAGGCAACTCAGGCTCCCAGAACAAGCCTGTTCTGCTTCATTATCAGTTTTCCTTTGACTGTAACATGTGGACTCATGGGCAATGTTTCCTTATGACCATTCATTTGAAACAGGTAAAATTTCATGTTTTGTTGAGAGAGAGTTCTGGATGATAGGCTGCCATCAGTTCAAAGTGAACTGCAACTTTATTACAGCCTAGTTGAAGGGTGTTATAGAAAGATGGTATGAGGAAAAAGAGGAAAAAAAGCCCTCAGTGGACAGAACTGTAAGACATGCATTATATTATTAACTTCAGCTTGAAAAAACAAGGGCTAAAGGTACAGATGGATATCAGTTCTGAGCAAAGACTACTGGATAAGCTGGATAATCACAGACTTGAGGGAATAAGATGGGGAACTTGATGGAATGAGACCTAGGCAGAGAGAATGTGAGTACTCATGAGAGCAAGCCAGAGAAGGCCTTCGGTCATATTTGGATACTACTCTTGCTGTGGAGATCAGTTTCTCTCTTTTCTTAGTCATTCCAGTGTTTTGTTATTGGACCCAGGAAAAAGATCTCCATAATAAGGATGGAATCGAAACAACACAAGATTTTTTCCCCCACAAAATGCATGTGACAAGTATGACAGCTGAACAGATCACCAACCAACAGCACAAACCAAATCTCATCCCCCAATATAGCATCATTTCCTAGTGAGACTAGTGAGCCACTCAGTGGCAGAAGGACTATATTGGACCCTTGCCATCCTAGAAGGAAAGAAATTTTTTTTCTTTAAAAAATATACTGACTTTGGGTATGAATTGTGTTGCCTCGCCCACAAAGTCTCTGCAGCATTCATTTACCTGTTCATTTATTGAACACCTTATTCCATATATTGGGATCCCACATAATATGGCTTTTGACCAAAGAGTTCATCTTACAGCAAAAGCGGTGACTCATATTCATGAGACTTACTGGGCTTCCCCTCATAGCTCAGTTGATAAAGAATCTGCCTGCAAAGCAGGAGACCCCGGTTCGATTCTTGGGTCAGGAAGATTCCCTGGAGAAGTGATAGGCTACCCACTCCAGTATTCTTGGGCTTCCCTTGTAGCTCAGCTGTTAAAGAATCCACCTACAATGCAGGAGACCTGAGTTCAGTCCCTGGGTTTGGAAGATCCCCTGGCAAAGGGAAATGCTACCCACTCCAGTATCCTGGCCTGGAGAATTCCAGGGACTATACAGTCCATGGGGACTCCAAAGAGTTGGACACGACTGAGCGGCTTCAGCAATATGCAAACTGTGAACTTCCAGATGTTCAAGCTGGTTTTAGAAAAGGCAGAGGAACCAGAGATCAAATTGCCAACATCCACTGGATCATGGAAAAAGGAAGAGAGTTCCAGAAAAACATCTATTTCTGCTGTATTGACTATGCCAAAACCTTTGACTGTGTGGATCATAATAAACTGTGGTGAATTCTGAAAGAGATGGGAATACCAGACCATCTGACCTGCCTCTTGAGAAACCTGTATGCAGGTCAGGAAGCAACAGTTAGAACTGGACATGGAACAACAGACTGATTACAAATAGGAAAAGGAGTATGTCAATGCTGTATATTGTCACCCTGCTTATTTAACTTATATGCAGAGTACATCATGAGAAACGCTGGGCTGGAAGAAACACAAGCTGGAATCAAGATTGTTGGGAGAAATATCAATCACCTTAGATATGCAGATGACACCACCCTTATGGCAGAAAGTGAAGAGGAACTCAAAAGCCTCTTGATGAAAGTGAAAGTGGAGAGTGAAAAAGTTGGCTTAAAGCTCAACATTCAGAAAATGAAGATCATGGCATCTGGTCCCATCACTTCATGGGAAATAGATGGGGAAACAGTGGAAACTGTGTCAGACTTTATTTGGGGGGGATCCCAAATCACTGCAGATGGTGATTGCAGCCATGAAATTAAAAGACGCTTACTCCTTGGAAGAAAAGTTATGACCAGCCTAGATAGCATATTAAAAAGCAGAGACATTACTTTGCCAACAAAGGTCCGTCTAGTCAAGGCTATGGTTTTTCCAGTGGTCATGTATAGATGTGAGAGTTGGACTGTGAAGGAAGCTGAGCACCAAAGAATTGATGCTTTTGAACTGTGGTGTTAGAGAAGACTGTTGAGAGTCCCTTGGACTGTAAGGAGATCCAACCAGTCCACTCTGAAGGAAGTCAGCCCTGGGATTTCTTTGGAGGGAATGATGCTGAAGCTGAAACTCCAGTACTTTTGCCACCTCTTGTGAAGAGTTGACTCGTTGGAAAAGACTCTGATGCTGGGAGGGATTGAGGGCAGGAGGAGAAGGGGATGACAGAGAATGAGATGGCTGGATGGCATCGCTGACTCAATGGATGCGAGTCTAAATGAACTCTGGGAGATGGTGATGGACAGGGAGGCCTGGCGTGCCCTGATTCATGGGGTTGCAAAGAGTCGGACACGACTGAGCGACTGAACTGAACTGGACTGAACTGAGTGACTTTTTTATTCTTCATTTATTACAGGTCTACTCTGTACTATATCATCCAGAAGCTACTGTTCTGATGGAATGGTACAATGATCCATTGAAGAAACACTCCAAATATATGAATCAAAACTTCCAAGTTGGGACTTCCTTGGTGGCCTGGTGGTTAAAAATTGCCCTGCAGTGCAGAAGCCTCCGGTTCCATCCTTGGTCTGGGAACCAAGATCCCACATGCCTGGTGGCAACAGAGCCCAAGCTCCATAACTTCTCAGCCTGCACAATGCAAGGAAGATACCACCAGATGCAAACAAAATCCCGAGGGACCTATGTGTCTGGACTGCCACTCTCCATCCCACCCTCCCCCGTTCTTCCTGCCTCTCCTTTCCTTCCTTTTGCTTTCCATCTTCCTTGTCCCCACCTGAACAACTAGTATATTTACCCATTGCTCTGTATTCAGACTGTTTCATTTTTTGCCACAGCCGTGTGGCATGCAGAATCTTGGTCCCCAAACCAGGAATCAAACCTGTGCCCCCGGCAGCAGGAGCATGGAGTCCTAACCAATGGACCATCAGGTAAGTCTCTAGCTTTTTCTTGAATGACCGATCTTGAGGCTCACTTTCTGCACCATTGCTTCCTTTTAAAATGTGTGAATAATGAACAAATCCCCATGGTTCAGAAGCAGAACAGTAGAGTGGGGGCTGCAGGCAAGGACCCTCCAGCCCACCTGGAGGTGTTCATGAAATGTGTTCTTACTTTCTCCCCATCTTTGTGGAAGGGAGCACATCATTTATGTGTTCTGTGTGCAAGAAAGATCCTGTGTGCTACAACTAAGACTCAGTGCAGCTGAATAAATAGATTTAATATTAAAAAGCCAGAAAAACTTGCAAGTCTGAGGTGTCATCTGACAAGATGCAGTATATATTCTGATAACAGTTGATGGGAATAGCAGCTTGTACATAATTCTGTTTCTGCAATAGCCAGGACATAGACTTAAGGTTGTGGGAGTGATGGTAGACCTTTTCCATGTTACCTCAGTGATCCATTCATTAAGAATTTTGTTTCCCATTACTACAACTTTGACCTTGTCTGGATCCATCAGTTTAGTTCTCATAAAAATGGTTCTATCCAAGTGGAAGCTGAGAAGCAGTTTGAGTTCATGACACTGACCTAAAGGGCACAGCAGGAGCTTAATGTCTGAATGATTGATCCTGATTGTCAAGGGGTGATGAGGTTGCTGTTGTATATTCTGAGGCCTTCCCTTTATTACTGCTATTGCTGTTTCTGCTGCTGTAACTACTAGAAATAATTCAGAAGTCGTGTTTAGGTCACCAAAGCAGGTAAAGAACAAAACCAGCTTAGAAATGCCAGCTGAGATACAAGGAACAAGAACTAGATAGCAGAAGAAAGAAGTTACAAAACTCGACTGAAGCCTCATGACTTGTTGCTGTGTGTATTCTCGTATTTGCTCTGTTTACATATATGTGTGTGCTAAGCTGCTGCAGTCGTGTCCAACTCTTTGTGACCCTATGGACTGTAGCCCACCAGTCTCTGTTCATGGGGATTCTCCAGGCAAGAATACTGGAATGGGTTGCCATGCCATTCTCCAGGGCGTCTTCCTGACCCAGGGATCAAACCAGTGTCTCTGTGTCTCCTACACTGGCAAGCAGGTTCTTCACCACTAGTGCCACCTGGGAAACCCATTTACATATACAGGTGATGGCAAACGAAGTTAAAATTAAAAATAATTAAAAATTATTCAGCACTCACAAATCTAAATAAGTCTAAATCTAAAGTCACAAATCTAAATAAGTCACAAATCTAAATCTAAATCTAAAAGAACCTTAATTGCCTTGAAATGGTATTTTTTAAAGTTTGAAGCACTTATACTTCTTAAGTTATTAAAACTCAAAACTTCACTAAAATTTTGAGGATAATCTGTGTGTGTGTGTGTGCGTGCGTATGTGTACAAGTGTACACACATGCGCCATGTATTTATATATATTAACTAAATCATGTTTTCCCTCTTAGCCTGCTCTACTATTTTTAAACAGTGTCTGTTGTTGCTGGTTGTTAGCCTTATAATTTAGTTATAAGGTAGCAAAGAGGAATCATGCAACAAATATATGTATTTTTCCTTATTTTCTTACATCAACATTTTTATCTACAGATTTTTTCCTCTTTCATTTTCTCTTCCCTTACCAAGGGAAAATGAAGTTGTAGATATATTTCTTAAAACTGCCCTGGAAGTCGTTTTGTTATTTCTCAAGATCTACAGGAACAAATACAAACATTGGCTACAAGGGAAGAAACATTCTTCTCTTCACTTGAGGGACCTGTAATCTGTCTTCCTGTTGCATCCTGCATTCTTTCCCTAAATGTTTTTCAAGGGTGTTACAGAGCCCCAGAACCTTGGTGATCTTGCCAAGAATAAATTGTGAAGTAGTTGCTAGCCCATTACCTACTAAGATGTTGTTGTTCATCTTAATTTGACAAAACATGCATCCCTGGCCAAAAAATATACTTCCTTTAGACGATAGGGGCTCTGTAAATAATTCTTAGAAGGCTCAAGTGTAACTACAGCCTCCCTTTGGCCAAAGGGATGTGAATCCTGTATTGAGCAGTATTGGGAAGTATTCTTTAAAATTTTTAAATTATATCAGGAAGAAAGAGCTACCCACCCCCCCTTTTTTTCCCCAATAGTTGAGTCACTGCTTTTCTGTGTTAAATCCTGTAGAAGATTTTATCTGCTATGGATTACTGTGAAGTCACAGGGCTAGACATGCCAGCTCAGCATTTGGTGTAAGATTTTTCAAGGAAAGTCACGGCATAGAAATGGAGAAGAAAAAAGCTTTTGAAAGGCATCAGACAGGGCAAGCAACAGCTGCCACTGCAAACCAGAAAGCACTCAGTATCTTGGTGTGATAGTCTGTTCCTCAGTCTTCCCAGGGCTGGAGTGTGCACACAAACAGTGCAGATAAAACCAGAAAGAGGGGCATTTACACCCTAACAATGTTTGCATTTATGCACATGAGTGAACCAAAAGGAGGCAGGGAAACACCTTCAAAATGCTGCCCTGTGACTAATAAGTTAGTCTTATCATCAAAGTCATACACTGTATGAGCCGCCCTCATTTAGGCTGGACTCTGAGTCACCAAGCAGCTCAGCTGTCATCGCTAGATCACAGCATCTTGAAGAAAGGGGGTTTTGTGGCTCTCCAGTGCCTACAACCCTGGAGGACAAAAGAGTCAGACCTGTTGGACGACACTGTTGATTTTAGCTCTCCTCTGAGGCAGGGATGCAGGGTGTTTGGGTTTAATCAGGGGACAACTGTGAACAGGGGAGAAGATAAGTGGGGAAAGATAGTGCCATTCCGTGCTCTAGAGAAGAAACAGCTGGCTACCTATTCTTTCCAACCATACCTGCTTGATTTCAGCAAGTGGCATCAGGAATCGTTTCTGAATTCTCTTGTCATTGATCTACTATTGATTCTGGAACGTTGATAGTGTGGGGTTTCTTTGCTTCAATATTTGTTGATTTGTCTGACTACATTGGGTCTCAGCTGCGGCAGCACATGGGATCCTGGGATCTTCACTGTAGCACTTGGGCTTGGTTCCCGCTGAGCCTGTAGGATCCTACTTCCCCAACCAGGGATCAGACCTGCATCCCTCGCATTTCAAGGCAGATTCTTACCCACTGGACCACCAGGGGAGTCCCTAGTTTTGTTCTTTTTTAAGTATAGTTTAATACTTGATTTTTTCTAATCTAATGTTGAACGCAATCTATAATTTTGTGCTTAAAACATTAACTCTTATTAAGAGAATGCTGACAGGACATCACAAGTACCTATGACTCTGTGTGTCATACATCAAAAAATATAAGGCTCTGGAACCTTTATATTAATTGTATAATGTGTAGAAATTGATTATTATAGTATGTAACTTGCATTTCAGAGGACATACTATTCAGTTCAGTTCAGTCGCTCAGTCGTGTCCGACTCTTTGCAACCCCATGAATCGCAGCACCCCAGGCCTCCCTGGTCATCACCATCTCCCGGAGTTCACTCAGACTCACGTCCATCGAGTCCGTGATGCCATCCAGCCATCTCATCCTGTCATCCCCTTCTCCTCCTGCCTCCAATCCCTCCCAGCATCAGAGTCTTTTCCAATGAGTCAACTCTTTGCATGAGGTGGTCAAAGTACTGGGGTTTCAGCTTTAGCATCATTCCTTCCAAAGAATACCCAGGGCTGATCTTCTTTAGAATGGACTGGTTGGATCTCCTTGCAGTCCAAGGGACTCTCAAAAGTCTTCCCCAACACCACAGTTCAAAAGCATCAATTCTTTGGTGCTCAGCTTTCTTCACAGTTCAACTCTCACATCCATACATGACCACTGGAAAAACCATAGCCTTGACTAGACGGACCTTTGTTGGCAAAGTAATGTCTCTGTTTTTGAATATGCTATCTAGTTTGGCTGTAATTTTTCTTCCAAGGAGTAAGCATCTTTTAATTTCACAGCTGCAATCACCATCTGCAGTGATTTTGGAGCCCCCCAAAATAAAGTCTGACACAGTTTCCACTGTTTCCCCATCTATTTCCCATGAAGTGATGGGACCAGATGCCATGATCTTCATTTTCTGAATGTTGAGCTTTAAGCCAACTTTTTCACTCTCCTCTTTCACTTTCATCAAGAGGCTTTTGAGTTCCTCTTCACTTTCTGCCATAAGGGTGGTATCATCTGTATATCTGAGGTGATTGATATTTCTCCTGACAATCTTGATTCCAGCTTGTGCTTCTTCCAGCCCAGCGTTTCTCATGATGTACTCTGCATAGAAGTTAAATAGGCAGGGTGACAATATATAGCCTTGATGTACTCCTTTTCCTATTTGGAACCAATCTGTTGTTCCATGTCCAGGTCTAACTGTTGCTTCCTGACCTGCATATAGGTTTCTCAAGGGGCAGGTTAGGTGGTCTGGTATTCCCATCAGCAGAAATAGATGTTTTTTCTGGAACTCTCTTGCTTTTTCCATGATCCAGCAGATGTTCGCAATTTGATCTCTGGTTCCTCTACCTTTGCTAAAACCAGCTTGAACATACATCAAAAAATATAAGGCTCTGGAACCTTTATATTAATTGTATAATGTGTAGAAATTCATTGTTATAGTATGTTATTTGCATTTCAGAAGACATGCTATTAGAATATGGTAAATCATACTGAAATAAACCAGATTTTTAAAACAGCTGATGTAAGGTTCCAAATAGAATATATTTCAGTGTGTCAGGTTCTTTTGGACCCAAAGCATATTTTATTTTCTCTTTCACCTTTATTTTTTACTTAGTGAAGAATTATCAGCAGGAGGTATCTATGGTAATTATCATGCCATGAAAACCTTTCCAAATTACGTCTTCAGTCTCTTTAAAGGGCAAAGAACGTTCACACACAAATTATTATGAAAACAGAGTTGTCTCAGCTTTAAGTGAAAAGTTAATCATTACAAGAGAAATGATGATTTGGAATACCTTACTAAGAGATTTCCTGAGAAGCAAGGGAGAATTTTGTCTGTTTCTGTCTGCCTGAATTAGCACAACAAGGAATAGCGACATGGAGAATCTGGAAAACATACACCATTAACTCTTTGCAATTTGAGGTTTCCTAGATGTATTTCTACTAATGTTGGTAATTAACCTCCTGTTACTCAATGTAATAGGGTGGTTATCTCAATGTCACCTCATTTGCATGGATGTGGCAGCACGGTGGAATTGGGACAATGATGAGACATTTTCAACAGATATGAGTAGTGAAAAGGGCACTTTTAAAAAATTAACTTTTAAATTTTATTATTTATTTTTTTTAATTTTAATTTTTACTTTATTTTACTTTACAATACTGTATTGGTTTTGCCATACATTGACATGAATCTGCCATGGGTGTACATGAGTTCCCAAACATGAACCCCTCTCCCACCTCCCACCCCACATCATCTCTCTGGATCATCAAAAAAAAAAAAAAAAAAAAAAAGAAAGAAAAGGGAGGAATGTACTGAGAGCTTGGAATTAGCAGAAATAAACTAGTATACATAGGATGAATAAATGACAAGGTACTACATAGCGCAGACAACTACATTTAATAGCACTGCTGCTGCTGCTAAGTCACTTCAGTCGTGTCCGACTCTGTGCGACCCCATAGACGGCAGCCCACCAGGCTCCCCCGTCCCTGGGATTCTCCAGGCAAGAATACTGGAGTGGGTTGCCATTTCCTTCTCCAATGCAGGAAAGTGAAAACTGAAAGTGAAATTGCTCAGTCATGTCCAACTTAGCGACCCCATGGACTGCAGCCCACCAGGCTCCTCCGCCCATGGGATTTTCCAGGCAAGAGTACTGGAGTGGGGTGCCATTGCCTTCTCCGATTTAATAGCACAGACAACTACATAATGGGAAGGAATATGAGAAAGAATATATAGATGTATACTTACATATGTAACAGTCTCTGTTGTACAGAAGAAATTAATACAGCTTTGTAAGTCAACTTTACTTCAAAAAAATTAATTAAAAAAAAAATTAATAGACTTTGTTTGTGAAAACATCCTAGATTTACAAAATACTGAGCAAAAAATATAGAGAATTCCCTTAAACCCTTACCCCTGCCAGCTTCCACTATTTTTAACATCTTACATTAGTATGGTATATTTGTTAGAATTGGTGAGTCAATATTGTTACATTATTATTCACTATAGTCTATAGTACACATTAGGGTTCACTGGTATTGTTATACATGGAATTTGACAAATGTATAATGAAATGTATCCACTATTATAGTATCATATATAGTAATGGCTTCCCTGTTATACTGTGTTTTTATTAATATTTGAAAAACAATTTACTGAACAAATGTTTGGTTAAAAGCTTTCACTTTGTGGCCAATGTTCTCCAACTGCTTCTTTATATCACTTACTTCTCTTCATCCTGCTCTACACCTCTACAGAGGGCGTCACTGGGACGCCTTTCTGAATTTGGCCTGGGTTTGGTCAAGGGAAATTGCCAGAAGATGGATGATCAGAGAAGGGGAGAAGAGAGAGATTGGGGGGTTTATTCCCTGCTTCCCCCTGTCAAGTTACAGTGTGGCAACGGTTGTATTCATCCAACTACAGCTCAACTGGAGTCTCTTCCCCAGACAGAGCTCTCACTGGGTTCTCACCTCAACCCTGACCCCTGTTCCTGCAGAGCTAGAGGAGATAACTCCTTCCTATTTTAGTTTTCAGATGCTTTGCCATGCCTTGTTAGTTTCCTTCTGCTGCACACACCTTTGTAAATAGATTTATTTATTTTGTTTATTAAATTTTCTTCAATTTCACCTTGATTGTACCTCTGTCTCCTGCAAGAAGCATACATGTCTTCCCCACTGATGGTTTTAATTAATTAATTTTGGACTCCATTGTGTTTCTGTTGCTGCATGAGAACTTTGTCTAGTTGTGACAAGTGGGGGCTATTCTCTAGTTGCTGTTCACAGGCTTCTCATTGCAGTGTTTTCTCCTGTTGCAGAGCATAGGCTTTAGAGTGAAGGCTCAGCAGGTGGGGCACATGGGCTTAGTCGCTTCATCACATGTGGGATCTCAGTTCCCCAGCCAGGGATAGAACCCATGTCCCCTGTTTTGGCAGGTGGATTCTTACCTACTGGGCCACCAGGAAAGTCCTCCCATTGGTGTACTGCCACATTCTTAGGAGTTCTAGCTTGTAGCCCTGTCTTCATTTATATCATGTTTAAAAACTGAGGTCCTTGATGGTCCAATGCAGGGGACGTGGGTTCCATCTCTGGTTGGGAAACTAGGATCCCACATGCTATGGAACAACTAAGCCTTCATGTTACAACTAGAGAGTTAGTGCACTGCAACAGAAGATCCTGCATACGGCAATAAACATCCTGCATGCTGTGCAGCCCGAGACTTGATGCAGTCGAATAAATAAAGAAATACTGAAACAAAAGCAGAGACTGACACCCAGAAAATTCAAAGCATTGCCTAAGGACACAGATTA
Organism: Capra hircus; assembly: GCF_001704415.2. Lineage (NCBI taxonomy): Eukaryota > Metazoa > Chordata > Mammalia > Artiodactyla > Bovidae > Capra > Capra hircus. Next base: position 79,518,580 of record NC_030811.1, read on the forward strand.
TGTTGAACCGGTGCTCACATTTAGTGGTCCTGGCTCTTTCTACAGTAGTCTCCCTATAAATAGAAATAGCTGGAAAAAATGCTTTGCTGTTGTTCAGTGTATTCATTATTATCCAAAAAGAAAAATCAATACAAGAAATAAATCTACCTGTTTTGTAAATACTGAGCTTGTAAGTGAACTGAATCATTTAAAATGTGATGTGAATATTGTCTGGGACCTTTCATGTTAACTGTCATTTTCTAGGGTATTTGGATGCCATGAGGAGTAGGAACAAGTTATGCATTTACATATGTATGAAAGAACATATTTTACACATAAAACAACACAAAACAACCTGACTTTAAGGCTTCATTCCAGGTAAGCTATCTTATGTCTATAAGCAACAGTTAGTAGATGTTCACATAGTTTGCATTGAAAGAAAACATTTAATTTCTATAGATGTTTTGCTAAATGTCAAAAACTCTCATGTAATTTAGGATTAGCAAGTGTTATTTTGAAGGAATCAAGCAGATTAATAAGATAATGACCAAATGAGGCCTTGGATTTCAACAAAGCACTCGACAGTGCCCTGCAAGGGACTCTGTGGCCAAGGTGGAGAGAAACAGTTTAGGTGAGAACAACTGAAAGGCCTGATTAATGTGGCAGTCGGGTATGAAGGATGAACTCAGAAGATGGATTATTGTTAGGAAAAACAGTTAGCTGAAACCCTACTGCAGTGATTTTCAGTTCAGTTCAGTTGCTCAGTTGTGTCCGACTCTGCGACGCCAAGAACCGCAGCATGCCAAGCCTCCCTGTCCATCACCAGCTCCCGGAGTCCACCCAAACCCATGTCCATCAAGTCAGCGATGCCATCCAACCATCTCATCCTCTGTCGTGCCCTTCTCCTCCTGCCCTCAATCTTTCCCAGCATCAGGGTCTTTTCCAATGAGTCAGCTCTTCGCATCAGGTGGCCAAAGTATTAGAGTTTTAGCTTTAGCATCAGTCCTTCCACTGAACAGCCAGGACTAATCTCCTTTAGGACATACTGGTTGGATGTCCTTGCAGTCCAAGGAACTCTCAAGAGTCTTCTCCAACACCACAGTTCAAAAGCATCAATTCTTCGGCGCTCAACTTTTCTTTCTAGTCTAATTCTCACATCCATACATGACCATTGGAAAAACCATAGTCTTGACTAACTGGACATTTATTGGCAAAGTAATGTCTCCGCTTTTTAATGTGTTGTCTAGGTTGGTCATAACTTTTCTTCCAAGGAGTAAGCGTCTTTTAATTTCATGGCTGCAATCACCATCTGCAGTGATTTGGGAGACCCTCCACCCCAGAAGAAGTCAGCCACTGTTTCCCCATCTATTTGCCATGAAGTTACGGGACCAGATGCCATGACCTTAGTTTTGTGAATGTTGAGCTTTAAGCCAACTTTTTCACTCTCCTCTTTCACTTTCATCAAGAGGCTCTTTAGTTCTTCTTCACTTTCTGTCATAAGGGTGGTGTCATCTGCATACCTGAGGTGACTGATATTTCTCCCAGCAGTCTTGATTCCATCTTGTGCTTCTTCCAGCCCAGCGTTTCTCATGATGTACTTTGCATATAAATTAAATAAGCAGTGGGACAATATACAGCCTTGTATTTCAGTATTTCAATATACAGTACTTCTTTTGATGTACTCCTATTTGGAACCAGTCTGTTGTTCCATGTCCAGTTCTAACTCTTGCTTCCTGACCTGCATACAGATTTATCAGGAGTCAGGTAAGGTGGTCTGGTATTCCCATCTCTTTCAGAATGTTCCACAACGTTTATTGTGATCCACACAGTCAAAGCCTTTGGCATAGTAAATAAAGCAGAAATAGGTGTTTTTCTGGAACTCCCTTGCTTTATCCATGATCCAGCAGATGTTGGCAATTTGATCTCTGGTTCCTCTGCCTTTTCTAAAGCCAGCCTGGACATCTGGAAGTTCATGGTTCACGTATTGCTGAAGCCTGGCTTGGAGAATTTTGAGCATTACTTTACTAGTGTGTGAGACGAGTGCAATTGTGTGGTAGTTTGAGCATTCTTTGGCATTGCCTTTCTTTGAGATTGGAATGAAAACTGACCTTCTCCAGTCCTGTAGCCACTGCTGAGGTTTCCAAATTTGCTGGCATATTGAGTGCAGCACTTTCACAGCATCATCTTTCAGGATTTGAATTAGCTCAACTGGAATTCCATCACCTCCACTAGCTTTGTTCATAGTGATGCTTCCTAAGGCCCACATGACTTCACATTCCAGGATGTCTGGCTCTAGACGAGTAATCACACCATTGTGATCATCTGGGTGGTGAAGATCTTTTTTGTACAGTTCTTCTGTGTATTCTTGCCACCTCTTCTTAATATCTTCTGCTTCTGTGAGGTCCCTACCATTTCTGTCCTTTATTGAGCCCATCTTTGCATGAAATATTCCCTTGGTGTTTCGAATTTTCTTGAAGAGATCTCTAGTCTTTCCCATTGTATAGTTTTCCTCTATTTCTTTGCACTGATCACTGAGGAAGGCTTTCTTATCTCTCCTTGCTATTCTTTGGTACTCTGCATTCAAATGAGTATATCTTTCCTTTTCTCCTTTGCTTTTCACTTCCCTTCTTTTCACAGCTATTTGTAAGGCCTCCTCAGACAGCCATTTTGCTTTTTTGCATTTCTTGGCTATATGGTGGAATTGCCTTGGGTGGCTTTAAAAAATACTGAGACATGATTTAACTGATATAGGACGTGGCCTTGGCTTTAGGACCTTTGAAACATTCTCGGTCATTCAAGAAGTCAAAGATGGATCCTGGTATTCGTGACATATACCTTGTGTCCTGAAGAACTGTGTGTGCGTGTGTGTGCAGAAAGCATTCTAGATATGAGCGACTGCATAAGAAAATACATTTACACTAGACACTATGATGCATGCAGCTCCCACAAGCTGTTACCTTTTTTGCAAGTAGGTATTGGTAGTGAGTTGGAGAAGGCAATGACAACCCACTCCGGTACTCTTGCCTGGAAAAATCCCATGGACAGAGGAGCCTGGTGGGCTGCAGTCCATGGGGTCGCTATGAGTCGGACACGACTGAGCGACTTCACTTTCACTTTTCACTTTCATGCATTGGAGAAGGAAATGGCAACCCACTCCAGTATTCTTGCCTGGAGAATCCCAGGGACGGGGGAGCCTGGTGGGCTGCCGTCTATGGGGTCGCACAGAGTCGGACACGACTGAAGCGACTTAGCAGCAGCAGCAGCAGCATGTGGCAGTGAGTAGCTGATAATGAGACTTTAAATCAAAACTTTATGTTTGGGTGCTTGGATTTTATACTGAGGCTGATAGACAGTTGCTGCAATTTTATGTGATACGCATTCTAAAGGGACTGCAGTGATGTGGTTCAAACAATGGTTTAGAAGTAGACCTGATGTCATGCAAGGAGGCTACTTGTGGGAGTATTTCAGTTCAGATGCACTGATGGCCTGGACTAAGACAGTGGTAACAAAGATGGAGAGAAGTTAGTGGATTCATAGATATTTCAAAAGATTTGGTGACTAACACTTATGAGTGTGAAAAAATGGAAGGAGTTAAGAATGGCAAGCATTTTGTTCCAAATATCAAGCTTCTCTTTCTATTTAGCATTTCCTGTGAAGAAAATCTGGGAGGTTCTTCATCTCAGAGTATCTTAAGCCAAAAATCAGAGAACTCTGGCTATTGCAGTTGAGCTGCTCTCTTGGTGCTTAAATTCTGTTTGCTGGAGTTACCATTGTTACAAATAACTCTTATGCACCAGTTTGGAGTGCGTGGAGAATTTTCATTTGCAAAAAAAAAAGAGAAAAAGAAGAAGAAATTATCACAGGTACACAAATGACTATGTATTTAAAATCTAACTCAATTAATTACTTGAGTAAAAGTAATTTGATGTGCTTTGTCAAATTTTAAAATACAATTAATGTGTGTGTTTCATTTTGCTTTCAAAATGTCAGTTTCAGCTCTCTTTAAGAAACACAGTGGTGTGAAAACACAACACTTCAAATCTCCACTAAGAGCTACTTTGGAGAAATGGCAAGTTTAAGAGCAGAATGGTTGACAAGATGCTAGAAATCCTAAAGGAACAATTTCCAAATATATCATGCGAGTGAGAAATGAATCACAGAGATGGGTGTAGTTATAGTTTTTAACTGCAATTCAGTTCCATCAGTAGATTTTTTCCTGTGCATTCTGAAAGAAAACATAATATATATTTATGGCTAGAAAATGAAAACAGTACATTTCATTCTCCTTGTTTAGTACGTAGCAAAGGTGGCGTGGGTACCTCCTGCCTCACTGAATCACCAGCTCAGCTGAGCTGCATCATTCATTATAACAGGTATTTATAGCAGTGAGACTAGTTTCTATATAAACATATCATCTATATAAAATGTAGGCTATAGCCTATAGCCTCCAGATTATCTATGTTTTCATATACCGTTTTACATTTGATTTCAAATCAACTGGATGAATATAGCATTTGGCAATTGTAGGAAAGCATATTAAACTCATCTCCCAATTTTGGGTCCTTTCAGTTTCATCATTTATCACTTATGAAGCAAAAATATGTGGTTTCCCATGAACATATCATGGAAGGTAAGAGTCAAAATTAGTTAGTTAGTTAGTTAAGTCGCTCAGTCGTGTCCGACTCTTTGCCACCCCATGGACTGTAGCCCACCAGGCTCCTCCGTCCATGGGATTCTCCAGGCAAGAATACTGGAGTGGGTCGCCATTTCCTTCTCCAGGGGATCTTCCTGACCCAGGGATCAAACTCAGGTCTCCCACATTAGAGGCAGACATTTTACCCACTTAGCCACCACTGACTCTTAAAAAAAAATTATTGATTTGACTGTGCCAGGTCTTAGTTTGGGTATATGGAAATCTAGTTCCCTGACCAATGACTGAACCCAGGGCCCCTGTTTTGGGAGTGTGGAGTCTTAGCCACTGGACCACCAGGGAAATCCCACTGTCGACTCTTAGATGAATTTAATCTGGTGATGCTCTCAATTGTTTTGGAAAAGTGTGTTACTATAGCTCCATTGTATATGTGTGTGTATGTTTATGTGTGTACATATAATGTGAAACTTATAGATGGTAAAAGTATATCAAACAACTAGAGCTATTTTAATGTGGATAACACACAAGAGTTCTCTCTCCTGAAATCCACTGTATTCCTAATTAATACAAACTAGATCCTAGGGTACATTGTCGAAACATGAACTAAGTAGGTGCTTCTGCACACCACTGTATTGATCAGTGTGGTCAATGGTCACTGCTTATGGTGGGAAATATAAATAAATACAATTTGTGAGTAGGTTATATTATACAAACTCAGTGTATTTATTGTTCCTTCAGAGTGTGGCAGTGTAGCCTATATATTTTTGTTTCTGCCTGCAAAAAAGTGCCATGTATTGGACTCAGTGGCAGAAAGCAAGGGTGTGATGATTTGAGAGAATAGCATTGAAACATTTATATTACCATATGTAAAATAGATGACTAGTGTGAGTTCGATGCATGAAGCAGGGGCCCAAAGCTGGTGTTCTGGGACAATCTAGTGTGATAGGGTGGGTAGGGAGGTGGGAGAAGGGCTAGGGATGAGGAGGGGGCACACATATTCCTATGGCCAATTCATGTTAATAAATGGCAAAAGCATTACAATTTTGTAAAGTAATTATCCTCCAATCAAAATAAATGTATTAATGTTAAAAAGTGCCACCTGGGTTAACTATAAAATCTTCATGTATATAAAATTTAAATCTAAGTACTTTGAGCTGTGACTTTGTATTATGACACTAAGACGCTACAGAAGTGAACTATGGAATAGATGTTGAGAAAACAGAGCAACATAAAGTGGCTAATGTAGGCATTAATAGTTTGTCACTAGTAGAGCCTGGTTAACCAAATCATGTGCAGCATATGTTTAGTATACAAAAAGCTCAGAATGAATTTCTTACAGTGAAAGGAATATGAGACTCTCTGCAAAAACTTTAGAAAGTATGTGTGCTAAGTTGCTTCAGTCGTTTCTTACTTTTTGTGACCCTATGCACCTCCTGAAAGGCTTCTCTTGCCGTGGGATTCTCCAGGAAAGAATACTGGAGTGCGTTGCCCTGCCCTCCTCTAGGGGGTCTTAATCCTGACCCAAGGATCAAACCTGCATCTCTTATGATTGCTTGAATGCTTAAGATATGCCTGACCAGCTATGGCTGCCTGAGTATGCCTAACTTATATGCAGAGTACATCATGCAAAATGCTCGGCTGGATGAAGCACAAGCTGGAATGAAGATTGCCAGGAAAATATCAATATTTCTCAGATATGCAGATGACACCACCCTTATATCAGAAAGCAAAGAAGAACTAAAGAGTCTCTTGATGAAATTGAAAGAGGAAACTGAAAAAGCTGGCTTAAGAAAAGTCAACATTCAAAAAACAAAGATAATGGCATCTGGTCCTGTCACTTCATGCAAATAGATGGGGAAAACAATGGAAACAGTGAAAGATGTTATTTTCTTGGACTCCAAAATCACTGCAGATGGTGACTGCCATGAAATTAAAAGATGCACGCTTCTTGGAAGAAAAGCTATGATCAACCTAGACACCATTTTAAGAAGCAGAGACATTACTTTGCCAACAAAGATCTGTATGGTCAAAGCTATGGTTTTTCCAGTGGTCATGTATGGATGTGAGAGTTAGACTATAAAGAAAGCTGAGTGCCAAAGAATTGATGCTTTTGAACTGTGGTGTTGGAGAAGACTCTTTTGTGTCCCTTGGACTGCAAGGAGATCAAATCAATCAATCCTAAAGGAAATCAGTCCTGAATAGTCATTAGAAGGACTGATGCTGAAGCTGGAGCTCCAATACTCTGGCCTCCTGATGTGAAGCACTGACTCACTAGAAAAGATTCTGAGGCTGGGAAAGATTGAAGACAGGAGGAGAAGGGGGCGACAGAGGATGAGATGGCTGGGTGGCATCACAGACTTGACGGGTGTGAGTCTGAGCAAGCTCTGGGAGTTGGTGATGGACAGGGAGGCCTGGTGTGCTGCAGTCCATGGGGTCACAAAGAGTCGGACATGACTGAGTGACTGGACTGACTGGACTGACTAGCCATTTGGATGTCAATAGATGAAATGAAGCGCACATATGATGAAGAGGAAAAGAGGGTACAAAAAGGAGGAGAAAAGCAGAAACTGCAGGCATCCTTTTGACATTAAAGGAATAATGAGGTGGGCATTCCTGAATCGCACTAATGATGAAAGTATTGACACAAATACATTGTGTTTAATGACTCAGGAGATTTCCTTGTTATGGAGATGGGAGCAGCCTTATTTTGGTATGTGCATAACATGGGCATTTCCATCATCAACAATAAATTGTTCTTGAGTCCTTGTTATAGTCTAGGCACCTTCACATGTTCTGGAATGCAGCAGTGTGTGTGTGCAAATAGACTTGCTTCACTGTTGTCTCAAAGGTCCCTGAAGTTAATCTCCTGGAGAGTGATATTTTGGAAATTCATGATGTCTCTTTTTAAAAATCTATTGGATTTCACATTCTTCCTTTCTCTTCCTTTCTAAAGTATATACTTTTCTAAAAAATAAAAGCAAATAAATGACTAAATAAATGGAAAAGATAGTTTTATTTTCTGCTTTTGTTTTATAATTTTCTCTCACAGAATGGACTTAAGGTTTAAGCATTTTCTATTTCCTAGTTTCTACTAACTGGAGGCTTTTACATTGTATTATATATTCTGAGAACTAATTCAACTATTTGAGCAGAAATTTGAGTGATGTATATAAATCAGAGAAAAACTATGGTTTTTAGAGTCAGGAAAATCAGATTTTGTTTCTCAGGTTTGTGACATTAGCTGTCTGGACATGGACAAGTTATAAACCACTGGAGACTTATTTTTTCTTTTATAAAATAATATTTTAGAGAATTAAAATGGCCTGTAATTGCTTATTATTACAGTCTATCTCCATTATTAATTATTATTATAAAAAGTCTCCTTTGTCACAGTGAAAATATAACTAGGAAAAATCCAAAATAAGCAAAATTTGTGCAAGTAAATATAACAATCCTTGATTGCTGTGTTTAACAGTCCTAACATGCTCTCAGACAGTATAAACACAAAAGCTCTATTGATAGTAAAGTGCAGATTCTCTTTTCCCACTTTGGAAATAAATAGGTAGTTAACTGCATGAGTGCCAAGTCGCTTCAGTCCTGTCTGACTCTTTGTGACCCCATGGACTGTAGTCCACCAGGCTCCTCTGTCCATGGAATTCTCCAGGCAAGAATACTGGAGTGGGTTGTCCTGCCCTCCTCCAGGGGAACTTCCCCACCCAGGGATCAAACCTGTGTCTCCCAAGCCTCCTGCATTGCAGGTGGATTCTTTACCGCTGAGCCACTGGGGAAGCCCCAGGTAGTTAACTACTCAGGCAAAATAATTGAGGATAGAATCCTTGAAAATATATGTTAGATAGAATTAAGTAATTAAAATTTGACTACATAGAATCTTTCATGCTAATTTACCTTCTGTCTCTCAAGTAGTATTCCTTAAACTGGAGAGTTTCTTAGCATATAAATGAAAACTATTAGAATTTTACACACAAGCAGTATTTTGGGAGGCTATGCAGATGACACTGATGTTTTATCATATATATTCTTCTGCTGAAGCAATTAGTGGAATGGTCATAAAAATGGTATTGATTTTTTTAAGTAAAGATTATTTCAATTATACATTATCATTGATACACAATAAAGGCAGTTTGAAAATAGAGCTTTCATATGATATTTTGAAAATAATAACACAAACCAATAACTCCATTAGTAGACAAAATTTCTTTGACTTCAGGCACTTTTCCCCTTTAAATATTTGAGATTACTTATTTTATAACATTGTTATAGGTGAGTGATAAGATACTTGTCATTATTTGCTTCAGTTTTTTGCATGTAGTATGACATGCGTTATTTGGTTTTAAGTGTGACAGATATCATATACGAATTTTAAAAATAATTTATTAAATTGTAATATTTTAGACTTAGAACTTATATATCAGTACATTAAATTATTTTCCTTTATTAATGAGCAACTTGGGGGATGAAAAATTGATTTTCCCAAAGACCAAAAGCTGGTCTCCTTTATTCTAAATTTGAGTGAAGAGTAGTCTTTTGGTTCTTAATATAGTCATGAGCTCCAAAAATACATACATTTATGTCATCAGTGCAACATCAAATCCTCTGCTTACTCATGGATCTATTTTTAGGAAGACATTTATGGTTATTATTTCTCTATTTGGGATGATGATGATAGTAAAAATGAGAAGGCAGGAAAGGCTGACAATATGAGAACACAGCTTCACTGATTTCAATAACTGGTTAAATGACCACCCCAAAGATTCAATGACATGATCTTCATACATGTGTCAACTGAACCCACTGTTCTCCCCAGTTCTTCCCAACCTGGCCACCAACACTGTCACCTCTCAGAGTGTGATCTGCACTGGCATTACCTAGGATTTTACTACTAGGCAGAATCTCATGGCTATTCCAGGCCGAGCGACCCCGAAACTGCACTTTAACATATCTCCAGGTCACTGGCACACACATGAAAGTTGTTCTAGAGCATCACTGATGAGCCTCATGTACCTCTCTGATGAGAAACTATACTCATCAATGGGGAATCTCTGAGTACAGCTTTCAGGTTGCAAATTTTTCAATGCTGTTTGTTTTGGGGTGGACACAGACTAACATTTCCAGACTTTTTCTGTGGCACTTCTAAAATGTCTATAATTGCCCCAAAGTTAAGAATGTTATAATTTCACACCAGAATTTGATGGTGACTGTATCAATGACCATTTTGTGGCTATATAGTATACTATACACTTAGAAAAGAGACCAGGCACTTAGTGGAAGTGGCTTGGCACTGCATAGCTGTTAAATTCTGGCACATGCTACCAGTTAAATTATAAGGGTGAATTAAAGGGTGCCCTTTATAAATAACCACAAAAGGCCTCTGCAGCTGATTATAGTGTGGGTGTAATTTGGAGAAAGGTTTTCTGTAGGCATGAAATGACAGTATTGCCACTGGATGAAGCTAAGACTCTAGCCATTTCCAGTGGTGGATCACCACCTGTAGTACACACACTTCTTCAGAATTGAGTCAGAGGGAAGGGTGAAGAGTAATGAATCATCAGGTCTTCATCTCAAACACTTAAATCTGGCTATTTCTTTTCAAATGCACCTTGTTTGAGCCTGACCCTTGCTTGTGGGCTGAAGTCCTAGAGATAAAGGCTTTCTGCCAAAGTAACACTTCACCTAATGCAGGTTTTGTTCAGAGTCAGTCCTGGAATTTTGTCTGCATCTCTGTGGTCTTGGGCATCCTTATACATGAGGACAGAAGGATCTCTAACTCTTTTTCTTAGATGCTGATTTGATTTTGCAGCTAAGTATTTCTAGTACTAAAAGCTGAGCAATTACTAGTCTCAAGTTCCTTTTGACCCAGAAAGAGCCGGGAGATGTATCTTTAAATGTGCTGTGTGGTAACTCACTTCAGTCATGTTCTGACTCTGCGACCCTTTGGACTATAGGCCACCAGGCTCCTCGGTCCATGAGATTCTTCCAAGCAAGAATACTGAAGTGGGTTTCGATTTCCTCCTCCAGGGGGTCTTCCTGACCCAGAGATCGAACCCACATCTCTATGTCTCCTATATTGGCCGGGTGGGTCCTTGACCTCTAGTGCCACCTTCATATCAGTTCAGTTCAGTCACTCAGTCGTGTCTGACTCTTTGTGACCCCATGGACTGCAGCATGCCAGGCCTCCCTGTCCATCAACAACTCCCGGAATTTACTCAAACTCATATCCATTGAGTCGGTGGTGCCATCCAACCAGCTCATCCTCTGTCATCCCCTTCTCCTCCTCCTGCCCCCAATCTTTCCCAGCATCAGGGTCTTTTCCAGTGAGTCAGTTCTTCGCATCAGGTGGCCAAAGTACTGGAGTTTCAGCTTCAACATCAGTCCTTCCAATGAATATTCAGGACTGATTTCCTTTAGAATGGACTAGTTGGATCTCCTTGCAGTCCAAGGGACTGAAGAGTCTTCTCCAACACCACAGTTCAAAAGCATCAATTCTTCGGCACTCAGCTTTCTTTATAGTCCAACTCTCACATCCATACAAAACTAGTGGAAAAACCATAGCCTTGACTAGATGGACATTTGTTGGCAAAGTAATGTCTCTGCTTTTTAATATGCTGTCTAGGTTGGTCTTAATTTTTCTTCCAAGGAGTAAGCATCTTTTAATTTCATGGCTGCAATCACCATCTGCAGTGATTTTGGAGCCCCCTGAAATAAAGTCTGTGCCTGTTTCCACTGTTTCCCATCTATTTGCCATGAAGTGATGGGACTGGATGCCATGATCTTTGTTTTCTGAATGTTGAACTTTAGGTCAACTTTTTCACTCTTCCCCTTTCACTTTCATCAAGAGGCTCTTTAGTTCTTCTTCGCTTTCTGCCATAAGGGTGTTGTCATCTGCATATCTGAGGTTATTGATATTTCTCCCAGCAATCTTGATTCCAGCTTGTGCTTCATCCAGCCAAGCATTTCTCACACCTTCATACAGTTGCTGTTATTTAGCAACACGTTGCTTGTTGCTGAGGTCTGCTGGGGCTTGAGGACAGTTACTCAAGGAGCAGTTCCCCTTTGCTAAGGCTTGCTCCCCTATTAAATAACTCTTGTTATCTACTGTCTGAATTAGACCAGGATTTTTAAAAGTGTATCTTTATGTGTCTGGTGTGCACTGTGTGTGTGAGAGAAGATTCTGTGTGTGTCTTCTACAGCAATAGCAATAGCTACATTTATAGTGAGCTTACGGCATCCAAGGCACTGCTCTTAGCATTTTATATATATGATCTGATTTCATCCTTTCTGTAACCATGATTTAGACACTCTGATTATTTGTTTTACAGATAAAGAAACTGAGGAACAGAACTAAGGTCCTTGATTAAGGCCATAAAGCTAAAACGGTTTGAACCCAGTTGATAGACGTGCTAAGATAATCCGCAATAGTGAATTAGTTGGCATGGCACCTGACTTGTTAGAGGGATGAGAAGACAGGGTTAGCAAAGAACTGGAGAGCAGGGGCCTCTAATTAGAGCCTGGAAAGATGAGGTTCTCCGGCTATCCCAATGACCTAATGGTGATTTGGCAGTAAAGCAAAGAGGGGCATGGAGCCTGTCCTGGCTTCTCTGGCTGGTGAGCAGAAAAGCAGGGGGAGCATGGGGACAGGCAAAATAAGGAGCAAGTCACAAATTGCCCATTTTGAAAAGCAGATGTCAATCTTAGGCAGACTCAGAGTCTGAAGCAGACACTGGCAGAGAGTTCTGACATTGGTCTGCTTTCTGTGAGCAGCAAAGAACCAGGATGACCCTGAAGCAGTTAGCCAGGCTGCCAGAAGGTAAATGGAAAGAGGTAGGCTGAAGGAAGGAGATCTGAGAAATTCTGTTTAAGATATCTATGCCCAAATGGAGGAGGAGGCATTTGTGGGCAGAACAGTGTGTGACCGGGTCAGCTGTAAAGTCTTGGGGGCTGGAGAGAACATAACTCATCCAGGCCCACTCTCTGTGCAACATATTCCCAACAGTGGTCATTAGATATAATCTAGATTATTGAGGAGGACAGAATTTCTTTAATTTGCAATGTATTGTACAAAGAGTTCTTCATTAAAAGTAATTTGGTGTACTTTTAGAGACAGGAGTCACTACCAAAAGCAAATATGCTACTGTAAGAGAAAATGTTTTTAATTAATACTGAAATAGTGAGGATTCTGTTAGCATTGAAAATAATTAATATTAAAGTAAAATGCTATTGCCTGCCATTTCCTTTTCTCTTTAGATCATTAGCATAGGATTAACAAATTTTAAATGGGATTTTCAAACTCATAGCAAGCAGCTGTCTTCTATTACAAAAGACAATACACTCATACATATGTATTATGCACTTAATTAAAACTGTTGGATTTTTATTTTAAAAAGTTCTGATGATGTCCTGCATTTTTATAATGATTTAGATCTCTGAACAGCCACCAGTTTGCATATTTTAAGTGAGAAAAGAGGATTTGGGTGGAATAGGCATTCCAAAGTTCATATAATTGAAGGGCAAGGCCTAATATTAGCTGTTTCACTGGCCTAAGATTCTACTATTAGGTAGTCATTCATTTTACTTAAAAGGAAGTATTTTTTCCTCTTAATATTCTTTTACTATAAAAGTCTATGTATTTATTATAGCAATTTTAGAAAAAAGGAAATAAGAATGACATATAAGCCTGTTTCTTTGAGATAAACATTATTAATTCTATTGTATGTTTTGTTTCTATAATTTTATTATATTACAGTCTATATCTGTAGAATTTGAATTGAAAGTGAAAGTCGCTTAGTCACATTGGACTCTATGACTCCATGGTCTATACAGTCCATGGAAATTCTCCAGGCCAGAATACTGGAGTGGGTAGCCTTTCCCTTCTCCAGGGGATCTTCCGAACCCAACCATATTAATAAATATGTCTTTTTTGGTTTTCATTTAATTTTAAGTGGTGACTCTTTTCCTATGCCATAACTCATCTTCAGAACATGACTCTTCATGACATCATCATCATTATCATAGCTGCAGAATATTTTGAGCCTTCTACTTTTAAAATGTATGATGTAATTTGCAGAAGTAAAAGACATGTGACAGGACTATATTGGGGAGAGGAAGGAGTGTGGTAAGAAGTTATATAAAATAAATTTTTATAGATTACAACAAAATAAATTGATAATGAATAGAAATAATTTAAAGAATGAAAAGCAGTCACAGTATAAGCAGCCAAAAGTCAGAAAATTTTAAAAATCAGCTTCTAAAAAGAGTAACTTTTTTTTTTCCAGAGAAGAGGAATTCAAATAGGAAACATGATTTTCATTATAAATTCCTCTAAATTACTTGATTTTTAACCATCTGCATATATGCTATGGCTAAAAAAGAAAGTGTAAATTAACTCTGGGAAAAGATTTAGACATTAAGATCACCCTCAGAATCTCACACCTGTGTGTGTGTGCATGTGCACGTCTGTGCATGTATACACGTGGTGCACGAGTGCACATGTATTTCTGTGGGAAGGCGAAAAGGGCAATACTGTATCAGGAGTGGCAGGAGGGACCTTAGGTGCGGTGCATTCTGGGAAAGCATGAGGCCCCAAGGATGAGACCGCACAGAGTCGAAGCAGAAGAGCGTTTACTCTCTCTGTGTCACATCTTGCTTTAGGCTAATCTTACCGAGAAGACTTCATCACATAGAATACGGGATGCCGACAGCAAACAGTGTTGTTGCTGCTGCTGCTGCTAAGTCGCTTCAGTCGTGTCCGACTCTGTGTGACCCCAGAGACGGCAGCCTACCAAGCTTCCCCGTCCCTGGGATTCTCCAGGCAAGAACACTGGAGTGGGTTGCCATTTCCTTCTCCAATGCATGAAAGTGAAAAGGGAAAGTGAAGTCGCTCAGTCGTGTCCGACTCTTTGCGACCCCATGGACTGCAGCCTACCAGGCTCCTCCGTCCATGGGATTTTCCAGGCAAGAGTACTGGAGTGGGGTGCCATTGCCTTCTCCGAGCAAACAGTGTTAGAGCTGGCAAAAGAACAGTTCCTCCAAGTGTTATCGTTACGTAGAAACAGAAGGAAACAGTGTTCTCAACGACGTTATCTATTACCATTGCCACGTAAAATCCCCTCATTATAAGCTGTACAGGGTCCAAACCATTTTACTGCAGAGTTATTTTGTTAAAATAAATATTTAGCTTAAAAAAAATCCCAGTTCTAAATTGAAATATTCGGAAAGAAAAAAGAGTTTCTAGCTTTCTTGAAGCAAATTGTGAGTTAAAAAAGCTTCTGAAATCCAATGGGAAGTTTGAGATATCACGCTTTATATCATCATCCCTCCTCCTCTCCTTTTTCCATTCTAAATGGAGTTGTGCTGTTTGGTTTGACTGATAGGTTTGGAAGTTTAGATGAGAGGCTAGAAAATTTGAGGAAAGCAACTGATCACTTTACTGATTTTATTAATTAATATTTTGAGGTGATTACATGCCAGGAACCATGTCAGCTGCTGGTTTATAGTGATTGATAAACACAGCCCCTGCCCTCAGGTAACCAACCCCTGGTGGGGACACATAGTTAGCAATTCAGTTATGGCAGTAGGAGAACTCTGTGAATAACCCAGCCTAGCTGAGGTCTTTCTTCCTATATATATTACAAAATGTTAAAATAGAACCATTTCTTAGGGAAGGATTAAAGGAAAAACATGTAAACAATTTTAAAAAATTGAAATTATTTTTCTTTTTTAAAAGAATTTATTGGAATTCAATAAATCAGCCTTGGGTCACTAATTGAATTTGATTTTAAAAAAATTGAGAACAGAGTTGGTGAATAACCCTTTTGCACTTTTTTCATGGAGATTTCTCTTGTCTCTTTTTTCCTCCTCCAGGTGAGCAGTATTCCTCCATATCTATCTTGATTTTCTCTGCTTCTCTCTCTATATTAGTTTCTCTACTTTTTCATTCTCCTGCTTATTCTTCTTTTTCTTCTCTTCCTCCCTCACCTTTCCATAACCTGCAGCCCTTAGATAGTCTTAAAATTATAAGCAATCAAATCCAGCTTTAAAAGAAACATACACTGGAAATAAGGTTATTACTATCATATTGGTATTTTTAGCAGGACATTTGCATTGGCATTTCTATTAGGTCTCTAAGATGAGTTTTCTCTGTCCTATGGGAGACAAAATAGCCACTCCAAAAGTTGTCCATGTCCTACATCCAGAACTTATCAGTATTTCAACTACATGGCAAAGGGGAATTAAGTTTATAGCTGATCAGCTGACCTTGAGGATTATCCAGGTGGGCCCAATCTAATCATCAAAGCTTTTAAAAATGGAAGAGGGAGGCAGGGCAGAGAGAATCAGGCACATGGCCGAATGAGGAGGACTCAGACCACTGTTGCTGGCTTTGAAGAGGGACAAAGACGGTCATGAGGCAAAGTATGTGGGCCTTTATAAGTTGAAAAAGGTGGGGAAATGTATTTGCCCCTAGAATCTCATGAAAAGACCCTAGTCTCGCAGACACCTTGATCTAAGGTTTTTTATTGGAGAAGGAAATGGCAACCCAGTCCAGTTCTTGCCTGGGAAATCCGAAAGAGGAGCCTAGCGAGCTACGTCCACAGGGTCACAAAGAGTCGGACATGACTGAGTGACTAACAGCAACAGCAAGGTGTTTTTACAGCAAAGCAAGTTGGACTTCTGCCTTCCAGAACTAACAACAAGTTACCTTTGATTAAGTCACTACATGGATGGTAATTTGATATAGCAGAGGTAGAAATTAATATGTGACTGCACTTTGCAAACAGTCTGGAGAAAAGATGCAGCTAGAGTTTTTTCCTTCTCAATAACTCACAGACTGTGGATCAGATGTGATTTTAAGAGTTCACTGAAGACAGGTGTTTGTATTTAAAGCCGCGATACCTATTAAGAGGGAATAGGTATTGAGAAGGGGCCAACAGGTGTACCTAGAGATTTAGGTACTGAAAATTGGTGGTGGTTTAGTTGCTGAGTCATGTCTAACTCTTTGCAACCCCATGAACTTTAGCCAAGCTCCTCTGTCCATGGGATTTCCCAGGCAAGAGTACTGGAGTGGGTTGCCCTTTGCTTCTTCTAGAGGATCTTCCCAACCCAGGGATCAAACCTGCGCCTCCTGTTTGACAAGCAGGTTCTTTACCACTGAGCCAACTGGGAAGCCTGTCTGAATAAAAAACTACGTATTTTGGAAATATATGTATACACAGAAGGGAGTTCAGAGACAGCCTCTCCCAAGCATTTACTCAAAATAATCATATGCCGAAAGCGGCCTATTGGGGATGGCATATTTTTAGCAGATGCATATATGTGTATTTCAAACGTATGTTGTTGCTGTTGGAATCAATAAAATAAAAATACCATCGAAAGCATTATTAGCCCCTTTCCTCTTTATGTGTTTTTTTAACAAGCAAATGTTACTATTTCAATTAAAATCTTGTTGGGACATTTGAGATTTTTATGCCATGTAAATGTATTCAGCATTCAAAAGTTTAGAAATCTCAAATTCCTTTATTTTCAAGATAGCAAAACTGGGAGCAAGAAGCATGTAAACAAATTTACCTAAAGCAGAGTAGTTCACAGTGGCAGAGAAAGGATGAGAACTCCATGTCTTGATGCCTGAGATTCTTTTTCCAAAATGCTACACTGAATTCAGCATATAGAGTTTCACAGAGACTCTGCTCACTCTACCCTCTTAAAACTATGCCCTTGGAATTCTTAACAGTAATAGTAATATAATGACCTCAATATGGAGTGGCCATACAATGACTTAAAATATTTTTTTCTATATAAGTCTAGTTGATTTCTAATGTATTAATTTCTGCTGTACAGAAAAATAATTCAGTGACACATTCTTTTGCATTATGGGTTATCACAGGATATAGAATATAGTTCCTTACACTATACAGTAGAACCGTATGTATGCATTCTTTCTATAAGAGTTTGCATCTGCTGATCCCACCTCCCAACCTTTCCCTCCCCAACTCCTCCACCTACCTTTGGCAGCCACAAGTCTATTCTCTGTGTCTATGAACCTGTTTCTGTTGATGATGACTTATTTTTAGTTCCTTGGTTTTAAATGGGCATGTCTTTAGGATTTTACCCCTTAAAACTTTTCGATAGTTCTATCTGGAGACTGGAAAGAATTCCTTTGCAAACATATTCTTAAACCTTTGGTAAGAATATGGGGTATATAACCACTCTCATATCTTTTCTTATTGATGTTCTCTTTGGTTGAATATCTATAAGATCTGGATAATGTAAATGCTTGCCTTTTTTTCCTTCCATGCATACATTTCAGGGGAGTTCTATATAGTCTCCAACTCAGGTGTTTTCTTTTAAGGAGTCAAGTTGAGTGTTAGTGTTCCAGGACAGTAACAGAAGTGATATTTGTTCAGGCCTGAATCAGCCAAAACTGTGAATAACACAGCTCCTGAACCAGCTGGATATCTGAGCTTTTCTTAGATACTTGGATAAGAATAATAGCAGGGGAAGTGGATGTATCTTACTGTTCTTAATGTTTTTTGCATGCTTGATGAGCCTGAATTTGGAGTAGGTTTCAGGAGGAAGGGTAGGGATGAGACCAAACAAAAAGGACTACTTCAGCTGTAAAGAAACATTTAATGCCATGAAAACTGAACTCAGCATGCCATGGAGCTCAAAATGTATTTACAGTGATACAATATAGCTTATACCATGTGTAAAAGCATGCAGGCAGTGACTATAAAATTAAAGAGCATATAGACCCTAAATTGTTGCTCATTTATGTGAGCTATCTACAAAAATGAAATTTATTTCACTTCCTCTTTTGTATTTCCATAAGGCTGTAGAAAATTTTTAGTAGCTACATTCTTTAAGTATAGCAGGTTAGAGGGTTATAAACCAGTCTCACTGCTGTTTCAATTTGTTCATGTTTTGTAGGGTTTTTCATGATGTTGGAACTCCGATATTCATACAAGCTCAACTCATTGAATTTGGACAGCAAATTTGGACTTACTCAAGGTGCAAGCAGTATTAAGGTACCATTTTCTGTCTGATTCTAAAAATTCTTCATGATCTTGTCAGTATGCCTATTCATTCAGCAAGGGTTAATTGAACCCTCCCTTGTAAAGCAGTATTCTATAATGGCAGCTGGGTAGATAGTGATGAATAAAACACAAAAATGGTCTCTGTTCTCTGGAGCATAATTCTAATAGTTGGTCACAGACAGTAAACAAGGTAAGTAGGACATTTCACTCTCTGATATATACTTTGGAGAAAAAAATAAACAGGAAAGTCACAGAGTGTTTTATATATTATATAAACTGTTACCTAAAACAGAGCTGAAGGAATTGAGGGAGGGAACCATAGATATGTCTGACAGAAGCCTTTTTGAGCAAAGGAGCAACTATTGGAAGATATTGGGAGTGAGAGTGTGCCAACAAGAAGGCCAATAAGACTGCGGTGTAGGAAGCAGGGAGTGGAGTCAGACTGCAATTATGGATGGAAGGCTGTATTGCATGGATCCTTGGAGGTTATTGTAAAGACTCTGAGTTTTACCTCGTGATGAGATGCTGTTGGAAAGTTTACTAACCTACACAATTTGCAACATAAATTTTGAAAACCTAAGGTGTTTAATAAAGCAGCCTCTAGCCACATATGGTGATTTAAGTGGAAATTAATTAAAAATAAGTAAAATCCATCACTAACCACATCTCAATTCTGAATAGACTTAAACTGACTGTCTTATTGAGCAGCACAGAATAGAACATTTCCATTATTGGAGAAAATTCTTGGATAATTCTATTCTAGATTAATCATACTGATTATTCATTAATTCTAAAAAATGTATGCCACCGAGAGAATTTGCTACAAATATTTTGCTAGGCTTTAGAGATAAAAATTTATATGAGGAAGAAATAGGATTTTTCCTTGTAGATCTTCTAGTCTCTTAAGGAGAGCAAGGAACATAAATACAGTCATAGAATTATTATTAAAGCATGGTCAAGGCATATATTTCAAAAGAAAGATGGGCTATTAGCCTGGGGGAGAGAAGTTTCTATCCAAATGAGTTTGGAAAATAAATTGTAAGTCATACAGTGGGTCATGGTGTTTCAGGTGAATAGATTACATGAATAGAAATAATAGTACTTAATAACCACTGTGGTAAAACTGATATCTTTGATACCTAATTTAATTTTTGCCACATTTATGTTCCATATTACATGTATAAAACATAGAAATCCAGAAGTTAAATAAATTGCCATTATCCCAAAACACCTTATTATATGAAAATTAATGGTATTAACTGGGCAAAAAACCCCACGCCAATTACTCTCATAAAAATATGCTAATTAAAAGTTGGTTATAGAACCAGGATTTAACTGTGGTGTATAGCTTTAAAGTCCATGCTTCTTTTTTTTTTTTTACTATTTTATATTCCACCCTGCTCCCCAAAAACATGGTATATAATGCTAAAGAGAAAAAAAAGTTACAGGATATATAAACACTATGAACATATTATACAAAGCAACTAACAGAATTGCGAAAACATAAGTGTAAACTAACAATAAGCTTTCAACATACATTTCTCAGAAAGGGATAGATTAAAAAAAATTTTTTTAAGTGGAGATCCTGGGAATCTTTGCAATTGAAAGTTTCAGTTCCTACAAAAATATTTAACTTAATACCTAAGCCAATATTTGTCAAAATTTGAGAGACAAAGCTGAGGCAGTGCTCAGAGGGAACTTCTTAGTTTTAAACATGTTTTTCTGTTAACAAGTAAAACATAAATTCAATATCAGAAACTGGAAAATTTTCACTGGTGTTTAGAAGTAAGAAAGGAAATAAAAATAATAAATAATGTTTTTAAAATAAAGATAAAATATAGAGAACTAACCAAAAAGAGAGAAGTGAAACAAAACTAATCTTTGAAAAGGTTTGTGAAGTAATGTTGGGGAAGCTGGGGATAAGTAAAATGGTGTTTCTACATTCCTGCTGCTGCTGTTGCTGCTAAGTCACTTCAGTCGTGTCCAACTCTGTGCGACCCCAGAGATGGCAGCCCACCAGGCTCCCCTATTGCTGGGATTCTCCAGGCAAGAACACTGGAGTGGGTTGCCATTTCCTTCTCTAATGCATGAAAGTAAAATGTGAAAGTGAAGTCACTCAGTCGTGTCCGACTCAGTGACCCCATGGACTGCAGCCTACCAGGCTCCTCCATCCATGGGATTTTCCAGGCAAGAGTACTGGAGTGGGGTGCCATTGCCTTCTCCGACATTCCTTCCAGTCCTCAGCAAATCCACTTTTTCCTATTTCTACTTTCTTACAATTTCCCCACATTATATTCTGCACCCGTGTTTCTTCCCTCTGTGCTTCTGTTTTTTAATGCCTATGTTTATGTTTTAATTTTCTGTGATTTGTGGTAGACAATTGTCTCATCACCATGGGACCTTGTGTTTCTTAAGTTGTTTTCTGTGTAGAAGTAATACCTAGAGCAAAGAGTAAACTACATTTTTATTTTGTCAATGTTTATGGACAGAATAAGATTTAAAAATAATGATTTTGATAAAGGGGGAAGAAAAACCATCTTAAACTTTACTGCCTTCCTTAAGGCTTATGTACTTGCATGAGTCAGGCTTGAGTAGTTTTATGATGCAGCTTGTAAGTGAATATGATTTGCAAGCAGATTTCTAACTTATTTTTAAGCTGACTTTGCATATGATAGTGCCTCCCAACTGTGGATCATTTCCAATAGTCGTGCAACTAATACTATCTCTTAAAAATGGAAATTGTACTTTTGTATGTCAAGCAATTATTAGTCACTTCTTGAGGTTAGAAAAAACAAAAACTAAAAACTGGGAATAAATGTAGGCTGAAACATCTACTATATGTGTTCTAGGTAATGTAAATTTTCAATCATTTCCCCTGTTAATTTGAATAAAGAGAATATAGTTCCCTTCAGCTGACTGGCTCCATTGTGTAGCCCCAGCCTATGGTTTCACAAGTTAATTGTGTAGCTCAACTATTTCCAGAACACAATAGTCTATTTTCCTTTGGATGTGCTCTTACTCTCCAGGAATGACAGAATTGTTGGGAGGGCTTCTTGGTCATTAATGAAGTTCTGAAAACCTCTAGAATACTAATGAGAAGGGATAATGCCGAGAAAATGGACAAGAATCTACTTCTTTAACAAAGGCTTCTCCTGGCTCATCTGCTTCTGCCCTTAGCATTTTCTCACAGCTAATCTCAGCAATTTCTTTATCTTTCCCCTTACTCAAACACCCAGCTCACCCTGACTGCTTGGAGGCCCAAGCTTGCCCCTCGGCCTTAGGAGCCATGAACTATAAAGCAAGTATGACAAAGCAAGTAGATGCAGCTCCAACATCTATCTAGGAATTGGAATGAAGTCATGATTCCACAGCTTGGTAACAAACACAAGGCTCACTTTCAGACTTGCTTCCCTTTCAGTTCAGTCGCTCAGTCATGTCCGACCCTTTGTGACCCCATGAATCGCAGCATGCCAGGCCTCCCTGTCCATCACCAACTCCTGGAGTTCACTCAGACTCACGTCCATCAAGTCCGTGATGCCATCCAGCCATCTCATCCTCTGTTGTCCCCTTCTTCTCCTGCCCCAATCCCTCCCAGCATCAGAGTCTTTTCCAATGAGTAAACCCTTCACAAGAGGAGGCCAAGGTACTGGAGTTTCAGCTTTAGCATCATTCCTTCCAAAGAAATCCCAGGGATGATCTCCTTCAGAATGGACTGGTTGGATCTCCTTGCAGTCCAAGGGCCTCATAAGAGTCTTCTCCAACACCACAGTTCAAAAGCATTAATACTTCAGCACTCAGCCTTCTTCACAATACAACTCTCACATCCATACATGACCACAGGAAAAACCATAGCCTTGACTAGACGGACCTTAGTCGGCAAAGTAATGTCTCTGCATTTGAATATGCTATCTAGGTTGGTCATGACTTTTCTTCCCAGGAGTAAGTGTCTTTTAATTTCATGGCTGCAGTCACCATCTGCAGTGATTTTGGAGCCCCCCAAAATAAAGACTGACACTGTTTCCACTGTTTCCCCATCTATTTCCCATCAAATGATGGGACCAGATGCCATGATCTTAGTTTTCTGAATGTTGGGCTTTAGGTCAACTTTTTCACTCTCCACTTTCAATTTCATCAAGAGGCTTTTGAGTTCCTCTTCACTTTCTGCCATAAGGGTCGTATCATTTGCATATATGAGGTGATTGATATTTCTCCCGGCAATCTTGATTCCAGCTTGTTTGTTCCAGTCCAGTGTTTCTCATGATGTACTCTGCATATAAGTTAAATAAGCAGGGTGACAATATACAGCCTTGACGTCCTCCTTATCCTCTTTGAAACCAGTCTGTTATTCCATGTCCAGTTCTAACTGTTGCTTCCTGACCTGCATATAGGTTTCTCAAGAGGCAGGTCAGGTGGTCTGGTATTCCCATCTCTCTCAGAATTTTCCACAGTTTATTGTGATCCACACAGTCAAAGGCTTTGGCATAGCCAATAAAGCAGAAATAGATGTTTTTTCTGGAACTCTCTTGCTTTTTCCATGATCCAGCGGATGTTAGCAATTTGATCTCTGGTTCCTCTGCCTTTTCTAAAACCAGCTTGAACATCAGGGAGTTCATGGTTCACGTATTGCTGAAGCCTGGCTTGGAGAATTTTGAGCATTAATTATCAGCATGTGAGATGAGTGCAGTTGTGCAGTAGTTGGAGCATTCTTTGGCATTGCCTTTCTTTGGAATTGGAATGAAAACTGACCTTTTCCAGTCCTGTGGCCACTGCTGAGTTTTTCCAAATTTGCTGGCATATTGAGTGCAGCACTTTCACAGCATCATCTTTCAGGATTTGAAAGAGCTCAACTGGAATTCCATCACCTCCACCAACTTTGTTCGTAGTGATGCTTTCTAAGGCCCACTTGACTTCACATTCCAGGATGTCTGGCTCTAGATTAGTGATCACACCATCGTGATTATCTGGGTCGTGAAGATCTTTTTTGTACAGTTCTTCTGTGTATTCTTGCCACCTCTTCTTAATATCTTCTGCTTCTGTTAGGTCTATACCATTTCTGTCCTTGATCGAGCCCATCTTTGCATGAAATGTTCCCTTGGTATCTCTAATTTTCTTGAAGAGATCTCTAGTCTTTCCCATTCTTTCTTTTTCTCTATTTATTTGCATTGATTGCTGAGGAAGGGTGTCTTTTCTCTTCTTGCTATTCTTTGGAACTCTGCATTCAGATGCTTATATCTTTCCGTTTCTCCTTTGCTTTTCGACTCTCTTCTTTTCACAGCCATTTGTAAGGCCTCCCCAGACAGCCATTTTGCTTTTGTGCATTTCTTTTCCATGGGGATGGTCTTGATCCTTGTCTACTGTACAATGTCACGAACCTCATTCCATAGTTCATCAGGCACTCTATCTATCAGGTCTAGGCCCTTAAATCTATTTCTCACTTCCACTGTATAATCATAAGGGATTTGATTTAGGTCATACCTGAATGGTCTAGTGGTTTTCCCTACTTTCTTCAATTTAAGCCTGAATTTGGTAATAAGGAGTTCATGATCTGAGCCACAGTCAGCTCCTTGTTTTGCTTTTGCTGACTGTATAGAGCTTTTCCATCTTTGGCTGCAAAGAATATAATCATTCTGATTTCGGTGTTGACCATCTGGTGATGTCCATGTGTAGAGTCTTCTCTTGTGTTTTGGAAGGGGGTGTTTGCTATGACCAGTGCATTTTCTTGGCAAAACTCTATTAGTCTTTGCCCTGCTTCATTCTGCATTCCAAGGCCAAATTTGCCTGTTCCTCCAGGTGTTTCTTGACTTCCTACTTTTGCATTCCAGTCCCCTATAATGAAAAGGACATCTTTTGTGGGTGTTAGTTCTAAAAGGTCTTGTAGGTCTCCATAGAACTGTTCAACTTCAGCTTTTTCAGCATTACTGGTTGGGGCATAGACTTGGATTACTGTGATATTGAATGGTTTGCCCTTAGTGCTCTGAAATTAGCTAATATAGAGGTTGTAGTATCTGGCCAGGGTCCTCCATCTCTCCTTCCTTGAACTGGATCAGGTTCATGCATCACTCATTAATTCTGTGTGTGTGTATGTGTGTATACACACACATATATAATTCAACATGCTATACACACACACAAACATTTGTATGTAATACTTTTACTTTTTAAGCAATCTTTTATGACTCTAGGAGAAGGCAGTAGATATAAAAGCTTTCCTGCTCATACAGATCTTAGTGAGGAAGAAAGAAATTAACAGATAAAACTCAAGTTCTGGTGGATTAAGTGCTAAGAATAAAAATAAAACCAGGGCAATGGTTTAGAGAGTGACCATGGAAGCAGGAATAGGGATGGAAGTTATTTGAAATGATGTGGTCAGAGAAAGCCTCTCTGTAAATCTCAGACCACGTCTCCATCTGGGGAAGAGCTTTTGAGGCTGAAGGACCAATAGGATCCAGATTCTAAGAAATAAATGCATAAGGAAAGAAAGTAGATTAAGATGCCTCATGGTAGAAGTAGGAAATAGTCATACAATGGAGGATCTGTTTAGGCTTTAATAAATTGTTCATATTTCATTATAATTGTGATGGGAAGTTACAGAATGATTTTGAGCCAAGATCCCACATGATCTTATTTACTTCTAAAAGGGTCTTTCTGCTTTATACATAATAAACTGTAACATGCTGAAATCAGGGAGAAAAATACTGGTGTCTCAGTTACCATGTGATAAATGGCCAAAACTGTAATGTGTTTAAAATAGGGATAAGTACTTGAAATCATTGATTCTGTTTCTTACTCACTGAACTTAACTCCATGGCAATTTATGAAGATAAATGGACTTGAACTTTTTAGGTGTCTTTGCCAGTGTCAGTTTCTTTTTTAAAAGTGCCTTGTCTTTTATTATCCTCGTATCCTCATCAGAGATAACATTTTAACATAAAGTGGGTATGTGTCTTGTGTAGAATTTATCAGAAACAAAAGGATGAAAACCAGTGCTCAATTCTACATTTTGATGCAGTAATTAACATTTGATGCTCTGGTCTTCATTAATGAGATGGCTTAGAGATCTCAGATGACTCTCTTTTGGGGTATGTAAGAGCATTAACTCATGGTGTTCAGGAAAGGAAGCCACACCATGAAGATCTAGTTGTTCTGACATTATTATATTCAGTTATCAATTTTGGATTGCTTTCTTTAACATCCTTTCATAACTTCTGGGTATCTATGTAGATTCATCTGTCTTCAACTTTAGTATCTTTTATGAGGCACCCAAGTCAACTTTCCAGCCTTTTTAACCTCTGCCTACAAACTTACCCCAATTTTTCCTGGTAGCAGGTAGTCTACAGTTATACTTGGACTTTCGATTACTCTCTGAACTATCAAACTAGCAGCCTCTTTGTCAAACTACAATTGCCCAATACTTTTCAATCCTGATGGAGTCTTGTCTGGGTCTCTCAGTCAGTTCTGTCGCTCAGTCATGTCCAACTCTTTGCGACCCCATGAACTGCAGCATGCCAGGCCTCCCTGTCCATCACCAACAGCCTGAGTCCACTCAAACCCATGTCCACTGAGTTGGTCATGCCATCCAACCATCTCATCCTGTGTCGTCCCCTTCTCCGCCTGCCCTCAATCTTTCCCAGCATCAGGGTCTTTTCCAATGAGTCAGCTCTTCATACCAGGTGGCCAAAGTATTGGAGTTTCAGCTTCAACATCAGTCCTTCCAATGAACACCCAGGACTGATCTCCTTTAGAATGGACTGGTTGGATGTCCTTGCAGTCCAAGGGACTCTCAAGAGTCTTCTCCAACACCACAGTTCAAAAGCATTAATTCTTCTGTGCTCAGCTTTCTTTACAGTCCAATTCTCACATCCATACATGACCACTGGAAAAACCATAGCCTTGACTAGACGGATCTTTGTTGACAAAGTAATGTCTCTGCTTTTTAATATGCTATCTAGGTTGGTCATAACTTTCCTTCCAAGGAGTAAGCATCTTTTAATTTCATGGCTGCAGTCACCATCTGCAGTGATTTGGGAGCCCAAAAAATAGTCAGCCACTGTTTCCACTGTTTCCCCATCTATCTCCCATGAAGTGATGGGACTGGATGCCATGACCTTCGTTTTCTGAATGTTGAGCTTTAAGCCAACTTTTTCACTCTCCTCTTTGACTTTTATCAAGAGGCTCTTTAGTTCTTCTTTACTTTCTGCCATAAGGGTGGTGTCATTTGCATATCTGAGGTGATTGATATTTCTCCTGGCAATCTTGATTCCAGCTTGTGTTTCTTCCAGCCCAGCGTTTCTCATGATGTACTCTGCATAGAAGTTAAATAAGCAGGGTGACAATATACAGCCTTGACGTATTCCTTATCCTCTTTGAAACCAGTCTGTTGTTCCATGTCCAGTTCCAACTGTTGCTTCCTGACCTGCATACAGGTTTCTCAAGAGGCAGGTCAGGTGGTCTGGTATTCCCATCTCTCTCAGAATTTTCCAGTTTATTATGATCCACACAGTCAAAGGCTTTGGCATAGTCAATAAAGCAGAAATAGATGTTTTTCTGGAACTCTTTTGCTTTTTCCATGATCCAGCGGATGTTGGCAATTTGATCTCTGGTTCCTCTGCCTTTTCTAAAACCAGCTTGAACATCTGGAAGTTCATGGTTCACATATTGCTGAAGCCTGGCTTGGAGAATTTTGAGCATTACTTTACTAGCATGTGAGATGAATGCAATTGTGTGGTAGTTTCACTCCTGATGGAGTCTCGTCTGGGTCTCTGCTGCCCTACATTCTCTGAGTTCTAGAGGTTTCAATGAACCCTATGAAGGTCATGAAAATCACCCTTAAAGTTGGACCTAAGTCCTATAAAGCAGTTACCAAATATAAAAAGATAAAACTATATTATTGTTTTTATTTAATTCTATTAAGTAACCAAATGTTATTCAAGAACTTAATATTGTGAGGATGAAACTAAGAAATCAATGCATGGATTTAACAGGTTTTTTTGACCCAACGGATGAGAAAATATACTGGAATATGACCCAGAGTTATATCTCTGAGCTCAAATTTGCTTGTAAGGACACAGTTTATGTAATAACCTTTACAATTTAAATTTGGATCTGCATACAAACAAATTGACAAGGACTTGCTTAACTTTTTTACAAAACTGATTTCCCAGTCCTTTGGTAATTATTTGGGTAAAGGAAATAATGATTTCATTCAATTTTCTTTCCTACATATAATTTTGTTATAGTAATATTGTTTCCAATTAATGGCATGAACTATTAACTCTACTGTCTTTGAATCCTTTTAGTTTTCTTATCACCATTGCCAATGCCAATTTAGTTCTTATGATTTCTTACATTAATCAATGCTACAAAATCCTCTTTTTCTACCTTTTATTGTTGCCTCAGTTCAAACCATTCTTCACATAGCTGCCAGAAGGATCTTTCTAAGCTGAAGGTCAGTTTTTGATAACCCCCTGCTTAACATATTTTACCAGATCCTGTCCAGTTTCTCCATAATCTCCTTCATCTTACCATTTCCTCTACTTTCTTTCTCACTCTGAGTACCATTATAAGCTCTCAAATTCTCTAGCTACAGCCATGCTTTTCTAGTTACTTCTCTCTCTACTTCCAGTCCCTAACTTGGTTAAGGCATATGAATTTATTGGTCCAGATACATGTTTGAGAAATCTGAATGAGTTCAGAAATTATTGGGAGTATAATAGGCAGGAATGGAGCCCCCAGTACTCCAGCTCTAGGTCCAGGGAAAACCTACAGAACATAACAGCATTAAACACGTGGCCAAAAAATAGAGAAGGCTACTGGAAAAAGGAGACAAACTCTTCATGAAGTAATTGCAACTTGAGTTCAGATCGCATTAAATCTCTGTGTGGAACTTGAAGAAGCATAATGATCCCAGTTATCTCCATCTGGGTTCACTAGAGCAGATGTTTTATAGTGTTGGCATTAATAAGTGTTAATAAGACAAATTTTGGCTTAAATATTGGGTTGGCCAAAAAGGTTTGTTCAAGTTTTTTCATAACATCTTATGGAAAACTGGAAACAACTTTTTGTTGTTCTGAAAACCAGGACAAACTTTTTGACCAGTTCATATTTCCATCTTTGTTCCTGATATCACAAAGCTCTTGATTAAGTGGCTCTTAGCTTTCTGACCAACAACTATAAGCCAATAATTAGTTCACTAGCCTGTTGTGTTATTCTTACAAAAAATAGCATTATGTCCAGAAATAGTATAACTTTTCAAAATTGTGTTTTTCTACTGTTTTTTAAAAAATGGCCTGTTCCCTTACTGGAAGAGTGATTGGAGTGGATGCATTCTGCATACCTTGGTAACAGATGTTACTGCACACTGTGAAATTTCCTTGCATTAGTCAAAGTAAACATGGTATCCAGGAAGGCAAAATATTTCAGCCAAACTTGCATCTAAGAGCCAGCTGGTTATGCAGATAGAAAAAAAGATGCCATTCAGAGGCTCTTCTTTTGGTTACAGGATTCTGTAGCAAGTATACAACGCTGCAAATATTTACTTTTCTTTGAGGGCAGCAAACAGATTGCATGCAAATTTGCTAAGCATTTTTGTGCTTCTCTTTGCTTTTTTTTTTTTTTTTTTGATAAAGAATGAGTGTTACTTGAATTGCAATTGAGTAAATCTTGGTAGGCTTTTAAGCTTTGGAGAATTGTAAAGTTATTGACAAGAAAGAAGCCATATAAAAAAATTTTTTTAGTTTAATTGCTTGGATGCTTTTCTGAACACTTTCTGAAAGCTATTGGAACCCCTCTATAATCCTTCCTTCCCCCCCCGACCTCCGATTTCCCAGTTCAGATCACTGTTACCTCTTCTGGGTAAGGGAGCAGAACATGAGTTGATTTTATGTCATTTTCCCCTGAAATGTGGGTTCTGTTATTCTAAAATATATTTGAATTTTTTTAAGCAAACTGAAGGGAACACAAATAGAATCATACAAGTCCAACTGACAGCAATCTGTTAAATTTCACCAAATGCTGGTAATATTGGTTTTTTGTGTCACTCTGATTCAAAAGATCATTAAAAAATTTAATATGACTATTATGAATGTCTTAAAGTATGTCATTTGGCAACATGACTTAGGTAGAATGACTCTACAAGATATATGCTAAAGGTAAATATTAGTCTTGTCTGTATAGGAAGGCAAGTAAAAAGGGATTCTGAGGCAAAATATGTAATTAAACATTTTTATAAATACTAAAACAATTGCCTCAGTGTGTTTTGTAATTAACTTATTTTAATTGGAGGATAATTACTTTACAATATTGTGGTGGTTTTTGCCATACGTCAACATGAGTCAGCCATGGGTGCGCATGTGTCCCCCCATCCTGAAACCCCTTCCCACCTCCCTTCCCACCCCATCCCTCTGGGTTGTCCCAGAGCACCAGCTTTGCCTGCTTCATGCTTTGAACTTGCACTGGTCACCTGTTTTACATATCATAATATACATGTTTCAATGCTATTCTCTCAAATCATCCCACCCTCGCCTTCTCTGACACAGTCTGAAAGTCTGTTCTTTACATCTGTGTCTCTTTTGCTGCCTTGCATATAGGATTGTCATTATTGTGTTTCTAAGTTCCATATATATGTGTTAATATACTGTATTGGTGTTTCTCTTTCTGACTTACTTCCCTCTATATAATAGGCTCCAGTTTCATCCACCTTATTAGAACTAACTCAAATAAATTCCTTTTTATAGATGAGTAATATTCCATTGTGTGTATTTACCACAATTTATTTAGTCATTAATCTGCCAATGGGCATTTGGTTGCTTCAATGTCCTAGTTATTGTAGACAGTGCTGCAATGAACATTGGGGTACATGTCTCTTTCAATTCTGGTTTCCTTGGTGTGTATGCCCAGCAATGGGATTGCTGGGTCATTTCGCAATTCTATTTCCAGGTTTTTAAGGAATCTCCTTACTGTTCTCCATAATGGCTATACCAGTTTGCATCCCCACCAACAGTGTAAAAGGGTTCCCTTTTCTCCGCACCCACTCCAGCACTTATTGTTTGTAGACTTTTTGATGGTGTCCATTCTGATCGGCGTGAGATGATACCTCAATGTGGTTTTGATTTGCATTTCTCTAATAATGAGTTAAAAGATGCTTACTCCTTGGAAGAAAAGTTATGACCAACCTAGATAGCATATTCAAAAGCAGAGACATTACTTTGCCAACAAAGGTCCGTCTAGTCAAGGTTATGGTTTTTCCAGTGGTCATGTATGGATGCGAGAGTTGGATTGTGAAGAAGGCTGAGCGCCGAAGAATTGATGCTTTGAACTGTAGTGTTGGAGAAGACTCTTGAGAGTCCCTTGGACTGCAAGGAGATCCAGCCAGTCCATTCTAAAGGAGATCAGCCCTGGGTGTTCTTTGGAAGGAATGATGCTAACGCTGAAA
The DNA here is from genome assembly GCF_001704415.2 of Capra hircus. NCBI lineage: Eukaryota > Metazoa > Chordata > Mammalia > Artiodactyla > Bovidae > Capra > Capra hircus. The sequence continues at coordinate 79,549,685 of NC_030811.1, forward strand.
CTCCAGTACTTTGACCACCTCATGCGAAGAGTTGACTCATTGGAAAAGACTCTGATGCTGGGAGCGATTGGGGGCAGGAAGAAAAGGGGACAGCAGAGGATGAGATGGCTTGATGGCATCACCGACTTGATGGACATGAGTCTACGTGAACTGTGGGAGTTGGGGATGGACAGGGAGGCCTGGCATGCTGCAATTGACGGGGTCTCAAAGAGTCGGACACAACTGAGAGACTGAACTGAACTGAACCACAGAAAAGTTTTAGGGAGTTATGCATTCCAAGAATTCCCATCCTGGGTCTATCCTACTAAAACTTCATGGGCAAAACAACTTCCTCTATGTAGTTCCTCATTTGCATCATATGAAAGTAATGCTATTTGACCTTTTTACCTATAAAACAACAATCTAATGTGGTCCAGAAGGTCCCAGTAAATTCTCATCTTTCTGAAATGTTATAAGAAGTCTGTGGAGATTTCTGTCTCTAATAGCTTGTTTACTGTGCTGTTGGTATCAATTTGGGTAAATAAGTGGTTTAAATAACTTCCGGTGGGACAGGACAGCATCAGTTTGGACATGAATTTTTTCTTTTGCATTTTAAGCATAATTGTCCTGTCCTTGATCTTATTAATCTTATGGCTTCATAGAAGAGAACATGTTGCTAAGGGAAAAATGTCAAAAGGCTATGGGGATATGTGTCTGTGGTTTCCACTGGCCCTGTCTTATAAGCAGTTTATTTTCATCTCAAATCATGAGGTAGTATGATTCTAGCATTCTGGGAAAAAGAAACCAGAAAGATAAAAAAATAGAAAACCTGTTACTCTGATTAGCCATCTTCCCAGAATGTTCTTAAAATGATTTTATTACTTTAGGGAGACTTATCTAAGTGGCACTTTCTCCATTTTTACACTTGATCTCATTTCCACCCATGGCCTTCATGTAATGTTTTATAACTGATGTCTGTCTGAACTTCTGTATCTTTCTGTCTCTGGCTTTCCTATAATTCCTTTTTCAAGTCTTCTCTTCACCATATATATCTGCTACACTAGTTAAGTATTGAACTCTGGTTGCTTTAGCTAAAAATTTTATTGTTCACCATTATCTGTCAGAGAGCTAGACTAAATTTCCCATCTCCCTTGCTTCTAGGTGAGGTTACTTTGACTAACACACCCCAATAAATGTGATAGGAGATATATGTGTCATTTCCTGGGCAAGGTTATTAAAGGAATGGCATTTTCCATGATCTTGTTTCTGTGTGTCTTCTGAGTGTCCTAAAGGAAGATAGAACTATAAAATGGAAGGTGCCTTGATGCCTTGAATTACTGCTACAGATCATCATGTTCCTTACATGACCCAGAAAAAAAAAATTGTGATATGCACACAAACAACTGGGATTGAAATATGTTTGCTATAGGAGTTGACCTAATACATTTTTTTAATGAAGAATAGTTGATTTATAATATTAAATTATTTCAAGTAAACAACATCGTGATTGAAATTTGTATAGATTATTCTCTATTTATAGTTATGGTAAAATATTAGTTATATTCCCTATGCTGTGTGATATATTCTTTTTTTAATTTAAATTTATTTATTTTAATTGGAGGTTAATTACTTTACACTATTGTATTGGTTTTGCCATACATCAACATGAATCCTTATAGCTTATTTTATACATAGTAGTTTGTATCTCTTAAGCTGTCACCCCAATCTTGTCCCTTACACTGTCCCTCTCCCCTATGATCAGTTTGTTCTCTATGGTGAGGCTGTTTCTTTTTTGGTATAATCATCAGTTTGTTTTGTTGTTTAGATTCCACATGTATGTTCTAAAATAGAGTATTTGTCTTTCTCTGATTTACTAAGTATAACCCTCTCCAGTTCCATCCATTTTGTTGCAAATGCATTCTTTTTGTGGCTGAATAATATTCCATGTATATACCACAACTTTTTTATCCATTTATTATTTTTAACTTTCTTTTATAATTATTTAAATTTTATTATTTTTGGCTGCACTCGATCTTTGTTGCTTTGCATGGACTTTCTCTAGTTGCAATGGACAAAGGCTACTCTTCATTGCATTGCATGGATTTCTCATTGTGGTAGCTTCCCTTGTTGTGGAGTGCAATCTCTAGGCATGCAGGCCTTAGTAGTTGTGGCACACAGGCTCAAGTGGTTGCAGCTTTCAGGCCCTAGAGCACAGGCTCAATAGTTGTGGTACACAAGCTTAGCTGCCCCACAACATGTGGAATCTTCCTGGACTAGGAATCGTGTCTCCCGCACTGGAAGGTGGATTTCCATTCATTACGCCAACCAGGGAAGTCCCATTCATCTGTTGATGGACACTTATCATGTTTCCTTACCTTTGCAATTTTAAATAATGCTGCTATGCACCCAGGGATGTATGTATTTTTCAGATTAATGATTTCATTTAATTCAGATAGATATCCAGGATTAGAATTTCTGGGTAATATGGTAGTTCTATTTTTAGGTTTTTGAGGAAAAGTCATACTATTTACAAAAGATGCTACATGGATGTATATTCCCACCAGCAGTGTACAAGTATTTTCTTTACTCCACGTCCTCACCAATATTTGTTATTTGTGTTCTTTTTGATGATAGACCTTCTGACAGGTGTGAGGAGGTATTTCACTGTAGTTTTGATTTGCATTTTTCTGATTAGTGAGGTTTAGCATCTTTTGATATGCATATTGGGTACCTGTATGTATTTTTTGGAAAAATATCTATTCAGGTCATCTGTCCACTTCTTAGTCTGTTTTTTGTGTGTTTTGTTTTTTTTTTTTCATACTGAGTTGTATGTAGTAGTATAGTAGTTCAGTCACTCAGTTGTGTCCAACTCTGTGCAACTCCATGGACTGCAGCACACCAGGCTTCCCTATCTATCACCAACTCTGAGTCTACTCAAACACATGTCCATTGAGTCAGTGATGCCATCCAACCATCTGATCCTGTTATCCACTTCTACTGCCTTCAATCTTTCCCAGCATCAGGGTCTTTTCCAATGAGTCAGTTCTTCGCATCAGCTAGCCAGAGTATTGGAGTTTCAGCTTCAGCATCAGTCCTTCCAATGAACACTCAGGACTGATTTCCTATAGGATGGACTAGTTGGATCTCCTTGCTGTCCAAGGAACTCTCAAGAGTCTTCTCCAACACCACAATTAAAAAGCATTGATTCTTTGGTGCTCAGGTTTATTTATAGTCCAACTCTCACATCCATACATGACTACGAGAAAAACAATAGCTTTGACTAGGTGAACTTTTGTTAGCAAAGTAATGTCTCGCTTTTAATATGCTGTCTGGATTGATTATAACTTTTCTTCCAATGAGTAAGTGTCTTTTAATTTCATGGCTGCAATCACCATCTGCAGTGATTTTGGAGGCCAAAAAAAAAAATCTGTCGCTGTTTCCATTGTTTCCCTATCTGTTTGCCATGAAGTGATGGGACTGGATGCCATGATGTTAGTTTTCTGAATGTTGAGTTTTCACTTTCATTAAGAGGCTCTTTAGTTATTCTTTACTTTCTGCCATAAGTATGGTATCATCTAAGATTATTGATATTTCTCCCGGCAATCTTGATTGTAGCTTGTGCTTCCTCCAGCCTGGCATTTCCCATGATGTTCTCTGCATATAAATTAAATAAGTAGGGTGACAGTATACAGCCTTGACATACTCCTTTCCCAATTTGGAACCAGTCTGCGGTTCCATGTCTAGTTCTGACTGTTACTTCTTGACCTGCATACAGATTTCTCAGGAGTCAGGTAAGGTGGTCTGGTGTTCACCTCTCTTGAAGAATTTTCCACAGTTTATTGTAATCCACACAGTCAAAAGCTTTCGAAGTCAATAAAGCAGAAATAGATGTTTTTCTGGGACTTTCTTGCTTTTTCGATGATCCAACAGATGTTGCTAATTGATCTCTGGTTCCTCTGTGTGTGAGATTAGTGCGATTGTGTGGTAGTTTGAGCATTCTTTGGCATTGCCTTTCTTTGCGGTTGCAGTGAAAACTAACATTTTCCAGTCCTGTGGCCACTGCTAAGTTTTCCAAGTTTGCTGGCGTATTAAGTGCAGCACTGTAACGGCATCATCTCTTAGAATTTGAAATAGCTCAGCTGGAATTCCATCACCTCCACTAGCTTTGTTCATAGTGAACAAAGGCACACTTGACTTCGCATTCCAGGACGTCTGGCTCTAGGTGAGTGATCACCCCATCATGATCATCTGGGTTATGAAGATCTTTTTTGTATAGTTCTTGTATGTATTCTTGCCACCTCTTCTTAACATCTTCTGCTTCTGTTAGGTCTATACCATTTCTCTGTCCTTTATTGTTCCCATCTTTTCATGTAATAGTCCCTCGGTATCTCTAATTTTCTGGAAGAGATCTCTAGTCTTTCCCATTGCATTGTTTTCCTCTATTTCTTTGCATTGATCACTGAGGAGGGCTTTCTTATCTCTCCTTGCTGTTCTTTGGAACTCGGCATTCAAATGGGTATATCTTTCCTTTACTCCTTTAGCTTCTCTTCTCTTCTCAGCTAAGTGTGAGTCCTCCTCAGACAACCATTTTGCCTTTTTGCATTTCTTTTTCTTGGGGCTTGTCTTGATCACTGACTTCAGTACAAAGTTGTGAACCTCTTGTCTGTAGCTATTCAGGCACTCTACCAGATCTAATCTCTTGAATCTATTTCTCACTTCCACTGTATAGTCATAAGGGGTTTGATTTAGGTCGTACCTGAATGGTCTAGTGGTTTTCCCTACTTTCTTCAATTTTAGTCTGAATTTGGCAATAAGGAGCTCATGATCTGAGCCACAGTCAACTCCTGGTCTTGTTTTTGCTGACTGTATAGAGCTTCTCCATCTTTGGCTACAAAGAATATAATCAGTCTGATTTCGGTGTTGACCATCTGGTGGTGTCCATGTGTAGTCTTCTCTTTTGTTGTTGGAAGAGAGTGTTTGTTATGACCAGTGCATTTTCTTGGCAAAACTCTATGAGCCTTTTCCCTGCTTCATTCTGTACTCCAAGCCCAAATTTGCCTGTTACTCCAGGTATCTCTTGGCTTCCTACTTTTGCATTCCAGTCCTCTATAATGAAAAGGACATCTTTTCTGGGTGTTGGTTCTAGAAGGTTTTGTAGGTCTTCACAGAACCATTCAACTTTAGCTTCTTCAGCATTACTGGTTGAGGCATAGACTTGGATTACCGTGATATTGAATGGTTTGCCTTGGAAATGAACAGTGACCATTCTGTCATTTCTGAGATTACATCCAACTACTGCATTTCGGACTTTCTTGTTGACAATGGCCACTCCATTTCTAAGGGATTCTTGCCCACAGTAGTAGATATAATGGTCATCTGAGTTAAATTCACCCATTCCAGCCTAGTTTAGTTTGCTGATTCCTAAAATGTCAGTGTTCACTCTTGCCATCTCCTGTTTGACCATTTTCAATTTGCCTTGATTCATGGACCTAACATTCCAGGTTCCTCTGCAGCGCTGCTCTTTACAGCATCAGACTTCACTTCTATCACCTGTCACATCCACAGTGGGTGTTGTTTTTGCATTGGCTCCATCTCTTTATTCTTTCTGGAGTTATTTCCCCACTCATCTCCAACAGCATATTGGGCACCTACCGACCTGGGGAGTTCATCTTTCAGTATCCTTCGTTTTGCCTTTTCATACGTTTCATGTATGAAACGTTGTATGAACTCTCTATATTTTGGATATTAGCCCCTTACTGGTCTATGATTTGTAAACATTTTTTCCTATTCAATAGGTTTTCTTGTCAATTTTGTCAGTGGTTTCCTTTACTGTGCCAAAACTTTTCAGTTTAATTATGTCTGTTTAATTTGCTTATTTATTTATTTATTTATTTTTTGCTTTTTTTCCCCATTTGCCTTAGGAAACAGTGAAAAAATGTTGCTATTATTTATGTCAGACTGTTATGAATATGTTGTCTTCTAGGAGTTTTATGGTTTCTGGTCTTACATTTAGGCCTTTAATCCATTTTGAGTCTATTTTTGTACATGGAGCGAGGGGGGAAAAAAACACCCTTTTTTACATGTAGCTGTCCAGTTTTCCCAGTACCACTTATGAAGAGACTGTCTTTACCCCACTGTCTATTCTTGCCTTCTTTGTGTATACTAACTGACCTTAAGTACATGGGTGTATTTCTGAGCTCTCTTTTCGGTTCTGTGGTCTATGTATCTCTCTTTTTGTGCCAGTGCAATATTGATTGATTCCTGTAGCTTCGTCACATAGACTGAAGTCAGGGAGTGTGATACCTCCAGCCTTCAAGATTATTTTGGCTATTCAGAGTCTTCTGTATTTTCATAAAAATTTTTAAATTATTTGTTCCAGTTCTGTGAAAGATGCTATTGGTATTTGATTAAGGATTGTATTGAATATACAGATTGTGTTGGGTAGTATGGTCACTGTAATAATATTAAGTCTTCCAATTCATGACTACAATGTATTTCCATCTATTTGTGTTGTATTCAATTCCTTTCATCAGTGTCTCCTACTTTTTGGCATATAGAATTTTTACCACTTAAGCAAGGTTTATACCTAAGTATTTTATTTTTTTGATACAGTTATAAATGGAGTTGTTTCCTTAATTTCTCTTTGTAGTAGTTTGTTAGTGTATAGAAATTCAATGTACTACTCTATATTAATTTTGTATCTTGCAAATTTACTGAATTCATTAATGAAACAGTAGTTTTCTGGTGGCATGTTCAGGATTTCATATGTATGATATATTTTGTCTGTAACAGTACCAGTTTTATTTCTTCCTTTGCAACTTGGATTCCTTTTTTCTTGTCTGAATGTTGTGGCTAGCACTTCGAATACTATGTTGAATAAAAATGGCAAGAGTGGTGCTCCTTGTCTTATTTCTGTTCTTGGAGAAAATGCTTTCAGCTTTTCACTGTTGAGTATGATTTTAGCTATTGGGTTATCATATATGACTTTTATTATGTTGGGGTGTGTGCACTCTATACCTGCTTTATGGAAAGATTTTATCATAAATGGATCTTGTCAGAAGCTTTTTCTGCATCTATTGAGATGATCACATGGTTTTTATTCTTCAAATTGTTAATGAGGTGTATCACATTCATTGATTTGTGTGTGTGTGTGTGTGTGTATGCTAAGCCATACATACATTCCTGGGATAAATTCTACTTGATCATGGTGTATGACTTATTTTTAAAATGTTGCTCAGTTTGCATTAATAATACTTTGTTGAGGATTTTTGCAAGTGTGTTTATCAGTGATATTGGCCTATGATTTTCTTTTCTTATAATATATTTGTCTGATTTTGTATCAGGGTGATGCTGGCATCATAGAATGAGTTTGAAAGCATTGCTTCCTCTGAAATTTTTTTGGGATAGTTTGAGAAGATAGGTGTTAACTCTTCTCTAAATGTTTGATAGGATTCACCTGTGAAGCCATCTGGCCCTGGACTTTTGTTTGTTGGGAGTTTTTAATTATTCAGTTTCATTATTGGTAATTGACCTATTCATATTTTTATTCCTTTCTGGTTCAGTCTTCGGAGACTGTTGGGAAATTGTCCGTTTCTTCTAGGTTGTCAATTATATTGATGTACAGTTATTTGTAGTAATGTCTTAGGATCCTCAGTATTTCTGTGTTCAGTTGTAACTTCCTTTTTTTCACTTTTGATTTTATTGATTTGGTCCCTTTCTTGTTTTATGAGTCTGGGTAAAAGTTTATAAACTAAGAGCCTTTTCTGGGACTGGTATCTGCTTGTTTGTGGGTAAGGCTGGTCCTAAAGCTAGAGCAAGTCACCTGTGAGTTGAGTCAGAGATTCTGGTACTGATCTTTGCCCATTGATGGATGGAGCTGGGTCCCCTGTTCTCTGGCTGCAGGGCCCTGGGGGTCCCAGATCTAGTGCCTGTTACACTGGCATGTGAGACCTGATCCTGGTGCTTCAGTGGGTGGGGCTATTTCCAGGGTAAGCTATGAGTTTGGGGATTTTAGGGAAGTCTATCTACTAATGGGTAGGGATATGCCTCCATCCCATTATTTGCTTGGCATGAAGCATCCTTTTACTGGTGCCCACAGGCTAGTGGCATGAGTGGGGCTGGGAGGGAGGATTCCAAAATGGTGATTGCCAGCACTAGTGTCCATGTGGTAGAATAAGCTCCTAAAATGCCTTTGTCCTCAACGGTGAGCTCCAGTTGTCTCCTGCCTCTGCAGTAGACTCTTCATGATTAGCAGGTAGGTCTGACCCAGGCTCCTTTCAAATTACTGCCCCTACCCTGGGACCTAGAGCATGTGAGATTGGTGTGTGCCATTTAAGAGTAGAGTCTCTATTTCGCACAAAATATCTGGACCTCCTGAAAGAAAGTCCTGCTGGCTTTCAAAGCCAAATATTCTAGGAACTGGTCTTTCCTGGAAGGACCTCTGGTCTGGGAAACTTCATGTTGGCCTTAGACCCCTGCTGATTGAGGAGAACCTCTGAAATTGTCATTATTCTCCTGTTTGTGGGTTGCTTACCCATGGATGACATTATGGGGCCACAGAGTCAGACACAACTGAGCGACAAAGCACACACATTACCCATGGGTATAGGTCTTGATTATACTGCCATTCTGCCCCTCCTACCCAGCTCATTGTGGTTCCTTCTGTATATCTTTTGTTGTAGAACAATTTTTTCTGTTAGGTTCTGTTTTTTTTCTCATCTATAGGTGTTCTAGAAATAGTTGTAATTTTTGTGTGTCCATGAGTGGAGATGAACTCAGGATGTTTCTACTCTGCCATCTTGCCCAGTTTCACCTAATATGGGCAAAATCTCTATCCCCTGGATATCAACTTCTCCTGATGCATTCTTACCTCACAATAATTTCTTCTTTGTCTTTGTGGAGCCCACTTTCTCTTTCTGCCTGGTTTATATTGGTCTTACCCGGAGGTCCATCTTTGTCATCTTCTTTTCTCTCTACATGTTCTCTACATCACCCTGAAGATTAAACCTTACTCATATAATCTGAAATTTCTGTTCTTATCTTTGACCTTTACTGTGACATTCAGACTGATAAATGGAAGTTGTTACTGGAAAGTTCCACATAACCCCTTAATCCTCAGTAAAGCTAAAATAAAACAATTTTACTCTTCAAATTCTCTTTTTCCCCTCCTCCAACTTGGTAGACATTATCACTTCCTACAAAGTAGATGAAGGCAGAAATGAGCAATTTATCTCACACTTCTTACTGTACCACACTTCCGCCCAAGAATACAAAATTTTCTCTCAATTTTACTTCAGTATATATATTTTTTGAATGAAAACGTTTCTTTCCATATCAACCCTGCCATATATAAGACCCTCATAATCTCTCATTTGCCCATTACAATAACTCTGTGACTAGTCTTCCTCCATATATCATGGAAATAGATACAGTACTCAGGTGAGGAAAATACCAAAATGGGCCTCCCCAGATTTCAAGGGACAATTATGGACATTCTAGCTATAATTCATTTCTCTCCCTCCCTCTAAAGGAGAAAGTCAGTGTTCAAGCTAGTGACCATGTTACTACCCAGAAAACTACAATAAATTTTTGGTGTTAATTTGAAGTTTTTAATCATTGAAGTGTGATTAAACTCAGGAATGTTAGTGATTAAAATTCCATGAGTTTTGACAAAGATATATAGACATTTAACTACTATCACAATCAGGATATAAAACATTTCTGTCACTCCAAAATGTCCACTTGATTTCTTTTGCCTTCAATCTCCTTACTCCAACTGCTAATCCCTGGCAAATATCGATTTTTTTTCTCTTTTGCTCATAATATATTTGCATTCCCAAATCGTAAAATGGACTCATAACACATGTATTTCCATATGGGTGGCTCCTTTCATTTGACATAGTGCATTTGAGATTGACTGATGTTGTGTGTATTGATATTTCATTCTTTCGTTTAGCTGAGTAATTGTCCACTGTAGTATCTATTTTTGTCATTGTTATGTTTTCATCCTCAACTGTTTAGCTTATTCTTTAAAACATGTGTTAGCTTTTGACTACATTTATCAGTTTGTTTCCAGCCTGTAGAATCTCAGAAGTCCGATGGCCTACACTGATTTTGTATTCATCTTTACATTATTTTCAGAACCTCAGGCTTAGATGGTCCACAAGTCATAAAGGATTATTCACAGACCTTGAAACCTAGTAGGGTTCACACAATTGAACTTTGAGGAAACTGAGATTCAGAGAGATCACATTGCTATATGTTTAGGAATATGAAACTATCTCATTATAAAGCCAAAACCTTTTTTTCCTTTCATCATAGTATGTACATATATATTTTTCTGGTGTGATGGAATGCATAGTGTGTTCTTTGATGAAAGGGAATTTTAGTTCATCAGGAGAATAAGGTGATTTTGTGGATAATAGTAGCTAGAAGGAAATTATTTTACGAAGAATAGACTTTCATTAAGAAATCTAACAATGATTTTTTTAACTAAGATACAGAACATTTCTTCATTTAAATAATTACACTCCAATATAATATGACATTAAAATGTGTCTAACTGAAGGTCTTTAGGTAGTTAAAACAGTGAGTATGATTGTGGCTTTGGGGTTTAGATAAGTTGGTTCTGTTCAGTTCAGTCGCTCAGTCATGTCTGACTTTTTGCAACCCCATGGACTGCAGCATGCTAGGCCTCCCTGTGTTCTCTGTCACCAACTCCTGGAATTTACTCAAATTCATGTTCATTGAGTCGGTGATGCCATCCAACCATCTCATCCTCTGTCATCTCCTTCTCTTCCCGCCCTCAATCTTTCCCAGCATCAGGGTCTTTTCCAACGAGTCAGTTCTTCGCATCAGGTGGCCAAAGTATTGGAGTTTCAGCTTCCACATTAGTGCTTCTAATGAACATTCAGGACTGATCTCCTTTAGGATGGACTGGTTGGATCTCCTTGCTGTCCAAGGGACTCTCAAGAGTCTTCTCCAGCACCACAGTTCAAAAGCATCAATTCTTTGGTGCTCAGTTTTCTTTATAGTCCAATTCTCACATCCATATGTGACCACTGGTAAAACCATAGCCTTGACTAGAGGGATTTTTTTGGCAAAGTAATGTCTCTGCATTTTAATATGCTGTCTAGATTGGTCATAACTTTCCTTCCAAGGAGTAAGTGTCTTTTAATTTCATGGCTACAGTCACCATCTGCAGTGATTTTGGAGCCCCAAAAAATAAAGTCTGACACTGTTTCCACTGTTTCCCCATCTATTTCCCATGAAGTGATGGGACTGGATGCCATGATCTTCGTTTTCTGAATGTTGAGCTTTAAGCCAACTTTTTCACTCTCCTCTTTCACTGTCATCAAGGGGCTTTTGAGTTCCTCTTCACTTTCTGCCATAAGTAAGGGTGGTGTCATCTGCATACCTGAGGTTATTGATATTTCTCCCGGCAATCTTGATTTCAGCTTGTGCTTCTTCCAGTCCAGTATTTCTCATGATGTACTCTGCATATAAGTTAAATAAGCAGGGTGACAATATACAGCCTTGACGTACTCCTTTTCCTCTTTGGAACCAGTCTGTTGTTCCATGTCCAGTTCTAACTGTTGCTTCCTGACCTGCATACAGATTTCTCAAGAGGCAGGTCAGGTGGTCTGGTATTCCCATCTCTTTCAGAATTTTCCACAGTTTATTGTGATCCACACAGTCAAAGGCTTTGGCATAGTCAATAAAGCAGAAATAGATGTTTTTTTTTTTTTAATCTGGAGCTCTCTTGCTTTTTCCAACATTGCTTGCCAGCGGATGTTGGCAATTTGATCTCTGGTTCCTCTGCCTTTTCTAAAACCAGCTTGAACGTCAGGGAGTTCTCGGTTCACGTATTGCTGAAGCCTGGCTTGGAGAATTTTGAGCATTACTTTACTAGCATGTGAGATGAGTACAATTGTGTAGTAGTTTGAGCATTCTTTGGCATTGCCTTTCTTTGGGATTGGAATGAAAACTGACCTTTTCCAGTCCTGTGGCCACTGCTGAGTTTTTCCAAATTTGCTGGCATATTGAGTGCAGCACTTTCACAGCATCATCTTTCAGGATGTGAAATAGCTCAGCTGGAATTCCATCACCTCCACTGGCTTTGTTCTTACAGATGCTTCCTAAGGCCCATGTGACTTCACATTCCAGGATATCTGGCTCTAGGTGAGTGATCACACCATTGTGATCAGCTGGGTGGTGAAGATCTTTTTTGCATAGTTCTTCTGTGTATTCTTGCCACCTCTTCTTAATATCTCTCCTTCTGTTAGGTCCATACCATTTCTGTCCTTTATTGTGCCCATCTTTGCGTGAAATGGTCCCTTGGTATCTCTAAGTTTCTTGAAGAGATCTCTAGTCTTTCCCATTGTATTGTTTTCCTCTATTTCTTTGCACTGATCACTGAGGAATGCTTTCTTATCTCTCCTTGCTGTTCTTTGAAACTGCATTCAAATGGGTTTATCTTTCCTTTTCTCCTTTGCCTTTGGCTTCTTTTCTTTTCACAGCTATTTGTAAGGCCTCCTCAGGCAGGCATTTTGCTTTTTTCATTTCTTTTTCTTGGGGCTGGTCTTGCTCCCTGTCTCCTATACAGTGTCATGAACCTCTATCCATAGTTCAGCAGGCACTCTGTCTATCAGATCTACTCCCTTAAATCTATTTCTCACTTCCACAGTATAGTCATAAGGGATTTGACTTAGGTCATACCTGAATGGTCTAGTGGTTTTTCATACTTTCTTCAATTTAAGTCTGAATTTGGCAATAAGGAGTTCATGATCTGAGCCACAGTCAGCTCCCAGTCTTGTTTTTTGCTGACTGTATAGAGCTTCTCCATCTTTGGCTGCAAAGAATAGAATCAATTTGATTTCAGTCTTGACTATCTGGTGATGTCAATGTGTAGAGCCATGTTGTGTAAGACCACCCAAGACAGATGGGTCATAGTGGAGAATTCTGACAAAATGTGGTCCCCTGGAGCAGGGAATGGCAAGCCACTTCAGTATTCTTGCCTTGAGAACCCCATGAACAGTAGGAAAAGGCAAAAAGATAGTATACTAAAAGATGAACTCCCCAGGTCATTAGGTGCCCAATATCCTACTGGAGATCAGTGGAGAAATAACTCCAAAAATAATGAAAGGATGGAGCCAAAGCAAAAACAACACCCAGTTGTGGATGTGACTGGTGATAGATGCAAATTTTGATTTTGTAAAGAGCAATGTTGCATAGGAACCTGGAATGTTAGATACATGAGTCAAGGTGAATTGGAAGTAGTCAAACAGGAGATGGCAAGAGTGAACGTCCACATTCTAGGAATTGGCAAACTAAAATGGACTGGAATGGGTGAATTTAACTCAGATGACCATTATATCTACTACTGTGGGCAAGAATCCCTTAGAAGAAATGGAGTAACAATCATAGTCAACAAAAGAGTCTGAAATCCAGTACTTGGATGAAATTTCAAAAAGGAGAGAATGATCTCTGTTCCTTTCCAAGGCAAACCATTTAATATCATGGTAATCCAAGTCTGTGTCCGACCAGTAATGCTGAAGAAGCTGAAGTTGAATGGTTCCGTGAAGATCTACAAGACCTTCTAAAACTAACACTGAAAAAAAGATGTCCTTTTCATTATAGGGGACTGGAATGCAAAAGTAGGAAGTCAAGAAATACCTGGAGTCATAGGCAAATTTGGCCTTGGAGTACAGAATGAAGTAGGTCAAAGGCTCATAGTTTGGCCAAGAGAACACTCTGATCATAGCAAACTCCCTCTTGTAACAACAAGTTGGTACAATATAGAAATAGGACATCTAAAGGGGTAGATGTGTAATGTCCATTTTAAAATGGCCAAGAAATTTTATGAAGGATATCTAAAATTAAGTCTGATTACCTTGCAATGGAAATAGTATTAACAGCTTCTATTTTCAGTGGTCTAGCATAGCTCTTCAGGTACTGGTGTTTGTGTTTGTATTGGGGTGGGGCAGTAGTTTGGGGGGCTGGTTTTTTTGTTTTATTTTTCTTCTTTCATTTCATTCATTCACTACAGTTTTTATTATTTTTTGCCAGTGCTATATTTTAACTTCAACTATACACCTTATCTTTGGTGGGGAAATGGTAACCCACTCCAGTATTCTTGGCTGGAAAATGCCATGGAAAGAGGAGCCTAGTAGGGTATAATTCATCGGGTTGCAAAGAGTCAGACACAACTGAACGCATGACACATTCACCTTATAGTTTAAAAATGAATGATCAGTTTTTTATATTCAAGTGCTAAACTTGTCTCTCTCATGTCAGTTCTCTTTAGAGGTATTTAAGAAATTGTCATTTTTACAAAGGTGTCTTTGTAATAATTACAATTTTTTATTTGAATGAAAGACATGAGGTAAAATTTCCATTGAAAAGAACATGATGTTAGTATGGTTAAATATCTGTACATAGAGCAATGTCTAAAACTGGCAGATATTTATTTCTATATTAGTCAAATTTATGACCTCTCCTTTGATCAAATTCTTTACTTGGGAACAAGTTATTACTGTTGAATGTTAAGTTTCTTAGATAATCAGATGAGATGGTATTAATGCTGGCTCTTGACTGTCCTCTTATTGCCATCAATTTACCATAGATTATTTTTTGGGAATTCATAGAAAAATTTTTTGTCTTTATAATCCTAGAAACTGTCTACTGATGATCAGCCCATGATTATTGTAATAATAATAGTAACAATAACAGTTATACATATGCTATTTAAAATGTATTTTTAACTGACCATAATTTCGTAATTAGCAACACTTGTCCATAGGTTTATATATAGAATCTAAGTTTGACTGTAATGCTACTATTTCAACTAACTAGCTATTAGATTAGATTAGAGCTTATGAGATGAATAATATTATGTTGATTTTTAAAGATTAGGAAAATGAGGTTTTAAAAAATTGGGTAACAAATTTAATCTCTACTAAGAGATAGGCGAATAGACTCTCCATTGAACCAACAGGTATTTATTTTATGCTAATTCTGTGCCAAAAGAATCTGTTGGTTCAACAGGGAATCTATTTGTCCATCTCTTAGTAGAGATGTAAATATGTTGCCTAATTTTTTGAAATCTCATTTTCCTAATCTTTAAAAATCGATGTAATGTTATTCATCTCATAAGCTCTGCTGGACTCTACATATGGACATCACCAGATGGTCAATACTGAAATCAGAGTGATTATATTTTTTGCAGACGAAGATAGAGAAACTCTTTATAGTTAGCAAAAATAAGACCAGGAGTTGACTGTGGCTCAGATCATGAACTCCTTATTGCCAAATTCAGACTTAAATTGAAGAAAGTAGGGGAAACCTCTAGACCATTCAAATATGACCTAAATCAAATCCCATATGGTTATACAGTGGAAGTGACAAATAGATTCAAGAGATTAGATCTGGTAGATAGAGTGCCTGAAGAACTATGGACAGAGGTTGGTGACATTGCATAGGAGGCAGTGATCAAGACCATCCCCAAATTAGGAAAGGAGTACGTCAGGGCTGTATATTGTCACCCTGCTTATTTAACTTCTATGCAGAGCACATCATGCATAATGCTGGGCTGAATGAAGCACAATCTGGAATCAAGATTGCCGGGAGAAATATCAATAATCTCAGATATGCAGATGACAACATCCTTATGGTAGAAAGCGAAGAAGAACTAAAGAGCCTCTTGATGAAAGTGAAAGAGGAGAGTGAAAATGTTGGCTTAAAACTCAACATTCAGAAAACTAAGATCATGGCATCTGGTCTCATCACTTTGTGGCAAATAGATGGGGAAACAATGGAAACAGTGAGAGACTTTATTTTTTTGAGCTCTAAAATCACTGCAGATGGTGATTGCAGCCATAAAATTAAAAGACGCTTACTCCTTGGAAGAAAAGTTACAACCAACCTAGACAGCATATTAAAAAACAAATACATTACTTTGCTGACAAAATTCTGTCTTGTCAGAGCTATGATTTTTCCAGTAGTCATGTACGGATGTGAGAGTTGGACTGTGAAGAAGGCTGAGTGCTGAAGAATTGATGCTTTTGAAGTGTGGTGTTGGAGAAGACTCTTGCGAGTCCCTTGGACTGCAAGGAGATCCAACCAGTCCATTCTGAAGGAGATCAACCCTGGGATTTCTTTGGAAGGAATGATGCTAAAGCTGAAACTCCAGTACTTTGGCCACCTCATGCGAAGAGTTGACTCATTGGAAAAGACTCTGATGCTGGGAGGGATTGGAGGCAGGAGGAGAAGGGGATGACAGAGGATGAGATGGATGGATGGCATCACCGACACAATGGACATGAGTTTGAGTAGGCTCTGGGAGTTGGTGATGGACAGGGAAGCCTGGCATGCTGCAGTCCATGCAGTCACAAAGAGTTGGACATGACTGACCGACTGAACTGAATTATTTGCACTGAATATGTGCCCGTCATTGAGAAGGACACTAGGAAACAAAGGTTCCTGACTTTGAAATGTTCGATTTGAACAGTTATGGAATTCCCCAATGAAAGTGTTTTGAGTAAAATATCGGTTTAAAACACCAGCTATTATATTTTTGAGATTAATTTATATTTTCGAAAGTGATTTTTTTCTGTATTTCTATGTTGGGAAGAAGAAAAAAGGAAGAAAATCTCAAACTGGCAGACCTGCTTATCATAAAGTTCTTTTTCATTTTATGCTTTGTTTTTTCTATTAGAAAGTTAACTTATAGAGGACAGAAAAAATAACACTTTTCCCCAGCTCTTCCGCATGTAAATACAACACTGCAGCTATAAACTGGACTGTGAGAGATAGTTTCCATTTTAAAGATAAAGAAATGGATTCTCAAACCCATAGAAAATAAGTAGTTAGTTGAAATTGTGGATTATGCTCAACATTGTAACTTCATCCAATAAAATCTTGATAATAGAAATCTTATTCCATTCTTCCTTTATACAATCTCTTCAGTTTGCTTTTTTTCCTTCTTTAAATAGGGCTGTAGTTTTAATGATACCTGTATATCCTAAGTGAATGTTTCTTGAAAGCAGGACATGACCTATTGAATGTGATTTATTTGGAAAGTAACCCCAGGTTCACAGGAGTGAGAAAAGCAAGAAAGAGCTAAAGAAAAAGGATGAGCAAGGATGGCATCTCTACTGGAGTCTTACTGCACTGTGATTGCAGGGAGACTCTCAGGGGTATAAATGGCACCAAAGTTAGTCCATCCTTGAAGCCAGGGGCAGGCTTTTGTCCCCTATTCCACTCCATCTTTGGGGAAGGGCAGTTTTCCAATGAAGTGGCAGCTGTGACGCGCTGACAGCCAGCTCTCAGAGCAGGTGAGATGGTGCTCCAGCAGGCAAACAGGTTCTGGATGGGGCCTCTCCACCATCCACTGTGCATTTGTATTTTAGAGCACCTACACTTTATAGTGCTGTGTTGAATTTCTTTAAATTCACATTTGTGTATTTCCCAAGGCCATTGTGAGCATGTAGTGATTGCTAATGACTCAATATCAAATTACCTAGAGGCTCAATAACTAGTGAGCCAGAAAAGCCTATTTTGTAGAAAGATAAAGGTTGGTTTTTTGACTGATTGGTCAGTGGCTTACTTGGAATTACACCCAGTGCCTTCATGTTCAGCCCTTCAGTGTAAACTTACTATGAAAATGCAGCATATATAATAGCAACAATGAAGCCTATGTAAACGATTTTTTATGACTGTTTACCCCTAATTATTATGTGGCTTGGCATCATGGCATTCTCAGGAAATGTGGGGAATCATCTAGGTATTTTTCCAACTGAAAAACGTTGCTTCGAGCTCATAGTGTATTAGATTCTTTTGCCATTTTCTTTTGTTCTCTGTCACTGAAGCAAAAATGAGGCCTAGTATACAGCACACTTTATTATAATCATTTACACAAACCTTTTATCTGAAGAAAATATTCAGTAACTGTGAATTGAATCAAACCTGATGGGTTGGAATAAAGAATGCTAAATTTTACGGCTTGATTCTCCTAGATGAAATACACATCTCACATTCTTGATTGCATTGATGCATTTAATGAAGGATCCACCCCCTCAACACCCCCTGCCCAGCACGCACCACCCGCCAAGGCGTTTTTGTTAAAGGGAGTACAAAAGCAGAAGTTTTTGTTTTTCTCCTCCTGATTTGCTTTTCTCTGGCTCTGTTTACACTGACATCTGAAATAATAGAGTCCAGCGCGGAGATGCCTGGTGGAATGTTAAATGCAGTGTGTCTCTGCCACCCTGGTCTATATGAAGGGGTATCAGTATTTTATTTGAAACCATACGTCAGTTTGGGTTTTATCCTATGATTATCTAAATTAGGGTCTATGTTTAGCGAGACAATAACGGCCACAACAACCCACAGTTTAGTCAAGCCAAGGATAACTTTAAAAGAAAAGTCACAGATGAAAGAGATGACGCTTCCCTCTTATGTATAGTCTTACATGCTTTTGTTTACCAGCTGAATTTTAGAGGAAAATGAGAGTATTTCATCCAGAATAGAACACATGATTATAATTCAGCAGGAAAATATGGAATGAAAGTAAAAAGAATGAGAAAGGCAACTAAAAATTCTAGTATAAAAATATATTATCATAAGATACTATCTGAAAATTACTTAAATCAGTAAATAGTTAGGTTCCATTCCTAACAAGCATGATCTTTAATTAAGAAATAAGATAACTAATAACAAACAAACTTTTATTTTATGGGCCTTTTTAAGAAACCATAGCTTATTTATAGACATTGAGAGGCAGTAAGTGTATCATTTTGACCATAGGAACCAGGTCTTTAAAAGTCATGTTTGAGTTTTAAGAGACATTGTAGATAGTTTCAATGTATTTCTTTAAAGGCTAAAGAATGCTTTGAAAATATACTTTAAAAATATGTTAGTATCATTTGGGACCTAAATAACTGAAGGAATTATAGAGAAGTGTGAAGGACAATAGGAATATACCACATATTTACAACAAACAAGGTAAGAGTAATTTTTATAACTTTATTGTTTGAAAGTAATGAAAAGAATTTATCTCTGTAATGCATTGATTTTTTTCTTACAACTTGAATGTAGCAAGTTTATTTGATAAAAAGGTTCAAAAGAATATGTCATATAAACATTTTTAAGGTTTGCATATTTTATTACATCTGTACTGACTTACTAAAATGAATATGGTATCATCTATCCGGATTCACTAGACTATGAGTCATTTGAAAAACAAATAGCTCTCTTTAATTAGGTGAAGATTTATCCCTTTATGTGCTACAATGATTTGCTTCAGGTTTTAACTATCTTTAGTGAAATTTTTAAAAAATATTTTGTGTGTGCATATAAGAGTAAAGAGTATGATGAAGACAGTTTAGGGATCAGGCATCATATTAAAGCTCGTGGGCTCTGTCCTTCACTGCGGATAGAATTTTAGTTCTATCACCTAACATCTCTTCTTTCTTTTGTTTTTGGAAGTTGCTTGAATTTTGGAAACTTTTAAAACTGAGGTATAAGGGTAATGTTATATATCTCCTGAAATTATCTTAAAAATTAAGTTTGAGCTTATACAAGGATACTAGCACTCATCCATTCCTGGGATGGTTCGGGATCATTATAGCAAACATCAGTTGAGTGATTAAGATTATTTCTTATTCCTAGTCATCTCTCCTCCAATTTGTTCCCTTAATCTTTTGTGAGCCTTGAGGAATCTTTTTTTTTTTTTACCCCAAGAAGGAAGAAGAATTAAAAACTAAACACAAAAAAAGCTTAAAATAGTTTAATCACTATACTAATAGCCTGCAATGTGTTGTTCAATAAGTAGTCACTATCTATATTTAATTTTAATTAAAATTAAGAATCCAGTTCTTTAGTTTCACATTTCAAGTGCATGATAGCCACAGTAGCAAGTGGCTAACTATATCAGTGCAGAAAACAAATAGTTCTATCATCACAGAATGTTCTGTTGGGCTGTGCTGATTTACAATGTTTAAAGCTTTATTTGTGTTGCAGAATTCTGAAGATGAGTGGAATGTGGCTCTTGCTTCATGTAACTTAAGTGTAGTGAAAAAATAGATATTTGGGGAAGTGTTTGGGAAAATGTAAAAAAAAAAATCAGTGATGCAGATGATGAGTAATCTGAAGAACACTGGAAAGTTAAACAGTTCAGGATTTAAAGGAAGGAAGGGTTGAGCTGAGACCTAAAGCATAATTAATATTTGTGATCTTCTTAGTGTATGAAGCATGATAGAATGTAGCAGCATGTACCTACTTGCTGGAGAAGAAATGGGGAAGGGGTGAATTTATGTGCACAAGAATTCTTAATATTTTCTTTTAAAGTGTGTCGTATCTTACAATGAATATATGTTACTTTAATAATCCAAATTATATTTTTATTCTAAAAGAATCATGGTATCTTTGTAATATTTGAAACCTTTTGTTTCTATCCTCATCTTCAAATGAATTTGTTTTCATCTGTTTCTATTCTCATCTTTTCACTGAAAAAGATGTCTTCTCTCACCCAAGAGTAATGTATTCTTTAGAGTTTGAATATTCTTCATTCCTATCTCATCTTAGACATTGCTTCATATTCACTCTTTTCCAGTCTTAAAACATACCTTCTCTATTATTTTCCTTCATATATGTAAGAGTTATTTCAACATCCTGTTTGACTCTATCTTTCTGTCACTTTTACAAATTTTCTAAAAGAATGCCCTCCATTTTCTCTCTATAATTCTCACTTATAATTTACTCTGCAACTCTGAAATTCAGTATTTCCCCTCACTATTAACTGGGTATATCTTTTACCAAGATCTCCAATTACTATTGCCAGTGATTACCGTTGTCAATTCTAGCAGACTCTTTATAGTCCATCCTTTTCTTGGTTAAATAGGTAAATCTAGTGGAAAACATATGCTGATCACTCCCAAATCTGTTTCTGCCCCAGGTCTCTCTGATATATACCACATACACAACTGACCACATATGTAATTGATTATTAAATCAGGATGTGCTATAGGCATTTCAAATTCAGCTTTAGTACAAACTGATCATCTCACCAAACCCCCTTCCTTCTGCTCCTTCAGTATATATATATATTTTTGGTCAGTTGCACCACCGTGTATTCATTTACCCAAACGAGAAGCTTAGAAACCCCTCCAAATATGTTTGGTTTCCCAATGACTGGGAGAAGGCAATGGCACCCCACTCCAGTACTCTTGCCTGGAAAATCCCATGGATGGAGGAGCCTGGTGGGCTGCAGTCCATGGGGTCACACAGAGTCGGACACGACTGAGCAACTTCACTTTCACTTTTCACTTTCATGCATTGGAGAAGGAAATGGCAACCCACTCCAGTGTTCTTGCCTGGAGGATCCCAGGGACAGGGGAGCCTGGTGAGCTGCCGTCTATGGGGTCGCACAGAGTCAAACATGACTGGGGCGACTTAGCAGCAGCAGCAGCAGCAGCAATGACTCTCAGATCCTTAGAATTCCTCCAGTCCATGTTTCTACCTCCACCATCATTGGTTTAGTGAAAGAGTAAACTTCATCACAGACTCTAACCTTTTAATTTTCACTCTTTTCAATTCATTCTTCACACTGCCTCCAGGATAATCTTTCTGAAATTCAGATCAGCTATATCATTCTGTTTCCTTTTGTATTTCCTTTATTTTTAACTTTTCTGCTCAAGCTCTCTGGTAGTTTCTCTCACTTCTTAAAGTAACCATTGCTTAGATAATTATGTTTCCTGTTAAAATAACACAGAATCTCCAAGGTCTTTGTACAGTACTGAGGATCTCCAGAAAAGCACCCAGGTCTGACACTTCTGCAGTTAAACCTCTGCTGCAGGGTGTCTCAGAGTCACTACTGCTACCAAAGTGTTAGGTCCTGGACATACCAATTTTTAGTTAAATCGTGGTCCCAGATAAGATCCATTCTACTCTACACAGTATTCAAAGAGTGTTTAAATAAAATTATAACCAAATGTTATCAAGTATGTTTATGAAAGCTTTATGGAGAAAAAAAAGTCAGCAAGGAAAATAACAAAGGTAAAGATTTACTGTTTTGTTATTTCAAATCTTGCTGCCTTCTTTGCTTTTAAACAAGCTTTAAATCTGGACCTTTTAGGCCAGCATTTTATGTGAAACAAAAGTAGCTTCTCATAAAGCACTAGCCCTGCTCTGCTGCACCGTGAATAAACAAGTCAGGAGCAATGTAGCTCTGCTGTTTCCACTGCCCTCTGTCTGCGCAGGTGCTGCTGCCAGCATCTGGCAGCCCTTGAATGTGGACTCCCATCATTATGGGGGTGTGATCCACATCTAAAAATCCAGGGTTGGCTGGCTCTATCCTGGCAGAATAATCTTGATGATGTGCAAGTGATGCTAAACCTTTCCTATAAAGTATAATACAAGCATACCTCATTTTATTGTTTCACTTTATTGCACTTTGCAGATATTGTTTTTCTTTTTTTTTTTTTTTGAACAAATTGAAGATTTCTAGCAAACCCATGTCGAGCAAGTCTGTTGATGTCATCTTTCCAACAGGATTGCTCATTTAGTGTCTCTGTATCACGTTTGGTAACTCTTACAGTATTTCAAACTTTTTCATTATATTTGTTAATGATCTGTGATATCAGTGATCTTTATTACTACTACAATTCACTGAAGGCTCAGATGATAATTAGCACTGTTTAGCAATAAAGTATTGGAAGGCATGTTTGTTGTTTTTTAGGGCATAATGCTATCGTACATTTAATAGACTACAGGATTGCATAAACAGAACTTTTATATGCACTAGGAAACCAAACTGTTCATCTGACTCACTTTATTGCAGTATTTGTGTTATTGCGATATTCACTTTATTGCAGTGGTCTAGAACAAAACCTGAAATATCTCCAGGGTATGCCTGTATGGGACTAACATGACACTACATTTAGAAGAATTCAATGACTATGCCCTGGCCATTGTGAATAGGAAACTTGCTCTTCATATGTAGCTAGGACCCATCTCAACAGACAGTTGCCTCAGTGGCCTAATTATCATCAATTTCATCATTAAGAAAGGGTTATTAGTTATTCTCAAATTACTTTCTTAGACAGTTTCCAATATTCTATCAGTTTATTTATGCCAAATAACGCTACACAGAAAATTAGTTTAAAAATTTGAAGATAAGTTTTATAGCAAATTTGTAGGAGTTGGGGTAAGATGGGGCACAGGGAAGCCACTTTTTGATTACAAACTAGATAGTCACTGAGAATCTTACATTTTAGAAAAAGTTGTAGAAATGCATATCTCTAAATTTTGTCTTTACAAAACAAGACTGATTCTGTACGAATTATATAAAATATGGTTTTCTTTCTTTAGTTCCTATGTGGATTGTCTTTTTAAAACCACTCTATTAATTGGCCCTATGTGAGTACCTACACTACATGATACTAATAACCTGAAGTCATCTAATAGAACTGGATATTCCTAGATTTTCAAAGCATTCTCTTTAGCATATCTTCAAAGTTAAATTTAATTGCAATCAAAATATTTCACAAATCTAACACCAGTGAACTCTGAATTGAAACCTCTACCAACAAGTCTGTGTCTTTTGATCAGAGTCAAAAAGAACCTTTGAAATCATGTAGCTTGTTAATTTATAAGTTTGCTTATCTCACTTGGGGAAATAATTAAAAAGAATACAGATTTCTAGGACTTACCACAAACTGATATAAACCTGAAGATCTGGATTTTTAGAAAATTTTTTAGTTGTTGCTGGTGCTGATGGGAGCCGATTTGCGAAGAATAAATTCATTCCTTCCAGTTTATAGAAAACTGAAGCAGACCATGACAGGCAAAGTGACTTCCCCAAATAGTGCTATATAAAGAACTCCAGGGATTATTTAAAAGAATGGAAACTGTGTGAGTTTCTGTGATTTCAGTATAATGGGTGTTGACTAGGAATAAACTTTTCTGCTTCTTAGATGTTGTTAGACCAGGTTCTGAGTACATTATGTTTGCTTGAGATTGCTGTCATAAATTGAGGTGATGCTAATAAATATGTGTGACAAGAACAAGGCATATTACTGTCAATAATAATATGCATTTTATAATTTACTTTCCATATTCCTCTGAGAAACCCAACATATTTTCCTTCAGTGTTCATCTTTGTGGTTTTATAAGCTGGATTTTCAAATGACATTGTAATGCAGCATTTTGTTTGAAAAATATACTCGCTTGTTCCATAATGCAACACTCCTAAAACATGAGCAATCACTTCTTTAGCTGCTGCAAACTCATAATGATGCTAAATTCTTGCCAAGTCAATAGATTCAACTAGAGAAACCATTACATGAATCATAAATCATGACAGAGGACCCATATAATACCTTACATTTGTTTTGAAATCCAAAGAACCATGCATTAAAATAAAAGCTAAAGCTAAAGTCTATAATGATCATTACCAATTTCTGCTTGTTGATATCCCTCGCTTTTCAGCCAACACCTCACTGATGATAATAAGCACTCTGGAACATTTACATGGTTCAGAATGCAGCTGTCAGTGCTCTTGGTAGAACAGCACTATAGGTCCTTAAAGAACAATGTGTTTACAACAGTAATTACTGTAATGCCGAATTGAAATGGCATTGCTCTCTTTGGAAAACCATGACTGTACCATTATTTACTAGTCCTAGCAAGAACCATTTAGCTTTAATACAGCAGACAATCCTTTTGTTTTTGCCATTGTTAAAATATCTTTAAGATATACTAGTCAGTGTACTTTCCTCTGAAAGGCAGAGGAATGTGTCCTTGGTCAATCATCACAGTGTGCTTTGAAGCTTTACCATAAGGTCCACTTACGGTCTTACATATCAAGTTATTAGTAGCCTTTGACAGTATCATCTCTGTTCCTAAAGAACATATTCAGATTCAGTGTGACCACTGCAAAATGAGAGGTAAAAACAGAACATTTCTAAGGAGCTTTGAGCTCTGAAGACCTGTAATAGTTTCTGCATGAGCGATTGGGCCACATCTGTACTGGCCCTTGTTTATCATCTTAAATTTCTAGTGTCAAACCACTTCTGCTATCTTTAGATTTCTTTTAAAAGCAAAGAGACCTTGCTAATTAATGGAGGTTTAATCTTAATTAGCTAGTAGGAAAAATAATCAGATCCGCAATTTGGTGAGCACTACAGTTGATCAAGTGAGGTCAATGAGTACTATCTGACAACAAACCTTGTCAACAATGTCTGCTAAAATACTTCTTTATTTTACATTCCCTCTTATATCCACCTGAGTTCTCTGGTCTTGTCTACCATCCTAAGGTTCAGAAACATAGCAGAAATAATTCAGATTTTCAACAGTTGGGATTTAGTATTTTTATTCTTGAGTTCCTGTCATGCTATCAGAAAAATGGGCAAATGTATACAGATAATCCAGTCTATTTAAGTTTACCCTGAGATCACAAGCTGGAATCAAGATTGCCAGGAGAAATATCAATAACCTCAGATATGCAGATGACACCACTCCAGTGGCAGAAAATGAAGAGGAGCTAAAGAACCCCTTGGATGAAGGTGAAATAGGAGAGTGAAAAAGCTGGCTTACAACTCAACATTCAAAAAACTAAGATCATAGCATCCAGTCCCATCACTTCATTGCAAATATATGGGGAATATGTGCAAACGGTGAGACTTTACTTTCTTGGGCTCCAAAATCACTGTAGATGGTGACTGCAACCATGAAATTAAAAGACACTTGCTCCTTGGAAGAAAAGCTATGACAAACATGTATAGTGCATTAAAAAATGGGGGCATCACTTTGCCAACAAAGGTCCGTGTAGTCAAAGCTATGGTTTTTCGAGTAGTCATGTACGAATGTGAGAGTTGGACCATAAGGAAGGCTGAGCACTGAAGAATTTATACCTTTGAACTCGTGCTGGAGAAGACTCTTAAGAGTCCCTTGGATGGTAAGGAGATCCAACCAGTCAATCCTAAAGGAAATCAACCCTGAATATTTGTTAGAAGGACTGATGCTGAAACTTAATCTCCAATACTTTGGCCACCTGATGCAAAGAGCCAACTTATTGAAAAAGACCCTGATGCTGGAAAAGATTGAGAGCATAAGGAGAGGGGGATAACAGAGGATGAGATGGTTGTAGGGCATCATCAACTCTATGGACGTGAGTTTGAGCAAACTCTGGGAGATAGTGAAGGACAGGGAAGCCTGGCATGCTGTAGTCCATGGAGTGGCAGAGTTGGACATGAATTAGCCACTGAACACAACAACAACTGGGGTGTTTTATAGTTATTATGAGAGGTGACTTTCTTTCAACAGTTTGGGGGTTGTGACATGCTACTATTGCCTTATGGTTTAAAATAATGTTCTTAAATATTGACTAAACTAAAAATATAAACTATGTATAAAGTATAAGAAATGATGATTCAAATGTACATCCCATTGACTCTTGGTCTAAGAAAATGGTAATCATTCCCTTTGGAATTTGCCTTGTAATCCTCCTGAATGTCATTCCCTTTACTCTCTGCTCAGGTGAAATTAAATAATAGACTTTGTACTTAACTTTTGCTTTGCTTTTTGACATTTGCTGCATATCTTTATATGCTGACACAAAGTAATGTTTAATGTTTTTATGGTTCTAAATAGGAATTATATTGTACAGAACTGTCTTTATAATTTGTCTTTAAATTGGACATTATGTTCAGGAATTCATTCTTACTGTTTAAGGATGCAATACATTCATGCTTACTGTTGTCTCAGTACAGCATAATGTCACAATTTTTGATTTATTCCTTTGCTAATATACATTTAGATTGTCCCCATAAATATTCAGTCTTATTATGAGTACTTTTGTCTAAGTATGCCTGTGTTAGAGTTCTTTAAGGTAAATATTCACATGTTGAATTATCGGGTTGCAGGTTTAGCTTTGTGAGAGAGTATCACTTTGTTTTCCAAAATGATTGAAGCCCTTGGCACTCATGACATCATTTTATAAATGTTTCATTTACCGATTTCTGTGGGTATAAAAAAATTGTTTCATGATTTTACTTTTATTTCCCTGATTAATTCTGTGGTCAAACATAATTTTATTTGCTGCTTATGATGAATCTTCTATGACATGCTTTTATGTGGATATTTAAAACCACTTTTTCTATTAGGTTGTGTGTGTTTTTAATAGACTTACAGGATCAAAGTTGTGTGCTAACCCATTTTTTCCCAGTTTCTGGGTTGTGATATCAGGAGACTTTATTAACCATTCCCTTTTGCATATGTAACTTTGTCTTAAGATACACTTCCCTGACAACATAATGATATCCTTCTATATTATCTGATAGGTTATATTTGATCTTTATATTTTAACCAACTAATTTATTTGTATAGGATGTGAGGGAGTAGCTCAGTGCCACAATTTCCTAACCTTAAATAGTAGTCTCAGTAACATTTATTAAGCTCTATCTTTTCTCCATTGACCTATTATAAATCTAATTCTATATTCAGTATAATTCTATATAACTCAAATCTAAGTCTATATAAATCAAATTACCAATTATGTGTGGGCTTTTGTTTGGGGCAGGTGAGGGGGATGAGAGTGCTGTTCAGTTGGTTTATTCTTTAAACAATACCAGATTATTTTAATTACTATAACTTTCTAATACTTCTTGCCATTTGGTAAGGTAATTCTTCCCACATTTTTGTCTTTCTCAAGAGTGTCTTACCTATTATTGGGTCTTTGTACTTTTATTTACATTTTTCATTTAGCTTTTTAAATTCCAAAAAAATGAGAGTTTGAAATGTTAACTGATATTGATCAAACTGCTGATCAATCTGGGAAGAATTGATATCCATATAATATTGAGACTCTTGATTCACTGTTCACGGTATAGTTTCTATATTTAGGTCTGCCAGTAGATTATATGTCTAAAGACCTCATATTTTTTGTTAAATTTTTATTGTGAACTTTCTATTTCAATGATATTATAAGTAACATCTTCAAAGAATTACATTTTTAAATTAATAGACTTTGTTCTGAAATTCTAAAACTATTACAAAAATAATCATTACAGAGTATTGAGTAGAGTTGCCTGTTCTATATGGCAGGTTTGTATTAGTTATCTGTTTACATCTAGTAGTTTGTATATATCAATCCCAATCTCTCAACAGATCCCCTGGTAACCATAAGTTTATTTTCTACATTCATGACTCTGCTCCTGTTTTGCAAATACGTTCATTTGTACTCATTTTTTAGATTCCACATGTCACTGATATCATATGATATTTGTCTTCCTGTGTCTGGCTTATTGTACTTCACTCCCTATGGCAATGTCTAGGTCCATCCATGTTGCTACAAATGGCATTAATTTAGCTCTTTCTAATACCTGACTAATAGTCCATTGTATATATGCACCACATCTTCTTTATTCACTCCTCTGCTGATGGACATTTAGTTTGCTTCCATGTTCTGGCTATTGTAAATAGTGCTGCAATGGACACTGGGGTGTATATGTCTCTTTTCAATTATGGTTTTCTCTGGGTATATGCCCAGGAGTGAGATAGTTGGGTCATATGGTAGTTGTATTTTCAGTTTTTTAAAGGAACCTCCATACTGTTCTCCATAATGGCTGTGCCCATTTACATTGCCACCAATAGTTCAGGAGGATTCCCTTTTCTCCACATTCTCTTCAGTATTTATTTTTTGTAGATGTTTTGAGGATGGCTATTCTAACTGATTTGAGGTGCTACCTCATTGTAGTTTTGATTTGCATTTCTCTAATAATTAGTCGTGTTGAGCATCTTTTCATGTTCCTTTTGGCCACCTGTATGTCTTCCAGACTTATTTTGATAATGTTGACCACTGGGACAGGTACTTACCATCCAGGTATTTTGCAGAACAGTGTGCTTTTTTTTCCCTCATGATTATCCTGGGGTTATGAATTTTAGGGAGAAAGACCACAGAGGTAAAACAGCAGTTTTACAAAGGACATTTACTAGCTACGTGATTTAAGACTGTTGATTTTCACCTTGATAAGTTGGCTGAAGTAGTATTTATCCAGATACTCCACCATTGTAAGTTATTCTATTTAATTTGTTCCATTCCCATTCTGTATTTTTGGAGGTAAATCGCTATGTATAACCCAGTTCAGGACTTGGGAGGTAAGCTTTTTGCTATGGTAAGTAGAAATTTGTACTATATTTTTCTTATAATAAGCACATTGCTGAGCTGTTTCATTACTAATATTTATCTATTTTAGCTCTTTTTAAAAATATAAGCAATAATATCATCCATAAATAATGTCAGTTTTGTTTCATACATTCTGATACTTATTTCTTTTAATTACCTTCTTTTGTTGGCTAGATGTCTGAGGACAATACTTAATAGAATTATAAATATTAAATAGCCTTATCTTTTCCCCTGATCTTGCTGCATTTAGTTTATAGTGAACCCTAGTTAATTTTTCCAAAGAATCTTACAGAAGCAAGCATGGAAAGACACATTTTCCAACAAAATATGATAGGTTGTATTCTGTTGTGGTGATTATAATAATAAAAAATTCAGCTTTGTTGTCAACATGTTCAAATGACCTAAAATACATCACAGATGAAAATCCTGATAGGAGGTATACATGTCTGTGGGAAACCACCTCCTCTCTTGTCTCCTATGCTTATCTGGTCCTCCTCTCTGTGTGCCTAGAAGTTCTCTCTCTCTCTTCTCCTAGGTCTTCATCCTCCTCTTTCTTACATATAGTATCTGTTCTTGGCTCTACTTTACACTTTCTCCTCTAGGTATTCCCATTTTCCTCTCATTGCAGCTTCTGCCACTATGTTTCTTTTTATCAGTGAATTCTTTCTTTGAAACTCCATCCCCACCTTCCACTGCCTGTGAGATACATGAGCATTATTCAATCCGATGGATCCAAGATCCAGCCTACTTTCTCTCCTCCTTCCCTAACATTCACATATATACATGAATCCCATTATCCCTCTCCCAGTTACCAGGCTCAACACTTTGAAATCATTTTGACTTCTCACTTTCAAACCTGGAAGAAAATTTTAGTATGTTATAAAGGTACACATCTAGACACTGAAAAAGATACAAAGATGAGTATGACATATGCTCTGCATTGACGGACAGTAAACAAACAGCCATTGCATCACCTTTGGATAAGAAATCCAAAGATATACAAGATACAAAGATGCTTTTCTGTCTGTTTCTCCTTTTCAATCCCTAATATCTCTACTAAGATTTAAATGTGGTTTTTATATCATTTCTGTTCCTTACACAGACAACTTCACATGTTATATATATATATATATATATATATATATATTTAGATATATATATTTAGATATATATTTATATTTATTTACATTTGTATATTTATATTATAATATTATATTTATATATATACTATAAAGTGTATATATACTTTAAACTATAAAGTGTATATATATACTTTAAAAATATAAAAATATATATTTATATTTATATATTTTATATACTTACATATATTTATTTATATAAATAATAAATATATTTAAATATATTAATGTTATATATATACACACACACACATATACTGTAAAGTCAGCCTTTTACCAATATTACAGTTCTGGTAACATTTCTATCTTGCTAAATCATCTTCAACTAGGTGCTTTCAAGTCCTGACCCTGACTTTCAAAGCCCTCTTCCAAATGATGGTGTTTGTTTATTTTTTTCATGTGTATCATCAATGCCCTATTAAGCTTCCCAGAAAAATATTCATGGAATTCAGTCAGTATGACTTGAGAGTAAGATGGACATTTGGATGGACTTCTACCTGATGCAAATTTTTTTCCAAAAAATAGGCAGAGTAGACTATTAGCCTTTTAGGTTTTCTGTAGTATTGTTCCCATCTGCTTACAATGTTTAATTCACTAATTCAAGGAAAATCAGAACTGTTTTTTTAACCTGCTCCTGACCTATTGTACTCTCATGGGGAAGTCTGTCTTTTGTTGTTTGCTTGCCTATAAAATAGTAATCAAAATGTTTAATTCCTGAATATCAACAGATGAATTATATTCATTGTAGATAACCTGACTTCAGATCCTCTTTGGCTTAATTACACACAGTAGTAGAAGCTGTCATTAGCTGGAAGTAAATACTGACTCCTCTCTGCTTTCACTCTTTCTCCAAGCAATTTGCTGCCCTGCAAGAGCACTTTTAGATAAAAAACATAATATTTTCACATTCCTGGAAATTTCTGGACAGTTACTTCTTAGCTACTTCTGAGCTGATAGAATTTTATTAATCTGAGGAGGCAATGCTAGTCTGTAGCTGGGAGCGAAGAGCAAGATGACAGGACTAGAGAAGGAAACATTGACATTTTTTCATCTTCTGTATCAATTAAAAAAAATAGAAATGTCTTATTATTTAATGATGTGACTGTCAAATAGCAGGTGTTTAACTCAGATAAGTTCTGAATTTAGCTTGAATTGGTATTATGCCTCCTATGTATCTGTGACCTTTGGGTATATTACTTATTCTCTCTTAGCCTCTGTCAAGTGTAAAATGGGCATTAAATATGATTGCACTTAGAACATGCATCAAACATATGGATAAAGACTTGTAGTATGAAGAGAGGCAAAACACTAGCAGTATAAATCACAGTCCCTAACTGTAGCATGTTAGAAATGTCAAATCTTGGGTCCCACTCCACTTGTACTGAATTGGGAACCCTGTGGATGGGGGTAAGATATCTGTGTGTGTTAACTAGACCTTCAGGTAATCCTTGAGCCTGCTGTTTTCAGAGAACCAATTAGGCAAAGTATGAATCAATGAAACACTGTAGGCTACAATTATGGGAAGCAGCAGAGAATGATTATATTTTCTATGGTTGTGGAAAATTTGAGACAACCAGTACTTTTGAGCTGGTAACTTATCATGAATATGAGAAGCAATTCAAAATAGATAGGTAAGCTTAGTTTGGAAAAACTAGGAGATTTTGCCTTGGAGAACAAGTTGAGAATGGGACTTATGTCACCATGTCACACTTAAGAGAACTAGAAGTTCATTAGGACAGGAGAGACAGGGAATGTATTCAGTTGAAAAAATTTCTGTGTTTCCAAACTGCAACATAAAATTTTTTAAAATATCAAGTCAGATTTTTGTTTCGCCATAAAATTTCCAGCAGCTGATGCCTTAGTACTGGAACCACATCATCAAGAGAGAATTGTCAAATTGGTTTATTTCTCTCCCCTGTTCTTGTTTCATTGTAAGAAAGATTTGGAATGACAGGCTAATTGTAACTCAGGTAGGATTTCTTGGCTCTCCTCTTTTGGTAGCAAGGATTTGAAACAACAGACTGGTTACAGATCAGCTACATTTCAAGCAGACAGATCTTTCATTAAACAGACTGCAGATAGTACACTTTCCAGACATGGGAGCAGACCAACCCCAAAGAAGGGGCCATTATTCCTCTCGGATTCCCTTTTTATACTTCCCATTTCCTCCTCTTGGTTCTGCTCTGTGCAAAATAGGGTTATACCACCAATTAGGAAATAGAATGCCATCAGGGAAGGGGGCGTGTCTGGGCACATACAAAACAGGGCTTTTAACATATTCATCTAGGCAGGCATGGACTGAGTTTTGATTGATGGCTGTAAATTATATAACAGACTCTCTTGCACATGTCTTTCCCATAATTCAGTGTGCTATAACAAGATGTGTGTATGTATAGAATATTTATGAACCCTTAAAAGGCTCCTGGCTGCCTAAGGTTACTTGAGGACACAGCTGTGCGTAAGGGTGCATGTGCAGGAGTTGGAGAAGCCCTTATGGTTTGTTTGTATCCACTGTGTGCAGAGGGCACATGTGCAGGAGTTGGAAAAGTCTCTGTGGTTATTATTGTAGCATATCTGTGGGCTCTCTTGGGTGTCTCTGGGGTGAGATTTTGATAACAACTGGCATCCTTTTCACCAAGGCCACCCTTCCTTGCTCATGCCTAACTTCCTACCTAATAGGAATAATAGAAACCTTGGGATGAGGTGAGGGAATCTCTGTTCTCAAGGTTTTAGGATTCTTAAATCCCTAAATGAAGTAAGATCAAGGAAAAGATGAAGTTGAAAGTCCATCACTTACAACAGGTGTAAATTCTTTAAAATGTAATCTAGTTCTCTTAGTCACTTAAACATTTGTAAATGTTAAATATTTATGAGTGTTCCAAACTGTGTGGATTGGAGCTGACCTACTTTTGAGGTATTCCTTTCTTGAATGAATTATTGGAAGGTCAGAATAAGAAAAACAGAAACCACAAACAAGCACTACTGACAAATGAAAGAATGTTTTTCAGTGGAGTGCTCCGCTTGACTTCACCCAGGAAATTCACGACTGCCTCGAGGCAAAGAAATGCCTCTTCACTCCTGACCCTCAGCTCTGCTGTTCTGCCTTGCTATTCCCCCACCCCCTTGGCTAGGAAGATGCAATCCTATTAATATTTGCATGTTTTATTCTGACTTTGAGGCATGAATTTTGGTAGTTAAATTGTCAACTTGTATGGCATGTTAGGACAGAATGGTTCCGGAACTGTTCTAAATTGTTCAGCAGCCTTCTGGGCTGTTATGTTAACATCACTGTCTAAGGTAAGAAATCCAGTTCATGTGTGTGTGTGTTTAATATTTTTCTCTTCTTCCTTTTGTCTTTAGTAAGTATCTATTACTAAGTTTAATATCATGGGTAGGGGAGTCACTAGGTTTTGGACTTAATGTCTCAAAGGCCAACATCAAAATACAGTTCTTGAACTGTACCAAGGAATTTATTTTTTCCACCACATCATTCATTTGCCAAAAAAATCCCATTTATCTGTTAATTTTTATTGCTCTATTATTATAACTGTTCTTAATCCTAGTTAAGAGGACTATATTGTGTGAGTCTTCCAGATTTTCCTAATTTTACACTCCAGAAACCTGTTTTCTTTCTTTTTTTAAAGCAAACTTCCCTACATCCTCAGGTACTTTACACCTCCACACAGCTCCCCTTGCTCTTGATCACACCAGCTCCTCAGACTCACAGCTTGTGGAGAACAATCCGCCCACATCCTGTGTGCAACAGAATCTCAAAGCAAATGTGGCATCTCCTAAATCCCTAAGATGATTTCCAATCCACTACTTGATTTCTTTAAAAACTTTTCTTTACATTTAATTCATATCTTTATTGAAGTGATACATGGATATATACTAAAACTGTAAAAATTTCTGCATAGCTTACTAAAGAATTCTAGTCTCCAAAGTGCCAAGCCTCATCTCCTGCCCTAGAGGCAACACTTTCAGTTATAAGCTATCTCATTTAGAATTTGCCCCCAGATTTTTAAATACCTTGTGTGTATATATACATATGTATATATATTACCTCCATCATAGTTTGGCCCCAGGTAATGGTGTGATCACTCATCTAGAGCCAGACATCCTGGAATGTGAAGTCAAGTGGGCCTTAGAAAGCATCACCATGAACAAAGCTAGTGGAGGTGATGGAATTCCAGCTGAGCTAATTCAAATCCTGAAAGATGATGCTGTGAAAATGCTGCACTCAGTATGCCAGCAAATTTGGAAAAACTCAGCAGTGGCCACAGGACTGGAAAAGGTCAGTTTTCATTCCAATCCCAAACAAAGGCAATGCCAAAGAATGCTCAAACTACTGCACAATTGCACTCATCTCACATGCTAGTAAAATAATGCTCAAAATTCTCCAAGCCAGGCTTCAGCAATACGTAAAGCGAGAACTCCCTGACGTTCAAGCTGGTTTTAGAAAAGGCAGAGGAACCAGAGATCAAATTGCCAACATCCACTGGATCATGGAAAAAGCAAGAGAGTTCCAGAAAAAAAAACACATCTATTTCTGCTTTATTGACTATGCCAAAGCCTTTGACTGTATGGATCATGATAAACTGTGGAAAATTCTGAAAGAGAAGGGAATACCAGACCCCCTAACCTGCCTCTTGAGAAATTTGTAAGCAGGTCAGGAAGCAACAGTTAGAACTGGACATGGAACAATAGACTGGTTCCGAATAGGAAAAGGAGTACGTCAAGGCTGTGTATTGTCACCCTGCTTATTTAACTTATATGCAGAGTACATCATGAGAAATACTGGACTGGAAGAAGCACAAGCTGGAATCAAGATTGCCAGGAGAAATATCAATAACCTCAGATATGCAGATGACACCACCCTTATGGCAGAAAGTGAAGAGGAACTCAAAAGCCTCTTGATGAAAGTGAAAGAGGAGAGTGAAAAAGTTGGCTTAAAGCTCCTCATTCAGAAAACGAAGATCATGGCATCCAGTCCCATCACTTCATGGGAAATAGATGGGGAAACAGTGGAAACAGTGTCAGACTTTATTTTTTTAGGCTCCAAAGTCACTGCAGATGGTGACTGCAGCCATGAAATTAAAACATGCTTACTCCTTGGAAGAAAAGTTATGACCAACCTAGATAGCATATTCAATAGCAGAGACATTACTTTGCTGACTAAGGTCCATCTAGTCAAGACTGTGGTTTTTCCAGTGGTCATGTACAGATGTGAGAGTTGGACTGTGAAGAAGGCTGAACACCAAAGAATTGATGCTTTTGAACTGTGGTGTTGGAGAAGACTCTTGAGATTCCCTTGGACTGCAAGGAGATCCAACCAGTCCATTCTGAAGGAGATCATCCCTGGGATTTCTTTGCAAGGAATGATGCTGAAGCTGAAACTCCAGTACTTTGGCCACCTCATGCGAAGAGTTGACTCATTGGAAAAGACTTTGATGCTGGGAGGCATTGGAGACAGGAGGAGAAGGAGATGACAGAGGATGAGATGGCTGGATGGCATCACGGACTCGATGGACGTGAGTCTGAGTGAACCCCGGGAGTTGGTGATGGACAGGGAGGCCTGGCGTGCTGCGATTCATGGGGTTCCAAAGAGTCGGACAGGACTGAGTGACTGAACTGAACTGAAATAGCAGGGAGGGAACACAGCTCCACCCATAAAGAGAAAATTGGATTAAAGATTTACTGAGCATGGCCCACCCATCAGAACAAGACCCAGTTTCCCCTTCAGTCAGTCTCTCCCAATAGGAAGCTTCCATAAGCCTCTTATCCTTCTCCATCAGAGGGCAGACAGGCTGAAAACCATAATTGCAGAAAACTAACCAATCTGATCACATGGACCACAGCCTTGTCTAATGAGTGAGACAAGGCAATGAAACTATGAGCCATGCTATGTAGGGCCACCAAGATGGACAGATCATGGTGGAGAGTTCTGACAAAACGTGGTCCACATGAGAAGGGAATGGCAAACCACTTCAGTATTCTTGTCTTGAGAACCTCATGAACAGTAGGAAAGGCAAAACATAGGACACTGAAAGATAAACTCCTCAGGTTGGTAGGTGCCCAATATGCTACTGGAGATCAGTGAAGAACAACTCCAGGAAGAATGAAGAGACAGAGCCAAAGCAAAAACAGCACCCAGTTGTGGATGTGACTGGTGATAGATGCAAATTTCAATGCTGTAAAGAGTACTATATGCCAGGAACCTGGAATGTAGGTCCATGAATCAAGGCAAATTGGAAGTGGTCAAATAGGAGATGGCAAGGGTGAACGTCGGCATTTTAGGAATCAGAGAACTAAAATGGACTGGAATGCATGAATTTAATTCAGATGACCATTATATCTACCATCGTGGGCAAGAATCCCTTAAAAGACTGGATTAGCCATCATAGTCAACAAAAGAGCCTTAAATGTAGTACTTGGATTCAGTCTCAAAAATGACAGAATGATCTCTGTTTAGTTCCAAGACAAACCATTCAATATCAGAGTAATCCAAGTCTATGCCCTGACCAGCAATGCCAAAGAAGCTGAAGTTGAATGGTTCTATGAAGACCTACAAGAGCTTCTAGAACTAATACCCAAAAAAGATGTCCTTTTCATTATAGGGAACTGGAATGCAAAAGTAGGAAGGCAAGAAATACCTGGAGTGACAGGCAAACTTGGCCTTGGAGTACAGAATGAAGCAGGGCAAAAGCTAATAGAGTTTTGCCAAAGGAACGCACTGGTCATAGCAAACACCCTCTTCCAAAACATAAGAGAAGACTCTACACATGGACATCACCAGATGGTCAATACTGAAATCAGATTGATTATATTCTTTGCAGCCAAAGATGGAGAAGGTCTATACAGTCAGCAAAAACAAGACCAGGAGCTGACTGTGGTTCAGATCATGAACTCCTTATTGCCAAATACAGACTTAAATAGAAGAAAGTAGGGAAAACCACTAGACAATTCAGGTATGACCTAAATTGAATCCCTTATGATTATATAGCAAAAGTGAGAAATAGATTCAAGGGATTAGATCTGATAGACACAGTGCCTGAACAACTATGAACAGAGGTTCATGACACTGTACAGGAGACAGGGATCAAGACAATGCCCAAGAAAGAGAAATGCAAAAAAGCAAAATGGCCGTCTGAGGAGGACTATACAAATAGCTGTGAAAAGAAGAGAAGCGGAAAGCAAAGGAGAAAAGGAAAGATATACCCATTTGAATGCAGAGTTCCAAAGAAAAGCAAAGAGAAAAGAAAGCCTTCCTCAGTGATCAGTGCAAAGAAATAGAGGAAAACAACAGAATGGGAAAAGACTAGAGGTCTCTTCAAGAAACTTAGAGATACTAAGGGACCATTTCATACAAGGATGGGCTCAATAAAGGACAGAAATGTTATCGACCTAATAGAAGCAGAAGATATTTAGAAGAGGTGGCAAGAATACACAGAAGAACTATACAGAAAAGATCTTCATGACCCAGATAATCACAATGGTGTGATCTCTCACCTAGAGCCAGACATCCTGGAATGTGAAGTCACATGGGCCTTGGGAAGCATCACTATGAGCAAACTAGTGGAGGTGATGGAATTCCAGTTGAGCTATTTCAAGTTGTATAAGATGATACTGTGAAAGTGCTGCATTCAATATGCCAGCAAATTTGGAAAACTCAGCAGTGGCCAAAGGGCTGAAAAGGTCTGTTCTCATTCCAATCCCAAAGAAAGACAGTGTCAAAGAATGTTCAAACTACCACACAATTGCACTCATCTCACGTGCTAGCAAAGTAAATCTCAAAATTCTCCAAGTCAGGCTTCAACAGTACCTGAACCATGAAATTTCAGGTGTTCAAACTGGATTTAGAAAAGGCAGAGGAACCAGAGATCAAATTGCCAACATCTGTTGGATCATTGAAAAAGCAAAAAGAGTTCCAGGAAATCAACTACTTCTGCTTTATTGACTATGCCAAAGCCTTTGACTATGTGATCACAATAAACTGTGGAACATTCTGAAATAGATGGATATACCACACCACCTTTTCTGCCTCTTGAGAAATTTGTATGCAGGTCAGGAAGCAACAGTTAGAACTGGACATGGAACAACAGACTGGTTTCAAATAGGAAAAGGAGTATATCAAGGCTGTATATTGTCACCCTGCTTATTTAACTTATATGCAGAGTACATCATGAGAAATGCTTGGCTGGATGAAGCACAAGCTGGAATCAAGATTGCTGGGAGAAATATCAATCACCTCAGATATGCAGATGACACCACCCTTATGGTAGAAAGTAAAGAAGAACTAAAGAGCCTCTTGATGAAAGTCAAAGAAGAGAGTGAAAAAGTTGGCTTAAAGCTCAACATTCAGAAAATGAAGATCATGGCATTTGGTCCCATCACTTCATGGGAAATAGTTGGGGAAACAGTGGAAACAGTGACAGACTTCATTTTTTCGGGGCTCCCAAATCACTGCAGATGGTGACTGCAGCCATGAAATTAAAAGACGCTTACTCCTTGGAAGAAAAATTATGACCAACCTAGACAGCATATTAAAATGCAAAGACATAACTTTTCCAACAAAGGTCCATCTATTCAAGGCTATAGTTTTTCCAGTAGTCATGTATGGATGTGAGAGTTGGAGTATAAAGAACGCTGTGCGCTGAAGAATTGGTGCTTTTGAACTGTGGTGTTGGAGAAGACTTTTGAGAGTTCCTTGGTCTGCAAGGAGATCCAACCAGTCCATCCTAAAGGAGATCAGTGCTGGATGTTCATTAGAAGGACTGATGTTGAAGCTGAAACTCCAATACTTTGGCTACCTGATGTTGAGAGCTGACTCATTTGAAAAGACCCTGATGCTGGGAAAGATTGAAGATGGGAGGAGAAGGGAAGGACAGAGGGATGAGATGGTTGGATTGCATCACCGACTCAATGGACATGAATTTCAGTGAACTTTGGGATCTGGTAATGGACAGTGAGGCCGGTGTGCTGCAATCATTGGGGTTGCAGAGTCAGTAAAGACTGGGCGACTGAACTGAACTGAGGTACTTGCTATTAACTTCTTCC
Source organism: Capra hircus (assembly GCF_001704415.2). Taxonomy (NCBI): domain Eukaryota; kingdom Metazoa; phylum Chordata; class Mammalia; order Artiodactyla; family Bovidae; genus Capra; species Capra hircus. Next base: position 79,589,039 of record NC_030811.1, read on the forward strand.
GAGGAAGAATCTTTATTACTCACATATGCCCATCTCCCTATTCATACTGTCTCCCTTCCAGATTTACTATTCATATTACTGATTATTACTCACAGCTGAGTAATGTGATAGACTACACTTTTATGATATCTCTTCACTGGAAAATTAAATATTAGTTAATGATTCATTTTCTCTCTCTCACCTCACCCCCTTAGTTTTCTCTGTAACTATCACTACTTAATCCCTAAACTCCCCATCAGAATTGGGCATATTTTACTTGTTTCTGGTCAGTTCACTTGTTTTATTCTCTGTAGCTGTTGTTAAAAAGTCTCGCTGTTGTCTAAAATTGTCTTCCTGCATGTTTATAGAAGCTTCCCAGGTAAAGAATCTGCTCGCCAATTCCAGAGACTTAAGAGGTGCCAATTTGATCCCTGCATCAGGAAGTTTTCCTGGAATAGAAAATGGCAGCCCACTCCAGCATTCTTCTCTGGGAAATTCCATTGACAGAGGAGCCTGGTGGGCTACTGTCCATGGGGGTGTTGCAAAGAGTTGGACGCGACTGAACATGGACACACGGTACTGATGGTTATAACCTTCCCTCTGTAGAGATGACTTGTGACTTCCCACATTACCATATACAGAAAATCAAGGTGATCAGCTAAGGAACAAATATAACGTGTTATCATCCTTACCACATTCTCTCTAGTCCAAGTAGGCAAGCTTGTTCTCATCTGGTTCATTATAATTCTACCTCATGTGCACTATATTGCGTTCTTCAGCACGTTAGTAAACTGCATACCCAAATAACCTCATGCTCATTTTTAACTCTTTATTTCATTTGCAGCTGTCCTCATCATTCTGCGCTTCACTATTACAGTAGTCTCCTATGTGATCTGTTTATCTCTGGCCTTATGTCGCTCCAGTCTGTCCTCATTCTGCCACCACAGTGATTTCCTAGACCATTTTTGGTCATGTGATTTCCTTATTTAAAATACTTTGGAAGTTCCCCAATGTGCATACACTCCAATGCACTCCCCTTAGGATGTTCTGCTATGAACCAACTATGCTAAGGCCTCTTCCTGACCCTCCAAACTCATCTTTTTAAAATTAGCAACCAATTTTTAAAACTTGAAATATTTATATATAGTGAAATGCACAGTTATTAAGTACCATTCAATGTATTTTGATTAAATATGTATGCCCATGGTACACAGTTTTTAAACTTCAACTCCTAAAATAATGAACTGCTTATATGTGCAACTCTTCAGTACTTCTGCACCTGTGTATGCTTTTTTTCCTCTGTGTTAAAACACTTCTCTCGTCACCTGTCAGAAGATACTTGAACAAAGTACCTTATGGGAAATGTATCTGGTCTTTTTTATTGTTGTTCTGATACCTTATACACGACTGTCATGACACACACAAAGCCTTGCTGTCCTTACTAATCACGTGTCTCAGTTCCCTGCCAGACTGTATGCCTTACAAGATGGAGTCCATTTTAAATCTGTTCTATGAATATTCAATTCTTGGTACCAAAAAGGCATTTAATAAATACTTGAATAAAGTTTCAGGTAAACACCTGATTTTTAATAGTGTCATTCAGGTGAATGGAGCAATGCTTAAGGGCAGAAAGTGGAGAATAAACGACCCTAGGTGTAAATAGAGACTAGACTACATATTACTTTTGGGATTTGGGGCTTCCCTGGTTGCTCAGTGGTAAAGAATCTGCTTGACAATGGAGGAGATACAAGTTCGATTCCTGATCCAGGAAGATCCCCTGGAGAAGGAAATGTCAACCCACTCCAGTATTCTTGCCTGGAGAATCCTGCGGACAGAGGAGCCTGGTGGGCTACAGTCCACAGGGTCACAAAGAGTTGGACACGACTTAGTGACTGAATAAAAACGACGTATTTTAAATATGCCTCAGCATCTTAAAATATAAACTAGGGTCATTTCATTGTGTTTATTTCATGGGTTGTTATAAAGTTAAATTTTTGAATCCTTTAAAATGTAAGAAAACTTTCTAGTAGCTAGTCAACACTTCACATCATTGCTACTGTTAATTTATGTTAATATAATGTTACACTGAAGATATTTAAAATTCTAGCTAATCTAAGGAAGTCAAGTTATCAGAGCTCATAGCAGCCATTTAATTTGATCAGCTCGGTATCTCTTTCACTGTATCTCTTATAGAAGATAATAGAAATATTGAAATATTAAAACTGATGCCACTGGAATGAGAACTCTGGACTCTTAGAATCAAAGTTTATATATGGTATAGCAACATCTCCTCTTTATAATTGTTTTTAAGGGTTTTTTGTTGTTGTTTAATTGTTAAGTCTTGTCTGACTTTCTGTGACCCTGTGGACTCCATCCTGCTGGGCTCCTCTGTCCACGGGGTTTCCCAGGCAAGAATACTGGAGTGGGTTGCCATTTCCTTCTCCCTTTATGGTTATTACAGCTACCTAATACATAATAATTAGTACAACAAATCAAAAACCCCATACTGTCAGTACTGGAAATCACAAGAAAACATGCTATCATGTATGGTGGAATGATTAAGCAAATCCAGCCATCTAGAGCATTGCAGATACATAGACAACTGATCCGTTTTGGAAAAATGAGAAGGCTAGGTGGTTGAAAAAGTGAAACAAGGAGAGTCCATGGTTCAAAACAGGTAGGGTTGATTTAGAATGACTTCCAAAAGGAGATGCTGATGGAATGGGTAACTCTTTTATAGTCTAGGGTTGATTGTAGTTTGTCTTTAAAAATGGTTCTTAAAAGCCTCCACAATCTAAACGAAAAAAATCTAATGAGTTGGCAACCCATTCAAATGGAAAGTTGTTAATCGAAATTTTTTTCTGCTTCACACACAGAATTTTTGCACCAAAGTGTCTTATGTCTGTTCAACTGAAAAAAATCAAGATGGATACTGCTGTTATGTTTTTCTGAATCTTCAGATTCTAATGTTCTATAGCTTTATTTCTGCCATCTGGTGGTGGAAAGTGTTGACATTCTTGCAGTCTATGAAACTATTAATTCTTTGTACACATATATGAATATATATTGCCTCCCACAGAGTAACATGCCATAACTGAAACTGGCATACATTTCAGTGTACTGAGCATGGAAAGAGTGGAATATATTTTCCTTTTCTGAATTCTTCAAAATTTATGACATACTCAAAATTATTTATACACAAATGTCTTACTCTGTTGAATCCTATAAATGGTATTGTTTTGGGAAGAAGAGCATTCTTTCAGCATGCTCTAAATTATTTTTCATATCTTTGTTCCATCAGTACATTTTTAGAATGTCCAGGGATTTTTGGTGGCTATAGAATATATTATTAATTTGGTAAATGTCTGCAAGAATGGGCAAGTAAATCTGAATGCAAATTGTAAAAGCAAAGTGTAGTTATCAGTGGAGTTGAAGACAAATAGCCATTAGATTGCAGAAATGAAGGAACAATGCTCACAAATTAAAGTCTGATTTACTGTATGCCTTCCTAATCATGGGGCTTCCCAGATGGAGCTAGTGGTAAAGAACCTGCCTGCCAATGCAGGAGACAAAAAAGACATGGGTTTGATCCCTGGGTGGAGAAGATCCCCTGGAGGAGGGCGTGACAACCCACTTCAGTATTCTTGCCTGGAGAATCCCATGAACAGAGGAACTTGGTGGGCTATAGTCCATAGAGTTGCACACAGTCAGACATGACTGAAGCGACTTAGCACACCTAATCATGCAAAGAATGTAACGTGGCAGGAATTGAGTGTAGCGAGGAGGTGGGGGTGGGAAAGGTACGACATTGCTGCTGTTACAGAGGGAAGGAATATGAGATATCCCAGGCTATGTAGTTAGACAAAAAGTCCCTTCTCCCTAGACTCGGTTACGCTTAGTTGTTTACATCCTTCAAGACCTTGACTCTGGGTTAGGGACTATTCTTAAAACATGACTAATTATCTTACCATTACTGTCCTCTGCCTATGAAAGAGGACCTTAAATAGAATTCACCCTATATGGCTTCTCTGTTTAAGTCTTTACAGCTGTGTGGTTAAGAGGACTGGTTCAGCACAGATAAGAATGTTTCAGTATTACTGATTTTATTTGCTGTCCTTTTTGAACTCTGAGTTTGTTTTTTTGATGGACTAAGGATATAGAATTACGAACGATTGGATTCCATGTCTAGTTCTGTTAATTGATTTCACTGAAAGATTTTAGTGATTCATTAGATTCACCTGAAAATTAGGATGATGACAACATATACCTTACTTACACCAAAACTTTTTCTGATCAATACTGTCCATGAAAGAATTCATAAAAATATACCACTATAACACTGTAGCATTATTATGTTACATTTCTCCCATTTGATTTGCTTCCTTCTATCCATGGTTCTAGCCAGCTCAAAAAAAAAAAAAAAAAAAGAGAGAGAGAGAGAGGGAAATAATATCTAACAGAAAGAAAATATTGCTTGAGAGAGAGCAGGTTTTTTTGGTTTTGTTTACAGAGTCAGTTTATGGTGTAGTATAAATGTATTAGGAGCCACAGAATGTGATTTCAGTTAAGAAGGAGTCCCTCCTAAAAAGCTATCACCATCTACTCCTGCCAGAATCAAGTTGAAATTTTTCAATTAAAGATGCATTTCTTTTCGATCTTGATGACACTTCTTCCACAAGTCCCTACCAAAGACAAAACACTTGACAGGGGTCCAGTACTATCAGCCATCAAACAAATCTTGCCTGAAACAGAGCAGAAGTTCACTGGCAAGAGGCCAAGCCATGTGTGTGGGGAGAATGAGCAGGGACACCCCCTCCTCCACATTCACCTTTAGCTTCCTATGAACTGTTATGTGATTAAAAAAAATATGGCTTCACTAAACCGTAATTAAAATCAATATTCACCAAGGATATAAATATTCATGTTTGTTTTCCTTCAGTGTTTTTTAGGTTTCCTCTAGGCTTGCATTTGATTTTGAAACATCTTCTTGAATTTGTACTGTGTGTAGTTATTACTGTGGTAACTTTACAAATACACATATCTCTAGCACATACAATACATTTAAGAACATTTCTGTGGCTAACAATGTGGTGATGGCGCAGGGAATTTTCCATTCCCATTTAAGAAATCAGAGTGGTTTTGTTCTTTCTAAAATTAATCCCCACCAGATATATTTTCTTCAAAACCGCAAAAATCATGTTTAGAATGGTGACAGGTTGTGATCACAATTTTCTCTGTGCCAGGGATGAATTTATAAAAATTCCATTCTTGCAAGATTGCCAATCATTTTATATTCCTTTCTCCATATATTTTTGAGAACTATGTCTATAAAATAGAAAAGAACACAACAACTGCCCCTTAAATAATACTCTCTGTAGTAACATCTTCCTTTAGGACTTGAAATTAAAATGGTACGAGATGTGTTAATAATGCTCCTTAATTAAATGCCTACAGAATATCTATTCTTCTGTTCATTCATTGTTAGCACCCAGCACAAGCACTGGCTTAATGCTAAATATACAAAGATGATAAAGTGCTATGTCCTTGGATGATTCATTCAAAATGATTCCTTCCTTTAAGGACCTCAAATATCACAGAGGAGTATGAAAGAAGAGAGTTTATGTAGCATGAAAAGAACAATATGACAGATATTTGAAATGCAAGGTGCAATCAGAGAGAATGACAAACTCTTCTTGACAATAAGAATGAAGAAAGGCTGTACAGAATAGGTCCAAAAAAGGAGCTGAATCTTCAGTGATGACAGTAGACCTTTTATTAAATACTAGGATGAGATGTGAATAAGAAATAGCATTCTGGATAAAGGGGTTGACATGCATAAGAACTATATGTGATATAAACAAATATTTAAATGATTACAAAAGAATAAAAATTGACTAACATGACATGGTATGTCTAATCACCCACTTAGATTTCTTTCTTCCCTCACTGGAATAATAGCTAAGAAAATCATCAAACATTTTGACTATGTAGTTGGAATCCAATATTTTAAAACATCAGTAAATTATAAACTGGACATGCATATGCAAGAATGTGATTGAATGCTAAAGAAACATGGGAAACTGTGAATCTTCTCTCATCAAGCTATATCACTATAAAATTTGATTTTTCTTGTATGAGAACATGTGAATGCTTTAGTGTTTCAAAATTTTTAGGAGTATTTTTTAGAATTTTATTTAGATGAATATGGAGAATATGATCAATAAAGATTTCCCAAGTTGTACTATCAAATAGCTATACCTCTTATTTCGTAAAGGAGAATGAGGACTGTGTGTACTTAGACTGAAGTCAGTCCATTTTATTAATAAAAGAATTAGGTATCTTACTAAAATACTAAATGCAGTGCTCATACTAAGTGCAGTGCTCGTTTGCTCAGTCGTGTCGAACTCTTTGCAACTGCTTGGAAGATAGCCTTCCAGGCTCCTTTGTCAATGGATTTTCTAGGCAACAGCACTGGAATGGGTTGCCATTTCCTCCTCCAGGGGATCTTCCAGACCCAGGAATCAAACCTATGTCTCTTGTGCTTCCTGCATTGGCAGGCAGATCCTTTACCACTGAGCCACCTAGGAAACTCCAAGTACTAAAGCCAAGCTAAATACTCAATAGTGGAATTGCTAAATCAATTAGGGTATGTCCATTAGGTGCAGTATATTAATATTTAAACCTTTCAATTGAGATCTTGCTGAGAATATGTTTCCTAATATATCAAAATAAACATAAATTTATCATTATTATGTAGAATAGTATTTAGGGTTTTGAAAAAAGACATTTTTCTTAAAGATTCTGTAATACCTTTCTAATCTGTCCTAATTTTAAAATATTATTAAATGACTGACTTTAATAGTTTTGGGGGAAATTCTCAGCATTAAACATGAAGTGTAATAATTATATCATTCTGAAACTTGTAAAATATATGTATAAATATATAAATAATTTCTATTACAGACACTACATCACAAAAGAAAGAGCCCGAAATAGCATTTTTTTTTAAGCTGGGATTTAGCAGACAACCTGGCTTTAGGGATACTCTTAGCTACTAGCCAGGCTTCCCAGGTAGTGCTAATGGTAAAGAACCCACCTGCCCGTGCAGAGACATGAGAGATGTGGGTTTGATCCCTGGATTGGGAAGATCCCCTGGAAGAGGGCATGGCAACCCACTCTAGTAATCTTGCCTGGAGAATCTCATGGGCAGAGGAGCCTGGGGGCCTACAGTCCATAGTTCGCAAAGAGCTGGATGCGACTGTAGTGACTTAGCACACACCCACTACCAACACTACCTTCCTGTCAAGTCAAGCTCAGTTGGTAAAGAATCTGCCTGCAGGGCAGGAGACCCAGGTTCAATCTCTGGGCTGGGAAGATCCCCTGGAGAAGGAAATGGTAAACCACTCCAGTATTCTTGCCAGGAAAATCCCATGGACAGAGAGCGGGTGGGCTACAGGTCGTGGTATAGCAAGAATCAGACACAACTGAGTGACTAAACCACCACCGATCTCTTGATATGCAGTTAAGATCTTAGCTTTTCTTCCTGCTTCATATATTGGCTGAAAAATTTTTATAATTTTTGTGTACTATCATAATATCATTTTTGATTAAAAATATGGCAAGTTGGTACTGATTTTATCAAGTGGAATAATATGACAGTTTCTCTCTTTTATCAGTTATTCTTAAAATAAGCATGAACATTGATTACTAGTCAAGTAACAGAGAAAGGAAGAAAAGAGACATCTCATTCTTTCTGATGGCTCAAAAACGTAACCATTTTATTTCCCTTAGTTGCCTAGTGAATCACGTAGTTTGTACTTTGAGTATACATTTTCTACATAAGCCATGCCCATTGCTCTTGTTAACACTGTCAAGACTGGCATCATTTTCTAATAAAGAGGGCTTAGTAAAAACAATTAAATTTGGATTTAGCTGCAAAGTTAAATGAAGTATAATCAAGCAATGATTGAGAATGATAAAACTAGGACATAAATTACCTTCAAAAGTCTTCTTTCAGTTCAGTCACTCAGTTGTGTCCAACTCTTTGTGACCCCATGAACCGCAGCACGCCTCGCCTCCCTGTCCATCACCAGATGGATTGGTGATGCCATCCAGCCATCTCATCCTCTGTCGTCCCCTTCTCCTCCTGCCCTCAATCCCTCCCAGCATCAGAGTCTTTTCCAATGAGTCAGCTCTTCACATCAGGTGGCCAAAGTATTGGAGTTTCAGCTTCAACATCAATCCTTCCAAAGAACACCCAGGACTGATCTCCTTTAGGATGGACTTGTTGGATCTCCTTGCAGTCCAAGGGACTCTCAAGAGTCTTCTCCAACACCACAGTTCAAAAGCATCAATTCTTCGGCGCTCAGCTTTCTTTATAGTCCAACTCTCACGTCCATACATGACCACTGGAGAAACCATAGCCTTGATTAGACGGACCTTAGTTGGCAAAGTAATGCCTCTGCTTTTTAATATGCTGTCTAGGTTGGTCATAACTTTTCTTCCAAGGAGTAAGCGTCTTTTTTACAGATAAGTAAATGAAAGCTCTAGGCTTGTATGAAACAACTTTTCCAGTTGATCAGTAGCAAAATTAAGACTAGATTCCATTCATATTTAATAACTTCCATGTCAATATTCTTTATACTCTCTAACATTGCCTCCAATCCTACGTTTTTCATATTTGCTTGAAAATATTTTATTACTAATTTATTTTAAGTCTTCTAATGAAGACATTACAAACGTAAATGCAAATGCACTCATTGAATTAAAAAGGAGTTCTAATGAACCTGTTCTAGTTTGGATCACTTTGATGGAGTATAATGTTTCAACCATCTCTACTGTAAATTGATATGCCAAGTGAATTACAAATTTCCTCGGATATAAACATATGTGATTTAACAAGCTCAGATGATAGAATATTTAAAACTATATTCATGGTTCTTTAGACATTAATTTTTATATATTAGCCAGAGACATTGAATGGAGATATGTTTAATGGGATTTTCAATAAAAAAATATGGACTAGACATTTGTAGTTTTTTAAAAAATCATATATTTCTTGGTAATTTGAGTAATCTATGATGATTTTGTAATTTGTCCCAATCTGTTTGTAAATTTTTAAATTATATTCAATCAAAATCAACATGTAATCATATAAAATTATTGAGGCACTTATACTTCTTTCCTTTTATTGAATACATTTGGTATATAATGTATAAATTTAAAGTGTATGACGTATGCCCTGTCACCTTTTTTGACTTGAAATATCTTTTGTCTGAACTAAGCATGGCTGTACCTGCTTTCTTTTGGTTTCTATTTGCTTGGAATATTGTCTTCCATCCTTTTACATAAGCCTGTATGTTTCTTTAGAGATGAGATGAGTTTCTGGTAGGTAGCAAATGGTTTGTTCTTTTTTTATTCATCTAGCCACTCTGTAACTTTTGATTAATTTGTTCAGTCCATTTTCACTTAGGGTGATTATTGATATGTAGGGATTTACTACTGCTATTTTATCTTCTGCCTTCTGGTTATTATTTTCTCCCCATTGTTTTTTGTTTTGTTTTGTTTTGTTTTCCCTCCTCTTTCCGTCTACCTTTATAAGTTGGTGGTTTTCCATGGCGATTTGCTCAGCTTCCCTTGCTTTATGCTTGTTGTCTCTGTTTTAATTTTTTTTGCTTTGTGGTTACCATGAGTTTTACATAAAACATTTCATAGGTAAAATAGTCCTTTTTGTTCTGATAGCAACTCATCTTCACTCACCTATAAAAAGCAAAAGTTTTATCCTTTTGCTCTTCTCCTTTTGTATTAAGGTCATCAATTATCTTTCTATGCTGTGATTTCATTACTAAGTTGTAGTGAAAAGTGAAAGTTAGTCACTCAGTGAAGTCCCACTCTTTGTGATCCCATGAACTGTAGCCTGCCAGGCTTCTCTGTCCATGGAATTCTCTAGGCAAGTGTATTGAAGTGGGTTGCCGATTCCTTCTCCTGACCCAGGGGTTGAACCCAGGTCTCCTGTATTGCAGGCAGATTTTTTACCGTTTGAGCCACCAGGGATAACTATGGTCAATTTTAGTGCTCTTTTCCTTTAATCTTTATGCTATAATTAAGTGTTTAATATACTATCGTAAAAAGAGTCAGTTTTTAAAATTCTATTTATCACCTTAAAATCTTGTGTACCTTTGTCTTTTCATTTCAGCCTGAAGAGTTCCTTTCAATATTTCTTGTGAGGGAGGTCTAGCGGTGGTGAACTCTCTCAGCTTTTGTTTCTCTAGAAAAGCCTTTGTTTCTTTTTTATATCAGAAGGATAGCTTTGATGAGTAGAGTCTTTTTGGCTTTCAATATTTTGAATGTCCTTCTACTCTCTTGACCTATAAAGTTTCTGCTGAAAAATCTTTTACCTGATGGGGGTTTCTTTGCAGGATATTGTCTTTTTTCTCTGGTTGCCTTTATATTTCTTTATCTTTGACTTCTGACACATTTAATATAGTGTGTCTTGGAGAAGTTCTTTTTCTGTTCAGATAATAATGTGCTCTGTTAGCTTCATAGACTTGTGTATGTAGTTCTTCCCCAGATTTGGGAAGTCCTCAGCTATGTTTCTTTAAATACACTTTCTCCTCTCTTCCCGTTCTGTTACACTGATTAATGTTGCCTTTCCTAATGGAGCCTGATGGTTCTTGTAGGGTTTCTTCACTTTTAAAATATCTTAGTTCTCTCTACTCTTGAGTCGTCTCTCTCCACTTGAGTCATCTCTCTACTCCTACCCTTGAGCTCACTTATTCTCACTTCCATGTGATCTGCTTGCTCTGCCTGTTTTGGAAAGCATTCTTCATCTCATTTATTGAGTTCTTCAGCTCCAGAATTTACCTGGTTCTGTTTAAAAATTTCAGTCTCTGAGGTGGAGTATTCCTTCTGCTTGTTAATTTTATTCCTGAAATTAAGATATTGCCTTTCTGGGTCTTCTTGTAACACATTAAATTTCTTCATAACAGTTATTTTGAATTATTTATCAGGTAGATTGCACTATTCCATGTCTTTGGGTTCTGCTGCTGAAAAGTGGTCATTTTCTTTTTGTGATACTGTATTATAGTGCTCTTTCATAGTGTTTGGTGTAAAGTTGTGTTGCCATGTTTGAAGCAGTGAACATCATATTTAGGTAAGGCTTTGATTCCAACAATCCAACAGATTAGTAATTAGGAGCCTTCCTTTTTTGTCCCAGAAGGTGGCACCATAGCACAAGATTTTTGTTTCTCTTATCAGCATGGACAGGCTGCTAAGCTGGGGAGCTTGTGCATTTAAACAAAGAAACAAACAAACGAAAACTTGGCAGAAGGGGAAAAAAGAAAATGCTGGCAATGGAGCGGTGAAGGAGATGTGTGCTTAGTATTTCAGGCTCTGGGGGTGCCATGGCCTGGTGGTAGAATCCTTGAATTGAGGGGCAACAGAGGTTCGTGGGTGGTTCTTTAACAGAATCCTGGGACAGTCAGCAGGAAATGTCTTTTTAGGTCTGTGTCTGTTGTCTTCCCTTTCCTTTCCCTCCCAAGTCACCGAGTCACTGCCATTCTCTCCACACACATGAAACCTTTCCAGCTGTAGCACTAGGAACTGGTCGACACCCACTCACCTCCTTCACTCGTGCCAGAAGAGTTGTGCAGGCTCCCTGCTGGACCCTCCATGACTCTCCTCATTCACAGTGACCCCAGATGTCTGATTCGTCCACATTCAATGCACATGGATGTATCACTCAGTTGCTCCCCTGCCCCTCCACCCCCCTTATGGATAGCCAGTTAGTTATAAATCAAAGGAGTGAGAAAAAAAGAACAACTCACACCACTCTGTCCCAATACTTAAAACCGTTACTTCTCATCCTCAATATCGTTTTAAGTATACACAGTGATAATAATCTTGGAGCTGTTTCTTACACTTTCAATATAGACTAACTAATTATGTCAAAGACATTTCCCTAGAAGTAACTTTGGAAAAAGGGCCAATAAAGCAATTCAGGAATCTATCAGAATCCTAATGGTCTGACATAATCCAATGATACTCTTTTGAGCATCTATAGGAATACCACATATCCCTTGGGGATACTCTTTAAATACTTTTTGCTCTTGAAAATGTAGTAAATAGTGGTATATTTTATTTTTTCTCTCCCTGGCTAGTACTTGGGGTGCAGCAGCTTCTCTAGTTGCCAGGTAAGAGCAGCCATGCTGTTGTTGCTAAGTTGCTTCAGTCGTGTCCGACTCTGTGCGACCCCAGGCTCCCCCATCCCTGGGATTCTCCAGGCAAGAAAACTGGAATGGGTTGCCATTTCCTTCTCCGAGAGCAGCCATAGGTTGCTGCAAAAATTTTTGAAGAATTGACTTCTTAGGGAAATTAAATCTCTAACAAGGGTGAATTTCTACACAAAAGTTACTCCATTCTAAAATGTGAGCCAAGTAGAGAAGAGAGGTGGAGATAAAGAATTGATGGCTATTGATTTGCAGGTACTATTAGAGCTGTTTGATGCAATTATTCAAAGAAAACATGGAATGGACCCGAAATGTAACAAGTGAAGGGTACTTAGAAGAAGCCAGAAGTCATTTGGCAACATGAATACCAGAAGGAAATCATTCCTTGGTAGTCATGAGTGAAAAGTATTTCAAGGATGGATTAGTCTAAAAAAAAAAAAAAAAAAAAAGAAAACAGGATTAACAACAGGTTAGCTATTATCATGATATTATTATTATGAGAAACGCTGGGCTGGAAGAAGCGCAAGCTGGAAGCAAAAATTGCCAGCAGAAATATCAATCACTTCAGATATGCAGATGACACCACCCTTATGGCACAAAGTGAAGAGGAACTCAAAAGCCTCTTGATGAAAGTGAAAGAGGAGAGTGAAAAAGTTGGCTTAAAGCTCAACATTCAGAAAACTAAGATCATGACATCTGGTCCCATCACTTCATGGGAAATAGATGGGGAAACAGTGTCAGACTTTACTTTTTTGGGCTCCAAAATCATTGTAGATGGTGATTGCAGCCATGAAATTAAGACACTTACTCCCTGGAAGGAAAGTTATGACCAACCTAGATGGCATATTCAAAAGTAGAGATATTACTTTGCCAACAAAGTTCTGTCTAGTCAAGGCTATGGTTCTTCCTGTGGTCATGTATGGATGCGAGAGCTGGACTGTGAAGAAAGCTGAGCGCTGAAGAACTGTGGTGTTGGAGAAGACTCTTGAGAGTCCCTTGGACTGCAAGGAGATCCAACCAGTCCATTCTAAAGGAGATCATTTTCTCCAGAGATGGGATAATCAGGATAGTTGTGAAAAGACAAAAAGACTGAGGAATTATTATTAAACTGGAGAAAGAAGTCTTTGGGACAGTTTGAATGAAACTGCAAGTACTGGGATCTCAAAGTACAGATTAAGTCAGGATGTTTTCTGGTATAGGTTTGCCTCTGTCAAAATTTACATCAGTTCTTAGTCAAATGATTTGATCTCAATGACTTCAACTCTAAATATTTGTTTTCTGTAATCATAGATCAAAGAGAATGGAAAAATACCAAGCTCGAAATGACATCAATAGTTCAAAACTTTTGCTATTCTATATAAATGGTTGATGTAGAGTAATGATTCCAAAGAAATTCCATTACATAGATATTCACACCAGGGATACAAAGCTTAATGAAATTAAAGTGAAATTTTATTAAAAAGTACAGAGTCTAAATCCTACTTCCCCCTACCCCAAATACAAAAGCTAAAGTTAGTCTTGATTCAAAATACAAAATTGTACTTGAATTTTATTTTTCCATAGTAGATAATTCTTTTAGAGAGGAAGAGAAATGTAAGATAAGATTACCTTTAAAATATTCAACTTTTTTAAGTCTTGAATGTAGCCAAAGTCCAGCTGGAAATATTACTTTCTAGTTGCAGCCATTCCTTTATGCTCACAGTTCAATGCTATTTATAAATTAATTGCACCAAGTAGGTTTGTTATTATCTATCTTTTGTTGCATGAGGAAAAAAATCCCTTACTTCTTAATTATTTTTTTGTCATGAAATGTCTTATGCCATTATCATAAATTACAAATAGAAAAATAGTATCCATTTTTCTTTTTCCTCCTTCAAAAACTAACATTTCAGGGTTTTGATTTGTGACCTATGCTACTGTTGTGAGGACTAATGTTCATTCTTGAGTAAAGGCAGAATAAATGTTGGGTTTTAAAATATGCATCTGTATTAATTTAATCCTAAATATGCATATGAAGTCTTCTAGATCAAAGATAGGTTATCATTATTTGCATAAAAATAATGATGTCTATGGCCATACCACCCTGAACGTGCCTGATCTCATCTGATTTCTGAAGCTAAGCAGGTTTGGGCTGCTTACTATGTGGATGGAAACATGATGATTGTGTGATCCTCCACACTCTAATTTTTATTTATGAACAATGAGAGAAAAATTAGATATAATGTCTTATAAATGTAGATTATAAAATTTGAGTCATAGAAGAGAAATAGAGAAAAATGTATTTTCTCTGTTTATATACAGGAGAAAGGGGCAACTGCCCCCTCCTACCCTCCCAAAAGGAGAAAAAAATTTTTGCTTCTTGGAGATGGATGAAAAGGATTCTGTATTCTCACTGTAGTCTTTTAAAATGTAAATACATCTCTCCAAAGCCCAGATAAGATCCAGTGTCCCTGGATTTTATGACTAAAGATGTCTCCAAGGTTCTAGGACTCATTTTCCCTTGAAATGTAAATATGTACCCCGAGAATTTGATCAATATCTCTGGAGTTCTCTCAGTTTCTGTACAGTCGTCAACCAACTTCCCAAGTCTTACTTTTAGCTGGCTATCCCATTTTAGCAAAATTCACTCAAAAGGCTCCAGCTCTTTAGAAACTCAAAAATATTTTCTCTTTCCACACAGTAGATAAACTAAGTGTTTCTTGGAAAAAGTCACAAAATGACATTGGGAATCATCAGTAGAGCAAGGGGGGAAATTCACTAATGGGCAGTGTACTGACTGAATACAGATGTCAGTATTCAGTTAGGTGGGATGGAGGGCCACACCTGATGTGTGATAAGCTTGAATTCTCACCTCAGCAGAGTTGGGGACAGACCATAGGCCAAAGTCCTGACATGAAAGTGATCAGAATCTGTCATAATCTCATAAGCTGATTCATAGTACAGAAGCAGATTTTAAGAAAATGTCAAAGTTGAAATATTACCAAAAAGCAAAGAAGAGACATGGTATAAGGAGTTGGTTCATTCTGTTACAAAATTTCTAACTTAAATACCTAGATGTGGGTCATTATTTAGTCACTCAGCACTTGTGGACCTTTTCATATTGAAGACCCATGACTCTCTTCAGTACTATAACAGAAAATTTTTCTTGAATTATTTCTTTGGAAATTTCTTTCCTTCCATATTTGCCATTCCTACTTTTTCGAATTTTCACTAACTTGTTGCTAGTCTTGTTGCATTTGTCTTTTGCTGCTTCTTGTATTTCATCTATTCTTTTTGCCTTCTTATTCTATGTGATGAAATATTTTCTTTACTATTTCTCCTGTCTTTAAAAAAAGTTTACAAATATATATTTAAGGTACAAAACCTCACTATTATTCTATTTGTTATAGATTTTTATTTGCATTTTATGAATGTAATATATTCACACATATATGAGGATATATGAAATATTTAAACTTCTTATTTTTAAATAATGTTTATGTTTCCTCCAAAATAAATATTCCTCCTTTTCCTCTTTGCCTTTTCTTTGATAAAGAAGTATATACTTTTTTAAATGTCATATGACCCTTGTTCGTTTGCCATATTTGACAATGAGAAGTGTGATTGGGAGCTCTGGAAAGTAGTTGAGGATTACTAACAACTTCAGTTTGAAGTGAATGGTACAGAGCCAGGAGTTCTGATGGTGTATCACTAAATGCCAAAAGGAGGGAGTTTCAACCCTGTAGTGCTAACCTCTATGTAAGTTTCCTTCGTTCTACCCAGACACTTCTTATTTTAAAGAGAGATTCCTGGTGATTTGAATGTATCAGGTAGTGCATCACATTATTAGAGGAAAAGTGAAAGTGTTAGTCACACTTAGACGTGTCCGACTCTCTGTGACTCCGTGGACTGTATAGCCCACCAGGCTCCTCTGTCCATGAAATTTTCCAGGCAAGAATACTGAAGGGGTAGGTGCCGGGAGCCAGCATGAGGAATTCCACCCGTGACAAGGCCATGCGACAGAGCTCTGATGGCAAGGCTAATCAGACCTCAGGTTTTCTCCCTGGAACTTCCTGAGCATCCACCCCCCAAAAAATAAGAATCTGCCTGCTTTTCCACTCTTCTAATATTCTCTGGAAAAAGTCAAATCAGGGCTTTAGTCTTCTGCATTTGAAAGGGATGTTTCAGCTTAAACCCCCTCTGATAACTTTCTAGCTTGCCTAACAGGTTCCCCCCGGACCTCTTACAGCTTGTGAATTGCTTACAGCCCCCCAACCATGAGAGGCACAAAGCTTAAAGCATCTTAAAGATACAGAGCCTTTTTTAAAGAGTTAAAAATCATATTGGTAGAGGGTTTTCATTGTTGACTCAATGACTGCTGCCAGGCCTCCATATTCTTTATCTTTTAGGCACCTGGGAGGATGTTAATCAATGTAAACAGGATATAGAAAAAGATATATAGTAGTTTTGATGTTAGCAACACTAGACTTTTGAGTTAATTACTTTTCTCTTTGTTATATATCACTGCATTCTTCTTGTGTCCTTTCTATGTAAGAATGTAACTTTATTTAGTGCTTTCTGAGAGGGGCACCAGACTTCGGGAAGATCAACACAAATAAGTCTTCTGGTTGACAAACCCTTATCAGAAAAAAGGCTGTAAAATGGTAATTGGCCCTTTTGGCCGGAAGATGATGTAAATTACCTAAGACTTGTGTATACAACTAGGTATGCAGAGAGAAAAGCCTGGTTTTGATAAGAGTCTGGGCTGCTAACGCTGCATAACTTTGTGTTACCCATTAATCTCCATGTTTTATCAGAAGTATAAAAGGCCTTCTGAACAATAGAGGATGGGGCCAGTCGCTGGACTGGTTTCCCCCATGTCTCTTCTCTAATTTTTGGCTGAATTCCCATTTGGGGAGTGGAGGCTCACCATGTATACTTACTTGTCCTGGCTTTTAAGATCCACGTGAGAGGGAGCCCAAGGCAGGGCACCCCCCGATATTCAAGAGGACGCCGGTGGCCTAATGTAGATGGTGCAAGCCCCTTGTCTGCAACTTTATTGGCTTCCCACGTAGACCAAGTTATTCAGCCTTCTTTTTCCACTTAATTTTCCTACTACACTATTTCTACCTAATCTAATCTTATATTAATAAACAAATAAGTTTTTTCCTCGCCAACTCCATCCACCCTTCAAATTCCTTGGATCCACCGGGGCTAGACCCTGGCAGGTAGGCATTGCCTTCTCTAGGGCATCTTCCCGACCCAGGGATTGAACTCAGGTCTCCTCCATTGTGCAGGCAGTTTTTTTTTTTTTACTATCTGAGCCACTAGGGAAGCCCCATTACTGGAGGAAAGGGGCTTCCTCACAGACTCTAATTAGTTAAATTTGTGATGCTGTAGCCCTCACACTGTTTTGTTTTGTTTTTTTCATTTTCTGCTCTTTGGGTTTCAAATTTCACTCTCCAATTGCAGCTCCCATATAAAGTGTTTCCTCCTCTGCTTCAACGGCTAACACCTTTTCCTCTGTTTTCTATCCTCTTTATCTTTGTTTGTAAGCTCATCTGCTGAATCCACCTTTCCTATCATTCATATTGCTATGTTTGCATACCATGTTTATTCCTTTTCTATTGTACTACTATGTATTGTTTACAAGTTCTGGATGTAAATATATGCACTTGGTCTCACATTAGGTACTAGAGTCAATGTCTAGCCTCTGTAGCTAAACAGATGGATTCTATGAGGTTCTTTGTGAGAGAGTTCAGTGAGGAGGGAGCAGAAATAAGAAAAAGGGAAAATGCATGTCATCTTAGCCTGAAATCAAATTTTGTCTGTTCTGAAGAAAGAAGCAGTGATAACAATGACAAAACCAAACAAGCAGTAAATGGTTTGAAACCAAATATAAAATTACTGATTTTAGTCAACAGTATAATCTTACAGATCATGTCTGTCCCTTGGAAAGCAGTTTCTTTGGGTTTCACAGTTGGGTTTCTGTGATTAGCTGATTTACTTGCTTCTTTGGTATACCAACAATTCTTTGGATATATAAGCCACAAGTGTTTTTCTTGATAATTTTATTAGATCAGAAGGAATGAAGCACAGTAAGCAGAACTAGGTTTATTCAACATTTTAAAGGACATACTTTTAAGTGCCTATAAGAAATTATTGGATTAGGGTGGGGCTCATATACGGCCTCAGGAAAAAATCTGATCATTACTGGTTTAAAGGCACAGTAGATGGCACATTAAGGCATTCTGAGTGCCAACAGCGAATGATTTGATCCATGGTAAATGAGTACGTACTTGAATTTATGATTGGAACTATAGAATAACAAAACTTGAAGTAGAATGTACTTCATAACTATATTTCAAACTCATTAAAATGATATAATTAAAACAGAGTAGAAATAATTATCTAATTGCTCATATTAAATAAAATGATGTACTTTGCAAACTAAGTAATGTTTTGGACTCCATATAAAAGGTTTATATATAAAAATCATATAGTTTTAAAATCATAATAATTATTATGAAAAACAATTATGAGAAAGTTCAGTGAATGTTAAAATAACAAGTATGCATGTAATTTTAAAATTCATACTTCTCAAAAACTTATCATGAATAATAGCCCTGCCACGGTCCCCACCATTCAGTATCATTTTCCTGGGGCAGCTAATGAGATGATACAGGTGAAGCCAAAATAAAAAGTTTAGTCTTAAGACACATATACACATTCTTAAAATATAATTCACATACCATAGAATTCATTAATTTAAACTGTATAATTTAAGAGTTTTAGTTTATTCTCGTCTATCACAAAATGAAACCACCGCAATTATCTAATTCCAGGACATTTTCATCACCCAGCCGCTGAATCCCAAACCCGTTAAGCAGTTACCTCCCTCTCCCACCAGCCCCTGGCAGCTGCTAATATACTTTCAATTTACCTGTTCTAGACCTTTCATATACATGGAAGCATGCAGTATGTAACCTTTTGTGTCTGGCTTCTTTAGCTTAGAATGTTTTCAAGGTTCATCCATGTTGTAACCTGTATCAATACTTCACTCTCTTTTGGAGCCATATAGCATCCCACAGTATAAATATACCGTACTTTGCTTACTTGTTCAACAGTTGATGGAATTCGGGTTGTTTCTACTTTTTGGCTATTATGAATAATGCTGCTATGAATAGTTATGTTCAAGTTTCTGTGTGGGAAAATATTTTCAGTTCTCTTGGGAATGGAATAACTGGGTCATAGGGAAATCCATGTTTAACTTTTTAAAGAATCACCAAAGTGCATTTCACAATGACTGTACCATTCTGCATTCCTGTCAGCAGTGTACATGAGTCGTTCTTTCTCCACATCATTACTAATGCATGCCATTTTCTGTTTTGATTTTGGTCATATTGGTGGATTTAAAGTGGAATCTTATAATTTTGCTTCATGGATCTATAATGACAATGAACATCTTTCTTTGTACATGCTTATTGGCTATTTCTAGATCTTCTTTAAAGCAATAGCTATTTAATTAATTTAAAGCAATAGCTATTTAATTAATTTGCTTACCACTTTATTCTTTTGGCTATATCATTGTCCTCATACCATTTGTTAAAAAGATTATTTTTTCTCATTTGATTTTTTTGTCCTCTTTGTCAGAAATTGAGTCTATAGTAATTTTGGAGGCATTGATAAAAGGTTCTAGACTCTAGTGTAAAGCTTCAGAAATCCCACACCACTTTTATATTCTTTAATATTTAGTTATCTTTCACCTTCCAGAAACTTCTAAAATCTACATTAACATTAAATGTTTTGAAATTTTACCATCAGTGCTCTGGTGCAAGAAATTTTATACTCGTTATGCTAGACCTTTATTCTGACATTCAAGCATGTGGTAGTTTTCTCTGCAAATCTTTGACACTCATCCAAGAGACAGGTGGGGTCTGTGTCTCCTCTCCTTGAATCTGAACTAGATTTAGCCACTTGTTTATAACCAGTGGATGGATTGGAAATGATGCTGTGTGACCTTCCAAGGCTGTGTTACAAAAGGTGGGGCATCTTCTGTGCTGCATGCTGAAGCACTCAGACTGGTTGGCTTGAGCCACTTCATAGGAAATCCCAGTGCCGTGTAACTTCTGTTCTGTGTGGGAGGCCAGACCACATGGAGAGGCCAGACATAGTTCATACGGATTCAGCTGAAGTCCCAGCTGAGGTCCCCACTGTAAGCCACACCAGTCACCAGATATACCCATGAAGATGGCTCCAAATGATGCCAGGACCCCATCATTCAATCACCGCAAGCTGTCAAGTGTTCCCAGGTGAGGGTCTAGAAACTGTGGAACAGAGATAAGACATTCTCACAGTTTCCTGTCCAAATTTATAATCCTTAAAGCCATAAACATCATTAAGTGATAATTTTAAGTAACTAAATTCTAGGGTATCTTGTTGGCAATAGTAACCAAAACACAAGCCTTTCACTTCTGGAGAATAAAAGTTTCTTGCCTTTCTTCTCTCCTTCTGAAACTAATTTTGGCTGGATGTTGCCCCACCGAAAATGACGTTCTAATTTTCTTACCATTTTTTTCCCCCATAATACATTGCTTTGTCTTTTCTTTTTGGTGGTGGCTATTCTTTCCTCTGTGTGTGTGTGTGTGTGTGTGTGTGTGTGTGTGTATGTGTGTGTGTAGGGGGAATATTTTCCTTACACTTTCCAAACCTTTGTTAAATTTTAAAAGTATCTGCTATTCTGTCATTAATTTGCAAAAACCTTTTATTCCTGTTCTCTGCTGCCTATTTACTGTATCCCGTGTTTTTCTTTTTTTTTTTTTTTATTCATATACTATTTTACGTTCCTACTCTGAGAATACTAATTATGGAGCTTTAAAAGTTTCTCTGGGTCCTTCAGTCCCTTTTCTTCACTTGTTTCAGTTCAGTTCAGTTGCTCAGTCGTGTCCGACTCTTTGCGACCCCATGAATTGTGGCATGCCAGGCCTCCCTGTCCATCACCAACTCCCGGAGTTCACTCAGATTCACGTCCATCAAGTCAGTGATGCCATCCAGCCATCTCATCCTCTGTCGTCCCCTTCTCCTCCTGCCCCCAATCCATCCCAGCATCAGAGTCTTTTCCAGTGAGTCAACTCTTCACATGAGGTGGCCAAAGTACTGGAGTTTCAGCTTTAGCATCAGTTTGATCCTGTTTTTCGTGTGTGTTGAAAGTAGTCTTCAAATTCCTGGTGATCCTTAGCCATCTGTTTATATTTAGTGAATCTGAAGCTACATTTGCATTATTAATGTTTGCTGACTTCTGGACTTATTAGATAATGTTGCTATTCAGGTACTGTCTAATCCTAATATTCATATATTATGTTTTCTGAGGCCATCTCATTTTCCTAGAGAAGAAGCTATGGTCCCCTGCCTGTAGAAGAGGTTCAGGAAGTATCTACTTTGCTGGAGCCCTAAGAGTTTCACTTCAATTAGTTCTCCTAATTTTAAGCTCTTACCTCCTGCTACTCTCCTATTTCTCCTACATTAGTATAGAAAATGTCTGATTCACTGTCTCTGAACAATGAAACTTTAAGCTCTTTTAGGGTCACTGAAGGCAGATAGTCATTTAAGGACCAGATCTGGAGACTAACTACATTAATATGAACTTTCAATAAATCCCTTTGTATCTACTCCATATCTCACATTACCTTTTTTCAATATTTTGCACTCCTAAGCTCTCTGAAAAAATGCTTTTCACCAGGACATTTCTCTAAAAGTGCCTGGTTTTCTCTTTCTCTACTCTAAAATGTCAGTTTCTGACTCAAGTTCATGCTTTCAGTCTTCCAAAATGGTTTGAAATTTCTCATCTCTGCTTCCTTTTCTTTCCTCTTTGTGATTGCTGTGTTTATACACACACACACACATTTTATATTTTTACACTTATTTTACTAGAGTTTTGGAAGAAATCGTTTTAGCCATGTTTTGTTGCTGCTGTTCAGTCGCTAAGTTATGTCCAACTCTTTGCGACCACATGGACTGCAGCACGCCAGGCTTCCCTGTCCTTCAGTGTACTTCCCTATCTCCCCGAGTTTGCTTAAACTTGGGTCCATTGAGTCAGTGATGCAATCTAACCATCTTGTCCTCTTGCCTTCAATCTTTCCCAGTATCAGGATCTTTTCTAATGAGTCAGCTCTTTGCGGCAGGTGGCCAAGGTATTGGAGCTTCAGCATTAGTCCTTCCAATGAATATTCAGAGTTGATTTCCTTTAGGATTGACTGGTCTGATCTCCTTGCAGTCCAAGGGACTCTCAAGAGTCTTCTCCAGCACCACAATTCAAAAGCATAAATTCTTTCACACTCAGCCTTTCTTCTTGTGATTGCTGTGTTTACACACACACACACACACACACACACACACACACACACACCTCACACACACACACCTCACATCCATGCATGACTACTGGAAAAACATAGCTTTGACTAGATGGACCTTTGTCAACAAAGTGATGTCTCTGCTTTTATAATACATTGTGTAGGTTTGTCATAGCTTTCCTTCCAAGGAGCAAGAGCCTTCTAATTTCATGGCTGCAGTCACCATCAGCAGTGATTTGGGAGCCCAAGAAAATAAAATATGTCACTGCTCCCATTTTTCCCCTCCTATTTGCCGTTAAGTGATGAGACCAGATGCTATGATCTTAGTTTTTTGAATGCTGATTTTAAGCCAGCTTTTTCACTCTCCTCTTTTACCCTCATCAAGAGGTTCTTTAGTTTCTTTTTGCTTTCTGCCATTAGGGTGGCATCACCTGCATATCTGAGGTTATTGATATTTCTTCTGGCAATCTTGATTCCATCCTGTGTTTCATCCAGCCCAGCATTTTGCAGGATGTACTCTGCATGTAAGTTAAATCAACCAGATGACAGTGTACAGCCTTGTCTTACTCCTTTCCCAAATTTGAACCAGTTAGTTGTTCCATGTAATGTTCTAACTGTTGCTTCTTGACTCGCATACAGATTTCTCAGGAGACAGGCAAGGTGGTATGGTATTTCCATCTCTTGAAAAATTTTCCACAGTTTGTTGTGATCCAGTCAAAGCCTTTAGTGTAGTCAATGAAGCAGATGTTTTTCTGGAATTCCCTGGCTTTCTCTATGATCCAATGGATACTGGCAACTTGGTCTCTGGTTCCTTTGCCTTTTCTGAACCCAGCTTATACATCTGGAAGTTCCTGGTTCACATACTGTTGAATCCTAGCTTGAAGGATTTTGAGCATAACCTTACTAGCATGCAAAATGAGCAGAATTGTACAGTAGTTTGTACATTTTTTGGCATTCCCTTCTTTAGGATTGAAATGAAAACTGAACTTTTCCATTCCCATCCATTTTTGTTCACTGATTCCTAAGATGTCAGTGTTCACTCTTGTCATCTCCTGCTTGACCACGTTCAATTTATCTTAATTTATGGACCTAACATTCCACGCTTCTATGCAATATCATTCTTTACAGCATTGGACTTTAACCAACAGACACATCCACAACTAAGTGTCATTTCTGCTTTGGCCCAGCTGCTTCATTCTTTCTGGGGCTATTAGTAATTGCCCTTCTCTCTTTCCAAGTAGCATATTGGACATTTTCAGGCCTGAGGGGCTCATCTTCCAGCATCATATCTTTTTGCCTTTTTATACTGTTCATGAGGTTCTTGCAGCAAGAATACTGAAGTGCTTTTCCATTCCCTCCTCCAGTGGACCACGTTTTGCCAGAACTCTTCACTATGACCCATCCATCTTGGGTGACCCGGCACAGCATGGCTCATAGCTTCATTGAGTTACACAAGTCCCTTTGCCATGACAAGGCTGTGGTCCATAAAGGGGTTATGTTTAAAACCATAAAATTTAAAGAAAATAAATTATTTTTAGAACATATATTATGTAACAGTAATAATGATTGTTTATTTTTCTGGGCTACAAAATCACTGCAGATCATGATTGCAGCCATGAAATTAAAAGACGCTTACTCCTTGGAAGGAAAGTTATGACCAACCTAGACAGCATATTGAAAAGCAGAGACATTACTTTGCCAACAAAGGTCTGTCTAGTCAAGGCTATGGTTTTTCCAGTGGTCATGTATGGATGTGAGAGTTGGACTATAAAGAAAGCTGAGCACTGAAGAATTGATGCTTTTGAACTGTGTTGGAGAAGACTCTTGAGAGTCCCTTGGACTGCAAGGAGATCCAACCAGTCCATTCTGAAGGAGATCAGTCCTGGGTGTTCATTGGAAGGACTGACGTTGAAGCTGAAACTCCAATATGTTGGCCACCTGATGCGAAGAACTGATTCATTTGGAAAGACCCTGATGCTGAGAAAGATTGAGGGCAGGAGGAGAAGGGGATGACAGAGGATGAGATGGTTGGATGGCGTCACCGACTCAATGGACATGGGTTTGGGTGAACTCTGGGAGCTGGTGATGGATAGGGAGGCCTGGCGTACTGTGGTTCATGGGGTTGTGAAGATTGGACATGACTGAGTGACTAAACTGAACTGATAGTAATGTAAGTGTGCTATACTTGATATAACAGAACTTCTGTGACATCCAGAACTGTTCTGTACTATACATGAGTGCTTTTATTTTTCTTTGCACCATATTCTTTGGAAAAGTAGAGACATATGTACATTATATCACATTTCATGTTTCTAATCACATTGTATTTCAGAATATGTGAAAGTAGGTTTTAATTTTTTTTTTTTCTTTTTAGAGATGTTGGAATCTAGGAGTTGGTAAAGGAAGAACTGGGTAATCCTTTCAGTCACAATGCTTTGGGCCTGACTAGTAAATTAATTACAATATTTTCTGTCTATAACACACTTGGGTAATTTATTTAAATCTGCTCTCAGAGCTGACTTCCCAAGAGGATGCAAGTCAATTATGGTTCCAGCTCTTCCTGTCTCATTAGCTATTTGAATAATAATGTATTTGAATGATGGCCCAGGAGAATAGAAATAGGAACTGCTTGTCTTAGTCCCAAATGAGCTGCTTAGTCAGATAATCCTAAGTGTCCATTATTAGTTCAAGCTGTGCCTTATGACTGATTCTGGTATGTTCTACTCACTTCCAGGAAAACTTGTGGGATGTATAGTTTATTCACTTTTTAATATAGAAAGATTCAATTGTGCTAGACATTTGTAACTAGGCAAATTATTTTTTGCATCTCTAAAATTGCTTCTAAATCAAGAGATCCAAGTTTTGGTGTCAGATTTGCTTATTTTTCACTTATAAAAAATGTTTAGCATTGTGTTCTGAAAGAGTTGAGTTATTAAGATTTTTTAAATGACTGTTTCATTGTAACCAAAAATGACACCCCGTGCAAAGTTACTATTTCATCTTCATGGTCAGTCATCCTTTACATAGAATGGAGATAAGATGCAGACCAATCTATAAAATTCCACAAATGATTATAACTTTGGTCATTATTTAAATAAGTTGTTTAAGAGCAATTCTTTTATGAACTATTTTCCAAGTGCTTAAAAAAATAAGGGCAAAGTATTATACAGTATGATTGAATTAAGAATATGTAAAAGAAAAACATAAGTCATGCAATATAACAATAAGCAATGGTCCCAGAAAAAAAATGACTGTTGTTTTATAAGCTTTATTTTTAAATGTCTGTTATATGTGACACTAATAAAATCAATTGGCCTTTAAGTTAATGTTTAATAACACCCTGGAGACGGTCAGATAAAAGGTCAAAACCCAGCACTGTTTCTCAGACCTGAAGGAAAAGGTATTTGCTACATGATTAGTGCTTCATTTCGATAATACATTACACTGATCTGAAGTGTCATTCCTTACTTGCAGTAACAGCACATTTTTCATCCAGCGAAATACTGATCCTCACTATTTGGAACATTAACCTTTTTCTTAGAAACAGAATTTACAGGTAATGTGATCAGGATAGCTCGCTAATTCTATCTAAATTTTGTATTATTATTAAATCCTTCCTAATGTATACTAATACAAAATCTTCCCTTAAATAGACAATAATATTAGAAAGGCCTGGATTTCCCACAAGGATTTCTGCTTGCTTTTTGTCCACAGAGTTCATGCATGTTTTGTATATGTCATGTACATTTTCTTACACAGTATCGCATATTGACTATGTATGAGATTTTACAACTTGATAGATTACCCCATGAATGTGTAATGACTGCATTACAGGTGAAGCAACTGTTTATATTGGTTTCCGTGTTGATAGGAGAGGAATACTGTATAAGTAATTACTTTGGTGATCAACACTGATCAGCAAAGGAATAAGGAATTTAACATGGGTTTTTACACATTCAGTGACCAAATGAGAACTTAAATTCAATTAACATATCTCATCTTAGACATAAAGATCCCGGGTAAAATGGAGATAAGGTTACTTTATAAATGGATTAGCATCATCCTTCCATGATGAAATACATTTTACTCCCCTTCCTGGTTGCCTGTCCTTGGGAATAGTGTTGTGTTTGCAAAACAGTTCATTCAGGTTTTTCTGTGACATCTTATGGAAAAACCCAAATGAATGTTTTGGCCAACCCACTGTTTGTAAGCAGATTGTACTTACTACAATTATTAAAAATGAATAAACTTTCCTTATAAATCTTTTAAGTAGATCCCTAATAGTAAACATCTGAGCATAACAGATAGCCCTCCTCCTCCAATCTGTTCCTTTCATAGTTTGAAAACAAAGATCTTGGTCTATGAAATTGGGTGTTTTCTTGTGTTAATTTAAGGATACTATTTTCATAAATAAAAAAGTTTCCATATGTATTATTCCTAGACTTCTGCTCTCTTGAGCACTCTGAAAGTGTGATGTATATTTTTCAAAATATGATAAATCTTTTTAATTGGACTGGACAGTTGCTATGAACTGTACCTGAAAAATTCTTATGTTAAAGCCCTAACACTGAATATGACTATATTATAGACTCGGTCTTTAGGACATAATTAAGGTTAAATGAGCTCATAAGAGGGACTTCCCCAGTGGCTCAGCAGTAAAGGATCCACCTGCAATGCTGGAGACCGAGGTTTAATCCCCGGGTGGGGAAGATCCCCTGGAGGAGGGCGTGGTAACCCACTCCAGTATTCTTGTCTGGAGAATCCCACTGACAGTGGAGCCTGGCGGGCTACAGTCCATAAAGCTGCAAAGCGTCAGGCATGACTGAAGCAACTGAGCACCCAGGCTGAGGTCGTAAGAGTGGGGCCCTTCTCCAATGGGACTGTGGCCTTAGAAGATGGCTCTCTGCAAACCAGAAAGACCTCTCTCATCAGAAGCTGAACACCTTGATCTTGGGCTTTCCAGCCTCTCTGTGAGAAAATAAGTGTCTGTTTTAGCTACACAATCTGTATTTTGTTTAGGCAGCCTAAGCTGACTAACACAACAGTTTATGATTAATGTGCTGATAGGAGGTCTGCTGGCACATTGAACAAACTGCACCACACATTTTAAAAGAAACTGATTACTTATGGATGATGGTTAATTGGACAATAGTCTCAGATGAAAATCAAAACTTTTTCTTGGAATTATAGAACCAAAAATTCTTCTATAATGTCATGGCTATATTTAATAAAGGCTGTAGAATATTACACTTACTAAATGTTTGTCTACAGGAATCTTGAAGTACTTGTAACAGTGGTTACAAATCCTTAAGTTTGACTGTATATAATAATACTAAGTGAAGTGAAGTTGCTCAGTCGTGCCCGACTCTTTGTGACCCCATGGATAGTAGCCGGCCCCAAGCTCCTCTGTCCATGGGATTTTCAAGGCAAGAGTACTAGAGTGGGTTGCCATTTCCTTCTCCAGGGAATCTCCCAACCCAGGGATCGAACCCAGGTCTCTCACATTGTGGACAGACGCTTTACCATCTGAGCCACCAGGGAAAGAGATCTTCTATTTATTGAGCATTTACTATGTTATAAGAGATGTAATTATATTACATCATTTAAAGTTCACAGTATAGGGTAGATACTGTTACTTTTCCCATTTCACAGATGATGAAATTGACCACAGGCCTGTAAATAATGAGAACACAGGGGTTTCATCGTTTGGTGTTAATGCTTCATTAAGCCATGGTACCAATGCTGCACTTTCACCACACACACACACTTGCCGTATGGAATATGTGTCTATGGGACAAGGCACCCCTGAAAAATGCTGCCTGTATCATACCACTTTTCTTTATCTTTTTGTAGATGTTTTTTAGAAAAACTTTCTTTCATCAACACACTTCTTCAGAGAAAAAAGAGTTTACCAAGATAAGAGCTTTTCCATTTATAATCACTTTTCAGTCTTGTATCCTTGAGCTTACTCAGAATTAGTTTGATTGAGCTCTTATGTCATCTCTTGGAAAAGGCTAAACATTTTTTACATGTTGAATTCGTCTAATGTATTCCTGACAGTAACCATAATTTCAATTTTGAAAGTACCTTATTCTTACCCCTACATATAAAGAAAAAAAAAAAAAAAAAAGCACCCACCCTATCCCAAAACAACAAAAAACAGGGAGAGATCCATCTTCCTCTCCCTACTTCAAGAAATATACAGAATGAGTCAAATATTTTTTAACTTTAGCTTCTATCTTTCTCCATTGATCCAGGCCCAAAGAAAGTTTCTGAAAACTGATGGAAGCCACCAAAATGTACACCAATGATATATAGAAATGTTTATTGGGATAACTTCCTATCTATCCAGCTTTCCCTAGACCATCAAAATGAAGGGATGGAAATGACTCACGTGCTTAGAAAATTTCCCCATGACCTGAGAGAAAGGAAGGAGGGTCAGCTTGTTAATAATATATTAGCAAGAAGCAGAGGTTGAAATGGTAACACTCTCCTGTGCTTCTTGCCATAAATGTCTAATGTCTACTGGGAGAACCAATACCACCTAGACTTTCTGTAGCCAGATATCAGTTTCTTCAGCAAAACAGGCTGTTACCACATTTCTCAAAATATTTATGTGTCACAGAACAGGCATCAAACAAATAAAACCTTGTCATGTAGACGTATATGACAAGATGTATGACGTTTGATAATAAAACATCTATATCAAGGGAAAGATTTTTCCTGTGAGAAATAACCTGTGATTGTTAAGGGCTGGTTATTATAAGGACTTGTGGAAAGCATTCTTTGAGAGGATAGGAAATCCATTTAGAGATTTAGAGCAGTAGCTGTGTGGACAGGTGAGTCAGAGGAGGCTCCCAATTTCCTTACTTGCAGTGTGCATTTTATCCATTTACCTAACCTGTGGCCGTAATCACTGTCACTATCATAAAACAATTTATTCAAAAAACTTGAAGAAAAATTAAATATGGAAAATCAAACTAAATTAACAAATGGAAGGCAGATAGTACAAAGTGACTAAAACAGAAATAGGTACAAATAATAAAAGTGCTTAAAGAAGCAATAGGGCTTCCCTGATGGTTCAGATAGAAAATACTCTGCCTGCAGTGTGGGAGACCTGGGTTTGATCCCTGGGTTGGAAAGATCTCCTGAAAAGGGAATGGCAATCCACTCCAGTATTCTTGCCTGGAGAGTTCCATGGACAGAGGAGTCTGTCAGGATACAGTCCGTGGGGTTGCAAAGAGTCAGACATGACTGAGCAACTAACACACAAAGAAGTAATATTGCTTTAAAAATAGAAGAAATGAAATCAGAAAAATTAATTTGTAAAGATAAAGATACATTAATGCAGTATAAATAATGTTGGGAGATAAAAAAACATTTATCGTGTATAAGAACATACATGAAACATCTCATAAAATGTTATAAACATACAAGTATTTTGGATTGTAGAATGAGAGTAAAAAGACCTAAAGATATTGAGTGTAGTTTACAATACAGAAATTAGGACAATGAACACAGTCAAGAAAAACATGGACTTTAAGTCCATGGAATTCTCTGGGCCAGAATACTGGAGTGGGTAGCCTTTCCCTTCTCCAGGGTATCTTTCCAACCCAGGGATTGAACCCAGATCTCCTGCATTGCAGGCAGATTCTTTACCAGCTGAGCCACAAGGGAAGCCCAAGAGTACCAGAATAGGTAGCCTATCCTTTCTCCAGGGGATTTTCGTGACCCAGGGATCAAACCAGGGTCTCCTGTATTGCAGGCAGATTCTTTATCAACTGAGCTACGAGAGAAGCCTTAACAATGATTAGACAATAAGATAATAAAATTTTAAAGTTGTACAAAAACATCATAAATCAAGACAGTGACTAAAAGGATACCAAGATATTAACCTAAATTCCAGCAAAGCATGAAGTTTTGCCAATGTTCTGATATGAATGGCATGAGTTTAATATGGCAGTCAAAAAGTTATTCATAGCAGAAATTAATAAGCCTATGTTAAAAGAAACTAGTCTACACCTATCACAATACACTTACAAGTCTATATTTTAGAAATGAGCGTTTTGGACTATGCAGAAGACACTTTATGAACTTTTCTACTAGGTGGAAGGAAAACATTTCCATTTTATTATAAAAACTGAAGTACATATGTATGATTATTCATGTCAAGATAGCTGTTAGGTTGGGCATGTCTCTTTGTGAATCTGCTTTGAAATCCAAGGATAATATTTAAGAAACACAATAATGAACTCTGAGTCAGACAGATGAGTGATTTTAAGAGGTGGCCTTTTAAAGTCTGTTTGGTGTTGATACTGATGTGATACTCTTCTGCATGAAGAGTAAATAGACTTGCTTGGTAATTTTTTGGTTTTTTTTTGTTTTGTTTTGTTTTTTTGTTTTCTGTTTTTTTTTACTTGGTAGTTTTTGAATCCCGTATTTAGCCTTCCTTTTGTTTGTAGTTCACCTGTGAAGGATGATGTGGCAAGCCGCCCTGAGGCAGTCATATAATGAGGCTGTGAGTCCTAGTGACGCCAGCATGAGATTGTCCATACAAAATAGAGTAGAAACCAGAGGAGAGACAGGAAGGGGAATAGTGGGTTGAGGCACATGGGAAGCAGCTCTGGGCTCTTATG
The DNA here is from genome assembly GCF_001704415.2 of Capra hircus. NCBI lineage: Eukaryota > Metazoa > Chordata > Mammalia > Artiodactyla > Bovidae > Capra > Capra hircus. The sequence goes on from NC_030811.1 coordinate 79,620,212, forward strand.
AAGGGCAACGGATGAGAAGATGCCTGAAAGATGAGATACCTAGATCTGGGTACTGTCATTGGGAAACTTTGATATTATCCTATAGAAGTAAAAAGGTTGTAGATTAAGATACGTATTTTACACCTTATGTGTCCCCTCAAAGACAAGCCCCTTAGACATCCGTGAGGACAGAGTTTGGCTTTGGGGTCCTCCCTGTCTCTTCTCCCTTGTCTCAGGCTAGCTGGGGGCATACTCTCTCCCTACCCTTGGCTCAGCATCCGTGTACTATCCAACACCTCCTGATGCACCAGGAACCCATATCTAACCACCTTCTTAGCTCCCTTTAAAGCACTCTGTACTGAACCTTTTAGTTCCATTCAGATTGGCAATCTTATATTGAATCTGATGGCAGCTGAATCCGAAAAGAAAGCAATTAGATTATACTAATTGTTACCCAAAGTATGAATAGGTGATAACCCCACACCCACTTCTAAATCCTTTGAGAAGAATTTACATTTTAAAATAAGACACTTTAACCTTAATAAAAATTCAGTTGATGATAATTCAGTCACTATGAGAAAGTGAAAAAGGAAGAAAATGGGACTGTGAGAAGCTTTGGGGCAGGAGGAGCATATTTAATGACTTCTATAAGCCTCATGATATAATTTGGAATTTGGGCATAAAGTGCATGACCGTTCTGAAACACTGGTATTTGCTAATTAGTGCCTGATCACGTTTTCTGTGATTGTTTTCACTTTTGCATATATTAATTCATGTTGTGTTTTAGGCACAAAATTTATCTTGGTTATTTCCTTGATGAAACTTCTGGTGTTTGTTGGCAGCACACATTTATAAGCATAATCCTTGTCATGCTCCAGTTTCTTTCCAGGCCATGATAATTGAATTTCTGTTCATTAAAATAGTGAACTTTTATTTTTGGTAGAACACGTACTGTTTTGTTGAAAAGATAGCTATAAACAGAGGCAAAGTGACCTCTGTAGATAAAGCAATGAAAAAAAATTAATAGAGCTGTCAGTGTAGTCAGAAAGAGGTTTGCTTATATATCTTTCTTTAACTAAAGGTTATGGCATACAGGTATCTAATCCACGTATTTATCCATCGACTTTTCTGTAAACTTGAACATCTCCCATTAAGTTATGAAGAAATAGTGTGTAGGTAGCACAGCTGTGATATGGAGCTTTGTATATTTTTCACTGATATTTCTTGTTCTCCAAGTTTCTCTTGTGTCTCTAAAGGCACCATCTAGAGTGTCTAATGCAAGGAAAGGGACAAAAAATTGGAAAGTTGCCATTTTCAGAGTGAAATGCAACTAGGAAAGAGAATCCTGTAGAGGAAAAGTGAGACTGGGCAAAGATGATGGAAGCAGCGTGAGGAGAGTCCCAGCAGCAGAAAGCTCTAGGCCCAGGGTAAATAGTACACATTTCCCACATGGCCCCTTCCTGTTTCTGTGAATGCATCCAAGGAATCGCTGAAGATTAATCACTGACTCCTACAGACCTGGGCCTGGATTCTAATTCTGGTCCTTAGTCAAATGTGAGTTTGGATGAGTAATTCCTAACTCTCTGTGCCTTGATTTCCAAGTGTATAAAAATAGAATTAAATATGTTTACTCTGTTGATTTTACTTGGTCTTTGAAAAAATCAAGTAGCACAGTAGATATAAAGTTTCTTTATGCTATTAACTTTTTTAATGCCAATGTTGTCATTTCTTAATAGGATTTCTTTCATGAGACAAATATTAATAGCAATAATACTTAAATTGATAAATGTTCATACTTGACAATATGGTTTTCTATAGCAATAGCAACTGCCAACTCAAGCACAAATGATATATAAGAATATTCATTTTAGTAATAAATTGAGGAATAATTCAAAAAGTCATTGACTCAACGACTTACTGAATCTATTTCATAGATTAATATAGAGCTATTCTGTTAATGTAGTAGTGTGCTTATACTAACAAGGAGTATTTTATAAATATAGTTTGTGAAAATAGTTTGCATAAAAGTATATGTTGTTGTTAAGGACTGAATGTTTTTGTCTCCCCAAAATTCATATGTTGAAGACCTAACCCCCAATGTGGTACTACTTGAAGATGGGGCTTTTGGGAGGTAATCAGGGTTAGAGTTTATGAAGGTGGCGTCCTTATGGTGGAAATAGTGCCCTAATAAGAGGAGGCATGAGAGAGCTTGCTCTCTCCCCCCAGGGGTTTTGGAAGAAGAGGTCATGAGGCACTCATAGGGAGATGGTGGTGGCCTATAAATCAAGACAGGAGACCTCAGAACAAACCTGACTTGCAGGCATCTTAATCTTAGACCAAACATGTGAGAAATAAATTTCTATTGTTTAAGCCACCTAGTCGATGGTATTTTGTTATGGCACACTAAGCTAAAATAGTTATATAAACCTACTTTGTTAAAAATCCTAATATTTGTATAAGGGAAGAAAATTGAAGAGGCAGAAAATACTTAACAGTAGCTAGCACTGAAATTTAAAGTTCAGGGCTTCCCATTATTATGTAACTGTTTTCTAATGTTTTTGTATTATCATTCTGATGTGAAAAAAGAAAAAGATACTCTTATTTAAAAAGTAAATCAGAATTAAAATTTTAGGAGGAACGCTGTCATTTAGGATCAAAACGATACTCTTGATAATTTTCCTGAATCTGTTAGTTTTTAAGCACACACCTTGGGCAAGCATTCTGCTTACTCAAACTTTCTAAATCTCAATCCCTTCATTTGTAAATTATGTATAGCAATATTTGCCTATGGAAATTTTGTAGGATGTAAACAGATAAAACATAGGAAAACTTTCAGAAACCATACTTTTCATATATACAGTATATCATAACTAACTTTGCATTAAAGACGTTAAGAAAACATATTTCTGGATAAGAAATAAAGAGAAAAATATCTAGACATGGAGCTTTGAGAATTAGTAACATACAAAGATTTTTTATTTTAAGTTATTCAGTCATTTGAAAAAGAGTGAAAATTGAAACCATTCCCATCAACAACCATATTTGGGAACAAAGAGCACATTACTATTCTGAGATATCACATGTCTCCAGTGATATGGTTCTTATCTTTATTTATGGAAGTATTCAGTTATTCTCTGTCTGCTAAGCTTATCTTTCTCCTTTCAAATTTCTCTGCTTTTAAGTTTTTCAGTGTATATTTCAGAAAATAGAGCTAACATTGTTAGATCTGATCAGATGAGATTAGTCAAGATCAGTGGCTCTTCATCAGGTTCAGAAGGACCTATTGACAGAAAACAATACTCTGGATTTTCCAATGAAAAATAACATGCGCATTAAAAAAGCCAAAAATCCCCAAGCCTGTTCTCTATATTTTGAATGATGCTGAATTAATTTTAGCAGTGGTTATAGTAAGATATACCCCACTCCAGTACTCTTGCCTGGAAAACCCCATGGATGGAGGAGCCTGGCAGGCTATAGTCCATGGGGTCACTAAGTCAGGCACGACTGAGCGACTTCACTTTCACTTTTCACTTTCATGCATTGGAGAAGGAAATGGCAACCCACTTCAGTGTTCTTGCCTGGAGAATCCCAGGGACGGCAGAGCCTGGTGGGCTGCTGTCTATGGGGTCGCACAGAGTTGGACACGACTGAAGTGCCTTAGCGGCAGCATAGTAAGATATTAAGAGCAAGTTAATTTTGATGTTGAGCAGCTTCACTGTGTGTTTGACAGATAATTCACTCTGAAAAAAAGAGGTCCCATTTTCCTGTCACTTACCTTCATTTTATTGGAGGAGTTAGAATGTTGGTGAAACAAAGGTCATTATATGGCATAAAACTGAAAAAAAAAACAAACACACACCCAAACCTGACATTGCTTCCCTAGAGGACAAGTTTTCTGCAGAATAATTGGCATCCATAGCTAAAAATAAATCAACCCTTGATATCATCATTTCCTCAACTACTAGATACATCACCTTGCTGGAAGACATATGGATACATATGTCACAAGTATATAGTCATAGACATCCAAAACATCATATTTTCCATTTGCAAATTAGAAGGGTTAAAAATTAGCAATGAAGAAATCTCAAGGTTATAGGCTTTTAGTTGTCACTGCAAATTGGAAAAAAGTATGTGCAGTTTCCAGATTAAGTAGAATGAATCTAGTATTGTATTAGTTTCCTTAGTTGTGTTTTTTTAGAAAAAAGTAAATAAAGGATATGCTTCTATCTAGGGTCAAAGGCTTCCTGATTAGATAAGAAATACTTATATAAAACATAGGAAGATGTGAAAATGGGGTTAATTCAGAAACATGTTCAACATGAAAATGTCTTATTTTAAGGATAAATAATTTTCTAATAGATTACTTGGATGCTTATTAGTGACTTATTTGTGTGTGTGTTTAAATTCAGAAGCATTATTGAGGCACAGTTCACATGCAAAACAAGTCACCCATCTAAAGAGTACAGTCCAATATTTTAGTATATTCATATGATTATGCAATCATTATCACAGTCTAATTTTGGCATATTTTCTTCTCTCCTAAAAGAAACTATGGACTCATTAGCAGTTAATCAACTCTCTAATTCTCCAGCTCTGATCAATAGTTAATCTGCATTCTGTCTCCATAGATTTTCTAAGTCTAAATCTGTCATATATAAGGAATCATATAACACGTGGTTTGTGTGACTGGCTTCTTGCACTTAGCATGTTTTCAATGTTTGTCTATGTTGCTGCATGTGTCAATAACATCAGTTCTTTCTATTGTGAAGTAATACTCCATTTTATGAATGTACCATATTTTATTTATCCATTCATAAGTTGTTGGATATTTGGGTTTCTTATACTTTTTGGCTATTATGAATAATGCTGCTGTGACCATTTATGTTCCAATATTTGTGTGGAAGCATGTTTTCTCTTGGGCATACAAATAGGGGTGGAATCACAGAGTTACATGGTATGTGCGATGAAGGAGACAAAACGTGAATTCAAGGGCATGTCCACATTTAAGCAGTTGATGGGAAGGTGAAATTGAGGAAGGGAGTAAAAGAGAGCTGTGTTCTGGAACTGAAGAAGAAACTATGTCAATGCTATAAATAGTTCATGCAGAGCAAGAATAGGGGCATGGATACTTGGATACTAACTGTGGAGAAAAACAGATCAAACATTGGTGACCTTGCAGAAAGGAGTTTTGGTACATTGAGAAAAGTGGTACTGTACAAAAAGGTTTAAGGAGTAAGAGACAGGGAGGTGGCCAACGTAAAATAATGTTTACCAGTTTTGATTTTGAAAGGGAAGACTGTGGTAAGGCTCTAGGTCAAAGTAGGAAAGTGTGTTTATAATTGGAGAAGAAAAGTCAGTACCAAGAAAAGAAACCCTAAGTGCGAGGGAATCGTTAATGGAGAAAAGTAGCAAGTCAGGTGATAGAGCATAGGACACAGAATACAAGCATAGGTTGGAACCTCTGTGAGAAGGAAACACTTTTCTAATGGAAGTTGAGGTAGGGAAGGAAGCTGCTTTGGGATAAGTATTCATTTTAATTGCAAAAAAATGCATAGCTCATTAAATGATTATCATTTTTAACATTTATTAAGCATTTATTTTTTTTCAGAAACTGTTAGGTGCTTTGCATATGGAATTTAACTCTCACAGTGATTTTATGGGGTAACTATTAAGTCCTCACACTATTAAAGTCCTCACACTACAGTATACTTGTTATATTACAATGTTCTTAAAGGAATATTTTACTACAATGAATTTCTATAACAATTAGACATTAAGTATTTAAATTCATAATTATTATAATGATAATTAGACCTGTAGATCAGAAACTTATATTCAGATACAAGGGCAAAATTTCAAGGAATTGTTGGGGTAACATTATTAATCACAATTAACAGATGACAAAACTGAGGCTTAACATGTAGGATCAGGCAGAACAATGAAAGTATGATTTAGACCCAGGCTTGTATAACTTTGCTTTTAACAAGTATCAGTTTTTCTATTATGTTAACTATAATCATTTCCATAAATTAGAAGAGGCTGTCAATTGTTGATGTTTGGAGTGTGATCTATGTTTGACTAGATGTGTGACCTGTTTTAATGACTAGGAATGTAAATCTAGAGTGGACATAAAATATGAAAGCTTAAGCTAAGCATTTGATTCCTAAATGTCTATTTTTACTGAACTCAGGATTGACTATTTATTGCTCACAAGCCAATAATTAGAGAAGTGTCAGTAGAGAAAAAAAAAAAAAAGATGCTTTGATCAGGAAAATCAGTAACCTGGGATTAGGTAGACTCATGTCCAAGGACCAACTCCAAAGATTCTTCTCAACTATGACAATTTTTAAAGGGAAAAAAAAGTGTAGAAATGCAAGTGAATCATCAAGGCAGGAAGTTGGGGTCTGTCTGCATCATTCTCTACTGAGTGCAGACAAGCTGACTCTGTCTTTAGACATTAAATTGACTATGTGATCTGCCTACAGGATTGCTAAGGGGGCTCTTGGTAGTAGAGAGATACACATCTTTTAATTGATAATTGTTCATTATTCTTTTTACCCAGGAAAAGAAGTAACACAACAGGCAAAGTGTATGCTTTCAAGGGAACATAAGTCAAGAGTTAGTTTCAATTACTTAGTTACCTCATTCCTACAATTAGGTTCTTTTATGGTTAGAGGGGAATAAAAATGACCAAAAAGGAAAGGGGCAAAAAATCTGCTTTCACTATCTTTATCAGAGCTCAGGAAAAAAAATGATACGTAGGCTTCTTGAGGCAGTGCCCCACTCTTGAATATGTTTATTGTTGTTCAGTTGCTAAGTTGTGTCCAGCTCTCTGCGACCCCATGGACTGCAGCACGCCAGGCTTCCCTGTCCTTCACTGTCTCCCAGAGTTTGTTCAAATTGATGTCTGTTCAGTCGGTGAAGCTGTCCAACCATCTCATCCTCTGTCACCCCTGCCTCCTCTAACCATCATTTTTTCCCAGCATCAGGGTATTTTCCAGTCAGTGGGCTCTTCACATCAGGTGGCCGAAGTATTGGAGTTTCACCTTCAGTATCAGTCCTTCTAATGAATATTCAGGGTTGATTTCCTTTAGGATTGACTGGTTTGATCTCCTTGCTGTCCAAGGGACTCTCAAGAGTCTTCTCCAGCACCACGGTTTGAAAGCATCAATTCTTCGTTGCTCTGCCTTCTCTATGGCCCAGCTCTTGCATCGTTCAAGGGTAAAGCTTGAATACATAGCTTTACGCTTGTCCAGTAGGGAGCAGCGCACACCAGTGCACCCTACCACCCACTGTCCCTGAAAACAGAACAAGGAAGACGAGAAAGAATTCTGGAGAGTCCATTGCATAAAGGTAGTGGAAAGCTGGACCTGTTCCAATAGGGTCCTACCTTCAGAAAGCAGTTTGGGAAGTACATAGATTACAGTTTTGCTTCTTATTATGTTATATATTCATTGGTTAAGAGCTGTATTGTCAATTCTGTTTGAGTCATGAGGAAGCTCCTTAGAAACTGAACAGATTATAAATGAATTTCTAGATCAAAAAGTTTAATTTAATACCAAACATAAATGAATCCTTAAAACTCAGAATCATAGGAATTTTTATAAAATCAGTGCTTGGAAATTGATGAGTTTTAGGTTTTCCAGCACCTAAAATTTTGGGGTATGAATAAGAAAGTAATATCAGTTATTGCCTATATAAAAGAGAGCATGATGCTACTACAAGATGAAATTAATTTCTATATTTAAAAGGCCACTTAAATAGTTGGGTTTCTGTCTATGACATATCCTTTGTTTGCTATTAATTGGGTTCAAATCACTGCTATTCATGAGATGCTTTGTTTTAAAAAGTTATTTTATGAATTTAGTAAAATTATTAAATGTAAAGAAGAAAAATCATTATTTGTTAAGGACACAGACAGGAATTTTAGAAATAGAAGCTTAATTCAAACCGCCTAGTAAATAAGCTTTATGGTTAAAGAAAAAGAAATATTATGTTTCAAGGCCATCTTTTATATTTACCTTAATAAACACAAACATAAAAATCTAGAACACATTAATTCTAGCTTTTGAGTGTTCAGAGCTACTAACAGGAAATAAGCTAAATTTCTCTAAACAATCTAGCAGGAACTTTGTGTGTGTTATATCATTTAATTAGTATCATTTTACAGTTGAAAGTAAAAGAGGCTTTAATAGATTATGCACTTTATCAAGTATCACATAACTGGTAAAGCTAGACTTCAAACACAGGCCTATCTAGGCCTAACCCTAGATCTCATGATCTTTCCCCAAACCACAATGCCCCATTCCCCTGATTCCACAAATGAAAGTATTTGAATCTACCATAAAGAATGATTTCTCATGAGTTACGAATCATAAAAAGAATTGATACCAAGATGGCTCAGAACAAATGATAACAAAGTAGACTGCCTTCCCAGCTTCCTTTTCTACTCTTGTATGAGTCTAGTTCAGAAGTGCAAGTGGCGCGGATGCTAAATCATGTCTACTCTTTGTGACCCCATGGAGTAAATCTTTGTGACTCCAGCAAGAATACTGGAGCAGGTTGCATTGCCCTCCTGCAGGGGATCTTCCCACCTCAGGGATCAAATCTGCATCTGCTGCGCAGATTCTTTACCACTGAGCCACCTGGGAAGCCCTTACTTTAGAAGACATTCCCCCAATCTACACGTAAGGCTGGAGTAGGAGGAGCTCTACATACAGACAGTATCTATCATTCAGAAAGATGTTACAGTGGCCCTGTCCTGAAGGGACAGCCTCCTCTTTTAATTCCTGTGTCTCTCCTCTTCCTGCTGCTGCTGCTGCTGCTCTGGGCAGTTTCCCTCCATTCTCTTTTTCTGGATCACACTCCCTTTGACATGCTGGGCTCGGCTTCCTTCTCTTTACCATAGTCCATTCCTGATGCTTACTCCTTGGAAGAAAAGTTATGACCAACCCAGATAGCATATTCAAAAGCAGAGACATTACTTTGCCGACTAAGGTCTGTCTAGTCAAGGCTATGGTTTTTCCAGTAGTCATGTATGGATGTGAGAGTTGGACTGTGAAGAAGGCTGAGCGCCAAAGAATTGATGCATTTGAACTGTGGTGTTAGAGAAGACTCTTGAGAGTCCCTTGGACTGCAAGGAGATCCAACCAGTCCGTTCTGAAGGAGATCATCCCTGGGATTTCTTTGCAAGGAATGATGCTAAAGCTGAAACTCCAGTACTTTGGCCACCTCATGTGAAGAGTTGACTCACTGGAAAAGACTCTGATGCTGGGAGGGATTGGGGGCAGGAGGAGAAGGGGACGACAGAGGATGAGATGGCTGGATGGCATCACGGACTCGATGGCCGTCAGTCTGAGTGAACTCCGGGAGTTGTTGATGGACAGGGAGGCCTGGCGTGCTGCGATTCATGGGGTCACAAAGAGTTGGACATGACTGAACGACTGAACTGAACTGAACCTTTTAGACCACCTCAGTTCAGTTCAGTCGCTCAGTCATGTCTGACTCTTTGTGACCCCATGAATTGCAGCACACCAGGCCTACCTGTCCATCAACAACTCCCAGAGTTCACTCAGACTCACGTCCATCGAGTCCGTGATGCCATCCAGCCATCTCATCCTCTGTCATCCCCTTCTCCTCCTGCCCCCAATCCCTCCCAGCATCAGTCTTTTCCAGTGAGTCAACTCTTCCCATGAGGTGGCCAAAGTACTGGAGTTTCAGCTTTAGCATCATTCCTTCCAAAGAACACCCAAGACTAATCTCCCTTAGAATGGACTTGTTGGATCTCCTTGCAGTCCAAGGGACCCTCAAGGGTCTTCTCCAACACCACAGTTCAAAAGCATCAATTCTTTGGGACTCATCTTTCTTCACAGTCCAACTCTCACATCCATACGTGACTACTGGAAAAACCATAGCCTGACTAGACGGACCTTTGTTGGCAAAGTAATGTCTCTGCTTTTGAATATGCTATCTAGGTTGGTCATAACTTTCCTATATACCATCAAAATACAAGGTTCTGCAATGCAAGCTAAGAACCAATCTGTGAAGTATATTTAATAATGGCTATACTTTGTAATAGAGTTTTTGCATTTCTTTTTCTTAACAACTTAATTGAGGCTTAATTGCATACAGTGAGCTGTACATATTTAACATATACAGTTTGGTTAGTTTTGACATTTATATATACCCCTAACACCATCACTTTAGTGGGTATAACAAATACTTCCATAAATCTGAATAGTTTCCTTATGCCACTTCGTGATTTATAGTAAGTAATAAATACTTAGCTTTTGTCCTATTTCTGTAACAGAATTCTTAAAATCCTTGTTGTTCAGTTGCTCAATTGTGTCCAACTATTTGCCACCCCAAGGACTGCAGCATTCCAGGCTTCCCTGTCCTCCACTATCTCCTGCAGCTTGCTCAAGTTCCTGTCCAGTGATTCAGTGGTGTTATCTAAACATCTCATCCTCTGCTGCCCTCTTCTCTTTTTGCCTCAATCTTTCCAAGCATCAGGGTCTTTTCCAATGAGTTGGTCCTTCCCATCAGACAGCCAAAATATTGGAGCTTCAGCTTCAACATCAGTCCTTCTAATCAATATTCCAGGTTGATTTCCTTTAAGATTGATTAATTTGATCTCCTTGCAGCCCAAGGGACTCTCAAGAGTCTTCTCCAACACCACAGATCAAAAGCATTGATTCTTTGCTGCTCAGCCTTCCTTATGGTTCAACACTCACTTCCATACATGACTACTGGTAAAACCATAGCTTTGACTGTACTGACCTTTCTCAGCAAAGTGATGTCTCTGCCTTTTTAATATGCTGCCTAGGTTTGTTATAGCTTCCCTTCCAAGGAGCAACTGTCTTCTAATTTCATGGCTGCAGTCACCATCGGCAGTGATTTTGGACCCCAAGAAAATAAAATCTGTTACCGTTACCACATTTTCCCTATCTATTTACCATGAAATGAAGGGACTGGATGCCATGATCTTAGTTTTTTGAATGTTGAGTTTTAAGTCAACTTTTCCTCTCTCCTCTTTCATCAATAAGCTCTTTAGTTCCTCTTCACTTTCTGCCATTAGAGTGGTATCATCTGCATATCTGAGGTTGTTAATATTTCTCCCAGCAATCTTGATTCCAGCTTGTGCTTCATCCAGCTCGGCATTTAACATGATATACTCTCCATGTAAGTTACATAAGCAGGGTGACAATATACAGTCTTGTTGTACTCCTTTCCCAATTTTGAATCAGTCATTTGTTTCAATTTTGATTCAACCTGATGGTGCACAGGTTAAAGCGTCTGCCTGCAATGTGGGAGACCTGCGTTTGATCCCTGGGTCGGGAAGATCCCCTGGAGAAGGAAATGGCAACCCACTCCAGTATTCTTGCCTGGAGAATCCCATGGATGGAGGAGCTTGGTTGGCTACAGTCCACGGGTCACAAAGAGTCAGACATGACTGAACGATTTCACTTTCACTTTGAACCAGTCAACAGTTTCTGTTACGTCTTGACCCTCATACAGGTTTCTCTGGAGGCAGGTTATGTGGTTTGGTGTTCCTGTCTCTTTAAGAATTTTCCAGTTTGTTGTGAGCCACACAGTCAAAGGCTTTCTCGTAGCCAATGAAGCAGAAGTAGATGTTCCTCTGGAATTCCCTTGCTTTGGCTATGATCTGATGAATGTTGGCAATTTGATCTCTGGTTCTCCTGCCTTTTCTAAACCTAGTTTGTACATCTGGAAGTTCTTGGTTCATGTACTGCTGAAGCCTAGCTTGAAGGATCTTAAATATAACCTTACTAGAAGGCAATGGCACCCCACTCCAGTACTCTTGCCTGGAAAGTCCCATGGACGGAGGAGCCTGGTGGGCTGCAGTTCATGGGGTCGCTAAAAGTCAGACAGGACTGAGCGACTTCACTTTCACTTTTCACTTTCATGCATTGGAGAAGGAAATGGCAACCCACTCCAATGTTCTTGCCTGGAGAGTCCCAGGGATGGGGGAGCCTGGTGGGCTGCCATCTTATGGGGTCACACAGAGTCAGACATGACTGAAGCGACTTAGCAGCAGCAGCAGCAGCAGCAGCATTTGTCTGTAGTTTGAATATTCTTTGGCATTCCCTTCTTTGTGATTAGTATGAAAACTGACCTTTTCCAGTCGTGCAGCCACTGAGTTTTCCAAATTTGCTAACATACTGAATGCACACTTTAATAGCATCATCTTTTAGGATTTGAAATAGCTCAGCTGAAATTCCATCACCTCCACTAACTTTGTCCATAGTAATGCTTCCTAAGGCCCACTTAACTTCACACTCCAGGATGTCTGGCTATAGGTGGGTAATCACACCATTGGGATTATCCAGGTCGTTAAGACCTTTATAGTATAGTTCTCTGTGTTTTTGCCTCCTCTTCTTAATCTCTTCTGCCATTTCTGTCCTTTATCGTGCCCATCCTTTCATGAAATGTTCCCTTGATATCTCCAATTTTCTTGAAGAGATCTCTAGCATTTCCCATTCTATTGTTTCCTCTATTTCTTTGCATTGTTCATTGAAGAAGGCCTTCTTATCTCTCCTTGCTATTCTCTGAAACTCTGCATTCATTTGGGTATATCTTTCCCTTTCTAAAATCCTTGGAATTTACTAAATAATAAGAGTGATAAAGATGTCTTTTGTTTTTTCATAAAAAGCCATTCCAGTCACTTGATTTTGTCACTGAGTGGTTTTTCTCAAAAGCCTCTAGATGGGGCTTCCCTGATGGCTCAGTGGAAAAGAGTCTGCCTGCCAGTGCAGGAGACAAGGGTTTGATATGTGATCTGGGAAGGTTCCACACGCCGAGGAACAACGAAGCCCATGCTCCACAACTATTAAACCTGTGCTCTAAAGCCTGGGAGCCACAACTACTGAAGCCAACACATCCTAGAGCCCGTGCTCCACAATAAGAGAAGCCATCAAAAAGAGATGCCTGTGTACCACCGTTAGAGAGTAGCCCCGTTCTCCGCTGCTAGAGAAAAGCCCACATGGCTGCAAAGACTCAGCACAGACAAAACTAACTAAATAAAATTATTTTTCAAAATGCCTCTAGATAACTACAGGATAGAAGCTGGTTATCAAGGAAACCGACCATGTAATTAGAGGGTTGAAACTTTCAGCCCTGTCCCTACCTTCAGACTGAGGAGAGGGACTAGAGGTTAAATGAATCACCAATGATCAATGATTCAGTCAATTATTCCTACATGAAGTCGCTCAGTCGTGTCCAACTATTTGCGACCCCATAGACTGTAGCCTACCAGGCTCCTCTGTCCATGGGATTTTCCAGGCAATAGTACTGGAGTGGGTTGCCATTTTCTTCTCCATATTCCTACATAATAAAGCCTTTATAAAAAGCCAAAAGGATGAGAGCGAGAGAGATTCTGGGGTTGTGAACATGTATGGGGAGAGCTATCGGGGCCGTAGTGTGTCTGGAGAGGGCATGGACACTGCACTCCTTCCCACACCTCTCACCCCAGGCATCTCTTCCATATGGCTATTCTTGAGTTGTATCCTTTTATAATAAGCTGATAATCTAATAAGTGTTTTCCTGAACTACGTGAGGCATTCTAACAATTGATGGAGCTGGAGAAAGAGGATCAGGAATCTCTGATTTATGCTGGGTTGGTCAGAAGCCCAGGTCACAGCCTGAGTTTCAGCTGACATCTGAAGAAAGGGAAGTCTTAAGGGACTGAGCCCTTAACCTGTGGCATCTCTCCGATGCTCTTTCTAGGAAAGTATTGTCAAAATTGAATTAAGTTATACGACACTCAGTTGGTATCCAGCGAACCAGAGAATTGCTTGATGTGGCAAAAACATATCTGGTGTCAGAAGTGAAATATTGAGAATAGCAATAGTGGTGGACAGAAAACAGGAGTTGATTTTTATTCCCTTGCAATCCATCTGCTACTCCATTCCTGTCCCCAGCAACCATTCATCTACTTTTGGTTAATAGATATTTGTTTATGAAATCTTAAATTTATATGAATGGAATCATGCTGTTGTAGATACTATATGAATAATCAGTAAAAGTATGATAAAAGTAAATGAAAACTTCACTGAGCTATTGATACATATTTATTTAGCTCATAAAGAAGGCTGACCTATTCGAGTAAGAAATTACAACTATTTGGCCCAGGGATGTAAGATGGTACAACCACATTGGAAAAGCAGCTTGGCTTCTTAAAATTTGAACTATATGATCCAGCCATTCTACCTCTATGTATTTACCCAGGAGAACTGATACCAGGATTTGTACACAGATGCTCAGATCAGTTTTATTTGTAACAACCTCAAACTTGAAAAACCACTCCAATAGCCCTCACTATGTGAGTAGATAAACAAAATATGGAATATCACTCAGCCAAAAAGAATGAACTATTGATACATGCAGCAACATGGCATTTACATGGGATCACATGTTTAGAGCCGCTGTGGGATTCTCAGTAAAAGAGAGAAAAAGAGAGAAGGGAGATCGGGCTTTAATTTAATCATTTGAAGACTTTCCCCACCCCCAAAATATCTACCTGAGATAGCTCCCCTAATTTAGATTGTTTGCAACCCCTTGCCCTGTGTCCCTTCTTTCAGGGAATTTCAAACATGATAGCATTGAACTTGCTTGTGGTGCAATTGGTAAAGAACTCTCCTGCCAATGCAGGAGACATAAGAAAGGTGGCTTTGATCCCTGGGTTGGGAAGATCCACTGGAGGAGGGCATGGCAACCCACCCCAGTATCCTTGCCTGGAGAATCCCATGGACAGAGGATCCTGGCAGGCTACAATCCATAGGGTCCCAAAGAGTCAGATGACTGAAGACTTTACATGCATGCAACATGGCATAGTTTTAGTTAGACGACATAGCCTCAGATTTTCTCAGGCAGAGTTAGCTCCAGATATTAACAGTGTGAACATATTTTAAAGTCCTCCCCCCACAACCTACAAAAAGACATAGGTTTATGAGAAATGAGAGACATATAAGGAAAGCCTCTGTAGCATTTAGATCTACTTGAATTTTCAAGGCTCAGGTAAAGACCCAGCAAAGTCCTGAGAGCAAGGGTGCATTTTATTTAAGTAGTGTTACTTCAGATTTGTTCCACTTTGAAGAAGCACATCATGGGTTAAAACGAAATATGAGCTATGTAAGAGATTAGCTAAACCGCTGTATCCCTTCTAAGATTTTACTTCCTCATCAAAGGGCTTCCCAAGTGGAGCTAGTGGTAAAGAATCTGCTGACCAGTGCAGGAGACACGAGAGACCCGGTTCAATCCCTGGGTTGGATGACTCCCAGAGGATGAAATGGTAACCCTCTCCAGTATTCTTGCCTGGAAAGTTCCATGGGCAGAAGAGCCTGGTGGGCTACAGTCCATGGGGCCATAAAAGATTAGCAAAACCACTTTATTCCTTTTAAGACTCTTACTTACCCATAGCTTGATTTACTTTATAGTTTGTTGTCCCTTCATAAAGCTCTTCTCATTTGATAACCTCATACATAATTATGTTCAGCCATAAATTCTCTTTATATTATTCATACTGAATCAAGTGGCTGCTTTCCATGTTATTATAAAAAAGAATTCTTATTCTTCATGTGGATTTTGGTATGGTCTGTTTGTCTAGAGGCTTCCAATTGGCTCATGTGCAATGGACATTTATTTGTTCTTCTTAAGATCAATTCTCTGCTCCTCTTTCAGGTTTTTAGTTAGAGCCATTAAAAAAAGCTTAGCGTTTTCTTTACCCTTTCACTTCTTTTTCAGTTAAGTTTCTTCTTGCTTTGTTCCAATTGACAAAGCATATGCTTCTTTTGCAAGCTGATAGAGTGGTGCCTGTTCAATGAATCCCATATCTCTAGACAGGGCCCTGGCCAGGATCACTCTCCTTCATACTGATTGGTCACGTTTGCGTGCATCCTACATGCCAGTATCTACATTTTTCTTTTCTCCAGTTTTGTAATCGTTCTCATTCTCTTCTCTTGCAAAGGAAGACCCCATCATATTAACTGAAAGGCATCTTGTACTAGGATCAGCTATACCAACATGTGGTAGGGGAAAGACTCCTAGATAAGAGGATCAGAATCTTCATCTAGACTTAGAGAAGACAAATGATTTATAAAGACTCGATCAGCCTTTACCTGTCACAAACTGAAATATGTTAATACCTGTGAAATTTTTACTAAAAGTATAAGGAAAATAGCACTGCACACTTTCCAATTGATAGGAATTTAATTATATCCTGCATTCTTTTTAACATTATACACATGTTTCCTCTGATTTATACTTAATTACTTTTGTTCAAACATACCCTGTCACAAAATTGTGACTTAGAATTCAAAACATAATTAAGTTTTAAAATATCTGTGATCAAATCAGATGTACTGCAAACTAAACACTTTAAATCTGTTTCATCTATCCAGAGAGGACAAAAGCAGAAAGAGTTATCGATAAGCTTCTGATCTCCTTTGATACTTAGCCCTATGGGTGTGTTAACTACCCCTACTTACTGGTTGTACTCTGAATGCCCACTGGGTTTCTGAGGGTATCCCTACACCATAGGATTGGAGGAGCCTCCAGTCAGGGAAAGGATGCTGTATGAACCAGACAAGGCATTGCAGAAATTTGCTTGTGTGGTGATGTTGAAACACTGGCTGAAGTAAGAGAGTAGGCCAGGACATGTGAGGAGAGGTGATACACAGCCACTGATATAAATGTCAGTATTAGCAGTGTTAGCAGATAGTGGGATTTAACAGCTGTTCATCTAAAATGTAAATGCTAGAAGGTAGAATTGCTGGTAAGTGATTATAATATAAGCTAGTTTGTAGGAATTTTATACATTTAATTAGTCAAATCTCAACTAACACAAAGCCACCAGATTCAGTCTGCCATTTTCCTGCTTTTTCCAAAAATGTGAATCAAATGTCAGATGGTTCCAAAAATACTGATTCCTTAACATTTTATTTATTAAATAACTAATATTGTAATGACCTTAGTGAGATTTTACCTGGTGCAGAAATTGAAGCAGCTTACCAGATCTCCTAAATGGGTGAATGCAGCCTTCCAGCCTTTATACTAGCACATTTTACTATGCTCATATTAGCATGAGAAGTTATTTTTAATTGTTGAATTAGCAGCTGATGAGAATTCTTATTTTTGCTTTTTAATTAATTTTTATTGGAGTATAGTTGATTTACTATGTTGTGTAGTTTCTGCCGTACAGCAAAGTGAATCAGTTATATATACACATATATTCACTCGTTTTTAGGTTCTTTCCCCATATAGGTCATTGTGGAGCACTGAGCAGTGTTCCCTGTGCTAAACTTATTATCTGCTCTATGTATAGTAGTGTGTGTATGCCAATCCTGATCTCCCAATTTATCCCTTCCCTCTCCTGTCCCCCTTGGTAACAAAAAGTTTGTTTTCTAACCCTATGACTACTTATGTCTTGTAAATAAGTTCATTTATACCATTTTTTTTAGAATCCACATATAAGTGATATTATATGATATTTGTCTGTCTCTGACTTCGCTCAGTATGACAATATCTGTGTCCATTCATGTCACTGAAAACGGCATTATTTTATTCTTTTTTGTGGCTAAGATCCCATTGCATAAATTGTACCACATCTTTTTCTATCCATTCATCCATCTTGACATATTATACCTTGTGTATTTACATTTCACATCTTTGAATATTACAGAATTTTTTATATTACTTTTCTCATTGTATAAGTTCTTTATTCCTGTGTATATTGACAAACTTAGTGACTTGAAACAATACAAATTTATTGTCTTATAATTTCTCTGGCTCAGGAGTCCAATTTCCTGTAAGGCTAATGGTTGTGTGACTGAGACCCCTGATTTCTTGCTGGCTGTCAGCTCCTAGAGGCCATAGGTCCCTGACCCATGCATAGGTCCTCTTACAACGCCGAAGAGCATCTCTCTGACAATCATCTTTTGAAGGGCTCACCTGACTAGGACAGGCCCACACATGAACTGCCTCTTTTGATTAACTCTGTCTCATCACAGGAGTGTTATCCCATCTTATTCATAGCCCTGCCCACACTCAAATGCCCACATTTTATAAGATGTGTACACCAGAGAGAGGAATCTTGGGGTCATCTTATATTTCCACCTACTACACTGAGCTAACTTTGAGACATAAAATAATGTATTTTATAGGTATAATACTTGGGTCAGTAGATCAGTGTTTAAAATGAAGTAGAGGACAAACAATTTAAAAATAAGCACATAAGCATTTCTACCTGTTACATGAATGTTAAGGATAATTGCCTTATTTCTCACGTGAATTTGAAATGTCTTAGGATGTTGAATAAAAATTGCCAAAGAACTACCTATTTTTATTCACTGAAAATCATATTGATTGTAGACATGCTAATCCAGATAATCACTTTAAAATACAACTTAAACTATAAGAGCAATAGCAACATTGTAAAATCTTTAGCAAAATGAGGAAAAAGAATTCCTCATTAATGTCAACCCCAGGCCTCTCCACCTTGCCTCCCTAACTTCCCTGACTCTTGCCCGGATGACTTGCTCGTGATATTCATCTTCTCACCTACTATCCCCACGACTCCCCCACCGCTGTTCTTTGTTACACCCCAACTGGCACATTCTTTTGCTTTTTCTCTAGTAGCATCTCATTGACTCCAGCTTATTACCCATATCAATTCCTGTCATTTCTCATTATGCCGCATGTATACTGAGTCCCTTCTGGCTTCCTTGTGCTATTTCAGAGACTGATCAATGCAGTTTTATGTATAAATCCTCTAGGCCACGTCCATTGTGCTTGTGTATTGATATGCGATAAGACTTTATATTTTCTTTGTGAATTAGCTGAAGTAGATACAGGTCCTCATGGCCTCTGATAAAACTTAGATATTGTGTTTTAACAAAGTGAGATTTATATCTCGTCACTTCTGTATTTCTTAGAAAGCTACAATCACGAGAATAACAGCTAGCCATTATCTGTTGGATATTCCCCGCGCACTATGCTGTGTGCTTTGTATGCATTACTTACTTCTTACATTAACTCATTGAATCAGGAAACCATTATCATCACCACCGTTACAGACTGAATGCTGTGTCCCCATAAATCCGTGTATTGAAATCTTAACCCTCAGTGTGATGGTATTAGGTGGTGAAGTGTTTGGTGGGTGATTATATCATGAGGGTGGAGCGCTCAAGAATCAGATTAGTGCCCTTTCTTCCTTCTACTGTGTGAGAACTTGTGAGGAGACAAGCTTCTATGAACTAGGAATTTGTTCTCATGAGACATCAGATTTGCTGGCACCTTGATCCTGGATGTCCTAGCCTCCACAACCATGAGAAATAAAATTCTGTTTCTTGTAAGCCACTTGATCTGTGGTATTCTCTTATAGCAACCTGAATAGACATTAAGGACAGAGAATCTGAAGAGCATAGTTGAACCCACATAGCAAAGCTGGGGTTTGAACCCAGAGTCTGATTCTTACACTTGAACTTGAGCTCTTACAGTCCTAAGCATTAGACTACAGTCACATGGCATCAGTCCCTTCAAAGGCTGCAGCCTGAGAGAGTGAGGAGAAATGATATGAGTGTTCTTGCTCATGACTTGAACTAACCTACCTTCAGTTTGTAGTTTTTTTAAATACTTGGATCCAAGTAGCATAGCACATTAAGTAACTATTTTAAAGTAATATGATAATAATTATAAAGTTTAGAGGAGTGTGTCTTCATGATTCAACCTAATCTGAATTGCTATTTAAATGTTAATTTTCTCAACAACATTTTATATGATTCTTGTTCATTTTTACATGTAGTTACTGGAAACTCGTGTGAAAACTCATGGGAAACATGAGTGAAAATCATGTTACAAACAAAATTCAACTGAGTGAATTTTAAAGATCATATTGGCTTTATTCAATGATTCATGAATCAGGCAGTATTCATTCTAGGAGAGAGAAGGGGTCTCTGAGGAGCTTTGCAAAATGAAGGACCTTTACAGGAAGAAAGGAGCACAAAAAAGTAATTATACTAGGCAAAAAAGCAGGTTGCCCAAAGCAAGGTTTCTTTCCTTTAGAGGATGCTGCGGGTCTATCAGGCAAATGACCTCATGCTTACCAGGTGATTACTATTTGACTGGTTTCAGTTTCCATTTCTGAGAAAGCCAAAACTGTAACTAAGTTGTCTCAGTTTGGTGAAATGGGACTTTAACAGAAGTGACTCCATTTTGAGATTGTTCTCTCCTTTTTAATACTGAATAAAAGACATCATGCACAGATGAATCAAACTCAAATTCAACTGGTAATCACTGAGATCTACAGGGACCGCAGAATGTAATAAGCCGTTTGGACTCACTGTCTCACTCTGCTTTCGTGGACACCATGACATACAGATGATTCTTCTCTTTTAGTCAAGCAAACTAAGTTCTAAAAATGTTATATCATTTACTGAAGCTTAGGTTAGCTAAATAATAGAACTAGGGTGGATCTGCTCATGAAATTAAGCCACATGTTCATTTGAGTAGAGGGGAAAGAGTTTGGGGTACTAGAGATCTTTTAAATTTACAGAAGAATGAGACGGGACCACTGAAGGCTTGTCAGATGGTGTGTGTTAAAACAGACTTATATGCTTTGGTGATTGAGAGGCACATGGAATATTTCATAGAAGAGAAACATGAAAGGATATTAAAAGAGTGAGTAATAAAATAAAGATGATGTTCTTATTAGGAAAAACTGAAATCAGAGCTACCTTACCTGTCCTCTTTATAGTCAGACTTCTAAAAAAACACCAATTCATTACTTACTGTCACCATTTTCCTTTCATTTCTTGAGTCATGACTATCCGACTTTGTCAAATGTTACTTTGCTAAAATGTCAGTGACACCAGTGTCCCTAAATCCAATGGATATATACATAAAACTAATTTTTAAAATAATTTAGATTTTTCCATGTCTATCATTTATTTAATCATTCTTCTTTTCATGTTTCAGACATTCCTTCCCAGATTACTTTTTTTTGTATATGTAAAACTGAGACTTCCCTAGTGACTCAGTGGTAAAGAACCCACCTGCCAATGAAGGAAATACAGGTTTGATCCCTGGTTTGGGAAGATCCCCCAGAGGAAGGCATGGCAACCTGATCCAGTATTCTTGCCTGGAAAATCCCACGGACAGAGAAGCCTAGGCTTCTCCATGAGGTCACAAAAGAGTTGGCTGTGACTTAGTGACTAAACAACAATATGTAAAAGTATTGATACTTTTTCTCCATTTTTGAAAATGTCTCCCATGTTGTCTTGTTCTTACACACTCCCTTGTCTGAATCCTACTTCTTTTATTTTCCTTTCCTTTTCAGTGTACTTTGCAATCTTCTCTTCTTGGTCAAAAAAAAAAAAAAAAAAAAGAAAGAAAAGAAAAGAAACTTCCACTGTTCTTATAGGCTGTATCCCAAGCTCTTTTTCCTTTCTACTGTATGTCCTTAATCTTGCTTGAACCCATATTTTCTATTTTTCCTGATGATTCACAAATGTCTGTCTGCAGATGATACTTCTGTAACCTCTGGGTAAGGATTTCTAATTACCTACTCAGTTCTAAGGGGATATATCCAAAACATCTCACATTCATTTTGTTTTAAAATCATTTTCATCTATTCCCTCTTCCTTCCTCAGATCTGTTCTTCTTCTACCATCTCCTACCTCGGTATGTCTCCATCACCCCTGAAATCTCCTCCCCCTGACTGCCCACTAGGCCCCCACCATATCTGACAGCAGTGAATTCATCACCAAGTTCTTTGGTTTGGCCTCCAGAATACGTTAGAAGTCTGTCTGCCCTTTTATTCTCCATCTCTGTTGTCCTAGTTTAGGTTGTTATCTCCTGGAACGTTTTGAGTAGCTGCCCACCTATTGTACTAATCTGGCCTTCCTTCCTCTATAGTCATTATTCCATACCACACCCAAGGTGATCTTTTCAAATTGCAAATCTTATCATACCATTCTATTTTTGAACACTTGTTTTTAAAATATAGACAGAAATCATTGATGTATCTTAAAAGACCCTATGCAATCTGATCTTTTTAGCCCTTCCCCCTCTTCCTCTTAGAGCTCTCACCACCAGAGCCTTTTACATACACAGACTTTCTTTTATCTCAGGGCCTTTGTTCACGCACTTACTGTGGCCTAGAAGCTTTCCTTTCCTCCCTTTTTCTTGTTACTGCTTCCTCATCCTCAGTTCAAGTTTATTTACTAAGAAAAAACTTCTTAGCCCCTTTGACTAGATCACTATTTGCATGCTACTAGCTAATTGTGTCTTATTCGCTGTTTTCATAACACCTGCTGCATTTTATATTTACAATGTTATTAATTTCTGTAGCGAATTTCTCCCTCCTAAACTAGAAGTTCCAGGAAGGCAGGATTTGTGCTTGCTTTTGCTCATCATCGGAGCTCTCTAATTTGATAGAATGTCATTCATTAATAGGTGGATAATATATATACATTTACTAAAAGTAAATTAATAAGTGAATGGTTTAATAAATTTAAGATTGGCAATCCTATCTTTGTTATATAATTCTTCTGATAAGCTATATATACATAGCTTATCTACCTTACTAGAATAGTCTGTTTTGAAAGTGGACACTAATCTTACCCACTCACAATTCCTTCAACTAAGTTGGAATATAATAACTAATGTATAGTAAGTAAGCTTCACTAACACTGAAGCTAAAAAAATACAAGTGAAAATAAAATTTAATTCAAATCAGTGTTTTATTTTTGGTGTTTCAAGCCAAGTTTCTCCTACTGCCTACTCATAGGTATCAGAAATTCTTGGGTGTTCTTCAAACCAACAGAATTGAAATAGGAATCCTTTAATCTATATTTTTAAACAATTGCCATTGGTGTTAGCAAGAAAAGTTTAGAAACATCAATCTAATGCAGTTCAGTTCAGTTGCTCAGTCATGTCTGACTCTTTGTGACCCCATGAATCGCAGCACGCCAGGCCTCCCTGTCCATCATCAGCACCCAGAGTTCACCCAAACTCATGTGCATCGAGTTGGTGAAGCTATCCAGCCATCTAATCCTCTGTCGTCCCCTTCTCCTCCTGCCCCCAATCCCTCCCAGCATCAGGGTCTTTTCCAATGAGTCAACTCTTCGCATGAGGTGGCCAAAGTATTGGAGTTTCAGCCTCAGCGTCAGTCCTTCCAATGAACACCCAGGACTGGTCTCCTTTAGAATGGACTGGTTGGATCTCCTTGCAGTCCAAGGGACTCTCAAAAGTCTTCTCCAACACCACAGTTCAAAAGCATCAATTCTTCGGCACTCAACTTTCTTCACAATCCAACTCTCACATCCATACATGACCACTGGAAAAACCATAGCCTTGACTAGACGGACCTTAGTCAGCAAAGTAATATCTCTGCTTTTGAATATGCTATCCAGGTTGGTCATAACTTTCCTTCTAAGGAGTAAGTGTCTTTTAATTTCATGGCTTCAATCACCATCTGCAGTGATATGTCTATATTTACAATAGATACAGTGATAAGGAAAAACCAATGACATCATGCACACATGTCTAAGGAAAAAATATATCTTTCTTACAGTCTTCCTACTTTCCTTCTTTCTTCATCCATATGTCAATATTGATAGAGTCCAAAATCAGAGTCAAGTATATTTACAATAGGCTTACAAATCTTGCCTTTCTTGTCCCCTAATTCATAAGTACACTTTGGATTTCATCTGACCAATTTTTACTAAGGGCAGAAACACCTTTGTCCTGTGTGATAAAGAAATTGTTACTTGTGACTCGAGGTCAGTGATTCACTAGTTAAAATTAGATGCTGAATATGTGTTTGTACCTAATGATGTGTATTATATCCTAACAATGTCTCATACATTTTATTGCCTATTTTTTGGGAAGTCTCAACCTAAGCAATAACATTTTTCTAGGTTCAACTCTGCAGGTTAAATCATCTGGAAAATAGCTAGGCTGAGAAAGCCGCATTGAGATTATTTCAACAATATTTCCATGAGAAATTAGTGTCAAGGAAGACTTGTATGCAGATGAGTGACCTCATATTGATTTTATGCAAAGGAACAAATGATTTCCTAGAGAAACAGAGAATCTTGTCTTTGGTTCAGCATTTTACAATGATGATAAATCAGATAAACGACATTCTGATGGTTCCAATTTTGGAACAATTAAGATTTCTGTCAGGGTAGGATTTGTGTTTCAGCATTACAATTTCATAACTTAAAAATGGTGTTCAATTCACTCCAGATACTCAGGATGAAAGCCAGATATCTGGAGAACTCCCAGGACTTCTCTTTATTCAGGCCTTTTTTTTTTTTTTTTAATATAAAGAAAACTGCTGTACCAAGTAGTATCATTCAGAAAAAAGCAGCAGCGCTGGCTCCTGGCATGAAACCATCATCCACAATATGGCCTCACCAGGCTCGGTTCATTGCTCTCTCTCCTGTAATCTTCACACTGTCAGTCATTAAACCTGCCCTTTATGATGCTGGAGTATGTTTCCTGTGTCCATGATCTAAAGGAATACAAACAGCACCCTTATTTCATTGAAACTGTGTGAACACATCAGGATATGCTGAACAGAATTGAAAACCAGAAAGTAAGTAGAAAAGCCTTTTGTCCCAAGGACCTATCACAGTCTTTGCAATAATGCTATTGCTATATTTATTACCTAATATTTCCCAAGGGGCTTCTCTAGAAGCTCAGATGGTAAATCATCCACCTGCAATGCAGGAGACCCAGGTTTGATCCCTGGGTCCGGAAGATTCCCTGGAAAAGGAGATGGCAACACATGCTACTATTCTTGCATGGAGAATTCCATGAACAGAGGAGGCTGATGGACTGCAGTCCATGGGGTCATAAAGAATTGGACACGACCAAGTGATTAACACATACACAGTATTTCCCAAAACATTAGCTGCAAAAATAATGGATCCAAAAGAGTTCTTACAGTCTGTCTCCTTCTCAAAGGTACACAGTGTTAAAGAAACTTTTTACTTAATTTAACTTGTCAACTGAAAGGAAAATACACAATGTCAGAGTCGTGTTTCGAGTTTCCGTTTTTTTCAGGGATCTTACTAAGGACCATAGCTGGAGAAACAGCCTCTCAGACAGCTCTGAGGAACTGCTCTGAAGAGAGAAGAGAGGAACCAATACCTAGTTAAATTTTTAGCTAGGAAATACATGTAGTCAAGCATACATCTTGGTTAAATATGTTACTGCCAAGCACAAAGACCAGAGATCTCAACTTAATGATTTTAGTGTTTTTCTGTGAGGTATGGGAAGATGTATCAATCTGGGTTCATTGAAATACTTCTGGAGACATGCATTTAGCTATCTGGAGGGCCCTTTTATCCTGGTTTTCTTTTTAAAAATTGGAGTTAAGTTGCTTTACAATGTCATTAATTTAGGCTGTGCTTAGTCACTCAGTTGTATTGGATGCTTTGCGACTGCATGGACTGTAGCCTACCAGGCTCCTCTGTCCAAGGGGATTCTCCAGCCAAGAATACTAGAGTGGGTTGCCATACCCTCTTCCAGGGGATCTTTCCAACCCAGGGATCAAACCCAGGTCTCCCACATTGCAGGCGGATTCTTTATCATCTGAGCAATTGGGGAAGCCCAAGAATACTAGAGTGGGTAGCCTATCTCTTCTCCAGGGGAGCTTCCCAACCCAGGAATCCAACTGGTGTCTACTGCATTGCAGGTGGATTCTCTATCAGCTGAGCTAGTTTCTGCTGTACATCAAAGTGAATCAGTTATACATGTGTATAAAACCCCTCATTTTTACCACAGACCATTGAGTAGAGCTTCCTGTGCTAAACAGTAGGTTATGAATCAGGAGATTGGGATTAATGTATATACACTGCTGCTGCTAAGTCGCTTTAGTCGTGTCCGACTCTGTGCGACCCCACAGACGGCAGCCCACCAGGCTCTGCCATCCCGGGGATTCTCCAAGCAAGAATACTAGAGTGGGTTGCCATTTCCTTCTCCAGGGGATCTTCCCGACCCAGCGTTGAAACCCGGGTCTCCTGCATTGCAGGCAGATGCTTTACCTCTGAGCCACCAGGGAAGTTACTATATTTTGCAAGAGATAAAGAAAAAGTCTTTAACGTCATCTTTTTAATCCTGTCGACTAACAAATAGTCACAACCTGAAAATAGTTATTTTATTTGGTGATGTCAACTAGAAAAAGATATACAACTTGACAATTGTGAGTTAAGTTTTATTTGGGGCAAAATGAGGACTGCAGCCCAGGAGGAAGCACCCCAGATAGCTCTGAGAGACTGCGCCAAGGAGGAAGTAGGGGAAGGTCAGTATGTAAGGTTTTGCTGAAAGGAGGGAGTTCAATGCCATTAAGCGCTCATTTTACAGAAGATTTTCTGCTAGTTCTGAGGATCTGATGTCACCATGAAGGGATTTAGGGCTTTTCTAGATATGAGGAGATCCGGGGGGTTGAGATCATAAAATCAGTTCCTAAAAACATCTATCTAAAGAACTGCCTCACCGGATTGCCTGGAGCACAGAGTGCCTCACTCCACCCTGAACTCCCTCGAGGGGTGTTGACTGTCAGCAGCTGCAGCAGCACAGGGTTCAGTCTCCTCAGAGGCAGATGGCAAATGTCCTTTTTGTTCAGTCTTTGGCAGTGCTCTTGGCAAGTGCCAGTTTGTAGTTGACAGAATATTTAGGACTCAGAGCCCAGGGGACAGCATCTCTGTAGCTCTGAGAAAACTGCTCCAGGGAAGCGGGAGGGGTAGTCAGGCCATATACAAGTTTGCAGCAAAGGGAGCAGGAAGTCCGAACAGCAAAGATCAGGATCAAATTAAGGTGTTCAGCATTGCACATACAGGAAGATATATACAGTGCTAGCAGCAGCAGCATATAGGAAGATGTAAGCCTCTGGCCTCACTGAATTCATTCCTTTCATGTGCATCTCAGCTCTCTGAGCTATCTCCCTCATAGCTCAGTTGGTAAAGAATGCACCTGCAATGCAGGAGACGCTGGTGTGATCCGGGTCAGGAAGATCCCCTGGAGAAGGAATAGGCTACCCACTCCATTATACTTGGGCTTCCCTTGTGGCTCAGGTGGTAAAGAATCAGCCTGCAATGTCAGAGACTTGAGTTCAATTCCCGGGTTAGGATCCCGTGGAGAAGGGAAAGGTTACCCATTCCAGTATTCTGGCCTGGAGAATTCCACAGACTGTATAATCCATGGGGTTGCAAAGAGTCAGACAGGACTGAGTGACTTTCCCTTCACTCAGCTATCTGGGGCCAAATCCTGTTTCCTTGTTGACCTTAAGGAGTGGCAGATGGTTGCTTCTTATTCCCCTAGCTCTTGAGCAGTCACCTTGTGGGAGTGGCAGCATCTGCTGTACTGCAACTTTGGGAGCCCTTGTTCACATTTGGGGGGCAGAAACTGCTGATGACTATGACATTTCTTGCTTATCGATATGGCAGGAGATATTTTCATTTCACAGGATATACTTCTAAATATTTCCTAAACTTCCACCTCCCTCTCAGCCAAGGGCTCTGTTATACCATGAATCCTCTTTATATATCTCTATGCAGCTTCACAACTCCATGTTAAGCTTTCTACCCCCTCTACTAATAAACAATCATCTCTTCTAAGCACGTCACACGTATTATCTCATTTATTCCTGCGCTCTTACCTGTAACTGTTATTATTTCCCTCATTGTGTGAATGTGGATACTGAGTAGTTAAGAACCTTATTCCAGACTATGCAACTCATCAGGGACAGAACTAAGTTATCAGCCCAGATGACAAAGAACCTTCAGGCACCATTGTTCTCTATTTATGTTCTGTCCACATTAGAGAGCAGGTTTCACTTGGGTGTTTGCCCTTAAAAGCAAGCGCCTTTTCTCTTGGTGACTCATGGCATCTTCTCACACATATGAGTCCCTGTGACAATGAATAAAAAGAAACCCACATGCCGAAATTGTAACTGAGTATTATCACAGTACAATAAAGTAATTATGTATCATATTAACTATGGGACTTTAAGGAAAGGGTAAAATATGTTGAATATATTCAATCTCAGAAGACAGAATAATTTATAATATAGTTAAATTATTCATTATGGTTTAAGATACCAGAATTTGAAAGGAGCAAATCCTCTACTGATCTGAAAATATCGTGTTTAGTAAAAGTTTCTTGTACAGACAGGTGATCAAAAATAAATGCTGTTTGAGCTCTAAATTGGCAGTTTTTCATACCCTGCTTACACAGCTTACACATCTAAACATTAGATTCTCTTTCAAAATTTGTGCTCAGCTATACTATTCCTGCTTGTTGCCACTCCTTGTTGGTATGGAAATAAGATATGACACCACATGGGTTACTTGGTGAAGTGATTAAAACTGCAGCATGTTTTTATTATAGCGCTAATATCCTTAGTCAGCTGATGGCTAGAGATTAATGTCACAATTAGTATGTGGATGTTTGATATGCCTGCCTCCTGGGTTTAGAACACTTGTAAAATGCTGTGGGCTCAGCTGGGCTTTTTGTGGCCAGAGCTCACAAATGTAATATAAATAATCTGATGGGCCTCTGCTGAGATGGGGTTTGAAGATAGGCCTCTCATGGAGTAATACTTGATTTAACTTAGGGGGAAAAAAAGACTTTCAAAGTGAAAATATTACTTTCAGAAGGTAAATATCACAACACTTTTTTTACCTGATCGTCAGAAAGTCAAATTGCCTGCCTCATAGTCAAATTGCCTGTGAGTTTAATAGATGGCAAGCTGCTTGTCATTTTGTCTGATCATGCATGAAGGAGAATTTGCTTCTTCAAATCTCTTTAAAATTCGAAGCTTACATTTTTAGAATTGAAATATAACTGAGAGACAGCACAGACAGTCCATAGACAGTAGAAATTTATTGAATCTTTAAGCTTTTTTTCTATGTAATCATTTAAAGTCTCATGAATTATATCAGAAAAATTTAAAATTCCCAACTGGTTGGCTTAAATTTGTGAGTTCAAGAAAGACAGGTAGGTTTCAATAGTTTAAAAAACATTTTAAAAACAGTATTTAGCAAAGGTATGTTAGGTCTTCATGAAGAAGGCAACTGTATTTAGGAACTTGGCTCAATTAATTTACAGCAAAAAAAAAATTAAGATTTACTAGATTTGATAGATTTAAAAATTTAAGAAAGGACATTAGAAGAAATCTAAAAATGTTATGATCTTTCTTCCTGTTAAATATACATACACACCCATATGATTAATGGAAATTACCAAATACCTAAATCTGTATCAAAGATCACAGTTACTAACCTCATCAAGATTAGTCTTTATTGACTTCCCACTGAAATCTATCACCAATATTCTTATGCATCTCAGTGAAGGAAGTATCTTTTATGTAATATTTTTAAATGTGAGAAATTTTAAGGAAAACAATAGATTCAAGTTATGGAAAACATACTTATAAGAGTTCCACTATTATCTACTTGTGGGTTTCCCTGGTGGCTCAGTTGGTAAAGAATCAAAGCAGGAGACCTAGGTTCAATCCCTGGGTCAGGAAGATCCCTGGAAGAAGGGAATGGCAATCCACTCCAGTATTCTTGCCTGGAGAATCCCGTGGACAGAGGAGCCTGGTAGGCTATATTCCAAGGTGTTGCAAAGAGTCAGACATGACTGAATGACTAACAGAGATTATCTACTTATATTTGTAGATATTAAAGGGTCATTGATCTGTTTATAAATTCTCCAAGTTACATTGCAAGTTTTGAAGTGTAAGCATTTTCTGAAAAGCTGTAATAGAACTTTGATCAAGTATGTTTGATAATCTTCTGGAATGTTCCAGGTAAGGGTTATTTATAGTATAGAGAGAACTAACTTTAAAAGGGACTGATACTTTGACAAAAATATAATTTGTTTGTAAGGTGGTTGTGTACAGAGCAAATTCAGAGTCTGTCCTGCTAAGGAGATAAAAGTTGCTTTTGAAAGACTTGGGATTTAACAACAAAAACAAAAAGAATAGAAAAATATTAGCAGTAAATTTAAATCTTCTAATTATTTTTTTTAATATCATTAAAAGTTATGAAAGAAATGTTCAAAGATTCTAAACATTAATTCTTTTATGGTTAGGTTTTGCTGTTTTTATGGACTTCCCTGGTGACTCAGTTGGTAAAGAATCTGCCTGCAATGCAGGAGACCCAGGTTCAATCCCTGGGTTGGGAAGATCCCCTGGAGAAGGGAATGGCAACCCACTCCAGTATTCTTGCCTGGAGAATTCCATGGACAGAGGAACCTGGTGGGCTACAGTCCAAGGGGTTGCAAAGAGTTGGACATGACTGAACAACTAACACAGATTTTGCTGTTCTAAGATAGTGCTTTATGTGATGTAATTCTCCCTTTGTGAACAATTAAGGCAATGTTCACACTTTAAAGCTAATTTTTTTGTACAAATAGACTAATTATTATAGGATTTTGTAATGTTCAGTTATTCATTATCCCAAACTTCAAAAAGAAAAAAAAAAATCTATATGTCTTATATGGCTTCTCTGGATCAAAAATCTCATTTCAAATCTCTAGGACATTTAGATGTGTCTCTGTTTATAGAGGTGTCAGGCTGGCAGGAAAGGCAACACTGGTGTTGTTTTCTTTCAGATGTCTTTAGGATAGGGTTAGCTATAGCTTCTCTCAATAGTAATGTGTCTGACTTCTCTAGAAACATGTCTGTTCCTACTGATACCAATAGGATGTGGTAAATGGCTTTGGGAAACAGATTGCTGACATATTTATGTAGATTTGTTTAGAATATTAAATTGGTATATTGATTTACCAATCGGAAATTTTGCCAAATGCATTCAAGACTTTTTGCAAGTCTGACTTGAGGAGAAACAAATGATGTTCTTTTACTATGATACATCATTTTCTTTAGATATTTTCATTTCTTCCTACCCCACCAGGAGAAGGCAATGGCACCCCACTCCAGTGCTCTTGCCTGGAAAACCCCATGGATGGAGGAGCCTGGTAGGGCTCCATGGGGTTGCTAAGAGTCAGACACGACTGAGCGACTTCACTTTCATGCATTGGAGAAGGAAATGGCAAGCCACTCCAGTGTTCTTGCCTGGAGAATCCCAGGGATGGGGGAGCCTGGTGGACTGCTGTCTATGGGGTCGCACAGAGTCGGACACGACTGAAGTGACTTAGCAGCAGCAGCAGCAGCAGCAGCACCCCACCCCACCAGGAACATTAAGATAGAGTTAAAAATGGTAAAATACACACACAGAGTAATAGAGCATGAATTTACTTGCCTTCCTTATCATGATAAGGCTTACAGAGAAGGAGATACAGGGTGAACAAGCACATAGGGTGGTAGTTAGCCAAGATCTGGCAGGTGAGCAGAGAACTGAAATAAGTCAAAACCTAAAGGTTGAGTTAATCAATGGATGAGAAGGACAGTGTTTTAGAAGGGAACACATTTGCAAGTGGATTTAGACTGAAAAATGGCAAAGATGGGCTAGAGAGGAAAAAAGGTACCAGGTCAGGGAGACCATGTCGATGTTATGGCAGCTGGACTTTATGACACTGGAGAGCCACGGAAGCATCTGAAGCCCTGTAATGTAATTGTTCTGCATTTCAGAAAGTCCATCCTGTCAGTCGGGTGGAGAATAGACAGGGAGGGGCAAGAATGGATGTTGGGCAGAGAGTTTAAGGAGCCAGGAATCTCTGCAAGAGAGAGACTTGAACTAGACAGGGGTGGTGATGATAGAAAAAAAGCAAATAAAGAAATATTTGAGATGTAGAGCAATAATAGAACTTGTTGAATAATTTAAGATAGGTAACACATGAGAGAAAGTAGGGTAGAGCCTGAGGTCTGGAATAAACAACCGAGAGATCACAGGAGGAGGGATAGATTTTTGAGATTAATTAAATTTACTAAATCCTGAGTTTAATTGTTTAAATGTTGAGTTTTACTTGTCTGATTATGTCCCCAAAGGCAGTTAAAGCATACATCCAGGGATCAGATAACTGATCTTAGGTAAAGAAAAATAAAGGTGTAAAAGCACTTCTGATTTCTAGATAAGAATTTCATGACAGAGGAGACTGGCAGGCTACAATCCACGGGGTCGCGAAGAATTGGACACGACTGAACAACTACTATTTGCATCAAACACAACTGTGGAAAACCCACATATTTAGCATATGTCCTGGGTTTTTCATCTTTGAAACAAAGTTTTAGTATTTTATTAAAAATAGTTTTTAAATGGAATTTTTATTTTTAAAAGAAAACATTTGTGGTCAAAAAATTGTTTTTAATGTAATATATTTTAACACTCCCTTTTACTTCTCAGGAGGTGTCATTTGAATAGTTTTTATGGTCACCGTCTTGGTGCCCAATAGAATGTCTGTATGTGGCAGACACTCAGCCACAGTTTGAACTTATCCAAAAAGTGTTAGTGCAGATAGTGTGATTTTATTGGAATAGTGATGCATTAAGATGAAGTTAATGTCCTATGAATTATCCTTGTACCATGTTTGGTCTTTGATGGGAACATTGCTAGTTTTTGATTTTTTTTAGGAAAAGGAACACAAATTAATTGTAAAAAAATTGTTAACTTTTCCCTGTATATTATTTGAGATTCACAGCATTATTGTTAAATTGGAAGTTTGAAATAATACATATAGAAAATTATTTTTGTAAAAAATAGTCTATTGAGGTATAAATAATGTCAACATTACTTTTTAAATATTATACAGGAAGACAACCAAAGAAACTACCTACCCTCATACTATGTGTACAGAAAACCCACTTTCTATGGATATTTTTGTATGTGAAAAATTGTATGGACTTTTATAAATATTGTTTCTAACACAATTCTATATTTGTAAATTAATTTATAATGTGAACTGGGATGATTTTTTTTTTCCCCAAGAAAGCACACTGCATGCTGGAAATCACATAAAATCAACTTGAAGTGGGATGAAAAAAAAAAAAAAACACCCCACATATTGGCTCCACCCTCAGGAAACTAACAGTAAAGTGGAGAAACAAATACACATCAATATCTGTGCACAAATACTGTGTACAAATATCAAACCTACACATAAATATTTCATTGTAAATGCCAGCAAGGTATAAAGAGTAGATTTATTATAAAAAGCTATAAAAGTGTGAAGCAGGTGAACTTGTATCTCTGAGATCTGGGAACCCCTGTCTCAAGATGTCAACACTGATTTAAAATCTGAAGAATAAGCAGGAGCCCATAAGGCCTGGAGTGTGAGCGAGCAGTCCCGACAATAAAATAGCAAGAGCTAAGGACCCACTGTGTGAAGGACCAGGGCCTGTGCCCTGACTACTAGATTTAACCTGAAACTGTATTTTAGAATGAGAGTGATCTAAGCTTTCAGGAATTTTAAAAAAGTAGAACTGATTTATTACTCTTGGCAACCCACTATGTGGGGAGGGCAGACCTATATCCTAGGGTAGACAGAGATATTGGAGATTAGTACTCATCTGTTTCAGTCAGAGAGGTCATTATGGGGATATGACCTTATTGTTTATTAATTTGTTAAAAACTTATTAATGCCATTACATACGTGAGATCCTATGGGGGAGAATGGGTGCCATATTATTCTTTTTAAAAGTTATTATTGTTTTGAGGGATAATTTATATGTTCATTCATTTTAAGCATGTAATTGAGTGTTTGGTAACTTTATAAGTTGTTACATTGGTATTTAACTTTTTTTTTTTAAACATGAATCAATGCAGTTTTGCTTCTTTGGATGGTAATGGATGCTCTGTTATACCTGGCTGAACTATGAGTTGTCCTCCTGGTGAAGTCTTAACTAGGGACAATGCCAGGTGCTAGACTATTCTTTCCAGGAGGAAATAACACGACAAGTGCTCAGTTGAGCAGTGAAAACAGAAGAAAGTCACATATTTTATTAAGTCACATTTTAAGTGCTAATTAAAGACTCTACATATCATTCCTCTTCCTGTTATTGTTTTCTTTCAATACACAATTAAGACAAACTTACTCTGGTACCAGTGTTCAAAGATGTTGCTGATTCAGAAGCTCAGAGTGTATTGGTTTGTGGTGATTGTTTAATGTACTCTGTTCATCTGTAGATAAGAAAAGCAGCCACGTGGAAAAAAATTGTGTTCAATGTCTCACAGGGGGATGATTGGTGACAAAACTGAGATTTAAATGCCAATTCTCAAGCACAGGCAAGGGTTTCCTACAGTGACCATATCACCTATCCTTGAAGGAAAAATGTAGTTCAAGAGGACTTTTTGCCTCAGATTCAGGGTAAAATGCCTGATGAGTAATTTGCTCTTGAAATCTGAGTTTAATGAAGTCTTCATGTGTAGTGGTCTAGAATATAACTGCCCAGATACTTCCTCTCCTGCTTTAGAGCAAAACAGTGTGGCTGGTGCTTTAGATTAGGAAGCAATGCTTCTTTTCATATTTACCAAAAAACAGAATTATCAAAATGAGTATGTACTTTTTTCTGTTTTAGATGTAATCCATGTGGTTTGTGCGTTTTTTTTTTTAATAAAATTTTCTACCTTTTGGTTCAAAAGGTACAGATAATTATGAAGGTATTATAGGGGAGCACATCGTATGTGTGAGTAACAACACAAAGTTACTCTTTGTGTTGTTCTTTCTCAGATATGCTAGAAAATAAACACTAATGGACTCACTGATGAATGACTTGACTAACTCCAAGGGAAATAAAATCACTTCATTTGTTGGTGAATTGTCTTACTTAGTTTATGCAATATATAAACGTACATTTGAAAGAAAGTGAAAGTCGCTCAGTTGCGTCAGACTCTCTGCGACCTCGTGGACTATATAGTTCATGGAATTCTCCAGGCCAGAATACAGGAGTGGGTACCTTTCTCTTCTCCAGGGGAATGTTCCCAACCCAGAGATCGAACCCCGGTCTCCCACATTGCAGGCAGATTCTTTACCAGCTGAGCTGCCAGGAAAGCCCCAAATGTACACTTGTCCATCAGTATTTCAAAAATGTCATTAAACATTCAGATTTTAACTGAGTAAGGTCATCACAGCATAGATCATCTTTTTCTTTGGTGTTTTACATGGGGTGCTTTTTGTGTTGAAATTTCATATGCCAACTATATGTACAGTCATCTAGTATTTTCTCCAATGTAAGTCTTTTAATATGTTAAAAGACAGTTTTCATTGGTTTTGATATTACAATGGCATTTCATATTTGACCTTTTTTTTTTTCCAGAAAACTCACAGCAACATACATTGAAAAAAAGATTTGCCATTCCATATATGTGCTGTTTGTTTTAATCTGACCAATTTAGAAAATGTGAACGTCTTTTAAACAATCACTATATTTGTGTGTCACATATATTATTCTTTATCTGAAAGGTATAATAATTAGAGGATTCTTACTGTCCTTGTGAAGTCAATTAGAGTCTTTTTATTTTTTCTTTCCTGTGACTCTTTATTTCATAACTAGTGTGACAAATGTGGCTTAAAATAACAGTCGTACTATTACTAGTGGACAATGTGCTGGGAGTGGCAGTGCTGTTAACAGAAAAATGTCACAGAGCGCTCATTTCCCTCTGATTCAGTGCAGTGGTGGGTACAGGAAAAGTTGTAATAAAAAGAATAATGGAATGGCTAATATTATAGAGGAGTGGAATTTTACTTTGATTTATTGAAAAGATAACACACTAATAAGCATCTAATTAATAACTATTCACAAAACATAATTGTTGGGCTTCAAATTATTCTTTCACTATAAGCTAATCAAGATTTTAGAAACAATTCAAATTAATGGAAAAATACACTTTGCAAAATTAATGGTTACTCAGATTTAATAATAGTTTGAAAATGGCAGAAAATAAAAGCATGCAAAGAAACTAAATATCTGTATAATATCAAACAAATTTCAAGCTGTTTTAATAGCCATTACTCAAAAATTTGATTAAGATCGTGCATATTATGATTATCAGAAAATTATCATGTACTACTGAGCTGGAAACACAAAATGATCCGTGATCCCTAATAGGATTTTATTATCTGTGTCATTAACATTACCAAGAATCCAAATTCATTATGTTTGCAACATTTGGGAAGAAAAACACATGATATAAGTGTGCCCCCAAGTGGCTATAGGCCATTGTAAAAATGTAGAAAAATTCCTAAATGTTTTGAATGAGGGCCTTAGCTGGTTATATTCTCCAGTAAATCCTGGCTCTACCTTAGGCAGAGGAGTGATGGTTATAACCCTCCCCTTAGGCAAATTGTTATTTCTCCTATTTTTAAAGTTATTCCAAGTTAGAGAATGCATAATTCTCCTATAGTTTTTACAAATATTTTGTTTTTAGTAGATACACATTTATCAACCTTTCTACATGTGGCGTAGCACTGTGAAAACACATTAAGTCAACAGAAAAGATTATTTTTTTCGCTTGTATACATAGTGTTTGATTATGTTAAGCCTGAGTAATTCTCTGTCGAGTATTTAAAAATACCTTTTGTGTTTAAAATAGGATATTGGATTGAGTAAGAAAATGTGTATTAGGATAGGCTCACGGCCTATAAAAGTAGTGAGCCTATTTTTGTGATATACACAAAAACTGTTAATTGTTTATAAATGTTGTTAATCAGTAGGATATTGGATATCTATAAGTTATGTTGTAGATTTCACAGAATTTGAAACCCCCTTTCCATAGACCTTCTTCATAGAGTTGCCAACTTTTGTATTGTGACACAAAGATATTACCCAATTAATACTCTTCTTCATTTAACTCTCCAGTCACTAGTTCTAAGAGGCAAAAGTTTATTTGTTGATCAGTTCATGCTTCTGGAAGAACTCTGCAAGAACTAGTTATTAGTGACTCTATTAGATGTAAGCCCACACCAGATTTCTGAGGCAGTGCAGTGTGTATACAATTGGACATATGTTAGAGAGTTATGAGTTGGGGGTATTAAAAATCTAAGACAAGCAGGGTTATAAAACATTGTCAATCAGGAAGAAAAGACACAAATAACAGAAAAGGAAAATATCATTATAATCACATTTGAATTTTTGAATGACAAATACTACTTCCTTGAGATAGTATGAAAGCAAAAACACTAACTATACAGTTAAAATATTGGATTTTCAGTTGCAATAGAAGTTTTGAGTCTAATCAATTGTAACATTTCTAGTCTCAAGGTGAGTTTCTTCTAGCTGAAGTGTAACTTCCTGTTTCCCATTCTGTTACTTTGTTTAACCTCAAATTCTTTGTATCCACTTTTGTGAAGAAAAATTTTTTTAAATTTAATTATAGAATTGGAAGGAACAGAACAGTTTTTAAAAAGATAAACCCAACTGACCTCCAATGGCACCCCACTCCAGTACTCTTGCCTGGAAAATCCCATGGACGGAGGAGCCTGGTAGGCTGTGGTCCATGGGGTCGCGAAGAGTCAGACATGACTGAACACTTCACTTTGACTTTTTGCTTTCATGCATTGGAGAAGGAAATGGCAACCACTCCAGTGTCCTTGCCTGGAGAATCCCAGGGACGGGGGAGCCTGGTGGGCTGCCGTCTATGGGGTTGCACAGAGTCGGACACGACTGAAGCGACTTAGTAGTAGTAATAGTTTAACATATATTTTTAAAGGTCTCAGAACAAGATTTCATAAATAAATGATAAATATTAATTTTTTGCTAAGATCAAAATGAGTTATATATTTTTAAAAGGCCATTTTTGACCTTACCCTTTCTACCTATGTTATCTAAAATAGGAACTGTAAGTATAAGTCAGAGTCAAAATATAAATTATAATAGTAATGCTATTTCAAAAAATTACTTTCTGGAACATTATCTTCACACTGATAGAGAAAAATAGATTAAAGTAGAACAGGAGAACAAAAAGACAAAGTAGTGGATAAAATGATAGTATTTGTAATCTTAATTTAAAATCTCGAAGCATTATATAGCTCCTAGTAAAATGTGGACTTGTTTAATAGATAATGGTTTTCAGCCAGAAAAATTTATTGAGTGCCTGAACTAAATGATTTCTTGTGCATTGTTTGTCCTTGTTATCTTAGGCTCCTTAATAACTTGTATTTTGCAAAGAAATTTCAAATTAGTTGTTCTTAATATAACATTTCTATTTGATCATATTTATTGATAACTCCTTGTGTTTTTGAAAATAAAGCCAGAAATGCTCTTGTCAAGGTTACTCACTGAATGGGGATCATTCTTACGTGCTTAGGTTGGAAATGTATTATAGAACAGTGAAGCAATGACCCTGAGACAGGGCTACCTAAATCTACCAGAGCTACCTATTGGCAAATTGCTTAATTTATATTCCTTTCATCTCATCCAATTATCTAATCTAATTAGCTCTCTTTTCAGAGTAATTATAGATCTTATGCACTGCTCTCCTATCCTGACCTATATATCACCTTCAAAAGTGGATAAGTTAAATATCAGACATGTTTTAAAAATATATGTTGTTAAGTGATGCGCACTTTAAAAAAGGAAAAAAAAAAGTCATCTTTTCTGTTCATAAATAATGATTGTGTTGGTAATGCACCAAATAATCTTTTAAAGAGTAGGCTTTGACCACTAGCATGCCATATAACATTAGAAAGGAGCAGATGCTACGAACTAGAAGCTCAGTTTCTCTTCTAAAATAATCTCCTAATTATTTACTCTTACTTCCTACTTCTTATTCACAAAGTTAAAACACACTAGTGCTAAGATATTTAATTATTTTTTTTTTCTCTTGCGGTCACGATGTATTGTCCTCAAACCATTAATTGTAATAATGTTCCACGCTGCTCCGAAATAAAATGGGGGAGAGGAGTACTCCACTTAGGATGACTCTTCAGCCTGAGCAGTCTTACACTGTCTTGATCACACATGGTGTGTGGATTGGTACAGTTGGATTGGTACAAAAATACGTTATTGAAATCCTCAATTCTAAAGGTAAATTCAGCATTAATACTTTTTCCTTCCTATGGAAAAGTAGCAGATAAAATTGTATGCATTTCTTTGGCATGTGTAATCTCCATCAAGAGGTACATGTATAGTGAACATTTCATTTGCACTGGTTGAAAAGGAGTAATTGACCAATAAAACGCCACATATATCATCTTTGAATGTTTCTATGGTATAGGCACAGATACGTTATCAGCAAAAATGAATGCCTCTCAAATTCTGGCCAATGGAAATAATATAGAAGACATTGTTTTTCCCCCCATTGTTCTATGGTTTTAAAATAGGCCACAATGCAGAATTTACTTCCAAGAAAATTCAGTGTCACTGATATGTACAGTAAGAGTGCTACCACAATGTATCAGTTTTCAGAACTGAAGGCATCAGACACCCCCAATCCTTGCTACCTCAAATAAAGCTTACCAAAGAAAGGTGGCAATACATTAAAATGTTTGTGTGAAAATTTTTGCCTTACAACACTAGTTATTCAAGTTAGTATCTATTAAAACTAAACATATCACACAGCACCTTTTATATCTTGAAAAGTGTACAGGAGCAGGAGTGGAAGAAAAAACGCATTAATTAGAAAAGCCCACAGTCTTTCAGATTCTCTTTGATTATTATATCTGTAACTGCATCAAACACGAACTTGACATTTTGAGTGTCTGTGGCACAGGTCATGTGGGAATAAATTTCCTTATCTTCTTTTTTTAAATTCAGATCTAGAAACTGGTTCTTGATGTAATTCCCTGCATCTTCAAATGTATTTGGACCTTGTTAAAAAAAAAAAAGGTAAAGAAGTAAACCGTGATTGCATTTAAAAAGCGTACAATTATAAATAATCTTTAGAATTTTACTGTGTGTGCTGTTTGATGTGCTCAGGATTAAAAAATCAAAATGGCAATGGCTAATTATCAGGGATTTATAGAAAATCTACTTTGTGTTGGAAACTATGCTTACCCTATTGAGGGTTTCAAGTGGTTAAAATGTAACCTCTGCAGGAAAACATCAAAATATAGTGGAACTACTAACATATTTGGGGCCTCCCCTGGGGGCTCAGTGAGAAAGAACCCACCCACCAATACAGAAGACGTGGGTTCGATCCCTGAGTCGAGAAGATCCCCTAGAGAAGGAAATGGCAACCCATTCCAGAATTCTTGCTGGGAATTCCCAAGGACAGAGGAGATTGGCAGGCTACAGTTCCTGTGGTCGCAAAAGTGTCAGGCATAACATAGTGACTAAACAACAGCAACAACTAACGTATTTATACACCAAAGTGAGTAAGAAAGCCTAGACGTAAGTCAAAGACTATGCTTGTAAACATGTGCATGCGTATTAATATGAACTAAAAAGAACGGAAATTGAAGATGAGTGGAATACATAATGAGGTAGTTTTTGAGCTGGACTTTGAAGGTAGGTAGGAGAGAGAAGAAAAAATTGTGTGAATGAAACTGAAAAAGTAATAGGCATGTACTGTAAGATTCCAGCTATATAACATTCTGGGGAGGGCAAAAGTATAGTAATAGTAAAAAGAACAGTGGTTGTAAGGGCTGGAGGTAAGGGAAAGGACATGAATAGGTAGATCCCAGGGAGTTTTAGTGTAGTGACACCATTCTGGGTAACACGAGAATGCTGGGTATCTGACATGCGTTTGGTATTACCCATCAGACTGTGTAACACAGAGTTTATTCTGATGTAAAATATCATCATGGACTTTGGTTAATAACATATCAATATCTGCTCATCAGTTGTAACAAAATAAATGTATGACACCAAGTCAAGGTGTTTTAATAGGGCAAATGATGGGAGCTGACCAGAGAGGAAATACATGAAAACTCTCTATTTTCTGTTCACTTTTTCTATCAACTAAAATTGCTCTAAGAAATTAAGATTATAACTTATTGGAACACATAAAGTGCTTAATTATGATTCTATATTTGATTTGTAACAATCAATACAACATTCATGTAATTATACTTAATTACATGACAAATATATAAGCATATAATTAATATTTATAAATAAAAAAGCTATAAGCAGTCATTATAGATTAGCCTAAGTAGCTATTTTGACAAAGTGCCACAACCCTAGTACATCTGGGCTACCCACATATCTAAGTGGTAAACTAGATTTATAACTTAAGCTTGAACTAAGGCACTCAGTCATGTCCAATTCTTTGCGACCCCATGAACTATAACCCATCAGGTTCCTCTGTCCTTGGGGATGCTCCAGGCAAGAATACTGAATGGGTTGCCATGTCCTCCTCCACAGGATCTTCCCAACCCAGGGATTGAACTCAGGTCTCCTGCATTGCAGGCGGATTCTTTACCAACTGAGCCACCAGGGAAGCCCATATTTGTGTTTAAACCATAAATATCTCCATCTAACACAGTTTCATTAACAACAGAGCATATAACTATTTACCAAAAAAAAAAAAAAAAAAAAAAAAACAGTCTCCAAAAAAAATACAACCCTTCTAGAGAACCTGACATTTATAGTCAATAGCAAACAGGGTCAGTACTAAAACTCTAGGAGATAGGAAAACTGGAAAAAAAAAAAAAAGCTGTCACTATTCTCAAATTGATTCAAGATATTCCTCTGGAAACTTAATTCTGACTTTGAAGAGTCACTGAGATCTAGTACAGCATTGCAAAGTTTCATTGGGAAATATCTGAAAGATGCCAATTTGAAATAAAATTTATACTCATCATAATTTTAAGATAATATAGTTTGCAATGCCATTTGATACATTATATGGAGTCTCAGCCCTGTTTGGCCTAACCACTTCCCCTTTGTTCATTAGAGCTTTGCTTTAATGCAGGCAATGTAGAGAGGGTTTCCTCTTTTATTTGTAAAATTCATTCCAATGTGGATCATACACATGACTCAAAAAGTATCATAAGCCTCAAAACTCCTAAGTATTATACATCAAGGTCCAGATAGAAAAGTGTACCTCTATACAAGAATTTACTACTTTGGAATTAAAGGAAAAGAATCTTACCAGTATACTCTGGAAAGCAGATACTAAGATGCACTTTGGTAACTTTTTCTTGAAAGAGATCTTTTTTATTGAGAAACAGGACAATGGAGGTGGTTGCAAAGTACTTGTGATTACAGATACTGTTGAACAGGTGAAGGCTTTCATGCATTCTGTTCTGTTAGATATAAAAGATGAAAATGTGTGGGATTGTTGTTTGCAAGATACAAAAGGTGGGGATTATGAACAAGGATCTAGAAATAGCATCTGTCTTTGGAAGTTCTTAACTGAGTTGGGGAATGGGGTAGTCATATTGGAAATCACAAATGCTTATTTTTTATCTCGATCTTGTCTTCCTTTTAGACTTACCACTTCTTCATCTTCCACCAGAACCATGTCGTAGGCACTAAGTGCAGCACAAAATATAATGCATGTAACTCCTTCAAAGCAGTGAATCCATTTCTTTCTTTCAGATCTCTGTCCACCTACATCAAACATTCTTTAAAAAAGTAAGGATAACAGAAAAATGAATCTTGCAAATATCCTCCAAAATTTACATTAAGATGAACATTTGGAATTATAAATGAATGCTCTCATATGCTTAAAGGTAGTCTTTTAATTTTTATTGATTATGAAGTAAGACTTATTCAGGTAACTTGCAGCTCAAGGACTACAGAAAAAGAGAACTTTTATTTAGTTTTTGGTTTTCATGCAGGCATCCCAGGTGGTGCTAGTGGTAAAGAACCTGCCTGACAATGCTGGAGATGTAAGAGGCATGGGTTTGACCCCTGAGTTAGAAAGATCCCCTGGAGGAGGGAATGACAACCCATTCCAGCATTCTTGCCTGGAGAATCCCCTCGGACAGAGGAGCCTGAAGGGCTAGAGTCCATAGGGTCGCAGAGAGTCAGACTGAGGCGACTTAGCATGTATTTACACAGGGTGGAGTAAAATAATTCACATACTGACTTTGAGCAACTGGGAAATTTACAGCAGTTTGAAGTTTTAGTAAGATATCTGTTGGCCTTAGAGATTTTGATCAAAGACCATCTGTATTCTTAAATCACTAGAGCCCAGAGAAGATTGAAAGTTGTCATAGTTCTGATGCTACAAGTCTTGCTTGTTCGCTGAGCTCCTCCTACATTCATTCATTCATTCATTTGAACAATTATCATCTGCCTGCTATGTACTCGACACTGTGCTAAGCCTGCTGACACAAAGATAAAAAGATACAGTCACTGTCTTCAATGAGCTTGCTGTCTTGCAAAGAGAAAAATAAATTATTATAATATTTTTTAATAAATATTCTCATTTGTTGTTGTTGTTCAGTCACTAAGTCATGTCTGACTCTTTATGACTCCATAGACTGCAGCATGCCAGGCTCCCCAGTCCTTCACTGTCTTTCGGAGTTTGCTCAGATTCATGTCCATACATATATATATATATATATATACACATACTAACATAGAAGGTTAAATATGAGCCTAGAGGATGATTTAAGTCACCTTGAGTGATCATGAAACTTAAAGGAAATGTTAGAAAATTTGGTCCTCCCTCTGGTTTTGTGTTTTGGTAAAAAGCACCAATGTGGACAGAGAAACTCAATAAAGAAGCTAGGAATCCTTTGTAATCCCCCTCTTTCCCTTATCTTCCATGTGGTGCACATGTGAAATGCAGTTTCTAATTCATCCACTCCTTTGAAACTCCTCTCTTGCACAAGCCACCACGGTTTCTCACCAGGGATACTATAGAAATGTTCTAATTGGTCTCCCTGTTTCTAAAAGCTCTAAAAACAAATTCTCACAGCACTCAGAATTTTATCCTAATGTAAATCTTATTATACCACTTTCCTGCTTACAATTTTTCAAAGGCTTCTTTTCCCCTTAGTGTATGCTCAGTGACTTCAGTTGTGTCTGACTCTTTGTGACCCTGTGGACTGTAACCCACCAGACACTTCTGTCTATAGGACTTTTATGATGAGAATACTAAAGTGGGTTGCCATGTCCTCCTCCAGGGAATCTTCTGACCTAGGGATTGAATCCACGTCTCCTGGATTTCCTGCATTGCAGGTGAATTCTTTACTACTGAGCCACCAGGGAAGCCCTTAGCATCAAACACAAACTATTTTTTGATGACCTCTAAGGTTCTACCTGTTTTTGTTCATTCCTACCTTTGCAAGCTTAGTTCCTACCATTCTTCTTTTCAATGCAATCCAATCACAATGCTTTTCATTCAGCTCCTTTAATATAAATCTAACTTTTTGCCATCTTAGGACTTTTGCGTAGTCCATCTCCCTTCCAGGCAACATGGTTCAGTTCCTCCTTCCATAAGACTGTTTTTTTCCTCAGTGTTCAGGTCTTAATATCAATATCGAGATTTTGCAGATAGCCACCTAGAGCATCCTTTGTAAATTGTTAACTCTTTCTGCTGCCCATTTACTTTCTGTTGTATCACTCCATTTCTTTTATAGTAATTGTCACAATCAACGACTGTGATTTATTTTTTCATATGTTTAGTAGTTATCATCTTCCTGATAGAATAGTGGTCTCATGAGGGCAGGGACCTTATCTACACTGCTGCTGCTGCTGCTAAGTCGCTTTAGTCGTGTCCGACTCTGTGCGACCCCATAGACGGCCTCCTACCAGGCTCTCTGTCCCTGGGATTCTCCAGGCAAGAACACTGGAGTGGGTTGCCATTTCCCTCTCCAGTGCATGAAAGTGAAAAGTGAAAGTGAAGTCATTCAGTCATGTCCGACTCTTAGCGACCTCATGGACTACAGCCTTCCAGGCTCCTCCGTCCATGGGATTTTCCA
Organism: Capra hircus; assembly: GCF_001704415.2. NCBI lineage: Eukaryota > Metazoa > Chordata > Mammalia > Artiodactyla > Bovidae > Capra > Capra hircus. Next base: position 79,664,942 of record NC_030811.1, read on the forward strand.
GACAAGAGTACTGGAGTGGGGTGCCATTGCCTTCTCCAAACATGCAATAAATACTTGCAAATAAATGAATAGTTTCCATGTTAATGAAATGGAGGGAGGATTTTTACCCAAAGTGCATGTCTAAGTCATCAAGGAATGAGAGAACATGGCATGCTTGAGACAATTATATTTTGGAGAATGTGAACATTATGGTAAAATATTGAAATTTATGGCCTGAGTCAGCAAATATATATTGAGCATTTATTACATTCTAAGTGTTAGATTTTCAGTCTTGAGAATCTTCTGATCTGGTTGTAGTGGTGGTAGTTGTGTGTGTGGTCTGTGTGTGTATACACGTATGTGAAATGGAGTGATCAGAAACTGCAGAGAAGATAGTGTGTAAAAAGAATGTTCCAGATAGAGGCAATAAGAGCAAAAGCAAGAGCAAAGGATTTGAGCACCCGAGAGTAAGCCTGAGGTGTTGGACCAGAAATAGACTTTCTGTCTTTTCTATTACATGAGAAGATCAGTTTTTATATTGTGGTCAATGGCAATCCACAGGTGATTTTGAACTAGGGAATTAACATTTGCTTGTGTGCTTACTGTTAGGTCACTTTGATCTGAGTTCAAATCTGAAGACAGATTTGATGAGGAAGAGACTAGAGGCAAAGGAAAAATTACAGGGCTTTCATAATAGCTTGATCCCAAGATATTAAATATTCAACACCAAGGAACACCCAACCTGTACAGATATTTCAAAGGTAATAACTTTTTTTTTTTAATTTTAAAATCTTTAATTCTTACATGTGTTCCCAAACTATTAAACATCAGTCAGCTGACTTATGGGAGATAATCAGAAGTACCACACATTGTACTTCTCTGGTGCTTAATATTTGACATATTAACCCAGTAAAGAACAGTCGTATAGAACTAAAATTCCTCAAATATGTGTGTACCAATGCAAAATCACTCCATTAAGTAGTATATTGAAAGAGAAGTTGCTCATATTATTGAAGACGATGTTTAGGAGTTCGATAGTTACATGGTTTAGAAATTTAAATTTGGTCTCAATAAAGACTATTATGGGGTTCCCTGGTAGCTCAGCTGGTAAAGAATCCACCTGCAATGCAGGAGACCCGGATTCGGTTCCTGGGTTAGGAAGACTCACTGGAGAAGGGTTAGGCTACCCACTCCTGTGTTCTTGGGCTTCCCCTGTGGCTCAGCTGATAAAGAATCCACCTGCAATGTGGGAGATCTGGTTTGATCTCTGGGTTGGGAAGATGCCCTGGAGAACGGAACGGCTACCCACTCTAGTATTGTGGCCCGGAGAATTCCATGGACTGTATAGTCCATGGGGTCGCACAGAGCTGGACACGACTGAGGGACTTTCAGTTTCACTTTCAAAGATTATTGCTGCTGCTGCTAAGTCGCTTCCGTCGTGTCCAACTCTGTGCGACCCCATAGATGGCCGCCCACCAGGCTCCCCCGTCCCTGGGATTCTCTAGGCAAGAACACTGGAGTGGGTAAAGACTATTGTAAGTGCTGCTAATTACCAAACCCTCTACAGTTTGAGACTTGCAATATAAATGGAGGAAGAGGACAGTTTTGACTTAAAGGTTATAATATGTAAAAATTAGCCAACAAATTTAATTTTTAAAATTTAGTAAACATCCTTATGGAAGCAAGGATGATAAATATGCATTCAGACTTTAAAACTTTTAGTCGACAATTATTTAAACTTCACCGTAAAGTTATAAGATAGGTACAGTTATCTCTCTAAACAGCTTGCCCAAGGCTCATTAATCCAGTTGATATTTGAGGCTGCAGGTGCCATGTTAGGTTCTTTATGTATGACAGCTATGTTGTGACTATTAAGCCTTGTTGTGAAGTTCATTAGGTCTACTTCCCTAGACTACAGGTCCTAACAAGTACATCTATCTGCTGTTAGCTGTCAAATCCTCAGCAAGTAGAGTAGAAGCATATTTGTCGTGGAGCCGCCTTTCCCCAGGTCAGAAAATACCTTTTTGTGTTGCCAAACAGATAACAGTGCAAAACTTTAAAACTTACCCCTTCCCAAGGGTTGTGTTGCATTCTTTTAATGGACCATCTGGTTATCTCCTGACTTTGATCATTTATCTTCTCTGAACTCTGCTATTGATATTAACACATATGTGTGAAAAGTAGCTATTCTCCTTTTTAGTCAAATATTTAGTTGATAAGAGGTATACGTTATGTAAGTGATCCTTAGCCCCCGGTTCTCTCTCTCAGCATATCTTACAGCCTCCCAAGGAAGGAAGGACAAAGATTAGTCTTAAGGTTTTATTCATGTTGATAAAATGGCTTCTGAAAAATCTTAGATTGCATGCTAACAATCTTCTCATTTTATGACTCACTTGATAAAACTTTTTTTTTTTCCTAATGCAGAGTGATGTTAGAGACACAGGTCCAGGGAGCATTGACCTTTTTTCTAATGCCATCTGCTGTCACTGAACTGAAATGCTCATTGGCAAAGCAGATCAGTGGCTGGAGTTTTGCTTTAATATTGATTCTCTTGGATATTACATTTTATTTTGCTGTTGTTGTGGTAATTTATTTTTTACATGTCTTTTCATGTTTATATCCTCTAAATTTTAATTGGGGCTTACTTTAGAGAAGGGAATGGCTACTCATTCCAGTGTTCTTGCCTGGAGAATTTCATGGATAGAGGAGCCTGGTGGGCTATACTACATGGAGTTGCAAAGAGTCAGATATGATGAGAAGATAACACTAAAGCATTATAATAATTGAAAAAAATGTGGAGATTCCCAAAGTGGAGCATGTAAGAAATATAAATACACACTTCATCATCACTTTTCTGAGAAAAACAATAACAGAAGTGAGAGGACCACATGTATATTTGCTGACTGAATATCTTGATTGGTTAAATATACTGGGACAATTAATGAGGTGAATGGATATGTGATGTGGCTTGAATATCCTTAATTGCCTGAATAGTCAAGATAACTAGAGCTTTGAGGACATTAGATGGAACTTTCAGTTCTCATTTTGAAAAGTTTTTTTTTTCTTTTTTTTTTTTTTTGTTGCTTGATTGACTTAATACATGTTTCCTGAAGTCTGATATTTAAGAAAGGATTCTTAAAAAAATATTAAAATGCGTTTAAATGCCTGACATGTATGATGTAACTAAAAATTCACAGGTCAGGGTTTTAAGCAACAATTGAGCATCAATTATTTGTTAACTGCCCATGGTATTAGTATAGGGCAAGCCATCAGACTTTTATGGCTTTATGTTAAACAGTTGGCTAAGCAGTTGAGTTTTATAGTCCATTTTAGACAGTTGGAAAACTATTGACCTTTACTAATTTATGTTAAACAATTGGCTAAATATGGAGGAGGGCATGGCAACCCACTCCAGCGTTCTTGCGTGGAGAATCCCATAGATAGAGGTGGGCTACAGTCCATAGAATTGCAAAGAGTTGGACATGACTGAAGGGACTTGAACACACAAAATATTTAACTACATGAGATTATTCATACTTCATATTAGAATAGGTTATTATGAAATAATAGACCCTTTATATACTTTCAAAGTCATTGCATAGTCTAGGATAGCTATAATGCTATTGCAGCTAATTTCTTGTAAGATGTCTTTGCTCATCCTATAAGCATGTGACTTTCTTGGAAAAACAACAATTTCTGACATCCTTTATGTATTTGACCACAGAAAAATAAGATCTACCTGAGTAGAAATTTATTTTAAGCTCTTGTGTTGAATGGGATGTATACAACATATTTGACTATATCAGAATTGGTATAACTTTTTAAATTTTATCTTTCTATTGACGTATAGTTGACATACAAAATTATACTATTTCATGTTACAACCTAGTGATTTGATATTTATATACGTTGTAAATTGATCCCCACAAAAAATCTAGGTATAAGGTCCTGAGGTGGCTACCTGAGTCGGGGCCACCAGGTGTATCTGTGTTTCCACTGCATGTCTTAGCAAAGGAGCTTCACTAAGTCTTTCCCTGGTGCCCAGTTCTGAAAATAAATTAGGGCAGATGCTGCAGACAGAAAGAATATGCACCGAGGTCATTCTAAATCCCTTAACTGCTTGTTATTAAAAAACAGAATCAAAAGAATTAACCACCATAAGGTAGCCTGGGGTCGCTAAACTCCCATAATTGTTAATATCATTATATATTTCCTACTAAATTTGTGTGTAACTTAAAATGCCTACAGAAGAGTTCTCTGATTATTGAATAATATAATGCTTAAAGTCATTAAAGTAAATTCTATCATGAGAATAAATTAGACATCATGGTATATAACTTATAATTTTGATAACATTAGCCATTGAACATACCTGTAACAAAAGTATAGTTATACATGATTTATTGCTTTGTGAGATCTAATAAAGAATAACAAACCTAAGCTGGGCTACAATTGCTTGATAGACAACCAGAGACACTCCTAAGCTGTCTCATGTTCCAACAGAAATGAATGTACTGGGCATGATTTAACTTCAAATTCAAAACAATTATAATTTATTTTGTATCATAGATTGGGTAAATCTATGATATTGTTGAAAATAGTTACAATTACGAAATCTAAATCTCTACATTGTGATAGCTGCTGACCTCTTTTTCCTAGCTTCCATATAGTTTTATCTCCTTTCAATTATTTTAATCATAGAGCAATAGGAAGAAAGGACTTCTCTATAACTGATAACTCAAGTGTAAAAGGGTTCACATTTGCATTGCATTTTCTATTTACATAGTAACTTCTGTAAAGAGAAATAATTTTACCAGTTTGACAGCTGAAGATTCTGGTATGATAAAAAAACACTCCAAGGTAATTTGCATTAAATTAGGTGATACATGAAGATGATACAGTGCATTGACAGAGAGAATTTTTTCATTTTGATGTTCCTGTTTAAAATTCTACAGTCTTGAATTTAATATGTAAATTAACTTTATCTTTAAAAGTTTTAGGATGATTTATGCTATGTGAATGCAAATCAGTGCTAATGTAAGTACCTAGGCACTTACCGAAATGAAGTTGGAAGGTACTTTATCTTAATACTTTCTATTTTAAAATACTATGATATTTTACACTGTGAATGCCTGTGTACTTTTGGATAATCCTATTTAGTACTTCAAAAAAAAAGTGATTTAGCTGTGAGAATTTATTAAGGGATTAATTATCTCAATTGCTGTGACTATTTAAATAATTTGAAATATTTTTAATGATTTAAAATAGTTCCTTAAAAGTATCTATAACTGTGTTTTTTACACTTTATAGTAAAATTTGAATTTTTTCAAAATTTCATTGCTTAAATATTATTTCTAGAGAAATTCCCTACATTCTTTTCCTCATAAATGATGTCCTTAATTACACATCCTCTTGAGCCAGAGAGAAAGCAAAAGCTAGTAAGAAAACAAAAGAGCTCAAACCCTGTTTTAGTGGGTGGGAAAGAGGTAGTGGTTGCATACTATAGAAAATGTTAAGACTCAAAATGAGTCTTAATTGAGCTTCAGTCCAATTCACAAATATCTTACATTTTAGCATTGCTACTGTATGAAGAATTAGCAAGACCTTTCTCATTCCTTCATATGAGCCAACAATATAAGAAAGTATTACTTATACAACTTAAAATGCTTTACAGAATTAACCACAGAATTAGAAAAGGAAAGGAAAATGATGTACCAATGGAAGTCTAGTGTCCTAATGCAAATGCTGTATTCTACTTGGTTTTTTAAAATGTATGGATAATGATATTACTTGGTACTGAGTGAACTTGATGTTTCAGGAAATGATGATTTCCTGAGCTTTTGTGTGTTCATTGGCAGTTTCACACACACCCTCCTTTTAGGAGCACAGACTTGTGAGGTGCCAAAGAGCCCTGGCAAGGGACTTGATCTCCCCAGTGGGCTGTCTTTTTATCCCTCTTCCCTCTTCTCTCTGAAGGGAATTATGGATGACCAGCAACATTGGAAGAAGCACTTAATCTACAGGACAAGAGTGGTTTCCAGCCCAATTTACCTCATAACCCGTCAGGGTTGAGCAGTGTAAGAAGTATGGTTTTTAAAGTTAGAAAGATAGCCATTTTAATCACATTTCTCGCATTTCTGTGTGTGATCTTGGAGAAACCTTCTACCTGTTTTCAGCCTCCATTTTTGACTCTTTGTCTTACGTAAGGATAGCAATACCCATTCATCATATTACAGTAAGGGTGTAAAGACCGTGCTCATCGCTGCTGGGCACAGTACATTTATTCCTCCAGGCAGGATTAAGGCTGACTGAGTGCCTGCTCTGAGTTAGTCACTATGTAATCACAGGAGATACAGCTGTAAGCAAACATGGCCCCTGGCCTTCTGGACCTCAGATCACATGAAACAAAAAGAGCAAACTGATAAACAAGTCAGCTTCATGTAGTGGTAAGTTCAAAAGAGAAAATGGTGTAATATCAGTTGCGTAATGATACCGGCTCACGTTGGTGTGGCTGGAAAGAACTGTCTGTGTATCTTCCCAGTTCTACATTTAGTGTCGTCGTGTTTGTAAGCTGAACATGGCTATTGTTAGGGTGTTTACACCCAAGAAATCCTCAAGGGCCAAAAATCAGTCTGAACCCCCTCCACCCCTGGGGGCTTGTGGTTACATATTTACCCACACTCTGCAGGATATAGTTATAACAGGGACATTTAGGGATGGTTAATAGATAAGGTGGTCAAGACTCCATGAGGGGACAGTGTTTGATTGGGAAACTTAATAAGAAGGGGCCAGTTCTTGCAGAGATCTAGTGTCAGAGCATTTTAGTTAAGAACAGTAAGTGCAAAGACTCTAAGACTTAGGATGTTCAAGGAACAGAGATATAAAAAAGATAATTTATGCTAGTGAGCATTTCTGACAAGATACTAGATTGTTTGATGTGGTAAAGAAAAACTAGGGTTGGGAGTTTCTAGATGTTCAAGATGTGACGTTAATTCTCAAAACTGAGCCAGTTTTAATAATAAGACAATTTAGGATCCAGAAAATTCCATTAGCTTTACATAAGATAAGCTAGCACCAAGTTATAATTCTCTCCTGGGACTTCAACTAATTTTTTACAACAGCCACATTAGACAAGCAAAGAAGAGATACTTTTATTTCTCAACAATTGCTGCTAATTAATGGGGACTCTGTGATTGGAACCTTGGTAGGATTAGCCCCAAGGCCTGCAGTCAGCTTCTAGCCTGTTTCAGGGAGAAATCTGGAGAGGAGAAGGAGTCAAAGAAATGTGAGTGTGCCAAAATTGCTTTGAGAGGCTTAGGAGGGGTAGAACAGAGGAGCAATTGGATTTGGGCTCTCAAAGTACAGCCCTGAAAACTGGATCAATGATCAGGAGTCTGCAGAAAGTAGTTGCCAAAGAGGAACTGTACCAGAGTGATGATAGGCCTGAAGACAAGCTGCTTATGTTTGCCAAGAGATGTTGATCCCAATTTTTGCAATTCCTTTATCCTGTTTGGTCTTTCATTCATCTTTCAGAAAATTAATTATTTGTGTGCTTGACATTAATGGGTAGTTTTCAGGGCTTTCTTCCATATTAACTTGAAAGTATCCTGGCCATCTGTGTAATAATATTCTAATTAAATGCTGTATGTCAGTAATTGCAATAGTTTTAAAGCAATTAAACTTTGATCCCACTGAAACAATCTTTCCTCAATGGATACAAATAATTCATGTCACCTTTTCCCATTTTTTTTCTACTTTTAAAATATATTCCCATTATTGAATGCATGAATGACTTAATTATGTTTTTATTAATTAAATAATTATGTTTATGTTGCTGCTGCTGCTGCTAAGTCACATTAGTTGTGTCCAACCCTCAGAGACCCCATGGACTTATGTACCCTTAATTATGTTTTAAGGGTACATCTAGAACATGGTTTTAATGTCTAATATTCTATCTCAGGGAGAAGGCAATGGTGGCCCACTCCAGTACTCTTGCCTGGAAAAACCCAAGGGTGGAGGAGCCTGGTAGGCTGCAGTCCACCGGGTCGCAAAGAGTTGGACATGACTGAGCAACTTCACTTTCACTTTTTAGTTTCATGCGTTGGAGAAGGAAATGGCAACCCACTCCAGTCTTGTTGCCTGGAGAATCCCAGGCACGGGGGAGTCTGGTGGTCTGCCGTCTATGGGGTCGCACAGAGTTGGACAGTGACGTGACTTAGCAGCAGCAGCATTCTATCTCATCCACAATCATAGAGAGAAGTACTTAAGTGTCAAGGGATATTTTCTAACACTATAGTATGGATTTCTATTTCTTGGTATAGTAAATGGATAATTTTACAACAGAATTGCTAGGAGGGTCTTGATAATGTGACAGCAATGAAAATAATGGACTCATACCCAAATCATGCTTATGAAATAGGTCTTGTTATTCCAGTAGATAGCATCACATTCAAATAATTCTCTTCGAAATTATTTGCATTTTTAAGTGAAGTAAACAAAATAACATTTCAAGCAAATGGGAGAGTAGGAAGGTACAGAAACAAGATCCTTGGCACCTGTTGCATCAGTGTTATTTAAATGTATTTCCTTTTGTTTTTTCAAAGTAGGATATCTGTTTCAAGTATGAGAAAACGAAAATCTAGCTCCCACCTGCTCAAGAAGAGGTATTTTTTTCTTGAAGAGGAGGATGAGGCTCAGGATCAGGATTGGCATGGAGAGCTACAGGAGGGCAGTGAAAGACCATGGAACTGAAGTACACGAGGCCTTGTGAACATGCCCAAGGCCTCACTGCACTTGATCATGGGTTAGAGCTCTTCTCCATAAAGAATATGTGCCTGATGCATATTTCTGTTGAGAGTTTAAAAAAAGACATTTGCTCATACCTGAAATGCAAGTCTTTAAAGGAGAACTGAGTTTCAATGATTCCAGTTGTTTTCACTCGAGAATGTAGAACATCTTGTTCATTCGGGACATAGCCAGGAGCTGCTATTCTGTCCAAATCATTAAGGTAGCTTAAAAAAAAATAGCATATATAGTTTTAACTTTATGTTAGAAGATACCAGGATTCAGTACAAATGAATTTTTCGTTTAGAGTCCATTGAACTGATTAACCTCCAGACTGATGCTTTTCAAACTCTGCTTCTCAAAATTATAAGAGCTCAGGGGCTGGGATGTTGCAAGCACTGGGTGTGACACACAACTGGCCTGCGGGTCCTTTTGTAAAGGCAGCTGGGTGAGTGCTGCCGTAGCTTTATTTTACAAGGCTGATATGATGGATTCACTGGTGTCTGAATAGGCATTTGAGAGGAAGGCTCTCCTTACAGGACTTAGATCATCCCTCTGCCAAAAATGCTTTCTTGTAATGATGGTCACTAGACTAGCCTCAGAATGCTGTAGTTTGTATTTAGGCAGTTGGAATTTTAAGAGAGTGGCTTGTTTTAGTGTTGTGTTCTGTTGGTTTTGTGTTGTTTCTCCTGGATCGTCTAGTTTAGGAATTGGAATTGTTTTTATCAAGTGCCATGATTTTATCCAGTTAGGTCAGTAGTAGAAGAACCTTTTCACTTTCTTTCTGGTTCATGCTGGAACTACTTAGTTACATTGCTGACCCACTCCTGAGTCAGTGCTCCTGAGGACAGAAAGCTGAATTTATACGCTGTATGCTTTCCTACTTCCTCTTCTCTTCCAAGAGTGCCTCAGCATGTCCTCTGCTCTTCTCCAGAGGCCACATTTAAAAACCCTACTATCACCAGCCAAAATACTGCCCTCTTTCTGCCCACAGGATCTAGGGGTGGTGAGAGCCTGGAATGAGCATGATTAAGCTGTGTGCTCTAGAGGAGTCTATTAGATTAGAGGAAATAAACTGTTTTTAGCTTCACCCTTCAAGCCAGATCATGCTGCTGGAGTAAAGCTTTATTGCTTTAAAAACAGTTGAAGTTCACCTGTTCTATACTTTTGATACTAAGGTTTTAGGAGCTTAGCAATATGGCTATTTCTATAAAAATATTAAATAGGGATACTGATAGCCTAGTAAAGTTTTTATGATCCAATTGGCTTTTGTATTGAACCAAGTTTATACCTATAACCTAAATAAAAAGATCATAATGGACATGCATTCATCTAGACAGAATTTGAGAGGTAGAATATAACTGAGTATTAGTTATTGTTCAACAGTTCAATTTTTCGGTTATACCTTAAAGCCTAGCACAATGCCTTAAAAGTTAATGCTGTTTGTTTTTGAAAATAAATTTAGTAACAATGTAGATAATTATTCTTGAAGGATATTTCTGATTTTAAGCTGAAATAAACTAAGAATTGTCAAGTGTCCCAAAGGGATTTTGGTCAGGGACAAATAGACGGTCAGACTTCAGAAACACATATATGTATAATGTGAAAATTGATCACCATGTTTTTTCTAATAGTTTAATTTTATTATAAAAAGACAAATCAAGGTATAAATACATCAGAAGAAAATGTTAGAAGATATTTTGTTTTATCTATTTTCTCTGTTTCTGAAGCAAGTTCTTTGGTGAATTTCTTGTTTCCTCAGACTGCATATGTGGTAGTATACTGTTGGTCAGTTGGTTCATGCAGGAGCAAAAACAAAGGCAATCCAAACAGAAACATACCTGCTGTGATAGAGATTAAATCCATTTTAGTTATGGGTAAATGAATGCTTTGGTAAAGACACGCTTTAATGTACTTTTATTTGCATACATAAATGATGTCAAACAAAGCAGAAGCATTGGCAGAGTGACAGATTTGCATCTAAAATACTCATTTTAATAAACATATAGAATTTGGGTGCTCAAGCATGTGGTCTAAAACTTAAAATCAGCCAGAGGCCTGAAATACCTATAGTTCAAATCACTTAAAAAATATCATTCTTTTCCTAATCATGTACAAATAGCATCTTTTTCAGTGAAGTCCATGTTGAATCTTAAAGCATGTAGAGTTTGTTGTACACTAGACAGCCCCAATCAGCAAACTGCAAAGTATTACTAAAAGTCTTTCCTGCTCTCACAATGCTTTTCTGTAAGTTCGCTAGTACTGATTGTGGAGGGCGAGGTGCTATGTCACCAACATACCCTGGTCAGGACTCATCCCTTTATTGACCTCAACTAAAGAGTCTTTAGGTTTGACAGAAAGTCAATTATCTCATTTCCAGAAAAATTGGATGAATAGATTAATAGACAGGTACATGAATGGATAGATGGCATGAAGGAAGGAAAGGAAGAGGGAGGGGGAAGAAAGAGAAAGAGAGAGGAAGGAAAAGAGATACAATTCCACTACAGAATGTATATGAGGTAAACTGGATGTGGTATCAATCTGACATTAATTTCAGTTTAAAATATTAATGTAATTAAGTATTTTTAAAAAAAAAACCTGTTAATTTTTGGAAGAAAGCAATGGAGGTTCAGCTAATTTAGTAAGCTTTCACTTAATTTTCACTTTAAGAATCCATAAAGGCAAAAAAGTTAACATTTACATTGTTTTTAAAAAACGTTGTAAGAAAACTTTCTTAGACACAGAGGGAGGAAGTCAACTTTCTTCTTATTTTCTACTGTTCTTTGCAAATTGATCTGGGTAGTTAAAAATCACTGCATTAGTGGCAACATTCACAAAATTGGTACAGAGATTTATAGATTTGTTTAACTTGAAGAACGGACAAATGTTTTTAATATGAATCTGAAATGTGATAGTCTCACTGTAAAATATATTTTGTCAAAACAAAGAAAAATGCTAACATTAAGGGAAGTCTAAGAAAAACAGTAAAATGTCAGTTTTTTTGCCCATTTGGGGTATGCAGTATGTAATTATTTTTTATATCAAAGAGCAAAGAATTTGGCAAACATAATGTAATATAATTGCAAACTTATTTCTGACATTATTTTAAGGGAAAATGTCTAACCAATAATGTGTATCTAAAATGAACTATATTAAAATTACAAGTATCGACCTATCTTTCTCTTCGTCCTTCTCCAGAACTTTGCTAAGCAACATTTTATAGAAATATTCCACAATTCAGTTTCTGATTAATTGTGACTGCCTTTTTCAATGAGTCATATCAAAAGCAATGTTTTCTATACCATAGAGTAATATTAAACCATTGTTTATGTAATCAAAGGGCAATACCCATTCTCTATGTCATCAGAGAGATAAGAATAGGACTTTCCTCCAAGGGTAATATGTCCATTGGATTTTGGAATTTTAAATGAACATGAGTGAGCAATCACAGAGGACTTTTGTTTCTGTTATGTTTTCCTAGAATTTATACGGTTTGTTTTCTCTCCATAATCTTTCTTATTATGCTTAAAATCTAAAGTATCACGAAAGTTTTTTTTTTATTCTGTCCTCAAAAATTTTTCATTTGTTTAACCTTAACTGTTTTATTTTTTAAGTACATCTAGTGTGTTCTGTTGGGAGTCCATCAGAAGAACTGCATATATACTCATTCACACATTCATTTGCAGGGACAGAAATAGAGAATACATACTTACATCATATTTGTATGCATGTGCACACATGCTTACAGGCATGTAACTGTGGGACAGGTCAGGAACCATTTACTAAAATGGATATTTAAAATCATTTTAATAATGAAGTTATAAATACTGTTACAACCTCCTATTGCTTATGGCTAAAAATTTCTAACTGGTTGATATTATTATGAAAATTAGATAATCTTGCTTGAGATTCCAAAAGAATCCCACTATATACAAACATTCCTCAAATCAATACATTACTTTCTTCTGAAATTCTATATCATGCCTATCAAACCAGGGGAGACAAAGCACATGTCATTAATAAGGTTATTTTAGAAGATGATTTTGGTAACTTGGTTAGAAATGAATAGTCCACACCTCAACATGCATGTCACCAGTTTGTGTTCATCTAGAGTTTGGTGGCAAGAATACTCAGAAGAACTCTACCAAAAAGATCTTCATGACCCAGATAATCACAATGGTGTGATCACTTACCTAGAGCCAGACATCCTGGAATGTGAAGTCAAGTGGGCCTTAGGAAGCATCACTATGAACAAAGCTAGAGGAGGTGATGGAATTCCAGTTGAGCTATTTCAAATCCTGAAAGATGATGCTGTGAAAGTACTGCACTCAATATGCCAGCAAATTTGGAAAACTCGGCAGTGGCCATAGGACTGGAAAAAGTCAGTTTTCATTCCAATCCCAAAGAAAAGCAATGCCAAAGAATGCTCAAACTACTGCACAATTGCACTCATCTCACACGCTAGTGAAGTAATGTTCCAAATTCTCCAAGACAGACTTCAACAATATGTCAACCATGAACTTCCAGATGTTCAAGCTGGTTTTAGAAAAGGCAGAGGAACCAGAGATCAAATTGCCAACATTTATTGGATCATCAAAAAACAAGAGAGTTCCAAAAAAAACCCCATCTATTTCTACTTTATTGACTATGCCAAAGCCTTTTGGGAATACCTGACCACCTGATCTGCCTCTTGAGAAATCTGTATGCAGGTCAGGAAGCAACAGTTAGAACTGGACATGGAACAACAGACTGCTTCCAAATAGGAAAAGGAGTATATCAAGGCTGTATATTGTCACCCTGCTTATTTAACTTATATGCAGAGTACATTATGAGAAACGCTGGGCTGGAAGAAACACAAGCTGGAATCAAGATTGCTGGGAGAAATATCAATAACCTCAGATATGCAGATGACACCACCCTTATGGCAGAAAGTGAAGAGGAACTCAAAAGCCTCTTGACGAAAGTGAAAGAGGAGAGTGAAAACGTTGGCTTAAAGCTCAACATTCAGAAAACTAAGATCGTGGCATCTGGTCCCATCACTTCATGGGAAATAAATGGGGAAAAAGTGGTTGACTTTATTTTAGGGGGCTCCAAAATCACTGCAGATGGTGACTGCAGCCATGAAATTTAAAGACGGTTGCTGCTTGGAAGAAAAATTATGGCCAAGCTAGATAGCATGTTCAAAAGCAGAGACATTACTTTGTCAACAAAGGTCCATCTAGTCAAGGCTATCGTTTTTCCAGTAGTCATGTATGGATTTGAGAGTTGGAATATAAAGAAAGCTGAGAGCCAAAGAATTGATGCTTTTGAACTGTGGTGTTGGAGAAGACTCTTGAGGGTCCCTTAGAGTGCAAAGTGATCTAACCAGTCCATCCTAAAGGAAATCAGTCCTGAATATTCATTGGAAGGACTGATGCTGAAGCTGAAACTCCAATACTTTGGCCACCTCATGTGAAGAGTTGATTCATTTGGAAAACTCTGATGCTGGGAAAGATTGAAGGTGAGAGAAGGGGATGACAGAGGATGAGGTGGTTGGATGGCATCACCCAATCAATGGACATGAGTTTGAGTAAACTCTGGGAGTTGTTGATGGACAGGGAAGCCTGGTGTGCTGCTGTTCATGGGGTCACAAAGAGTCAGACACAACTGAGTGACTGGACTGAATTAAACTTAACTGAGCTTGGTGCATAATGAGTATGTGTGTGTTTGTGCATGGGTGCACATGTGCGCTCAGTTACTAAGTCATGTCTGACCCTTTGCAGCCTCATGGACTTTAGCCAGGCTCCTGTCCATGGGATTTTCCAGGCAAGAATCATGGAGGGGGTTGACATTTTCTCCTCCAGGGGACATTCCTGACCCAGATATCAAATCCGCATTTCTTGCTTGGCAGGCAGATTCTTTAGCAATGAGCCACCTGAGAAGCCCACATAATGATTAAATTTTTCTAATTGGGAGAAAATATTTACAACATATATATCTTTTCAGACATATATTAATAGTTTCAAAATTAGTTATTTAAAATTCTTCCATGGTTATGTTTTTTACATCTTATTTATATAATCTTGCTCTTTTTTCTTTCCTTTCATTTGCTTGTTATTTTAGCATGATAAAAATGTAAAACTATCTCCTTTTGTTATTTGTGGTTACAAATGCAGAGTATACAGAGTTACAATTTTTAAATGTAAATGTTTCAACTACAGTTCCTTTTAAAATGCATTTACTTACTATGCTGCTGAGTCGTTGAGCTGATATTCAGATGCCCTTTCAAAGCAGGCCTGAATTCCTGGATCTCTCCACAGTCGTTTTATTACCTCCGCCAATTCAGGGGTCATGCTGCCATCTTCCAGTGTATTTGCCATCACACAAAGCTGTCGTTGGTCTTCCTGCAGCATTGTTTTTGTCAGAAGGATAAAAATGTGTTGTTACTTAAACTCACAAATTCTTTTGTTTCCAAAAGGTCATTTCAACTTGGTGATTTTTACTTTAGCAGCAATTTCACTGAAAATCTATTCCCTATGAAGTGAAGTGAAGTGAAAGTAGCTCAGTCATGTTGGATTCTTTGCCACCCCATTGACTGGTACAGTCCATGGAATTCTCCAGGACAGAATACTGTGTTGGATAGCCTTTTCCTTCTCCAGGGGATCTTCCCAACCCAGGGATCAAACCCAGGTCTCTCGCATTGCAAGCAGATTCTTTACCAGCTGAGTCACAAGGGAAGCCTATTGTATCTTTAGGTTAATAGAACACAAGTATCTTATAATGAAACTTCTGGCTTATGTCTACAAAGCGAAAACTGTGAAATATTACATGATGAAATTAAGATATCTGGGTATTTATCACTGACTTCTAAATATGATGGAAAAAGGATAACAGTATTTTGGTGTAAGTCCACTGAGCTTCTAGAGAACCAGAATGCTAGTATCAAAGAGCAACAAGTCTAATCTAATCGAACACATTGTATTCCTTTGATCATGGCCATATATTTTCCAGGAAATAAAAATACCAAGTAGGAATTGGAGTACAAATGGAAATCAAAACTCAGTACTCTAAAATTATAGTTTAGAAATATATTGTCGCTATTTACCATCACGTACCTCTTTGTAATCATAAAAATTCCAATGGTAAACATTTCGATCCACATAGTTTTTGAACATCACTGTAGGTGTTGTCATGAGCATGATTTTAGGGCAAATTAATAGGGTAGAGGTGAGATTTCATTAGGAAGAGAAAAGAAGGGAAGAAAGTTAAGGAAAGAACAAAAGAGGAAAAGGAGAAAAGAAAACCAAGTATTGTGTCATTCCTGATGGGATATTTGGAGGTGACAAGGGCAAAAGGAAGTTTGAGTAAATAACATAGTCCACAGTTTACTTAAACTAATGATCTAAACTGGTTTATGACTAAAAAAATTTCGTTAGGAATGTGGGTTTCAGAATAATTCAATTATTGGCCATGATGCTAGACCAGACAAATGGAGAAATCTAGGCTCAAATCTTGGTTGTCAGATTCCAAAGCCCAGATTCGTTTTGCTGACTCTCTTTGGTGCATATTTTCATAACAACTCACATGTCACTTAGCACATGTAATATCTCACATAGTCCTTACAACAAGAGTAACATAGACACTATATTTTCTCTCTCTTACAAATGAGGAAACCAAAACTTGGAGGTAAATTTGCCAAATCAATGAAGATGTAAGCATCAGAAAAAGAATCAAACCTAAACATATTTTCTGCAAAAATTAGGTGGCTACTAGTGAAGTGTGTCCCACAAGACCCTGCTGCCTTTCTGACACAGCTCAATTCCTTACTTGAAGTTGATCATAGGCTTGTGTCACCATTTTACCAAAAATCTGCTCTTTGTATAAAAAACGAAGGGTGTCTGTAACACTGTTAAAGAAAGGCTCGTTAAGACTAAAAACTTCATTTTATCTCTCTTCACAATCCAATTTTACTCCTAAGCCAAACTGATTAGATGACTGTTAGGCCACAAATTTTAACTGGCCCAAATCAAAGGCTTTGACCTGTCGTTTTATTGTGTCAACACAAGATGAACTTTAAAATCCTTCCTCCAGATTAGTTGGATATGACAGAAACCTGCAGTTAGTGAAATATGACCAGTCACTTTTGCTGGCATCATTCTATTTGCCTTTTTCCACATTAAAGTGCCATTTAGGACAAATGATGCAATGAAATAGTTGCTTAAACAATTTTGTCCTTAGAGGGGGAAAAAAAAAAATCACATCCCTTACAAGCTTTACAAACCAAGCTGTTATGTACTCTTTCATTCTTTTAAATATATACCATTTGTTAATTTAAATATCCTTTATTTGTAGAGGTGTCATGAATATAGTCTCAACTTGAACATTTAAATGTCAGAAAGTCCTCTTGGTCATCATTTACTATGAGCTACGGGCAAAACATCCAATCAATTTGGTTTTCATCTTTGGAGATCTTTTATATTTTAGTGCAGGGCTTCCCAGGTGGAGCAACTGGTAAAGAACATGCCCGCCAATGAGGCAGACGCAAGAGAGGAGGGTTTGATCCCTGAGTCATGAAGATCCCCTGGAGGAGCGTATGGCAACCCACTCCAGTATTCTTTCCTAAAGAATCCCATGGACACAGAAGCCTGGCAAGCTACAGTCGACGGGGTTGCAAAGAGTCGGACATGACCAAAGCTGCATGTAGAGGTAGAGTTGACGGTGGTGATTTTCATACCAGACTACACATTGCTTCCACGTGGGACACTTCAAAAAAAAATTGATACCAGGACCCCCAACTCAAATAAAATGAATCTGAATTTCTGGGTATCAGAGTCTGCAAAGGTAGGTTTAAAAATCTCCCAGGTCATTCAAATGTGCAGCCTGAGTTGAGAATTCCTTGCAACGTATTTTTTTAAGCCATAAATAATATCTTATTAGACATACTGCAATTCAATTCTTGAAGTTTTTCTACAGTTATGATAATTAAGGAGCTTTCTAGGTGGCGCTAGTGGTAAAGAACCCGCCTGCCAGTGCAGCAGACACTCATTCCCTGAGTCGTGAAGACCCCCTGGAGGAGGGCAGGGCACCCCACTCCAGTACTCTTGCCTGGAGAGTCCCATGGACAGAGGAGCCTGGGGTACTGTGGTCCACAGGGTTGCAAAGGGTTGGACATAACTGAAGTGACTTAACATACATATAAATTTGGTCTCTTTAATTATCATGTTTAGGGGATTGGGCCCACCAATGAAATTTGAAGTTTTGAAATACATCACACCAAAATTAACAGCTATATGAGAAATTATCTTTATATCAGAGTCATGGATTGAACACTTAACTCCTACCGATTATCTTAATCCCAACAAACTCAATACAAAATTCCAAATTCCTTACTGTGGTTCTATGTTTTTAGCCATGTCCTCCTTTCTAATTTTATCTCCTCTCTCCTCCTCAGCCCACTACAACCGTGTGCTTTTGTCCCTCTTCCCTCAAGACCCAGTGGACTCCTTACTATTCCTTGAACTCACCAAGCCCCCATTTCAAAGCTTTTGAGAATGGCTGATCTCTTCATGCCTTTCCTGTGACTCGCTACCTACTTCATTCAGATCTCTTCGAATATACCACCACCTCAAGGATGGCTTCCTTAACACCCCTTTCATTCTTATACTTTCTCCCCCTTAACTGTCTTGATTTTTCTTCATAGTATACTTATCACTACATGTATAGTGCACAATTCTTTACATATTTTATGTTAGATTATAAGTATATATAGGCAGAAATTTTATTTTTTTGTTTTTACATCCTTAAAACCAAGAGCAGAACCTAACACATAGTATATATCCTTGAAATATTGTTGAATGAATGAATCAATAAATGAATATACTAATTAGCTCAGATCTGATCTAGATAAATTTAAGGGATGTTTAAACATTTTCCAAATATTAATAATTCACTGCAGGTTTGAGTGGCATCCTAAATAAATTTTATTTCCCTATCATGTATTTGGAAAAGTTTGGGAATTATGGTGGTTCTAGAATAACTCATTTTCTTTACGTTGCGTAGCTCTAGAACTGTTGCATAGAAAGTGAAGTATCAATAAGTTTTCTAGACTTTCTTCATCAATATTAGGAACCTCAGATGAACCGAGAACCTTGTGTAACTCATTCTGAACCCTAGAACCATATTTTGAAAGATTATGGAAAAAATACATCAGGGAAGGAAAAGATATCATAGCCTAATAATTTGCAGAAATGTTAGGTTTAAAATGCCAAGTTTTAATTACAGGATTTTCAGAAGCTTTGCTTACAAATATTGTTTGTGAATTTCCTAAAACTTGTTACAGTGCATATGTATCCTAACCTTATTTGGTTATAGAGCTTTTATCATAGACCATCTTGAGTAATCAGTGTTCTTTACTTCAGATTATAGGATTCACTTCATAGGGTGCTTTGTCAAAGATGGTCACCACACCCACAACATGTGTTGCAATTTTCAGCATTCTTTCAGTCTAGTGACTGTTTTAGATTTCTAAAATAGAATATAGTAATATTGAGAGAGAATAAGTAAATGTCTTTATTATTTCCGTTTTGTTTCTTCAACTTTACCGTCTTTAAAAGCTTTTGAAAGAGCTGATGCTTTATAACTACTTGGTCAACACCACTTTTTCTTCTCTAGTGGGCAAAGACTATTTCCATCTAATTTATGGCTGATTCTTCAGTATATTCCTAGTGTCCAGTTAGTTGTCTGCCAAATAAATAATAGTTTAGTGAAAAACAACTTTTCAAATGATATTGGTTGTATACTTCAATACATAAATGTTAATGAGCCTATATTCTCTATGATTATTAGAAAGTAATAATATCTAATACTGGGAGCTTACATTCTTTCATAATTAGAGTTTGTGTGGATTTATTATTCTTGCTTCCTCTTGTAATAGTCATTGTCATTTGATGACGAAAGCTAACACTTTGTGGATAAAAAACCTGAAACAATTATCTTGTCCAAAGTTGCAGAACCAGTGACCAGTAAAGCTTATGTATATTCTCTGTTAGAAATCTTTCTCTTTTTGAATGGCAATCTGTGTGGTGAGGTAAAACTGGTTATGTAAAATTTTATATACTGTATATATAAGTTGGAAGCTAAATTGAGAGTCACAGGACACCAGAACTGTGAAAGCCACACTTAAGTGCTTAGCAATTAATCTGTCAAACAAATAGTCTGAGTCAGGTAGAGAGTATATTAATCTCAAAATCAAATACTGAAGAAGAATGTGATTGAAATTGCTATAATCTACATTAATTGAAATAAAAGTATGAGCTATGTAGTACCTGACAACTGTGATGCTTGATACTTGAGGACATAGGTACTTCTGAGAAGTTATGTCAGTTGTTTGGTGCTGCTTAAGTTACTCTATTTACAGCATTTAATGTACAGTTTGAAGAAATGACATTTCTTTTTATTTTGTAGTTAGCATAATGGCAGCAATGTACAGAGTCTGTTTTCATCCCACCTTCATGCCAGATCATTAAGAGTTTTAACCAACACATTCCAGGTCTCTAGTGATGACTGCTATCTAATTTGCAAACATTGGGCTTCATGAAGCGAAAAATATAATTAACTAAGTAACAGTAGGCAAGGTTGTGACACAAATATATGGAATATTACACATGCGAACTTGCTAAATCGTTCTCAGAGGAATGTAGAAGGAACACCTGTTCTAAGAACTGTTATTGTTTAAAAGAAATAAAAGAAAAGAAGTAGTCCTAATTTTTAAAAATATTTTTACAAAACTCCTTGCATAGGGAAAAGTACTATATAACAGAAGCCAGCAGAACTGAGTTTTGCCCTAAACTCTAGTTATTTAATGCAGGCCAAATTGCTAATCCTCTTTGGCCCTTATTATTATTTTTTTTTAAATAAGGGATTATTTCAAGTTGTCTCTTAATGGTCAGTTTAAAATCCTAGGTTCTTAGAAAAGCCAGGGTCTGAGTAGTAACTGAACTATAAATGAACACTACATCACAGAATAATAAAGACCAAAAGGATATTATCATTCAGCTCCTTCAAGTTCGCCCTACACATGTGAGGAAAACTGTAACCTAGAGAAATATTATCTTTATCTTAGTGGAGCCAAGTTGTGGGGAAGCTAAAAATGGAAGGAACACCCAGCAGAAATCCTGACTCTGCTTTACAGTCTGCCCCAAGGACATGTGGAGCATTTCTCTGCTCTCTGCTGGACCAAAGGGGATTTAGGGACATGAAAGAGGTATTTTTCTTTTCATCCTAGTGACTGCCAAGAGTCATTTACATGGTTTAACCTTAAACTTCTCCAGAGGAGGGGAGAGCACAAGTATCACTGTCTTCTCTATACCTACTATTTCATTCCTCTCTGTGTTCATTGTTAGTATGTGAAAGTGAAATTTGTTCAGTTGTATCTGACTCTTTGCTACCCCATGGACTATACAATTCATGGAATTCTCCAGGCGAGAATACTGGGCTGAGTGGCCTTTCACTTCTCCTGGGGATTTTCCCAACCCAGGGATCGAAACCAGGTCTCCCACATTACAGGCGGATTCTTTACTAGCTGAGCCACTTGTTAGTATAACAAGGTACCTAAAAATTACACTGGGAACAGTTTAGTTGACATCATCCAGAGGCAATCAGCTGCTCCCAGAGAGAATAAAGGGAAATGGGTGAGTTCTTCCTATAGATTGTATACAGTCTGTTTCAGGATATGATTAACTACCGTTCTTTGCATAATACTAAAGGTTTCATTTGCTAACTAAAATAGTTTTATATGTTGGCACATAAATTGTTTTCAAGTAGGCAAAATTTTTATGCATTTTAACATAAAATCTTATATATTATAAAATATAAAAAAGAAGACAAATGAAACTATCTGCTACCTTGTAAACAAATAATGACTGAGTATATTTATTAAGCAAACATTTTCTCATACAATTTTCAATTTTTTTAAAAAAATTAACTTTATAAAATAATCATTTCTTTGTGCCACATAGTTGTAATTATCATTGAACTTTATTGATAGTTGTAGTATTGTTATTAAAAATAAAATCTCCATGAAATGGCTCCTAATTAAAATTAATATAGAGATATTACAGTTTGGTTTTATGGACTAGACTCTTGTATTTAGCAAATATAAGTATTTATATTTGATATAGTGTATTATTTGAAACTGGGCTTTCCTGGTGGCTGATTGAGTTCTAGGAAAACAGTTACTGTTGAGTAAGATGAGAGCACACAGTCAAAAGGAAAGCTCCATTTAAAGGAAAATAGGAAATCTTACACTAAACAGAATTAATACTTTCAAATTCATGTTTTATATTCTTAATTTTTGGTGTAGATTAATACTACAGATCTATAAGGTCCCACTGTTCAATGGTTCAAACTCCGCCACCGCTGTCGTTATTTGCATACTTACTGCGCTTCTAGGATTCACATAGTCAATCTCCAGGGTTGCCATGGCTTTCACAATAGCTAGGATGGATTGCAGTGTGTTACTGTAAATTACTGCTTTGAACTCCATGCATTCTTGCTCACTGTAACCGTTCTTATGGATGATCCTATAATTTAAACATGAAAAGCTTTCGTCAGTTGAAGAGTTGATTTTTTCTAATATTAAACACATCAATAATAATTTGCTTGCATAAAATTATAGTATACATTTTTGTTAAAAACAGAAGAATGTTACCCATACATATGATAAATGGGAACAATTTTGTGGCTTTGAGTTTTTATTTTCATTGGGATTTAATGTAGCATTTTCTTCCTGAGCTTCTAAGCTAAATACAAAGAGGACTTAATGATTTCCTCTAGGTAAACTACAATTTAAAATGGGTAAATCATGAGCTTTTTACTGAGCAAGATTATTTCTTTCTGAGAGAAAGATTGTCCAGATTCCCAGGACAAAGATATACACAGAGTTCTGAAACATTTTTTAGTGTTTATAACATGATGCGTAGAGGAAATGAAGTAATTTACTATAGCATCCACATCTTTTCCTATCACTTAAGACACACAGGAAAAATAGGAGTGCCTGCTTTCTATTTATAACAGTAACAAAAGCATCCTTTTAAATGGTGGTAATTACCTTCTGTTCAATCGCTTGTCACTGTTCCATGTGTGTACGTGCCACTGAGTTCTCAAAGTTGAAATGCCTAGACATTTAACTTGGCTGAACTCTTCTTTCCCTTCCACTCATTCAATCAGAACTAAATTTTATTACTAGTGCTGGAATACACACCTATTAAAAGGGTCTCTGTGTATGCTAATCACTTTATTACATTTCTATTGCATAATATATTCTTGTTGTTGTTTTTTGTTTTTAAATTGCTTTTAAAATGAACTGCATGTTCATTAGGCATCATTTAGATGAGAGATTACTAGGGATTTGTGTTGCATCCATAAAGACAGAAGCTTTAGTATAGGGAGTAAAAAGAATACAAATGCCTCCAAAGACATTAAAACCTTCAAATGCAAATACTCTTAGTGGAAAGAGTAAAGGCAGTACCTATAACTATTATTTATTGTTTTTAGTATTTGATTGGCAATACTGGCTGTATTTATATTCAATACTTCAAGCATGGCCATATTTGTCCTACTGTATTAAACAATTAACTTAGGTGATTAAGACAGTCAATTAAAGACTACAGAGAAAAAAACAGTAAAATGTTTCTATGGATACATTAAGAATAAGTTCAGGAAAGAAATCCCAGTTCTCTGTCAAAAATTAAAATTAGAATATTACTTTAATTATTAAATTTAAATGGCAATTATAAATAAACCTGGGGGCATTTAGGTTTTCTTCCTGGAACAAGTTCTTATCTCTGTCCTTTTTTCATGGAATAAGAAATACCTGTCACCAAGCAAATTAACAGCAAAGTTAACAAAATCCAGCCGTAGTGGGACTTGAGCAACACTGCTTTTCTAGGGGCTGCAATTACTGCAATTACTGTGAGACAGAACTCTCCATCTGCAAGTTCATTCCTAGATCTGCTCAAATTAATAAGCATTTACTAGGCATTTTCGGCAACGTATTTCAAACACTGAAGACAATGAATGAAGTACAAAAGTCCTTTCTCCCTAAAAACATAGACCAGTGCTCTATTGTCCCATACAGTAGCTGTACAACATGTTAATTAAAATCAAATAAAATTTAAAAGTTAGCTCCTCAGTCACATTAGCCACATATGGAGAACACAGATGTAATAATATTCCTGTCATCACAGAATGTGCTATTGGAGAGTACTAGATTACAGGAAGGTAGGGCATGAAATCCTATTTTTGTACAGTATGATAATGTATAGCAAAAATACTGGCAGGTGGAATGAACTAGAAAAAGTGATCAACCCAACTGGGAGAGGTGGTAAGGGATCAGGGAGGATCATCAGCAGGGATGATCAGTTAATTTTTCAGGGATAAATGGTTATTTCCAGAGAGTCAAAAAGGAAAAAGAACACTTTGAGCAGAAGAATCAGTGTGACCAAATAGATGCTTACAATCATCAAGCTTTCAGTATGTGCCAAACGTTGTTTTAAGTGCTTATGCGTCATTTTGTTTCTTGTAATAAGTCCTGACTTAAAGTAGGTATCAATAAAAGTTATCACCTACATTTCAAGGTAGAAACAAAGGCATAAATACATAAAGATGCTGTCCCTGACTTAATGTCCATTAATGGGTGGTACAGCTGGTCAACACACACAGCCTGATTTCAGAGCCTGCGATCTTAGCCACTAAGCTATATTGCCACCCATGGTATGCTAGTCCATAGCACTGTGTAAGTTCAGCATTTCTGAGGCAGAAAGGAGGGGGGGTGGATTATGGGATATTAGGATGAAGAGATAGGCAAGAGCTGGATTCTGAAATGTTTGAGTTCTGGGAGTTTGATCTTGTTAGGTGAAGAGTTCAATTCATGAAAGAGATAAAATAGTTCCTGCAGAGATAGCTGGTGGCAGTGTGGCTAACACAGTGGAAAGAAGAGGAGAAGCAGAAACGAGATAGCATGATGCCACTGTAATCAAGGAAAGCAATGCTGAGGTTCTGAACTGGAGCAGTGACAGTAGGGTTAAGCGACATGTTTGGAGACATAACTTGTATAGATGTTGCATAACTTGGTTGGAAGAGTCAGGGGTCACTGTAACTACACATAGATTTATTTCTGTAGAGGCTGTTGTTGCTATAATCATTGCAGGGGACTAAAGAACACATGGGAAGATAAGTTGTTTATTCTGATTTAGACCTATCTGTAGAATATAGAGGCAGATATTATATGCTTCCCTAGCTCAAAATGTGGGCTTCCCTGGTGGCTCAGAGGTAAAGAATCCACCTGCCAATGTGGGGAACCCAGGTTTGATCCCTGGGTTGGGAATATCCCCTGGAGAAGGGCATGGCAACCCACTCCAGTATTCTTGCCTGGAAAATCCCATGGACAGAGGAGCCTGGTGGGCTACAGTCCATGGGGTCACGAGAGTTGGATATAGTGACCAAACAACATCAGACTTCAAATAGACAATTTCATCATTAGTTGGGATCATTACGTCACCAGGATACATTCCAAAGAAAAAGATCCTCAAGCATAGTAAAAAATAAGTACAAAAAAATGATTATCTTTTTCTCCTTTAGCAATGATGGTCCTTTGAAATTCTCCAGCGGTGACATAGTCATGAGATTTCACGTATTCATCTCCCCTTAGTATTTCATTTACTCATTTAGATATTGCATTCTTAAATTAGAGCATTTTTGTGCTCATAATATCCTTACTCAGAAGTCAGGTCTATTTATTTTATTGTAAAGAGAAAAAAAATAGAGAAAAAATACAAAAACAAATTGAAATCTATGATGATAATAACTTTAAATATGCATTTCATTTCCATGCATGTGAAATGCCAATTAAGTTAAAAATATTGTTTCTTCCTAATTTCAAATGGATCACTGACATATTTTGAAATGTTTATGGCTTATGCTCATATTAAGACCCTGAATCATACCTGTATTAATATATTTAAAACATAATTGCTTTTAGTAGTCATCTTGTTGAGAGGCAAAATTTGAAAGAAAAATGGAAATTATAATATAACTCATCTGTTATGCTTACAGATAAAGGATTGGAGGAATATTTGCACAGGAAATGTGACAGCTCTGCCACTATCTGTGGTTTAGAGACTATCGATTAGTTTTTCCAAAAGTACTTATTTAAGTCATATTCAAATACATGATCTCCCGTGTTGCAGGCGGACTCTTTACCAGCTGAGCCACGAGGGAAGCCCACGTGGACAGATATCAAACAGTAAATATTTAAAATAGTGGGCACCTACTTCATTTGTTTCACAATGGTACTTTTTCCAGATTCTCCTGCTCCTGCAATAGAAATATGGGAGTGTTATCAACTGATAAACCAATTTCTTATAGACATTAAAACCTATGATTCTCTTTCTTGTGGGTTAATCTTTTACATACCACCCTTTTATGTAAAGGAGGAGAGTAATCAATCAGGACTTGAAAGGTATTATTGGCTGTCTACTTTCTAAGATAGTAGCAACCCCTCTATCTTGATACTAGAGTCAGATATAATTCTGGCTCCAAGGTAGAATGTGTTTTGTAAATCAAGAAGTTTATACCATCAGGAAAACTTCAGTTCAGTTCAGTCACTCAGTCATGTCCAACTGTTTGCAACCCCATGGACTGCAGCACACTAGGCCTCCCTGTCCATCACCAGCTCCCAGAGTTTAGTCAAACTCATGTCCATTGAGTTGGCGATGACATATCTATATATTATTGCATTTGAATATAATTTTACAAAAGCTTTTCTCTCCTGAGTTTTCAACTTTCCCCTCGAATGGTTCCAACTTTATAGTCTCTGTGTGTGTGTTAGTCACTCAGTTGTGTCCATCTCTTTGTGACCACATGGACTGTACAGCCCGCCAGGCTCTTCTGTCCATGGGATTTTCCAGGCAAGGACACTGGAGTGGGTTGCCATTTTCCTTCTCCAGGGGATCTTCCTGACCCAGGGATCGAACTTGGGTCTCCGGCATTGCAGGCAGATGCTTTACTGTCTGAGCTACTAGTCTCTAGATCACTCCAGAATGTGTCTTCCTATATCCTATGTGAATAAATAGCAAGGAAAAAAAAAAAAGACAATAATTTATTTCCAGAACTATTCAAAGCCTATTCTGATTGAGGATGAGCTTTTGTTTTCATCATCATGTTTATCTTGTTACATAGGAATTTTATGTTTAAACATAGAAAGCTGCCTATAACACTAAGCAAACCTAAAGAGCTGCTGGGATAACAATAACAAAGGAATGAATGTCTCACAATGGGTTACACATTCCTGAGAGAAGGGAAGGGAGTGGCAGTAATACCATAGAGAACCAACTGCATTTATCTGGGGGCATCTATTTAGTTGATGATATACAATATACAACTATATTTTAGTATTGTTGGCAAACACATAAAAAGATACAAAATTCACATGATTTAAGAAATTTTAAACATAAACTTTTAATGAAAAAAATATAATTTCCTGTGCTATACAGAAGAACTTTGTTGTTTACCCTTCTAAATATACCAGTTTATATCTGCTTATCCAAAACTCCCAATTTACCCTTCTCCTACCCCTCCTACCCTGGCAACCACCAATCTATTTTCTATGTCCCTGATCTCTTTCTGTTTCATAGATAGGTTCATTTGCATCATATTTTAGATTCCACATATAAGTGATATCATATGGTGTTTGTCTTTCTCTTTCTGACTAACTTCACTTATGATAATCTCCGGTTGCTTCTCTGTTGCTGCCAATGGCATTATTTCATTTTTGAATGGCTGAGTAGTATTCCATTGTGTATATGCCCCACATCTTCTTTATCCTCTCACCTGCTGATGGACACTTAGGTTGTTTCTATGTCTTGGCTATTGTGAGTAGTGCTGCTATGAACATTAGGGTGCATGTGTCTTTTCAAATTATAGTTTTGTCTGGATATATGCCCAAGAATGGGATTGCTAGATCATATGGCAATTCTGTTTTTAGCTTTCTGAGGAACTTCTGTACTATTTTCCATAGTGCTTGCACCAACTTATGTCACCACCAACAGTGTAGGAGGGTTCCCTTTTCTCCACATATCCTCTCCAGCATTTGTAACTTGCAGACATTTTAGTGATATCAGGCAACTTCTTGAAATTTGGGAATTCTGGGTTTATAAATGGGAGAAAAGCAAGGGGTCATCAAGAGTTGATAAAACCTGAATAATACAAATCTGTTCATAAAGTTTTTATATAGAATCACTAAACTTCAACATTCAGAAAATGAAGATCATGGCATCTGGTCCCATCACTTCATGGGAAATAGATGGGGAAACAGTGGAAACAGTGTTAGAATTTATTTTTGGGGGGCTCCAAAATCACTGCAGATGGTGACTGCAGCCATGAAATTAAAAGACGCTTACTCCTTGGAAGAAAAGTTATGACCAACCTAGATAGTATATTCAAAAGCAGAGACATTACTTTGCTGACTAAGGTCCGTCTAGTCAAGGCTATGGTTTTTCCAGTGTTCATGTATGGATGTGAGAGTTGAATTGTGAAGAAGGCTGAGCACCGAAGAATTGATGCTTTTGAACTGTGGTGCTGGAAAAGACTCTTGAGAGTCCCTTGGACTGCAAGGAGATCCAACCAGTCCATTCTGAAGGAGATCAGCCCTGGGATTTCTTTGGAAGGAATGATGCTAAAGCTGAAACTCCAGTACTTTGACCACCTCATGCGAACATTTGACTCATTGGAAAAGACTCTGATGCTGGGAAGGATTGGGGGCAGGAGGAGAAGGGGGCGACAGAGGATGAAATGGCTGGATGGCACCATGGACTCGATGAACGTGAGTCTGAGTGAACTCTGGGAGATGGTGATGGACAGGGAGGCCTGGTGTGCTGCGATTCATGGGGTCACAAAGAGTCGGACATGACTGAGCAACTGAAATGAACTGAACTGAACTGAAACTTTAATAAATTGAGGAACACTCAATGTTCCTCAGGTTATAATTAACATTTATCAATAAAAATGTGATATTGAATATAATATTGATAAAAGGCATATAAAAAAAGATCAATGAGTGAATATTTAACCTTACACTAATTTCTGTATCCTTAAGAGAAGCAAAGGCTTTGATATGTTATTGTAAATTGAGTCATAGGACATGTTTAAAGTCTCTGTGCCTGTTAACTCTGGACAAATTTCAAAGCAGCACTACTAAGACAATTTAAATTTCCAGGAAAAACCCAAAGTTAGGAAACCTGATTAATAGATGTAAACATATCCCTTACCAGCATGGTAATCAACTGCCTTGTTTTACTAAAACTAGTATAATTTTATGGAACAAAAGTCATGACTTCTAGCAACCCTGAATCTAAGAATTGTATTCAAATTATATGAAAATCTGTATTGAATCAGAGGATCTTGACTACACTATCTAAATTTCTAAACCCACTGTCACCCACTATGGTCCTTTCCTTGCCTCACTTTTTTCCCTAGCAGTTACCTCACTCAACAAAGTAACACATTATTCACATATAGTTTTTAAATTTTCCTGTCTGCAAGCACTGCAAAGTAAATTCCACAAGGGCAAGGGAATTAGTCTGTTTTGTTCACTCACATATCGAAAGCATGTAGAACAGTGCTTAATAGTAGAATCGCAGTGAAACAAATGCATTATTTAAACTCAGACAGTACTTCAAAAGTAACATTTTGTCCTTGTGTTTTATGTCAGTTTCTTCACATTGAATGATTTCTCCCTGACTCAATGTTTTCTTAAACTCTGATGAGCAAATACAACTACACCTCAGTTTAATTCTACTTCACAGAAAATTGGTTTTTTCTTACTCAGAGAAAAAATTTTCTTATGTTTTTCCAAGAAAATTATGTATCTGTAGCTATCTGAAAGAACTGCCCACCTTATAGGATACTGAGGAGTCAAAGTAGTGAAGCTATGGTAAATGAAATAATTTTATTGCTGGTGATAATTTATAGATTCTTCCTCTTGGATAAACCTCCAGCATAGTTTGCTTTGTGGTTTAATGCTAGTCTTTTCCACACCACTCAGTGTGAAATGATACAACAAAGTTGATAAATACAAAATCAGCCTCAGCAAATTTGCTAATCTTTCTTCATAGATTTTAAATCTAATCAAACAAAACTCACAGATGGGGCACAACCATTTAATAGAGGCTGCCATGTCTAAGACTGAGAAATTTGAGCTTAAAGTGAAAATCACATTAAAATATCACCTCACTTGTTTTCAGAAGACAACTGGCTATATTATTTTCCATGGCTAACTGTTATGTTTGTGAGGATGGCAAGAGTAAATCAGTGAGCTTTGCACAATATCTTGGTTTACTGGCTTTACGTAATTTGCTATTTTGCTCCAGACTGCATTGCTTTGAAAGAAAAGTTATTCAATAAGATTACAAAACTGTTCTTGGTAGTTTTTAAAAAACTCCAACAGTAGAAGTAGACATTAGAAATCACAGCATCATCCTACACAACTAAAAGATTTCTAGTATATCTTACTTCTCTAAGTATGTTTTCAGTTTTGCTAGATGGAAAATTGCAGAGTTCTGGGGATATGGGAGGAAAACCAATTGGCCCAATAGAAACCCCAGGACTTATCCATTCAGAAATATTTAATGTTGCATTTTCTTCAACTAGAGTGGAAGCACTGAATGAAAAAATTTTTGAGAAAATCTGAGCGGTTGAGAATGTCTCATTTTTAACTATCAGTTACATAATGGTATAATATCTATAATTTCTACAATGAAGTGAAAATAATTTAGATAATTTTAATATAATTTCAGTTATCTATCTTGAGAAGAATAATCTGTGTAAAGAATTTTCCAGAATTGTACCAGTGTATGTATCATAGACAGATATACATTTGAACCACTGTTGAACACATAAAAAATTTTTAAATAATCACAACTGTATTTCATTAAGATCTGGCAAGTTTCCAGAACTATTTCTGGTGCTAATGGGTATGTTATTGTACAGAGATTGTTGTAAACTGATCATTCAAATGTGTGTCAAATAGGCAGAATAATCACTTTTGAAAAAACAGCATTACTCTTTAATGAAATTCTGTATGAAAACAGTATCTTCCTTTGAAAGATTTTAAAATAGCTACCGGCTATTTCCTGCACTATGTGGTGATTTCAGGCTTCTATATGAAGGCCCAGTATAGGCAACTATAGGAATAAGATGAAAATTCCTGAAGAAAAGCCCATCTGTCTAAAATCTGATTTATTATTTGCCCTGCTGCAAAGTTTTTTTAGGAATAAATTATTGAGTCCCATTCTCAACAATGTTTCTAGGTCTTAGTTCACAATAATCATTCCATTCTTGTAAGATTAGATCAAGCTACACAGCCAAATATAGACAGCAAAATAGCGTGTTTACGCAAGCCAAGGGCATCCTGAAATAATCTATTCCTTCCTAATTGTGATGGTGACTAATATTATTATCTGGGTCAAAGTGTAATGAGGGAATTTTAATAAGCTATTTATTTCTTCGAAGTAGAAAATGTTTCAAATAATTAAATATTTAAGTTTATACTTAATTCATACTTTAATACTCATTAATTGTTTTATTCTTAATAAGTATAAATTAGAGGTTTAATTCCACATTTTTCTTTGCAAATATATTCAAAAATTTTTAAGGGTACATGATGTCAATTAAGTGAAGTGTGAAGTGAAAGTGTTAGTGACACAGACGCGTCCTACTCTTTGAGACCCCGTGAGTCACCAGGACCCCATAACTCACCAGGCTCCTGTCCATGGAATTCTCCAGAAAGAATGCTGGAGTTGGTTTCCATTTCCTTCTCCAGGGGATCTTCCCCACCCAGGGATTGAACCCAGGTCTCCTGCTTTGCAGGTGATTCTTTACTGTCTGAGCCAGCAGAGAAGCCATTATAGATCTATACCAGTAACTAAATTTCACCTAAACACACTCAAATCCTGCTCACTCATTCCATAACTTGTTAAAATAGACAAAATGAAAACAAACCCTGATTTATAATCCTGCAGAAGCTTTTGGGAGGTACTCTTAAATACACATAACTGTGCAGAAGGCTGAAACCTTAGAAGCCCACCAGCTGTGCATGCATCTTCTTTCTATACATGAGAATACCGAATCTAGTAGAAATTATGATACTCATCTACAGTCCTAGACCTAACTTAAAACAACGAAATTAAGCTCCTGCTGCTACTGCTGCTGCTAAGTTGCTTCAGTCCTGTCTGACTCTGTGCGACCCCATAGACGGCAGCCCACCAGGCTCCCCTGTCCCTGGGATTCTCCAGGCAAGAACACTGGAGTGGGGTGCCATTTCACTCCCATACTAATACTATCAGTTCAGTTTAGTTTAGTCACTCAGTTGTGTCTAACTCTTTGCGACCCTGTGGACTGCAGCACACCAGGCCGCCCTGTCCATCAACAACTCCCAGAACTTGCTCAAACTCATGTCCATTGAGTTGGTAATGCCATCCAACCATCTCATGCTCTGTTGTCCCCTTCTCCTCCTGCCTTCAATCTTTCTCAGCATAAGGGTCTTTTCCAATAAGTCAGTTTTTTGCATCAGGTGGCCAGAGTATTGGAGTTTCAACTTCAGCATCAGTCCTTACAATGAACACCCAGGGCTGGTCTCCTTTAGAATGGACTGGTTGGATCTCCTTGCAGTCCCAGGGACTCTCAAGAGTCTTCTCCAACACCACAGTTCAAAAGCATCAATTCCTCAGCACTCAACTTTCTTTATAGTCTAACTCTCACATCCACACATGACTATTGGAAAAACCATAGCTTTGCCTAGATGGACCTTGCTTGGCAAAATAATATCTCTGCTTTTTAATATGTTGTCTAGGTTGGTCATAACTTTCCTTCCAAGGAGTAAGCGTCTTTTAATTTCATGGCTGCAGTCACCATCTGCAGTGATTTTGGAGCCCCCCAAAAATAAAGTCTGTCATTGCATTGTTTCCCCATCTATTTCCCATGAAGTGATGGGACCAGATGCCATGATCTTAGTTTTCTGAATGTAGAGCTTTAAGCCAGCTTTTTCACTCTCCTCTTTCACTTTCATCAAGAGGCTCTTTAGTTCTTCTTCACTTTCTGCCATAAGGGTGGTGTTATTTGTATATCTGAGGTTATTGATATTTCTCCTGGCAATCTTGATTCCAGCTTGTGCTTCATCCAGCCCAGCATTTCACAAGACGTACCCTGCATATAAGTTAAATAAGCAGGGTGACAACATACAGCCTAATACTAATCTTATAATGATGCCTTCTTTTAAATTATTAACTGGTAATGTCAATATGATGTCAAGACATAAATTTAAAATCACTTTTTAAAAATTAATATGGAAGATATGAACTTTCATAGACATATGGGTATACAGTTTATGGTTGTAATCTTTTGGTAGACTATTAACATAAAAGATTTTTAGCTTTGTTTCTTGTTTAGAAGCAATTCTATTTCACTCACTATTCCTCTTTCTCATTGAGCAACAACAAACTTCTCTGTCTCTTCCATGTTACAACCCATCATATAGCCTAGAAGGTGGGTAGTGAAATGTAATAAGCAAACTCATGTTTTGGAAAAAATGTGAGGTTGTACTCATTGCTGAATCTGGGTGTCTTGATGGAAGTTAATCTCTGAGAGTTTCCTCCTTTATAAAATTGACTTACTGATATCTATCTCCTAGGGTTTGGGTAGATTGAAATAGTTGGTACAAAGTCTAACTTACAATGAGTTCTCAACATTCTGTATTATTTGAAGGATTCTCCACTTTTCCAAGAGATGTTTCAATTATAAGATGTTCGACTCCTTTCATCCTTTCTTCTGGAACATGATTTTTAGATTTCTTACCCTCTGAATCACACTCCATGCGAGAGCCAATGTCCTTCTGAAACACTGTCTGACTTAAAATTTTGCCATAGATATAGGTGATTTTATTAAGGGTACTGATACTCTGGTTTAGTAAGATGGGGTACAAAATAGGTCTGCCTCAATCCTAGTACTTATTTCTAAACAGAACACTTTTTAAAATAGATACTATTATTAGTTTACCTCTTTTCTTCTTCTATTTTTTTTCTTTTTTGGTAGCTGTATTTTTTTTTAACCTATATTGAACTTTTAGCAGTTAATTTGTTTCTACTCTTTTGCATCATCACTTAGCAAACTGATTTTCCCACATACTATATGGGTATACTACATGTGTACAGCTGATTTTGAACTTCAATTAAAGATATCTGCTAAATTCTGTTCATTTGGGCCAAGCATTTCTGCTAGTTTAGATCACTTGGGATACTGACTTTACCTTAAACTGTATCCTTCCAAATTCTGAATTTTACTCAAGTGGGAAATTTTGCCTTATCCACTTTCACTCAAATCCCTAATGAGAACATTGAAGAGGAGAAGGTCAAAGAGAGGAAACTGTCAGTCCATTCATCACCATAAGTCCTTGTTCAATACCTGTAGTTAATGATGCTAAATATTCCCCATTAAGTATGACCATTACTACAGGATTTTGTACATACTCTTTATTTTGTTACAGGAATTGCCTTCTATTTGTAGTGTGATAAAAGTTTTTATCAAGAATGTATAAAAGAAGTTTGTTTAGCATGTATGTGTGTGTTCATGCACATGTGTGCACATCTCCTGCCATAATCATGATGTTCTTTCTCCTCTGATAATGTGAATAATATTAATGTTCCAATAGTATTTCAACAGGTCATTCTTACGTTCTCTCTTACCTCTGGCTTTTTTCTTTTAATATACATTTTTACATTGTTGGACTCTGTTTGGTGATATTTTGGTTTGGTGTTTGGATCTGCATTCATGAAGGAGTTGGCCTGTTTTTGTCAAATTCTATTGTTAAGTTTATCAAATAATCTTTTGAGAAGGATTTCCTTTAAAAGTTTTTATGATTTTAAAGTGATCTGCTCATGAAGTATTTGAAAGAATCCATTTGCAAAATAATACGGATGAATTTGCAGATATATTCATCTATTTTCTTTTATCAGAAAAATAATATCCCAAGGTACACTTATTTTCCCCAAACATTTAATTTTAATAATCTTATAAACTATGGAATTTTGAGAAAATAATACATTAGATACCTATATTTTATTCCTTCACCTTACCAATTATTAGCACTTTGTCCTTTGTATTTTTTCATATATATAAATTCATACACACACATATATACATGTATACATGTGTATCTGTCATTATATTTATGCTTTGTTTTGCTGAACCTCTTGAAAGCAATCACACACTTCACCTGTAAATATTTCACAATGCATCTTCTATGAATAGGTCATTGTCCCAGAAAATCACAACACTATTTTCATGCTTAAGAATATCTATACAAATCCAAAATGTTATATAAAATATACTCCATATTCATATTTATTTGATTTTTCCAAATTGTTTTTCAGGCCTTTTATATTTCTTGGATCCAGGATCCAATCAAGTCTTACACATTTCCTTTGTATATTATGCCATTTAAATTCTTAATTTATACTGTTTCCCATGTTATACGGCTGTTGTTATTTTGTTTTCATAACTGTCATTTTTTAAAGTCTAGGACAGTTTATTATATAATGTCCAATATTCTGTATTTGTATGGTGATTAGATCCAGTGTGGTGTAAATATCTTGGCATAAATATAAGTAATTTTGTGGGGTTTTTTGTAGTGAATTACGTTAGTAGTCATATGGTGTCAGATATATTTCAATTACTAGTGTTACATCAAGTACCTATTTCTATGATGTAGTAATGATGAGCATTCTGAAACCATAAAAAGTCATCAGCCAAACAAGCATATTTCATTTGTGAGAATGATGTGGCTATGTACTCTTTCCTTCCTAATGAAAATGTATTTAAATACTTCCAGTTTTATACTTGTTTTAAAATAGTTGATAATATTTAAAACATCATATATATATGCCTTCTAGGATTTTGAAGTATTTTAACTTCAAAATCCTTTTGGTGGCTCAGATGGTGTCCTTCTGGTGGCTCAGACAGTAAAGCGTCTGCCTACAATGCGGGAACCTGGGGTTCAATCCCTGGGTAGGGAAGATCTCCTGGAGAAGGAAATGGCAACCCATTCCAGTATTCTTGCCTGGAAAATCCCATGGACAGAGGAACCTGGTAGGCTACAGTCCATGAGGTTGCAAAGAGTCGGACACGGCTGAGTGACTTCACTTTCTTTCTTTCTTTTCTCATCTTTTTAATGTACTTCTTAGGCTAAAAAGGGGGGGGCAATGAAATATATAATTATGTGATATTTCCCACACATTTGCTTTAGATAGAAATGTAGATGATAGAAGGATGGACTGATAGAATTTATCTAAGTGTTCCTTAATTGGGGAACAGTTATACATTTTGTATGAATTCTTCAAACTAAGACCTTGGTTAATTATACAGTTGGCCTTTATATACTGTATATCTGGGAAAAAGAGAACAGGAATTGAATACATCAAATTAACAGCTCTCACTTGAGTTACCTGTCCTGATTTCTGGACCCATATGTTCATCTGTTTAATAGATATCTCCACTTGGTTGTTCTCCAAATGACACAAATTTGAATATCTCAAATGACTACTCTTTTTGTTTTGTCCCCAACCTAAACTTTGTTCTGTATTTCACATACTGATGAATAAAATGATCACTATTCCTTATTCTGCCTTTAATCATTCCTCTGACTTAACAGCCACAGGCAGTCAAGTCACTAGGCTTTATTATTTTGTCTCATAAGATCCCTCAAATCTCACTTTCAAACTTGTAATTTCTGCCTTAATTTACAATCTCATCAAGTGTTTGCAGAGTAGTGACAATTTCCTAATTGGCCTACCTACCTCAAGCACCTGCATAAAGTCTTTATCTTATAGCATAGCTTGGATAGTCTTCGACAAAAAAATCCAAGCATTATTATTCTCATTTACATTTCTAAAAATCTATCAAAAGCTTCATTGACTTAAAAAAATGCCTTATTATATGACATACATATTTTTTCCCAGTTCTTTGCAAATGCCAAATGCATATCTATGCTTTGGTCACCATAAGCAACCTACAGAAATGTTTTATGTTCCCAACTCTGTTATTCTTCCATGCATTATGCATGCATGCTTTTCTGTGCCAGGATATCAGTGAAGGACAAAAGAAGACATATCCACTGTTATTATAGAACTTAGAATGTGGATACTAATTTAAAAATGACAGAGAAAAAAATTAAAGCCTTTGTTCTCCTGTGAACTAATGTGTGATCTTAAAAATTGAATTACCTCAGTAAATTCTCATTTTCTTCTCTATTTAATGAAAATACTATTTCATAGCATTTCCTTGTAGATTGAAAACCGTAACAGAGTAGTGGAATAAAAGAGAAACATGAGACCCATTCTATCAGAGATAAGGCTAGAACCAAGCTTTGTAACAAAGATCAATCTTTCGACAATGAATAGAGAATGATTACAAAGAAAGGAATTAAAGAAGATTGAAATACTAGAGTGAATATAATGGAAAAGAATATAATGAATGGCCTCATTAAAAAGATGAAGTTTGAGGATGAATGGACAGCAGGATAAACTTGGAGAATGATTGCTAGGTGCCCCAAAGTTATTGATAAATAACAATTGTTGACTTAAAAAAAAAACGTAAAATGTGAGAGTTTGAGTTAAGTTTTATTTGGGGGCAAAATGAAGACTATAGCCCAGAAGATAACATTTCTAATAGCGTTGAGAAACTGCTCCAAAGAGGTAGGGGGAGAGTCATTATATATGTAATTTTGGAGAAGGGGGAGTACAGGCAATCGAGCACACATGTTTTGTAAAAAGTTTCTTCTAGTGTCACGAAGGTTACACCTAGTCATAAGGAGTAGATGTTAGTGCTCTGAGTGCTTTTCTAGATACAAGGAAATACGAGAATTGAGCTTATAAAATTGGCTCCCAAAACCATCTATCTGAAGACCTGTTCTGCCAGTTTTTCCTAAAGGACAGAGTGCCTCGTTTCTGTTTTCTACCCTGAACTTCTTTAAGGGGGTGTTGAAGATCAGCAGCTGTAGCAGTACATGATTTAATCCTTGCAGAGGTAGATGGCAAGTAACCATGGCAACTGCTAATTTTTAGTTGACACAATTACGGATCCAGAAATTGGGCAAAAGAAAGGATGTTAGAGTCATTCTTCTAGAAGTGATAGCTACGTCCTGATATGAGGTCTCTGATACAGTACAGACTGAAAAACACAAAGGCTCAAGGACAAATTTTGGTGAGTGAAACTACTTATAAATGGAGGAAAAAGAAGCAAGCTTGAATGAAGTGAGGAGTAGCGGGATATAAAAAATTAGAAAGTATTGCAGTGTAACAGGAGTTAAGAAAAATTCAGTTATTGAGGTCTCAGCTTTGTGAATTGCAGATTATCAGGGATCTGTGAGAGATCATTTATGGTAAAGAGGAGAATGAATATACAAGTTAGATCTCAATTAACTGAAGAGAATGGAAGCAGTGTAGCAATAGAAGAAGTGACCATAGACTAGTTTGAGAAGTATTTTAGTATGACCCAGAGAGATGTTGTGGGGAGGGAGGTGGGAGGGGGGTTCATGTTTGGGAACGCATGTAAGAATTAAAAATTTTAAAATTAAAAAAAAAAAACATTTTAAAAGATAACCATATAAGGTGAATCAAATGAGCTTTATTTATGGAATCAAAGAAAAATCTCTAGGTGACTGGGAAGAAATATCATTATCTGCCAAGAGGAAGGAGCTAGCAGAGAAGTTTGAAAGTGACAAACGGGATAATTCATAAAGGAAAATTCTTAAAATATAGAAGGGGATACAGTTTATAGTACAAAGGCTGAAGTTAGCCTTAAATGAGAATGGAATACCACAAATTCCTTAAAACTAGTTAAAATGGAAGAGAATGAAGGAAAGCTTAGTGAAGAGATGCTTTGGAGAAAGCTTTGGAGATGATGTTTGATGACTGTCTTACGAGCAGTGGTCATCTAGGGTGAGGTGGAAGGAGAGACGATTGTAGTTGAAAGTGATGTTGGAAATGTACAAATATCTGCCTTTTGGAATATTTCAGTAATAAACTACAAATAAGTAAAATAATTATTAGCCTGGCTAAGGTTAAAAACTCCCATTTGAATGCAGAGTTCCAAAGAATTGCAAGGAAAGATAAGCCAGCCTTCCTCAGTGGTCCGTGCAAAGAAATACAGGAAAACAATAGAATGAGAAACACTAGAGATTTCTTCAAGAAAATGAGAAACAACAAGGGAACATTTCATATGAATATGGGCACAATAAAGGACAGAAATGATATGGACCAAACAGAAGCAGAAGGTATTAAAAAGAGGTGGCAAGAACACAGTGTGGTGTGATCACTCACCTAGAGCCAGACATCCGAGGTCAAGCGGGCTTTAGGAAGCAGCATTATGAACGAAGCTAGTGGAGGTGATGGAATTCCAGTTGAGCTCTTTCAAGTCGTAAAAGATGATGCTGTTACTCAATATGCCAGCTAATTTGGAAAACTCAGCAGTGCCCACAGGACTGGAAGAGGTCAGTTTTCATTCCAATCCCAAAGAAAGGTAATGCCAAAAAATGCTCAAGTTAACGAACAATTGCACTCATCTCACAGGCTAGCAAAGAAGGCTCAAAATTCTCTAAGCCAGGCTTCAACAGTTTGTGAACCATGAAATTCCAGATGTTTAAGCTGGATTTAGAAAAGGCAGAGGAACCAGAGATCAAATTGCCAACATCCGTTGGATCATTGAAAAAGCAAATGAGTTCTAGAAAATCATCTACTTCTGCTCTATTGACTATGCCAAAGCCTTTGACTGTGTGTATCACAACTGTGGAAATTACTTCAAGAGATGAAAATACCAGAGCACCTGACCTGCCTCCTGAGACTCTGTAGGCAGGTCAAGAAGCAACAGTCAGAACTGGACCTGGAACAACAGACTGGTTCCAAATCGGGAAAGGAGTACATCAAGGCTGTATATTGTCACCCTGCTTATTTAACTTATATGCAGAGTACATCATGCAAACTGCCAGGCAGGATGAAGCACAAGCTGGAATCAAGATTGCTGGGAGAAATATCAATAACATCAGATATGCAGATGACACCACCCTTATGGCAGAAAGTGAAGAACTAAAGAGCCTCTTGATGAAAGTGAAAGAGGAGAGTGAAAAAGTTGGCTTAAAGTTCAACATGCAAAAAAATAAGATCATGGTGTCTGGTCCCATCACTTCATGGCAAATAGATGGGGAAACAGTGGAAACAGTGACAGACTTTATTTTGGGGGGCTCCAAAGTCACTGCAGATGGTGAGTTCAGCCATGAAGTTAAAAGACACTTGCTCCTTGGAAGAAAAGTTAAGACCAACCTAGACAGCATATTAAAAAGCAGAGACATTACTTTGCCAACAATGGTCCATCTAGTCAAAGCTATGGTTTTTCCAGTAATCATGTATGGGTGAAAAATTTGGACTATAAAGAAAACTGAGCCCTGAAGAATTTATGCTTTTGAACTGTGGTGTTGGAGAGTCACTTGGACTGCAAGGAGATCCATCCAGTCCATCCTAAAGGAAATCAGTCCTGAATATTCATTGGAAGGACTGATGCTGAAGCTGAAACTCCAATAGTTTGGCCACCTGATGAGAAACCCGACTCATTTGAAAAGACCCTGATGCTGGCAAAGATTGAAAGCAGGAGGAGAAGGGGACAACAGAGGATGAGGTGGTTGGATGGCATCACCAACTCAATAGACATAAGTTTGAGTAAACTCCAGGAGTTGTTTATGGACAGGGAGGCCTGGTGTGCTGCAGTCCATGGGGTCGCAAAGAGTCAGACACGACTAAGTGACTGAACTGAACTGAAAGTTAAAAACAGGAAATTGTCAATCGGAAACTGAGAATGATACATCATTTTATTCTACAGTACCTGGGAACGGAGGAAATTAGGTGTTTACCTGGGACCAGGATCAGCACTAAAGGCTGAAAAGATACTAAATAATGTTACTTTGGAAGAAATCAGTTGGGAGTAGTGTTATTAGAACAATAATAAGTGGGAACTTTGAGGAGTAATCCAGGTTTGAGGTTGTGAATGTCAATTAAGACAGAGGATTAGGGTAAAGAATATTTTAGACTTTTAGGAGGGACACAGGTGAAATGGTCAACTTTGAAAGGAAGCAATGTGAAATCAAAGATAGAATTCAGTAGGTGTGAACAAGTATGAAATGGTAAAGAATCATATGCTGGTCAGGAAGTGAAATTTCTAGATATCTTAAAAACAACTTTAAGTAGCAAATTATATTTGAATATAAAATATTGAGGCAGGAATTAAACCTTTGAGTTCTAGTTTATTGACCATCTGGTGATGTCCATGTGTAGAGTCTTCTCTTTTGTTGTCGGAAGAGTGTGTTTGCTATGACCAGTGTGTTCTTTTGGCAAAACTCTGTTAACCTTTCCCTGCTTCATTTTGAATTCCAAGGCCAAATTAGCCTGTTACTCCAGGTATCTCTTGACTTTCTACTTCTGCATTCCAGTCCCCTATAAAGACAAGAACATCTCTTTGGGGTGTTAGTTCTAGAAAGTCTTGTGGGGCTTCATAAAATCGTACAACTTCAGCTTCTTCAGCATTACTGGTTGGGGCAAAGACTTGGATTACTGTGATATTGAATGGTTTGCCTTGGAAACTAACAGAGATCATTCTGTTGTTTTTGAGATTGCATCCAAGTACTGAACTTTGGACTTTTTGTTGACTATGGACTTTTTGTTGACTATGAGGGCTACTCCATTTCTCCTAAGGGGTTCTTGCCCACAGTAGTAGATATAATGGTCATCTGTGTTAAATTCACCCATTCCAGTCCATTTTAGTTCACTGATACCTAAAATGCTGATGTTCACTCTTGCTGTCTCCTGTTTGACCACTTCCAATTTACCTTGATTCATGAACCTAACAGTCCAGGTTCCTATGCAACTTGGCTCTTTACACCATCGGACTTTATTTCCATCACCAGTCACATCCACAACTGGGTGTTTTTGCTTTGGCTCCATCTCTTCATTCTTTCTGGAGTTATCTCTCCACTGTTCTCTAGTAGCATATTGGGCACCTACTAACCTGGGGAGTTCATCTTTCAATGTCATATAATTTTGCCTTTTTATACTGTTCATGGGGTTTTGTTGTTGTTGTTCACGGGGTTTTTAAGGCAAGAATCCTGAAGTGGTTTGCAATTTCCTTCTTCAGTGTAATACGTTTTGTTAGAACTCTCCACCATGACCCATCTGTCTTGGATGGTACTACATGGAATGGCTCACAGATTATATTCTTTGCAGCCAAAGATGGAGAAGCTCTATACAGTCAGCAAACACAAGACCAGGAGCTGACTGTGGCTCAGATCATGAACTCCTTATTGCCAAATTCAGACTTAACTTGAAGAAAGAAAGGGAAAACCACTAGACCATTCAGGTGTGACCTAAATCAAATCCCTTATGATTATACTGAGGAAATGACAAATATATTCAAAAGATTAGATCTGATAGGCGCAGTGCATAAAGAACTACTGACAAAGGTTAGTGACATTGTACAGGAGGCAGTGATCAAGACCATTCCCAAGAAAAAGAATGCAAAAAGGCAAAATGGTTGTCTGAGGAGCTCTTTCAAATAGCTGTGAAAAGAAGAGAAGCTAAAGGCAAAGGAGAAAAGGAAAGATATACCCATTTGAATGCAGAGTTCCAAAGAATAGCAAGGAGAGATAAGAAAGCCTTCCTCAGTGATCAGTGCAAAGAAATAGAGGAAAACAACAGAATGGGAAAGATTAGAGATCTCCTCAAGAAAATCTCTATACCAAGGGAACATTTTATGCAAAGATGGGCACAATAAGGGACAGAAATAGTGTGGACCTAACAGAAGCAGAAGATATTAAGAAGCGTTGGCAAGAACACACAGAAGAACTATACAAAAAAGATCTTCATGACCCAGATGACCATCACGGTGTGATCACTCACCTACAGCCTGACATCCCAGAATGCAAAATCAATTGAGCCTTAAGAAGCATCACTATGAGGAAAGCTAGTTGAGGTGATGGAATTCCAGTTTAAATATTTCAAATCCTAAAAGATGATGCTGTGAAAGTGCCGCACTCAATATGTCAGCAAATTGGGAAAACTCAGCAGTGGCCACAGGACTGGAAAAGGTCAGTTTTCATTCCAATCCCAAAGAAAGGCAATGTCAAAGAATGTTCAAACTACTGCACAATTGCACTCTCCTCACACACTTAGCAAAGCAAGGCTCAAAATTCCCCATACCAGGCTTCTATAGTATGTGAACTGTGAAATATTCCAGATGTTCAAGCTGGATGTAGAAAAGGTAGAGGAACCAGAGATCAAGTGCCAACATCATCAAAAAAGCAAGAGAGTTCCAGAAAAACATCTACTTCTGCTCTATTGTCTATGCCAAAGTCTTTGACTGAGTGGATCACATCAAACTGTGGACAATTCTTAGAGAAATGGAAATACCAGAGCATCTGACCTGCCTCCTAAGAAATCTGTATGCAGGTCAGAAAGCAACAGTAAGAACTGGACATGGAACAACAGACTGGATCCAAATAGGAAAATGAGTACATCAAGGCTGTATATTGTCACCATGTTTAACTATGTGCAGAGTATGTCATGCAAAATGCCAGGCTGGATGAAGCACAAGCTGGAATCAAGATTTCTGGGAAAAATATCAATAACATCAGATATGCAAGATGACACCACCTTTATGGCAGAAAGCAAAGAACTAAAGAACCTCTTAATTAAAGTGAAAGAAGAGAGTGAAAAATCTGGCTTAGAACTCAACATTCAAAAAAATAAGACCATGGCATCTGGTCCCATCACTTCATGGCAAATAGAGGGGGGAACAATGGGCACAGTGATAGACTTTCTTTTCTTGAGCTCCAAAATCACTGCAGATGGTGAGTGCAGCCACGAAATTAAAAGACGCTTATTCCTTGGAAG
Organism: Capra hircus; assembly: GCF_001704415.2. Taxonomy (NCBI): domain Eukaryota; kingdom Metazoa; phylum Chordata; class Mammalia; order Artiodactyla; family Bovidae; genus Capra; species Capra hircus. The sequence goes on from NC_030811.1 coordinate 79,708,720, forward strand.
AAAAGCTATGACCAACCTAGATAGCATACTTAAAAGCAGAGATATTACTTTGCAAACAAAGGTCTGTCTAGTCAAGGCTGTGGTTTTTCCAGTAGTCATGTATGGATGTGAGAGTTGACTGTAAAAAAATCTGAGTGCTGAAGAATTGATTTTTTGAACTGTGGTGTTGGAGAAGACTCTTGAGAGTCCCTTGGATTGCCAGGAGATCCAACCAGTCCATCCTAAAGGAAATCAGTCCTGAATATTCATTGGAAGGACTGATGCTGAAGCTGAAACTCCAATACTTTGGCCACCTGATGTGAAGAAATGACTTATTGGAAAAGACCCTGATGCTGGGAAAGATTGAAGGCAGGAGGAGAAGGGGACAACAGAGGATGAGGTTGTTGGATGGCATCTCTGACTTGATGGACATGAGTTTGAATAAGCTCCACAATTCAGTAATGGTCAGGGAAGCCTGGTGTGCTGTAGTCCATGGGGTCGCAAACAGTCAGACATGACTAAGTGACTGAACTGACTCTAGTTTATTAGGATCAGAGTCTAATACACAAAATCAATATTTTTATATCTTGATGAGTTTTACCTTCAGTTTCAGCTTGAATCCCACTTCCTTAGAGGCAAATTCTACACTGAAATATTTGTAGGAAAGTTAAATAAGGAGATGGATTCTGAATTTGAGTATAAATCTTAACTGGAAGTATATTTTATGTAAAATTTATCACAGAGACTTTATACCATCAAATGTTTCACTACCCTCTTTCCTTTTTAATTAATGGAAGGATAAATAAATTGTGTTAACTCATGTTGCTTATCTGAATATTTTTAAAAGTACAGTATTGCTCCTAAATCAATAATTAAGGTTTGAATATAGCAAATGAATATAAAAACGCTCTGTGATATAACATGAGATGTTCTGTTACATTACAGTTAATGAGAGTTATTCTCAGCAAGACAGGGTATTTAATCTCATTAACAAATACCATAAGTTGGCTAAATATGGAATGCCTTAATGAATGGTTTACATCTTTCATGTGAGGGACTTATGAGTCTGTTAATGTGTCCTGATTATTAGATATATATTAATCTAAAACAAATAAATGCAAAATGTTTGTCTAAGTGCTTTTTGCCCATTAGAGAAAAGGGACACTGTAGAGAGCTATTTGATGTTGCCAGATGCCATTAGTTATAAAAAATATAACTGTAAATATTTGACTTTTCCTATGAAGGTTTCAGATTGCTATGGTGCAAATAGTTGCTTTGGAGACAATTTGACTCTCCAAGTAGACTGTTTCTTTCCACTTTACTGAAAAACAATTTTAAACATTTGTATAATATTTGTACAAATAGTAAAAATATTTGTACACCCCAAAGATTGATATCTTTATAAAAATAAAATATTGTAAAATATTTTTAAACAAAATATATTAATATAACAAAGAATGATTTTAATTAAAAAAATTTGGAAACATTACTCAGGAATCGCTTCTGCATGTTCACAAGATTTGTATCACTGATTATCTGAAATAAGGTGTTTTTTTTTCTAATTATGCTTTGCAAGTTTTAATTGTAACATAATTATTCCAGGGGACCTGTAAAAGTGATCACATCCATAGACAAGCATTGACTCTTCTGGTGTAATAGAAACATAAAATAGAGCTTCTATACTTGATGAATTTATACTCCAGCCAGTGACTGAGGAACACCTCCAGGTTTTTGCGTCCTTTCCCATGCATATATAGAAATGCTTTTAAAAATAAAAAGACCTATTTAAACAGAATACAAGTAAGAATTTTGATATAGCATGAGTCTTATGTCCTCTTTCCTCTTGATATACATAAAAGGATATACATATGTATATGTACATTGTATTACTTGATAATTACATAAAATTAATGTATATATACATATACATTAAAAATGATACTGTGATGTTTACAAGATAGGACATAGAAAAATCAAGAATAAATGGTTTTAGAATAAAAGGAGTAGAGCGCCAGTATTGTCATTGTTTCAATGATGGGAGAAATTAGATTTCATTAGTGAGGGGATTTGAGGGTGGGAAGGTTTACTTTGGTTCTACTGAATGCTTTTATATATTAATGAGGCCAAATTGAATATAAAGATAATAGGTTAGATAATTTGCTTTCAGTTCAAAACATGAGAATTGAAGCAGAGTTATTACAAGATTTTATTGTTTTGAACTTTGACAACTTCATCATTAGATATAGAACCCATATGACTTTCTTGGTGGCTCAGCTGGTAAAGAATCTGCCTGCAGTACAGGAGACCCAGGTTCAATACTTGTTTCAGCAAGATTCCACTCCAGTATTATTGCCTAGAAAATCTGATGGACAGGGGAACTTGGTGGGCTACAGTCCATGGGGTCACAAGAGTCGGACATGACTTAGTGACTTAATTACCACGTAGAACTTATATAGAGTCCAGAAGGGAAAACTTAGTCAAGGGTTTGAAATATCACTGAATAGGGAAAGCTACAGAGAATTTGATTCATCTGTGTAAATAAGATGTGATAGAGAAGTTCAGTGACATATTGTTGGAACCAAATGAATCCAGATGTATGGGTAACACTGGAGATGAATTTATGCAATTGTGATTGTCTTAGGATATTAAAAGATGTAATAATACCACTAAAGTACTTTATATATCTTCTATAACGTTACTCTTTCCTCTTTATGTAGCCCATCACTTTAATCTAAAAGTAATTCGTATATTGAAAATATCTCTTCTTTTGAAATTTTATTCAAACATAGGGATTCTCTGTGTATTGTGTTACTAGTCCTGTGCCATGGTTCTCAGTACAACAGGGACACAGAACATACTTGCCGGAAAGTTTGGTGTTCCCTCTCATCTTTTATTTGTTTTCTCTATGTCCACTCATTACTCTCACTCTTGACGAAGTCTCAGATGCTCCGGAGCGTTAGGGAAGTTGCATTTGGTGGTTTCATAAGAGCTGACCCCTACATCTTTCTAACTTACCAGCCTCTCTTGGTAGTTACTTGTAAATGCTCTGGGTGTGAGGCCTCAGGAATTGGGCATAAAGAGAGAAAACGTTTCCTTTCCTTGGAAGAGCAAATAGTGGGAATCTTATAGTTGGTTTCTGAGATACTCTTGCCACTGGGAGCAAATCAGACATGGTAAAAGAACACATAGACACAAATAAGAGTATTTTGTTGTGTGAAAGATTCACAATTCTGAAATAAAATGGAGTGCTTTTGTGTATAATGAAGAGCAGGAGGAACATATAACTATGATTAAATTGAAGTTCTTGTTTTATATTCTTTCATATGTCTTTATTTTATTTCAAAATCATATTTATTTTCTAGGGACTGTGACATGTTTAGAAAATGCATGATATATAAATTATATTCATTCTTTCAGTTCATTGAACATTTATTAAATTCATAGCTGTGGTTAAATAGTGTACTGAATTTTGAGGGAATAAAAAATAGAAGAGACATAATTCCTGACCTAAATAAATATTTAAATATCCTAAAAGGATTTAAATGGAGTATTTTTCAATTATACAGACAGTATTCAGAAACCTGAATAATATTATTAGTATCTTTAAAGTACTTTATCATTACTCTCTAAATAACTTGACTAGTTGGTTTTAACAGTATAAGTAATTAAATAACATATTAGTGTTGATACCGAACAAAATATTTCCAAACAAAATGACATAAATCTTTGTAACGTGTAATTAAAGGATTTCTTCCATATTAAAAAGTTGATATTCATAAAATAACTAGAGTATAATAAAATAATAAATGTCCATGAGTTTTTTTAATAATAAAAGACTACTGACATAGAGAAATTGAGTCATCTAATAAATATTTGTCTCTCTGCTTAATAAAAGACATGCAATAAAATCCTAAGCAAAAAAGTAAATATTTACAGAGTACACACAAAATCAATTTCGAAACACATTTTCGTAATAAATCTCCCGTATGGTAATACCCGTGAAATTAAAGTTTGAGAAAAGTAAATACATCACAGTTGGAAAAATAGCAGGGTTTTAAAGGCAAAAGGAAAAAAGGATATTACCTAACAACAGCAACTTTACAGTTCTTGCATCTCGCTCAGCATCTTCCTGAAGCTTTTTCTCCAATTCTTTTGATCTTTTGGCTGACTCCTTGCTCTCTGAACTAATTCCAATTCCCATCTTGTAGTGGTAGATGCTTGTCAGTTTATTTGCTCAAACTTTTTGGAATGTAGAGCGCAGCTAGTGCTCTGGTTTGGACATAGGATATAAGAGCAATGCTCTGCTGAAGTACCCAACAGCCCATTCCCTCATTTTCTAAGACTCTGCTTTGACTAAGGAGATGCTGTCACCTGGCAAAGGGTAAAACCACACAGTTCTATGGCAGCGAAAGAGAAAATTCATTATACTTTCAAATTAAGTGGTTACTTCTGGCCCTCTTTCAAACCTGCTCATCTTCCTTAAAGAATAGTGTACAATAATGTAGAAAGTTATGAAAATCTGTACACTAAAAATCTGAAATGGACAATTCAAATAGTGTTTATCACTAATAGGCAATCTTTATTGCAAGATTTAAAGTTATAATTACTAACGAACAAACATGTGTCTTATCTTTAGGTAAACGAGTCTTCAGATTCTTCATAATCATTATGATATCACTATCAGAATATTCATATGAATCACCCAGATTTATAGTTTTGCTATGCTTGGATTATAACTCAAAATGATTGAGACACTCAGTATCTGTCAGCTAACTGGAAAACCTTTTCATTAAAAAAAATACACATAGTTCTTAGATCTATACACATTGTTATGTTGCCAAACATAGAATTTAACACACAGTGCTCTTAAATTATTTATTTTTGTCTCATAGGATCAATTTCTATAAATTGAGTTTCTACTGCTTGTCAGAAAGTCGATCCATCACCATTAATTGAGGGTCTGCCTGGTGTAGACACTGGAATGTGTTTGATTCAGGCAGTGCATTAACTGGGGCCATTAAGGAACAGCTGTTGTGCTGAAAGGACTTTTATTGATTTGGTACTGAGGGAATAAAAAGCAATATTCTTTATAACAGTAGGTCATTTGGTTTTTCCTGAAAGGTAAGAAGAGTAAATATACCTAAATATGTTCCATGCCTTTCGACTACCCCAACAGACATCATGTCCTTCTCGACAATCTGCAAGTCTGGAGACAGATTCTGTTATACAATTTTTTTGCTTGTTTGTTTATATGAAGCATAAAGCACTTAGATAGTCAAGTGATGTTTTCCTCTTAAGCAGAGTTGGCTGCCTGTGGCAGCAGGCAAATCTCTCAGTGCACATTTTGGGATTTGTGGACACGCCTAACAGGGAAATATTAGAATACAGTCAGCCGATCAGTATGTTAGTGCTGTTCTTGTGGGATCGTGGACAAACTCTGAACAGCTGTATTTTTTGCATATTCATAGAACAAGGAAATAGGCTGCCAAATTCAATACATAGTCCTGCTTTGTTTACTTTTTCACATAAAATATTAGACTGTCAATACATAAGCATAGTCAAAACTTTCTGGATTTCATCTGCCCAAGCCATGTTATGATAGTATAAAGATGTGGAAAGGTAGGTATGCAAAGCATGTGATGTTGCTTTTAAAATGCAAAAGGCTTGCCCCAAAAGAACAAGATTTGCACCGGCTGGTTTATTTATACTTGCTCATGGACACCGAGTCCATCCACACTAACAGCAATGCAAAAGAACACAAACATTAAAATCTTTTCCTTTTTGTTTTTACGTCAAAATTGAATATAAAATACCTTGAATATAGAAGACTCTTATGTATTCCATAGCAATGATGAATAGATAAGGTACTTTCTATAACTGCATTCAAGTAGATATACTCCCTATTTTTTTTGCTGGGGACATACTGTGGCTTTGAAAGGGTATGCAATTTACTAAGACTTCTACGTGGGCTTCTGATGAAAACTGACCAACTCTTCCAGGAGTATAATTGTATATTTTCTGTACTGTATACAATTACAAAATTCTACTTTGCTGTGTGACTCAGAATGTTTTATCTTCAACTTTATGAGATTGTTATGTGATTTTTTTTTCATTAGCTGCTAAAATAATCTTGACATTAAATTCAAGGTGTATCTATATTTAGGGGAGGGAAGCTGGGGAGAGCCAGAGAGAAGAGAAAGGCTTCTCATTCCTCTCCCTTGGGTGCCTGGAACTCAGCTTCACTAATGAGCTGTGGTTGTTAATATAGCTATTAATCCATGTTGTTTCACTTATCACTCACTATGCTTTTCTGGACCTAAGAAAATTATGGAAATAAAATAGTAAATTCTGTTAGAGTGAATACAGTATTTTATTAGCTTAGGTATCCTCCATTGTATTTGGCATAGTGCTAACTATTGGAAATATTCAAAAATTATTTTTTGTTAGTACATTGATAGAGACCTGGGACCTTTTGTGTGTGTGCTCTGTTGAGGTGATAACACAGTTGAATATTTCCAAGGTTCAGGGTCATGATGGGTCTGTCTCAACACCCTTGAAATTTTAAAGTGACTCAAAAAATCAACAAAAATACCAATTTTAGTCTGTGTCTGTGTACTATGTCGCGTCAGCCATGTCCGACTCTGTGCAACCCCTATGGACCCCAGCCTGTCAGGCTCCTCTGTCTGTGGGATTCTCCAGGCAAGAACATTGGAGTAGGTTGCCATGCCCTCCTCCAGGGGATCATCCCAACCCCAGGATCGAACCCATGTCTCTTATGTCTACCTGCATTGGCAGGTGGGTTCTTTACCACTAGTGCCACCTGTGAAGCCCAATTTTAGTCTGAAATAGTGTTCATATCTATGATTACAACTGTTAGCCCAATAAGTACATCTTTTTTTTTTTTTAATCAGCCTTAAAAATAACACCATCATACTCCCTTTCTATTATTAAACCTTGCTCTGTAGTGAGGGAAAATTGATAAAAATGACAGCAGGAAAAGGTAACTAAATTAGATGTTTTTGTTTAAGGAACTATGTGGCCATACATTTTGTTCCTTCTTTAAAATAAGAAACATAAAGCTGTCCAGTTCAGTTCAGTTCAGTCACTCAGTCGTGTCTGACTCTTTGCAACCCCATGAACCACAGCATGCCAGCATCAGGGTCTTTTCAAATGACTCAGCTCTTCGCATCAGGTGGCCAAAGTATCCTATCATATTAGAGTTTTATATAGTGACCAACTAAAAAAGGTAGATTGCTGTACATATACATACACACACACACACAGATATACATACATTGTGTGCACAACCCACACACACAGAGAAAGAAAGAGACATTGTATTGGAGAATCATGGTCTTTTCAAATAATCATTGCAAAATAACTTCTAAGAACATTGTTGCCTTTTTTAAAAAATCACAGTATCAACCTAATCAGGAATATCTTCTGTGGGAACAGGCTGTGCAATAAAGAAAACCGAGGAGGTAAAATACAGAGAATGAGTCCTCAGCTTTAAAAGTCACTGACAAACCACAAGCTTGAGTGATGTGGTAATTTTTCTTCTTGCTGTTTTTGGTCAGGTTCTCTGTTGAATCTTCAGACTGGCATATTAGTCTTTAAACCATTTGAATAATTGCTGTTTTACATTTATGTTTTAACATCTAGCTTGAGATATCCTGAGATTGTTTCCCATTTGCTTTTAATATTGAGAGTCCAACCTACATTTCTGGAGAGGTCTCTTTTGCCAGTATTACTGAGTCTTACACAGTCGGGTCTTGACAGGTGGTGCTAGAGGTAAAGAACTTTCCTGCCAATGCAGGGAACATAAAAGATGGGTGTTCAGTCCCTGGGTTGGGACGATCCCCTGGAAGGGGAAATGGTAATCCACTCCAGTATTCTTGCCTGGAGAATTCCATGGACAGAGGAGCCTGGTGGGCTACAGTGCATGGGGTCATAAAGAGTCGGCTACAACTGAAGCAGCTTAGCTTGCAGCACACTGGATATCCGCTGACACTGTGACCTGTGGCTGACTTCCATAAGTGGCTTCAGTGGCTCAGCCCCTTCTGGAAATTGTCAAAACAGGCTGCCATCTGTATTATTCTTTAATTTGTTTCCATATCTTATAGGAGGTATTGACTTTAGGCTTTGGATCCCTAAGTGTTTTGAGTCTTAGCTCCCTTAGCAATGACCTTTATCTTTGTATATTCCCATGAAATTTGAGACAAGCTATCCCTTCTTTACTAATGGTACTCAAATATGTACTTCTGGGAGCCCTGTGCATGGTATTGCCTTTTGAGAGTTCATGTCTTTGGGGACTCCATGAGAGCAGCCTTTCAATCTTGAGGGAGTAGGGCAAAAGTTGCTGTTTCAAGTAAGCACATTCAGATGGTGCAATAAGTTTACAGTACCAGCATTAAGCAGCTCTTATGTCTTTAGAGGTAATGCAAATATGTATTTTTATTCATTGAAGTTAATTTCTATCTTTATTTTTCTAATTTCTTTTATTTTTCTATGGATTAGGATATAATTATAAGTGATGATTATTGGAAACAAAAATATTACAAGCCTAAATGACAAAGGAGATAATTATTTCCTAAGGGGCCTCTTCCTGTCCCAAAGTCTGTCTTTAAAAAAACAAATGTATCTCAGGATTATCAAAGTACAGATTTTGTTCAAATTTCACAAAATTTTTTGCTAGTATCGCAACTTAGCTTTCACTCAGGCTTTTTTCCCTCACTAGGAATATCTTGCTCTTCCATACCTAACTTTTCCTCATAATTCTCATCCTTTAAGAGTGAACCTCTTTTGTACACTCTCTGTTATGATTCACATCTACTACCTCCTGTTCGATGCTTCATTACTTTTGAAATTCCTAAGAGGAGTCTGCAGCCAATCAGTTTGTACATCCTCTTTAACTAGGTGGGGATATTTTGCAGTGACCATGCCCTCCGGTTCTTCTCTTCTGTTTGCAGGCTCTCAACAGAGTACATAGAAAAAAACCTTGTTTATTGAAAACACTAGAGAATAGTGAGTGACCAGTAGATACACAGCGTTTGAAGGGTCCTGTTCCATCTTGGACATGCATGATTCTCCTTTTCCCAAATGACTGCAAATGTGAAATATTACCTCTAGGATTGCAGGAATTCATTTATTCAGCAATTGATATATTTAACAATTGTTATGTGTGTACCAGGCATGAGCGATTCAGCAGTAAATCAAATTAGATGCCTTTCTCACAGAGCTTAAATTCTAGTGTCTGAGGCTGCAGAGGGATTCACACAGACAATAAACACACTAAATATTTTGAGTATACAGAATTATAGATGGTGACAAGTGTTAAAAAAAAAAAAGGACTTTCCTGGTGGTATAGTGGGTAGGGATCCACCTAGCGATACAGAGGACATGCATTCTAGCCCAGCTGCACATGCTGCAAAGCATCTGAGACTGTATGCCACAACTTGTTAGCCTGTGCTTTACAACCCACAAGGAGCCACAACTGCTGAGCCTGTGCTCCCAGAGCCCATGCTCGACAATAAGAAAAGCTCCCTCAATGAGACTCCTGCACACTACCACTAAAAAGTAGCCCCTGCTCTCCACAACTAGAGAACAGCCCAAGCAACTAGAATCTGTTTAGTGACTCTTCATTCTACATGCTTGTCATCATGTTGCAGACTCCTTCATGGGGATCTCTCAGTAATTGGAATCAGGCTCTGAGAAACAGCTCAGTTCTAGAAATAGGATAAGGAATCATGACATTATCCTTCTAATGATTATCCTTGGTTCTTTGGGTTGTTTAAATTCAGCAATACTCAGAAGGCCTGTTCATTTACTTTGGTTTTAAGGATGCGCTGATCTATTAACTATTTCCATAGGTCTACACGTATCTGGCTCCCCCAGCTGCTACTCTGACCTTTACTCCCTTTATAATATTACAGCTGTGTTGACTTTCATAATTAAATGCTCGCACCTGGTCTCTTTTATTTTGGGGTCTTATAATATCCATTGATTTGAGGAAGCCCAGGTCTATAATTGTATTTTGTGTCATCAACCCCTGCCTGTAAAGAACTGTCTCAATAATGCTGAAATCGTTCCCTCCACTAGTGCATTCCTTACTATTTCAATACATGGAAATCTATTTGATCATTTCCTAAAGTCTGATTAGTTTTCCTTTATAGGTTGCCAAATTCTCTCAGCCTTTTGTTGCCTTCCTCTACCATTTGCCATGGGACAGAACTTTATCCAGGCTTCCAAGAGCCATCCTATGAAACATATTGATACTGTCTCCTAGGGTATTGGCATCCTATATCATAGGAGAGGGCTTCTGTATGATACCTCTCCTTTATCCAATTTTATGTTCCACTTTCCTTTGATCTAGCACCCTTAAAATCTAAATATATGTGTGTGTGTACACGCACACACTTATAGCTCCTGCAAGTACATGTTGGTTAGCTTCTGGAGCTCTTTTGTTATGTGGGCTCTTTCTTCTGCTCACAGGTCCAGAACATCCTTGGTCAGGTTATGTCATAAGTAGCTTATAGTTACTGTTTCCTGAAGCAGTAGATATAGATTCGCATTAGACTGAAAGCTATCTTACAAGACAAAGGATTCTGCATTGTCTTCTTGCAAGATAGGGTGCTACTTTTTAAAAAGAAAGAATGTAACACTTTTGCCAGCCCAGAGGATCCAAGTAGAGTCTAAGGATTCAAGATTTTTTGATGCATCAACCCTGGCATTACTATTTTAATTCTCTAGGTCCCATTTCTTTCCATGAAGACCTTGACTTTGGTGTAACAGTCTTGCCATGGTTGAATATTCAATCTTCTGTTGAATTCTTCTGCCTTATAATTACGTCCTCTTCCTGATCATCACTTTTCCCACCTTCATCTATATAGGCTATCCTCTGACTTTTGTGCTTTGCATTAAATTTGTGATTAATCACCCTTGGCCTTCCATTGTCTTTTTTTCAGTGAATTGATAGCTCCCAGCAACAGCCATATTGCTGTAGTCCTTATAATTTTTTCTTGCTTTAACTCTTCTGAACACTAAGATTTTTCTTACATGCATATTATTTTTCACTGATATCCAATTTCAGATTACTACCAGTGAAAATTTAAAAAACTTACCTGCTTTTGCAAGCCGAATGCAATGGGTCATAAAACTAACAGCAATAATCGGGCCCTAATTGCTTAGCTGGCTGAAGGTTGAAGGTTGGGGATCGGTAATCTAGTTCCAATACCCCATTTAGAGTCTGCTTCTTGGGACCGCTCTTGATATCAATTCTCTCAGATTAAGTTTCCCTGGAAACAGAATCTGAGGCAGATCTGCTTAAAAAGGAGTGAGGAACACCTTTGGCAGATAAATCTAGATGGAAGGAGGGAGGCCAAACTTGGCCATAGGAAAGGGTGAACCACAATGCTATTGTAATAGGGGTCACAGATGATCCTTTGGAGGTCTATAACTGGACTGATTCTTCAAAGTTGTTCTTGAGAAGGGAGATTAGCCTTTATATTCCCAAGTTGCCCAGTCATTGCATGAGGGCTGCCTTCAGGTGGGAGTTACAACCTTGCACAAGGCAGGTCCTTTTGGTCAAGGACCCTGCCCTGCAGAGGCACTCATCTGCCAACACTGCCAGGAGCTGAAAGAATGAGTGAATCAGGCATGAAAGGAGCTCTTAATGGTACAGCAGAATGTTCACTAACATTTGAGCAAAGACATCAAAGAAATGAGGAAAGAAAAACACAGACATCTAGAAAAGGATAAATCTGAGCAAAGGGAATAGTAATTGCGAAGGCTTTGAGGCAGGCACTTGCCTAGTGTGACTGAAGAATCACAGGGAACCAGGGTGGCTGGAGTAGAGTAAGTAAGGGAAAGGAGTGGAGGAGCTCAGAATGGGTGAGCATGGGGGTGCTCCTTCAGATGAATGAGGGACTCCTAAATCAGCTCGGGACTCAGCCCTGTGAGAGACTGGAAAACAATACGGGGATTTAAGCAGTGGAATAAATTGATGGAACCAGCATGTTAACATGAGAATTCTGGATAACATTTTCAAGAAATTAGGAAAATTTTGCAATAATCCAGGTGAAAGGCAACATGATTTAGGCTGGATTGTTGCCATGGTAACACGTGGACAGATTTTTGGATACATCTTACAGTTAGAACTGGCAGGGATTGAGATGCAGTACTTAAGAGAAAAAAATTGAGTAGTTGTAGGAATGGAGTTTCTACATGTTGAGATGAGAAATACTGTGGAATAAGGAGACTTAGGGGAGAAAGATCAGGAGCTCAATTGAATATCATATACTCGAAAAATTATACTCTTTCTTTTATTTAAACTGAAGTGTAGTTAATATATAATGTATTAGTTTCAAGTATATAGCAACGTGATTCAGTTATACATACATAGATACTCTTGTTCAGATTCTTTCTCATTATAGGTGATTACAAGATGCTGAGTTTAGTTTCCTGTGCTATACAATAGGTCCCTGCTGTTTTCTTATTTTACATATAGCAGTGTGCTTATGTTAGTCCCAAACTCCTAATTTGTCTCCTTCCCTGCTCCTCCACTGCTATCCCCTTTGTTAACCAGAAGTTTTGTTTTCTATCTGTGAATGTTTTTCTGTTTTGTAAATGAGTTCATTTGTATCTTTTGTTTTGGTTTTTTTTTTTTTTTTTCAGATTCCACATATCGCACGAGGGCTAGAATATAATTTGAGAGTCATCAGCAGATAATGACATTTAAAGTTATAAAAGTAGATGAAATAATGAGGGGAATATGGAAAGAGAGAAAAGAGGTTCAGGGACAGTCTAAGCTCATTTAAAGAAATCTGAGAAGTTGCTGCTAACATGGAAGGAGGAGAATCTGGAGAACACACTGTCTTTCTAGAAGAATACACTTTCTTCCAAGAAAAGAAAGGGTCTTAAGAGAATGGAATGATTCACTCTGTCACATGCTACTGACTGGTCAAGTTAAAAAAATGTACTGAGAATTAATCACTGAATCCAGTCAGTCCTACATCTAACATTTCCATGGCCAGAGTATCATTCCAAGCATACATACTACACATCTAAATATTTATGTTATAAATCAAGCTTACAAACTTAAAAGAAAAATTCTTCCCTCTTATGTAAAAAAAAAAGTAACTTCATAGTGATACAAAAAGACATGTCCAAATTTAGCACAATTTGCTTTCTTTTCAGTATGGAAATGAGGAAGTGTAAGAATCCTAGCTCCCTTCTCTTCCCACTGTCCACTCAGTGCTTTGCTGTGTGAGAACTCTTCCACAGGCAAGCTCTGTTAACACCTGACAAACAGCTGACTTTTGGCAATCTCTCTGACCTAGGGATAAGTAAATTCAGTGGTGTGATCTACTCTTGAGTCATCAGACTCACAGAAGAGGCCTGTGCAGATCTTGAAGTGGGTTTAAGTGATACTAAAAGGAAGTTACACAGTTCTGGTTCCCTGGAGTATGGGCTGGATGAAGAGCATAGACGCCAAGTGGATATTTCCCCTGGGCCTCTCAACTCCTTGCTCCACTAGGGAGAAGCTCAGTGTATGAAGGGCCAGGGCAAGAATTTCTAAGTCATGGGATCCAGGGAAGAGTCCCCTGTTTGCTGAATCTGAAGGTGGTACAAGATTTAGAAATATTGATCTTGATAATATTGATTTCAAGGCAGTGTTAAGAGTGGCAGGGGTGGGGGGAATGTGGGGTTGGGAAGAGAAATTAGAAACTGTACTAGACACTACTTTCCTTTTTTTTTTCTCCCCTAAAAACAACTTTTATTTGGTATGAAGGTGAAAGTGAAGTCACTTAGTCATGTACGACTCTTTGTGACCCCATGGACTGTAACCCATCAGGCTCCTCCAACCGTGGGATTTTCCAGGCAAGAATACTGGAGTGGGTTGCCATTTCCTTCTCCATTTATTTGGTATAATATACAATTAATAGCTTGTATTGGTGTAGTTCAACTATAAATACAAGACTTTGAAATAATATTCTACTGACTTTTTGAAAATCTTTTCACCAGAAGCTCAGTTTCTGCTCTGATGTCCTCCTGCTGCTCAAAAATACATACTAAACTATATTGTTTAATATATGAGTGAAAGCATTGCCTTCAACATTTTGTTTAGTATAAACAAGCAGTGTTTTTAGGAAATCCTTTAATGCCGCCATATAATCTGTCTGGTGCTTTTTTATAAAGGAGAGGAGAGGACTAGCACCATAATTGGTAGGGGAAGTTGATCAAAAGAGGATGCTTTTGTATGTACTGATGAGAAAGATACAGTGGAGAACAGTGGTAAAATTTGATAGTGCATAGTAGAGAAGGGACAGTACTGTTGAAATGATGTCCTTGAGTAGGTAGAGAGAAATGGGATGTAGTGCATAAGTGGATGGTTGCTTTCTATTAAACAGACAGTTCGTTTACAGGAATAAGGGAGAAGGAAAAGCAAGTAAATACAGAAGCAGATCGAGGTTAGGTATGATGGTGATAGAGTTTAAATGTGTCTTCTGGTTGCTTCTATTTCTCAGAGAAGTAGCAATCAAGAGTGGAACATGTGTTGGAGATACAAGAAAAAAAGAAAAAGAATAAAATAGTGACCTGCTTAACAGCTCTTATCTAAATAACCCCTTATATCAGTCATGCAATGCCACCCTCCACCTCTATTAAAGATGTCTCAATAGCCATTCATGTACCCCAGATCACCAGAAAGCTTTTAGGAGTTGTCCTTAAATTCTTTGCAAATTTGGAGATGGCTAACCACTCATTCCTCTGAAGCCTCTCTCACTGCGGCTTTCACACTATTATCCTTTTCTGACTTCACACCTTGTCTTCACTAAATTCTTTCTCTGTTACTCTTTTTTTTAAGCCAGATTGTTTCATGTTTCTGTCTTTTAAATTCCCTGCTCCTGCTCCAGGCAATCTCGTTTTCTTTCTAGGGTTCAGTGATCAGGAGATGAACCCTGCAAACCCAGACGTTTACATCCACCTGAACCACCCCATCCTCTTCAATTTGTGGCGAGTCTTGTTGTTGTTCAGTCACTAACTTGCGTCAAACTCTTTGCAACTCTATGGACTGTAGCCCCACCAGCTCCTCTGTAGTGGGGTTTCCCAGGCAAGAATACTGGAGTGGGTTGCCATTTCCTTCTCCAGGGGATTACCCAGGGATCGAACCCGCATCTCCTACACTGGCAGGTGGATTCTTTACCACTGAGCCCCCAGGGAAGCCTATGGCAAGCCCCACAGCACTTCAAAGTGAAAGTGTTTGAAACCGAACTCAAGATAGCTCCTCATGAACCCTCGACTATCTTTGAGCAACAGCATAATTATATTTATCCCTCACTTGAAATCTGAGCCTTTTCTGACTTTTCCTTTCTCCCGGTATTTATATATTTGATAGCATGCAAAAGTGTTTTCAAATCCTTTCCTCCCTTTCAGCTTCCTTTGCCAGCTCCCTTATCCAAGCACATAGTTCCCTCTCTCTTCCTGACTATTAGGGCAATCTCTTAAAGAATCTTGCTTCCTTTTTTCTTTAATTGCATTTTTATTCAATATGGCATCATGGAGCTGACGATTTATCTTCCCAAGGAGCAAATGGCAACATCTCTTGTAAGATCCATTGTTTAAGACAAACTTTTAAGCCTACATTAGTTGATCTCAATTTCTAAATTTTATATTTCTCCTAAATTTTACATTTCTCTCCTATATTTATTCTAAATCCTAATCAAAATGATTTACTATTTCCCACATATTTTGTGAGACTTCATGTCTTTCATCTCTAACCTTGGGCTCTTCTTGTTGCCACAGTGTCCTTTTCAACTTAGAAAACTTGTTAATGCCCAATTCAAATGTCACTATATTGAGTACTTTCAACTCCATCCTAGCTTGAAAGTAATAGTCTCTGAAAAATAGAAAATTTTACTCTGGCCACATTTAAAATACTAATTGAACTTATTATAATTAATTTAAATTATATATCCAGCTTACTATAACTATTAACTGACACTCTATAGGCTTTGGAAACAAAGCTGGAAGAATACTATATGTTTTTGGTATTTTAGTCAGAACTCTTCTGTAGTGAATGGAAACGCTCCGGATCTGCACAGCCCTATTCAGCATCTCCTAGCTGCATATGGCCAGTGAGCACTTGAAATGTGGCTAGTATTAATACAACTGAAGAACTACACTTTAAATTTTAATCACTTTTATCTAAATTACCACAAGTGGCTTTTTGATATTACACATTTGGTCTACTTATGAACACTAAGATTTCCTGGGTCACCTCCTTCTTCCAAATCCATTCATCTCAACCCACACAAACCCTTGCATAAATGCTGCTTCAAGATTCAGTCCTCACCAAACCATTGTAGAACTTCACTGTGTGTATCAACTTTGGCCCCCTTTCTATGACTCATGCAACATGAATCTTAATCTGGCTATTTCCTCCTTCCCCTGTACCACCCAAAGCACGTGAAAGCTGAAAACAGTCACAGAGTCATTACTTTCCCAACATTAACCCCTGTTCCTTTATTGTCACTCTTGTTTGTTGTAGTTTCTGGTTTCTACATATATATGGGTTAGAGGGACATGACTGACGGCTTGAGAGGAACAGGAAGAGAAATGAATCCGTTTCGATAACTGTGCATTCTTCTCACCTTTCATTGTGCTAGCTAAAGAACCATTTCACATCTTCCCTGAATTATCCTTTCCCTGACAAGTTGTTAAATGATTTCTCTGCCTATTTAACCCTACTTAAATTTCTAGCAAAGTTCTGAACTGGAAAATGATACTCTTGAAGAATGTAAAATATAGTTAGAGAAATACTACAAGTATACAAAAAAAGCACTGTGGTACACAAGGTTTATGGTTAATGTCAAAAGAATTGCACGCGCGCACACACACACACAGCCACACACAGGATTTAAGGAGCTCAGCGGAGAGAGCTATGGCTTTTACATGCTTTTATATATAAGAAATGTGATATGAAAAAGTTATGATTTTAGTTGTCCATTCAATTATAGATAGGATTTTAAATAAAATGCATTCAGAACACAGTATAGAGAAATGAAAGAACATGTAATTTGTAGGCAGTCATGCCATTCTCTTGGTGGTTGTGTCATCTTGTACAAACTTCTTAATATTTAAGGACTGAGAGATTTACAACTTTCTTCTTTCAGTTTTAATATTTTTAAATTGATGTATAGTTGATTTACAATGTTGTATTAATTTCTTCTGTAAAAGATTCAGTTATACATATATACACATTCTTTAATATTCTTCCTATTGTGGTCTATCATACGATATTGAATAGAGTTCCCTGTGCTATACAGTAGGGCCTTGTTAATTCATTTCCTATGTAAAAGCTTAGATCTGCTAACCCCAACCTCCCACTCATATCCCTCTTCCAACTCCCTCCCCCTTGGAAACCACCAATCTGTTCCCTGTGTTCGTGAGACTGTTTCATAGGCAGGTTCATTTGTGTCATATTTTAGATTCCACATGGTATTTGTCTTTCTTTCTGACATAACTTAGTATGATAACATCTAGTTGTATTCACATTGCTGTAAATGGCATTATTTCATTCTTTTTTTTTTATGATGGAGTAGTGTTTGATTGGTATCCCTGGTAGCTCAGCTGGTAAAGAATCCACCTGCAATGTAGGATACCCTGGTTCAATTCCTGGATCAGGAAGATCCCCTGAAGAAGGGCTATGCTATCCACTCCAGTATTCTTGGGTTTCCCTAGTGGCTCAGACAGTAAAGAATCTGCCTGCGATGAGGGAGACCTGGGTTCCATCCCTGGGCTGAAAAGATCTCCTGGAGGAGGGCATGGCAACCCACTCCAGTGTTATTGCCTGGTGAATTCCATGGACAGAGGAGCCTGGCAGGTCGCAGTCCATGGGATCACAAAGAGTCGGACATGACTGAGCGACTTTCGCTAGTATTCCGTTGTGCATATGTACTGCTTCTATATCCATTCATCTGTTGATGGACATTTAAGTCATTTTCATGTTTTGGCTATTGTGACTAGTGCTGCTGTGAACATAGGATTTCAGGTGCATTCATCTTTTGGAATTGTAGTTTTGTCTGGACATGTGCCCTGGAGTGGGATTTCTGGATCGTATAGCAATTGGTCTTTTAGTTTTATGAGGAACCTCCCACAGTTTTATGAGCAACACTGTCTCCCACAATGGCTGCATCAACTTACCTTCCCACCAACAGTTGTAGGAAGGTTCCCCTTTCTCCACACCCTCTCTAGCATTTGCTATTTGTAGATTCTTTGATGATGGCCATTCTGTACCTCATGGAGATTTTTATTTGTCTTTCTCTAGTTATTAGCAATGTTGAGCATTTTTCATATGCCTATTGGCCATCTATATTTCTTCTTTGGAGATATGTCTGTTTAGATCTTTGGCCTATTTTTCATTTGGGTTGTTTCTCTCTCTCTCTTTTTTTTTTTTGTTTTTGTTTATTTTCAATTTTTTTTTTTTTAAGTTTAGAAATACTACCTGTAAAACTCCTAGCATCATTCCTGGAAGATCACAGAAATTCAATACAAACTAGGTTTATGGCTTTTCCAGATGAAAGAAACTGCATATCCTGAGAGCCAAAAGCAGGAATCTCTGTAGACATAGGAAAGTTTAAGATACAGTGTGGTGAGTTAACACCAACAGATCAGTTTGTCTCAAGGATTGTGTGTATTTAGGAACAATGGGAGATATATTTGGAAAAATAGATTGAAACAAGATTGTGAAGGGCATTGTATTTCAAGGTAGAGAGCTTACTATATAAATAGGAAGGGGCCAATAAATATTTTTGAGTAAGGGAGTAGCCAAGTAGAGGTGACATCTTAAGAACAGAAACCCACTAGGATGATGTCAGCTGGCTTGGAAGAAAAGGAATAGAAATAAATTATCAAATCATTCTATTATAGTACTTAAAGTATTAGAAAATAAGGATGAGAATTAGGGTATTAAATGTAGAAAAGTCATTTTAAAATAATGTACAAACACAAGAACTAGGACCTAGAAAAAAGTAATAGGTGCTTGATGAAACGAGGAACAAAAAATGAAAATCTGATGCAGTGAAAGGAACAGCATTTTGGAGTCAGAGTCAGGCTCAAAATCCTGCCTTCACTCTTTTTGTCAATTTAATCATACCCAATATTCCTGAGCCTCAGTTAGTCCATCTGTAAAATAAGAATAATGATACCAGTGATTTTGCTGTGCAGTTTTAGTGTGATGGGAGACTAAAGCATTTTAAATTATGAATTGAGATTATGGTAGAAAGTATAAACAGGATTTGACATAGAAAATAACAACATATTTACAAAAAAGGACAACATATTTTCAGCAGAAAATAAGAAGACTAACTTTTTATTTGTCTAATTTGCTCCAAAATCAGGTTTCCTTTAGAGAACATATAATAGGCATTTGAAAGTTCATGATTAGTACTCAAGAGAGAGTCTTACTTTATTTTGAAAATGGAGGGTATTTTAGAAATATGGAAAAGAAATCTAGGCCTGGTATGACACCATCTTGTGAGGTTTTTGAACATACAGTTCTCCATTCCTGAGTTCAGATCATGATGAAATCTTATTTAGACTGCGGTAACAGGCTTCAGCAATATGTGAACCTTGAACTTCCTGATGTTCAAGCTGGTTTTAGAAAAGGCAGAGGAACCAGAGATCAAATTGCCAACGTCTGCTGGATCATGGAAAAAGCAAGAGAGTTCCAGAAAAAACATCTATTTCTGCTTTATTGCCTATGCCAAAGCCTTTGACTGTGTGGATCATAATAAACTGTGGAAAATTCTGAAAGAGAAGGGAATACCAGATCACCTGAACTGCCTCTTGAGAAATCTGTATGCAGGTCAGGAAGTAACAGTTAGAACTGGACATGGAACAACAGACTGGTTCCAAATAGGAAAAGGAGTACGTCAAGGCTATATATTGTCACCCTGCTTATTTAACTTCTATGCAGAGCACATCATGAGAAATGCTGGACTGGAAGAAACACAAGCTGGAATCAAGATTGCTGGGAGAAATATCAATAACCTCAGATATGCAGATGACACCACCCTTATGGCAGAAAGTGAAGAGGAACTCAAAAGCCTCTTGATGAAAGTGAAAGAGGAGAGTGAAAAAGTTGGCTAAAAGCTCAACATTCAGAAAACGAAGATCATGGCATCTGGTCCCATCACTTCATGGGAAATAGATGAGGAAACAGTGGAAACAGTATCAGACTTTATTTTTTGGGGCTCCAAAATCACTGCAGATGGTGATTGCAGCCATGAAATTAAAAGACGCTTACTCTTCGAAGAAAAGTTATGGCCAACCTAAATAGCATATTCAAAAGCAGAAACATTACTTTGCCGACTAAAGTCCGTCTAGTTAAGGCTATGGTTTTTCCTGTGGTCATGTATGGATATAAGAGCTGGACTGTGAAGAAGGCTGAGCACCAAAGAATTGATGCTTTTGAACTGTGGTGTTGGAGAAGACTCTTGAGAGTCCCTTGGACTGCAAGGTGATCCAACAATTCCATTCTGAAGATCAGCCCTGGGATTTCTTTGGAAGGAATGATGCTAAAGCTGAAACTCCAGTACTTTGGCCACTTCATGCGAAGAGTTGACTCATTGGAAAAGACTCTGATGCTGGGAGGGAATGAGGGCAGGAGGAGAAGGGGACGACCGAGGATGAGATGGCTGGATGGCATCACGGACTCGATGGACGTGAGTCTGAGTGAACTCCAGGAGTTGGTGATGGGCAGGGAGGCCTGGTGTGCTGCGATTCATGGGGTTGCAAAGAGTCGGACATGATTGAGCGCCTGAACTGAGCTGAATAGGCTTCTCCAGTGGCTCACTGGTAAAGAATCTGCCTGCCAATGCAGGAGACAGGGATTCAGTCCCTGGGTCAGGAAGATCCTCTGAGGAGGGAAATGGCTACCCACTCTTATATTTTTGCTTGGGAAATCCCATGGACAGAGGAGCCTGGTGGGCTAAAAGTCCATGGGGTCATAAAAGACTTGGACATGACTTAGTGATTGAGCATGAGCATGAATAGTTTTCCTAGTTTGTGTTCTTGCCTCTCCTAAATATATTCAATATATTTAGTTAAATATATTCTCTTAAACCCACTTTGAAAATCTCCCCTGATTTGGGGGACTTGACGTTTTTACTCTCTGCTGTGTGGGTCCATTGTAACCAGTTTCAGCTCTTACCACATTGCCAGAAGGGCTTTGTTCTTCAAGGTAAAATCTCCCAGGACTTTTCAGCCTTCCTCTCAACAAACTCTTTGCTCTATCTCTCTGTGCACTAAAGATTTCTCTATGCGAAATGTTATCGTGAATCCCATACATGTCCAGGAAATCAAAGTTGTCCTCATTTAAAAATGGAAAATACGGTCTACGTAAATCAGAAAATGTCTTGAAGGTACGTGTAGATCTAGTTGTTAGGGTATTGGACTTATATTGCATGTGCTGACTCAAACAGTTTGGGTCAGATGAAAACCAAGTGAGAATCAGGCTGTCCTTCCTCTTTCTTAGCTTTAAAAATAGTGCAAATCCAAACATTTCCCATTAAGGGCAGAAATGGATAATCGACATATTATAGAAAAGGCTTTTTAAACTCATTATAGTATTAGTCTAGAATGGGCAGCTGAATAATGGACATTACTGAATAGTCATTAACTTATTTTTATTTGATCTGAGGCCAGTCCTTTTAAAGAGAGTTGCCTTAGTTTGAAGTGAGTGAAAACATTATTTGCACCTTCCTACCTCCCAGCTCAGTTGGTAAAGAATCTGCCTGCAGTGCAGGAGACCTGGGTTTGATTCCTGGGTTGGGAAGATCCCCTGAAGAAGGAAATGGCAACCCACTCCAGTATCCTTGTCTGGAAAATCTCATGCACAGAGGGCTGCAGTCCATGGGGTCGCAAAGAGTCGGGTATGACCGAGCAACTAACACTAACTACCTCCCCTCTGAGAGTTCTCTCTTCGGTCTTTTGGTACATTCTTCCTTTAAAGCTCAGAGGCTGCCTAGCACTTCCCATTTTTTGAATGTCACATTTCCTTCAAAGCCACCCACTAAACAAAATGTCATAATTCAGGCCTGTTCTACCCTCTGAAGAGCAAGTTGTGAAAGCTATCTTAGTAAGCAGTGCAGGGAAACAGAGAGTTGAGCAACTCAATGAGCTTAAATCTTCTTATCTGAAAATGAAGACATTAAAATCTGTTGTCACAAGTGAATGAACTAACACATGAGAGAATATTACAACAGTGCCTTGCATATGACAGTTAAAGTATTATATTTTTCTTGGCCCTGAGCCAAAAAGAGGTGTTCTGATAAGCCCACAGCATTCACCTAAGTAACCAGTAATGATAATATCTCTAGCAAAATTTTTGATCCTGTTAGGACTGTAAATAGATACTCCTGTGGATTCTCTGTGGGTGCCACCTACACCCTCTGTCAGGACTGATCCCCACTTACTAGAACATTGATGCCTGATAACTGAGTGCTCTCAGTTCTCCAAAAATTTCCCTTAGCTGAATATACCTACCTCAGGTAAGAAAGGCAATGCCAAACAATGTTCAAGATACCACACAATTGCATTCATTTCACACACTAACAAAGTAATGCTTGAAATTCTCCAAGCTAGGCTTCAACAGTATATGAACCGAGAACTTCCAGATGTTCAAACTGGATTTAGAAAAGGCAGAGGAATCAGAGATCAAATTGCCAACATCCATTGGATCATAGGCAAAGCAAGACGATTCCAGAAAAATATCTACTTCTGCTATATTGACTACATGAAAGCCTTTGACTGTGTGGCTCACAACAAACTATGGAAGAGTCTTCAAGAGATGGGAGCAACACACCACATTACCTGCCTCCTGCGAAACCTATATTCAGGTCAAGAAGCAACAGTTAGAACAGGACATGGAACAGCGGACTGGTTCCAAATTGGGAAAGGAATACATCAAGGCTATATATTGTCACCCTTCTTATTTAACTTATATGCAGAGTACATCATGAGAAATGCTTGGCTAGATGAAGCACAAGCTGGAATCAGGATTGCAGGGAGAAATATCGATAGCCTCAGATATGCAGGTGACACCACCTTGATGGAAGAAAGTGAAGAGGAACTAAAGAGTCTCTTGATAAAAGTGAAAGAGGTGAGTGAAAAAGCTGGCTTAAAACTTACCATTCACAAAACTAAGATCATGGCATCTGGTCTCATCACTTCATGACAAATAGATGGGGAAACAATGCAAACAGTGACAGACTTTATCTTCTTGGGCTCTAAAAATCACTGCAGATGGTGACTGCAGCCATGAAATTAGAAAACACTTGCTCCTTGGATGTAAAGTTATGACAAACCTAGACAGTGTATTAAAAAACAGAGGCATCTTTTGCTGACAAAGGTTCATATAGTCAAAGCTATGGCTTTTGCAGTAGTCGTATATGGATATAAGAGTAGGACCATAAAGAAGGCTGAGTGCTGAAGAATTGATGCTTTTAAACTGTAGTATTGGAGAAGACTCTTGAGACTGCTAGGAGATCAAACCAGTCAGTCCTAAAGGAAATCAGTCCTGAATATTCATTGGAAGGATTGATACTGAAAAAGCTGAAGCTCCAATATTTTGGCCACCTGATGCAAAGAGCTGACTCATTGGAAAAGACCCTGATGGGCAAGAGGAGAAGAGGACGACAGAGCACGAAATGGTGGGATGGCATCACTGACTCAACGGACATGAGTGTGACCAAGCTCCTGGAGATGGTGATGGACAGGGAAGCCTGGGGTGCTTCAGTCCATGAGGCCACAAGGAGCTGGACACAACTGAGCGACTGAATAACAACAACAGGTAAGTTCACATGCCTCCAAGAGAACTGATCTGAATTAAGTGACTGGTGCCTCAAATCAGCACAAATCCAAAGGACCTTGTTCTTTCCAGGGATCCCTATAGGGTTATCTGAGACCTTATTATTACTTCACTGCAGTCTAACTTCTCTCTCTGCCTATTCTGCTATTTTCACTTCCCTCACCAATGTGGATCTTGGGAGCACTCCCTAATGAGCTTCCTTTACCACAGTCTGTTTCAGAGTTAGCTCCCAGGGAAGTGCACCAAGTAGTATTTTCCAAGACAAAACAGGCTATCACCACCACCCCACCTTCCAGCAGGTCCGTCATTCACACTGTAGTTTGAGTGCAAAATAGCACCATTTCAGTTTCATCAAGGAAGGCATTGCTATCACTCACTTCACTTTATTCCTACATCCAAGGAAACACAGACACTTCATTTTTTTAAATATACATTATTTTTAGAGAAGTTTCAGGCTTACTGCAAAATTGAACAGAAGGTACAGATGTTTTCCCTATCCCCTCCTCCCCAAACTCAGTATCATCAGCATTCCCCACCAGAGGAGAGCATTTGTTATAATTTGGTGAACCTAGATTGACACACCACTGTTACCCAAAGTCCATTGTTCACATTAGGGTTCATTGTTGGTGTTGGACAATTGTATAAGGACATGTATCCCATCATACTTTGTATGATATTAGAGTAGTTTCGCTGCCCTGAAAATCCTGTGTTTCACCTATACATCCCTTCCTCCCCACTAACCCTTGGCAACCACTGAGTTTTTACTATCTCCACGGTTTTGCTTTTTCCAGAATATCCTATAATTGAAATCATACAGTATGTAGCCTTTGCAGACTGGCTTGTTTTACTTAGCAATATATATTTAAGCTCCTTCCATGTCTTTTGTGGCCTGATGTGTGTGAGTGTGAAGTCGCTCAGTCGTGTCCGACTCTTTGCGATCCCATGGACTGTAGCCTACCAGGCTCCTCCTTCCATGGGATTCTCCAGGCAAGAGTACTGGAGTGGGTTGCCATTGCTTTTTAGCACTGAGAAATATTTCATTGTCTGGATATACCACAGTTTCCTTTTCTGACACTCACTGAAGGACATCTTGGTTGCTTTCAAATTGTGGCAATTATAAATAAAGCTGCAATAAACATTTATGCCTGGTTTTTATGTGGATATATATTGGGAACTCCTTTGAATAAATACCAAGGAGCATGATTGCTGGTTTATATGGTATGAGTATGTTTAGTTTTGTAGAAATCGGCAGAATATCTTCCAAAATGGCTGTACCATTTTTCATTCCCACCACCAATGGATGAGAGTTCCTTTTGCTCCATATCCTTGCTAGCATCTGGTTTTGTCAGTTCCAGATTTTGTGACTGTTCTCATAAGTGTGTAATGGAATCTCATTGTTTTAATTTGCTTTTGCCAGAAGACATATTATGTGGAGCATCTTTTCATAGACTTGTTTGCCATCTGTAGAGAAAGAAAGTGAAAGTTGCTTAGTTGTGTACAACTGTTTGTGATCCCATGGACTATACATGGGACTATACATGAAATTCTCCAGGTCAGAATACTGGAGTAGGTAGCCTTACCCTTCTCCAGGGGATCTTCCCAAGCCAGGGATCGAACCCAGGTCTCCTGCATTGAGGGCAGATTCTTTACCATCTGAGCCACGAGGGAAGCCATCTGTACATCCTTTCGTAAACTGGAATATAGTTGATTTACAATCTTGTGTTACTTTCTTCTGTATAGCACAGTAAATCAGTTACATGTATATAAGTATATCCACTCTTCTTTAGATTTTTTTCCCATATAGGTCATTACATAGTATTGAGTAGAGATCCCTGTGTTATATAGTAGGTTCTTATTAGTTGTCTGTTTTATATATGGTAGTGTACATACGTCAATATCAGTCTCCTAGTTTACCCCTTCTCCCTGCCCCAGTAATCATAGGATTGAAGTCTGTATTTATAACTCTATTTCTGTTTTGAAAATAAGTTCATTTGTAGCACTTTAAAAAATTCTACTTATAAGCAATGTCTTACAGCATTTGTCCTTCTCTATCTGACTTACCTCAATCATTGTTACAATCTCTAGGTCCATCCATTTTGCTGTAAATGGCACTATTTTGTTCTTTTTTATGTCTTAGTAATATCCCATATAAATGTATGCATCTTCTTTAACCATTCCTCTGTTAATGGGCGTTTAGGTTGCTTCCATGTCTTGGCATTATAAATAGTGCTCCAAGGAACATTAGGATGCATGTATCATTTTGAATTAGGTCTAGATTCTCAGTTTTATCTACGTTATCACATTTGTGGTCACAGAGCTGTTCCTTCTAATATCAGTGGGGGAACTGTAATGATGTTCTTTTTTTATTTCTAATATTAGTAATTTGTGTATACTTTTTTCTTAGTTAGCCTATCTAGAGGCCTATTGATTTTACTGATCTTTTAAAAGAAAGAACCAGCTTACAGTTCTTTTGATTTTTCTCTATTTGAGTTCTTATTTTCAATAGTTTTGATTTCTGCTATGGTTTTTATAATTTATTTCCTACTGCTTATTTGTATTTATTTTTCCCTTCTTTTTCTGGTTTCCCAGGGTGGAAGTTTAGATGACTGATTTTAGATCTTTTTTTCTAACACATGCATTCAATGCTACAAATTATCCTTTGAGCACTACTTTCACTGCACTCCACACATTTTGATAAGCTTCATGTTTATTTAGTTAAAATATTTTTTAAATTTCTCTTGAGATTTCTTCTTTTACAAGTTATTTACAAGTATGTTATTTACAAGTATGCTGTTTAATATACAAATATTTGGCCTAAATTTCCACTATCATTTTGTTATTGATGTCTATTTTAATTCCACTGGGGTCTGAGAGAAGATACTGCGTGATTTCTACTCTTTTATATTCATAAAGGTATGTTTTATGGCCTATTTTGGCTAACATTCCAATATTTAGGAAGCAACCTAAATGCCCATCAACAGAGGAATGGATAAAGAAGATGCATACATATACAATGGGATATTACTAAGATGCAAAAAAGAACAAAATGGTGCCATTACAGCAAAATGGATGGACCTAGAGATTGTAATAATGAGTGAGGTAAGTCAGATAGAGAAGGACAAATGCTGTAAGACATTGCTTATAAGTGGAATTTTTTTAAGTGGTACAAATGAACTTATTTACAAAACAGAAATAGAGTTATAGAATGTGGCCTATTTTGGCAAATATTCCATGTCAACATGAGAAGATTGTGCATTCTGCTATTGTTGGATGAAGTAGCCTATAGATATCTATTATAGCCAGTTGATGGGTGGTATCATTGGTTCAGCTATGTCCTTATTGATTTTCTGCCTGCTCGATCTATTTTTTATAGAGGGGTGTTGAAATCTGCAACTATGATAGTGGATTCATCTATTTGTTCTTACAGTTTTATCGGTGCCCTATCCCTGCCATTTCACTGTTGGGTAAATACCACTTAGGGATTATTGTCTTTTGGGAGAGCTGATATCTTTATCATCATGTAATGTCTCTTTATTATTATTTTCCCTTCAATTTTGCATGATAATTCCTCTGAGAACAGAATTCTAGGTTGGTGGATTTTTTTTTTTTTCCTCTCTTAGTGGGTAAAGAGTGTTATTCGCTTCTGGCTTTTTTTCAGGACCTACCCTTTATCTCTGATTTTCTGGACTTTGAATACAGTATTTTTAGGTTTTGTTTTGGTTTGTTCTATTTGTATTTATCCTGCCTGGTACTCTCCAAGCTTTCTGGATCGGTGGCTTGGCATCAGACATTGGTTGGGGGAAATTCTCAGTCATTATTTTCTCAAATATTGCTTCTGTTCTTTTCTTCTCCTTCTGGCACTCCACCAAACACATATTATGCCTTTTGCACTTGTCCCACAGTTCTGGAATATTCTATTCTGCTTTTATTCATTGTTTTTCTCCTTTTTCAGTTTTTTAAAATTTCTGTTTCGATATCTTCAAGCTCAGAAATGTTTTCCTCAGCTCTGTATACTCTACTAAGTCATCAAAGACACTCCTCATTTCTGTTACAGTATTTTTGTCCTCTGGCACTTCTTTTTGATTCTTTCTTAGAGTTTATATATTTCTATATGTGTTACCCATCTGTTTTTGCATGCTTTCTATTTCATTACCTCAGGATCTTAATCATGGCTGCTTTCAGTTCCCAGTATGATAACATTCTTGCTATACTAGAGTCTGGTTTCTGGTGCTTGCTCTGTCTCTTCAAACTGGGCTTTTTGCCTCTAAGTATGCCTTGTAATTTTACCAAATAAAAGGAACTGCTGTAACGGGCTTTTACTAATGTGAGGATAAGGTGTTGTGGGGGAAGAGAAGCATTCTGCATTCCTGCAGGTAGGTCCCAGTTTAGTGAGTCTGTGCTTCTGGACTGGACTTCACAAGTGCTTCTCAGTCCTCTCTCCTCCACCAGGTTGGAGCAGGATGTCTCTAGCGGGCTGGAGTTGGGTATTTTCTCTTCTCCCACTTTAGTTAGGCTCTGATATATTCCCAGCAGATTAGGCTGTGGCTAAATGGTTTCTGGTAAGGACTTTCCTGGCAGTCCTCTGGTTAAGATTCTGGGCTTTCACTGCAGGGCCAAGGGCTCCATCACTGGTCAGGGGACCCCCATAAGTTGTGCAGCCTAGCAAAAAAAAAAAAAAAAAGGTTTCTGCTGAGGGCAGACCCTGTTATGAAGAATAGAGAACTCTGGCATGTTTCAAAATAATTCCTCTGAGCAAATTTTTTGCTGATCTTCACTGTGATAACCTGCTTGAACTCCAGGAGATAAAAGTTGTTGAAGTAT
Source organism: Capra hircus (assembly GCF_001704415.2). Taxonomy (NCBI): domain Eukaryota; kingdom Metazoa; phylum Chordata; class Mammalia; order Artiodactyla; family Bovidae; genus Capra; species Capra hircus. The sequence continues at coordinate 79,737,389 of NC_030811.1, forward strand.
GGGAGCCCACCTCTGATCAAGTCCCCTTGGAATTTTAAACACTCAGACTTGTCCACATTGAGCCTCTGGCAATTTGTCAATTACAGTTCAGGATTTCTACCCTGGCTCTGGTTCCCACAGAGGTTTTTGCTCTGGTAAGTTGTGATTCTTTGTATTTATCTTTACGTCTCTACAATTTGGTGATGAGATAGCAATTTTCTCTGTGACCTTCCTTCTCTTAGGGTTCTAAAAAGAGTTGTTGATTTTACAGTTTGTTCAGCTTTTTACTTGTTAGGATTCAGTGGTGACTTCCAAGCTCCCTACATTCGAACAAGAAATTGAAAGTTGAATTTGCATTTTTAACTGAAATCTCTCACAAACTTGTGACTCCTTTTCATTCATATTTCCTCTGCTTTTGTTTCTTATCTATTCTCTGACTTATTGTAATAGCACAGTAATTGGTGCCATATTTTTCTCATGATTCTTCTTCAGTGCATTTTAAATGTATTAGTATAGATCCATGTACAGAGTTTTAATATTCCATGAATTTAATATTCCATAAATTTTCCTAGGTCCCACAAGGACACACTTGTGACTTATAATAATTTTGAAGACAGAAGATTCTTAGATTGTTTGTTCAAAGGGTCTTTCACAAAATAAAATTATCCAGAAATATAAAAATTTTAAATGACTTTAGCTAGCTTTTTTGAAGGATGATTATATTACCATAAAACCAAATTTATTTAAGTTGGTATTACTCTTTCTGCTTTGCAGGGAATGAGCTGAAGATTGTTTCTTAAACCAGATCTTGCTACGAATTAGGGTAGAAGGTCATGAGGACTTGGATGTATAGGATGGGTCTGGAAATGATGACAGACAAAGGGAGAAATTGGACAGAATAAATAAACTCAAAGCCCAAATGACAACAGTCAATTTCCAGTTTAGTGAGGAGTGGACTTCCTAAGTTCATCTGTTCCTGAACATAATTGACCTTATTATCACTCTTTTTATCATCTTCCTTCACCTGTAACATTCTGAGTATTTTTTGAGAACAATAAATACATGATTTTGCCTGGAATAACAATTATTCTAAGAAAATCATAGGTGGGAAATAAATTAGCTGTAACAGGTACAACATATATTACTGGAGGGAAGATGAACACACACTCACTCATTCACTTGCTCATTCACTTAGGCTGCCAGATAAACAGCCTGCTTGACTTGGCTACTCAGCTCCACATGCAGCAGCCAGTCTTCCACAGTGTACAGGACTCTCCTTGACCTCCCAGGCACTTTTCTTGTTATCACACCACACCCCTAGTCATACTAAGCATCTTAACATCCACAGATGTGACCTTCTTTCTCTGGACTTCAGAGATTTTGCACAAATTTCTTCTTCTGTCTTGAATTTTCTTACTGCTTTAAACTTCTCCAATTTGGATAGCTCCTCTAATCCTTCAAGTGTTAAATTTAATATCTTATCCTCTTAAAAGTGAAAACCAAATACTTTCTATTCCAGTACACGAGGCCAAGTATTCTTCCTGCCACTCTTGGCTTATCTAGCTCATAGTATTCAACAACACATGAAACTTAATCATTCCATTTTTAATTCCTCAAGTGCAGTTCCAAAATAACTAGGGGAGATGATAAGTATTACTTAACTGTTCTAGTCTCAGATCTTGACATACTACCTGATTGGTGGTAGGCATTCAAATTTTGTTGACAGAATGACTGATTTCTGTCTTAGAATGACCATTCTTTTGGCTAACTTGATAGAATTGAATTGTTCTGAATGTGGTTAGGCATAGTTCCAAGCTATGGATATTTGGTGGGAAATTTTTTTCTCTTAAAGATATTGATATAATATTGTCTCAGCATTAATCAAACTAAAACAAGATATGTTGCATGAACAAACAATGCCAAGATCTCAGAAACTTGGAATAACAATAATTTCATATAGTGTTTATACTACAGTGAGAAAAATTACATGGGGATGCTATTCATGGAATGAGGAAACCAGAATTCTAAGGACAGAGTACTGTGTAATTCAGTTCAGTTCAGTTCAATCACTCAGTTGTGTCCGACTGTTTGTGACCCCATGAACTGCAGCATGCCAGGCTTCCCTGTCTATCACCAACTCCCGGAGTCCAGCCAAACCCATGTCCATTGAGTTGGTGATGCCATCCAACCATCTCATCCTCTGTCGTCCCCTTCTCCTCCTGCCCTCAATCTTTCCCAGCATCAGAGTCTTTTCAAATAAGTCAGCTCTTTGCATCAGGTAGCCAAAGTATTGGAGTTTCAGCTTCAATATCAGTCCTACCAATGAACACCCAGGACTGATCTCATTTAGAATGGACTGGTTGGATCTCCTGACAATCCAAGGGACTCTCAAGAGTCTTCTCCAACACCACATTTCAAAAGCATCAATTCTTTGGCACTCAGCTTTCTTTGTAGTCCAACTCTCACATCTATACATGACCACTGGAAAACCATAGCCTTGACTAGACGGACCTATGTTGACAAAGTAATGTCTCTGCTTTTTAATATGCTCTCTAGGTTGGTCATAACTTTCCTTCCAAGGAGTAAGTGTCCTTTAATTTCATGGCTGCATTCACCACCTGCAGTGATTTTGGAGCCCATAAAAATAAAGTAAGTCACTGTCTCCACTGTTTCTCCATCTATTTGCCATGAAGTGATGGGACTGGATGCCATGATCTTAGTTTTCTGAATGAGGAGCTTTAAGCCAACTTTTCCACTCTCCTCTTTCACTTTCATCAAGAGGCTCTTTAGTTCTTCTTCACTTTCTGCCATAAGAGTGGTGTCATCTGCATATCTGAGGTGATTGATATTTTTCCTGGCAATCTTGATTCCAGCTTGTGATTCCTCCAGCCCAGCGTTTCTCTTGATGAACTCTGCATATAAGTTAAATAAGCAGGGTGGCAATATCCAGCCTTGATGTACTCCTTTTCCTATTTGGAACCAGTCTGTCGTTCCATGTCCAGTTCTAACTGTTGCTTCCTGACCTGCATTCAGGTTTTTCAAGAGGCAGGTCAGGTGGTCTGGTATGCCCATCTCTTTCAGAATTTTCCACAGTTTATTATGATCCACACAGTCAAAGGCTTTGGCATAGTCAATAAAGCAGAAATAGATGTTTTTCTGGAACTCTCTTGCTTTTTCCATAATCCATCAGATGGCAATTTGATCTCTGGTTCCTCTGCCTTTTCTAAAAGGCAAGTTCATGGTTAATGTATTGCTGAAGACTGGCCTGGAGAATTTTAAGCATTACTTTACTAGCATGTGAGATGAGTGCAGTTGTGCGGTAGTTTGAGAATTCTTTGGCATTGCCTTTCTTTGGGATTGGAATGAAAACTGACTTTCCAGTCCTGCTGAGTTATCCAAATTTGCTGGCATGATGAGTGCAGCACTTTCACAGCATCATCTTTCGGGATTTGAAATAGCTCAATGGAATTCCATCACCTCCACTAGCTTTGTTTGTAGTGATGCTTCCTAAGGCCCACTTGACTTCACATTCCAGGATGTCTGGCTCTAGGTGAATGATCGCACCATCGTGATTATCTGGGTTGTGAAGATCTTTTGTACAATTCTGTGTCTTCTTGCCACCTCCTCTTAATATGTTCTGCTTCTATTAGGTCCCTACCATTTCTGTCCTTTATTGAGCCCATTTTTGCATGAAATGTTCCCTTGGTATCTCTAATTTTCATGAGATCTCTAGTCATTCCCATTCTACTGTTTTCCTCTATTTCTTTGCATTGATCACTGAGGAAGCCTTTCTTATCTCTCCTTGCTATTCTTTGGAACTTGCATTCAGATGCTTATATCATTCCTTTTCTCCTTTGCTTTTCACTTCTTTTCTTTTCACAGCATTTTGTAAGGCCTCCTCAGACAGCCATGTTGCTTTATTGCATTTCTTTTTCTTGGGGATGGTCTTGATCCCTGTCTCCTGTACAATGTCACGAAACCCACTCCATAATTCATCAGGCACTCTGTCTATCAGATCTAGTCCCTTAAATCTATTTCTCACTTCCACTGTATAGCCATAAGGGATTTGATTTAGGTCATACCTGAATGGTCTAGTGGTTTTCTCCACTTTCTTCAATTTCAGTCTGCATTTGCCAATAACGAGTTCATGATCTGAGCCACAGTCCACTCCCAGTCTTGTTTTTGCTGACTGTATAGAGCTTCTCCATCTTTGGCTGCGAAGAATATCATTAATCTGATTTTGGTGTTGACCATCTGGTGATGTCCACGTTTAGAGTCTTCTTTTGTATTGTTAGAAGAGGGTGTTTGCTATGACCAGTGCGTTCTCTTGGCAGAACTCTATTAGCCTTTGCTCTGCTTCATTCTGTACTCCAAGGCCAAATTTACCTGTTACTCCAGGTGTTTCTTGACTTCCTACTTTTGCATTCCAGTCCCCTATAATGGAAAGGACATCTTTTTTGGGTGTTAGTCCTAGAAGGTCTTGTAGGTCTTCATAGAACTGTTCAGCTTCTTTAGAGTTACTGGTCAGGACATAGACCAGTGGAATTATTCTACAGTAAAATAAAGAAGAAAATTTTTTGCATTTAAGCTTTATTACATGAAAATAATTATTTCTATTGTATCAGTTTCTACTGCATTTATGCATACCTATGAGAGGAAAAATAAAGTTTATAGTTGAGTCATAACATTTAAATATCCAAGCTAGCCAATTCACTAAATTTTCTTACAAAAGTGAGGCATTTTTAATTTGAATATCACTATTTTTCTCTAAAAAAGTAATTAGTTTCTTTAAAGTTTTCCAATAATATTCCAGAATAAATACACATGAAAGGGTATTTCCAATAGATACATGAATTAGCAAGGATGAAAAACTTTCTCACAAAAGACCTTAATGACAATTTGTGACTTGCTTGCATGTTACTATATTTTTCCAGATTTTATAATTTGGATTAGTTCTAATCAACTTCCAAAACCTTATTATGTTTATGATTTCTTTGAAATACTTGGTTTTTAGTAATTATTCCAGTTGTTTGGGGAACTTTTTTTTTCTGTTGAGGTGCTAGCATTCTCTAGCTTATTTCCCACAGATAGAATGTCTTACTTTAAGAATTTTATATTTTATGTCTTTTGCTACTGAGAGAACAGATTATGACACCTCGTTAAATGATAATACATATCACCTCCTACTGTTGCCCAGTTTCTTCCAGTTTATCGCTTCCTTCTGTAGGCAACATTTTCAAGAAAGGACCAACTCTGTCCAAGTGTTGACAAGGTAGATTGATATATGTATGATCTAAGTTGAGAGGTTTCAAATTCCCACCAAATCAGGTCCAGTGTCGCACATCCCCACATTGGCCAGGCTTTTGAAGAGCAGCTATTCTGCTTCATAAACAATGGCAACTTAAACTGGTGTAGTGACTCTTCTCTCTGTCATTTCCTGTTTTCACATTTTATCTCTTGGAGTTTTAAAGAGCAATCTTAAATGATGAGTTGTTTTAGAAATGTAAATGATAAGGAAGGTAAGAAAGAGACTTCATTTACAGGCCAGATGTGATCAGCACAGCTCAAAGCAATGATTTCCTTTGTTGTTCCATAAGAATTGTTAAGAGGAGATCAGAAAGGGTTAAGGAAAACTATTTGTCTCCAAGAGTTAGGAATACACTTTTTCTTCTGTGAAGGAGAATATGTAAATATATTATATATAAATATAAATATATCTATTTCTTAATTTTTATTTCACTTATTTCAAAATCTTCCAATACTTTCTCTAAGTTGAAAGTATTTCACCTTATTTGGAAGCCACCAAAATTCTGTTTTATTCCAGTCTTGCTTTGGTAATTATATGTCCTCTGAAGTGGTTTGAGGACCTCCTGGGGAGAGTGACTCCATTTTTCCTTTTAATTTCAATAGTACCTGAGGTACCTAGACCTTCAATTAATCTCATTAGAATAATAAGTGAATAAATGAACTGATGGATGTACTTCAAAACATTATTCAATTATTGAAGAGATTTGTGGAACAAAAGTCTAGAAAGTCTATTCTTTAGAGTAGTTTTAAAGTAGATTTAAAATTGATTTTCCAGTAAGCAGATTGCTCAAAATAGTCAGGTGAATTCTCAAGATGGATGTGAGTAATAAATAGTGTGGGTCAAGTATCCTGCCGTGAAAGACACAACGTGCTTAACAAATGAGTTCACTTTTTAAAAAAAAATTCTTTTATTTGTTTATTTGTTTTTGTGCATCAAACTTTACTCGATACTGTTTGTAGGTAGACAAATACTACAGGCAGGCATGATCCAAATGTGTCTGGAAGGAAATTAAATGTATTCTAAGTGACTTCACCTTTTAAAAACACATGTTTCCGAAGGAGCTTTCATTAAGTAAGCCACAATGTACCAACCATTAAAGACATGTAATCTGCTGTCCAGTTTCATCAAGCAAACCATATATCATTCCTTCAGTTCAATTCAGTGGCTCAGTCATGTCCAGCGTTTTGTGATCCCATGGAGTGCAGCACACCAGGCCTCCCTGTCCATCACCAGCTCCTGGAGTTTACTCAAACTCATATGTCTACTGAGTCAGTAACGCCATCCAACCATCTCATCCTCTGTCGTCCACTTCTCCTCCTTCCTTCAATCTTTCCCAGCATCAGGGTCTTTCAAATAAGTCAGTTCTTCACATAAGGTGGCCAAAGTATTGGAGTTTCAGCTTCAACATCAGTCGTTCCAATGAATATTCAGGACTGATTTCCTTTAGAATGGACTGGTTGGATCTCCTTGCAGTCCAATGGATTCTCAAGAGTCTTCTCTAACACCACAGTTCAAAAGCATCAATTCTTTGGTGCTCAGCTTTCTTTATGTTCCAATTCTCACATCCATACATGACTACTGGAAAAACTATAGCTTTGACTAGATGGACTGTTGTTGGCAACGTAATGTCTCTGCTTTCTAATATGCTATCTAGGTTGGTCATAACTTTTCTTCCAAGGAGTAAGCATCTTTTAATTTCATGGCAGCAGTCACCATCTGCAGTGATTTTGGAGCCCCCCAAAATAAAGTCTGTCTCTGTTTCCACTGTTTCCGCATCTATTTGCCATGAAGAGATGGGACCAGATGCCATGATCTTAGTTTTCTGAATGTTGAGCTTTAAGCCAACTTTTTCACTCTTGTCTTTCACTTTCATCAAGAGGCTCTTTATTTCTTCTTCTCTTTCTGCCATAAATGTGGCGTCATCTGCATAGGTAATGATTGGAGTAGACAATATCTCATTGAGATTAACTGCACTATGTATGGAATACTGTTTATTATTATAAGGTTAATTTGGTGCTTCATTTTGAAGAGAATCATAGTAGCCTGAGAATCTCATGACATTTTCACTGAATGCACCTGGAATTTTTTGTTATTTAATTTGTGTCTGCCTCTATTTTGTCTAAGTATGACTTTATGTAGTATTAATTATACTGGGCTAATCAACCTTGGGGCTCTTAAACAAGGATGAGATTGTCTTTGTAAACACAGAATATTTATATACATACTTTTTAGTCTTTCTTCAAAAGGATAAAAAAAACATTTTTATGAAAACTGGTATGAAAACTAAAAATTCCTTACTATGCAGACTAGTATCAGGCCTATCTGAGAGAAACCAAAGGAATCCCAGGAAAGAATATTAAATGTTCAGAATTCAGATCTAGGACATCAAAAGAATCCAAAACTAACACAAATTTACCTTCAGTCAGTTATTCTCTCATTATTACATGACTTGTCATGGACAAATAAAAGTGACAACATTTCCATTTTTGCTGTCATGTGTATGTTATGCTGAGTGTGCATGTCAAATCATTTCAGTTGCATCCGACTCTTTGTAACCCCATGGACTATAGCTCAACAGGCTTCTCAATTCATGGGATTCTCCAGACAAGAATATTAGAGTTAGTTGCCATGCCCTCTTCCAGGGGATCTTCCCAACCCAGGGATCAAACCTGAGTCTCCTGCATTGGTAGGCAAGTTCTTTACACTAGCCCCACCTGAGAAGCTCCTTTGCTAGTAACATAAGGAGTTTAGAAAGTTTGGCAAAGAAATTCTAGATGTTTATTTATATTCTTTAAAATATTCCTAGAAAGAAATTTTCTTGCACTTTACTCTCTTGGAGGTAATTTAAGTGCAGAGGAGAAGTCTAGGTGTCACAAGACTAATAATCTCTAAAAGAATTTATCTCCTTGATTACATCTGCAGCTTGCCTATAGCCTGGTTTTAAGGCTTTCTATCTATTGACTCATCTTGACAACCAGCCAAAAGGAATTTCTAGGCACAACATACAGAGTGAAAAGCCTCATTCAGCTTTTTCTGCGCTCCTGAGAAAGTATTTCCATGCACAAATGTATTCTTATTTCTTTTTAGTTAAAAGTCTCATCTACAAAAATATGGAGGATTTGGTGGATTTTTTAAAAAATTAGGGGATTTTAAATATTTGGAAACATTATGTTGTCCTGAGGCTCTAATCCTCATCAGTAACTCCCCTGCTGCGCCTCCTCCTCTCTCCCCACAGACAACAGAAGTTCACTGCTTCCTTCTCAATTTCCTGGAGAACAAGTTGGAAGATCTTTCTGAGCAGGGAACATATTTTATTTATCCTTTTTATTTTTGTCTCTCCTATTGTCCCTGAGTCTTAAAAGATCCTTAAAACTTATTTATTGATTTTCTGACTTCTTTCCTGACTAAATATCTCCATACATGAAAGAAGTAGCAGCAAATAATCATAGTTATTAATACAGATATTTTTTACCCCTGTCCCCCCACCCCCATTCTTCCAAGTTATTTTAAGAGGACAGTCACTGTAATTAGCTTATACTTCATTATAGTTTACATTTTAAAATAATTCTTAACAGTGTTTTGATTTATAGCCTACTTACTTGTTAAAGGCCTCAAATTTAAAAAGAAAAAAAAACCCATAAAACTAGTATGCCTTTATAAATATTTGAAACTAACATTGTTTTCTTTTTCTTGTTTTCTCTCCTTTTCTTTGTATTTTGGAATCGTTAAGCCCAAAGAAAGCACAGTTCAAGTAAAGGAGGTATATCTCAGGGAACCATAGTCTGCTTTCCTATGGTTCTTTATCCTTAGGAAAGAATAAAGCCTTTAAGGCTTTCAAGAAGTAACATCAAGAATATGTTGTCCTTAATGACAATTGGGCAAGCACTTTATTTTGCCTGTTATCTTATATCAGTTCTATGACTCTGATAAGAAATTAAAGAAGTGAAAATATACCTGTCAGAAGTACAGTAATAAAAAAGTGAAAAAAAGTAATTAAAAAATGGAACTCTTGCTATAAAGATAGCAAAATCAAAGAGTACTATGAAGTAGTATATTAATAAATTGTTGACATAAATAGCTGAGAAAAGCTTGGGAGTTTATGAAATCTGGGTGAAAATAGAAACTTGAAATTTAATGGCAAGTGATGTGTAGAGATTATATATTAAAAAGTTTTTGTGTCATGAATTAGAGACCTGTACATTTTTCTCAAAGAAATTCAGCCAGTTCAGGGCCAGGACAAAATTAAACTCAGGTTTTGCTGAAGTCTTAAAAAATTTATTCATAATGTTACAGGAAGGGGGACCACTTCCAGGGCCTGAAACTGGCTCTTGTCTGACACTCGGAAATCAATTGTCCGAGGAGACACATGTGCTGACAAAGCAAGAGATTTTACTGGGGAAGGGCACCCGGGTGGAGAGCAGTAGGGTAAGGGAACCCAGGAGAACTGCTCTGCCCCATGGCTCGCAGTCTCGGGTTTTATGGTGATAGGATTAGTTTCCAGGTGGTCTTTGGCCAATCATTCTAATTCAGAGTCTTTCCTGGTGGCTCACGCATCATTCAGCAAAGATGGATGCTAGCGAAAGGGATTCTGGGAAGTGGACGGACACGCAGTATCTCCTTTCGACCTTTCCCGAACTCTTCTGTTTGGTGGTGGTTTATTAGTTCTGTATTCCTTATCAGGATCTCCTGTCATAAAACAATTCATGCGAATAGTTACTATGGTGCCTGGCCAGGGTGGGGGTTTCAATCAGTGTGCTTCCCCTAACAACTTCCCCCTGAGAGACTTCATACTCAAGATACTTCTTGGGAATTGCTGTGGAGGTCTCTTTCTTCTGTAACTTCTTCCTGCTGTGCATGGGCTTAGGCCTGCCTAGCAGAGCAGAGGTCTCTCTCTACCTGATCTAAGTTGGAGTGTTCCACATCTGAAACCAGCTTCCACCCTTGTAGTAACAGCAATTTAGTTTGAAACTGTTGGGCCCTCTCAGAGATGAAATAGACAAAAGCCAAACAGGAGACCTAACAGGATGGTCATCTCTGGTCCCTAGAAACAGAAGGCAACATTTGAGGTGAGGGTTGCAGGGTCTGTGACCCTTTTTGATTGGTTGGTGGTGAGGCAACAGAGTTGTGCTCCAGGAATCTTGTGTTCAATCTGACGTTACCATCCTCCACCTGGGTGGGGGCTCAAAGACATTGTTGTGCATATGTCTTTGAGTAGGAACCAGGACACTGGAGGCTGTACCAACCTTTGATTGTTTCTCCAGTTTCTGTATCCCCTCCCTTCCCTGATTAGCAATTGTTTGAATCCACCCTTTGGAACTCATGGAAGGTCAAGGAAGTTGAATGAAGCCTATATCCTACGACAAGAAATGGAGAACACAGAACTGTTCTCTACTTCAGAGCCCCACAGAGTTCTACTCAGTTTTAATTTAGGGAACTAGGCAACTATGACTGTGATAACTCCCTGTCAAAATGGAGCATAAGACTGCCTCAGCTTGGAATATAGACACTGAACTGGAAGTATTTCTGAGTTCCAAGTTCTAGATCTGAGTCTTGTTTGATTAAAAGCTCAATCCCTTGGTCTGCCATTTTGGTGTAACAGACCCAATTAGAAGTAGTTGGAGGAGTGATAACTGGAATTTAGTAGACAAAATAAATCTCATTTCTTTTTAGAAGAATAGGCCTGAAACCCAGTCTGGACCTGGTACTTCAGGGAGACTTGTAGCCAGGTAGCCAGTTGCCTAGTTTTATAAAAAGTAAGGTTGCAGTTACTAGCTTCCAGCACACATTGTTTTGAGAATGGTGGCATCCAAGCCTGACACGACTCAGAAAACTCATGTATTTAGCAATACAAGGTATAATCTGCAAGTACACCCATAGCATCACCTAGTTACTTCCCAGGATATCTGAACCATAGCTACTCTATTTTGACTTTTAATTGTAAACTTTTCCTTAAATAGCCAAAGCAGATTTCACCATTAATGACGTCAGTGTTTCTCTAGGTATGAGAAGATGCAAGAATTGGGACTCACAAAATCTTCTCCTGAAAAGATTTAACTATCTAAAGGCCTGTTCTGCCAGTTTTTCCCAGAGCACAGAGTGCCTCATTCTTGATTTTCACCCTGAACTCCTTTCAGGGGCATTGAAAGTCAGCAGTTGCAGCAGCCATGATTTAATCTTTGTAGATGTAGATGGCAAGTGTCAATCTTCAGTTGGCAGAGCCCCTTTTTGCTCATAAACTTGACCATGATTTTGAGGGGGGCATTTCATGACCATTTTATCCCATGGTGCTGAGAATGTCCATTCTCAGGTTTGGCAAAGATTTTGTTGACAGGCCACTTAATGTGCTGTTACTGGACTAGGCCATAAAACATTCTCTGGACCACCTGTCTTACTAGCCTCTTGGTCCAGGAAAATATTCCCTCTTGTTGCTTCTTTCCATATCTAGAGTCACACTGTTACCAATATGGATCACACTGATTGAAACCGCCCACCCTGGCCAGGCACCATAGTAACCATTTGCATGAGTTGTTTTATGACAGGAGATCCTGATAAGGAATACAGAACTAATAAGCCACCACCAACCAGAAGAGTTCAGGAAAGGTTGAAAGGAGATACCGCGTGTCCGTCCACTTCCCAGGATCCCTCTCACTAGCATCCATCTTGGCTGAGTGATGTGTGTGCCACCAGGAAAGACTCTGAATTAGAATGATGGGCCAAAGACCACCTGGAAACTAATCCCATCACCATAAAACCCGAGACTGCGAGCCACAGGGCAGAGCAGTTCTCCTGGGTTCCCTTACCCTACTGCTCTCCACCCGGGTGCCCTTTCCCAGTAAAATCTCTTGCTTTGTCAGCACATGTGTCTCCTCGGACAATTGATTTCCGAGTGTCAGACAAGAGCCCAGTTTCGGGCCCTGGAATGGGTCCCCCTTCCTGCAACAATAATATAAACTTAATATATATATATAAATAATATAAATATATACATTCTTTCTTTAAATAATATTTATTTATATTATTTATATATATATTAAGTTTATATTTATTAAAATAAGTAATATTAGTTCAATTCAGTTCAGTCACTCAGTCGTGTCTGACTCTTTGCGACCCCATGAATTGCAGCACGCCAGGCCTCCCTATCCATCACCAACTCCCAGAATTCACTCAGACTCATATGTATAAATATAAACTTAAAAAATTATTCATAATATAAACTCTGAGAACAAAGAATTTTGCCTTCTTCATTGTGGTGTCCCTAGGGTCAAAAACAATGCCAGTCCATATTGAGCATTCAACTAATATTTGTGGGATACATGAATGTGTACTGGATACATTGATTTATTAAGACAATTTTTGAAGCTTCTTTGTTTCTAAGCTTCTGTGTGAATAATAAGGTCCAAATATAGAAGCCCTAAAATATTTGATGTTATTTTCTTAAGTACTCATGAACTTTTGGTAAATGAATTGGATTATATGTAACTACTGACACTGGAACATCTTTCGTCTTTAAAAACATCAACTCCATGTTTCCACTGAAAAATCACTGATATAAATTTTAAAATGTATCATTCTAAGATGATGAAAAAATAATAATGGTATGTAATGCTGGAAAAATATAACTATGTTGATGATCTCTGATAATAGCAAAAAGGTTACTTTAATCTGATTAAACTGAATGATTTAGTAAGAATCATCCTGGAAGCTTGTTAAAATGTATATTTTTGAATCCCCTACCAGTTGAAATACTAGACAAGAAAAATCAAGTCTAAACTCCTCGGCCTGGCATTTGAGGCTTTTTGTATCAGGTCGCGGTTTTGGTGTGGTGTTCATTCCACCCCCTTCACTCTCAGTCACACGTGTATTTGTGTCTGCTCTACCTAAAATGCTGAATCTGTCAGATTATGTTTATCAGCCATTTCTTGATAGATTTACTTCGTTGTTTGTTATCTGTCTCCCTCAGTAGCCAGTAAAATCCCCAGTGGCAGGATCATTCACCAGCATTTCCTAAGACTCTGGTAAATTTTTCTGGTACATTGAATATGATCAATACATATTTGTAATATTAATAGTTGAATGGCATGTGTACACTTTCCTATAGTATAAGCATAATGACGTAAATATGAAATACAGCTGTATCTTCTATGCAATGGGACTGTTGTGGGTGGGTTTATTATTTCTCCTGGCTCTGGGGAGTAGTTTCAGGAGTGGGTTCATTAAATTGACGGCAAGTCAGGGTTGCGTTTGATTGAAGGGGTTTTCTCCATAGGCAAGGACTGACTGGGAATCTTGGTTCTCTCTCTCTCTTTCTCTAGACCACGCTCCCTCAAAATGGCACATGTCATAAGTATTTTTTCATTACTTTTGCACCTGTTGTTTATTACTATCTACTCCTTATCATAGTTTGAGAACTCATGTTTATCTTTAATTAGTAGTCGCGCCTTTTGCTTAACTAGTTTATTTTTATATTATGAATATTTTTCATAGTGAATTCCTATTAGTTTTCTGTAATTCTTTTGGTATTTGTGCTCAGTGCAAAAGGGAGTTGGCTTTTTGGAAGCATTCCAGAAACTTTGACCTATGATTTACAACATTTACTTAATGACACAAAAGAAAACAAACAAAAGAACATTTTTGAACGTCCCCAGAGACTTTCCCCATTAACATCTAATTTTAGATTGTTTCAGTTCCTGCTATTGGTGGTCTTAGGAGCTGCCAGTTCATACAATGCCTTCAAATTTACATGAGAAGGCAATGAGAATATATGGGAACAAAGTTCTGTTTTTCATATTCTCCATTTTAACCTTTCCCTTTAAAATTAAGCCAGCGTGAGAGGAAATAAACACTTTTTGTCTCCATTGTATGATGGGAATGTTATCCTCCTCCATTTCCCCAATGATAATCAGCTTCCAGATGGTTGCCTTAACTTGCAAATTTTAATCAAGTTGACTCCAAAGAGTAATTTGGCTTTATTTTTACCAAGTGGAGGTCAACTGTTTTTAACATGGAGCCAAAGGGCCAGATAGTAATCCAAAGCTGTTCAAATTCTGAGTAAAATCGCTTGAGTTAAGGGCTTCCCTGGTGGCTCAGTTATTTTTAAAATCTGCCTGTCAGTGTAGGAGACATGGATTCAGTCCCTGGGTTGGGAAGATGCCCTGGAGAAGGAAACGGCAGCTCATTCCAGTATTCTTGCCTGGGAAATCTCATAGAGGAGCCTGGTGGGCTACAGTCCATGGCGTTGCAAAAAGTCAGACACGACCGAGTGACTAAACAACAAAGGAATTGTCGCAAAAGGTCAACACTTAAATGCTGAGAAAATTGAAATTTTGGGGTTTATGTAACTAACTGGCCCAATTTTATGAAGGAACTAGAGAAGTCAAAGTCTGGAACTCTGAAGTCCAAGTTTGTAAGCTGCCTCTCCTGAAGCGATCCAGCGCTCCTCACCCCACACGGAGTCTTCCACTGTATGGGAATATGAATGAGGGAAGACTGGGCCGTAGCACACGTGTGCAGTTATAGGATGACTATCATGCTGACAGAAGAAGCGCTTGCCTGAATTATGCTCTATGCATGGAATCTTTCATTCCATTTTGCGATTACTGGCTGCTACTCCTTGTTGCAAGTCCTATTATTGTCTTAGGTTTGTTGCTTTCTAGCTCTTCTACCCATTCTCCCTACGGTTCCATCTTTCATCTCCATGCTAAGAGGGGGAAGTTTACTCTGGGTTAAAGTAAAGCCACCCAATCTTTCCTAGTGCAAATGAGAAAGTTTTTTCCCTGCAGCTTCTCAGTAATCAGTAGGCGTGGCACACCACCTGTCAATTTAATTAAGTCCCAAGAGACTTTCTTAATTTTAGTTTGCAGTTTTTAAGGCTGTCTAGAAGTACTTCACGGAGAAGGCAATGGCACCCCACTCCAGTACTCTTGCCTGGAAAATCCCATGGATGGAGGAGCCTGGTAGGCTGCAGTCCATGGGGTCGCTAAGAGTCGGACACGGCTGAGCAACTTCCCTTTCACTTTTCACTTTCATGCATTAGAGAAGGAAATGGCAACCCACTCCAGTGTTCTTGCCTGGAGAATCCCAGGGACGGGGGAGCCTGGTGGGCTGCCGTCTAAGGGGTCGGCAGAGTCCCAGAGTCGGACACCACTGAAGCGACTTAGCAGCAGCAGCAGCAGCAGAAGTACTTCAAATGGCTCTTAAATGGTTAAGATAGGCTCTCTTAAGCGACTGTGTGAATTTGTATTGAAAAAGTGAAACACCAATGCATTTTTTTGGTGAACATGGTGCTAGAATCAAACAACGTGTTTGCTGTTGAGGAAGGAAATCTTCTCTCTGTAAAAAAAAAAGGGGGGGGTGGCAGAAAAGAATTTCATTTCACTTTTTTTTTCAACTTATTTTTTAACTGGAGGAAAACTGCTTTATAATGTTATTGGTTTCTGCTGTAAAACAATGCAAATCAGCCATAATTATACATATATCCCTTCTCTCCTGAGCCTTCCTTTCCCCTCCATCCCACCCCTCTAGGTCATCACAGAGTGACAGGTTTGGCTCCCTGTATTATATAGTGACTTCTCACCAGCCATCTGTTTTACACATGATAGTGTATATATGTTGATGCTTTTTTCTCCATTCATACCACTCTCTCCTTCCCCCACTGTGTCTGACATAAAAGAACTTCATTTCACTTCTTAATGTATCATATGAGCTTTGTAAAAGTAAAACCAGATGGAAAGAAATAGATGTTTTAGGCTAAAATGAGTAAATCAGGAAGAAATTGGGAGAAAAACTACTTTGAGATTTCATTCTCACCTTTGCTATTATACCTGCTTATCTAGGTCAGAAGACTGTTGTGCCTCTTTAATTAGTGTCTTATAAACATGTTATTACTGGGATAAAAAAATCAAGAGGAAAAGTCACCCTTTGGCTTCCTGCCTTTCAGTCAGGAATATAGGCAGAGCTTCCGCTACTGTTCCTGTCTCTGGGATAACCTTCATTCTAATGACCCAGAGGTAACTCTGCCTGGTAATAAGTTTTTCCAGCAAGAATAAATCAATTTTCATGTCTCCTGCAGAGTTTCTGTGGAAATTGAGGCTACTTATAACGATATTTCTTGAGGTAGTACTCTAAAATGGTTACTTATGGGTCTATGCTTTAATGATGCTAAGTAATTTATCAAGACATAGAACTTATATTTATAATTTATAACACTTCCAGAAATTCACACTGCTCCATGATAAAGTAAGGGTTCTGTTTTTCTTGCTTTTACTATCTCTGGGCCATAAATCTTATATGAAAGTAGCTTATGCAGCGTATCTAACTTGGGAATAACTGACAGAGTCAAATTATCTATTGACAATGACCAAACATTTAGTGTGAATTAAGATATTTGAGACCTAACTTTGGAATGCTTTACAGGCATACTGAGAAACTGGAATTTTCTAACAACTTTCAAGTGCTCATCTCTCAATGATAACATTTATTTATGAGACTAAATATATTCTTATATACTTAGTAATTCACTCATTTTTGGATGAATCAGTGTCTCTTCTATTTAGCCAGTTTCCACATCTATAATAAACATTTCCTGTTTTGCTCAGTATATCATATGTTATGACCTTTAATTCTTTTCTTATGACTCAGCATCTTATGACATACACAAGTTTAAATGTGTGATATGTGTGGATATGGAGTGTGAGGATAGATAAGCATTGGTTTTACTCGGGTGAAACTCAGGTTCAAGTCTTAATAGATACCTCTTGGACATAAAAAATGAGCTGGTAGGGAATTTCTTTTCCAAATTTTTCACTAGTTTATCATGTTGAAAATAGAATGCTTTCTGTTTGCTTTTGTTGTTGTCTATTTATTTTATTTTTCTTCACTAATTTTAGGAAGCTAATTCTACTCACCCAATACATGTGCTAGATGGGTATCTCCCTTAAGTCAGTTAAAGTATGCCAGATATTAGGTGCTATGAACGGAATGTGTCCTCCCCAAATTCAATATGTTGAAGCATTAATTCCCACTGTGATGGTATTTAGCAATGGGGTAATTAGGTTTAGAAGAAGTCATCTGGGCAGAGCCCCAAGATGGGATTAATACACTTAAAAGAAGACAGAGGAACCAGAGCTTTTTTCTCTGCAAGAAGGGAGCTTCTATAAACAGGAAGGGAGTCCTCACCAAGAGCCCAACCTTGCTGATCTTGACTTCCAGCCTCCAGAACCATGAGAAATAACTTGTTTTAACCACTCAGTTTATGGTATTTTTAAATAGAATTATCAACTAAGATGTTAGAATTTATCATCTGAATGTTCTTCTTGGAGTTGTTTATATTGTATGCACAGATGAGTAAGGTGCGCACTAGGCCCACATGGAGCTTACAATCTGGAGCAGAAATCACAATACATATACCAGCTGCTGTGATATAAGCTGAAAATTAAGAGACAGTATGAGAGTCACAGCCCATCTGCCATATAAAGAAGAAAAGAAAAAGAAATAATATTGCCATCTTGAGGAATTGTTTTTACCATTGAGGAACAAGCTAGATTTCTTTACCAAATTTTCAATATTTACTATTAAAATTTCAAAAATATGGAATTGAGAAAGAATAGCATAATAAAACCTAAATACCCAATCCCATAGATTCAACTATTCTTAACATTTTGCCATATTTGCTTTTGAAAATTAGATTTTGATATTGGAAAGGCAAGATAGACATTTCATTTCAAAGAAACAGTAAAGGAGGGCACTGGAGTGAAGGCATTCAGAGATGGCTTAGGACAAGGCATAAGAGGACAAAAGAGAAACCAAGATTGTCATATAACATGCCTGGATCATATGAACATCAAGCTCAGGGACACGTCTATGTAAAGGGATGATGGGGCTAGAAGGGCACTATTTTGTGTGTAATGCATTATGTTGTGTGTTCTCGTCTGTATTATTTCATATAAGATGTTCTGAAGTTTTCCTATAGATAACAGGTTTTTGTTTTTTTGTTGTTTTTTTTTTTCCTTCTTCAGAGGTGCTATTTAGAAAGAATTCCTAGCATGCTGGGTTGAATGTATTTCAGGGAAGATAGAATGAAATCGTGGAGGTCAGTTTAGCGGACTAGGTATGAGAGCTACATGAGTGCTAATGGAATAAAGCTGAGCAAATGACAAGGAGCACATCTGCCAATACAGTTTTAGTTAACTTTCAAAGATACGGCCACTGATTTTTTGTGGATCATGAAGGGAAGGAGGAGGGAAATTGAAAAAGGGGATAATAATAATAAGCTAGTATTCAATGAAAACTTACTCTGTGTCAAGCATAATGCTAAATAGTTTACCTAAGTTATTTTTCATGTGACTTTCAAAGTCAAATGCCATTGGTTTTCCTATTCTTAAAAAGAAGAAGTTGAGGCAGAAAGAAATTAGGACACTTTTATGGATAAAAAGAATTTGTGAGTAGAAGACTATCTTGGAAGTCCAGACCTGTAGTTTGATTCTACAGGCTTTCATTTTTCTACACTGCCTCCCTAAAATGCACTTACAAGGAGAATTTGAGTTTTAGTGAAGGAGAAAGGGACTATGCTATTAAAAATAATAAGAGGAAAAACTAACCATGGCAAATGATAATGAGTTTGGTTTGGATGCTGAAGCAGAAACTCTGGCTGTCATGCCTGTTCTCTTCTACAGTTTTCTTCCAGTTTTATCTGGTTACCTGGTTGTCCAGAATAAACAATAGTTTCCAGCTTCTCTTGCAAATGGGTACTGAAATGTGACAAAATTCTGACCAGTAAGAAGTAGGTGAAATGCTAAGTTCTGTTTCCAAGAAATGTCATTAAGGAATAAACTTGTGCTCCTCTTCCACCCCTTCGCCCTGATAGATGGAAGGAGGGGCCATGGCTGAAGCTTCAGCTGGAATTCTGAAGGATTTATGGTTCGCATCATGAGACCGGAACAAACCAAACAATAATGAGATAGAAGTAGCCTGGATCCCTGCCACTGCAAAAATGAGAGAATAAACTTGTCTGAATTATGATTACTCTAGAATTTTTCCCATGTGAAAAGCATAATCTTGTCCTACCAAATACAAACATACTGATTTTTATTTCTCTTACATTGCCTCCTCCTTTTTTTCCTACTGTGCTAAAGCAATAAGTACCTTCAGTGTATAAATACCTATACTTTTGGGTTTTTTTTAAAGTATAATTGTTTCACCAGTGGCTTAGGTGGTAAAGAATTCACCTGTAATACAGGAGACCCGGATTCAATCGCTGGGTCAGGAAGATCCCCTGGAGAAGGTCATGGCAACCCACTCCAGTATTCTTGCCTGGAGGATTCCAGGAAAGAGGAGCTTGGCAAGCTACTGTATATGGGATCACAAAGGGTTGGACACAACTGAGAGAATAATACACACACACACACACACACACACACACACACACACACAGTAGAGGGATTGGTGGGTCATGGTAGTTCTGTTTTGCGTTTTGTAAGGAAACTTCATATTGTTTGCCACAGTGGCTGTATCAATTTGCATTCCTACCAACAGTGCAAGAGGGGGTTCCCTCCCTCTACACTATCTCCAGCATTTGTTGTCTGTAGATTTTTTGATGATGGCCATTCTGACCAGTGTGAGGTGATACATCATTGTAGTTTTGACTTGCATTTCTCTAATAATTAGTGATGTTGAGCACTTGTTCATGTGCCTGTTGGGCACCTGCATGTCTGCTTTGGAGAAATGTCTGTTTAAGTCTTCCACCAATTTTTGGTTTGGGTTGTTTGTTTTTTTGATATTGAGCTCCATGTTGTTGTTGTTCAGCTGCTAAGTCCTGTTCAACTCTTTGGGATCTCATGGACTGTAACACACCAGGTTTCCCTGTCCTTACTGTCTCCTGGAGTTTGCTAAAATTCATGTCCATTGAGTCGGTGATGCTACCTAACTATCAAATCCTCTGCTACCTCCTCCTCCTTCTGTCTTCAATCTTTCCCAGCATCAAGGTCTCAATAAGTCAGTGCTTCACATCAAGTGGCCAAAGTATTGGAGTTTCAGCTTCAACATCCGTCCTTCCAATGAACACCCAGGACTATCTCCTTTAGGATGGACTGGTTGGATCTCCTTGCAGTCCAATGGACCCTCAAGAGTTTTCTCCAGCACCACAATTCAAAAGCATCAATTCCTTGGTGTGCAGCCTTTTATGGTCCAACTCTCGCATCTGTACATGACTACTGGTAAAACCATAGCTTTGACTAAATAGACTTTTGTCAGCAAAGTGTCTCTGCTTTTTTAATATACTGTATAGGGTTATTTTTTTTTTCTTTTTAATAGCTTTTCTTCCAAGGAGCAAGTGTCATTTAATTTCATGACTTTGGTCACCCTCTGCAGTGATTTTGAAGCCCAAGAAAATAAAATCTGTCAAAAACCTGGGTTTGATCCCTGGGTTGGAAAGGTCCCCTGGAGAAGGGAATGGATACCCACTCCAGTATCCTTGCCTGGAGAGTTACATAGATAGAGAAGCTGGGTAGGCTATAGTCCATGGGATCACAAAGAGCTGACTCACACTGAGTGACTAACACTCTACTAGCATGTGAAATGAGCACAATTGTATGGTAGTTCAAACATTCTTTGGCATTTCCTTCTTTGGAATTGGGATGAAAACTAATCTTTTCCAGTACTGTGGCCACTGCTGAGTTTTCCAAATTTGCTGACATATTGAGTGCAGCACTTTAACAGCATCATCTTTTAGGATTTTAAATAGCTCAGATGGAATTCCGTCACTTCCCCTAGCTTTGTTCGTAGTAATGCTTCCCAAAGCCCAGTTGAATTCACACTCCAGGATGTCTGTCTCTAGGCAAGTGACCACACCGTCATGGTTATCCAGGTTATTAAGCTTTGTGAGCTCTATACGCTGTTCATATATTTGGGAGATTCATCCTTTCCCCATTGCTTCATTTGCAAATATTTTTCTCCCATTCTGAGGGTTGTCATTTTGTCTTCCTTCTGTTTCCCTTTGCAGTGCAAAAGCTTGTAATATTAAATTCTGTTTATTTTTATTTTCATTCTTCTGGGAGGTGGGTCAGAAAAAACCTTGCTTTGGTTTATGTTAAAGAGTGTTTTTCCTGTTTTCCTCTGAGTTGTACAGTGTCCAGTCTTACCTTTAGGTCTTTAATCCACTTTGAATTTATTTTTGTGTATGCTGTTGTTGTTTTTGCTTAGTGGCTAAGTCCTGTCCGACTCTTTGGGACCCCATGGATTGCAGCATGCCAGGTTCCCCTGTCCTTCATTATCTCCTGGAGTTTGCTCAAATTCATGTCCATTGAGTCAGTGATACTATCTAAGCATCTTATCGTCTGCTTCCCTTCTCCTTCTGACTTTAGTCTTTCCCAGCATCAGTTTCTTTCTGAATGAGTCAGTTCTTTGCATCAAGTAGCCAAAGTACTAAAGCTTCAGCTTCAGCATCAGTCCTTCCAATGAATATTCAGGGTTGATTTCCTTTAGGACTGACCTGTTTGATCTCCTTGCTCTCCAAGGGACTCTCAAAAGTTTTCTCCAGCACCGCAGTTCAGAAGCATCAATTCTTCAGCACTCAGCCTCTTTATGGTCCAACTCTCACATTTATACATGACTACTGGAAAAACCATAGCTTTGACTATATAACCTTTGTCAGCTAAGTGAAGTCTCTGCTTTTTAATACACTGTCTAGGTTTGTCATGGCTCTCCTTCCAAGGAAGGAAGCCTTCTTTTAACTTCATGGTCTCAGTCGCTGTCTGCAGTGATTTTGGAGCCCAAGAAAAGAAAATCTATCAGTGCTTCCACTTTTTCCTGTTCTATTTGCCATAAAGTTATGGGACTGGATGCCATTATGGGACTGGATGCCATGATCTTAGTTTTCTTTCATTTTTTAAAGTGTTTAATTTTAACCTAACTTTTTCACTCTCCTCCTTGACCCTCATCAAGAGGCTCTTTATTTACTTTTCATGTTCCTCTTCACTTTCTGCCATTAGAGTGATATCATCTGCATATCTGAAGTTGTTGATATTTTCCCAGCAGTCTTGATTCCAGCTTGTGATTCATCCATCCTGACATTTTGCATTATGAATTCTGCATGTAAGTAAAATAAACAGGGTGATGATATACAGCTTTGTCATACTCCTTTCCCAGTTTTGAACCAGTCAGGTTTTCCATGTCTGGCTCTAACTGTTGCTTCTTGACTCATGTACAGGTTTATCAGACCCAGCACAGGTTAGGTGGTCTGGTATTCCCATCTCTCTGAGAATTTTCCATTGTTTGTTGTGATCCACACAGTCATAGGCTTTAGTGTAGTCAGTGAAGCAGATGTTTTCTATGATCCAATGAATGCTGGCAATTTAATCTCTGGTTCCTCTGCCTTTTCTAAATCCAGCTTGTACATCTGGAAGTTCTCAGTTCATATACTGCTGAAGCCTAGCTTTTTGAGCATAACCTTACTAGCATATTTGTGCTGTTAGATGGTTTTCTTTACATGTTATTCTCATTCACCATGTTTTATAAGTTGACTTCTTATTTTCATAATCAGTTCAGTTCAGTTCAGTCGTTCAATCGTGTCTGACTCTTTACAACCCCATGAATTGCAGCACTGCAGGCCTCCCTGTCCATCACCAACTCCTGGAGTTCACTCAGACTCATCCATCGAGTCCGTGATGCCATCCAGCCATCTCATCCTCGGTCATCCCCTTCTCCTCCTGCTTCCAATCCTTCCCAGCATCAAAGTCTTTTCCAATGAGTCAACTCTTCACATGAGGTGGCCAAAGTACTGGAGCTTCAGCTTTAGCATCATTCCTTCCAAAGAAATCCCAGGGCTGATCTCTTTCAGAATGGACTGGTTGGATCTCCTTGCAGTCCAAGGGACTTTCAAGAGTCTTCTCCAATACCACAGTTCAAAAGCATCAATTCTTCAGCACTCAGCCTTCTTCACAGTCCAACTCTCACATCCATACATGACCACAGGAAAAACCATAGCCTTGACTAGATGGACCTTAGTCGGCAAAATAATGCCTCTGCTTTTGAATATACTATCTAGGTTGGTCATAACTTTTCTTCCGAGGAGTAAGCGTCTTTTAATTTCATGGCTGCAGTCACCATCTGCAGTAATTTTGGAGCCCCAAAAATAAAGTCTGACACTATTTCCATTGTTTCCCCATCTATTTCCCATGAAGTGATGGGACCAGATGCCATGATCTTCGTTTTCTGAATGTTGAGCTTTAAGCCAACTTTTTTGCTCTCCTCTTTCACTTTCATCAAGAGGCTTTTGAGTTCCTCTTCACTTTCTGCCATAAGGGTGTTGTTATCTGCATATCTGAGGTTATTGATATTTCTCCTGGCGATCTTGATTCCAGCTTGTGTTTCTTCCAGCCCAGCGTTTCTCATGATGTACTCTGCATAGAAGTTAAATAAGCAGGGTGACAATATACAGCCTCGACGTACTCCTTTTCCTATTTGGAATCAGTCTGTTGTTCCATGTCCAGTTCTAACTGTTGCTTCCTGACCTGCATACAGGTTTCTCAAGAGGCAGGTCAGTTGGTGGTCTGGTATGCCCATCTCCTTCAGAATTTTCCACAGTTTATTATGATCCACACAGTCAAAGGCTTTGGCATAGTCAATAAAGCAGAAGTAGATGTTTTTCTGGAACTCTCTTGCTTTTTCGATGATCCAGCGGATGTTGGCAATTTGATCTCTGGTTCCTCTGCCTTTTCTAAAACCAGCTTGAACATCAGGGAGTTCACGGTTCCCGTATTGCTGAAGCCTGGCTTGGAGAATTTTGAGCATTACTAGCATGTGAAATGAGTGCAATTGTGCGGTAGTTTGAGCATTCTTTTGCATTGCCTTTCTTTAGAATTGGAATGAAAACTGACCTTTCCAGTTCTGTGGCCACTGCTGAGTTTTCCAAATTTACTGGCATATTGAGTTGCAGCACTTTCATTTTCATAATATTATTGTTAATATTCCCTTCTTCTTTGAAAACATTTTGTTTAGCAGGAATGAACTTAGAAGTCAGATATGATTTAGGAGTAAATCTCACCTTTGCCATATATTAGCTATTGTAATTTAGTTGCTAAGTCATCTCCAGGTGTTTTTCAGTCCCATGGACTATAGCCTGCCAGGCTCCTCATTCTATGGGATTTTCCAGGAAAGAATACTGGAGTGGGTTGCCATTTCCTTCTCCAGGGGACCTTCACAAAGCAGGGACTGACTCACGTCTCCTGCATTGGTGGGTGGATTCTTTACTATTGAGCCACCAGGGAAGCCCAGAGGGTATTTTGGTAATACAGAAGTAATGTGAAAATTTGATTTTCATAATGCATGCATGCATGCTAGCTAAGTTGCTTCAGTCATGTCCGAATCAGTGTGACCCCATAGACTGTAGCCCGCCAAGCTCCTCTGACCATGGGATTTTCCAGGCAAGAATCCTGGAGTAGGTTGCTGTGTCCTACTCTGTTTATAACATATATTGTCACTTAATTCAGATTCTTAGTTGAATTCTGGTGAACTCTTCATATAAATTTATGATGGTGTATCAAATTTTAGTGGCAGCATTTTGAGGTAAAGATGCTAATATTAGAATTGTTGATATAATTATTATCAAGTGTATACTGTTACCAATAAATAGATAAATATGATAATATTTGGAAAAACTTCAATGAAAAAAAATGTTTATAGAATCAGTCATGATTTTTATATGGAGCATCTTCTTTGGTTATCTCATGACCATGTTTGGTTTCAAGACAATTTGGGAACCTTAAGAGCATATATGTTTCTTCAGAATGCACTGTTAAGCATCTGTATAGTCCTTATGGGGCTTTGGCTTGTTTCAAATTACTTCCCTAAATAACTGATGTGTGTAAGATAAATAACTGAAGAAGGGTCTATGTAAACTGGAATTCAGGGAGAATTTTGGTGTAAGGAAGAAGAGTTAAAGCACAAAAACAGGAAGGGCAATGAGTTATTAAGGAATGGCACCTCAGTGCTGGGAATTATGGATTGGATCTACCTTGATGTTTTGGGAGATGCACTTGAAGATACAGCTTTATTTATTTGAATTACTTGAGTATGTTCCTTTGAATGTGGCACTTGGTGGACTTGGAGGTAGCACTTAGCCTGTTATCTGTGTTACATAACGGTTGTAATATAAAAAGGTTTCAGTGCTTATTTCCTAATAAAGGTTGTTCTGCTGGTGCTGCTAAGTTGCTTCAGTCGTGTTTAACTCTGTGCGACCCCATAGACGGCAGCCTACCAGGCTCCCCCGTCCCTGGGATTTTCCAGGTGAGAACACTGGAGTGGGTTGCCATTTCCTTCTCTGTAAAGAGATAATGGAGGTATATAAACATTTATATGTCATATGTATGCAAATATAAGATAATATATAATACATGCATTTATATGTATATATAAGATAAAAATAATAGTAATGATAGTTGTAGTTAACATATGCTAAATTTTTTTTAAACTTTTAATTTTGTATTGAGGTATAGCCAATTAACAATGCTGTGATAGTTGTAGGTGAACAGCAAGGGACTCAGCGATACATATACATGTATCCATTTCCCCCCAGATTCCCCTCGCATCCAGGCTGCTACGTAACACTGAGCAGAGTTCCATGTGCTATACAGTAGGTCCTTACTGGTTATCCATTTAAAAATATAGCAGTGTATATATCCATTCCAACTTCCCTAACTTCCTGCAGAAGAATTGGAGCCTTTCTGTTGACTAACGCTGGCTGTAGGCATTGCAGTTTTTGGTGCATCTATCAATTTGCTGAGCATTCTTCTCAAATGTAATGGTTTTGACAAGATTCAGAAAACTGTAGTGGATCAGACGGGCAGCAGACCACCTAGACAGGGACCATGACTTCTTTTTGGTGCAAGTTTAGTTTGGACAAGTTCTTTGGAGCTTCTTCTCAGTCCAACCATTGAGCTGGTGATTGTATAAAATCCACTTTTTGTTGCATGTGACAATCCAACTGAGAAATGATTTGCTGTTTTGAGTAGAATAAGAGAATATGTCGCTTCAAAGCAGTGATTTTTTTTAATTTCGATAAGCTCATGAAGCACCCTCTCACTGAGGTTTTCACCTTTTTAGCTTGCTTCAAATGCTAAATGACTGTAGAATGGTTGATGTTGAGTTGTTCGGTAACTTCTTGTGTAGTTTTAAGAGGATCAGTTTTGGTGATTGCTCTCAATTGGTTGTCAACTTTCAATGACCAACCACTGTACTCCTCATCTTCAAGGCTTTTGTCTCCTTTGCAAAACTTCTTGAACCATCGCTGCACTGTGCATTCATTAGCAGTTCTGGGCCAAATGTGTTGTTGATGTTGTGAGTTGTCTCCACTGGCTTATGACCCATTTTGAACTTGAATGAGAAATATAAATAAACAGCATGTAATAAGTCATTAGCAAAAAACAAAAAAAGGCAAGAAATGTGCATTAAATTGATATATAACATAACCACATTTATTTAAGAATGTATGTCAGTATCAAATGGTGAAGTTCAACAATGCAAAACTACAACTGCTTTTGCACCAATCTAGCATAGAGAACACAATGTGTTATTACATAAATTATGAAATTGGAATTATTTTTTACCTCTACTCCTTTCATTGGTTTGAAATCATAGTTTTGCCTCTGTTTAAGTCTTTAGTCTGCATCCTCTGAGCAGCTTTCTCAGCTGTTAGCCTGGACATTCTCCAGAGTTCTCTCAAGTCCTAGACTCAATGCTGCCAGTCTTCTGAGTCACCTGATAAATTTGTTGCAGCAGTATTCTCAAGTGTCACATATGCTGCTTCTAAAACTGAAATAGACTAACCAAACTGTTGCACTCCTTTCTTAGAGGCGGCATATACAAGATATAATAACCTGCTCTTTACCTTAAATGGGATATCCTAAAAATCACTGGCTCTTAAGACCCTCTCTGGTGATCTGGGCTATACATGTTGGGAGGTTTATCTTCCACCTTCTAGTTTAAAAGTGTCTGGTGAGGCCATCCAGAGTACTTGTGCTTTATACTTATTGGTTCCTATTTGTATTTCAAATTCTCTCTACATAGAACCAGAATGACATTGTGCAGAATATGAAGCGTCCTATATACTATATTATGTCAGAGGGCAAGCCATTAACAAAGCCTTGGACCATGAATGTGAATGCTTTTTGATTGCCATTGGCATGTAAAGGCAGACTGATTTTCAAAATTATATTTATTTATAGGGATGGAAAAAATGTTTGAGAGATCAATAGATACCTACTATGTGTTTTATGTTGTGTTGACGTGTTTGAATAAAAATAACACATCTACATTACAGCTATAAATAGTCACTTTGTTGAGTCTATGGTATTCCATTGTCATCCACATAGTTTTTACAAAATATGCCTATCATGTATGATAGAAAAATATCACGTTAACTTCATATTTTTGTTCTGTTTGAGGAAATATTCCAAAGACACTCTTTAATGCTTATACATTTGTCCTCTTGGTGCTTTGTTTCTCTTAGAAGTGATGGAAACAACAAAACTAAGAGAATTCATGGCCCTGATTATCCTTAGCTTTTTTTGTCTGGGTAATCCATTTTTTCTATGTTTAGGATACATTGTTTCCAGCTGATGTACAAGATTATTTCAGATGGAAATAATCTATCCTAAACGTAGGTATTCTATTATGTAGCTCAGGGCTTTTAAAATCTGACTTTGGACACTTTTTTTTTTTTTTAAGTATCTCTGCTGTCCATTTACCCAAGTAAACAGAATTTCCAAGCATTAGTCTAGTCATCTGAACTTCCAAAAAACTCCTTAGCTGATTCTTGTTCTATTAGGTTGAAAACTGTTAAGAGTTAATTGTTTCTCTTTGTCTTAAACCATCACTTTCAAAGTTCTATTTTGATAATATTTTCTTGCTTCACTCATACTCATGAGATATATGTTAAGATGATAGCCTAGGGCCTAAGAAAATAATATAAATCTCAATTAACTAATTCTTCTTATTATTATATAACTATAGTCTCTTTTTCTAGAACTCTATGGCCTTCAAACAGTAAGATCATCAGTTTCTGGTGCTGGTTATTTGTGTAATGAACTTCTTTCTCAATTTTATTCTTAGAATCTAAGTTCATACGGGAAAAGAAATAAATCTTACAGAGGATTTGGATTGTATCAAGTCTGTGATTTTAAAGATATGGTTCTTTAGGCTTAAGATTTTCTTTCCTTGTACACTTTTAAATATTACAGGATGGTCATAGAACTGTTTGAAGTTTGAAGATGTGAGTCTCTTAACATACAAAGTTGTTGTTAATCTTAGGATCCTAGCATGGAAACAAAAACAAAGAAAGCTCTGTATGTACTCTGTGTTGGGCCAATCTGAATATATTCACATTACTCAATATCATTTCATGCTTTTAGCACAACTGGTTTTGCTTATTTTTTTTAACAATTTTGTTTGTTTACTTATTAGTAATATTTACAAAATTTTAAAAATACAGAACCTCCAAAAAGAAAAAGTACCATCTCTGTCCCATTTCTTTTGACTATTTCTAGTTTTAGTTCTTGTAGTTCTTCCACAAATGTATGTGCACTTAGCATAATGAGGTGGCTAAAGTGTGGAGTCTGGGTTCAACTCCTGGCTTCACTGCTTATTAGCTTAATGACCTTTGGCTTATTAACCTTTTGTAACTCTGTAAAATAGAGATGGAAGTATCAACTTTACAGATTGTAATACATTAAAATATTTTAGAATTGTGTTTGCCATGTAATATATCTTCTTAATACCTCCCAGTTTCTAAACACTATAGTTAGATCACTGTTTTGTGAATCATTAATTTGAAATATTTTCTATTGATGAGATGAAGATCATCTGGACACTCCTCTAAAGCCATTTCTGTGTGTATTTTGGGCCACGACTTCCTCGTTTTTACTACACCTTTCAGTATTTTTTTTAAAAATCCCTTTAGCCTTTTCCAGAAATGTGTTGGAATCTCCTGTACTCTGAAGTTTCTCCTCCCAGTAATTTTATCAGGTTTATACATTTATTATGTGCTTACTATTATTTGAGTGGAGTTTTGGAGGGAAGGAAGTAAACAATATGAGCTTAGTTTATCATATTGTAAGAATAGACAGCTTGTTCAATTTAAAATCATACATATGAAGAAATCAAGAGGAAGCTAGAAGAACGCTAAATGATACATTCTTTCATGGAAACAGGAAAGACAGGGATTTTTGCAAAATTATTTTGAGTTACCTTTCTGATACTTAATTTCCCATCTGGAAAATAATGTGGATAAAAAAGATGACTTCTAAGTTCTTTTCAACTGGAATATTTTATCCTTATATTGATTTTATTTTCCCTACAAATCTCTACCTTCCTTTCTACTGAACTATACTGGCTTAATCTGTTTCAAAACATAATCCACACATACTGCTTTCTCTTTGTATGCCCACTATGTTCATGATGGCACATGAAATTTAAAAGATCTCATAGAAACATTTGTCAGTCTTCAAAAATGATCACCTTTCCCCCAAGGTTAGCAATTATTAATAAAAGGAAAGAACTTATAATCCTTTTATCTTAATTCTTATTGAAGATTAGGTTCAGCAACGATCTTTTTAGTTAATGTATTTGGGGAATACTTAGTTGTGTATTTGGGGAATACATGCATAATTTGACCTAATAAAACTGGCAGAATATTACTTTCTTCAGAAATGTTTACTTATTATCCACAGCTGAGTTTGACATTCCTTCAAAAGCAAACATCCAGGATTCACCATGATTTTTCCTGTTCCTCCATATTCAACATCCAGTCAATTCATTGGCAAATATGCTTTACTACTAATGTGTATTTATCCAGTCTTTTCTTGACATCAGTACTACCCTCTGTTACTTCTCTACCTCTAGCCTCCCGCCCCAGTCTTCTAACTGGTTCTGTTGTTTCCACTCTTTTGACCTACACTATACTATTCTGAAATGGTTTCCCAACATACTTAGAAAGAAATCAAAACTGCTACCATGACCTGTAATACTTTCCTAATCTGGCCTGGTTTCTTCGCACCTCATCTTCTGTTCATCTCTCTCCCCCTCTTTTGCTCCATCCCCATGATACTGGCTCTGGAGTTTATCTCACTGTCAAACCCTTTGCATCTTGTGGTCATGGCAGTTGTGGTATCCTCTGGCTAGAATGGTCTCTCAGATCTTTCTATGGCTTATCTCTTTTCCATTAACTTCTTTGCTCCAATGCATCACCTCAGACAGGACTTCCCAAAGAGCCAAGCTTGTTGTTCAGATCTAGGCACTCTGTTCCCTTTGTCCTAATTTATTCTTTTCATGCATGTAGCATTTTGTGGTAGCACATGAATTATTTATGAGTATGTATCCATTTATATTTTACTTCTCTTTATCTCCATCCATCTCTCTCCATCTCTCTCTTCCTCTCCTTCTCTTCCACAGAAGGGTAAGGCAAAGGTTTTGCCTGCTTCCTGCTCTGACGTATACCTTTTTCTAATACATGCAATAGTGCTGAAAAAATATTGAGCTTAAAAAATGTTATTCTTTTGAGAGGAGGCAGAGTCAAGACGGTTGACTAGGAAGACTCTGAGCTCACATTCTCCTTTGAACATATCAAACCTACGACTAACTACTGAGAAACTCTCCCTAAGAATAACCTGAACTGGCAGAAACACTCTTCTATAAATAAGACTGTAAAGAAAGAATCAAATGGAGTCTAGTAGGAGGCGAGAAGACATATGGTAATGTATAGAGAAAATATATAGTAAAGGCAGTGGATCAGTCACTCAAATAAGCTAGCATGGAGGATAAATGTTAAAAATTGTAAAGTCAACTGTAACTACAATTAACAGTTAAGGGACAGACATGAAGATGTAAAGTATGGCATCAAATACAAAAAAACATGAGGGAGAGATGAGTTAAAAATGTAAATCTTTTAGAATGTGTTTGAACTTAAATGACTATCAGTTTAAAACACATAGATATAATTTTAGGTAAACAAAGATGAACTTCATGGTACCACAAATCCAAAATCTACAAGAGATACACAAAAATTGGAAAGAAAGGAACCCAAACATAAAACTAAAGAAAAGCATCTGACCATAACAAGACAAAAAGAAAAAAGACTACACAAATACCCACAAAACAAGTAACAAAATGTCAGTGAGTACATAATGATCAATAATCACTTTAAATGTCAATGAACCAAATGCCCCAAACAAAAGACTTAGGGTGGGTGATTCAATAAGAAAAAAAGACAAATCTAAATGTTGCTCACAGGAGACTCAGCTAAAGACATAGATTGAAACAGAGGCAACAGAAAAAGATAGTCTATGAATCATATGGTTGTTCTATGTTTAATTAATATTACTCAGCCATAAAAGGAATGAAATTTTACCATTTGCAACAATATGGATGGACCTGGAGGATATTATGTTCAGTGAAGTAAGTCAGACAGAGAAAGACAAATACTGAATTTTTTAAACTTATTTGTGCAATTTAAAATATAAAGCAAACAAAAAATCAAATAAAACAACTCACAGGTACAGAGAATCAACTAGTTATCACTGGGGAGGAATACAGGGGAGGGCAAGATAGGTGAAAAGGATGAAGAGTTACAAATGATGGGTATAAAATAAATAAAATACAAGCATGTAATATACAGCACAGGGAGTATAGTCAACATTTTATGCTTTATACGGAGTACGCTCTACAGAAATACTGAATCACTATGTCATACACCTGAAGTTAATATTGTAAGTTAACTGTACTTCACACAAAACAATTTTACATTGAATTCTAACTGCTTGTTTAATTGCTTCAAATCCTCACTAGTCTTTCAGTAATTGCAGAGAGAAAACAGGACCATTTTATCCCCAGTACTGACTTGAGTGGGCTTTCTAGGTGGCACTAGTGGTAAAGAACCCACCTGACAATGCAGGAGATATGAGGTGATATGGGTTTGATCTCTGAATCCAGAAGACCCCATGCAGGAGGGTGGGGCAACCTATTAATGCCTGGAGAATCCCATGGACAGAGGAGTCTGGTGGGTTGTGGTCCATAGTGTTGCAAAGAATTGGACACAGTTGAAGTGACATAGCACACATGCACTGACGAGAGTACTTGGCAAAACATAATGGTGTTAAAAAGAGAGAAAGAATAATAGAAAGAATAATATTTTCTGAATTCAGTGGTGAATCTTATTTGGAAACTACTCCCTATGACATTTATATGAACCATTCTAAAAATCATAATAAAGTATTGGCTTTATGGCATTTCTAGGCAGATGGGTTCGTTGAATAATTTTTAAAATGATAATAAATGTAAATGTATTCAGATTTTATTTATGATGGTCACTTTGCAAGTATTTGTGGTTTTTTAATCTGTTCCGCAAAGGTTCCTTGAATCTATCAGTGTCCAGCTATGTGACAGCAATTGGACATACTCTATTAGAAATGAGGACATCTCCAACTCTATTAAATAACTGTGTATTTATGCCAGTCACTGAATCCCAGGGCGTTCCATTTTCTTTGTCTATAAGCCGAAAAGAATTATGTACATGATCTCCAAAAAGCTGTTGTTCTAGTCCAACCATATGTTTTATGTCATATCAATAATACTGGATTTCCATAAAAAAGTAGATGAGTAATTAACCATACAGTCAAACTTTAGTATTACAGCAAGATGGGTTTAATCCTGTTGTGCTGTTTGTATAGAAAATAAAAATTGAGCCTCTTCAATTAGGCAAGTTTCTGACCTTGGGTTTATTTGCCTATTAGATTATGATGACTTAAGGCAGATGGTTTTCTTTGAATTAAAAAAAAATACTCTAAAAAAGTCTAAAAACCATGTTCAGTATTACTTACCAATGTTTAAAGGTAAACAAATCTGTTTTTAGATTAAAAATCATATGTTCAGTGACGGTTTCCACTCAATTATATCCTCTTATGTACTATCTTCATGCATGTATGCTCAGTCATGTCTGACTCTTTGTCATTCTTTAGACTGTAGCCCACCAGGCTCATCTGTGCATAGGATTTTTCAGGCAAGAATACTGGTGGGTTACCATCTCCTTCTCCAGGGACTCTTCCCAATCCAGGGATCAAACTTGTGTCTCCTGTGTCTGCTGAATTGCAGGCAGTTCTTCACCTGCTAAGCCAGCAGGGAACTATATCGGTTCTGTATTCCAACCTTTTTTTCTTACATCTTTCTGTGTTACTATTCTTCTTGTCATTTTTAGGTCTTTTTCTTAAACTACTTTATGTTCTTCAAGTTTTACTTAATGTAGACCCAAATTGCGAAGGCAGGACAACGAATATCGTTAGTAGAGGCCGTAAAGGAGTTCCTTGACAATATATTAATATTCTGCTCACATGCATTTTAATACCATCTAAATATTTTTTAGAAATAACAAAACATTGGTGGTGTAAATTAATGTGACCTCAAAAAAAATAAATAAATAAAAATAAATAAATTAATGTGCACCTCTACCAGGAGTTTATTAGCAGGCAGAAATGGATGTGAGATTGGCTGCATATAATAATTAGGGGCATGTAGTTTGCCTTAAAACAAAATGAGCAAACAGAAAACAAGACAGGGAGCAAAGCAACAAAAATAAAACCCATGCCACCATTATGTTTATACCTTTCAAGTGTTTTGATTTTATAGAGTCACCTATTAAGTTGAAAACTTCCTCCTGTCACACTGAGTAATAGGCAGTACCACAATGTCAGGAAGAGTTGTAGTTCCAAAGTTCAGAAAAGAGGATAGTGTACACTGTAGGTCAGTATTAAGGAAATCAGCCTGAGTCAAGAGCAAAGCAGTAGAAAACACCAGAGAAAGTGCAGGATTCGTGACCTTTGGAGGTCTAAATCAAGATATAAAAATCCTGGCAGCTGACTGGATTAGGCAGTCAGAAATTTTAGAAAGACCAGAACAAGGCAGAGATGGAAGAAAACAGTAAAATTCAGGAAAGGATGAAGAAGAGGGGTGATCTTAGACACATGAAGTTTAGGAGCCAGGACCCCATCACAAGAGGTAGGGCCAGGGACCAATATGAGGGGGAGCCTTTATTTCACTAAGGAAAGGAGCTGAGTTCAGTGGGTAAGAGCACAGAAGTATTTAAGTTATGAGTGACTGGTGAATGTTTCATCACTCCCTGGCAAGTTCACTTTTTGAATTATCTCCTAACCACCAGGTAGGAATTAGGGCTATAAGAAACAGGGCTCTGGGTAGTTACCTTCAATATTTGTAAGTATGCTTTATACTGGATATTGCTTTGTTAGCCACAAACTGAAGAGTGGGAAATATGTCATATACCCTTATTCTTGTACTTAAAGTAGAGTCTGAGAACCCAATCAGTTGAGAGAATTTTGTTGTTATTATGGTTCTCTTTCTTCCTGTCTAAGTCATGGATAAATCCTAGAGGATTAATCTGCATGAGAGCCCCAGAGAGCTCATGTCGTTTGTTCTCACTGGTTATTACTAAAATGTCCAGTGACTAAGTCTTCAGGGTACCCTGGGTTTCTGGGACTCTGTTGCTTCTGTTTTGTTTTGGGCACAAAAAACCTTTATGGAAAGTGGGAGTCCTGGAGATACAAGGAGGTTCAGTTCAGTTCAGTTCAGTTCAGTCGCTCAGTCGTGTCCGACTCTTTGCCACCCCATGAATCGCAGCACGCCAGGCCTCCCTGTCCATCACCATCTCCCGGAGTTCACTCAGACTCACGTCCATCGAGTCCGTGATGCCATCCAGCCATCTAATCCTCGGTCATCCCCTTCTCCTCCTGCCCCTAATCCCTCCCAGCAGCAGAGTCTTTTCCAATGAGTCAGCTCTTCGCATCAGGTGGCCAAAGTACTGGAGCTTCAGCTTTAGCATCATTCCTTCCAAAGAAATCCCAGGGCTGATCTCCTTCAGAATGGACTGGTTGGATCTCCTTGCAGTCCCAGGGACTCTCAAGAGTCTTCTCCAACACCACAGTTCAAAAGCATCAATTCTTCAGCGCTCAGCCTTCTTCACAGTCCAACTCTCACATCCACACATGACCACAGGAAAAACCATAGCCTTGACTAGGTGCTCCTGACTTTTTCCATCCTCTCCCAAAGTCACTTCTCCATGATATCAAGCATAATCTCTTCACATGTGTTTGAACATTTAAAAAAGGTGTAACATGGAGTTAACTTCACATGCCTTCTATTTACTAGTTTACAAAAATCTTTATGGTAAGAACATTCAACTGGCACAATATGCTTGGAAATAAGGGAAGGAAAAATGGAGGTCAGTCACATATACATAACTCAATAATTTGTCGAGTCATTTTCCCCCAGTAGTAAACTTATGTCCTCTCAAAGAACACTTGTTTCCTATTCCTGTGTAACTGCATACCATTATCATGGTCACCATCTCTACTGCCTCCAGAAAGCAGAAACATTTATGTTACCTGTTATCCCATGTGGAGATGCCACCCCCACATAGTGTGACATATACCCAAAACAGTGCCTGCTGACTTCTCAAGAACTAGGGAGGTGAGCCTGGATTGGAGGACAATGTTTGATGACCCCTTACAGGAGCTTCCTTTTTCCTCCCACCAGCAACTCCATCCCATCCAGAGTCTCAGTCTCAGAAGGGTTCTAGAGCCGAACTTATTCTCAGTGGTATTTGTTCTAAATATAAGCACATCTGACCTAAATGCAGTTATATAAAGTTTATGTTTATTATTGGCAATTATAGCATTGAATCTTACTCTACAGCAATACCTTGTCATCTTCCTAGTTGTCCCATTTCTTCCACCATACCTGTATCATGATCTCCTGATGTTTTCCTGGATTAAACAAGCTTGGCCTCTTGATCTCACCCATTTGAGCTCCAGGCTTTCTGGGATGAGAGAAGAATGAGAATTTGGGGAGCATAATTGCTTAGGACTACAATGCTCTCACTCTAGCTTACCAGAAAATGTTAGCTGCTCCAAACAATATGACTTTATGCCATCAATAGCTGCTGAGTGTTGCTTTGTTAGGTGGGTGTGGTTCACCCCAAAATGTTCTCTTTTCCAACAAAGAGCTGTGTTATACTTGCAAAAGCTCCTTGCAGTTGCTCTTGGGGGTATTTCCTCTTTGAGAGGGGCAGGAAAGAACAAAATGCTTTGTTTCCTAACTAGTGGGAAGTCCAATCACGCAGCAACACCACTTCTCAGGTCTGAAGGATAGTGCAGAGAGTTTTAAGAGTATCTTTCACACCACTGTGCTTGGTGCCAGAGGACAAATATCAGAAAATCAGTCAAGGTGTTTTACAAAGCCAAGGTATTAGGTGTGTCTGACTCTTAAAGATTAAACCTAGTGCTTGTAAGAAAAAATAAATAAATAAATTGGAGTTGAGGAACGAAGTCAAATGAGGTTAAAATATGGACAAATAGGGTGGCTGCGTGGATCAGAATAATTCCAAAGATGTCAGTTAATGGTCAAGTCTAGATACTTAAAAACTTCTCGATTCACCACAACAATCCTGATGAAGATACTAATCCTCATTCTTTCATTTTTATCATACAAAAGAAGCCCAAGAATAAGAATATTCTAGATATACTTAGTGCTGATGAGATAATTTGGAGTTGAAATAGAGAGTATATACCATTCAGATGCTAATGAAGCTCTAAGTTCCTAGATGGGCCAAGTCAAAGAGGAAAGGAGATCTGGCTGGTAAATATCAGTCTCTAGGCTTCCTGGCTCCTTTGTGGGTTTCCCTGGTGACTCAGATGGTAAAGAGCCTGCCTGTAATGTGGGAGAGCCAGGTTCAGTCCCTGGGTTGGGAAGATCCTCTGGAGAAAGGAATGGCAATCCATTCCAGTATACTTGCCTGGAGAACTCCATGGACAGAGGAGCCTGATGGCCTATAGTTCATGGGGTTGCAAAGAGTCAGACATAACTGAGTGACTACACTTTCACTTTCAGGCTTGCTGGCTCCTGTGTGGGTGTAACACTGACCCCACCCCACCACAAAAGGCTACAAGAAGTGCTCCTTTGGGCTTAGAATGGTATTTGTGGATGATACCAAGTTTTTTAAAGTGGAAAGCACTATGTAAGCACTTTCATGTCTGGCACAAATAGACAATCAATATACTTATCTTAGGTGCAGGAATATATTAGAGGATATCCATAGCAGCTGCCTAAGACCCAGTTAGGACACAATAAGTCTGGGGAATTTAGTTCATTCAAAGTGATTTTTCTGGTTAAAAATCTAATCCCTGGAAGACAAAATTGTGGCTTCAATTATTAAAGAAGCAGGGAGCAGCCCCTCCCCAACCTCAGTATAAGGGCGACAAGGCCTACTACAAAGCCAGTGTGATAAGTGATATAAAACTGGGGAAGCTCCCCGTATCAGAGATTCAGGAGCCCAGTCCTGTGCCTTGAAAGGGTCAAGGTGAGTGGTGAGCTGACTGGCTCCGAGTACAAGTGTTGGAGGAACATGGGGTCTGAGAGCCAAGGGAACTAACATAGACACAGAGGATAGAGACCATCACTAGAACCTCAAAGTGCTAAGATGCCAATTTAAAAACAGATTTGTCTTATACCAAAATCAGTTCAGTTCAGTCACTCAGTCATGTCCGACTCTTAGCAAACCCATGAATCTCAGCACGCCAGGCCTCCCTGTCCATCACCAACTCCTGGAGTTTACCCAAACTCACATCCATCGAGTCGGTGATGCCATCCAGGCATCTCATCCTCTGTTGTTCCCTTCTCCTCCTACCCCCAATCCTTCCAGGCATGAGGGTCTTTTCCCATGAGTTAACTCATGGCATGAAGTGGCCAAAATATTGGAGTTTCAGCTTCAGCATCAGTCCTTCCAATGAACACCCAGGACTGATCTCCTTTCGAATGGACTGGTTGGATCTCTTTGCAGTCCAAGGGACTCTCAAGAGTCTTCTCCAACACCACAGTCAAAAGCATCAGTTCTTCAGTGCTCAGCTTTCTTCACAGTCGGACTCTCATGTCCATACATGACCACTGGAAAAACCATAGCCTTGACTAGATGGACCTTTGTTGTCAAAGTAATGTCTCTGCTTTTCAGTATGCTATCTAGGTTGGTCATAACTTTCCTTCCAAGGAGTAAGCGTCTTTTAATTTCATGGCTGCAATCACCATCTACAGTGATTTTGGAGCCCCCAAAAAATAAAGTCTGACACTGTTTCCGCTGTTTCCCTACCTATTTCCCATGAAGTAATGGGACCAGATGGGACTGAACTGAAATAGGAAGGTGATAACATTACTCTTTAAAAACAAAACCATCTTGCTGCAACCCACATATTGAAAGAATTAATAAGCAAAGCTTCCTATATCTTTCTTTTTGTAGTAATTAGGATTTGAAATTTTCAAATACAGGCTCACTGTAATCTCAAGTGTTGTCTCTTTCGCATCATTTCATTCAGGTCAGATTTTTTAAAATTTGTTATTCCTGAATTCATGGTGTTTATATGACTGTTATTGAATGTAATTTTCATTGGGAATTTTTATGAAGAGTTATGATTTGCTTTTATTAAAGGGAAGATTGATCCACAATTCAGAATAGCTTTCTATAAAATATGAATTATGGTGAGAATTTTGGATAATGAGATATATAAACTAGCAAATAGGAGATTTAAGATTTTTCAGAATGTAGGAAAAAAACAAAAAAAACTAACCCTGAAGCCAAGAAGAGGTCCATATAGTGATGTATCAGCAGATCAGCTCGGTTTCTCAGTGGTGTCCAACCCTTTGCAACCCCATGGACTGCAGCACACCAGGCCTCAATGTCAATAACCAAATCGCGGACCTTGCTCAAACTCATGTCCATCGAGTCTGTGATGCCATCCAACTATCTCATCCTCTGTCATCCCCTTCTCTTCCTGCCCCCCAATCCCTCCCAGCATCAAGGTCTTTTCCAGTGAGTCAGTTCTTCACATGAGGTGGCCAAAGTGCTGGAGCTTCAGCTTCAGCATCAGTCATTCCAATGAATATTCAGAACTGATTTCCTTTAGGATTGACTGGCTGGATCTCCTTGCAGTCCAAGAGACTCTCAAGAGTCTTTTCCAACACTACAGTTCAAAAGCATCAATTCTTCAGCACTCAGATTTTTTTTATAGTCCAATGCTCACATACATAGATGACTACTGGACAAACTATAGCTTTGACTAGATGTACATTTGTTGGCAAAGTAATGTCTGTACTTTTTAATATGCTATCTAAGTTGGTCATAACTTTTCTTCCAAGGAGCAGATATCTTTTAATTTCATGGCTGTAGTCACCATCTGCGGTGATTTTGGAGCCCAAAAAATAAAGTCTGTCACTGTTTCCATTGTTTCCCCATCTATTTGCCATGAAGTGATGGGACCAGATGGCATGATCTTAGTGTTTTGGACGTTGAATTTTAAGCCAACTTTTCACTCTCCTCTTTCACTTTCATCAGGGGCTCTTTAGTTCTTCTTCACATTCTTCCATAAAGGTGGTGGCATCTGCTTATCTGAGGTTATTGATATTTCTCCTGGCAATCTTGATTCCAGCTTGTGCTTCATCCAGCCCAGCATTTCACATGATGTACTGTGCATATAAGTTAAATAGCCAGGGTGACAATACACAGCCTTGATGTACTCCTTTCCCAATTTAGAACCAGTCTGTTGTTCCATGTTCAGTTATAATTGTTGCTCCTTGACTTGCACACAGATTTCTCAGGAGGCAGATAAGTTGGTCTGGTATTCTCATCTCTTTAAGAATTTCCACAGTTTGTTGTGATCTACACAGTCAAAGACTTTGGTATAAACAATAAAGTACAAGTAGATGTTTTTCTGGAACTCTCTTTTTCAATGATCTAATGGATGTTTGCAATTTAATTCTCTGGTTCCTTGCCTTTTCTAAA
Source organism: Capra hircus (assembly GCF_001704415.2). NCBI lineage: Eukaryota > Metazoa > Chordata > Mammalia > Artiodactyla > Bovidae > Capra > Capra hircus. The sequence goes on from NC_030811.1 coordinate 79,777,549, forward strand.
TCCAACTTGCACATCTGGAAGTTCATGCTCATGTACTGTTGAAACCTGGCTTGGAGAATTTTGAGCATTAATTTGCTAGCATGTGAGATGAGTGCAAATGTGTGGTAGTTTGAACATTCTTTGTCATTGCCTTATTTGGGATTGGAATGAAATCTGACATTTTCCAGTCCTGTGGCCACTACTGAGTTTTCCAGATTAGCTGGAATATTGAGTGCAGCACTTTTATAGCATTATCTTTTAGGATTTGAAATATCTCAACTGGAATTCCATCACCTCCACTAGCTTTGCTCATAGTGATGCTTCTTAAGGCTCACTTGATTTTGCATTCCAGGATGTCTGGCTCTAGGCCAGTGATCACAACATCATGGTTACCTGGGTCATGAAGATCTCTTTTATATAGTTCTTCTGTTTATTCTTGCCACTTCTTAATATCTTCTGCTTCCATTAGGTCCATACCATTTCTGTCCTTTACTTGATATGTGAAATACATGATGTATGGTATCACATATTTGAAATATGTGATATATTTAAAGGCTAAAAACATGGTAAGATGAAAGAAAGGGCTAAGATGAGATTTATTAAACAAAGAACTTAAAATCCATAAGGTAGATTTAAGTTACTCTGAACGCACTTTATTGATCCTTCTATGTTTCTTTTAATGTCAATTTTTCTATAATTGTATTGGGTATTGTATATAATTATGACGAAGTTCATAGAATTGAATTCCAGAGGCCCTCTGTTTTCCAAAAAATAATTTATGTCTTAACAGTCCTAATTTGGAAGACTTAAATCATCATCTATTATAGTTTATTGAATATAATGACCAGCAATGAATGTTTGTTGTATGAAGAAACTTGAAATCAATAACATTAAAAATATTTTTTAAAAAGAATGCAAAGATGCTTGCTGATTTACTGTTCTCTACCAATAATACTTTAATCTGTAAAAGACTTTTTAGTTTCCTGGATATAATCCTATTCACCCTGTTAGACTCAACTCAATGTTACTTCCTAAAAGAAGCCCTCTTCGCTTCCTAAAACAGTTTATCCTGATCCTTAGCGCACCCTGTGCACATATCTAACTCTCTACTTCTCATACCATCTTATAGTAATGCTGCTCTATCTCAATTCTTATCTTCCTTACCAGACTTTGAACTTCTTAAGGGCCTGGGATACATGTATTACGTCTTCCATATCTGGAATATAGAATGCACTTAATAAATCTGTCTAAAATAAATGTGCCCATTTCTTTTTCACTTCACTTGCAGTCATGTTTTCCATCTTTCTCTGTCCTGTCCTCTATTTCCTAAGCACATTTTCTCCCTTGGCCTTGATATTGAGTATGTTTCATCATGTTTTCAATAGACCCAGTGAGAGTTTCTCACAATCATCTCTGCCATAAGTATGTTGGCTAAGGTGCCAGGGTGTCAGGAGGCAGGCCAGCACATTGCATAAGTGCTTGGAGCATGTAAGCAGATACTGTGACATGGGACAAAGTGAGCAGGGGAGCCAAAGAAGTAAGACAAAGTCAAGGGGAAAGGAGAAAACCACAGAGCTGCTGCCGCGGTGCACTAGAAGCAGGGGAGGCTGTCGTATCCTTCTGCAGCCATGGTGTCAGAGAGTTTACTGATAAAGAGAAGTTTAAATAAAATCTGGAGTCTAAGTATGAAAAGAGTTATTGGGCCACTTGATTGATGATCAAATGCAAGAAGTAGACATTTTCTTTGCACCAGAAAGCTTGTGGTCTCCCTAGTAAAGCTGTGGTGGAGGCCTGGTTTGCTCACTAATACATGTTTTTATTTCATTTTTCTCTGAAATTCGTTACACGTCTTGTTCTGAGGGATTATAAGAGAAAGGAAAAGTTTTAGAATATATTTTCAGGCAATCTGTGAAATGTCATTTGTTTTCAAATTTTGAAAGGAAAGGAAATTCACTTCATAGTGCATTTCCCCATTTGAGGCACTATCATTTTCTACTTAACTTCCAATGATTGTTTTCTAGTGCTTTTGCATATTTGGCTAAAAAATAGATAACCAGTACACTCTATATACAGCAAAGATGAGAAAATGATTGTGGTAAGGGATGCCTGGGGAAGCCACTAGTATCTCTACTTGTCCCTATGCAAGAGCCTTAAGATGGTATTTTCTCAAATCATCTTGTTTAACCCTTCCCGTCAGAAAACCTAATGTCACCATTTATCTGTACCCCAGATTTTCTAAATAGCTTTAACATTACAAAAAGAAACATTCTGGAGCAGGTATATTAGAAATGTCTGGATGTCAGAAAATTTAGGATCTGAGCTCATTCTGTTTGTGATTGGCTTGATTTCTCTTGGGAAGGAAATGTCTTCCCTTTTTACTTACAAGATCTCCCAAGTGAAGATGGTTGTTCTTAAGTCCTTCTGCCTTCTCTTTCAATCAAAGTTCTTGGACTTAAAACTGATTTCTCCCTCAGGGGAAATGTATGTATGTATGGAGGATGTAAATGATTTTGGAGAAAAGGGTACAAGATAAAAGGCTACACAGGCTAAGAAGGCAATAATTAGGCATGCTATTGCCTGTAAAAGTCCTTAAGGAATCTTCTTTTGCAAGATAAACTTATACTTACTAAATTTATCATGACAACTTAGTCCTCATTCATTTAGGCTTTGCCTCTATTGGGTTTACTTTTTAATCTGGTTGGAATATTTCCTGATATTCTAAATATCAGTTATTATGGTGTATTTTGACAACTATTTCTAGATATTATGACAGCAAATATTTATAGAGCATAGTAAAAGGCAAAAAAAATAAGAGCCCTTGATTCTGATTTTAGGCTCTTTACACATCTCAGTTTTAAGTGTATACAGTGATAAGCCCAAGGACAAACGTAGAATTCATGTAATGCACAATCTAACCTTCAAGGGCCCAGGATTTAAAGCTCTTATTCATAGCTGAGAAAAAGAGGTCCTTGGTTTTAAAAGAAGGTTAGTTGGGACAGTTGAGTATTGGAAAAATCACCCAAGTGACAGTGTTTGGAAAATATAGTTTCACGGGTGATCCGTTAAACACTGATTTCTCATTCAGAACTATAGCTGTAAGTATAAAAACAAGAAGTGGCTACCAGGATAAGGAAGGATGTTATAATTAAATTTTTAAATTTTATCCTATATGGATAACATATAGGATAGTTTTCTCACCTAGTAGGTTATCTGCACTATGGTGTTCTTTACAGGGACATTTCTTAAGACCTAAATATGATGGTTAATTTGTTAGTTCTATGACTGCTAAGAAGCTTCGAGGTGGAGTGTAGCAGCAGGAGTAGGGGTGGTAAATGAGTAGTTATAAACTGCACAGTGAAGGAACATCAGTCCTAAGTTACACTTTGAGACATAAGTCAGTGTAGTGTAGAGTTGCCACAGTGCTTCAAATTACAGTTATGGAATCTTGAGGAAGGCATTTTAAACCATACATGTGACTTGAGTTTGCACTATTTTTTGTTAGTATCACGATGAGCTTAGTGAACATCCATCACTGCAAAGAAATAGAAACAATTGTTTTCTTCGTGATGAGAACTCTTAGGATTTACTCAACAACTTGCGCGTGTGACATGCAGCCGTGTCATACTTATCATGTTGTACATTACATCCCTAGTACTTACTTATAACTGGAAGTTTGTCCGTTTTGAATACCTTGAACCAATTCCCCACCCTGTCACCCCGCAAAATGCTCCCTCCACCCTCTGGTAACCCCAGATCTGACCTCTTCTTAAAATAATTTTGTTTTTGAAGTATAACTGGCCTATAATACAATGTTAGTTCGTTTTACATAACATAGTAATGAGGTACGACTGTGCATTTCAAAATGAATACCATAATAAGTCTGGTATGATCTGTTACCATTCAAAGACATTATTAAATTATTGACTGTTTCTCCACACTGTGCCTTTCATACCCATGACTCATTTATTTTTGCAGCTGGACATCTGTACCTCTTAATCTCCCTCACCTGTTTATTGTCATATGGGCTCATGGTTTCCTGTTTTATTCACTGTAATCTACTGCTATCACTTATGATAATACTCAAACTGTCCCAGATTTCACCAGTGGAAGCCCATTCAAGTCAACTTTTGTGTCCGTTTGATTTTATATGATTACTTGAATAGTGTCTTCCACTCTCACACAAGATCTTCCAGGCTTATCCTGTCCTTATTCCCTGCCCGAACCCTAGAGTCAGACACTTCTCCAAAGAGCTTTGGTTCTTTTCAGTGGAGAACCCTTATTTAGAAACCAATATCTGGATACTGAGTGTGCTCACTGCTTATGAAGACTTGCTGTTTTCAGGCCCTCTTGGACATTTCCATAGCTACACAGGTAAATAGAGAGAGAGACTGACAGATATATGTAATTCCATTCCAGTCCAACACCAGAGAACTGAATTCTCACTATTCATGTGCATCCACCATGAATGAATTGCTTTATGTATATGTATCAGCCAGCCTGGATTTTATGGTCAAAGTCATCAGAAGAACTTTTCTTAAAGGTCTGCCTTACTCAGGAAAGTGCACACTTGGGAAGTCACTAAAGAATTGCTTGGGACTCCCCTGGTGACGCAGTAGATAAGAATCTGCCTGGCAATGCAGGGGGCATGGCTTCAATCCCTGTCCGGGAAGATTTCACATGTTGCAGAGCAGCTAAGCAGGTGTGCTACAACTACCAAGCCCATGGACTGCAAATACTGAAGCCCATTTACTGAGAATCTATGCTTCACAAGAGAAGTCACCACAATGAGAACCCCATACACCATAACTAAGAGTAAACCCCAGTCACCACAACCACAGGCAGCAATGAAGACTCAGCACAAAGAAAAAGAAAATAAATAAATAAATTTTTTTTTTTTAAAGAATTGCTTGACATTGGAGAGAATTCTGAGATCCAAGGGGAAAGAGTTTAGTTTGATCTTAAAACTAAACTTAAAGATTGCTTAATTGGGAAATAGGAAATTCTTATATATGAAGGAGACTCATTGTTCATGATTCTGATAGAACAGACGAACAGGATACAATCAAACTATTGATTTATAATTGTTTATTCCCTTAAAGTATTGATGAATCTCTGCATTCAAAAATATTATTGTGCACCCACTATGTTCTATATGTCAAGAGGCAACTTGTTGGAAAAGACTCTGTTGCTGGGAGAAAGTGAAGGCAGGAGGAGAAGGGGATGACAGAGGATGAGATGGTTAGATGGTATCACTGACTCAATAGACATGAGCTTGAGCAAACTCTAGGAGATGGTGAAGGACACGGAAGCCTGGCATGCTGCAGTCCATGCAGTTGCTAAGAGTTGGACATGACTGAGCAACTAAAACACAACAAATGTTATAGAACAGTGATCAGAATAAGGCCATGATCACATTGTTCCAGAGGCTTATAATTTAGTGGAAAATTATAATTAATAACACAACACAGCATTTATTAATTTTCAAATGAGTGTCACTTGACAGGAAATTCTCTAGGAGTTCATCAGAAGAAACAATCTCTGAATAGAGAGACTCATAAATTCTCTCTGCTTCCTGGTGGTATTTTGTCCAGCTGCATGGGAAAATGAACGTTCGACTTAATGTAATTCTTCCCCAAGGAGAAGCAGCAGCTGTTTATACAGAATTTCTTTTGGCTTTACTATTACCATTAGCAACTGGTTATTTTTGATCTATAACATGGCTGGTAGCAGCAACAAACAAATGAAGACATTAGTAATATTCTCTGAGCATATTTCATTTACATCTTTAAAAAACATACCTTTTAAGCCACAATGCAAAATTACTAGAAGTTTCTATTGTTGCTGCTCAGTCACGAAGTCATGTCCCACTCTTTGTGACCCCATGGACTGTGGCATGCCAGGCTCTTCTGTCCTTTACTATCCCCCTGAGTTTGCTCAAATTCATGTCTGTTGAGTCAAAGATGCTATTTAACCATCTCATCCTCTGCTGCCCCCTTCTCCTTTTGCTTTCAATCTTTCCCAGCATCAGGGTCTTTACCAATGAATCAGCTCTTTGCATCAGATGGCCAAAGTATTGCAGCTTGAGCATCAGTCCTTCAATGAACATTCAGAGTTGATTTCCTTTAGGTTTGACTGGGTTGATCTCTTTGAAGTCCAAGGGACTCTCAAGAGTCTTCTCAAGCACCACAATATGAAAGCATTGCCTTTCAGCCTGCTTTAGCTGCTTACGTTATGGTCCAACTCTCACATCCACACATGACTACTGGAAAAAACACAGCTTTGACTATATGGACCTTTGTCAGCAAAGTGATGTCACTGCTTTTTAATACACTGTCTAGTTTTGTCATAGCTTTCCTTCCAAGGAGCAAGTATCTTTTAATTTTATGGCTGAATTCACCATCTATACATATTTTTGGAGACCAAGAAAATAAAATCTGTCACTACTTGGAATTTTTCTCCAGTTGCCCTGAAGTGATGGGACTAGATGCTGTGATCCTAGTTTTTTGAATGTTGAGTTTTAAGCCAGCCTAAAATGCTCCTCTTTCACCCTCATCAAGAGGCTTTTCAGTTCCTCTTCACTTTCTGTCATTAGAGTGGTATCATCTGCATATCTGAGGTTGTTGATATTTCTCCTAGGAGTCTTGATTTGAGCTTGTGATTCATCTAGCCTGGCATTTTGCATGATGTACTCTACACAGAAGTTAAATAAGCAAGGTGACAATATATAGCCTTGTTGTACTCCTTTCCCAATTTTTAATCAGTCTGGTTCCATGTCTGGCTCAAAGTGTTGCTTCTTGACCCACATACAGGTTTTTCAGGAGGCAGGTAAGGTGGTCTGGTATTCCCCTATCTAAGATTTTTCCACAGTTTGTTGTGATCCACACAATTAAAGGCTTTAGTGTAGTCAAAGAAACAGAAATAGATGTTTTTCTTGAACTCCTTACTTTTGGCATGACCCAACAAATGTCAATTTGATCTCTGATTCCTCTGCCTTTTTACTAAATCCAGCTTGTACATCTGGAAGTTCCCGGTTCATGTACTGCTAAAACCATACTTGAAGAATTCGAAGCATAACCCTGGTAGAATGTGAAATGAGCACAATTTTTCATACCAAATGTACAAAGTTTGAACATCCCTTGGCATTGCTCTTCTTTGGGACTGGAATGAAAACTGACCTTTTCCAGTGCTGTGGCCACTGCTGAGTTTTCCAAGTTTGTAGCATGTACAGTGCAGCAATTTAACAGCTTCATCTTTTAGGATTTTAAATAGCTCAGCTGGAATTCTGTCACTTCCACTAGCTCTGTTTGTAGTAATGGTTCTAAGTCCCACTTGACTTCATGTCCCAGGATGTCTAGCTCTAGGTAAGTGATGACACCATCGTGGTTATCTAGGTCATGAAGACCTTTATTATACAGTTCTTCTGTGTATTTTTTGCCATCTCTTCTTAATCTCTTCTGCTTCTGTTAGGTCCTTACTGTTTCTGTCCTTTATCATTCCCATCCATGCATGATGTGTTTCTTTGATATCTCCAAGTTACTTGAAGAGATCTCTAGTCTTACCCATTCTACTGTTTTCCTATATTTCTTTGCATTGTTCATTTAAGAAGTTCTTCTTATCTCCTTGCTATACTCTGGATCTCTACATTCAGTGGGGTGTATCTTTCCCTTTCTCCTTTGCCTTTTACTTCTCTTCTTTCTTCAGCTCTTTGTCTGAGAGCCTCCTCAGATAAATACTTTACCTTCTTGCATTTCTTTTTCTTTGGGATGGTTTTGGTCACTGACTCCTGTACAATGTTACAAACCTCCATCCATAGTTCTTCAGGCACTCTGTCTATCAGATCTGATCCCTTGAATCTGTTTGTCACTTCCACTGCATAATCATAAAGGATTTTATTTAGGTCATACTTTAATGGCCTAGTGGTTTTCCTTTCTTTATTCAATTTAAGTCTGATTTTTGTAATAAAGAGGTCATGATTTGAGCCAGGTCAGCTCTAGGTCTTGTTTTTACTGACTATGTAGAACTTCTCTCTTTAGCTACAAAGAACTTAGTCTGATTTCAGTATTGAGCATTTGGTGCTGTCCATGTGTAGAGTAGTCTCTTGGGTTGTGGGAAGAGGGTGTTTGCTATGACCAGCATGTTCTTTTCACAAAACTGTTAGCCTCTGCCCTGCTTCATTTGTACTCCAAGGCCAAACTTGCCTGTTACACCAGGTATCTCTGGACTTCCTACTACTTCATTTTAATCCCCAGTGATGAAAAGGACATCTTTTTTGGTGTTAATTCTAGAAGGTGTTGTAGGTCTTCATAGAACCAGTTTACTTCAGTTTCTTTGGCATCAGTGGTTTGGGCATAGACTTGGATTACTGTGATGTTGAATGGTTTGCCTTGGAAACAAACTTAGATCATTTGGTCATTTTTGAGGTTGCACTCAAGTACTGCATTTCAGACTCTTGTTGACTGTGAGAGGTATTCCAATTCTTCTAAGGGATTTTTCGCCCCCACAGTAGTGACATAATGGTCATCTGAATTAAATTCACCAATTCTCATTCACTTTAGTTCTTTGATTTCCTAAGATGTTGATATACACTCTTGCCATCTCCAGCTTAATCATGTCCAATTTATCTTGATTCATGGACTTTATATTTCAGGTTCCTTGGCAATATTGTTCTTACCGTGTCAGACTTACCTTTCACTACCAGACACCTCCACAACTGAGTGTGGATTACACTGTGGCCCAGCCACTTCATTCTTTACTGGAGCTACTAGTAATTGCCCTCTGCTCTTGCACAGTAGCATATTGGACACCTTCTAACCTGGGGTACTCATCTTGCAGCATCATATTTCTTTGCCTTTTCATACTGTCTATGAGCTTCTCCAGGCAATACAGGAGTGGGTTGCCATTCCCTCCTCCAGTGGGCCACATTTTGTCAGAGCTCTTCACTATGACCTGTCTGTCTTGGGTGGGCCTGCATGGCTCATAGCTTCACTGAGTTAGACAAGCCCCTTCAGCACAACAAGGCTGCAACCCATGAAGGTGGAAGTTTCTATTACTCCTTTGTGTAAATGTGAAAATTTTTCTTAAAAAGGAAACTCTGACATCTCCTAAGAAATATAGAACAACATCAATCCTATTGATAAACTAAACAAGTGAAAGTTTATCTAGGACGTAGGTTTTTGGTGATAGAAAAAAGTGATTGCTTTGATAATATATCTTGATCATTCTCTTACATTGCAGTTGTACAAACACCTTTAAAAGTTTTATTAAGCCACCAAAACAGTCCACCTAATTGTCCTTCCTAAGGGAAACCATAATAGAAAAGCACATGTGTCGTGCTGTTTGTAAAGCAGCTATGAAAGAACTGCAAAAGAAAGTTTGTGAATTCATAGAATGATCAATGGGAAGTTAGATGATCATGACAATTTTCATTAACTCCATGAAATTATTCAAAGGCATACACTGAGCTACCTCACATAATGTAGAGTTGTAAATATCTTTTCTAATTTTTATGTACCCTATCTAAATAATGCTGCTTAGCAATTCTAAAGAATATCTAAGTATTGCTTAGTAATTCAAGAAAAATTACACTAGTGTTGAGACTTCCCTCAGGATATTTTCAAGCTCCTTGCAGATTAGGCTTCTGAACAAGTTACTTATTTTCTCTAGCTTTTTCCTATGAATTTAGGAATGAAATACTCAGCGTGGTAAAAGGAGGAAGGGGATCTGGAAATCTGACTTAGTTGTATGGTCTGGAAAGATTTTCAAAGATGGGGAAGGGAAACGACTGAGTGACTGAACTGAACAGAAAAGAAGATGGAGAGTCACTGGTCACATACACTTTTTGTTCTTAAGGCTTGTTTGGTGTTCATTGGTGTTTGGGAGGACTTCTAATGCCATCTGGTAAGTGCAGCTAGTTCACTCACAGAGCCATGGCTCAAAACTGTTATTGGGTGACTTCTGTCCTCGGAGTATGCCCAGCCCTCCTTTTAATGGCTCTTGTCACCTTGATAGCACACTAATCTCTCAATGGCCTATTTGGTACCCAGGAACATGTTTTCTTACATGGCTCATTGAATTAATTTGTCCAGTAAATTTTCATAGAAAGCTTTCAAGAGTGAAAGCCTCTGTGCTAAATGAGGGTAAACTCATTAATGCTGGCAAAAAACTGAGCCAAACCTCCTTCCCTATAAATAGGGAATTTATATTAGAAAGTGACAAACCCCTATTTGATATCAAGGTTATATTATCTCTTTGATCCTGCAGATTTATTAACACTGTAACTACCATACTGTCATGAAATAAGTCTGATCAATTTCTTCTGACTCGTGGACTGGCGTGAATACAAAACCAACATACAATTCATAACTATTTTTTCCTGATGACTCCAGACCTGATCTTTGTGACTTTAATCTAATCTCTGACCTAGCTTCCAGTTCCCAGTATTTACATATCTGTTTATTTTGTATGTTTCCTCCATGTTTCTCTTTCTTTTCATGAAGGCCTTTTGGACTGAAGATCTAAAAGTCATTGCTGTTCAAGTAGAAAAATCTGATAAACACTGAAGCTGGGGGATGGTCATACAGGGTCATTATACCTTTATTTCCACTTCTGAAAAGTTCAAGAGAAGGTCAAAAGACAAAGCCACTTTCCTATATTGTGCATGGGAATCAGATGGGTATGAAATTGTGTAATTTTACAGGAAGAGAGAAGTTTAGAGAAAGACTCACAGGCCTAACTGTACATCAGAAGGAAAAAACAAAGGTTCTCTGCTTTAAGAAGTTTGTGTGCAATTAAGTTTTTATATGGAAAACTATCAATCTCTAGTGATTTCTGTTTCCTTGAGGGGGTGATACCATGTAAGTCTTGGTCAACAGACCTTGAAATCTTACTGCTAAATTCACCAATTCCTAGGCTGTGATCATTATTGTTAACTTAAATTTAAAATCCCACAGGTCTGGGTATCTTTTTTTAACATATCTCTAACATTGGGTGCCAGGTGTTTCCTCTAGATCTGGGTAGGGCTTATCTGCTTCCCTTGTTTCTGTTATTTGGTATTAGTTATTTTTGTTGGTGATAGACAGGGATGCCTGGCATGCTGCAGTCCATGGGGTCACAAAGAGTCAGACATGAATGAGTGACTGAACTGAACTGTTTCCTTCCATGAGGTTGTTTTAGAGACATTGCAGCATAGAGTCCTTGAGCTGGAAGCTCGAAATAGTGTCTCAGGGACAAGGAAGGAAGCTCTAAGAGAAAAGTGTGGTAGGAAAGGAAAGGAAAAGAAAAAAAGAAAGAAACAAGCGGAGTGTATGGCTATAACAGATGAGGCTAAGAAAAAAATAGACAACAGTCTTACAACTTGTTTAATTATAATCTTAATGTAGAAGGAAAAAAAAATAGGGAAATATTCCAGTTTGTATTCTTAGGTGAATACAACTTTTAATAACTTTTAATACTTTTTTTTAGGATATGACTATTTCCACAGCTTAATATTTAATGAATATATTAAATATATCCTTTATATTTAAATGATATATACTAAAAATATCATTTAATGGGAAAAAAACTATGGACAGTGTCATTCACTATGCTTCTTTGATGTAAATTTTGATAGATGTGATCAAATATATGCACCATCAAAATGCAGTCAGGATTATATTAGCTGCTATAAAAGCCAAATTCCTCAGGTCCTATAAGTTATCATCTTTCTGCTGTTTTACAATTGATGAAATTAACGATTAGAGAGGGTAAGTGGCCTATACTCAGACATCTTCAAGTGGGAGAGTCACATTCCCATTATAAGCATGCCCAAACCTCCTGATTCAGAACTGTTTCATTGTCAACGGCTCCCATTACATGGAAAGCATTTTTGGTTCTTTTGACAATACAATAACATTTAAGAGTATATATTCTGTTCCCACCCGCACCCTCCCCCACCAGCTTTTCAAAAGTCTCCTACAGAAGATGTCAATAAATCTCAACAGAGTTGGCATTTAATTTTCCAAAAGCGTTGAATGCTTGAGTCTTACATTTTATCTAAATCTCATTGCAAGTGGTTACACAATGTTTTTGTCTAAAAAACTACATTATTTCTTAAGAACTCTCTAGACTTAGAACCAGGACATTTCCAAAAAAAAAAAAATCTTTTTTTTTTTTTTTAAGTAGATGCTGTATTTTAGGGATGAAGGCTAACTTCTTTGAAGTCTAACTGAAACTATGTTAAGGAATCATGTAACTAGGAAACAGTCATTAAATGTTGTTTGTTATGCATAAATGCCAATTCACAACTCAGAGGAAGCTGATTTATTTGCCATCAAGTAACTTTATAGACATACACACAAGTTGTATGTCTATGCCTAAACCAATAACGCCGAAGAACCTGAAGTTGAATGGTTCTATGAAGACCTATAAGACCTTTTAGAACTAACACCCAAAAAAGATGTCCTTTTCATTATAGGGGATTGGAATGCAAAAGTACGAAGTCAAGAAACACCTGGAGTACCAGGCAAATTTGGCCTTGGAATGCAGAATGAAGCAGGGCAAAGACTAATAGAGTTTTGCCAAGAAAATGCACTGGTCATAGCAAACACCCTCTTCAACAACACAAGAGAAGACTCTACACATGGACATCACCAGATGGTCAACACTGAAATCAGATTGATTATATTCTTTGCAGCCAAAGATGGAGAAGCTCTATACAATCAACAAAAGCAAGACCAGGAGCTGACTGTGGCTCAGATCATGAACTCCTTATTAGCAAATTCAGACTCAAATTGAAGAAAGGAGGGAAAACCGCTAGACCATTCAGGTATGACCTAAATCAAATCCCTTATGATTATACAGTGGAAGTGAGAAATAGATTTAAGGGCCTAGATCTGATAGTTAAGAGTGCGTGAAGAACTATGGAATGAGGTTCATGACATTGTACAGGAGACAAGGATCAAGACCATCCCCATGGAAAAGAAATGCAAAAAAGCAAAATGGCTGTCTGGGGAGGCCTTACAAATAGCTGTGAAAAGAAGAGAGGCAAAAAGCAAAGGAGAAAAGGAAAGATATAAGCATCTGAATTCAGAGTTCCAGAGAACAGCAAGAAGAGATAAGAAAGCCTTCTTCAGCAATCAATGCAAAGAAATAGAGGAAAAGAACAGAATGGGAAAGACTAGAGATCTCTTCAAGAAAATTAGAGATACCAAGGGAACATTTCATGCAAAGATGGGCTCAATCAAGGACAGAAATGGTCTGGACCTAACAGAAGCAGAAGATATTAAGAAGAGGTGGCAAGAATACACAGAAGAACTCTACAAAAAAGATCTTCATGACCCAGATAATCATGATGGTGTGATCACTAATCTAGAGCCAGACATCCTGGAATGTGAAGTCAAGTGGGTCTTAGAAAGCCTCACTACAAACAAAGCTAGTGGAGGTGATGGAATTCCAGTTGAGCTCTTTCATATCCTGAAAGATGATGCTGTGAAAGTGCTGCACTCAATATGCCAGCAAATTTGGAAAACTCAGCAGTGGCCACAGAACTGGAAAAGGTCAGTTTTCATTCCAATGCCAAAGAAAGGCAATGCCAAAGAATGCTCAAACTACCACACAATTGCACTCATCTCACACGCTAGTAAAGTAATGCTCAAAATTCTCCAAGCCAGGCGTCAGCAATACGTGAACTGTGAACTTCCTGATGTTCAAGCTGGTTTTAGAAAAGGCAGAGGGACCAGAGATCAAATTGCCAACATCCACTGGATCATGGAAAAAGCAAGAGAGTTCCAGAAAAACATCTATTTCTGCCTTATTGACTATGCCAAAGCCTTTGACTGTGTGGATCATAATACACTGTGGAAAATTCTGAAAGAGATGGGAATACCAGACCACCTGACCTGCCTCTTGAGAAATCTGTATGCAGTTCAGGAAACAGCAGTTAGAACTGGACATGGAACAACAGACTGGTTCCAAATAGGGAAAGGAGTACGTCAAGGCTGTATATTGTCACCCTGCTTATTTAACTTCTATGCAGAGTACATCATGAGAAGTGCTGGGCTGGAAGAAACACAAGCTGGAATCAAGATTGCTGGGAGGAATATCAATCACCTCAGATATGCAGATGACACCACCCTTATGGCAGAAAGTGAAGAGGAACTCAAAAGCCTCTTGATGAAAGTGAAAGAGGAGAGTGAAAAAGTTGGCTTAAAGCTCAACATTCAGAAAATGAAGATCATGGCATCTGGTCCCATCACTTCATGGGAAATAGGTGGGGAAACAGTAGAAACAGTGTCAGACTTTATTTTTTGGGGATCCCAAATCACTGCAGATGGTGACTGCAGCCATGAAATTAAAAGACGCTTACTCCTTGGAGGAAAAGTTATGACCAGCCTAGATAGTATATTCAAAAGCAGAGACATTACTTTGCTGACTAAGGTCTGTCTAGTCAAGGCTATGGTTTTTCCTCTTGTTATGTATGGATGTCAGAGTTGGACTGTGAAGAAACCTGAGCACTGAAGAACTGATGTGTTTGAACTGTGGTGTTGGAGAGGACTCTTGAGAGTCCCTTGGACTGCAAGGAGATCCAACCAGTCCATTCTGAAGGAGTTCAGCCCTGGGATTTCTTTAGAAGGAATGATGCTAAAGCTGAAACTCCAGTGCTTCAGCCACCCCATGCGAAGAGTTGACTCATTGGAAAAGACTCTGATGCAGGGAGGGATTGGGGGCAGGAGGAGAAGGGGACGACAGAGGATGAGATGGCTGGATGGCATCACTGACTCGATGGACGTGAGTCTGAGTGAACTCTGGGAGTTGGTGATGGACAGGGAGGCCTGGCATACTGCGATTCATGGGGTCTCAGAGTCAGACACGACTGAGCTACTGTACTGAACACAAGTTGTAAACAAATTCTTAAAATATTTTTAAATACTTATATCTCTTTTGAAATGCATTTTAATAGGTGATAAATGAATTCAGGGATCTATCTAGACTTTATTTTTAAAACCAAACTGTACACAGGCTGATCATTTGAAGTAGCGTCTGATTGTTAAGGGAGAATACCGAGAGAAGGGAAAGGCTACCCACTCTAAAACTCTGGCACAGAGCATTCCTTGGGCTGTATAGTCCATGGGGTCATAAAGAATTGTACACGACTGAGCGACCTTCACTTAAAGAGCTCACTGAAAGTTTCCCACTCAAAACTCTAGAAAGCCCTACTTGCTGATGGCATGAGCCTAAGCAAAAATCCTACGAATAAGATGAGCTCAATATTCCAGGCAAAACACCTATATGTACACTGCCTTGGGTGATGAAGCTTGAGGCTAAAATCAAAGAAGTTTTCAGAGTGGGATGAGAGAATGTCATGAACACAGATTGGAAATGAGCAAATAGGACTGAGTTTCACAGATTGTATAGCTGAGCAGCAGAGTTCAGATGCCAGCAATGTAGACTAATTTCTCACATATTCTAAATTTAAATCTATGCTAGTAATTGGATACAGTGACTTAGCAAAATTCTTTTTGCTTTCTACTGGACTTTTTTTTTTTTAATTCCATTGGAATAATAACCTATGTCTTCAATGAAGGCCTCAGACCCTCTAACAACCCTCAACCTCCACCCACACACAAATCAGATTATTTTAAACTGTCAGTGCAGGAGATGCAAAGACATGGATTTGATCCCTGGGTCGGGAAGATCCCCTGGAGTAGGAAATGGCAACCCACTCCAGTATTCTCGCCTGGGAAATCCTATGGACAGAGGAGCCTGGCAGACTACAGTCCACAGGTCACAAAGAGTCAGACATGACTGAGCAAGGTACTTAAAAGGAAAGAAATTACATTATTGCATGTTCAGCATTTTCTCAGCAGCTGCTTGCTGGCAGGTTTGTGACACTTACACCTGGCAGACCACATAAAGTTTTTAATTTCTGGTGTCTTCAGTCACTGAAAAATCCAGGATAGGTCCCCACTGGGTGTGTCGCCACTCTCTGTGCTAGCTGTTGAAATACTGAATATTAAGGGACCAGACCTGAGCCATGACAGGCTCAACAAGCTACGCTAGGCCTAAGATTCAGATTCTTGTAAAACCTGAGTCATGCTTCTGGGAAACCACACCCTGGGAAAGTCCCCGCTGGCCCAAACCTGAGCCAATCCGGACAGGGATGCGGGATTTGAAAACCACGTGCACGCATGCACTGTAGGGCTCACCCAATCATTACCCGCCAGCTGTACTAAGAACCGCCTGTATAAAAGCAGCTGTGATTCAGAGCTCGAGGCTCTCATCAAGACTCCACTGTGCTGGATGAGACGGGAGCCCTAGCTCGAGCTAGCAATAAAACCAGTTTATGCTTTTGCATTGCTGTGGACGTCTTATTCTCTCAGTTTTGGGGACTCGGACTTTGGGCATAACACTGAGGAGAACATTAAAGAAAAACTATTCTCCAGTTCCAGAGTCATGATGAGTCTCAGAACAAAAAGCCACCTAAGGATAGGTTGCAGGGATCTGGGGTTAAAAAACATACTATTGATTTACATCAGATGCACAGCTGAATGAGCTATTGTGGAAAGGATACATTAACAAAACTGGTAGGATCACAAAACAAAAGCTTCCCCAGTCCCATGGCACCTGTGTAGTTTCCATTACTCAAACAATGACTCAGTTAGTCTTCTATGCTTCGGCTTTTATGTTTTATCTCTTTGAACTAACAGCCATGTAGTAAATCTACAGCTGTTCCTTAAAATTTCCCATTTGATTCTGTGTACTTTCAAATATAATTTGACCTGGCCTCCATTCAGGCAGAATGATTACTGCTGCATTATGCCATTTTAACAGCATAAACAAGTGTGGGGAGCGGTGTGCTTTGAGTACTGTGTGTAATTTAGTCAATCTACCCATTGTGCTTGAAAAAGCAATAATAAAGAGCATAATTCCTAGGTAAAAAGTAAAATAAAAAATCATCAGAAATTATTGAAATAAAGAACAGAAAGCTGTTACCGGTGTCATCTAGGTAACACATACAAATGAAAAGGCAAAAGTTAAAACTGAAGTTAGCTCACATCTTTCAGGAATTTATTACTAAAGCACCAAAATTTGATATTAATTATGATCAGAAAACATACTTTTATAATATATGAGATGATAAATGAAAGCAAACAGGTTTTCATTATTGTTTTAATAAAAGAGACTATTGTGATATGTTATGCAATTACTAAACAGTTAATTCGAAAAAGAGTCACACGACTGAGCGACTGAACTGAATTGAACTGAATTTGAACTTTACCTCACACAAAAATATAAAAACATCCTTTTATATAATATTGTTATTAAATCTTTAGGCTTTATGACAAAACTGTTTCTCCTTCTCATACACTTACAATTATGACTGATTTCTGGCTACATGCTGAGTCACCAGCTGAATCACGGACAGAATCAGTGATATAATCTGAACTCAGTAATAAGATGCATGGACTTGATACGGCTATCTCTTATCTTCCTCTAGCAGTAAATTGTTATAAGCTATTTACTAAAATAAAAATGCTGTTTACATGTACCTAGGTGATACCAGAAAATGAGGTGGCAAAGAATAATCAGGTGATATGCTTAGAGTTTGTCGGCTAAAAATATATACAACATGAAAGTTGCAAGTTAAGTTTTATTTGGGGCAAAATGAGGACTGCCAACCCAGAAGACAGCACCTCAGATAGCTCTGATACACTCCTCCAAAGCAGCAGTGGGGAAAGGTCAATATGTAAGATTTTGGTGAAGGGGGAGTTCAATGCAATCAAGCACTCATTTTACAAAAGGTCTTCTGCTAGTTACAAGAAGCTGATGTCACCAGGAAGGGATTTAGTGCTTTTATAGATAAAAGGAGATGCAAGGATTGGGATCATGAAATCAGTTCCGGAAAAGATAAAACTATCTAAAGACCTATTCCACCAGTTTCCCTGGAGCACAGAGTGTCGCACTCTCAAACCTGAATTTCCTGCTGGGAGTGTCAGAGCAGCTGCAGCACAGGGAATAGCAAATGTCCTTGTTGTTCAGCTGCTGGCAAATGCTATGGGCAGGTGTCCAGTGTAGTTGACAAGTTCTAAGGTAAAACAAACAAACGAACAGAAATTTGGCAATTGAAGACCAATATATGAATAAGAAAATAAAAGATCATGGAGAGTTCAGTTCAGTTCAGTCGCTCAGTCGTGTCCAACTCTGCGACCCCATGAATTGCAGCACGAGGCTTCCCTGTCCATCACCATCTCCCAGAGTTCACTCAGACTCATGTCCATCGAGTCAGTGATGCCATCCAGCCATCTCATCCTCTGTGGTCCCCTTCTCCTCCTGCCCCCAATCCCTCCCAGCATCAGTCTTTTCCAGTGAGTCAACTCTTCCCATGAGATAGCCAAAGCACTGTAGTTTCAGCTTTAGCATCATTCCTTCCAAAGAAATCCCAGGGCAAATCTTCAGAAAGGACTGGTTGGATCTCCTTGCAGTCCAAGGGACTCTCAAGAGTCTTCTCCAACACCACACTTCAAAAGCATCAATTCTTCAGCGCTCAGGCTTCACAGTCCAACTCTTACATCCATACATGACCACTGGAAAAACCATAGCCTTGACTAGACAGAACTTAGTCGGCAAAGTAATGTCTCTGCTTTTGAATATGCTATCTAGGTTGGTCATAACTTTTCTTCCAAGGATTAGCGTCTTTTAATTTCATGGCTGCAGTCACCATCTGTAGTGATTTTGGAGCCCCCAAAATAAAGTCTGACACTGTTTCCACTGTTTTCTCATCTATTTCCCATGAAGTGATGGGACCAGATGCCATGATCTTCGTTTCCTGAATGTTGAGCTTTAAGCCAACTTTTTCACTCTCCTCTTTCACTTTCATCAAGAGGCTTTTGAGTTCCTCTTCACTTTCTGCCATAAGGGTGGTGTCATCTGCATATCTGAGGTGATTGATATTTCTCCCAGCAATCTTGATTCCAGCTTGTGTTTCTTCCAGTCCAGCGTTTCTCATGATGTACTCTGCATACAAATTAAATAAGCAGGGTGACAATATATAGGCTTTATGCACTCCTTTCCCTATTTGGAACCAGTCTGTTGTTCCATATCCAGTTCTAACTGCTGTTTCCTGAACTGCATACAGATTTCTCAAGAGGCAGGTCAGGTGGTCTGGTATTCCTATCTCTTTCAGAATTTTCCACAGTGTATTATGATCCACACAGTCAAAGGCTTTGGCATAGTCAATAAGGCAGAAATAGATGTTTTTCTGGAACTCTCTTGCTTTTTCCATGATCCAGTGGATGTTGGCAATTTGATCTCTGGTTCCTCTGCCTTTTCTAAAACCAGCTTGAACATCTGGAAGTTCAAGGTTCACGTATTGCTGACGCCTGGCTTAGAGAATTTTGAGCATTACTTTACTAGCATGTGAGATTAGTCCAATTGTGTGGTAGTTTGAGCATTCTTTGGCATTGCCTTTCTTTGGCATTGGAATGAAAACTGACCTTTTCCAGTTCTGTGGCCACTGCTGAGTTTTCCAAATTTGCTGGCATATTGAGTGCAGCACTTTCACAGCATCATCTTTCAGGATTTGAAACAGCTCAACTGGAATTCCATCACCTCCACTAGCTTTGTTCATAGCGATGCTTTTCAAGGTCCACTTGACTTCACATTCCAGGATGTCTGGCTCTAGATTAGTGATCACACCATCATGATTATCTGGGTCGTGAAGATCTTTTCTGTACAGTTTCTCTGTGTATTCTACCACCTCTTAATATCTTCTGCTTCTGTTAGGTCCAGACCATTTCTGTCCTTGATTGAGCCCATCTTTGCATGAAATGTTCCCTTGGTATCTCTAATTTTCTTGAAGAGATCTCTAGTCTTTCTCATTCTGTTCTTTTCCTCTATTTCTTTGCATTGATTGCTGAAGAAGGCTTTCTTATCTCTTCTTGCTGTTCTCTGGAACTCTGAATTCAGATGCTTATATCTTTCCTTTTCTCCTTTGCTTTTTGCCTCTCTTCTTTTCACAGCTATTTGTAAGGCCTCCCCAGACAGCCATTTTGCTTTTTTGCATTTCTTTTCCATGGGGATGGTCTTGATCCTTGTCTCCTGTACAATGTCACGAACCTCATTCCATAGTTCATCAGGCACTCTATCTATCAGATCTAGTCCCTTAAATCTATTTCTCACTTCCACTGTATAATCATAGGGATTTGATTTCGGTCATACCTGAATGGTCAGAAGTTTTCCCTCCTTTCTTCAATTTGAGTCTGAATTTGCTAACAAGGAGTTGATGATCTGAGCCACAGTCAGCTCCTTGTCTTGCTTTTGTTGATTGTATAGAGCTTCTCCATCTTTGGCTGCAAAGAATATAATCATTCTGATTTCGGTGTTGACCATCTGGTGATGTCCATGTGTAGAGTCTTCTCTTGTGTTGTTGGAAGAGGGTGTTTGCTATGAACAGTGCATTTTCTTGGCAAAACTCTTATTAGTCTTTGCCCTGCTTCATTCTGCATTCCAAGGCCAAATTTGCCTGTTACTCCAGGTGTTTCTTGAATTCCTACTTTAGCATTCCAATCCCCTATAATGAAAAGGACATCTTTTTTGGGTGTTAGTTCTAGAAGGTCCTGTAGGTCTTCATAGAACCGTTCAACTTCAGCTTCTTCAGCGTTACTGGTTGGGGCATAGACTTGGATAACTGTGATACTGAATGGTTTGCCTTGGAGATGAACAGAGATCATTTTGTCATTTTTGAGACTGTATCCAAGTACTGCATTTCGGACTCTTTTGTTGACCATGATGGCTACTCCATTTCTTCTGAGGGATTCCTGCCCACAGTAGTAGATATAATGGTCATCTGAGTTAAATTCACCCATTCCAGTCCATTTTAGTTCGCTGATTCCTAGTATGTCGACGTTCACTCTTGCGATCGCTTGTTTGACCACTTCCAATTTGCCTTGATTCATGGGCCTGACATTCCAGGTTCCTATGCAATATTGCTCTTTACAGCATCGGACCTTGCTTCTATCACCAGTCACATCCACAGCTGGGTATTGTTTTTGCTTTGGCTCCATCCCTTCATTCTTTCTGGAGTTATTTCTCTGCTGATCTCCAGTAGCATACTGGGCACCTTCTGACCTGGAGAGTTCCTCTCTCAGTATCCTATCATTTTGCCTTTTCATACTGTTCATGGGGTTCTCAAGGCAAGAATACAGAAGTGGTTTGCCATTCCCTTCTCCAGTGGACCACATTCTGTCATAGAGAGTAATGGAATGTAAAATTTAGGATAATAATAATAGTAATATCAGGGCATGTAGTACAGATGTCTTGAATATCATTCTATGTTATTACTATCCTGAGATACTTAAAATTTTCAAAGCAAGTAAGGGGTGTTAAAAATAGCAAAGCAAAACAAACAAAAAATGGCAAAGCAAAGGGAAATTATGAGACAAGATAAGGCAGAAATTAAATTCTGCTGGCCTATTTCATAAATCTTCCATATCACCACAGTCCCTACTGAATGCATATTTTAATCAAGCATTCAACTATTGATATTTCTGTGATCAGCAAACATACAGGCTTTCTTTTCTTTCTTCCCCATTTAAAAATTATTTCCTATTTGCTGAGTTGGCAGAACTTCAGGCACATTGATTGCCTTTCTATTTCTGTACATATCCCACCCCTTTAAGGGCCTCAGAATTTTTATTAACATTGTATGCTCTACCTAGAAGCCCTTTTTTTCTCCTTTCCACTTTTTCAAATCCTACTCATTTTTCAAAGCTTAATACCTGCTACCTCTGCATTTCCTCATCTCTCTCTGAGATCTCAAAGCAAATGGTTTATGCATATTTTATTATTTTATAACTAGCCATTATTTCTATAAAGCAGTTTTTCCAACCACTGTTAAAATATTCAAGGATTAACAACAATAAAAATAGTAAATATGTGTTTCAATTTCAACTTTAAAAATCAGTTTGAAATAAAATTGCTTAAAAGAGGAAAAAAGAATTTGAAGTCTTAAAGGCTGTCAAATGATATGCATTCAATTTATCAAAGATGAACACTGCCAGTTATAGGAAAAGGTTTACTCTATTCAATTGTATACTACCATTATTCTTATTTTTAAAACTATTTTATAAAGCATTGACTAAAGATATTGAGAGAATTAAGGGTATTAAAAACCATAGGTGAAAGTAGAAGTAAAGAAACTTGTATATGTATAAATTTGTACCAACACCATCTTTATCAGATTTGAAAACTGCATTCAGGTATTTCACATTTCAATAAAGAAGAGAGAGTTGTGTCTAGAAATTCAAGGTCAGTATCCAAAAAGAATATATAGTGTCACATATATTAAATTTAATCTTTTGTTTGTTAGGTACAAAAGCAAGTCACATGCAAATAGTGTTATCGATGGAGAAGTGTTTTTAAAAAGTGGCCTCTAACCTTCTTTCTTCTCCCATCATTAAGAAATTAAACATTATAAATATTTTAAAAATGCACAGTTTAAAACTGTGAAATGCAAAATTCAAGTAATAGTGCAGGAAAGGATTTTTTGTCCATGTTTTTGATAGAAAAATAGTTAAATTTCAAAACACTGTTCACCATGTATTTGGTAATGAAACACAATACATTAAAATTTTAATTTATTCATTAACAAATTAAGCTTCTTATTAATTATCCAGAAGTAAAATTTCCTTGTTAGTAGAAAAAAAATCAAATCTATTTTTCTATATGGCTATATTAAAGAATACACAATCCTTAATAATTTCCTAATATAGTAAGAAATCTGACTCTACCTCATATTATTGAAAATGAATACAATTTTAACATGACAGGCTGTAGGTATATAATTATTAAAATGGGTCACAGGTTTCAAAAGGTTCAGAAATGTTAGTTGATGAAAAACAATTTTACACTGAATATAATAAATTAATATTTACATTCACTCAGAAATGTGTTGTATAAATAAATCAGTAGATGAATAAATACATGAATTGAAAGGAGGAGGGGAGAGCAAAATTTGTTAGAAAAGAAACTAATTGTAAAACCAGACAGACCTGGTTTGAATTTTTAAAACTGCCACTTATTAGGTATAGGCCCTTAGGAAAGATGTTCCACCAAAAGTCTTTGAGCACAAGTTAATTTTAAAAATACTAGGTATGACAGTGTCACTAACATACCTACCTATGCAGCAGTCCTTATGCAAAGTGTTCACACCATTCTCTACTTGCTCCACTTGGAGTGTAGTTTCAGCCTGCATGTAGTATACATGTGGTTTCAACCTGTGTTGAAATGTTCAGGAGAAAGATGCAAATCTTAGAAGTTAGTATTTCTTCCCAGCTTTCCTCTGTGTAATCCTCATATATCCAAATTCAGTTGCATCTTTCACACTGAGTTTGTGAAATGGGATGTCAATATGGTAGGGTTTTTGGATTCTTTTGGTATATTATTTTGTTCCATTAATTCACATTGTTTCCTATATCAAAGCAAATAACCAGAAAGCTATTTCTTAAAGACTTTTAATTCTCCACAGAAATTCTTTCATGGAACTAAGGGTTGAATGTTAACTGTTAAAACATTTTGTTGTTGTTTCAATCGCTAAGCTGTGTCCAACTCTTGCAACCCCCATCTATGGACTGTAGCCAGCCAGGCTCCTCTGTTTATAGGATTTCCCAGGCAAGAATACTGGAACAGGTTGCCATTTCTTTCTCCAGGGGCTCTTCCTCACCATGGATCAAACCTGCGTCTCCTGCTTGGCAGGTGGATTCTCTACCACTGAGCCACCAGGGAAGCTACCTTAAACATTTTAGTTGTGGGTTAATGTCATAAATAAATATATAAAAATAGTGTATTCAGCTAGCCTGCAAATATTTCTGGCATGCTTTCTGCGTGTTGGGTACTCTTCTAAGCAATGTGGAATACAGAAGTGAACAGGACAGTGAAAATTCCCTGACCCCAAGGATTTTACATCTTTATCTGGTGTATGTTAAAGATTTTAAAAATACCAAACAAATATATGATAAAATAAGGTAGCATAATAAATGCAGTAGTGTGGAGTTACAAGATAGAATATGAAGAGAGATTGTTTCTTAAATACATTGGGCCCTAGAGCGAATATTTGAGTAGAGAAGCTGAATAAAGAGGGGAGCAGAGCCTGCACAAAAATACCTGGGAGAAGAGGGTTTTAGGTCAAGAGAAGGTCCAGAGGTAGGATGTAGTTTGGTGTGTTCTAGGCAGGCCAGTATGGTATGAACAGAGTGAATGAACTACAACATAGTAAAAGTTAAAGATAGAGGAGAGATTAACTGCTAGCCAGATGAGGTTTTTTAGATTCCCAATATTTGAAGACTATTTTCTACTTCTGAACCAGTTGTTAGAACTCTTTGAAGACACTGTCCATTTTAATGTCTATCTCTTTTAAAGATCCAATAATAAAGTTATCTTAAGATTTGGTTCATGAAGAAATCTGATGCCTGCTGAAGGACTGCTAAGTTTTCATTTATGATGAGTGTTTTAAAACACATCACAGTTTCCTTGTGGTTGTGGCTGCCAGGAGACACCAAGCTTGGGCTTGGCTTGAGTGAACCAATGTTCCTCAGCTAAGGTTTTAGGCCAAATTCATCTCCCCTCCTTTATTTTTTCTCTTTGTTTGTTTCACATCTTCACTCATTTTCTGTTGTGTATTGTTGCTTCTAGAAAGAGATACAATGAAATAAATCAATAACACTACCAAATCTGTATATCAGAGATCTTTCTAAAACTATGATTCATATGAAATCCATTTATTAAATGATTGGTTAGCATATAGAAACAGTGGACTAGATTAAATGAATAAGCCCTGAATTCAATCAGAGATTAAATACATATACTAAGTTTGATAAGACAAGATTTAAATTTACAGGGAAGTAAATCATATATAATAATAGGGGAGGTCAATTCAGGAATAGGTTTTGTTGGCTAAAGGAGAATTGAATAAACCACAGAGAGAAGAGAGAAGATTTGTTCATTGAATCTTAAAGGAAGACTACTGCTGAATATGGTAATACTTATCCACTAAACAATATGGTAATACTTATACAATAAACAATGACAATAAATGTTATCATTCACATTGTATATGTGGTAATATTATATATAATGTAATACAAAATATATGTAGATATATAATGACAATTTTCTGGTAATATACATCAAAGTATTTTGAACAAGCGGTTCCTTTCATTTGTACAAATTAACCCCATAGACCAATAGTAGCACTAACAGTAATTTTTAAACATGAAAGTATTCATTAATTTCAATTAAATAGTCTAGGATGAAGCACAAATATGTTATTTTTTTTTAGAGTTTTCAATGTACACACCATGCTAAGGATCTTTTGGAGAGTGGCATTTATATAGACAATTGAAAATTCTAGATAGAGGAAATATTTAAAGCAGTGTGAAATGCAAGATAAAAATGCAGAGACCATTTCATTGAAGAATAGACTTCATGCAGGAACAGAAATAATAGTTAAAAATCTTCAGTGCTGGTCTAAGGAGTTTAAAGTCCATTCTATACTGTTAATCGCAGAAGGCGATGGCACCCCACTCCAGTACTCTTGCCTGGAAAATCCTATGGACAGAGGAGCCTGGTGGGCTGTGGTCCATGCGGTCGCGAAGAGTCAGACACGACTGAGCAACTTCCCTTTCACTTTTCACTTTCATGTATTGGAGAAGGAAATGGCAACCCACTCCAGTGTTCTTGTCTGGAGAATCCCAGGGAAGGGGGAGCCTGGTGGGCTGCCGTCTATGGGGTCACACAGAGTCGGACACAACTGAAGTGACTTAGCAGTAGCAGTACTGTTAATGGAAATGGGTACTATTAATGTTTTATTTTAAATAAATAAACCATAAAATCAAATTTGTGTTTTAGAAAGACCCTAAAATTAGTGGGAAGCATAAATGAGAGGGAAGTAATTCTGCATGCAAGAAAACCAATTAGGGGACCATAGCAATGGTTAAAGGTAGGTGGTGATGGAAATCTGACTTAAGTAGAGGCAGTGAAAAGAAAACATGGGAAACAAATGGAAAATCCATGACGAAGTTAGAGCTGTTAGGAATTGGAAGAT
Source organism: Capra hircus (assembly GCF_001704415.2). NCBI lineage: Eukaryota > Metazoa > Chordata > Mammalia > Artiodactyla > Bovidae > Capra > Capra hircus. The sequence goes on from NC_030811.1 coordinate 79,803,602, forward strand.
GATTCAGTGTAAGGGGACCAGTTTCAGGCTGGGTGGCAGGAGGTAGAGATGTAGAGATAGGGAAGGGGGGCTGTGTTAAGGCAGCAGGGTAAGAGATGCCACGGAAGGCTGATGAACAGTTACATCACAGTGAGTCAGTCACAGCACAGTGTTTAAGGGCTTAAGGCCTGGAGTCATCTGAGCCCAAATCTGGCTACTTAGAGCATTGTCACTGTGAATTAAGTTACTTAATTTTACTAAACATTCATTTAAACTTGTAAAATGGTAAATGTTAGTCTTATATCCAGAGTTTTAAAACAAATAAATGAGTTAATATATGTTACTAGTATATAGAGAATTCTCAAAAATGCCAAGTAAATTTACCATTAGTGTAGAATTTAGGGTAAAGAATAGGTTTGGGGATTAACTGTGCAGAAGTGATAAATTGAGCCCAGACAGTAGCATATATTGCCAAGAAAGAGAAGACATAGGAAGAAAAAAGAATGGATAGGGCAGGAATATAGAAGACTCCTACATTTAGAATGCAGACAGAGCAAGGGAAACACAAACATGGGCAGGGAAAGGACAATCAACAACATGGATATTTGATCTTTACATGAAAAATGTATGCACAGAGGAATCCTATTTGAAGTATGATCTAAAGTCTGGACATTTTAGTTCTAGAGCTTTGTTAGAACATTTTGATTAGCCTCAGTATCATCCTGCTTAATCTTCCCCTATCCTAAAGAAAACAGAGCTACAAGACACTAAATACTGTTTTGTACAATCACTCATCAGGAAAGTACATACGAATTGTCTGATTATCAGCTAATTATCATGTGATAACATCAAAACAAAAATTTATAAACAGATAATGCTACAACATGTTAGGTAATAATTATAACAAAACTGTGTCTGATTTAAAAACCAGTGAGACATCTGCTTGGCTGCTACCATAATTGGCTACTAGCCTGTTGTTTTGTTGTGCTAGAAGGACTTTATGTCCTGTGGATATTATTTGCTCTTGGTCCAGGGGGACTCAAGTTTCCATTAGATTACAAGCTTCTATACACAGAGCCAGATGTGTGCAAGACACTTGAACAATTTCTAAGCCACTGAAAAACTTTTCCTTTTAATACTTTCCTTTTAAGGTTCATTCATGTTCCTTTGGACCTGTCTCCATGAGAATTTGTCATTTCCCTGTACTTCTAGTCTCTAAAGGTATCACTTAGTGTGTTGTGACTCTCCTTGCCACAGCCTTGCGGAAACTTTGTATGATGACCCAAACAAAAGAAGATACATTGCAATAAGCATTCACTCCTATTAACATTCTACCCAATTGCACAGTCACTCATCCATTTATATAATCTTTTATTCAAGAAATTTTCCAGAACCAGCTGAAATATGTCAATCATTGAGCTAGATGTTTTCTCATATGTTATCTGAAGAATAAGTGTTCATGTTAGGGGGTAGAATAATTCCTAGATAGCTTCAGTTTAAATAGATTCTCAATGATTCTTCTTCCCTTTTCCTCATATACCACCACCACCAAAATCTGTTGATTTTACCTACGCATTTTACAAATCCATGTTTTTTCCTCCATTTATCATCCATTTTAGGATCTTATCATTAAAGTCAGTAATAACTGCTTTGCTGGTTTCCCCACATCTATCCTTACCTCTCTTTAATCCATTAATAATGAAACTATCAGAGAGCTTGTTCTTCAATGTAATTCAGATTCACCCATGTGTCTCTCTTGATTAAAATTTTTCAAAGGCTTCCCATTGTTCTTAGAATAAATCACTACAAATCCTTGTAACATTCCACTCTCCCGCAACCCTTCTGTCTTGTCTCAAATTACTCTTCCTTAACCTCTCTCAGCCAGTCACAGTGGTCTTCCACTGTGCTCCTTCCTGTCTGTGCCGCTTCCTTATAGTGGTGGATCCTTCCCTTTGAATGCTTTCTTAATTTTTTGCCATTTAAAAGCAATTCATTTTTAGATATTTGTGTGTGTGCTCTATATTATATGTATATATATATACATACATATATGTACATATATATCATATATTTAGGTGTAGTAGAACTAAATGGTAAATAAAGCAATCTCAAGAATCTTATTGTTTAGTGAAGGCAGACAGGTACTATTTAAGACATCTCGATAATATACATATTATATAGGGAAGAGTACATACAAAAATTTTAGGGAAAACTCTCCGACCTCGCACCTTCAGTTCAGTTCAGTTGCTCAGTTGTGTCTGACTCTTTGCAGCCCCATGAACTGCAGCATGCCAGGCCTCCCTGTCTATCACCAGCTCCTGGAGTTCACCCAAACCCATGTCCATCGAGCCGTTGATGCCATCCAGCCATCTCATCCTCTGGCGTCCCCTTCTCCTCCTGCCCCCAATCCCTCCCAGCATCAGAGTCTTTTCCAATGAGTCAGTTCTTCGCATGAGGTGGCCAAAGTACTGGAGTTTCAGCCTCAGCATCAGTCCTTCCAAAGAACACCCAGGACTGATCTCCTTCAGAATGGACTGGTTGGATCACCTTGCAGTCCAAGGGACTCTCAGGAGTCTTCTCCAACACCACAGTTCTTTGGCACTCAGCTCTCTTCCCAGTCCAACTCTCACATCCATACATGACTACTGGAAAAACCATAGCCTTGACTAGACAGACCTTAGTTGGCAAAGTAATGTCTCTGCTTTTGAATATACTATCTAGGTTGGTCATAACTTTCCTTCCAAGGAGTAAGCGTCTTTTAATTTCATGGCTGCAGTCACCATCTGCAATGATTTTGGAGCCCAAAAAGATAAAAGTCTGACACTGTTTCCACTGTTTCCCCATCTATTTCCCATGAAGTGATGGGACCTCTTACCTTATCACAGTGTAAATTCCTTCAAAATTTATCCTCATTGATCGCAGTTTATGACAGTACATAAATGGGGCTTTCGTGTTGCCTCAGATGGTAAAGAATCTGCCTGCAGTGTAGGAGACCCAGTTTCAATCCCTGGGTTGGGAAGATCCCTAGGAAAAGGCAGTGGCTACCCACTCCAGTATTCTTGCCTGGAGAATTTCAAGGACAGACAGGCCTTGCATGGACTGAATTCCATGGACAGAGGGCTCAGTCTTTGGGGTTGCTAAGAGTCAGATATGACTGAGCGACCAACACTTATGTACATAAACAACATCTGCATATATCCATTTATACCTACATACACATATAAAGAAATGCATACAATATATAGATGTATATCCATATGCATTTATATATACATAAATATGTTAATATAAACAAATACATACAGTGTGGGTGTGTGTGTATATATGCACACTGTCTATACATTTAAATGTATATGTATATTAGGGAAACGTCTCTGACCTTTCAGCCTAGCTTATCACAATAAAACTTTCCTTCATTATTTATCCTACTTCATTATAATATGATTTATTAAATAGCGCTTATCTCCCTTCTCAAAATAAGACATTAAGAGCACAGCTTTGGCCTTTTATTCACCATTTTTCCCACAGGAGTAACAGAATACCATACACAATACCAAAACACATTTCAGTGTGTTTTGCTATTGGATGGGTAAGTGATTAAACAAAAACCCATCAACCTTAAAAGGAAAGAATATTGCTTTGGAGCTATAATATTTGGTTGCAAATTATCGATAAGGCTCTTACAACTAATGAGGATGACTCTGGAAGGCAGAAAGCAAAATAAACACATAGTCGAGCAATAATTTTAGGCTTCCAAGACTTAAGAGCACTGCTCCATTAGATCATTTTTAGTAGTAGAGATTTCCATCAATCCTCATTACTTTTGAGTGACAAACACATAGCCAGCACTCATCTCTGACGTCAACTTTGTGAGGAAATGGTGGTAAAATCTTTACTTCAAGCTGATGTTTGGAATAAAGACATTTCACACATGTATAGATTTGAGGAGAGCAAGTTAAGCAGAGAAGATTAATATTGACTTGTCCCCAGCTTTCCTGTAGGAAAATGCTCCTTATGAAGAATGTCTGAGTGAAATTATTTATTCCACGCTAACATGAGAAAACAGACAAAAAAGCCTGGAAAGAAGGGTGTGTTACTGGAATCGATGACAAATTAGTCCCCAAGATGTCTTTCAAATACTAAATATACACGTTAAGCAAGCTGATAATAATTCAAGGATGTTTTTCAAATGTGCTTTCCCTAAAAATTTAGTAAGGTTCACATGTTTAAGTATCTTAGTGAATATTCTCATTGTTTTTAAGTGTGTACAGGGGTTTAAGCCAACATTTCCTGATAAGGCCACAAACTATTCCTTCCCTGTTATGTTACAGAGTCAAGGATGCAAGAACAGATTACTGTTAACACTTATACAGTGAATAGGAATATAAACAAAGGGGCGAATCTTTGATTTAAAATTTGAATTTTTCTGAAGGGGATTTTTGAAAATGCATCATATTATTAATTGAAAAGGCCTAAACCTATTCAGCAGGACATAGTACTTAAGGGTGAAGTACTAAGAAGGGTGACTACTTAGTCAGTGCTGCTAATAATACTTGATGAAGCACCTTGGATGGCGCTGGTCAGATAGAGAAGAGGGATCGGAAAAGATGACCCTCTGAGGGCAGCAGGAAACCAGAATTTGAGGGGTGGGATAGAAATTGGGAAGGACAGAAATATGAGTGTGACTATTGCTGCCACTGTATCCATGACGCTAATGCATATGGACAGATTCATTTGACTGCTGTTCTGAGAAAAACATTTTCACGTAGAAATTGGACATTTCACAATAATGTCTTATGAAGAACATGCTACTAACAGCTGGCAACAGCTGCTGTTAGTGGCTGGGTTGTTGGTTCAACTTTAATTCCTTACAGTTTATGGCACTTGTGTGACAAAATCCAGGAGAGGTTTTGATTTTGCCTAGTTTAATACTTAAAAGGAGAGTTTGGGGTGCAAAAGACCTAGGTTTAAGTAATATCCTGTGATGAAATATTCAATTCTGAAGATAACTGCTTAAGAATGAAAATTCTCTGGTTGAAGAGGGTCAGAGGGCTTGTCTGAGTTACCCCAGAGCCTAATCATTTTGTACCTCAGTCCATCACTATTTTCCCTCTCCCTCAACACTCACCCTTCAGAAGTCAGTGTCACCAGGGAGTGAAAAGTTCAATGATAATGCATATATAATTCGTAGCAAGGATATTCCACATTCCCTATTCTTATTTATAAGGCCTAATCCATATTCAGAGATAATGGGTGCTTAGGGTGTGGGCATTCTCTGATACTCATTGTGATTCATAGAAGACATATGTGAGACTGAGTTCACTGAATTTGTAGTTTGTCTTCTGACTTCTTTGATAAAACATTTTGTTTAACAGATTCCTAGTTCAAGTAAAAGAAAAACGTTTTATACACATAGAACCTTTTTTTCTATAAAGAAATGTGTCACCTTCTATGACAGATGAGAATCTGACCTTCTCATGCCAGAATCTCTCTGGTATTGACCACCTGACCTTGCCAGGTGACTCTGTGTCACCTGAATGTCACGTCTTTGTGGTAGGTATCCATCTCAGACAGCCAAACATGGTATTAATGGCTGAGAAGTGGCCATCGGACTGGCCCTCCAGGCTCTGGTAGGTCAAATTTTGCTTACGCAAACTGACAAGGACAATTCAAAGAAAAGTTAATGCAAGAGAGATATCTCTGGCTAGGGTTGTGCTGTACTTACAGATCGTCTATCTTTTCCTTGTATTAAGGACAATGCTTCTGGGGACACTTTCTAGTGTCAGAGCAATACTCCACAGGGACCACTTCTGTACTTTCCCTATCTTTGTTTGCAATAAATTAAAACAGTTTTGGAATTACTTATAGATTGATTACTTTGACACAGAGAATGTGTGGATGAAACATTTTTAACCTGTAACTATGTTTCAGGGTGGGAAAGAAACATGCTTTCAGTCAAAATTGGGTGTTAGACTCTCATATGAACCACTTATTAGCCACGTGTCCATTGTCAGTATTTATCCTTTTGAGTCTGGTTTCTTTCCTGTAAATATTTGGACCTAAAAATATTAACTTGATTTGAAAGGATGTTTCAGGGTTAACAGAAGAGAATGATATTATACGATATGTTCTTAGCAAAGTGCCAAGCGTGTAGACAGTGCTCAGTGCACAGCATCTATTAAATAAAATACTAGATATTAAAATACTAGTTTTGGCCATTTGAAAAAAGTCATTCTCCTGCCTGGAATGACAGGTAATACAGGTTATAGTTCAGCTTCATTTAGAAAGTGGTAACTCCAAAAGCCATTGTTTTTCTCTAGTGCCATTCTGTAAAGACTGTATTAACTGAAAATAATTAATACCACAAAATCTCAGGAAAGCAGCATGACTTTTCTAGTTTCTTTATCCACTTTGTTTTGATATAGTATTATAGATTCTTAATAAATAATATAAATCCCAGGAAGAGACTTATTGTTAGAAATCTTGCAATTATAGCTTCAGAGTCATATCTTTAATCAGATTGAGGGTAGATCCTTATTCTTATGCTTAACAACAGTACTAAGCACAATTCGATTTAAATCTATCACGTGATACAACTATACCAAAAGATTAACTTAAGCCAAAGTACCTTGGCACTATGACACTTTCCACATCATTAAATGAGGCAAACCAAAAAGGACCAAATTACTACTTAATTTGGAGAAAAACATACTAGAAAGTTTACCAAATACATATTTACATTTCAATGACTCACTTGGAAAACTTCCTGACAAAAGTTTGTAAATAAATATTTAATATTCATTACTGTTTTCTTTCAACTTAAGAGAAATTCAAACCTGTATCTATACTATGACAACAAATGCTAAACATAGACAGAAGCAAATTGATTGTATATGATTGATCTGAATTCCTGTGCTTCATAAGCAAAGGAATTATCTGTTAAGGTGTAACAGGTTTTAACAGGAAAAGGATTAAGGGTTTTATTTTCCTCAATGGAGGGGCGAAATGAGCAAGATTTTTCAAGTTAACGTTCACTTCATCTGGCTCAGGTGTCAGGGATCTATATTTATCTCGGTTTAGGCATCTGAAGTGCTGGAAGTCTCAGGATGTCAATGGCTTCACATGTCAGGATAACCTTAACGACAGACGAATGGTCAAGACCCTGAGCCTCATTTCTGAGTTCTCAGCTGTGGAAATCATGTGTTTATTTTCTGCATCTCCTCCTACAACAGTCACTCTGAAGCCAGTTTTAAGATCCTACATCTGGGCAAGCAAGCTTCTCTGAAAGTTGGTGAGCACAGTTATTTTTGTTTAGGGGTGTGGCTATAAATGTCTTTGTAATTGATGGACTATCATCAAGTAAACATTAATATACTAACTGGTGTAATAATTTAGTTTATGATATTGTTTAAACAGAGTTATAAGCTTTTAACTAAATGGACAGACTTTTAAGACAGTTTTCATTTCCACTAGTCTCTCAACTGATCCTATGAAATTTCCGTTTATACATTCTCATATCTTTTATTTTCAAAGTATCAGAAAACTTAAACCAAGTATTTTTAAAAGTACAATTTTGGTGGAACTTTTTCTTCCTTAAGATTCTGAAGTTGATCTGTCATGTCCTGTTCTTAAACTGATTTCTTATTTTATTAACTTTCGTATGCCTTGTTTTAAAAATGTTACTCTTTTGAAAAGGATGCTCTCAAATTCCGAGCAGTTCAATTTTCTGCTTACAAGTTGAAAAAACATGTTTTTAATGAGATTAGAAGTTGAATGACCTTTGTTCATGGGACCTAAAAATGTTTTTTGGTGTTTTGTCAAGACTGACAAGTATATTTAAGAAATAATCTAAAAGACTCAATCCTCTTAACAAACTCTTAGAAGAAAAAAATATTTCCATAAATAAAATTACTGATCACTAGTGATCATAGAAATTATACTGACTGTTGGCACCAGATATTTGATGGAAGGGAATTTTGTTTCATGGCAAAGTTTTTGTTCTATGGTGTGTTTCATACTATGGCTATATAAGACCAGGAAACAACAAAGAATGATAGAGGATGACTTATTCAGACAGGAAACTAAGGGTATGCTTAGAGACAAATAAGTATATAATGATATACTTCTTTAGAGACAACTGCTGATACCAAAAAAGCAGTTCCATCTGACTATGCTATGTTACAAAGTCTGAGAATGAAATGAACAGACTTCTTTACCTTTAAAATAAGTCACCTTCCATAATTCTTTGGAGAATGGTCTCTTGGAGCCGTGCTGAATTCAGGGGAAAGCACTCTGGACTAATATGTTTAAAAGTATTAACTTCTATTCACTTCCTATGCAAGAACTCAGGTAAGATCTGGATCAGATGAAGAGAAACAAGCAATCTGTCCTGTTCTCAGGTATACCTGACTAAGTAAAAGAAGGAGGGTTTGTGGGACAATATATGAGACTCCTGCAATCCTGGCAAGGGGAAAGGAGAAATACTTTCAGAGGATGTACAATACGAACTGTAATTATTTGGAATTTGATCCTTTTGTAAAGGACAATGACGACTTTGCAGTGAATTATTCTGCGAGTTACAGAAAGAAAGCAAACACCTGAGAATAATAAAAAGATTTTCACCTGGGGAAAAATGGTAAGCTCCCAAACTCAGAAGAATCATTGTTAGGCAAAAGAGGAAAAACAAAGAAGGAAAAAAGGCTTTAAAATGCTAACAAACGGGTGGCAAAGACCGTATAAGACGGCAGAGTGGACCAATCAAATGAAAGAATATGTTTTTCTTGGAATGAAGAAATACATAATAATGTACTGCCCTTGAAGTGATTAGGACTAATTTTGCTTTTAGCATATTGTTGGTTGAGATCACTAGCTAAGGAATTTAATATTCTTAGTATTTACAAACTAAACTTCACAGTCGAATTTTTTAAGGAAAAATTCACAAAATTTTAAAATGAAAAAGAAATGCTTTTGGATGAGAAGTGTTTTTAATTGGTCAGTTGTTTATACATTGTCGATCGCTCTTTGGATGAAAACTGAAAAGCGTGCCGTCACTCTAGTACCACCTAAAAGCAGAGATCTGGAGTGGTGAGCAGGGAGGTGCTGGTGGAGGAGGGATGCTGTTTCCACACCAGGTTCCCGGAATCTGAAATCATGCCTAATCCAAAATGATTCTTTCAATCACAAACAATGAATTGTTTGTCAGGAAAAGGAAATAGTCTAAACTAGGGTAAGTGTGCTGGGAATATAAAAAGAAATACAGTTTAGTAAATAGTTTTACTGTTTCGTGCGCTGCATGTTGAAGTCTACATATTGACTAAGCCTCTCGAAACTTTCTCTCCATTACTGTGTTCTCATGCGTACTAATATCCCTCCCTTTTGATTTAGGTGAAATGAAATGGGAGAAATTTGGGAAAATTAATTAAAATTAACCCATTACATTTCTCTCTGGCAGGTAATAAGTATGCCATTGGTTCCACGATGCACTTTCTAGTCATTTCTTTGTGGATCAGGGCAAGGTGAATTGAGTTTTGTGTCTTCTGACAAATTTTGTCTTCTGGAGAATAAATAACACTATTAAATTGGGGCTTGGTATTACATTGTTAAATAGTTTCAGATGTTTTGAAATATTTCCAGAGACCTTTGTCACACACGGCCATCTCAAGGAGGAAATGAGAGAAAATTGGCAAACGTTCTGGAGGTGACATAGCAGACAGCTTGGCTGCCTTCATCGACGACTCCACAGTGAGCACAAATAGAGGAGCATTGTGCATCCGTCAGTGCTTGTGAACTTTAACGGTGGAGTGAGGACAGTTTTAAAAGTGATGAGTTTGATCTCAGTGTTGTTTTCTCTTATTAAATCTTCCAAACTTCAATCTTACATTCCTCCCATCTTAATTTTCCCAAATTTCTCCCATTTCATTTCACCTAAATCAAAAGGGAGGGATATTAGTACGCATGAGAACACAGTCTAATTGAAATTCATTTGGAGGTTCACTTCATTCTATGTAGAACTTCATTATTACTCTGAAATGTAACAGATGCTGTTATAAGGGGTCTTTCTTGTATCTCACTCTAGGAAGCTTTGGAAATAAAGAAATAAAAGGTTATTCAGTACAGTGGTCCCATCTCATGGACCCTAAATACAGTGTCTTCTCAGAGTAGGCATACACTTTAGTAAGTGGCATCTTTCCTACAAGTATTCTTACTTTGCTGCTAAGTCATTTCATGTGACCTCATAGACGGCAGCCCACCAGGCTCCCCTGTCCCTGGGATTCTCCAGGCAACAACACTGGAGTGGGTTGCTATTTCCTTCTCCAATGCATGAAAGTGAAAAGTGAAAGTGAAGTCACTCAGTCGTGTCCGACTCTTCGTGACACCATGGACTGCAGCCTACTAGGCTCCTCCATCCATGTGATTTTCCAGGCAAGAGTACTGGAGTGGGGTGCCATTGCCTTCTCTGATTCTTACTTTGATGGGACCCTAAAACAACAGAAACCTACTTTGGTTGAATACATAATAGAGTCATCCTCTTTCAGATAAACTTATTTCTTGATGCATTTGTTAAAAAATATTTGAGTACTTACTCTATGTCAGACATTGTTGTAAGCTACAGAAAACATTATTAGATACCTTATTGTGCTGAACACTGACAAGGATCCAGGATCTTTTTATTTTCAGGTGGTGGTTCTAAATTTTGTTTATATGGAATGAAACCTTTTGATGAAAGTGAAAAAAGAAAACCTTAAGTTAGTAAATGATGAAGACACAAGTTGAATTCTGTGGATACTTTGCCACCACTGCACACAAACAGACCTCGTAAGGGCCTATCAATCTCCTGAAGAAAACAGGCCAAACAAGTGCCTTAAAAATAATACGATATTTACAGGAGGAATAGAAGGAAGATACCAGAGTGAGCATCTTGCTGTTGCCATTATAAATGCATAATTGACTCTTAAAATTCTAGTAACATATATAACACATGGAAATACCTCCAAAACATAATAACTGTACTGTGTGCTCTAAGGCTTGTTGTTGTTATTGCTCAGTTGCTCAGTTGTGTCTGACTCTTTGTGACCCCACGAACTGTAGCATGCCAGGCTTCCCTGTCCTTCACTATCTCCTGAATTTGCTCAAACTCATATCTATGAGTTTGAGACGATGATACCATTCAACCATGTCATCCTTTGTCGCCTCCTTATCCTCCTGTCCTCAATCTTTCCAAACATCAGGGTTTTTTTGCAATGAGTCATCTCTTTGTATCAGGTGGCCCAAGTATTGGAGCTTCAGCATCAGCATCAGTCCTTCCAGTGAGTATTCAGGGTTGATAACCTTTAGGATTGACTGGTTTGACCTCCTTGCTATTCAAGAAACTCTCAAGAATCTTCTCCAGCACTGCAGTTGAAAAGCATCAATTCTTTGGTGCTCAGCCTTCTTTATGGTCCAAATCTCACATCCATACATGACTACTGGAAAAACCATAGTTTTGACTAGATGGACTTTGGCAGAAAAGTGACGTCTCTGCTTTTTAGTACCCTGGCTAGATTTGTCATAGCTTTTCTTCCAAGAAGCAAGCACCTTTTAATTTCATGGTTGCAGTCCACAGTGTTTTTGGAGCCCAAGAAAATAAAGTCTGTCATTGTTTCCATTTTTCCCCATCTATTTGCCATGAAGTGATGGGACTGGATGCTATGATCTTAGCTTTTTGAATGTTGAGTTTTAAGCCAGGTTTTTCTCTCTCCTACTTTGCCTTCATCAAGAGGCACTTTAATTTCTCCTCAGTTCCTGCCATTAGGGTGGTGTCCTCTGCATATCTGAGGTTATTGATATTTCTCCTGACAATCTTGATTCCAGCTTGTGCTTCATCCAGCCCAACATTTCTCATGTTGTACTCTTAATATAAGCTAAATAAGTAGGGTGACAATATACAGTCTTGATGTACTCATTTTAATTTGGGACCAGTCCATTGTTCCATGTCTGGTTCTAACTGTTGCTTCTTGACTGACCTACAGGTTTCTCAGGAGGCAAGTAAGATGGTCTAGTATTCCCATCTCTTTCAGAATTTTCCAGTTTGTTGTGACCCACATAGTCAGGGATTTAGTGTAATCAATGAAGCAAATGTAAATGATTTTCTGGAATTCCTTTGCTTTTTCTATGATTCAACAGATGTTGGCAATTTAATCTCTGGTTCCTCTGCATTGTCTAAATACAACTTGTACATTTGGAAGTTCTCGGTTCACATACTGTTGAAGTCTAGCTTGAAGGATTTTGAGCATTACCTCGCTAGCATGTGAAATGAGTACAACTGTGTGGTAGTTTGAACATTCTTTGGCATTGCCTTTCTTTGGGGTTGGAATGAAAACTGACCTTTTCCAGTCCTGTGACCACTGCTGAGTCTTCCAAATTTGCTGTCATATTGAGTGCAGCACTTTAACAGCATCATCTTTTAGGATTTTAAATAGCTCAAGTAGAATTGCATCACCTCCACTAGTTTTGTTCATAGTGATGCTTTCTAAGGCCCACTTGACTTCACACTGCAGGATGTCTGGCTCTAGGTGAGTGACCATACCGTCATGGTTTTCTGGGTCATTAAGACCGTTTTTGTATAGTTCTTCTGTGTATTCTTACCACTTCTTCTTAATCTCTTTTACTTCTTATGCCCTTCCTGTTTCTTTCCTTTATTATGCCCATCTTTGCATGAAATATTCCCTTGACATCTCCAATTTTCTGGAAGAGATCTCTAGTCTTTCCTAGTCTATTGTTTTTCTCTATTTATTTTCATTGTTCACTTAAGAAGGCTTTCTTATATCCCCTTTGGAGAGAGAATCTTTGAAACATTTGGAGTTCCAAAGCTATTCTTTGGAATTCTCCATCAACTGGGTATATTTTTCCCTTTCTCCTTTACCTCTCACTCCTCTTCTCGTCTCAGCTATTTATCTCAGCTATCTTATTTCAGACAACCTTTTGCCTTCTTGCATTTCTTTTTCTGGGGGGATAGTTTTGGTCACTGCCTCTGTATAGTGTTATGAATCTCTGTCCATAGTTCTTTAGGCACTCCATCTATCAGATCTAATTCCTTGAATCTATTCATCATCTCCACTGTAAAATCATAAGGGATTTGATTTAGGTCATACCCAAATGGCCTAGTGTTTTTTGTTACTTTATTCAATTTAAGCCTGAATTTTGTGATGAGAAACTGATATTCTGAGTCACAGTCAGCTCCAGGTCTTGTTTTCACTAACTATATAGAACTTTTCCATCTTCAGCTACAAGTGATATAATCAATCTGATTTTGGTATTGACCATCTGGTGATGTCCACATGTAGATTCATCTCTTGTGTTGCTGGAAGAGGTGTTTGCTATGATCAGTGCATTGTCTTGGCAAAACTCTGTTAGCCTTTGTCCTGCTTCTTTTTTGTACTCCAAGACCAGACTTGCCTGTTACTCCAGGTATCTCTTGACTTTCTACTTTTGCATTCCAGTCCTCCATGATGAAAAGGACATCTTTTGTTCGTGTTAGTTCTAGAAGGCCTTGTAGGTCTTTATAGCTTCTTTGGCATAAGTGGTTGGGGCGTAGACTTGGATTACTGTGATATTGAATGGTTTGCCTTGGAAGCAAATGAAGATCATTCTGTCACTTTTGAGTCTGCACCTAATTACTGCATTTCAGACTCTGTTGTTGACTCTGATGTCTACTCCATTTCTTCTAAGGAATTCTTGCCCACAGTAGATATAATGGTCACCTGAATTAATTTTGCCCATTCCCATTCATTTTAGCTTAGCTTCCTAAATTTACTTCTGATGGAAGTGTTTTTGTCTGCAGTGGGGGACAAATGTAATCTAAATTGTAGTTGGGTCTCTTGGTGGAAAGACTCTGGTTTGCATGGAAACATCTAGTTTTCATGAGCCCAGTCTTTAAGAGCTGCTTGGTCAAAAGTTACGTCCAAGCAGACACGTAGACAGGGAATTCCAATGCATTACCTTGAGCTGTGATAAGGCCAGTGCTCAGAGATACCAGCTCTGTTCTTTGATAAAAGGCGTCGGTTTACAGACCTTTGCTATTATGCGGAGTCTGCACTTCTTGCTGGGTTGTGAACTCCATGAAGGCTGGGTTTCATTTGCAACTTAGTATCAGCAATATCCAGTGCTGGATACATAGTAAGCCCTTAATAAACAGATAGTACCTATTTATTCAAAAATAGGTGTAAATCTTTTATAACCCAAAAGGTTCACCTTCCAATGAGGTCTACATTAGGATCTTAAGAATTTTTAGTCATGTAAAACAATTTAAAATCTTTTATCTCCATTTCTTATGCTTAGCACTTTAAAAAAAAATATCCAACTTGACATAAATCTCCACCATAAAGTAATACATAGATGTGTGCAGTTTTGTGAGTGAGAAATCCTCAGGAAAGCAGTTTCATGGAATATTACCATCACCAGTACCACCCTCACCTTTCTCAGCACGTCTGTTTTATTTTATTTTTTTAACTCTCTCTCTCTCTGTGTAGGGTGGATCATCTATTAAAATTATAAAATTTAACAGAAATATTGTTTCATGCTACGCTAAGTATACAAATTCATAGACACTGATAATTTCTCAATGAACCAAATCCGTGACGCTCATTCATCTCACCTAATGCCATGAAAACCTTATCGTTTTTCCCATTCTACGTGCAGAGCTTAGATATGTTTGCTTCTGCGTTCCGTCTCCTAGGTGTCTACAGTATATCTACCAAGTGTTTAGATAAAGCCAGAGAAAAATTCAGTCATTCCACTCTGGGTCCAATGGGCATTTTTAAGATTTGCTAACAGGGAAAGTACAGGTTTTGATTTCTCCACTTCTTACTTCACGGGAAACCATAGCATAGTAGATGTTCTTTGTTAGCCTAATCACACATACCTCCAAAACCCTCCCTTGAGGTAGATGTAATGGCCACAGCAAGTGGAGAGATACAATCATTCTCTGTTTTCTTTCTCAATTCATTGGTCAGAGTTGCGTCCTGACCTCATTGAGAGTTTGTCTCCTGTTATCCAAACTTCTTTGTTTCACATACTATAGTTCAGTTATAGCAGTTCAGCGAAATTCTATGTTTTACTGGATGAAGTCAGGAAAACCAGGATTAGGCAAGGAAAAAAAGCAAATTCTAATATCAGGGGGCAAACAGAAAGGAAGCTTACCATAATGATCCCTTCCCTCTCCTCTGCCTCATTAATATTCCTCCTGTGTATGAAAGGTGCCATTTTGTTTTCTTCCTCACGTCTCCCACGCAGAACTCTGTACATAGTAACAGCAGGAGCATTTGTGAAGCCGAAATCCTGTAGAATAAATAAAAGCAATTGAAACCATTTGAATGGGCTTTTGTGAGAAGAAAACTTGTTTAATAATAATTTACCATGGCAGAGCAGCAGCTATGAAGTTTAGCTTTCTCCCTCTGGTTTAAGGCTAAAAGTCACCTTTCAGCAGGTCTTCCAATGTTCACATTTGTGCACAACAGAAGCTGCAGACATTGGAAGTGAGAATAGTTCTTGGCACAGTCTTAAACCATGATTCACTAATTTTTTTTTTTTTTTTAACAAGTGAGGACTCTGAGGCCCAAAGAAGTGAAGTGAGCTTTCACGTCTGGGCCTAGCCTTTGGATTGCCCTTTCTGCAGTTTTTCTAGGTTCCCCCTTCCATTCAACACCAACATCTATTTTCTTATGGTTTCAAACTATAACCTAGCTGTTGAAGAGACCCAAATCTTTTCACCACCCCAATCTCTTCCCTGATTATTAGACTCATCCATTTATGTGCCTACTGCTCAAGTTCTAGACATGGATGCATTACTCGTGAGTTGAAAGTGTCTAACCTCTTTCAACACATTATCTTGTTACTGTGCTTTGATTCATGAGGTGCATTTTATGCTCAAAATTGTAAACAAATACAATTGAGTTTTGTTTCCTACTCTGCTTGAGTATCTTCTAAAGTTCAGTAAAACATGCATATATATGTACTCTGCAAACACTTTTAAACTAACAGGCTGGATTAAATTATAATAGCTAATTATAACCTACTGGTATGTTCAGGGCACTCATAATAATTATGAAAAATGCCTAGTATTTAATGAGAGGTACTGGGAATCACTGGTTGAGATACTCTCTGTAGCTGGATTGAAAAGATTTGAAACCTGGAATCTGCCACTTTCCAGCTCTGTGAGCTTGGGGAACATATTAAACCTCTTTGTATTTCTGCTTTGTCTGTTAAATAAGATTAATATAAGTACTGCCTTTATGGACAAGTTGCTCAAAATAAGCAAGTGACTATGTAAAATATGCAAGTGCCTTGCACATAAGTTCTGAAGAATGGTTAACTACCATTATTTAATTCTCACAATAGTTTTAAATAGGCAGTGTTACCGTCATATAGGTACGAGTAAACATGCTCATAGAGATAAAGATATTTCCCCGGGTCCTGCAGTTAGTGAGAATGCTAGATAGAGCTATCCTGTCCCACCCCAGTCAGTTCAGTCACTCAGTCATGTCCGACTGTTTGCGAGCCCATGAATTGCAGCACGCCAAGCCTCCCTGTCTATCACCAACTCCTGGAGTTCACTCAAACTCACGTCCATCAAGTTAGTGATGCCATCCAGCCATCCCATCCTCTGTCGTCCTCTTCTCCTCCTGCCCCCAACCCCTCCCTGCATCAGAGTCTTTTCCAATGAGTCAACTCTTTGCATGAGGTGGCCAAAGTATTGGAGTTTCAACTTTAGCATCAGTCCTTCCAAAGAACACCCAGGACTGATCTCCTTCAGAATGGACTGGTTGGATCTCCTTGCAGTCCAAGGGACTCTCAAGAGTCTTCTCCAACACCACACTTCAAAAGCATCAATTCTTTGGTGCTCAGCGTTCTTTACAGTCCAACTCTCACATCCATACACGACTACTGGAAAAACCATAGCCTTGACTAGGTGGACCTTTGTTGGCAAAGTAATGTCCCTGCTTTTCAATATGCTATCTAGGTTGGTCATAACTTTCCTTACAAGGAGTAAGCGTCTTTTAATTTCATGGCTGCAGTCACCATCTGCAGTGAGCTTGGAGCCCCCCAAAATAAAGTCTGACACTGTTTCTCCATCTATTTCCCATGAAGTGATGGGACCGGATGCCATGATCTTTGTTTTCTGAATGTTGAGCTTTAAGCCAACTTTTTCACTCTCCTCTTTCACTTTCATCAAGAGACTCTTTAGTTCCTCTTCACTTTCTGCCATAAGGGTGGTATCATCTGCATATCTGAGGTGATTGATGTTTCTCCTGGCAATCTTAATTCCAGCTTGTGCTTCTTCCAGCCCAGCACTTCTCATGATGTACTCTGCATAGAAGTTAAATAAGCAGGGTGACAATATACAGCTTTGACGTACTCCTTTTCCTATTTGAAACCAATCTGTTGTTCCATGTCCAGTTCTAACTATTGCTTCCTGACCTGCATATAGGTTTCTCAAGAAGCAGGTCAAGTGATCTGGTATTCCCATCTCTTTCAGAATTTCCACAGTTTATTGTGATCCACACAGTCAAAGGCTTTGGCATAGTCAATAAAGCAGAAATAGATGTTTCTCTGGAACTCTCTTGCTTTTTCCATGATCCAGCGGATGTTGGCAATTTGATCTCTGGTTCCTCTGCCTTTTCTAAAACCAGCTTGGACATCTGGAAGTTCACGGTTCACGTACTGCTGTAGTCTGGCTTGGAGAATTTTAAGCATTACTTTACTAGCATGTGAGATGAGTGCAATTGTGCAGTAGTTTGAGCATTCTTTGGCACTGCCTTTCTTTGGCATTGGAATGAAAACTGACCTTTTCCAGTCCTGTGGCCACTGCTGAGTTTTCCAAATTTGCTGGCATATTGAGTGCAGCAGTTTCATAGCATCATCTTTCAGGATTTGAAATAGCTCAACTGGAATTCCATCACCTCCACTAGCTTTTTTTGTAGTGAGGCTTTCTAAGGCCCACTTGACTTCATATTCCAGGATGTCTGGCTCTAGCTGAGTGATCACACCATCGTGATTATCTGGGTTATGAAGATCTTTTTTGTACAGTTCTTCTGTGTATTCTTGCCACCTCTTCTTAATACCTTCTGCTTCTGTTAGGTCCAGACCATTTCTGTCCTTTACTGAGCCCATCTTTGCATGAAATGTTCCCTTGGTGTCTCTAATTTTCTTGAAGAGATCTCTAGTCTTTCCCATTCTGTTCCTTTACTCTATTTCTTTGCATTGATCACTGAGGAAGGCTTTCTTATCTCCTCTTGTTATTCTTTGGAACTCTGCATTCAGATGCTTGTATCTTTCCTTTTCTCCTTTGCTTTTTGCTTCTCCATTCTTTCTTTTTATATTGTTGCTCTGAGTCTAAAACCTAGAATTCATTTTGTTTTTTAACCCCTCTACTTAGCTCATTACTAACCAAGTCTTGGCTGTTTACACTACCTTCTAAAATCCCCGAGTGACTCTCTATTGCATTCAAGAGAAGTTTCTGAGAGAATGAATTCCTAGGTATTCAGGCAAAACCCTCAGCCTGGTATATTATGCATTACATTAGGGCTTCATGATGTCATTTGTGCCCACCTCTCCAGTGTCCTTTCTTTTCCAAAAGTCGTACACTGTACCAAAGCCTTACCAAAGTGTATTCCCCTGTTGTAAATTTCTTAGGCATCTGTAGTTTAGGGGCATGCCTCTAATCCCTTTGCTGTTTCCCCCTTCCTTTCCTGGACCCTGTGTACTATATGCAGTAAGCTATCACTTCTTCCACCAGCAGTCCTTTCACTTTCTTACATGACCCACCATTTTTCTTCCCATCTAGGTGTAGGAGTCACAGTAAATCAATATGATAATTATCTGTTTACAAAGCTGTCTTCCTAGGGATGCTGTGGGCTACCTGCATGAAAATACCAGGGTTTTGTTCTGTTGATTCCCTCATTTCATCCCAATTATTAGTCCAAGCTAAGAATGCTTAAGGAATTTATTTCATTTTACAGTTTCAGTGGCTACAGGTTAATGAAACATTTACCAGTGTAAATGGAAGAATAAAAGCATAAACAAATGAGAAGCAAAGTTCATAATTCAAACTATTATAGAAAAGTAGCTTCAAAAGTAATCTAATATTTTTAAAAAATGCAAAAAGCTTGATAGGGGAAATGATCCAATATGAAAACCAGTAAAAATCATTGCAAAAAGAATGGAGCTAGGATTTGTGTATCTTCTGGGTTGTGATCCAGTGGTGAAGGAGCCAGACTAGAAGAAGTTGGTTCAGGTTGCAGGCATGACTGCTTGGCAAGTGCTTGCCATGTAGGCAAGAGGTTGAGGACAAGATAAGATTAGGCGAGGACATATACTATCATGGGTAAGCCAAGTTCAAAGTCTTATGTAGTTTTAAATTCCTCCTTCTTTTGGAAAATAAGGACTACTAAGTGAGTGCTGGAAACTACAGAGTATGAAGTATCTCATAGCACTAGGCTCAATTTTAATAGTTGTTTAAATCAAACAAGATTTAACATACTAGATCTCAAAATATTGGCATGCATGAGAGTAACTAAGAATGCTTGATGCTTAGGCTATTCTCTTGCTCTCTGAACATCCCTTGCTCAACCACTCCCTGCCCACCTACACCCTACTCACATCCTACCTACCTTCCTTGTTAATCACTGAACTAATCAATAAATGCCTACAAACTTGTCCCTGGCCCCAACTAGGGATTCTTCCCATCTTTCTCTTCCTTTCCTTTGCTTCTTTATTTTTATTTTTTTTTGGCTTTACCACATTGTGTTAGTTTCTGCTGTACAAGGAACTGAATCAGTTATATGTATACATATATCCCCTCCCTTTTGGACTGTCCTCTGCCCCACCCCCATCCCACCCATCCAGGTCATCACAGTCCAGGAGCTGAATAAAATAGATAGCTAGTGGGCACTGCTGTCCTAATCTTCTGATCAGAACATCTCCACCAAGATAGCTTATCAAAGGGGAATGAGGGATGCACTCCTCTATTGGTTTCTCTGGTAACTGATGACTCAACCTGATGTCAACTGCTAACTTCCCTCTCCACATCCTCTGGCCCCCTGCCAGCAGACTGCTGCCATGTCTTGCCCATTGTCTGCCCCACATGGTGGAGTGTCAGTTCAGGAACTTGCTTCTGACATGTAAGATCCCCCATTCATTACACCACTGATGTGTCTGCCACTGACTTTGAGCTCTTTATTCAGTCTTATGGCTGGGCAAGCACAGAGCGTGCAGTCCAAGTGTAGCCATAATGCCTGCTTCTAAGCAATTCATTGTTATATGTCATATTGTTGTTATAATTTTATAACTGTCTTCATCATCATTGTCAGTTACTCTTATTTTTTACATTTGTACCCTGATCTTCCCATCTTGCTGATTATCTGACATTTTAATCCCTTCTAAATATACACTTTGTCTTCTTAATCTCTTCTAAATTATGAAAATTCACCTACAACTATCTTGATAACCCTTTACTGGGAGGGTTATTAGTTTCCTAGTGATATTTAGCTTTTCTTTTGTGCTCCTCTTTCCATGGGATTTCCCAGGCAAGAATACTGGAGTAGGGTTGCCATTTCCTTCTCCAGGGGGTCTTCCCAGCCCAGGGATCAAACTCACATCTCCTGCTTGGCAGGCAGGTTCTTTACAGCTGAGCTACCAGGGAAGCCATGGTTTTTACAGATATAATACATGTATAAGAAGAGTATATTTTCAACATAGTGGCTAAGACTTGGTATTCAGACTTAAAATTTTCTTCTTATAACCCTTTCTTCTTTCTAGCTGTGAAACAGGGTTATAAGACTCTTTGGTGTTTCAGGGTTCTTCAGCTCATGATCTGCCTCTCCTTATGCCCTGAATCATGTTCTTCATCTCAGTGGGATATTTCACTCCATACTTGAAACAATAGCTTTAGCCTCAGAATCTTTGTCTAGTGTCATTTTGCACACCCCATAATAATCTCTCCTGTTCCTCATCACTGTGTCATCTACTAATGTTCCTTCTGTGAAGTTCTATTTGTTGTTGTTGTTTTAGTTGCTAAGTTGTGTCCAGCTCTTTGCGATCCCATGGACTGTATGCCTGCCAGGCTCCTCTGTCCATTGTATTTCCCAGGCAAGCGTATTGGAGTGGGTTGCCGTTTCCTTTTCCACAGGATCTTCCCTGCTCAGGGACTGAAACCACATCTTCTGCATTGGCAGGTGGATTCTTTACTGTTGAGCCACCAGGGAAGCCTGATGTTCTATTTACTCTTCTCCTAAATTCTGGGAAATTATATAACCAAATGCATCAGAACCACCTGATAACACAGGCATGAGGAGTCAGACTTTTTAGCTGCCTTATTACTGTCCTTGCCCTTAAGCCAGAGACTACCAAGAAGACACCTGTAGTTGAAAAAGTTGAGTTCATTACCTATTGCAAAGAGGAAAAAGTGTACCATGGGGTCAGAAGGCCTTAAAAAGAACCTCTTATAAAATCTGAACTTCGGTTGAATGATCTGGGGAGAGAGTTTAAGGAAGTAGAGCATTACTCTGAATTGAATGTTGTCAGGAAGCAGGGTAATTTCACAATCTGGTGCTTTAAAAAGTCTTATTTAGGAAGAGGGAAGATAAGCCTGCCTTGGTAATGCAGCAGCAGTGACCCAGATTAGCTGGGAAACGGGGACATGTGATGCCTGTGGCTTAGACAGGGTTTATAAGAGGTCTGTATTCAGACATAATTACAGAGCGTTTTGTTTTGTCTTGATTCTTCATGATCATAGAGTGTCCTTGCCTAAAGCTGATGTTCTGTGAAATTGCTTCTGTTCAACATGAGGATACCACAGCCAGGTGTGAGAGCCAGGGCAGTGTCCAGAAACAACAAGACCTAAGTGATAGCACCGGCCCAGGTCCTGGATGTCAGGGGCTGTTTTCTCTCTCATGAAAAAATTCTTTGCTACTTCAGTAATTAAACTTATTTCCATGAAATCCACTTTCCTCTACTTTGGTGATAAGATTCTAACAGTTCTTTGTAATTTCCTCCCTAAGCCCTATGGTATGCTCAACCCATGGTGTATTTTAATACAAAATTTCATTCCTCTTAAGCTAGCAATATGATGATCATCAATAAGGACCACAAAAGTAGCTAGATCTATGTATAATAACTACAAAGGGCACAGATTGTTTAGGGAACTGATTATTTTTTGTACTTATACCATAAACACTAATTTTTTGTGTAAATATAAACCATTGGCATATAGGAATAAATGGAGTAAAATTTTAATTTTATTTAGTGGAAGTTACTTGTGAGGACTTTAAAGGGTCTTTCCACTTACTATATAGAAAAGAGTTTAATAATCAGAGACTGGAATTTTGGAGTTAGGAATTACGATGAATCAAAATATCTCTGGAGATATATATTTGGCTAAACATATAAATGTGGTTAAAACCTTACTACTTAGACATTCTAGATGCCTACTAAAAAAAGTGAGATAATCTTTTTCTTTTACATAATGGACTGTCATTATCATAAGTTTTACTTAAAGAACACCTAATTAAGTGATTTAAGTTCATGATTGGATAATCTTTAAGTAATGTATGGCTTTAAATGAGTAGAAACTGGCAAATGTCCCATGCTAATAATTTGCTTTGTAACTTGTTATAGATATGTAGAGAAAGTGTGGGTGGAAGGCTCTGAAGAGAGAAGGAGATAAGGTCATATAAATCAGGCCTATTCTATAAGTCACACATGAAAAAATATCTTCCACAATGTAATATTTAATGTATTTGTAATATTGCTAAATATAAGAATTTTTTTGACTTATATGATCTTTAAACATGAGTTATTTAATAGGCTCAAGATTACCAACTTCATATGTAAGATTAAGTTTCTTCATCTTTGATTTTTTTGATTGGTTTTAGAATAGAATAAAAGCAATAAAGAAGAAATAGTTACTTATTTTCCAACTCTGCTTTATTTATCATACGGTCTTATTAGTAAGGATAAGATGTTTTGATTGAACTTCATAAAATTTGGCCTTTATTTACCCTTGAAAATATGATCTAAACCAAGAAAGATGCTCATTTTTCATTGTCTCTTTACAGTTTAATCTTTTGTATGATTCTATTTCATCTTTCCTGTTTTCAAGTAAAATGTGTAGCTATGTTTTATGTGAACCAGAAATAATAATTTACAACAGGAAATGGAAATTAGAAAGTTAAAATTCAAGTTAAATATTTAACTTTTAATTAGACAATAAGGCTTAAATCATTTTAAAGACTATAGATACTTGTCACGGGCATAGAGGTGGGTCTGTTCACTCTTAGTACAATCGAAGGCAGCACTTTGGATCCTTAAACCTGAATGGTTCAATAATTAAATTACAGCAGATTCCTGATAACTGATTTAATTCTTTGTTAACAGTAATAAGTGAGAATACAATAAATATCCTTGGCTACTTGGGAACTTAGTCTATTCTTGGAGTCTATTTTATGCGGGGCCAAATTAGTATAACGTGCTTTTGGATATGTGTGTTCTTTAATATTACTGTCTAGAAGTTTACTACAGATGAACTTATATAACTGCTTTTTGTCAAAAGAAGTATTTTGAGTACCCATTTAAACAGTAGGTACCTATCTGAAATGAAAAGGATTCAAGCCAATCAATTTTCCTTCCTGAAATATTCCTGTACAAGGTGTGCTTCTGCAAACTCTTTAACACATCACAGATGGTCTCAAAACTGTTGTTGTGACTGATGCCAGAATAAAAAGGTAGCTTTCTTATTCTTGTTTACATATATTCCTTTCTTCTTGGAGCATATCAGGCTTGGAGGCAAACAGTGGCAATGGTTTTCAACTGCAAAACCTATCGAGATGATTTCTTCAAGAGTCTCCTTTCTCCCCACTGTCATTAGGCTTAGATTCTCCTCTTTTCCGTCCTATCTTTTTGAACTACATTTTATACATCTACTGGCCAAACAAGAAAGATTACATGCTCAACAAAAAGCAGGCTCATATAGTCATTTTTTTCCATTGTTTCTTTCCAACAAGGTCCAGTTATTGACTCTAGACTAAGTAAACCAAAGGATCGACGTTTCCTGCTTACTCTTCCATGGCAGTTTGCAGTGGACCTCTCCATCTCTTGATCTTTGTTCCTCACCCTCATCCCCACATCTCTTCCCCAACTCTCATGAGACTGAGCATGGCCCTAAGTCCAGCAACCTCAGCCTGGAATGTGAAGTGGGGAAAGTGAGAAATTAGGAGATTAAATACTTCCTAATAAAGCTCAACATTCAGAAAACAAAGATCATGGCATCCAGTCCAATCACTTCATGGGAAATAGATGGGGAAACGGTGTCAGACTTTATTTTTTGGGCTCCAAAATCACTGCAGATGGTGACTGCAGCCATGAAATTAAAAGACGCTTACTCCTTGGAAGGAACGTTATGACCAACCTAGATAGCATATTCAAAAGCAGAGACGTTACTTTGCCAACTAAGGTCCGTCTAGTCAAGGCTATGGTTTTTCCAGTAGTCGTGTATGGATGTGAGAGTTGGACTGTGAAGAAAGCTGAGTGCCGAAGAATTGATGGTTTTGAAGTGTGGTGTTGGAGAAGACTCTTGAGAGTCCCTTGGACTGCAAGGAGATCCAACCAGTCCATTCTGAAGGTGATCAGCCCTGGGATTTCTTTGGAAGGAATGATGCTAAACCTGAAACTCCAGTACTTTGGCCACCTCATGCGAAGTGTTGACTCATTGGAAAAGACTCTGATGCTGGTAGGGATTAGGGGCAGGAGGAGAAGGGGACGACAGAGGATGAGATGGCTGGATGGCATCACTGACTCGATGGACGTGAGTCTGAGTGAACTCTGGGAGTTGGTGATGGACAGGGAGGCCTGGCGTGCTGCGATTCATGGGGCCGCAAAGAGTCGGACACGACTGAGCAACTGAACTGAACTGAGCATTAATATCAACTGGAGTCTGTGCAGGCTCTAGTTATCTGCTCTGCTATTTGTAGAGCAAATCCTATGTCACTTCAGCCTGAGCCAATATAAAAGTGTCAAGTCCCTCAGTTCCTTTGACCTTCAGTGTATTGTCTCTGCTTTTACCAGGACTGTTACTTCAGTTCTTACCCAGTTTTCATTACTTCTCTTTCTACCCACGCTGTTATGCTCCAGAGCACCATCAAAAAGATAAAAAGCTTAACCAGAATCTCTCACCCACTCATGACGATGGCTGTGAGGGCATGCTTTCGTTTTACGACCCTCTTTGCCATGAACTGCACCATTTTCCCACTAATCCAAACTCTGTCGGGAAAAAAGTCCACCTTCTCTTCATTAGACTGAACACAAGTCTTAGTGCAGAGCTATCTATCTTCCCAGTATTTGCTTAGTTTTCTATGTGGATTCTCATCCCAACTTACTGCTTTTAACTTGTTTTAACTTTGAAAGTGAAAACACTTATCCCATCCCTTTCCCTATTTACAACTTCTTAACAGTTCTATTCTGCTTCCAGAAGAACGTTCAATCTCCTTGAAATATTGTACAAGGAGCTTCAACATCTGGCCTTCACCCCTTCTTCTCACTTTTTCTCTTCCCTTAAAAATCAATTTTTGTTATTTTACAAATATATCACTCCTATCTTGAATTTGTGCTATACAGCAGCTTCCCACCAGTCATCCGCTTTACACATGGTCGTATTACATGTCAATACTACTCTCTCAGTTCTTCCCACTCTCCTCTTCCTCTCTGGTGTCCACGTGCCCATTCTCTATGTCTACTCTTGCCCTGAATATAGGTTTATCTGTTCCATTTTTATAGATTCCACATCAATTCGGTTCAGTTGCTCAGGCGCGTCCGACTCTGCAACCCCATGAGTTGCAGCACGCCAGGCCTCCCTGTCCATCACCATATCCCAGAGTTCACTCATATACATGTCTATCGAGTTGGTGATGCCATCCAGCCATCTCATCCTCTGTCGTCCCCTTCTCCTCCTGCCCCTAATCCCTCCCTGCCTCAGAGTCTTTTCCAATGAGTCAACTCTTCGCATAAGGTGGCCAAGGTATTGGAGTTTCAGCTTCAGCATCATTCCTTCCAATGAACACCCAGGACTGAACTCCTTTAGAATGGACTGGTTGGATCTCCTTGCAGTCCAAGGGACCCTCAACAGTCTTCTCCAACACCACACTTCAAAACCATCAATTCTTCGGCACTCAGCTTTCTTCACAGTCCAACTCTCACATCCGTACATGACTACTGGAAAAACCATAGCCTTGACTAGACGGACCTTTGTTGGCAAAGTAATGTCTCTGCTTTTGAATATGCTATCTAGGTTGGTCATAACTTTCCTTCTAAGGAGTAAGCGTCTTTTAATTTCATGGCTGCAGTCACCATCTGCAGTGATTTTGGAGCCCCAAAAAATAAAGTCTGACACTGTTTCCACTGTTTCCCCATTTATTTCCCATGAAGTGATGGGACCAGATGCCAGGATCTTCGTTTTCTGAATGTTGAGCTTTAAGCCAACTTTTTCACTCTTCTCTTTCACTTTCATTAAGAGGCTTTAGTTCCTCTTCACTTTCTGCCATAAAGGTGGTGTCATCTGCATATCTGAGGTGATTGATATTTCTCCCAGCAATCTTGATTTCAGCTTGTGATTCCTCCAGCCCAGCATTTCTCATGATGTACTCTGCATATAAGTTAAATAGCTGGGTGACAATATACAGGCTTTATGCACTCCTTTTCCTATTTGGAACCAGTCTGTTGTTCCATGTCCAGTTCTAACTGTTGCTTCCTGACCTGCATGTCGGTTTCTCAAGAGGCAGGTCAGGTGGTCTGATATTCCCATCTCTCTCAGAATTTTCCACAGTTTATTGTGATCCACACAGTCGAAGGCTTTGGCATAGTCAATAAAGAAGAAATAGATGTTTTTCTGGAACTCTCTTGCTTTTTCCATGATCCAGTGGATGTTGGCAATTTGATCTCTGGTTCCTCTGCCTTTTCTAAAACCAGCTTGAACATCTGGAAGTTCACGGTTCATGTATTGCTGAAGCCTGGCTTGGAGAATTTTGAGCATTTCTTTACTAGCATGTGAGATGAGTGCAATGTGTGGTAGTTTGTACATTCTTTGGCATTGCCTTTCTTTGGGATTGGAATGAAAACTGACCATATATATGCACTAATTCCACATATATGCATTAATATACGATATTTGTTTTTCCCTTTCTGACTTCACTCTGAAGTACAGTCTCTAGGTCCATCCACATCTCTATAAATGACCCAATTCCATTCTTTTTTACGGCTGAGTAATATTCCATTGTATATCTGTACCACATCTTCTTTATCCATTTCTCTGTTGATGGGCATTTAGGTTGCTTCCATGCCCTGGCTGTTGTAAATAGTGTTGCAATGAATATTGTGGTACATGTGTCTTTTGGAATTATGGTTTTGTTTGGGTATATGTCCAGAAGTGGGATTGCTGGGTCATATGGTAGATTTATTCCTAGTATTTTGAGAAATTTCTCTACTGTTCTCCATAGTGGCTCTATCAATCTACAATCTCATCAACAATGCAAGAGGGGTCCCCTTTCTCCACACCCTCTGTGACATTTATCATTTACAAATTTTGCAATGACGGCCAATCTGATTGGTATGAGGTCATACCTCATTGTAGTTTTGATTTGTATTTCTCTAATATTTAGTGATGTTGAGCACCTTTTCATGTGCCTCTTGAGCATATGTATATCTTCTTTGGATAAATATCTGTCTGCTTAGGACTTCTGCCCCCAGCTGTTTTTTTTTTTAGGTTGTTTGTATTTTTTATATTGAGTTGTATGAGTTGCTTTAATGGGAACATGTGTACACCCATGGCGGATTCATGTTGATGTATGGCAAAACCACTACAGTATTGTAAAGTAAAATTTAAAAAAAAATTAGGTCCCATCTGCTTATTTTTGTTTTTATTTTCATTTCTCTAGGAGGTGGATCAAAAAGGATCTTGCTGCAATTTGTGGCAAAGAGTAGTCTGCCTATGATTTTCTCTAAGAGTTGTATAGTCTGGCCTTACCTTCAGGTCTTTAATCCATCTTGAGTTTATTTTTATGTATTTTTTATTTTTATTACTTTATTTATTTATTTATTGTATCATTATTTATGTAGTTTATTTTTAGGAAGTGTTCTAATTTCATTATTTTTTCATGTAGCTATCCTGTTTTCTCAGCATGACATATTGAAGAGGCTGTCTATTCTCCATTCTACCTTCTTGCCTCCTTTGTCAAAGGCAACCACAGGTGTGTGGGTTTATATCTTGGCTTTATATCCAGTTCTGTTGACCTAAAAAGTAATTTCTAACATCACATTTCTGCTTCTTAGCTAAAATGAGGAAGTCATTCCAGATGATCTATAAAGGGATGTTCGAATGCTAAGTTTATTTGATCATCTATTGTGTGAATCTATGCTTCTGTTACCTTCTTCTTTAGTATACTATTGCACTGAAGTTTCCCAAATATTTTTTTAAGCATTAACAAATGACCATAATTGCAACAGGAGAAATTATTCTAGATTTACAGAGTAGGTGACTGCAAGCTAGTAAGCAACCGGCTATAATATCTTGGTCAAATTCTAAACAAAGAATTACAATTTTTGTGTTGATTTTATGATTGTAGAATTATATAGCAAATGTTTGTAAAGATTTCAATAAAATTTTCAGGCTAGACAGAAATGATACAAGTAGAATGGTTGCTGAAATTTCTACACAAATCTCCTACTAGAAAAATGAACTTAACAACTATTCATGCCCAAAAATACCTTCACAGAAGCTCAGGATTCCATGTGATAGTACCTGGGTCAAGGAAGTACTATATTTTGAAGAGATTTTAAAAGATACACAATGGATAGCCTCAAACTTTTTAAAGCAGGAAATAAAACTTTATCCTGAGAAGATAGGTTTCCAGGGAAATACTTAGGAAAATGAAGATGCCACAGCAAAAAAAACAAGAGAGCAAAGGCAAGAGTCACAAGATAGGAAAAAAGTAATGGACTGCTTAACACAGCTCAATTCAATTACAATCTTGTTTTTAAAATGTATGTAGATATCAAATGAATGTTTGTTAGTTTTTTAAAAGACCAAATGGTATTTTAAAACTTAAAGAAAATAGACAATTGCCTTATTTTCTCCACCCTGTCCCATTCCCCATGTTAAATTTTAGAATAATGAACTATTTTTAGATGACATACTTAAAGTGTTCTTGATGTTTTTTTTTTAAAAGAAAAACACAAAAATCTGTTTTTTAAATACGATTTCTTCCTGTAGAAGAGAAGGATCTAACTTTTATGTATTAAATACAATACCGCTTGATCCATCACATCTATATACATACTTCTCATCTTCCACCTAATAATGTAGTTATTTTTCTAATATTATTGACTGTGTAAATCATTATTATAAATTTTCTGAGCAGCAGAGCCAAGAAATAAACAATGAGTGCTTTCTTTCCAGTGGAATTTATGTTTTCCTGGTGATAATTGCATCCTTAAATCCTCTGTCCTCCTGGTCCAATATTAACTGGTTTTTGTTTTTTTCCCCTTGACTTGTGACATAATTCTTACTGTGAAACTTCCCTTCTGCTGTTCCTGGAAATTCCCTATGCCTCTCATTTGTTGTATTAGCTATTTCCTTAATTCCCTGTCTTCTTTTACTTCCTTGTTTCAGTAAAATTTATATTCTGAGATTTCTTGGGCTCCTTAAAAAACAGTAAAAGAGAAGTAAAATTTAGTACTGTGTGTATATTAAAATGTCTATATCCTCTTTCTAATTTTTGGACATTTTTGAAGAGATTATTTGACTTGTAAATCCCCAGTGCTGCTGTCTGTTGTCTCTTTGATTTGTATGTGACATTACTCTCAAGCCCGCCAGAGGTTTTTAAGAATTTCTCTTTATTCTTGGTACCTGTGATGGGAAAACAGGCAGCTAGGTCATAGCCTGTGGCCCTTTATATCCACTCCGCTGTAGATGGGTGACTTTCTGCACTCTGGGGGTTTAATGTCCTTTGATTCTGGAAAATATTCATCATTCTACCCTATCTCCGCTTTATCTGGCTGTGTTTTCCCTGGAAACCCCACTGTGTGGTTGTTGGCTCTATCCTATAGCTAGCTGCTCTAATGCTGCTCCCGTGGCTCCTCTGTACTCAGGTATTCCAAACGCTTGCTCCACTGTGTTACTTCTATTATCACGGTTTTCTTTTTTCAGATTGCTGCCTTTTATTTATGTGGATTTTAGGATTTCATGGTTTTCTTTTTAAAGTGATTCTTTCCTATTTATTTTTTAAAATTATGATTAGAATTTTTACATGTAATTTTTAGATTAATTTTTAACTTTTTGGCTGTGCTGGGTCTTCATTTCTGCGCAGGCTTTTCTCCAGTTGTGGTGAGTGCGGACTACTCTCTCTTTGTGGCCGGTTCTTTTGTTGCGCGCATAGGCTCCAGGTGCGTGCGGTTCAGTAGTTAGGGCTCCCAGGCTCTAGAGCACAGGCTTGGGAGTTGTGATGCACAGGCATAGTTGCTCCACGGCACGTGGTTATCTTCCTGGACCAGGGATTGAATCATGTCTTCTGCGTTGGCTGGAGGATTCTTTACCACTGAGCCACCAGGAAAGCCCCATGGTGTTTTGTTTTACTAGTTTCATGACACAAAATTGTCTCTTAGCTGTAATCACAAAAATATTTTGTGTTTTTTATTCCCTTGTCTTGTATTCAACCTTATTGTTTACTGTATTTTTTCATGCAAGTCAGAAGTATTCCTCAAATGTCTAGTGATTATCCATTTATATTTAAGATTGAGGCAAAATGAATACAGATTTCATTCTAGAGTTGCACTGTCCAATATGGTAGCCACTAGCCCCAAGTGACTATTGAGAACTTGAAACATAGTTAATCCAGATTGAAATGTGTTCTAAGAGTAAAGTAAAAACCAGACTTTTAACACTTTGTGCCCCTGCAAAAAAAATCTCATTCATAATTTATGTTGATTTAAATGATAGTATTTATGATGTTGTCAGTTCAGTTCAGTTCAGTCCCTCAGTCGTGTCCCACTCTTTGCGACCCCATGAATCGCAGCACGCCAGGCCTCCCTGTCCATCACCAACTCCCGGAGATCACTCAGACTCGCGTCCATCAAGTCCGTGATGCCATCCAGCCATCTCATCCTCTGTTGTCCCCTGTTCTTCTGCCCCCAGTCCCTCCCAAAATCAAAGTCTTTTCCAATGAGTCAACTCTTCGCATGAGGTGGCCAAAGTACTGGAGCTTCAGCTTTAGCATCATTCCTTCCAAAGAAATCCCAGGGTTGATCTCCTTCAGAACGGACTGGTTGGATCTCCTTGCAGTCCAAGGAACTCTCAAGAGTCTTCTCCAACACCACAGTTCAAAAGCATCAATTCTTCAGCGCTCAGCCTTCTTCACAGTCCAACTCTCACATCCATACATGACTACTGGAAAAACCATAGCCTTGACTAGACGGACCTTAGTTGGCAAAGTAATGTCTCTGCTTTTGAATATGCTATCTAGGTTGCTCATAACTTTTCTTCCAAGGAATATGATGTTGTAGTAAGTAATATATAATATTAAAAGTAATATTGCCTATTTACTTACATTTTCAGTGTGGCTACTGGATATTTTAAAGGGATATTTAGCATGAGGCTTCTGTCATACTTGCACCAGACAGTACTACTCTGGATTGAGCAGAAGGTCCTGACCATTTCACTGTGCTCCCTGACCTCCTCCCCACTTCAGCTAATAAGTAGTGTCAAGTGTTTTCTCTTGTGCCAGTTTCCTTAGAAAGGAATCCTATAATATTTTGCTTGATAGAGTTCTGGAATTGGTAGGGGAAGAGAAATCAGTGTGTGGGCTTAAACTTATTTAGACATGGATCTCCCTCATACCCCTAGCTGGGCTTCCTTGTCTTAGGTCCAGAAATCTCTTACTCCATGTCTCAAAAGAGGAAACACCCGATCTTCTGACAGATGAGGAGGAAGGAGAGCGAGCAGGCTGTGTAAAGTATATGGAGAGAAGATTTAGGTTTAGGACTTCCTGAGATATTCAATCAAGTTAAGACTCTGCTTTCCATGTACCCCATGGTCCTATGTGGACTTATACAGTAGATTCTTTTTGCTTCTGCTCTAGGTGTACATGTTTAGAATCTGACATGCAGGATGTTTGAACAATTACCATTAGTCCATTATGCTTTCTATATGTTGACTGGTTTCTTGTCTTCACTCATCTAAATCTTTGAGCTGAACATGTGTGTTCCTATTTTTATAAATTCTACCTACAACTTTCATTTTAATGAGATTCCAGATGTAAGTGAAAATGTATTCCACCTGCCATGTTTAACCAGAGGTCATAATTTTAAATCTTAATATCTTGTTATTCCCTTCTATATTTCTTGTCAGGTTATATTCAGGTACTTAAGTCTCCTATAACCTGCTCTAATATGTCCATCTCTCTGTAGATAGGAACCTTTATGGCAAGCCAGGTTTAGCTTGTGCACATGCCTTTTTCCAACCATACCAATTACATTTCTAAATGATTTACGTGATTTATCTAATTTTATTTTCCACGAATCCCACTTCCTTCTACTTTTTTACATTTAACTCATCTTCTAGGGAAGATTAAGGATGTCAGAGTTCTATGAACATATTCTTAGAAATTCAGTCCCCACTGATCTCTTTCTTAGCTAAACTTCTATCATGTGTGTGTTTCCCACAATTTTTAGTTTTTTATACTATGATAAATTATACTGTGAGGTATTAATCCACATGGTTTTATTCTGCCCACTTCATTCTCTTTTCTAACTGCAAGATATGAAGCTGCAAATTGAGGGAGAATTTTTAGTGGATACAAGGAACTGACATTTGGTTACTATTCAGTCTTACTAAAGACTAGGAAAATAGTTGTGCCCTAAGCATGGATAACGGAGAAGGCAATGGCACCCCACTCCAGTACTCTTGCCTGGAAAATCCCATGGACGGAGGAGCCTGATAGGCTGCAGTCCATGGGGTCACTGAGGTTCGGACATGACTGAGAGACTTCACTTTCACTTTTCACTTTCATGCATTGGAGAAGGAAATGGCAACCCACTCCAGTGTTCTTGCCTGGAGAATCCCAGGGACGGCAGAGCCTGGTGGGCTACTATCTCTGGGGTCGCACAGAGTCGGACACGACTGAAGTGACTTAGCAGCAGCAAGCATGGATAAAAGGGAAACACAGACTTTAGACATGACCAAATCCCAGAGAGCTGCTGTGAGCCGTTCTGCAGCAGACGCACTCCTAAAGGCAAGTTTTCTTCTCCCTTTCAACTCTCAAGATGGAGGACCTCAGAACACAGGTGTTACCAGAGAGAACAAGCCTCGGAAAACACTGCCTCAGAGACTACGGCAGTGCAGTGTCCGGGGCTGTGCGTGGTACATAGGCTGCTGTTTAGAAGCAGATTCATGGAGCCCCTTGGACCCTGACACTGAGCTCAAGGCCCCTGAAGGTTATGCAAGTTAGTTGAGAAAAAGAAAGGTACCACCTGCAAAGTGCTCAAGGCCAGAACAAGGGAAAGTGATAGCCACAAATTTAGAGGGTGTGCTCTGTGTTCTCATCTCCTTCTCTGAAAATAGCCTGTACTGAGGAAAATGTAACAGGAGTTTTAAAGTTGAAATGACTGAGGGACAGCAAAAATGAAATTTCTTAAAAAGTGACTAAATATGCTGTATCAGACAGAATGGAGGTTTGAGATAAAACGAAATTTAGTGCAACAAAATTTTGTTTTTGCACACCTGAGTGTGATTGTAAAACTCATTTCCATTTCAGTAATATACAGTATACAGCCATTCCCAAAGTTTCTTTCTCACAAAAAACAAACGACAAAGAAAACCTTTTCCAGGTAACCATGATTATTTTTCTTTGTTTTAGATTAATTTTATATTTCACATTCCCTTTGTCAGGTTAAACAGTTTTGTTTCCCAGAGTGATAGAAACTTGGACTTAATTTTTATTTTGAACTTTGATTTTGAAAGCTTAACATGTAATATTTTCTCCCTTTAAAGAATTATACCCATCTAGGGGACAGGAGATGGTCTTGATTTTGAGTTGATTGTATATACATACACATGTATATGCAATTTAAGCAAATAATTGTATTATCAAGATGGTATGATAGCCCAATACTTAAAAATGGCTGTTTTAGAGAAGAGCTAGAATTTGGGAAGCTGATGGTTATTTCCTAATATTTATTATTTGACAAGTAAAGTTCCCCCCATATTCTGATCTACTTTTCTTGGAGCATTCTCTTACTTGCAGACAAAAGTGTCCTAAGTTATACAACCATAGCTTGGCATTCTTTGACCCTGAGCAGTTTACTTGACCTCTCAGTCCTTTTGCCTCTCAGTCCTTTGGTACTTTTCAGTTCAGTTCAGTCACTCAGTCATGTCTGACTCTTTGAGACCCCATGGACTGCACGGTACTTGTAATGTCAGGAAACCAACAATTCTTACTTCAAATTATGGTTATGAAGATTAATTTAGATAATACATATAGAGTCCTTAGAAAGGTGTTTGCCTGTAGTAAGTGCCCTCGATGTTAGCCATTTGTATTACATGACATACTTTGGGCTTCTCAAAAAAATGTGCTTCTGATAAGTTTTATTGCCGGGGTCCAGCCCCGGTGGATCCAGGGTAATTCGAAGGTGGGGATGGAATCGGCGTCCTGGAAAAAACTTATTTAATTACAGATATATAGAGAGATTAGAAACAGATAGTGTAGTAGGAGAATTAGTGGAGAAAAGAGGCTGAATAACTGGTTTACATGGAATACCAATCACCACCTACGTAGGCCACAGGCGTCTTTCCATTCTCCTGAAGGACAGGAGGCACTGAGGCCTCCCCGGTCCGATCTCAGAAGTTCAGGCAGAATTAGCAGGCTTGGTGAATACCCACATTTCAGATGGGAATTCAGCCAGGAAAGCAGGGAGCAAGAAAGAAACAACATGGGGGAATCAGTCTTTCCAGAATTTGATCCGATTTCTTTATTTTTCAGGTTTGTTTATATACCTTTTTGTTATACATAGGGATGAATACAGAGTCACACGGGGGTCAGCAGACCTGACCCTTGTCACAATCAGGTGCTTCATATAAAATTATACAAAGGTCTTATGAGTTTCATCATCTGGCCATGAGGTCTGCTGACATTTTATGGCCCTTTCTGATACCAGTCAGTTAACCAGAAAACTTATTTTTCCAGGGGTGATTTTTTCTTAAATCAGGTGCCACCCTCCAAATAAAGTTGCATTCCTATAGGGTGAGGGTGTAGTGAGTTATAATCAAGAAAGGAATTTACTTAACCTAAGGTTTAACATGATTCATCTTAAAGGTTAATACTTATTTCTCCTATATGCTAGTTATATTCATTATAAGGGCAGGAATATGGAGATATAGCAGCAAATATTGGCTCAACAAATGTAAACCCTTCACTAATGTTCCCCTTAAGATCTATTTTGTCTTAAGATAAAGTTACATTTTTGCATAGCAAGGACACAGTGATTTATAACAAAGTACAGTGGTCTATTACAAAAGAGAAAATTCATCAACTCAAAAAGTCTAGTATTGCTAACATCAAAAAACTACTATATTTCCTTTTCTATATTCCAAATACATTGATTAATATATTCCCAGGTGCCTAAGGATATGGAAGCCTGCTGGCAATCATTGACTCATCAATGAAAAAAGCCCTATGCTAATACTCCAAACTCTTTGTGCTGTTTATGGTTGAGAGGTTGTCACACAAGCTAGTCTGTCAGCAGAGAGGTTTGACCTGAGACATCCTTGTCACACCCAGGGCAGGGAATTAGCAGTAATTATTGGCACGACAAATGAAGAAAAATCCCTTCACCAATATAATTCCTAATCAACCCAATAATACTATACTAATGATCTTCTAACTTCTCAAAAGAGTCTGTATTTAGAAAGTTTTAAAACATCCCGTGCCTCTCACAGTTGGGAGGCTGTAAACAATCACATGCGGCCGGACGAGCCTGATCAGGCAGGCCAGAGAACCTCCAGAGTTCGTAAGTTGAAACACTCTTGTCACGCCCAGGAATTTTTATTAACTTGGAGCTGCAAGTTAACTCCTTCTCCGAGAGAAATGTTTATGGGGGAGAGCTCCCTGTAAAGTACTCTGGTTTTGGGGGTAGATGCTGGGGAACAGGGTGTATCCTGAGGCTTGATCACACCTTTGCGTATGCCAAGCTTCCTTCCTCATGACCTTTGCCACGGGCGGAGTTCCTCACGCTGGCTCCCAACATTTTATCATTTCACATATTAAACACCAAGTGGTTTTCCAAGGAATAAAACATGGTGATGTGATTATTTTAAAAGTTAGTCAACACACAACAAGAATTTGTCCACTGCCCTCCATAAGATTCTAGAGATCAGTTCAGTTCAGTTCAGTCGCTCAGTCGTGTCCGACTCTTTGCGACCCCATGAATCGCAGCACGCCAAGTTCAATGACTTTTAAAAGCACTCACCGTATGTATACATATATCCCCTCTTTTTTTTGATATCCTTCCCATTTAGGTCACCACAGAAAACTGAGTATAGAGTTCCCTGTGCTGTACAGTAGGGCCTCATTACTTATCTATTTTATACATGATATTTGGAGCTCCTTTCTATCTGCTAGATTGGATGCTGCCAGATTTAAAATGATTTTTGCTCAAATAAGCTCAATATTTAAAAAATATAAAAGTACTCATCAAAAATAGCTTTGGTTACAGATAGTCTAAAGGAGGACAGGACATTAGACACCATTTAGGTGGTATTTTCAATTAGACCTAAATAATTATTTGGCCTGTAATCCCATTTTACAAGGTTTCCCATATACCTGAATGTTTATTCGTGGTTTTAAACATGGAAGCTCTGTGAATTTCAGGGCAAGAAGAGTCCAATCCCTGTCTCCAAGGACTTTGGGAGTTACCTATTGGATAGAGGAGAGCAAGACTCTGCTTTTTAATTTTATTTTTTCAACACCAAAAACATTTTGTAATGGGGTATAGCCAATTAACAATGTTGTGAAATTTCAGGTGAGCAGTGAAGGGACTCGGCCATATATATACATGTATCCATTCTCCCTGGAGAAGGAAATGGCAACCCACTCCAGTGTTTTTACCTGGAGAATCCCATGGATAGAGGAGCCTGACAGGCTACAGTCCATGGGGTCACAAAGAGTCAAACACGACTGAATGACTGAGCACATCCATTCTTCGCCAAACCCCACTCCCATCCAGGCTAGCATATAACATTGAACACAAGCTTCATGCGCTATGCAATAGGTTTTTGTTGGTTATCCATTTTAAACACAGCAGTGTGTACATGACCTTCCCAAAGTCCTTAGCTATCCCTTCCCCCCAGCAACTGCAAATTCGTTTTCTAAGTCTGTGAAGAATCTGCTTCTTATTACCTAAATTCAGTTGAGCAACAGAGAAGAGGGAAGGAGTCCAGGACACACTGCCAGACAGAGGCCAGAGGGAGCGTTACACAGAGAAAGAACGTGCTGCCCTTGTACTGCCTCTGGGTCTGGTAAGGTTAGTACAGCTTAGAATTGAATATGATCAGAAAGCATTATAACTGGCTGGCACCAGTAGAGTAGATTTTAAAATGAAAGACCTGAGATTGTGAAGAAGAAAAACTTTTTTCACAGAGATAGAATCTTTATTACCATTATCAATGATACCAGTAATTACAACTAGTTGTTTT
This sequence comes from Capra hircus, assembly GCF_001704415.2. Lineage (NCBI taxonomy): Eukaryota > Metazoa > Chordata > Mammalia > Artiodactyla > Bovidae > Capra > Capra hircus. Next base: position 79,841,343 of record NC_030811.1, read on the forward strand.
AATGAGTGCATATATTTAATCTTATTTGATCACCATGGCATTACAAGATAAATATTGTTATCATCCTCATCTTTTAGAGGAGGAAACTGAAAAACAGAGAAGTCAAGCAACAGGTCCAAGACTATTCGGGATACTCACTATCAACCCAACCACTTGTCTCCACAATCTGCAATCTTACCCACTCACTCTCTGTCCCAAAGTTCCTCTGCAGAACCCAGACTATCAATGTGTGTCCCAGAGCACATGAAAAAAGAAAAGACCCAACCAACCCTCAAGGATCCTGTCCTGTCTGGCCAGAGCCAATTGATCAACAGACATCAAGCCAAGCAAGCTTTTACAAGAGAAACCGCCTTTGTGGACAATTGCTATATTTGGGCTTCACAAGAAGTCAATAGTTATCAACTTATTTGCTTGCCAGACCCAGAGCAGTCTGAATTCCCTTTCTTCCTGCAGCCCAAAGGACTACCCCTTTCCCCATCTCCAGTCTCTCTCTCTTTCTTTCCTGTACTCTATCCATTCATTTTTCCTGTTTACAAAGATAAAAAATACAGGTCACAAAAGGTTATGTGTGTGTGCTAAGTCACTTCACTAGTGTCTGACTCTGTGCAGCCCCATGAACTGTAGCCTGCCAGGCTCCTCTGTCCGTGGGATTCTCCGGGCAAGAGTACTGGAGTGGGTTGCCATTTTCTACTCCAGGGAATCTTTCCAACCCAGGAATTGAACCCCTGTCTCTTATGTCTCCTGCATTGACAGGCAGGTTCTTTACCACCAGTGCCACTTGGGAAGCCCTACCAAAGACTGTAAGATAATTTAAGTTGTAGGCTTAGCCTTTCAAGTCAGATATACCACCTATATACTCCCTTTTGCCTTTTCTTAGAAATTTTTACTTGTCCTTCTAATTTAATTCAGCACTTCCCCAACTGTCTTTATGAAACACTGTTTCAGTAGATGTTAATAAAGATATCCTAGGGTGACACATGGTCAAATAAGTTTGGGAAATAAGGCATACCAGGACCTTTTGTTGGAGCTGTGTTATGAGAATTGTAAGACTGAGAAATCATGAAGTAAGGTAACTGTTGAATATGACTTTTAATTTAAATATTCTGGGTCCTCTTATGTACTAGGCTCAGTTTTGTTTTTTTTTTGTATTGGAGTATGAAAAATCTTTTAAAGTGAGAGGAACAAAAGAGATGAGAGGAAAATCCATATTTCTAAAAAGTCAACTTCTATGACATAGTGCTATAATATAGACTATTCATATTTTAAGAATGCTTTATGGTAAAAATAATTGAACCAAGAAAGTTTTATTTCAAAATATTTTTCCTCTGTGCTTTCAAATGGAAATAAATTCTCCCCATGTTTATTACTTTTTAAAAATACAACTGCATTATTGTTTCTGTCTTATTATGAGTTAGCATTTATACAACCTCAGGTTTCTTATTTCCTTAGCCTTGAATATAAGTGTTTGCTTTCTCTAACCCCTAACATTCCTGGTAAGATGATATGCTTTACCTGTAGTAAGAGACTTTTTTTGTTGTTCAGTTGCAAAGTCGTGTCTGACTCTGCAACCCCATGAACTGCAGCATGCCAGGCCTTTCTGTCCTTCACTATCTACCTGAGTTTGCCCAAACTCATCTATTGAATCAGTGATGCCATCCAACCATCTTATCCTTTGTCATCCCCTTCTCCTCCTGCCCTCAATCTTTCCCAGAATCAGGGGTTTTTCCAGTGAATTGGCTCTTTGTATCAGGTGGCCAAAGTACTGGAGCTTCAGCTTTAGCATCAGTCCTTCCAACTAATATTCAGGGTTGATACCCTTTACGATTGACTAGGTTGATCTCTTTGCTGTCCAAGGGACTCTCAAGAGTCTTCTCTAACACCACAGTTTGAAAGCATCAGTTCATTGGCACTCAGCCTTCTTTATGGTCCAACTCTCACATCCATACCTGACTACTGAAAAAACCATAACTTTGACTACACGGACCTATGTTGGTAAAGCAATATTCCTGCATTTTAATACACTGTCTAGGTTTGTCACAGGTTTTTAATCCAAGGAGCAAGCATCTTTTAATTTCATGGCTGCAGTCACCATCTGGAATGATTTTGGAGTCCAATAAAATAAAATCACTGTTTCCACTTTTTCCTCATCAATTTGATGTGATGTGACCAAATGCCATGATCTTAGTTTTTAAAAAGTTGAGTTTTAAGCCAGCTTTTTCACTCACCTTTTCCACATTCATCAAGAGGCTCTTTAGTTCCTCTTCACTTTCTGCCATTAGAGTGGTATCATCTGCATATCTGAGGTTGTTGATATTCTCCTGGCAGTCTTAATTCGAGCTTGTGATTTATCCAGCCCAGCATTTCTCATGATGTACTGTGCATATATGTTAAATAAGCAGGGTGACAATATACAGCCTTGACGTACTCATTTCCCAATTTTGAACCAGTTCATTGTTCCATGTCCAGTACTAACTGTTGTTTCTTGTCCTGCATACAGGTTTCTCAGGAGGCAGGTAAGGTGGTCAGGTATTCCCATCCTTTTAAGAATTTTCCACACTTTGTTGTCATCCACACAGTCAAAGATTTTAGTCATAATGAAGCTGATTTTTTTTTTTTGAATTCCCTTACTTTTTATGTGATTCATCAGATGTTTGCAATTTGATCTCTGGTTCCTCTGCCTCTTCTAAACCCAGCTTGTACATCTGGAAGTTCTTTTTTCATACTGCTGAAGCCGAGCTTGAAGGATTTTGAGCATAATCTTGCTAGCATGTGAAAAGATGCAATTATACAGTAATTTGAACATTCTTTGGCATTGCCTTTCTTTGGAACTGGAATAAAAACTGAACTTTTCCAGTCCTGTGGTCACTGCTGAGTTCTGCAGATTTGCTGGCATATTGAGTGCAGCACTTTAATAGCATCATCCTTTAGGATTTGAAATAGTTCAGCTGGAATGCTATCACCTTCTCCAGCTTTGTTTGTAGTGATTCTTCTTAAGGCCCGCTCAGCTTCACACTCTAGGATGTATGGCTCTAGGTGAGTGACCACACCATTGTAATTATCTGGGTCATTAGAAACGTTTTTGTACAGTTCTTCTGTATATTCTTACCACCTCTTCTTAATCTCTTCTGCTTCTGTTAGGTCCTTGCTGTTTCTATCCTTTGTGCCCATCTGTTCATGAAATGTTCCCTTGGATCTGGTAAGAGACACAGAAATATACTAATACATTTTTAAAATTTATATTCCTTATGCAGCAGGAAATCTGTATCTTAAACACTTGCCCCTTGATACTTAGTCTAATATTCATTTTAAAAATCATTGAAATCCTTCCAAAGATATATATATATACACATATATATCTTATAAACTTAAATAAATTTAAATGAGCTTTCTAAAATCTATACAGGCACCAAATAGTAACATAACAAAACACTTGTAAAAGGCATCCAGTATGGTTTTCTTTTCTCAATATTAAGTAAAAATTTTTGTGCTTTGAAGCAGAATTTTTAGTTCTTGTGCAATAGAAGTTGTAACTTTTGGCAGTTTAAATAAAAATTTATTTTAAATTCTAAGGTGAAACTACATATTGTTCCCTCACAGTGCCTAGGAAAAGTAGACACTCAATTAATTTGAAATTAATTTCTTTAATCTCATATGTTTTTTGCCACGGCAGCTTTTCGTATTTTCTTCATTGGAGCCACTATCTTCTGGCAGAAACTGCCGTATCTTATGAAAGATGGAGAAATATTCTCTGCCTTTACGTTAGACAACGTGTTCTTTGTGTTAGTCGGTACTTGGTAACTGGTCTCTGACTCAAGCTTGAGGAAGAAGGTACAAGGTTAGGTTCTCTGTGAAGCTTCCCCTTCTAAAAGCTACCCTGTCTGTAGGTTTCCCATGGTACCATAAACCTTCCATTAGACCATCTATTGTATGATTTCATAATAATTTTTCTGTGTGTCTGCCATTCCATGAAGCTAGAGTTTTATTTTCATAATTTCTGGACCCAGGAATATCTGGTGGCAAGGAGGAATAGTTTCTTAAGTTAAGTAATTCTGTGAACCAATGAGTTTTTAACTATAATTTGTATATGAAAATAAATAATTCTGAAACATCAGAGTAGCATAGCACAATGCATCTGCTGAGAGATTTATACTGACACAAGGTAAGGATTTAGATAAGGGCAAAAACTGCCTTTCATGATCATGCATCCTTATGTCTTCTGACTAATCTTTGATATTACTTGTCACCTGGATGCATAAACCTAAGATGATACATTTCATACAAATGCTGGAAATCTTAGCATTTATCTAATTTTTCTAATTTTCTCTGTCAGTTGTCTCCTCTGTAGGAATGTCGGCTAACCATACCTAATTACAGAATTTTCCATAGATTTAAATAATAACATGGAAGTATTTAGCCTGACAACTGATCCATAATAATATGTCAACAAATACTTGTCCTCCCCCTTATCCTTTCCTAGAACTTTTCAAGTTGTCTTTATAAGGAGGAATAAATAGTATTGTTTTTATATTTAATAATTTTATTTAGATAATTTTAAAAGCATATTTAAAATAAAATTTAAAAAGGCAAGAACACTGGAACCAGAATAATTTAGAAAAAACTAACCTCATTCTAGTAACAGGGTACAGTATATGGGAATCAAAGAGGTATAAACTTTTCCAATTACCCAGGAAATTAATATTAAATTGACTAGCACTTCTGAAAGTATAATGACATACAAACAATATTAAAGTAATACACTAGCAAATATCAGGCCAGATCCTGGGAGAAGATATGTGAAAAGAGGTGAAATATACAAAATAAAAATAAACAAAAAGAAACATCAGGAGAAAAAGAGAGTGATATTTTAGCTGAGAGGCTTTGTTTTTTTAACTACTCTTAGGGCAATGTAAGACGAGCATTTCCTCAGATCCCTGAAACTTTATCTGTTAAATGATCAAGATTAGATGATTCTTAAAATTTTTTCACATTTTGTAATATAAAGTCATGAGCAGGAGAGAAAAAATGTGTCATACATGGAAGTGGGTAAAAGGTCTTTGAACTAAGAGTCACAGCTATTTATAACTGAGTAAATGTGGATGTCTCATGAGCCCAGAGCCTTGTGGTTGTCTACTCTAGAATCTTCATGTGTAACTGTCCCCTGTGTCTAAGCTACATCTCTAGAAGATGAGCTCCTTAAGGTAAGTGCTGCTAAACTATCCAAGCCAATTTGGGCACACACTGTTACTGGGTTATCTTGGTAAATGTTGGTAGTTTTCAATAAATAACAGTGGGGAGAGCTACAGATCTTTCTCAAAACAGGTACAAAGAAAGCCCTTGCAGTACTGGCTTCTAACAGAAGCAGGGAAGTAGCAGTTAAGTAGCAAGGTTCCCCAACCTGTTCCATGGGATTTGTGAAGTACCCACTCTCTGTCCTTTTAAGTGTCCCAGTAGTTCTTGCCTGGAAGTTTCATCAGGGGCACACACAACATGCTAACTATAGAATTCAGGTAACTATCCAATCCCAGTCAGGCCACCAGGAATGCCCTGAAATCAAGAGCTAGACAATGAACTTGGTGGGTTTTTATAGCCTGTGATATAAGGATAGTTAGCCAGTAATTTTTCTGGTCAGTTCATAAATCTCTGAAGCCATTAATTTCACCAGTGAAAACCTCTCTGTTATATTTATTGTGAAAATTTCCAGAGTTTAGGAGAAAAGACAACTAAAATACATATTTTGATTATATGCTAAGTAAACAGTTATAGAATGAATATTTTCAACTAGGTTAGCTGTCCACTTAGATTAAAAGTATTCAATACTTCATCATTGCATTTTATTTGAAAAGTTTTAAAGTACATTACACAAAATCTCACTGGAAGGATCAGGCTTTCTTCTTCTTGATGACAGGATTCTAAGAACACAGTGGACACATAACAGATTTTCATTAAGTATGTGTGTGGGTGTGTGTATGAGGATACATGTCATCAACTTTAATCCTTAGAGAATTAATGCCTTAAGTACTATCAAGAAAATCATATATTTTTATCTAATTTAGCATATACTGTAATGGCTTGATTTGCTTTTAGAATATATTTATCTTAGTTTCTTCATTCTTATGAGTTGCATATATAATAGCATAGTCACCAAACATTGCTAATCTTACATGGCAAAAGAATGTCATAACTAGCATAAACTTGAGCTTGTCCATTTTGCAAAGCCCTGCCCAAGGCTGCTATCACCTCCAGCTTTCCACAAACTAGAATATTCACTGATGCCTTGTTTCTTATCCTGAAGGCCAGTGTGCAATGTTGTTATGTGGTTCCTGTGAAGGCTATAAAGTCCTAAACAGAGACAAAGGATGAAAACAGTCAAGGGAATTGCTATAAGAAAATAAGTAGGGATATCTCTGGAGAGGGAGTTGCTTCTGTGTTCCTTTAAGCATCACAGAGTAATTGTTTCTTTTTCAAGGAAAGAACCAGGAGAAGAGAAGCTCATTTTCAAGCTAGAGAGCTTGGCAAACACAAGCTGCAGGGTTTACTTTGGTTTAGGAATCCCACTGCCTCACTGGAGTGTCAATCAAAATTCCACAGCCATTCTTGGATACTTGGAGGTGGGGCTGAGTGATGTACAGCAGTGATTTGACCCAGCACTTGAGGCAGACACAACAAGAGTCATCAGTGTTAATTTCGTTGTCCTCCAACCAGCATTCTGAAAGTGCGTTGACACTGGTGGCCTTGCACTTTTTCATCGGACTTCCAACTGGTAATTACACCTCTATTATCACTGTGAAGTTATCTAACCTAACAAAGTAGGGCTCAAAACCAGTGCCTGTAATACTAAAGTCTCTTACTTTGATCTGATTTTTGCATTGTTCTTGTCCAGTTTAAGTTGTATGTGCATTTTTCCTCTTGTCCTAATGAATAGAGTATTTGAGATAGTATAGATATTAAGGAAGCCTGTCCCAAGCTTTTAGATAAGAAATCGTGTCTAAAAGAAAACAGAAGGAGTTGGTCAGGTTTTGTAATTTTGCTATGATGTTATCAGTAATAACTAAATATTAGATAAGAGGACATTCAAAAATATTTGAAATTGTCTAAACCTTCCAACACATCTATGCTTGTATACATGCTGCAATATTGCTAGTAGAGCAATATATTAAAAGATCAAAAGCTATCTTTTATTCTAAAGAAAATACATGCCCAGGAAGACTTAAATTATAGACGGCCACTTTTACCTGAAGAGGCATTTATAATGAATATTATTGTATAGGTTTGGGACTCTCATATTAAGATTGTAAGGCAGAGCAGTTGTTCTTTTCAGTCTTGGAGAAAGAATCTATCCTCCCCCGTGGACAGGGAAGCCTGGTGTGCTGCAGCCCATAGGGGTAGCAAAGAGTCGGACATGACTTGGACACTGAACACCACCAACCAGCAGAGGTCACAGGCACTTTGTACTGGGACATTCCTGGAATGGATCTAGTCCACTAAGGGTTACTGTGACTTACTAGACAGGTGACTTTGGAATTTTATTTTATACTCAAGTTAGGGAAACTCAGTCATCATACTGTACACCTGACTTGGGCTACTGAATCTTTAATGCAATAGCTAACAGGATATAAGCAGTAACATTATAAAATTTGCCATTAAATTAAAGCCAATTTTCTCTTTGCAAATCATTGTCACAAGGTTTTTCATGGCAAGAACAAACTACATAAAATGACAACGGGAGGCAGAGAAAACCAGGTATAAGAATTAGGTAAAATTTTCTAGATTCCAAGCTTAATCATTTTATTGGTCACATGTAATCATTTCTATTAATGACATTTTATTTCAGCCTATATTATGATACAGTGTTTTGTAAGGACAGACAGCATTGGCCTAACTTAATTTTATTTCATTGTGATTATCTTAAATAGCTGGAAACTGTAAATTAAAATTGGATGCAACGGTTTGCCTCAGTGAGTACTGCGTCAAGACAGCAGACTCAAGGAAGTGTTTAACATAGAAAAGGACAGGAAATGTTAAAAGATTATTCAAGGGACAATTCACAACTTGGCTTGCATCTTAGATGGATACAATTCTAATTGACATTTTGGTAGTTAATATTGTTACATAAGTATTCCAGACAATCCATAATTAAATATTTTGAATTAAACTCACAAATAACTGCAGACTTACTTACAATTAGTATGTTACCTAAATGTAAATGATAACAAAATAAAAAAAAAAACTGAGATGCATGCTTTATAGTAATGCTACTAAACAGATATATTTAATATATATATAAAGTTAAGGACTTTATGAATGCCAGCATTATGTATATAACTTTGGAGGGTTGGATTATGTGTTGAATCTTGTTTATTCACTCAACACACATTTGTTTGCCCACAACAAACTAGGTATTGATCATTTCCCGTTCCTAATTTCATCTACTTAACACTTTGGGTAATCAATTAATTCTCTAGTATGAACATCATTATTTAATAAATTAAATCTATTAATACAGGGGACGTTGTATAAAGGTCACTGCTCTACTGGATAATTGGGGACACTTCCACTGAGATTGGTACCACAGTTTCTCAGATTTTTCCCTTAAGGATGATGAAAGATCAGTGGACTCCTAAGTATCTCAAGTCTGTGGAGTCTTAGGTTGCTTAGAAACCCGGTGACTATGGGCTTGCTATAGCAACCCAACTTATCAGTGAACGCAAAACTAACTTACCTGGCATTTTGCCAAATCTCCATATTTTTCTAGTATGAATATTCCGATCACATGACTGTTTATTATTCACACAATCAAGCTAAATAATACTACAGTTTACCAAATTTTGAAAAGAATAACTTACAATAGCTAGCAAATATAAGAAAATTAAGCTTAAGCTCACTACGTAATTTTAGTTACTTGAAATTTGTTATGTCACCTAGTTATTATCCCATTGCCTACATTTGATTATATATATGGAAGATTTGCACTAAATTAGAAGCATGGGAAAGTTAGGCTAGTACAGTGTATAATCTATGTGATAATAAAAAGGCTCTATAAATGACTTCTTTAATATTCATAAATCCATAAATTTATCCATACATTTATATGAAGTGCATTTTAATGATATTCTTATTTTACATTATAAACCCCCTTTTCACATATAAATATATTTCTTTAAAATTATTTACCACATTCTCTTTAAAATCTTAAGCCTTAAGTAATATGCTGTGTAATTTGTATACAGAAATGTATTAGAAAATTAATTTATTTGAAAAGCACATTTTTCCAATAATGGAAAAGATGGGAATGTAATCTCATTGTCAGTCTAAGTATTTGCTCTTTGTAGTATATTTTTAACTATTTGCCCCCTTTGATTTAAGGCATGTGTTGCGATTTTAATAGTGTCTTCAGTTTATCAGTTTTTTACATTGTTGTTCAGCAACAGAGATCTCTGTACCTCTTCATATGTAGGAACTGTATTTTTCTTATCTCCTGTTGATTTCAACTCTCATGTTTATCGCAGCCAATAGCACAGGTAGACCCAGCAGCCTCTCCTGAGACTAGAGTCCTATAAGGTTTTAGTTACTGTCCTTTTCTCCTGGGTTTTGGCATTTATGCATTTTGTTGATATTTAATAAGAGTTTGTCATATTAAAAATTCTCTTGAGAATAAAAGAGTCAGTGTGACTTAGGTTTTTATGGGATAAGGATGCATTTGCTGCTATTTTCAATTTTTCTTTACACTTTATTTCTACAGAATTGTGCAATTGATAAAATTTTTGACCCCTCTAGTATATCAGTTTAACTGGGTAGTGCCGATGTTAATGATGATATATCTCATCTCCCAGATGGAAACAAGTAGGATGACAAAAATTGGGCTATTTTAGTTAAATTAATTGTCATCAGAATAGAAAAGCCAGTTCTCAGGGGTCCTTGTTTAAGGGTCCAGTGATTGGGCTACCCTGGCACCCTTAACAGAGCTGCATTTGTGCAATCGGATATTTTTTAACAAAATAAGTGAACAGTCCAGTACAAATGGACTAAATAACCCAAAGGGATCAAACTATTAGCAAGGGATCACACGTTAGCTTATAAATAGATAGTAGATTGGCATGTAAAATTAGATGGTAGAGTATAATACTCAGGAGACTTAGAATTTTTGATTGGCAAAAAACCCAATACAAGGAATGATCTATATTTAATCATTATTTTTGGCCTATGATTGAATTATTTTCATAAATTTTTGAAATCTTCACTTTAATCAATATGTCTGTTCCTGCCAGTGAAGATATAAACATAATTGGCACATTTGACCATTTAAAATATTTGAGAAAAGCTTATCGTGTAGTGGTATGTTGTTTGTCCTTGTACTGCAGTTACTCAGTACATATCTGTGGAACAATAGAAGTAAGCCCTCCTTGAGAATAAATATTTTTCAGTGCGGAAGAACCTGACTGTTTAATAATTCAGATAACCAGTCCTTTTAAATTCTATGTTGTATATCTTGGAAAAGTAAATATATTCTTCTGCCAAAGTATTTAACATACCCATGTCTCTTTAATGTATGTTGTGATACTTGTAGTATAGGTTTTTCAGTATTTATTTGATGAGTATCTGAATACCTATTATGTGTAAGGAACTATTTTAAAATCTGGCATATAAAAGTAAATGTTCCCAACACAGTTCTCAGTGAATATATTATAGAGAGTTCCACTGTGACCTCTCCCTTGGAAGTCGTAAATGAGTATATAATGAACTGAGCTTTTTTGTTATACTTTGTATAAGTAGGACACTAAAGCATTCTGGAGATATAAAGATGAATAAATATAGTCACGTGGCTTTCTGTATGTGCTTAATACTAAGATCTCTGCTTGTGGCACATGGTATACAAAACCATGTTGGAGGGACCGTTTATTTCCTTTTTTTTAGGGACCTATTGATTAAATCACATTTCTTGATGATAGTTAACGAGGAGAAATTTGGTTAGATGTTTAGTTATTTAAAATGTTTGTCATCTACAGTTCACAATTTACATAGAATCTCAGGATATGAGTTTGAGTGTTTTCAACTCAAACCATTGTATTAATTCAGGGATTTAGGGTACAGCTCAACTAAAAAACTTCAGAGTTAGCACTCTGTAGGCATACTTAGATCAAACTGTTGGTTCTTTTGAACTTATTTGCTCTTGCCTGTTATTTGGGTGTTGGCTTTCACACTAGTTTCCTTGAAGTTCTAAGATGGTTCCTGGCAGCATTCGTACATGTTTCCTTATTACAAATAAATAGGAAGATGGGGAGAGATAATAGTGAAAAGATCATTCCCACCCATACTGAACAAAAGAGCAAAGCTTTTGTGAGTCCTGAGATGTATGTTTTTATAACACTGAAGTGCTTATAACGCTTTCAGTTCGGTTCAGTTCAGTCGCTCAGTCGTGTCCGACTCTGCGACCCCATGAATCACAGCACGCCAGGCCTCCCTGTCCATCACCATCTCCCGGAGTTCACTCAGACTAACGTCCGTTGAGTCAGTGATGCCATCCAGCCATCTCATCCTCTGTTGTCCCCTTCTCCTGTCCCCAATCCCTCCCAGCATCAGAGTATAATGCTTTAACTTATAACAATTAAATAGGGATTTAATAAAAAAACATTAAATAGAACATTGACATTTTTAGAGGCAATATCATGTTCAGTTCAGTCACTCAGTCATGTCCAACTCTTTGTGACCCCATGGAAATATCATGTTAGTACCATGACAATACATGTTTTATAAAACATGTATGTATGTTTCAAAAAACTTTTGAATCTTTTCTTCTGTATTCAGTGTTGTGAGTCATCTCCGAAAACAAAGTCAGTTGCTCATGGTTTCTAGAACATCAGTTACATCTAACTACATAGGATATACTAATGATATGCAGAGTACATCATGAGAACGCTGGACTGAAAGAAACACAAGCTGGAATCAAGATTGCCGGGAGAAATATCAATCACCTCAGATATGCAGATGACACCACCCTTATGGCAGAAAGTGAAGAGGAACTAAAAAGCCTCTTGATGAAAGTAAAAGAAGAGAGTAAAAAAGTTGGCTTAAAGCTCAACATTCAGAAAACGAAGACCATGTCATCCGGTCCCATCACTCCATGGGAAATAGATGGAGAAACAGTGGAAACAGTGTCAGACTTTATTTTTGGGGGCTCCAAAATCACTGCAGATGGTGATTGCAGCCATGAAATTAAAAGACACTTACTCCTTAGAAGAAAAGTTATGACCAACCTAGATAGCATATTCAAAAGCAGAGACGTTACTTTGCTGACTAAGGTCCATCTAGTCAAGGCTATGGTTTTTCCAGTAGTCATGTATGGATGTGAGAGTTGGACTGTGAAGAAGGCTGAGTGCTGAAGAATTGATGCTTTTGAACTGCGGTGTTGGAGAAGACTCTTGAGAGTCCCTTGGACTGCAAGGAGATCCAACCAGTCCATTCTGAAGGAGATCAACCCTGGGATTTCTTTGGAAGGAATGATGCTAAAGCTGAAACTCCAGTACTTTGGCCACCTCATGCGAAGAGTTGACTCACTGGAAAGGACTTTGATTTTGGGAGGGATTGGGGCAAGAGGAGAAAGGGACGACCGAGGATGAGATGGCTGGATGGCATCACGGACTCGAAGGACGCGAGTCTGAGTGAACTCCGGGAGATGGTGATGGACAGGGAGGCCTGGCGTGCTGCGATTCATGGGGTCGCAAAGAGTAGGACACAACTGAGCGACTGAACTGAATGATCTGTTAGCTAGGATAAGTTCCTGAAGAAACATTATGATCTTCCTTTCCTCTGGGAAATTCTTAAACATGTGGAAATATCCCTTAAAGGTTAGATTTAATCAAAAGGCTGAACTTAGTAATATTTAATCATTATGTTTCATCTTTAAAACTGAAGCCAGTTCCCTAAAACATATCTCAACACATATGCATTGGAATTTTTAAAAAACTATGTTGTCTATTTTCAATTTTAATCACTTGATATTGGATGAAGATTGTCTGAAAGGATGATATTTTCAATGGTGGAATAGTTTATCACGGAAAGAAAAGGTTTCCCTGTAACTAGTTTGCACCAAAACACTTACAAAGAAAATCACTACAGTATTTTTTTCCCTAACCTACGTGACATGGCAAATGAGCCAGAGAAATTTCAGTAAATAGCACAAATTTAGTTTAATCTTTTATTTTGTTTTAATCTTTATTTTGTTTCAGAGCTTAAAGAATTTAAATGTTTTCTACTATACAGGATGGTAAGGTGTGTGTGCACAATCGTGTCTGACTCTTTGCGACCCCATGGACTGTAGCCTGCCAGGCTCCTCTGTCCATGGAATTTCCCAGGCAGGAAAACTGGAGTGGGTTGCCATTTCCTACTCCAACAGGATGGTAATATGAGATTAAAAGAATAAATGGCAGAATATGGTTCAGTCATAACCAAAATATTTTTGGTAATATATGGAAATCTGTGATTGTGTACTGAACTACCACTGGAGGGTGGATGTTTTTCACAGCAAAACTACCAGTTAAGTGGGTAATGTGAACATATCAATAAAAGGTGTGAAGGGCCAAATGAATTTATGGTTTCTGGTAATTTAGGAATAGCTGTGATTTTATAATTGTAGTAAGTTAATTTGCATGCAGTTCCAAATTTACATACCTAAAACCACACTGAATTTTGAAAAACTATTAGATAAAAAATGAGATGTCAAATAAAAATCAACTAGGATAGATAAACGCAAGGTAACCAAGGAAGAAAAAAAGGAAAACAATGAAAACTGGGAAGCTTGTGGAGGAGAGAAATCTATCCTGAAACATAAAAATAGTATTGGGGGACAGGCTTCTTTATAACATGGGAAATATTTAGTGGCTTTTAATTTTGAGTTGCATGAAATGGTATGGTTTCCATGGGCTTATTTCACCTCCAAATATTACTTTAATGTAGTCCTCTTTTCTACAACCTACTGTGATTATCCAGTTTTCCCTGAGGGGTTGCAGAAAATGAGAGGAAAAACAGGCCTGCAGCAGTCTTGGAACCTGTCCAGAAAGTGTTTTTAGTCCTTGGACTACCTGAAGGACTATGCTCCAAACCTTGTACACAGACTGGAAAACAATGATAATCCCGGTGTATTCACTCTGGATAGGAATTTTCTGTGTGTCATTAACAAAAGGAATATTACAGAATACACTGAAACACACTGGGATGCCACAGGATCTTGATTAACATTTTTACCTTTATCCATGAACAGGAGGTATTGTGGAGTAGCAGAGTTTGCTTACTAAACACCACGACTGAATGTCCTGAAAGCCAGGAAAACAGTTAGAACAATCTCTGAGGCTACATGTACCAAGCAGTGCAGAACTAGCAGGGCCAGGAGAGTCATGTGAGGGTGACATTCCACAGCAATTCAGATTCCGTAACTTGCTGTTTACTTAAATTACAACCTCCTAACAAAGTGAAGTTCGGGGATCTGTTAAGAGGATGCACGATTTGAGTCCTTGGTTGCCTTTTGGAGAACACTGAGGATGACAGACACTTTCATAAAGACAAGGCTGATGTTATCTAAACCTACTTAAGAACTGGAAGATTTCTTTCTACTTAACCTAAGGTAAATTCCTTTATCCAAGCCATTGTCAACGCCCCCTAATGTGAAGCAAACTTTAATGTGGTTACTAACACGTGAGTGCTAAAATGAAGTTTAATAGGTAAGTTGAACTTCTCTTTTCCTTAAAATTTACTAAATTTTGTGCAGATACTAAAGAGAAAGTGTTACTATACTCCTGAGTAGTTGTCATTTGCTTCATTTAAGCAGCTAACCAAATGTGTCACGGAGAAACATGCAGGACAATTGCAGGGTTCTGCTAATTTAGAATTCTGAATTTTTATGAAATCTACCTTATGCATTAAATAGTACTAGTCTTCCATTTTTATTCTGTTTAGGTTTTCATGTTTATGATTTACAGAATACAGTCATGAAAATAAGATATATAGAAAGAATTTTAAAGATTTATAACATTTCCAGGAAAATATTTGCTTCCAGAAGTTTTATTACATAGATAGATATACACTCTATATTTGGGTGTGCATATATGTTACAAGAATTTGGTTTGTTTTTACAAGCTATTATATGAAGCTTTGTTCAAAATGAAAAATACAATTAGAGTAAGATGTTCCAACTTTGAGTACTTATGGATTCTTCGAAATCTTAATACATTTCAAGTTCTCCGAAGTAGTTTATTTGAGAAGTAGCACTCTAATCCAAGCTCTTTGGCCTCTTGAAAGACAGAAAACTCAGGCTTGACCACAAGCAGATCTGCTCGTTAAGTCTCTGAGAACAAATCTGGGGAAATGATGATTTGATTTGACTATGACGGCCTTCCCTAGTGGCTCAGATGGTAAAGAATCTGCCTGCATTCTGGAGACCTGGGTTGGGGAGATCCTCTGGAGAAGGGAATGGCCACCCACTTCAGTATTCTTGCCTGGAGAATCCCATGGTGGAGGAGTCTGGCAGGCTACAGTCTAGGGGTCACAAAGAGTTAGACATGACTGAGCGACTAACATTTTCACTTTAGGGTTTGATAGACTGTTTCATACTGCTGTGCCATTCGAATGCAAGGTTTGTACCAAATGTTTTTTAGAAGTGTCAGGGGAGAAGGATCAAACTTCTCCATTTCAAGCAAACGGAAAAAGAAAGGCATTAGGAATGTACTATTTTCTATGTGGTGATTTCTAAAATTATTATTATATGACATGCTTCTTAGAAAGTATTTTCTCAGCTTTAAAAAGGAATTTGATTATGCTTCCCTGTCCCTGGAAAATGTGTGTGTGCGTGTGCACGCATGTGTGTATGCATGTATATGAGTTTAACTCTTTCAGGAATCTGACACCCAAGTGTTGTATATCTCCAAATTTAACAGATCATCAGTTGGCACAGACAACAAAATTGTTAAAAAGACAGACTAGAGTATGGTTGTCTCGTTTTTAGTAAATGGAACAGAATTACTGTTCTCATTATCCATCTGATTTCTTTCCTGGTTTTAAACATTCATCATGCTCTTCAAGTTTTTTTTTTCTGCTGGTAGTTAAAAAGAGTGAAAAACATCCTTTAGCATTTTAAAGCATATCATTTTGATCAAGCCATCAACCAATGTGAATGTGTAAATTGATTCTCTAACTCTTCTTAAAATTATTTTATTTCCTTTTTAAGACCCTACAGGGACTATTTATAACATAGATGACATGTCTCAAAAGAAAACTTTGTTGTACCCTCAATTCAAAGAATTTAGTATTTCTGCCCCTTGAAATTACAAATTAATTGCTCACATAATTTTTTTCAATCTTTTTTGACATTGTTTGTTTAACTAACTAAATCCTATATTTTGTTATTGATTATTGATTTTCCCCCTACTGTTTCATAACACCAAGCTTTGAGGCCAAGCTATCCTCTTACTTGAAGACTTCTGTTGTTCCCTCCTAATTATTTCCCTTCCACTGTATGAACACAAATTGTACTGACAGCTATGCAAATCTTAACACTTTCTTAAGTTTCTTAGTATTGTTTAAATGTTGACATTTCTCCACCTCCTCAGAGAGTTAAGTCAGCTTTGCAAACAGTTCAAATAAAGCTTAGATCTGCCAACATTTTTAGGCCTGTGGAATTTACATATTTATATGGCCCTGCCCATATAAGATCTATCCAGATATAGAGAGGTGTTCTCTCTTTATACACGGCTCCTACCATGGCTTCTAGGAAACACAGGGGAAAGTTTGCATCATGAATGCAGTAGGTTTCTCAATACTTTGATCATGTGCTTTGATTCATTAGATGATGTAGCTTAAGGCTAAACTTTAATGACCCAGATATTCTGCATTATCCTTAATGTTGTCCTTTGAAATTTTCCTTTAAAAGCGGTATTAAAAACTTCCATTTTAATCTCTTAAGCTTTCACTGGCATTATCATGTCTATGTCTTATGCATGTAATAGTCTCTTTAAATTATGTATGTACGTATTTCATTCCGGTATGTGAAGCCTCACCTCATCATATAAAACAGATAGAACCTGTCATTGGTTTAATACTTCCATAATGACCAGGGCAGCATTTGGAAAAATAGATATCTATTTATGTAGCACATATAATCATGTGTGCTATACATGTACATAAATATGTGTGTGTGTAAATCTCCATGGTTAGTTATCCCAAGGATTAAAGTGATAAATCAAATTTTGCCTTATGGTTTTACACTGGTAACTAAAGTTTTAAGATACTTTACAGTGTATCTGTGCAGTATTACGTGTTATAGGTCTTCAGAATGAATTTTATTTTTTGAGTTAATTTCAAAATAATTCTGTTAACTATTAATTACAGAATACTTTCATTGTTCATTCCTTGTTTATTGTACTTAATATCATTTTCTTATATTAGGCTATTTAAAATTGTTATTCAGCTTGAACAAATGTGCTAAAAAGAATATGCAAATTAGGTATTGATCAAGAACTCATATATATATATATATATATATATATATATATATATACACATACACATTTTTCTTTCAGAAAGACTATAGACTCTTAGTCAGTCTATATGGGTTTTTATTATTATGGCACATAGTAGCTGTGTGACCTCAACTAGTTGTCTAAAAACATAGCAAGGTTGTATGATAGGTCAATAAGATAACTTATATGAGACACTTATTTCAACAACTGGCAGATAAGCCCTCAATACATGTTAACTCTGTTATTGCATCATCATCATAATTTATAGGTCTTTGCTTAACCATACAATCTAGAATTTTAATGCACATGATACTAAAATTTTTTTCATTTGCTGAAGTGTTAAAAAAAAAAGAGGGTCAATTAAAAGTTTTTATCTACTACATAGAATCTCTATAAAGCTTTACAAATCTGTCGTGTGACTTGTCAGCTTGAGGCTGTAGGTAGGTTCTGTAGTTATTCTCTTTGACAAGACAGGAAATGAGAAATATGACTGTGGGCTGCTCATTCACAAAACCTATGAATGTTATTATTATTAATAGGGCTGTGGTCAGAACTTGGGCCATGCCATGCAATTCCTCTTCTACTATGCTTCCACTGTATGCTTCTCAGATATGTTGCAATATTTATAATTACTCAATGTACTTCACTCTTCCTCTTTTACTTCACAAGCGTTATATGCCATGAATTAGCTAATCTAGAAATATATTCTAAAGGATTTTTGAAACCATAGAAATGCTAGAATAAAGTTTATTATTTTTCCTATTTTTGGAGAAAGCATTTCAAAGCATGACATAATACTTAAAAGGGAATTACTGTGAAAGTTAATGGCATAAAAATGGAAATTTTCAGTAATTTAAAAATTCAATAAAGTTTAGTCAAAAAACTTTTTTAAAAAATTGCCAAATGTCAGAAGACTGGTTATTTCCTTATTAGCTAATAAGGAAAAGATATCACAAATGTTTAAAAATATAAATGCTAATATGCTTTAGACAATTGGTGAAACTTGAAATATTTAACAATAAAATAAGTACTTATTATAAACAGAGTTTAGTATGAGCCAGTGTGACCAATGTATGAAGATGGTCCTTTTCACACATTGTTGTATACATGCATGAACAGAAATTGGGTAAAACTCCCCTTGCCAAAACAAGTACATACCTTTCACCCAGATATTTCACTTTCTGCCATTTACTAGTGTCCTAGCACAGTAAACAAAATTATATATGCACATAAATTTTTAGCATTGCTTTTGTAAGCTCAAAGAACAATTTGGTTAGCCAAAAAGTTTGTTCAGGTTTTTCCATTATGTGTGTATGTTCAGTCATGTCCAACTCTTTGCAACCCCATGGACTGTAGCCTGCCAGGCGCCTCTGTCTATGGGATTCTCCACGCAAGAACACTGGATTGGGTTGCTATTTCCTCCTCCAGGGGACCTTCCTGACACAGGGATTGAATCCGTGTCTCCGATGTCTCCTACAGTGGCAGGCAGATTCTTTACTCTGAGCCACCAGGGAAGAAAGGTGTAACAGAATGGAAAAAGAAAAATCAAAAGTTCTATTACATATGATATTGGTCATTTAAAACAAAATGGTACATTTTTAGGACTATTTTTTCCAATAATTGAGAAAGAAAAAAGAGAGTTAACACTATCAATGATATGAAAATATCTCCAAGTTCCTTGATATTAAAGAGACAAGTTGTAGAAAGTGTGATTCAGCATATGGTTTAGTCCACATGTGTATGTGTGTGTGTGTGTGTATATATGTTATAAACTTTTAAGTTTATACTTAGGAAATCAGTAAAATGATGACTGTATGCTGTGTGTTTATACTTATAAGTTTATAACATACAGAAGTACATACATATAAGTTTATATATATATATATATATGTAAGTTTAAAATTAATAAAATTCCTAGGTGGTAGTGACATACCTAACATTGGTCACTTCTGAGGAATAAAATTGATGCTTGAATGAGACTTCTCATTTTACACCTTTTTATAATATTCAATATTTTTCACTTGTCCATATTACCTTAATGAATTCCCTAAAATAAAAATTTGCTTAATAGAAAATGATCACCATTCCAATTATTTATTAAACAAATACTATATATGTCAAGAACTGCACTGAGTTCATCACATTACTACTCTCACCTTTGCAACAATTCTGAGAGGGAGCTATTTCCACTATGACTTAGAGAGGTAAGGTAGTAGCAACAAGTCACACACTCTAGGAAGGGATGAACTCCAAATTCTGAGTTAGGTCCATTTACTTCCATAGCATATGCCCTTCATCTCAAACCATTGTATATCTGTGGTATGAACAAACAGTATAATAACCTCTTATTTCTGGCCATTCTCATTTCTTTCAAAAATATTATTGTGGTTATGACAATCATGTGCATCCAGTCATTCAACTGATTACCAGCTATGAGCCTGCTCTGTGCTCCTGGGGCTTCAGCAGTGCAATAAACAGACAAGGGCCTCTCATTCCATGGAGTCAACATTCTAGCAAATGCAGAGAAAGGACCAAAATAAAAGAAAAAAAGAAGCCAAATGCTTGTCTGATGGTGCTGTGTGATCTCCAGTAATCAGAGCAGAAGGGAGAAAGGGACACTGACTTGAGGGGAAGGGAAGCGCTTCGTTGCCTCACAGTCAGGCCCCTGTCAAGTGCTGCACACAATCCACCTCAGTTAGTCCTTATTATGATCTCTCAGTTTTCTCCATTTTTTGATTAAGAAAGTAAGAATAAATTGTTAGTTAACTCCTAATCCCCAGTCAATATAGCTAGTGGTAGTACATTGCAAGTCACTGTAGTCTGTCTGATTCCAAATTCTAAGTGATCTTCCAGGTAAAAAGTTTGCAAAGCACTGTGCCTAAGCTTACTTAGCATACTGACAGTTTGAGCTTTCATTCTGCTACATCTGTTCTAGTGGACTTACAGAAGGTACGGTATATGCTCATATAAAAATATCCCTTAAAAATACTGCATATACATAATCTTTTAAAAATGAAAACCCCAACATGCATTACTGAGAAATGGGTGCAGCAGTTTTCTGCCTTGTTGTTCAAGGTGAACATTTTGCTCAAAATACAGACATATGATTGCAGCTTTTACTTGGCTCTGGGTTTCCTGTGTTTTCCTGTATCAGGAACTGTTGTGCACAGTATTAAAACAGTTAACAGCTGCCTCTGGGAATGCAAATTTGATTCTTTGGGCTGCTCATGGGAAAGTGTGACATTTTCCTCTCCAAAGACAAAGAATTTAGATGTCATTAGACTACTGATTAAATAGTAATCCAAGTAAATTCAGTGTCAGCTTAAGTATCAATTTTACAGGTATTTTTTCTGAAATATCTTACTCTAACAATGTTCATTTTTTATACAATTTAATTATCCTTTCAGTGCATTTAAGATAGGCTGTTTAAAATAGCATCTGAACTTCTGTGTGGGTGGGCTATTTCTGAACTGTCACACTGGAGGGTATTTGTGTACATGTGTACTTGTGTATATTTGTGAGAATTAAGGCTGAGAAGGAAATGTTATCAAAGCAGCTTAAATACAATAAAATAGATATTCAATATCAAAATAATTATTAAACTAGCCTTTATATTACCTTTTTATTAGTATAACAAAGATTAAAAAATGTCACAGTGATAGTGATAAGGGAATCATCTTTTTAAATTATCTAAAATCTTTAAATTATTCTTTCTAAAAAGCATAAATCATAATGAGATTACACAAGGCCATTTCTACTTTATCCTAATTAAGTGATATTTGGAAAAACAATCCCAATATAACTAAAGACTTCTATAACATTAATTTTTAAATAAATTTGTCTATAAAAATATCCTGGAAAAAGAAAGCAATGCTCAAGGTAAAATATTGCTTTGGGTTCCTTTCCAGTTGTATTGCACAGCTAGCAAATGAGAGAATACAACACATGCCTAGAAGCAATAGCACAAACAGCCCAGTGAGGACTGGTTTAAATATGATCTAATGAAGTAAATGTATTTCTGCCTGTTATTGTTATGCTGTTGTCTTTCAAGGCTGAGTTAGAGGCATTTATTCATCTGGTCTGACAGATAACAGTTTAACCTGAAGATTTTTATTTTCCCTGTAGGATTCTGAGAATTTCTTTCTAAGAATGGGATTTTAACATGCGGGTCTTTTCTCCCCAAAAGCGTAAGGTCTTCTTTTTTGATGAAATTTTAAAATAATGCCTTTCTTTTAAAAGTAACTTCATTATATACTTTTACTATTTAGGATGGCTTTTGATATGAAATTTTATTTAAATATTATTTAAAATTATCTTTTTATCTAAAGAGATCTAAGAGAAATATAACTTCTTGGTTTTCATAGAGGATTTTGCTCTGCTCATGAAATTTCTGTCAGACTATCAGAAAATAATAAATAGTGAAGAGCTTCCAGTTAGAACAGTAGGCTATTTCCTTTTGTAAAGTCTTTTTGTCATCCCTGTTGATTGACGAAGTCCAACTGTTTTTAAAATCATTAGACTTGACACACTTTGAATAAATGAAGCATAGAAAGTACATTTTATTTAAACTTCGTGAAGTAGGTTTTTCAAGCAGGAAAGTGAAAGAAGCAGGTAATTCTTCCCAATTTACATTTTCCACCCCCAGGCCCGGTTTATCATCTGGAATAATGACTGTATATGAAAGGCCGCTCAGCAAGCTAGCTCCTTTTGTCTCTCTGGCCTCTGACTTACTTGGATGGGAAAATGGCCAACAGAAGGAAAAAAAAAAAGACAGCAGAGGATCTCAGATATAGGTAATAGGTCTGCACTACAATATAAAAACAGTCCCTCAAGACCTATCACACCCCTCCCACACACTCTAAGTGGGAAGTGTGGGGTTTCCTTTTTTTTTTTCAAACTCCTTTTGGAACAAACACTCATTGGGATCTGACTGACGTTGCCTTTCTCTCTTTTTTTTTTAAAGTATATTTAAACTCACACACTTTTTATAATGAGGATTTCAGTGTAGGGTTTTCTGCAGGATACCATTTGGTCCTACTAAGAACTGACTGTTCAAATGTTGGAACATTTGATCAGAAAATACTTCTTAGTCTTTTTAAAGGTAAGTCATACTGATTTTTTTAAAAATTTCTATCTCATAAATGACAGGAGATGACACTATTATATACACACCCTTAAAATTATAGAACAGCAGCAGTAAGCAGGAACTGTTTTCTGAAATCATTAGGCTTTTCCTAAAAGCTAGGTTTGTGTTGTTTCCAAAGTTATCAACCTTACCTATTATGTTTAAGAAATATTAAAACTTTGTCTAATAATCAGTGTCATGCTTCTTGGTGTTTAAAACCTTATGTTTATGCATAAACAGTTTTTTTAAAATGATGTACTATCCAATTTTGTTACTTTAGAACTTCTATTGTCTTCTCAGGGTATTTGTGCATGGTTTTAAATTATGAATGAAAATCAACATGAATAAAAATCAGTTTAGTAGGATTAGTTCTTAAAAGTCACTTGACACTCTTATGCCAACATGCTTTCTAATATACAGTTCTTCAGTGCTTATTATTTTAGAGAGTCTTTGGTTTATTTAATCTTCTATTTTTTAATGTCACAATTTTTTGGTGAACCTGACTTTGTCTACATGAACAGCAGTGTATATTTTGGATATATTCCTCTTCAGCATTTAAAAAAAATTCATTCTCACTGAATTTTACTTGCTGCTGGGAATGGTAAATTATATTAATTCCAAATCATTTTGATTTATATAACTGTATAAATTATATAAAACTTGGTAATAGAATTTTTTAAAAATTGAAGTTTTTGTGATTTTAGGAAACTTATTACAAATAGCAGCAAATTATTTTCTTGAATGACAATACTAATAAATGACAAATCCTTCTGGAGAAATTAAAAGCTATAAATTAATTATAGTAAGTGAACTCATACATAACTGTAAATGGCATAAATTCACTACAGTAAATTTCAAACAGTTTCTAGAATTGTCAAGTAACATATTGAAAAATGTTTTTAAAATCTTTGCATGTACTTCAGTTCTTTAGTGTGTAGTTTTAAATTAGTTAAAAACAAAGTGCTCTTAATATTCAGTCAAAAAATAACCAAAATAATATTTTTCAAAAATTTTGTTATATAGAAGAGTCCAGTGGTCCACTGGATTTCATGAGAGAAAAAAAAATACACAGAAATTTGTTTCATTTACCAGAATCATTACAAGAACAGAACAATAAATTTAATACACAAACATCAGATAGAAGTTAAACTGAGAGGAATAAAACTATACTTAGAGAGGTACTGGACAGAATGCACTGAAAATTTTGGAATTTATCTTGGGAGTAATAGTTGCTACACTATAGGCAAAAAATCTTGTGGATTCTTTCTTCCTGAAGGAACTGATTCTATAACTATTTTCTGATTTAATTACAAGGCATTTTTTAATTCAGTGGCCCAAGTCATGGTTGAAAGTTTTGAGAAATTATTCTAACCTAGGAGTTGATTTTTCATTTGCATAATATTCTAAACCCCTGTATACCTAAGAATAAGCCATCTCATCAGATTTTATTGTAATCTAAGAGTTTTGGAAATGATCATTTATTATTTATGAAAAAGACACATTTACTAGAATTTTAAAAAATACTTGGCCAATTCACAATAATATTTTACTGTTGTTACAGTTCAATATATTTCATAATATTGCAAATAAAATAACAGGTGCTATGATAGGAAATTTTATTCCTTCTCACTGAATTTTACTTGACGTTTATAACCATATATAAGATTCTGATGCTGGGAGGGATTGGGGGCAGGAGGAGAAGGGGACAACAGAGGATGAGACGGCTGGATGGCATCACGGACTCGATGCACGTGAGTCTGAGTGAACTCTGGGAGATGGTGATGGACAGGGAGGCCTGGCATGCTGTGATTCATGGGGTCGCAAAGAGTCAGACATGACTGAGCAACTGAACTGAACTGAATGATGTATATATACCCATTTGAGAGAAAACTGAGCCACAGAGAAACTATGTTAGCCTGCAAAGCAAACCTAAATTACTTGAATTCAAAGCCCAGAATAATAACTATTGAAAATCTTATAGTATCTTCCCATTCATAGGAAGAGTTGGGTTGGGGAAAAAGAAACAATAGTGTTTCTATCAGGATTCAAAAATCAAGAATGGTTCTAGATAATTCCATTTAAACTGATAAGACTCTGAGAGAATCATTTCAAATCTATAGTAATCTCTATAATCAAGTACTCTAAAACCTACTCCAAAAGATTGGTGTGTTTCTAGAAGAACATTTAATGTGATAATGAAGTCAATGTAATTATTGTTTTAATTATTTTAAGATTACCACAAAAATAAAAGTTGTTATATTTGAAAGGCATAATTTAGTGAAGTGTGTTATATTATGATATCTATACATTTTTTCTATTGTATATATTTACCTCCATATATTCTGATAGGATGGAAATGCCCATATACATTAAAAAAGATTATGGTAACTTCAATAAGAGAAGATGATGAGGATTTCTGAATCTAATTTAAACATTTACCACAGAGCCCTAGGGTTCTGCGGGGATGACTCAGAGCCCAAATGAGATGTGACTAGAAGGGGAAAGGGCCACAGTTGCTGCCCACTTTGATCAGAATAGATATTCTTTTAACTACCTTCAAATGTTGGGGTTGCATGTAAAATAAGTACTAATCTAGTGACCTTATGTATTCACTTGATGAAACACAACCAGATTTAAATAACTGATTTAACCAGCTTGATATGAATCTGCATCTTACTCATGTCTAGGGAATCATGGCTTTGAAAACACACCTAGGTATCATGTAAGGTAAGAGTGTGAAAAGGAAGTTAATTTGGAAAGCTAATTTTCATATTCAACCTGTTGTTGAATTAATCGCCCCCAAACTCCAAACCTGGGTTTTGTGGGCAAATACTGTATTTAGTGAGGAAAAGGCCGTGTGTTAAAAGAATTACTTGTGTGTCCAGTAGAAAACAGAGATGTGATCTGGTTTCCTGTTCTGAAGACAAGCAGAAGGAAGGCTTGTGGATAGAATAGGAAATTTGGGATATTCACTCGTGAGTCAGAAAATGCCATCCAGGTCCTTCATTCATACGTAGCCCAAGTATGTAACATGAAACTGTTTTAAGGTTTCATAGTTCATATCCCAGGAAACCGTACCTCTTGGCCATGCCTTTTTCTGGGTGGAGTTTCCAAGGAAACACAGCTCTATACACACATGAAGATAATCACAAATTCTCTGGGAAGTTTCTCTATTATTCTGACCTACTTATGGGGACACTTCTTAAAGCTCAGTCTCAGTTCCGACCACCAGGTTTCCAACATAATGGAAAGGCATAACACTCATAAGTTCATCTAGAAACACACTGTTGACTTGACAGCAAGAAAATAAACAGCCCACACATGTAGTTACGTTCATAAACTCCACAAAAAGAGTAGGATTTACAATCTGTGAACTGACAGGACACAGTCAAGAAAGGTATGGGATTAGTGGGATCTTACAATGTCTTTATTTTCTTGTCTTTCTTCTTTTAAGTTTCAAAAATAAGTTTTCTTTCCTGATTATATGTGAATTTTTTGTTTTCTAAATTGAAGTACATTAAGCAAGCAGCTTACTCCTTGGAAGGAAAGCTATGACCAACCTAGATAGCATATTCAAAACCAGAGACATTACTTTGCCAGTAAAGGTCCATCTAGTCAAGGCTATGGTTTTTCCAGTGGTCATGTATGGATGTGAGAGTTGGACTGTGAAGAAAGCTGAGTGCCGAAGAATTGATGCTTTTGGACTGTGGTGTTGGAGAAGACTCTTGAGAGTCCCTTGGACTGCAAGGGGATCCAACCAGTCCATTCTAAAGGAGATCAGTCCTGGTTGTTCATTGGAAAGACTGATGCTAAAGCTGAAACTCTAATACTTTGGCCATCTCATGCAAAGAGTTGACTCATTGGAAAAGACTCTGATGCTGGGAGGGATTGGGGGCAAGAGGAGAAGGGAACGACAGAGGATGAGATGGCTGGGTGGCATCACTGACTTGATGGACATGGGTTTGGGTGAACTCCGGGATATGGTGATGGACAGGGAGGCCTGGCATGCTGCGGTTCATGGGGTCGCAAAGAGTCGGACATGACTGAGCAACTGAACTGAATTGGACTGAAGCAAGCAGTAAATTATTTCTAATGAAGAAATCAGGGTAAAGAATAAAATTTAACCTAAAATTAGCAAAAAAAAAATAAATTTCATTATGAAAGAATCTGTATGACTAAGCAAACCAAGTGTGCAAAACGCAAATCTTATCTGCTCTAAATAGCTACATTTGAGAGAATAGTGGAGACAAACTACACTTTATACAGCTGTTGTTGAGTACAGCATGCTGAGTAACCTGAACTTTTCTCATGTATTCAGTGCGTGTCCTATTTAATTTGTTGGTTCCTCCTTTGCTTCAGGTGAATAAAACTACAGTGGCATGTATGCTCGGTCGCTAAGTCCTGTCTGACTCTTTGCAACAACCCCATGTACTTACTGAAGGCCACTAGGCTCCTCTGTCCAATGGGACTTTTCCAGGCAAGAATATTGGAGTAGGTTGCCATTTCCTTCTCCATGGAATCTTGATGACCCTGGGATTAAATCCACACCTCCTGCATTGGCAGGCAGATTCTTTACCACTGCGCCTCCTGGGGAAGAAAAAATTACAGCTGACCCTTGGACACAAAAGGTTTGAACTTTGTCAGTGCACTTTTATGGAGTATCTTTTCAATAAATACTACAGTACAACCTGATCCCATATATGCAGTTGGTTGGATACCACAGGTAAGCTGATGGTGTAGTTATATGTGGATTTTCCACTGCCTGCATTGTCCATAACCCCTCTGTGTTCAAGGGTCAGCCTGTATTTGTAATTTTGTAGTATGAAGCATAAGTTTGAAGTATGATTATAATAACAACACTTATGGTAACAAGGCACAGAAGCATGATAAACCCAAGACCCTCAGTGGGTGCCTGAACCTAGAGAGAGCACCAAACCCCAAGTAGTTCCCCTTCATCCAAGATTTTACTTTCTACAGATTCAGTTAGTTTCAGTTGACCACTTTTGACTGTGGATAAGTGAAACCATGGAAAGCAAAGCCATTGATAAAGAAGGATTACATTTATATAAAATATCTTGCCTATTTTTAGAGGAAAAAAAACTTGCATCAAGATAACAAAATAAGCTGGGCAAAAAGTTCATAAAGTCAATCTCTTTCTGTCAAAAATATCAGTTCATGTATGCAAGAATGTGAGTCACACTACTATTTTGCTTAGACATCATCCAGACCAGTGTTATACTAGTAACTGTCTAAGCATGCAATTTAGCAGAATAAATCATTGACACTTCTGTTTTCTGATGAACCTGACTCAACAGCACTGGGCTGTGTGCACTATCTCACTTCAGTTTTAAGTTCAAAACAGACAGAGTCTAGGCAGTACCCAGGTCTGCCAATAACTTGACATCTCTGGGCGCAGGGTCCTTGGATGGTATAATAATGCACTTTCATGTTTAGAGAGGAAGGTGCTAAAGAACACAGTGGTTCATCCAGCAGATTTTTGGGGACTTTTTGCCCCTTGGGACTCTTCACTATAGTCCATGGGACTGCTTAAATAAAGGATAATGATTCTGGGAAAGGTCAGACAGATTCGCAACTAGGTGAAGGCACAGAATCTGGGAACAGACAAATAATACACACCTATATCCATTTCAGAAATAAAAGATTTGTAATTTTAAAATCATTTTATATTCCATCTGACAGAACTGCAAAGGACATTAATATTGAATAATTTTGTGGCATTTATGTAGACTATATCTTTCCAAAAGAGATGATTTGAGTTGTATTCCCGATGTTATATAAACAAAACTAGAATTTGACCCTTGGGGTTTCCTATCCAATTTTTTAATAAATTGCAATCCACAGGTTCTACAGAGATGCTCCTCAAGCATCCTAAACATGGGACAAGATAGTGCTAGGTGGGACACAGGAGACCTAGTTAGGAATCAGGGTCTCGGTGGTCCCACAAATGCTGTAATCTAAGTCACTTGGCTTGGTCTTCCATGTAAGGATTTGAGTGAAGAATCAGTCTAGCTGCTTAAATGAAAAAAATGGGGGTCTCATCTTATAATCTTACTTTACACATGAAGAAATTGAGGAACAGAGCAATTAAATAGCTTGCCCATGGTCACCTGGCAAGAAAGTGGCCAATCGCACTTTGGTTTCATCTCAAGTCTTCCACCCTTAATTACAGCAGTTTGGAACCCTGCATTTTGATGTCTACCTCAAATATAACTTACAGATGAAAACTGGGGAATGGTCTATAAGATGGGCATTCAGTAAAATAGTACTTGATAAGCTCCCCTGAATATGGCCACTTACATACAGCACAGCACACTCGAATGCTATTCACAAGTAGAAGAGAGATTCTACTTGAGAATATCTAGTCGTTATTATCAAGTTTAAATAATTTATTCCACTGTATTATGACAATCCTAGCCAAAGCCACAGGAGGGAGCATGTTATTCCTCATCCTCTGTGTTAAATCATTTCAGTCATGACCAATGTGACCCTATGGACTGTAGCCCGCCAGGCTCCTCTGTCCATGGAATTCTCCAGTCTAGAATGGAGTGGGTGGCCATTCCCTTTTCTAGGGGATCTTCCTGACCCAGGAAACTAACCTGTGTCTCTTACATCTCCTGCACTGGCAGGCGAGTTCTACCCCCAGGCAATTAATAAAGGAAGGAAAGCTATGCCAAACTTAGTGTACTGAAAAGCAAAGACATCACTTTTCTACAAAGGTCTGTATAGCCAAAGCTATGGTTTTTATATAGCAGTCATGTACAGATGTGACAGTTGAACCATAAAGAAGGCCGAATGCCAACAAATTGATGCTTTCAAACTAGGGGGCTGGAGAAGACTCTTGAGAGTCTCTTGGACTACAAGGAGATCAAACCAGCCAATCCCAAAGGAAATCAACCCTGAATATTCATTGGAAGGACTGGTTGATGCTCCAATACTTTGGCCACCTGATGTGAAGAGCTGACTAATTAGAAAAGACCCTGACGCTGGGAAAGACTGAAGGCAACAGGAGAAAGGGGTAGCAGAGGATGAGATAGTTCGATAGCATCATGGACTCAATGGATATGAATTTGAGCAGACTCCAGGAGATAGTGGAGGACAGTGGAGCCTGGCGTGCTGCAGCCCATGGGTTGCCAAGAGTTGCTAATGACTTAGCAACTAAACAACAACAACTCAACTTGCTCAGAGACATAAAATTCCACGGGAAAAGTAAACCACTTGTTTAGGCTT
Organism: Capra hircus; assembly: GCF_001704415.2. Lineage (NCBI taxonomy): Eukaryota > Metazoa > Chordata > Mammalia > Artiodactyla > Bovidae > Capra > Capra hircus. Next base: position 79,871,220 of record NC_030811.1, read on the forward strand.
GTGTGTTTTGTTTACATTGGGAAAAAACATGTGACATTAATGACTAGTCAAACTTCTTAGCCACCAGGACCTCAGTGTGAATCAGTTTGTTCATCCTGATTTACAGCGGATCATCCTAGGTATTTGGTATAAGAGAATGGAAATCCTGAAGAATGAAAAAAGTTTGTAAGATTTGCCTTTTTCCATTTTGAGGGAAAGTCTTATTCCTTTATTTTAATAACATTATTCTTAACATTTTCTTAGCTATGCAATTAATAATTTTAAAAAATTAAATGCTTACTCAAGTGGAAAGAAATACTAATAAAACCATCAGAATGGTACTGTAACCACAACCAAGCTATGGAGGGAAAAATCTGAAACCATAACGAAGTATGATTTTTACTATTATCCTTACAAGACTGACAAAAATATTGTGTGTCCCTCCAATCTGTTGCAATTTTTGTCTTCCTTGGGCAAGGGCATTCTGAATTAGGGAGTATTTGTTCACAAGCTACAAAGCACATTCTGTTAATCAATGTCAGGTCGACTCTAGTGCAGATTTCCTACTGCAATCAAAACTGCTTAAATAGTATGTTTTAGGTATTTGAATAATAAAGTCTTGTTACCATAGGATCTGCTTATTATGCTAGGAATTTTTTTCCAAAGATAAGACTAAGTGAAATACATACTGACACAATCGAGTTGATTTTAACAGAATTTTTAAGAATCAGTTTATTGTTGTTGTTTAGTCTCTAAGTGTGTCTGATTCTTTTGCAACCTCATGAACTGTAGCCCACCAGGCTCCTCTGTCCATGGGATTTCCCAGGCAAAAATACCGGAGTGGATTGCCACTTGCTTCTCCAGGGGATCGTCCCAACCCAGGGATTCAACCCACATCTCCTGTATTGGCAGCCAGATTCTTTACCACTGAGTCACCAGGGAAGCCCTATGAATCAGCTCCCTACAATGAAAGGAACACTATTGCTCTTGAATATGTTAAAATATATGTATTTGAGGCTAGTAAGGAAGCTATACCTATTACAGAATCTAGATATACTCTACCTTACATATTTTCTTCAAGTTCTGTTTACCTTTAGACGATATTAAAAGCAGTTATTAAAAAGAAGTGAAAATATTATGTAAAATATTTCAATGTTTTCAACACAGTTGATAAGAAAGAATTCAAGCATGAACTCAATATCCATGAGAATGGAAATTTCTTTTAACAGTGATTATAATTTTGGTGATATTAGAGAGTAGTGTAGTGTTAATTTTCTGACAATGTATTTCCCTAATTTACTCATGTTTTTTGTTTTAACAGATAGGCTACCAGTGATTAGAAGAACTGACTCCTTCTAAGACTCATCAGATCATTTCCTGTAAAAACTGTATCTTTCTAATTGTGAAAAAGGTAAAGAAGACATTTGTTATCGTTCTTGTTTAGAATTTAGATGGAATAGACTCCAGTCAACCCACATTCAGTTTGCATAACACCAGGTTCAGTTCAGTTCAGTCGCATCCGACTCTTTGTGACTCTGTGAACCACAGTACGCCAGGCCTCCCTGTCCATCATCAACTCCCAGAGTCTACCCAAACTCACATCCATTGAATCAGTGATGCCATCCAACCATCTCATCCTCTGTCGTCCCCTTCTCCTGCCCTCAATCTTTCCCAGCATTAGGGTCTTTTCAAATGAGCCAGCTCTTCCACATCAGGTGGCCAAAGTATTGGAGTTTCAGCTTCAGAATTAGTCCTTCCAATGAACACCCAGGACTGATCTCCTTTAGGATAGACTGGTTGGATCTCCCGGCAGTCCAAGGGACTCTAAAGAGTCTTCTCCAACACCACAGTTCAAAAGCATCAATTCTTCAGTGCTCAGCTTTCTCTATAGTCCAACTCTCACATCCATACATAACCACTGGAAAAACCATAGCCTTGACTAGATGGACCTTTGTTAACAAAGTAATGTCTCTGCTTTTGAATACGCTGTCTAGGTTGGTCATAACTTTCCTTCCAAGGAGTAAGTGTCTTTTAATTTCATGACTGCAATCACCATCTGCAGTGGTTTTGAAGTCCAAAAAATAAAGTCAGTCACTGTTTCCACTGTTTCTCAATCTATTTGCCATGAAGTGATGGGACCAAATGCCATGATTTAAGTTTTCTGAATATTGAGCTTTAAGCCAACTTTTTCACTCTCCTCTTTCACTTTCATCAAGAGGCTTTTTAGTTCTTCACTTTCTGCATAAGGGTCGTGTTATCTGCATATCTGAGGTTACTGATATTTCTCCCGGCAATCTTGATTCTAGCTTGTACTTCTTCCAGTCCAGTGTTTCTCATGATGTACTCTGCATATAAGTTAAATAAGCAGGGTGACAATATATAGCCTTGATGTACTCCTTTTCCTATTTGGAACCAGTCTGTTGTTCCCCAGGTAGTACTGTATAAATGGCTGTGTTTAGGTGGAAAAGCCAGATAGAGGGCAAAAATGTCCATAAGTGTCCCAGGCTGACAGGTAGGCAGAGGGCAAGAGTACATATGCATATTCTCCATAGATAAGATTTCAGTATGTTAATTATCCACAGAAAAAAAAAAGAGGAGGATTTTGAGGAATTGCTCTATGTGATGATATTTATTGTTTCTACCACTGGTAGGTAGTCAAATTAAAAAAAAAAAATACAAGACCTAGAAAGTTTTCAAAAAAAAAAAAAAAGTCTGTTTATACCTGGCAAAATGATTTGTTTCAGTTGCGTGTTTTCCTTGTACTTTGATCTTTTTGTACTGATATTTATGCTTCTGTTTTATGATCTCCTTCTAACGAAAGAACCAGACCTCTTGGCAACCACCTTCATCAGACCTGGGAGTTTGAAAGAAGCAGCTGCTGAACCTCAGTTTTTCCTTGAACAAGAAAAATGGGTTGCAATAGAAACTGTGGGCTCATTGCTGGTGCTGTCATTGGTGCAGTCCTGGCTGTGTTTGGAGGGATTCTAATGCCAGTTGGAGACATGCTCATTGAGAAGACAATTAAAAAGGTACAAGTGGTATCGAGAATATTTCTTTTCATCCTGATTCAGTCTACCTTGATTTGTGTTTGGTTTAGGGTTTCTGTTTTATATTTCATTATAACCAGCAATTTAACACAAAGGTGATTTTGAACAACTGAAACTCTACATGATAGAGAAACAATCAAAGTATGATGTATACTCTATATGAATGTACTGTCATCTTAAGTCTAAATATTTTAATTTCTGATAAAAACTATTATAGGTATGCACATAAGTAGAAATAATTCCATTTAATTATGTCCAAAGAGTATGCTGATATGCTTTTCATATGCTTTTGAATGAGAAATGAGTGTTATTTTGTGAGGGTACATTTATAACAGTAGTTGCACTTTGGTTACATTTGATTAAAGTAAAATTATATATAACTTAATACTGTGTTTAATATTGATTTAGGAATATTTGGTTAAACCGGTAAAATTTATTTTTGTTTGGTAAACTGTTCTGTATGTGTGTAATGTTAATAATATGATTCTTATAAACATTTCCTACCGATGAAGGTTGATAAGGGATTTTTAGAAAATACTTTCAGAAATGTTATGCAGAACATATCCCAGTATATATATATGTATATATATGTGTGTGTGCATATATATATATATATATATGTATACAAACAAGTTCACTGTAGATTAACTAAAAATAAAGTGACTTAATACATAGGCTTTGTACAACAAACTAGAATCTGTCTCTCATCCTAGTTCCTTCTAATTCAGCTTTATACGCATCAACTTTAATTGATAAAGAAAAGGAAGACTAGGGTAAGGAGATGTAGGTCTGCTGGAGCCCTAAACCAGGGGTAGCAAATTCAAATAACTTCAGGGTTTGGAGACAAGCCTTAAAAAAAGCTACCAAGAACAATATATAAACAAGACAATGACTACTGTGAAGTTAAAAGTGTGTGGCCTACTGAGAGGCATGCATGTTTATTTTTAAAATATAATGCTGGCCAAATAAACTTATCTGAGTGCTGGCCTCAGCTGTCATCCTGGTTCAGATGCCAGTGGTCTAGATGTCAGTAAGCACAATGTACAGAGGAGATCAACAAGAACTGAATCATAAAATGGGCTAGACTACCAACTCATACTGGGGTTTCTGTTCCTGTCAAGACCTTTATCTGTCTCATCCATTCACCCATGTTTGACATCCTGCTCTTACTAGGAGTTTAAATAATTACAATTATTTTTCACTAAAGCACTGCCTGACTTAATATGAAGATTTAATTTCAAATCTAGTTACCCAGGACAAGAAGTTACTATTTTCCAAAGCTTTTTTGGTTTGTTTTTGTTCAGCTAAATGCTTAGTCTGTAAATTTAAGAATTTTTCTGACTGTACTATTATAGCTATTGTCTTAGCACAACAGATTAAGAAATAGGACATTTTTGGTACAGTTTCTACACTTGTATGCTATATTTGCTTAATAACCACACAGGCACTTCTATCTTTTCTCTTGCTAACTGACAGCAAAAATGTTAACTTCATGAATTTAACTGGAAATATTATACATTAAATACCATCTCCTTCCTTGGAATTCCCAGTTTTCTTGACATTATTTTAATATAGCTCAATAGAGACAGACAGGAGATGGTGAGGTATGGAGTGTCTAACGTGTTAGAGAGAACTGCTATTGTCCTGTATTCATTCTGCTCTATAAACTCACTTCCCTTCTGTATCTGTGGAGTGAGAACAGGATAAATTTTGACACACAGACTATAACTTTTTTTTTTTAATCTTAAGAAGAGAAAAGCCACAATAATCTTCCAGTGTACAGCATCTTAGACTAAGATTCTTAGACTAAGATTTTTTTTATTCATACTTGATAATCAGTAGCGAACAGTGATCATCTATTGTTTCTTATTATTCAACAATATTATACATACAGAGTCTCTGTGTCATGAGAGGCACTAACATCTATTTTAATTTTTAATATTTATCTCTAAGTTCATATGGCTAATTTTGAGGAAATAAGAGTTTTGAGACATCAAAAATTTGTATAGAGGCTAAGAGAGAATCAATATTTATCTCAAGAAATATAAATTTTAACTGGGAAAAAGCATATTGTAAAAAAAACTAGAGACTTGTGAAACTCTGTAATTGAATTCTAAAGCATACACTATTTAGAAAGAGAACTTTCGTAGAGTATTCAATAACTTCAGGAAGAAGGTGAGACTTGAGTTGGATTTTGAAGTATAAAATTTTGATAGCCCAAAGAGAGTTCCAATAAAAGTGTCAAGGGACTGCTTAATGCCATGGAAAAAAGTTGTGGAAATGCAACTAAATATTGTGACAATAGAAGGAAAAATATTTTTTTTAATGTGTCAAAACAAAGAAATAACAGCAAAGATGATTGGAAAGATAATAACATGGGGTAAAATTTAGGAAACTTTTGAGCATCAGGCAGAAGACTATTTAAGTAGTGACATGACAGGCAATAGTAGTGTATATTTACCTGTAGTTGTTAGATATAACAGAATCTGCATTTAGAGACTGGTATCAAATATACTAAAGAAAGAAATGGCAATACTATATACTAGTAAGTTATATGCCACACATACTAATATATTATACTATATACTAAATAAATAAGGCATTTTTTAGTCCTACTAAGAGCTTCATATATACTAATTCATTTAATCTTCACAAATATCAATGAGAAGGTACTACCATCACAAGACCTTAAATCAACCTGACAACTTACCCAGCCAAAAGGAATATGAGTTAGTTTCTAAACCTAGGCAATCTTAAGGCAGAGATGAGATGATTTATACATTTTGCACTCTCTAATTCTACAATAGAAAGTGTTGGATAGTGAGGAGACCAAAAACAGGAAACGTTATGTAGGACATGACCACTATCAAGGAGAATTTAACACTCACTTTTAAACAGATCTTTGCACAGTTTGCACATAACAAAAGGCTCTCTGGTCTAGTGTGATGGAGTATGTAGGACCGATGGGTGATGCAATGCAATGGACAGAGGAACTAAATAAATAGGGGGAGAGAGGAGTAAAAGTTTCAAACTACAAGATGTCCAGTTGTGTTCTTGATAGAAATATGTATGCCTTAGAAGAATAAAGCACAGAAGTTTTATAAGTGATTTGAAAAGAACATCCATGTATATTTCAAAGGGAAGGTTCAGAGATTTGTTCATTATTATAGAGAATACAGATAAAACTAAACAATAGATATGTTTAAGGAGAGTTTGAATATAGAGACAAAAGAGCAGAGAAATTACTACGGGATTTGTGCATTCAGAGGTAAGTAGGAAGACAACAGAAAACAGAAAAATTATTTTATATGAAGCAATGAAAACAATAGACTGTAATTTTTTTTAGAAGTTATTATGAAGTCAGTTTTTAAGGAAAAAGTAAAATTATCTCAGGCAGATGAAAATTAAGGAAATAGTAGTTAGAACATAGTCACTAATAACTTTAAAATTCTATTTTCAGTAGTGCCAAGTAATAAAGTGGGATAAAATAAAGAAATAGAGTGTTTTCCCTTCTTATTTTTGAAATGAGGGTTACCTGCAATCTTTGGGTCATACTGTAACCCAGCTCAATATTCACAGACTAAGACATCATCTCTAAGACATCACTTCTCAGCCTTTTGGCTAAGATTAAGTGGCTTAGATGGTAAAGCATCTGCCTGCAATGCAGGAGACCTGGGTTCAATCCCTGGGTCAGGAAGATCCCCTGGAGAAGGAAATGGCAACCCACTCCAGTACTCTTGCCTGGAAAATCCCATGGTCAGAGGAACTTGATAAGTTACAGTCCATGGGTCACAAAGAGTTGGACACAACTAAACAACTTCACTTTCACTTTTCAAGACATCATCAGAAGCCCTTCAATGGTCAGGAGCTGTGTCGTATAGTTAAGACAGCCTGCTTTTGCGCTCAGATTTTCATATAGCGGTGTTGACCTTGCTTGTTTTAATTATGTAAAGCTGTTGTGACTTTTTCTTCATTTAAATAAAACTGTTTCTTTTAAATTTAGTTTACAAAATTATTTTAAATATAAGATTAGCATATGTATCTGTTTGGCATACGTGTAGATGTCAAATCTTTGAACTATGTGTAAGCACAGAGAGCTAAGTGTCTCGCCCCTGCCTCAAGAGCACTTAGGTTAATACTGCTATTTTACAAACATATATATATATATATATATATATATATATATATATATATATATATATGTTGTACTACCAGACAGTTTTTCTCTACAATTAAAACTCATTGCATGTAACTTGCATTATTTAATGGACTAACAGCAAATTGGCAAAGTTATTACCTATATATAAGCACCATTAAAAAAATAAAGTGCTTAATTTAAAAAGATAAGAAAACCATCTCATCATGTTCTCTAGAGTTGGGACTCTGATACTTTCTGGTTCTCAAAGATGACACCTGATACCAATATCTGAAATGGCGTAAAATAGGCAATACATTTTACCATTATATTTCTTTATTCACTATTTCCAAAGGAAATTTTGTAGGGTTTTTATGCATTATAGATAATTATGCATTATGTAGGGTTTTATGCATTATAGCTGAATGCTTTTATACCAGTGTTTCAGATCATGATTCCTAGTAGAATTGAGTGGGACCTGCAGATTTATGCAATCTTGCTAGATAGACTAAAAGTCAATGGCATGAGCTGCCATGAATGTGGAAAGCAGAAATTATCAAAGGACTTCAGAAAAAGGTCAAAGTTCTGGCACCACTCACAAAGGATAATTTATCGCCTGACACTATAAAATATCACTTGATTAGTATTGCTGAATATTATATAATAAGCAATTTTAAATAATTTGAATTCACCTATGATATTAACCATGGAACATCAAGACAGAAAATCAAGATATCTTTTTCAATTAAAAGACTAATGTTCAATCATACCATCATTCAATTACACCATTTCCTTTCCCTATCCTTGAAAAGAATGATCTTCTCATAGCCAAAAAATGCTTCCAGATAAAATAAACATAAATGATGATTATTTTGACTTATTAAAATGACTATAATTTCAATATTTGATAGTAAATTTTATATACATATATATTAATTTCATGGTATATGCTTAGACTATTTTTAGATATGATAAAATAATTTTTACCTTATTATAATATCTAAAAGCTCAAAAAAGTGCCAGAGGTATATAGGTTATTAAAGATAGTAGAACTTGCTTTAATTTAATAATAATTATGAGAACATGAAATAATCTAAAATAAACTCTAAATTTAAATAGTAGTAAAACATGGATTAAACATGTATTTGCATATTAACTCCAATAATAAAATCACTTTAAAATGTTTTAAGAAACAGCAGGTCAGCGTAATTTTCTTCCTCCAGCCCAATTTAATATCAACATAGTATACTTTTCATGCCAAAGAAAAACTCTCCCATTTTAGGTTCTTATGTAAACACTTGGAGGCTGATTTCCTGAGTTTCAGAAACATATTACATCTAATCAATTTCACCACTTGTTATTCTGAGGTTTAAGTGATGACTTGATAATAACCTGAGACCAAAATCACTTTTTGACTGTTAGCACAACTGGCACTGATATTCTAATCCTCTCTTTCTCTTTCTCTCAGCATGCATACACTTGAGAAGAAAATGTTTTGATCATAGGAAGACTGCTTGTAACTGGTTCTAAACAGAACAAATTGTGGTAGTGAGTGAAGAAGAAAAAGACTCTTTCAGTATGTTTCTGCTGTTTAGGAAAGTTTTGATTTCACTGGATGGAGAATAAATATAGAAATGATTAAATAGCAGAAGTGTCACAGGATTTTACGTGAGCTATTGCCATATGACTGGTCCAGACAGGAATGCTATGAATGAAATAATTAATATAATTATACCATATTCCACCTATATTGACTTTCAGAAATATTAATTTCATATCATTCAACCTCATATTATTTCCAATATTATTATTATCCCTATTTTACAAATAAGGAAGCTGAGGTACAGGAAATCAAATAGCCTGCCCAAGTTTAAATGGTTAGCATATGGTCAAACTGGGAATCAGACTCATAGCATCTATTTCATTGTTAACCACTTCACTCTAGGCTTCCCAGGAGGCTCAAACAGTAAAGAATCTGCCTGCAATGCATGAGACCCAGGATCAGGAAGACCCCCTGATCAGACCCTGATCAGGATCCTGACCCCTAGATCAGGAAGATCCCCTGGAGAAGGGAATGGCAACCCACTCTTATATTCTTCCCTGGAGAATTCCATAGACAAAAGATCCTGATGGGCTACAATCCATCCAGTCACAAAGAGTCAGACATGACTGAGCGATTAACACTTTCACTTTTCACTCTAGGCTTTGAGTAAAGAAGCCAATATACTTAGGTTGGTAGTAGGGTAAGGAAATCTACTTATAGATTAAAATCTGCTTTATATGATTCCATCTTTCAGTACTCTGTAAGAACCTTGAGAAATGGGACAATATTATTTTCTGCGAATGTATTCTTTATAGTTCATTCACAGGAACATATTTAGACTAAAGTTGCCCATCATGTGGATGAATATTGCTTTCCCATAACAGCAATAATCAAGTGACCACAGGACTAGATAGAGGGTATTACAGTCCCAGATATCTGCCTTCAAATTAATGTAGCAAAACAGAACTTTCAAAGTAAATGGCTTTCAACTCAGCTGAAGACCATGCCACACTAGAGTCATCAAGCTGAAATCCAGGGCTAAATAGTCTGAATGCTTAAAGTCAGGGATAGATATTGATGTATGTATCAGCCAAGGGAGAGATCTTCAATTATATTACTTTTTTTTTTGTACATATAATTTCATCTTTGTATTTCAAATTTACTGAAAGGTCTACAAAATAGGCCAGACAGTCCAAAGTCAATTTAAAATCATGGCCTTTTAAAGTCACAAAGAACTTAAGCTCCTTTTTAAGAGGACCTTATGATATATTTAGTCTTGATAGTCAAAGAGGTCTATACAAATTTCTAGTACCTAGGTAGTCTTAGGATCAGAAGAAATTCATTCCTATTCTGACTGATTCAATATTTTCCTCTGTCTCTGTACAAATTGTGGTTTTATAAAAACCAAACAAGATTGGCGTGAAATGCCGGATTCACCATTATCTACTACTAAATTATTGTGCCACACTGAATCAGACATTTGTTTTTCTACGACCCACTTCCACTACTAAAAAAAAAAATGGATGGTGCCAGATGACCCTAACTCTAAAGCTAGAAGTTCAATGCACTCATTTCAATTCTTTGTGTTTCAACTTCCCGATTTTAAAAAAGTTATCTCCAGATTGACAAGTAAGACAAAGTAACTCATGGCCCTTAGAAGAAAGACACGATATAGTTACAATGTTTTTTATATAAAATGCACAAGTGTTAGACTCAGGGAGATTTCTGTCCCACCAAGTACATTATTGAAATATGTGTCTGGAGAGGTAATGATAAACAATTGATATTATACTAGTCCTTAAGGTTCTACAGTGTAAAAGTAATCATGTTCATGTGTATATGTTCATGTGTGTTCTTCTCTCATATGTCTCTTGAAATGGGTAAATGAAAATAGTTTGCAGCTTCCGTGTAGACTTCAGCTTCAAAACCCTCATCATTTACAGTAAACTCCTTTACATTTAGAATAGCCATAATACTTATCTATACATAATTTTGTCTTTATTTGGGTTTGCTATGGAATTAAGACTTTTTAGGAGTAATAAAACAATCTTCGAGGACAATTGCTTGTTAAAAGTACTAAGGTCTCACACTGCTTTAACAGTTGCGATGTACCCAGCGTAAAGGATTGTGACAGCACAGGATTTTGTAATGACATTTTAGTTGATGCCCTGTTCTCCTCTAAGGAATTCTTTTTCTTTCCATTAAGCAATAAGTCAAGTATCCTCAAGACTGCTAATTCACTTTGACTTCTACCAACTAAGTGCAGAGGTGACAGGAACAAAAAATAGTAACACGGTGTGAAAGAGGACTAGCATAAGGGTCAGAGATTAGGATCTTCATCGTGATTCTGCCACTAGGCATTTGGCTCAGTGACCCTTGGGCCAGATACCTGGTTTCTTAGAGTCAGCATGCTCTCCTAGTAAATGTTCACTGTCCTTTTCTGATCCATCGTTCTATGAATTGATGCTTCCTGTTGAACTAAACAAACAGGTGAGATTGTTCTTGTGGGTTTTTTCAGGCTTATTTTCTGTGAAATGCTTTCCTTCCTCTTCCTCTAGCAGTAAAAGGTTAAACTGGAGCTTCCCACCTGAGTATGTATTCCTTCCAAGGTAGTTAATTGGAAACATTGCCTGCCACAAAGTCACCTTTGTCTCCATTACCTCCATAGTCTTCTTGTTCAGAGAGTAAAAGCCTTGGAAGGAACCTGGGAGAGCATCTATGATAACTCCCTCACATTCCAGATAATAAAATTGACCTTAAAGGGTTTGGTGACTCTCTATTCTGTCTCAGCTCCTAAACTATTAATAGATACTTATGTATCCATACTAATAATACCTAAACTAGTAGATACTTCTAATGTTGGATTTTCTGATTTCACAAAAAAAGAAAAAGAAAAAACTTCTGTATTTCTTCTTTTATTTTTAAAGTATTAACCTAATAATAATGAATTAGACTACTGTAATCTTGGAAACAGGTACTAATAGGTTTCTGCAAATGTACTGAGAGGAAAGCCTCATTGATCAGGGTTTTGAATGGGAGAAATCAAAACTGTGTTTTTCTTAACAAATGTTAACCGATTTTCACCTGAAGTATCCAAATTCTGAAGAAAATGAGAAAACTTCTAATTCCACTAGATTTTTCTGTTTTTCCGTTTTGCCTCTTCAGTCTGACTCATTGAGGGTACATTAGAAATTAATATTCAACCTGATAAGAACTTTTTTGAAATGCTTTAATTAATCTTGCTTGATAAATTGTTACAAATTGTTGCAATATTGAAATAGGGTCACTCTAAAGCTTGCCAATGGTTGGCCTTACAATCACCAGACATGTTTGCAATATTACACACTGATTTTCCTTGTAAAAGGCTGACTGAAAGAGATTGCTACCATAATGTGTTGAAAACATTTCTGTTGCAAGCATGTGGCAGGTGGCAAAGGTTTTCATGAGCAGGATACTTGAGCTTGATCTTTCACTGACTAACGAAAAAGTTTCAACTCCCAATAGGTACCCATATTGGCTACAAAAAAATAACCCAAACATTTTCTTTTTCATAGGAAGTTGTCCTTGAAGATGGCACAATTGCTTTTAAAAACTGGGTTAAAACAGGCACAGATGTTTACAGACAGTTTTGGATATTTGATGTGCAGAATCCAGACGAAGTGGCACTTAATAGCAGCAAAATTAAAGTTAAGCAAAGAGGTCCTTACACGTACAGGTGAGTCCCCAAAATACGTGGCACTCTTTCCTTGAAGACAGGTATTTCTGAAAAAGCTTCCACTTGACAAATGTCACTGTATTGAAATGTACTTATTATTTTCTTACCATTAATATATATGGAAATATTTTGTTTCTGCCTACATAAAATCCTAATCTAAGGATTTAATTATTATTAAAGAACAGGTTTATTATGAATTTACCAGCATCAGTTAACTACCCTACATTTAACAAGTCACATGTGTTTTACACTTGTGGCATATGTTTCAAAAACTCTGAAATACGCATCTAAATAGAAAAAATATATCAAAAATTTTAAAAATGAGTATTTTAAAATCTTAAAATTGAAAAGTATAGGTACATGAGTAGTTCTCAAAGTATGGCTCCTGGACCAGCAACCTCAGCATCACCTGGGAACTAGGCAGAAATGCAAATTCTCAGGCCCCACCCCTAGACCAAGTGAATCAGAGACCCTTGGTTTGAGCCTGGTAATGAGTTTTATAGCTCAGCTGGTAAAGACTCCACCTGCAATGCGGGAGACCTGGGTTCGATCCCTGGGTTGGGAAGATCCCCTGGAGAAGGGAAAGGCTACCCACTCCAGTATTCTGGCCTGGAGAATTCCATGGACTGTATAGTCTACAGGGTCTCAGAGAGTCGGACACGACTGAGCGACTTTCACTCACTCGAATGAGTTTTACAAATACTCTGGGTGATTGCAATACATAGTCAGTTTTGCTAACCACAGCATTAACTTCTATGTAAGTAAAATACCTGCTTAGGATTTCTATTCAAACTGTTTTCTAGGTCTTAAGAGTGTATTTATGCAGTAGCTTCATTCTTATATTTTCTCCAGTACAAAGACTGAATAAAAAATACCTTTATCTACATGCCGTAACAGTTTAAAACATTTTGTATGGAATCTAAGATCCATCAGATGTAGGGGGAAATAATTAGCCAGAACTTTTCATTTTGTAAATTTAAAAATCAGACTGACACCAGGTAAGTGAAATAGTTTGTCCACAATGACAAAATCCTGGAAACTGATAACTCCTAGTTATTGGTGTACATTTTCCCCCTGTCAAAATTATAGATTGAAGTGCTAAAAACACTAACCTTAGCTAGGTATTAGGACATTTATAGACCCCATATGGGAACAGAATTAAGTCCTGTTGTATCATTTGTTATATAAATATGATTTTTCAAGGATAATTACAACTAGTTATAGATAATAATCAAGTATTATCACAAAACTTCATGTTTGTAAAGATTTCTAATTCAATAGTTTTACTTTCTTACTTGTTTTGTGTAGTCTATAATCATGTAATTTCTTTCTTCTCCATGCATTAATTTATTTCTATGTCAGCAACTCATGCTCAAAGATAATGAAGTAACAGTAGCTGGGAGGGTGATGCCTGCTGCTGTAACATAATATATAAGCTGTAGAACACCATGGTACTATTCCATCCTAGTGATTATCCCCATTTCCTGTCTTCAGACATATGTCTATGACTATTCACAACTCGGTCATAGAAGTCTTGGTTTTCATTGTTACAGAAAATAATCTTACCTTCAGAAATAATAAAAAAATTTTTTTTCAGAGTCTTATACTTCTTATATCACTATCAAAAGCCAGATATAATAAGATATCTGAATATCTTATTCCAAAAAACGTGTACTCTGAAAATCTAGAACTCACGTATGACCTAATACAATCTAAGTATAACTGACTAAACTTCTGTCATAGCTCAATTGTTAAAGAATCCACCTGCAGTGCCAGAGTCCGCCTGCAGTGCAAGAGACCTGGGTTCGATTCCTGAGTTGGGAAGATCCCCTAATGGCAACCCAATCTAGTATTCTTGCCTGGGAAACCCCATGGACAGAGGAGCCTGGTGGGCTACAGTCCATGAGGTCTCAAGAGCCAGACATGACCTCGCGACTAAGCCACCAAACCATAACTGATTAAAAATCATACCCTGAGAGAACTGAATGCATGTGATAAGAGAAAAGAGGTGGTATTTAACATCGGTCTCATCACAGGTTTTGCTTAATTTTTTTGCTTGCTTGGTGGGGGGGGGTATGTTTTTACTTTTAAGGGTGTTCATTGTGGAATGTAAAAAACAAACAATATAGAATCCTGTCCCAGTCCTGCTCCGATAGGTGATAAGATATATATCTTATTCTTGGAGGCTAAAACCTTCATTCTCTAAGGGATAAAAATGGAGTGGATTAGATATAATTTGTTTACTTGGAGAAGCAATGAGGTGAGGGTTGGAGAAGTTGGATTTTCAGCTAAAGTATGTAAACAAACTCGAATTTATATAACAATTCTAAAGGAATCTCATGATGTTTTATGATGTTGACAAAGGAATCCTTACTGTCTACCTAGATATCTTAAATAATGGGAAAAACAATGGTTACCTTTCAGAAAAAGTTAATAGTTTGAGAGTCTTCCATGTGTTGAGGTGAATTTACTTCCTATCAATTACACCCTGAATTCAGTTGAAATTGGAAGTGGAAGAGGAGGTCCCTCCTCAACAGAACCACACAGGTTTATTTGCCTTTTAGCTGCTGAAGTGAGCTTGATGAAACTTTGACAGGGTGTGACATCAGTCAAAACATGAAACTTCCTGGATTGAGATGTTAATTATGTATTCCATCTCTATGAAGACCTGGTAACTCCTTCAGAATATCCTCAGATCGAACATGAAAGTCAAGTCGCTCAGTCGTGTCCGACTCTTTGCAACCCCGTGGACTATAGCCCACCAGGCTCCTCCGTGGGATTCTCCAGGCAAGAATACTGGAGTGGGTTGCCATTTCCTTCTCCAGGGGAATCTTCCCAACCCAGGGATCGAACCTAGGTCTCCCTCATTGCAGGCAGACGCTTTAACCTCTGAGCTACCAAATTTTTTAATTACTTCTCTTTGGCAGGAGTACATTGAAAACAAAATATGAAGCAATTACCTCCCTTTGACCTTATTAACCAATACTCTGTAAAACATGTATACATTCTAATTTTTAAACAAAAACTTGAGTACTTATAATCTCTTTTTAAAAGTATATTCTAAACACAGACCTTAAAAGTATATTCTAAACACAGACCTCAGTTTGAAGGATTTTTTTTTTCTGTTAGTGAGTGCCATCTGCTGGTATAATGTAAGTACAACTAAGTAAACTACAATTTGGGTCACAATTATGGCTCAGCTGGTAAAGAAGCCACCTGCAATGCGTGAGACCTGGGTTCGATCCCTGGGTTGGGAAGATACCCTGGAGAAGGGAAAGGGTACCCACTCCAGTATTCTGGCCTAGAGAATTCCATAGACTGTATAGTCCATGGAGTCGCAAAGAGTCAGACACCAATGAGTGACTGTCAGTTACTTTCACTTATTTATATTGCTATTATTTCAAGTATATAAATATAAATGTTCCTGAAAATTAAAGTATTTTAATTTAAATATGAATATGCAATATAATTTTAACATATAATTATCTGATATAAAAGAGTAACTGACTAGTAATAGATTCTCCAGGATGATGTCTCAGATATTTATATTCTTTGTATGTCTACAGCATTCCAAGGAGAATAAACAATAAAAAGCTTAGTGAAACTGTATTAGAAATAATATATATTTCCATATTTTTGTGAATTCTCTTTTTAAAGAATGTAAAAAATAACTTCTTCATTCAAAACTATTTACCAAGAACTTACCCATGTACCAGACACTGCTTGGGGATACAAAATACTCATAATACCTATGGCATAGGAACCTACATTTTTATTATACTTGATTGAAATCAGGTCAGGTTTTTCTGGTTGGTTTTGTTTTTTCCATTTCAGTCCCATGTTGTTTCAATCTTTATCTTAGATAACAACACATAACTATTAGAAGCTCATATGATAGAGACATTCGGATATATGATAGAGCAGTGAATAATGTACACCTTTTTCCATCTCAGTAAATATCTTGTATGTATAAAATATTTTTTCCCATGATATTACCCTTCACTACATTCCTAAAAAGTAGTTGGTACTCTGCCTACAGATTAGAACCAGGAGCTCAGAACTAGTAACTATTCCATACATGGGGTAGGGTTGGAGAGGAATTGATCTGTTATGAGGAAATATATTGTTAGTTATCTTTAACTTTCATTAAAATAATGAAAATTATAGCCAAGTCAGTGATGGAAAGGCTATCTACTTTGAACAGTCCTTCTAATATAAGAAAATGGGCTCATAATATTCCCCTGCTTCAACTTCTGTATTTCCCCCTCACCCTCAAGATAAAAGGTGAACATCTGAATGTAGAATGCAACCCTTTAGTCTTTGAAATCTTGCTCATTTCAGTGGCTTTGTTTTCTAGCACTCCCCTTACTCAGACACTGTAAACCAACCACACTGAAACGTGTTATTTCTAAAAGTATACCGTGTTCTTACTTATCCTATATGTTCTACCATATTTTACCAAATTAAATTTTTATCTGCCACTCAAACCACTTATATGAAATTGTATCCTGTCCATTATCCCCACCATAACCATTCTAAGCCTGGGTTTGTACCTACTCTGTCTTCTCACAGAATCTGTATAACCTCCTATAATAACATGTATTCCTTCTCCTCTGGTATGTACATCTAAGACCTTCCTTCTCTAATTTGCTACAGACTCAGCATCAGCTTGCTTATCCTTTTGGTCTACTTGTTTAGCATAATATCTGACACAGTCTATGTACTTAAAATTATTTGTTGCATGAATGAATGACATTCATTTGAAACAACGGTTTTGAGTTTTAGTTCCTCCTGTTTTTCAGAGTTCGTTATCTAGCCAAGGAAAATATAACCCAGGACCCTGAGACCCACACGGTCTCTTTCCTGCAGCCCAACGGCGCCATCTTTGAACCCTCGCTATCAGTTGGAACTGAGAATGACACGTTCACCATTCTCAACCTGGCTGTAGCAGTGAGTAGACAAACCGCAAAATTACTGGTTTTGAAATCTTCTAGAATCCAACTGTAAATAACCTCACGATTAAAACTACAATTAGATATCTTTTTTCTTTCATTTTTATAAAAATGCTTTCTTACGCTATTATTTTGAATTACGATCATTTGGAAAGATGACAAGATCATAGAATGATCAACTGAAGACTGATTAGAAGACCATTTAGAGTGTATCATGTTAAAAAGGATTTATGGGGCTTCCCTCGTGGCTCAGTGATAAAGAATTCGCCTGATAATGCAGGAGACATGAGTTCAATCCCTGGTCCAGGAAGATCCCACATGCCTCAGAGCAGCTAAGCCTGTGCACCGCAACTATTGAGCATGTATGTGTTCTAGAGCTGGGGAGCTGCCACTGCGGAGCCCAGATGCCTCAGCTACTGAAGTCTGCACACCTCAGAGCCCATGCTCTGCACCAAGAGAAGCCACCACCACCAGAAGCCCACACACCACAATCAGAGACTGGCCCTGCTCAAGGCAACTAGAGAGAAGTGTGCCCAGCAGTGAAGACTCAGCACAGCCAAAATAAACCATGAAAAAAATAAGTAAAATTTGTCAAAAAGTAGGACTCAACTTGAAACTCTTCTTCTTGTGGCCCACACAACCACAGAGAAATGTAATCATTAAGAGATGAAGAAATAATATACTTTTAGTCCTGGCTAGATTCAGCAGTCATTTTAAAAATAGCTGGAGTGAAGTAAGCCAGAAACAAAAACACCAATACAGTATACTAACACATATATATGGAATTTAGGAAGATGGCAATGACGACCCTGTATGCAAGACAGGGAAAGAGACACAGATGTGTATAATGGACTTTTGGACTCAGAGGGAGAGGGAGGGTGGGATGATTTGGGAGAATGACATTCTAACATGTATACTATCATGTAAGAATTGAATTGCCAGTCTATGTCTGATGCAGGATACAGCATGCTTGGAGCTGGTGCATGGGGATGACCCAGAGAGATGTTATGGGGAGGGAGGTGGGAGGGGTGTTCATGTTTGGGAACGCATGTAAGAATTAAAGATTTTAAAATTTAAAAAAAAATAAAAAATAAAATAAAACATTTTAAATCTTAAAAAAAAAGAAAAAGAAAAAAAATAGCTGGAAATTGTTTTATTCAGTTTAATTCTTGTATTTACATTTATTTGTTAAGTTATATTGCAGTTGGTGTCTTAAACCATGATTTTTTTTTTTTTTTTTTGCAGGCTGCACCACATCTCTATCCAAATTCATTTGTTCAAGGAATACTCAATTCACTTATCAAAAGGTCCAAATCTTCCATGTTTCAAAACAGAACTTTGAAAGAACTATTGTGGGGCTATACGGATCCATTCTTGAATTTGGTTCCATATCCTGTTACCACTACAGTTGGTGTGTTTTATCCTGTGAGTAACAATTATAAATGTTGATACTGTTAGACTTTAACTGGATATATATAATCAATCACACTGGCAATTCATAAGTTTACCATTCAGTGTGTTAAACCCTATTTTGGATCTCGGAATACATACCCTAAGTTTTTAAAAATCTCTACCTCACATGGATTTAGCTTTCCTAGTTGGGAAAATTTACTTATCTGAATTTAACAATTAAGTTTAAGATTAAGAAGTGGCCATTTAATCAAGTTTCCACTCCTAGATAAAGATGCAATTGTCTAAAATTAGGTTATAAGGTGCTAAGAGTTTGAATACTGTTTTTGGTTTTGTTTCCTGTCTGCAAAAACAAGTTTAAGCTGTATTTTATTTTTGTTAATTGTATTCATCATATCATTCTTAAAAAATTGTTTCAGTGTAAATTTAAAACTCACCTTACATTGTACACAAGATTGATACATCAGCATGTTGTATTCTCTCAGATTTAGTTGGTAAGAACTTCTGTGAGTGAGTGCAGTGCTCAGAGCTGATAAGAACTTCTATCTACAAACTCATGAAATGGCAGTTTGGAGATAAAAAGTGAATTTGGTGATGTACTTAGTTATGGCAGAATGTTCTGAATTACAAATAGGACAAGGTGACTATTGCATGGAAAATTTTACTGTGATTCCATTTGGCACTATATGAGATATTAATTTTATTTTGCAGTTCATTGTTATTTTACTTGAGGTGGTTTTTAGGGTTGCAAGTTCATATATCAATCAAATATGAATACAGAAAGCCTTAAGAGAGATAAATTCAGTTACTATTATTTCATTCACATATTCTTATTTCTTTCCTTGGCTAATTCTGTTTTTAATTTTGTACACTTCATCTTAGTAACTACTTAGAGATCATAACATTGAGACAATGTCTAGAAATTGGTCATTTTACTCATAGGTTTTGTTCACTCTCCCCTCACCTCAATATACCAGTAGTAGTGATCAAAATGGCCTTTCTGGATTGAATAAAACAAAGAGTGCTAGAATTTGATCATGACAGCTTTGGCATTTGTCACCTTACTTTGTCTTGGCATCTAGCACTCATTTTTAGTAACCTTTTGTATTCTGTCTTTTTAAAATATTAAAGACCAATAATTTTGAAACGATTGCATATATATTTAAAATCGTATAAAATAATATGAACAACCACTGAAAATGTGAGATAATTACATATTTAATAACTTGGAAATTATGGTTTGTTGTAAAAGTAATTTTTTCTTGCATCTCTTCAGTACAATAATACTGCGGATGGAATTTACAAAGTTTTCAATGGAAAGGACGATATAAGCAAAGTCGCCATAATTGACACATACAAAGGCAGAAAGTAAGTATCCAGGCAAAGGGTGTGTCACTAGGATACTCTAAGGCAGGCAAGAGACTTATTTACCGGCGGGTAAGGCACAGGCACAACCTGTGGGACAGAGCTGTTTATATCTCAGCCCTAAAAACTCCCTAGGTCTACCAGGCATTAATCCTTCGGTTGTGATGACTGGTCACACTAGTGCATTTTTGCTGAGTATCAGCCCCACTGGAGGGTTCACCTTTATGAAAAAGTTCTCTTACATAAAGAAATCTAAAGGGACTACTTCTATCTCTGCTGTATAACTGGTATTATCATACACACAACAATGACATAAATGCAAATGAAAATGAGGAAAATCAATATATCAACTCATCATCTAGCACGTAGAAATACAGACATCTTACTGTTTCTTTTTTAATTGAGCATGTCAAAAAACATCATTCATTCCAGGGAGATGATTAAATGCTGGGGTCCACCCCCCTTCCCCCGCCCCCAGCAGGATCCAGGGGAACCTGAAGGAAAAATGGCGTCAGTGATTGATTTAGAGAGAGATAAGGAAAGAATGTTGAAGATAAGAAAATAGAGGAGAGAAAGAGGCTGATATTCCTGGGTTTACATAGAAAGCCAATAAAACTCCCAGACAAGAAGTTTGTCCTGTTCACTGAGGCCACAGGCGCCCTCCTGGTCTCCTGAGGGAGTGAAGATGCAGAACTTACCCGAGCAGATAAATGAATGCAGGGAGCCTCTATGCTCCAAGGGATCAGCCTGAAAAAGAGAGGGAGGGAGAGGGAGAGAATGATTGACGCAGGGAGACCAAGCTGCTTCGGTGAGCGAGGCCCAATAGCTTTATTTTTAAAAGGTACTTTTATACCTTGTCTTATACATAGAGGGAAATGAAAGATGCAAAGTCATACAGAGTCAGCCCAAACATTACATCTGTTTTGTCTTTATCGAAACCAGGATTTTTTCTGCAAACCTTTCCCATAAACAATATTGTGTACATTATCTTCTGGCCTTGGAGGCCTGTGGACATTTTATGACCCTCTTTTGATAAAGGCTGCTCAACCAGAAAACTTATTTTCCCTTGAAATGTTTTTTCTTTATATTTCTAATCTATGTCAGCCTCAGAAAGTATTAAACAAGTTACATTTCTCATGGAGCAAAGTGCAGTGAGTTACAAGAAAGAACCAATTAGCTCAAATGTCTGATGTGGTTAATTTCAAAGCTACACTTGTTTTTCGTACTTTCCAACTATGTTAACTAATGCACCCCCAGGTGCACAATGGATAAGAGATATGGGAACTTAGCAACAAGTATTGGCCCAATAACGAAATCCTACACCAGCACTACTCTAGTAACTTTTAACTCTTTAAAAGGCTCTATGTTTTAGGCTTTCTGTGCCTCTCACAGTTGGGAGGCTGTAAATAATCATATGTATAGCTGCAAGAGTCTGGATATACCTGTCAAGCAAGCTAGAATGCTAACAGAGGGGGTTTGATTTGAAATATTCCTATCATGTCCAAGAGACTTATTAGCTATAGCCCTAAGTTGATTTTCTCTAGAGAAAGGTGGTCAGGGATAGCCCCCTGTTAATGTCAGAGGAGTTGGTGAAAGTCATGAAATAGTAAAACAGACAGATTGCAGTTTTGGGGTAGATGCTCGAGAAAGCCTAGGGAGCCCGTTGAGTCCTGAAGCCTTGCTTAACAGTTCTCTTCCACATGACCTTGTCATGGGTGGGATCTCCCATGGGTGGCTCCCGGCAATTAAATGAACCTATAAAGATGAATGTTCAATGAATCCATGTGAACATTTTCATGTCTTGTCCCTTAAAAATTTTCCTGAAATAATTTTCTATATTAATAATTCAGCTTTTTAAACCATTATCAATGCAAAAAATGGAATTATTATTTCCTGTTCCAAAACTGACATATTAAGCCTGAAAATAAAGTGTACACCTTCTATGAAGTGGCAGTAGAGTGAGATATGTTCACATACCCATGATTTCCTACTTCTCCCAAGTTCCTGCCTGTTTATGTGCAGTACACCTAATCTGTCATATATCTAAAATACAAAGAAGCCCAATAAATATCGGGCGGGGGGGGAAACTTTTCTCCTCAAACTTGAAATTAGAGTTTTAAGATCAGTAGTTCCTGACAAAGAATAAAGTGATCAAAATCAAAAGAGATGAAATATTTTTATGATTAAGTAACCATTACTTCACACTGAGTTTGTCCCTAAAAATTGCCTAAAACAGTAAAATACTTGCTCATGTAGACTTTTCATCTACAGAGTTCATAGTCCTTTATTGTTTTGAAAATTCTAATGGAGGAAAACAAACACTTCTAAATGTTCATTTTAGGGAAATCACATCTCTGTATATTGAGGAAAGTGATAATTTCTTCCATTTCCATATTACCAGAGTTTTTGAGGAGTTACTAAATGTTTCAAATTGGAGTAAGAATTTCATTTAAGATTATGATAAGGTTAACTTAACTGTCTGAGCATGACTGACAGCTTATTCTGTTTAAAAAAGAAATAATAGCTTGCCTTGACATCTTACTGGATGGTATGTTAGACTAACAAACCCATTTTTCCATCACCAAAAAGTGGTTGAGTATACAGAGAAACTATCACTACTGTTGTTTTCATTATTTCCATATATAAATATACACACACATATATATTTTATGTAGATACCAGAATATAAATTAATAAACTTCATCCTACTTTAATGCCAGCTCATGCAAGAGTTGAGAGGAAAAGTGTATATTGATTTTCTACATGTTTCTAAATCTCTATTAATCAAACATCTCTTTCCTCTTCCACATTCTACTCTTTTCTCTCATAATGAGTTTGTATCAGTTAGCCATTTAGTATCTTCCTCCTACTCAGCTGGACACTTCAACATAATATGAAATACTCCACTTCTCCCATTGGAACAACAACAAAAAAAAACTTTCTTGAAGTAGATATCTAAATGTCTGATATGCGTTTTTCAATGTTCTTTTTGTAGAATTTTATCTTTTCCAAGTTGTTCCTAACTACCAAATTTTGGCAGCTTTTATTTTATAATCCAGCTACTTAGTGTTATCAAGCACCTCCTTTATCTCAACAAGATGCCAGCTTCAAACAATACATAAACCAAATGACTTAGAACATTTCTTAAACTTAGCACCTGTCACATCTAGTCTAATCAATTATTATTTCTGCAGAAATACTGACTCATAATAGACAATGTAATGTGAGAAGGTGCTCCTGAAATGAGACTGATCATTTTTTCTTTTTTTAATTCCTAAGGAATCTCTCCTATTGGTCAAGTTATTGTGACCTGATTAATGGTACAGGTAAGGACATCTGTTTAGTGGTAATATCACAGTGAAACCACCTTCTTTCTCCCACAAATCCTCCATCATATCTACAGTGTTCTGGGGGTTGAGGATATGCATTTACTTATCTTTGTATCCCTACAACATAATTCAGAGTCTCTATACTTATGCTGCTGCTGCTGCTGCTGCTGCTAAGTTGCTTCAATTGTGTCCGATTCTGTGCGACCCCATTGATGGCAGCCCACCAGTCTCCCCCGTCCCTGGGATTCTCCAGGCGAGAACACTGGAGTGGGTTGCCATTTCCTTCTCCAATGCATGAAAGTGAAACATGAAAGTGAAGTTGCTCAGTCGTGTCCGACTCTTAGAGACCCCAGGGACTGCAGCCCACCAGGCTCCTCCATCCATGGGATTCTCCAGGCAAGAGCACTGGAGTGGAGTGCCACCACCCTCTCCACTATACTTATATATAGGCTTATTAAATATGTCTAATGTGATGGTATTTCTGAAGATTAACCATTGAAGATAAGCCTTTACTAAATTCCTTGGGGAATGTTTGCTTTGTAAAAGCTTTACTCTAGTGAACTCCCTTCCTGGCCACAGAAGTAAGGGGGTAGAATATTTTAGAGTAGTAGTCACTGTTTGCATGTTTTGGAAATACTAAATAAGCTATGACAAACCTAGACAGCATATTAAAAAGCAGAGACAGTACTTTGCTGACAAAGGTCCGTCTAGTCATCAAACCTATGGTTTTTCCATTAGTCATGTATGAGTGTGAGAGTTGGACCATAAAGAAAGCTGAGCGCAGAATTGATACTTTTGAACTGTGGTGTCGGAGTAGACTCTTTTTGAGAGTCCCATGGACTGCAAGGAGATCAAACCAGTCAATCCTAAAGGAAATCAGTCCTGAATATTCATTGGAAGGACTGATGCTGAAGATGAAACTCCAATACTTTGACCACCTGATGCAAAGAATTGACTCCTTAGAAAAGATCCTGATGCTGGGAAGGTTTGAAGGGAGGAGAAGTGGATGGCTGAGGATGAGATGGTTGGATGGCATCACCAACTCGATGGACACAAGTTTGAGCAAGCTCTGGGAGTTGCTGATGGACAGGGAAGTCTGGCATGCTGCAGTCCATGGGATCACAAAGAGTCGGACAAAACTGAACTGAATGGTTTAAAACTTAAAAGAATTAAAAAATCAAGATAAATACAAAAGTGAACCTTGTGTCCAAGTGGAGGTTTCAATATGAGGCAGAATCAGAGAAGTTCAAGGCTGAATGCAGATTTTGAATGAGATGATTAAAATGAGAAAGAAAACAACAACAATAAAACACAGTTGCATCTGTACTAACCATGAGAAGTATATGCAAAAATAACATTGTGAATTAGAGCTGGGAAGAAAGAAGGTACTAGGACTTTAGATTCAGAGAGTGATAGACCCAGTTTATTATTCTCCTTAAAGAAAAGCAAAGTACACATGTGCCTATTAGTTTAAGTATTAAAATTTTTAAAAGTACTAGGAATAAAATATTTAAAATCAAAGGTGATCTTTCAGCTACTAAGAAGCAGAAGCAGAATATTATGTGTGTAAAGTTGATAAGGCAACACTTTAGAAGAATCTAACACAATGAAGAAAAAAATGTTATACATAAAGTGTGTAAAAGAAAAAGGAAACATAGAGAACGTTCATTTTCACAAAGGTATTGCTGAGTTTCACAGGTTTAATTTTGTTTACTCTCTGTTAAAAAAAAAACAAAAAACAAAAAACAAAAAACAGTAAAACCACCGCTGAATTTGCTTTGCAACACTTTGAGTCACGGTGATGGGGGAAGAAATCATTTCCAAGTAGTTCATTTCTGCAAATAGTCAACTGTCCCAATACCACTAACTTTAATTTCATAAGCATACACTTCAGTCCTTAAAACAGAAATATACTGTGCTTCTCCTAAATAGTAAACTATTGTTTATGGGCTTAAAATACATTTAAATCTTAGTCTAAAACAAAAAATAGAGCAGTTTTAAAACAGTAATAAGAGGATCCATTAATGACAGTAACAGATACATAGAATCAGGCATGAAATTCAAAGTATCTAAGAAGAAAATCACAGTAAAACAAACTAGGAGCAAAGGTTGATCAGATAGACTAGGGACTCTGATGGGAGATTCTCTTGGTCACAGTACTAGAAAAAGAGACTGCTGCTGCTGCTGCTGCTAAGTCGCTTCAGTCGTGTCCAACTCTGTGCGACCCCATAGACGGCAGCCCACCAGGCTCCCCAGTCCCTGGGATTCTCCAGGCAAGAACACTGGAGTGGGTTGCCATTTCCTTCTCCAAAGCATGAAAGTGAAAAGTGAAAGTGAAGTCGCTCAGTTGTGTCCGACTCTTAGCGACCCCATGGACTGCAGCCTCCCAGGCTCCTCTGTCCATGGGATTTTCCAGGCAAGAGTACTGGAGTGGGGTGCCACTGCCTTCTCCGAGAAAAAGAGACTAATGAAATGTAAATGGATCCAAGGTGATTTTTAAATCATGATTTAGAAGTACTTCCTCTACCATCTTCATTAAGTTTAAAGACATAGAATGAAAATATTTATTTGAATTTATTTTAAAAAGGGAGCCCTGCTGGCATCAGCTATGTTACGGTCATGGCCCTTGGTAGTCACCGGTGTCATTCCAACATAATCTTCGATGATATTTCTGATGGTTTTTAAAGACTGTCAATGTACTCTTTTCCTTTGATGGCTAAGGTGTTGGGACACCAGTTGTAGGCAAGGCCCATTCGGGGACCTATTTGGGGAATTTAATCTTCACTATCCCATTCTCTCAAAGTCTCTATCAGGTTCACGGAGATCCTCTGTTATATTTCACCTATCACAAGAATGTATGTGAAATGTAATAAAATCACAAGGTCAGAGCAGTTACCAGAAAAAGAGTGTGGTATTCAGAACTGAAGGATAGGTCTTACTGTTTTGAACAAACATGTTCAGTGGTGGCTCATGTTTGGTGATATTCATTTGTGGAGCAAATGGAAGAATTATCTAGCTATTTTTTTCTTACATCCAGTGTGTACTATGGAGCACAACCGTAGTAAAGATTTGCTAAGCTCAAAAAATGCCCTTTTTAGTTTGATGTGTATACTTTCCAACCATTTGTGTGATATTGTTTAGCAATTTGAAAAATATTGATCAGCCATAAGGATAGGTGAATGGATCACTATTAAAAGTACGAATAACATTTACAAAAATGAGTTTTAAAGAAATCTCAAGATTAAAAAATTGCTACTCTACTGATAGATGGAAGATTTAAAAACATAAAATCGCAGTTTTAACAACGTGATTTTGACATTTTAAAAACTTTCATGGAGTGGGAAAATTTAATATGAAACAGAATGCCAATGACTACGTATAGTATACGGACTTATTAGATATGACAGCTGCTAGCCACATGTCACAATTCAGCAGCGCTTGAAATGCAGCTAGTGCAAACTGAAATACTGTAATTATAAACACTGGATTTTCAGATTTTTGTTAATTTTTATATGTTAAAATGATGGTATTTTTGATATATGGGGTTAAACAACATATACTTAATACATTTTTTTTCTCATCTTTAAAATGTAGTTACTGGAGAATTTTAATTTTATATATACAGTTTGCATTACATTTCTCTTAACCATGCTGGAATCAAGATTTCTAGATTTGTCTAAGACACACTCTTTCCATCTAATCCCTTGCCACTGATTTGGTTTTTAAACAGATGCAGCCTCATTTCCACCTTTCGTTGAGAAGACAAGGACATTGCAATTTTTCTCCTCTGATATTTGCAGGTAAGAGAAAGACAATGATGTATTTCTCCAAGTCAGAATTCTTTCTCTAAGTGATAAAACACAGACCAAGAAACTCATGCTTATTAATCATGTTATTTGAGAAAAATAAAATACTTTTAGGGACTTTTTCCTGATTAAGAATAAATACAATGTGAAATTCATGATGTATTTATGCCCTGGAGAAGGTAATGGCAAACCACTCCAGTATTCTTGCCTAGAGAATACCATGGACAGAGGACCATGGTGGGCTACAGTCCATGGGGTTGCAAAGAGTTGGACACAACTGAGCCACCAATACACATACACACACACACACACACACACACAATGTATTTATGAGTCTTTAAAATTTGATGTAGAAGGATGTTGTGTATAATGCAAATCAGTTTCTTTTTGTTATTTTTAAGAAAGAACTACTTTTTTCATTCTTTTACTAAATTAGCAGTAAGAGTGATAACAGTCAAGTCTAGAAAAGCATGCCCAGTCTTTGTAAAGAAGAGGATACCACAATCACAAAACTATGTTCATGTGCCCCACTGACAATACAGAATCTTTTCAAATTGACGGGGGCCCAGTAGGTATCACACAAGCGTTGGCGCCTACACCTGTATCCTTGAACGCTCACCTGGTTTCTTAACACTGTTTGGGAAAGCAAGCATAATATCTCTGAATCTTTTTCCTTATCTGTATAATTGAAAAGCACAGCATTTCTTCAAATAGTCATCTGGGGACTAGAAAATATTTAATCTATAAAGGAAACTAACTGTGAGGAATGCCTTAATTGTAAATACTCCACAGTAATTCACAAGCAAAAATTATTCTCAGAAGCGTTTGAAAACAAAGATAAGAATAGCTCATACTCAAGTATTAAGTTCTAGTGTGTCTTAAAATTTTGCAAGTTATTTTTTCCTAAAAGGTAAGGATTCTAATAAGATTATATCTAATTTTTCTAATTTAAGACAGCAATAGTATAAATTTAAATATAAGAGAAAACGAATCTCTACAACGAAGTTCAGGTTCCCAGAATGAAGCTCCTTCTTATTTGTGTTCAGGTCTATCTATGCTGTGTTCGGAGCTGAAATGAATCTGAAAGGAATCCCTGTGTACAGATTTGTTCTTCCAGCCTTGGCTTTTGCATCTCCGCTTCAAAATCCAGACAACCACTGTTTCTGCACAGAAAAAATCATCTCAAAAAATTGTACCTTATATGGTGTGCTAGACATTAGCAAATGCAAAGAAGGTGAGTACAAGTTCTCAGTGTCACAATCCTTGGCATAATTTGCATTATCCTTTAAAATGTAAACTTCACCCAGGATTCCTTTCCACCAGAAATATAAAGTGGGAAAGCAATAAGGGCAGAAAGTAAGAGTGATGGTAGGATATTTTTGTTCTGATGTTTGTCTTGTTCTCAAGGTCTCAGTTGTTTTCATGTTGCAAAACTTAGTTTTTATTAGGTATAATCATGCTTATTGATACTTCCTGTGCTACCTGGAAAATTTCTCTGTAAGTCTTTTGCTCATTTTCAAATTGGTTTATTATTTTTTTGAGTTGTATAAATTCTTGTATATTTTGGATGTTAATCACTTTTGGGATATGTGTTTTGGAAGTATTTTCTCCCACCCACAGGTAACGTTTTCATTTCTGACCATTTCTTTTGCTGTGTAGAATGGCTGTGCTCCTTTTAGATGTAGGGTAAAATGAAAATAGTTTGCAGACTATTTTGAGCATCCCAACTTGTCCATCTGACATTTCTCTTCTTCTACCCTAGAATCTGTAAATAAGTATATTTTAGGATGTCTCTGAAACAAAAATTAATTCAAACATGGCATCTGGAGTCTATCTTATTTTGCTTACCTTCTTCATGTTAGAGTGGGTGAGAACAAAGAAAGAAAAGCCTCTTTAAATGAATTCTCGGTCCAAAGACA
This sequence comes from Capra hircus, assembly GCF_001704415.2. Taxonomy (NCBI): domain Eukaryota; kingdom Metazoa; phylum Chordata; class Mammalia; order Artiodactyla; family Bovidae; genus Capra; species Capra hircus. Next base: position 79,900,420 of record NC_030811.1, read on the forward strand.
TTTTACAGCCTGAAACATGAAGGCATCTGGTTGTAACTTTGTGTCCAGTAGCTAAGCTTTACATACTGAAAACACCTAAGGTGAAAATAAATACCTAAGGGATGAACAACAGACATTAACTAAATAGTCAGTAGGATGACGTAGAAGTTTACATTTTATTTTTGTTCAAAAGTGATCAGATACAATAATTTTCCCTCACTCTCATCCCCTGATAAGATTTCAAAGCCAAATTTGTGTTTCTTTTTTTAAATTAAACAGCTTTGTTTTCAAGGAAATCTTTCCTAAGTGGTGTATGAAATGAGGAAAATGATTTACCCTAACTGTCTCTTAAAACTTGCTTTCAGGAAAACCTGTGTACATTTCACTTCCTCATTTTCTACACGGAAGTCCTGAACTTGCAGAACCTATTGAAGGCTTAAGTCCAAATGAAGAAGAACACAGCACGTACTTAGATGTTGAACCTGTAAGCAAATACTTTATTGATCAGATTTGTTTTTTAAAAATGAAGAAAAAATTAAATTATCTCCTTTCTATCAATCACATTTAGTCACATTTATTGTACTACATTTGTAATAAATTACTTATTTTTACTTTGAGGAAAATTACAGTGATTTCTTCCTGTTGTTGCTTATGAAATATCAAGATAATTTTAGTTTTTCAGCAAAGGTCAGGAATAATGAAAATCATTCTATTTGGATTAAAATGATTTTACATGTTACTCTTTCAAATGTACTTTATACTTAACTGCAAATATTGCTTATATGAAGGGACCCTGTAGATTATGAGGGATTAAAATTTTTTATGGGTATACATACATTTGAGGTAAGATCAAATATATTTCTTAGTGTCAAGAAAAATCTATTAAGTCACTATAGTTTAACAGTTTCAATTTTTCATTTATATTAATATTCCCCTTTTCAACAGATAAATGAAATATCAGGACTTTAGTAGTCATATTTTAGTTTAAATGAGGACAGAAGTAACATTATAATTATACTGATGATGCATGGATTCTGACTGAGTACATATTTAAATTCCAGGATATATTTTGTCAAATGAGTTTTAGATTTCACTACTGTTGATGTCGTTACTAATTCCCCAAAATCAATTCAAGTAAATGTCACAAATCTAACTAAACCTTGACATTAGGTTGGGCAACGATATATCTGCATACACACATGCATATACTGATAAAATATAATTATGGAAAGATACATGTGTAATATTTAATATGTCTGATTAAGTCCAAATAATAAATAACAAATTTCACAGGTTCAAGTAGTACACTTTCACCTTTTAGGCTCTACATAACAAAAATAAGGTCTGGATATTATAAAAGAATGTTTTTCAAATAAGTTGGTTATTAGTTTGTTCTCTTTTTAGATAACTGGATTTACTTTACGATTTGCAAAACGGCTGCAGATCAACATACTGGTCAAGCCAGCAAGAAGAATTGAGTGAGTTTCTTAAACAAATTTCATTTCGATTTTTCAAATTTTCTTGTAAGATGCAGGGTATATCTATCAAAGGAGATGGAAATAAAATTTCAACTTCTGTTTGGCTTAATGTCATTAAATAATTATTAAATACTTATAACTGTCATTTGCAATTTAGAATTACATCTAATGTGTAGTGAAATGGTACTTACCCATATTTTGGAATGAGTATTTCTGGTATTTCTCTCTTTGCTAACTGTCCAAATATTTTTATGACAATAGTTTCAGCATTCATATTTTAGTTTCCTGGGTATAATTTGTTGAAAGGGAAAATACATACCTAGAAAAATTCTAATGAAAAAACCTGTATCAGATGGTTTTCCTATGGTTCAGTGCTTGAGAGTCCACCTTGCACTGCACGGGACACTGGTTTGATACCTGGTACTGGAAGATCCCACGTGCCTCTGGGAAACTAACCCCGGGCACCACAACTGAGCCTGTGCTCTGGAGCTCTCGAGTCGCAACTACTGAGCCCAAATGCAGCAGCTACTGAAGCCTGCGCTCCTGGAGCCCCTGCTCCACAACAAGAGAAGCCTCTCCAATGAGAAGCCCATGCCCAGCAACTAGAGTAGCCGCTGCTTGCCGCAACTAGAGAAGGCCCATGTACGGCAACGAAGACCCAGTGCAGCCAAAAATAAATAAATGTTTTAAGAAATCTGTATTAAACAGATGTGTATGTAGAAAAGATATCTGAGAAACAGCAATATTAAAATTTAAATGCTTCATTACAGGGAAAACAAAGCAAGTGACTTACCCAGGTTGTAAAAGCAACTAATTTCTGAACATTTATTTTCACTAGTAATTACTAATATCTGTCATATGTGTATAGCATATTAGTATATATTTTCATACTTATTTTCAATGTTTATTACAGTGCATTAAAGAATCTGAAGCACAACTATATTGTCCCTATTCTTTGGCTTAATGAGGTTAGTATTTTTATCTATTAGTCACTAAAAACAGTAAGCTTCTTAATATACAGAAAAAGTTTTTGATGTTTGAAAATTAAAAATATATATACACACACACACAGTATTTGAACTTGTCTTTCCATTGTATCTATGGGTGAGTTTATATATTATTAATTATATAATTAATTATTTTTTAAAGCAAGTCATACAGAAGTATCAGGATTATGTTAGACTTAAGTCTAACTTTTATGAAAATAAAAATACTTCATAATGCATTTATTAGATAATTTTTCTTGTCATAGTGCATGTGTTAGGAAAGAGTCATGAAAATATTAAATTCCAAATAACTCAATATGAGCCTTGTAGTGCTAATAAAACCACCCAAGCTTATAATGGGCAAATTAGAGTAGATATAGGCAGTCTATCTAGTGCCTGACAAGATATTTTTAATATAAATCATGGAACCGACAAACCACAGAATCAGGAAATGCAGTGCATAAGCCTTTAGAGGATAGAAACAGTTGAGCTTTGCCATTTCCCTCTGTCACTAAGAAGCAACCTTTGGGAAACTGGAGTCTTACTGAAAGACTCCAGTAAGACTGCTATACTGATCAATGAAATCAGTATATACAATAGCACTAGATAACATGTTTAAAGGGAGGAATATTATCTTTTTCTCTCTAAATATTCTACCTGGGCATTTACTGTCTTCTTTGACATGCAAAGAGAATTCCAACAGGCTTGTCTTGCAGATAAAGATGACTGACATCTGTGTGCTGTTTTGATAAAGTAATACACATATGTGGAGAGTTTTGAGTATTCTGCTCTCAAATCTATTCAAATAACACTATTTATTAACTTGATTACAGACTGGTACCATTGGTGATGAGAAGGCGGAAATGTTCAGAAAGCAAGTGACGGGGAAAATAAACCTCCTTGGCCTGGTGGAAATGGTCTTGCTCAGTGTTGGTGTGGTGATGTTTATTGCTTTTATGATTTCATACTGTGCATGCAGATCAAAGAGAGTAAATTAAGTAAGTATATAATAGAAACCATATATGACTTCAGTAACATTAAATATTACTTGTTTTCATGTTATCAAAGCAGTTATAAACTAGGCTTCAAATATTAATGAACATGTCTAGTCAGCTATCATTTTTAATATATCCTTGAAACTTTGAGACACTTAATATAAGTTAAAATGAAGACTGAATGGGTACTTAGGCTTATCAGTATTAAACAGATCACTATATTTCATCTTTATTCTGGGAGGAAATGGGCTAAGCTGTGAAGGTGTCACCTTTGAAAAGTTAGAATGCTGCACAAAAGCTATACATGTACTCAATTTTTATTTCTTAATTATTTCTAGATAGTTATTTTTAAAATCACAAATAATTTAATATATCTGACTAGGAAACATTATATGAAACTGAAAATGGCAGCTATTTGGGGAGACTGAAATTTATAAAGGAAAAGAAAATAAAAACTAAAATTAGATAAGCTATAAAATAATGAGAATTAGAGTCAATAAATGGTAGAGATAAAATCAGATAAAAATATGCTACTTTTAAATGCAAATAGTGTATTAAATGGGCTTCCCTGGTGGCTCAGAGGTTAAAGCATCTGCCTGGAATGTGGGAGACCGAGGTTCGATCCCTGGGTAGGGAAGATCCCCTGGAGAAAGAAATGGCAACCCACTCTAGTATTCTTGCCTGGAGAATCCCATGGAAGGAGGAGCCTGGTAGGCTACAGTCCACGGGATCACAAAGAGTCAGACACAACTGAGCGACTTCACTCACTTAAGTGTATTAATATATAAACAGAGCTGCTGCATATAGACATGCTGTCCAAAATCATGACATGTACCCTAGATGTTCCATGCGGAAGCCCTGATGAATGATTATAATTCAGGAGCTAGAATTAAATGAGTACAAGAAAAAGAGAATAAAGATAATGTTGAACTCACTAAAACCAAATAATTACAGTGTAAAGGAAAAATCAGATAAATATGGACGGATGAGTTTTAGCAAAACTGAAGAGGTGGTTCAGGCCTCTGTGTTTTAAATATTAGTACCCGTGTCCCCTTGTACATAAAAGAGTGTATGCCAGACCCTATTTTCTCTAAATGGAAGCCTTTCTTTAATAATCATAGGTGGCATTGGTATGGCCTGAGGGGAGTGAATTCTCCACTAACCCATAGGTTCTATCTGCCGTTCCTTCCCTGGGATATGAAAGAAAAAAAATGAAGTGAAAATCAATTGGTAGCTTCCTACTATTTTCTACCTCATAAACTGTAGCTCACCAGGCTCCTCTGTCTATGGAATTCTCCAGGCAAGAATACTGGAATGGGCTGCCATTCCCTACTCCAAAGGACCTTCCTGGCCCAGGGATGGAACCTGGGTCTCCTGCATTGCAGGCAGATTCTTTACCATCTAAGCCACCAGGGAAACCCAGAAGAAGAAGAAGAAGAAAAAAAATATATATATATATGTATATATGAAATCTAAATTAAAGCAAGGACTGATGCTGAAGCTCCTATACTTTGGGCCACCTGATGTGAAGAGCTGACTCACTGGAAAAGACTGAGGGAATGAAGAAAAGAGGGTGATAGAGGATGAGATGGCTGGATGGCATCACTGATTCAACAGACATGAGTTTGAGCAAACTCAGGGAGATAGTGAAGCACTGGGTAGCCTGGCACGCTCCAGTTCACAGGATTGCAAAGAGTTGGACATAATTTATCAAGTGAACAACGACAGCAGCAAATTGCTCTGAAGAAAACAATTCACAATTTTAAAACAAGTCTTCTTATTCCACTTTCAATCAGACTGCTGACAGTAAAATGCCCTGCATAGAAATTCTGGAGCTGCCACTGACAATTATTGACCTTAATGTGCTCAAATCATGCTATTTTACATGAATTTCACAGCTAATCCCTAATAAAAATTTATGATTTTCCAGTAGCCATGGATCTATCAGCATCCATTCTGTTTTTTGAAGACATTACAGAAAACTAAATTTTAACAGTATAAAACTATTTTCAAAGTGTGAATCAGTTAAATTGAAGATTTAAAAAACAAACTGGCCTTTTTGGACCAATTTGTGTGTGTGTGTTCGTGAGATTGAAAACAGACTGAGGAAGGCAACTCGATCTTTTGTTTTGATGCTTTCTGCCTATATATATTTCCTTAAAAGGAGACTGAACAGTTCTGCCTACAGTCTACTTGGACGCAATATATTCAAAATGCTAATACATTCATGTTATAATAAAGGAAATATGGCATCACCTTTAAAACCTGTCATCAATCCAGTAACCAGTTATGTTTAAACACAGTAATTCATATGACCATTTATATAACAGACCAAAATATCACCTATTGAAAAGCCACGTTAAAACAAAAACTTTTTCTAGTGGGAAAATAAGCTTTTCAAAATGAACTATAGTAGTTGTAAATTTTGGGGTATTATTCTCTATTAAAATCATATAACCTATTTCATCAATGCTTAATGAGCCCTGAATATCCGACATGTTGGGTCTCTATGTAGCTTGGGCTTCCCTGGTAGCTCAGCAGGTAAAGAATCCACCTGCAATGCAGGAGACCCTGGTTTGATTCCTGGGTCGGGAAGGTCCCCTGGAGGAGGACATGGCAGTCCACTTCAGTATTCTTGCCTGGAGAATCCCCATGGATAGAGGAGCCTGGAGGGCTAGAGTCTATGTGGTCACAATGAGTGGGACACAGCTGAGTGATTCAGCAGAGCTATGCAGCTGTAAGTGAAAGACTGAAAACTTTCCAGAGTGTCTTCATCAACAAGTACATTGGTTTGGCTTAAACTTCTGACTGTTATAAGGAAAGTAACTGCTCTTTATACAACAGTATGTCTTTTTTCTTTACAAATAGAGAAGAAAAATTTTCTAGGTTGATTACTTGATTTACGCGATTTAGAAGAATCACAGATGTAGATTTCCTTAAACAGGCCTCATGTCGAATACTGTAATTAATTATGCCTTTGGGAAGATTTATAAACAACTGAAAAATAAGGAGACGCTGTGCAGAGGGAATAAAGATGGGAGAGTGAAGGTGTGGATTTATTCAATAGATCACAAAGAGAATGAGCCAACAGTCTTTTCAAAAGTAGCAGGACATACACCACTAAACGGAGGATGGTCTGAAGGGACAGCAAGGAGTGGAAATGCTCATGCAGAGCAGATTTAATGAGTGACCCTCCTTATTTGACTGCGTGCAGCTCTTGAGAGCTGAGAAGGAGTCTTCCATGAACCTGGGAATGGGAAAATAACTGCCTTATATGTGAAGTACATCAGAGAAATTTTCTCTAGAGCTGGAGAAATTGGGCTGATTTCTAGAAAATATAACATCTTTAATATATAAAATTTGAGTCTTAACTTTTTTCCATGAATTTCTGATATGTACCTTATCTTTCTTCTTTCCAGGGAGCAAAAGAGTCTCTACATTTATGCACCAGCTATGTCAGGATCTTTCTTATTATCACCTTACAAAAGTCAAGATTTTCATGCTTTATTTTTGCAAAACACACCTTATCTTACAGTTCAAGAACTGGTGACACTCCCTCCCACCTGCCACCCATAAGCAGCAGCACATTTCAAAAGGATTATTAAGACATCATTAAAATCCACACTTCGAACAAAAAACCAGCACTTAAAAAAATTCAACATATTCACAATGGAATGGACTTCAGTTTCTACAGATGTGGCTTGAGCGTGACCCACTTATTTTCACTTGGTACTGATTCACCGATTTATTCCCAATGCTAAATTCAGCAGCGAGATGGTCATTCTACACAAATCCTGGACCCTGAACTAGCCTTCCTCATCAAAAGGAAAACATCACTATCCTCATCAGTGTCCCTGCAAAACACAGACCCAGTACTATCAGTACATTGCCTCTGAAGAGCAAATATTTTGAAAGATATTTGAAAACATAAACTAAATGACTGGCCTATGAGCCATTTATTATACATCTCTCAAGTTTTTTTCTCTATGGAATCCTTTGTACAGCATCAGCAAGGCACTATAACCATGGTATTTATAACAATATGTGCTTGTATTTTTGTCAATGGTTATGCATTTGGACGTGTTTGAGAACTTTGCTAGCTTCCATGTTCTACAGCTCTTCTGGAAATCTGAGCAAATTTTCATCTTTCTACTCAGTTGCATACAACTTATGCTTGGCACCTTCAGAATTCTGTGCTAGTACTGAGAGATGTAAATGATAATACAGAAATTATTGTGTGGAAGATTACTAGCTGTAGAATGTGCATTCATAGTTATTTGTTGTAAAATTTCTTGCTTTCATTGTCACCAGAAAGACTGGTTCTGAACATTAAAAGACGTTCCTTAAAATCTTGTACTTTGTCTAGTTCCTGATGTGTCACAAAACATTTACTCTAGTTTTCTATCTGAATTTTTGTTTCTGTATCAATCTAATATGTCCTTTTGAAATACTATTTCTAAATTCAATCTTTACAACTTTTTCCTTAACCAATTTTTGAGCCAGTTGGGGGATAAGGAAATAAAAAGATAGTTGGTCATGCTTTAAAGGTGCAGAACTTAAATTCTAGATTATGAAAGACCTTTCCTTTTTACCAGAAGATGTATTGCTAGGTAGTCCTGCTATCTTAAGGCGAAGTTCACTTATGGTAGAGACCACAAGTCCTCCTAAAAAGGCTCCCCATAGAAGGGGACGATGGACCACATTCTGCCTTGTGTTTTATAGGATAAATTATTAGTAACTGGTTTGTTTAGACACTAAAATCAGGAATAATCTTGTCATGTCAGTTGCCAGGGTAAATAAATACCAAAAACTGCAAACTGAGATAACACCAGTTTAGAAGGATCTTTGGAAAAATCTTGAAGATATTCAAAACATACTGATGCAATATCCTTTCATTTCCTGGGAATAGAAAAAGTATCCTCCTAAAATATGGGGATGTGTTAGAGAAATTAAAATGAACAAAGTGTAGTTCATGCTTCAGGAGCAGGAGAGCAGGTTTCTGACCTGCCTGGACACTGAATGGACAATGAATTCCGTGCCTGCCTGTAAGCCCCGCTAGTCAGACAGTATTTTATATGAGAAAGAGAATGGATCTTGGAATCTACTAAACCCCTGAAGGCCTTACGAGCCCCCTAGGGGTTCTAAGAAATATTGATGAGTCACGAGGTGAAACAAACAGCATTGTATAAGTTAAAAACCAAAACTGCAATTTTGCAAGCAAACTGATGATGCTATCAGTTTGTGTGCAGCAGCCTGGCATTATAAATGGGAGACCCCAAAACTTCAATCTGAAGTCTCGCCCATGGGGTGGATGTACTTTCCAGGACCCTTTCCCTGTTGGGGCTCCAGATTGAGGAGGGACTTCTCAGTGCTGCTCAAGTCTGGATATAGATAGGCCCAATCTGGTGATGTGTAAACTGTGACTACTTCATTGCTTGTATTTCTTTTTTTTTTAATGACTGCATATTGAAATTAACTCAAATAATTATCCATAAAAATTGAAACTGTTTATTTGTGAGCAAGGAGTGGTTTCTTTTGTTAACGAATTCATCAAATCTGAAGGAAAGTAAAACTTTTGGCAAAACAACATGTGAGATCCTAGCCATCTGTCTTCTAATACTGAGTCTGCTTTCACGACATTAGGATACCTGTGGGCACGTTGATTTAGGAAGAATATAAAGGGTACTTCTTTAAGTTTTAAACGAAATAGGGTTGAATGATGTAAATAAAGCAGAAACAGTTCAGAAGAACTGAATAAAAAATTACATACCCACCTAAGGGTAGATAGAACTGTATAACCAATCAATGCCTCAGATTTTAAATCTTCAAACAGAAATGCACCTCATATTATTTGTGTGCTAAGTCGCTTCAGTCATTTCTGACTCTGCAACCCTATGGACTGTAGCTCACCAGGCTCCTCTGTCCATAGGATTCTCCAGGCAAGAATACTGCAGTAGGTTGCCATGCCCTTCTCCAGAGGGTCTTCCTGACCCAGGGATGGAACTTGCCCCTCTTATGTCTTCTGAATTGGTAGGTGGGGAAAAGGTTTTGACTTATGAGCCCATAGTACTCTCTATATTCTAATTTTTACCATTACTTACCATATTTTCTTTAAATTCTTTAAATTTACAAAAGGAAAAACAATCCATACATAAAGATAAATGAAATGCATTAAAAATACCCAGTAGAAAGTATAATACTTTGTTTTAAAAATGGGAGACAGTTATTTTTATATGGCGAGTTGGGATGTGTGTACGTGTGCTTCCACATGCATGTGCTGAGGCGGGAGTTCGGCACTTTAGGGAGTATGTTTCATGTTGACTTAATTGCCCCAGAGCAAGTATAATTGTACACATGGATGGATTAGTCTGCTTTTTTTCATTGAAAAATTGCCCCATATTTTAGAAAGGCACATTTTTATTCAACATTGTTAAATCACCCCAAAAAACCAGGTGTTTAAAACTTAAAGTTTGAAAATCCGTATCATGTGCAAAGGGGTTAACATAAACTGGAGAATTTGTAGCATCTTAAAATGGGTTGAGGCTTACTATTGCTGACGAGCACATGAAGAAAATGTGTAGATCTTTCAGTACTCAGAAAAACAGGTTAAAGCGGGTGTCCTCTTCGGGGACACATAGCTGTATGTTAGCTTTTTACATATGTGATAATCTGTTGATCTTATTAACCCAGTATCAATGTCTGGTCTGAATTACAGAGTATCTTTCTAGCTGGAGTTTGTTGCAGGTGTGTTCCGTCAGCTCAGTGTTTCCGGTTGAAGTTCAATGTATTAGAGACACTGTGGCTGCTTTCTCTCTGTCTGCCTCTTCATGGTCACCCACAACTATAAATAACCACTCCACTTAATTAATGACTATTCATTATGATTTTCTGCATATAGTAACAGAATTACCTATATGTGTTTTCCTGAGTTATTTACAGCTAGTTTAGTTAAGGAACTAAAGATGAATTAGTGCCAAATACTGGTATCAAAAAAATACATCTATACTCTGCTTTTCCCTTTCTTGGCTCAAAGGTAGCTGTATTATTAAATATTTGTGATAATAAAAACTCCCCTTAGTAGAAAAGTGATTTGCTTTTCATTTATTTAGTTTTGAATATGTATGATTTGAATGATATTTGATATTACTACTATAATTATATATTAGCTATTATTGACCCTATTTGAGTTTTTTTTACATATTAACTCCTATTCTCTTTTCCCAACTGTTCTCAGATGCTAGTAAGCTTATGTGCACATATTTCCAAAATGCTCCATTCTATACACTCATGAAGGAACTAGCACTTCATGAGTGACATAGCTAAGGACAAACAGTTTAAACTCTTGTTTATTTCATTGTGTGAAATCTGAGTCAGGTGCCTCAGCATCACCTGTGAACTTAAAAATGCAGAATCTCAGGTTCTACCCTAGACCTACTGAATCAGAATCTGTAGTTTTATAGGATACCAAAGTGTTTTCTAGTCACAAGGAAGTAAACATGCCCACATTTAAATCACACTGAAATTAGACTACCTATGTAACAGTTTTATTTGTCTTGTTCTTGGTATTAGGTAGATTTATTACAGAATGACTTAAGAGGGTTGAAGCCATACAAGCATATTGCTATGAGAGGAAAGTTCATCATGCTTGACAATTTGCTACTATAAATATTTCACTTAGAAGAAGGAAATGGCAACCCACTCCAGTATTCTTGCCTAGAGAATCCTGTGGACAGAGGAGCCTGGTGGGCTGCTGTCCATAGGGTCACACAGAGTCGGACACGACTAAAGCAACTTGGTATGCATGCATGCATTGGAGAAGGACATGGCAACCCACTCCAGTATTCCTGCCTGGAGAATCCCAGGGATGGAGGAGCCTGGTGGGCTGCCATCTATGGGTTCAACCAGAGTCAGACATGACTGAAACAACTTAGCAGTGACAGCAGTATTTCACTTAGCTTTGTCATTTGCTCTGTGAAATATGAAAATGCTATTTTCAGATGGTCATAAAGCTAATCAGCTTGACAGGGTAGAGGGTGAAGCACTACTAACTTGACTCTAAATCTTATGGAAGGAGTTCTTTGATCTATTTGACAGTATTCATGACAAATGTTCATATTTACTGCATGTAAAGATTTCTTTCTTGGAGGATGTCTTGAGAGAGATAAGCAGGGGCAAGGGAGGAGAATAAAAAGACAGGGGCTTATTTCTGGAAAAGAATGAGTGTCTAAACAGTAATAGAAGCATAAATGAGGCCAGTGTGGAGGAGAGAACTGAACTTGGACCGACCTAGAGTCCAGAAGTAAGGCTACAGCTACTGTTCTGCCCTAACACTACATTCAGTCTACACAGGTGAGGACTATGGTCATTATGGAAAGATGACAGGATAGGTAATTAGTGGAAGATAGTTTTACAAACCCCACTTTCTAAGCATTAAAGAAGATAATTTAGTTATTGGAGACATCTAAGGAAACATCTTTAGACGGTTTTGCCAAGAATACGCACTAGTCATAGTGAACACACTCTTCCAACAACACAAGACATGACTCCACACATGGACATCACCAGATGGTCAATACTATAATCAGACTGATTATATTCTTTGCAGCCAAAGATAGAGAAGCTCTATATTGTCAGAGCTTATTGTCTTATAGTTTACCTATAAGACAAGACTGGGAGCTGACTGTGGCTCTGATCATAAACTCTTTATTACAAAATTCAGACTTAAATTGAAGAAACTAGAGGAAACCACTAGAACATTCACGTATGGCCTAAATCAAATTCCTTACAATTATACAGTAGAAGTGACAAACAGATTCAAAGGATTAGACCTGATAGACAGAGTGCCTGAAGAACTATGGATGGAGGTTCATGACATTGTACAGGAGGTGGTAATCAAAATCATTCATCAAAACAGAAATGCAAAAAATGGTTGTCTGAGGAAGCCTTATAGATGGCTGAGAAAAGAAAAGAAGTGAAAGGCAAAGAAGAAAAGGAATGATACATCCATCTGAATGCAGAGCTCCAAAGAATAGCAACAAGAGATAAGAAAGCCTTCCTCAGTGATCAGTGCAAAGAAATAGAGGCAAACAACATAGTATGAAAGACTAGAGATCTCTTCAAGAAAATTAGAGAAACCAAGGGAACATTTCATGCAAAGATGGGTACAACAAAGGACAGAAACTGTATGGACCTAACAGAAGCAGAAGATATTAAGAAGAGGTGGAAAGAATACACAGAAGAACTATACAAAAAAGATCTTCAGGACCCAGATAACCATGATAATGTGATAACTCATCTAGAGTCAGATATCATGGAATGTGAAGTCAAGTGGGCCTTAGGAAGCATCACTATGAACAAAGCTAGTTGAAGAGATGGATTTCCAGCTGAGGTATTTCAGATCCTAAAAGATGATGCTGTGAAAGTGCTGCACTCAATATGCCCACAAATTTGGAAAACTCAGCAGTGGCCACAGGACTGGAAAAGGTCAGTTTTCATTCCAATCCCAAAGAAGGACAATGCAAAAAAATGTTCATATTATCACACAATTACACTCATCTCACACTCTAGCAAGGTAATGCTCAAATTCTTCAAATTAGACATCAACACTGCATGAACTAAGAACTTCTAGATGTTCAAGCTGGATTTATAAAAGGCAGAGGCACCAGAGATCAAATTGCCACCATCCTTTGGATCACAGAGAAAGCAAGCCAATTCCAGAAAAACATCTACTTCTGCTTTATTGACTACACCAAAGCCTTTGACTCTATGGATCACAACAAGCTGTGAATAATAAACAGATGGGAATACCAGACCGTCTTACCAGCCTCCTGAGAAATGTGTATGCAGGTCAAGAAAGAACAGTTAGAACTGGACATGAATAATCGACTGATTCCAAATTCAGAAAGAAGTATGTCAAGGCTATATATTGTCACCCTGCTTATTTAACTTATATGCAGAGTACATCATTTGAAATGCTGGACTGGATGAAGCACAAGCTGAAGTCTAGATTGCAGGGAGAAATATCAATAATCTCAGATATGTAGATGACAACTGCCTTATGGAAGAAACTGAGGATGAATTAAAGAGCCTTTGATGAAAGTGAAAGAGGAGAGTGAAAATGTAGGCTTAAAATTCAACATCCATAAAACTAAGATCATGGCATCCAGTCCCATCACTTCATTGCAAATAGATAGGGACAGTGACAGACTTTATTTCATTGGGTTTCAAAATCACTACAGATGGTGACTGCAGCCATGAAATTAAAAGACGCTTACTCCTTAGAAAAAAAGTTATGACCAACCTAGATAGCATATTAAAAAGCAGAGTCATTACTTGCCCACAAAGTTCCATCTAGTCCAAGCTATGGTTTTTTCAGTAGCCATGTATGGGTGTGAGAGTTGGATCATAAAGAAAGCTGAGAGACGAAGAATTAATGCTTTTGAACTGTGGTGTTGGAGAAGACCCTTGAGAGTCTCTTAGATTGCATGGTGATCAAATCAGTCAATCCTAAAGGAAATCAGTCCTGAATATTCACTGGAAAGACTAATGCTGAAGCTCCCATAGATTGGCCACCTGATGTGAAGAACTGACTCCTTGGAAAAGACCCTGACACTGGGAAAGATTGAAGGCAGGAGGAGAAGGGGATGATAGAGGAGGAGTTGGTTGGATGGCATCACCAATTCAATGGATATGACTTTGTGCAAGCTCTGGGTGTTGGCGATTGATAGGGAAACCTGGTGTGCTCCATTCCATGGGGTTGTAAAGAGTCGGACACCACTGTATGACTGAAATGAACTATAGGAAGCATCTTAAAATAAGTATGGTTAATGAGAAAGTGTTAAGTATCTGCAGCTTTTGATATAGACTACAGAGCAAGAATTCTAAAAATTCTAAAAATTTTCCCTTTTCTGGAACTTTCTTGTTTGAAATATCAACATATATTAATGTTGCATATTTCCACTAAGATATCTGAATAATCATTTAAAATTAAAGGTCTGATAAGAATGTGAGAGGTATATGTATTGACTACTAGGTAGCAACCTTTCGTTTCAGTTCAGTTCAGCTCAGTCGCTCAGTCGTGTCCGACTCTCTGCGGCCCCATGAACTGCAGCACACCAGGCCTCCCTGTCCATCACCAACTCCCGGAGTTCACTCAAACTCATGTGCATCGAGTCGGTGATGCCATCCAGCCATCTCATCCTCAGTTGTCCCCTTTTCCTCCTGCCCCCAATCCCTCCCAGCATCAGAGTCTTTCCCAATGAGTCAACTCTTCACATGAGGTAGCCAAAGTATTGGAGTTTCGGCTTTAGCATCAGTACTTCCAAAGAACACCCAGGACTGATCTACCTTAGAATGGACTGGTTGGATCTCCTTGCAGTCCATGGGACTCTCAAGAGTCTTCTCCAACACCACAGTTCAAAAGCATCAATTCTTCGGTGCTCAGCTTTCTTCACAGTCCAAATCTCACATCCATACATGACCACTGGAAAAACCATAGCCTTGACTAGGTGGACCTTAGTCGGCAAAGTAATGTCTCTGCTTTTGAATATGCTATCTAGGTTGGTCATAACTTTCCTTCCAAGGAGTAAGTGTCTTTTAATTTCATGGCTGCAGTCACCATCTGCAGTGATTCGGGAGCCCCAGAAAATAAAGTCTGACACTGTTTCCACTGTTTCCCCATCTATTTCCCATGAAGTGATGGGACAGGGTGTCATGATCTTCATTTTCTGAATGTTGCCAACTTTTGCCAATTAAGCCAACTTTTTCACTCTCCTCTTTCACTTTCATCAAGAGGCTTTTGAGTTCCTCTTCACTTTCTGCCATAAGGGTGGTGTCATCTGCATATCTGAGGTTATTGATATTTCTCCTGGCAATCTTGATTCCAGCTTGTGCTTCTTCTAGCCCAGCGTTTCTCATGATGTACTCTGCATATAAGTTAAGTAAGCAGGGTGACAATATACAGCCTTGATGTACTCCTTTTCCTATTTGGAAGCAGTCTGTTATTTCATACCCAGTTCTAATGTTGCTTCCTGACCTGCATATAGGTTTCTCAAGAGGCAGGTCAGGTGGTCTGGTATTCCCATCTCTTTCAGATTTTCTACAGTCTATTGTGAGCCACACAGTCAAAGGCTTTGGCACAGTCCCTCCTTCATTGTCTTCCCATTGCAGTCTTGAAACCATCATACAGGTAGTATGCTTATATAAGTATAAGTAGGGGCTATGAGTGGAGTAACCAACTGATGGACAGCTGAGTCACTATGATTAAGAAATTTCTCCAACAAATAATTTCTTGCCGAAATGTGTTATTTTGCTATATTATTTATATTTGCTGTTTTAATAATATTTATCTCTGGTTCCAGGTGAAGATGGCAACATAGGAAGATTCTGAAATCACTTTCTCCCCAACATGCCATATCCACAGCTACATACGGAGCAATTTCCTCTTAAAACAAAACACCTAAAAACTAGCTATGGAGTTCCTGTACATAGAGCAATGCAGACAGTGACTGACTTTTTCACAGGAAACTAATCAAACTGATCACATGGACCACAGCCTTGTCTAACTCAATGAAAATATGAGCCATGACATGTAGGGCCACCCAAGATAGACAGGTCATGGTGGAGAGTTCTGACAAAATGTGATCAACTGGAAAAGGGAATGGCAAACCACTTCAGTATTCATGCCTTGAGAATTCCATGAACAGTATGAAAAGGCAAAAAGATAGGACACTGAAAGATGAACTCTCCAGGTTGGTCAGTGACCAATATCCTACTGGCGAAGAGTGGAGAAATAACTTCAGAAAGAATGAAGAGATGGAACAAAACAAAAACAAGTCCCAGTTGTGGATGTGACTGGTGACAGAGGTAAAGTCTGATGCTGTAAAAAGCAATATTGCATAGGAACCTGGAATGTTAGGTTCATGAATCAAGGCAAACTGGAAGAGGTCAAACAAGAGATGACAAGAGTGAAAATCAAGATTTTAGGAATCAGTAAATTAAAATGGACTGGAAAGGGCAAATTTAATTCAGATAACCATTATATACTGTGGGCAAGAATCCCTTAAAGAAATGGAGTAATTGGGTGCAGTCTCAAAAACGACAGAATGATCTGTTCATTACCAAGGCAAGCTATTCAATATCTCAGTAATCCAAGTATATATCTCAACTGTAATGCTGAAGAAATTGAAGTTCAATGGTTCTGTGAAGACCTACAAGACCTCCTAGAACTAACACCCAAAAAAGATGTCCTTTTCATCATAGGGGACTGGAAAGCAAATGGAGGAAGTCAAGAGATACCTGGAGTAACAGACAAGTTAGGCCTTGGAGTACAAAACGAAGCAGGGCAAAGGCTAACAGTTATGCCAGGAGAATGCACTGGTCATACCAAACACAATCTTCTAACAACACAAGACAAGACTCTACACATGGACATCACTAGATGGTCAGTACTTAAATCAGATTGATTATATTCTTTGCAGCCAAAGATGGAAAGCTCTATACAGTCAGTAAAAACAAGACAGGGAGCTGACTGTGGATCACATCATAAACTCCTTATTGCAAAATTCAGACTTATAGAAGAAAGAAGGGAAAACCACTAGACCATTCAGGTATGACCTAAATCAATTCCCTTATAATTATATAGTGGAAGTGACAAACAGATTCAGGGGATTGGATCTGATAGAGTTGCTGAGGAACTATGGATGGAGTTCGTGACATTGTACAGGAGACAGGGATCAAGACCATACCCAAGAAAAAGAAATGCAAAAAGGCAAAATGGTTGTCTAAGGAGGCCTTATAAATAGCTGAGCAAAGAAGGGAAGCTAAAGACAAAGAAGACAAGGATAGATATATCCATTTGATCGCAGAATTCCAAAGAATAGCAAAAGAGATAAGGCAGCCTTCCTAAGGGATCAGTGCAAAGAAACAGAGGAAAACAATAGAATGGGAAAGATCAGAGATCTCTTAGAGAAAATTACCAAGGGAAATTTTCATGCAAAGATGGGCTCAAAAAAGAGCAGAAATGCTATGGACCTAACAGAAGTAGAACAGATAAAGAAGAGGTGGCAAGAATTCACAGAAGAACTACACAAAAAATACCTTAATGACCCAGATAACCACAATGGTGTGATCATGCACTAGAGCCAGACCTCCTGGAATGTGAAGTCAAGTGGGCCTTAGGAAGTATCACTACAAACAAAACTAGTGGAGGTGATGGAATTTCCAGTTGAGCTATTTCAAACCCTAAAGATGACACTGTGAAAGTGTTGAACTCAATATGCCCACAAATTAGAAAACTCAGCAGTGGCCACAGGCCTGGAAAAGGTCAGTTTTCATTCCAATCCCAAAGAAAGGAATTGCCAAAGAATGCTCAAACTACCACACAGTTGCACTCATCTCACATGCTAGTAAAGTAATGCTCAAAATTCTCCAAGCCAGGCTTCAACAGTACATGAACCATGAACTTCCAGGTGTTCAAGTTGGATTTAGAAAAGGCAGAGGAACCAGAGATCAAATTGCCAACATCCACTGGATCATCAAAAAGCAAGAGAATACCAAAAAAACATCTACTTCTGATTTGTTGACTACACTGACGTTTTGACCATGAGGATCACAACAGGCTGTGGAAAATTCTTCAATTGATGGGAATACCAGGTCACCTTACTTGCCTCCTGTGAAATCTGTATGCATGTCAAGAAGCAACAGTTAGAATCAGACATGGAACAACAAACTGGTTCCAAAATGGGAAAGGAGTACGTCAAGGGTGTATATTGTTACCCTGCTTATTTAACTGATATGCAGAATACATCATGTGAAATGCCAAGCTGGATGAAGCAAAAGCTGGAATCAAGTTTGCTGGGAAAGATACTAATAATCTTAGATACGCAGATGACACCACCCTTATGACAGAAAACGAAGAGGAAATAAAGAGCCTCTTGATGAAAGTGAAAGAAGAGAGTGAAAAAGCTGTCTTAAAACTCAGCATTCGAAACATGAAGATCATGGCATCTGGTCCCATCACTTCATGGCAAATAGATGGGGAAACAATGGAAATAGTGAGAGATTTTATTTTGTAGGGGGTGAGGGGGGGCTCCAAAGTCACTTCAGATGGTGACTGCAGCCATGAAATTTAAAAGATGTTTCCTCCTTGGAAGAAAAGTTATGATCAACCTAGACAGCACATTAAGAGGCAGAGAAAATTGGGGTACATGTGTCTCTTTCAATTCTGGTTTCCTCGGTGTGTATGACCAGCAGTGGGATTGCTGGGTCATATGGCAGTTCTATTTGCAATTTTTTAAGGAATCTCCACACTGTTTTCCATAGTGGCTGTACTAGTTTGCATTCCCACCAACAGTGTAGGAGGGTTCCCTTTTCTCCACACCCTCTCTAGCATTTATTGCTTGAAGATTTTTGGATCGCAGACATTCTGACTGGTGTGAAGTGGTACCTCATTGTGGTTTCACAGCACTGTTTATAATAGCCAGGACATGGAAACAACCTAGATGTCCATCAGAAGATGAATGGATAAGAAAGCTGTGGTACATATACACAATGGAGTATTACTCAGCCGTTAAAAAGAATACATTTGAATCAGTTCTGTTGAGATGGATGAAACTGGAGCCAATCATACAGAGTGAAGTAAGACAGAAAGAAAAACACCAATACAGTATACTAACACATATATATGGAATTTAGAAAGATGGCAATGATGACCCTGTATGCAAGACAGCAAAAAAGACACAGATGCATATAGTGGACTTTTGGACTCAGAGGGAGAGGGAGAGGGTGGGATGATTTGGGAGAATGGCATTGAAACATGTATACTATCATGTAAGAATCGAATCACCAGTCTATGTCCAATGCAGGATACAGCATGCTTGGGGCTGGTGCACGGGGATGACCCAGAGGGATGTTGTGGGGAGGGAGGTGGGAGGCCAGTTCATGTTTGGGATCGCATGTACACCCGTGGTGGATTCATGTCAATGTATGGCAAAACCAATACAGTATTGTAAAGTAAAATAAAGTAAAGATAAAAATTTAAAGTATTAAAAAAAAAAAAGGCAGAGAAAAGGTCCGTCTAGTCAAAGCTATGGTTTTTCCAGGAGTTATATATATGAATGTGAGAGTTGGACCATAAAGCTGAGTGGTGAAGAATTGATGCTTTCGAACTGTGGTATTGGAGAAGCCTCTTGAGAGTCCCTTGGACTGCAAGGAGATCCAACCAGTCCATTCCAAATAAGGCCAGTCCTGGGTGTTCACTGGAAGGACTGATGCTGAAGCTGAAACTCCAATACTTTGGCCACCTCATGCAAAGAGTTGACTCATTGTACAAGCCCCTGATGCTGGGAGGGATTGGGGGCAGGAGGAGAAGGGGATGACAGAGGATGAGATGGCTGGATGGCATCACCAACTTGATGGACATTAGTTTGAGTGAACTCCAGGAGTTGGTGATGGTAGGGAGGCCTGATGTGCTGTGATTCATGGTGTCGCAAAGAGTCGGACACAACTGAGCGACTGAACTGAACTGAACTGAGAGGCCTATGGATCATAACCTGGCAAATACCATCTTTGTGCTCTCATTCTGCCTCACTATACCTCACCAGTATCCTTCAGAAAAGAATTATTTTCCTTTTCTGGAGCCCTGATTTTTCCAAGTGCCACCCAAGGCACACCTCTAGAACACTTGGCTTTGCCCCAAAAGGGCATAAAACTATGGTCACACTAGATAATATAAATGTGCACAATTTACACCAGAATATATAATCAGGCATACAAAAAGAATGAAATAATTCCATTTGCAGCCACATGGATGGACCTAGAGATTATCATACTAAGAGAAGTAAGGCAGAGAAAGAGAACTATAATGTAGACTCACAGAAAAAACAAACTCTTGGTTACCAAAGGAGAAAAAGAGGAGGAATAAACTGGGAATCTGGGATTAACAGATACATGATGCTATACACAAAATTAACACAAAGGACCTACGGTATAGCACAGGAAACTATATTCAATATCTTATAATAACCTACAATGGTGATGAATCTGAAAAATAATATGTGTATGTGTTTAAAACTTTTGCTGTATACCTGAAATATTGTAACTTCTGTTGAACCATAAAAACTCTGAATTTTGACCAATTTTTTTAAATTTTTACTTTATTTTGCTTTATAATACTGTATTGGTTTTGCCATACATTGACATGAATCAGCCATGAGTGTACATGAGTTCCCAATCCTGAACCCCCTCCCACCTCCCACCCCATATCATCTCTCTGGATCATCCCCGTGCACCAGCCCCAAGCATCCTGTATCCTGCATCAAACATAGACTGGCAATTCATTTCTTACCTGATAGTATACATGTTTCAATGCCATTCTCTCAAATCATTCCACCCTCTCCCTCTCCCAAAGAGTCTTAAAGTCCATTCTATACATCTGTGTCTCTTCTGCTGTCTCGCATACAGGGTTAACATTACCATCTTTCTAAATTCCATATATATGTGTTAGTGTATTGTATTGGTTTTTCTTTCTGGCTTACTTCACTCAGTATAATAGGCTCCAGTTTCATCCACCTCATTAGAACTGATTCAAATGTATTCTTTTTAATGGCTGAGTAATACTCCATTGTGTATATGTACCACAGCTTTCTTATCCATTCATCTGCTGATGGACATCTAGGTTGTTTCCATGTCCTGGCTATTATAAACAGTGCTGCAATGAACACTGGGGTACACGTGTCTCTTTCAATTCTGGTTTCCTCGGTGTGTATGCCCAGAAGTGGGATTGCTGGGTCATATGGCAGTTCTATTTGCAATTTTTTAAGGAATCTCCACACTGTTCTCCATAGTGGCTGTACTAGTTTGCATTCCCACCAACAGTGTAAGAGGGTTCCTTTTCTCCACACCCTCTCCGGCATTTATTGCTTATAGACTTTTGGATTGCTGCTATTCTGACTGGTGTGAAATGGCACCTCATTGTGGTTTTGATTTGCATTTCTCTGATAATGAGTGATGTTGAGCATCTTTTCATGTGTTTGTTAGCCATCTGTATGTCTTCTTTGGAGAAATGTCTATTTAGTTCTTTGGCCCATTTTTTGATTGAGTCGTTTATTTTTCTGGAGTTGAGCTGCATAAGTTGCTTGTATATTTTTGAGATTAGTTGTTTGTCAGTTGCTTCATTTGCTATTGTTTTCTCCCATTCAGAAGGCTGTCTTTTTACCTTGCTTATAGTTTCCTTTGTTGTGCAGAAGCATTTAATTAGATCTCATTTGTTTATTTTTGCTTTTATTTCCAGTATTCTGGGAGGTGGATCATAGAGGATCCTGCTGTGATTTATGTTGGAGAGTGTTTTGACTATGTTCTCCTCTAGGAGTTTTATAGTTTCTGGTCTTACATTTAGATCTTTAATCCATTTTGAGTTTATTTTTTTGTATGGTGTTAGAAAGTGATCTAGTTTCATTCTTTTACAAGTGGTTGACCAGTTTTCCCAGCACCACTTGTTAAAGAGATTGTCTTTTATCCATTGTATATTCTTATCTCCTTTGTCAAACATAAGGTGTCTCTAGGTGTGTGGATTTATCTCTGGGCTTTCTATTATGTTCCATTGATTTATATTTCTGTCTTTGTGCCAGTACTATACTGTCTTGATGACTGTGGCTTTGTAGTAGAGCCTGAACTCAGGCAAGTTGATTCCTCCAGTTCCATTCTTCTTTCCCAAGATTGCTTTGGCTATTCGAGGTTTTTTGTATTTCCATACAAATCTTGAAATTATTTGTTATAGCTCTGTGAAAAATACCACTGGTAGCTTGATAGGAATTGCATTGAATCTGTAGATTGCCTTGGGTAGTATACTCATTTTCACTATATTAATTCTTCTGATCCATGAACATGGTATATTTCTCCATCTATTAGTGTCCTCTTTGATTTCTTTCATCAGTGTTTTATAGTTTTCTATATATAGGTCTTCAGTTTCTTTAGGTAGGTATATCTCTTAAGTATTTTATTCTTTTCGTTGCAATGGTGAATGGAATTGTTTTCTTAATTTCTTTTTCTACTTTCTCATTATTAGTACATAGGAATGCAAGGAATTTCTGAGTGTTGATTTTATATCCTGCAACTTTACTATATTCATTGATTAGCTCTAGTAATTTTCTGGTGGAGTCTTTAGGGTTTTCTATGTAGAGGATAATATCATCTGCAAACAGTGAGAGTTTTACTTCTTCTTTTCCAATTTGGATTCCTTTTATTTCTTTTTATGCTCTGATTGCTATGGCCAAAACTTCCAGAACTATGTTGAATAGTAGCGGTGAAAGTGGGCACCCTTGTCTTGTTCCTGACTTTAGGGGAAATGCTTTCAATTTTTCACCACTGAGGATAATGTTTGCTGTGGGTTTGTCATATATAGCTTTTATTATGTTGAGATATGTTCCTTCTATTCCTGCTTTCTGGAGAGTTTTTATCATAAGTGGATGTTGAATTTTGTGAAAGGCTTTCTTTACATCTATTGAGATAATCATATCGGTTTTATTTTTCAATTTGTTAATGTGGTGAATTACATTGATTGATTTGCAGATAATGAAGAATCCTTGCATCCCTGGGATAAAGCCCACTTAGTCATGGTGTATAATCTTTTTAATGTGTTGTTGGATTCTGATTGCTAGAATTTTGTTAAGGATTTTTGCATCTATGTTCATCAGTGATATTGGCCTGTAGTTTTCTTTTTTTGTGGCATCTTTGTCAGGTTTTGGTATTAGGGTGATGGTGGCCTCATAGAATGAGTTTGGAAGTTTACCTTCCTCTGCAATTTTCTGGAAGAGTTTGAGTAGATAGGTGTTAGCTCTTCTCGAAATTTTTGGTAGAATTCAGCTGTGAAGCCATCTGGACCTGGGCTTTTGTTTGCTGGAAGATTTCTGATTACAGTTTCAATTTCCTTGCTTGTGATGGGTCTGTTAAGATTTTCTATTTCTTCCCGGTTCAGTTTTGGAAAGTTGTACTTTTCTAAGAATTTGTCTGTTTCTTCCACATTGTCCATGTTATTGGCATATAATTGCTGATAGTAGTCTCTTCTGATCCTTGGCATTTCTGTGTTGTCTGTTGTGATCTCTCCATTTTCATTTCTAATTTTATTGATTTCATTTTTCTCCCTTTGTTTCTTGATGAGTCTGGCTAATGATTTGGCAATTTTATTTATCCTTTCAAAGAACCAGCTTTTGGCTTTGTTGATTTTTGCTATGGTCT
This sequence comes from Capra hircus, assembly GCF_001704415.2. Lineage (NCBI taxonomy): Eukaryota > Metazoa > Chordata > Mammalia > Artiodactyla > Bovidae > Capra > Capra hircus. The sequence goes on from NC_030811.1 coordinate 79,924,090, forward strand.
CTTGTTTCTTTTGCATTTATTTCTGCCCTAATTTTTAAGATTTCTTTCCTTCTACTAACTCTGGGGTTCTCCATTTCTTCCTTTTCTAGTTGCTTTAGGTGTAGAGTTAGGTTATTTATTTGACTTTTTTCTTATTTCTTAAGGTATGCCTGTATTGCTATGAACTTTCCTCTTAGCACTGCTTTTATAGTGTCCCACAGGTTTTGGGTTGTTGTGTTTCCATTTTCATTCTTTTCTATGCATATTTTGATTTCTTTTTTAATTTCTTCTGTTATTTGTTGGTTATTCAGAAGCGTGTTGTTCAGCCTCCACATTTTGGAATTTTTAATAGTTTTTCTCCTGTAATTGAGATCTAATCTTACTGCATTGCCGTCAGAAAAGATGCTTGGAATGATTTCAATTTTTTTGAATTTATCAAGGTTAGGTTTCTGGCCCAGGATGTGATCTATCCTGGAGAAGGTTCCGTGAGCACTTGAGAAAAAGGTGAAATTCATTGTTTTGGGGTGAAATGTCCTATAGATATCAATTAGGTCTAACTGGTCTATTGTATCATTTAAAGTTTGTGTTTCTTTGTTAATTTTCTGTTTAGTTATCTGTCCATAGGTGTGAGTGGGGTATTAAAGTCTCCCACTATTATTGTGTTAGTTAATTTCCCCTTTCATACTTGTTAGCATTTGTCTTACATATTGTGGTGCTCCTATGTTGGGTGCATATATAATTGTTATATCTTCTTCTTGGATTGATCCTTTAATCATTATGTAGTGGCCTTCTTTGTCTCTCTTCACAGCCTTTGTTTTAAAGTCTATTTTCTCGGATATGAGTATTGCTACTCCTGCTTTCTTTTGGTTTCTATTTGCGTGGAATATCTTTTTCCAGCCCTTCACTTTCAGTCTGTATGTGTCCCTTGTTTTGAGGTGGGTCTCTTGTAAGCAGCATATAGAGGGGTCTTGTTTTTGTATCCACTCAGCCAGTCTTTGCCTTTTGGTTGGGGCATTCAACCCATTTACGTTTAAGGTAATTATTGATAAGTATGATCCCGTTGCCATTTACTTTATTGTTTTGGGTTCAGGTTTATACATCCTTTTTGTGTTTCCTGTCTAGAGAATATCCTTTAGCATTTGTTGAAGAGCTGGTTTGGTGGTGCTGGATTCTCTCAGCTTTTGCTTCTCTGTAAAGCTTTTGATTTCTCCTTCATATTTGAAAGAGATCTTTGCTGGGTACAGTAATCTGGGCTCTAGGTTATTTTCTTTCATCACTCTAAGTATGTCTTGCCATTCCCTCCTGGCCTGAAGCGTTTCTATTGACAGATCTGCAGTTATCCTTATGGGAATCCCCTTGTGTGTTATTTCTTGTTTTTCCCCTGCTGCTTTTAATATTTGTTTTTTGTGTTTGATCTCTGTTAATTTGATTAATATGTGTCTTGGGGTGTTTTGCCTTGGGTTTATCCTGTTTGGGACTCTCTGGGTTTCTTGGACTTGGGTGATTATTTCCTTCCCCATTTTAGGGAAGTTTTCAACTACTACCTCCTCAAGTATTTTCTCATGGTTTTTCTTTTTGTCTTCTTCTGATGGGACTTGCATAATTCGAATGTTGGAGCATTTCATATTGTCCTGGAGGTCTCTGAGATTGTCCTCATTTCTTTTAATTCATTTTTCTTTTTTCCTCTCTGATTCATTTATTTCTACCATTCTATCTTCTATTTCACTAATCCTATCTTCTGTCTCAGATATTCTACTATTTGTTGCCTCCAGGGTGTTTCTGATCTCATTTATTGCATTATTCATTATATATAGATGCTTTTTTATTTCTTCTAGGTCCTTGTTAAACCTTTCTTGCATCTTCTCAATCCTTGTCTCTAGGCTATTTATCTGTGATTTCATTTTGATTTCAAGATTTTGGATCATTTTCACTATCATTATTCGGAATTCTTTCTCAGGTAGATTCCCTATCTCTTCCTCTTTTGTTTGGTTTGGTAGGCATTTCTCCTGTTCCTGTACCTGCTGGGTATTCCTCTGTCTCTTCATCCTGTTTATATTGCTGCATTTGGGGTGGCCATTCTGTATTCTGGGAATTTGTGGAGTTCTCTTTATTACGGAGCTTCCTCACTGTGGGTGGGGTTGTATCAGTGGCTTGTCAAGGTTTCTTGGTTAGGGAAGCTTGTGTCAGAGTTCTGGTGGGTAGAGCTGGATTTCTTCTCTCTGGAGTGTAATGAAGTGTCCAGTAAAGAGTTATGAGACATCTATGTTTTTGGAGTGACTTTGGGCAGCCTGTATATTGAAGCTCAGGGGTGTGTTCCTGTGTTGCTGGAGAATTTGCATGGTATGTCTTGCTCTGGAACTTGTTGGCCCTTGGGTGGTGCTTGGTTTCAGTGTAGGTATGGAGGTGCTTGATGAGCTCCTATCGATTAATGTTCCCTGGATTCAGGAGTTCTCTGATGTTCTCAGGATTTGTAATTAAGCCTCCTGCTTCCGGTTTTCAGTTTCATTTTTATGGTAGCCTCAAGACTTCTCCATTTATACAGCACTGATGATAAAACATCTCGGTTAAAGATGAAAAGTTTCTCCACATTGAGGGACACCCAGAGAGGTTCACTGTTTTTGAAGATAATGATCTGCTTTTCTGGGTGCCTGGCGTCCTCTGCCAGCATTCAGAAGTTGTTTTATAGAATTTACTCAGCGTGGAAATGTTTTTTTGATGAATTTGTCGGGGAGAAAGTGGTCTCCCCGTCCTATTTCTCCACCATCTTAGCTAACCTCCAATTTTGAGCAATTTTGAGAAAGAAGAACAAAGCTGGAGGCATCATACACACTGATTCCAAACTATATTACAAAGCAAAACGGGATGTTATTAATGTAAAAACAGACACATACTAATGGAACAGACCAGAGACTGCAGCATTAAACATATGCATATATGGTCTAAACCTATGCAATAATTTACAACAAATTAGTCCAGCATATATAACAAGGTAAGAATAATCTCTTCAATAAATGTTGGTGCAAAAAATGAACAGCCACATTAAATAACTGACACTCAGTTCAGTTCAGTCACTCAGTCGTGTCCAACTCTTGGCGACCCATGAATCACAGCACGCCAGGCCTCCCTGTCTATCACCAACTCCTGGAGTTCACTCAGACTCATGTCCATCGAGTCAGTGATGCCATCCAGCCATCTCATCCTCGGCCGTCCCCTTCTCCTCCTGCCCCCAATCGCTCCCAGCATCAGAATCTTTTCCAATGAGTCAACTCTTTGCATGAGGTGGCCAAAATACTGGAGTTTCAGCTTTAGCATCATTCCTTCCAAAGAAATCCCAGGGTTCTCCCCTTCAGAATGGACTGGTTGGATCTCCTTGCAGTCCAAGGGACTCTCAACAGTATTCTTCAACACTACAGTTCAAAAACATCAATTCTTTGGCACTCAGCCTTCTTCACAGTACAACTCTCACATCCATACATGATCACTGGAAAAACCATAGCCTTGACTAGAGGACCTTTGTTGGTAAAGTAATGTCTCTCCTTTTGAATATGCTATCTAGGTTGGTCATAACTTTTCTTCCAAGGAGTAAGTGTCTTTTAATTTCATGACAGCAGTCACCATCTGCAGTGATTTTGGAGCCCCCAAAAATAAAGTCTGACACTGTTTCCCCATTTATTTTGCATGAAGTGATGGGACCGGATGCCATGATCTTCGTTTTCTGAACGTTGAGCATTAACCCAACTTTTTCACTCTCCTCTTTCACTTTCATCAAGATGCTTTTTAGTTCCTCTTCACGTTCTGCCATAAGGGTGGTGTCATCTGAGGTTATTAATATTTCTCCCGGCAATCTTGATTCCAGCTTGTTTCTTCCAGTCCAGCATTTCTCATGATGTACTCTGCATAGAAGTTAAATCAGCAGGGTGACAATATCCAGCCTCGACGTACTCCTTTTCCTATTTGGAACCAGTCTGTTGTTCCATGTCCAGTTCTAACTGTTGCTTCCTGACCTGCATATAGGTTTCTCGAGAGACAGGTCAGGTGGTCTGGTATGCTTATCTCTATCAGAATTTTCCACAATTTATTGTGATTCACACAGTCAAAGGCTTTGTCATAGTCAACAAAGCAGAAACAGATGTTTTTCTGGAACTCTCTTGCTTTTTCCATGATCCAGCAGATGTTAGCAATTTGATCTGGTTCCTCTGCCTTTTCTAAAACCAGCTTGAACATCAGGGAATTCACGGTTCACGTACTGCTGAAGCCTGGCTTGGAGAATTTTGAGCATTACTTTACTAGCGTGTGAGATGAGTGCAATTGTGTGGTAGTTTGAGCATTCTTTGGTATTGCCTTTCTTTGGAATTGGAATGAAAACTGACCTTTTCCAGTCCTGTGGCCACTGCTGAGTTTTCCACATTTGCTGGCATATTGAGTGCAGCACTTTCACAGCACCATCTTTCAGGATTTGAAAGAGCTCAACTGGAATTCCATCACCTCCACTAGCTTTCTTCGTAGTGATGCTTTCTAAGGCCCACTGACTTCACATTCCAGGATGTCTGGCTCTAGGTGAGTGATCACTCCATCGTGATTATCTGGGTCGTGAAGATCTTTTTTGTACAGTTCTTCTGTGTATTCTTGCCACCTCTTCTTAATATCTTCTGTGTCTGTTAGGTCCAGACCATTTCTGTCCTTTATCGAGCCCATCTTTGCGTGAAATGTTCCCTTGTTATCTCTTAATTTTCTTGAAGAGATCTCTAGTCTTTCCCATTCTGTTGTTTTCCTCTATTTCTTTGCACTGATTGCTGAAGAAGGCTTTCTTATCTCTCCTTGCTATTCTCTGGAACTCTGCATTCAGATGCTTATATCTTTCCTTTTCTCCTTTGCTTTTTGCTTCTCTTCTTTTCACAGCTATTTGTAAGGCCTCCCCAGACAGCCATTTTGCTTTTTTGCATTTCTTTTCCATGGGGATGGTCTTGATCCCTGTCTCCTGTACTATGTCAGGAACCTCCGTCCATAGTTCATGAGGCACTCTATCTATCAGATCTAGGCCCTTAAATCTATTTCTCACTTCCACTGTATAATCCTAAGGGATTTGATTTAGGTCATACCTGAATGGTCTAGCGGTTTTCCCTACTTTCTTCAATTTGAGTCTGAATTTGGCAATAAGGAGTTCATGATCTGAGCCACAGTCAGCTCCTGGTCGTTTTTGTGGACTGTATAGAGCTTCTCCATCTTTGGCTGCAAAGAATATAATCAATCTGATTTCGGTGTTGACCATCTGGTGATGTCCATGTGTAGAGTCTTCTCGTGTGTTGTTGGAAGAGGGTGTTTGCTATGACCAGTGCATTTTCTTGGCAAAACTCTATTAGTCTTTGCCCTGCTTCATTCTGCATTCCAAGGCCAAATTTGCCCGTTACTCCAGGTGTTTCTTGACTTCCTCCTTTTGTATTCCAGTCCCCTATAATGAAAAGGACATCTTTTTTGGGTGTTAGTTCTAAAAGGTCTTGTAGGTCTTCACACAACCGTTCAACTTCAGCTTCTTCAGCATTACTGGTTGGGGCATAGACTTGGATTACCGTGATAGATAGGATACTGAAAGAGGAACTCCCCAGGTCAGTAGGTGCCCAATATGCTACTGGAGATCGGTGGAGAAATAACTCCAGAAAGAATGAAGGGATGGAGCCAGAGCAAAAACAATACCCAGCTGTGGCTGTGACTGGTGACAGAAGCAATGTCTGATGCTGTAAAGAGCAATACTGCACAGGAACCTGGAATGTCAGGTCCATGAATCAAGGCAAATTGGAAGTGGTCAAACAAGAGATCGCAAGAATGAACGTCAACATTTTAGGGATCAGAGAACTTAAATGGCCTGAAATGGGTGAATTTAACTCAGATGACCATTATATCTACTACTGTGGGCAGGAATCCCTCAGAAGAAATGGAGTAGCCATCGTGGTCAACAAGAGAGTCCGAAATGCAGTACTTGGATGCAATCTCAAAAACGACAGAACGAGCTCTGTTCGTTTCCAAGGCAAACCATTCAATAACTGACACTAGACCATCTTATACCATACACAAAAATTAACTCAAAATGCACTGAAGACTTGAATGTTAGGCCTGAAACCATACAACTCTTGGAAGAAAACATAGCTCTTTGACAATAATCTTGATTTTTTTTTCAAATTTTGCAACAAAAGGAAAACAAATAGGTCTACATCAAATTCAAAAATTTCAGCAGAGTAAAGGAAACCAATAAAATAAAAAGACAAACTATGGAATAGGAGAAAATATTTGCAAATCATGTATTTGATAAGAGGCTAATATAGGAAATACATAAAGAATAAAAAATTCTTACTGAATAGAAAAATAAATCTGATTAAACAATTGGAAGAAGATCTGAATAGATATTTTTCAAATGAATATATACAAATGGCCTAACAGGTAGTTAAACTGAAAATCACAACCACTATGAGATACCACTGCACACTTATTAGAATGGCTGTCATTAAAAAGACAAAAAATAGCAAGTATTGGAAAAGATATGGAGAGAAGGAAACCCTTGTGCACTGTTGCTGGGAATGTAAATTGGAACACACAACATGGGAAAACAGTGGAAGTTCCTCAAAAAATTAAAAATATGATAAGATTCAGGAATTCTACTTCTGGGCATTTTTCGAAGAAAACAAAGACACTAATTTTGAAAGATACATGCATTCCCCATATTGTTGCAGCATTACTGATGAAAGCCAAGATCTGGAAACAACGTAAGTGTTCACTGAGGAATGGAAGGACAGAGAAATTGTGATAGAGAGACAAACACAATGGAATATTATTCAGCCATCAAAAGTGACATATTGCCATTTGTGATGACATGAATAAATCCTGAGGGCATTGTGCTAAGTGAAATAAGTCAAAGAGAGAAAGACAAACATGGTATGATCTCATTCATATACAGAATCTTAAAGAAAAAAAAATAAAACTCATAAATACAGAAAATACATTGGTGGTTGCCAGAGGCAAGGGGTGGGCATAGGTGAAGTCAGGAAAGGAAGTCAAAAAGTAAAACCTTCAGTTATAAAATAAGCCTTGAACATGTTCAGCATGATGACCCTAGTTAGTAATAATGTACTGCACATTTGAAAGCTGCTAAGATAATCAATCTTAAGAGTCTTTATCATGGGAAAAAACTGTAACTATTTACAGTGATAGTCGTTAACTAGACTTATAGTAGGGTCTTTTTTTGTGGCTCAAATGGTAAAGAATCTGCCTGCAATGCAGGAGACCTGGGTTTGATCCCTGGCTTGGGAAGATCCCCTGAAGGGCATGGAAACCCACTCCAGTATTCTTGCTGGGATAATCCCATGGGCAGAGGAGCCCAGGGTTACAAAGGGTTGGACATGACTGAGCAACTTTCACTTCACTTCAGACTTACTGTGGTGTGATCACCAGACTGTATAACTATGTTGTACACCTGAAACCAAGATAATGTTATACAGTCATCCCTAGGTATTTTGCAGGGGATTTGCCCAGACCTCCATGAATACCAAAACCCAAGGATGCTCGAGGCCCTTACATAAAATGACATAGTGCAATTGGATCTCTATGTCTACCCTCTGCATCCCAAGATTCAGCAAGTACACACTGAACCCCAAACACAGCTTAATCTGTAGATGGAGAACCCATGGATATGGAGAGACAACTGTGTGTAAATTGTACAATTTTTTTAAAAAGGGTATTCAGTTCTGCTAACCAAAGAACAAATAACAAGGACAGATGAAACTGAGGGTAGAAGCCAGTATGACTCATCAGATGCAGAGTATTTGTTGAAAACAGAAGGGATGGAAACACCAAATAAACATGAGTCAGTAAACATTTAAGATTCTACAGTTATAGGAGGCGAAGAGGTATCCTGGGCTTCCCCAGTGATTCAGCAGTAAAGAACCTGCCTGCAATGCAGGGGACCCAGGTTCAATCCTTGGGTCAGGAAGATCCCCTGGGGAGGACATGGCCACCACTCCAGTATTCTTGCCTGAAGAGAGGAGCATGGCAGGCTACAGTCCATAGGGTTGCAAAGAATCAGACACGACTGAAGCAACTTAGCATGCATGCACACACAGAGGTGTCCCATTTGTCCGCTGTCAGTAACAAGTGAAAAAAAAAAAAAACAAAAACATCTATGCTGTCCATCAGGTCACTAGTTGTCTACAGCTGTGGCCATACTTGTTCCTGTGTCTCTCTAATGCAACAATGAAAGGGTAGAATTTGACCCCAAGCACTTCCAGTATTTTAGACTCACTTGGTCCTTGATCTTGTGCCTCAGGATTCATGTACAGTGAGGCTTTCATCCTGCGTGCATCGTTTTTTGTTTGTAAACCTAGCACATCTCTCTCCTCTAATTTCTCACTGTGTACTTTTATATTGATTTAAAAATTATACTACTCAATCATCTAAAGTTTGGGGATTTTTTGGTTTGAAGACCACTGGGAGAGTGCCTAGACATGCGCTTGGAAGACACTGTTGCATCAAGGTAAGTTTTTACACAACTTTATGTTAGGATCAAAAACAAGTGTCTGTTTATCTGAAATAATTTAGCATGAAAAATATGAAGAAAGTATTCAACAGATTTACCAAATTAAAAATAAAAAACAAACTATAAGTACCATATGCCACACAAGGCCAAGATGGCAAATACGTTTCTTTCAACATTTATTTGATAGTAGTTGCCTAAAATCAATTGGTTGAGAAAGACTTAAACTGGGTGAGAAAAATAGATAGATAGTTCAAGATCTGTGTAGACCAAAGGCCATGAACAATTAGTAAAAGAAAATCATGAGAAAAGGTAAGTGAGAAAATTCATGTCAACCTAGGGGAAGAAAAAAATCCCTAAACATAACTATAAATGAGCAACTTGATCTCTGCCTTTAACCACTGACATCATTAAATGGAATAAACATTTATGGTCAATTAGTTGAAAATATCACACTGTAGAAATGAAAAAAAAAAAGTTCAGTATAGTAATAATAGAGTTCAGTTCAGTTTAGTCGCTCAGTCGTGTCCAACTCTTTGCAACCCCATGAACCGCAGCACGCCAGGCCTCCCTGTCTATCACCAACTCCCAGAGTCCACCCAAACCCATGTCCATCAAGTTGGTGATGCCATCCAACCATCTCATCCTCTGTCATCCCCTTGTCCCCCTGCCCCCAGTCCCTCCCAGCATCAGGGTCTTTTCCAATGAGTCAGCTCTTCCCATCAGGTAGCCAACATATTGGAGTTTCAGCTTCAACATCAGTTCTTCCAATGAATACCCAGGACTGATCTCCTTTAGGATGGACTGGTTGGATCTCCTTGCAGTCCAAGGGACTCTCAAGAGTCTTCTCCAACACCACAGTTCAAAAGCATCAATTCTTCAGCGCTCAGCTTTCTTTATAGTCCTAACTCTCACATCCATACATGACCACTGGAGAAACCATAGCCTTGACTAGCCAGACCTTTGTTGGCAAAGTAATGTCTCTGCTTTTCAATATGCTGTCTAGGTTGGTCATAACTTTCCTTCCAAGGAGTAAGTGTCTTTTAATTTCATTGCTGCACACCATCTGCAGTGAGTTTGGAGCCTAGAAAAATAAAGTCAGCCACTGTTTCCACTGTTTTCTCATCTATTTGCCATGAAGTGCTGGGACAGGGTGCCATGATCTTAGTTTTCTGAACGTTGACCTTTAAGCCAACTTTTTTACTCTCCTCTTTCACTTTCATCAAGAGACTCTTTAGTTCCTCTTCACTTTCTGCCATAAGGGTGGTGTCATTTGCATGTCTGAGGTTATTGATATTTCTCCCGGCAATCTTGATTCCAGCTTGTGCTTTCTCCAGCCCAGCATTTCTCATGATGTACTCTGCGTAGAAGTTAAATAAGCAGGGTGACAATATCCAGCCTCGACGTACTCCTTTTCCTATTTGGAACCAGTCTGTTGTTCCATGTCCAGTTCTAACTGTTGCTTCCTGACCTGCATACAGATTTCTCGAGAGGCAGGTCAGGTGGTCTGGTATTCCCATTTCTCTCAGAATTTTCCACAGTTTATTGTGATCCACACAGTCAAAGGCTTTGGCATAGTCAATAAAGCAGAAACAGATGTTTTTCTGGAACTCTCTTAGTTTTTCCATGATCCAGCAGATGTTAGCAATTTGATCTGGTTCCTCTGCCTTTTCTGAAACCAGCTTGGTCATCAGGGAATTCACGGTTCACGTACTGCTGAAGCCTGGCTTGGAGAATTTTGAGCATTACTTTACTAGCGTGTGAGATGAGTGCAATTGTGTGGTAGTTTGAGCATTCTTTGGTATTGCCTTTCTTTGGAATTGGAATGAAAACTGACCTTTTCCAGTCCTGTGGCCACTGCTGAGTTTTCCACATTTGCTGGCATATTGAGTGCAGCACTTTCACAGCACCATCTTTCAGGATTTGAAAGAGCTCAACTGGAATTCCATCACCTCCACTAGCTTTCTTCGTAGTGATGCTTTCTAAGGCCCACTGACTTCACATTCCAGGATGTCTGGCTCTAGGTGAGTGATCACTCCATCGTGATTATCTGGGTCGTGAAGATCTTTTTTGTACAGTTCTTCTGTGTATTCTTGCCACCTCTTCTTAATATCTTCTGTGTCTGTTAGGTCCAGACCATTTCTGTCCTTTATCGAGCCCATCTTTGCGTGAAATGTTCCCTTGTTATCTCTTAATTTTCTTGAAGAGATCTCTAGTCTTTCCCATTCTGTTGTTTTCCTCTATTTCTTTGCACTGATTGCTGAAGAAGGCTTTCTTATCTCTCCTTGCTATTCTCTGGAACTCTGCATTCAGATGCTTATATCTTTCCTTTTCTCCTTTGCTTTTTGCTTCTCTTCTTTTCACAGCTATTTGTAAGGCCTCCCCAGACAGCCATTTTGCTTTTTTGCATTTCTTTTCCATGGGGATGGTCTTGATCCCTGTCTCCTGTACTATGTCAGGAACCTCCGTCCATAGTTCATGAGGCACTCTATCTATCAGATCTAGGCCCTTAAATCTATTTCTCACTTCCACTGTATAATCCTAAGGGATTTGATTTAGGTCATACCTGAATGGTCTAGCGGTTTTCCCTACTTTCTTCAATTTGAGTCTGAATTTGGCAATAAGGAGTTCATGATCTGAGCCACAGTCAGCTCCTGGTCGTTTTTGTGGACTGTATAGAGCTTCTCCATCTTTGGCTGCAAAGAATATAATCAATCTGATTTCGGTGTTGACCATCTGGTGATGTCCATGTGTAGAGTCTTCTCGTGTGTTGTTGGAAGAGGGTGTTTGCTATGACCAGTGCATTTTCTTGGCAAAACTCTATTAGTCTTTGCCCTGCTTCATTCTGCATTCCAAGGCCAAATTTGCCCGTTACTCCAGGTGTTTCTTGACTTCCTCCTTTTGTATTCCAGTCCCCTATAATGAAAAGGACATCTTTTTTGGGTGTTAGTTCTAAAAGGTCTTGTAGGTCTTCACACAACCGTTCAACTTCAGCTTCTTCAGCATTACTGGTTGGGGCATAGACTTGGATTACCGTGATAGATAGGATACTGAAAGAGGAACTCCCCAGGTCAGTAGGTGCCCAATATGCTACTGGAGATCAGTGGAGAAATAACTCCAGAAAGAATGAAGGGATGGAGCCAGAGCAAAAACAATACCCAGCTGTGGCTGTGACTGGTGACAGAAGCAATGTCTGATGCTGTAAAGAGCAATACTGCACAGGAACCTGGAATGTCAGGTCCATGAATCAAGGCAAATTGGAAGTGGTCAAACAAGAGATCGCAAGAATGAACGTCAACATTTTAGGGATCAGAGAACTTAAATGGCCTGAAATGGGTGAATTTAACTCAGATGACCATTATATCTACTACTGTGGGCAGGAATCCCTCAGAAGAAATGGAGTAGCCATCGTGGTCAACAAGAGAGTCCGAAATGCAGTACTTGGATGCAATCTCAAAAACGACAGAACGAGCTCTGTTCGTTTCCAAGGCAAACCATTCAATAACTGACACTAGACCATCTTATACCATACACAAAAATTAACTCAAAATGCACTGAAGACTTGAATGTTAGGCCTGAAACCATACAACTCTTGGAAGAAAACATAGCTCTTTGACAATAATCTTGATTTTTTTTTCAAATTTTGCAACAAAAGGAAAACAAATAGGTCTACATCAAATTCAAAAATTTCAGCAGAGTAAAGGAAACCAATAAAATAAAAAGACAAACTATGGAATAGGAGAAAATATTTGCAAATCATGTATTTGATAAGAGGCTAATATAGGAAATACATAAAGAATAAAAAATTCTTACTGAATAGAAAAATAAATCTGATTAAACAATTGGAAGAAGATCTGAATAGATATTTTTCAAATGAATATATACAAATGGCCTAACAGGTAGTTAAACTGAAAATCACAACCACTATGAGATACCACTGCACACTTATTAGAATGGCTGTCATTAAAAAGACAAAAAATAGCAAGTATTGGAAAAGATATGGAGAGAAGGAAACCCTTGTGCACTGTTGCTGGGAATGTAAATTGGAACACACAACATGGGAGAACAGTGGAAGTTCCTCAAAAAATTAAAAATATGATAAGATTCAGGAATTCTACTTCTGGGCATTTTTCGAAGAAAACAAAGACACTAATTTTGAAAGATACATGCATTCCCCATATTGTTGCAGCATTACTGATGAAAGCCAAGATCTGGAAACAACATAAGTGTTCACTGAGGAATGGAAGGACAGAGAAATTGTGATAGAGAGACAAACACAATGGAATATTATTCAGCCATCAAAAGTGACATATTGCCATTTGTGATGACATGAATAAATCCTGAGGGCATTGTGCTAAGTGAAATAAGTCAAAGAGAGAAAGACAAACATGGTATGATCTCATTCATATACAGAATCTTAAAGAAAAAAAAATAAAACTCATAAATACAGAAAATACATTGGTGGTTGCCAGAGGCAAGGGGTGGGCATAGGTGAAGTCAGGAAAGGAAGTCAAAAAGTAAAACCTTCAGTTATAAAATAAGCCTTGAACATGTTCAGCATGATGACCCTAGTTAGTAATAATGTACTGCACATTTGAAAGCTGCTAAGATAATCAATCTTAAGAGTCTTTATCATGGGAAAAAACTGTAACTATTTACAGTGATAGTCGTTAACTAGACTTATAGTAGGGTCTTTTTTTGTGGCTCAAATGGTAAAGAATCTGCCTGCAATGCAGGAGACCTGGGTTTGATCCCTGGCTTGGGAAGATCCCCTGAAGGGCATGGAAACCCACTCCAGTATTCTTGCTGGGATAATCCCATGGGCAGAGGAGCCCAGGGTTACAAAGGGTTGGACATGACTGAGCAACTTTCACTTCACTTCAGACTTACTGTGGTGTGATCACCAGACTGTATAACTATGTTGTACACCTGAAACCAAGATAATGTTATACAGTCATCCCTAGGTATTTTGCAGGGGATTTGCCCAGACCTCCATGAATACCAAAACCCAAGGATGCTCGAGGCCCTTACATAAAATGACATAGTGCAATTGGATCTCTATGTCTACCCTCTGCATCCCAAGATTCAGCAAGTACACACTGAACCCCAAACACAGCTTAATCTGTAGATGGAGAACCCATGGATATGGAGAGACAACTGTGTGTAAATTGTACAATTTTTTTAAAAAGGGTATTCAGTTCTGCTAACCAAAGAACAAATAACAAGGACAGATGAAACTGAGGGTAGAAGCCAGTATGACTCATCAGATGCAGAGTATTTGTTGAAAACAGAAGGGATGGAAACACCAAATAAACATGAGTCAGTAAACATTTAAGATTCTACAATTATAGGAGGCGAAGAGGTATCCTGGGCTTCCCCAGTGATTCAGCAGTAAAGAACCTGCCTGCAATGCAGGGGACCCAGGTTCAATCCTTGGGTCAGGAAGATCCCCTGGGGAGGACATGGCCACCACTCCAGTATTCTTGCCTGAAGAGAGGAGCATGGCAGGCTACAGTCCATAGGGTTGCAAAGAATCAGACACGACTGAAGCAACTTAGCATGCATGCACACACAGAGGTGTCCCATTTGTCCGCTGTCAGTAACAAGTGAAAAAAAAAAAAAAATCTATGCTGTCCATCAGGTCACTAGTTGTCTACAGCTGTGGCCATACTTGTTCCTGTGTCTCTCTAATGCAACAATGAAAGGGTAGAATTTGACCCCAAGCACTTCCAGTATTTTAGACTCACTTGGTCCTTGATCTTGTGCCTCAGGATTCATGTACAGTGAGGCTTTCATCCTGCGTGCATCGTTTCTTGTTTGTAAACCTAGCACATCTCTCTCCTCTAATTTCTCACTGTGTACTTTTATATTGATTTAAAAATTATACTACTCAATCATCTAAAGTTTGGGGATTTTTTGGTTTGAAGACCACTGGGAGAGTGCCTAGACATGTGCTTGGAAGACACTGTTGCATCAAGGTAAGTTTTTACACAACTTTATGTTAGGATCAAAAACAAGTGTCTGTTTATCTGAAATAATTTAGCATGCAAAATATGAAGAAAGTATTCAACAGATTTACCAAATTAAAAATAAAAAACAAACTATAAGTACCATATGCCACACAAGGCCAAGATGGCAAATACGTTTCTTTCAACATTTATTTGATAGTAGTTGCCTAAAATCAATTGGTTGAGAAAGACTTAAACTGGGTGAGAAAAATAGATAGATAGTTCAAGATCTGTGTAGACCAAAGGCCATGAACAATTAGTAAAAGAATATCATGAGAAAAGGTAAGTGAGAAAATTCATGTCAACCTAGGGGAAGAAAAAAATCCCTAAACATAACTATAAATGAGCAACTTGATCTCTGCCTTTAACCACTGACATCATTAAATGGAATAAACATTTATGGTCAATTAGTTGAAAATATCACACTGTAGAAATGAAAAAAAAAAAGTTCAGTATAGTAATAATAGAGTTCAGTTCAGTTTAGTCGCTCAGTCGTGTCCAACTCTTTGCAACCCCATGAACCGCAGCACGCCAGGCCTCCCTGTCTATCACCAACTCCCAGAGTCCACCCAAACCCATGTCCATCAAGTTGGTGATGCCATCCAACCATCTCATCCTCTGTCATCCCCTTGTCCCCCTGCCCCCAGTCCCTCCCAGCATCAGGGTCTTTTCCAATGAGTCAGCTCTTCCCATCAGGTAGCCAACATATTGGAGTTTCAGCTTCAACATCAGTTCTTCCAATGAATACCCAGGACTGATCTCCTTTAGGATGGACTGGTTGGATCTCCTTGCAGTCCAAGGGACTCTCAAGAGTCTTCTCCAACACCACAGTTCAAAAGCATCAATTCTTCAGCGCTCAGCTTTCTTTATAGTCCTAACTCTCACATCCATACATGACCACTGGAGAAACCATAGCCTTGACTAGCCAGACCTTTGTTGGCAAAGTAATGTCTCTGCTTTTCAATATGCTGTCTAGGTTGGTCATAACTTTCCTTCCAAGGAGTAAGTGTCTTTTAATTTCATTGCTGCACACCATCTGCAGTGAGTTTGGAGCCTAGAAAAATAAAGTCAGCCACTGTTTCCACTGTTTTCTCATCTATTTGCCATGAAGTGCTGGGACAGGGTGCCATGATCTTAGTTTTCTGAACGTTGACCTTTAAGCCAACTTTTTTACTCTCCTCTTTCACTTTCATCAAGAGACTCTTTAGTTCCTCTTCACTTTCTGCCATAAGGGTGGTGTCATTTGCATGTCTGAGGTTATTGATATTTCTCCCGGCAATCTTGATTCCAGCTTGTGCTTTCTCCAGCCCAGCATTTCTCATGATGTACTCTGCGTAGAAGTTAAATAAGCAGGGTGACAATATCCAGCCTCGACGTACTCCTTTTCCTATTTGGAACCAGTCTGTTGTTCCATGTCCAGTTCTAACTGTTGCTTCCTGACCTGCATACAGATTTCTCGAGAGGCAGGTCAGGTGGTCTGGTATTCCCATTTCTCTCAGAATTTTCCACAGTTTATTGTGATCCACACAGTCAAAGACTTTGGCATAGTCAATAAAGCAGAAACAGATGTTTTTCTGGAACTCTCTTGCTTTTTTGATGATCTAGTGGATGCCTGCAATTTGATCTCTGGTTCCTCTGCCTTTTCTAAAACCAGCTTGAACATCAGGAAGTTCACAGTTCCCGTATTGCTGAAGGCTGGCTTGGAGATTTTTGAGCATTACTTTACTAACGTGTGAGATGAGTGCAATTGTGCGGTAGTTTGAGCATTCTTTGGTATTGCCTTTCTTTGGCATTGGAATGAAAACTGACCTTTTCCAGTCCTGTGGCCACTGCTGAGTTTTCCACATTTGCTGGCATATTGAGTGCAGCACTTTCACAGCCTCATCTTTCAGGATTTGAAAGAGCTCAACTGGAATTCCATCACCTCCACTAGCTTTTTTCGTAGTGATGCTTTCTAAGGCCCACTGACTTCACATTCCAGGATGTCTGGCTCTAGGTGAGTGATCACTTCATCATGATTATCTGGGTCATGAAGACGTCTTTTGTACAGTTCTTCTGTGTATTCTTGCCACCTGTTCTTAATATCATCTGCTTCTGTTTGGTCCATACCATTTCTGTCCTTTATTGAGCCCATCCTTTCATGAAATGTTCCCTTGGTATCTCTAATTTTCTTGAAGAGATCTCTAGTCTTTCTCATTCTATTGTTTTCCTCTATTTCTTCCTCTATTTATCATTGAGGAAGGCTTTCTTATCTCTTCTTGCTATTCTTTGGAACTCTGCCTTCAAATGGGTGTATCTTTCCTTTTCTTCTTTGCTTTTCACTTCCCTTCTTTTCACAGCTATTTGTAAGGCCTATTTAGATAGCTATTTTGCTTTTTTGCACTTCTTTTTCTTGGCGGTGGTCTTGAACCCTGTCTCCTGTACAATGTCACGAACGTCCATCCATAGTTTATGAGGCACTCTGTCTATCAGATCTAGTCCCTTAAATCTATTTCTCACTTACACTGTATAGTCATCAGGAATTTGATTTAGGTCATACCTGAATGGTCTAGTGGTTTTCTCCACTTTCTTCAATTTCAGTATGAATCTAGCAATAAGGAGTTCACTTCTAAACATAAAGAAGTGTGTTTCACTCACTTTTATATACCTGTTGAATAAGATATTTAAATAACATATGATATTCTTAATATGTGGATTTAGAAAAGGGTACCAATAAACTTATTAATATCTACAGAAAACTCAACTAAGAGTTACATGTGAAGATAACAAACTTATGGTTACCAAGGCGTAAGTCGGCAGAGGGATAAATTGGGAGACTGGGATTGATATATACACACTACTATATATAAAACAGATAACCAATAAGGACCTACTGTATAACAGAGAATTCTACTCAATATTTTATAATGTCCCATATGGGAAAAGAATCTAAAAAAGAGTGGGTATATATATAACTGATTCACTTTGTTGTATAGCAGAAACTAACATAACATTCTACTATATTCCAATAAACACTAAAAACAAAACATATTTGTCATTTATGAAAATGTGTTTAAGGCAGCGAAATAGGAATTTAAAAACTTTTTCTGTAAAGGCCCAGACAGGAAATACTGCAGGCTTTGCAGGTCATACAGCCTCTGTGGCAGTAACCCCTACTCAGTTTTGTCACTGGAGCACAAAAGCAATTATAGACAATACTCAACAATTGGGTATGGCTGTGTTCCAAGAAACAATTGTTTATAAAACAGAGAGTGCAGTAGTACTGGCCTGTGTTTCATGGTTTGGTGATCCCTGCAGCAGAAGGTCGTTAAGTTTTACAGATCTTTATATCGTGAGTAATCATTTTTAGTAGCTTGTTTAACCTGATAGTTTCCTGGAACACTACAATTACACTAACACATTGCTTCCCTGGTGGCTCAGATGGCAAAGAGTCTGCCTGCAATGTGGGAGACCTGGGTTTGATCCCTGCATTGGGAAGATCCCCTGGCAGAAGGCATGGCTACCCACTCCAGTATTCTTGCCTGGAGAATCCCATGGATGGAGAAGCTTGGTTGGAGAAGCATGGCAGTCCAGGGGGTTGCAAACAGTCTCACACTTCTGAGTGACTAGCACACACATTACAGCTATGTAAAGTATATATCATACAAAACTGAGGCTACACAAAATAGATTCTCTTCAACTGACTGAACTGCTTTGCCACACAAACAAGAACCCTGACTTTGGGGGTTAGAGATCCATGTTAACATCTGAATGGGACTGCTCTGCTATCTGAATGATTAAATAAGGAGTATTAACCATATCTTGAATTGGTGGGGCCCAAACTCATTTATTTACTCTCTTCCCAGATTTTACTCATACTTGTTGGACAATGACATTCAGATTTGCTTTTCTTTTTATGGGTAGACATTTGCAAACTCAGGTTCTTAATATTTAAAAAATCCTTCTTCAATTTGGTTTTTATGTTTTGTGACAGCTGTTCTTGTTTCTATTATGAATAAATTTAAAATTCCTTTATCTTCTTTCTTTAAATATCATAGATGGAAAATTGCTTCTGGTGCCTGGGGTTTGAATTCCAGGCCCACCACTTACTGTGTGACCTTATAAAAATTAATTAACCCCTTCATTTCTTAGTTTCCTCATCTGTAAAATGAAGGTACTCATATTACCATCATACACTGGTTTTGAGGATTAAATAAGGTAATGCATTAGACAACTTAAAGAACTTTAGTTCTTTCCACATTGACTATACAGAGTAAGCCCTCAAATGTTAATTAAGACCTTGTAACTTTGATAGGTTATAATATCTGTGAGTTGATTGTCTTGTAACTCATAATTCTCCTCTGTCAAAATTAGTAGCTCTGGAAAGATTATTCACATTAATATGGAAAGCACTGAAAGTTCATTATTACCACATTGTAACTGTTTTATCCTAGATTTATATTTACCCTAGTTACAAAATAGAAAATAAATTTAAACTGTACATGGATGCTGGCAAAAGACACATGATACTCCTGGATCAAAGACAAAAGATTCTATTATAGTTCAGTAAAAAGCACAAGTCAGTTCCCCTAGACCTCAAGTCTCACACGGAGATCCAACAAGCTCAAATGGATGTTGGGCACACAGTGAGATTATACTGTAGCTCAGGAAGACTGAGTCTCAGGGATCCATCACTTTCACAGCAAGCAGTAAACAACACCTCTTATGGTTTAGGGGCAACAGTGAGATGTTATATCATTCCTCCAGGTTCACCACTGGAAACAAAAGCCCAAGAAAAGGCCCACGTAACAAGCAGCTAGGAGATTTCTTTCTTAGCACACTCATCAAGACAGGTAGAAAAACAAGAAGAATCTAGAAAAATGGCACTGATGAATCTATCTGCAGGGAGGGAATGGAGACAGAGATGTACAGAACGGACTAAAGGACAAAGTGGGGAAGGAAGAGAATGGGATGAATGAGAAAGTACCATTGACAAGTATATACTATCAGGTGTCAGACGGATGGCTGTTGGAAGTTGCTGTGCAGCACAGGGAGCCTGGTCTGGTGTCTGTGATGACCTGCAGGAGCGGGATAGAGGAAGGCAAGGTAAGCAAAAATATGACTGATTCATGTTGTTGTATGGCAGAAACCAACACAATATTGTAAAAATTAAAAAACAATTTTAAAGGAAATTTAAAAAATGATGATTACAAATACAAAGTGAATTTTTCAAAAATACTGTTGGATGTTGCTATTTTGCTTGCTTCACACAATTTATTTCTTGGTCTTAAAAAATCATTGTAATACTCTTAATCTGTAAAGCAATATAAAGTGCCGAGGGAAGAATGGAAAGAGGAAAGATACATACATCTGAATGCAGAGTTCCAAAGAATAGCAAGGAGAGATAAGAAAGCCTTCCTAAGGGATCAATGCATGAAATAGAGGAAAACAACAGAATATGAAAGGCTAGAGATCTCTTCAAGAAAATTAGAGAAACCAAGGGAACACTTAATGCAAAGATGGGCACAACAAAGGAAATAAATGGTAGGGACCTAACAGAAGCAGAAGATACTAAGAAGAGGTGGCAGAAATACACAGAAGAACTATACAAAAAAGATCTTCATGACCCAGATAACCATGATGGTGTGATCATGCACACAGAGCCAACATCCTGGAATGTGAAGTTAAGTGGGCCCTAGGAAGCATCATTACAAACAAAGCTAGTGGGGGTGATGGAGTTCCACTTGAACTATTTCAAATCCTAAAAGATGATGCTATGAAAGCGCTGCACTCAATATGCCAGCAAATGTGGAAAACTCAGCAGTGGCCACAGAACTGGAAAAGGGCAGTTTTCATTCCAATCCCAAAGAAAGGCAATGCCAAAGAATGTTCAATCTAACGCGCAGTTGCACTCATTTCACATGCTAACAAAGTAATGCTCAAAATTCTCCAAGCTAGGCTTCAGTGGTGCATGAACCAAGAACTACCAGATGTTCAAGCTAGATTTAGAAAAGACCGAGGCACCAGAGTCAAACTGACGACATCTGTTGGATCATAGAAAAGGCAAGACAATGCCAGAAAAACATCTATTTCTGCTTCATTGACTATGCTAAAGCTGTTGAACAACAAACTGGAAAATTCTTAAAGAGAATGAAAATAGCAGACCACTTTCTGTGCCTCCTGAGAAATCTATATGCATGTCAAGAAGCAACAGTTAGAACCAGAGATGGGAAAATAGACTGATTCCAAATTGGGAAAGGAGTATGTCAAGGCTGTATACTGTCACCCTGCTTATTTAACTTCTATGCAGGGTACATCATGTGAAGACAGGCTGGATGAATCACAAACTGGAATCAATACTGCCAGGAGAAATATCAATAACCTCAGATATGCAGATGACACTACCTTCATGGCAGAAAGCAAAGAGAAACTAAAGAGGCTCTTGATGAAGATGAAAGAGGAGAGCGAAAAAAGCTGGCTTGAAACTCAACATTCAAAAAATGAAGATAATGGTACCTGGTTCCATCACTTAATGGCAAAGAGATGGGAAACAATGGAAAACCATGACAGACTTTATTTTCTTGGGCTCCAAAATCACTGCAGATGGTGACTGCAGCCATGAAATTAAAAGACACTTGCTCCTTGGAAGAATAGCTATGACCAACCTACACAGCACATTAAAACGCAGGGACATTACTTTGCCAACAAAGGTCCATCTAGTCAAAGCTATGATTTTTCCAGTAATTATATACAGATGTGAGAGTTGGACCATAAAGAAGGGTGGGTGCTGAAGACTTAATGCTTTTGAACTGTGGTGCTGGAGAGGACTCTTGAGAGTCCCTTGGACAGCAAGGAGATCAAACCAGTCAGTCTAAAGCTGAAGCTGCAATACTTTGGCCACCTGATGAGAAGAGCCAACTCATTACAAAAGACCCTGATGATGTGAACGACTGAACGCAGGAGTAGAAGGGGATGACAGAGGATGAGATGGCTGGATGGCATCACTGACTTAATGGACATGAGTTTGAGCAAGCTCCAGGAGTTGGTTAAAGAAAGGGAAGCCTGCTGTGCTGCAGTCCATGGGGCTTCAAGGAGTTAGACACGACTGAGTGGCTGAATAACACAAGAGCAGAGTAAGGTACACAAAATGTTCTCAGTATTTGAAATGGTTGTTTTCTCTGTTCTTTGCTTGCACTGACATGCTAACTTTTATCATCTGATTATAGTAGTAACAGCACTATTTTATTAACTTTTTGTACCACATGACACTTTCCTGTAACTACATAGCTACTATTTAAGTGGATTCTAAACATGACTTCAATTTCCTTCTGTAACTTTCTGAAACGTCCCTTAAATGTGAAATATCTTACTAATGGTAATCTTCCTTTACACTGAATGCATCCTCATTCTGTGGGAAACTCTATTCACCATTGTGCAATATCTAGATTATTATGAAATTCAGAAGATATCAATCTGTTAATGCCATGGCAATTTTCTTCATTAAAAGGAGATAAGGAGTACTGTCAGCTGTGGCAGAGACAGAGGTGGCCCCAAATATTTTGTCCACTCTCCTGCATCTCTCAGACCCCTACAATTAGGCGCAGTTATGCAGTAAATTCTGGCTGAGTCTATGGATGGAAGTTCTATGCAATGCTTCCTAGGAAGTGCCACACAATGCTCTCTAGGAGGCACTGCAGAGCACTCAGGTTCTTATCACCTGCTGCTACACCTGACAATATGCAGAGATTCCCATCAGCATGGCTTCCTGGGTAATGGTGTGGAGCACTGCCTCAGCAGCAAGTGTTATGAGAAAGTAATAAATTACTGTCATGTTAAGCCATGGAGAGTTTGCTAAGTTATATTACCATTAAAAAAAAAAAACTTAAAATAATAAAAAGCCTTCCCCAAAGCAAAGTTTTTAGGGTTCTCTTTGAAGTCATCAACAGCCTATATATTACCTGTGTAATAATCTGGAAACCTTGAAGAACCTTATATTTAAGGACTAAAATATCCTGTAGTAACATTTACTAAATGGTATAACTTAGAACACTAGTTCTGGGGTATGATAACAGATACTATATGGGAAAATTTGGTCCTCTGGGTAAATATATGGGAAAAATTGCAAACTAAATAGCCCTTCTGAGGAGTCACCAAACATATAAGCATGACATATGTTCCACCAATATTCCTTTAATCCAGTTTTCTAAACATAAGCATGGAATACAATTTTTCCATTCAATATTTAAGGTAGCAACTTACAGAATTCTAATTTTGGAAAGCTAACATGGGGAAAAGTTTAGTACTTCTTTTCAATAGGGCTGCTAAGTGATAGAGGGATTATGTGTATTTCATATACTTCAAGAGCTTCAGATAAATGGGCACAGTATAAGGAAGATAAAGAGGTTATATGTTGGCTCAAAAAAGAAGCCTCTTTACTCCTAATGAAGTGCTTGGATGGACACAAACAAGGACAACCCTCAACTTCAGCTGGCAGCATTCAAGCTCCAAATTGGAATCATTTATTTGAGTGGGTGCCTAAAGCATTTGAACCTTAACTTTTCAGTCCTGACACAAATTTTCTGTTGCAGAGAGGATGTGGAGACAAGGGAGCCCTCCTATACTTTGGTGGGAATATAATTGGTACAGGCACTATAGAGAATAGTAGGGAGGTTCCTTAAAAACCAAAAATAATAGATGTACCATATAACCCTGCAATCCCACTCCTGGGCATATATCCAGAGAAAAATATGATCTGAAAGGATACAGGCACCTCAATGTTTATTGCAGCACTGTTTGCAATAGCCAAGTCATGGAAGTAACCTAGATGTCCATCAGCAGAGGAATGGACAAAGAAGAAATGGTACATATATGCAGTGGAATACTACTCAGCCATTAAAAAGAGTGAGATACTGTCATTTTAAGCAACATGGATGGACCTAAAGATTGTCATAATAGGTGAAGTAAGTCAGACAGAGAGGGAGAAATACCATATGACATTCCTTATATGTGGAACATAAAAATAAATTATACAAATGAATGTACTTACAAAACAGAAAGAGATCAACAGAGAAACTGGGGGAAGGTGGGGGAAGGGATAGTTAGGGAGTTTGGGATGGACGTGTACACATGTACACACTGCTATATTTAAAACAGATAACCAACAAGGACCTAATGTAAAGCACATGAAACTCCACTCAATGTTCTGTGACAGCCTGGATGGGAGCGGAGTTTAGGGGAGAATAGACACATGTACCTGTATGGCTGAGTTCCTTCCCTGTTCACCTGAAACTATCAAACAATTAACATTGTTTCTTTATGGTCTATACCCAAATACAAAATAAAAAGTTTAAAAGACAAAAAAAATTTCCTGTTACATATAAAATTTTGAGGCAGATAGACAAAGGGAAGCACAAGGTATACACACACATAAGCATGCATACATGTGCACACGTGTGGATATATGTGTGCACATACAAATGTATGTATATATAGATAAGAACATAAAAATGATTTTTTTCGCTCTCCTTAGAGAGTTGAGTCAGCTGTGCAAACAAGTAAAGATGATGTCTGCCAAGATTTTTAGGTAGCCTTTGAAATTACATATTGATCTAACTCTGCCCACATGAGAGCTATCCACATATACTGAGGCTCTCTCACTTTAATCTGTCTTTTACACACAGCTCCTAACACAGCTTCTATGAAATATATGGGTAAGTTTATTTTATATCTTTGATGAAGTAGGTTTACTTTCATCCTGTGTTTTTATTCATTAGACTACATGGCTTAAGTCTAAACTTTAATGACCTTGATATTATGCGTTTTATCTTTAGCAATGTCCTTGAAATTTTCTTTTAAAAGTTGTATAGAAACCTCAATTTTAATATCTCAAGCTTTCACTGGCATTATTGTGTACTTAATATGCTTTGTGTATTTAATATTCTCTTTTTAAACTGTGTACACATATATTTATTTTTATTCCTGCATGTGAAGCCCCTACTCACAATATGAATCAGGTAGAGCCTACTGCTGCCTTAATACTTCTGTAAATGAACAAGGCAGTGATTGAAAATATAGGTGTTCATGTATATATAGATACATACACACATAATTATGTGTGCTATACACACATATGCACAAACATGTGTGTGTAAATATCCATGATTAGTTACCCCAAGGATAAAAGTGACGACACAAATTTTACCTTATTGTTTTATACTGGTAACTAATACTGTGAAATACTTTACAGTGTATGTGTACTTAACAGGTCTTTAGGATAAAATTTGTTTTATTTAATCTCAAAATAATTTTATTACTTGCCACATACAGAATATACTCATTTTTATTTCTTGTCTGTTGAATTTAGATATAACTTTCTAACATCAGGTTATTTAAAATTGTTATTCAGTTTGTACAAATGTCTTAAAAAGAATATGTAAAGTTAGGTATTGACCAAGAACTAATTTATATATGTGTATATATATATTTTTTCTTTTAGAAAAGTATATGGGCTCTTCAGTCAGATGATTGGGGTTTTAATCCTTGTTTTGGCATATATTAGTTGTGTGATCTCAACTAGTTGTCTAAAGAACATACAAGGTCAATGAGATAACTTATGTGAAACACTTTTTTCAATAATTGACAGAGAGTAAGCTCCCAATACATGTTAACTCTGTGACCATATCATCATTAAAATGTATAGGTCTTTGACTGCCCATACAATCTAGAATTGCAAAGCATATTAAAATTCTTTTCACTCGTTAGACTACAAAAAAAGAATGAATCACTTAAACATTTATGTTTACTATATAAAATCTGTATTCATCTTTACATCTTAAATTTAAATCTACCTTATGAATTAATCTTCAGCTTGAGACTGTAGGTAGGCTCTATAGTCAGTTTCTTTAACAAGAAAGAAAATCAGGAATATGATGACTGTATGAAGCTCAGTTCACAAAACCTATTATTATTAATAGAGCTGTGGTCAGAAACTGGACTCTGTGATCCCCCGTCTAGAACTCTTTATTATGCATCTGTCATCTGCTTCCTAAATATGTTGTAATATTTACAATTACACAATGTACTTTACTCTTCCTCTTTCACTTCACAAGGGATAAAGTCCATGACTCAGCTGATTGAGAAATACTGTCCTAAAGGATTTTCTGAAACCATACAAAAGCTAGAAGAAAGTTTATTAAAGTTTATAAAAGAAAGTTTATTTATTAAATTTCATAAAAATTAAAATTTTAATAATCTTAAAAATAAAGTTTAAAATATAAAAAAAAATCTTTTTTAAAGGGTCAAATGTTAAAAGAGTAGCTATTTCATTATTAATTAATAAGGACAAATTAACCCCAAGGAAAAAAAAGATGAGCAAGTAGATTAGCAGAATTACTTTAAAATACATGCCAATATAATTAATAGGTTAAACTTCACTAAATTATTTACCAATAAAAAATAAAGTTCAGTATGAACCAGTGTGTGTGATATATTGAGACAGGCATTTGCAAACACTGCTGGGTATATGTATAAAAAGAAATTTGCTAATACTCTTTCTACCTAAAGAAAGTATGTATTATTGATCCAGAAATTTCACTTTTGCTGTTTACTAGGCCCAAGTACAAAAATAAAACCACACGTATGAATTTTTAGTATTGTTTTTAAAGTTCCATTAGATACGATATGGGTTATTTAAAACACAATACACTTTTATTATGGACTATTTTTCTATAATTGAAAAAAAAGTTAACATTACTCATAATATGAGAATATCTCCAAGTACCTGATATTAAAAGAGGCAAGTAACAGAAGTTATTTATGATTCACTGTATGCACTAGTCCATATACATATGGATATAAGTTTATGGGCAAACTCTTTGCAACCCCAAGGACTGTAGCTTGCCAGGCTCCTACATCCATAGGATTCTCCAGGCAAGAATATTGGAGTGGGTTGCCATTTCCTCCCACAGGGGATCGAACCCTCATCTCCTATGTTTCCTGTACTTGCAGGCAGGTTCTTTACCACTAGCGCCACCTGGGAGGGTCTTTCTCTCAAAGTGCAAGGCCTTTTATTTGGTCAGATTTTAAAATAATGACTTTATTTTAAAGTAACTTATGTATACACTTTTTTTTTTTTTACATTAAAAGTTCATCCTAAATAGTAGAATTACTTAAGTGTTATGTGATGATTGTCTTTTTATCTGAAAAGATTGAAGATAAATTTAATGATTTTTAGTTTGCATAGCAGAATTTTTCTGTGGTCATGAAACTTCTGTAAAACTAACAGAAAATGATAGTGAAGAACTTCCAGTTAGAACAATAGGCTATTTCGTTTTTTAAAGTTTGTTTGTCATCCTTGTTGACTGACAGTCTCCAGTTTTGTTTTGCAGTTATTAGCCTCAACACCCTTTCGATTAATGCTGTATGGGAAAGTGTACTTTATTTAAACTTCATGAAATGAGTTTTTCAAGTTATATCATGCAGGAAAGTCAGACTGATAATTCTTTCATCTGCACTTCCTATCCATCCCCAGGTCTTAGTTTATCATCTGAAATAATGATTGTGTAGTAAAAGTGTATTAAAGGCCACTCAGCAAGTTAGTTCCTCTTGTCTCTCTGATATGCTTGGATGGAAAAGGTGTGTGATACACGCACACAAAGAGCTGCAGAGGATCTCAGATATGGGCAATGGATCTTCACCAGAATACAAAAAGCAGACTCTTAGGATCCATATCAGTACTGAGATGAATGTGGGTTTCTCTCTTTTTCTTTAAATTTCTCTTGCAACAAAACACTGAGATGTGGCATTGTCTATCTCTCTCTTTTTTTTCCTTAAAGCATATTTAAACTTACAAACTTTATGTAATCATAAACTGAAATCAGGATTTCAGTGTAGGGTTTTCTAGGGAATATCATTTGGTCCTACTAAGAATTAACTGTTCACATGTTGGAGCATTTGACTGAAAAATCCTTTATAACCTTTTTTAAAGGTGAGTCAATGTTTCTTTCATTTATTAATAAAAGATTTCTATCCTCCAAATTGTAGGAGATGACACTACTATATAAAAACTCTTAAGAAGTTACAGAACAAGAATAGCAAGCAGGAATTTTCTTAAGGTCATCAGGCTTTTTAAAAAAAATCAGGTTTGTATTGTTTTATAACTTATCAATCTTCTTAATTTTTATTTGTAAAAAAATTATTAAAACCTTGTCCACTAGTCTATGGCATTTTGATTGTTTAAAATCTTATGTTTATCTGTACATATTTGTGAATATTTAAAATAATATACTATCCAATGTGATTAACTACAGAACTTTCATTGTCTACTTAAGCTATTTATACATGATTTTTCATTTAAATTATGAATGAAAATCAGTATTAATAAAAATAAATATAGAATTATTTCTTATAAATGATTTGTTACTCTTATAGCAACATGCTTTCTTCTATGCAATTATTAACTACTTATTATTTTAGAGTTATTAGTTTAACTTTCTATCTAAATTATCCAATTTTTGGTGAATCTGACATTTGTCTACATGGCAAAATGCAATGTGTTCTTGGATATGTTATTTTTAAGTGAACAAAGCTATTATAATTGCACTGGGAATGGTAAATTGTATTAATTTCAAATAATGATTCTAAATTTAATAATTTTTTATAATTTATATAATTTTATATAAATTATATAAAACTTGGTAACATAATAAAAACAAATCAGAATGAATGATTTTAGCTATTTAGGAAGCTTATGACAAATATCAGTGCATTATTTTCCTAAGTGATGATACCAAGTTTAAATAAGAATAAATCATTTTGAAGAAATTTAAAATTATAATTTAATTAGTATTGGAATTCATACATAACTGTAATGGCATAAATTTTCTATATCTCAGTTTCTGGAATTATCAAGTTATATATTGAAAGGTATTTTCAAAAATTTTGCAAGTACTTTTCAGTCTTTTCTTCACTATGTGGTATTAAAATAGTAAAGGAAACATTGCTTTTAATATCGGTTCAAAAATGATCAAAAAACTGCAAAAATTTTGTCATCCGGAAGGTCCAGTGGTCAACTGGGTTTTGAGAAGAAAAATACATATAATTTTTTTTTTTCATTTACCAGAATCATTATAAGACCAGAAAGATAAATCCAATATATAATCACCAGAGAGCAGATTAGCCTGGGAGGATCTCAAATGAAAATATTTGGCAAAGTTTATTCAAATATATTTGAATCATGGATTCTTTGGTCCTGAAGAATTGGTTCTCTATGTTCTGATTTAATCACAAGGTGTTTTCCTTTTTCTTTTTTTTCTTGGTTCACTGGCCCAAGTCATACCTGAAAGTTTCAAAGAGCACTGTTCTAAGCTAGAAGCTGCAATTTCATTTGCATGATAGTTTCTGTATATATAAAGGACAAATCATCTCATCAGATTTTATGGTAGTCTCACGTGTTTTGCAAATAATCATTTCTACTTGTGTAAAATATGTTTATTAGATTTTAAAAAATAATACTTGGTCAATATGCAATAATATTTTACTGTTATGATTGCTTAAAATAATGTCATAATAACATTTGAAATAAAAATAACGTGGTGTGATAGGAATTTTTATCTCATTTAACCTGATTTGACATTTGAAATTTGAAAAGACCCTGATACTGGGAAAGATTGAAGGTGGGAGGAAAAGGGGATATCAGTGGATGAGATGGTTGGATGGCATCACCGACTCAATGGACATGAGTTTGAGTAAGCTCTGAGAGTTGGTGATAGACAGGGAAGCCTGGCGTGCTTCAGTCCTTGGGGTCACAAAGAGTCAGACACGACTGAGCTGAACTGACATTTGAAAGGTACATGATATATATTATATCCAGTTAGAGAAAATTGAGCCACAGAGAAACTATATAATATTAAGACCCAGAATTGACCTAAATTACTTGACTTCAAAGCCCAGAATAAAATGTATAATCTCTGAAATGGTAGAGCGAATCTCCCTACAGACTCAAGAAAGGTATAAAATAGTTACACCTTATAGATCAAATTTGCCTCTTTATTTTCTCTTCTTGATCTGGTGGTGGTGGTTTAGTCACTAAGTCGTGTCCGACTTTTGCGACCCCATGGGCTGTAGCCCGCCAGGCTCCATTGTCCATGGATTCTCCAAGGGAGAATACTGGAGTCTGTTGCCATTTCCTTCCTGACTTAAGTCCAAATAATTAAGTTTTCATTCCCAAACCTGTGATTATTCTTCGTTTCCTAAATTTAAGCACTTTAAGCAAGCAATAAATTGCTACAGATAATTATATCTTACTGTTTCTTATGACAAACAAATAACAATGAACAAAACTTAATTTAAAGTTAGCAAGTAAAATAAAATTCAATATGTAAGAAGCTACATTATTAAGACAACCAAACATGTAAGGCAGATATATTAATGCTGTGTATAGCTGCATTTGAGAGAAGAGTGGATACAAACAACATTGCTTTTTGAATATAAAATTAGTGGAAAAGCAGCTGAGTAGAATGTGCTGAGTAACTTGAACTTTTCTCTTATGTACTCAGGGTATGTCTTGCATAATGTGTTTGTCCCTCTTTTGCTGCAGGTGAACAAAACTACAGGTAACCCTTGAACATAAGAGGTTTAAACTTGTGGGTGTACTTTTACACAGAATTTTTTCAATAAATATCACAGTACTACCTGATCCACAATATGTAGCTGGCTGGATGCATGGATGCAGAGCCACAGATAAGAAGGGCTACACTGTTTGTCATACCGGGATTTTCCACTGTGTACAGGGTCTGTGTCTGTAACCCTTCTGTGCTGTTCAAAGGTCAACTCTATTTGGAATTTTGTAGTATGAAGCATAAGGTTAAAGTACGATTAGAATGGCAACATTCACTTGTGGTGACAAGATCCTGAAGCATAATAAATGAACACAAGTACAGCAGTCCCTCTTTTTTCCAGAGGTGTGGGCAGATACCTTCTAAAACCTTCGTGTGGCTGAAATCACAGATAGCACCAAACCATAAGTAGAACTTCCCCTTATTCTATGGTTTCAGTTACACTCAGTTGACCTTATTTGACCTTGGGTAAGTGAAACCATAGAGAGCAAACCTGCTGATAGAGCGGGACAAAACTCATGTGAAATATCTTGTCTATTCTTAAAAAAAAAGGAAACTTATATCAAGATAACAAAGTGAGTCAGGGAGTCCAAAATTTGAAAAAGTAGATAAATTCAATCTCACCTTTCAGTATATGTATGCAGGAATGTTACAGCAAAACTTCTTTCTTTGTTTATATGATCCAGACCAGTGTTAGACTAGTAACTGCCTAACCATGCAATTCAACAGAATAAATTACTGTTTTCTTGCAATTGACTTATTAGCAGTGTGCTGTGCGAACTATTTCACTACAATTTTAGGTCAAAGCAGATAGAACCTAGGCAGTACCCAGTGGGCCCATGACTTGATATCTCTGGGCTCAGGGTCCTTGAAAGTCATAATAATGAGTTCTCAGGTTTTGAGAGGAAGACACTGAAGAGCCTGTTGTTCCCTGGATCATAAAGTGGACGTTCTTGGGACCCTTCCCTGTAGTCCACGGGGCTGCTTGAGTAAAGGGAAATGATTCAGGGATAGGTCTCGTATATTCTCGACTATGACAGCATATAGTCCAAAAACAGGCAAATATTCACATATATACAATTTTAGAAACAGTAGTTCAGTAATGTTTAGAACAATTCATATTCCATCTGTTAGAATCGCAAAGGACATTAATATTGACTAATTTTATGGTTCCATGAAAACTGTAAGGGGATGGACAATTATACTTAGCAAAGGGGATTCTTCCTGAGAATTATCTAGTCATTATTATCAGGTTTACATAACTTGTTTCATCGCATTATGACCACCCTGGCCAAAGCCATAAAAGGTAACCCTCCATCCCAAGAAATTAATTAAAAACCCCACTCTAACTACTTAGGAACACATAAAATTCCACAGGAAAAATGAATCATTTGTTCCACCTTGTGTGGTGTTTGTTTACGTTGGAAAAATCATGTGATACTAATGATGATATACATTTCATCAGGACCTCAGTGTGAATCCATTTGTTCATCCTAATATACAGTGGAAGAATCTTCGGTATCAGGCACAGGCGAGGGAAATCATAAAGGATAAAAAATAAATAAATTGCCCTGAAAAATTGCTTATAATTCTGTCTTTCTACATTTTGGGGAAAATCTAATTTTTCTTATTTCCTTACCTATGCAATTAATTCTTTAAAAAAACTAAATGGTTCTTCAAGTGGACAGAAATAGTCATAAAATCATCATAGTGGTATTTCTACCACAACAAAGCTGGGGAGGGAAAACCTGAGATCATAACAAATTATAATTTTTATTATCTTCACAAGATGGAAAAAAATGTTTTTTCTGTCTTTTGTGTCTGTAGCATCCATTCTGTTGGCATTTTTATTTTCCTTTGTCAGGGCATTTTGAAGTAGGGAAATTTTGTAAGTTACAAAACACATTCCATTTATCAATGTTAGGTCAATCCCATAATGAAAAATGCTGTTGCAACCAAAATATCTCAGATGAACATGTTTTCAAATATCAGAATAATATATTCTTTGTTACAATAGGATCTACTCATTCTACCTAGAATTTCCCTGCAAGAAGAATGGGCTGCAATCGAAACTGCGGGCTCATCACTGGTGCTGTCATTGGTGCGGTTGTGGCTCTGTTCGGAGGGATTCTAATGCCAGTTGGAGACATGCTTATTGAGAAGACAGTTAAAAAGGTACAAGTACTATCAAGAATATTTCTTGTCATTTTGATTCATTCCATTTTTATCCCCATTTTGCTTAGGGTGCCTCTTTTGTATTTCACTTTAACTGGCAATTTTTGGTCTCCAACATAATAAACCACTGAAACTCTATATTATTGAGAAATGGTCATAGGATGATTCGTATTCTATACTAATGCACTGTCATCTTAAATCTAAATATCCAATTGATTAAAAAACTATTATAGGTATACAGGTAAATAGAAGTAGTGGCTTTTAATTATGTTCAAAGATTATGTTGATATGCTTTTTTGTACACATATATACCATTTTTATTGAAAGAAAGATTCTTTACATTCTTCAGTACTTCAAAATTTTCTAAAGTTTCACATACATGATTTCATCAGTTCAGTTCAGTCGCTCAGTTGTGTACGACTCTTTGCGACCTCATGGACTGCAGCACGCCAGGCCTCCCTGTCCATCACCAACTCCCAGAGTTCACTCAAACTCATGTCCATAGAGTCAGTGATGCCATCCAGCCATCTCATCCTCTGTCGTCCCCTTCTCCTCCTGCCCCCAATTCCTCCCAGCATCAGAGTCTTTTCCAAAGAGTCAGCTCTTCGCATGAGGTGGCTAAAGTATTGGAGTTTCAGCTTCAGCATCAGTCCTTCCAAAGAACACCCATGATTTTATGTAATTCCATAATAAACATTTTCTCCTATTTTTATGTTGCTCCAACTTCTCTCCTCACTGGTAACCACTTTGTTCTCTATGTCCACGAATCTGTTTCTTTTTTTACTCACTAGTTTGCTGTATTTTTTTAGATTCCACTATAAGTAATATCACGAGCTTCCCTGGTGGCTCAGATGGTAAAGAATTTGCCTGCAATGCAGGAGACCCGGGTTTGATCACTGGGTTGGGAAGACACCCTGGAGACAGGAATGGCGACCCACTCCAGTATCCTTGCCTGGAGAATTCTATGGATAGAGGAGCCTTGTAGGCGACGGTCCATGGAGTTGCAAAGAGTCAGACATGACTCGTGACTAACGCTTTTACTTTTCCTAATATCATATAGTATTTGTTTTTCTCTGTCTGATTAATTTCACTTAGCATAATGGCATCCACATTCATCCATGTCGCTTCAACTGGCAAAATTTCATTCCTTCCCTATGTCTGAGTAATATTCCACTGCGTATAGATACCAAATCTTCTTTATCCATTCATCTCCTGGCGGACGTGTAGGTTGCTTTCATACTTTGGCAACTGTAAATAATGCAACTATGACCATTGGGGAGCATGCATCTTTTCAAATTAGTGTTTTTGTTGAATACATATCCAGGGATGGAAATGCTGGGTCATATAGAGTTCTTTATTTAGATTTTGTGGGCACCTCCACCCTTGTTGAATCAATTTACATTCTCTCCAACAATGTATGAGGGTTCCCTTTTTTCTACATCCTCACCAACATTTATTATTTGTGTTCATCAGAGATACTGGCCTTCAATTTTCTTTTTTTGTAATATATTTGTCTGGTTCTGGTATCAGGGTGATGCTGGCCTCACAGAATGAGTTTGGAAGTAACTCTTTCCTCTGCAATTTTGTGGAATAGTATGAGAAGGATAGGTTTCAATTATTTTGTAAATGTTTAGTAGAGCTCACCTGTAAAGCCATCTGATCCTCAAATTTTGTTGCAAGTTTTTAAATTACTAATTTAATTACATTATTGGTAATTGGTCTGTTCATATTTCCTATTTCTTCCTGGCTCAGTCTTGGGAGTATGTATCTTTCTAAGAATTTTTCCATTTTTTAGTCTAGATTATTCATTTTATTGGTATATAGTTGTTCATAGTAGTCTCCTATGATTTTGGGTATTTCTGTGGTGTTGGTTGTAACTTCTTTTTCATTTCTGATTTTACTAATTTGGGCCATTTCTCTTTTTTTCTGATGAGTCTAGCTAAAGGCTTATCATTTTTAATTATTGTTTTCAAGAGCTAGTTTTTAGTTTCATTGGGTTTTTTTTAGTATCTATTTCATTTATTTCTGCTCTTTTCTTTATGATTTCTTTCCTTCTACTATCATTGGGTAAACGTTTATTCCTCTCTTTCTAACTCCTTTAGGTGTCTGGCTAGGTTGCTTAACTGAGATTTGTTTGTTTGTTTGTTTCCTGATGTAAACCTGTATAGCTATAAAATTTCTGTTAGAACTGCTTTGCTGCATCCCTTAAGTTTTGAATTGTCGTGCTTTCATTTTCCTTTGTTTTCAGGTGACTTTATATTTCCTCAGAGATCCATTAGTCATTAAGAAGCATATTATTTAGCCTCTACATGGCTTGTTTTTGTGGCTCTTTTTCATGCCATTTAAGACTCCCTTTTAGAAAGATTATTGCTCATTCTGCAGTAATTACTGTCAGTCTGCACTAACAAAAGGCACTATGGTCTAGTGTGGCAGAATACACAGAACTGATGGGTGATGGGATGCACTGGGATAAAAGGATTAAACAGGGAGAGGGAGGAGTAAAAATTGCAAACAGTAAGATATCCAACTGAGTTACTGAAGGAAATGTATTCCCTGGAAGAATAAAAGAGAGGTTTTACAAGTAATTTGATATGAACATCAGTATGTATTTCAAAGGTTGGTGCTCAGATAGATTTTATCATTACTGTAGAGATTACATATAAAACTGGACAGCAGGTTTGCTTTCTGGAGAGTCTGAATGTAGAAACAAAAGGTCAGAGAAACTGGCCAACAGTAGGAGCAGCATTTCTGAATTATATGTAAACCCAGCAGTAAAGAATCCGCCTGTAATTCTGGAGACACGGGTTTGATCCCTGGGTCAGGAAGATCCCTGAAGAAGGAAATGGCTACTTTCTTCAGTATTCTTGTCTGGGAAATCCCATGGACAGAGGAGTCTGGCAGACCAGAGCCCATGGGGTCACAAGAGCTGGACATGACTGAGCAACTAAACCATCACCACCACAGTGAGCCAAGTGCCTTACCTCTACCTCAAGAGCACTTAGTTTTATGCTGTTTATTTTACAAATATATACAAGTTTTAGTACTGGTCAGTTTTTGTTTACCATTGAAATCATTACCATTACTAGCTTCATTAAATGGACTAATACCAAATTGGGAAAGTTATTATCTGCATACAAACACCATTTAAAAAAAAAAGGAAGTAGAATTAAAGTACCTAATTTTAACAGATCAGAATATCATCTCATGATGTTACCTAACTTTTAAAGTATAGATCTGGGACTCTATGATTCCTTTCAATTCTGAAAGATGATACCCTAACTCTAGCATTTGAAATGGCCTAAAACAATTGATTAATTTATATATATACATATATATATATATATGTGTGTGTGTGTGTATATATATATATATTTACTTTATTTCTAAGCAGCTTTTTAAGGACTGCATGGTAGAAACTTTTTCCTAACAATATTTTAGACTATGATTCCTAGCAAATTTATGTGGAGACGGCAGCCTTATACAATCTTGCTAGATAAACTAAAAGTCAATGGTATGAGTTGCCATGAATGTGGAAAGCAGAAACTGCCAAAGGGCTTTAGAAAAAGGACAAAGTTTTGCCAGTTTTTATGAAGGATAATTCATGACCTTGACATTGTTCATATCATTTGATAAATGTTTAGAGATTATTGTATAACAAAAGTAATTTTACATAATTTTTAAAATTTCCCTATGATATTCACTACAGAACACAAGGAAATGAATTAATTTCTTTCTCTCAGCATGCACACACATACATGTTCATAATGCATACACATATAAGAAAATTTTCTGAACACAGAAACTGCTTGCAACTGATTGCAAATAGAATATTTTGGTACTCAGGAGAGGAGATGAAAAGTATTTTCACTATATTTCTGCTTTTTAAGAAGCTTTAATTTCCCTGGATGGAGAATAAACATAAAAATGATAAAACAGCAAGAAAAGAACTTATAATTTTACATGAGTTATTGCCACATAAGTGGTTTATACAGTAATATGAAGAACAAACTAGTTAAAGAAATCTAAGAAAGTAAGTAAGACCAGAAGTCTCCCCTCTAATGGGTGGATAGAATTTGTATAATAACAGTAGTCAAGGTTTACTGGTGGGAACAGCACGACACTGGAGTGAATGACCTGATTCTCCATTCAATTCAGTCGCTCATTTGTGTCTTACTCTT
This sequence comes from Capra hircus, assembly GCF_001704415.2. Taxonomy (NCBI): domain Eukaryota; kingdom Metazoa; phylum Chordata; class Mammalia; order Artiodactyla; family Bovidae; genus Capra; species Capra hircus. The sequence goes on from NC_030811.1 coordinate 79,960,541, forward strand.
TGGGACCTCAGGCTTCCCTGTCCATCACCAACTCCCGGAGCTTGCTCAGACTCACGTCCATTGAGGCAGTGATGCCCTCCAACCATCTCGTCCTTTGTTGTCCCCTTCTCCTCATGCCTTCAATCATTCCCAGCATCAGGGTCTTTTCCAAGGAGTCAGATCTTCGTAACAATGGCCAAAGTATTGGAGCTTCAGCATCAGTTATTCAAATGAATATTCAGGATTGATTTCCTTTAGGATGGACTGATTTGATGTCCTTGAGGTCCAAGGGACTCTTAAGAATCATCTCTAACACCACAGTTCAAAAGCATCAGTTCTTTGGCATTCAACCTTCTTTATGGTCCAACTCTCACATCCATACACGACTATCGGAAAAACCATAGTTTTGACTAGACAGACTTTTGTTGCCAAAGTAGTGTCTCTGCTTCTTAATATGCTATCTATGTTTGTCATAGCTTTTCTTCCAAGGAGAAAACATTGTTTAATTTCATGGCTGCAGTCAACATTTGAAGTGATTTTGGAGCCCAAGAAAATAAAGTCTCTCACTGTTTCCCCATCTATTTGCCATGAAGTGATTGGACCAGATGCCCTGATCTTAGTTTCTCGAATGTTGAGTTTTAAGCCAGCTTTTTCACTCTCCTTTCACCTTCATCAAGAAGCTCTTTAATTCCTCTTTACTTTCTGTGATAAGGGTCAGTGTCTTCTGTGTATTTGAGATTATTGATATTTCTCCTAGCAATCTTAATTCCAGCTTGCGCTTCATCCAGCCTGGCACTTCACATGATGTACTCTGCATAGAAGTTATATAAGCAGGGTGACAATATACAGTCTTGACATACTCCTTTCCTTTCTCAATTTGGAACCATTCTGTTGTTCCATGTCCAGTTCTAACCGTTGCTTCTTGACATGCCCACAGATTTCTCAGGAGGCACAGAAGGTAGTCTGATATTCTCATCTCTTTAAGGATTTTCCAGTTAGTTGTGATCCACACACTCAAAGGCTTTGGCATAGTCAATAAAGTACATGTTTTTCTGGAACTTTGCTTTTACTATGATTCAATGGATATTGGCAGTTTGATCTCTGGTTGCTCTGCCTTTTCTAAAACCAGCTTGAACATCTGGATATTCTCGGTTCATGTACTGTTGAAGCCTAGCTTGGAGAAATTAGAGAATTATTTTGCTAGCATATGAGATGAGTACAGCTGTGCAGTAGTTTGAACATTTTTTGGCATTGCCTTTCTTTGGGATTGGAATGAAAATGTACCTTTTTCTGTTCTGTGACCACCGCTGAGCTTTCCAAATTTGCTGGCATATTGAGTGCAGCACTTTAGCAGCAGCATCTTTTAGGATTTGAAATAGCTCAACTGAAATTGCATCACCTCCACTAGCTTCTTTCATAGTGATGCTTCCTAAGGCCCACTTGACTTAGCACTCCAGGATGTCTGGCTCTAGATAACCATCGTGGTTATCTAGGTCATTAAGATCTTTATTGTATAGTTTTTCTGTGTATTCTTGCCACTTCTTGTTAATATCTTCTGTTAGATCCATACCATTTCTGTCCTTTATTGTGCCCATCACTGCATGAAATGCTCCCTTGGTATCTCTCATTTTCTTGAAGAGATCTCTAGCCTTTTACATTCTATTGTTTTCCTCCATTCTTTGCATTCTCCATTATCTACTATTAAGTTGTCATACAGGATTGAATCAGACATCTGTTTTCTATAGACCCCTAAAAAATGGATGGGATTAGGTGACCCTAACTCTAACATCTGATAATTCAATGCATACATTTCAGTTTTGTATTTCCACTTTCCCAGTTGAAAAAAAAAATCTACAAATGAACTATTAAGGAAAAATGATTCATAGCCTTCAGGAGAAAAAAAACCATGATATGCTTATACTGTGTTTTGATATTCAATGTATAAGTATTAGAATGAATAAATTTTCTGTCCTTCCGGGTATATTCTACCACAATTCCTTTTCAATTCTGTAAATACTTAGAAGTTCCTTTAATTAAGAACATTTAATAAGATATGTGCCTTGGAGTCATGATAAACAATTGTTATTAGTCTTTAAGATTCTTACAATGTAAAAATAATAATGTATATGTCCATGTGCTTCCTTGAAATGGGAAGTAACATCTAATTCTTCTTTAGGACTGATTTCAGCTTCAACATCCTCACAACATCTTTACATTTAAACAAGCCATAATACTTTTTCCATACATAATTTTGTCTTTATTTTGGGCTTACTATAGAAATAAGATGTCAAGATACAATTGAGCATTTTTAAAGGAAAATTGGTTGTAAAACGTAAGAGGGTCTCACTCGCTGCAGCAGCTCCAATGTACACCATGTAAAATGATTGTGACAGCATGAAAAATGAAAATACTTCCAGTTATCACTAGATTTTTCTCATTTCTGTTTTTCCTCCTCAGTTCAACTTGCTGAGGGTAGAAAAGTTAATATTCAACCTGGTAAGAGCTTTTTGGATAGGTTTAATAAAATTTGCTTAATAAATTGTTACAAACTATTGCAGTATTGAAATAAGATCACTCTAAACCTTGCCAGTGGTTGGCCTTACAATCAGCAGACATGTGTACAATATTACACACTGATTCTCTTTGTAAAAGATCGACCAGAAGAGACTGCCACCCATCACGTGTTGAAAACACTTGTGTTTCATGCGGCAGGTTGCAGAAGTTCTCACATGCAAGTACTTGAGCTTAGTCCTTTCATTGACTAATAAAGGTTTGCAGCTCCCACAAGTGCCCTTATTGACTACAAAGAAGTAACCCAAACTTGTTTTCTTTTTCACAGGAATCTGTCCTTGAAGAAGGTACAATTGCTTTTAAAAATTGGGTTAAAGCAGGTGCTAATGTTTACAGACAGTTTTGGATATTTGATGTGCAGAATCCAGACGAAGTGGCACTTAATAGCAGCAAAATTAAAGTTAAGCAAAGAGGTCCTTACACGTACAGGTGAGTCCCCAAAATACGTGGCACTCTTTCCTTGAAGACAGGTATTTCTGAAAAAGCTTCCACTTGACAAATGTCACTGTATTAAAATGTATTTATTACTTTCTTGCCATTAACATACACTGAAATATTTGTTTCTGCCTATATATTAATAAAACCCTAATCTAAGGATTTAATGAGTAAAAGAAATACAGATTTTATTATGAATTTACCAGCATCAATTAACTGCTCTATATTTAAGAAGTTACCAGTGTTTTACCCTTGTGGCATTTGTTCTCAACTCTAGCAGCATCTGCAGGTCAATTCCAAACTCCCAGCCTATCCACACTGCTGTATTTAAAATAGATAACAAACAAGGACCTACCATATAGCACAGGTAACTCGGCTCAATGTTACGTAATAACCTACATGGGGAAGGGATTTGAAAAAAGAATAGATACGTATAGAAGTGTATATATTATATATATGTGTGTGTGTGTCTGTACATATGTAACTGAATCACTGCTGTAAAACTGAAACTAGCACCACACTGTAATCAATTAGACTATATAAAATAAATATTAAAAAAGTAAAACAGAAAATTTAAAAAAACAGCTCTAACATATGCGAGCTAAATTTTTTAAATCGATCAAAAATTTAACAACCAGAGTATTTTAAAATCCTCAAACTTAAAATGTAGGTTCTATGAGTGGTTCTCAAACTGTGGTTTCTGGACCAGCAACATCAACATCACCTGGGAATTAGGTAGAAATGCAATATCTCAGGCCGCACCTTAGACCAAATGTATCAGATATACTTGGTTATGAGCCTAGTAATGAGTTTGACAAATATTCTGGGGATTTCAATACATACTCAAATTTGAGAATCACAGCATTAAACTGATTTTACATAACTACAATACTTGCAAAGGATTTCTATTTAAACTATTTTCCAGGTCTTAAGGGTACTTTTATTCAGTTAGTAGTTTCATTTTGTACAGTACTGAGACTGAATAAGCTGTACCTTTATTTTCCATGCCTTAACAGTTTAACACACTTTTGAAAAGAATCTTAGGTATCAGCACTAATGGGAAATAATTTGCCAGAAAGTTTCATCCTATAAATTTAAAAAACTCATTCCAGGAGCTGTGAAATGATTTACCATGTTCACACAGACCTAGGAACTGGCAACTAAGATTTTTGTGTACCTTTTCTTCTATCTAAATTACAAGACTGTGACTTTTCTAACTATGAAAGTAAGAAAAGAGACTAAACTTAGCAAGGATTAGGATTTTAGTTTACTGACTAGGGATCAAACCTGTGCTCCCCTGAAGTAGAATTGCTAAGTGCTAACCAAAGGACTTTCAGGGAATTCCCTGTATTCTAATTTTTAAACCAAAAACTGAGTGATTATCTTCTCTTTCTAAAAGTACATTCTAAACACAGGCCTCAGTTTAAAGGATTTTTCTCTTGGTGAGCGCCATATACTGGTTCAGTGTTGCAAGTACAACTAAGTAAAACTAGAATTTGGTCACAATTGTTTTACTATCATCTCAATTATTAGGACACATAAATATTCCTGAAAATCGGAGCACTTTAATTTTAGATGTTAATAATAGATAATCTAAATTTAAAATACAACTATCTAAGAGAAAGAAAACAGTAATTGACTGATAATAGATTGTCCTGGATGCTGCTTCAGATTTTTATATTATTTGCATGTTTACAGGACTCGGAGAAAAGTAAATGATAAAATCTTGAAGAAATTATATTAACAGTAAAATGTATTTCTATCTTTTCTGAGTCCTTTTTTGAGATAATGTAAAACATTAATTATTTGTTCAAAAAGTTTTTGTTGAAAACTTACCAAGTACCAGGCACTGTGGTTGGGGATAAAAAACACTCATAATACCTACCTTACATGAATTTTACATTTTTATTATGCCTGATTGAAATGTGTGATTTTTTTATTTGTTATATTTTAAACATTTCAGTCCCATGATTTTGTTTCAGTCTTTATCTTAGATAATAATAGATACCTATTTTAACCTCAAATAATAGACAGTTAAATATAGGACAGTGCAATGTATACCTTATTTCATCTCAGTAAATATCTTGTTAATTGCAAAAGATTTTGTTTCCATAATAACAACCCTTCACCACATTCCTAAAAAAAGTGGTTGGTACTTTGCCTAGAGATGTTAGAGCCAGGAGCTCAGAACTAATAAATATACAATATATGAGGAAGGGATGGAGGGAAATTGACCTGTAAAGTGGAAATTATATTTCATTAGATACCTTTAGTTTTCATTAAAATGCTGGAAATTATGAAAAAGTCGGTGCAGGAAAGTCTGTTCACTATGAACAGACTATCTAATAAGGAAACGTGCTCTTACTGTCCCTTCCTTCAACTTCTCTACTGTCTCCTCCTGACCTCAGGATAAAAAACTAAACATTTGAGTATGGGGTACAACCTTTTATGTTTCAGGTCTTGTTTACTTTAGTAATCTTATTTCCACCACTCTCCTTACTCTGACTCTGTAAACCAAATATACTGAAACATCTGCATGTGCAAAATTACACCATGTCCTTACGTCTCATACATGCTATTTTCAACACTATTTTGCTTAACTACACTTCTATTTGTCCCTCAGTCTACTTATGTGGAATTGTATCCTGTCCATTATCCCCACCATAATCATGCCTAGCCTGGGTCTGTACCTGTTCTGTGTTTTCCCACAGAGTCTATGTAAACTCCTATAATAACACACATCCTTTCTTCCCTGCTGTGCACAACTAAGACACCTCTCCCCGGCCTTCTCTAATTTGCAAGACTCAGCATCTGGCATATATATCTTTTTAACTTACTTGTTTAGCCTAATTTCTGACCATCTACATACTCAAAAAATTTATTTACTGCATGAATGAATGGCATTTGTGACAATGATTTTTCTGAATTTTCTTTTTACTTCTGTTTTTCAGAGTCCGTTATCTAGCCAAGGATATTATAACCCAAGACTCTAAGACCCACACAGTTTCTTTCCTACGGCCCAAAGGTGCCATTTTTGAACCCTCGCTATCAGTTGGAACAGAGAATGACACATTCACTGTTCTCAACCTGGCTGTAGCAGTGAGTAGACAACAATATTATTGATTGTGTAATGCTTTAGAATCCTCTGTAATTAATTTCATGATTAGAACTATCATCAGATATCATTTGTAATTTTGATGAAAATGTATTTTTATGACATTTTGAATTACAATCATCTGGAAATATGACAAGATCATAGAATAATCAACTAAATTGAGAGAACCATTTAAAGTGTATCATTTTAAAAAGTAGGATTTAACTGAAAGTCTTCTTCCTGTGGCTCATGCCAAGACAGAAATGTAATAGAAGAAACATTACACTTTTAATCTTGCAAAGATTTGGCAGTAATTTTAGAGATACAATTAAAAGTTTTATTAAACTTAGATGTACTATTTATCCATTTCTTGTAAAAAATCAATACTGCAACTGGTGTCTTACACTGTGCTTTTTTTTTTTTATAGGCTACACCCCATCTCTATCCAAGCACATTTGTTCAGATAATACTCAATGTACTTATCAAAAACTCAAACTCTTTTATGTTTCAAAAGAGAACTCTAAAGGAACTATTGTGGGGCTATAAGGATCCATTCTTGAGTTTGGTTCCATACTCTATTCCTACCACAGTTGGTGTGTTTTACCCTGTGAGTAACAAATATGAACATCAATACTGCTAGACTCTAACTATATAAATATAATGGCATTGGCAATTCATAATTTTATCATTTAGTATGTTAACCCTATTTATGATCTGGGAATACATAACTGTAAGTTTTTAAAATCTCTATTCACATGGATTTAGCTTTCCTAGTAGGGAAAATTAACTTATCTGCATGAAACAAATTAATTTTTCACAATTAAATTTAAAATTAAGAAACCCACATCTAATCAAGTTTCTACTCCGATAAATATACAGCTGTCTAAAATTAGATTGCAAGCTGCTAAGTCTTTGAGCAATCTTTCGGCTTTGACTTCCCATCTTAAAAAATCAAGGGTAATGCCACATTTTAATTTATTTCTGTTGAATATATTCATCATGTCATTCTTCCTCCTCTAGATGTCTTACAAATTTGTTTAAATGAATATTTAAAACTTAGCCAAAATTGAGCACAATGAGCCTGATATATCAGCAATGTCATATTTTCATAGAATTATTAATAGCTGATTAGTAATCTACTAAAGTGATGAAATGACAGTATGGAAATTAAGAAAAAATGTGAATTTGGTGATGAACTTAGTTGTTCCTTAATGTTTTGAGTTATAAATAGGCTAATCTGACTACTGAATTGAAATTTTGACTATGATGACGCTTGTCACTATACAAAAGTTATAGTCTCCAGTTCATCATTGCTATTTTACTACAGTTTTTAGAAATGCAAGGTTATATATATTAAGAAAGCATTAAGAGATAATAAATTCAGTTACTAGTATTTAACTCAAAGACTTTCAATTTTTTCCTTGGCTAATCCTGTTTTTAATCCTGTGTATCCAATCTTTAAGTCAAGAGGGCCTTAGGAAGCACTGCTGTTAATAAAGCTAGTGGATGTGATGGATGTCAGCAGAACTATTCAAAACCCTAAAGGATGGTGCCATCAAGATGTTGCATTTAATATGTCAGCAAATCTGGAAGGCCTCGCAGTGGCCAAAGTGTTGGAAAAGGTCAATCCTCATCCCAATTCCCAAGAAGGAGCTAACTGAAGAATGTGCTAACTATCAGACTACTGCACTCATCTCCCATGCTAGTAAGGTCATGCTTAAAATCTTTCATGCTAGGCTTCAGAATTATGTGAACCAAGAACTTCCAGATGTCCAAGCTAGGTTTAGAAAAAGAAGGGAACCAGAGATCAAATTGCCAACACTCACTGGAACCTAGAGAAAGCTAGGGAATTCCAGAAAAACATCTTCTTCTGCTTCACTGACTGTGCTATAGCCTTTGACTGTGTGGATCACAATATCTTACCTGTCCTGAGAAACCTGGATGGGGGTCAAGAAGCAAGTCAGATCCCTGTATAAAACAACTGATTGGTTTAAGATTGAAAAAGGAGTATAATGGGGCTGTCTGCCATTACCCTGTTTGTTTAACCTATTTACTGAATACATCATGAGAAATCCCAGGCTGGATTCCACAAGCTGGAATCAAGATAGGAGGGAGAAACATCAACATCCTCAGATATGTGGAAGATACCACTCTAAATGGCAGAAAGTGAAGAGGAACTAAGACCCTTTTGATGAGGTTGAAAGAGTCGGCTTAACTAAATATTAAAAAAAACTAAGATCGTGACATCCAGCTCCATTCCTCCATGGCAATAGAAGGGGGAAAAGTGGAAGTAGTGACAGATTTCCTTTTCTTGGACTCTGAAATCAATGCAGACAGTGACTGCAGCCATGAAATCAGAGGTGATTGCTTCTTGGCAGGAACGCTATGACAAACATAGACAGTGTGTTGAAAAGCAGAGACACTACTCTTCTGACAAAGGTCTGTATAGTCAAGGCTATAATCTTCCCAGTAGTCATGTACAGTTGTGAGAGCTGGATTGTAAAGGCGGCAGAATGCCAAAGAATTGATGCCTTTGAACTGTGGTGCTAGAGAAGACTCCTGAAAGTCCTTTGAACAGCAAAGAGATCAAACCAACCAATCTTAAGGGAAATCAACCCTGAATACTCTTTGGAAGGATGGATGCTGAAGCTGAAATTCCAATATTTTGGTCATCTGATGCAAACAGCTGACTCATTGGAAAAGTCCCTGATGCTGGGAACAGTTGAAGGAAGAAGGAGAAGAGGGCATCAGAGGATGAGATGGTTGGATGGCATCACCAATGCAATGGATGAACTTGGGCAAACTTTGGGAGATGAGTGAGGGATAAGGAGGCCTGGCGTGCTGCAATCCATGGGGTCACAAAGGGTTGGACACAATTGGGTGACTAAACAACAACAATTTTATCTTTGTGTGCTTGCATGCGTGCTAAGTCACTTCTGTCATGTTTGACTTTGTGACCCCATGGACTGTAGCCCACCAGGCTCCTCTGTCCATGGGATTCTCCAGACAAGAATACTGGAGTGGGTTGCCATTCCCTTCGCCAGGGGATCTTCCTGACCCAGGGGTCAAACCCACCTCTCATTACATCTCATGCATTGGCAGGCAGGTTCTTTACCACTAGTGCCACCTGGGAAGACCATCTAATCTTTCAGTTCAGTTGCTCAGTCGTGTCCGACTCTTTGTGACCCCATGAATCACAGCACGCCAGGCCTCCCTGTCTATCACCAACTCCTGGAGTTCACTCAAACTCATGTCCATCGAGTGGGTGATGCCATACAGCCATCTCATTCTCTGTCGTCACCTTCTCCTTCTGCCCTCAATCCTTCCCAGCATCAGAGTCTTTTCCATGAGTCAACTCTTCACATGAGGTGGCCAAAGTATTGGAGTTTCAGCTTTAGCATCAGTCCTTCCAAAGAACACCCAAGGACTGATCTTTAGAATGGACTGGTTGGATCTCCTTGCAGCCCAAGGGACTCTCAAGAGTCTTCTCCAACACCACAGTTCAAAAGCATCAATTCTTCAACACTCAGCTTTCTTCACAGTCCAACTCTCACATCCACACATGACCACTGGAAAAACCATAGCCTTGACTAGACGGACCTTTGTTGGCAAAGTAATGTCTCTGCTCTTGAATATGCTATCTCGGTTGGTCATAACTTTCCTTCCAAGGAGTAAGCGTCTTTTGATTTCATGGCTGCAGTCACCATCTGCAGTGATTTTGGAGCCCCCAAAAATAAAGTCTGACACTATTTCCACTGTTTCTCCATCTATTTCCCATGAAGTGATGGGACCAGATGCCATGCTTCATTTTCTGAATGTTGAGCTTTAAGCCAACTTTGTCACTCTCCTTTCACTTTCATCAAGAGGCTTTTTAGTTCCTCTTCACTTTCTGCCATAAGGGTGGTGTCATCTGCATATCTGAGGTTATTGATGTTTCTCCAGGCAATCTTGACTCCAGCTTATGCTTCTTTCAGCCCAGCGTTTCTCATGATGTACTCTGCACATAAGTTAAATACACAGGGTGACAATATGCAGCCTTGACGTACTCCTTTTTCTATTTGGAACCAATCTGTTGTTCCATGTCCAGTTTTAACTTGCTTCCTGACCTGCATACAGGTTTCTCAAGAGGCAGGTCAGGTGATCTGGTATTCCCATCACTCTCAGAATTTTCCACAGTTTATTGTGATCCACACAATAAAGGCTTTGGCATAGTCAATAAAGCAGAAATAGATGTTTTTCTGGAACTCTCTTGCGTTTTCCATAATCCAGCAGATGTTGGCAATTGGAAGTTCACGGTTCACGTAATACTGTAGCATGGCTTGGAGAATTTTAAGCATTACTTTTATAGCATGTGAGATGAGTGCAATTGTGCGGTAGTTTGAGCATTCTTTGGCATTGCCTTTCTTTGGGATTGGAATGAAAACTGACCTTTTCCAGTCCTGTGGCCACTGCTGAGGTTTCCAAATTTGCTGGCATATTGAGTGCAGCACTTTCACAGCATCATCTTTCAGGATTTGAAATAGCTCAACTGGAATTTCATCACCTTCACTAGCTTTGTTCGTAGTAATGCTTTCTAAGGCCCACTTGACTTCACATTCCAGGATGTCTGGCTCTAGGTGAGTGATCATACCATCGTGATTTTTAGTAACCACTTTCAAAGATCATAACAGAGAAAATTTCTAGAAATATGACATGGTCTCATAGGATTTGTTCCCTATCCCCTCACCTCAATATAACAGGACTAGTGATCAAAATGGCCTTTCTGGCTTAATTATAACAAAGAATAGAATTACAACAAACTACTACACAATTGCAGTCATCTCACATGCTAGTAAATAGTGGAGTTGGATCATGTCAGCTTCTGATATGTTTTCTTCCTTTGTCTCAGCATCTAGCACTTGTTTCTAGGCACCTTCTATATCTTGTTTTTATAAAAATACTAAAAATCAGTAATTATGAAAATTTATTTGCTTATATATTTCAAATCACACAAAATAGTTGTGAACAACTAATGTCTGAGAAATGCAAAATTGAGTTAATTACATATTTTATAATTTGGAAAGCATGGCTTGTTTTAGAAGTAATTTTTTCTTGTATGAATCTCTTCAGTACAACAATACTACAGATGGAGTTTATAAAGTTTTCAGTGGAAAAGATGACATAAGCAAAGTTGCCAGAATTGACACATATAAAGGCAAAAAGTAAGTATTCAAGCAAAGTGTGTGTGTGTGTGTGTGTGTGTGTGTGTGTGTGTGTGTGTGTGTGAGACTAGGATACTCTAAGGCAGACGAGAAACTTATTTACCAACTGGTAAGGCACAGGCATCAACCTATGGAACAGAGCTGCCTATATCTCAGCCCTAGAAACTCCTGGTCTATCAGGCATTAAACCTTTAGTTGTGACAACTGATCACACTAGTGCATAGGTGCTGAGCATCAGCCCCACTGGAGGATTAATCTTGATGAACAAGTTTTCTTACATAAAGAAATCTAAAGGGACTATTTCCATCTCTGCTGCATAACTGGTATTATCATATACCATAAAATTACATAACTGCAAATGAAAAGGAAGAAAATCAATATGTCAACTCATCATTTTAGCATCCAGTATATCTTACTGATGTTCTATTTTTGGAGTTGGTGATGGACAGGGAGGCCTGGCGTGCTGCGATTTATGGGGTCGCAAAGAGTCGGACACGACTGAGCGACTGAACTGAGCATGAAATATAAACACTGCTCATTCCCAGGACATGACAAAGTATGTCTGTAAATATGGCAGCTTAATGAATCCATGCCAATGCTTTCATGACTTTCTCTTTCAAAATTTTCTCAAAATGATTTTATTGATAACTCAGCTTTTTAAAATATTTATCAACACAAAATGGAATTATTATTTCCTTTTCTAAAACTGACATATTAAACTTGAAAAATAAAAAGCACACCTCCTGTGAAGTAGTAATAGAATGAGATACATTCATACAGCCATGATTTCCTACTTTTCCCTAACTCCTGCCTATTTATCTGGAGTACACCTAATTCATCGTGTCTAAAACAGGAAGAACCTCAATAAATATCAAGGGAGACAGAAGTTTCTCTTCAAAGTTAAAATTAGTTTTAGATCAGTGATTTCCTGACAAAGAATAAAGTGATCAAAATCAAAAGAGATGAAATATTTTTATAGATTAATCATTATGTGACACTGAGTTATCTAAAAAATTGCATAAAACTGTTAAATACTCATGTAATCCTTTTCCTTCTACAGAGACCTAATCACACTTTTTTTTTAATATAAAAGTCTAATGGAGGGAAAAAAATATTTCTAAATGCTCATTTTAGGGGAATCACATCGGTGTCTGTATATAGAGGAAATGAGCATTGCTTCCATTTCAATATTAGAGAGAGGTTTTGAGGAGAATTACTAAGTACTCCTAATTGGAGTAAGAACTTCACAAGAGTTTGAGATTAGGACAAGGTTACTTTAACCATGGCAAGACCATGGTTACTTGACCATGGCAAGACTAAACATGGCAGACTGAGCAGCTTATTCTGTTTAAAAAAGAAGCAACGACTTGCCTTGACATCTTACTGGATGATATGTTAGGAGTGTGAAAAACTCATTTCCTATCACCAAAAAGTGTCTGAGTATGCAGAGAAACTATCACCACTATTGTTTTCATTGTTTCCATATATAAATAAATATTTTATATATATATATATATAAAATTTATGCAGGTACCAGAGTATAAATTAATAAACTTTGCCCTATTTAAATGCCAGTTCATGCAAGAGTTAAAAGAAGTGGAAAGTATAAATTGATTATCCATGTTTCTAATCTCTATTGATCCAATATCTGCTTCTCTTTCTTTTCTCCTCTACACTCCCTTCTTATCCTTCACACTGAGTTTATATCAGTTAACCATTTAATATCTTCATCCTATTCAGTGTGAATAAAACATACTATCAAATAATCCATTTCTCCCTAGGTGGGGAACTTTCTCCTAAAAGGTCAAAATTTTGGACAAGTATTTCTCAATTTTCTTTTTGCAGAACTGTTTCTGTTCCATGTGGTTTCTAATTAACGACATTTGGCAGTTTTTGTTTTATAATCTGGTCACTTAATTGCTTCAGGCACTTCCTTTATCTCAACAAGATTCAGACTTCAAGCAAAACATAGACCAAATGGCTTAAAACATTTCTTAAACTTAGCATTTGTCACATACAGGCTAATCAATAGTTATTATTTTAGCAGACTTACTGAATCATAATAGAAAAAGTGATGTGAGAAAGGTGCTCTTCAAATGATCATTTTCTTTTTTCCTTTTTATTCCTAAGGCATCTCTCCTATTGGCCAAGTTATTGTGGAATGATTAATGGTACAGGTAAGAGCATATGAAAGTGAAAAAGAAAGTGTTAATCACTTAGTCCAGTCCAACTCTTTGCAACCCCATGGACTGCAACCTCTGTCCAAAGAATTTTCCAGGCATGAATACTGGAATGGGTAACCATTCCCTTCTACAGGGGATATCCTTGACCCAGAGATTGAATCCAGTCGCCTACATCACAGGCAGATTCTTTACTGTCTGAGCCACCAGGGAAGCCCAAAAGAGCATATGGTTTGTGGTAATAATCACAGTGAAACCAACTGCTATTTCCCCAAAATCCACTTCCATATTTACAATATTCTTGGAGTTGAGGGTATGCATTTACATATCTCTGTATCCCTACAACGTAATTCAGAGTCTCTATTTTTATGTAGGCTTAGTAAATATATGTGTAATGTGATGAAATTTCTCAAAATTAGCCACCAAGGATGAGCCTTTACTGCATTCCGGGGAAATGTTTGTTTTGTACACGTAACGAACTCCTTCCTGACCACAGAAGTAAAACATTAGAGAGGTTTAGAGTAGTGATTACACCTTTGTAAATACTGTATAGATAATCACTTAAACCTGAAAGAATTAAAATATCAACATAATTTAAAAAGGTAAGTTATGCCTCCAAGGATTTCAAGCTGAAGTAGAATCAGTGAACTTTTAAGCAGAGCTCTATTTTGAATAAGATGGTCAGAAAGAGAGAGAAAAGAACAACAACAACAAAAATAAGGTTACCGGTAACCTAACAATGAGAAATGTATGCAAAAGTGAACATTCTGAATTAGAGTTAGGAAAAAGTACTACGTACTTAGATTTAGAGTATGGTTCAGTTCAATTCAGTCGCTCAGTCATGTCTGACTCTTTGCGACTCCATGAATCACAGCATGCCAGGCCTCCCTGTCCATTACCAACTCCCGGAATTCACTCAAATTCACGTCCATCGAGTCAGTGATGCCATCCAGCCATCTCATCCTCTGTCGTCCCCTTCTCCTCCTGCCCCCAATCCCTCCCAGCATCACAGTCTTTTCCAATGAGTCAACTCTTCCCATGAGGTGGCCAAAGTACTGGAGCTTCAGCTTTAGCATCATTCCTTCCAAAGAAATCCCAGGGCTGATCTCCTTCAGAATGGACTGGTTGGATCTCCTTGCTGTCCAAGGGACTCTCAAGAGTCTTCTCCAGCACCACAGTTCAAAAGCATCAGTTAAGAAGTGCAATTATAAAAAGCTAAATCAAATACCATGAAGTGAGCTTTCAGTTGCTAAGAAGCAGAAAGTGAAAGTCACTCAGTCACGTCTGACTTTTTGTGACCCCATGGACTATACAGTCCATGGAATTCTCCAGGCCAGAATACTGAAATGGGTAGCTGTTCCCTTCTCCAGCAGATCTTCCCAACCCAGGGATTGAACCCAGGTCTCCCGTATTGCAGGCACATTCTTTGCCAGTTGAGTCACCAGGGAAGCCCAAGACTACTTCAGTGGGTAGCCTATGCCTTCTCTTGGGGATCTTCCCAACCAAGAATCGAACCGGGGTCTCCTGCATTGCAGGTGGATTCTTTACCAACTGAGCTATTAGGGAAGCCCCGAAGAACAGTATAATGTTTATAAAGTCAGTTAGGCAATACTTTATAGGAAAGTAATATAATAAAGATGAAAAATGTTAAATACAAAGTTAGATAAAAGGTAGGGAATAGAAAGCAAACATAGGAAGTGTTTACTTTTGCAAATGTGCTGATGAATTTTGCATGTTTACTTAATTTTCTACTTTACTTAATTTTTAACACTCGTAGAAAAAAACCAGCAAAACCATTGTTAACTTTGCTTTGTAGTGCGCTTTGAGTCATGAAGTGTATGAAGAAATTCTTTTCTAAGTAGTTCTTTCTTCCAATAAGTTGTCAAGTGTACCAATACCACTAACTCTAGTAGTTTCATAAGCATAAACTTCATACTGTACCCTCAGATAGAGACAGAAATACGCTGTTGTTTAGTCACTAAGTTCTATCTGACTCTCTTGCAACCCGATGGACTGTAGCCCTCCAGGTTCCCCTGTCCATGGGATTTCCCAGGCTAGAATGCTGGAGTGGGCTACCATTTCCTTCTCCAGGGGGTCTTCCTGACCCTGGGATCAAACCTGTGTCTCCTGGACTGCAGGCAGATTCTTTACCACTGAGCCACCTGGGAAGCTGAAATATACTGTGCTTCTCCTAAATAGTAAAGGGGTCTTTATGGGTTTAAGAAAAAATTAAACATTGTTTTGTCCAAAACTAAGAAACAAAGATATTTTTTTAAAAAGCAGGTAGAAGTGAAGTGAAGTGAAGTCGCTCAGTCGTGTCCGACTCTTTGCGACCCCATGGGCTGTAGCCTACCAGGCTCCTCTGTCCATGAGATTTTCCAGGCAATAGCCCTGGAGTGGATTGCCATTTCCTTCTCCAGGGGATCTTCCCAACCCAGGGATCGAACCCGGGTCTCCTGCATTGTAGACAGACGCGTTACCATCTGAGCAACCAGGGAAGTGGACTTATTAATGATAATAACATAAATACATGAGCATCAGGCACAAAGTTAAAAGAAAGAAGAAAATAGCAAAATTAACTAGGAGCAAAGGTTGATTAGACAGGCCAGGGTCTCTGATGAAACCCTGTGAGAGAGATTCTTGGTTACTGCACTAGGAAAAGAGACTAATGAAAAGGCTCTAAGGAGTTTTAATCATGATTCTGAAATACTTCCTCTACCTTCTTCAACAAACTTAAAGAGATATAAACTGATAATATTGATTTACATTTGGATGTACTAAAGAACGAGAGCCTGGCTAACATCAGTTATCTTATGATCATGACCCACTATAATTGCTGGTCTCTATGACATAATCTTCAATGATATTTCATGATTTTTTTTTTTTTACAGATTTTCAATACATTCTTTTCTTTTATGACTAAGGTGTTGGGAAGGTAGTCATAGACAATGCCCATTTAGGAACAATCTTGGGAATTTAAGCTAATTTTCAATTTTCCATACTCTTAATATCATGATCTAATTCACTGCAATCATCTGTTGCATTTCACTTATCACAAGAGTGGAAGTGTAATGTAATAAGATCACAAGGTTAGTGCAGTTACCAAAAAAGAGCATGTATTCATAATTGAAGGATAGGTTTTACTGTTTTGAACAAACACATTCAGTGGTGGCTCATTTTGGTGATATTCATTTGTGGAGTAAATGGAGGAACTGTCTAGCTATTTCTTCTTATATCCACTGTATGCCATGGATTATAACTATAGTGTTCACTTGCTAAGTTGTGTCCGACTCTTTGCAATCCTATGAACTATAGCCTGCCAGGCTCCTCTGTCCATGGGATTTCCCAGGCAAGAATACTGGAGTGGGTTACCATTTCCTTCTCCACGGGGTCTTCCTGACCTAGGGATCGGATCCACATATCTTGGTTGGCAGACAGATTCGTTACCACTGAGCCACCTGGGAAGCCCTCATAACCATAGCAGAGATTCAATAAACTCTATAAATGTCCTTTTTAGTTTCATGTGTGCTTTCCCCAACATATTCAGGAAATTCTATTTAGTGAGAGAATTAAATAAATGACTTAAAAATATTAATCTGCTGTTAGGGCAGACGAATGAATCACTATTTAAGGTAAGAACAACATTTACCAAACAGGAGTTCCAAATGAACCTCAAGGTAAGAAAAGTGCTACTCTACATATATGGTAGGGATTTCAAAAAGTAAACACAATCACAGTTTTAACAACCTGTGGTTTTGCCATTGTACACATTTTAAACTTTATTTTTAAGGGGTAGGAAAAGTTAATATGAATGGATACCAGTGAATGTGTATAGACTTGTTGAATACGGTAGCTACTAGCCATATTCACACTTAAGCAGCCAGAACAAATAGAGATAGGCTGTAAGTAAATATTAGATCTGGAGTTTTGTTAATTATTATGTTGATTACAAGTTTAAATTATATTTTGGATATGGTGGGTGATATAAAATATACCTGATACTTGTTTTATTTTTTAAATGTGGCTACTGGAGAATATCAATGTTATATGTACAGTTTGCATATTTCTCTTAACCAAGCTAAAGTCAAGATTTCCAGATTTTTCTAGGACACATACTCCACCTAATCCCTTGCCGTTGGCTTGATTTCTAAATAGACGGAGCCACATTTCCACCTTTCATTGAGAAGACTCAGGTACTACGATTCTTTTCCGCTGACATTTGCAGGTAAGACAGTCACTGATACAGTTCTGTAAGTCAGAATTCTTTCACCAAGTGACAAAACACAGACCCAGAAGTTCATACTTAATAATCATAATATTTGAGAAAAATAAAATATATTCTTGATGTATTGAAAATAAATACAGAATTCATATGTTAATAAGCTTTTTAAAAAATTGAAAGTTGTAGAAGAATATTTTGCATAATGCAAATCATTTTCTTCTTTTTCATTTCTAAGCAAGACATTCTCTTTCTTTTGCTAAACTAGTAAAATGGTAGGGCATGGCCCCACCATAGCAGCCTCATTCTCAGTGTGTTCACAGCATCCTCACAGACATCAAGGAACAGATTGTTCTTACAGAAAATCAATAAGGCAACAGAGATACTAAATGACACAACAGAGCAATTAGACTTAATTGATATTTTTAGAACATTACATCCTAAGATAACCAGACTACTGTGTATTCATTTCAAGTGCACATGGAACATTCTAAAGGGCAGACCACAAACTAAGACATATAATAAGCTCCAAAAAATGTAACAATTTCTAAGATGCTTAGAAATTACTTTAAGCATCTTTTATGACCACAATGGCACAAAACTAGAAATCAACCACAAAAAGAGAAATGAGAAAAAATGATTACATGGAGACTAAACAACATGCTACTAAAAAAAAAAAATCTATGATGAAATCAGAGGAGATTAAAAATACCTTGAGACTAATGACAATGAAAATATAACCAAACAAAGTCTATGAGATGCAGCAACTGCAGTCATAAGAGGGATGTTTATAGCAATACAGGTCTCCCTCAAAAATCAGGAAAGTCTAAAACAAAGTAACTTATCTAGAATACACTCACACAATATACACAAAAATAAATGCAAAATGGCCTAAAAACCTAGATATAAGAAACAACACCGTAAAACTCCTAGAAAAGGACCTAGGCAAAATATTCTCTGACATAAATAGCAGCAATGTTTTCTTAGGTTAGTGCGCCAGGGCAATAGAAATAAAAGCAAAAACAAACAGATAAGACCTAATAAAACTCAGAAGCTTTTGCATAGCAAAGGAAACCACAAACAAAATCTAAAAAGGACTTACAGCCTGGGAAAAATTATTCACAATCAATCAAACTCAAAAGGGTTTAGTCTCCAAGAGATACAAACAGCTGACACAGCTCAATATCAAAACAACAACAACAATCCAATCAAAAAATGGGCCGAAGACCTAAATAGACATTTCTCCAAAGAAGACATACAGATGACTAATAGGCATGTGAAAAAAATGTTCAACATTGCTAGTTAGCAGAGAAATGCAAATCAAAACTTCAGTGAGGTATCAACTTCACACCAGTCAGAATGATCATCATCAAAGCAGCTACAAATAAATTCTGGAGAGGATGTGGAGGAAAAGGAACCCTTCCGTACTGTTGATGAGAATGTAAACTGGTGCAGCAGTTTTGGAAAACAGAATGGAGGTTCCTTAAAAAATATAAATAGAGTTGCCAGCAATCTTACTCCTGAACATATACCCAGAAAAGACAAAAACTCTAATTAGAAAAGGTATATGCACCCCAGTTTCTCAGCAGCACTATTTATAACAGGCAAGATATGCAAACAACCTAAATGCCCATTAACAGCTGAATGGATAAAGACCTGGTGTACATATACAATGGACCATTACTCAAGACATAAAAAGAATGAAATAATGCCATTTACAGCAACATGGATGAATCTACTGATTACCATATTAAGTGAAGTAAGTCAGAGAAAGACAAATATCATATGATGTCACTTCTTTGTGGAATCTTAAAAATGGTACAAATAAACTCATTTACAAAACAGAAACAGTTTCACAGACATAGAACATCAACTGACAGTTGCCAAAGGTGAAAGTGGAAGAGGGATAAACTAGGAGTCTGGAATTGACATAGACATACCACTCTATATAAAATAAACAACAAGGTCCTAGGGTAAACCACAGGAACTATACTCCATACCTTGCAATAACCTATAATGGAAAAGAATCTGAAAAAGAATGCGAAACTCTTTTGCAACCTCATGGATTGTAGCCCTCTGTCCAGGGAATTCTTCAGGCAAGAATACTGGAGTGGATTGCCATTTCCTCCTCCAGGGGATCTTCCCAACCCAGAGATCAAACCCAGGTCTCCTGTACTGCAGGCAGATTTTTTACCACCTGAGCCACAAGGGAAGCCCAGTTGTATAAATATTTAATTTACAGAAGAAAGTAGCTCTGAAAATGCCTTCAATATAACTACTCCATAGTAATTTTGAAACAAAAATTATTTTCTGAAGAGTTTGAAAACAAAGGTAAAAATAGTTCATACTCAGGTAGGTATTGAGCCTTGGTGTGTCATAAAATGGGCTTCCCTGGTGGCTCAGACAGATCTGCCTGCAATGCAGGAGACTTGGGTTCGATCCCTGAGTTGGGAAGATGCCCTGGAGAAAGGAATAGCTACCCACTACAGTATTCTTGCCTGAAAGAATTCCATGGACAGAGGATTACAAGAACTTTTTTTCTAGGGAATTAAGCAAGAATTCTAACAAGATTATATCCAGATTTTCTAATTTAAAGCAACAATATAAATTAATTTAATATAAATATAAAGAAAAAAGAATCTCCAGAATGAGGTTCCCCAAATGAAGCTCTTTCTTATCTGTGTTTAGGTCATTTTACGCTGTGTTTGGAGCCGAAATTAATCTAAAAGGAATCCCTGTGTATAGATTTGTTCTTCCATCCAGGGTTTTTGCATCTCCACTTCAAAATCCAGACAACCATTGTTTCTGCACAGAAAAAATTATCTCCAAGGATTGCACCTTATATGGTGTGCTAGATATTAGCAAATGCAAAGAAGGTATGCAAAAGTTCTCATGTCACAATTCATGGCCTAATCTGCAATATTCTTTAAAATGTAAACTTCACTCAGGATTCCTTTTCTACAAGAAATCTAAAGTGAGAAAGCAGTAAGGGCAGAAAGTAAGGGTAATAGTAGGACTTTTTCTTTCATTTCTGTCCCACTTTCAAGGCCCCAGTTGTTTCCGTGTTGCAAAATTTCATTTAGATAAAACCACACTGATACTTCCCTGAGCTACTTTGGAAAATGTCTCTTTAGGTCCTCTGCTCATTTTTTAATTGCGTTATTTTTTCAGTTGTGTGAATTCCTTGTATATTTTGTATGTTAATCATGCGTTTTGCAAATATTTTCTCCCACTCATTAGGCAGCCTTTCATTTTTGACGGTTTCCTTTTCTGTGCAGAAATCTCTGCTCCTTTTAGATATAGAGCAAAATGAAAATAATTCTCAGAATACTCTGAGCATCCCAACTTATCTATCTGACATTTTTGTAACTTTTTTACACTAGGAAATGGTAAATAAAAGTAAGCATATTTCAAGATGTCTCTGAAACAAAAGTTGATTCAATCAATAAATTGGGAGTCTCTCTCATTTTGCTTATCTTCATGTTGGAGTAGGTGAGAATAAAGAAAGAAAAGCCTAGTAGGTGATAATAAAGAAAGAAAAGCCTCTTAAATAAATTCTCAGAGACATATTACTGCCTGAAACATGAAGGTATATGGTTGTATTAATAACTATGTGTTCAGTAGCTAAGCTTTATATATTGAAAATAAACACTTAAGGGATGAACAACAGAAGTTTATGTTTTATTTCTGATCAAAAGTGATCAGATGTAATACTTTTCCCTCACCCTTATCCCTCAATTTCTATTCAAGGCAACTCTATGTTTCTTTTTCTATTTTTTTAAGTTAAAAAGCTTTATTTTCAAGGAAATCTTTTCTGAGTGCTATATGAAATGAGGAAAATAATTTATCCCAAATGTTTCTTAAACACTGTTTTTCAGGAAGACCTGTGTACATTTCACTTCCTCATTTTCTACATGCAAGTCCTGAAATTGCAGAACCTATTGAAGGCTTAAGTCCAAATGAAGAGGAACACAGCACATACTTAGATGTTGAACCTGTAAGCAAATATATTATTGATCTGATTGGTTTAGTACATTTTACTGAAAGAAAAATTAAATTTTCTTCTTTCTGTTAATCATATTTATGATATTTATTATATCACAATGTAGATAAATTAATTTTTTTAGTGAATTATAGTTGATTTACAATGCCATATAATTGCAGGTGTATAGCAAAGTGGTTTAGTCATATTTATATATATATGTATATATATATATTTCAGATTCTTTTCCCTTATTAAAAAATACTGAGTGTAGTTCCCTGTGGTATATAGTAGACTCTTGTTGGTTATCTAGTCTACATAGAGTGATGTGTGTATATTTACTTACTTTTACTTCAAGGAAAAAAATGTTGGCTATCTTCCTATTGTTGCTTATGAAATGCCAAAGTAACTCTATTTTACTTTTTCAACATATAAAATTTTATAAGCATTTTTAATTGTTCATAATTCATGAATAGAAATGATGTTATTATTATAATTGACTTAAAACAATTTAGTATAAGTTACAATCTTATTCTCATTTTATACTTAACTGTGAATATTGCTTATATGAGGGGACACTGTAGATTACAAGGAACTAAAAGATTTTATGGGTATATGTGCATTTAAAGCAAGATATACTTAGCATCTAGAAAAATCTATTAGGTTTCCTGTACTGTAACAGTTTCAACTTTTAATTTATTTCAAATATTCTTTTCAAAAGTTAAATGGCATGCTAGAATTTTAGTAGCCAC
The DNA here is from genome assembly GCF_001704415.2 of Capra hircus. Classification (NCBI taxonomy): domain Eukaryota; kingdom Metazoa; phylum Chordata; class Mammalia; order Artiodactyla; family Bovidae; genus Capra; species Capra hircus. The sequence continues at coordinate 79,982,954 of NC_030811.1, forward strand.
ATTTCATTTTAAATAATACTAGAAGTAATGCTGTAATTATACTGATGATACACAGGTTCTGACTGAATATATTTTTGACCATATATAGTTCAGGATTTAAACTGACTATATGAGTTCACTATTATTGTTGATTTCCCAAAACCAATCACAAAAATATCACAGATCTAACGAAAACCTTGATAGTAGTTTGGGCAAAGAAATTGTGTGTGTGTGCATATATACACATGTGTGTATACACTCGTGCATATACACATAAAATGTAATTATGAAGTTTTATGTACATAATATTTAATATGTTCAATTAATTAATTTCATAAGTTTTAAGTACTACAGTTTCACCTTAATTTCTATAACAATAAGTTTTGGATATTATAAATGAATTATTTAAAAGAAGTTGGTGATTATTTTAGTTTCTCTCTTTTTAGATAACTGGATTCACTTTACAATTTGCACAACGGCTGCAGATCAATATGCTAGTTAAGCCAGCAAAAAATATTGTGTGAGTCTCTTCAACAGGTTCATTAAATTTTTAGTATTTTCTTGTCAGAAAGTGAATATATGTATGAAATTAAGCAGAAATAGTACAAAATTAAAACTTCTCTTTGGCTTAATATCATGAAATAATTACTAAATGCTTATAACTTTGTAATTTAGAATTATATCTAGTACCTATTGATATGGTATTTATACATATTCTGGTATTAGCATTTGGTGACAATGCTCATTTTGCTAGTTGTCCAAATACTTCCATAACAGTTGTTTTTAAAATTCAAGTTTACTGGGTATAAATTATCAAAAGGGAAAATATATACTTACAAAAAGTCAATCTGGTTAGAAATCTGTATTAGAAAGATTTATAGGAATGAAAGATATCTGAGAAACAGACATATTAAAATTTAAAGGATTCGTTATAGGGAACAAGAAACTTAGTAATTTGTAATTTTTTAGAATTTTTTAAAATGTTCAGAAATTTCTGAACACTTATTTACACTAGCAGTTACTAACATTTGTATTAAATATTTGTATTATTTTAGTATATATTTTCATAATTATTTTCAATGTTTATTACAGAGCATTAAAGGGTCTGAAGCACAACTATTTGGTGCCTATTCTTTGGCTTAATGAGGTTAGTATTTTTATCTATTAGTCACCAAAAATGATAAACATAGAAAAAGCTTTCAAAGTGTGCAAATAGAATATACATGTATAGAATTTGAAGTTGTATATGTTCCATTACTTATATGAGCGAGTTTATATGTTATTAAATACATAAATATTTTCAGAGAACCAAGCTACACAGAAATATCAAGGTTTACATTAGTTTCCAGTGCTTTTATTTCTGGAAGATGAAGTACTTCCTAAAATTTTAGATTATTTTCATAATATGACTAGAAAATATTTTTCTTATCATACTGCTTGTGCTAGGAAAGAGGTACAGATATATGTAACTCCAAGAACTCACTGTGACTATTATAGTGCTAATAAAAGCAAGTTAAGCTTATAATGAGCAAGTAAGAATAAATGTCAGCAGTCTATCCAAGTACCTGACAAGATATTTTTAGTACAAATCATGGAGTCCATTAGCCACAGAATTAGGAAAAGGACTGCAGAAATCTTTAGAGGAAAGAAACTGTTGACCTTTGCCATTTCCCTCTGTCACTAGGAAACATTCTTTGGAAAACTTAAAGATATTTCCATGAGACTGTTGTATAGATCAATAAAGTCAGTGCATATAACATGTTCAAGGGAGGAAAATTGTATTTCTCTAAATATTCAACCTTGACATTTATTGCTTTCTTTGATATACAAAAGGACTTTCATTGGCTTGTCTTATGAAGATAACTAACACAGTGTTTTCATAAAGGACTGATACAAAAGTGGAGAGTTTTGAGTAACTTGTGAAGCTAATGAAATGAAATAATGCTAATAGTTATCTTGATTGCAGACTGCCACTATTGGTGATGAGAAGGCAGAAATGTTCAAAAATCAAGTGACTGGAAAAATAAACCTCCTTGCCCTGATAGAAATGATCTTAATGAGTGTTGGTGCAGTGATATTTATTGCTTTTACAATATCATACTGTGCATGTAGACTGAAGAATGCAAAATAAGTAAGTAAAATATATAACAATATATATATGGCTTTAGTAACATTCATTTATATATTACTTGCTATTTCATCAAAAAGGGGTTACAAGTTAGGCTATAAATATTTCTGCACATGTCTGGCCAACTATCATTTCTGATACGTCCTTGAAGTTTTGAAGCTTAATGAAAATTAAAACATCAATGAATCTGGGAGGAATGGGCTAAAATAGGAAATTGTCACATGATGTGTGACAAAGAATATTACACAAAAGCTATATATGTACTTCTTATTTCTAGCTAGTTAATTATATTAAAATTACAGCTAATTAACAGGTCACTAAGGAAATTTATGTAAAATTGAAGATGGTGGATATTTGAGGAGACTGGAATTTACAAGGGAAGAGAAAATAAAAAGGAAAAGTACATGAGCTAAAAATTAATGACAAATGAAAACAATAAATGATAGAGATAAAATAAGATAAAATATGCCACTTTAAAATGAAAATAGCGTATTAATATGAACAGGATTGTTGCATATATACATGCTATCCAAAATCACAATGTGCACGACAAATGTGTAATGTGGAAGCCCTAATGAATGATTACAATACATGAGCTTAAATTGAATATAACAGTACAAGAAAACAGAAGACAAACAATGTTTGTAACAAAATTACATTACTCAGAGTTTACAGGAAAAATCAGATAAATACAGACAGATTTGAGTTTTGGCAAAAACTATAGAGGTGTTTTAAGCCTCTGTGCTTTAGATACTACTGCCCATGCCCTCTTATACACAGAGGAATGAATGCCTGAATGTATCTTCCCTGAGCCTTTCTTTAATAATCATACATGGCATAGGTGTGACCCATAGTTTCTATCTGCCATCTTTCCAGGAACATCAAAAAATATATACAATCAAATTAAAAGCAATATACTTGCTATGAAAAACCATAACTTAAAACAAGTCTTGTTACTGTATGCTTCCAATCCAAGCGCGGATTTTAAGTTGTCTTATGTAGAAATTCTGGAGCTGCTATTGATAATTACTGAGCTTTTAGTATGTGCCAAAGTCATGGTAACGATTTTACACGAATTATCACAGCTATTCCCTAATAATATTTTATGAGTTTCCAATAAGCAAGGATTCATTATCATCCATTGTAAATTATGGAGTCATTTCTGAAAGTCATAAATTTAAACAGAGCAAAATTATCCATTTTCAAAGTGTGATATCAGTCAAAGTGAATGTCAAGAAAAATTAAATGGAAAATTTGGACCAATTTTTTTTTTTTGGATTATGAGATTTTGAGTTTGAGCCTAGGAAGGCACCTCAATCTTTCTTTCTGATTTCTGTCACTACTTACTAAAAAGAAGACAGGACAATTCTGCCTACAACCCATTTGATAAGAATGTATTCAAAATGCTAAACTAATACACTCACATCATAACACATAAAGGATATATTGCATCACCTTTAAGACCTGTCATCAGTCTAATAATAATTAAACAAAGTAATCCAATTTATATAATAAACAAAAAGATCATCCACTGAAAATTTAAAATATAATAAAATTTGTTCAAGTGGAAAAACATGCTTTTCAAAATGAAGTACAATAGTGGTAAATTTTTTTCTATATTGTTCTCTATTGAAACTACATGAACAATTTCATCAGTGCTTAATGAGCCCTGAACATCAGTTATCATGGTTTTGTACCTGGCTATATGAAGGCGAAAGACTGAAAACTTCCCAGAGTTCCTTTCTCAACATGTATTAATATACTGCTTTGCCTTAACATCTGATTGTTACAAGGAAAATTACTGCTTTTTACACAATGACATATCTTTTTTTTTTCTTTTCAGATAGAGAAGAAAATTTTTTATGTAGATTAATTTATTTACTAGATTTAGAAAAATCCCAGATAATAGATGTTCTTAAACAAACCTCAGTTTTGAATATCACAACAATTATGCCTTTTGGAAGATTTATAGATAATTGAAAAATAAGGAGATGGATGTACTAGAGGGAATAAAGCAAAGGTGGGAGAGTGAAGGTGTGGTTTTACTCAATGGATCACAAAGAGAACGAGCCAACAGTCTTTTCTAAAGCAGTAGTACATACACAGCTAAACGGAGGATGGTCTGAAGGGACAGCAAGGAGTGGAAATGCTCATGCAGAGCAGATATAATGAGTGACCCTCCTTATCTGACTGTGTGCAGCTCTTGAGAGCTGGGGAGGAAACTTCCATGTTCCCTGGAATGGGAAAATAATTGCTTTATCCATAAAATGCATCATAGAATTTTTCTCTCCAGCTTGAGAAATTGGGCTAATCACTAGAAAATATGACACCTTCAGTACAGAATTTAAACATTACCTGTTTCATTTTTCCACAGCTTTCCAGTAAGTACTTACCTTTCTTTTCCTTTCCAGGAAGCAAATGAGTCTTTGTGCACCAGTTACATCAGGACCATTATTAATATCGACCTACAAAATGAAGATTTAATATGCTTTATTTTTGCAAAATATACCTTATAGTTGAATAACTTGTGTCCCTTTTTTTTTTTGCACTGAGCAGTAGCACATTTCAAAGGATTATTAAAATGTCATTAAAATCCATACTTTGAACAACAACAAAAGCACCTTTTAAAATTCGACATGTTCACAATGGAATGGATTTCAGTTTCTACAGATGTGGCTTGGGTACAATCCAGTATTTTTATTTCTCCATGGATCTTCCCAACCCAGGGATTGAACCCAGGCCTCCTGCATTACAGATGGATTCTTTACCAGCTGAGCCACCAGGAAAGCCCAGCTCTTCTGGAAACCTGAGCTAATTTTCATCTTTCTGCTCAGCTGCATACAGCTTATGCTTGGAAACTTCAGAATGCTGTGCTATTACTAAGAGGTGTAAATGATAATCCAGATATTATTGTGCGGAAGATCATCAAGTACATAATGTGCATTCAGAGTTATTTGTTGTAATATTTCTTGCTTTCATAGTCACCCCAGAAAGACTGGTTTCAAACATTAAAAGATACTGTTTCTCAAAATCTTGTGCTTTGTGCAATTCCTGTTGTGTCACAAAACATTTGCTCTAGTTTTCTATCTGATTATTCTATCTGAATTTTTATTTCTTATGAATCTCTATTTCCTTCTGAAATATTATTTCTAAATTCAACCTTAACAAGATTTTTCCTTAGCTAATTTTTGAGCCAGTTTGGGGAAAATGAAATAAAAAGATACTTGGCCATGCTTTAGAGTCGCAGGACTTAAAATCTAGATTATGAAGGATCTTTCCTTTTCATTAGATGGCATGTTGGTAGGAAACCCTGCTTTCCTCAGCAGGGGTTCACTACTGGTTGAGACCACAAGTCCTCCTAAAAAGGCTCCCCATAGAAAGGAAGATAGACCACATTCTTCTCTGTGTTTTAAACACAGGTTTATAGCGTAAACTGTTGGTAACTAGTTTGCTTGGATAATAAAATCCAGAATAATTTAGTTTCTTCATGTTAGCTGCCAGGCTAAACCCTGAAAACCTCACAATGAGATACCACCAATTCAGAATGATATTTTGAAAATCTGAAGATACTCAAAACGTATTGATGTAATGTCCTTGCATTTAATTGGGAGGGAAAAAGTAACCTCCCAATGTATGGAAATCTACGAACCAAGACATTCTCTTCAGATACTTAAAAGTCTACTCTCTTTGCATTAGGATATCTGTGAACATTCTAGTCTAAGAGAAATACAAAGGAAACTTTACTTCTTAAACTAAGTAGGACTGGATGCTGTATAGTAGAAACTCTTCAAAAGAAGTGGACGAAAATTACATATCTACCTCATGGCAAAACTGCATAACCAATCAATAATTCATTTTTAAATTTTCATATAGAAATGCATCCCATTGTATGTAGGTACCAGGAAAATGATTTTCACTTATGTGTCTATAGGTAAATACATGCATATTCTAAACCCTATCATTCCTCACCATGCTTTCTCTAAACTCTATATATTAATTATAAAAGGAACAAGAACTCATACTCAAACATTACTAAAATACATGAAAAATACCCAATAGAAAATATACTTCCTTTAATACATGAGACATAGATTTTTTACATGAAAAGTGGATTTGGATGTCTGTATGTTTCTGTGTGAATGTGCGTGTGCTGAGTTGGGAGTGGCATTTTTGAAAATGTATTAAACATGTGACTTGTTTGACCAAGGCAAAGTGTCAATGTACACATGGATGAATCTTCATTCTTTACTCCATAGAAAATCTGTACTATTTGGTAAAGTGGCACATTTGCATTCTAAAGTATGCTTAATCTCTATTAAACTATAGTTGTTCAAAACTGAAGTTCGAAAATGAATAGCATGTGCAAAGGAGTTAACCTAAGTTAGGAATCTATAGCATCTTAAAATGGGTGTGCGCTGAAAAGAATGTGAAGAAAGAGAACAATCTCCACAACTTTTGGTTTTCAGGAAAAGTAATATAATTTAAAGGAAAAAAAGGTGTAGTAATAAGGAAAGATGGTTATCCATGAAAATTTGTTCTTGTGAAAATGCTGGATATTTGCATTTGGAATTTTACACATGTATTAATCTGTCTATCATAACCCATTATCAACGTCTGAACTATACACTGACCATATTTAGAGCTGGAGTTTGTTGCAGGTGTGTTGCAACGGTCAGTTCAGAGTTTCAGGTTGAAGTTCAATATATCAGATACACTGTGGCTGCTTTCTCTTTGTCTGCCTCTTCAGGCCCATCTACAACTTTAAATAACCACTCCACTTAAATAATCACTGTCTATTACATAGTTCTGCATATACAAATGGGATTACCTGTTTGCTTTTCTGAATTATTTGCAGTAAGCTTAGCTAATGAACTAATAAGGAGTTAGTGTTGGATACTGGTATCAAATACATACAGGCATACTCTGCTTTTTCCTTTCCTATCTCAAAGGCAGCTGCGGTTTTAAATATTTGTGAAAATAAAAACTCCCTCTATTAGAAAATGATTTGCTTTCCATTTGTAATTTTAAATGTGCTTTACTTCAATACTGTTTGATATGCTACTATAATTGTATATTTGCTGTTCTGTCTATATACCAGTTTTGACATATTAACTCCTGTTTTCTTTTCCCAACTGTTCTCAGATGCTAGTAAGCTTATATGCAAATATTTCAGAAATGCTCCATTCTACACTCTCAAGAAGAGAACTGTGACATAGTTAGGGCAGACATAAATGTTTTAAAGTCTTGTTTTTTAACTGTGTGAAATCTGAGTCAGATGCATTAGCATTACCTATAAACTTGCTAAAAATGCAGAATCTCAGTTGCCAACTCAGACCTACTGAATCAGAACTTGTAGTTTCAAAGGATCCCAAAGAGAAAGAGAGAAAGAGAAAGAGAGAGAGAGAGAGAGAGAGAGATAAGAAATTGGAAGAGTCCTGATTTAAGAAAGATTGAAACTGAATTACCTGTGTAACAGCTTTATTTGACCTGTTCATGGTAATAGTTTGATTTATCACCAGACTGACTAAAAAGATAAAGAGAGCAAAACTACAGAAGTATAATGAGATGAGGGGAAATCCAGCAGACTTTAAAATTTTCTATAAATATTTCACTAAGTTTTGCCCATTGCTTGTTGAGCTTGTAAATGCTATTTCCAAATGGTGCAATTCAGTCCAGTTTGGTCATTCAGTCACGTCCGACTCTTTGTGATCCCATGGACTGCAACAGGACACGCCTCCCTGTCCATCAATGAGTCGGTGATGCTGTCCAACCATCACATCCTCTGTCATCACTTTTTCCTCCTGCCTTCAGTCTTCATAGCATCAGGGTCTTTTCAAATGAGTCAGCTTTTTGCATCAGGTGGCCAAAGCACTGGAGTTTCAGCTTTAGCATCAGTCCTTCCAATGAACACCCAGGACTGATCTCCTTTAGGATGGACTGGTTGGATCTCCTTGCAGTCCAAGGGACTCTCAAGAGTCTTCTCCAACACCAGAGTTCAAAAGCATCAGTTCTATAGTGCTCAGCTTTCTTTATAGTCCAAAACTCACATCCATACATGATTACTGGAAGAACCATAGCCTTGACGAGACAGACCTTTGCTGGCAAAGTAATGTCTGCTTTTTAATATGCTGGCTAGGTTGGTCATAACTTTCTTTCCAAGGCGTAAACATCTTTTAATTTCATGGCTGCAGTCACCATTTGCAGTGATTTTGGAGCCCCCAAAAATAAAGTCTGTCAGTGTCTCCACTGTTTCCCCATCTACTTGCCATGAAGTGATGGGACCAGATGCCATGATTTTAGTTTTCTGAATGTTGAGCTTTAAGCCAACTTTGTTACTCTCCTCTTTCACTTTCAAGAGGCTTTTTAGCTCCTCTTAACTTTCTGCCATAAGGGTGGTGTCATCTGCATATCTGAGGTTATTGATATTTCTCCTGGCAATCTTGATTCCAGCTTGTGCTTCATCCAGCCCAGTGTTTCTCATGATGTACTCTGCATATAAGTTAAATAAGCAGGGTGACAATGTACAGCCTTGACGTACTCCTTTTCCTATTTGGAACTAGTCTGTTGTCAGCTGTTATGCTCAGCTCTGTTGCTTCCTGACCTGCATACAGATTTCTCAAGAGGCAGGTTAGGTGGTCTGGTATTCCCATCTCTTGAAGAATTTTCCACAGTTTATTGTGATCTACATAGTCAAAGGCTTTGGCATGGTTAATAAAGCAGAAATAGATGTTTTTCTGGAACTCTCTTGCTTTTTTGATGATCCTGCAAATATTGGCAAATTGATCTCTGGTTCCTCTTCCTTTTCTAAAACCAGCTTGAACATCTAGAAGTTCATGGTTCACGTATTGCTGAAGCCTGGCTTGGAGAATTTTGAGCATTACTTTACTAGCATGTGAGATCAGTACAATTGTGCAGTAGAGCATTCTTTGAGCATATTCAGATGGTAACAGGAATTTATAGGTTCTATATGGCAGAGTAGAGGGTGAGGTGGCAGTAACTTTGTACTCTCAAGATTTCTGAAATGTGTTATTTGCTTTGCTTTACAATATACATGACAAATATCCATGTTTACTGTATGTAAAGTAGGAGATAGGTCACGGGTAGGGCAGAGATACTAAACTCTGGAGATACTCACCAGAGTTTATCTGAGATGGAAATTATGCTTTGGAATAAAGGCACTCTTGAGGACCCTGGAGTTTTATATATCACATAAACTATAAGGAATATATTAATAGCCACAGAGCTTTAGCCCAACCCTAAAGCTGCCAGAACTTACACAGACCTGGGAAATAGACTCTTGGAGGGCTCAAACAGAACCTTGTGTACACCAGAACCCAGGAGAAAGGAGCAGTGACCCCACAAGAGCCTGACCTAGACTTGCCCATGAGTGTCCAGGAATCTCCAGTGGAGGCGTGGGTTGGCAGTGGCCTGGTGCACGGTTGGGGGCACTGAGTGTAGCAGTGCCTGCATGGGACCTTTTGAAGGAGGTCCCCATTATCTTCAATACCTCCACCATAGTTTGGCTCCAGGTAAATAACAGGGAGGGAAAACAGCCCCACCCATCAAAGGAAAATCGGATTAAAGATTTACTGAGCATGGTCCTGCCCATAGGAACAAGACCCAGTTTCCCCCCCAGTCAGTCTCTCCCATTAGCAAGCTTCTATAAGCCTCTTATCCTTCTCCACTGGGGGCGCAGACAGAATGAAAACAAAAATCACAGAAAACTAACCAATCTGATCACGTGGACCACAACTTTGTCTAACTCACTGAAACTACAAGCCATGCTGTGTAGGGCCACCCAAGATAGGCGGGTCATAGTGGAGAGTTATGACAGAATGTGGTCCACTGGAGAAGGGAATGGCAGACAACTTCAGTATTCTTGCCTTGAGAACCCATGAATAGTAGGAAAAGGCAAAAAGATAGGACAGTGAAAGATGGACTCCCCAGGTCAGTAGGTGCCCAACATGCTACTAGAGAAGAGTAGACAAATAACTCCAGAAAGAATGAAGTGACAGAACCAAAGCAAAAACAACAGCCAGTTGTGGATATGACTGGTGATGGAAGTAAAGTCCAATGCTGTCAACATTTTAGGATCAGTGAAATAAAATGGACTGGAATGGGTGAATTTAACTCATATGACCATTATATCTATTATTGTAGGCAAGAATCCTTTAGAAGAAATGGAGTAGCCATCATAGTCAACAGAAGTCATCAACATAGTCCAAAATGCAGTACTTGGATGCAACTTCAAAAACGACAGAATGATCTCTGTTCGTTTCCAAGGCAAACCATTCAGTATCACAGTAATCCAAGTCTATGCCCCAACCAGTAATGCTGAAGAAGCTGAAGTTGAATGGCTCCATGAAGACCTACAAGACCTTCTAGAACTAACACCCCAAAAAGATGTCCTTTTCATTATAGAGGACTGGATTGCAAAAGTATGAAGTCAAGAAATACCTTGAGTAATAGGCAAATTTTGCTTTGGAGTACAGAATGAAGCAGGGCAAAGGCTAATAGAGTTTTGCCAAGAGAATGCACTGGTCATAACAAACATCCTCTTCCAACAACACAAGAGATGACTCTACAACATGAACATCACCAGATAGTCAATACTGAAATCAGAGTGATTATATTCTTTGCAGCCAAAGATAGAGAAGTTCTATACAGTCAGCAAAAACAAGACTGGGAGCTGACTATGGCTCAGATCATGAACTCCTTATTGCCAAATTCAGACTTAAATTGAAGAAAGTAGGGAAAACCACTAGAACATTCAGGTATGACCTAAATCGAATCCCTTACAATTATACAGTGGAAGTGAGAAATAGATTCAATGGATTAGCTCTGATAGACAGAGTGCCTGAAGAACTATGGATGGAGGTTTGTGACACTGTATAGGAGGCAGGGATAAAGACCATCCCCAAGGAAAAGAAATGCAAAAAGGCAAAATGGATGTCTGAGGAGGCCTTACAAATAGCTATGAAAAGAAGAGAAGCGAAAGGCAAAGGAGAAAAGGAAAGATAGACCCATTTGAATGTAGAGATCCAAAGAATAGCAAGGAGAGATAAGAAAGCCTTCTTCAGGGATCAATGCAAAGAAATAGAGGAAAACAATAGGATGGGAAAGACTAGAGATGTCTTCAAGAATACTAGAAATACCAAGGGAATATTTCATGCAAAGATGGGCACAATAAAGGACAGAAATGGTAGGGACCTAACAGAAGCAAAAGATATTAAGAAGAGGTGGAGAGAATACACAGTAGAACTATACAATAATGATCTTCATGACCGTATGATCACTCACCTAGAGGAAGACATCCTGGAATGCGAAGTCAAGAGGACCTTGGGAAGCATCACTGCAAACAAAGCTATTGCAGGTGATGGAATTCCAGTTGAGCTATTTCAAATCCTAAAAGATGATGCTGTCAAAGTGCTGCACTCAATATGCAGCAAATTTGGAAAACTCAGCAGTGGTCACAGAACTGGAAAAGGTCAGTTTTCATTCCAATCCTAAAAAAGGCAATGCCAAAGAATGCTCAAACTACCGCACAACTGCACTCATCTCACATGCTAGTAAAGTAATGCTTAAAATTCTCCAAGCCCGGCTTTAACAGTAAATGAACCATGAACTTCCAGATGTTCAAGCTTGATTTAGAAAAGGCAGAGGAATTAGAGATCAAATTGCCAACATCCGTTGGATAATTGAAAAAGTAAGACAATTCCAGAAAAATATCTACTTTATTGACTACACCAAAGCCTTTGACTGTGTGGATCACAACAAATTGTGGAAAATTCTTCAAGAGATGGGAATACCAGACCAACTGACCTGCCCTGTGAGAAATCTGTACGCAGGTAAGGAAGCAACAGTTAGAACTGGACATGGAACAGCAGACTGGTTCCAAATAGGAAAATGAGTGCATTATGTCAAGGCTGTATATTGTCACCCTGCTTTTTAACTTATACGCAGAGTACATCATGAGAACTGCTGGGATGAATCAGCTACAAGCTGGAATCAAGATTGCTGGGAGAAATAGCAATGACCTCAGATATAGTGAAGAACTAAAGAGCCTCTTGATGAGAGAGAAAGAGAAGAATGAAAAAATTGGCTTAAAACTCAACATTCAGAAAACTAAATCATGGCATCTGGTCCCATCATTTCATGGCAAATACATGAGGAAATAGTGGAAACAGTGTCAGACTTTATTTTTGGGGGCTCCATAATCACTGCAGATGGTGACTTCAGCCATGAAATTAAAAGATGCTTGCTCCTTAGAAGGAAAGTTATGACCAACTGAGACAGCATATTAAAAGGCAGAGACATTACTTTGCCAACAAAGGTCCATCTAATCAAAGCTATGGTTTTTCCAGTAGTCATGTATGGATGTGAGTTTTGGATTATAAAGAAAGCTGAGCGCCAAAGAATTGATGCTTTTGAACTGTGGTGTTGGAGAAGACTCTTGAGGGTCCCTTGGACAGCAAGGAGATCCAACCAGTCCATTAAAGGAAATCAGTCCTGAATATTCATTGGAAGGACTGATGCTGAAGCTGAAACTCCAGTACTTAGGCCACCTGATGTGAAGAACTGACTCATTGGAAAAGACCCTGATGCTTGGGAAGATTGAAGGCGGAGGAGATAGGGGCGACAGAGGATGAGATGGTTGGATGGCATCACCGACTTAATGGAAATGAGTCTGAGTAAACTCCGGGAGTTGGCAATGAACAGGGTGGTGTGTCGTGCTGCAGTCCATGGGGTCGCAAAGAGTCAGACACTACTGAGTGACTGAACTGAACTGAAATGAACAGAACTTTACTCTGGGTAAAACAGTAGGCTGAATTGCACGCATAGAAAATGTATAGAGAGGAAGAAGCATCAGAGGCAAGAGAGGAGAATACAAAGACAAGGGCTTATTTCTAGGGAAGCATGAGCATCTATACAGTAATAGAAGCATAAATAAGGCCAGTGCAGAGGAGAGAACCGAGCTTGGACCTACCTAGGCTCATAGAGCCACAGTTACAGCTACTGTTCTATTACTGCTAATACCACATTCATTCTACACAGTTGAGGACTATGTTTTATTATGGAAAGACAGGCCTACATGAACGATTGGAAATACGTAGTTGGTATAACTCCACGTCCTAAGTATTAAAGAGTAGAATTTAATTGCTGGAGACTTCATAGGAACCTTCATAGGAATCTTCTTCTTTTAAGAAGACGTCTTCTTCTTAAAATGGAAATTTGGATTGTGATAAATTATTAAATATTTTCACTTTCTGATAGAGATCAGGGAGCACGATTCTAAAACTTTTCTTTATTTCTGAAACTTTTTTGAAATATTAACATCTGTTATGTTGTATATTTTCCACAGATATCTTAACAACCCTTCTAAATTAAAGGCCCCATAAGATTGTGAAACCTATGTGTATTAGCAGTTAACTTCCTTCTGCTTGTCCCCATTCCCTTCCCACCCTAGCCCTGCCACCAGCACGTGAGCAGCATGTTTAGAGAAGTACAAGGAGGGGAATCAGTGGAGTAATCAACTGAACGGACAGCTGAGTGACAAGGATTCAGAAATTTTTCTACAAATAATTTCTTGCTGAAATCTGTTATTTTGCTTCATTATTTATGTTATCAGAATATTTAACTCTGGTTCCAGCTGAAGCTGGCAACACAGGAAATTCCTGAACTCACCTTCTCCTACAGACACTTCGAACCTACAGCAATGTAAAGAACAATTTTCTCTGAAAAAAACTAAAAACTAACTGAGCAAGTTTTCCGACACATAAAACAAATGAGAAAAACTCCACATCAGGGCAGGTAGAAGAGGCTGCAAAACAATCCTGCCATTGTCAAGAAATGGTCAAGGTTAAATCTAACCTGGAACATCACCTAAGGAGGAAAAAGTCTAAGCCCCACATCAGGCATACTAACATTTAGTAACTGCCCTTGAGAGATGAGCACACAATACAACTAGACCTGAAAGCCAATGTTTCTCTCATCCATGAGGAACTAGAAAATGAAAAAAATGAGGTTCAAAGTTAGCAGAAAGAAAGAAATAAAAATAGAGCAGAAATAAATAGGGACTAAAGACATAGATAAGATCAGCAAAACTGAAAGCTGATTCTACAAAAATATAAACAAAACAAAAAAACCTTGGGTACATGCACCAAAACAAATTCAAATAAATGAAAGAATTCAGATAAAATCACAAGTGAAAGAGGAAATATTACAACTAATACCATAGAAAAACAAAGGTTAATTAGATACTATTGACAATTATATGTCAATATATTTGATCACCTAAAAGAAATAAGGTAAATTCCTAGAAACATACAACCTACCAAAACTGAATCATAAAGAAACAGAAAAACTGAATACACCAATTACTATTAAACAGCTTGAATTAAAAAATCTAAAACCTTTCACCAAACAAAAATTTAGGATCTGACAACTTCATTGGTGATTTCTATGAAACGTTCAAACAAGAATTGATAAAAATTCTTCTCAACTCTTCCCAAAAACAGAAGAGGAAGCATGCCAAACTCATATTACAAGTCCAGCAAAACTATCGTACCGACATCACATAAGAAAGTCAAAAGAAAAGTATAGATTAATATCCCTGGTAGACACAGATGCAAAATTCTCAACAGAATATAAACAAGGCAAATTCAACAACACGTTAAAATGCTTATACACTGTGAATATGTGGAACTTATTTCAAGGACACAAGGATTGTTCAACATGTACAAATCATTCCATGTTATACACCACACTAACAAAATGAAAAATAAAAATCACAATTATCTCAATAGATACACAAAAAGCATTTGACAAAATTCAACACTTATTTATTATTAAAAACTTCCAACAGAATTACAGGAAACGTACCTCAACATAATAAAGGCCATTTATGACAAACCCACAGCTAACATCATATCCATGGTGAAAAGCTGAAAAACTTTCTTCTAAGATCAGTAACAAGACAAGGGTGACCACCCACAATTGTTACTCCACATAGTACTGGAAGTCTGAGCTGCATCCATCAGATAAGAAAAAGAAATTAAAGATGTCTACATTGGAAAGGAAGAGGTAAGACTGTCTCTGCAGATGACTTGATATTATAGGCAAAAAGTCCTAAAGATTCTGCCAAAAAATAAAGAAAAAAGAAAGACACAGTTAGAACTAGTAAAAAAAAATTCCATCAAGTAGCATGATACAAAACCAAAGTACAAAAATGTTGCCTTTCTATACACTCTATAAACTCTCAGACACAAAAACTAAGAAAACAATCCCATTTGCAATTGGTTCAAGATGAACCATGCACATAGGAATAATGTAACTGAGGTGGTGAAAGATAAATTCTTTCTCCTAAATTCTGCACACTGAAAAATGAAATGATGAAATAAATAAGTCACAAAGATCTTCCATGATCATGAATTGAAAGAATATTTGCTAGCTTAAAACTCAACAGTCAAAAAATTAAGATCATGACATACGGTCCCATCACTTCACGGCAAACAGAGGGGGAGAAAATGCAAGCAGTGATAGATTTTATTTTCTTGGGCTCCAAAATCACTGTGGACAGTGACTGCAGCCATGAATTAAAAGGCGCTTGCTTCTTCGATGAAAAGTTATGACAAACCTAGACAGCAGAGAATTCACTTTGTCAATAAAGGTCTGTATAATCAAAGCTAGGGCTTTTCCAGTAGTTGTGTATGAATGTGAGAGTTGGACCATAAGGATGGCTGAGCACCCAAGAATTGATGCTTTTGAACTGTCGTGCTAGAGAAGACTCAAGAGTCCCTTGGACAGCAAGGAGATCAAACCAGTTGATCCTAAAGGAAATTAACTGTGAATATTCATTGGAAGGACTGATGCTGAAGCTGAAGTTCCAATTCTTTGGCCACCTGATGTGAAGAGCTGACTCATTGGAAAAGAACCTGATGCTGGGAAAGACTGATGGCAGCAGGAGAAGGGGGCAACAGAGGATGAAATGACTGAATGGTATCATAACTCAACGGACATGAGTTTGACCAAACTCCAGGAGATAGTGAAAGACAGGGAAGTCTGATATGCTGCAGTCCATACGGTCGCAAAGAGCTGGACATGACTGCGCGCCTGAACAACAGCCGTGATGGAAAACAGGTGGAGGTTTCTCAAAAAATTAAAAATGCAATAAGGTCAAGCAATTCCACTCCTGGGTATTAGAAGTAAAAAAGAACCTTGATTTTGAAAGATTTCTACATTCCCGATATTGCTGCAGCATTACTAACAATAACGAAGATCAATCAGTCAACTGATCAATTGATTTATCTATCTAGAACAGACTATCAAATAGCCATAAAAAATAAAATCTTGACCTTCGTGACACCATGGATGGTCCTTGAGGACCATAAGTAAAATAAGTCAAACAGAAAAAGACAAACACAGTATGATTTCATTTATATGTGGAATACAAAAGAAAAAAAAGTCAAGCTCAGATATACAGGAAACAAATTGCTGGTTGCCAGAGGCAAGGAGTGGGGGTAGATGAGTCAGCAAAATGTGTCAAAATGATACAAACTTCTAGTAATTAAGTCCTTGGTATATATTATACAATATGACAACTCAGTAAATAATCTTGTATTGCACATTAGAAAGCTGCTAAGACAGTAAACCTTTAGTGTTTATCACAAGAATAAAGAACTGTAACTATTTACAGTGATAGTTGCTACCTAGACTTATTTTAGTGATTATTTCACAGTGCATATAAACCAAATCTTTGCTGTACACCTGAAACTAAGGTAATGTTATGCCCTACGTATCTGCACAGGATTGGTCCAGGACCTCCATGAATACCAAAATCCAAGGAGACTCAAGTTCCTTACATAAAATGGCATAGTGCAATTGGTCCTCCATAGCTGCCATTCACATCCTCAGATTCAACCAAGCATCTGCCCTTCACATCTCCAGATTCAACCAAGAACAAACTGAATTCCAAGTCTGGTAAAACCTGCATGTAGGGAACCCAAGGATATGAAGACATGGCTGTGTGTCAACTGTACAATATTCTTCAGTGTATTTACCTCAGCTAGAGAATAAATAACAAGGACATGAACTAAGTGTGGAAGTTAAAGTGACTCATTAGATATCAGGTAGAGCGCTTGTTAGGACTTCCCAGATGGTGCTAGTGGTAACGAACCCGCCTGTCAACGCAGGAGGTGTAAGAGGCGTGGGTTTGATCCCTAGGTTGGGAAGATCCTCTGGAGGAGGAAATGGCAACTCACTCCAGTATTCTTGCCTAGAGGATCCCGTATAGTCCATAGGGTTGTAAACAGTCAGACACGACTAAAGTGACTTCAAAACTCCTTTGCTCTCTTCTCATATATTATTTATGTTTATTGGACAATAACATTTTATTTTGCTTTTCTTTTTATGGTAAACATTTGCAAACTTGGGCTTTTAATATTTAAAAAAAATCTTCAATTTAGTTTTTATTATTTTTGTGAAAACATTTTTTCTATTGTGAATAAATTTAAAATTCCTATAACCTTCTTTCTCTAAATGTGATGGATAGAAATTTGGTTTTGTTGCCGGGGATTTGAATTCAAGGCCTACCACTTACTTTTGTAGGTAAGGCCTACCACTTTCATGACCTTGCAAAAATTAATTAAGCCCAGTGTGTTAGTTCCCTTACATGTAAAATAAAAATTCTGATACCTAAACCATGGAGTATCTTTGATTAATTTAATAATGTATGTCAAGTGTTTTCCACAGTGAATGAAACAGAGTAAGTAAATGCTAATTAAGACCCTGTGACTTTGGTGCCCACTTGCTCAGTCGTGTCTGACTCTCTGTGACCCCATGGACTGCAGCTGCCAGGCTCCTCTGTCCATGGAATTTACCAGGCAAGAAGACTGGAGTGGGTTGCCATTTCCTACTCCAGGGGATCTTCCTGACCCAAGGATCAAACCTGTGTCTCTTGCATCCATGCATTGGCAGGCAGATTCTTTACCACTGCACACCCTGGAAAGCTGTAACCTTGGTAGGTAGCAAATGTGAGTTGATTGTCAGGTAACTCATATTTCTCTTCTGTCAAAATTGGTAGCCCTGGAAAAACTACTCAAATTAACTGACTTATGCAAAGAGTTGAAAGTTTATTATTACTGCCTTATTCTTATATGTAGTACATCTTGGATTTGAAGTTACCCTAGTTACAAGGTAATAAGTTGGTCTAAACTATAGATGGATGTTGGCAGAAGACACATGATACTCCTGGGACAAAGACAAAAAGTTTTGTTACAGCTATAAAAACAATAAGTATCAGCCTACTTGCTGTCACATCCTTGGACCTTATGTCTCACAGGGGAGATATAACAGGGTCAAATGGATGCCGTGCACATAGTGAGACTCATGAAGCCTAAATCTGAGGGATCCACCACTTTCACAGCAAGCAGTAAGCAATGCCTCTGATGGTTTGGGAGCAGGAGTAAGACATTATTTCATTCTCGTAGGTTCACCACTAAAAACATAAGCCCAAGAAAAGACCCATGTATGAGCAGTTAGGGCCTTTCCTTCTGGCACACCAGCAGAATATGCAGCAACCCTAAGCCCAACAGCTACTATTTCCTTTAGTTGCATATCCTACCCAGCCATGTGTGACAGGTTATTATTATGTTTACTCTTTTTAGCTCTATGATAAAAAATCTGATAAACTTCTGGTTAGTGATATTAAACTGACTTCTTCGTGGAATGATTTTCAAGTTCTCAATGTGCTATAAATTTCCAAGAAGAAAAATTTACTGTTCAGCATTTCCCTAAGTTTTATGACCATGAGTTTCTTCTATTTAAGAATACCAATTGCAGTTTTTCAAAAGTACTGTGGGCTGCTGCTATTTTGCTTGCCTCTATTTACTGACCTTTTAACAAAAATCACTGCAATACTCTTATCTATCCATGAATATAATATTCCTTGGTCTAGTATTTTTCTGGTGGCAACTTTAGGATTTTCTATCTACAGTATCATGTCCATCTGCATCAATGAATTTGGTAAAATTACCGTCTACGAAACTAATATACAGAAATTTGTTGCATTTCTCTACAGTAACAACAAAATAACAGAAAGGTAAATTAAGGAAATAATCCTATTTACCATAACATCACAAAGAACAAATGTCTACAAATAAATGTAGCTAAAGAGGTAAAAGACCTGCATTTGGAAAACAACACAACTCTGATGAAACAAACTGAAGATGACACAACCAGAAAGATATCCCTTGTTCTTAAATTGAAAAAATTAATATTGTTAAAATGACTATACTCTCCAAGGCAGTCTAGAGATTCAGTGCAATCCCTATCAAATTATCAATGGTATTTTCCACAGAAACAGCAATTTTTAAAAAAATTGTATGGAAATACAAAAAGACCCCAAAATAGCAAAAGCACTCTTGAGAAAGAAGAATAGAGATGGAAGAGTCAGACTCTCTGACTTTCAATTCAGTTCAGTTCAGTCACGTCCGACTCTTTGCAACCCCATGAATCGCAGCACGCCAGGCCTCCCTGTCCATTACCAACTTCCAGAGTTCACTCAGACTCACGTCCATCGAGTCAGTGATGCCATCCAACCATCTCCTCCTCGGTCATCCCCTTCTCCTCCTGCCCCCAATCCCTCCCAGCATCAGAGTCTTTTCTAATGAGTCAACTCTTTGGACAATACTAAAAACCTATAGTCATCAAAACAGTATGGTACTGGCACAAAAACAGATACTTAGATCAATGAAATAGAATACAAAGCCCAGTAAGAAACCCATCCAATTAATGGTAAATTAATCTACAAAAAATGTGGTAAGAATATACAATGAAGAAAAGATCATCTATATAACAAACAGTACTGGGAAAACTGGACAGCTATGTATAAAATAATGAAGTTAGAACACTTTCTAACATCATATACAAAAATGAAGTCAAAATGCCTTAAGACCTAAACATAGTACTGGATTCTATGAAACTCCTATAGGAAAACATAGGCAGAATATTGTGACATAAACAGCAACACCTTTTAGATACACTTTCTAGAGTAATGGTAATAAAAACAAAAATAGCAATTGTGATCCTATTAAATGTAAAAGCTGTTGCACAGCAAAATAAACCATAAACAAAACAAAAAGGCAATCTATGAATGGGAGAATATATCTGCAAATGATGTAACTGACAGGGGATTAATTTTCAATATACACAAACAGCTCATTCAATTCAATATCAAAAAACAAAACTAAACACCCAATCAAAAAATGAGCATATCTAAATAGACAGTTTTCCAAAGAGGACAAATAGATGGCCAACAGGCAGATGAAAAGATGCTCAATATCACTAATTTTCAGAGAAATGCAAACCAAAACTTCAGTCAGGTATCAGCTCATACCAGTTAGAATGTCCATCATCAAAAATAATAAATGCTAAATAAGGTGTGGATAAAAATTCCTACACTGTTGATGAAAATGTAAATTAATTCAGCCACTGTGGAGAACAATATGGAGTTTCCTTAAAAGAAAAAATATATTGTCATTTATCCAGTGACCCCATTGCTGGGGTTACACCCAGAGAAAACTATAATTAAAAAGACCCAAGCATCCTAATATTCTTAGCAGGATTATTTACAATAGCCAAGACAGGTAAGCCCCCTAAATGTCCATCAACATAGGGATGCATAAAGAACATGTGATATAAAATCATAATGGAGTAATACTCAGACATAAAAAGAATGAAATAATGCCATTTTCAGCAACATAGATGGACCAAGAGATTATAATACGAAGTAAAGTAAGTCAGACAAGAGTAAGACAAGCTTCACCTGACATTGATTATGTGTGAAATATGAAAAATTGACACAAATTAACTTATTTGCAAAACTGAAATAGACTTGCAGATTCAGAAAACAAACTTATGGTTACCAAATTGAAAGGGACAAATTAGGAATTTGGGATTAAAACATATACACTACTATAAATAAAATAGATAAACATAGGGACCTACAATATAGCACAGGGAACTATACTCAGTATCTCGTAAAAATACACAATGGACAAGAATCTAAAAAGAATATACAAATGTATTCTTTTTCATTGTGTGCATAACCCAACCATGGTTTAACTACACAATGAAACAGCACTCAGCAAAGAAAGAAAATGCTGATACACTCAACAACACGGGTACACTTTAAATGTGTTATGCTAAGTGAAAAACCTCATTCTCAAAGGGCCACATATTGTATGACAATATCCACTTGTATGACATTCTCAGTTCACTTCAGTTCAGTTGCTCAGTCATGTCCAACTCTTTGCAACCCCATGGACTGCAGGACGCCAGGCTTCCTTGTCCATCACCAACTCCTGGAGCTTACTCAAATTCATGTCCATCAAGTTGGTGATGCTATCCAACCATCCATCCTCTGTCGTTCCCTTCTCCTCCCACCTTGAATCTTTCCCAGGATCAGGGTCTTTTCCAATGAGTCAGCTCTTCGCATCAGGTGGTCAAAATATTGGAGTTTCAGCATCAGTCCTTCCAATGAACATTCAGGACCTAAAGTTATGTCCAACCTAGACAGCATATTAAAAAGTAGAGACATTACTTTGCCAACAAAGATCCATCTAGTCAAAGCTATGGTTTTTCCAATGGTCATGCATGGATGTGAGTTTTAGACTATAAAGAAAGCTGAGCACCGAAGAATTGATGCTTTTGTGGTGTTGGAGAAGACTCTTGAGAGTACCTTGGACTGCAAGGAGATCCAACCAGTCCATTCTAAAGGAGATCAGTCCTGGATGTTCTTTGGAAGGACTGATGCTGAAGCTGAAACTCCAGTACTTTGGCCACCTGATATGAAGAACTGACTCATAGGAAAAGACCCTGATGCTTGGAAAGATTGAAAGTGGGAGGAAAAGGGGACAACAGAAGATGAGATGGTTGGATAGCATCACTGACTCAATGAACATGAGTTTGGGTAAACTCCGGGAGTTGGTGATGGACAGGGAGGCCGGGCATGCTGCAGTCCATGGGGTCGCAAAGAGGTGGACATGACTGAGTGACTGAACTGAACTGAACTAAACTGATTTCCTTTTCGATGGACTGGGTGGATCTCCTCTCAGTCCAAGGGACTCTCAAGAGTTTCCTCCAATTCTTCAGCACTCAGCTTTTTTTGTAGTCCAACTTTCACATCCAACATGACCATTGGAAAAATCATAGCTTTGACTAGATGGGACCTTTGTTGGCAAAGTAAAGTCTGCTTTTCAATATGCTATCTAGGTTGGCCATAACTTTTCTTCCAAGCAGCAAGTGTCTTTTAGTGTCATGTCTGCAGTCATCATCTGTAGTCACTTTGGAGCCCCCCCCAAATAAAGTCTGTCACTGTTTCCATTGTTTCTCATCTACTTGTTATGAAGTGATGGGACCGGATGCCATGATTTTTCTGAATATTGAGTTTTAAGCCAACTTTTTCACTCTCCTCTTACACTTTCATCAAGAGGCTCTTTAGTTACCATATGACATTCTACAAAAGGCAAAAGAGCAAGGCACAGAGAACTAATCAGTTATTTACCAGGTTAGCACTGGGGCAAGTGGGTGGCTGATGGTACAAGGAAATTACACTGGTGCTGCCGATTTTCTGCACGCTGTTTGCAGAGAAGGTTACAAGAACCTTTTTTATGAATGCTTAAGAAATGCATCAAACTGTATAACAAAATAAGATATTTTAATTGTATGTAAATGTAGAATGTTTAAGTCTCATCAGAAAAACATAAAATATTTAAAAATATTTTGGGTAGTAACTTACAGAATTCCAATATGAGAAAGTCAATACAGAAAAACATTAAGTACTTCTTTTCTATAGTTTATTTTTGCATATTTCATATATTTCAGAAGCTCCAGACCAATGGGTACAATATAAGGAAGATAAAGAAGTTACATGTTGGCTCAAAAAAGCAGCCTCTTTACTCCAAAGTAACTGGATGCAAATTATTGAGGATAACCTGCAACTTCAGCTGGCAACAGTGAAGCTCCAAATGGGAACAGTCAGAGAGGGTGCCTAAAGCACCAGAAACTTGTCAGTCAAGACAAAAATTTCCTTTACATATAAAAATTTTGAAGCAAGTGATCAAAGTGATCACAAGGTGTAACACACAAAAGCATAAACTGCATTCACACAAGTTTGCATGTATATACAAGGATGTATACTTGAGTGTTAGTTTACATATGGATGTGTATAAAGATTGAAGTGAAGTGAAGGTATCAGTCACTCAGTCGTGTCCAACTCTTTGCGACCCAATGGACTGCAGCCCTCCAGGTCCTCTGTCCATGGGATTTTCCAGGCAAGAATACTGGAGTGGGTTGCCATTCCCTTTTCAGGGGATCTTCCTGACCCAGGGATCGAACCCATCTCCTGCACTGCAGGCAGATTCTTTACCATCTGAGCCACCAGGGAAGCCTTGTATAAATACTAGATCATAAAAATGACTTCTCCCTCTCTTCTCTTAGAGAGTTAAGTCAGCTTTGCAAAAGTTCAAGAGAAGTTTAGGTCTGCCAACACTTTCAGCAAGCCCAGTAAATTTACATACTGATCTGGCCCTGCCCACATGAGAACTATCTACATATAAAGAAGTGCTCCCTCTTTAATCTGTCTTTTACACACAGCTCTTACCACGGCTTCTATAAAGCATTTGGGTAAGTTTATTTTATATCTTTAATGCAGTACATTTACTTTCATCCTATGGTTTGATTCATTAAACTATATGGTTTAACTCTGAATTTTAATGACACTGATATTCTACATTTTATCTTTAAGGGTGGTCCTTTAAATTTTCTTTTAAAGATGATATCAGAAACCTCTGTTTTAATCACTCAGGCTTTCACTGGCATTATCATATCCTGCTTTGTCTTTTGTATTCAATTTTTTCTTTCTAAATTTTGCACATTTGTGTTTATTTTTAATCCCTGCAGATAAAGCCCCTCTTCGCCATATAAAGCAGATATAACCTGCCACTGGTTTAATATTTCTACAAATGAAAAAGGCAATGGTTAAAAAATAGAAGTTCTTTTATGCATATACACAGACACACAGTCATCTGTGTTTTGTATGTGCATAAGTATGTGTGAGTAAATCTCCATGATTAGTTACCCCAAGGATTAAAGTGATAAAGTATACTTTTACCTTATGGTCTTATATTGGTAACTACTATTTTGAGATACTTTACAGTGTATGTATACAATGTATGTGTTACAGGTCTTTAGAATGAATTTTTTTTTAATCTTAAAATAATTCTATTACTTGCCACTTAAAGAATATTGTCATTGTTCACTCCGTGTTTGCTGTATTTATTTTCTTTTCTAATAATAGCACATTTAAAATTGTTATTCAATCCATACAAATGTCTTGAAAAGAATATGTAAGCCTAGATCCTGATCAAGAACTCATTTATATGTGTGTGTGTATATGTACATATTTTTTTTCTTTCCAAAAAGGATATAGGCTTCTCAGTCAGTATAATCCTTGTTTTGGCACATATTAGCTGTGTGACCTCAACTAGTTGTCTAAAGAACATAGTAAGGTGATACGATAGGTCAACGAGATAACATATGGAGATATTTACGGATAAATATATGGATAGATGTGAGACACTTATTTGGACAACTGGCAGATAGTAAGTCTCCAATATAAATCAATGCTATTACTGTATCATTGTTATAATTTACAGATATTTGCTTACACATACAACCTAGAATTGCAATGTGTATGATATTAAAATTCTTTTCATTTGCTGAACTGTAAAGAAGCGAATCTCTACAAATTTTTACAGCCACATAGAAACCACATATAGCTTCACATTTTAAAATTTAAATCTACCGTATGATTTGATCTTCAGTTTAAGGATGTAGGCAGCCAGTACAGTTATTCTCTTTGACAAGAAAGGAAATCAGGAGTGTATCTGTGTACTGCCAGTTTGCAAAACCTGCTACTATTAACAGAGCTGTGGTCAGAATGTGGCCACAAGAGTCCTCTTACAAAACTCTTAATATGCGTCTGTCATCTGTGTTCTGGGCTTCCCTGGTGGCCCAGACAGTAAGGAATCTGTCTGCAATGTGGGAAAGCCAGTTTTGATCCTGGGTTGGCAAGATACCCTTGAAAAGGGAATAGCAACCCACTCCAATATTCTTGCCTGGAGAATTTCACAGCCAGAGGAGCCTGACTAGCTGCAGTCCATGGGGTTGCAAAAGAGTCAGACACAATTGGCAACTAACACTTTTCACTTACAGTTACTACACTTTCTTTTTCCTCTTTCACTTCACAAATGATAAACTCCATGAATGAGGTTCTCTAGAAGTACTGTTTTAAAGGATTTTTTTGAAAATATACAAATGGTAGAAGAAAGCATGTTTATTATTTTTCATATTCTTTGAGAAGGCCTTTCAAAGCATGACACAATACTTAAAAGGAATCACTGTGAAAGTTAATGGCATAAAAGTTAAAATTTCTCAATAATTTAAAAATACAAAAAAAATTTTAAGTAGTCCAAACATTTTTTTAACTGTCAAATTAGGAAGACTGGCTATTTCCTTACTAATTAATAAGGAAGGGTAAAACCTACAGAGGGGAAAAAAGATGAACAAAATTATTATCACTAATATTTAAAACTGTAAATGCCAATACAGTTAAGAAAATAGGTTAAACTTCACTCAATTAAATACTTAACAATAAAATACATACTTGTTAAAAACAAAGTTCAGTATAAACCAGTGTGAGTTATGTATGGAGATGGGCATTTTCAAACATTGCTTTTATCTGTTTTAACTGAAATTTGGTAAAAACTCTCTATACCAAAAAATGTATATATTTTCAATCCAAAAACTTTACTTTCTGGTGTTTACTAGTGCTCAAGTACATAAACAAAACTGCATAGACACAAATTTTTAGCATTATTTTTGTAAGATCAGAGAACTAGAAAAAACAAAAGTTACATTAAACATGATAATGGTCATTTAAAAGACATTCTATAGTTATTATGGACTACTTTTCAATAATGGATTAAAAAAAAAAAAGAGTTAACACTATCCATGAGATGAGAATTTCTCCAAGGCACTTCATATTAAAGAAACAAGTTGCAAAAAGTGTGACTCAGTATATACTTCAATCCGTTGTTGTTTAGTCACTAATTTGTGTCTGACACCTTTGTGACCCCATGGGCTGGCTGTCCATGAGACTTTCCAGGCAAGAATACTGGAGTGGGTTGCTATTTCCTTCTTCAAAGGATCCTCCCAACCCAGGAATCAAGCCTGGTCCTCCTTCCACAATTCCTGCATTGTGGGCGAGTTCTTTTACCGCTGGGCCACATACATATATTTGTGTGTGTGTTATAAACTGACAAGCATATGTTTATAACTTTATAATACACACACACACATATATATATAGATACACACACATATATATATTTAAAATTTATATAATTCCTAGGAGGATGTGGACATACTTAACATTGGTCACTTCTGAAGAACTGATTTGGTGATTAATATTTTTTTCAACTATTTTCATTTGTTTTTTTACTATTCCATGTCACATTAATATATTCTATAAGATAACCAGTTTCCAATATCATGGTTTGTGCTAAGTCCTTCATATTACCACTCTTTATCTTTATAACTATCCTGAGAAAAACCTATTTCCACTACGACTGAGAGAGAAGCAGAGTAGTAATAATGAGTCACACACTGTAGCAAGGGATGAATTCCAAATTTCAACTTACGTCCATTTACTTCCCTAGCACAGGCCTTTCATTTCAAGCATATTTGTGATATGACCTAACATTATAATAACCTCTCATTTCTGGTCATTCTCATATCACTGTAGTTATGATAATCATGTGGGTTTCCATGTATTCGACTGATTACCAGCTACCAGCCTGCTCTGTGCTCTGGGGCTTCAGCAGTGCACTAAGCAGACAAGTGTCCCCTCCCCCTCACAATAGAGCTAACATTCTAACAGACACAGAAACAGGACCAAAAAAAAATCAATCAAATGTATGTCTGATGGAGATATGTAATCTCCACGAAACAGAGAAGAGGAGAAAATGGCCAGGGGCAAAAATGGAAAGGGAAGCATTTTGCTGGCTTGTAATCAGGTGCCTGTCAAGTGCTACACACAACTTAATTAGTTCTTATTATGATTCTTTAATTGAGTTTCCTCCATTTTTTGATTAAGAAAATAAGTTATTTAACTCCAAATCCCCAGTCAATAAAGCTAGTGGTGGTAACATCAGGAGTCAGTTATGTCTGATTCCAAATTCTGAGCAGTCCTTCAAAAAAAAATATAAAAAAGCGTTCCCAAAGCACTGTTCATAAGCTGTCATTGGCATATAGATAATTTTAGTTTTCATTCCACTAAATTTGTCTAGTGCTCTGCAGCGGTCCCCAACCTTTTCGTCCCCTGCCACTCACCTCCTGCTGCGCACCCCATTCCTAACAGGTCCCGCACCTATAGGCGGCCCAAGGGTTGGGGACCCCTGCAGTGGATTCCATGGGGTTGCTGAGGGTCGGACATGACTGAGTGACTTCACTTTCCCTTTTCACTTTCATGCATGGGAGAAGGAAATGGCAACCCACTCCAGTGTTCTTGCCTGGAGAATCCCAGGGATGGGGGAGCCTGGTGGGCTGCTGTCTATGGGGTCACAGAGTTGGACATGACTGAAGCGACTTAGCAGCAGCAGCAGCAGTGGATTAACATAAGGTTTATCCTCATATAAAACATACTGTTAGGTAGAAAGTTAGGCATGAGCAACAGAGGGGTAGCCTAGCTGATAAAGTTTCAAGCTAAACGCTAAACCCCACCTCCACAGGCCGGGTGAGGCTGAGGAAGAGTTCACAGATATGCTGCAAAATAACCACAAAAACGTTTCCAGCTCCACCCAGCCTATGTGCCCCTGCGGCACAGTGGACACAAACCAAGCACAGGGACTTCTCCTACCCCACCACGCGCTTCCTTAATGCACAGCTGTGTCCTCAAGTATGGGGAAGACATGCACAATAGAGTCTGTTATGTAACTTGCAACTGTCAATCAAAAACGTCAATCCACGCCTACCTAGATGAATACACAAAAGCCCTGACTTGAAAAACCCTATCCCTCATCATTTCAGGGCAGTGCCTTTATTGGTTTGCCCACTTCTCCTTTGAGGTGTTCTTTCTGTTTTCTTCAATAAACTTATTTCTGCTATGGGTAAGACCTCAGATTCTTCTTTGTGTCTTTATCAAGAACCAAGGCCCATGAGGATGGGTCCTCTTAGACTCTACTTATTATCTGCGGACACATACCCTTCAAAATATTGTACGTACATAATCTTTTTAAAATGTAAACCTCAACATAAACTACTCAGAAATGATATGGTAATTTTCTGCCTTACTGTTTCAGATGAGTATTTTGCTTAAAATATAAATATATGGTTGCAGATTTTACATAGCTCTGTATTTTCCAGGTCTTGTATGCTAAGCTATTCAAGAACGTTGTTTATGGGACTGAACACTTAAGAGCTGTCTCTGGGAATGGAAATATAACTCTTTGGGCTACTCACAGAAGTATGTGACATTTTTCTTTCCAGAGACAGAGAATTTGGATGGTGTTAGGCTACTGATTGGGCTTCCCAGGTGGTGCTTGCAGTAAAGAACCAGCCTGCCAATGCAAGAGACCTAAGAGATATCAGTTCAGTCCCTGGGTCTGGAAGATCCCCTGGAGAAGGGCATGGCAGCCCCAGTATTCTCGCCTGGAGAAACCCTTGGACAGAGGAGCCTGATGGGCTATAGTCCATGGGGTCATAGAGTGGGACACAACACGACTGAAAAGACTTAGCATGCACAGGCTACTGATTAGTGATCCAAGGAACTTGAGCGTCAATTTAGGCATTTACATGTATTTTTCTGAATTATCTTCCTCTATTAGTGGTCATACTTTCATTATAATTTAACTAAACTTTCAATATATCTAAGATATGCTGTTTTAAAATAGCAACTGAAATTCTGTGTTAGTGGGCTAATATTGTCACACTGGAGGCTGTGTATGGTGTATGTATCCGTGAGAATTAAGGCCGAGAAGGAAATGTATCAAAGCAGCTTAAATACAATAAAATAGACA
Organism: Capra hircus; assembly: GCF_001704415.2. Classification (NCBI taxonomy): domain Eukaryota; kingdom Metazoa; phylum Chordata; class Mammalia; order Artiodactyla; family Bovidae; genus Capra; species Capra hircus. The sequence goes on from NC_030811.1 coordinate 80,012,198, forward strand.
TTCTTAATCAAAATAATTGTTAAATTAGCTTTTATACTACCATCTTACTAATACAACAAAGATACAAGGTCTCAATTTTAAAGAAATTATCTTTTTAAAATATGTAAACTTTCTGTAAGTTATTCTTAAATGAAAAGTATAATGAGCTTACACAGCCCACTTCTAGTTTGTCTTAATTAAGTGGTCTGACATTGGAAAAAACAATCCCAATATAATTTTTTTATAACTTACTTTTACATAAAGGTATCAGTCAAAATACCCTGGAAAAAGAAAGAAATTCTCCAGAAAAGAAAAAATGCTTTGAGTTCCTTCCCAGCTGTGTTGCAAAGCTAGCAATTGCAAGGAGCCTACACACGGTTTAAATATTATCTAAAGAAACTAAATGCATTTCTGCCTATTATTGTTAGGTTGTCTTTCAAAGCTGATTGAGAACCATTTATTCAGCTGGTTTGTCCGTCAGATGAAAGCTTAACCTCTGAAGATTTTTATTTTGCTTGTAGGATTGAGAATTTCTTTGTAAAAAAATGCATTTTTAATAGGGAGGGTCTTTCATTTCTCCCCAGTGCAATGCCTTTTCAAGTTAACTTAAGAAAATACTTTTTATATTAAAATATCATCCTAAATAGTAATTCTATTTAAATGTTATTTAATAGTTGGTTTTTTATCTAAAAAATCTAGAGAAATAATATTTTTGGTTTTCATAGAAGAATTTTGCTGTGATCACGAAACTTTTGTAAAACTAACAGAAAGTGACAAATGGTGGAAAAAATCCAGTTAGAAAAATAGGTTTTTTCCTTTATGACTGACAGTCTCCAATTATTTTCACAAGTGTCAAGCACAACATTTTAGATTAATGCTGTATAGAAAAGCGCATTTTATTTAAACTTCATGAAATGAGTTCTGGAAGCTAAACCATACAGGGAAGTGCGACTCTGCTAATTCTCCCTAATCTGTACTTCTGATCCCCTGGATCTAATTTTGTTGTGTTCAGTTGCTTAGTTGTGTCCAACTCTTTGCAACCCCATGGACTGTAGTATGCCAAGCTTCCCTATCCTTCACCATCTCCTGAAGCTTGCTCAAACTCATGTCCATTAAGCCAGTGATGCCATCCAACCATCTCGTCCTCTCCCTTCAATCTTTCCCAGCATCACGACCCCAGTTATCATCTGGAATAATGACTCTGCAGTAAAACAGAGCACACTAGAGCCCACTCAGCAAGTTATTTCCTTACGTCTCTCTGGCCTCTGACTTATTTGGAAAAATGGTTTAGAAAAAAAAAAAGTGCTGCTGAATGATCTCAGATGGAGGTCATCACCAGAATAGAAAAACAGACCTTGCAAAACAATGTCAGTAAGAGGACGCAAGTTTCTTTCTTCTCCTTTTTAAATTTCTCTTGCAACAGATCACTCACAGGGACCTGATATATTTTTTTAAGCATATTTAAACTCACACTTTTTTTTTTTTTTGTAATAAGGACTTTAGTGTAGAGTTTTTCTACAGAATAACATTTGGTCCTAAGAATAACTGTCTATTTAGATATTGGAGCATTTGTTTGAAAAATCCCTCTTAGCCTTTTTAAAAGTAAGTCATAATGATTGTTTTTAAATAAAAAGATTTATGCTTCCCAAATAATAGATTACACTACTATATAAATACTCTTAATGAGTTATAGAACACAAGCAGCAAGCAGGACATGTTGTCTTGAAGTTATTAGGCTTTTTTTAAAAATTAGGTTTTGTGTTTTCCAAGTTCTCAACCTTACCTTTTATGTTTAAAAATATTGAAACTTTGTCCAATAGTTAATGTCATTTTGCTTGATGTTTAAAATTGTACATTTATCTGTAAACATTTGTTAACATTTAAAATGATGTAGTATCCATTTTTATTACTGGGGAATTTTCATTGTCTATTAAGCTATTTGTACATGATATTTAATTTAAATTATGAATGAAAATAACCATAATGAAAATAAACATCATTACAGCAGAATTAGTTCCTATTAAACAACTTGCCATACTTGTACCAATATGGTTCACAATATGTAATGTTAACTAATTATTATTTTAGAGAGTCTATTAGTTTGTTTAATCTTCTGCCATAATTGCACAGATTTTGGTGAACTTGGCTTTGTTCACACAGTAATGCAATGTCTATTTTGGATATGCTCTTATTATGCATTTCTTAATGAACAAGGGCACTTTAATTTTTACCAGAGATAGTGAATTATATTAATTAAAATAATGATTCTGATTTAAATAAATTGTATAAATTATACACAATTTGGTAGAATAAAAATAAACCAAAATTTATACTTCTGGATATTTAGGAAGCTAATTACAGACAAAAGCAAATTATTTTCTTGAATGATGATACCAAGTTTAAATAAAGACAAATCATTCTATAGAAAAGTTTTAATTTACTTATAGTAAGTAAATTCATATATATTGTAAATAATAAATTCTCTAGAGAAAATTTCAGATAATTTCTGGAATTGTCAAGTAACATACTGAAAGATGTTATTAAAATCTTTGCATGTACTTTTTTCAATTGTTTACTATATAAACTAGTAAAAGAAACATTTGTTTTAAATACTCATCCATAAGTTTACCAACAAATACATTTTAAAAAATATTTTATGTAGAAATCCATTGGCACATGGGATAAATTATAAGATAAATTCATTATGGGACAAGCATGCACTCTTGCAATCTGAAACTGTTTTAAAGTTTCATAGCTCACATCCCAGGAAATTTTAACTCTGGGCAATGCCTTTTCTAGGTGGAGTCTCCCAGGGACTGTAGCTCTATTCACACATGGGAATAATTACAGATTCTTTGGGAACTTTCTCTGATTTTCTGAACTACTTATTGGAGACACTTCATGTAGCTCAGCCTTAGTTCCTACCACCATGTTGCCAACATTGTGCAAAGGCATAGCGCTTATATGTTCATTTTAGAAACACTTTGTAGATATGATAGCGAAGAAGAAACAGAAAAATTATGTTCTTTTTTTCAAAGAAAGCCCACATATAGATACATTTTTAATTCTACAAAAGGAATAGAATTTATGATCTATGAACTGACAGGACACAGCTGATCTCCCTATAGATTCAAGAGAAGTATGTGATTAGTGATATCTTAAAACACATTTTTTATTTTCTGTTCTTGATGTTAAGTCTCAATAATTAGTTTTCTTTCCTGCCCCTTTGTTTTCTAAACTTCAGTACTTTAAGCAATCAATAAATTACTAGAGACATCGATGTTTTGTCTATTTCTTAAGATGAAAAAATAAAGAAAATAGTTTAATCTAAAATTAGCAAATAAAACTTTAACATGTAAGAAGCTGCAATATTCTGTTATTAACACTCTTGATATGTTTGTATGTATAAATAATAATTTCTATCTTATGAACAAGATAAGAAAAAAAAACAAAAAAATTTTTGTTGTTGTTCCAGAACAGTTGTGTAATACACTGCAAACTATTATCCCTCTCAGGACCTCATTTTCCTCATTTGCTTATCTCCAAACCATCTTCAAGTATCTATGTATTTATCTCTTCTTTTCCATTTTAATAATATGTAAAATAAAACAATAGGGCTTCCCTGGAAATTCAGACGGTAAAGAATCTGCCTGCAATTTGCGAGACCTGGGTTTGATCCCTGGGTTGGGAAGATTCTCTGGAGAAGAGAATGGCTACCCACTCCAGTAATTTTCCCTGGAGAATTCCATGGGCAGAAAAGCCTGGTGGGCTACAGTCCACAGGGTCACAAAGAGTTGGACAGGACTGAGCAACTAACACACAAAATAAAACATTAACAGAATAGAATATACATTTTGGCTCCTATGTTGAATATCCTTCTATTTAGCAACTATTCTTTCTTCTTTTAATAAGCCATCTTCACAAAACACCAGATATTTTCATCTACTGTAACCTCATTACTGGTAACTATGTTGTAGATACTCTAAGACATGTATCTATAAAATGATTATAAACTTTCCACAGAGGAATTATAGCAAAATTTGTATGTGAAATGATAAATATGGTTTCTAAAAAGAAACTGCATTATTAAGAAAATCAGGTAAGCAAGAAAAATTTTTTACCCGCTACAAATAGCTACATTTGAGAGAAGAGTGGGGACAAACCACATTTTTTTGAAGATGAACATAAGTGAAAGAGCTGTTTAATAGAATGTGCTGAGTAACCTGAACTTTTCTCTTATGTATCCAGTGCATGCCTGATATAATGCCTTGTTCCCGCACTGCTTAAATGAATAAAACCACAATTGACCTTTTGTGGGGGCGGAAGATTTAAACTTATGGTTCCAATTTTATGCAGATTTTTTTCAATAAAAGCTAAATTACTACCCAAACCACAATGGCTGATTGGTTGAATCCATGCATACAGGACCACAGATAAGAAGGAATGATTGTATAGTTATAACCTCGATTTTCTACTGTGCACAGGATCCGTGCCTGTGACCCCTCTGTGATATTCAAGGGTCAATCAATTCTATTTCAAATTTATAGTATGAACACAAGTTTAAAGTATGACAATGACAGCAATATTTACTCATGGGGATAAGGCACTGAAGCATAATAAATGAACCCAAGTACAGTAATCCTTCCTTTACCCACGGGTGTGGGGGAAACATTCCATCACCTTCAGCTTGTGCATGAAACCACGGATAGCACCAAACTGTAAGTGGTTCCCTGTTATTCAAGATTTTGCTTTGCACAGTTTCAGTTACCCTCAGTTGACCTTATTTAAGTGTGAGTAGCTGAAACCACAGAAAGCAAAGCTGCTGATGTGATAAAGGAGAAATACACTCATGTGAAATACCCTGCATATTCTTAGAAAAAAAAAAAAAGGAAAACTTACATCAAGGTGACAAGAGTCAGTCAGGTAATTCAAAATATAAAAAAGTACATAAACTCAACTTCTTTCTGTCAAAAATACCAGTACATGTATTCAGGAATATTGGGTTTCCCTGGTAGCTCACACAGTAACGAATCTCCCAATGCAGGAGACCTGGGTTCAACTTCTGGGTCGGGAAGATCCCCTGGAGAAGGGAGTGGCAACCCACTCCAGCATTCTTGCCTGGAAAATCCCATGGACAGAGGAGCCTGGTGGACTACAGTCCACGGGGTCTCGAGTTGGACACGACTGAGTGACTAACACTATGCAGGAATATCAGAGTAACACTTAAATCTTGGCTTATATATCATCCAGACCAGTATTAGACTAGTAACTAACCATGCAATTCAAAAGAATAAATTATTGACACTTCTCTTTTCTGATGAACTTGACTGTATGGGCTATGTGCACTATCTCACTTCAATATTACGTTCAGAGCAGAGTCTAGCCAGTACCCAGGTCTGCCCATGACTCGACATCTCTGGACTCAGGGTCCTTGGATATCCTAGTAATGAGTTTTTAGGTTTACAGCGGGAGGCAATGCACAACATGTGCTCCCTGTGTCATCCAGTGGACTTTCTTCGGATGTTTTTTTCCCTTGAGACTCTTCCTGTAGTCCATGTGCTGCGTGAAGAAAGGAGAATGATTTTAGGAAAAATAGATTCTCAGCTAGGTGATGGCATAAAATCTGAAAAGGGACAAACATACACACATATATCCACTGTTAGCATTGACATAATTAAAATTTTTAAATCACTTATATGCCATCTGTCAGACCTGCAAAGAACATGGAGGTTGTTTTGGGTTCCCACCACCGCTGTAATCAAAGTCACTTTGCCTGGTCTTCCGTGTAAGAATTTGAATGAAGAACCAGTTCAGCTGCTTATATTAAAAACTGCAGATATTGTGTTAGCATCTTATGTTACACATAAGGAATTAAGAGTCATAGAGAGATTCAGTGGTGGCAATTCAGGCTCTGTTTTCATTGTCAGACCACCAGTCTCAATCACACAAAATATAAAATCCTTGTATTTTGATGACTATTTTAGGTATAACATGTATTTGAGAAACGGGGAATAGTCTATAAAATCGGTATTCAATAAAATATTATTTAATAACCCCCCCTGCTGAATATGATCCCACTTGTATCTGTACACAATATCTGGATGACTTTCTCTACTTAGCAATGACAATGACTGTTTAAGAGATTATGTTCCATGAACATTTTAAGTGGCTCTAAAATTAGATTTCACAAAGGAGATTCTACCTGAGAACATATAGTCATTATTATCAGGTTTACATAACTCGTTCCACTGCATTATGATAACCCTGGCCAAAGTCACAGGAAGCAGCATGTTGCTCTTCATCTTTCACCCTAAAGTTAGTAAAAAGCCCACCCTACTTGCTCAGTGACACATAATTTCCACAGGAAAAAATAAGTTACTTGTTTAGGCTTGTGTGTTTTTCATTTACACTTGAAAAAAAAAATGCCATAATGACCATTTTAGCTTCTTAGCCACCAGGACATCAGTGTGAATCAGTTTGTTCATCCTGATTTACAGTGGAAGTATCCTAAGACAAGAAGCACAAGCTGGAATCAAGATTGCCGGGAGAAATATCAATAACCTCAGATATGCAGATGACACCACCCTTATGGCAGAAAGTGAAGAAGAACTAAAGAGCCTTTTGATGAAAGTGAAAGAGGAGAGTGAAAAAGTTGGCTTAAAGCTCAACATTTAGAAAACGAAGATCATGGCATCCAGTCCCATCACTTCTTGGCAGATAGATGGGGAAACAGTGGAAACAGTGTCAGACTTTATTTTGGGGGGATCCCAAATCATTGCAGATGGTGATTGCAGCCATGAAGTTAAAAGACACTCCTTGGAAGGAAAGTTATGACCAACATAGATAGCATACTGAAAAGCAGAGATATTACTTTGCCAACAAAGGTCCATCTAGTCAAGGCTATGGTTTTTCCAGTGGTCATGTATGGATGCGAGAGTTGGACTGTGAAGAAAGCTGAGTGCCGAAGAATTGATGCTTTTGAACTGTGGTGTTGGAGAAGACTCTTGAGAGTCTCTTGGACTGCAAGGAGATCCAACCAGTTCACCCTAAAGGAGATCAGTCCTGGGTGTTCATTGGAAGGACTGATGCTGAGGCTGAAACTCCAATACTTTGGCCACCTCATGTGAAGAGTTGACTCATTGGAAAAGACCCTGATGCTGGGAGAGATGGGGGGGCAGGAGGAGAAGGGGACGACAGAGGATGAGATGGCTGGATGGCATCACCGGCTTGATGGACATGAGTTTGAGTGAACTCCGGGAGTTGGTGAGGGGCAGGGAGGCCTGGCGTGCTGTGATTCATGGGGTCGCAAAGAGTTGGTCACGACTAAGCGACTGAACTGAACTGATCCTAAGACAGGTAAAGGAAGATCTTAATAGATAAGAGAAAAATTTAACACATTTCCATGAAGATTTTTCTGACAGTTTTTCTGTCCACATTTTGTGAAAAGTCTAATTTCCCTTATTTTCTTACCATTATTTTCTTAGCCACATATGTGCATATGTGGAAAAAAGTGGAAAAAATGAAGTGAAGTCGCTCAGTTGTGTCCAACTCTTTGCGACCCCATGGACTGTAGCCTACCAGGCTCCTCTGTCCATGGGATTTTCCAAGCAATAGTACTGGAGTGGATTAGTATTTCCTTCTCCAGGGGATCTTCCCAACCCAGGGATCAAACCCAGGTCTCCCGCATTGTAGACAGACGCTTTACCGTCTAAGCTACCAGGGAAGTCCAGATTCTGAAATACTGAAGAAGTGAAGTTGCTCAGTCGTGTCCAACTCTTCGTGACCCCATGGACCGCGGCCTACCAGGCTCCTCCACCCATGGGATTTTCCAGGCAAGAGTACTGGAGTGGGTTGCCATTGCCTTCTCCGGATAAAGGGTTAGGTTACCTATAAGTGTCTCAGGCTGACAAAAGAAGGCAAAAGGTGAGAATACAGTAAACATGATTTCCTTAGGTAAGATTTCAGTATCTGAATCACTCAAAAGAAGAAAATTTTAAAAAGTAGAACTTTAAAGAAATGCTCTATGTGACAATATTTATTATTGCTATCACTGGTAGGTAGCTCAAATCAAGAAAAGAGTAAGACCTAGAAAGTTTTCTTTAAAAAAATTATTTATTTATAACTGGCAAAATGATCTGTTTCAGTTGTATGTTTTCCTTGTACTTTGATAATTGTACTGATATTTATGCTTCTGTTTTATGATCTCCTTCCAATGATAGAACCGGACCACTTGGAAAACACCTTCATCAGACCCGAGAGTTTGAAAGAAACAGGTGCTGAATCTTAGCTTTTCCCCTAAACAAGAAGAATGGGCTGCAATCGAAACTGTGGGCTCATCGCTGGCGCTGCCATTGGTGCAGTCCTGGCTGTGTTTGGTGGTGTTCTAGTGCCAGTTGGAGACATGCTTATTGAGAAGACAGTTAAAAAGGTACAAGTGGTATCGAGAACATGTCATTGCTTTTAAGTATGTCCAAAGAATATATTACATGCTTTTTTTGTATACATATATACCATTTTTATTGAAAGATTCTTAAACTATATTGTGTTTTGAAATTTTCAAGTTTCACATACATGATTTCATATGATGTCATAATAACCATTTTCCCCCTATTTCTGTATTGTCCCTCTCCTTCCTTCTCCTCACTGGTAACCACTAGTTTGTTTTCTGTATCTGTGAGTCTTTTTTGTTGTTGTTGTTCCCTGGCCCCCTAGTAGTTTGCTGTGTTTTTTTACACTTCACATAAAAGTGACATCGTACAGTGTTTGTCTTTTTCTGTCTTATTTCACTTAGGTTAAGGCCCTCCAAGTCCATCTACATTGAAAATGGCTAAATTGCTTTTTTTTTATAATTGAGAACTATTCCTTTGTGCATACATACCATGTCTTCTTCATCCATTTATCTGTTGATGGACACCGAAGATGCTTCCATATCCTGGCAGCTGAAAATAATGCAATTATGAATATTAGGGTGCATGTACGTTCTCAAATTAGTGGGTTTTTCATCTATGTATCCAGGAGTGTAATTTCTGAGTCATATGACAGTTCTATTCTCAGTTTTGTAAGACAACTCCACACTGTTTTTCTACAGTGGCTGAACCAATTTACATTATCCGCAATAATGAATTAGGGTTCCCTTTTCTCACCAACATTATGTCACTTGTGCTTTTTTGCTGATAGCCATTTTGCCAGGTGAAAGGTGATATATCATTGTGGTTTTGACTTATATTTTCTTGATGATTAATAAGGTTGAGCATGTTATGTGATGTTGACCATCTGTATTTCCTCTCCAAACAATAAATGCTGGAGAGAATGTGGAGAAAAGGGAACCCTCTAGCACTGTTGGTGAGAATGTAAATTGATTCAGCTTCTATGGCAAACAGTATGGACATTTCTTTAAAAAACTAGGAATAAAACTACCACACGATCCAGCAATTCCACTACTGGGCATATGTCCTGAGAAAACCATAAGTGAAATAGACACATGTACCCCCGTGTTCACTGAAGCACTATTTACAATAGCCAGGACATGGAAACAACCTAGACGCTCACTGACAGATGAATAGATAAAGAAGTTGTGATACATATATACAATGAAATATTACTCAGCCATAAAAAGCAACAGATTTGAGTCAGTACTAGTGAGGTGAATGAATCTAGAGCCTGCTACACGGAGTGAAGTAAGTCAGAAAGAGAAAAACAAATATTGTATATTAACACATATATTTAGAATCTAGAAAAATGGTACTGATGAACCTATTTGCAGGGCAGGAACAGAAACTCAGACTTAGAGACCAGACTCATGATCACAGCGGTGGGAGGAGAATATGGGACAAACAGAGAACAGCACTGAAATATATATATTACCATAAGCAAAACAGATAGTTAATGTGAAGTCATGGTATAATGCAGGGAGCTCCACCTGGTGCTCTGTGATAAATAGATGGGTAAAAGATGGGAGGGAGGTTGAAGAGGGAGGAAACATATGTATATATGTAGCTGATTCATGTTGATATATGGCAGAAACCAACCCAACACTGTAAAGCAGTTATTCTCCAATTAAAAATAAATTAAAAAAAAAGACACAAGTACACCAACGTTCAGTTCAGTCACTCAGTCGTGTCCGACTCTTTGCAACCCCATGAACCACAGCATGCCAGGCCTCACTATCCATCACCAACTCCCAGAGTTAACCCAAACTCATGTCCATTGAGTTGGTGAGGCCATCCAACCATCTCATCCTTTGTCATCCCCTTCTCCTCCTGCCCTCACTCTTTCCCAGCATCAGGCTCTTTTCAAATGAGTCAGCTCTTGGCATCAGGTGGCTAAAATATTGAAGCTTCAGCTTCAGTATCAGTCCTTCCAATGAATATTCAGGACTGATTTCCTTTAGCACTGACTGGTTGGATCTCCTTGCAGTCCAAGGGACTCTCAAGAGTCTTCTCCAACACCACACTTCAAAAGCGTCAATTCTTCGGCGTTCAGCTTTCTCTATAGTCCAACTCTCATATCCAGAAATGACCACTGGAAAAACAATAGCCTTGACTAGACAGACCTTTGTTCGCAGAGTAACGTCTCTGCTTTTGAATATGCTGTTTAGGTTGGTCATAACCTTCCTTTCAAGGAGTAAGCATCTTTTAATTTCATGGCTACAATCACCATCTGCAGTGATTTTGGAACCCCCAAAAATAAAGTCAGCCACTGTTTCCCCATCTATTTCCCATGAAGTGATGGGACCAGATGCCATGATTTTCGTTTTCTGAATGTTGAGCTTTAAGCCAACTTTTTCACTCTCCTCTTTCACTTTCATCAAGAGGCTCTTTAGTTCTTCTTCACTTTCTGCCATAAGGATGATGTCAACTGCATATCTGAGGTTATTGATATTTCTCCTGGGAATCTTGATTCCAGCCTGTGCTTCTTCCAGCCCAGCGTTTCTCATGATGTACTCTGCATATAAGTTAAATAAGCAAGATGACAATATCCAGCCTCGACGTACTCCTTTTCCTATTTGGAACCAGTCTGTTGTTCCATGTCCAGTTCTAACTGTTGCTTCCCGACCTGCATACAGGTTTCTCAAGAGGCAGGTCAGGTGTTCTGGTATTCCCATCCCTTTCAGAATTTTCCACTGTTTATTGTGATCTATACAGTCAAAGGCTTTGGCACAGTCAATAAGGCAGAAATGGATGTTCTTCTGGAACTCTTTTGCTTTTTCCATGATCAAGCAGATGTTGGCAATTTGATCTCTGGTTCCTCTGCCTTTTCTAAAACCAGCTTGAACATCTGGGAGTTCACGGTTCACATATTGCTGAAGCCTGGCTTGAAGAATTTTGAGCATTACCTTGCTACCGTGTGAGATGAGTGCAATTGTGCGGTAGTTTGAACATTCTTTGGCATTGCCTTTCTTTGGGATTGGAATGAAAACTGACCTTTTCCAGTCCTGCAGCCACTGCTGAGTTTTCCAAATTTGCTGGCATATTGAGTGCAGCACTTTCACAGCATCACCTTTCAGGATTTGAAATAGCTCACCTGGAATTCCAACACCTCCACTAGCTTTGTTCATAGTGGTGTTTCCTAAGGCCCACTTGACTTCACATTCCAGGATGTCTGGCACCAATGTTCACTGCAGCACTATTTACAATAGCCAGGACTTGGAAACAACCTAGATGTCCATTGAGAGATTAATGGATAAAGAAATTACAGTACACATATACCATAGAATATTACATAGCCATATAAAGAAGTGAAACTGGGTCATTTGCAGTAATGTGGATGAATCTAGAGTCTGTCATTCAGAGTGAAGTGAGTCAGAAAGAGAAAACAAATATGAACACACATACACATATATATATGGAATCTAGACAAATGGTACTGATGAATCTATTTGCAGGGCAGGAATAAAGATGCAGATGTGGAGGAGACTTGTGGATATAGTGGAGGAAGGAGAAGGCAGGACAAGTTGGGAGAGTAGCATTTATATATATGTGTGTGTATATATATATATAAAATCACATATAAAATAGATAGCTAGTGGGAAGCTGCTGTGTAACACAGGGAACTCAGTATGGTGCTCAATGATAATCTAGAGGGGTGGGATGCAGAGGGCAGCAGGAGGGAGAGAACAGATGTATATATAGCTGATTAACACTGCACAGCAAAAACTAATACAACATTCTAAGACAAGTGTCCTCCAATTTTAAAAAACATCCCATGATAAATAATAATGGAAAAGACTATTTAAAAAGAATGTATATTTAGGTATAACTGAATCACTATGCTCTATATGGAGAAGGAAATGGCAACCCACTTCGTATTCTTGCCTGGAGAACCCCATGGACAGAGGAACCTGGCAGGCTGTAGGCCACGGGGTTGCGGAGAGTCAGACACGAATGAGTGACTCACACATACATGCTCTATATAGGAATTAAGAACATTATAAATCAATTATACTTCAGTAAAAATAAATAAATTTTTTAAAATATACTAAGTTCTTTTGCCTATTTTTAAAATGGATTGTTCTGTTTTTTTTTCTATGTTGAGTTGCACGAGATATCTATATATTTTTGACATTAATCTCTTACCCGTGGTCTTATCATTTTTAAACAGTTTCTCCCCTTCAGTAAGCTGTCTTCACTTCAACAATCTTTCCTTCGCTGTACCAAAGCTTTTAAAAAAACTGGGTCTCATTTGTTTATCTTCATTTTCATTCCCTTTGCTTTTGGAGACAGAGCTAAAGGGATTTATGTCACAGAGTGTCCTGTCTACCTTTCCTTCTAAAAGTTTCATGGGTATACAGCTTTAAGTTTAGGTCTTTAATCCATTTTGAGCTTATTTTTGTATATCGTATGAAGGAGTGTTCTAATTTCATTGATTTACAATGAGACTATTCAGCTTTCCCAGCACCACTTGGTGAAGAAACAGTCTTCTTTTCCTGGTGATCAGATGCTAAAGAAATTGCCTGCAAAACAGGCAACCCCGCATTGGTCCCTGGGTTAGGCAGATCCCCTGGAGAAAGGAATGGCTACCCACTCCAGTATTCTTGTCTGGGAAATCCCATGGACAGAGGCCTTAGAGGATTACAGTCCATGGGGTCACAAAGAGTTGGACATGACTGGGTGACGAACACTTTCACTTTCATTGTAAGTTCTTGCCTCATGTGTTGAGGACTGATTGATCACAGATGTGTGGATTTATTTCTGGGTTCTCTATTCTGCTCCTTTCATCTATATGTCTGTTTTGTGACAGTACAATACTATTTTCATTGTTGCAGTTTTGTATGATTCTCTGAACTCAGGAAGCTTGATAATTCCAGCTCCATTTTTTTTTTCCCCTCAATACTGTTTTGGCTATTTGGGAACTTCTTGTTTCTCTACAGATTTTTAAATTATTTGTTGTACTACTCTGAAAAATGCCATTGCTACTTATTAGGGATTACACTGAATCTTTAGTCTGCCTTGGGTAGTATGGTCATTTTAATAATGTTATTTCATCCAGTCCAAGAATACAGTATCCTTGTATCTGCTTGTGTGTTCTTTATCTGTCTCACAGTTTTCCAAGTACAGGTCTGTTATCTCCTGAGGTAGATTTATTTCTAGGAATTATATCTTTTTTTGATGCAATGGTAAATAGGACTGTTTCCTTAATTTCCCTTTCTGATAGTTCACTGTTAAGTGTATAGAAATGCAACAGATTTCTGTATATTAATTTTCTTTTTTTTGATTTTTTTAAATTTTTACTTTATTTTACTTTACAATACTGTATTGGTTTTGCCATACATTGACATGAATCCACCACGGGTGTATACAAGCTCTCAATCCTGAATCCCCCTCCCACCTCCCAACCCATATCATCTCTCTGGATCATCCCCATGCACCAGCCCCAAGCATCCTGTATCCTGTATCGAACATAGACTGACACTTCGTTTCTTACATGATATTATACATGTTTCAATGCCATTCTCCCAAATCATCCCACCCTCTCCCTCTCCCTCAGAGTCCAAAAGTCCGTTCTATACATCTGTGTCTCTTTTGCTGTCTCGCATACAGGGTCATCTTTACCATCTTTCTAAATTCCGTATATATGTGTCAGTATACTGTATTGGTGTTTTTCTTTCTGGCTTACTTCACTCATATAATTGGCTCCAGTTTCATCCATCTCATTAGAACTGATTCAAATGTATTCTTTTTAATGTATATTAATTTTCTATCCTGAATGTTTACTGAATTCATTGATGAACTCTAGTAGTTTTCTAGATGGCATTTTTAAGATTGTCTATACATAATACATGTCATCTGTAAAAGTAACAGTTTTACTTCTTCCTTTCCAATTTCCTTTTCTTTCCTTTTCTTCTGATGGGTGCAGTTAGGACTTCCAAAACTACAATGAACAGAAGTGGAAATAGTGTGCATCTTTGTCTTGTTCCTTATCTTAAAGGGAATACTGTCAGCTTCTCTTCATTGAGTATGATGTTAGCTATGATGGATCATGCCTTTATTATATTGAGGAGGTTACCTCTATGCCTACCTCCTGGAGAATTTTTATCACAAATGGATGTCAAATTTTATCTAAAAAGTTTCCTGCAACTATTGAGATCATACAGTTTTTATTCTTCATTAGTTAATATGGTTATCACATTGGTTGATTTGAAGATGGTGAAAAAATCCTTCCATCACCAGAATAAATGCCAGTTGATCATACGGATAATCCTTTTAATGTATTGTTGCATTCCATTACCACACTGTTAAGGGTGTTTACATTTATGTTCATCAGTGATATTGACTTTTGGTTCCCTTTTTTTTTCTTTTACTTGGTTTCTCTGGTTTTGGTATCAGGGTGATGCTGGACTCATAGAATGCGTTCAGAAATATTCCTTCCTCTGAAATTTTTGGGACTAGTCTCAGAAGGAGAGGTAGTTACCATGGCTCTAAGTGTTTAGCAGAGTTCACCTGCAAGGCCATCTGATCCTACACTTTTATTTGTTGGGAGTCTTTAATTTGCTGATTCAATTCATTACCGGTAACTGGTCTTTTCATATTTTTTATTTCTTCTTGGTTTAGTCTTGAGATACTGTATCTTAGAATTTGTCTATTTCTTAGATTAGGCTGTCCATTTTATTGGCACACAGTTGTTCACAGTAGCCTCAATATCTTTTGTACTTCTATGGTGTCAGTGATAACGTCCACGTTTACATTTCTAATTTTACTGATTTAGATCATTTCTTTTTCTTGATGAGCCTGGCTAAAGGATGATCAACTTTACCTTTTCAAAGAATCAGCTTTTAGTTCCACTGATCTCTATTTTTTAAGTTTCTGTTTCTGATGTTTATGATTCCTTCCCTTCTACTTTTTGTTCTTCTTTCTTTAGTTTCCTTGGGTGTAATTTTAGGTTGAGATTTTTTTCTTGTTTCCTGAGGTAAACTTGTAAACTTTCCTCTTAAAATTGCCTTTGCTGCAAACCACTGGTTTTGGATGTTTTGTTTTTTTTTTTCTTTCAGTTTATTTCAAGTCTCATCACATTGTTGGGAAAGGTGCTTAAAAGTATTTAACTCTCCTTATATTTATCAAGGTTTGTTTTATAACCTAGTATGGAATTTCTCCTGGACAGTGTTCTAGATGCAACTGAAATGAAAGTATATTCTGTTTTCGAGTGGAATGTTCATATATATATGCACATATATGTACACACACATATCAAGTAAGCCCATTTGTTCTAATGTATCATTTAAGGCCAACGTTTTCAGATTGATTTTCTATATGGATGATCTATATGATGTAAGAGGGTTGTTAAAGTCCTCTATTATTATTGTGTTATTGTTGATTTCTCCTTTTATGTCCATTCATATGTACCTTATATGTGTGTGTGCTCCTATGTTGGGCAAATATATATTTACAAATATTATATCTTCTTGGCTTGATCCCTTGATCATTATGAAGTATCTTTCTCTGTTATAACAGTTTATATTTTAAAACCCATTTTGTCTGATGTAAGTATTGCTATTCTGGCTTTCTTTTGCATTTCATTTGCATGGAATACCCTTTTTCATCCCTTGTTTTAGTCTGTGTATCTTTAGATCTGAAGTGAATCTCATATCACAACATGTATATGGGTCTGTTTTTGTATCCATTCAGACATTCGATTTTTTGGTTGAAACATTAAGTCCATGTATATTTAATGTAATTATTGATATCTAAGTTATTGTTGCCATTTGTTAATATTATGGATATGTTTTGGTAGGACTTTATTTTCCTCTTTCTTCTTTTGCTCTCTTCTCTTATGATTTGATGCCTGTCTTTACTGTTATGGGACTTCCCTGGTGGCTCAGATGGTAAAGCGTCTGCCTACAGTGCAGGAGAACTGGGTTCATTCCCTGGGTTGGGAAGATCCCCTGGAGTGGGCATGGCAACCCACTCCAGTATTCTTCCTGGAAAATCCCACGGACAGAGGAGTCTGGTGGGCTACAGTCCATGGGGTCACAAGGAGTCGGACATGACTGAGTGACTTCACTTTCTGACTTTTTATTGTTATGATTTCTTCCTTTTTCTTTTTTATCTGTATATAGGTTTTAGATCTTTGGTTTGTGATTCAGTTCAGTTCAATTCAGTCACTCAGTCATGTCCGACTCTTTGCGACCCCATGAATTGCAGCACGCCAGGCCTCCCTGGCCATCACCAACTCCCGGAGTTCACTCAGATTCATGTCCGTCGAGTCAGTGATGCCATCCAGCCATCTCATCCTCTGTCGTCCCCTTCTCCTCCTGCCCCCAATCCCTCCCAGCATCAGAGTCTTTTCCAATGAGTCAACTCTTTGCATGAGGTGGCCAAAGTACTGGAGTTTCAGCTTTAGCATCATTCCTTCCAAAGAAATCCCAGGGTTGATCTCCTTCAGAATGGACTGGTTGGATCTCCTTGCAGTCCAAGGGACTCTCAAGAGTCTTCTCCAACACCACAGTTCAAAAGCATCAATTCTTCAGTGCTCAGCCTTCTTCACAGTCAAACTCTCACATCCATACATGACTATTGGAAAAACCATAGCCTTGTGGTTATTGTATAGAAGTCTATTTACATATGCATTACTGTCTTAGGTTGTTGATATCATTTTCAAATGCATTTTCAAAATCCTGCATTTGTATTCTCCCCCTCTCACAATGACTTTTTTATATAGTTTACATCTACTTATTTTCTGTATCTCTTAACTGATTATTAGTAAAGTGAAGTGAAGTTGCTCAGTCGTGTCCAACTCTCTGTGACCCCATGGACTGCAGCCTACCAGTCTCCTCCGTCTGTGGGATTCTCCAGGCAAGAATACTGGAGAGGGTTGCAATTTCCTTCTCCAGCGGATCTTCCTGACCCAGGCATCAAACGTAGGTCTCCCACACTGCAGGCAGACGCTTTAACCTCTGAGTAATTGCTTTTAATTATGTCCAAAGAATATACTGATATGTTTTTCAATAAGAAACAAGTAACTGTATTTTGTGACAGTACATTTATAAAAGTAGCTGTACTCTGGTTACTACTGAAAAAAATAAAATCACATTTCTTATATATAACTTAAGCATAATTGTAGTTAATATTAACACATGAATATCTGGAAAACCTGGTAAAAATCTCGTACTTGCCATACTGCTTTTTAAAATTCGTGTAATATATGACTGTCTTATTTCCTTTTGATTAAGCTTTAAACTTGACTTCCAGAAAATACTTTCAGAAATGAAATGTAGGACATATCCCATTATATACGTAACAAAATGGCTATAGTTTTAACTAAAAATACAGTGACTTGATATACAGACTTTGTACAACAACATTTTATTTAGAGAAAACAGAGTCAGTTCTTTTTATTTATTTATCTATTTTTAAATTTAAATTTATTTTAATTGGAGGCTGATTACTTTACAATATTGTATTGGTTCTAACACAGAGACTATAACATATTATGGAAAAGCCTTCAGAGTGGAAAAGTCACAGTAATCTTCCAGTGCATCATATTTTATATTAAGATTATTCTTCCAATATATAATTGATGATCAATATTTCAATAGTGGTAATCTATTCTTTTATTATTCAAGATAGTATAGACATATACTCTCATTAGATGACAAGAAAGGTGTACCTTCAATTTTCTAGCTCTACGTTAGCCGCTCAGCCATGTCTGACTCTTTGCAACACCATGGACTATAAAGTCCATGGAATTCTCCAGGCCAGAATACTACAGTGGGTTGCCTTTCCCTACTTCAGGGGATCTTCTCAACCCAGGGATCAAACCCAAGTCCTCCGCACTGCAGGCAGATTCTTTACCTGCTGAGTCACTAGGGAAGCCCTCTGATTTCCTTACTGTTTATTTAATATTTTCCCTCTAAATTCACAATGCTAATCCTGAGGAAATAGCAGTTTGAGACATCAGAAATTTGCTTTTGCAAAGAGACTAAGACAGAATAAAATAAATATTTACTTCAAGAAATATCTTTCAATTGGGGAAAAATCACATTAGTTTTTTTAAATAAAGGAGAACTGTGAAATTCTATCATTGAATTCTAAAATATATAATATGGAAACATAAATGTAATTTATTTTTTAATATAAATTTATTTATTTTAATTGGAGGCTATATAAATATAATTTAGAAAGAGAACTTTCTCAGAGTGATAAGTAACTTCAGAAAATAGGTGAGACTTGAGTTTAATTTTGAAGTATAAAACTTTGAACATCCAAAGAGGGCTGCAAATAAAGGGGTCAAAGAACAGGCTAACATAATGGATAAAGTAGTGGAAATGTAACTAAATGTTGTGACAAGGGAAGGAAAAATGTAGAAAATGTGCCAAAAATATAGGTTTAAGAAGAGAGATGATTAAAAAGAGAACAATGTGGGTAAGATTTAGGATGCTTTGAATATCAGAATAGGTGAAACGGAAACCTCAATATTTTGGCAACCTGATGCAAAGAATCGACTCACTGGAAAACACCCTGATGCTGAGAAAGATTGAAGGCAGGAGGAGAAGGGGATGACAGAGGATGAGATGATTGGAAGGCATCACTGACATGATGGACATAAGTATAGGTAGGCTCCGGGAGTTGGTGATAGACAGGGAAGCCTGGCATGCTGCAGTCCATGGGTTTGCAAAAAGTCGGACATGACTGAGTGACTGAACTGAACTGAATATCAGGATATTTAATGATGGGACAGACAACAGTAGTTGGTGTTTATTTTCTATTAGATATTGGATATAAAAAAATCTGCATTTAGAGACTGATATCAAATATACTATATTATATACTAGGTATAGTTGCCTCAAGAGAACACACTGGTCATAGCAAACACCCTTTACCAACAATACAAGAGATGACCCTACACATGGACATCTCAAAATGGTCAATACCAAAATTAGAACGATTATATTCTTTGCAGCCAAAAAGAGAGAAGCTCTATGTAGTCAGCCAAAACAAGACCTGGATCTGACTATGGCTCAGATAATTAGCTCCTTATTGCAAAATTCAGGCTTAAATGGGAGAAAGTAGGGAAAACCACTAGGCCATTCATGTACAACCTAAATCACATGCCTTATGATTACACAGTGGAGTGTGACAAATAGATTCAAGGGATTAGATTTGGTAGACAAGAGTGTCTGAGGAACTACGCATGGAGGCTCACAACATTGTACCGAAGGTGATTACCAAAACCATCCCCAAGAAAAAGAAATGTAACAAGGCAAATGATTGCAAGAGGAAGCCTTAAAATAGCTGAGAAAAGAAGAGAAGTGAAAGGCAAAGGGGAAAGAGAAAGATATACCCATCTGAATGCAGAGCTCCAGAGAACAGAAAGGAGAATAGGAAAGCCATCCTAAAGTGAACAGTGCAAAGAAATAAAGGAAAACAATAGAACTGGAAAGACTAGAGATCTCTTCCACAAAAACAGAGATACCAAGGGAACATTTCATGCAAAGATGGGTACAATAAAGGACAGAAATGGCTAGGACTCAACAGAAGTAGAGGAGATTAAGAACAGGTGGCAAGAATACACAGAACTATACAAAAAATACCTTAATGACCCAGATAACCACAGAAGTGTGATCACTCATCTAAAACCAGACATCTTATAGTATGAAGTCAAGTGGACCTTAGGAACTATTACTACAAACAAAACTAATGGAGGTGATAGAATTCTAGCTAAGCTATTTCAAATCCTAAAAGATGATGCTGTTAATGTGCTGCACTTAATATGCCAGCAAATTTGGAAAACTCAACAGTGGCCACAGGATTGGGAAAGGTCAGTTTTCATTCCAATCCCAAAGAAGGGCAATGCCAAAACATCTTCAAACTACCATACAATTGTGCTCATTTCACATGCTAGCAAGATAATGCTCAAAATCCCTCAAGCCAAGCTTCAATACTACTTGAATCAAGAACTTCCTAATGTACAAGCTGAATTTAGAAAAGGCAGAGGAACCAGAGATCAAATTGCCATCATCCATTGAATCACAGAAAAAGCGAGAGAATTCTGAAAAAAAAAAAAAAAAAAAAAAAAAAAAAACCACCTTCTACCTCTGCCTTCTCTGACTATGTTAAACCTTTTGACTGTGGTTCACAACAAACTGGAAAATTTTTCAAGAGATGGAAATACCAGACCACCTTACCTTCCTCCTGAGAAACTCATACGCAGGTCAAAAAGCAATAATTAGAACAGGACATGAAACAATTGACTGGTTCAAAATTGGGAAAGGAGTATGACAAGGTTGTATATCATCACCCTGCTTATTTAACTTCTATGCAGTGTACATCATGCAAAATGCTAGGCTGGATGAATCACAAGCTGGAATCAAGATTGCCGGGAGAAATAACAACCTAAGACAAGCAGATGATACCACTCTAACGGCAGAAAGCAAAGAGAAACTAATAGCAGAAAGGCAGAAGGAGAAGGGAATGACACAGGATGAGACGGTTTGATAACATTAACAACTCAATGGACATGAGTTTAAGAAAACTCTGGGAGACCTTGAAGGATAGGGAAGCCTGGCATGCTGCAGTTCATGGGGTAGCAAAGAGTTGAACAACAACAAAAGAGCTTCACTAAGTTAATTTGCATTTAGTATATTTTGTTTTTCAGTTGCTAAGTCATGTCCAACTCTTTGTGACTTCATGGACTGCAGCATGCCATGGCCCTCACAGACATGGTATTTCTACTACTAACAGCTTCATCCAGAGAACAGAATGATTACTCACTCCAGTATTCTTGCCTGGAGAATTCCATTGACAGCAGAGACTGGTGGGCTACTGGCCATGGGGTCACAAAGAGTCAGACATGACTGAAGCGATTTAGCAAGCAAGCAATATATATAAATATTCATCTAGTCTTCAGAGATACCTATCAGAACATATTATTTTTCCCATTTTACAGTCACAAGAGCTTAAACTGACTTGCACTCTCACCTAGCCAGAAAGAGGATGAGCCAATTTCCAAACATAGGCAATCTGGAAGAGACTAGATACTTTACATAGTCTCGAACAGTATAAGTCTGAAATATAAAGTGTTGGAAATTGAGGAGACTAAAAACATGAAAACCAACAAAAGTTAGGTAGGACATGACCACTTTCAAGGAGAATTTAAGATTCCCTTTTAGAAAGATCTTTGCACAGTATGCACATAACAATGCACTCTATTTGGAGTGGTAGATATTTTAGAACTAATGGGTGATGAGATGCAATAGGATAAAGGGGCTAAAAGGGGAGACAGAGAGAAGAGCAAAAATAGCAGACTGCAACATGGCCAATTGTGTTACTGATAGAAATGTATACCTTAGGAGAAAAACGTTTCAAGGTTTTATAAGCAATCTGAATTAGGCACTCCAGTATTCTTGCCTGGAGAATCCATCCCATGGACAAAGGAGTCTGGCGGACTACAGTCCATGGGGTCGCAAAGAGTCAGATGCAACTGAGTGACAAGCACAGGACAAATACTTCCAAAGGTCAGAGCTCAGAGAGATTTAATCTTTACAATAGAGATTACAGATAAAACTAAACAGTAATTTGCTTTATAGGGAATCTGAATGCAGAGACAAAAGAACAGACAAATAGGTCAACAGTAGGTGTTATAACAGTTGAATTCTGTATTATTTTAAAAATACATACAGTTTAGAACTTGTCAACTTTTATTTACTATTGAAGCCACTGCAGATTACTTGCTTCATTTAATAAATACCAAATTGAAAAGTTATTACCTATATATAACAGCCATTTTGAAAAAATAATTAAAGTGCTTAATTATAAAAGATCAGAAAATAATCTCATGTTGTTATCTAATTTTTAAAGTACAGAGTTGAGACTATATGTTATCTTCTGATTTTAAAGGATGGTACCCTTGAGGAGTTAATTCTTACATAGGTGGATAATGAGTCTGCGGCCCTCAAGGAGGAGAAAGGGATCCAGGGCTCTCAAGGAGGAGAAAAAGACAGACTTTTTTCTATATTTCTTTGTCTTAATCACATGAAACTTTATTTTCTTTAAGCCCAGAGCTAATGATTATACAACAAAACAACTCATCTTGCTCAGGGTATATTTTTCCTTAAGCTCTGTACAAATGATTACATAACAACAATGTATCTTGCTCAAGGATGTGTTTCTCCTTCTTAACAAGAACCTTCTGACTAATCCTGTTATGTAGGAATGGGTCTGGTTCACTTCAGTTCAGGAGCTCAGTCCTGTTGACTCTTTGCAACCTATGGACTGCAGCAAGCCAGGCTTCCCTGTACCTTCCCTGTCCACTCCTGGAGCTTGCTCAAGCTCATGTCCATCAAGTTAATGATGCCATCCAACCATCTCATCCTGTGTCTTCTCCTTCTCCTCCTGCCTTTAATCTTTCCCATGAGGGTCTTTTCCAATGAGTCAGTTCTTTGCATCAGGTGGCCAAAGTACTGGAGCTTCACCTTCAGCATTAGTACTTCCAATGAATATACAGGACAGATTTCCTTTAGGACTGACTGCTTTGATATTGCTCTCCAAGGGACTCTCAAGAGTCTTCTCCAACACCACAGTTCAAAAGCATCAATTCTTTTGTGCTCAGCTTTCTTTGCAGTCCAACTCTCACATCCATATTGATTACTGGAAAAATCATAGCTTTGATTATATGGACTTTTCTCAGTAAAGTAATGTCTCTGCTTTTTAATATGCTATCTAGGTTGATCACAGCTTTTCTTCCAAGGAACAAGCATCTTTTAATGTCATGGCTGCAGTCACCATCTGCAGTGATTTTGGAGTCCAAATAAATAGTATGTCACTGTTTGCACTGTTTCCCCATCTATTTAGATGCCATGATCGTTGTTTTATGGGTGTTGAGGTTTGTTTTTTTTTTTTTTTTTTAAAGTTCAAAGTCTTTTTTTTTTTAACTTTACAATATTGTATTGGTTTTAGTTTTAAGCCAGCATTTTTGCTCTCCTCTTTCACTTTAATCAAGAGGCTCTTTAGTTCCTCCTCACTTTCTGCCATAAAGGTGGTATCATCTGCATATCTGAGATTACTGATATTTCTCTTGGCAATCTTGATTCCAGCTTGTGCTTCATCCAGCTCAGCATTTCTCATAATGTACTCCGTATACAAGTTAAATAAGCACGGTGTCAATATACAGCCTTGACATACTCCTTTCTTAATTTGGAACCAGTCTGTTGTTCCATGACCAGTTCTGTTGCTTCTTGACCTGCATACAGATTTCTCAGGAGGCAGGTAAGGTGGTCTGGTATTCTGATCCCTTGAAGAATTTTCCACATTGATGTGATCCACACAGTCAAAGGCTTTGGTGTAATCAATAAAGCAGAAGTAGATGTTTTTCTGGAACTCTTGCTTTTTTAATGATCCAGCGGATGTTGGCAATTTGATCTCTGGTTCCTCTGCCTTTTCTAAATCCAGCTTGAACATCTGGAAACTCACAGTTCACGTACTGTTGAAGCCTGGCTTGGAGAATTTTGAGCATTACTTTTCTACCATGTGAGATGACTGCAATTATGTGATAATTTGAACATTCTTTGGCATTAACCTTTCTTTGGGACTGGAAAGAAAACTGATCTTGTCCAGTGCTGTGGCCACTGTTGAGTTTTTCAAATTTGCTGGCATACTGAATGCAGTACTTTAACAGCATCATCTTTTATGCTTTGAAACAGTTCAACTGAATTCCATCACCTCCACTACCTTTGTTCATAGTAATGCTTCCTAAGGCCCACTTGACTCTGCATTCCAGGATGTCTGCTATAGGTGAGTGATTACACCATCATGGTTATCTGGGTCATGAAAATATTTTTTGTATAGTTCGTCTACGTATCCTTGCCACCTCTTCTGAATATCTTCTGCTTCTGTTAGGTTCGTACTTTTCTGTCCTTTATTGTGCCCATCTTTGCATGAAATGTTCCCTTGGTATCTCCAATTTTCTTGAAGATATCTCTAGTCTTTCCCATTCTATTGTTTTCCTCTATTTCTTTGCAATGATCAATGAGGAAAGGTTTCTTATCTCTCCTAGCTATTATTTGGAACTCTGCATTTAAATGGGTATGTCTTTTCACCTTTGCCTTTAGCTTCTCTTTTCTCAGCTATTTGTAAGGCCTTCTCTGACAACCATTTTGCTTTTTTGCATTTTTTTTTCTTGGAGATGGTCTTGATCACTGCCTCCTGTACAATGTCATGAACCTCTATCCATAGTTCTTCAGGTACTCTATTAGATCTTATCCCTTGAATCTATTTGTTACTTCCACTGTATAATTGTAATGGATTTGATTTGGGTCATTCGTGAATGGTCTAGTGGTTTCGCTACTTTCTTCAATTTAAGTCTGAATTTGGCAATAAGGAGTTCATGATCTGAGCCACAGTCAGCTCCCAGTCTTGTTTTTGCTGATTGTATAGAGCTTCTCCATCTCCAGCTGCAAAGAATATAATCAATCTGATTTTGGTATTGACCATCTGGTGATGTCCATGTGTAGTCTTCTCTTGTGTTGTTGCATGAGGGTGTTTGCAATGACCAGTGAGTTCTTCTGGGAGAACGCTATTAGCCTCTGCCCTGCTTCACTCTGCATCCCAAGGCCAAACTTGCCTGTTACTCCAGTTATCTCTTGACTTCCTACTTTCGCATTCCAGCCCGTTACGACGAAAAGGACATCTTCTTTGGGGTCTGGTAAGTCCTTTCTCGGAGAAGGCAATGGCACCCCACTCCAGTACTACTGTTAATCCTATTATCTTAAGATGGATATGGTGGCAGTGGGTCTGGTAAGATCATTCTATTGTTAGTAACCAACTGAAAAAGTATATAAGGCCTTGACAAGACTAGCAAGGGGGTCAGTCTCTGGCTTTCTTCTGATGTCTATGTCAGAAGCTTCCTCTGTCCTTTTTCATTGTAATAAACTTCTGCCACACAAAATTCTGAGTGCCTGAAGCCTGGTCCCTGGTTCCTAAGCTAAATCTTCTTCAGAAATCACAAATCCAACATCATTCACCATAAAGCTATCACCCTGACATGAGCATTTGAAATAGCCTAGAATAATCAATACATTTTATTTCATATATATGTATTTATTTACTCTTTATTTCCAAAGTAAATTTTTAGGGACTTCATGTTTTTTATCCATTGTATCTGAAAATTTATTTACCAGTATTTTAGACTATGTTTCCTATTATGTTTCCTATTGTGTAGGTCTAGCAGGTTTATGCAATTTTGCTAGATGAAGTCAAGGATATAAGCTGCCATGAGTGTGGAAAGTATAAACCACCTAAAGACCAGAAGAGGAAAAAGTTTTACCAATATTTTCAAACAATAATTCATCACCTTGATGTTGTTAATACCACTTGATTAATATTTACTGAATACTGTATAAAATAGGCAATTTAAAATAAATTTGATACTGTTGAACACCAAGAAGGGAATTAAATACTTCTTTCAGCATGCACAGTCACACATGTACATAATGCCCACATATATGAAAACATTTTTGAACATGTAAAAACTGCTTGTAACTGGTCCTAACAAAACAAATTTTAGTAATGAGCAGAGATAATGAAAATCGTTTTCTGTGTGATTCTACTTTTCAAGGAAGTTTTGATTTCACTGGATGGCAAGTCAATATTAAAATGATAGCAGAAAAAAGAAGCAGATTAAATAGCAGAAAAAGAAGTTTCACCGGGGCTTTCCTGATGGCCCAGGAGTTAAGAATCTGCCTGCCAATGCAGAGGACAGGGGTTTCAGTGCCTTGTCTGGAAAGACCTACATGCCTTGGGGCAACTTAATCCATGAGCCACGACTAAGCCTGAGAGCCCTTGAGCCCTCTGCAACAAGAAAAGCCACCACAATGAGTAGCCCATACACTGCAACTAGAGAAAGCCCACAGGCAGCAACACAGACTCAGTGCAGCCAACTGCCAGGGGCAGACATCATATTTCAGGACACAAAAGTTGGTGAAGTTGTAGTGGTTATACCTTCATTTACTGTTACTTAGTTGGTACAGTGTGAAATGCCACATGCTTGTAAGTTCTGAGATTTTTTTTCTGAAAAGGATACCAAATTGCTATGATTTATTCAGTAATCCTGGATAAATACTTTGGTATTATGTAGGAACTTGGATGATCCTTTCAGTTTTATTCAGTACTGTTATTTTTTAGAGGTCATGTACATTTCAGATCATCAGCAGTAATGTAGCAGATAGGTGAATTTCTGCTTTAGAGAGGATTGCCAGGTATTATACTCTCACAGGTTCTTAGGAAATTTTGTGGAATGTTTAAGAGTTACTGAAATTCATTTATGGAATATTTTCATGGAGAAGGAAATGGCAACCCACTCCAGTGTTCTTGCCTGGAGAATCCCAGGGACAGGGGAGCCTGGTGGGCTGCCGTCTATGGGGTCGCACAGAGTCGGACACGACTGAAGTGACTTAGCTTAGCTTAGCTTAGAAAAGAAAGAAATGTCATAGGATTTTATATGAGTTATTGCCACATGAGTGGTTTATACAATAATGCTAAGAACAAAGTAGTTAGAGCAATCTGAGAAGTAAATGAGATGAGAGTGCTCCCTCTAAAGGGTTGATAGGATTTCTATAATAATAGCAGCCAATGTTTATTGAATGCTTGCTATATGCTAAGACTATACTAAGTGCTAACATTTATTAATTCTTATAACAACATATGAGGATAAACATTTAATTTCACCATATTCACTGATTTTGACTTTCGAAAATGCTAGTTGTATTAGTTCAACCTAATATTAATATTATTACAGCCATTTTACAGATAAGGAAACTGAGGTACAAATACCTTAAGCAACCTGCCCAAGTTAAATGCTTAGAATGTGACCAAATCAGGGATCAAATTCATAGCATCTATTTCTTTATTAACCACTTTAATCAAGGCTTTGAGTAATAAAGTCAATGTAATTGGTCAGGCTGGGAGTAGGCTAAGGATATCTATTCATGGATTAAAATCCGCTATATATGATTCTATCCCTCATTACTGTGTAATATCTTTGAAAAACGGGACTATACATATTTTACATATGTATTCTGAATACTTCACGCATAGGAAGATATCAAAGATATTTTAACAGTTACACTAAAGTTGCCTAGCATGTCGATGAGTACCATTTTCCCATAAAAGCAATAATCAAGGGACCATGTGACTAGATAGAAGATACTATTCTCTCAAAAATCAGCTTTCAGTATAATGGAGCAAAAAGAAGTTTCAAGGTAAATGGCTTTCAGCTCAGCTGGAGACCATGCCATGTAAGAGCCTTCTGGCTGGCATCTACTCATTACTAGGGTCTTGTTGGTGTTGTTCAGTGGCTCAGTCATGTCTGACTCTGAAAAACCATGGACTGCAGCACACCAGGCTTCCTTGTCCTTCCTGGAGTTTGATCAAACGCATGTCTATTGAGTCGGTGATACCACCCAACCATTTTATCCTCTGTTGTCCCCTTCTCCTTCTGTGTTCAATCTTCCAGTATCAGGGTCTTTGCCAATGAGTCAGCTCTTCAAATCAAGTTGGCCAAAGTACTGGAGCTTCAGCTTCAGCATCAGTCCTTCCAGTGAATATTCAGGATTGATTTTCTTAAGGACTGAAAGGTTTGATCTCCTTACTAGGCTGGGATAGTCTCAATACTTGAAGGGAAAGATACTGATGTACGCATTGGGCAAGGGAGAGGATCTTATATTACTTTTGCTGTTCACATAATTACCACCTTTGTACTTTAAAGTTAATGAAACATTCGCAAAATAGACCAGATAATCCAGGTCTAGCAATTACTCTCCAATTAACAATTTAAAAAATAAAATAAAAACACAACCTCTTAAATTCACAAAGGATGTACAAACTTTTGCTACTTTAAAATTAAAGGAACTGATGATAAAATAAGTCTTAGTATTCAAGTAAGCCAATACAATTTTCTAGTACATACGGTAGTGTTAGGATCAGAAGGCATTCCTATTCTGACTGCTTCAAAATTTTTTCTCTTGCTCTCTGAACAAACTGTGGTGGTTTAGAAATTACTTAAGACTGGACTAAAATACCCGATTCCATTATCCACCACTAAATTGTCATACAATATTGAAGAAGACATCCGTTTCTCTAGGACTCACTTCTGCGATTCATGGGGTCGCAAAGAGTCAGACACGACTGAGCGACTGAACTGAAATGTAATGAATTAGACTGTTGAAATTTCTGGAAATATGTACTAACATATTGCTATAAACATACTGAGAATTAGGGAAGCCACACTGAGCAGGATTTTGAAGGGAGAAGTCAGATTTGTGTTTTACTTAATTTAACAAATGTTAATGATTTCTTTCTAAAGTATCCAGCTTCTGAAGAAAAGTGAAAAAGCTTCAATACCATTAGATTTTTATCCTTTCCTTCCTCAGTGCAACTCAGAGGGCAAAAGAGAAGTTAATGTTTGACCTGCTAAGAACTTTTTGGAAAAGTTTTGATAAAATTTTCTTAATAATTGTATTTTAAGCTTTCACAATACTGTCATAAGGTCACTTTAAAGCTTGCCAGTGGCTGGCCTTACAATCACCAGACATGTCTACAATATCACACGATTCTCTTTGTAAAATGTTGACTAAGAGAGACTGCTATCTCAAGTGCTGAAAACATTTCTGTTGCAAGCATGCGGCAGGTTGCCAAGGTTCTCATGCACAAGATACTTGAGATTAGTCCTTTCACTGGATAATTAAAGGTTTGCAGCTCCCACAAATGCCCATACTGACCACAAAGAAATAACCCAAAGCTGTTTTCTGTTTCACAGGAAGCTGTCCTTGAAGAAGGTACAATTGCTTTTAAAAATTGGGTTAAAACAGACACAGATGTTTATAGACAGTTCTGGATATTCGATGTACAGAATCCAGAGGAAGTGGAAGTTCACAGCAGCAAAATTAAAGTCAAGCAAAGGGGTCCTTACACATACAGGTGAGTGAGTCCCCACAATAAGTGGCACTCTTCCCTTGAGCATATGTATCTCTGAAAATGCTTTCACTTGACAACTGTTGTTTTATTGAAACATGCTCGTTATTTTCTTGCCATTAATATACATTGAAATATGTTTCTGCCTATTTAAAACCCTAAAGATGTACCGATGATAAGAAATACATATTTTATTATGAGTTTACCAGCATCAATTAACTGCCATACATTTAAGAAGCTATAGGATTTTTACTTGTAACATATATTCTAAAGAACTCTAAAATCTGCATGTCAAATAGGAAAAAAATCTATCCAAAAAATGTAAAACCAGAGTATTTTTAAATCCTAAAATTGCAAGTGTGGGTTATAAGAGTGTTCTCAAAGTGTGACTGCTGGACCAGTAACATCAGCATCTTCTGGGAACTAGGAAGAAATGCAAATTCTCAGGTCCCACCTTACCAAACATATCAGATACTCTGAGTTTTGGCTGAAGTAATGAATTCAACAAATACCCTGGAGGATTTCAACACATACTCAATTTTGAGAACCTCAACATTAAACTGATTTTCAGTTCAGTTCAGTCGCCCTATCGTGTCCAACTTTTTGTGACCCTGTGAATCACAGCATGCCAGGCCTCCCTGTCCATCACCAACTCCCAGAGTTCACTCAAACTCACGTCCATCGAGTTGGTTGATGCCATCCAGCCATCTCATCCTCTGCCGTCCCCTTCTCCTTCTGCCCCCAATTCCTCCAAGCATCAGGGTCTTTTTCAATGAATCAACTCTTTGCATCAGGTGGCCAAAGTACTGGAGTTTCAGCTTCAGCATCAGTCCTTCCAATGAACACCCAGGACTGGTCTCCTTTAGGATGGACTGGTTGGATCTCCTTGCAGTCCAAGGGACTCTCAAGAGTCTTCTCCAATACCACAGTTTTCACATAACCACAAAACCTGCTAAGGATTTCTATTCAAACTATTTTCCAGCTCTTAAGGGTGTTTTCACTTATTCAATAGATTCATTCTTATAATTTACCCACTATTGAGACTAAATATCTTATATGCCTTAATAATTCAACATACTTCCGAACCAAACATTAGACTATTAGAACTAGGGGAAAATAATTGGCCAGGACATTTCAATTTTAAATTAAATAAACTGAAACCAGGGGATATGCTGTGATTTATACAAACTTGAGAATTAGTAACTCTTACACTGTTGAGTAAATTTCTCCTATCTAAATTATAGACTATGTTTTTTCTAACTATCAAAGTAAGAAAAGGAGGGGCAGAGGTGCCAAAAACACTAACTTTATTGTAATATTAGGAATATACTTATGGTGCCCATATGGGAACAGAGTTAAGGCCTGCTGTATCATTTGTTACAAAAATTTTTATTGTTCCTCAAGAATAATTTCAACTAGTTATATGCCATGGTCAACTATAAAATATCACATTTTCAATAGTTTCCTCAATTCATAGTTTTACTTACTTGTTTTAGACAGTCTGTAATTACATAATTTCTTTCCTTTCCGTGCATTAACATATTTCTATATCAATAACTCACACTCAAATATAATGAAGTAGAGTAGTTGGGAGGGGATGCCTGCTGCTACAGCACATAATGTAAGCTGTGGAGTGCCGTAGTGTTACTCTGTCCTAGCAATTATCCCCATGTGTCCTAGCTCCAGGCATATGCCTATGACTATTCACAACTCTCTCAGAGATTACCTGGTTTTCATTGTTACAGAAAAAAAATCTTACCTTCAAATAAAATTTTATCTTTTTCAGAGTCTTACAGTTCTTATGTCATTATCAAAAGCCTATGTGAATATCT
Source organism: Capra hircus (assembly GCF_001704415.2). Classification (NCBI taxonomy): domain Eukaryota; kingdom Metazoa; phylum Chordata; class Mammalia; order Artiodactyla; family Bovidae; genus Capra; species Capra hircus. The sequence continues at coordinate 80,043,408 of NC_030811.1, forward strand.
GGTTTCAAAAAAAATGATGTAGATATGATTTGTGCACTTGAAAATCTAGAATTCACATATGACCTAATAAGAATCTAAGCATAATTTTAAAAATCAGAACCCAGTGAACTGATGGCCTGTAAGAAAGGAGAATAGTTGTTAGAATTTGACAACTTACCACAATTTTTGTTTAATTTTTTGTTTGTTTTGAGAGGTTATGTTTTGACTTTTAAGGATACTAATTGTGGTATAGAAAAATACAATACTGACTCCTCTCCTAGTCCTGCTCTGATAGGTGGCAGTTAATATATATTTTATTTTTAAAGGAGCAGACCTCTGTCTCTAAGGGATAAAAGTGAAATGAGTAAGATGTAATTGATTTACTTGAAGAAGTAAAGAGGTGACTGTTGGAAAGAGAAGTTAGTTTGCAACTAAAGTACACAAACAATAAATTTATATATATATATAACATGGAAAAGAAATGCAAAAAAGCAAAATGGCTGTCTAGGGAGGCCTTACAAATAGCTGTGAAACGAAGAGAAGCGAAAAGCAAAGGAGAAAAGGAAAGAAATAAGCATCTGAATGCAGAGTTCCAAAGAACAGCAAGAAGAGATAAGAAAGCCTTCCTCAGCAATCAATGCAAAGAAATAGAGGAAAACGGAATGGGAAAGACTAGAGATCTCTTCAAGAAAATTAGAGATACCAAGAGAGCATTTCACGCAAAGATGGGCTCGATAAAGGACAGAAATGGTATGGACCTAACAGAAGCAGGAGATATTAAGAAGAGGTGGCAAGAATACACAGAAGAACTGTACAAAAAAGACCTTTATGACCAAGATAATCACGATGGTGTGATCATTCACCTAGAGCCAGACATCCTGGAATGTGAAGTCAAGTGGGCCTTAGCAAGCATCACTACGAACAAAGCTAGTGGAGGTGACGGAATTCCAGTTGAGCTATTTCAAATCCTGAAAGATGATGCTGTGAAAGTGCTGCACTCAATATACCAGCAAACTGGAAAACTCAGCAGTGGCCACAGGACTGGAAAAGGTCAGTTTTCATTCCAATCCCAAAGAAAGGCAATGCCAAAGAATGCTCAAACTACCGCACAATTGCACTCATCTCACACGCTAGTAAAGTAATGCTCAAAATTCTCCAAGCCAGGCTTCAGCAATACGTGAACCGTGAACTTCCAGATGTTCCAGGTTTTAGAAAAGGCAGAGGAACCAGAGATCAAATTGCCAACATCTGCTGGATCATGGAAAAAGCAAGAGAGTTCCAGAAAAACATCTATTTCTGCTTTATTGCCTATGCCAAAGCCTTTGACTGTGAATCACAATAAACTATGGAAAATTTTGAAAGAGATGGGAATACCAGACCACCTGACCTGCCTTCTGAGAAACCTGTATGCAGGTCAGGAAGCAACAGTTAAAACTGGACATGGAACAACAGACCGGTTCCAAATAGGACAAGGAATTCGTCAAGGCTATATATTGTCACCCTGCTTATTTAACTTATATGCAGACTACGTCATGAGAAATGCTGGACTGGAAGAAGCACAAGCTGGAATCAAGATTGCCGGGAGAAATATCAATAACCTCAGATATGCAGATGACACCACTCTTATGGCAGAAAGTGAAGAGGAACTAAAAGGCCTCTTGATGAAAGTGAAAGAGGAGAGTGAAAATGTTGGCTTTAAGCTCAACATTCAGAAAATGAAGATCATGGCATCTGGTCCCATCACTTCATGGGAAATAGATGGGGAAACAGTGTCAGACTTTATTTTTTGGGGCTCCAAAATTACTGCAGATGGTGACTGCAGCCATGAAATTAAAAGACGCTTACTCCTTAGAAGGAAAGTTATGACCAACCTAGATAGCATATTCAAAAGCAGAGACATTACTTTGCCAACAAAGGTCCATCTAGTCAAGGCTATCGTTCTTCCAGTGGTCATGTACAGATGTGAGAGTTGGACTGTGAAGAAAGCTGAGCACTGAAGAATTGATGCTTTTGAACTGTGGTGTTGGAGAAGACTCTTGAGAGTTCCTTGGACTGCAAGGAGATCCAACCAGTCCATTCTAAAGGAGATCAGTCCTCGGTGTTCCTTTGGAAAGAATTTCTTTGGAAGGAATGATGCTAAAGCTGAAACTCCAGTACTTTGGCCACGTCATGTGAAGAGTTGACTCATTGGAAAAGACTCTGATGCTGGGAGGGATTGCAGGAGGAAAAGGGGACGACAGAGGATGAGATGGCTGGATGGCATCACCGACTCGATGGACATGAGTCTGAGTGAACTCCAGGAGTTGGTGATGGACAGCGAGGCCTGGCCTTTTGCAATTCATGGGGTCGCAAAGAATCGGACACAACTGAGCAACTGAACTGAACAATATTAAAGGAATTTATGATTAACTATGAGTCATTTTGTCTCAACAGGTCAATAAAACAGTTCTTAGTGTCTGTTTGCTGCTAAGTCACTTCAGTAGTGTCCGACTCTGTGAAACTCCATAGACGTCAGCCCACCTGCCTCCCCCATCCCTGACATTCTCCAGGTACAACACTGGAGTGGGCTGTCCTTTCCTTCTCCAACGCATGAAAATGAAAAGTGAAAGTGATATCACTCAGTTGTCCAACTCTTAGCGACCCCATGGACCGCAGCCTACCAGACTCTTCTATCCATGGGATTTTCCAGGCAAGAGTACTGGAATGGGGTGCCATTGCCTTCTCCATAGTGTCTGTTTAGATGCCTTAAATAATAGGAAAATGACTGGTTACATTTTAGGAAAAGCTAATAGTTTTTTCCATCAATTAAATCCTGAGTTCAGTTGAAACTGGAAGTGGAGGAAAAGTATTGTTTAGTCACTCAGTTATGTCCAACTCTTTGCGACCCCATGAACTGCAGCAAGCCAGGCTTCCCTGTCCTTCACTATCTCCCAGAGTTTGCTCAAACTCAAGTCCATTGAGTCAATGATGCCATCTCACCATCTCATCGTCTGTCGCCCCCTTCTCCTCCTGTCCTCAATCTTTCTCAGCTCAGGGGCTTTTCCAATGAGTCAGCTGTTCACGTCAGGTGGCCAAAGCATTGGAGCTTCAGCATCAGGCCTTCCAATGAGTATTCAGGGTTGATTTACTTTAGGATTGACTGGTTTGATCTCCTTGCTGTCCAAGGGACTCTCAAGAGTCTCCCAGCACCACTGTTCAAAAGCATCAATTCCTCAGCACTTGGCCTTCTTTATGGGTCCAGCTCTCACATCCAAACATGACTACTGGTAAAACCATAGCCTTGACTAGACGGACCTTTGGTGGCAAAGTAATATGTCTGCTTTTTAATATGCTGTCTAGGTTTGTCATAGCTTTTCTTCCAAGGAGCAAGTGTCACTGTCAAGGTTGCAGTCACCTTCTGCAGTGATTTTGGAGCCCAAGAATATAGTCTGTCACTGTTTCTATTTCTTCCCCATCTATTTCACCATGAAGTGATGGGACGAGATGCCACGATCTTAGTTTTCTGAATGTTGAGTTTTAAGCCAGCTTTTTTTCACTCTCCTCCTTCACTTTCATAAACAGGCTCTTTAGCTTCAGTTTGCTTTCTGCCATTAGGGTGGTGTCATCTGCATATCTAAGGTTATTGATATTTCTCCCGGCAATCTTAATTCTAGCTTGTGATTCATCCAGCCTAGCATTTTGCATGATGTGCTGTGATGTAAGTTAAATAAGCAAGGTGACAATATACAGCCTTGATGTACTCCTTTCCCAATTTTAAACCAGTCAGTTTTTCCATGCTGGGTTTTTACTGTTGCTTCTTGACCTGTATACAGGTTTCTCGGGAGGCAAGTAAGGTGGTTTGGTATTCCCATCTTTTAAGAATTTTCCACAATTATTTGTGATCCACAGCCAAAGGCTTTAGTGTAGTCAATGAAGCAAAAGCAGATGTTTTTCTGGAATTCCCTTGCTTTTTGTATGATCCAACAGATGTTGGCAATTTGATATTTGGTTCGTCTACCTTTTCTAAATCCAGCTTGTACACCTGGAAGTTCTTGGTTTATGCACTGTTGAAGCCTAAAGCATTTTGAGAATTACCCTGCTAGAATGTGAAATGAGTGCAATTGTGTGGTAGTTTGAACATTCTCTGGCATTGCCCTTCTTTGTGATTGGAATGGAAACCAACCTTTTCCAGTGGAGAAGGATGTCTCTCCACAATCAGAAGCACAGACTTATTTAGCTTTGGCTGCTAATGTGAAGTTGATGAAACTCTGGCAGGATGTGACAGGGATCAAAGAATAAAATTATCTAGTTTGAGATCTTGCATATGTCTATTCCAATCTACACCAATTCTTTGAAGACCTGGTTAATTCCTTCAGAATATTCTCAGATCCAATATAATTTTTTTTTTAATTCCTCTGCTTTGGTAGGTGTACACAGAAACCAATCTTGGGCTAAAGTAGAGGGGAACTCCTCCCTTTGATATCATTAACCAACGCTTTCTAGAACCTGTACGTAGTCTAATTTTTAAACCAAAATTGAGTGATTATGTTTTCTTACACAATGAAGTATTACTCAGCCATTAAAAAGAATACATTTGAATCAGTTCTAATGAGGTGGATGAAAATGGAGATTATACAGAGTGAAGTAAGCCAGAAAGAAAAACACCAATACAGTATACTAACGTATATATATGGAATTTAGAAAGATGGTAACAATAACCCTGTTTGCGAGAGAGCAAAAGACACACAGATATATAGAACAGTCTTTTGGACTCTGTGGGAAAGGGAGAGGGTGGGATAATTTGGGAGAATGGGATTGAAATATGTATAATATCATATAAGAAACGAATCGCCAGTTCAGGTTCGATGCATGATACAGGATGCTTGGGGCTGGTGCATTGGGATGACCCAGAGATATGGTATGGGGAAGGAGGTAGGAGGGGGGTTCAGGATGGGGAACACGTGTACCCGTGGTGGATTCATGTTGATGTATGGCAAAACCAATACAATATTGTAAAGTAATTAGCCTCCAATTAAAATAAATAAATTTATATTTAAAAAAAAGTACATTTTAAACACAGACCTGTTTAAAGAATTTTTCTCTTAGTGATCGCCATCTACTGGTATAGTGTTGTAACTACAACTAAGAAAACAATCTGGGTCAAAACTATGTTGCTATTATTTCAATTATTATACATATATAAATCTTCCTGAAAATTAAAGTATTTTAGCAGTAAATTTTTAATAATATGTAATCTAAGTTTAAAATATAATTTTCTAAGAGGAAATAATAATTGAGTAGTAATAGACTATCCTGGCTACTGTTTTAGATTTTTGTATTCTGTGTCTGCAGTACTCCAAGAATAGAGAACAAAAAAGCTTTAATGAAATTATATTAGAAATAAGATATATATCTATATTTTTGTTAATTCACTCTTTAAAGAATATGAACCATTATTTATTCATTCTAAAATATTTACCAAGAAGTTACCATTTACCAGATACTGCTTGGGCATTCAGAACACACATAATACCTATCCTACAGGAATTTACAATTTTATTATACCTGATTGAAATCAAGTCAGGTTTTCTCTGGTTTATTTTTGTTTCCACACTTCAGTTTCACGTTTTTTCAGTGTTTACCTTAGTCAGATAACAACAGATATCTACTATAACCTCACATAATAGATGTTCAGGTAAATGATAGAGCAATGAATAATGTATACCTTATTTTATCTCACTAAATATCTTTTGCTTGCAAAAGAGTTTTCCCCATAAAACCACCCTTCATCTCTTTCCTAAAGTACCAAAGATGGTACTTTGCCTAGAGGTGTTAGAGTGAGAAGCTTAGATGTAATAAGTTTAACAATATATGGGGCAAGGATTGAGGGGAAATGATCTGTAAAGTAGAAAGTATATTTCACTAGCATCTTTAATTCTCATGAAAACATTGGAGACTATGGAAGCCAATCCAGGAAAGTCTGTGCACTTTGAGCAGTCTTTCTCTTATGTGAAAACATGCTCTTACTATTCCCTTGTTTAAAACTCTTTCTTCTTCTCACCTTCAGAATAAAAGCTAAACATTTCTTTATGGGATGCAACCCTTTTAAGTCCAGATCTTACCTATTTTAATCACTTCATTTCCACCACTCTCCTTGCTCGTTAAACCAACCATATTGAAACATCTGAATTACTAAAATAACACATTTACCTAACACATGCTATTTTCTATCTCATTTTACCTAAGCTTCTATTTGTCACTTGGAACATTTAATATGGAATTGTATCCTGTCCATTATCCCCACCATAATCCCTAGCCTGAGTTTGTACCTTTTAGATGTTTTCCCACAAACCTGTGTAAACTCCTATAATGACACATATTCCTTCTCCTCTGCTATGCACACCCAAGATTCCTCTTCTCTAGTTTGCTGGAGGCTCAGCATTGGCTTATTTATCATTTTAATCCACTTGTTTACCCTAATTTCTGACATAATCTATGTACTCAATAATCGCTGCTTAAGTGAATGGCATTTGAGAATTAATGTTTATTTGAATAACTATTTTGAATTTTAACTTCTGTTAAAATGAATGACATTCATTTGAAACAACGGTTTTGAGTTTTAGTTCCTCCTGTTTTTCAGAGTTCGTTATCTAGCCAAGGAAAATATAACCCAGGACCCTGAGACCCACACGGTCTCTTTTCTGCAGCCCAACGGCGCCATCTTTGAACCCTCGCTATCAGTTGGAACTGAGGATGACACGTTCACCATTCTCAACCTGGCTATAGCAGTGAGTAGACAAACCGCAAAATTACTGGTTTTGAAATCCTCTAGAACCCAACTGTAAATAACCTCATGATTAAAACTACAATTAGATATCTTTTTTTTTCATTTTTATAAAAAATGCTTTCTTACGCTGTTATTTTGAATTACAATCATTTGGAAAGATGACAAGATCATAGAATGATCAACTGAAGACTGATTAGAAGACCATTTAGAGTGTATCATTTTACCCAGCAATCCCACTGCTGGGCATACACACCGAGGAAACCAGAATTGAAAGAGACACATGTACCCCAATGTTCATCGCAGCACTGTTTATAATAGCCAGGACATGGAAACAACCTAGATGTCCATCAGAAGATGAATGGATAAGAAAGCTGTGGTACATATACACAATGGAGTATTACTCAGCCATTAAAAAGAATTCATTTGAATCAGTTCTGATGAGATGGATGAACCTGGAGCCAATTATACAGAGTGAAGTAAGCCAGAAAGAAAAGCACCAATACAGTATACTAACACATATATATGGAATTTAGAAAGATGGCAATGACGACCCTGTATGCAAGACAGGAAAAAAGACACAGATGTGTATAACAGACTTTTGGACTCAGAGGGAGAGGAAGAGGGTGGGATGATTTGGGAGAATGGCATTCTAACATGTATACTATCATGTAAGAATTGAATCGCCAGTCTATGTCTGACGCAGGATACAGCATGCTTGGGGCTGGTGCATGGGGATGACCCAGAGAGATGTTATGGGGAGGGAGGTGGGAGGGAGGTTCATGTTTGGGAACGCATGTAAGAATTAAAGATTTTAAAATTAAAAAAATAAAAAACTAAAAAAAAAAAAAGAAAGAAAAGAAAAAAAAAGGATTTATGGGGCTTCCCTCGTGGCTCAGTGATAAAGAATCCGCCTGATAATGCAGGAGACATGAGTTCAATCCCTGGTCCAGGAAGATCCCACATGCCTCAGAGCAGCTAAGCCTGTGCACCGCAACTATTGAGCATGTGTTCTAGAGCTGGGGAGCGCAACTACTGAGCCCACATGCCTCAGCTACTGAGGTCTGCACACCTCAGAGCCCATGCTCTGCACCAAGAGAAGCCACCACCACCAGAAGCCCACACACCACAATCAGAGACTGGCCCTGCTCAAGGCAACTAGAGAGAAGCGTGCCCAGCAGTGAAGACTCAGCACAGCCAAAATGAATCACTCGTGAAAAAAATAAGTAAAATTTGTCAAAAAGTAGGACTCAACTTGGAACTCTTCTTCCTGTGGCCCACACACCACGGAGAAATGTAATCATTAAGAGATGAAGAAATAATATACTTTTAGTCCTGGCTAGATTCGGCAGTCGTTTTAAAAATAGCTGGAAATTGTTTTATTCAGTTTAATTCTTGTATTTACATTTATTTGTTAAGAAAGTGATATTGCAGTTGGTGTCTTAAACCATGATTTTTTTTTTTTTTGCAGGCTATACCACATCTCTATCCAAATTCATTTATTCAAGGAATACTCAATTCACTTATCAAAAAGTCCAAATCTTCCATGTTTCAAAACAGAACTTTGAAAGAACTATTGTGGGGCTATACGGATCCATTCTTGAATTTGGTTCCATATCCTGTTACTACTACAGTTGGTGTGTTTTATCCTGTGAGTAACAATTATAAATCTTGATACTGTTAAGACTTTTAACTGGATAAATATAATCACATTGACAATTCATAAGTTTATCATTTAGTGTGTCAACTGTGTTTCTGATCTCAGAGTACATACTCTAAGTTCTTAAAAGTCACTTTTAAAAGTTTAAAAAGTGAATTGAATACTCAACTCACTTATCAAAAAGTCAAATTCTGATGTTTCAAAAGAGAACTTAAAAACTATATATACTAGTGGGCCTATAAGGATCCATTCTTGAATTTGGTTCCATACCCTACTACTACAGTTGGTTCATTTTATCCTGTAACAATATAAATGTCAATATTATTAGACTTTAACCAGATAAATATAATGGCATTGGTAATTCACAGTTTTATTATTCAGTGTGTTAACCCTATTTCTTAACCCTATTAATGTATTAACCCTAATAAATATTCTCACTATTTCAAAGTTTATCTCACCTAGTTTTATCTTTCCTAGTTGGTAGGGTGGTGGGAGGGGAGTTCAGGGTTGGGAACGCATGTACACCTGTGGTGGATTCATATCAATGTATGGCAAAACCAACACAGTACTGTAAAGTAAAAAAATTAAAAAATAAATTAAACTAACATTTAATCAAGTTTCCATTCTTTGACAAATTCTCTAAATAACTGTCTATATAAATTGTCTAAAATTAAGTTGTAGGGTGGAAAAACTTTGAACACTTTCAATTTTGGTTTTCTATCTATGCACAATCAAGTTGAATGCCCAGTTTTTATATGAAATGTATTCATCATACCATTCTTCCTTCTCTAGACCTCCTAAAAGTTTGTTTGAATGTAAATTTAAAAGTTACCTGAAATTCTACACAACAAGAAGGATAAATCAGCAATGTCATATTTTCATCGAGTTAGTTTATAAAAACATCTAAAAATGTCATGAAAGGACATATAGGAAATTTAAGAAGATGTGAACTTGGTGATGTACTTAGTTATTGTTTAATGTTTTGGGCCATGAAAAGAACCAGTTGATTACTGCATTTAAAATTGAATATGAATTCATTTGGCACTTTATTAGATATCAGTTATATTCTTTAATTATTTTAATTGAGATGATTTTTAGGATTGCAAGGTTATATATCAACTAAATTTAAGTATAGAAGCCTTAAAGGATAATAAATTCAGTTATTATTATTTACCTAAAATACTCAATTCTTTCCTTGGCTAATTCTGTTTTTCATTTTGTGTACCTAAATTTTAGTAACCACATATTAGAGATCATAACATTGAGAAAACTTCAGGAAAGCTGTCGTATTTCTCATAGGTTTTGTTAACTATCCGTTCCCCTCAATATAATAGGACTAGTGATCAAAATGGCCTTTCTGGCTTAATTACAAGAGTACTGGAGTTGGATTATGCCAGCTTCTGATCGTTGTTTTCTTCCTTTATCTCAGCATCTAGCACGTATTTCTAGGTACTTTTTATATCTTGTTTTTATAAAATATTAGAAATCAGTAATTTTAAAAATTAATCACAGATATTTCAAATCATACAAAATAATTGTGAACAGCCAGTGTCTGAGAAATGCAAAAGTGAATTAATTACATACTTTGTAATTTGGAAAGCATGGCTTGTTTTAGAAGTAATTTTTTCTTGTATGTATTTATTTCTTCAGTACAACAACACTGCAGATGGAGTTTATAAAGTTTTCAATGGAAAAGATGACATAAGCAAAGTTGCCATAATTGACACATATAAAGGCAAAAAGTAAGTATACAGGCAAAGTGAGGTGTGTGTGTGTGTGTGTGTGTGTGTGTGTGTGTCACTAGGATGCTTTAAGGCAGGCAAGAAACTTATTTACCAACTGGTAAGGCACAGGCACCAATCTATGGAACACAGTTGCCTGTATCTCAGCCCTTAGAAACTCCTGGTCTACCAGGCATTACCCTTTTAGCTGTGATGACTGGTCACACCAGTACAAAGCTGCTGAGTATCAGCCCTACTGGAGGGTTCACCTTTATGAACAGGTGTCTTATATATAGAAATCTAAAGGGGCTGCTTTTATCTGTGTTGCATAATCAGAGTTTTCATGCACACTTCAATTACATAAGAGCAAATTAAAAGGAAGAATATCAATATGTCAACTCATCATCCAGGAACTAGGAAAATATACTTTTTTTTTTATACTGAGCACAAAATAAAAATATTGTTCATTCCAGTGACATGACTAAACAGGTCTATAAAGACGGAAGCTTAATGAATCCATGCCACAACTTTTATGACTTTCCCCTTCCAAATGTTCTTAAAATAACTCAGCTTTTTAAAAAAGCCTATCGTTATAAAAATGGAATTATTATTTCCTGTTTAAAACTGACATATTGAACTTGAAAATAAGGAGTACATATTCTGTGAAGTAGTAGTAAAATGAGATAATGTTCACATGGCCACAATTTTCTACTTTTCTCTAACTCCTGCTGCTTATCTGGAGTACGTCTAATCTGTCGTATGTCTAAAATAGGATAGAACCCCAATAAATACCAAGGAAAAAAAGACTTTTCTCCTCAAAGTTAAAATGAGTTTTAGATCAGTGATTTCGTGACAAAGAATAATCAAAATCAAGAGATGAAACATTTTTATTAATTAAGCAAGCATTACCTCACACTGAGTTCCTATCTAAAATTTGTGTAAAACAGTTAAATAGTTACTCATATTCCTTGTTCATCTACAGAGTCCATAGTCACATTTTTTTTTTTTACAAGAAAATCTAATGGAGGGAAAAAAACACATCTAAATGCTCATTTCATGGGATATCATATCAGTGTTCATATATTGAGTACAGTGAGCATTTCTTTAATTTCAATATTACAGAGAGGTTTTGAGGAGTTACTGAGTGCTCCTAATTGGAATAAGAATTTCACATGAGTTTAAGGTTAAGATAAGGTTAATTTAACTGACCATGGCAAGACTGAGCATGATTGACAGCTTATTGTGTTTCAAATAGAAGCAACAGCTAGCCTTGACATGTTACGTATGATATGTTAGGAGGGTGAAAAACCCATTTTCTATCACCAAAAAGTGGCAGAGACTGCAGAGAAACAATCACTACCATTGTTTGTATTGTTTCCAGTTATATGTATATGTATATTTCATGAAAATACCAGAGTATAAATTAATAAACTCCATTCTAGTTTAATGTCAATTCATGCAAAGTTAAAAGAGGGGAAAAGTATAAATTGATTATTTACATTTCCGGTCACTTCTGATCAAATATCTGCTTCTTTGCTCCTCCACACTCCCCTCTTTTCCCTCATACTGAGTTTACATCAGTTACCTACTTAATATTTTCCTCCTATTCAGTTTAACACTCAATATACTATGCAATAATCCACTTCTGCCACTGGAACACAGAAATTTGATTCTAAACAGAGATCTAAATTTCTAATAAATATTTCTCAAAAAATGTTTAAGAACTCGGTCTGCTCCAAGTTGTTCCTAACAAAATTTATTAGTTTTTATTTTATAATCTGGCCACTTAATGGTATCAGGCACTTCATTTACCTCAGCAAGATGAAAACTTCTAGCAAAACATAGACCAAATGATTTAGAATATTTCCTAAATTTAGTATCTGTCACAACTGGTCTTATCAGTGTTTATTACTTTAGCAGAAGTAAGGCTTTCCCGGTGGCTCAGTTGGTAAAGAATCCACCTGCAATGTAGGAAACTCTCTGTAATGCAGGAGACCCAAGTTCAAGCCCTGGGTCAGGAAGATTGCCAGAAGAAGGATACTGGCAACTCACTCCAGTATTCCTGTCTGGAAAATCCCATGGACAAAAGAGCCTGGTGGGCTACAGACTCCTGTAAGAGTCAGACACAACTTCGCAACTAAACCACCCCCCCCCCACCACCACTTGAACCATAAAAGACCAATTAATGTGAGATGGTGCTCTTGGAATGCGAATGTTCATTTCCTTTTTTTTTCCCCTAAGGCATCTCTCCTATTGGGCAAGTTATTGTGACATGATTAATGGTACAGGTAAGGGTATTTGTTTTGTGATAATACCACAATGAAACCCCCTCCTTTCTCCCACAAATCTACCATCATACCGACGATATTCTGGATAGGTATGCTTTTACCTATCTTTGTATCCCTACGACATAATTCAGAGTCTCAATTCCTATACAGGCTTCAGTTCAGTTCACTTCAGTCACTCAGTTGTGTCCGACTCTTTGCAACCCGATGAGTCACAGCACACCAGGCCTCCCTGTCCATCACCAACTGCCGGAGTTCACTCAGACCCATGTCCATCGAGTTGGTGATGCCATCCAGCTATCTCATCCTCTGTCATCCCCTTTTCCTCCTGCCCCCAATCCCTCCCAGCATCAGAGTCTTTTCCAATGAGTACTCTTTTCCAATGAGTACACCTCACTCTTTACATGAGGTGGCCAAAGTACTGGAGTTTCAGCTTTAGCATCATTCCTTCCAAAGAAATCCCAGGGTTGATCTCCTTCAGAATGGACTGGTTGGATCTCCTTGCAGTCCAGGGGACTCTCATGAGTCTTCTCTAACACCACAGTTCAAAAGCATCAATTCTTCGGTGCTCAGCTTTCTTCACACTCCAACTCTCACATCCATACATGACTACTGGAAAAACCATAGCCTTGACTAGACGGACCTTTGTTGGCAAAGTAATAGTAACTACCTAATTTGATGGAATGTCTCAAGATTAACCACTAAGGATAAATCATTACTGCATTCCTAGGGAAATGTTTGCTTTGTAAAGACTAATTAACTGACTTACTGGTCACAGAAGTAAAGAGGTTAGTAGTTACTGTTCACATCTATTGTACATACTGTGTAGATAATAATTTAAGAGTGAAAGAATTTAACAATCAACATAATTATAAAAGGTAAAACATATCCAAATGGAGGTTTCAATATGAAGAAGAATCAATAACCTTCAAGGGGAGCCATCTATTTTGAATAAGATGATCATAATTACGGAGAAAAGAACAACAGTAGCAAAAAAATAAGGTTATATATGTGTTAACCAATACATACCTGTACTGGACATTGTTACCAACCATGATAAAACATGCAAAAATGAACATTCTAAACTAGAGTTGGGAAGAAATCATGAAGTTAAAAGTATCTAAGAGAAAAACAGAAGTAAAAATACTAGGAATAGAGGTATATTGGGCAGACCAAGGACTCTGATGGATTCTCTTTGAGACAGATTGTTGGTTACACACTAGGAAAAGAGTGTAAAGAAACAGAAAACATTCCAATGTTGTTAGCATGATAGAAGTACTTACTATACCTTCTCCAATAAGCTTAAAGAGGTATAAAATTGAAATATTGATTTACACTTGAATGTATTAAAAAAAAGGGGGGGTCCTGTTAGTATGCACAATCCTGGGGTTATGACACACGGTAACTGCTGGTATCATGATGACAGAATCTTTGATGATATTTAAAGCTTTTCAATGTATTATTTTCCTTTCATGTTTAAGGTGTTGGGAAGGCAGTTGTAGGCAATGCCCATTCAGAGACCCATCTGGGCATTTAAGCTAATCTTCAATAGCCCATTATCTTAAAGGCAGGATTGAGTTTACTGATTTTCTGTTATAAGTGAAATGTAAGAAGATTCCAAAGTTAGTGCTGTTACTAGAAAAAGAATGTGGTATTCATAATTGAAGGCTAGGTCTTACTGTTTTGAACAAACACATTCAGCAGCAGCTCATTTTGCTGATACTCATTTGTGGAGTAAATGGAGGAAATTATCTAGTTATTTCTTCTTATATTCAATGTGTGCCATGGATAATAACCATTGTAGGGGTTCAATAAACTCAACAAATGCTTTTTTTGTTTTGATGTATACAATTTCAAACTATTTGCATGAAATCCTGCTTAGAGAGAGAACTTCAAAAAATGATTTAAAAAATGTTAATCAGCCATAAGGGTAGGTGAATGAATCCACAATCAAAAGTAGAACAACATTTACCAAAAGGATGTGTAAAGGAACCTCAAAGTAAGGAAATTTCCACTCTACTGATTGTTTTTCTAAGTGGTAACAACAGGTGATTTGGCCATTAAAAAAAAAAAGCCTCATTTATTTTTAAACAGTGGGAAAATCTGATACAAAACTGAATACCAATGAATGTGGACAGTATACAGACTTGTTGAATAAGGTAGCAGCTAGTCACCTGTCCATATTAAGTACCTGAAATAGGGTTAGTACAAACCAAAATGTGCCATAGGTACACATGGGATTTTGTTAATTTT